>NC_134644.1:19761435-22597191 GCF_030463565.1 Pelecanus crispus | reverse complement strand
AAAAACCGTGAGCCTGGTATTGAGCCACATTAAATGACAACAGATCTGGGGTCATCAGCACATGAAAAGTGTTGTTCTTCATATTGCAATAACTCTTCTCATGGTCTTGAGCACCTCTAATTAAAATAAAACAATAATTTAAAAAAGAAAATCCCATGCTAAATACCTTATTGAGCTGTAAAATATTAATCATTAGTACCATCTTGATTTCTCTTTCATATTTAAACCATTATTTTAACTTTGGCCTGGCATTTTCCTTCCAGGAACAGGTTTTTGGTTGCTTAGTATACAACAGAGTATGTTATTTGCGTCTATGTGGTCATTTATTGATGTCTTTTTGGATATTACTATGCAGTCACTGCAGTCAGCTTCTTACGCAGCAGACCATTTGCAGGGTTTAGGCAGGCCAAAAGAAAGAGATGTTTAAGCAAAAAATGTTTGCTTTTTTGTGTCACATTGGTTCTCTCAAGACTGCTTAGCTGAGGAAAGCACAATGTCTAGACATAGTATTAATTACCATACAGCAAAACAGCTTAGTCTTGGATATCGATTTGCATATTCTACCTTAATGTATTAGCAATTGAAGGTTTAATTAACAAGGTACCTTTTCAAAAGCATGAGAATTCTGTAATTAAATAAGTTAACCAAGTTTCATGTTTAACTAATATAGTGCACTAAACAGAAAAGCATGCTTCATTGAATTTTAATGTATATAGTGAATCTAGATGAGAGATACTGATATTTGTGATTTATTTTGTACCTTAAGATTTAACTGCTCAACCAACCTCTTTATACCAAGACGACCTTTACTATGGAGCTTTACTGCCATGGTGCTTCAACAAAGATGCATTTAATTTTGGTTTTGTGCAACCTGAAAATTGGAGTAACATGTATAATCATGTCTGAGTCTGATATGATAGGATAAATGTGCCGTGAATTCTGGAAAAAGTTCAAAAGCCATTTTTCAACTACGATAAGTGACCCAAAGAGTTAAGCGTAGCACTTTGTGGAGCTGTTCTGGACTAGGAAAGAAAACTCTTAGATTACACTATTTTCTTATCAAAATAATTAATTTTGCTGAAGAAATGAAAAAATGTGTGAGATTGTTATACAGTTTAAGTCAGTCTACTCTATGCCAACTGAGAGAATGGTCTTTTACTTTGCAATAAAAATTTCTAGGAGACCTAAATAATTCATAAATTTAAATCTCATTTTCAAAAATAAATTAAGTGGAAGCTTAATTCATCTTTACTTTCAGTGTATTTAAAGCACTAAATACATTTTATTTTTTCCACACATCCATAATTAACTTTCCAGTAAAATTTATCTTTTAAAAATATATAATATTACTTTCATAATCTGTCAGCAATCAATGTACAGGTCTCATTTTTAATATGATATAGTTTATTCTCTTATAGGTGATTTCCTTTGTGGCTCTGAGTTTGATTAGGAAGAGAAGGGCCTGCCTGATCTGTTACCTGTATTCTAAAACTTTTTGTCCATCTGAATAATCTGGATTTCAGTGAAACATACCAGCACTTCTTTAAGACTCCTTGTACATCCAAATACAAAATAGTCATAGTTCTGGCATTAAACTGTTGCAGTCAATTCAACTTAATGATCTCTTATTGTTCTTCTTACAACAGCTAATTACATTATATGTGATTTTGAGATTGACCTCTGTGGATGGAAGCCACTAAGCATAGGTGATGCTGACTGGAACATAATGAAAGAACAGGCTCCCTTTGACAGAAGGTCATACAGAGGTCATACAACTAACAGTGGACATGGTGAGGTTTCTTTTATTATGATTATTTTCCTCCTTCTGTGATGAGTATTTGTACTTGTAAATGGTTACAGACTGATAATAAAAACTGGTTTGAGATGGATGCTACATAGTATGTATACAACATAGTGTTGTGGTTTAGCCCCAGTCAGCAACCAAGCACCATGCAGCTGCTCGCTCACCCTCCCCCCGTGGTGGGATGGGGGAGAGAATCGGAAGAGCAAAAGAAACAAACTCATGGGTTGAGATAAGAACAGTTTAATAATTGAAATAAAATAATAATAATAGTAGTAGTAGCAGTAATAATTTAAAAAATGGTGAAAAGGAAAACAACAAGAGGAGGAACAAAACCCAGGAAAAAACAAATAATGCAACCGCTCACCACCTGCCAAACAGCACCCAGCCTGTCCTTGAGCAGCGATTGCTGCCCCCCCGGGCCAACCCCCCCAGTTTATATACTGAGCATGACGTCATATGGTATGGAATAGTACTTTGGTCAGTTTGGATCAACTATTCTGGCTGTGCCTCCTCCCAGTTTCTTGTGTACCTGGCAGAGCATGGGAAGCTGAAAAAGTCCTTGACTAGCATAAGCAGTACTCAGCAACTAAAACATCAGTGTGTTATCAGCATTCTTCTCCTACTAAATCCAAAACACAGCACTATGCCTACTACTAGGAAGAAAATTAACTCTATCCCAGCTGAAACCAGGACACATAGGTAATGGTACAGAAAGCTAGTCTTTCAGGGATGCTCTTTCTTAAATGTGATTTTGTTACTATGCCTTTTTAACGTTCATTTTCTGCTGGAACAATCAATGATGTATGAGACTTGATCCAGCCTTCAGTTTTTTGAGATGCTGACCTTTGAAGTGACATGGCTAACTTTGTTCACATATATCAGATGTATCTTTGTACCTAGTATTCACATAGGGGCCGTTCTTGAAAATATTATTTGGACGAAATATCACTGTAGCTTTTTGTAGAGTGCAGGTAAATTAATAAGTTTTGTCTGGGAAAAATAGAGTGAGTGTAATATCCTTTGAACAGTTCTTCCTTCAGCCCATAGTTGCTATATAGTGCATTCAGCCTGAAAGTTTATTCCAGTAGAGGACTGTTTTAAAGTATTTTTCCAAAATGAAAATGTTATTACAGCATACTGTATACAACTAAAACTGCCTTGCATGTTTGCTGTTGTCAAACAATATTGGCAAATATTCTGTTACTTTAATTTTATTAAAATGTACCTATTACACTGCTTCCAGTGGAGATTAGATTACTTTAAAATCTGGGTTACTGTCCAATCCCCTTTAATTTTTTTTCGTGATGTCTATCACCTTCAGCCAGACTGCCACACTCCTCTCCCATGCTCATGTTAAAGGAACGTGAAATACTAAGTATTCTGCCTTGAGCATTCAAAGGTAGAGAAATTCGAGGATTAAAATTTGCCTGAGCAAACCCTGGTGGAGTGTGAGTATGTGTGTGTATGCAATATAATAACCCTAACTGCACAATCAAATACCTTTTTTTCCATTGCTGTCCAAGTGATGAAGTGCACCAAAGTTGCTATTCACTTTCTCAGCAGCTATTTGATATTTCATTTTATTGTCTCTGTAGAATGGCACTGGGTCTGCATTACTGCATCGTCTGCAAACATTACTGTGTCACAGCTTCCAGACTATCACAGCTCCAGAGAAGGACACTGATATGCCTGTGCCTTTCCCATGTGGGTTATTCTAGGTGCTGGTGAGATCTAGAGGTGTAATGTGGTCATAATGAAGGCTGCTGGTAGAAACATCTGCTCTGCAGCCTAAGCAGCATATTAAATTAGCCCATACGGAACTATGTGCCGCTGCACTTAAGCTGCTTCGATGCCTGAATCATTATAAGTTAGGTTCACACCTTTATATGTTGCTGCAGGTTGAAGCCTCGAGCAGATCTTGAGGTTACCATGCAGCACCTCTCAAGCCCAGTAATGATGCATTCCCCATATAAGTTAATGCAAAGTTCTTTCTGAGGTGGTTTTTTACCTATCTATCACTGTGCCTGCTACAGCTGCATTGTGGCTTTAGAATTAGGCTCCCAGAATTTTAAGCAAGTTTTTGCCAACGTTAAATCAAGGTCCTTCAGGTTGCAACAGTTGCTAGTGATACCGCAGAGTGTTTGTTTCTCTTCTCTCCTGGGGAGGGCAGCAGCAAATTTTGATTAATGAAGATCTTAACAAGGCTACTGTAGAGCCTCAGCTGCAAATTAAAAGAGGATCCTTTGAAGTACCCTTGCATTCCAATGAGGGGAGCTTCCCTCGTGCTGCGGAGCACAGCATGCCTGTTTGTACCAGGAGCTGTAACGGTCACCTCTTTGTGCCAGACTTGCTAAAGCGATGTGATTATTCACATGGGGCTGGACTTAACCCTCTGCTTCATTATGTATCCATGGGAAATAAATGGCTAAGGAGTGTGACTGTGGCAGCACAATAGCTGATTTTCCAAGATGTAAGGCAATATGTGTAATATCAATGCACAAACAAGACTGAGCCTTTAGTGTTGTTTTGCATAGACTTTCATGAAAAAGTCTCACTATTCAGCCAAGGCAGCACTGATGGCATTCAAAATATGCTGCTTTAGGGCCCCTTGAAGATGTTTATCCTTCCCTACCTTTGTCTGAAGCACATCTGCTGTAGTTCAAATCCAAAGGCCGTTCGTTTGCCAGAGTTCAGATTAGATCTTTAATTAAGCTTTCATCCCCACTAGCACAGACAACAATGTCAAGTCTGGACCCCATGAGAAAATATAGCTTATTCCATTGGCTCCCATGGTCTGCAACATTGTTAGCATGCTTAAAACTGGCTTGGCTGCGCTGAGAGTGAATACTGTACCCTAAAGGAAGTTAAATTTTGTTCTAAATTCTATTTGAAACATTATTTAAGCCAATTAAAATGTGTCCTTTAGGGATCCCAGCTGAAGTCTGTGCTGTTTGAGCTCCAGGGTGCTCTGTGTTACAGCTCCTGCAATCCCTTCGTTCTCCCCAGCCTGTGCAGAGAGCAGAAGGGCACTGTGCAAAGGTGATAGGAAGCAGCTGTAGTGTTTGGAGGATGGATGTCTTAAGGTTTCTGCCTGAAGAGGGCCGATAAAAAAATATATCCAGTGGGTCTGCACAGTAAAACCCTCACAGGAGCAACATCTGAACTCCTTTTGCAGGGCTCTGTATTTACTTCCTCAGGTTTAAGTGCTTGCAGGCACTGTGGCAGGGTAGCCTTAGCAATGGCTGCCCAAATACCGTTCTTTCCTTCCCCCTCTTTTCTCATCTTTGGACTCAGTCATGTTAATTTTACTGCAGAGGAAAGAGGCAAGAGCATTTAGCAATTCTATTTTGTCTTTGCCTATGTAGACAACTGGTTGTCACAGCCTGTTAGAAGACCCTCCTCGTTATTGACAGAGAGTGAACTGACAGCAAAGCTGTTTCATTTACATTTATAAATAAACCTTCGGTGCCTCATGGAGCACATAGTTACCTCTCTGAGGTAGCTGTTTGCCATTGGAGCGCGACATATTTCTCATGTTTCTTTGATTTTTGTTTACAGGAGCATTCATTTACTTCAGTGGATCGCATCAGATGAACACCAAGATGGCCGTGTCTCATCTGGGGAGCCCTTTCTTTGTCAAGCTCTCCCCTGGGCCTTCCTGTTGTCAGGTAACAGTTTGATATTAACTGTCCCCACCTTTCTAAGCTATCGCTCACCTGATGTGCAGATATGGTATTCTTCATGCTATAGATATTGCTGCTGAAAAACTGGCTCCATTTCAATATCAGTGGAAGGAGTTGCAGACTAATTCTTTGGCAGGAGGGAGATGCAGCAGGCTTTTTACTGCTTTGCTGCCAAATTTTTATACCTGATTATTATTCTTTCTAAAGCATCCACTAGGTAACTCAAATTTAAGGCTGTGCTTCCGGTTTTTGTATGCTGTGACAAACCTAGCTGTGCAACAATATCGGGGACTTATCAATTCACAGTCAAAGCAGCCTGCCTTTTGGGCAAAAGCTGACAAAGAGTCATGCTGTCGTCTGTAGGCAGGAAAGATTCATGCATCCAATGTCCCATAACAGGGCACCTGTAGTATGAAGTCACTATATAGATTAACTGTGTTGGTGTGACTGCGGAGAATTAGCTACCATGCTCCAGACTAAATTTTATTCCATGGTTTGACAAGGATGCTTTTTAAGCTTATCAGTGTAGTACTTGAGAGTTTACTTTGAAATGCTTATTTTGTCAAATATCTTGTGGGTCTGCAGTGGAATGCAAAAGCAACCAGCCAGGATGGTGGTTGATCTGAGAAACTAGAAAGCTACCTGGAAAAAATGGATCAGGAGGGCTAAAAAATAGAAAAGCCTTAGATAAAAAATGAAAATACAGTTTCATAACTAGAATGTTGGAATTTCCAACAAAATATGTATTTTTAAATCAGAACTTGAATAAATATATTAAATATATGTAATTATATTATTGAAGAAATATACATACAAGAAAACATTCCCAACTGTATTTTTGTTTATCCTTTTGGCCACTGAATAAAGTGAATAGATGCTGTATGGTTTTATAAGGTTGTTTTTTGGTTTTTTTTTTTCATGAGGGTTTTATTGTTTTCCATTCCATAACTTTTCAAAGATGATACCATATTGGGGAGAAGCTAAGCTGTGTAGTTATGATGTCATGTTTTTTCTGCTATTGCATAATGCCTCCTGGTTTAAGAAGTCACAGAGAAGAAACGGAAAAGATAGGGAAAGCTTGCCAAAATAATTTTATTATGTTCAGTGGCACAAAGAGGCTTTAGAGAAACAAAATAAAATTTAGACTGGGTGCTTAATTTTTCAGACTCAATGTAGAACAGAAACTGTACTTTCACTTAGGAAAACTTTTTTCAAAAATAAAAATGCCAGAAAACAATGTGTGGAGGAACTGCACTTAGAAGGCTCAACAAATAGCAGAATTGTATTCCATAGGCTTCTAGGTTTTTTCTAGTGTAAGGGACCTGAAACAATTGTTGGCTTAGATAAACCTGTTTTACTTGAGACTGTAGTTGACTTGGACTATGCACATCAATGAGTCACTGTATCTCAGCTCAATAATTGCAACTTGCAGCTGAGTAGAGGCCTCTTAAACAATTTAAGAACAACGCCTTGCTGTCATTTAATGCACTCTCTCAGTTCTTAGTGTTTTAAAGAATCAGAAATAGATGCAGAATGAAATCAAGCAGAATGCTGCTGCAGGGAACATGGAAGACCTCACAGCATCCCATCGGAACTCTGTGTGTTGCATTACTCCTGGAATACCAACTGCCTTTGTATGCACAGTGCATTCATTCAGGCAGCTTCATATCTCTTCTGTAGGCTTCGATACCGAGTAGATAAGCACCTTTCAGGTTCATATTAATTTACCTTAGAACCCCTTAAGGAGAACGGAGCACAACTGGTATGTGAATCGATGAATCATTCTGGTTAGATCTATTGCAGAGTTTGGTCTGCATTCAAAATAAATACAAATGCAGAGGGGATGCACATATGTTTCTCTAGTTCAAAGTCAGAAAAGAAACCAATTTTAATTTTGAGTATGCAGGTATTCAATGTATTTAAAGTTCCCAGATTCAACAAAAACTAAGGCATGTTCTTACCCAGCTGTACATGTCTGAGAAGAGAGTGTTTTTGAAGACTGGAAGCCTGGCTTTCTGCCATATTTTCCCCACAGACTTTATTTCTGGGAAAGAGCAAGGAGTAGGGGTTGCTCATTAGGATGTGTATTGGTGTGTTATACACTCTGCTTATAAATGTGAGATGTTGCCCTCTGTTGGATGTCCCACTGAGAGGATAAAAGGATCTACATAAAGAGATCTATGTTTATTAATAGTTTTACAAGTTCTTTGGCTCCTGTTGTTTAAAAAAAAAAAAACAAAACCAAAAAAACCCCCAAAAACCGACAGACAGAAAGAAAGAAAGTTGGAGTTGAGGGACGACAGTTTTATATTGTGCCTTACTGGCTAATTGAAGCTTAGAAGTAACTTCTTTCTGCAGCTCCTTGCACCTGAGTTCATTGTAATGTAGAACATGTAGATATATAGAGAGAAGATAATTGTATTTCTTACTTAATGAAAATGCAAATTTGTTTGAAAAGCTGTTTGATAAATATAAACCTTACATCTAGATTGTTTAGGGTATAGTTCTTCAAACAGCTCACTTTGAAAAGTGTTTGTATAACTCTGCTGCTTTGTATTCCTTAAGCTTTCTGGTGGGGAAGAAACGTTTCATGAAAGTATTTCAATTTATTATTAACAGATGAGATTACTTTATGTAATACATGACTTTCATGAGTGGGGAAAAAAGAAACACTATGGGAAATTGAGAGACCAAGTCTACCAGCCATGAAGCCAGAAGGTATTAGAAAGTAACAGTGTTGTAACAAGAATATTTCCTAACCACTGATTTACTTTGTACTATGTAACACAAGCAAAAAGAAACTCTCCCTTCATACATAGCAGATGTTGTGTCTTTTGTGTATTTGCCAATTTTATAGATTAAATTCAGGGTCAGAAGTGAAAGGTAGTGAATCCGCATGCATGATAATTTTCAGATTATTAGTCAAGGATTTGAGTGTAAGGAGTTGTCAAATTCATCAGTCCTGTTCTTCAACTTCGTTGGCACACTAAGGGTCTACAGCTTTAACAGAGATGCTAATGTGATAATTTATTGAAGGAAAGACTCCTCTCAGGTTCTGGTTACTCTTAAACTACTACTTCCTTTTTAAAAAAAAAAAAAAAATCTCTTGGGGACAAACAAGAAGGAGAGGTGTGGAAGGGGACATTGCTGGGGACACAGCTGGAGATGTACCCACAGAAGGAGGTGGTTCATGCTGAGGAGGTAAGGCTCTGAGAGGACTGCAGCTGTGGGTGACCCATGCTGGGACAGGGACACCCCCAAGGGACCGTGGCCGTGGGTGACACACGCAGGGGTGGGGACACCTTAGAGGGACTGTGGTTGCTCAAAACCCTGAGCTGAAGCAGGGGAAGAAGAGTAAGAAGCAATGAGCAGAGGAGGAGAACACAAAGGGAGTACCAGAAAAAAAAAAAACATTACTCATGTGGCCAACTGCCTGCTCCACCTGTTGCCTCACCAAAGGAATTGGGCCAGACTTAGTGGAAAGAGCAGCAAAAATTAGGGAAATTAAGACTAGGAAGGGGGCAGGCTGTTTGATTTAAACTAGCCTGGGGAAAGGGGAGTAAAGGTGTTTGCTCAAGATTGTGTTTAAGTGTTTGTTTTCTTTTTTCTTTTTTTCTCAGTAGCCCAACCAGTGATTAGAATTTTGTGTTAATTCACAATAAATTAAATTAAGTAAAAATTACACCATTACCCTAAGGCTGTTTTGCCTGTTACAGTCCCTAATACAACGCTTTTCCATGATCTGTATAGCCTATTGTGTCAGCTGTCTTGCTCAAATAAAAGACTTTAATTGTCTCATGTCTGACTGAAAGCTGGCTAACACATGCATCTGTGTTTGTCCTGAGGCTAAAGATGGGTTTTCTTGTATTTGTTATTGTCTTGCAAAAAAAAAAAAAAAAAAAAAAAAAGGTTTCTTTCTTTTAGCTATTAGCCCCAAATGGTCTATATTCTTTTACTGTGTTTAAAAGTTGATATAACATAAAAAAAATAAAAGGAAACTTTCTCTCTGTAGCGTGATGATCCAAGATTCACAGTGTAAGATCATATAAAGATGGGCAGAGAACTGGGTGGGAAGAGCTATTTTTACAGCTCTTGTTTTACCTTCATGAAGATTCAAGTATTATCAAATTGTTGCAGGGAAGTAAAGAGTCTGCAGTTCAAGAAATTTTGGTCTTTCACTATGTGAAGAAGCAGGAAAGACTGAGGGGGAAGCAAAAAAAAATTAGTCTTTGAAAATCTTATTTCTTCCCTGAAGTTTGCAGCTGAATTTTTGTCTGGGTAGTATTTAAAAAAAAAAAAAAAAAAAAAAAAAATTAAATGCATCAGGTTCCTTCTGTGTTGCAGGGGAGGCATAGTGAACTGGGATTCTCACTGTTTTCTGATCTTTTCTGCTTGGCAAGCAGTTTTCTGTAGCCTCCTCCACCTACAGTCATCACTTTTTCATATCTTGGTCAATCCATTTGTTTCAGGAGATCAATAGATTATTTTAAACATCTCTCTTCAGATAATTTTAATTTGTGTTGATTCTGGAAATAGAAGATCATAAGGTTTCTTTCATATAAATACCTCAACTGTTGCACTGCTGAGATTAACATACTTATGAAGCTGTCCTATATTCAGCATTTGCAAAGAAAAATAATCTTCAAGAAGTTTGTAAGTCCTTATTAAGCCAAAATGGTTAAGGTAGGTCACATCAGTTGGTCTGCATCAGTTGATAGATACAAGAGTAAGCTTTAAAAATAAACTTTACTTTTAATTATGGTTTTATCTTTAAACATAATACTGCTCCTCAGCATGCCATAGTTTCATGGAGGTCTTTCTTTTATGCAAAGGCTGTGTTTAGACCTGTCATGTCATTCTGTGTTATAATGTACATATATGAGTTGGTACTGAATTTATTGCAGATTGATGATATAGTTTTTAAAGTGTTTCATTAAAAACTCTTTCAACAGATAAGATTTTGGTACTGGTTATCTCAGGATTCCCAGCTTTCTGTCTTTAAAAGAACTGTACTGGATGGAAGTTTGGAAAAATTGTGTGACATTTCAGGATTGCCTAAGATGCAGTGGACAAAAGTGAATATACCTATAGAAGGTGCAGCTGAGGACTTACCTTTTCAGGTAATTAGAAATTACATTTTTATTGCTTTCAAAAAATTACTCTGAATTGTCCTTTAGAATTAATTAACTTTTATAATGAAATATAAAAAGAGAATTTCTATTCTTTAATGCTCATATAAAAAAGAATTCCATTCAGCTCTTTCAACAGATGTAGCTATTAAAGGGCATCGCCATTGTTTCAGTATTGTATGCATTAGAATCACCTTTTTGTAATAAAAATCAAGTAGCAATAGTGCAGTAGCTTTTAAAAAATAGACTTGCTGTAAAAACTGCTGCTCAGAGTGAGGGCCTATTTATCTTGGCTAAAAGCAGAAGTGCAGATACTTCAATTTGTAGCATCAGTCACAGAAACAATTAGCAGTTTTCGAGTTTAATTTTATTTTTACATAATCTCAGGTTGCTACACTTTACTAAAACTTAGAAAGGAACTGTTAGGGGAATCAGTAACTCAAATATAAGATTTCAGCAAATCAAAATTCCAGTTTTGGTCTCTTCTTTTTATGACTCATCTATAAAATTGTCTAAAAGTACGGGCACACAATATTCATTATTGGTAAGTTATGACTTACTTTACTTCCTTTTATGGTCTCCTGAATATTTCCTTGTACTTAGAAATTCATCCTTACAATCCCTACATTTACTGTACCACACATTGTTGACTTCAGCAGGCATAGTATAGATGAACACAATTAAATGGAGTTGTAAACCATGATATCTGGTAACCCTGAATAGCTCATTTAAAAAGACGTGTAACTTTTAACTGTTCCAGCAGGAAGAGAGTTCATTCAAGTAGTGAATGGTTTTTACCAGTTTAGATTGAATCAAGGTCATCTGGGTTGCATAACTTTCCATAAGTAAAACTAGTTATGGCTTTGACAGCTGAGGAGTAAATTTCTGACTGATCAAATCTCAGTCGTAGTTTTTGCTGGCTGGTATTTGGAGTTGGTTGTAGGCAGTATTTACTTCCTGTGCAGATGTCATAAATTATAAAGGAATATATATATGTCTTTTTATCATGTCACCTTTAATGAGCTAACTTACTTATTTGTCTTTACAGATCATTTTACGAGCTACAATTCTAACAACAAATGCTACTGTTGCTGTTGATGACATCAGTATAACAGAGGAATGTGGAGTTGTGAATAAATCACTTCCAGGTGTCAGCCAAGAAAGTGAAGGCAAGTTCTGTGGTTTGCAGTTTTCCCCAATGTTCTGTATAACTGTGCTTCAACTGAAAACTTCAAGATACCTTTAAGAAAGTAGGGGATAATCTGAGGAAAAGGTCCATATACTGTAATCAGTTGTCTATAATGAAGGCTCTCATCCCATCTTACTAGCTGCTAGAAGTATTTTGCACTAGTTTTCCAAAGTGAGCTGTGGTGGGAAATTCCAGATACCACTTACTATGCAGTACATGCCCACATTCACACTTGGATGCAGAGAGAGACACAAAACATTTTACATCTTCCACTGAAGAGCAAATTCCACTACATTATCTTTAGGGCAAGAGGGTTGTCCCATCATTACTGTCAAATACCTAACATACAGTAAGTGCCCACCAAACTTGTCTAGGTACTCACGCTGTAACCTTGAAGTACTAATGGATGGAAATATCCTTCTGTCAGACTGCTGCTTCTGGTCCTCTTGACTACTAATGACTACTTTTCTAAAATGGCATGGGCACAGATGCAGTCAGTGGTAATACTGATGGGTTATACCCAGCAGATACCTGAATTTCTTCTTTATTGGAAAATTTAAAGGCATAATAGAAAACTTCAGTGTTGTGTTTTTAAGGTTTCTCTGATCCGTATATACAGTCTGATTGATGGTAGCAAGGTATTTGAAAAAACATTAATTTGCTTTAATTATTTTCCCTACAACTTTCCTATTTACCCATCAGTCACAAAGTTGTTATTTTTAGAAGGGAGTCGTTTTTTTTTTTTTTTAAAAAGCTCTGTCTGGATAGCAATGTGAGTATCTAAAAAAGCTAAGTTAAACAAAAAAGATGAAAAGCTGCATGTCATTCCTCTCACTTGCTCTCTTTCCAGAAATCTACTGATGTAAAACCAGTAGTCCCCAGATTTTTGTTTCCACATTCATTGAAATTTGGGGTGTTTTCTAATGTGTAGATTAAGGTGAAGGCTAGTAGTGGTGCAACATCAAACTTTGGGCTTCTTAGAACTTTCATTGGGAGCTGAACACAGTGAAACTACTGCTAAAGCAGAAAGCTTCTTTGAAAGTCCTGCTCCTGACTGGGAGAAACAGACGGCTGTTGTACAGAGCACGTCGCCTCTGAACTGGAGCCTGGCCATGCGACTTTAAGGTGTTTTTGATAATTTTTCAGACAAAAGTTTGAATATTGTGGAGAATAATATATAGGTTAAAAGCATCAGACGTTAATATCAGCTGTGTTTCTTATCAGTTGTGATATAATCTAGCTCACTCCATAAGTGATGCTATGTTGTTTATGCTGAGTACATTACTATATTCAATGACAATAAAAAGCACTTCTCAGAATTTTATATATACATGTGGTTTTACTTGTACTTTCTTTTCTGATTTTTAAGGGGAAACAGAATTTGCAGATGCTAATTCTTCATCTTTTTACTGTCCACCGGGACTTTTTTCATGTGGGGATGGACAATGTATTTCATCTGACAAATTTTGTGACTTTACACCTGACTGTTCAAATAACCATGATGAAGCCAAGTGCCGTAAGTGAACATTTAAAAATCTAGGTTGTTAGGCTCCTGTGACTATGTTTGTTTGTCCTATTTGCCAGGCTTTCATGACTTCATAAACGTTGTAATTTAATTACAAGTAGAAGCTCTTGAGAAATAGTTACTTCACTTTGATTCTATTTTCCCCCTTCTATTTTCTGTAGCAACTACTTCCCTCTTAGAATTAAAACCAGAAGGTCTTTGATTAATTATTTAGTAGAAAGTGTTGCTTAAAATACAGTGTTTTATTTTATAACTCTTAAGATGCTAAATATCAGGTACAGTGTTATACTGAATAAAATCTTAATCTGTAGGATATTGGAAGCTGATTCAGGAAGCCATTGTAAAATAAACCAAATAGAACTTATGCACACACTTTTGCATGCATGCTTTCACACATACAAAATTACGCTAAAAAAAAGTGAGGAAAATATGTTGCACTTGTACAAATTTGGAAATTCTGTGACACCACTATGTGAGATACCTCTTCTTAAAAGTTTGATGGTCATGCAATTAGACCTGAGAATCAGTGAGATAGGAAACATGAAAAATGCAGTGGTCGCAGACACACATTCAAATTATATGTTTTGTATACTTAATTTTGATGTGAAGATACCACAGCTGGACTGGTAAATAAAGCATCTGTGCAAAGACATGGTCACAGATATAATTTAGGCTGTGTCAACATTTTCTGTTCAGATGTGTTGCGACTCCTGTCTGGGTTACTTGCCTGGGTTTTCTCTTCATGGAAACTAACACATGGGAAAGTAAAGAGAGGTGATGTGTCCCAGAGTCTCTCTCCACTGTACAGTCAGAAAGGAGCTTCGAAAAGTTTCAGGGCCTCTAATATGTAACCTCAAAAGTCTTTTTGATTCATTCAGTTACCTGCTCTGCATAAGAAATCATGGTTATACTTCCCATTTTGAAAATGAATCTTTTGCTTTTGCATTGAACTATCAACCATGCTATAAAAGCTGTGATGCATTTTCAAAAGAAGTTGCCATGAACAATATTTAGTACAGGTTGGTTTTTTTTTTAAAAAAAAAGATAGAGCACGATGTTTTCTAGCATTCCCACAAATAACAGAAATATTACAGGCAAGATTGTTATAGTATTTTCTGACTGTGCTATGTTACGCATCACAAAGCATAAACTTCTTCACAAGTGCTAATACAATCCAAAATCCATGCTTATATTTTATAGTTTTTATTAGGAAATTTGAGAGGTGTTCCTTATATAAACGAAAATCTATTAGACTTTTAACAGATAAAAGAAATAATTACAACTTCTATTTGTATTAATGCAATTTCTCTGCAGTTTTAGTATCCAATCTTTCTTGCCTAGAGCAATGGTGTCCAGTGTTTTAGTTGTTTAGAAAGATTTGTATCTAAAATATACAGAGCTTAAAGTTAGGAAACTGCATTCTGTTTTATTAGGTAACCGCTTTATTAGCTAAACCCAGAAACAACTATTAAATGTTCACTAGGCAGGATATCTTTCCTCTTGTGGACCAGAGTGAAAATGGGGAAAAAATACGGCTGTTACCACAGAATAGTTGAGGTTGGAAGGAATCTTTGAAGATCATCCAGTTAAATCCACCTGCTCAAAGCAGGGGCCACTGGAGCAGGATGCCCAGGACCTTACACACCAGGTTCTGAACGTCTCTGATGATGGAGAGTACACAGCTGCTCAGGGCAACCTGTTCCAGTGTTTGGTCACCCTTACAGTACAACAAGAAGTGCCTATTGCTTCTGCTCATTTTGCTGGGCACCACTGAGAAGAGTTTTTACTTCTTTTTTACTCTCCCTCCCTGCCCATGTTACTGATATTAAAACTCTTATTAGACTCTATTGCTTTTTGATTTACCTCATGTTTTTTGTACTTTTCTTCAAAATGTGATTACACGTCCTATGTATTATTGGGTTATGACAGTCTGGATTGCTCTCCCATTACCCTTCTTAAACTTGGGTACTGGGATTTTGTTCTCTGACACTTCCAAATCAATAGTTTAATTAAAAACATTCTAAATAGATTTTGTTGCATGCAACATCTCTTTCACTGCTGTGGGACAGCAGTTAACTGGCAGCTTTTAATCAAGAAAAATAAAATCTACTGTTTTCACTTCAAATATGGTCATTTATATTTCAAAACACCCTTCCTTTTAGCTAATTCAGCCTGTGCATTTCAACATTATACCTAAAAGTGAAGACAAATGTCCTGTTAGGTGTTTAACCAGTCCTAGATTATCCTTAATCGCAAGCTTCCTATATGGCAACTGATTTTCTCTTTCTTTTTTTCTCTAATTACATGACTGAAGAAACTTTTATTATACCCAAGTCTCACTTGCCCAGGTGATACATTAACAATGCCATGCTAAAGGTTAAACTATGGAGCCGTTATAAATATATTTATGGTGATCTTTGCTCTAAATATATTGCTTAGTTATAAATCATTGTTGTACTGCTGAGTTGGCTCAGTGTGTGCTAGCACTGCAGCTTGTAATGAGGGAAGCAGAACGTAGGTACACAAATGTCTCTGCAAATAGTTTGGCAAGTTGACTGTTTCCAAGCAATAAAATTGCCTTTCAGCATGTTAGTCTGGTAATCTACAGCACTAGAATAGCTCTTATAATTCTTCTCAAGTGGAATTTCACCATCTTTGTGCTTATGTAGTTTACCATTACTTTCTACATTGTTATGTATATTCTTGCAATTGGATGCAAGCATTTCATTTTTCCCAGTCACTTTTCCTAATTTCTTAGCTTGGGTAAGCACAGATGTTTTGTTGACTGCACAGCCTACAACTATGTTGTTCCTTTCATCAGTATTAACATTTTTTCCATGACATTCCACCTGCTGGTGATTGTACGCTCCTTAACCTTGTTAATGTAAGTTTTTGCTCTTGGTATGAGAACCAGGCAAGGATATTACATGGGCTTAATATATCTTTTGAAATATTTTTTATTTAAATCTTTTTATCTTAAATTCCAGCAAGGTGAGATGCTTGCTTCCACCAAGTCCACTGAACAAACAGGGTCTCTATGCAATTTTCTCATTTCAAAGCATCATCCTTAAGTCATCTCTTGATTTTCTTTACCTCTCAAATGAGGAGTTCTTTCTGTCAGGACTGGAAGATCTCAGCTGAAGATCTCAGTTTCTCAGACTGTCTTTCTTATCGCAGAGTAGATTTCTGAGCTCCCAGTTCTTGCAAGAAACTATCTTTGTTACTTCTCTTCATATACAGGACTGTCAGTGAATTTCTTTGCTCTACTTTGGTCTTAGAACCACATTCATGTTCTTGATAATGATGCATGATGAGATTATTCTTTCTTCCAGGTTTCTAGTTGCATTTTACAAAAATACATGTCCTGGACTGAAAAAAATCATTCAAATTTATTCTGATTTGTTGAGAAAAGTGAAAAAACAAACAAACAAGCTATTAAACATTCTCTTTCTTGAGTGACACTACTCCTGACTATTAGCTCACAGCTTTTCTTCTACAGGTGAAGAATTTACTATGGCTATAAAGCTATTAGAGATGACTTCCATGCATTAAAGCAGAAGAGAAAAGTGACTGCCTTTTTCAAGCTGCAGATTTACAGCAGTGACCTAACATACTTATGACATTGTGTGTTTGTGCTCTGGAAGATAAACGTACAGTATAATTTCTAAGGTCTACATCCTATGCATTTAGTGGAGTCTAAATGCTCACTTTTCCAACCTAAGAATGATGATGATGGAATAGGGAATAAAATCAGACTGGAAAGTAATCCGGTAACATGAAAATATTCCTGGGATTCTGTCTGACCTTTGGCAATTAATCCCTCATGCTCTGTCTTCTGTGTTTTTTTTCTCTGTCTACTTATGGTGTGGTTTATGAGGAACAATGATATGGCTTTACATATAAAATAAATATGAAATAGTTTACATATGGATAAAAATGTAACATATACCATAATACTGTTTTGTATTTATGTCTTTATAATTGAAATATGCATTTAAGAGTTATAATTTCTGTGGTGTACAATCTAGGGCAGTGTATTGGTTTAACCCTAGCCGGCAACTAAGCACCACACAGCCACTCGCTCACTCCCCCTAGAAAGGGATGGAGGAGAGAATTGGAAGAGTAAAAGTGACAAAACTCATGGGCTGGGATAAAGACAGGTTAATATGTAAAGCAAAAGCTGCACATGCAAGCAAAGCAAAGCATTAAATTAATTCACTACTTCCCATCGACAGGCAGGTGTTCCACTATCTCCAGGAAAGCAGAGCTCTATCACGTGTAACGGTTACTTGGGAAGACAAATGCCATCACTCCAAACATCCCCCCTTCCTTCTTCTTCTCTAAGCTTTATACGCTGAGCATGATGTCATATGGTGTGGGATATCCCCTTGGTCAGTTGGGGTCAGTTGTCCCAGCTGTGTCCTCTCCCAATGCCAGTGCACCCCCAGCCTACTCGCTGGTGGGGTGGGGTGAGAAGCAGAAAAGTCCTTGACTCTGTGTAAGCACTGCTCAGCAATAACAAAAACATCCCTGTGTTACCAACACTGTTTTCAGCACAAATCCAAAACATAGCCCCATACTAGGTACTCTGAACAAAATGAATTTGATCCCAGCCAAAACCAGCACAAGCATGTTAAGGCTATTCTTAAGTAATTGATAAACTGGACATAGTCTATATGTTAGTACAGAGTTTTATGTAGCTTAATTTGACTTAGAAGGCAAATAAAGAGAATGACATACATGCTGTTTCTTAAAAACTACTTTTGTGGCATATTTTTTAAACTATAAGCATTACTGGGTTTCTAATGGCTACCTTTGTATAAGTAATAAAAATTTCCTCAATGTTATAAGAAACATTCCCTGTATTACCCGTTACTAATTTTGCCAAAGCATAAAACTTCTGCTGTGGTTATAAGGGATAAGGTCTCATTTTTAGAGTCAAAATCTTGCATGCCAAAATTTCTGTCTCCTTGCTACTTTTTCATTTCAGCCAGTCAAATCAGTTGTATTTAAAGGTGAGGCCAGGAACAACAGCCAGCTCATAAAGATGGGCTTAAGTTCAAGGAGTGAAAAGATTGTCAGCTTGTAAATTGGAGAAGGGACCTAAGACTGGAAGTGCATAGACAACTGCATTAGGATCAGTTTGTGGAAGTTAAATGGGGAAGGGATGGGACTGAAATGCCATCTACAGAGACAGGAAACCACCTTTGGCTGTGACCAAGGAATGGCTGCAAAGGCTGCATAGCTTGAACTTGCTGGTGTGGGAGAGGAGTAACCAGAGGGCTGGAGCAAGCTGGGGTGGGAAGGACCCAGGGTGCTGTGGGGGAAGGATTAAGATCAGCTGGTCAAAGAGCCAGTGATACATTGTCAGAAGAGATAACAATAATGAAAGATTAAAAGTTTGGTAAGAGGAGAGAATTGGAATGAAGAATACAGATGTGGAGCAGTGATGCTTTGGGAGGGATCAGGGTAAAGTGTGGCAGTGAGTGGTAGAGAACTGAGACCACGTGAGAGGAGCTGGAGCAAGGAATTGTCTGGGGAAATGGGGATTTCCAGCAAGGGAGACAGTGAGGATTTCCAGCTTTTCAGGGAGACTAGGACTGAGATAAAGGGTTAAAGAAGAGTAGTTGTGGAACAGGTAAAAGGGGAAATAGGCTGCGGAAAAAGAACAACTTTGAGGAAATAGCAAAGGCATTTTTCTGCTGGAGACAACACACACTTTCAGAATTTCTGTAGAACCCAGAAGTAATGAATCTACCTTCTCTACTTCTGTCAGCAAATGTCTGTGTAATATTTCTGGGCAAAAAGTATATCTCCTTGTTGTATAGTTACTCCTATCTCCTGTAGTGCAAAGTATGCACTACAACAACAAATATTGCACGAGCTGCAGTGGCAGAGAAAACAGGGTAAATAACAAGATGGCCTGAATAATGACCATCAGATCTTATTTTTGTTTAGTTCAATAAAAATAAGAATTTTCCCCTTCAGTTATATAGAAGGAGCATTCTAATGGACATGGAAAGCTAAGCACTTGATTGCTAAAGAATACATAAATTTGTCATTTATATTTCACCTGGACCTGGGTATCCAACAGCCTAAATCACCGGATTATTGTGTTGTTTAAGAGACGTAATTCTCTTCAGACTTCATTAACATTTTGCATGGAGGAGAGATTTGGACCTAATTTGCTGTATTTCCAATGAAAATGTCAATCAAATGTAATTTGATTATTTTGGAGGCTTTTATTACTTTAGGACTATTTCCCTTATCACTACACTGCAATCACACACTCAGAACCTGAGAAGCATTTGCAAATGACAGTATCATATGAACCAAGAGATTTCCAGAAAATATCAGATTTAATAAACCAGTGGTTTTGGATGCTATTTCACTTAAAAATATTGTTATGAAACTGACATTAGTTAGATGATTGCATCTCTGCCTCACTGCGCGTAGTGGACTGCCATCAAAATCAGAGTTGTGCAGTGAAGATTATTTCATATCATTATTTAGAAAATAAAATTGTAACAATTATATGTGACAGTACAGTTATTTTTTGTGGGCAATGTTTAGGGTAGGTGCAGGGTTAATTAGTAGTGTTGTGTGTGCACCCACAGAATTTTATTTTCCCTCTGTAAAAATATCAATCTTTGCAAGTCCTACAGGTAAGTTAGTGTTAGGAGACATGTAGTGCAGTTAGTTTGTTAAAAATGTAGGTGCACAGTGAAATCACTAGATTTATTTATAACAACATCTTTTCCCTCTGCATATTTTTCCTCTCTTACATATAAAAAACCCTCTTCCTCCTTTCACAAAAGATATACACCTATGTGTTATGTACAAGTTATGTTTGTCTGTTACTAAAAAGCTCACATGACTTAAATCACAAATAGGTCTGTTGCAATTTCATGGCTATTGAAATGGATTTCCCAACAGAAATTAGCAGAAGAAAATGTCCTGGAGTGCTTTGTTTCCTGTAGCCATCCATAGAGGAGACTACCATATCTGTCTGTCCTAAACAATTGTAAAACTATGTTTTTATATATATGAGAATATCATCATACAAATTAGATTAGAATTCAATTTTTTACTCTAAACTTTTATGTGGAAGTACTTTCGATTTTTTTTTTTTTTTTTTTTTTTTCAAAACTGTAGCAGATGATATTTGGGGATGGGCATTGAGAGAAGGAGAAACTCTAACTGGGGTTTTGTAAAGGTCAAACTTGTTTGATCTTCAAATAGCTGCTTTTTGGTTTTTGTATTTTTTTCCAGTTAGCATTGCTTATTACTGATGAACTTTTGTAATATTTTTTTTTAATTGACCACTTTCATTTTTTTTGTGTAGAAATTAGGCCAGTGCACCTACAAAGTACAGTGTTATTTGAGCATGTATATGTCATGACATTAGCAAATAGTGGCTGTGATAGAAAACGTAAATATGGGAAGGCAGATGTAACACTTTTCAGTGTGTTTGTATTATAAAGGGCGTTAAAACAGCTTAGGTCGTGGTTTAACCCAGTCAGCAACTAAGTATCCCACAGCCGCTTGCTTACTCTCCCCCGCCACCCCGGTGGAGTAAGAGAGAGAACTGGGGGGGAAGTAAAACCCATGGGTTGAGATAAAGGCAGTTTAATAGGACAGCAAAGGAAGAGAAAATAATAATAATAATGACAAAAGAATATACAAAGCAAGTGATGCACAATGCAATTGCTCACCACCTGCTGACCGATGCCCAGCCAGTCCCCAAGCAGCAATCGCTGCCCCCCAGCCAACTCCCCGCAATTTATATACTGAGCATGACGTCATATGGTATGGAATAGCCCTTTGGGCAGTTTGGATCAACTGTTCTGTTTGTGCCCCCTCCCAGCTTCTTGTGCACCTGGCAGAGCATGGGTAGCTGAGAAAGTCCATGACTAGTTTCAGCACTACTTAGCAACAACTAAAACTTCAGTGTGTTATCAGTATTATTCTCATATTAAATGCAAAACACAGCACTACGCCAGCTACTAGGAAGAAAAATAACTCTATCCCAGCTGAAACCAGGACAGTATGTCTAGAGTTAAACTGGTTTTGGTTCCTGGATTTGAAGATTGTCTTCTTTATGACATCTAGCTATAAGTTCCTAAATTTACCTTAAAATTACTAATTTAAAAAAAAAAAAATTAAAGTCTACTAGCATATTAGAGCCTTTTTAAACAGCTTTTGAGTAAAAGAAGAGCTTGTAAGCCATTAATGATGATGATGTCTCTTCACCTGGATTTTTTTAATGGTGCATTCTGCATAAACATACATGGGCTGAGAGACAGGGAGAGATTTTTGGGGAATGTAGATATTGATGAACTTGCAGTCTGGCAGAAATGCTAATGTCTTAAACATTTGTTTTTAAATACTGTTTTCAGCAGGACTTCTTAAATTCTTGTTAGTCATTGTTCAGCTTACAGAGAAGCTGCACGTCTGGTTTGTGAAGACCTTTGAGTGAAGCTCCTTCAAAACAGAAAAGGGTAAAGCACTTTGCATAAGAACCCAAAATCAGAAAGAAATCTAGACTTTTGTGGTAACAAGTCAGCTCAGAGAAACCAAATCTGCTGTAGATATAAAGGCAGCTTTCTCAAAACATCAATAAAGTCAGCTACCCTTAAATGCTATGCTCACAGTATCACTCTGGTTCGTTCAATGATTATTGAGGGAGCTTGTTAAAAAAGACACTAAAAGGGACAGCAAAGAAAAATATATCCATACAGGTGGCATGGATACTATTAGAAGTAAACAAGCATCAAACAAATATCTGAAGTAATGTCCAAATGAAAAAGATAGAAAAGATGAAATATTTTGGACACAGTAAGGATGACAAAAAAAGTTTAAAAAAACCTAGCAATAATTCCTCAAACATATGAGGAGAAGACAACCCTGGCAGAGTCTGTAGGGCCACTTGATGGTTACAATATAAAGAAAGCATGTAAGAAAGTAAGAAATAGGAGAAAGGCAGAAAATAAAGTGCTAGGATAGTTTGTGTGTGTTCACTGTGAAAGAAACTACAGAGGTACCCAAGCAATGGCCTTTCTTTCTGGATAATCTGTCTGAAATTAAAGTGCCAGTCAAAGAGATTATGGCACAATTAGGTAATTGAAGTGTTATCAAGCATTAAGAACTAAGTACATTTCACCCAGGCTCTACCAGCTTGCTCTAGGCTTCTATCTTCCCTAGGTTAAACAGTTGGCTTAAGATTTAGCTGAAAGTTTCAGGGTTATTTTATCTCAGTGTATTCATCCATGCTTATGTTAAATGTATGGTTTTGTGCATCCTTTCTTTTACGTTTTGTCTCTGTTACAAGTTACAGATGCAAGTCTGGGCTCAGACTTAACAGTTTTATCTTGTTTATTTGCTTCTTTTGGTGTAACCATCTGTGTCCATGGTTTGTCATATTCTTTGTTGCTGTTCTGGGAATATGGGACGGTTTCTTCTATCAAGCAAAAAGCAAATCAGACATAGCTCTCCATATTCCCCTATTGTTATGTTCTGTTGGTGGATTTTCAGTCATTTCTGTCATGCCTAGGTCCTTGAATATTTGCAAATATCTTTTGTCTTCATTGTATTCATCAAAACATTCTATCAAAAAATGTCTTCCTTCTGTTTCTTTGTCACATTTGATCTATATCATTTTATCATTGATGTTTCTGACCCACATAAACCATATGTATAGTGAACTCCTATTTTCTTTGATCTCTTAAATGTTATTTGGTCTTCCATATTTGTGGAATGATTTTCTCTGAAGCAGCATTAATAACTGTAGATTTCTATGTGTTTTGCTTAATTATCCACAAGATCTCATCTTTTTAGAAGCCCTAACCAACAATAATACTAACTTGCCTGCTTAGTAATTTTTTCATTCTTTCTAACAAATGATGTATAACTTAATGTGACAGAACCCTTAAAGAAGAAGAAAAAAATCAAAAAGCTCCCATATCATCCATAAATAAACATTTATGTAATCTTATTCTCCAAGAGACTTCCTTTGATTCTGAAATGTGCATTTTCTATAGTGTAATGATATGGCCACTGGAAGTTGTGATAAGATGGTATAAAATAATGGTAGAATTCTGATAGTCATGTCTGGTGGGGTTTTTTTTGTTTGTTTGTTTGTTTTAATTCCATGTATATAATTGAAAATTATTGATTAGAAAAATCTTGAAATAATTTCTTAATATTTCCCATTTAATGCCTGTTATAATCACAGGACTCAAAAATGTCATTTTGTGATTTAATGAGGATTATTTTTAAAGTGCAGAAGAGGAAAACCGGATGTTTCTTCATTTTAACATAATAAATATTTGTCAATTTACATTCATTCATACATGACACCCACTCCTTTCTTTCCTTTATTTTGTATAATACACATTTTCTAAAATATCTCTGCTCCTTTAAATGTAGAATTGAAGAATGCAGCTGAATATATTTTTAAAATCTTTTTCACTGCAGTAGTTTGTGTTTCAGAGATTTCCTCCTTTTAGCAATATCATAGTGTCTCAGTAATCCGTGATATTTAACTTAATTGCTATTATAACTAGAGGAAGTGTTTCGTTATCATTAGCACACTTGCTGAGGTTCAGGAAATAAGGGATTTGATTTCTGACTCCAGCATCAATTCCCTAAAAGATCTTGCAGAAGGCTTGTTACTGCTTTGTGTGCTCTGTGTTCTTGCTCTGCAACATGAGGATTGTGAGGTCTGTCTTCAGTGCCCCCTCCCTTGCTTTGAGTGCTTTGGCTGCAGTGTCTTTAGAGGGAAATACTTGTTTTACTGAATATATTTCATATAAGGATGGTTTGGTTGTTCCTGTGGGACTGCTGTTTTACCCAACTGATATAAAGCAAATACCCCATCTTGTACTCTGCCTCTCCATGCCCCTTTCCTAGCCTTCTTTCTAGAATATCAGTGATGTATTAGCAATGTTTTATTTCCTTTTCATACTGCAAATCTTATTTAGTAATGTCCTATACAGAGATAAAGCAAAATGTCTCTTTTCTCATTTCAGCTGCTGCATGTGATTTTGAAAGAGAGAGCTGCGGTTGGATTGAAACTGCAAATGCAGATGAATTTGATTGGGTAAGAAGTTCCAGTAGTGCTCTTGCACCTGCTTTTCAGAAGCAAGCTCCTCCACATGATCACACCTACAACAAATCTGAAGGTAAGACAAGCCAGGCCTAGAAAGAGAGAAGTGGAATAGATACATGTGCTCTTTAATCAGATTATAAGTGGAGGCCACAAATGCTTTAAAAAACTTTAGAAACACTTTCTTTATTTGGCCTGAAAAGTTGTTTTCTGTTTTATTTTGATAGGTCATTTTATGTTCATTCTGAAAAACAGCAGCAGCATTTCACAAGTAGCTCAGCTACGAAGCCCGAAGTTCAGACAAACTGGATCAAATTGCACATTGTCCTTTTGGTATGAAATAATTTAAAGTTCATGGATCATCTCAAATTGTTTCTCTTGGACTGAAATTGAAGTTATAGTTTGCCATAGACATACCTTCTTCTGCAGTATTTATTTCTTTTTATTCTTTAATCATATCTTTATTGTGAACAATATGCAGAAATAAGCTGAAGCACTTGGACAACAGAACTGAAACATGGGATGACTTTGTTGTCAGGCTGTGAGCAAAATTATATTAAAGGATTGTGTCTGCATATACCTGGACAAATACCACAGTCATTTTGCTAACGTTTCTACTTTGGTTAAGTAAATTTGAAAATGTTGTGCAATTTTGTTCAAGAACAGGAAACCATCCAAAAATCTAGTAGCTCCTTGAGTCACCTACAATATCCAAAATTAGACTGTATCATCTTTAAGCGAAAGCTCCAATGCAAGAATTGGAGCTTTGCTTCCAATCCTTTCTTTATATACATAGAAAAAAAACTAAAACCCCTTTCAGTTATTGTCTTGTCTCAATCTTTGTGCAGTCTTGTCAAAGAGAGACAGAAAAACTAAACTGTGATAATTTCTTGACTAAGGTCAAAAGTGGTGCTACTGCTTAAATAAATATTTGGCCTGACTTTGATATTATTAAGTGCAGTTTTTCTCAGTAATGTCAAATACATTTGCCATAGGAAGAGGAAATCTCTTTTTATCAAACACTCAAGACTTGAAGTTGGAGTATAGGTCTGGAAATTACAAGTTGTTGGTTCTGTTCCTGGTTCTGTTCCCCGTTTTGTTGTACAGTTGCTCACCTAAATATTTATGATTTTTAAATGCTTTAAGATCCTCCAAAAATGCTGTAAAGTGTAACGTTAACAATAACTAACATAGATAGAAGGTGTACTTTTGTATTCAGCAAGTGTTCTGTTTTTCCTTCTTGAAACTTTACAATTATGTACTGAATTAAATTTATAAAAAACACTTTATGCATCTGAGTGAGCAGTGCTCATTGCTTAATATGAAAACAAATGTGTCTCTTCAGCTATGGGTTTTAATTAAATGAAGTATGCTGCTTCTCTCACAATCTTCAATTCTTGAAATGAGTCCTGGACTGATACAGCAGCCTACCCTACCATCATACAGAAAGTGGATTGAATTACAGGTAAACTGGAAGTAGGCAGTGTGGACTTCCTATGTTTCACGGAGTGATGACAGAAAAGATACTGGCCATTATACATCAAGTGGTCCATTCTCATTATTTGCAGCATTAACCTTTTTTTGTCATTTTAGGTATTACAATTACGGCCAGTCGGTTGGGGCAGCAGAGATGCAGTTGCTTGTGGACGGGCTGAAGCAGCCTACTGTCCTTTGGAGGGCATATTACAACGAGGGAAATCAATGGCTGAAAGCAGTCATTCAGCTTGGACGCCTTCTACATCCTTTCCAATTATCACTTGATAAAATCAGTCTGGGTTTTTATGACGGCGTCTCAGCAATTGATGATATTATATTTGAAAATTGTGCTCTTCCACCTCCAGCATTAAGTTGTGAAGGTCCTAATCATTTCTGGTGCAGAGACACAAAAGTGTGTATTGACAGTTTATTGGTCTGTGATCTTGTGGATAACTGTGGGGATGGATCGGATGAAGATAACTGTAGTAAGTACTTTCTATTGTTGCTTATTTTATATCAAACCAAAATTTACTTGCCAAATTCATCCCTGGAGTAAAAAAGCACAGTACTGTTACAACTTCTCAGTGTCACAGCCAGTGATGATTCAACTGAATATATTTACTGATGAAACAGACTGAAAATTTTTAACTTAAATCCATATGATGAGTTACAACTGAGGGTAAATGGAATTCAATCTCCTTTATCCAAATGAGCCTTGTTTTTTTAACTTTTGTAAAACACACACATGCATTACAAGTTTATTTTAAAAGGGAGGATTCACAGTCTGCCAGTTGATTTGGGTTAACATGCTGTCTTTGATTATACTGATGGACGTACAGTGGAAGATGTATATGGACTGAGAGGAGTGTATGTCCTATATCTTTTTATGGCCTATACACTTTCTACCTAGAAAATGCTAAAATATCTGTACTAGAAGATACTACTCATGCTGGGCATAATTGTTCCTTTGAAAGAAAGAACATGTAAGTACTAAGGAAAGCTATGGGTCATTCACATTTTTGACATTCGCCTTGCAGTGCTGAAGGGTGCTGTTGATGATTTTCTCCCTGAAGCATGCATTCATAAATTTTAAGAACTCAAGAACATTAATATAAAGTAAAATTAACTAGCAGTTGATTTACCACATCCTGAGGTAACTAAATTATGCAAATCACAATGAGTTTGAGAAACAGGGGACACCTTACATGCTTGAGGGGATGCCAGCTTGCACTGCTATTTGCCGAATATCAACTTAAAACTGATCTGAATTTAAAAGAAAGTGCAGGCTTCCAGCCTATCTCAGTTTTCCCACTTGTAAAATGTCTATCTTCTTTATAACCCAATTTGAGGTCTATAGTAAGGAAGTACTATATGACTTGCAGTTTTAAACATCATGAAAAATAACAGCTTAATTAAAGTACAAAAGAATGTTATTATGTCAGATACTGTTTATGAAAGGCAGATGCAAAGACAAAATGCAAGTTCTCTACCTCCAATAGACATTTTATTTTTTTACACTAGAAGTAATTGGTCTAATCAATATATTTTGCCTTGGTGTCAAATAATAAAGTGCAGTTGCCTTATAAATGCCTCTTTTGAATTTAGCTTTGATAAAGCTATCACACTACTATTATTGAGGATAATAAAGATCTAAAATACAACCCATTTTTAAGACTACTCCTGCCATGCAAAAACATATTAGGTCACTTATTACACATACCTACAAAACTATCCTGTGGTTTATTTCATCCAATTAACCTCAGTTTTAAGTCCTTTACTCAGTTAAATGTCAGTTAAAAACCTGCGTGTTTTAATTATAAAAGTACATAATTTTAATAATATGAATAATAAAATGTTATTCACAGTTCTGTTTATTCAAGAAGTTAATTATGTACAGCTTGCCATATATATGTTGATAGAGGAGGTAATTAAGTAAAGATTTATTTTTCTTTTTTCATCCAGGCAAGTGTATATTTATTCTTCAGAGGGGAAATTTTGCAAGGAAAAGAAGATATGCATTTTTCTCTATATTAGAACGAAATTTTTGAAAGGAGAAAAAGATATTGGAGCACAATCACCTTGTGATACTGTTTTCGTTTGACAGTCTGTTCTGTTTACATTTCAGACCCTGACCTGAAGTGTAACTTTGAAGATGGGTTGTGCAATTGGGAGCAGGACGTTGAAGATGACTTTGACTGGATCAGAATACAGGGTCCAACCCCCACAGTTAATACAGGCCCGTTAAAGGATCACACGACAGGCACAGCTGGGGGCCACTACCTCTACATGGAATCCTCCGAGCCACGCCAATTCCAAGATAAAGCAGTTTTGCTTAGTCCTCTCTTCAACCCTTCCGGCAACGGAACCTGCATTTTCCGCTTTCATTATCATATGTTTGGAAAGCAAGTTTACAAGCTGTCAGTCTTCCAGAGAACTGTGAGTAATAGTAAGGGACAGCTGTTGTGGTACAAGTTTGGAAATCAAGGAAACAGATGGATCAGACAGACACTCTACATCAGCACCTCTAAGCCATTTCAGGTATGATACTTCTAGGTTGCAAAGTGCTTATTTACTGCATCGTAAAACACTGCAAGTATGTAAATGACTGTGCGATCTCAAAGATATTTGTAACTGTCTGATCACATTTATTTTGAAATACATTTGTAGGGTTTTTTTTGATGAAACATGTCTGAAATACTTATTTTTTGTTGAATTTACTTTTCCCCCTAAAACACTTGGGTTTAATGTTTTGAACAGGGACATGTGGTATTTAAAGTAGATGCTATTTTTGGTTTTCAAGCATTTGGTGAAACAAACTTATCTGAATCTGCTACAGAACAGCTCGGCAAAAACTTTGATTCATTCATGAAAAAAGGACTGTTAAAAAAAAAAAAAATCCTCTTCCCTGCCTTACTTTTCCAGAGTTACATATACTTTAACTACATAATGCCAGAAAAAATATCAGTTCAAAATACTTGGGTACAAGTTTAGGGCAACAATCAAATATCATTTGGAAGCAGATATGATTATAGTAAGTTACAGATACAGATCTTGATTTATTTTATCACCTTTTTAAAATTGTATATGTTATTAACCTTTCACTATGTGTGATCTGTTTATTCTGGTCAGGTTAATGAACCTACAGGTTTATTAGTGGAGACATTAGTTCATTTTAGTGCCAAGCGGTCATAAAATTAATTTTAAAAACCCTCAAAATGTATTATAAAAAGAAACAGCTTCCTTTTAAATCTGATATAATGCAATATTTTCTTTGGATTGTCCCACATTTATTTCCCAAAAGATTATTTTTAGGTGGAGAGAAGTTCTATCTTCTTTGGAGGAAAAGGCTTTAATAGTAAATTTGGTTCCACTAAGGCACCTGGAACGAGAGTGCTCATTTTTTGTCAAGACCCTTTTAGCAATGTAGAGGAGTATCAACATAATGCTAACAAAGGCTTTTTTTTTTTTTTTTTTTTTTTTTTTTTAAAGTAAGAAAACATATCCTATGTCTGGTAGTTAGTATAAAGATCTATAAACCCATGTATCCTATATTTGGCATCCTGAGGGTTAGGAAGATCTGTTCAGTAGCTGAAAATATTTTTAATATGTTAGTGTTATAGGGTTTTCTATTGTACTTGCCCAGTTCTGTGCAGGGAATGCAAAGATCTTATATTCTTTTGACATAGTTTTCTTTTTCATAGTCATCTTTGAGGGGTGTGAGGTGTAAGGTATAATCTGATAGTTTGTTCTGAAGAAAGAGATCAAGATTTGATGTTCTTTATTGTGTATTGCGTTTCTTATGATGGAGCTTGCTGTGTTACAACCTATGACCCTTCAAAACTCAGAAATTTTGAAGAGAACAAGTTGTTATTCTGTTGCTAATACGTTGCCAAGTGCTGACCGCTTTCCAGTCTTCCCTTTAAGTGCACAGCGTTTGGATACTTCCAGGGCTAAAGACAGGTGGGGGGAAAGGTCTTCACACTCTGTCACCACTTTTTCTTTGAAGTATTTCTACTGAGATGCATACTAGAACAGCCTCTAAGTTAGTTTTGGGCTGTCTACTGGCCAGGTAACAGTATTAAAGTTGTAGCCTCTATGTTTACTATGTTGTGTTCCCTACACCCTATAAAATTAGTGGTTCAGTGTTTTCTCACCACATGCTTAAAGTCTTGTAGATCACCTCCATGCTTCAAAGGAAATATTTAGATTCATTCAAGAATAGATTTTTTTTCTTGACAGTCTAAAAATAAGATAGAACTTTTTAATAATTTTGTGGTCAAAAATACATGTCTTGACTACCTAATCTCCTCTGTCTCTAGCTAGAGCATCTCATCAGCTGTTTTAGGATTTTCAGAGATTCCTAGTGAATAGAAAATGTTAGACTCTAGGACCAAAGATGGCCTAAGTGTTTGTAACACAGACCTTCATTTTGCTTTTTCTCTTCTAAATGTAAGAGATGATCATATATCTGAGACAGCTGATACCACCTCTTCCTCTTTCCTCCTTATGTACATCTGTCATTTGTTTACCACATTCCAAGAAAGAATCACTATGAATAGCAAATCCCTCAAGTTAACATTTTGAGTTTATTTACTAGCATGGGAAGCCAACTTTGGGAGCATATAAACAATTGCGCTTATATACTAACTGTTAGGATAAGGAGGAGTTCTCAACCAAAAATTCAAAGCAGCAAAAAAAGATAATTGAGGACCTCTGGAAAGCCAGATCCCCTTTTGAAAGTTTGGAACTCTATAGATATGAAACTGTAGGGCCTTTAATTGAATGCTCTGACAGAAACCCAAAGGGAACAGCACATGAAGACTTCCTTTGCTCACACCAGCTTCCACTAAACCTCAGAATCTTAAATTTCTCAAGAAACCTTTGTTCTAGCTGCCATCAAACCATGGCTGAAGTTTGTTGCTGTTCCATCAAATGTTTTCCAGTGTGTTAAATGTGACATCAGTGAGCAGAACAGGAGTAGCTGGATGAGTGAAAAGGGAAATTTAGATGTAACTTCTTTAAATGAAAGGAATGTAGTTTTCTGAGCCAAAATTAAGCCTCTCTCTCGAATAATGATGCTGACAAGTAATAAAACCAGTCCAAAATACACATGCTTACAAAACTCAGTTTTGCAGCTTTAGTGATCTAGAGTTTCCCTTTGAATTCAGAACTACTATGACACAGAAATCTGCAAAGGATTTAATAATCTGCAAGAAATTATACTAATTTGGGGGGGTGGTGGTGCTGTAAAAATTTCAAGTTAAAAATATATTCCTTTTCAAGCTATTCCATTTTATTATATGCAATACTTGTTTCAATATGAGAAAGAATAGGTTGTTGAGTGTACTTGTCTCTTTACTTGATCTACATTTATTTTAATCTTACATAAAGAAGAAGTTTACTTACAGGTCTTTTACTACCTTTTCAATTTTATCATCCTTGAATAATCATAATACCTGAAATAGTTTCTGTTCAGAAGAAAGTGCAAAGATTCTATTTTAACATTTTAGATAAATGTAGCTGTCTTAGCTTGCTCTATTCATTCAAATTTCTGTGGATACAGAAAAAGGAAATGTTGATATTATGTGAACAATGGTGTCTGTATCTCAGTCCTTTTGGGCAGTGTAGTCTTCTTTTAGTCACGATATAAATCTTGTCTCTACTGTGTTCATCATAGGATATCTAGGGCAACTTTATTGTACTGCAGAACATGTTAAAAAAAAAAAAAAAAAAGAATTACCTTTACCCCAATCCAGTTCACTTTTTGTTCATCTACAATATGCATGTTTATCTCTGTGAACAAAGATGGTTATAGATCTCTGATACTCCAAAGCATACATAATACATAAAGAAGTCTCATATTCTGTGATGATTTTATAATGATCAGTCTATTTTTTTAAGTTGGTTGTTATGAAACTTAAAAATGCAAATACACTGTTTAAGTACATGATTAATTATTAATGCTATATTGAGTATAATTACTAACAATTTTAGTATTTTGAGTATCATATATAAAACCTTACATCTCCCTTCAAATATAAAATTTCTCCCTTCAAGTGTGAAAAACAAGGACCAAAATCAGGAGAAAGTAAATCATAAAAATTTGTTCAAAAATACTAGCTTAAGGAAGTTTATATGCAAAATAAAATTGCAATTAAGTAGATATAAAATACATTTGGTATTTTACTATTTTACAAGTGGTTAAGAAAAGTAAGCAACCAAATCCACTGCAATAATTTTACTCATATTATCAACTGGTATTAGCTTAGAAAGTAATGGAATATTGATTGAAAATTAGAATGATATATTTGCTATGGATATAGAATAGCACTGTGTTCTACAAACACAAATACAAGCCAACCTTCTTTCTCCAGCTACTATTTTTAGTACCTGTTGTGCTATTTTTATGTTCTTCTCGGTGTAGAATCCAAACTGTTTGTATTTTAAGGGCCTGATTCTGAAACTTGTATGACTGAGTATATTGATAATGGTGCAAATTAGATTTCTCAAGCTCCTGAGCAGCATTTTAAACTAGATATAACGGTTTGGAATATGAGAAAACATGGGAAGACATGATGGTTGAAGCACAGTGGATACCTTTCCAGGGTTTTTTTGTACATTGCTGTTTGTACCTTTGATACTCTAGCATGTTTTCAGGTGCAGTGGTTGCACCATTCATTGCTAATAATTTAAACCAAGACAATTTTGTATATTCAAAGTTTTGTCAGTTTGGGGAAAAAATACATGTTCAGAAAAGGGCAACAAGGCTGGTGAAGGGTCTAGAGAACAGGCCTTATGAGGAGCAGCTGAGGGAACTGGGACTGTTTAGCTTAGAGAAGAGGAGGCTGAGGGGTGACCTTATCGCTCTCTACAACTACCTGAAAGGAGGTTGTAGCGAGGTGGGTGTTGGTCTCTTCTCCCAAGTAGCTAGCGATAGGACGAGAGGAAATGGGCTCAAGCTGCACCAGGGGAGGTTTAGGTTGGAAATTAGGAAAAATTTCTTTACGGAAAGGGTGGTCAAGCATTGGAACAGGCTGCCCAGAGAGGTGGTGGAGTCACCATCCCTGGAGGTGTTCAAAAAATGGGTAGATGTGGCACTTTGTGACATGGTTTAGTCTAGTCTACCCTTGATTGGCTTAGAGTAGACTTGGTAGTATAGGTTAATGGTTGGACTGGATGATCTTAAAGGTCTTTTCCAACCTAAATGATTCTATGATTCTATGATTCTGTCCTGGAATGGACCTCTATTTTGTTAAAGCAAAATGTGACTTGTGTCTTGCATTCTTCTGATGTTCTGAATAGCCCCATCCCTTATTCAGGATGAACTATCAAAGCATAAGTGCTGACTGGCCCTATTTCAGACATTCTCATATAAAGGACTTTGATGTTGGCTTTTTACTGTGGGTTGCAAATGTATCAAAAAGAATTGACTTAGTTGTACTATAAAATGCTTTTGTCTCATTTAGTGTTACATAGTATGATGTGAGTTGTCACTGCAGCATCTGCAAGGAAGAAATGTTCAGTAAGACTGTAGTTACAGCTCTTTTTTTGGTTGTAAATCCTAGAACCCCTAGGGATTCCCACATGTCATCTTCCTTTTTTAGTTCTTCAGCTCATACGATCTGATATAGCAGCCACCCAGTGCTGAACAGGGAGGCATTCCCTGTTGCAATCACTGAGCATGATTTCTAGATCAGGAAACATCTTTGAGAATCACTAGGGTCCCCTTACCCATACGGACATGAATCTATGAAAGTCAGCCTTCAGGAAGGTTTTATTTTACTTTGCTACAGCAGGATATTCATCGAGTGAAGCATTACAAGCATCATCAGTCCCAGCTTAGACTGAGCCACCTTGGAAGTATTACCCCAGCAGTTGTTAGTTGTCTGTTGAAGAGGAAGCCTTGGGTCATTGCCAAAGAAATCCTTAATAAAATTAATATATTTCACAATACTTTGGATGAAAGAGAAAATTAATTCTGAAATAATTTTCTAAGTTACTCACAGCCCTAATAACATATTATTCATGATCTGTGACAATATCATCAAATATAATATCAGTTGTATGGTGGGTCAAATGAGAAGGGTGAAGTGCCAATCCTAATTAATTCTGACACATAAATACTCAAGTATACTTCTTGAATGGTGCTAAATCAAGAATCAACTTTATTTTTTAGCAGTAGTATTTGTCTGAAGACAGGTAAGAATCTGAAGGAAGTTTTCTTCATTTCTGAGACACTAGATTAAGGTGATTGATTTTTTTTTTTTTTCCCCTTTTAATACATTCATTTAAATATTCATTTTTCATCTTTTCATTTCTGTTATGGAGAAATAGGGTATATTGTACCTTTTCTTACAAAAATTTTCAAATTCAAAGGCAAATTAGCTCACTCCAAATACTTTTTATTTTCAGTTACTCATCATCTTTTAACCATAGAATTAGTTATGGAGGCACCTATTTGCAGTTGAGTTTTTAACCTTGATTATAGGGTTGTGTTATGTTTTCCTTAATAATACCCAGCTACTTCTTGTATTATGGTTTTGGTATGCCCTTGACGTAAGATAAATTTGGTGTCAAATACATGTGTAGTAAACATACATTATTTGCATCCAGGCTCTTACCATTCTTCTAAAAAGAGAGCCAGGAAGGGCTAAAAATATATATTTAAGGTACTACCAGGCAGCTGGTCACAATCACAGAGGCAGTATCTACTTTCTCACCTTCTACTCCCTCCCTTTTCATTCCTCAGTGAGATGAGGTAGGGATTCTTCTTTGGGGATTCTGATGATCTGCTCTGTAATAAGTGAAGCAGGATCACAAAGCTCACTCTTCAGTTATTTCTGCAATTCCAGCTGTTTCTTGCAATTGCTTTTCTGAGAAGAGAATAGATTGATCACCACCAACAACAACAACAACTATTTCTGCAGTGAGAAACTCAGGGTTCTAGTAGAAAACTGACTTTTTGGCATAATTCTACTTTACAAACTATTTTTAAAGTGTTTTTTATTTCTGTTTCAAAGAAAAAGCCCATGCTATGGCAAATTGCAAGGTTTCAGAATTTAATATTTTTATTTCACACATCTCTAGTGGTGATAATTATATTTCATACATGAATAATATAGCAGGACTTGTTATAGTAGACTACATACACTTTGTATCAATTTAAGAAAAGATAATGACTTCTTGGCTGCCTTGTCAGCTATAATATCCTTGAAGTAAGAAAATTTCAAATTTCCTTTCCTGCATAACAAGCATCAGAACTATTGAAATTACAGGTTCTAGATCTCATATCACATTTCACAGCACCTCTGAGAGCAATTTTCAGTGCGGTTTGTAATGTTAATACTTTTTTAGATTGACTTAAGTGTAGGAGTTTTTCAGCCTTCTCTAATCATTAATTGATAAATGTCAGGTTGAAATTCTGGACGTATGCTGGTGTACTGCAGAAAATGGAGCTGATCAAACTTAGCCATATTCTACTTCTTGCATGCAGCTTTGCTGGAAAAGTGCACATAACTTTTTATTGTCCCAAAGAGAAGTATTATTTCCTAGGTGAAAAGCAATGTGAGAAAACCATGGTTCAGCCTGTTACAGTTGCATATCAGCACATGCAGCTAGGACTTACCTTTACCACTCACAGTGTTAGAAGGAAACTGGTTCTGAACAGTTTGTGCTCTTTCTTCTGTATGTCCTAATAAACAAAGCAAAGTAATTACATATTTGCCTTTATGTTAGGAACATTAAGCTGAAAAAAAAAAAAAAAACAACTTAGAAAAGTTTGACCCTTTCTACAATACTTGGATTGGATGAAGAGTGTTACTCTTGGAAAGAGAGATGGTTGAGATATAACAGAGAAACATCAAATCAACAGGGTCATAGAGAAGCTGCATAGGGAATGATCATTAATGATTTCTCTGAATATAGAGAATGAGAAGTACTCTTTGAAATTAGTAGGCAACACAATCAAAACAAAAGGAAATACTATTTTAGGATGGTCTGTTGTACAGTTCGCTGCCAACGGATGTTTTGTGTACAAAGAAGTATGAACGGAACCAATAAGTAACTTTGCAAAATATTGAAAGAAAAGTATGCTAAGGGCTACTAGCACAACAATAAGGCTATAACCTCCACCTGTGATATACTGCCAAGAGTTTGGGAGTTACCACTGCATGCCTCTTTTGTTCTCATTGTAGAAGTGGCAGCAGTCCACTGGGAGGCACACACTGCAATTAGCTGGACAGCTGACCTAACCTCTGGTACATCCGTCCTCATGCTGAGAGGCATGATGCTGCAGACAACATTCGGTGCATCGAGAGGCTCACCCTTTTTGATATTCTAACTATGATTCCAGATTTTCTGCAACTGCTTTTGCCCTTATTGAACCAGGTTTATTGTTGTCAAGTGTTGTTAGCCTTCAGCATTGATTTGATTGTCTGCTTGCTTCTTTGTTCAGGGCCTCATTTTCAGTGTGTGCTGACATACCATTAGGAGTTTGTTAATATTCAGTTGGTCAGATACATATCTTTCATTAAAACCTGGTGTTGAAAGCATCTCTGAATTTATCAAGTCCTTCTTTAAGATCTATATCACAGCTCTAATACCCACTTGAGATCATTTTTCCATTATTGCTTTTGATCCCTTTAGTAGTGATTTTCACACAAGGATTTAGTCATCATGGATTTCCACTCCAGGAACAGCTTCAATTTCAGCTTTCACTTTGTCATTCCTCATCTTTCTTCTCCTACTCTTCTCCTTTGCACTTTCCTCAATAGACTGCTGAGACCAGTATTCAGGGATTTTTTTTGGTTTTTTGGTCCTCTACAGGTTACCACATGCTTCTGTTACACCTCGCTCTGCCAGTTCTGCTCCAAATACATGGATATCCAGTCATACTTACTGCAGCTTGCTATCTCTCTTTCTGGGCACAGACTATTTTACTTCATCTCTGATTTTTGTGTTGGCTTCTTTTGCTTACATGTTGTACACCACCCTTTGGTTTTCAGATTTATATTGAGCAGTTGTTTTCTGATCTGTTTATAGTCAACATTCTCAGTTTTATTTTCACTGTGGCAATGTAAAGCCTGTGGTTGCTGGCTGACCTATACAGTTTGGTATGTAGTTGCCTCTGGAACATTTGTTTATTAATTGGCTAATTAATTTTGGTGGGGAAGTGCTACCCACATTTTTTAATTCTTCAGTGATCACAGAATCATAGAATGGTTTGGATTGGAAAGGACCTTTAAAGATCACCCAGTTCAAACCCTCTGCCTTAGGCAGGGACATCTTTCACTACATCAGGTTGCTTAAAGCCTCATCCAACCTGACCTTGAACTCTTCCAATGACAAGGCATCCACAACTTCTCTGGGCAACCTGTTGCAATGTCTTACCTCCATCACCATAAAAAGTTTCTTCCTTATGTCCAATCTAAATCTACCCTCTTTCAGTTTAAAACTCCAGGCTAAACAACCCTAACTCTCTCAGTGTTTCTTCATAGGAGAAGTGTTCCAGCACTCAGATCATTTTTGTGGCCCTCTAGACCTGCTCTAACAGGTCCATGTATTCCTGATTCTGGGGACCCCACAGCCAGATGCAGTACTCCAGGTGGTGTCTCATGAGAGCAGAGTACAGGAGGAGAATCACCTCCCTTGACCTGCTGACCATGCTTTTTTTATGCAGCCCAGAGTATAACTTACATATCTACATAGGCTAGCTAAAAAACCCCCACCAAAACCAGAAGAGTTGTTGTGTTACTGTTATTTAACTCTCAGGTCTTGTTAGAATGTGTCCTGGAAAGGTGTGATGTGCAGAGATGGTTACAGGGTTTTTGGGAGCTGTGCCAGAGGATGATGATGTCAGGCTAAATCGTATGAATTACTTCATGTCTGTACTGTTGAAGTATCAATCCCTTTTGGTATAACAGCTTTAATACTTGCACTTGTATGACCTAGGCTTCTCCACCATGTCCTGTCCTCATGACCAGGATCAAGGCCTGCCTTGGAGGACTACAGTAGGCCAGGAACAAAAGCTGGCACATGTCATGTCCATCTCATGTCCCTACTTCATGCAGATCTTATGTAGGCTCTAGCTGGGACAATGCTCAGGCTTCTTCACCAGTCCACAGTCTAGGTGAGAAACAATATGTATGTAGAGTGGACAATGAGGGAACTGGGACATTTGTGGGAACAAGTGAAAAACAACCATAAGACTCTGTCGTTGGTGGTGAACTTTGTGTTGACAGTGAAGTCTGTTCAGTGAAATACAGAGAACTTATGTCTTGAAAATGTGTGTGGTGCAATGCAATATGTTTGAAAGGCAAAAAGCAGTGTGATTTTTTTAAAAAGTAATTTCTGAACATCAGTATTGCTGTTTTTGACAAGTGGATTTCAGAGCACAGAAAACAAGGAAAACACATGGGAAGCCAGGAAAATATATTGTCCATTGTGCAAACTTTCAGGGATAATTGCATGGCTTTAGTTCAGTTCTTTGGGAAAGAAATTGCCCTTTTTTTCAGTGCTAGTACAATACTTAATATTATTAAACTGTACTCCACTCTGTGGCAATAGAAATAATTTATTCTTTGCATTATTATTTTGTTGGTATGCAGTGGAAGACCAGCCACGATGGCATAAAGCCACAACATATGCACAAATGGGACCAAGAATAAGAATTTCTAAGTTATCTGTACAATGCCTTTTTCAGTCAAAATTGTATTCTTAATTTCACATCTGTTGTTTCCTTGCTTTTTTGGGGGGAGGGAGAGAGGGGGACGGGGGACAAAGGGGCAGGGGTTGGTGTGGTTCACCTTTGTTCCCTATTTACATGCAGGAAACTCAAAGGAAATCACACAAGGTAAAAATAACCTTTCTATATGCCAATGAACTGTCAGATATTGCCCACATTTTAGATATGGAAAACCTGAAGGAATGAAAGGCTTTCAATGCCTTTCACAACCCATTGAAAGACTGTGTGAGTCGTGTGAGTTTGAGGGGAATCGTGTAAAGCAGGAATTTTGCTTTCCTGAAAATTAAGATTAGTGTCTTAAATTTGCTATTGATATTACTATATTACTTATCAGGAATTCCTGAACGGGAAAATGAGACTTGGATAACTTTGCAAAGAGAATGAAAATGTTAGTGACACTTTTCTCATTCCTTTACTGGATCTAGAAGCCACTTTTGAAAAGGTGACAAGACCACCACAGGAAAGCAGAACTTCACTGAAGCTTTAATTAAGTCTCCTTCCTTAGTTCTATTCTTTACATCAAACACAGGGGTTTTTTTTATATTATCTTTTATATTCTTTCTACGTTTATTAAGTATGCTTAGAGCAGAATTAAGAAACAATTGTAGAAACTCTACTTCCACTGAAGTATATAGCAAAACTCTCATTACCTTTAATGAAGACAGGATTTCATGGCAAATCATATGCTCTGATAATATCCCTATGTTATTGTTTTCTTACTTTGGGAGGTTAAGGCCATATACACAGGTGTAGGAGCAGCAATTCTATAGAGTTCTGTAGTCAGGCAAAATCCTTTGGATAAGGAAAGGTCCACACCTTTAGGCAAAAGATGTAATAGTGATTCCCTTGCTCACTAGCATTTGCTGCTAAACGGACAATTGACTCTGTTGCTGGCACAAATGTTTTCATAAACATTGAAAAGAAAATGATGTACGTCTTCTTCCAGGATACTCATTAGCTCAGCATGGGAGAATTAGCAATAAGCATTGCATAGATCAGATACAGGTCTGTCCATGAAGGCCCTATTCAGGCTTCGCTGGATAAAGTTGTGGAGATATCTTTATGAAGCCCTTGACGTCTTGACATGCACCAGGGTGCAAAGGGGAGGGACAAAAGTACTCAGGTCATAACAAGCTATCCTGGTTGATGTGGGGCACATCTTTTAAGACCATAAAACCCAGGAATTTGACATAGTAACTCAGCCAGAATCCTGTAATGTTATTATTTATTTATTTAATTTTAAGATCTGGGAAAACAGTGGTTGGGAGAAAGAAAGAATCTATGTAACGTGTAAGTGAATATGTGTGTGAGCTGCTGAACCTGCATACGCCTGTCATGGAAGATGACCCTAGCAGAAAAAACACACTTATGGTGAAGGAGTGGTGAGGAGATTCCATCTGAAAGTAATTCAGGGTACCTTAACATGATTAGACTCATTAAAAGCTGATCATGGAAGAACATCATCAGACTTGCCATTGCTTGGCTATTCCCATACTACAACTCACCCACTTTCGCTTGTATGTATCCTTGTCGAAACAGCCTATCAGTTAGATCCACCCTTTGGATCCTTACACTGTCTGCATAATTAACCACAAGACTATCAGAAATGACTGATGCTCAGAAAAAAACCCCTAAATTTATAGAGGACTACTAACAGGACTTGTACCTTGTATGCGGGAGAAAATTTACAGTATCTTTGGGGGATTATTTTGGACTAGATTTGGCCTTGCCCAGTTAACCATGGATGTTCTAGTATTGTCTGTGAGCATATCCTTATCTGTTAAGTATTTTCATTACTTAATGATTTTTAAGTAATTTTAAAAAATAACATCATCCATCCTCTTTAGGAAAAGAAAACATTTACTTTTTTACTATTACAAAAAGTAGAATTGCTTCAAGATATATATACATTTTGGGGCCCATGTAGCCAACTGAATAGAAATTAAATTAATTTTGAGACTGAAAAATATCTTCAGATTTGAAGTGCATTTTGTCCATTGGCATTTTGTCTATTTTACTGTGTTTTTTGTGGGTTTGAGTATGTTTTTTTAACACTTTGTATTTACCATCTGGGATGCTTTTGAAAAATTTCATTCTGCCATAATCTTGTGAAATAGAGGATGCTTCTGTAAATCTTTACAGATGAAGTTGAAGCTAACCATGACCTTAAATTGGATTAAATATAGGCTTTATCATTATAATTACTAGATAGATGTTTCCCAAGCGGGCAGGCTAACCATGTTGTTTTATAAAGCTAGAATCTTAGAAATTTTTAGGCAGTGACTATATACTTCTGCAATAATTCTTCCAACATTAATATTAGAGAATGAAAACAGGATCTTTTCTCTTGAGTGAAGTTTTGTGGCCTTAATACAGCAAAGTACTGATGCCCAGAATATGTAAACCATTATTAATATTATGCTTGTCAGCAGCCCTACTGACATCAATGAAGAGTCTAAAGCAGGATAGAAATGTGATTCTTCCCTGCATTTTAGAGAAATGCTTGGAAAAACATCATAAATCAGCATGAGGGTTCACAATCTTATAGTGAAGTGTGTTCAAGTCCTTTACTGAACTAGAAATAGTGGGTTTCAGTATCTTGTAAAACCAAGCACTGTAAACATCAAATATTTGACACAAGATTTTTCATATTTGATGTGTATGTCCTTATGATCATTGGTAAGAATTCATTTGAACACCTGTATGAAAGGACTTCATTTCAACTCTTGAAGTCTTGAGACATTAACGTCTAATGTATTTTTGATGGACGCAAAAGAAAGGGGCTGATGGGCTTTGAAGATGAGCAGTGGAATCTTGAGCTTTTCTAAGTGTATCGTTAAAATGTTGTGGTGACCTAATGTTGATAATCTTTCCAGCAGCTGATGGGCTGTCTCCACTTGTGCTTGCTTTTAGGGGCAGAAGGGCTCCACACTATGCATAGTAGCCCTGATTGCCTAGTCATTCCCCACATGAGAGGGAAAGCTGGAACATGCTGTGGCACCCCTTCTGCCAGTACACCTGTTTTTTTTCCCAAGAGAAACAATGGTGCGAAAGGTACAGAGGAAAAGTTCAGTGCCATGTAGTCAGGATGCAACTACTGGATGCCTAGATGACAGATTTGGCAAATAGTCTTAGGTCGCACAGTGACAACTCCTTTGATGGCAGCTAAGGAAGCAGAGAAATAAAACCAGGGAGGAATAAATTACCATGTTTGGACTCACTTATCAAAGACGTCAATAAGTATTCTTTGACATGAACTAGTAACTCAAGAAGTCAAAATTAAATCTAAATTTATCAGGTTTTTTTTTTTTAAATTACAACTTTTCTGAAAAAAATGTGTTTGCTTGGTAAATAGTTTTGGTTTTTTTGTGTACTTCTTGGGATATCATTATAGGAATATGTTCATGTGTTCTTGAAAAAATCGTCCTACAGTGAAGACTTATTGTGACATGATTGTTGGATGAAGATATCTTGATAAAAAGGAGCTTTGAAGCAAGGAATTTTGATACAGATTTCACATAGTTCATGGTTCTATGGCTTATCCTTTATCTGTAATTACAAAAGTTCCATCATCTCATAGGAAATTGGTTGCTTTTCATGATAAAAAGTTATGAGACATTTTCCTTTATTTATACATAGCATTAAAATATAGGAGTAGTTTACTTCAGAGATAGGCAGTGAAATGTATATGACTTTCAATCCTGCATTTGCTTTCAGTAAGTTATGACAAAAGTTTTTGATGGCAGTGTTCTGTCAGTTATTTGTACTGTTATCCACTTGTGTGGTTGTTCTTTCCTCTTCAAAACAAATCACATGGTTTCTTGCCAGAAATAATCATAGCAAACCTAGTCAAAATTAGCATGCTCTGACTACTAAAAAAATTGTTAAGTAACACAGTTTATACTTCCTGTGACAAACCTGAGATATTGTTTGGCTCTATTACTAGGTAAATACATTAGAACTAATATCAGTATTTTCTAGACATTCAGAAGTCTTCAGAATTTTGAACACCTCACAGTTCTTGGAATCAATTCCATTCTAGCTTAAACTATGCTTTTATGGAAATTAAGATTTTATTTTGCTAAACCTTCAGTGGGAACTGGCCAGTGACAGAAATGAGCATTACTGTAAAAATGGAACATTTGTACAGAACAGTAATACCCGTTGTAATACCTCTGTTAACATTTGTCATAATGTTCCTTCACCCTTCAAAAACCTATTTTGTTCAAAATCTTAAGGGATCAATCCTTTTTCTGTATATGGAATGTCATTCTAACACATTTTGCTTTTCATGGAGGTTTTTTTCCCCCCTTTTTTATGTAGCATGCCTTTTGTTACCTTTATAGATTTCATTCAGACTGGTTCTCTAGAGTTCTGAAAACTGGAGAAATTGGGAACTATTTATCCTCATTCAAATAATAAATGAGATGTGAAATGAGCTTCATGGTAGATGAGTTCCCTGGAGGTTGTTTAATAATAGCTTATGAAGTTTGCAGATTTTCAGTTGGCAAATTAATTAAAGTGGTCAATGTTTAACCACAGCTGCAGAGAGACTGTTTTATGCTGCAGCGCTAACTGATAAATTGGTCCTATTTTCAGTTTTAAGTCTATCAGAACATATACCTACACCTCTGTTACATTTTCTGTACTTTCTTTTTCTGTAACTGAATAAGTTTATGCTCTGTGACAAAGTGTCAGACTCCCCAGGTAAGTACATAAATAAATAATTAAATAAATAAAAATAATTTGGGTGGGGATATTTTAAGTAATACAATCATAGTCATCATCATAACAATAAAGAGGTATTCGGAATTGAATTACTCCTGCAGAACTGTGTCCTGCCACTTCTATCTTTGGAGGTTTTTCTGCCCTTAATAAAAGTATTCTTTCTTAAGGGGCAGGAGAGAAGCCCCCCAACCTACAGGTTAACATCCGTCAGAGCACAGCACAATCCCATAGAAAAATAGTGTAGTTTTGAAGGGGCTTGCGTTTGTCTTAGTAATGACTGTGTAAGTCATCTACTATAGGACAAAAGAAATACTGAAATGTAAAATTCAAGCATATATTTTTAAATTATATTTGATGTGAGGACATTTCCAAGATATCAGTGATATTTGGTCAAAAGAATTGAGACACCTGTCTACACAGAAGTGCCCAGCATCTCTGAGCAGTGCTTCATTACTTGAAAATAAGCTTTCTTTGCCAATAAAATTGTAAATAAGTAAATTACCACAAAAATATTAGAACTAACAGTACTTTAAAGCAGTGTTGCTCTATTTTTGCCACTATTTATACTTCATTCCTTTGTAGGAATTGTCTATTGAACTGAGGAACAAATGGTGAAAAATGTATTTGAAATTTTATGCAGCATTCCAGAATAATCTGGAAGCTTGAATGTGTGTGTGTGTGAATGTACGTGTAAGATGTGACATAAGTATTTTTAAAAAATGGCAAAGGAATAGCTTTAATATTTGAACTCCATTGGATCAGCAAAACATTTATTTATCTTTTAAAAAATGTATGGTTTGAAGAGGTTTTATTGTTCTAATGACTAAGGATTTCTAAATTAGTTTAAATTAAGAAAATTCTTACTAAATCTTTCTCTGATCACCTGCTTGGATTTTTACCATTCGGCAACAGTCAGAAGAAAAGAGGCTTATTCAGTCACCTAGAGAGTATTCCACATACACTAACCTCTCCCATTCCTTGGCAGTAGATAATAACAAGCAAATAAGCGTATACAACATTGGCAACTCTAATGAAATAGTAGAATATTTTTCTTTAAAAAGTTCCATAGCACATCTCTAACCTGCTTAATTGTTTTCACCACAGTGGATTTTATATAAGGGTATGTAATTTATTAACACGAATGTTATCATAATTAATCATGATTAATGTTATTACAATAAGTACCAAAGGAGCTAATCATAATGTGCCAGTTATGATAATGTCTGGCCATCATTTTATATCACAGTGATGATGTTTCAGTGGATTTACACGATTGTGAAGCCAACCATTCTGTTACGGTTCACTGTGATTAATGTGACCACCAGTGAAAGCTGATAATAATTAGTCTCTTTTGTAAAGTGTTACTAAAATATATCCCCTAGAACAAATTTAATCTCATTTTAAGTGTGAAACGTGGTAAATGATTCCTCCATCAATTGATATGAAATATTTAATGAGAAGTGGAAGTCTACTATATACTGAAAAATGCTTTTGTAATTCTTGTTTCCCTAGATCTTGGTGAAAGGTACTGTAGGAGATGGTTTCACTGGAGACATTGGACTTGATGACATGTCTTTTCTAGGCTGTACTCTTTATAATGGTAAGAAAATAGTTAAAATGTACATCTCCTAGCTGTGAGCTGCTTCTTTGCTATCATTTGTAAATATTGCTACTGGAAAAGCAAAATCCAGATCAAACTGTGACTCACGCCTGACAAGGAAACCCAGATTTGTTTCCCTGCTTCTCAGGCCCTCATATGCAGGTATCAGCACAAAGTAGCTTCTGCTGTGCATATAAGGTCCAAAAGAGACCCTCAGTAAGAAGTGTGAGGCTTCCAAACTCTGACGTCTTGATTCCTAGAAGTAAAAAGAAACTGTGTGTAAACAAACTGATCTTTCATTCAGCAAACTCAGTTTGATGCAGCCTTCTGTCTCCCCCCAATAATTCTTCCCCCTCCCTCCCTTCTGCCTCCCCCTAATAAGTCAGAGTTTCAAAGTTCATAAATAAGGAAAAAAGTTCATAAATAAGAAAAAAAAAAAAAGCTCATTTTGTGTGGAAAGATAAAACAAAAATACTCACGTGTAATGGTGGACAGAGCTGGATAGGAAACAGTTTTTGTGTTCTGTACATTTCTGAAATACTTTTAGTATTGAGAGCAATTTTTAAGACACTCCAGGGTCCTGCCTCTATTTTACTTCCTCCATAAGATAAAAAAAAATCGCAACAACCGAGAAAGAGTCAAAGAGACTGTGGGAATAGTCTACAAAATAGTCAATAGCCATGGCATATTCCACCATATTTAATGTAAGTTGGATCAGGGAAAAAGAACGGGGCTCCCATGTCCCTGCACCCTAGAATTAAGCACCAGCTGCCCAGTTGCTCTGGCTCCACTTTGAATAACCAAATACCAACCAGGGAGAGATGGGCTTGATAGCTGGATGCTAAAGTCCCTCATAAGTAATATTAAAGATGTTGAAACTTGAGCATACTGCTTTGATGCATCATTTGAATGCCCCTAACCAAAGGCTATTCAATGATGCTTGCTCTGGACCAAATGGTATTTCATAAATTATAGAAAATTAATTATTTTGAGAGAGAAAAGAGCAGGTTCTCCTTTTTTTTCAGGTGCTGTGAAGGTTATGGTACTTCAAAATTTCTTCTCCTGTTCCAGTGGATTAGGAACAGAGACTTGAATGTGACATTTATATTAAAAAATTTCTGACCCATAAGGTCCTTGCTATTGTTATGAGTTGTAGATACATTTATTATATTATGCAATTATTCCCTCAAAAGATTCCTACCCCTAAGTCTTTTTTTGAGTCTTAGGATATTAAGGGACTATCATTCATTTGATTGGAGTATAATTCATTTGATATCATAGATGTGCTTTCTACCTTACAAAATGGACATGGCTCATGCTCGTGGGGAATTTATTATCAGTCTTAGTGCTCCAGGCTTCAGGGGAAAAAAAAATTCCTTGCTGTCCCAGATACATTTTATATAAAAAGACTTCACATGTAAATTTTAATTAACTCAGGTGTGTTGCGCAGGTGCATTGTGCACTACAGCTAACAATTTCATTAATGATTAAATTTGAAGAAGGAGTTATATAATGAAAATTCCTTTTATGGACAATAATAGCAAAGGTTTTCCAGAAATGGGAGTAAGCTTGAAGAAAGGTACATAGTAAAGAATAGGAGGAAAGGCAAAGACAATTGATTTGAAAGAAGTGGTAACGAGTTTGAATGAAACATAAAGAAAGTGGTGGAACAAGATGATGACCTCAGAATAATTTTTCTAATGAGAAAAAAATATTTTTTTCAGCAATGAAGTTACAAGGTAAGAAGGTTACGTAGTAATTTCCACAGTCACTTGCAGTAATCAACATTAAAAAAAAAAAAAGGCATTATCATCAGAATAATGTTAGCCTTGGTTCACAGGGAAATTAAGTTTTTGTGATTGTTCTGTCAGTCTCCATGGCATTAGTTTTTTGAAATGACTCACTGAGTTAATCCAAATTTGAAAGACAGGTAAGAGGTGTAAATAAATTCCTGCAAGTGTTGAAGTTTGTGCAAATGGTGGTTGGCTAGCTAGCATGACCAACGTGGTGCTTTCTACTGAGGAAATGTTCAGTTCAGTTCCTGCTGGGCAGCATTTAAGTCATTCATGTTTCCAGTAAAGCTATACCCATGACAAAGGGTGGGAGTGACAAGGGGAGAAATCATCACAACACTAGAATTGCTTGGTCCCATTGCTCAACATTTTGTTGGTTTGTTTTTCAAAGGAAACTTACCAACAATCTCTACAACTACTTCAGGAACTTCAGTTCCTGCCACACTCCCCATGAACAACTGCACAGAGAAGGAGTTTGTCTGTAGAGACTCTGGTCATTGCATCCAGATGATCCAGAAGTGTGATTTTAGACCTGACTGCTCTGATAAGTCTGATGAATCAGCTTGTGGTGAGTGTAGTAAGTCTTGTACTTTGCTACCTTATTAGTTTGAGGCTCTTAAACATATTGCTTTAACGACTCTGTATTTACCTTTGCAACTTGGTACTAGCACCTCGATGCTATTGTTAATGTGATTGTCCTCAGAAAAAGAGTAACATTTTGCTCTTAACGTGGGAATCTGAGATGTTATGCACTTTCTGCCTTCTAATAGGCTGATTCAGACTTTACATTCCAATTCAAATTACTACTGAAATGGAGCGGGGGAGGAATCCTCAGTTCCCCAATGATTGGTAGCTATACACAAAAATTTTTTTAAGTGAGCAGAGTTTCTCAGATTAAATGACCTATGACATATTTAAATTCTTCAAATGTTCACTAGACCAGACTGGAAGAGAGAACAACTTTACAGTCTCATGTTTGAGGTTCACATCTGGGAGACTTGGTCCACTTCTCACCTACTTCAATGAATATGGGGTTTGGGTTTTTTTTTTTTTTTATACAAAGTATTCTAATCAGCAGCAATGATTATGAAGTTCAGCCTACTCCACACAGAAGTGAGTTGCAGCCTGTAAATTCCTAAAGCTCTGATAGTCAGATGGGAACACTGGAACTGGGACAATGGACAGGGTCACCACATGTTCTCCATAGAGGTCAAAGACTTTTGTTGATTACTTCTGAGTTGCAGCAGTTCACACTATAGAAGAAACTGTCAATTACTTTGTTTTGCCTTAAAGCATAGTACTTGAAAATATTGCTGTACCGAAGTTGATTAATGAGGGGGACAGACATCTCGAGACAGTGACCTCATCAGCCTTTGCAAGCTAAACTATTCTCGCTGAAGATCAAAACTCTGCATTCATTACACATTGTGTAGGGAACTCAATCACATCTCTCAAGGCTGAGGGCTCAATAAGGAAAAGTAACATTAGACTGCCTCTGTCTATTTCTTATGTGGGAATAACCCTGGAAGAAATTAATCTGATATATAAATTTCACTGGGTATCACACTATAGTGTGAAAAAACACCAGCCATTGAAATTCTGCCTGAAAAATAAATGCAGAGCCCTTTGGATAGAACTTTTCTCTTCCTGTCAGAAATTTACATTCTCTTACGAAACATCCTTTCCTTCTGGGAGAGATAAATACTGTGGAGAATACACCTTTACATATTTGCTCTGTCTGAAGTCTCCCATCACTACAGCAATGATGGCAATTTATCACTTGAATGACGGTGCTGGAATAGGAGTTAAGTATGTCCTGACTGAGGGCAGAAATATGTTCTCAGGGAGGTGTGATCTTTCTCAGAGGCATTTGAAACATAATATTTATAAAACATGTTAAAAAGGGGGAATAAACACTTAATACTATGCCATTCATCATTCTCAGGAAACGTCACAAATCTTTATATGGGTAACTCATGAGATCACACTGGCTGTGGTTTGCTTCCTTACTGGAGATATACAAGCTATAAATCAAAACTCACTCCCTCCTTAGTCTACCATTTTTAGCCTCCAAGAAAGGAACCATCAGGCACATTCTCCTAACACGCTATGATTTCTTGATGTAGAAGTTACCTCAGCTATGCTAGCACTCGAGCTTTATGGGTTAAAATAAATTCTCATTTTCCTGCACAATTATCACAGCAGTCTCTTAGACTTCACTATAATAATCTGTTTCAAAGTTCTGGAGAGTGACAAGACTCACCTTGGATCACCTAGACAATGTTTCTGCCAAATATTCAGGAAGATGTACTGGAGAATAAATATTCATAGCAGAAATGGAAAATAAGTTGGTTTCTTTCCCCTAAATATTCTTACAGGGGAATGCATTGTGAGGGTTGGATGGTAGTGAGCTCACTTTTCTTGTTCAGTTGCTCAGGAATCAAAAACTGAGGCACAGGCAAGTACATATTTATTTAGTAAGATAAAAATTCAGTATTTGACACCAATACCAAATAGCTGCATTATTATGTGGCTTTCAGGTATGGTGGGGACTGCTTGAAATATAGATTTGATTCTTCAGAGTTTTCGTCATGGACTTTTTGTCGTGGTTTAGCCCCAGCCAGCAACTAAGCACCACGCAGCCGCTCACTCACTCCCCCTACCCCGATGGGATGGGGGAGAGAATCGGAGGAGTAAGAGTGAAAAACACTCCTGGGTTGAGATAATGACAGTTTAATAATTGAAATAAAGTAAAATAGTAATGATAATAATAACAATATAATAATGATAATAACAATAATAATATCCAAAGCAAGTGATGCACAACGCAATTGCTCACCACCCACCGACTGATACCCAGGCAGTTCCTGAGCAGCGATCGCTGCTCCCCAGCCACCACCCCCCAGTTTATATACTAAGCATGACGTCATATGGTATGGAATAGCCCTTTGGGCAGTTTGGATCAACTATCCTGGCTGTGCCCCCTCCCAGTTTCTTGTTCACCTGGCAGAGCATGGGAAGCTGAAAAGTCTTTGACTAGCATAAGCAGTACTTAGCAACAACTAAAACATCAGTGTGTTATCAACATTCTTCTCCTACTAAATCCAAACCACAGCACTATGCCTGATACTAGGAAGAAAATTAACTCTATCCCAGCCGAAACAGGACAACTTTGTACACAATGTGCAATGAGTTGCTAATGTCATTGGTCTACAGGACTGAAGAAAGAACCATGCAGCAGTTGGCAGATTCATAGCTGATGAATTTTGCATGCATTTCAGTGTGTATCACACAACAGATTATTAGAATGGTCTGACAGCTGGCCAGAACACATATGAAGGTAGATACTGAGGTGCAAAAGAATTGGTCTATTCCCAAAATTAAAATCTGCCTAATAGAAAAGAAAGTAGAAAATACAATTGATATTTTATCTATAGATGAAAAACTATGCACGTTAGTACTGTGTAAGTATTTATGGAGATTATAAATTGAATCGTTTTTATTGCCATGTTGTTTACTTTGTCATAACATCAATTAATGATTTCCGATTCTTATATAAACATGAAATATTCACTGTTCATCTCTAAAGTTATGGAAGTCTGCAACTTTGAAGATAAAAACCAGTGTGGATGGTATCAACCAGCCTTGGAAAAGATGTCAGGAAATGATTCCATCCATACCATGAACATATTCAGGTGGGAACTTGGAAGAGGGGCAAATCTCTACCCTGGGGAAGAAAAACACTGCCCATTAATTGATCATACTACGTGAGTACAATTTTTGAAGTACTTGAATCTTTTTTGGACTGTGTGAGTTTAGCCACGTATGGATTTTCAGGGGGAAAAACTGCTCAGTTTACAGTATTGAAGCAGTATACTGATTTATTAATAGCATGTAATTAACTGACAATCAGTGAAGTAAATATGCAGGATCAGTAGCATCAATACAACAGATGAATCAAAATACAAAATGTTAATAAATGGGTACAAATTTCTAGTTCCCAGAAGTTCCAGTCCTTCCCCATGCAGAGAAACACACGTGCACTCCCTCTCCCAGAGGACATGTGAGGTATAAGCAGGTTCCCCCTTACAGGAAAGCAAGTTTGGAGACATGGCTGCTCCAGCTTTATGTGTGCACATTCTGCTGCCTACAATCTGTTACTACATGTGCCGTGAGAAATCAGCCCTCCTTGTAGCACCCCAAACTGTCAGCCCACCAGCTGGATGCAGGCTATTTGCAGCATCTAGAGGGGACGATGCTCTGTCTGGTCTGTGCAGTGGTTGTGGCACCAGCAAGATGGCTGGTGGCATGTCAAAAACAGCTTTTGGCTGGTGCTCTTTCCACTCCATAATCTCTCCCCACTATTACAATTTTTCATCCTATTTTTATACTTCTTTTCAAGCTGACTTCTCTTTTCTTTGGAAGCTGTCTTTGCAGTTCACTGGCTACTGTTTAATTTCTTTTATGGTGGTCGTCATCTTTATCGGTTTTGGGTGAATACCTTCACAGATGGTCTTTATTCACACAGACAGTGTATGCTTGCTTTTCTACCTTACTGGCTATTGTTATCCCAGCAGTTTTGCCCAAGGGCAAGTAGTACAGGTTACCGCAACAATGGGTCTTGTGAATTCTGCTGCCATTTAATAATTAACTAAAGCAGTTAAAAATTACTGTAGTTAGAGTTAAATTCAGTTTAATTGATATTGTACCTTTTTTTCTGATAAATGATATCACTTCATAGTAAAATGAAAAATATTTCTGTTCTCTCAATGAAGATTTCTAAATTAGTTTTGGATTCTAGGTAGATCGCTTATGATAATTATTAACTCCTCCCAAAGACATTCCTTTGATTTGTCTCAAGGAGCAAAAATTAGTTTTTTTTCATGGAGACTTGGGTTTACCTGCTTGTTTGGGTTTTTTGTTTGGTTGTTTTTTTAAGTAAGAAATATGATTTAAAAAATGTATTAATGCCATTTATATTCCACTTAAAAATAACAGTTAAGATTTATTGAAACAAAATCCCTACAGGTGACTAGCAAATGTATTAAGTACAAACAACTTTCAACATCATACACTTAAGTTCATCTAATAAGGAAATTTCTGTACAGCAACATTCTTCTGAACAGAAAAATACTTGCCTACTTCTAGTGACAGGCATGTTTACTTTCTGTGACAATAGTCCACAGATTGCAAAAATGGACTTTAAATTAAAACCAATCCAACAGAGTCTTTGCTACTAGTTTAAAATGAGGTTATATTGCTTTTACTCAGCCTGAGTGTATTTCTATCACTATAAAAGGATCAGCTCAATGTATTAGTTTCACTGTGTACTTCATTAAAATCACTGTATATTTTTACCAAAAAAATCCCAGACACAAAAAATCCTCATTCAACAATAGCAAAAAAGAATTACAATGCTACCTAATTGTTTCAAGGTCTCTACATTATACATATAAAGGAAACATGTTCCCTAAAAAAGAGCAACTATTTATGATAAATTGGCTGTCAAGTCTTTCATTGACTGCTATTTAATTGTTATATATTAGCCGATACCAGCACTGTATGTGTACTTAATAAATCCTCTCCCAGCCTTTCCACTACAGATTTGCATTGGCACAGTGATACATGAAATTGTATTATTGTTTTTCAACATATTTTCAGGGTTTAATGAAACTAACAGTATATTGAAAAGGACTGATGAAAAGAGAAAGTAAATGATCCGTAGACATTGCAGTTTTCAGGCAACACTGAAATGTATTGCAGTTGCGATCTTTCATATGAGATGTAATTTGGTTGTACTGTTCCCCCATTCCCTTTGTTTATTGACCTATAGAAGAGAACGGGAGCATGATGCTTCCAAATTACAGCAGAAGATGCAGAGCAGCAGTTTTGTTGGATTAAAACCCTGCAACATTTTGGTTTATTTTCTCAGCCAGTTTCACCAAATTTCCATGGAGTTAGATGAGAGAACCTGTAATCCTGTGTGTTTTCGTATTAAAATGGAACATGCAGCATTATGTATAGAAATGTTGAGATTCACCCTGATGCAAGAGCAGGTGACAGTGCAGCTTACCATGAGTTCTTTCAGCAGAAATACCTGTGAATAGTTGGAGAATCAGGCCACCTGCTTCCCACAGAATATGTATTTGGGCTTAGCCACATGTAGGCTAGCCCTAGAATTATAAGGTGGAGGTGTGAGTCTTTGAAGCTGTAATTACACTAATTAAGTGAAAGTAATTACTTCAGAAATGGAGGGCAGAACAGCTTGTATGTGTGTCTATAAGCCCAAGGCTGTAGGAATAGAAACCATTATGGGAGTCTGCTATGGCAGCTTGACAGTCCTTGGCTTGAGCTGGAGAAAGGCTGGCACGTGTTTTGCCACGAACTAGGTGATATTGGCATTATGCACTGAAGACCGTTATGTGTATATGCATGTAGAGCTCTTATAACATGTTTCTACACTTAGCAAATGAGAATTCTCTATCTCAGTTAGGTTTTGAAATGCTATAATAATGAAAGTATCAATTTGTGTAGGCTTAAACAAGCGTATAGAATAGACACCAGCAAATGGATAACTCCATAAATTTATTTCCATTTTAGAGAAACTGGTTAGTGATGTAGCAAATTCTTTGACATTATTAATGATATTTGGGTATAACTGTTATTTGAAAACTTTGTAGGCATTTAACTGATATGATAATTCATACCCAGATCTGTCATCAAAACTAATGAATCAAGACAAAAAAGGATGTGGAACTAAAATTCTAAGCTCACATGATAATTATTGCTGTGTAAATAGCTCCCTTGATAACCATATGTTTAGCACATCTGTCTAGCTTTTGTGTATGCTTTTCAGACAATCATTATCAGAATTTAGCACAGGAAAAATTAGGAAAAATTAAAGGCTTTAAGTAGCATACTTAAGCCCAGCAGTTTTCTTAGAAGTCAAGAAATGTTTTAAAGTTAGGAGTCTAAGAACTTCAAAATAGGTGAAAAAAATTATAATTCCACAGGACACTACTCATGAAATGTTGGAAAGGAGAATGCTGAATTTAACTATTCAGATGAACTTCTTTATTTCATACTGCATTTCACTTACCTGATATAACCAAAACCCCCAAATATTTCTATTATATTGCATGTGCAAATCACCCTTGTTCTGTCCCATTGAGCCTGACAGAGAAGACATAATAAAAAGAGCATTGAAAGCTACTTTGAAATGCATTTTTGAGTACATGGTAAATACTAAGTAGTCTCCAAAATAGTTAAATCCAGTTAAAGAATAGCTTGTGTGAAGGGGTCAGAGCTGACCAACCATGAGCTGGAAAAGTGTTGTGCAAGGAATGTTGAGACACACACAAAGCTTTATTTCGAGCATCCATAGCTGGATACATTAACTATAAAGGTAAGATTTTCTCTTTGTAAAAAAAACAAAGGAGACAAAAAACTGTCTCCTTTTTATACTAAACTGTAATGCAGAAAGTTGCTAATTAAAACTAATGCCCACTGTGATTAGAAATTTTGGTGGCTTTTTCACCTCGAGCTTGGTTATTTGAGGAGAAAACTCATTCTTCTTGTTTCCTTTTGTCTTCAACCTCACAGAATTTACAGAGATATGACAGTATGCTAATGAGATGTGGCAGGTTCAGATGAGCCATGGAAATACCACGAATTAATTTCAACCCTATGTCAGTCAGAAGCCATCAGACTAAAATCTCCAATTGAGAAAAACCAACTAACAGCCACTGACTGTTTTATTATGATCAAAACATGGAATCTTTCATCTCTGATGGCACTTGCTTTGTGTGGTGGTTGGCTTTTAAGTGCCACTGGTAAATCTTGAGAGAGTTTGAACAGAGATTCTTTGAGAACAATGGTGCTGACAGAACAAATGAAAAAAAGAAAAGGGGATTAGACTGGTCAATAACATAATAATCTGTGCTCTACTGTTCAACTACAAAGGTTTATTTGCAGTTAAGTTTATTAGTTTTCGATACCAGCTGTTCTGTTATTTTAGCCTTCTGCTATTTTAGGGCGGCTTAAACCAATGATACAGTTTCTACTCTTAAAGGACCAATCACTTTATGCAGTTCTAAAGACACATCTGTGCACTTTTAAAAAACATACCTACAGCTCAGAGGTTTAGAGATTTGCAAAATTTGCAAATGCACAATCCATACAGCAAGGCACAACTGTATGTACAAGAGTGGGCAGTGACCATGTTTTGTCTGAGCAAAAAATATGGTTTTTTTAAACAGTTGTTGCTATTTCCAAAATGTTGTTATGCTCAGTTAGTGAGACAAGGAAAATGAGTTTCAAAGTACTTGATCAGGTTTGTGGTTCATTAGCACTGTGCACTCTCCTCTGTTTATAAACTGTGTGTCAGCGCCGCAATTCAGGTGTGATTAGAGCTGATGTGGATATGCCTGCTCCAGCCCAATTTTAGCTACCACTGGTTCCAGTTGCCATAGTATGGCAGTGTGGCACTCGACATGGTACACAAAATTGTCCAGAGTGCTAAGCAAAGAGTTGGGTGGTTACACCTCACTCATCTCTGCTCTGCTGTGATTACACTATATCTCTAAAGCACTGGATTTATGTTGATGTGCACCAATTTTCCAGTCTGTTCTCCAACCAAGTCTGCATCACCATTTGTATTCTTTTCCCCATAGCTGCATAATAGTGCCAGATGAACCTACAAGAAGTAGTTAAGATTAATTTAAAAAAATCTGGTTTCTTCTGTAAAGCCTTGTTCAGAATATACTCTGGACAGTTTATATATGCTTTCTGTTTTAAATTTCTTTATCAAAACTCTTATAAAGGAGATTTCTGCTTCTCTTGAACTTTTAGCAAGTGATATATTAATTAACAGAGCAATGGAATTACCATGTACCTTTTTTTCCCCTTAATTTCTTTAAAAACAAATCTCCAAGTTTTTATCATGTAATCAGAACCTCTACTTTGTAGAGGTAATCTCAAAAGCAGCTTAAATGTGTTTATAATGTATGTAATGATTTTTAAAGGACTGATGGACATTAACAAAAAGCTGTCTGTATTATTCCAACCAAAAGGATAAAAAAAAGCTCCTGAGAGGAAACACCTTCCTGAAGGCACAAACCAAGCCTCACTGCAATACACCATAAGAAGTGCTTAATAGACCAATACTGTGTTTGGCATTTTATATGGATGGGTGTCTGATGAATTTGACATATTTCACTATCAATATTTATGTTGAACTTGCTGTCTCATTCCATTTAGGCTGTGCTGACTACTATTCTTTAAGCAGGAATTGCTTGAAGACACTGAAATTAATGGCAATGCTTTTAAATGAGCCTTTGAGACTTGGAAAGTAGAAATGATACCCGAGAGTACTATAGTTAGTTACACTCACGCAGAAGTGGAGGAAAAGTATGAGCTTTATGTGATGCTTTTACACTCCATAGGTCTGTTCTCAAAAGTATTATTTACTTTAGACAAATGTGTGAATGTATCTATTGATCTTGCTTGACAACTTTATTCACAGTAAAATGAAACACATAGAATTAAGCCTCACAGGCTCCACAGCTGTCTCTAAGAAGGTGCTTATAGTACTCTTAAAGACAATGGAAATGAAGGGGATACTTCAGCCTTGTAAAGAGGAGTTTATTTGGCCTGTTAGAATGTATCTATCTGTCACAGGCTCTGATGGGTATTGTGCTTCTATACATGCTATTCTTGTGATTCTTCAGTTGAACGGGTGTCGATTTCATCAGAATAAAGACTTGAAGGCATCTAGAGATATAAGGTAACAATAAACAATAAAAACTGATTTATTTTTATACATTTATAGAATTATTAATTCACATACCTTCACACACACACACCAACTTTAAGAGCACTTTCTGAGAATATGTAATATTTCCCCTTGTTAAACCCATTAAAAAAACTGAAGGTAGTACGTGGTTGCAGTACAGCCTGAGAAGAATCCCGCTGTAACACTGTGTATAAGGTTTCTCCACCCTTCTCTTGTCCCTTTAGAACTGTGACCGTAAATTCAACTTTGAATATCAGGTGACTCCACCAGCACTTACAAGAAATGAGCCACCTTCAGTAATGAAGTCTGGAGTCTTATCAGACTTCAGGCTAATATTATCTTTTGACTTTGTCATAATCCATTTGTTAGTGTCTGCTTACATTGTTAGTGGCAATGTTCAGATGAATGTGTGTTGAAAAATAATCTACAGCCATCACAGTAATATAGATAATACACATTAGTATCACCTGAAGCAATATGTTGATTAAAAACTAAACACTAAAGACTGTATGTGTAATATTTTTATAAGAGAAATCTCTGTACTCTGTGTTTAATGAAACTGAAGCAAGCATAATAATTCTTTTTTAGGAAACAAAAAAGTTTGGGGTTGAAAAGTGCTGAAAAAGTAATGTTAAGTTTTGCACCATCCACTTAGGGGGTAAAAGTATTCATATTACTTGTGTGTCCAACTTAAATATGTAGTTGTGAAATACTAATTACTTTTAAGAATAAGCTAATGATCAGAAATGATTTGCAGGATGATGTCAAATAACTAGTCCATTCCAAGTAATTGTAATTTAATAAAACTTAATTTTGTACAAAGAAAGAGAATGTACTCAAAGTATTTTTTAGCTCTGCGTATTAGGATGCCAGAGCATGTGATTAATTTCATAAGGAAAATAGATTAAACTGTGAAGAATTTAATCATTGTGTGTGGGTAAAACTTTACCAGCATGTTTTCTTTCTGGACTTCATATCTATTATGTAGATTATCTATTATGTAAAACATAAAAGTACATCAAAGTTGTACTCAAAGCTTTATGTGGTACACTTGTATCATGGTCAAAATTTCTTTCAAAATTTTGACTCCTAGAGTCTGAAAATAAATATAACACACTTTGATTTAGTGCAAGAATTCCTTCTCACATTTGTGGCCATTTTCTTCGGAGCACCTTTCTAATCTCAGTGTCCAGTTACGGGTCTTAGTAAGTGGCTAGTGCTTTGGTGTGTTAAGCACCTTCGTTTCTGTTCAGTTTGAATTAACCGTTGAAGCTCAATCCTGTATTTGTGTGCCAAAATTTAGATGTTCAAGATAGAAAATTTTTTCTCCAGCACTGTGCAAAGAACTTGCTCTGTTGGCATCCAGCAATTTAGAGACAATTGTCTGTAAGCACAGCTAGAGGATGGCTTCTGCAATAGGAAATAGCTCCTTTCAGACAGTAATCTTCAAAAAAATTTACATCTACCTTGTTATGGCATGACAATCATATTACTTTTTTGATTCTGAGTTTATTATGCATTAATGTTAAATGTTTATGGATGTGGGACATTACTAGATAAAAAATAAGTTTCAAAACACAGTAAAAGAACTTGCTCTTTTTGGAATTACCGCTGTTTGAAATTAATTTTATCACTTATTGCTGTAAGTGATGATCTGCATTCCTGACAACTGTTTGTTTTCAATTCCTTTTTAGTTTTTTGAAATGTTTACAGAAATGCTTAAATGTAATTGAAGAAAAGCCTTCTTTTTTTTTTTTCTTTCTAGTTATTAAATACAGATTTGAGTTACTGCCTGTTTAAAAGCTATTAATAGTTAAGTGGTTAGAAGTGTTCAGTGGAGAAAATCTTTCTGATACATAGCAGAATTAATTAGGTTATTTGAGTTCTTATTGTCTTTTAAGATTACTGAAAGTTACACATTTTATGACATTTTAATTTTGCATATAGATTCTTCTTCTGCAATAATATCCTACAGCTGTAATCCTTTATTCAGGAAAGAACCCTGTTGAAGCCAATGAATATGTTAAGTATAAGTCACTGCAAGGCAGGGGCTGTAAAAGATCTGTTCATATGTTATGATCTATAACAGACCATCCTATATTATCTACAGAAGGATAAGTAGTCAAACTATTCCTGGTGCAGACACTGAATATCTAGCAAATGCAGATACTAAAGAAACAAGGTAATTTTTTCTCATTCTCCTTCTTTCTCCTCCAAACTTCTCATGCTTCCTAGAGAAGTGTGCTCTGCCACATTTCTTTCAGCTTCACCTTCATTATACATCTTGAGTAAAACCTTGGCCGCTGTCCACAGACTACCCTCTCCTTCCTACATCACGTGTTCCCTTCTGGCTGAAATAATGGGCATAACGGGCAGTGCATTGAGTAGCTGTTACCCAGAGTATAAAGGAGGTGATAAATTTCTTCTTGAATGGGTGCTTGAATATTAAGGTCTCTTTCACTTCTGAGATTTTTTAGCACCTTTTCGTGATTTCTGCAGGCAGATGCATTGTTGAGAGAACTGTTAGGGTTTGCTTTTTTCTTTACAGAAGGCTTACTCTTTTTTTATATTTCTATAACACTTTCTGTAATATTTCTATATGCTCCTACCCAGCTTTCAGCAGTTTCCCACCTTAAAGCCAAATTTCAAGCAAACAGTGCTATAGGTACAATATGTGCATGGCTTTCCCATTTTATGGTTAATATATTGAAGTTGCATTGGACTTTATATGGACACATACAAAGATAAAGCTTAAGCCTTCCTTGTATCCTTGCCTGTTTCCTTAGGAATGCTGTAAAGATAATGACTTTTGGATGCTTTATATTTCTATTGCAACCTTTGTTGCCAATGCTAGAAAATATGAAAGGTTAGCATCTTTTTAAGGATGTTTAATATAGACTTTTGGTTTTATACCTGCTTAATTTTTTACCAGAACTTTCATGTCATCTGGTTTCTGACACTATAAACAAGAAATAATAGGAATGAACATAAAATGAAGCTAGCATGATGGAAAGGTCAAAGCATCACAGTTTACAACCATCCTGTGTCAAATATATAAGGCATTAAAATACCAATACTATATTCTGATGACATAGTACAAGAAAAAAATGACACCAATATAAATCTTTTCTCATAAATATGGTTGTTAGGAAGAAAAAGGGGAGAATTTAACTCCCTTTTAGCTAATGAAACAATAATCTAAAAATTTTTCTCAGAAATCTTCTAATTAAATGTTTTCTAACTAGGAAATCCTAGCTAATCTAAAACTAAAATTCTCCTGCAAATATCTTAACTTTGGCAAAACTTTTGTTCAGCTGGCTACCTATGCTCTTGGAAGAAAGGGACTGTATAGACACTAATCTCCCCCAGCCCCACTACCCTGGTAAAGGATGCATCGGATGTGATAAAGGCAAACTGAAACCACTGCCTTGTCCAATTCAAATCATCACCTTGAGCTTTGATGGCCCACATTTTCCTGATAAGTCCGTTATCCCACAATCCTTCCCATTTGGTCAAGAGAGTGCTTCTTTTGGATGTCATCTAGTTTGGGGTTTCTCTCTGTACAGAAACCCATCTGGACTAATAGCAGGTCACTGACTTGGCAGATTCTGGACAGATGGTGTTAGAGAGCTGAAGAGTAATGCTTTAAATGCGTAATGGGTCCAACATGTCTATGGGACTCTGATTTGCTATATAGATGCTGCACAGTGTTTATGGACATATATATCCAGGAAAAATGGAAAGGAATGTGGGAGCTGCTGCTTTTTGAATTAAAAATTTTAATATAGTGTGCTAATCTTTGGGATGCTTATGCCTCTAAGAAAACTGAAATTTCCTTCTCTGGTTTGCCTTGTTTGTTTGTTTTTCACATTACTGCTGAGATTTGGAAGGAAATCAATGAACTCTTCAATGAAATTGAGTTTGTTTTCTAACCAGATTTAATTTTCACTCTAAATGAAAAATAAAGAGTAAAGGTATTTTATAAGTCCTTCTGAGTGTGTAATCAGGGATTCTCAAACAATTTGTAGAAGATACGTAGAGGAATTAATACTTTAAAAACTGAGAGATGCCCAGCAATTAATTAAATCAGAGCTTGAACTTTCTGTACAGGAAAGTTCAGCTGATTGATCTTTGATCCACTTTCAGACATTACAACAATAGACAATTGCTACTGTGAAATGAGTAATTCACAGCATGAGACTTTACTTGATAATGGTACAAGATTTAAGCTGGGCCTAATTTTTTGGATAGGCCTCCAACTTTTTTTTAACACACCTAATCTTTCCCTCAGTGCTAATTCCCATTTAGTATATTCAGTTCACTGTGTCCTTCTGAATGCTTTGAAGGAGGAAATACAGTGAAAATTCTTTTATGTACGCCCATTCTTTGCTAACTACATTTTAAAAGATACTTGAAATATTAAGCTATTAACAAAGTCAAGTATGGAAATGTAGTTCAGTTGCTTATGTAGAATTTTTTATATCCATTAAAATGTTGTGAAATTCCCTCTGAAATTAATTAGGATTATTGTACTGGCACAAGAAAGTCTCTATATAGGGAATGCTTGCAGTACAGAGGTAAAATTAATTATTTTCAAAGGGTAAATATCAAGATTTTAATGACACATACTGTAGCTGCCAACTAAGAGGTTTTCCATGGGATAATTTTCCAAATGAGCCTGAGATATGCAGCTACTGGCAGGGGAGCCTGAGTGTATTCTGCTGAATTTCAACACTTACATAAGATCTACACTGGAAGCCAGAATTGTTCGCTCTTATACATGTTGAAAAATATCTTGTTTTGCTGTTGTTACCATCAACTTATTGAGGTGTCCTTTGAAAAAAAATAAAAAGAAAAAGGGGAAAAAAAGGGGGGGGGGAGTACTTTTATGGAATGGGAAAGAAAGGAATTTAAGGAGGAGTCAGATGATTAAATCACACAATGAAGAAACTACTGCCTTGGCTGGAGATGACTCAAAGAACAAATATGGGGGGTGAGGAGGAGAACAACTTCTGAGCAGAGAAAGCGAGACTGATAATTTAGGTTTATGGAAAGTTTTGGAATTTCTTGTGACTGTATATTACTTACTGGTTTAAAATACATGTAGGCCAGCTAAGAAAACTTTTACTTTAAAAGTCACAGCTCGACAAACTGATGATTGTATATATGTTAACTGGCTCTGTTACAAAAGATGTATCCATAGAAGGTGCAGATCCTCTAGCATGCAAACTATATGCAAACAGAATGATTTCTTATTACTTTCTTCAAACTATTCCCACTATAGAATGTACATCTCCCTGTAGATTCCACACAGGTTGCTATATGAGGCAGCTTAAATAATTCAAGACAAGAGAGATTGATTTGCTCTGTGAGCAAACATGGTGCAAGTTAATGTCAGCTACAGAGACTAGAAGAAAGCTTTGCTTTTAAACAACATGGATAAGTCACAGTAATATCAGTCTTGTAGTCCTAAATGTAAAAATTTCCATGATAGGAGTGAAGGTGAACAAGGATGCTCTACACAGACTTATCCAGTCCCTTCTGATCCTTCCATTTCCCCTTACTTTCCCACACATCCTTAATATTCTTGTAATCACATATTGCCGCCATGTTTAATGGCTAGCACTCCATGAAGTGTATCATACAGGGGACTTTCATCCGGTTTAGTAGTTTTAAAGTGTAACATTATAGCAAACACTGAAACAAAGATTAAAATATTGCAATAATGCCTGCCTCTTAGGATGCGCTATGGGACCAGTCGTATCGAGGCAGAGATGTGATTTTGGTCTGCCTTCAGGACAGATCACACCAAATAAGAGATGGATGTTTGAATTTCATCATAGTACTGATTGTACCCTACCACTGTTTCAGACTAATCTCACTGACAAGTCTGGGTGTAATACTGAATACTTTGGAAAGTATGAGGGTTCTAAGTGCTGTTGCTTTTCAAAGCTCTTTATCATTCTGCTTCTTAGAGCCCACTTGAATGCGATTGTAAATAGGGTGCTGACACTCTTGGACCACTGAAGGCATGAGTAGCAGAGTAAATTCTGAATTTTTAAATGTTTTTACAAACCTTAAGAAAACTGAATATTCTTTTACATCCAGGCTTGACTCTGGTGGAATACTCAGAGCCAAGGAAAAAAGAAACCAAAAATCATGATATTGAAATAACAGCTTTCTTCAGCAGAAAGGAGGGAAATAAATGAATATTCGAAATGCAGACTGGCTTGGAAGATCTGTAACTATGTAGTTTTCAAAGTTTTCAATTATCACTTATAGTACATGCTGTTTATTAGGAGAAGCTGTTTTAACAAAAAATGCTCTATTACTTTTTATTTTGGGATTATTTTTACCTAATTGCCCTAAGGCTTGCATGTATATTACTCTATTTTGTGCTTATTTTCTGCAATAGTTCACTTCTCAATACTTATGCTACTGCCTCAAGGATGATGTAAATTCCTTCAGTAATTATAAAGATGTCTGAATTGCCAGGATACAGTGACAAAATAAAATCTTCAGTGACACTTCTCTCATCTGCTTCTGAATGAAAAGGAAAATAAGATTGGAGACAAGATCCAGATTTCCCCAGGCCATTGCTCTTCTCCCTATAATCCCACTGGACTGATTGTGGTCCCTGTTGGCTTCACCAGCAGTCCTCAGTGATTTTATCTGTAACATGTCTGACCTATACCAAATGAAGGTCTGCTCTGCATTTTAAGATATATTCTTAAAACATACTGTTCCTCCTACAAAAATATCTACTTGTATGTGGCTTATAAAGAGAAAATTTTACTATAATCTACTGGGCATTTCTTTTATAAGAAAGGAAGATTATAATTCTGCTGAGTAGTTATTTCTATTTTATGGGTGGCAGTAGAAATGTTAACTCTGATCATGACCACTATTTTCCTTCATGTATTTTATTTTTACCTAAAACTATGTGCATAGGCAACCCATCCCGCACACTACTGGTATTTTATGTAAAAGTGTTCATTTTTCAATTATGAATCATATGTACTTCATGTTCTTCAATTAATATGTAAGAAACAATCTGCAAAATGTTACCTTTCCCCGTATAAGTTCCTTAATTTTACAGGACCTTTTAGCACTTCACTTTAAATAATACAAATGTATTAATAGCTTAGAGCTGAGAATCATCTTTCCTAGCTAAAGAGAAATTATGGGAATAATTCACTTCTGTGCCTTTTGACATTTGCAGGTATTTTACGTACAAATCCTTACCACTATCTACAAATACAATGATTCTCTCATTCTTTCATGCTAGATAAGGTTTGGGGAAACATCTGAGAAGTGTGTAATGAGCTGTGGCTGATTAACTAGTAAAAGTGCTCCCCCCACTTCTGACCAATGGAAGTGTTAGAACTGCACTTTGCCCTGCTGAAGGAAACAGCCTGGGATTTCTGTATCAAAATGTTTTATAACTATCAGAATTGTCTCTTATTTTCATCTACCAAAATATTTTCTCTAGTTACTCTGCGTAACAAGCAACGAACCAGCCACTGATTTGCAAGGATTTCTGAAGGGCTGTTTTGTGTCAATGGCTATTACTAGGTTTTAATTTTCCCATGTAGCAAAAATTTATTGGTCTTAAACAAAGAGAAAGAGATAGAAAATTATTTTTGTTTAAAGATAGCTTTAGGCCAACCACAGGTTACAGGAAGGATAAGTAGTTACTCTATGAAATTCTTTGCCCTGAGCAAAAGGAAGATCAGGCTGTTCGCAGTCTATCAATCTGTCACCGGTCATATTAGAAACAAGTTACTGCATACGTGATTCTAAGGATGAGTGCATTAATTAAAGGACTTCAGATCCTCAGAGGAAATTGCTGTGTGAGTACAGAGATAAAATGTGCCTGTTTCTAGCCTAATTTATATTATGTACTATAGTAGGTAGAACGTGCTGTTCCTAAAGTGACTGAATATACAGTAGAGTACATGACAGGCCTTAATTAATATATGTTGAAGTATTTTTGTGATTATTGAGTGTAAATTATTCTATACAGTAAATGTAATCTATTAGTTTTGTTGTAAATTTGCAGTGATAAACCTGTATATGCTAAAATCATAGTTATTTTATTACACACATCAGTACATGTTGAGTTAAATACAGACGTTGCAATCTGAGGTAAATTATGTCTAGATAAATAGTGAAGATATTTTTTAGTATTTTACAACATGTTTTAAAGAAACAATTTTCTTACAAGATTTCAAAGAAACGTCACTAGATTATTGAAAAAGTAGCTTTTATAATATTTGTTTAATACTTCTGGGCTACTGCAGCAAAGACTGCATCAAACTGAGTTCTTACCACAGGTACCAAAGCCTCTTAGTCCTTCAGAATGCTCTAAGTATAAAAACTTAGGGCTGGTGGGAAAAAAAAAAAAAAAAAAAAAAGAGTTCTTGAATCTGTACCATTGAATTCCTGACTCTTCCCATTTGGCAGGATTTTCAGTCTGTGAACACCCTCTGGGCACCCTGCATTTCTCTCGGCAGTGCTTGCTGGGCATGGTCACTGCCTTCTCACAGTTGCAGTTGTGCACCTTTACAGAGTGGTGGCTCAGAGCTTGTCCAAACAGGAAAAACGAAAAGCAAGAAAAAACGAAAAGCAAGGAAAACCAAATACCAGGACCTTTTTAAAAATGGAGGTCCCATCATCAGGTTTGTAATCTCTTGTTGGGAAGGTTCTTTCTTTTAAGAAGCACTGAGCACGTAGCAGCTCCACTGAAGAGAACAGAATCTTATCTTTGGTCAACAGCTGCTTTTTATTTTGAAAAGCAAGGTTCTTAGGAGCCAAATCTTAGATACCCAAAACCACTAAAACTGCACTTCTGGTCTCTCTGCGCACTCAGTGTCTGATGCTTACTGCAAAGCCAGCCTCATATTTCCCAGCGGCTCAGGAGAAAGAATTTCACCCAGTATCTCAGATTTTCTTGTCTTCAAGCCAGGATCAAGCCCTCTGGTTTCCCTAAGGAAAGGGGAGGGCGGAGGGGGGGAACCCAGAGGCCCTCCAGCCCTCATGACCGTGTGGGTAAAGTCTGACTTCAGCTCCGTATTTTGTTTTGCCAATCTCTGATACAAGAATGCTAGCTGCCTTTTCAAGGGCTTTTTGAGATTCTGGCTACACGCTGATAAATTAAAAGGCATCCAGATACCCAGACAGAAGATGCTGTATCTGTATAAGGAAATATTGCCATTTTAACTTTAACTAGAACTTAATTATGCTTAAATGTTTTATTTTAATAAAGAAAAACCTTTCTCTCTGAGCAGGTGTACTGGAGAAGGCTGGTATCTGTTTGCAGACAGCTCGAATGGAGAATTTGGTCACACAGTTGACATTGTTACCCCAGTCATCTCCCTTACGGGGCCCAAATGCAAAATCATATTCTGGAACCACATGAATGGATCAACAATAGGTTCTCTGGAGGTATGGAGGTGTTCTTTTTTGGGGTTGATTTTTTTTCTTTTTTACTGCCCAAAATTGCTGTGAGAAAATTCATGACTTGTCATTTAGTTTCATTAAAGCCTAGGCTGCTAATAAATGAAAGTGAACAATTACTAATGCTCCACTGCTCTCAATATGTTATGATCTGAAGGGAGCATTAGCTTGAGCAAGCTGGGGAAAATGTAACTTTCTACAACAATGAAAAATTATGACCTCTATAGACACACTGTGGTTGGAACTTCCATACAAGAAAAAGCCTTGTACTGCATCATACCCTTTGACACTGAAAGGCGTCAGCAGATATTTGGACATCGAAGTATTTGGCTGAATGTGTATTATTGTAAGAACCTTTGAACTCTTTCTAGGACATAAGAGTAACAAACCTTCCTACCCATACCCATTTCTTCCCTCCAGTTAAAATAAAAGTACTTTTGTAAAGAAAATGTAACTCCTTCAGCAGCTTGTAGATCAAATGAATCACTGCAAAGTGAATGAATAAAACAACAACATTGTTCTCAACAATTTTTTTTTTGCCACACATCTGAGTAACTATAATGGGATTTTTCATGAATGTTACATGATAACTACAGCATCAGAAATGGATTGAAAAAAATACGCAGGATAAGTTACCCAGTCACGTGTGCACTCAGTATCAAACTGGGTGTGGCCAGTGCATGTGGATTTAATTGTACAAATAAATTCTCACTATCTCAGTTACTCTGAATAACAAATTATAATAAAAAGCTGGAAGAATTAAACTGGTTTGAAGATGAAATTAAAATGTATGTTGCCATTAGAACTGAAATCTGAGATGTGGTGTTCTTCACCCCATGCGTGTCACTTGCTAGATGTTCAGAGGAAACACGTTCTGTGTTTTCTTGAATTTTTCTTAAACAATTTTAAAAAATATCACTGAATTTGTCCCAAGTAAGTAAAGATCTTGCTAGGCTGCTTGGCAAGTACTCAAATTCTAATTAATCAGAAGTAGTGGGAAATCAGAGTATAAAGATGGCTTGTCCTCAGTTTCAAGACTCGGGACATATCAATTTGCTTTGAGACTTCTTTGCATTTACTGCAGAGTCCATGGCTTCTTTACAGTGTAGGAACCCACAGTAGTTGGAATCAGGTCCACAGAGTGTTTTGTAGAAATTAACAGCAAATTCTATGGAGCCATGCCCAGTATTACCACCACAAAAAGCAAATGTATATAGATTTTTTTTCTCAGTTTCAACACATGATGCTACAATTTCCCCTTATTCCTTAACTGATCCCCCCCAAACTTAATGGATTTTAAGATGTACCAAAGGAAAATCACAAAACCTTTGCATTTTAAACATCGTAAATAAGTACTTGCTTTCAATTGCTTAATTAAGCAATTAAAAATGAATCTAGGAATAACTCAGAATATAAAATTACTTAGGTAATGTCTGATTATTTTCTTCTAAAGGTTCTAAGTGTTATATGAATGTGAATCTTTTCTGTGCTTAAAAATCACTAAAGGCCTTTTATCCATCTCTTCTACTAAGACTACCACATTTTTATTTAATTCACAAGTTTGGATTTTTGCATATTATTCTGCATCCATGCCGTCAAATGTTATGTAGGACATGTTGAAGACTTTCCTGCTGTTTGCATGAATGGCTGTCTTCCTATGTTTCTATGACTTTCTTAAACATTGATTAGCTGTTGTTTTATTGAACAACTTCAGTTTGAATATTTGTTGGAACCATTTTTTTCTGGTTTCTGCCCTCTGACTTGGCATGGGTAACTCTACCAAAGTATTAGATGTGCTTTTTCAATAACTTGCAATGTAATTGAAATGCATAGGGCTGCAAAATGCATTAGGGTACAGAGAAGATTTGGATTTTAATAGCACGTAAATTTAAGGCCATATTTAACTCTGTAATCATAACATTTAACATGATATGATAGAAAATATGAATTTCTGATTAAGGACTTCAATTTATAATTTAGTAGGTAATTTACAGTGTATGTAAAAGCATGTGTGTATGTGTCTATATAGTCACACACACATCTATATTCATATAAATACATAGTTTGTATGTGAGTGTAAGTAAAAAATTTTCTTATTCAGTAGCCTTTATTCTCTCAAATAATGTCTGTAATCTCTTTTTCTCTCCAAATTTTTTTCCCCTTAAAATTCATGTCCTCTGCAGGCTGTTCTTCTTGTCTATAAAGCCAGGTGTCACTTCAGTTTTCTATTCAATTTAATATATTACACCTATTTCTTTTGTTACCCTGGAATGAAAGCTCTTCAGTGTGAGGATCTGCTGTTTGCTTGGCAGAACTTACCTGTTATGCAATATCATATATACTCATGGGACTGCATAAATTTTCAGAAAACCCCTTTTTTTTTTTTCATTAAGATGAAAAATGCCTGGGCTGCCCTAAGAAGATTACACACAGTAGCAATAAATCCTGGAAAGCAGAAATGGTTCAGGCAACTGGTGAACTGATTTTTAGCTGTGCGAGTACTGGCTGGAGACACAGCTTGACGCACTTATCAAACACCTATCTTGTTGTTATTGTCAGCTCAGTTCAATTTGGATGCCCAAGAGGTTGGAGCAAAGCATATTTAGGACTTTGTGCTCATGTTGAAAAGTGCCAGCTTTCCCCGATTCAATAACTGTTTACAGGGGTAAAGGTATTTATGAGTCTCCCATTGCCCAAACAGACTAAATCTAGTCTTTAAAAGAAAAGAACATGTTTTTCTTTGTAGAAGCAAAAATGTTTCATGAGAATCAGGACAAGAACATCTATCCCAGAATGGAGAAATCTAATGGATGCATGAACTTATATATTTTACAGTAACTCTTGTTGTTAATGCTGTTTCCATGTTTTACAAATGGATCCCGAACCATTAATGAGAAATTTTTATTTGTGGCTAGCCGCTCCAGATAAATGAATGGGATCATTTAGTCCAGGTAAGGCTCTGGACTGAGTATGTTTATGAGGAGATCAGAAAAATCTTAAAGAATTATTTTCTTAGAATAGTCATTTACACTGGCAAATCCCTCTGGGACAGATAGAACATTAGGAAAAGGTTCTTCACTGAGAGGGTGGTCGGTATTGAACCAGGTTACCCAGGGAAGTGGTCATGGCACCAAGCCTGTCAGAGGCTTCAAGGAGCACCTGGATGATGCTCTTAGTCATATGGTTTAGTTTTAGGTAGTCCTGCAAGGACTTGATCCTTTTGGGTCCCTTCCAACTCCAGATATACTATGATTCTATGATCCTGTAATCCTTTAATGGTGGTATAGAGATAAGTTGTACAAGATACTCTTGTATACAATTAAAGGACCTAAAGTGAGTTGGTAATGGAAAGACTTTTTCTGACCTAGAATTATTTCCTTTTTAGGTACTCTGTAAAACCAGCAACAGGACTTCTAAACTGTGGACTCAAAGTGGCAGCCAAGGTCCCCAGTGGAACAGAGCAGAAGTGTTCTTAGGAATTCGTTCAAATTTCCAGGTGTGTATTCCTACATTATGTGCTTCCTAGACAGCTGGCTTTTGGTACTTTTATATTGTGTATTCTTCACCTTCTCATTTCCCTTTTTATCCCATACACATATTGTACCTCCCCTTCTGAATAGCAAAAGTCATCTTTCTGGTTGTCTGATTGGTTACCTGAGCTGGACACAAGGTTTTTGAGATTTCTTATTCCCCTTCAGTCTCAGACTGATATCCATGTTAAGACAGAGAATCCCTTCTATCCTTGAATCCAACTCAGGTTAAACTATTCTACTTCCTTCTCCTTAGTGTGTAGTAGTAGTACTTCTGATTTTTTAAAAAGGGTCTTGAACGTGATGTTTGCTTTGAAATATGAGCTGATTCCTAAGAGTCTTAGAGGTACTTAGTCATGGGTATGCTATGCTTAGTTGTATCCTTATAAAAAAACCAGAGACAACCAGGAACATATTTAAAAATGTGTTACTTTCCCTGGTACTTCTGTCTTGGATGGCTTTTAATGAAACTTTAACATTCTTTTTACATTCATGGGAATAAGTGATGAATGACTCAGACTAGTCTTTTTCATGCTTGCTTTGCAGAAGTAGGTGGAATCCTTGCTATTAATTCAGGATATTTTTTTTTCTGGTACTTGGTTGATGTTAGAAGATGGTCCTTCAGTAACTATAGTGACAGATCTGTACAAGCAGTAGTACAAGCTTTCATAGGACTGTGCTTTGATAGTAAGATCTGACCACTTCATATTCCAAGACTTGCAAGGACCATCATAGACTGTTCTATTAACATTGCATATATAAGCTTTTATATATCTTAGCAGTGTCTTACTGTAATAGCTCTGTAATTTTTATTAGGTTGTTTTCAGGGCAAAACGTGGTGTCAGTTACATGGGAGACGTGGCAGTGGATGATATTACCTTTGAAGATTGTTCCCCTTTGCTCATCCCAGGCAGACCTTGCACACCAGAGGAATTCACATGTGCCAACAAGTACTGCATCCCAAAGGATAGTCTGTGTGATTTTGTAAATGACTGTGCAGATAACTCAGATGAGAGCCCTACTATTTGCAGTAAGTATGGTAGTTTTTAAAATATAATTATCATAAATAACTGTGCCTGCTGTGAATCATTATTACTTGAATACTTCTGGCAGCTCATCAGCTAGGAAAGCAAACAAGAAGGTAATAATTTAATTCTATTCCTTGGCTTTTAAGGATTTTAAATTACTATTATTTAATTTGAAATCATATGATAGAAAATAAAAAGATATGTTAGTGAATTTCTTAAAATAACTCAGAAAGCAGCTGTCTTTAAAAGCAGAATAAAAATCTCCTGCTTTCCATATGAAAAGAATGTATTAAGGCTGAAAAAATATTTCAAGCATAATACCCTCGCGATATGAAGGACCTACCTCCTTTGATATTTCAAGGATTTTCAGGTCTCTTAGCAAATCACTTTAATCTGAATACTGTACAATTTTGTTTTTACAAGAGATATCAAGAAACAGCATCTGTAGTATCGGATTCAAAGAACAATGTTTCATATCAAATGAGTTCTCCTCTGGAAAAATGGATCACAATATATAGTACTAACGCCTTCTTTTTTTCTAGTACAAACACGGGAAATGCTCACACAATCAGATCTCCATTGTTTGGTACTGTGTGAATAGTTGTCTCATTTTTATTGAGATTATGGATACAGTTTATCAAATTCTCAGTGAATACAATTCTATGAAGCAAGCATATGCTGATATTTCAAGAAGCTAAGCGACATGGCAAAGGGACTGTCTTGCAAATTATTTTCATACTGTTAAACTTCTCAGTGATTTCCAAACCAGGAATAACATGTCACTAAGCTATATGAGGACTAGTTCAGATCTTCTGCACACAAAAATGAGGAGTATGTCAAGTTGGAATTACTTTGTTGAAGAAGATTCTCATATTTTGGCTTCTATTTTCTGAAATATTTAAAAGCTGTTTACCTGTGAGTTTTTTGAGTTTCTGGATTGTCTGTATTTCCCACAAAACACCTTCAGCTGAGTAAAGACTGAAGCTTCGGGGCAAGATGGTTCAAACAGGCTGATAGGATTTAGTTTTGCAACCCCTTAAAGTAAGTATTTCATTCTGATTCCCCACTGGAAAAGAGATGAACTGAAACAGTCCCACAAAGAAAATGCTTTTCTGTAAAGTGCTTTTTTTACTTATTATTTTTAATTAAAAAAAAAAAAAAGTTAAGAATTTTCCTGACCACATTTTAACAAGAAGCTTTACAATGAAGTATTTTGGAGCCTTAAGAGCACAGGGGTCATTACTGGAGTGAAACTTCTATACCAACCTGGATTTTGCCTCAGATAAAAAATTAATCCTATTTCATAGTGTCTAGTTGTACTGTAAAATGATTGGTGACCAGTTATGACTTTCTTTGTTAGATCTGGGACTGCTTTATTCAACAGCATTTTCAATAACAGTGTCAAGAATTAGACTAATGTTTGCTTTCTTTTGTTTCCTTTTACTTTTTCAGTTTTGAAATAGGTATGCTGTTTTAAATTTCCACTATGTACTGGAGAATTTGGAGTTTCTTTTATTGGTGTTGCCTCTGCCTTATATATTTAATAAAGTAGAAGTATCTAATATAGCACTTGCTGTAAATATACCTGCAGAAAAACACTAGTTCTGTTTTCTCAGCTTTTTCATGAGGCAGGCCGCCTCCAAAGAGAACATAATGATAGGAAACACATATTTCCACTCTTTGTGAAATTCTTTTTCATTCCTTGCAACCATCAGAGAAGAATTGTTTCCTCACTGCTGAACCATAGAATGGTAGTTTTAAAACCTCAAACTCAGAAGCCTGGAGAAGGCTTTAGTAGGGCAAAGCATGATAGATCAAAGCACAGGAAACAAGAAATGGGGAGTCTTGCCCAGGCATGGCAATTGTGTTTAAAAGATACAAAAACCGCGCAGCTTCCAGACATCTCCAAAGTACCTTTTAGCAGTAGGCCTTTCTGGATCGCTAGCTCTAACTGTAGATGTGGTTTGCTACGTGCACAAAGAGTCATAGTGTCTTAGTTAATGAAATCTTTCTGCAGCACATTGAAAGAAACTAGTCCCCAATCTCTGTTATATTCCTGAAACTCCAGAATGTTAATAGGACTATATCACATGACGATACTCACCAAGTCTAATTAGCAATGTCTAGACAAAGCCAGTGCTGCTGAGATATAAACTATGCCTCATAAAGCTGTTAAATTACTACTGAGAGATCTGTGTCTTGGTTGTGTTTGCTTCGTAAAGGGCTCTTTTTAGCTAGCTGCATGATGTCAGTGCCATAAAATAAGTCAAGTACACATTTTAACAGGTAAACTGATTCGTCAAATGTTTAGAAATTATTCTGTTAGATACTGAATGAGTGATCCATGCTCAGAGTTTTCTTTAAGTATAATGTCACTAGTACTATTTTCTTACTACCAGTATATGAGAACAAAATAGACCACAACAGTGCTGGAGAGGTGAAGGGTGGTAGCACTTCTTCAACCTTGTTTAGAAACTGCTGGGGTTTGCCTTATGCTGCTTGAGGTTATCAGTGTATCAGAGGAAGGTCTCTGAGGCAGCTCTAGTTTGATTGAGTTGGGCATGCCTCCTTGAGGTAGAAATGGTGGTTTATGAGATCTAGTAAATTAAATTTTGTGAAAAAGGCTGTGGGGTAGTAATGTTTTTCCAGTCTGAAATATGGATTAGTGCCAGTGCAGGTGACTGTACTTGGTAGATGTTTGGTCTTGTCTGAGCTTAGGTAATGTTTGGTTCAGCTCATCAGCATGTTTCTGAAGTAAATCTCTCGGTTATTCCTGTTTATTGCAATTTGGTTTGTATTGTAGAGTGTGCTCAAGCATATGTACTAGGCTCCTTTCATTAGAAAATAAATTGAAAGATGAGATCCAGGAGGGCCTCAAATGTATTCTAGCCACTAGTGGTCATTCAACCCTCAGGATCAGTCTATACCACCTCAGTCCTCTTTCCTCTGCCACCCCCCTAAAAGTCATCAGGTCCTTAGCATCAGGTGTTCTGCCTTACAGATCTGCTCCTATCGCTCTGTACTTCCCGTTCATCTAGGCATAGCTGTTGAGAATAATATGACTTAAAATAGTTTAAATTTTGCTCCATTTAATTACTTAGTTTATTACAAAGATTCATTAGATCTTTGGTGATCAATATAATATGATTCATATACCTACTGTTAAGTGTTTTCCTTAAATTATTAAGCTCTCATCCAGTAGACTAATTCAGCAGCCCTGCATCACTGCTCCACAGACAAAAGGATTAACTTTGCTTTTGTACTTCATTACTAAGAGTTCACAGTTCTTTATAGAAGTGTCTACTACCAAAGGTTTAATATGCAAGTGCACAGTCATCTGCTGTAACTTAAGCTTCTAAGCAGGCTGCCTAAGTTCTCTTTTTCATCAGTGGAGTCACTCACTTCCAGGTTGAAGATCATGTAATTTAAAATCGGTTGTTTGAGTTAGATTAGATAAATTGTCCTATAGATATGAGTATTTTTCTTTTTTGACTATAGAGATCCCACAAGGACTTCTAAATTTAGATTAGACTATAGAGATCCCACAAGGACTTCTAAATTTAGATTAGCTAACACACAGTATATAGAGCTTTAGCAGGGATGCTCAGTGCTCATGCCTTAAGGTCTTGATTCTTGAAAACATGCTTTTAAAATAAAATGGTCAATTTCATGCATGAATTTTATTGACTAGAGATGGAATTTGTAAGTAATCGAAGGAATTTCTTTAACTAGGATCCCAAAATATTAAGTAATTTAGAGATCATATGGCAAAAGATGAGGAGTGACAAATTTTATGTGCAGTTACACCCAGTTGAGGTAAACGACAATCTATAGTTTGCATAAATGATAATCATATAATTTAGGACATCAGGTTTGGGGGGGTGTTAATTGTTATTTCAAATGGCATCATACTTGTAGACAAAGGTAAAAGACAGTGAAGCGCTTTTTGCTAAATATCCCATATTTTTAAGAAAAAGTTTCTAGCTTCTTTTTCACCCTTATGACCTCCACAAAGAAACATACGAGGAAGAAATCTTTCATCTGATTTCAGCATGAAATTTTAGAGGTAGCTGTCTGTACTGTTTTGGTCTATGTGTAGACTCCATGGATTTTAGCTCCTTGGCCTCATTAGTGAGGCTTCTGACTAGCTGCCAATTAAATAAAGCTACTTTTAACTGGCTGAACTTTATCAGACCCCTGAAGAGGCTCAGGTTCTGTTTACATTTTATGAGAGAGCTTTTATCATTTCTTATGTTGTCAGGGCAAATGATCCATATGGTTTCTAAATTTATCTTCAAAGCACTTTCCTTTCCAGCAATAATAGTAAGAATATTCAGGGCATAGTCTAAAGTCTTTTGAAGGCCCTGCTGAAATTCCAGCTTATTTCAGCAAGTTTAGTCTTACTTGGTAATCATTATAATGGAGTTATAGCTGCATAGAGGAAAAAATATACACAGCTTAAACTTCTGGAGTGGTGCACTTAATTTATGTGGACAGTTGACTCACCATGCTCGCTGTCTTGACATTCAAGATTGGAAAATCGGTAAAGAGCGTGCATGTTATTTCATATAAAAATCAACCAAAATTATGACAGCTTTCTCTTTTTCTAGGCATTAAATACAATTTCAGGAGAAATGTCAATAATAATCTATGTTTGCATATTAGTTAAGAAAATACATGTGTGAACTCTTCTGCAAACATGCAAAAGTAAACTAACTATGGGTGCGATTCAGCTCAAAGTTAGCATACTTACATTTATGTTTTACCAAAATGTGTCTGTATGGAGGCTGTGTCTTTATGGTGGTCAGTGCATTCATTTGGATGGGTTTCTGTTCCCTAAATATAGGCATTTGTTACCATTTTCACCTGACCTTAACATGTTTCTCCAAAAAGAGGCTAGTTTTCTGCAGATGTTTTGGATGTCCTATGGGGGGCACCAATTGACATCTGCCTGTAAGACCCTAAAAAGCTATTCAGCTTGACATAAAATAGATTGCTATATTTGGTTACTTTTATACCAAGGACTCTGTGACTATAATAATGAGAGTACAGAGACCTACCTCATGCAGTTTTATCCTATCCTATTATTATATCCTAGAACATTGAAAATGCTCTGTTTAATAAGTTACATGGATTTTTTTTTTATATTGAAGCATTGTTTTAATGGATTTGAGTACTAGGTTGTAGTATATGTACCTAATTAACTTATTGAAAAAAAACTCGTCATGTGTGTGCAAATGTCTTTCAGGTACATCTATTGGGCATTGCAATTTTGAATTTGATCTTTGTGGATGGAAGCAAGATGAAAATGATGATTTTGACTGGAACCTCAGAACTAGCAGTACTACAAAAATGGGCACTGGACCAGCTATTGATCATACATTGCAAGAGCCATCTGGTCATTATATTTTTATAAAGAGTTCATTTCTTCAGCTGCCAGGACAGAAAGCTAGAATTTCTAGTCCTGTCCTAAGCAGAAGGAATAAAAACTGCAAGGTATGTGTGGGTGGGCTACTAGCAGGAATGCAGAATTTTATTTCTAGATTACACAAAGATAATACTCCTAAAATGAATAAAGAGGATCACAGAAATATTTCTTGAGAAAAACAAGCATGTTATAGAAGAGTCAGGGCCTAATCTTATTTCCTTGAAATCATAAGAAAACATGTATCTTGTTACGGGAGAAGAATGATTTCTGTAAGTAAATAAGTACTCTGGGAGATTCAGCTGAAGTTGACAGTGAATGCAGTGTCTGATTTAGAATATGTCTTATGCGACACTCTAAGTAGCATACAACTATGTAACGGCTTGTGATTTTATGGAGAAGATGTGTATAAATAGAGTAACAATTGGCTTTCAAAGAGTACAACTGCAAATGGAAGGATGCGTGACAGAAGGCTTTGTTACTGACTCTCCTCTAGAGAATGGAGAAAAGTAAGACTTTATTTTCCAAAACACTAGAGCACATTGTAGTGATTTGAGCTTGACCATTTCTCTCCAAACCCGGGTTAAAAAGTTTTCTAGTTTTGATACATCTTTTATAGTCTCTGCTAAAATGGTAACTTGTAGTTTCATAAGACATCTTTCAGAACACATCAATTGGAATCTACTACAGGAACAAAATGCTGAAAAAGTTAATTTTCCAGAAAGTTGAACTATGCATTAATTTGAAATGGTGTTTTTCCAGTTTTCATAATCTTTAAGTGTCAAGGCAAAAATGAGTCATATCTCTCAGTTTCTAACACCTGTGTCAAACAAAAAATGGCTGTTTAAACATTAATAGTTGCCATTATTTCTAATTAGTAATAAAGTTAGTAATCATTTTAAAATAGTAGTTAGAAATAGAGCTAACAAAATATCTATGTATATTATTTACATGCAGAGGAATACTGTGTATAAATTGGAGCTGCTCTGGGAGGGAAAGTAGTACTTTTAGCCTTTGGAAAATTAGCAAAAGAAAATTTATAAAGACTTAGAAAATTAGCAAGGCAGGAATGGCTTAATATTTTAGGGCAAATTTGGGAATGGATTTCCAGAATTGAAGAATTAACCTGGGGGGAAAAAAAAAAAAAAAAAAAAAAAAAAGACCTAGTGAAGAGAATAGAGAAGGAGAATAAGTATATAAGGTTATTTCAACATTTGATTTGAGATGAAGTGTTGTGGTTTAACCTCAGCCGGCAACTAAGCACCACACAGCTGCTCGCTCACTCCCCCCACAATGGGATGGGGAAGAGAATCAAAAAGGGAGAAAACTCATGGGTTGAGATAATGACAGTTTAATATGTAAAGCAAAAGCTGCACACGCAAGCAAAGCAAAGCATTAAATTCATTTACTACTTCCCATCAGCAGGCAGGTGTTCAGCTATCTCCAGGAAAGCAGGGTTCCATCATGTGTAACAGTTACTTGGGAAGACAAACACCATCACTCCAAACGTCCCCCCTTCCTTCTTCTTCCCCCAGCTTCATACGCTGAGCATGACATCATATGGTGTGGGATATCCCCTTGGTCAGCTGGGGTCAGCTGTCCCAGCTGTGTCCTCTCCCAATGTCTTGTGCACCCCCAGCCTACTCGCTGGTGGGGTGGGGTGAGAAGCAGAAAAGGCCTTGAATCTCTGTAAGCGCTGCTCAACAATAACAAAAACATCCAGTTAAGTGAGCTCAAGAGCTCTCTAATGATCTGACCATAAAATAGCCACTTTGTTCTACAGCATTTGGAGCATCTCCACTACTGATGCCACACTTGGAATTTTTACTCCATCTGTTTGTTGGAGATTCTGCTATAGTAACCTGTCTGAGAGATTATATCAGTGTCTTTATGTTTATGGAAGATGTAAATTGTATTGAGTTTCTGCCTGTAAAATAGGATATGTAATATTTTACATCAGATTTTTGTTCTCAGTGGTCTCATTTCATAAGTTCACCTTTATACACCTATCTAATAACTAGGTTTCTCAAGAGGATAATCTTGTTGAAGAGGAGTATTTTTTTTAAAAGCCTTTGAATTTAACTGATTGTGTGATCACCGCACTACGCTCATCAAATGAAGGTTGCCTTAGATGGAAATAGTCCGAAACAGTTTTACTGTATATGTAGATGACATCTCTGTTCAAAATGTCCAGTCATTTCCCCCTAGTTCCATTTATCTCATACTCACTACTCATGAGGAAAATCAAAACCTGTAAAGAGTTTGTCTGAAACTTGGAAAGAGTTCTGATTATGCTTGAGATTTCTAAGCAGCTCATTGGATTGAAATTCTCTGGCTGTTTGAAAACTCCCAAAACTCTTTATAGGTAAGAAAGTCAGGAAGTATTAAATGTAAATGGTTTGATTTTATGATTAAAACAAAACTTGACTAATTTCAATATGTCAGTAGCAAAACTTAATCTAGCCATTATAAAATATCTTCAAAATTTGAGCCATTATCTCATGTTTTCTGAGTTAATTTTCTATATTGCCTAAAATATATATATTAAAAAAATTTCTGCTCACATGAGCTTGAAGATATTTGCTTCTTTCTCTAGCATCACATTTGAAAACATCTCTTTCTCAACCTTATCTTTTTTTATACTTCAAAAATAACTTTTCTGCTATTTATCATCTATCTATGAAGAGTAAAACATATATGCAAACAAATGCGGAATAACTGAGAATGACAGGTTCATATCTGGATATTTATGACATATTACACTTTAAATGCAATGAAAAGCTTGAAACATAACTATTGGAAGCTATTACTTTTGTCATACTGAAAATTATTTACAAAAACCAGCGGGTCTATGCACCTTCAACAGAAAAAACTTCTACGTCCATGATATGGCCTGAAACAGTCCATCATATTTATGACATTTTATAGTGCTTTTTGAAGGTTCTGAGCAGTTCTGAAACTTTCATTTAGGCAACTGACCAAGGGAATTGAAATTTCTGGGGAAGGAAACTGTATGAATGAAAAAATGATTTCAAGACCCAGAGCTTCATCTTAGCAGATCAGACAGTCCCTTAAAGTATTTTATTCCTTTCTATGAGTTATTAGAGAAGCAAATGCTACATCATATATTACAACGACTTAGTTTGGGATCTTAGGCCCATTCAGATCAATGGAAAATGTATATTTACATCAGCGGGATGAGTTTTATGCAGAGAAAACAAATATATATCAGTGTGGTGGTTTGACCCTGGCTGGATGCCAAAAGCCCACCAAAGCGTCTCTATCACTCCCCTTCTCAACTGGACAGAGGAGAGAAAATATAATGAAAAAGCTTGTGGGTCGAGGTAAGGACAGGGAAATCACTCAGCAATTACCGTCATGGGCAAAACAGACTCGACTTGGGGAAAATCAGTTTAATTTATTACCAATCAAAACTGAGTAGGAGAGAGGAGTGAGAAACATGCATAGGGTAATGAGAAATAAAACCAAATCTTAAAACAACTTCCCCCCACCTCTCCCTTCTTCCTGGCTCAACTTCACTCCTGATTTTCTCTACCTCCTCCCCGCAAGCAGCACAGGGGTAGGGGGAACAGGGATTGCAGTCAGTTCATCACACGTTGTCTCTGCTGCTCCTTCCTTCTCAGGGGAGGACTTGTCACACTCTTTCACTTATGTATTACAAAGTATAAAGGGACATATATGGAAAAAAAATGGTTTGTTTGTATACAAGACTTTCACAAACCAAGATGCACCTTCAAAAAGAATAGAAATCCAAAGGAAACAGTCTAAGTAGAAAGAAGGTGAGACTATGCCAAAATATATCTGCGAAAGAAAAGGGATAATTTTGCATCAAGACATCAGTGATAAGTAATTATATTATCTGGAAATGTCAACCCAGAAGAAAACCAGGAAATCTACATATACTATTGTGGAATAATAAAGAAATTGTGTTGAAAGTACTTTAAAAAAACTTAAATACCTTCTTTGGATTAGTATTCACTGCAGGACATTGTGTTAGAGGTACAAGCTTGACAGCTGCTTCTTAGAACTGATGTTGAAGCAGCATTGTTGCAGACTATTGTGCCAAAAGAGATGGGATTGGAACAAAGTCTTAAATTTAGTTGTAATAAGTAACCAAACGCATATGGCATACATTGTGATTCTGAGAGAATTTAAGAATGCAGTCAAAGAATTTTAATGCAAAATATGAAATATGTCATTAATATCAGCAATTCCTTTATAGTATGCATGGTAGAAGGTGGGGGGGCTGTTTGTTTGGTTTTGCAGGTATTGCATTTTCTGCATATTTTTGCATTCTAACCTTTCCCATTTTATTTCAGTATCAGAAAATTAGTTACAAACAGAACCAGTTAACACAAATTAAGTATGGGAATGAATATTTCACATGCATGGTAATGTGGGGCCCAATCTCTGAAAGGGTTCGGATACATGCTTAAAATTAAACTTGTGCATAGCTGTTATCAAGATGACATTGCTACTATATGATATAACTATAAATGATGTAATAGAACAGAAGACCAGTATGCTGACTCCAATATATGAAATTACTCAGTGTAATTGAGATAAGGATATTGCAAATAAATGTGAGGTCCAGAAAGTAATGTTGGGGGCTGGGGGTGGAGGAGCTATATGAATTCAATGATCATAAAAGAAAGGCAAGCATACAAAATAGAGTCTGGTAGTTTTGAAAAGAACTGTAGCCAATCAGGAGCAGTGTGGTGGGAAGCTCTATGAAAATATCTGCTCAGAATTTAATGACAGTCAGAAAATCAAACAAAATTCAGCAGTAATAAAAAGAAATAGAGATTAATCCTAAAAATGTGAAAATCATTATATAGTTTAAAGATATACACATGTATTGAATAGACAAACCTCATTTAAAGGATTTTAAGAGAAACAGTAGTTGCAGGACAGGAAATGGGTGGGTGAATAGAAATATTTCCATACAAGAAAACTGATTTATAAAAATTATATTTGACTACTCCATTGCACAGGAAACATTCTGAAAATGAACACAACAAAACTTTAAAAAGAATTATAACACAAAGCCCTTGGTGGCTTTATTAATTGATAATTAGGGAAAATCAGTTAAATAGAAATGTGGGTTTTTAAAAAAACTAGTATATTTATGCAATGCAATAGACTGCAGAATTCTATGAAATCCTATAGCACCAGGTAACACAAAGGAATGTGACATTACATTTACATGGGTATCATAATATTTGCTATTATGTTTTTATAACTATAATAAATAAGATAGAGTTTTCATTCTTTAGGGCTTGTGCTATGCATTAGACTAAGAAGAAATTTGAGCTATAGACATGTTCTCGCATATTATAGCATGAATTGCCTTCTTTCAGGGTCCTACATCATTCTTGGAAATATTCTGATCTTTGTCAGAAACAAGATATTGAACTAGATTAAGTATTATTTTAATCAAGTGCAAGTATTCCTGTTTTTCTTGAATTAAAAACAGCTGAGAGAGCAGTTAATGGTGACAACTCTTCACAGTGATTTTTTTATGTTCTGTATGTACTTGATCTTACTTTTGTACTTCATAATTTGTTTTCCTCATTTTTACTAAAAAAAAAAAAAAATCACTGCTTTCTAATCCAAGGACCTCTTATGTTTTATTTTAGCTATTTTGCATTTCCACAGTTCATGTAGGAGTCTTGCTCCCATATTAGATTAGAGAAGATTATTTTCTAATTACACACTATAATCTAGCACAAACACATTTATAACCGGAAAAGTGTTCAGTAAACTGAAGTTACTTCCCATATTGGAAATGGCACTGCTCCATTCCTCTGTTTCCTTATCAAGTATTTTCATTCTTTTACATTTACATGCAAGAGATATTCAAAGGCATGCAAGATCAGCTGTCACAGTATTGTGGTGCTGGCTTCAAAGTTTGGTTTATGGAATAGTTAAAAAATTTTCACTAGTAAGTTTTTTTGTACGTATTTTAATTAAATTGGTTTTGAATCAGTAAAATTAAGGGCTATTCTGAATGCTACTAATGATGCTCAATTTAATAATTAGGGTAAATACAGTAGCAGAATGTGTCTGAAGTCACCTATTGTATATTTGATGCTATTGTTCTTGCTTACAGATAGTTTTCTATTACCATATGTATGGAGCTCACATTGGATCATTGATTGTCTACCAGAGGACTATGGCAAATCATGAAAAAATTCTACTTAATCTTACTGGAAACCAGGGAAATTTCTGGCAGCGCAAGGTACTGATCCTGGCTGGAGGTGGAGATGAAGATTTCCAAGTTGTCTTTGAAGGGATAGCTGGAAAAGGTCCCAAAGATGGCATAGCACTTGATGACCTCACATTTTCCAGGGAGTGCTTACCATCCCAGGAGTTTTTACCAGCAGAACCCACAACACTGCCTCCAACAGGTATGTTCCTGCTATGGGCAAACAGTCTATCTACTTCTGGAAAGAATGTATAGCAGCATTACTTTCATTTCTTTGCCTTTCCTTTAAAAGAGAAATAGAATACATAACTTGCTAAAGACATGTTGAAACTAACAAGCTTTTAAGTAGCTCTTTGAAATTCTGATAAAATTATTTTATGAAATAATTGAGTACTGAGTCAACACTTGTGAACCTGCAAGACTTATTGTCCAGCCATGTATACTTAGACAATATCCTGCTTAATTCAGTGGGATTTATTATCAATAGTTGTAAAATACTGTTATTGTAAAATAAGGAACTAAGAGTGGGACAGAGCCACTATGGATAGATTGGTCAGCAGGCTTTAACACTTTTTGGCTAGTGGGAATTCCTACTGGTACTGTTTAGGCACCATACCAATCTTCCTGTGCGGTGTGGTGCCAGCATTGGTGCAATTATTTGCACCATCCTTACTTACTGCACAAGAGAAATGAGACCTGGAAAAATTTTACCAAAAATCATAAAGTTCTGATGGGGATGGTTCCCAATAACCCCAAGGTATGAGCTGCTCCTGAAAGTACTGATGTTATTCATTACTAATATTTGCTGGGACACAAATGATAAAGGAGAAACTCTTTCTGACAGAACAGGACAAATCTTTTTCCTTCTTCCACATTTATCACCAGAGCTACTGAAATGTAAACCCCCAAAGTGGAATTTAGGAGATGCATTTTGTTCCTCAGCCTACTACAAATTTCCTGCATGGCTGCGGCAAGTCATTTTATCTCACTTCTCTGTCTTTCTGATCAATAAAACAAAGTTAATATTTCCCAATGTCAAGGACTACTGGGAGAATGGATCATTAATTTATGTGAGCTGCTTTGCTTTGTTACTGCTGCTAATGAGTAGCCTTCCCCTTTAGGATATCATTAAGCACTGCTCAGGCACTGGGAAATAACACTGATGAGACTACATCAAACCTAAGAAATTACACTGTATTTTGTGCACAAGATAAGCAGGAAAGATATGGGCAATGTTTTCCAGATTCTTTCTGATAAGTTGCCAGTTACAGTACGTAGTATTGGCTTCCTACTTCTGTCAAAACAGTCACAGAAATTTATTGCAAATGAGATTGGTATTTTAAAGTTCAGCTTTATATGAATGTTACCCCAAGAGGAACACTAGCTGAGATTTCTGACTCTTTATTTCCAATGTTTTCAGACTCTGTCCTCTTAATGGTAGATGCAAGTCCCTGTGGCAATGTTAGAAACTTTAAAAGCTTTGGTTTTGATAGTAAAGGATGTTCCAAAATACTTTTATGATCTATATAATAAAAAAGCTACTAAAATCTCAGGAAAAAGCCACCGGAGACAGATTTCTTGGTGTAGCTCATCTAAGATGCACTTTGTGAACTTCGTAGATTCACAATACTTTGAGATAACGGTCTAAATTCATACTTATAGTAAGCCATCTTTTCTATATCAACAATTTTCACTTGTCCTGGATAAGAGTTTACATTAGCCACTGAGGGTTCCAACTTAGAGCTACTATTTAGCAGTGATATCTGTTTGGATCATTGCTTGAAATGTGGGCTTAGAAACGTGAGTATGAAATCTACTCCTGCCTACAGAAATGTTCTGAACAGTGGCAAAATGTGTGCTGAAAAGTGCTCTGTGATGTAACTTTATAAACTAGAGCCAGCTAGAATGACTGTTATGATCAGCTGCAAAAATCTGGACTCCTAAGACTTCTCTGCTTATATGCAGAGACAAAGGAGAGTTTAACCAAAAGTGAAACACTTATATCCATTGCTCAAGTTTTTTAAAGTTTCTGAGGATGAAGAACATTATGCAGCAGAAATCCGTTCCTTTCTTGTCTCCAGCTAGAGAATATTTGCTAAGAAAGTTGAAATGTTTTCTCTCTAAGAGAGAGATTCATAGCTTTGAGGTCTATTCTCATAACACGACAGTGCAGAATTGATACTGATGCATATTTTTCTAGCTGGTTAATATGCTTCCTGTACTACATTTGGACACGTTTCCTTTTCTCAGGACTTGCAAGGAGTGTTTCCTTCATTTTAGGTACTCAAAATAGCACAGTGAATAGGAACTGTCATAATGTTTTCCTCCCCTTCTCTTCACCCAAATGAAGTTTGGTTATTCAGCATTCTTTCTCACAGTTTGAAGAGCTTACTTTGTAATTTTTATGACATACCAATCTACAGTTGGCTTTTTGCAAACTGAACAAACCACATTAAAAAAAAATCTGATACAATTCCTTTTTAATATTTTCTTTTTAAATCAGAATTCATTGTAATGCACACATCAAGAGAGATCCTTCTGAGTCTTGTGAGCAATATCACTGTGTAACACAAGTATACTAAGGTGGTCTGCGTTTGTTATTTCTGCACATAGAGTGCTATGGCAATGGATACGTCTAAGGACTAAATAGAGTAGAGTTATTAAATGTTCCTATCAGCGACAGACACTCTCACTGTTCAGAAGAATTGTTCCCTGACTCTATGTAAACTCTTTGAAGTTCTAAACATTTAAAAAAAAAAAAAAAAGTTCTAGGCTTTTCTTTTTTTTTTTTTTCCTTCCAGACAAACATGCGGTAATACTTAAAGGCTGAAAGTGAGCACTGGACAACTAGACAAAATAGTTTTTTCTGAAAGTTAGCATTGTCATTTCTGTAGACTGACAGCATGCTGACAGCATGTCCTTATGATGCTGCTTAGCAACAACAATGAAGTGGAAAGCCACTGAAAGCCGCTTAAAATGCTGCACCTGAGAAACAATAAACATCATTTTAGGCTGGTGCTTATCAACCCTTCACTGTATGAATAGTGATGTAGAGGGGAATATTGGGTTTTGCTCATGCCCTGCAACGGTACTCCGTGTAGGAAGATACAAATACAGTTTTGTTCTAACAGTGGGATTTATGCCTCTTGCTGTGTCTCTGCAGTGTGGTCAGATTCTCGAGTTAGACTCTGCCCTGTGTAATGGGCTGCCTGTATCCACATCAGCCCAGGAACAGCCCTTGGCTACACTGAACCTATTTTGTATATGGTTTTCCCAACAGAAGGGATTTAACAGTTTTCAAAGTCATGGCCTTTCCACACCCTCTTTTTCTTCACCTGTTCGCAGATTGTCTGACTGTGCCCACAAAATTTGAGACCATTGGCATAAGTCATATTTTATACTTAAGTTTTTCTACAAAAGAGATATCACAGATTGACAACAACTTCCATGATCTCCAAATTTGATCATCCTCGCTCTCCTTTCCCTCCCTTCCCTCCTGAAGTGTTGTTAACGGCTATAAAAATGGCAGATCCCTCCATCAGAGTTTCTGCTCATGTCTCTGTACCACTTATCTGGGAATACAACAGCTGCCGAGGGCTGCCTGATCAGATTAGCAGGCTACAATAGAGAAAAGTTATTCCCAGAGACAAGAGAACTGGTGGCTGTTGACCTCTGCTTTATAAAGAAGACAGTTGTTATTTCCAACAAATTCAAAGAGATTCACTGAAGTGTTGCACATGTCTTTAAGAACATAGGAATATTCACAGGAGATCACATCAAGGTCCATTTCACTTGATATCCTTGTCTCCAATGCTGTCAATGAGATGCTGAGCAAGAACCAAAAAAAGGACAGGCGTATATGATGCTTCCTCCTAATGTTCCTAATATTTCCTTTTTGGGAGACCTTTTGAGCCAAATGTAGTTTTGCATATGTAGTAAACCTTAATATATTTGCCTTCTGTAGAGATTCTAGTTTCACTGGGAACACATTCAAAAGTTTAGCCGCCTCCTCATTTTTGGCAGCAAGTTGTACAGGTCTGCCACTTGTTGAGAAGGCAACTCCGTTTTCACCCTGTCCCCTGTTTAATAATGTCTTTTACTGAAAAGGGTGGTGAACAACAGACAAACCCACCTACTCCATATTGATCTCTATGCAATCATCCTTAAGCAACATTACACACTGAAGGAGCTCCAACTTATTTTATTATTTAGTTATGGAAGCTATTCCATATGTCTTCCTTTCTCAGACTTTTTAAAAAATCTGCTATAATCTTTTGACATTATAAAATCAGGTCTGTGTAGAGTATTTAGGAAATGAGTGAACAGTGGAATGATACTATAGCAAAAGGATTATTTTTCTCCTTGCTCTCTTTCCTGGTAAACTCTAAAGTTTTATTTGCTTTGACCTTTTTGAGCATTGGGCCGATGTGTTCCTGCAGCTATCCGCAGTACTCTGCTGTGTCACTCCTTAGTAGTGGTAGTGATTGTAGCTCATCACCCATGTGTGAAGATGGGCTGTGTTGTTCTGTGTTACTCAATTAACATTGCATTTCATTGCCAGTCACTCAGGATGCAATTTGTTTACTTAACTGTTTAAGTTCTATTTTAGTTGTATGAGATACCTGACACACTTGCTTGCGGCTGGCAGCTATGTTACAGGGATTACAGGAAAGTCTGATGTCAGGAAGGCTGTGCAGTGCATAACAAGCACTGGATATTGCCTCTTTAAGCAACTTCATTTTTACAAAATACTTTTCCTATTAGTCATAGTTATTCCTAGCTCATATCACCCTGAATAACTTCATATCACTAGCAGAGTTTCTTAACTCATTACTCATGCACTTTCCTGGTCTTTTATGAGTAAACGTTAAAGAATACAGCCTTGCTACATTTTTTTGGTTCATTGGTTGGTTTTTTGTTTGGTTTGTTTTGGTTTTACCAGACTGTTTTTTGAATCACTTTAACACAAATGTCTAATTCACAAAGGGAAAAAACCCTAATTATAGAATTCAGAAACATAGCTGAAATTAAAATAAACAAACACAAAGGAAGACAATAGTCAAGAAATCAGATTTGCCAAAATCTCTTCATTTGAAATATTACCCCAAACTTTTAAGCGTACCCTAAAGACCAAAGCATATTGCTTATATTATTCTTTCACACATATAATTAGATTTATAAAAATTTACAGACACATAAATAGAAATAACCTTGGCAGTTATTCTAACTAATATATAATTACAAGAACAATCATGTTTTATGCTTCAGTGCATAATGTGGTCTCCTACTGAAAAGAGGAAAAAATATCTCCTTATGCACAAATAATTCAGTAACAAAACATTTATATCTTCCTTTGAATTAACCAGCATTGACCATTGCCTGAGAGAACAAGATGTGAAACAAATAAAGTAGAATTTCTAAAGCACTTTAAAACCAGTTCTGGGGAAAAAACAACCAACCAACCAACCAAACAAACAAAAAAAAAACCAACCAAAAAAGCTCCCAACAAAAAAGCAAGCCTATAAAGAGTACTCATAATTTCTAATATGACCCTGAACTTTTGGAAGATAGAATATACCTATATAATTGCCTTAATTGCATACAGTACATTGTGAAACTTTCTTTTTTTCTTAATTAGTACCTGAACAGAAAGACTCTCAGATATATCTAGAATGAAATTCCACGCAAATAGCAATTTTTGTTGTCACCCATATAATAGTATGAAAAGAAAAGTTCATGGTTATAGTCTAGACTTTTTAAAATAATAAATTGACATTTTTAATTTTTTTTCTCTCCTTTCTGAAACAAGATACAATTTCTCCATACCTTTCAGAGAAATGGTGGAAATACTGTAAAATAAGTAGTTTGATTTAGTAGCTGGACACAAAGTTAATAATGGTCATGCATATGGGTCACTTTAATACAACTTCTACATATATTGTCCAGGTGTTATGAAGAAAATTATCTTTTTATTGACAGTGAAGGAGACATGTCTGGATTTTCATGTTGTATTTTCTGATCCTATGAAGCTTTTCCCAGCTAAATTCCAAGTCAGTGTAATTATAATCACTGTACTTTGTCAATTTAATTGGAAATATCTGCCTTTGGTCCACCTGTTTCATTCTATAGTTGCTTCATTTTGTTTGTTCATAACTAGGACTCTGATTTATCTCCTTTGTTTTTGAGCTCTAGCTTTTCCAGATTTTATGATGGTTTTAAAGATTAAAACAATATGCCCATTTGCTAAACTAAAAAATTTTCCCATTTACTTATACTAGTCTAATTTGCAAAACAATTACAAAAATTTAGAATCAGTTGTAATGTTAAAGACACATCGGAGTTAAAAATAACATTTTTTCAACATTCCTTGGGGATTTAGGATATATTTCTGTCCATAACTGATTGCAATATTTGTACATACAATAACGCACATATAATTTGCAGAAGTTTCTCATAAGTTGTTATAATTTTATCTCAAAGCAATAAAATGTTTCCCCTAGTTGTTCCCAGACCTAATATCTTGAATGTGAAATAAAGCTCAAAGACTATTTGGATCAGCAGTCACAGCAGAGCCTGGACTGGGCCAAGAACTGATTACAACTCTGGAAATTGGACAACAGAATATGATCAATGTCATTGAAGGTCCTTGGAGATAGGGCACTGTCAGCACTTGCTTTTCTTTTTTGCAAAACATTTTAACGTCTCCAAAACTTTCCTTAGCTCTGTCACAGAGCAGACATCCAAATAAGTATCAGGTCAGGAGAAATTAATTTTCAGTGATGGCAGTTTGAATGGAGTCTCTGAGCAGCTGGTGAGGGCAGGTATTTATCTCTACATTCATGATGTGAACTGGTGATTCCTTTTGGCAGTGGGTAGCTGGGGTATGGGAACAGATTTCTAACCAAAGGCAAACTGTTCCTAAAAGTGCAAGAAAAATTCCTGATACTAGAGTTTTATAAAGGAGAACCTTGTCAAATAGCTCTTCTCTTTTCTTTTCTCTGTACTGGAAGAACTGAGTAAGAAGACTTTTATCAAATCTAAGCTTTCCCAGGACTATCAACGATACTGGCATTATTAGCTCAAACCTTTCCCTATAGGTTACATATTCCATACACAGAGCCTGCCTCTCCCTGGGTGAACTGAAAACATGAAAGTTCTAACCCTACTTTGCATTCCAAGAACTAGCTAACAAGTTACTTGTACTTAAGTGTAATTATTGCTTTTCTCTCACACATCTAAAAATAGAGAAATAATGCTGCAGTACAGGGCATTCTTAGAAATATCAAGTGGTTTTGCTTTACTATTAAGTCAAGTCTTGCACCAGCAAAGGTGATCTGAAAAAAAGTTACATTTCACAGTATCTAGTCCTATATTACCTTTAGTGCAGTACACCTTTCTTGGGCATTTGAATTGTCTAGACATCCTGGAACAAAACTTCTATGTGTGGTTAAGACCACAGGCATGTGAGTGCTGCTTTTCTCTCCCTCTCAAACTGTAGGAAACAAGCAGAACATGAAGTGGCACTTCAGCACATACCTATCAATAGTCACTTTGGGCTGTATTTTACTTTCCTAGTTACAATGTTTACATGTTGAATATGGTATACATTAGACAAAGGAAAACATTATTTTGCATAAGATATTTGTAAATTTTATTTGAAAACTCAGTTTATATTTAGTGCTTTCTATCAAGGAAGATTTGAGGCAATTCACTGCACAGCCTTATTTTCATTCTATGATTTATTTTGTTCTCAAACTTTTCAACAGAATATGCCTTCCAAGTAGAATGATATTGTAACTCTCACAAGGTACCTAGCTATCACAAAATGTGTCTGAATTCCTGTTTAGTCATAGGATAAACAAAATTAATTAACAAATAAGTGCTGAAAAGACTGTTAATTGTCTAAAAAGTATAAAGCATTCCTGAGTGTGGAAGGACCACACTCAGTTCATGCTCACAAGTCAGACCACCTCACAAGTCTCATACAGGGAGAAAAAACTGAGGAAATGGAAATTCAAAAAAAGTGTTTTTTTGATCTCTGGAAACTTCCAACTATCCAGAATACAAGCGAAGGTTGCGTCACCATGTCACCAATAATCACAGAATTTGTCCTTAAGAAAAAATGATGTGAGGTTATTGACTAAGGCCTCTTGGTCTTCACCAAGCATGGGGGAAGAAAACCTAGCAGGTTTTCGTCTTTTGCTAGACCAGAGAGGGAATATGTCGGTAAACTGGAGAAAGCAAAGATTCTTTTCCCCACCTTTCTATTTTAGAAAATGCTTCTTTGTTTGAGGAAACCCCTTAATATTACTGTGCTGCATTGTTAGGTATCTGAGTGAAAAATAAAGTTGGGGGGTAGGAGAGAAGTAAATAAAATCAGCTTAATGTGCATAATGAATCTTTAAGTAAAGTAAATCCAAATTTTATCAGACTAATCTAAGACCTGAAATATTTAGAGTGGGATTCAGCTCCAAGTTAAGACTCAAATCAGATGTCATGGACATGTAGGTGTTAGCAAGATGTCTCAGGTATCTAAATTACAAGAACAGTCAATGTACTTGTCGTGGTTTCACCCCAGCTGGCAACTAAGCACCACAGAGCTGCTCGCTCATGCTCCACCCCCAGTGGGATGCGGGAGAGAATTGGAAGGGTAAAAGTAAGAAAACTCGTGTGTAAGATAAGAACAGTTTAATAATTGAAATAAAATAATTAATAATAATAATAATAAAAATAGTAGTAGTAGTAGCAGTAATAGTAGTTTAAAAAATGGTGAAAAGGAAAACAACAAGAGGAGGAACAAAACTCAAGAAAAAGCAAATAATGCAACAACTCACCACCCACCAAAAAACACCCAGCCTGTCCCTGAGCAGCGATTGCTGTCCCCAGGCCAACTCCTCCCAGTTTATATAGAGCATGACATCATATGGTATGGAATACCACTTTGGCCAGTTTGAGTCAGCTGTCTTGGCTGTGCCCCCTCCCAGTTTCTTGTGCACCTGGCAGAGCACGAGAAGCTGAAGAAGTCCTTGACTAGTGTCAGCAGTACTTAGCAACAACTAAAACATCAGTGTGTTATCAGCATTACTCTCCTACTAAATGCAAAACACAGCACTGTGCCTGCTGCTAGGAAGAAAATTATCCTAGCTGAAACCAGGACAGAACTATATTACTCTTTTGCTGCCCAGCCACTTGACACAACTGAATTGCACACATAAAGGCATCTATTGTTGTTTGTGATGCAGTAGGGTGTCTAAGAAATCCCCAGTGTTGACATATATATAACACAGGACATATGGAAAGTATATGCCCTTCAGGGGTAGTAGCTGGTGACAAGCAAGGATGTCTTACACATTTTGAGATGCTCTGTGTATGGGCAACCAAATAAAACTCTAGGTTCTATTTTAGTATGATATGATCATTCTTTGAAGTCCAACGATTGTACCAACCAGCTCCCCACCAGTTTTAATGGCAGCTTAGACACTTAGCTTGCCTACATGTAAACATAAAGGTTTCCCTGTAAGCTGAATGCTAAGTTTTTATTTTAGAACTCTTTTGGACATAGCTTTATTTTCATCATCTCTTACTGGTCTCTCTCTTTTCCTAGGTTGGTTCAGATTTGCTTTATCAGAAATGTTTTTTGAGTCGCCTTGCTGCCAGCTTAAGCAGAAACGGCTGTCAAGTGATAAGAAGTTAGGCTGACAGCCTTAGTGTGCTGGAAGATATGGAGTATTTCCCATAATACTGGTGCAGTATCTCATCTATGGGATGTGACACACACTACTTTAACCGTAGGCTAAGCAGTTGTTGTGGCACGGCTGTGCAGGGTGTCCTCTCCCTATGACGTCTGCTTCTGGTCATCTTCAGTGGCTGCAACCTGCCACTCTGGGTGGCTCGATTAGCATTTCCCTTTCACATGCACCTTACAGAGATGAGATTTTTTTCTTCATTAGATCCTTCTGTTCTATTCAAAATCTTCTGCCTTTGAAATCCTCTTGCTTCTTTCATCTACTTTCACAAGGTGTCACCTCAGGACCTCAGCCTCACCTTTTGTTGTCTCTACTCAGACCAGGTCATTGCCACTTTTGTATATAGAACTGCAGTAGGCTATTGCACACCTGGATACTGCAGGTATTCAAGACTGAGGCATTAAGGAGACACTAATTTAGATTCAAGACATTAGACTCACACTGAATGGTCTCTGCCAGGTAATACTATGGAAACTAATGCCTCCAGTATTACCGTGCAAAGGTTTCACAGCACAGACTGAAGATGATGGCTGATAACCAGGTCAGCTTCAGAGGAAAATTTAAAAGGTCAGAGTGTTGCCTTCAAAATACTGGAAATTAAGAGATTAGAAATAATTCATAGCTGTTACGGGAGAAGGCCTTCAAATATGCTTTCCTGTTTAGTCTGTGTTTACTTTGAAGATCTTTTATTTTTTTAAGGACTTTAGTGTAATTGAACTGATAGACTTCAATATTCTGTGTGTTTATCCAGCACTGCCATTTTTTACAGACACTTGGTACAAGATTTTTATCGATGAAAGTGTTTAAGAATTGGCTGCATAAAGCTTTATATATGGCATTTTTACTTTGATGCTATTACAGCTCAGCCTGAGGATATGTAAAGCATCATTTACATATTTTGTCAGACTAGAATGTGTCTTGTTTGACAGAAAGGTTTCCAAAATAATATTTGTATTAAATGTCATTCCATAACACTGAATTAAGTTACAAGGTCTGCTGCTAGCATAGCAATAACCAAATGTCTGTCTTCTAACAGATGCCTTTGCAGTTGTGTAGGATATGATATTTTCCAGTTTTCTGTTTATCATCTGTTTTTTACGGAGCTATTTGCAATTATATGGGGTTGTAAGAAAAACCTGAATTGTTTTCCAAATAGATGAAGTAGTTTCCATAATTCTACTGCTCAGATTCTAAGGGGTTTTTTTTATTCCAAACCTTTTTGTTAGTTGAATGTGTGCTTACATTTGTAGAACAATATAGTTTATGAGCACATATTTTGTTGAACATCATCTGGACCACTTTGTGTAACTAGATAGAGAATGTACAAGCATTTAAAGCTGTGATACCAAAAATTCATTTATTAGCATGATGAAAACTGACTTGAGAAATTATTTTCTACAAAAAACAACCTATTGTATGCGATGAATTTAGGGATGATGTGGTAAGACAAGGTGTTACATCAGAAGAAAAGCGACACCAATTTCAGTGAATGAGACCCAGAATGTCAATGTAATTTTTTTATGAGTAATTCTAGTTTCCTGAAGAGTTCTAATAACATACTTCCATGCTAAGTATGTAATAGCTAACTAGATAGAGAACTGAGTGAAACTGGAAGCTGAAACACTAGTTTTATACTCTGATAAATGGTCATAGAATAAGGACCAATAAAAATGATTGAAAGATTAGTATCTGAATCTTAGCATTAATTAATCCAGGTTGCTTAGCTAAAATATTTTAAGAATCACCATTATTATTACTATGCATACTTCATATAATTAACTAGTTAATTAAAGCAGTTTACTTGTAAGCATTAGCTGTTTTTCTTTTCATGTGTACTGAAGATCATAATGGAAATAACAAGATATGTTATCCTTGGGGGAAGGACAGCAGAGAGGAAGGGCTAAAAAAAGTAATCTTTAAAATGTTATATTCTTCAGTTTTAGATGGAAGAAGGTCAGGCAAAACAAATGCCTATCTAGAACAACTCTTTGTGTCTAAATTTGACTGAATAGTTTTTCATTTAGCAAATTTCTATTTTAATTTTTTAAAAACAGAAATGTGACATTCATCAACAGAAATTAACTGTGGCTATTTAATAGCCAATTATCAAGTAAAAATTAACTATCTATTTCTTGAAGTTAAAATGAACACAACCTGTCCACCAGGTCAGGAGTTTTATCTACTCTTTCCCTCCCAATGGAGAACATACTTTTGCTTCTCCCCTGCATATCCGTATATACAATCACTGGCACAGTCCTAGAGCAAATGCTGACTTCTAATTCTTAAACTGTTTGAGACTATAAACTTGGGAAACATGGCTGAAATAGCTCTTCTTGTGATATTTTGACATTTTTCATGCTTCTGCAAAAAACCAACACACACCTAAAGGCTCTGTGCAAGCAGAACCTCTGTTCTAAAGAAAGTATTTCTCTACTGAGAAAATGCATAAAAGCTACGCTGGTCCCCTTTCAAGTGACAATATCAAAAACAAGTTATAATTATTCCATGATGATAAACTCAGGCATGATTTTGATCATAAGCTTTTAAGCCTACTTCTCTCTTTTTCATAATTCTTAACACAAATGATTTAATGAGATATATAAAACCTAATTAGGTTGATAGATAGCAAGTTACTTTGTCTAGTGATCAAGAATAAACAGGAGCTGACACAGCAAATAAAGATTCACTGTCCAAGAGAGAAACTTTATCGTTGATCTTAATTTTTTGCAATAGGATAACAAATCCTCAACAAATACTATCTTAAAATCTTGCCTCTCTCTTCATACAAGGAGAAAAGATCCTTTCCATAGCAGAGATAATCGTGCTCTGTTGTGCCAGGCAGGGACAGAGATGGATTCATACACATCCTACAACTTGCTCCTTTTGGAATCAAATTCTGTGAAGGATGCTTATGTGATTCTGTGTAGTGACTTTTAGGAGATGTACAGATGCATGCAAATGTAAAAGCTGAAGAGGATGACTTCCAAGTTGGTGCTATACATTGGTCAAAAAGCTATTCCAGTCATGAAACTGAAGTAGTAAGGCTGCTATAACCCAGCCTTACTACAATTCTTTCCTTCTGTCCCTGAAGAATAACCCAGGATCAAGACTGAGTTTTGAGAGAAGATTTGCCTCTTAGTGGAGATAAAGAGTTCTAAGGGCTGAAATTGTTAATTTGAGAGTTTGGTTAGCCAAGCCAGTATTCAGTATTCTAGTGCATACAAAGCATGATCTACTGATTTATGAACTTGGAAACACTCAGAGATGTATTTTAGATTTTAAAAAAAATCTTTAATTTGGATGCCCAGCTTCAAATTAGTGACACCTAATTTGTCACAATGCAGAAATGCCACAGGAGAAGTATTTCTCATGATTCTGTCACAGCATAGATATAAAATTATTCTCCTGCATTTTGAAGTTGTCTAGTGTTGTGTGGCTAGGCTTCAAAAGAAGATTGGTGTAAGAAAGTATTCAGCTTCTGTTGGACTTTCAGATGAAGGTTCAGGCCAGGTAAATATGAAGTTTTCCAGTAGTACTGGGTTTTGGGTTTCAGATCTGTTTGTAATTTCTTCTGTGCTTCCCTTACCTTTCTTTCTGAGCAGAGGAAAGCTGAATGGCAGAGCTTGCATACAAATCAGTGTATCTGAACTGGTCATGAATAAATTTAGGCCAGATGCTAAAAGGGTCCCTTATCTGAAAACTGAAAATAGCCTTTTGGTAGCAGCAATGGAGAAAGTTACTGATTATATTGAAGGCAGAGGAATTGCTTGAGGTTGTTGCCTTTTATAAAAGTGAACTAGACCTAGTGGTTTGAGCAATTTCTTTTAAAACTCAGCTTCCTATGAAGTGGGACAAAAGAATTTCATCAGGGCTTTCTTTCCAGCCATAGACTTTTCTGCTCTTTCCTTGTTCAGTCAATTGCTAAGCATATGTGCTACTATTTGCTTACCTCAAAGAGTGCTGCTAGACCTGAACACATACTGAATTGAGGTACAGTTAATAAAGCTATCATTGCTTTGGGGAATAAATGATTGTCCTGAATTGGGCTAACATTAAATGAGGATAATCAATAAAAAAAATGCTTTTGTCTTAAGAGTTCATACTGGCTGGAAAAAAATTAGGGAACAGAACTACTTGATCACACTAGGAGACATTAACTGTAGAAGTGACATTAGAGCATACAGGTTCCAAATGCAACTGTTGTTGCTTGCAGAATCTCACCTCAGACTGCTTATACTAACTTTATCGGTATATTTTTCATCTTTTTCTTTCATTGTCTGAGAACAAACATGACTGTAACACAGAGGAACGAGAAAAGCTGACTATATTAGAATCTAAGTTTCTTTGAGATATTGAGTGATTAGTTTGTTGGTATCTCTCTCTTCCATGAAGCATAATGCATTTTTCATTTTCCTATTGACTGTTCCAGTGGAGCCTCAAAGGTGTGTGGAAAGCTGTTCAAGACATCAACAAAATCTTTTAACTATCGTGTCCTCTCTGCCTAACTATAGCATTCTGCCTGACATAGATAGAAAGTTTTGTACTATCATATAGTAAATGCAGTAATCCTGAAATTTATTCACAGAATCATAGGATCATGGAATAGTTTGGGTTGGAAGGGACCTTAAAGATCATCTAGTTCCAACCCCCCTGCCATGGTCAGGGACAGCTTCCACTAATCCAGGTTTCTCAAAACCCCCATCCAGCCTGGCTTTGAACACTTCTAGGGATGGGGCATCCACAACTTCTCTGGGCAACCTGTTCCAGTGCCTCACCACCCTCAGAGTGAAGAATTCCTTCTGAGCAATGAGAGATGAAGGATTCTTAAGGGTCATGAGATTCAGTTTAATCAGTTTTGGACTTTTTTTAGTTTCTCCTACTCTGACTCTTACTCAAGTACTGCTAAAGAGTTTAAGCATGCTGAAATTCTTTATAGAAATTCTGCACAAATTGTGTTTCTTGAAGCTCTTTCACACTTTCATCCCATCTGTACATAACTGAGAATATTCTGGAGCAGTTTCCTTTGTAATTTACATTTGTATTGTTGAGTATTAATACTACTTTAAGGGAATAGATTGACATTCATAAATAGTAGGTATCCCCAACTGATAATATACATCATTCGTTATCTTCCCCTTTGAATAGTGAACAGTCTTATGCCAATTTAAAGCCATTCCTGGACAACGTCATAGCGTCTAACTTGTCAAAGAAAATGCCAGTTCCTGGGAAGACATCTGAAGTCTTGTGGACATACAATACAATCACTCAGGGACTATTTTCTACTTTTACTGCTTAGGCCATATCTTTCTTCATGCCTTTGTTTGAGAGAGAAGGGGTTTCTAAAAGTATTTCAGTTTATACTTCCAGCTGTGGAACCAGCGTTTCTCAAGTTCTGGCCCTCCATGTCCACTGGCTTCTCTCACCTAGGTTAGATCTGACCAGGAGGGTGTCCCACCCTCTGGTCTCAGAGTCAGGGCTGTGACTGTAAATGAGAGCTGGTTGGTCAGGCTTTCAGTGGGATTTGAGGGAAGCATTTTCCACCTGTCACATTTACTGAGCACAGACTGGCAGCTCTGGCAAGTTGCACAAAGCGGATTTATCACTGCACTGCAGCTCCCCCTTCCACTATATGCTTTGAGCAACAACTTGGAGTGTGGTGAGAATATAAAAGGAACACATATTCCAGTGCAACCAAAGAATATATCTCCTCCTACAGCCTGAGTTATAACATCATCAGGTGCTTTTAGTTCACTGTCTGCCCACCTTTCTTTGGTCTCCTTACAGAAATTCCCTTCTGAAACACCTCAGCTATTCAGTTTGTGCACTCCATTTCTCATGCTCAAACTGTTCTGATTTATGGGTTTCTGCTTTACTTCAAGCCATCTTTTAGATTCAATCTGTAGATTTTTCTCCTATTGAAACACAGGCAGTGAAATCACTGACCAGAGTCTGCATTAGGCACCAGGAAATGCAAATGCCATACCTTCTTCCACCCTTCAAACAATCAGATAACAACTGGATCATTTAACTGGAGGTCACAACTAAGCCACTTTGGGCTCTAAGGTAGAGATGTCATCAGCTATGCATCAGTCCACACTTTGATAAAAACACTATAACATTTAGCTGCTCAGGCAAGGTTTCAATGTACAGTTATACAACACATTTTAGGTGAGCTGTTGAATTGTATTTCTAAAGGCCATGCTACAACTTGGAATCAAGCCTGGAGATCTTCAGAAGGCAGCTTGGCTGGCTTCCTTCCAGATCTGCTGCACCAAAATATTCTCACATGGCACCGGGTCTTTATGACTGCCTTTTATGGTCGAGAAAGCTGGAGGTACAAGACTGCGTTTAAACCTATTGACCTAAAAATGTATACTACTACTAAAAGTCTCAAATGAAGGGAGAAAAAAAAAAAAAAAAGATATTTTTAAATGTTTTGCATATTTTTAGGATTGTTGTTTTTATACCTAAGTAACATTTCTTCTTTCTGTGTCTTTTCTAAGGAGTTCAGGCAGTGAATATTTAGGGATTTTTCTTTTTGAGCTAGAACAAGGCAAACCAAAATTTTGTTTCGTTTCATTTTATTTTATTCTTATTCACCATGGGGGTTTCCCATCTGGAGATTAACTGAAAATTTCCTTTTAAGCTGACCTGCTAGAATGTTTATAGACTAAATAGGTGTAGAATCACTCAAGCAACATTGGAAAATATGCACTATTTCTATTACTGACAGTATTAGTATACCAGTACTGTAGTAGTGGAGGGGTTAAAAAGACCTCGTAAGATCTTCTTTAGTTAATACCTGCTTTTTCATTTCTTTTGAGTGAATGCACATTCACATCACCTAAGCACTTGAGACTGAAGCTTTTATTCTTTATAATATTGTTTTTAGAGTTCCCCTGCCCTGCCTATAGTATATCCAATAAACTCAGCATGAAGGGGCACTGAGTGCCCATCATGACTTCAGCTCCTCTTATTCTTGAGAATTTCTGTTAACCTTAAATACAGCAAAGCACAATGTTAGGGCATACTGAATATGTCACAGATTCGGCGTGTCTTAAAGTGTATTGAGTGACTGATAAATGACCATCCTTTTCTAATGAGAAATAATAAAGTACCAGCAAATGGAACAAAGAAGGTACTTCTGTGCTCTGTCATGGATAGAGACGATAATGTTCAGTGATAGACTACCTTGCTCTTTATGTTTTTGATTCTTAATGGTTCTGAGGATTAATATTACTAGATCTGACTACTGGAAAGGAATTCTTTTGTGTCTATATGTGGAAATGGATGTAATGGAATCAACTGAGGAAGTTCTGGTTGTTGGAGAAGCCTTCATCAATTCTTTCTGATGGCAGAAACTTAGAATGTTAATGATTTCTTGTCAAAGTCCCACTTGCAAATGAACTCAAGCTGTTGTTTTTTAAACTTTGGGTTGCTCAGAATGCAAATAAATATGTCAAGGTACTTGAGAGGCTTACAGAACCAAAAATTCAAACATTTGCACTCAATCCTAGAAAAAACAGACTATTTACAAAAAAAGTGCTGAAAATATATAGTAGGTTTTAACTGTCCTTTTTTTTCCAGCACTTCAATTTCTGAAAATCTTTACAAATTCTTGTAATTTCCAAAGCTTTGCTATGAAATTAGATGCATTTTTCAGATTCCTGTACTGACAAGTCATTATTACTGTGCATCATCAACTGTAATGAAAGCATTTTACTCTGTGTCCTTGGGTTATACTGGTGAGATATAAGAGGAAAGATGTTCTTGGTAACAAATTTTTTTTTTAAGGACACATACAATTCAGTCATACAGTAGTGTCAACTCAGAACAAGAATGATAATGGAGTAATTGTTGCAGGGAAAAACTCAGAGATCTAAATTATCTAGAGAGATCTAGACATCCCTGGCATGTCAAACTCTTAGCCTGCTGATTAATTGCTCTGGCCTCTATACCAGATTATCATTCTACAGGAACTCTAGCTTTGATTTAGAAACAGATATACTTCTAGCTATGTGAATGTCAATAAAATCTTGTGAAAATATTTTTAAGCAGATCTAGCTTTTCAAGCCTACTGATGTGTTACTCTGGTACTTCTGAGAATTGCAAACTATCCCATTCATTTGATTTGGATTTTGGTTTGGAAAACATAGATGATACCATTAACTACAAGAAGTTTAAGAAGCACAAGTTTAACAGCTTTTGGAATATCCTTATCACCAATCTATTTCCCGTGGTTCTAAAACATTAATTAATTTGCTGGTTATTTTAAAGCAACGCTGATATAAAATAAGAATTGAAAAAGAAACAAGTGTAAGTTACAAGAATTAGATGTCAAATGCTTATGAGTAGAATTATAACTAGTGTAATCCCATATACAATCATAGTTTTGCAATTTTCTAGTAGTTCTGATCTTCTTTTATCTTTATCAGTTTAATTATCATACTTACTTTATTTCCAATAAGCAAAGATATTTAAAGGACTAGCTTCAAGAAGATTGGAATCTCATGGAGAAATCTGAGTTTTTCATCTCTATTTTGTAGCTACTATAGGCATAGATAAACATTTAATTTACCTGTTATAAATTCTCAAGATTATATAAGCAAATTAAGGTCCCCAACTGCACTTTGATTTTTAAAACCTCAAAGCACTACTATTAACATGTAATTTAACCTACTGTATAATATTAACTAGGTTTTCATCTAACATTTTTCTTGATTTATCAAATAATTTTTAGTTAAAATAAAGTATATCTCTTGGGAAAAAAATTGGTCTTTATTTAAAGCCCTTAGCTGATGGAGAATTTATCACAGTCCTTGGTTACCTGTTCAGTGCTTAAATACTCAATCATTTTATTTGAATTTGAACTTCACTAACCTTAATTTTCCAGGACTGGATCTTGTAATGTTGGGGGGTTTTCTACTTGATTAGAGCTTTCTGCTATCAGTGTTTGTCTTCTTACAGGTAATTACAGAACATGATCAAGCTATTTCTTAAGCTTGTCTCTGAAAATTACATTAATTGAGTTCCACTTGGTCACTCAATATAAGCATGTAATCAGACAATTCCTTTAGGAATCTTTCATGGCCATTCCAAGCAAATATGACACAATTTGTTTTCATCAATACTGAGTGAAAATGAAATGATTGCATACTCAGATATGAGTGCAAACACCTTGTGAGAACTTGTCGTGCATTTTAATGGCAAAGTAACAAGTGGTATTTAAAAAAAAAAAAAGCTATTACCTGCATAAAGGGAAGGATAAAGGATAAAAACATTTTGAAATAAAAGGCAACCTAAATATTGTGGAGGAAGCAAATAACTGATAAAGAATTTGGGTGATAAAAAAATACGTTTAAGTATAAGGTGTTTCTGAACAGAGATGTAGGAAGATCATCTGAAGATCTTAAGAACTTTTAAGTGATAGCAGAAAAAAACAAGTCCTTCTCAAATATATCCATCTGGTAAAGTAAAAGACAAGAATAAATAAAAGGGTGCTTGTGCATCAGCTTATCATACATTAATAGAGTTAATTTATTTTAGAGGATTTCAAATTTTATTTTAATGTATTTTCAGAGAGGAGCTAAACAAGCAATGAAGTTATTACTATCATATAAAGTGATATAATAGTAGCTACCTCATAGAAAAGTCCTGTTGTGATACAGTCTATGGTTTCAAAGGTAAAGAAAATTTTTTCCCCTCTGGAATTACTTACTTGAGAACACAATGATTCTTGACAGAGTTGGAAGCTTGCATGAATAACACATGTAGATGCTGTTTCTTAATATGAATGTCTTTTCTGTAATTTATTGCTGTTCTGCCTCAATGCTGAAATCTATATACCATGTTATCTTTATTACAATTCAAAGTTCATTGACGTAGAAGATAAACCATATTTCAGTTCTGCTAGTAAGATTATTTTGTCTTGTGATGTTCGCAGGAGTGGTTTTTTTCAAAATACATTTAAGAGAAATACTTCTATAAAATAAAGGTGATTAATCTTTGTCCTAGTTACATATTTTAAAATATAAATGTTCCATCTGTTAATTTTTCTCAGAGTATATAAAACAAGGGGATTATTGACTGGCACAGCTGTTTTCCTCTGTTGTGTAAATCCTCCTCAATTCAGAGATTATTGATCTGAAAGACACTAACAGCTCCTTTGGGTCCACTGCAACCTAGTGTGTTGATACAGTTACCACATAGGGCAAAAAGTCTACCTGCTAATAATCTTTAAAAAACACTGCTTGGAGGAAGAAGTTACTCAGCCTTGCTAAGGAGAAGTTCCTCTCAATTAAATATCCCTATTATACCCACAAGCATCTATATAAAAGAGTATTTGGATTTTTAGGATTGAGAAAAAGTAGTGAGGAAAGGAAAATTGCTCAAAAAGCCTTTTCTTATAGGGTTTCATTTGGTTTTGGTTTTGGGTTTGTTTGGTTTTTTGGGTTTGGTTTTTTTTTTTTTACAGTTATAAAGCCTTAGAAATATGTCATTTAAAGAGAAAACATACTACAGAAGTACATCCAGAAACAAGTCACGTTACAGACTCAGTTAGACAGTGTAATATCATTCATCACACATGCTTGAAAAGATTCATTCATGCCAGGATTCAAGATGGCTCTTTTGGTTTTGTTTTTCCTCAGAAAACAAAGACTTCCACTTTTCAACTCTACTTTTTTTTTTTTTTGACCTGTAATTAGAAATGCTACAAAGGGACCTCAAAATGCAATAGTTATTGCAATTATTGATCATGATGAATAGCAAGGAAAAGTATTGCCAAGCATGGACTGCATCCTGAAATTTAAATTCCTAGTTTGCTGACAAAATAAATTTTTTGCTTAAATTGTTAGTGTAATCAAATAAAAGGAATGTAGGGTTATAATAACTAGCTCCTAAGAATAGAAGCCATTTAAATTAGGCAGCAATTCTATAACAAATCTCTGTCACCCTTTGGGAAACAACACAAATGATTGAAATTCTGAGGCAGATTGACAGAGAAGTTTCTATGGACTCCAACTGTCTTGCTGTTTGCAATAATTAGACACTGACTGGTACATCGATACCATTATTCCATTCTTTTGGACAGGACCATTTTCAGAGATACTAATAAAAATCACATGGATGCTTTGATAAACTTGTAACTGTGAACTCCAAAAGGTCTTTTTCTTCTAGTCAGAGCTTACCCATTTTCCTTGTCTCCAGCTCTGAAGACCTTTGCCTGATGTTCTTGACTTTCTAAGTCATTATCAGACCTTCATTCTGGCTTGCTGCTTTCTGTTCAGGACTTCTGCCTCCTTTCTCTGAGCAACTGTTAAAAGACAGATCATACACAGGTCTTCTAGAGTAAACATGATACATACTTTTATGTTACTAAGATGTCAGGAATTAAAAATGAGTAATTTGCCTGGAAAATTTGCTATATATTTTTATGGTATTCCAATATTTATTTATTTATCTGTTTGTTTATTTTTAATAAGTATGTGTTAGGAGGATTTTTTACTTAAAAAAAAGGGGTTAATGCTTGTTTTCTTTAGCTAACATCTAGTGATTCAAGGCTTGTTTTCACCTTACCCAAAGCCTACAGCAAAGAGGTGTGGCAATGCTTTTTTACTTAGTTTGGGGCATTTGTAATTTAGAGCATAAACAAAGTCCTAGGGATGGAGGTTGCCAACACAGCAACTGAATACCCCAGCTCTTACTTTTCTTTTTTTAAATAAATCTGTTATTCTGAACTTTTAACAAAATCCAGCCTTATGTGAATTTCATTTAGCTCCATCAGGTCCTCCTTTAAATTAAGGTAGTGGTAATAGAAGCATGTTTTTAGCACCATGTGATTTTCAGTACCAATTAACTCAAATTCTTCCCATACTTGTGCAACTTTCATACATGTGCATATTTTAATTTTATGTCTGATGAGCTAGTATGGTAATACTCCCATTTTAAAATAAAATTATGTTTGTGCATTTATTTCTGGCATAACAGAATGGAAGAAGGAAATAGGAAGTGTCCATTTCAGAATTTTGTGTTTCCCCTCCTGATTAGAGAATGTGCTGAAGGGGCTGGTTTTTTATCCACAGCCCTGCAGAAACTGATCTGAAATGAAAACATGAATCTTGGCAATGGATCCTGTGAAATGAGTCCTACAATTTTTAGGCTGTACAATAGCAGAATTATCCCTCAATAATGCCAGGAATACTACACAAAAAGGACAGCATCACCCCACTGAACTCGTCTGGGGGAGAAAAAAAAAAAAAAAAAAAAAAAAAGCAAGCCATTAAAAGGCAAACCTCTGTAGTTAAAATAGAAAAGCTTTTTCTTCCAAATTGGGGCTGCTAAACTGAGCTCAACTTCGCAACTAAAATGAAATGTTTTAATCCTACACCACATGAAAGGAGAATGTCAGCAATTAAGTCAGACTAGAAAGCTTTGTTAGTGAAGGAATGCCTTGCTGGAACTTGCCTTCAAAGGCTTTACAAGGGAAACAGTCATTTATTTAGGCAATCTCTTGACAAAATACAAAAGAAATAAACTGATAATGGATTGGCACTTCAGGGGAACCAAAGGCTTTTGACAAAACTGTTCTGAACCACCCTCCTCCTCCTAAATATCAAACTCTCCAAGATGTAACCTTCCAGTAACCTTGCTGGGCTGCATGGCAATGCAATTCACCAGGACACCCCCATTCTTCTCTTTTCAGGCTCCTGCTCACATGGCTACTGGCCATGTCAGAATGGCAAGTGTTACAGACCAGAACAAAGCTGTGATTTTGAAGACAACTGCGGGGATAATACAGATGAGAAGGAATGCGGAACTTCCTGCACCTTTGAGAACGGCAGATGTGGTTGGCAAAATTCCCTGGCAGACAATTTTAACTGGGTGCTAGGGGTCAGCTCACCTCAAAGTCTTAGACCTACAGGGGACCACACGCTTGGAAATAGAACTGGTATGTTGTCAGTTCATAAATGAGATGTAATTGTTTTCATGGATCTTCTCATACCTCCCTTCACAGGCAGCAGGGGGGTTCTAACATGCTTAATCAGGGTGTCATTTTTAATGAATTAAATGAGTAACAGCATCAAAATATTAATTACTGTTGTCAAATGACTTTAAGTTAGGAAAAATTGTTTCTCAGTTGTTTCTTCTTTAAATATTGTTGTATGAGTCAAGTAAGATAATTTGTTACTTGTCAGGAGAGAGGCGTTTGGTTTGGCTGCAGCTTGTAAGGGTGAGTTAGCTCAGCTCTGAGATCCACTGGGTCCTGCTCCTCCAGAGCTGGTGCTCATTTCCAGGAAGCTTAAAGTTACCCACAGTGACTATTCACAGTTTAATTTTAGGTAATTTTAAATAAATAAAATTAAATAAATAAACCTCCTTTGTTTGTGGCAGCGCAGCTCCTGGTTTGTTTTGGCCAAAGCACCAAAATATCTGTTCTTGTCCTTGCTACAAGCTCCGCACCTTCATCCTCTGCCTTTGAAGGTCCCATAGCTCGGGCTAAGATGTTACCAAAGCTGAGCTCAGAAGTGATCTTAATTTGAAATATTGCACAACAGAGTAGCACAAAGACGTGGAACTTGTATTTAGTAGTTGTATTTAGTAGTTGTTGAATGTTTGCATGAACTGCTGAAAGACAAAACTGAATAAAACCAAAGTTTACTTGAAGATATGCAAGTGAAAGCTTGCCAAGGTGACTGAGTGTGAAACAGGCAGAAATAATCACAACGATTATGTTTTCATATGTTTTTAAATTTTGAGACAGTCTAGCCTGGCTGCATTTCACTGATCTCAAAGTAAGATGCAGTACAAGAGGACTGTCTGCCAATGTGTCCCTGTCTTTCATTTGGCTTTTAAAATAGCTAGTTCTGTTAAAACACAGATTTATGTATCTCCATGGTATACATGTTGAATCAGCCCTACATACAAATAAAATTACCGCTGATCTAATTCTCAAGCCTGGAAATTTACACTATAATCTGAAAGTTAAGTGGTTTTGTTGTGGTGAGTGATCAAACAGGTCAAATTCTTCATTTCTTACTCAAGAGCTGTTCTATAGTCTTGAAATTATGTTCTTAAATAAATATATTTAGAATTAATTTCACTTTTCAAAATTTTAATGTGGTCAATTTTTTAAAGGTGAAGGTGATATCTGGCCATGTTGTTAAAACTGATAGCACTTAATAATTGTGTTCATCATGAGAGAACCTAAACAAAATTCAGCTCAACTGGTAACATTTTGTCATGTATGGTAGAGAGTACTACAGTATTCAGTGATTGGTCCTTGCGCAAAGACAAATTTCAGCTCTTACTTCCAAAACCACAGCTCTGGAGCTTAGCTCTAGCAATTGCTTAATCCTAACTCACCTATTTGCACATCTGTTTTCAACATTGAAATGTTGGAAATTTGCTTATGACTAGAATTACTTCATTCTGGTTGGAATTAAGTGATTTGTTCTATTATCTCCTAGCCAAGCTTGACTATCTGTGATCAGACCACTGTCCTGCAGTTCTGGTCCCAGTCATTCAGATCAAGGGGCCTTTCAGAGTGTCCCTTGTCTGCCACCTTAGTCTGGGAAGTTGCATTCCAAAGACGACTGTGAAATTTTTGGGGGTTGGGTTGTGTTGTTTTGCTTTGGTTTGATTTCCTCCAAACAGAAGTCATTTGCCTAATACTAAACAGGTGTTCACAAACATCAGCATGCCCAGCACCCAACCCAGTCTAGCCACGTCTTCCTAGCAGACATGATGCCATGATATGGTGTGCTTTTGATATCTTGTAGTGTTTATCTACATGGCTTTTTTAACACACAAAGTAGCAGATGTGGATAAAATAAGTTCATTTGCATTTTCTAATGTGTGGGGTTTTTTTTAAATATTATCATGAATATGCCAATACACTTGTTAAATGTATTCTTGACCACAGGGAAAAAGCAAATTTCTCATCCCATAATATTATAGCAAACATCTATGGTTGTAAAGTAGCCAGAGAAGTGTCAAAGCTAGAATGAACCCTTTTTACTCAATCTCTAATAAACTAATTTTTTTTCTCTAATTCATATACAAACTTCAATAGATGTGCAATTATAATTTAACAGTGTGTTATTTATACATTTATATTTATGTGAACTACACATTTGGGTTTTGTACAAAGGAAAAAACTGAATTTGAAATCTTGCAGAGTTTATTATACTTCTGATTAAAAATAAAAAATATAAACTCAAGGAACATATCAGTGCTGGAGAATATTAACTGCAGGCATCTATTTTTGCAATTTCCTCTGACTAAATAATTTAAATGTGAGTTAATATTCATACATTAAAGAGTACAGATGGCCAAAGGTAATATGAATCATTAGGGATACCTAATGATTTATAAATGTATGAAGGTTATTTGCCTGTTTCACAAGTTTTTGTATAGTGTGACTTGGTATTTTGAAGGTTTTCTTTCAGAAAACTTCGTCCTGAAATTTATCAAGGTGCGGTTATTGTATGATGTACTGTCAAAACAGCAGCTAATGCTGTTGGGCAAGGACGTGTAATCCCAGTAGCTGGGAAACATGGAAGTATTCTCACTCTTCTACACAGGCCCATCCAAATCTTAAGCTGCTTCCAGTTTATTCCTGATATAACAAGTACACAAGGAATGTGATCTGGTCATTTTTTTGCCCTAAGCCATGGTTCACTAGTATAGGAGCAACATGGGAAGTATATGTCATATGTCTCTGCATTTACTTTGCTGAGTCTTGGAATCTAATTTGAAAGTCCAAAACAATTTTTCAGTAATACATCATTTAATTTCAGGACAATTCCTGTATCTTGAGGCCACTGCAATAGGTCTCAAAAGTGAAAAAGCCCATGTGAAGAGTTCCAGATGGAAAGAATCAAGTGGGACTTGTGTAATGAGCTTCTGGTACTTCAAGTCATCAAAAGCCATGGGACATATTCAGGTTATGATTAAGGTAATAAAAAGACCTTGTTCTTTTGAATATCTGATATGTGCAAGGGTGTATGTGCTCCAGCAGAATGCTTCAGCTCTCCGATGTTCTGTTGTTGGGCTTGTAGACTGGAAGAGCTCCCATGTGCTTCCTAGTTCAGTGCTGGTTTTTATTATTCTAGTCCTTTAAAAATGGTTTCACCATTTCTCTTCCAAAATAAGTTCCTCTGCAAAGCCACAGAAAACCTTTTTAAAACCTCTTTCCATTTTTCCTCTTCACATACAGTACCTTTCTCTTTTATATTCTCTATGTGAGAGCTATTTTTGTATTTTGCTGCCATCCCTGTTGGTAGCTATCAGTATACAACCCTATCATTCTGATGGGATGACATCCGCCAAAAAAATGAATTAGCAACCTGCACAAAGTGAGAATAAAATGCAAAAATATTACTATATTAAATTTTTTATCTTTTTATGTAGACAGGTACAGAATATATAATCAATTTTCTTTAGAAATGGCATTTTCTTCACTATATGTGGGATGACCAAAAAACTGTAAAAAAAAGAAAAAACTACTTATTTAGTTACAAGTGAAAACTGATACGTTCCTTGAAAATTGGCTGTTCTGTTTGTTGTTCATTAAAAAGAAAAAGGATTAAATGCTTGTAAAAGAAAGTTTTAAATCATAATATGATTCTGAGTAAAATGTAGAAATTAATGATCAGTGTAGCAAAAGCATGTACTTCACCTCCTTGTGCATGCTATGCATTTTAATGCCATAAGGCATTTTAGTGGTGTTCCAACATAATGACCAAATATACCACTTCTAGATGTAGTAGATACCTTTGAAAATGAGTTTGTGTATTTGTGCTTACCTGTATCTGTCCAGGGAGTTCTGGCTATTCAAGTATAAATCATAATGCAATTTATTTGCCACATGTCTCTTAACTTCTCTTTCTTCAACATCTCTAATAAAATCTTGGGATAGAAATTATTTTGGTGAACTGCATTAAAATTTCTGTTTTATTTCCAATGCACATGTTAACTACCTTAACTTTTAATGATAAATCATATTTTATCCTTGAAAATAAATTTCTAAAAATTGTTTTGCAAATGTTCTGGATATTATAAGAATAATTCAAAAGCCTGGAAGATAAAACACTTCAGTAGTCTTTATCATCTAAAGACACAACTTAGGTTAAGTCTGTCTGAAATAGAAAAACGATGGGTCCTTTGACAGCCATCAGGAGATTTATTCATGGATTAATCCAAACACTTGCAAATGACAACAGGCCACTCATCAAGTAGCTGTATAGTTAATGAGATATATTTATACAACTATTTTTCCTAGAAAATCTCAAACTCATAAAGGAGGCAAGTAGGTTATAAAAAATAAATTTGTTGTTTGAAAATAACTTTTCTTTGGCAATGTACTAAAAAATGAAAAAAAAAAAAAAGCTCCCATTACTTACAAGGAATAAGGTGCAAAAATAAACAATTATCAAATTATGTTCTCATCATGTTACTCAAAGGGTGCTACTCTTGTAGCACCCAAATATTGTAATTATGAACATTTTAGGATATCCTAATTTTAATTGTAAACTAACTTGCAAACTAACTTTGGTGGAAAATAAATAGCAGCTGCATCAAGTTTGTGTGAGCAGTTTGCACGCAAATTATCACTGTTGATTGTGTGCAGCAATTGTCATATTAAGTATGTTGCAGCATGGATAGTTGCCTTAAAAACAGAAAATAATTATATCTCATTTTATTACATGCAGTGAAATTAAGAATACACATGCAAATACTTGTGTTAAACAGGAGACAAAAGAAGTGAGATAACAGAACATCAAACAAACCACACCACCTAAAAAGAGTTAAAAAGAGACATTTAGTCTCTCTTGGTATATTGTCTCTGAAGTGTTCAAGTCCAGTAGTTAAAATTCTTAATTATTCTTTCTACCCTCAGGATGGACAAAAAGATTTAATGGATTTTTTTTTTGGTTTTTACAAAATTGACCTGAGCAGTGTTTTACCAGATGGTTATCCCCATTGATAAGAACCTGTAGAGATTCTTTTCTACTGTACTTTTTAATATTTGTTTGAAATATTGATGTTCAAATACATTACTTTTATGGAATTTTCTAGATCATGATCGATAATATTTCCTTTCTCTATGTTTTACGTTTTCTCTGTCTTTTATTCTTATTACAGTGAGACATTCCCTCTTCTTATTTTCACCTGATTTTACTATCCTAATAAACTTTTCAGACATTATTTTCATGTTATTTTAAATCCTTGTTTCCAGTGAGCTTAAAGAGACTTTTGAAGGAAGTGTAAATAGAAGACATTTGAGTAACAACTTGTTATTCCTTTTTCTTTAATGAAGGCAAGAATTCTACATGGAGATAGGAAAAATTATTCTCATTATTGTATCCAGGATTCTTTTGCAGATCAGCCTATTTTCCCCACTATGTTGCTTATTAGGATTTGTGAGTCAATATTATAATTAGAGTTTCTATTTAGCAGTGTCTGTATGAATAAAATCTAAGTAAACAACACATAGTCATGGGAAGTGATATTAAAGCTTCTCCTGCTAGTTCAAACTGCAATACCAATATATTTCCATGCAGTTTGAGTATCTCTTGATAAAGTTAAGTTAATGTCAGTGAAAGCAGACCAGTAGATTGTGATTAGTTGAAAATGCACGGAAGAGAAGATGACCTGGGAAGGAATTTACCATCTCAAGTTTGACAACTTATCAAACTGTCTCTAGCTAAAGTCCATTAAAAGTTGAACTGAGAGTGAACACCGTACACACCAATGGCACGGTAATGAACAATATGATGAGGAAATACCATATGGCAGCAGAATGAGGAAGACATTTCTCCTCCTCCTGAATACCACAGTAGAAGAAAAATGTTAATCAAGAGTAAAAAGCCATTTTTTAAAAATCACAGTTCATGGTATGTATTCGTGTCTTCTCTTAATATTAGCATTGCTTGTCCACATTCAGGAAGCTTAAGAATATTATCTGTTATACTACTAAAGTAGTGTCTGAGGTTATGATATAACCAATAAAACTGCAGGATCATAAAAGGGATACTATAGCCAAACATGAACTTTTATGTTAAGGTTTGCAGTTAGGGAAAACAAATTCATTTTCTAAGGGAATGTCTCTGCCGTTACTGGGTTTTTTTCCCCCTCAAATTATACTACATGTTCTTCATATAAACATGTCTGTATATGGAATAATAATAGAACCAAAATGATGGGCTGTTGAACTAGTTGCAAAAATACAATATTCTTCGAATCAACACCCTCAACATTTATGGAAATGAAAGATGTTGACATTACAGCTATTTATGGAGACTGCAATATCCAACTCACCATCCATCTAAATTGAAATTGCAAAGTGTTTAATAGCAAAGTGTTTAATAACAAAAGCACTGGGCAAACAGAATATTACCAGAAGAGATCTGGATATAACTAGTCAAAACTTTGCTACTGCAGTGAGATTTTGAGATACTTTTAATCTTCTCTGTGGCAATCATAAGAGAATACAATCCATTGTAGGAAGTATTCTGAAGCTAAAGTGCAGCATATTCACTATGCCTGTTTTAGCAGTGATGGTGGGGTTCCTTATCAACACTCAATATTGGTTTATTTTATAAGTGAGAAGAAACAGTGTTATTTTTAAATGTGTTTCTAAACAGGCAAGCAAGAATTCTTAGGTGAAAAGAATGATACATGTTACTGTTCTGCTGATCTGAACATCAGTTTCCTACTGCTGCTTAAGTTGATTCTGTCATAAAAAAGAAGCAAGACTTAGGTATCCCAGTGGGAAAGGAAAAACAGTGAAAGGATAAAACTATTTGTTGAAGATATTTTTTTTGGGATCAATGTTAATTGCCCTGCATATAGTCATTGTCATTAAAAAAAATAATTTTTGATTTAATACAGTTGGGGGGGGCCTCTTTCAAGGATTTTAAACAAGCTTCTAAAAAGAAACACGCAGATGTATAAGGAAGGTGAAACCTGCCATTAGTAACTACCTCCACTGACTTTGAGAAGGCCAATATACACAGATCTCATTAGGAGGCTCCAGTGGACCTTACTCAGGCATTTAATTAATTCCATCCAGCTCCAAATGAGCAAAGACTTAATGATATTCAGGAGGACAAGAAGTCCCGACCGGCTCATGGCAAGCGAAGCAGGGCCCCATTGACCCTGACACAGTGACAGACTAACCTGGCCAGGGCAACAGGCAGCTGGAGCCAGCAGCCAGTGTCCTCCAGCTGCAACACGGTTGCTGCAGCTTCTCAGCAAAAGCTGGAAGCCGTCACAGTTGTTCCTTTGACATAGTTATTGGTTTTAGCTAGCCTAAGGTAGAGAGGAAAGGAGAGGAGAGGGTTGTCGAAATGTATGGCTTAGCAGGTGCCACAGCTCGGGTGGCTGATGACTCATGGTGGTTTTTGTAATTCCCTTGTTATTTTTAGTGGAGCATCTTACTCTCCTGAGCTGTTGACACAAAAACCTGCAGCAGAGAAGCATATCATAGAATCATAGAATGCTTTGGGTTGGAAGGGACCTTGAGAGATCATCGAGCCCAACCCCCCTGCAGTAAGCAGGGATTGAACCTGTGAACTTGGCGTTATTAGCACCATGTTCTAACCATCTGAGCTAACCTGGCTGGTCTATATATATATATAATTCATTGTATTCTTATACTGCAACCAGAGGTAAGCATTCATTCAAAGGGTTGGGGAGCTGGAATAACACATTTGGACGTGCTTTGAAGGAAAAAAATATTTTGAAGAATGGTTAAAGAATCACCCTTGTATTTTAGAATCTGGCTCATGAAGACAAGAGGTTTATCAGAGTATTTGTAATTTAAAATCATCGTGAGAAGTTGTTTGTATGTGAATTATTAAGCATTTTTTTTTTTCTTTGAGAACTTGACCTTTTCCTCCCATAGGAGATGTGGACGATGAGTAGTAAAGCATCAGTGTGACTAAGGGCATGGTTAGAAAACTGAGCAGGCTGACAGATTTAGACAGCAAGATGCATACCACATCATCAAAGCAACACAACAATATCCTGAAACTTTACACCTGGATTCACCAGCCCTACCTCTCAGGGCTAATAACAATTTCCTATTTTCTATGCCAGCCTGGCACCATAGTGCACAATGTGACATAGATGAAAAATGCACCGTTCTCCAGTACTGTTTCACTGAACCTATTCCCCAAATCAGAGATCTCTGTGAGTGATTTACTTTATTGATTTGTCAGCTCATAATCTCACAGTGTGATGGTGGTTATATTGCTGCTTTTTAGCATATGAGGCTTTGAAGCACTTCTGGGATCTTTGCAGGTCAGACTTCTTTTTCCTCTTTTCTAACACTTTTCAGGGCAGACATTCAACAGTGAAAGTTGTGACAAGTGTGCCTCAAGACAGAGTCCTTTTAAGGAACATAGACCTGCTGTTTAATGATTTTTACTGAAGCAACAGCCATGAAAATCAGGTCTTTTTTATATAGCAGCTGTGAAACAGAGACGTATTTTCATGAAGACAAAAGGACTTTGCCTAAATGATAGAGATGTAGCCTTGAGCTTTGAGCATTTGTATTAGTTTTTCATATTTCTTCTTCTAAATAGGTAAATTTAGAAATTTAATTAACATATCTTTTTAAAAAAGAAAAATAAATAATCCAACATCTAGCCTGGTGCCTGCTGTTATCTTTTAGAAGGCATATAGCATTGCTCAGACCTGAAATCCCAAGATAGTATCTAATATTCCTGATCAACAGCTCCCCTTGAAAAAAACACACTGAGCATTTCTAGGAGTTCCATTTAACCTCAGAAAAGGTGGAAGATCTTTCTTTTTGCTTTTTCTTTTCTCAACTCTTTTTACACCCCAAGACCCCTTGGTCTTCCACTGAGAAAAGTATCTTTCTTTTGTCAAACACAGACTGAACTGAACAGGTGTTATACTAGCAAAACTTCAGTAAGCACTGATGTAGCACTAGTGCTCATTGTAGAACATTAATATGTTTCCAGGTTTATCCTCCTTTAATGCAACTTTTGTTTTCAATTCATAGTTCATTTTTAGTGTCTTGGAGATGTTCTAGTTTCTGGTAGTCTGTATGTGTATTTATTTGTAGGTTGACCCCATTGCATTACGCAATGGTGAATTAAAAGAAACACAAAAGGCTGCTTTAAGTAAAATTATCTTATCATTGCATGCACTGACATCTAACATGGTGGTAGAGAGCAGTTATCATTTGCAGCAGAGACTAATACTGCCTATGTCATGGCAGCTTTGACAGACTTCAGTTTCTTCCCACTAACATACTTACCATGGAGACAAAACTTTCCATAACCTGGTAACTTTGTGTTGCTTGCCTATGAGAGTGTCATTGCAGCTCAGAGATGAATTGCCTGCAGACTCATGGAAATCCCATAGTTTATTCATAGGAGTTTCCTATCTAGGTTTTTAGACTCAAATTCTTTTGACAGGCTTTTATGTTCAGTCACACACTTCATGTTGTTCAGCTACCCTCGGCAGCTCCCACCTTGCCTCATTATTTTGTAACTTGTTCCTGCAAGTTTTGCCAGGCCATATCTCCAAAATTAAAAAAACCAAGGAGCTCATATACAGAATTTTAGTACTACTCTTAAGACTGAATAAACCACGCTATATGTGATTTTCTGTTTGAATGAATGAAGTAATGAGAGATGATAGTGTAGTACTACTAAAATTAGGAATTAAAAAGACCATTTGCATTAAGTCCCTGGAATATGTGGGTGTAATTGTGTGGTCTGCAGAGTATATTTGATTTTGCCTTCAGCAGGAGCACTAAAAGAAGGAAACAAAACCTAAAAATTTCATTTCTTACCTCCTACATGTCAGATTAGTTGAGGCTCTTAATCTGTCCATGATACTAATTTTTCTTTAGCTCTAGGAGTTTTAAATAACATGGAAAATTTTCAAAAGATAATGCAAAGGGAAAAAAATACCTTTTTTTATAAGTGTGGATCTTACAGAATTAACAAATAAGGAGAAATATTTAATCTTTATCTGTAATGCTGGGCTCTAATGAGGACCAGGAATAACAGGGTGTGGTCAAAATATGAGGATTTTCTTAGAAGAATTGAGGTCTTGATTTCTAAAGAGAGTGAGGACACAGAAAAACCCCACAACCTACCAAACAACAACAAAAAAACCCCAAACCCTTGAGACCATATGAAAAAATCATGTAGAAGCTTTTCAGATTTTCATAATAAATGAAAACTATAAGACCAATTTTTTTGCTTAACTTTCAAAATCATACAAGTGGAAAAAAAAAATCTTATAATGGAAACCATTCTAGTGAAAATTTTGTTTGTTGGATAGCAGTCATTGAATAAAAATACAGTGAAATATTTTAAACTAATTTTAATTCTAACACTCATAGTAACAGGAAAAAGCTTAAAAACATGGAGAAGATAAGAGTGCAAATAACCTTATTTTTATTTCCTTGCAAAATCATCTCTTTTCTAGAAACCTTTTAATGTCACCACACGTTTCTCATTATAATGGTAGGGGGAAGTATGATACCACAGGTGCCATTTTATGATTAATAATTATCAACATATTTTGGATGTAATTGCTCTTCTCATTGAAATGTAAGAAGAGATAGCTGTTGTGGAAAGGTCATATGAAGCCACAGTGGAAACTTAAGCTAATGCAATTGTACAACACCGTTCATTTTATATAGCTAACTTCTCAGTTTGCTTAAAACTGTATTTTGTTGGTTGAAATTACAGTGAAATGGACCAGGCACTGAGTCTATATTTGGCTGAATCCATAAATCAAGGCACAAACATGAAGCATCTTTCAGCATCTAAATAATTTGCTTAGACTTGTTTTCTGTACATTTATACCATCTCATTTAGGCGGCTAAAAATATTACTTGTTCTGTTAAGTGCCGGTATGATAAAGCTACTCTGCCATTTATCCAATAAAAATCTGCAGCCTATATTTAGATGCTATTTGGTCTTCCCCTCAGCTGCTCACTGTTGCCTTCCACTCCTTCCACTGAATAGCATAACTAGTATCTTACTATTTTTAATTTAGTTTGATCTGTATGGGAGAAAAGGTTCTTTAAATAAGAGTTTCCAATGTGATCCAGAAGAAGTAGTATTTAAATTTTGATGCATGAACCATCTAATTCATTTCATTGATCAGCGAACAGAAGACGACTCTTGTTATTTATAACATGGAAATACTCATTAGGTTTGAGGGACTCTGCTGTGCACAACATTATTCTGAGCATCTTGACAGTGTGATTCAGTTCAGAATTGTGTTCAGTGTGAGTTCAGAGGGAGTATATTATCAAAAAGTTTATTAGCAGTCACAAGATTATTTAGGTGGATTTCCATCCTTTAATACTTTATATGCAAGCTGTGTTCTTCAAGTGTTACTAAAAGAATGAGAGTTCTTTTTTTTTTTTTTTTTCCCCAGCCTATCTGTTTTAGGAGTATGTGGGCTATGGAAAGGAATTAACAACTAATGAAAATCCTTCCCTGACTCACTAGCTGCACATTTTTAACTTTAGTCTTTGCCTTAGTCAATAGTATGGTCTGTTTAAGTCAGTACATCTGGAATTTAATCTCTACACAAATTGCAGTCTCTTCCTTCCAAGTTGTACCAAGATTTGTTGTACAAAGAAATGAAACGTTTCTTCAGGTAAGATCTGAAATCTCTTGATGATAGTGATGCAGTAAGGCTATTCTAAAGAGACCAGCTGTCTTGAAAAGACCAATCCTAGAGAGTCAATCTTTTCAGATTAAAAGAAAATTTTACTGTGTGTAGCTGAAGAACCTGAATGGTCTTACAAATCGTATCCAGAGAAGGTGTGGTCATATGAGGAAGAAAGGTACAGGACCTGTTCATATTTTCTCAGTATGCCAGTCTAATGGCTACAGATCTTACAGTGGCACATATAGGATGCCATTGCTATAGAAACTTCTTAGACTTCATCTTAAAATATCCTTTCCATACAGACATTATCAGACTGAATTTCTGCTGTAGGAGGGGTGGGGAAGGTCCATTCTTCCACAAATCCCTTGGATTTCTCTTATTTTTGATTATTTTGTCACTCAGTGGTTATATTTTTCCTTTGATTTGCCTTTTTTAATGTTGGAACATTTCCTTAGTTCACACAAAAAGATTTATATTCTTCTGATAATTAGCTCTGTGCTTATTGGCTGTAGGGAATAAATCCATTAGAAAATGCAGACAGAAATTCTGCACTGTCTGCAACATCTAGAGAAAAAATGAAGAAGTGGAAACAGGGAATCGAGGTTATCACAACTACTGAAACTATAAACCAGAAGTGAATCATGTAACAGTTGCTGCACCGGGAAGAAATGGAAGGATAACTGAGGGATTTTCATCGAAAACCAAAAAATTAATGGAAGAGAAAAAACTCAACTGAATTTCCTGTTCTACCTTAGTTTTATTTTTATTTGTTTGACAGGTTAAAAGTTATTACAAATTCTCTTTTAAATGTTTGACATGTGGCTGATGCTTGTTCTCATGCTTGTTTTCAGACCTATCATTTTGCTTTTATGTAGGAATCTCTGCACTTTCTCCAGCATGTGGATTTATTTTCTAAGAAATATGTTAAGATTGCAGGACCTGATGTTAAATTGTAATTTGTCCCAATGTGGGTGAGATTCCTGTTACTTAAAGTCATTGATGCCTCCAGTGCAGCCATTGCAGCAGTCACCCTAACCTCTCTTTCTTGATGGTGGGATTTTACTCACTATGTCAAAGGGAGTCTTGATTATGATTTATCTCATTCTAAAGTAAGCATCTATAAGAGGAACGGTGGCTATTGCTTTCCATATAGCTTCCTGTAGGCATGTAGCTGTAAATAGTAACATTCAATAAGCAATATTGGGTACATTCAGGAATGTCACTGGATAAATATTTGAATTTTTGATATTTCAGTAAATATTTTTGGATATTTACCTAGATAATTCATATCTATGCTGGCAATGCAAATACCAAGATCTCATGATCTGTTTGCAAACTTTTATCTTCTACATCCCTACCATACTATATATATTTATACATTTATAACTTTATAGGTCCTTGAACAAATAAGGTAGTGACCACTGGAGAGAGAAGTAGGGAAATAGAGGGAATCTCCCTGAAGTGTTTTAATATAGTAAGTTATGAAAGACCTCAATTTGTAGAGAATATATTTCATAACTACAGATTAAAAATTTAAATCAGATATCTGGTTCCTTGGCATTCTCTAAGAAATAAATCATAGAATCATAGAATCGTTTAGGTTGGAAAAGACCTTTAAGATCATCCAGTCCAACCATTAACCTAACATTACCAAGTCCATCGTTATTATCTCACACCTATGCACGCACATTGCATAATATGTCATACATTCATCTTCAGTAGAATAAAATGAAGTGCTATTTGGGGTGCCCTGTGCAATTTGGCGTGCCCTGTGCAAGGGATCTAACACACCCCAGCACGCCGAGCTGCCCCGTCCGCAGAGATTTTGGGAAGCCGCTGGGCAGGAAGGAGCACGAAGCACCCGCGTAGCCAGTGCTCCCAGCAGGGATCTGCAGCACGGAGCTGCTTCCTCCGCTGCCAGTGTACTTGCACAGCCGGTCCTGATGGGCATCCAGTTAAGCTGGCAATAATGGACTTGCAGCGGGATAAAACGGATGTTTGCTGTGAGTGAAAAAGAGACCAGAATCCAAAGATGAGGACAAAGTCAGGAAATTTGTCTCCAAGTCAGCCATGCCTCAGGATATTGGCGCTCGCGTGCAAATAAACCAGAATCACAGTCAGGTTTGCAAAACTAAGTCCTGGCCTGGCTGCAGCGAACAAGTGTGGGGGTCCCTGGTGCACCCCAAACTGGCTGTCATGTTCACCAGGACAGCCACCGTGCACATCTCCCCATGGTGCTCCAGGGTACGCCGGGTCCCCAGATATTTTATCCATCAGATATTATAGAGGTAGAACATGAGCATTCCTCTTAAATATGTCTCTTTGCTTGGGATCAATTCAGTGAAGCTGAAAAATGCTTAATTGAGCTTTGACTATATAAAGAGCTTACTATTTTTTTCATCCTTAGTGTTTTGATTCCCCTGAGCCTGTCCAGTTCATCTAATATCCCAGAGGGTCTGTTCTATATTTCTATAAGCCCAAAAGCTACAATCCAATTGAAAAGAATATTCTAATAGAATACAAATAGGCTGTACAAGTAAATGTCACAAAGAAAGATGTACAGTTATATCCCTGTGAACTTTCTACTACATCAAAGTAGGGATGACACCTGACTGACAGTAATCACTCTCATACATCTGAAAAAGCATAAGATACTCTTTGAATATTAGTAAGGAATATTTACATCAATCCTTGCCCTGCACACTTGTCACTTTAAAGAAGTGACAGGTGAAATATTTAATAAAACTTTGAAAGTTTAAATGTCACTGTACAAGAATTAAGAATTACTATTGCTAGTCTTAAGAGTTATTAATAGTCTTACAATTTTATCACACTGCCCTAAAAGAATCTCACTTTTTTTTAAAAAAAGCATGTTTAGTTTACAGAAGGTATATGTGCTTGTTTTCCCTTTTTTTTTTTCAATTTTTTTATTTTTGTCTCAGCAGAACCCCTGTAAAGATATGTTTTCTTACTCCTTACCTTGTTTTATATACAGAATCAAGGTGGTATTAGAGGTGAATTGCTACACTGAAATATTGATTAAAACAAACAAAACCTCTGACAGATTCCAGGTGTTTTGTTCAGCCAAACTGGCATTGCCTTAGGGCTTTTGTTTTTCAAGGCAGCTGTAATGATAATGCTTTAATTCTTTATGAACAAATCTTCACATTTTGAAGAGCTGAGAGGACTTTCACACAGACTGATTCCATGATTCCTGTCTCGTGGAACTGATTTTGTAAACACTGTGACACTGTGAATAGAAAAATGCTTCTGACCTTAGCCACTAGCTGTCAAAATTTCAGAGAAGAAAAGTTAGTCCATCAGCACAGCTTCTGCCTCCCCACTGTGTCACTCAAACAGTACTTTGATCCATGGGGTTGACTGGAGTGAGGTGCTTTACTTCCAAGCACATCTTTGCCCAGGATTGGCTACAGGCATTGATAAATTTTTCCAAGGTAAGATATACCAATGAGTAAGCAAAATTTGGTCCCACTGCCTGGAAAGCTTGAAATTCAATTAAATATTGAATAAGTATCCAAACTGGTAGATACTTATCTGAGTGGCTGGAAAGCTGCCTGGCAGAAAAGGACCTGGGGGTGTTGGTCGACAGCCAGTTGAATATGAGCCAGCAGTGTGCCCAGGTGGCCAAGAAGACCAACAGCATCCTGGCTTGTATCAGGAATAGTGTGGCCAGCAGGACTTAGGGAGGTGATTGTTCCCCTGTACTCGGCACTGGTGAGGCTGCACCTGGAATACTGTGTCCAGTTTTGGGCCCCTCAATACAAGAAGGTCATTGAGGTGCTGGAGCATGTCCAGAGAAGGGCAACGAAGCTGGTGAAGGGTCTGGAGCACAGGCCTTATGAGGAGCGGCTGAGGGAACTGGGGTTGTTTAGCCTAGAGAAGAGGAGGCTGAGGGGAGACCTTATCGCTCTCTACAACTACCTGAAAGGAGGTTGTGGTGAGGTGGGTGTTGGTCTCTTCTCCCACGTAGTTAGTGATAGGACGAGAGGAAATGGGCTTAAGCTGCACCAGGGGAGGTTTAGGTTGGAAATTAGGAAAAATTTCTTTACAGAAAGGGTGGTCAAGAATTGGAACAGGCTGCCCAGAGAAGTGGTGGAGTCCCCATCCCTGGAAGTGTTCAAAAAATGGGTAGATGTGGCACTTTGTGACATGGTTTAGTCTAGTCTACCCTTGATTGGCTTAGAGTAGACTTGGTAGTGTAGGTTAATGGTTGGACTGGATGATCTTAAAGGTCTTTTCCAACCTAAACGATTCTATGATTCTATGAGTTGAGCAATTTGTCAGACTTTCTATTTAGTTTGTATTAAACACTGATTCGGTGTAAGAACATTTAGACCAGATTAATTTCTTTCATATTTAGGAGAGAGAGATGTATTTTCTATCTGTTTCAGTGGCTACAGAGAAAACTGACAAAATCACTTTTTTTTTGCAGCTCAGCAATACTTTCTGTCCTAACTGAAAGTTTTAGTCAACATTCAGTAAAGGCAATGAAAGTGCCAAACAACTCTACACCATCTGACTTATTTCAGACAATGTACATAAATAGGTGGGCACATACATGAAAAGAAAGGTGCCTCACCATCCTCCTAAAAGACATCCTGGACAAATACACATTGGCAGTATCTGATGTGACCTGTGGTCCTGAGTTGCAAGTTTTGTCCATGTCCCATTTTCACCGTGGCTGGTTGCATGCACAGACTTTCCAAGGCCCGCAGGTGGCTGTGCCTACCTGGTTCCCTCCCTGGTGGGTGCTCTGGGGTCAGAAAGCAACATGGATGTCACCACTGGTTCTAGAGTTATTAGGGCATGCACCTCCTATTTGGACAAGTTTATATTCCTCCTCTCATTCCATAACCCAACTGATAAAGGAGAAAATGGGCAGGGGAGGGGGCTGTGGAGAAAAGTGAAGATAAGAAAGGATGATCTAAAGTGTGGTTCTTAAAGGACAAGAAATGTTAAGAGTTATCAACACTATTTTGAAGTTTGTTGGGTTTACACTTTAGATGTGTAGAAAATGAGTTAAAGCTGCTTAACAAAAAGCTGAAATTTTATATGTTATATTACCTCACATCTTCAAATATGATATTCAGAGTATTCTCTATAGGAGGAAAAGCATGACAAATTTGAGGTTATCTCATTTCTGCAAATGTTCTTTTATGATCTTGATTCATAAACTGTTTTGTTACATCTCTTCTGGTGTATGTTCTTCATTTGTTGAGGTGGTCAGTATAAGTAAAGATTTGACTTTCATTTTAAAATCCAAGGAATCTAGCCTTGCACAATGTTTAGCACGTTTGGAACTATGGAGGGTTGTAACAGTTGTCCAGAGTCTTCCTAGAGTTTTTGTAACTGTGATTATTTCTCTTTCAAGCTTTGGTTTTCCAGAGAATTACAATTGCCTCAACTTTAAGATGGGAACAATCAGAGGAGACCTGTAAAACGTGATTAAAACAAAGGTGTGATAATGTTTGAGACAAAAATGGAACTAGGTTTCTTGAAATGCTAATGATCTTATAAAATGGCTTTGATGCTTATTGTTACTCAGTCTTAGTGGTAAAACTGAAGGAAAAAAAATAAACCCAAGCAATCACAATTGTATCCCTTAAGCTACCTAAAACCCAAAATCAAATGAAGGTGGATTATGCTAGGAAATGAAGAACAAATTTTTGCATTTGAGGAGAAAGGAGGGCTTGTGAGGGCTAGGAAATGAAGACAGGATGAAGTAGGACAAAGCACCTAATGAATCATCGTTTACAAAGAGGAGTTGTTTTATTTCTCTGTTCTAACTGGTAAGGATAACATACAGAATGAAGATGTATTTTAAGAGCCTAAGCACATAGAAGTATATTTGACAGAAAGAGTATCATGGGAATGTAGAAAGATGCAAACAAGAAACAGAAGAGTTTCCTGGTTATAATTGAAAGCTGGCTGTAATGAAATCTAGTAGATTTAATAGTTGTGACAGAATAAATCAAAGTTTTAAGAAGGTGATACAGAATAATTCAAAGAAAATCAATAAATTATTCTTGCTTTCCCAGTATAGATTTTTTTTCCAAAATAAGAGTTGTTAAAGTATAACTTCATCTTTGCTAATGAGCAACTTAATTGTCGTTCCTTGAAATGCCTACCTGCTTGAAACAAAATCCTGTCTCCAGATGAATTACCAGTCGCCTTTTATCAAAGTGGGTTTGAAACTGGCTTTTCTCAGCTCAGCACTTACAGCAATTAAGAATGAAGAGTCTTACCATTTAGCTCTTAGAAATATTGCAAGTGCTGGCATTTGTGACAGGGTGAGATGTTAAGGCCTTCTGATGCTCTGAAGGAATTCACTATGAGATTCCAGAATTCCAGAACTGTTGCATTTTAACAAAGGAATTTCATCAGTAGTATAATTTTATTTATGGAATTTGTTAGAATTAGAATGCATGTTCCTTGCTGAAATGTGTACTCCTTTATTACAGTGATCACAGAATCATAGAAACATTTAGGTTGGAAAAGATCTTTAAGATCATCAAGTCCAACCATTAATTTTGTAATTTTGGAAATGAAAATTGGGGAAAAAGATATTTCAGAGAGTGAAAATCATCTTAATGTTTTGCACAAAGCAGGAAATTAAAGGGATGGATGGATGGGCTTTGTCATTAGCTCTTATTATGAAAACCTGCTGAGATTAATACATGCAGGCTGTCTAAAAAAAGGCTTGAAGGCTGAAATATCAGTGTTTCATCTTGCTGTTTTCCTTCTTTCTATAACGTACTGTGAAAATGCAATTATGTGATTTTGTAAGTTACCCTTAAAAGTGAAGCAAATTTTTCATGCATACTAATGTACTTAGTCAGTATACATTTTGCCTGGATCAAATAATTTCTTAAAGATACCATTTGATCAGCTTGATGTTTCTTTTTCAAGTGTTTTTATAGAATGCAGAGACATACTAAATAACATTTCTGGTTCCTGTCAAAATATAACTCTGAAAAATTAGACACACTTATTTTTTATGTATTCTCTTCAGTGCTGAGAATCATGTATCTTCATTGAAGTCACTGGAACTTGAGTAAGCTCATCACTTTAAGCAGCATATCCTTAAAGTAAAACTCACCCTGTTGCATACTCATCACTAACATTTTCCTATCTTTTGGGACCATTACTCTGTAGATTGTTGCAGTTCTGTTTTCTGGGTTTTTATTGTTGTTGTTGTTTTTTCTTCTTCTTTTTTTGCTACCCTCCATTTGACGAATATTTCAGAATTCCATAGCATGGGTCCCTCAGCATCCCTCAGTTTAGTGACGGAAAGTGTAAATTTAGAGTTTAAAATCTCTCCCTACATTGAAATTGTTTCTGTTTGTCTCTCTCAGAGCTATTCTAGGTGTACTTAATAATTTTGGAATTGTATGCTTAATGTGGAGCTTCAACATTCAGATAATTAGCAGTAATTTTCTAAATGTAATTGTAATCTTACCCACAAGTCTCTGTGGGTTATTTAATAGGAGAGACAAATTTTTAAAGCAGTAACTAAGGGCAGAGTAGTAAATAATTACTGCTGCACCCAGATTTTCCTACATGATTAACAACATGTACAGATATTTCATTTGGTTTGTTTGCATACACTTACTAACCTTACACTTAACATACAGAGTATGAGTCTTTCTCTAAAATAAAGTAGCCTGTCAAAGCTGAGATGAGTTATTGTGACTAGTGCTGTTATAAAATGGTGCTGAACTGTTTGTATTGAATTGTTATCAGCCTGGTGATTGACAGTGTGCCAGAGGACACACATGCTCATTCATAACTCACATCTTCATGACCTTATTGTCTGCTCTCATTTTTCTTCATGTCACCATGAAGGAAAGAGAGAAGAGAGAAAAGAAGAAAAAAGGAAAAAAAGATAAGAGGAAAGAGGAAAAGAAAGAAAAGATTCTATGATTCTATAAAAAGTGAACTTGAAATTCAAATCTTGGATGAACAAGTCTTGACTTCACTTTATTCTTTAACTCATTTAAATAATTTTAATAATTTGATACTGTATGTGGATTTATCTGACGTTGAGCTTTTTTTGCTTGAATGAAATATAAGGTCAAACTCTGTAGTTAAGTTACTTTTTTCAAATAGTCTAAGTAATATTCTTTTAGGAAGTTAAGTTTTAAGAGAAAATCAGTGAGAAATGAAAAAAGAGATAGAATCTGTCGTGTGCTTTGAAAATAACTTTAGGTGAAGAAGACAATAATCACATCTTTTTCTTTTAAGATAAGAGATTCTGCTATACAGCATCAGCCTTCAGTTTTATTGCATTCAGTTAATGTGCCTTTTTTTTTCAAGCTACATATGAAAGACTTAATCCTAGGAACTGAGATCTTTGAAAATAAGCAAATATTCTTCTGTACTGCAATGTTGAGGTAGCAATAGCTCAAATCCGTAACAGAGGTGCTCAGAACCTTCTGAAAATAGCACTCGCTCTCAAGCAATGAAACCTAAATAAGTAGATAGATGGTATTAGAAATGTCAGCAAAGATATTCATTGATCTGTGATTTGGAGAATTACAGCTTCACAGAAAAGGTCTTTAAAACATGGACAAGTGAAGAAAAGCTGTGATTTTTCTTCCTTTCACCTCCTGTTTCATTGATGTACATGTAAAAGTGTAGCACTGCACTCCTGTCCTTGTTAAGTTAAAGTAGGAAGCAGGGAAGGAACATACCTCATCATGGGATACTTCATCTTAAAATACTTGTTCAGCCATCAAAAGGCTTTAATGATGATACTACATCAAGGAACGTAAAACTTCATTAAAACCAGGTTTATTAGTTAACTTCATTTGCACACCATGAAAATACTCGTGATTCTAAACCACAAAGAAATAGCCTAAAAAGTAAACTGCCCTCCTAAAATACTCTTGTAAAACAGAGGGATCACCATGCATCAAAAGCTAGAGAAATGAGCAGTGACAGTTAAAGTCACATTCATTCTATACTGTGTTTCTGTGCTTTGCATAACATATATCTTGTTTTAAAAATTCTGGATGGCAACACCTTGCCAGGAAGATACTGCTTTCAAAGGAACATGAAAGCAGAGGAGAAAAGCTTTTTCATAACAGTTTAAAAAAAGTATGTAAAACCAGTTTGACTTCTCTCAAAACTCCGAAGGGTGCTGCAGAAAGAGAAGGCTTTTGATACTATGAATCTTGAAAGTCTTTTTATGGTATTAATAATAAACATTTAATGTTTTTTGATGAATCATTTGAAAATATTCTGTCTCTGATTAAAAAGCCCTCAAGTATATTTGGTTTGAAGAGTCCAGGAATATTTAGCAAATGTTTTTATTGCCTCCATCCATTTGGTAAGCTCAGCTTCATTTCCTGTGGCTCTGCTGAAATAAATATCAGATGCAAATGAACCAGGGAACTACTTTGAACCCAGCTCAGAACATGAATAGAAGGAGAGGTGAAGATCAAGAACAAAATCTGGGTTTCATTGCTGTTTCACTGCAGACGTAAGAAGGCAGATTTTCTCATAGCAGAACCTTTATAATTGCATATGAAATACTTAGTATATTCTTCTGACAGACAGTGTATTCATAAGAAGTTTCTTTGCAACATCTTGTAATGGAAAATTGCATACTCCTCTTGCATGTTTTGGATGCAATTCCTAATACCGTTCTGACTGTGTTAGAAATGTAGCCTTGAGAATAACGGTGGTCTCTGCTGCATAGAAAAAGTATTAAACTCAGCCACAAAATAAAAGAAATTCTAGGACAGAAAGAAATCCTTCCTCTCCTTTATTCTTAGTATCCCCAGCTGAATTAATGAGTATATTGAGCCCAGTAAGATATGCTTTCCCCCTGAAGTTCTCAAAGAGAGGTTATAAACACTTTAGATCATTCTTCAGACAAAGACAAGCACGAAGAAGATTCTGAATTGCAATGTAATGAAATCATTAAGAAATAATTCCCCTCAGACTATCAGAAAGTGATAAAAAGTCCTCTGAATATGAATAGGAATTTTCCAATATGGCCAGGCATATAGACCTACAGATCTAAACAGGTTATGGTCATCTTAGAAGTAATTCTGCCATTTTCTGAGAGTGTTTATTGCTCAGCATGATGGGACAGTGGAAGAACAGGACCCACTGCTACAAGTCAATGGAAAAACATGTCTTTTACTGTTAAGTTTTCCTTGATAGCTCATCACCTCAGCTTGACCTTTGACGATGTTCAACCCATAGAGGGCAGTGACATGCAATTAATAACAACTTCAGAGTCTTAAATGAAAACGCCCTCTTTCACATCTGTTTTTAGTAGTCTTGGTGTGTGTTTTTGGGAAGAAATGAAATTTTGTTAGTTGATCTATTAATAACACTGGACTTTCAGAATTCCGCAGGCTGAGTTTAGGGGATTACAAAGTACAGAATTAAAAAATAGGTTGTAAAAATTATATTCTGAGGAACTTTCCAGAGGTGTCACCCAGCAATAGTCTGCACTAATAAATAGTGGACCACATGCCATGAAGAAATAAGTCCAAAGTAGAAATACACATGATAAACTAGGAGATGTTCTTCTATTGTAGCCTGTGGCCCACTTGTCCTATAAAGCTTATGGGTATGACCAACAAATAATCCTCTTTAACTATTTTTGTCTGAAACAAGATTAGGTGTTCATTAAGGCTATGGATACTGCTAGGTCCCTCCCTTCCCACTGTTCTGGGATGGAACAAACAAGCTTATTGCAATCTGGACCTGTGATGAGGACACTATTGATAAATCGGTCTAAATTATCTCTCTTTTCTGCTATAGGTAGAGATATATGTTACCAAGTTAGCTCTTTTGATACCAAGATAGCTTTTTGTCTGTCAGGAGGTATAACTGAGTGACATGGCTGTTTCATTTTTGATCCACAGAAACATTTAGACTATGCTGGCTGCTACGATTGTGTTTGCGTAGTGACACTTCTGCCTACTCTTATGACAATGTTCTGCACCTCTTTTCCTTCTAGGAAGTTCTAGTGGTTCCCCATGTATTTGCATAAGGAAAACATCTGAGATTCCAAGAACAAGAATTATTATAATACTTGGAGTTTTTATTGATACCTCAGAGCTGTACTGTTGCCTCCTGAAATATTCATTATTTAAGTGTTAATTGTTAGGCATTGTAATTGAAATATCAATAGGCATATACACATACAAAGATGGACTTTTGAAAGGACACACTGATTCTCTGGGTTTTCAAAGCAGCTATGAAACACTATTGGTCATGGCTGAGAATCACAGAAGTGCATCCACATCTTAACTGTTGGCAAGATTTTTTTTCTAGACTTCACTTGCAAAAGATGGAGAAATATTTACAGAGTCCCTTTCCCAGAAGAGGGATGGGGCTTAGGAGGAAACATAGATTTGTGCACTTGAATAGGTAATAAATGGGCAGTGGATTCTTGTATCTTGAGTTAGACCAGCATAGGAAGGAGATTCCTGATAATGAACAAAAGATAAAACGGGGACTATGGTATAGAAGACACTTTATTTTTTTTTTTTTATTTATTTTGGTATTATAGATAGAATTCAGCTAGAAAAGGTGAAATCAGTTCACGAAGAGGCAAAATAGTCTAAAGAGTGGGCTGTGTAGATCATAAAGCAAGAGCTGGATGAAGGTTTTAGCAGTCCTCAACCTATGAGATTATGAGAACTTCTGAATTTTAACTTATGATGTTCTTTGAGATGTTATGCAGAAAAAGTTTACAAAATATTAATACAGACCACATAAGAATTTAGAAGGATTTTAGCACTGATAAAATTACAAGCTTGAGTGGCATGCAGATTGTGGGGCTGTTCACAAGTCATAAAAGGAAACATAAGGAAGAAAGATTAAGTTATTGAAGCCACATTTCCCCTCAAATGAGGGAGACATCCACAGAAAGATATTGAAGAGATAGTAGGAGGTCTTAGTCTGAACAGAAAAAAATCCGGTGGTTGTCATGTGTTAGTAGTGATGTGTCATTGTCTGCATTTTGCTGTCAAATGAGATATGCTTGTGAATGCTTGTGAATGCTTATGAATGCTTGTGCATTCAGTGTCAGTGAGATCTGAGAGCATCTCTTCTCTCCTCTTTCAAAGACTTTCATATATGTAACAGACAAAAATAACCGTCTCCTAGCTAAGAACTGCAATTTAGTCTTTTGTTTGGAAAGATCAGGGTTTTTCCTTTCACATACACTGGTTTCTGGATGCTATTTTTTTCATGTTACTTTGGAATACCCTCTTTGGCTGAAGATGGTAGGCTGGTGGTTTAACTGATGCAAGAATCTTGACTATCACTCTGCTTAGCTGGAGTAGAAATGCAGGCAATAAGAGGATGCAAATGGGAAACTGGATGATGACATGGTTTTAGGAATGTAAGGTAAAGTGTAAGGTGAACAGATCTGAACTGGAAGGAAAGCCAAGGCAAATGTAATGAGATGTAAGGAAGAAAATAATGTGGTTTTGATACAAAAGTGTTGGTGTGTGGAAAAGAGAGACTGGGATTATGTGCCAGTAAGTGTAACAAAGAAGGACAAGTGAAGCCTAAGATACGATGCTTACAATGCAGAAGAGGGCTGCTTTTTTTTTTTTTTTCTTTTTTTTCTTTTTTTTTTTTTTTTTTTTAAAATAAAGGACCACATGCAGCTAGACTCCTGCAGGGTAAATGGAAAATGGGACTTCTGCTCTGACCAACAGCCAGCATAATCCACCCACACACACAGGCAGCACTGATACTATCCGCCAAAGCCACAGATCTTAACCATCTTTTATCAGTCTGTTGGAGCACAGAGTTAGACTGGGCCTTTTGCCACCAGCCCAGGTTGGAGAGGAATCTAGATGCTCAGTATGAATAAGGGTCAGTAGAAGAATAGCCTCGTAAAAATAGAAAGAAAGGTGATGCTGTGGCCGCCAGCCTCCTCTGTGATGAGACACATTTCTTCTGACTGGCATATATCTCTTTTACATACCTGTCTTTTACATTAGTAGATGTATATGAGAGTGAAAAAGATCAAAGGATTTCTGTATGCAAAGGGCAGGTCAAAGCACAGACTGTTTTTTTCCCCCCCTCAGGCCATATTTGTGTTTGTTTTAGAAGCAAACACATTCCAAAGATATGAAAGAAATGCCAAAGCACCAGACAGATTAAATGGCTGGAGAATGTAGAAAACAAACCAATAATTCCTAAAATGCAATCTGCAAAGCTTACAAACGATGATCCTCTCATGCCAAGTATGTATCCAGGAGAAGTGTATAGCTTACATGACTTAGCCAAGCCAGCTCCACTCTCTGGGCTGGGGAAAGGAGGATAGCCAAGTTTCCTGCTTGTGACTCCCTTTCCCACCTCTTCCTTGGCTGTTTAATGCAGAGAGTGTGCAAGGCATGTGTTTTTGAAGGGACTTTTCACTCTGGATTAGAATGGCCTTCATGCAGTTATGCAGAGGATGAGGCTGATTTTTACATTTTGTTATGTAGAGCTGTAGCTGAGCAAATGAAAAATCAGCCTTTCTTGCTTTATAAAGTGCTGTCTTTGTATAGGAACTGCTACTGTTGAACCCAGACATGGAAAGAAACCTCTCTGTCTGCTGCGTTTTATTTGCATACTCATATTCAAGAACTTGTGAAGTGCAAGGATACTGCCATTTCTGTTGCAAAGTTTCTATCTGAAAAAATTTCTTCCTAGCAAAAAGTATTTCAGTGTCTCACTGTGGGAAAAAAAATCCCCCAGTTCCTGTAACTGCATAAAGATTTGATGCTTTATGTCTATGATACCATATACAACTTGATTGCTACCACATTTTTATGTGGCTATTTCTAAAGAAGTACATGATCAGATTACTTGTTACTCGCAGCATCCTTTACTCAAAAATCAATGTGATAAATGTAACATAAGTCTGAACAGAATGTCATGTAATAAAATATAATGTGAGATCAATCAAAATTAGGCTAACAGCAGATGTGAGGCTCATATTCTTGTTAACTATGCTACATTTAACATTTCCAGATTTTATATAAATATTTATCTCTATATATTTTAAGAAGCTCCACTGACTTCCATACATCCAAACTTAAACACATGTAATTTTTTTATAGATTTGGGACTTAATCTTGGGATAGATACAAGTTTTGAATTTTTCTATCTCGCTTAGATGCATGAAAGTAAAGGAGTTCCCTTATCATTTAGTATTATTATTATCCACTTCATTCTAAGTCTCCTAAATTCTCCACTAATACACAGCACTGAGCTACTTTTGTAAAATTAATCAGTAATTTCCTATAAAAAATGTTTAGGAAATGTTCCCATTCCAAAAAGTTCTCAAGGGCAGACAGAAGATGTTCCAGATACAACAAATGGATTAAATGTTAAAAAGTGCTTCTTGTCTAAGTTTTGTTTTTGTACTCTGTGTTGGAGACCTTAAAACCAAATGTAACTCATCAAGACCATCCATTTTATTCATGTCACGGACAGATGGAAGATGTTTGCAGACTAAACAAGTTACCCCAATAATATGTAATACTGTTTTGGAGGTTATTCAAAAATACCAGAACCAATGGAATAGATATTGTCGAGTTACTGAAATAATTAAGTTAAAATGTTGACTACATCTTTGATGAAGAGGAATAATATGAGTAAAGTTAAGATAGATTTGCTGAACTGTTTTACCACTGTTAAAATCAGCTTTGATTACCATATCTACTCTTTTCGAGCTCAGTGTTAATATAGAGTCCTCTAAGCTGTGTTTCCAGGTTGAAATGTAAGTGGAAGTTTTAGAAAGGGTCTCACACTCGTTCTGATTCTAGTCCACCTTAATTGCATTGATTATAGGCCTGAAAGGGGCTTCTTCACTGGGAGGGTGGTTGCTTACTGGAACAGCTTCCCCAGGGAAGTGGTCACGGCACCAAGCCTGTCAGAGTTCAAGGAGCATCTGGGCGATGCTCTTAGTCATATGGTTTAGTTTTCGGTAGTCCTGCAAGGAGCGGGGAGTTGGACTCAATGATCCTCAGGGATCCCTTCCAACTTGAGATGTTCTATGATTCTATTAAATGAATGGATCTCTGGCGTGATGGCACATAGAGTCAGGAGTCTCACTGGGATAAATACATCGAGAAAATCATAACCAGTTTTTATCGAGTGTGGAATTAGCGGTGCAAAGCACCAGCGAAGTTCTGTTACATTATTTTCTCTTTAATGGCCTGTGTCATTAGCTTTAAGCCAATGAGACATAACTGAAGAAGTAATGCCTAAACTTGTCTCTGTAGGTGCTTGTGTGCTCAGTCATCGTGACTTATAAAGGGCTGCTATTGCCCCTGGTCCAACACCATTAGTAGTGTGCAGCAATAGAGTTGTTCAGCTGAATATCTATGACTTCACATGCAGTTATGGAGACCCCTCCCTGTGTTTTCTTTCGTATTTAGCAATTTAAGTAAAGTTGCCATTGTTTTCAACTAACTCTTTTACAGTTAATAATGATTTTCCAGAACACCATCGTCAAGCCACACTTCAGTATCTATGTTTTGGTAGGTCTGAGGACCTCCTTCTAAAAGATATCAACAATTCTGTGCGTTCCCTGATTCAGAAATGACTAATATAATATTTTCGTGCATGCTTGTCTGCACTTTCCTATTCAGAATATACTTAAAGCACCAAGATTCATTTTCTCATCATAAATACGCATAAGACAATCTTATTAACATAAATCTGATCTAACAGGTTCACCATGTATAAAGAAATGTAATTAATTTGCTTCCCTGCCTATTTTTACTGTTGTCTCTATTTTCCTTGGATTTTACTTGTTCATGTACTACTTTCTAAGAAACTTTGTTATACATTACAATTAGCTGTTTAATGCATTGCACAGTGTTTTTATTAACCCTAGCTGGAGTACTAATGGGTTTTGATAAGAAAAGACTAGCAAAAAATTTACAATTTGGATGATCAGTTGCACAATCATAAGGGAAAATAAATTTGGACATATACAAAACTTTTGCAAATACTTTTGTTGCCATCATATGCCATACCTATATATGTATCATCCATTTACAGCAATTGAAACTAGTGCATCTACATTCTAATACTACTATTAAAAAATGAAGCATGTTGTTTGCTGCTGACTCGCCAGTTAGGTGATATGATTGGACATTTAAAGAAAAGCTTTAAAATATATTAGCATATTTAAAAGTCAGAACACTCTTATTTACCTTCAAATAAACTATACTAAACAGATGATTATCTTATATTTGTTAGTTTTCCCTCCCTTGTATTACCATTGTCACAACTTTTTAAAGATTCTACCTGATACCCTAATTTTAAAATGGTAGACTAACCTTGCATCCAGTAATATATTCTAAACACAAAGAACAAATCTCAGTGTTATATAAAATTAAATACAACTCTACCAAAATGGACTGTTTTGGAGTTCAATCATACACATAGTAATTTCTGTACCTAGACTCCATCTACTATTGATGTTTATGTGATTTGTATGGTAATCATCTCATTTCGCTACTTTTCCTGTTATCCTAGCAATACCTATGTTTACCATTTCTTGAGAAAACTGAAGGGGTGCCTTCCAGTCTTCTCTCTGTATTTTTTTTTTTTAAGCTGGTATTTGATAATCCATACTTACCTGTATCTTACTATTTTTATTCAAACTTCAGACTGATGATGGGATTGTGAAAATATGGAGTGAATCAGGAAATCATGGTGTTGAATGGAACAAAGTCGAGTTGCACTTGGGGAAACTGAGGAATTTTGAAATTATCTTTGAAGGCATTCGTACGAGAGACCTAGGAGGAGGAGCAGCAATAGATGACATAGAGTTCAACAACTGCACCACAAGTAAGTTCAAGAAGGAAGTTTCTAGATGGATGCTAAAGAAGATGTAGGATGTTCTTGCTTGTTTTTAAATACATCATGGTTTTACTGTCTTCATCGTAATGTCACTTCATCAAATCAGTTATGAATACTTTGTTTGCACTCTTAAAACTTCAGTACCATTTTCTACTCATACAGAAAGTCTTGTATTAATACAGCGTTCTCACACTAAATTATAGCAGGTAAATCCAAGAAATGCTTGAGGTTTTATTTCCTTAATTTATTTGGGTTTGAGTAAGAACTTTCCTTGTTTCATTCATTGGTAAGTTATTGAGTTTCTGATGTTGTATATAATAATTTTATATAAATTATATCAAATTACATCAAGTGAAGCCTGTGGTCTCTCTGTTTTATTGTAAAGGCTCTTGTCATAAAAATGAATTGAGACTACAAATGAACCACTGTCAGTATTCCTTTTTCCGGTTCAGTTCAAGTGTTAAGGCCAGCAAAGTAAAGAAAACCTTTGACTCCTTCACAGGGTACTCACTCTATTTAATTATTCTTTTTGTGGACATCAGCTAAAATAGGAACAGAGTTAGCCTTTAAAAAAAAAAAATAAAGAGAAGAAAAGAAGATAAAACCTGGGTGGATCATGGCTTCCATCTAGAAAGGATGTGGTCTTTATCCCTGGTAGGAAACAGTGTGACACAATATAAGTGGCTATGTTGAGTGAGGCAATCATTACTGATGACACATATCAACACTGTATGAGTTTTGGGGAAGTTATTTGGGCAAGCTTTAATCTCCTGCCATGGTCTGGATGCCCATTACCTGTTGGAGCATGGAAAGTGAACTTCTGGAGAGCATATTTTGATCTAGTTTCATCTGAAAAAATGCAGGTTTTGCATTCAGAAATTGCTCTGTGGTGTAAATCAAAGAATGGAAACTGGGTACAACTTGGGACCTACTTCAGAACTGTACTTTAATAAAACTCTAAGGCAGATGTACCCTTAAAAGTTATTCCAGGCACAAGAACGCTAGTGATTCCCTTGTGCTTTTTCTAAGTGTTTCATTGTCTCCATTGCTATGCACGTGATTATTCTTCAAAGGGCAAGGGCAGATGGATAAGGATACCCTGGTAGGAGACGGGAGGTCAACATTCCCCTATCATCTTGAATAACAAAGAGGATGCTGATCTCCCTTGCAATTTGTTGCCAAGTTGTGCTCAGATGTATTAATTCATACAGTGGGGTCTAGTTAAACCACATTTCTGAGATTCTGTCCCATTTTGGGGCTACAAGACTTTAGACACTTCATTTCACAGTCAGATTCAGGAAAATATTCAGCAAATAAAAATAACAGGATTTATTTTTTTAAAGAAGAAAACTTGCTGTTAAGTTCATAAAGATGGTCTCAACATATATTCATATAATGTAAAAATATTTCTGCTTACTCTTAAGTCCACATATTTTATAATAACCTGAAAATATACATTATATAAACATAACTGGAAATATTCCACAGAGTTGTCATTGCAAGGAAGGAAATTGTTTCAATAAGGAGTTGGAAAGCTGCCATATGAAAGATCTTAAATCTCTTAAAATGTTAAGATTGCTGAAATTTACATTGGTTTTAGTTTATGACCCTACAAATCTAAATGTTAATAGTGTTTTATAACAAGTCTTGCATTAAAATACCTTTGCAGTGAAACAGTTCAGAAAGTAACTTGGGTTTATTACTATATAGCAACTATTTGTTTTACAGCACTGCTTCAGCAAGAAGGTCTGTTGGGAAAGCAGTTGCACCATGCACTCTGACTACTTTCACATGCTTACAGCTTCAGCATAGTAATATTCCTGTGTGTTTTGGAGAAAATTGTTTTTTATGAAGATGGATGATTCAGAGGAGGCTTTTCTCATAGAAGTTTGAAATACAGAGTTGAAGCTCAATATACAATAAAAATTTTTTAAAGATTGAATCAGAAAAGTTGGAAATCCAAGATGCTAAGCCTTTATAGAGATGTCACTTGCATGGTGGATGTATTTGCACTGTAATAAGGTACAGGCTTTATACAATCAGGAAACATTCAGTTACAGAGTCTCTGGGAGCGTACGCTAGGCACAGCTGGGTTTTCATTAAAGTTTAGGTGTATGTATCCTATGGGAGTGTGTTTATGTTTATGTTTATGTTTATGTCTTTGCTTTTCAGCAGGATCAGAGGCCTGTCATCTTTGCTTTTTAACTGTATGTATGTGCATGTGTGCAAACACGTCTGCAAAAAAACCCAAGCAACCAACCAAACCGCCCCCCGCACCGCCATGATTTTCTTGTATCTGCAATGATATTTAGGCTCAAACCAAAGTCAAGAGGGAATCATTGCACTATCTTTAGTGCCTTTCACATCAGCTCCATGTATGATTTTTGTCTTCTACTCCACAAGTTGAGATTTGCTCGCTTAATTTTCTCGAGACTTCTGGTATGCTGACCTTCCTGTTGGCATGATGACATGAAGGAGCCTGGTCTGACCTTTTCCATTCTTGTTGTTATTGATTCTTTACCTTTGTAGAACAAACAAAATACATTTTGCCAGATTCTCAAAAATAACATTTCCCATCTGACCCAAGCCTGTGGTATTCAGGATAGAGAAAGCATGTCATGTCTAAATTGTTTTTTTGCAGCACAGTGTTCACAGTTTTATTGTGTCTGTTGTAACAAAGCTAAAAGACAGCAAACACAATCTTCCTGTGGCCAAACTCAAGGAGAAGAGTAGCATACAAACCAGAAGGGGTCAGGGATTTCTTCTCAACAAAATTACTTGATTTACAACACTTATTCATGTACTGTGTTTATAGCTGTAGGGTCCTCTAGGGGAACTGAAGGTCACATCTGTATTTTCCACTGGGACTTACAAGGTTAAACTAAAATCTTATATAATATTATGGATATTCTGCCCACAGTAATTACATAAGCAGAGGAATAGACCAAGCACAGAAAAACCTAGAAGATAATTGAAAATAATTAAAACTTGAATAACAGGTCTGAAATAAACAGAAAGGAATGGAAATGAGAAAGCCTTAAATTGCACGGGAAAAAATTGAATCTTTAGCTGCTTCCCAGCAGATGGCATGTAGTGGTGGAGATGAATGTTAGAGCAATTCTGGAGCTTTCAGATGTTTTGGGATAGCGTCCTATTCACAGACTCTCATTTTGGAAGCTGCTAAATGATATTCCTGGATCATGGTTTACAGTCAACATAATTAAATAATTGCATCTTTGCAGAAATAATGTACTCAAGTGGAGAGATAGAACAGGGAAGAGAGTGGTAATCTGCGTGAGGATTTTCAATGTGTGAATATTAGAATTGCTTTTATGTAGTATGGTATATTCAATGGTTATAACAGAGTTTAATAATTCCAAAGTCTTATTTTATTGTACATGTGTTTTCCTTCAGCTTGCTTTCACACAATGTGTTATAGAAAGAAGCTGTACACATCATAAGGGAATCTATATGGAGGTGGATTAGCTCTGCAGACTTCTTTGCTCTTCACTTACATAGCTCATGTTATATAAGGATTTTCAACAAACAAAAGATAATCTTTTCACTATTTCATTTTAAAAATTAATTATTAAAAGCTTCTGTATCAGTAGAATACTAGAGATAACTTTATTTATTATGATCTGAGCTTCTGGAACCCTATCCCGCTAGGCTCATTTCCCTCAGGTCTCAATGATTTCTATGGAAGTGAAGGTCGAGAAGCAACTGTGAATTTATTGGAAATGTGAGAGGTCTTGGAAATATTGTCAGAGATAGAAAAAAAGAAGGTATAAAGAGTCTTATCAGTTGGTTGTGAGAGGATAAATTATGTTTTGATAGCAAAAATAATTTACATTCCAAATCTGATATCTTGTTATTTTGCAGGTTTAACTGAAAAATGTGAAAATAGTAGAATGACATCGCAGCCAGAGAATGTTTGTTCTTAATATTAAGTTAATTAATATATTGATTAATTACATTTGAATTTTTTTTCACTTCTTGTACAATAATTCTTTATACAACTTTAGTGACAGACTATCCTATGTGACCTGAATGGAGTTTAGAGTGGTCATCTCTTGTGCTTTTTAGCAATTGACTTTCACCATGCACAAGGTTATTTGCAGGCTAGAAGAAAATGCCTGCAATTTTACCTTAATAAAAAGGTAAAATACCTATGAGCAGTATACAGAATAATCCCTAATGAAAATTTTATTTTTGAGACTTCTGACACTATCTTCATAACATCTTCCAAAAATCCTGTCAGAAATAAGCTGTGGTCTGGTAACCTTAAAGAGCACATCAAGCGTTATTGATTTGCTTTTCCAGCTGATGGCTCACTGTCGTATAACAGTGAATCAAGAGCACAACTCATCAGACATGCTGTTGCCAGTAGTCTGAATTTGATACATCTGTAATTTTAAAGAAAAAGAATCTTGTACTCTAGATACAAAACACAGAGCATAAGCATAGACATATACCTTACTCAGCCATATCATTCATACTGATTTTGGCATCCCAGGGCACCATCTGAAAAAAACAACTGTGAAAGATAAATGAAAATAAGTGAATCATAACTCTAAATTCAAATTCATCAGAAATTTCTAGAATACTTGACTATTTAATTGATTTATATATTTTTTCATGGTCTGGCAATTCAGTGTGATAAAAGTCCAGGAAGAAGAAAGAGCATTATTATAGCTCTAGTGATCTTTGTGGGTTGCCTGTTTGGGACCAGACTTCACAAGCTTTTCTTCTCATGTTTAAGGTACATCGGATACACATTCAGTCATACTTGAAGTGGTATTAAAATTATATTTAGTTTTTAAAAGAAAGCAAAATCAAAATGCCACATTACTCCTATTAATAGGAAATTGATTTACCAAATTGAGCTAAACAGCAATTTTCTTTAAAATATAATAAAGCTTGCTTTGCTGGTGTTAAACATTTTATTTCTCTGTCTCCTCATATATTTGTACTCCTCCTCACCTACTCTTTATGGCAAAGACCATAGGTGAAGGTCTGCAATCCTTTGAACAACTTTGCTTCCATGCTCCCATAAACAAGAAGTTTTGAAAGTCTCAGCAGAGAAATCCTTTCTCATTAAAATTCCATCCTAGCTTTGCAGATCAGAGAGAAAACAACTAAAACATCCGAGTGTTTGGGTGCCCAGGCCACCTTTTTTATTTTTAAAATAAGCCAATGTTTTCTTTGAATCCTCAGCTATGTATGATGCAAAGCTTTATATTTAGTAGAGCATTCAGTTCCTTCTGCTCAGACACTTGAGAAAAGTTCAAACTCTTATAACAGAAATATTCAGTACAAACCTGGACCTGAAGTGAGAGGGAAGGCAATTCAGGCAGAGAAAGCTGCCGCAGCTGATTCAGTCACTCAAGATATACATTTGTATTCAGCCAGAATGTATATCCAGTGACCTAGTTTTTCTGATCTTTTTTCTTTTTCTTTTTTTTTCCTCTTCAAAATATTTTAATGTTTTATGATGTTTTTCACCTGTTTTTATAAATAGGTCAATGTCAGAGTATTCTGACATGGGACACTGGAACTGAATCACCTGGCTAAAACTTCTCAGTAAATTTGCTGAATTTAATGGTAAAATTCTTATTTGTTAATCTAATGTTCAGATTTTGCCTTTAGAAGGAAAGTATTCTTTGATTTCATGGTGAATTGTCAATTTACAAATTGCTGATATCTACTGAATCTGCTTCATTGTAGAGGAAGAAAGCTTTTTTTGAGAAGTCTAGTGATTTTTGGTGGTTTTAACTTAATTTGTGTTACTGTAACATTCATGAACATGAATGTGCTTTATCCTTTTTGAGTAAAAATCTTACTGAACTCAGACCTCATTACACTCAGCAGAGGGTACAGATGATGCACAATTTGCTTCTAGGCAAGAAATAATCTCTCTTCTGGAAATGTGAAAGTCAGCCACAGCTGCCTTCCACAGGACATCCCGAATGCCCTCGTACAAAAGACTTGGTGGGGAAAGCAACGTGCTCAGGCGAGATGCGGAGGAAATACAGGCTTCCTCAACCCAGCTTGCCAGGGCTGCCAAAGTTACTCTGGGGGAAGGCTTGAATTCCTGCACAAGTCATGGTATGCACAAGGTGATTGCTTAAATGGCATTGCATATTAAAACTTGCTAGAAACATATGAAAAAATATAAATTAATTTTTACTGAAGAAGCAAATATTATATAGCCTGGCTTCAGGGAATGAATAATATTGCATTTGACAATAATCTTTGAAAAGATTAAAAGAATGGAAAGAAGAGAAATATGGCATCATCTTGAAGATCACAGTATTCTCTACTTTTTATTGCACTGTACAGAAGTAATTTACACATCTGTAATACTCCAGGATTGCTATTTCTGTTTGAGATTAGTAAAATATACATGAGAGCTTACGAAAAAGATTTTTCACCATCCTTCCTTCTCTGCAACTCTCAGATTATTACGAAACACTGGAGGTCATTTGCCATAGATTTTGAATACGAGAAACAAGTTTTAGCTTTTACCTCACTTTTCATGAAGATACCTTGGTGGTTTTTTCAGTTTCTGTTTATGTCATGTGAAACTTCTGTTACTTCAAAGATACTTTGGTGTGGTAGTAGGTGGCTGAAAAAGCAGCTTTTCAGTACAAAATTAAAATCTCATCATGTTGACATTCACATTTTGCTTACTCTTAATATACAATTTACAATATACAATATACAATATACAATATATAATATACAATATACAATACAACTCCACATATTGTGAATGGGCACCAAGAGAAAACTTTTCATGGCTAGTAAAATATACGGTAGAGATGGCTGGACTTTTTTTTTTTTTTTTAACATTACAATCATTGTCTATAAAGGTGGTACTAGAAGAATTAACACTGCCCCTGTTTGAGTTCATTTTCATGTGAAATTACTGTGGAAGGTGGGCACCCTTCCCATACAAAGAAACTGCATATAACAGTTGATCTGCAACGCATCATACATATCTAAGCAATATGACACCCAAGGTAAATTTCACATCTAATGATGATTCTGCAGAGCCAGGGAGAGCATTCAGATGAGGAGGTGCCTCCTTGTTGCAGATAATTGCACCTTGCACCTGTGTGCTGTACTCATAGAATCACAGAATACCATCATAGAATCATTTAGGTTGGAAAAGACCTTTAAGATCATCCAGTCCAACCACTAACCTAACACTACTAAGTCCAACACTAAACCAGTTAAGGGTAGAGTAGCAACTTCATGTTTCCTGGCTTGGTGGCTGGATTATTTTTTAATGAAAGTAAAAACTAGAAATCGTTAAGGTTGGAAAGGATCTCTAAGATCATCAGTCCAACCATCAAATCAACACCACCATACCCACTAAACGATGTCCCAAAGTGCCACGTCTACCTGTTTTTTGAACACTTCCAGGGATGGGGACTCCACCACCTCTCTGGGCAGCCTGTTCCAATGCTCGACTACCCTTTCTGTGAAGAAATTTTTCCTAATTTCCAACCTAAACCTCCCCTGATGCAGCTTGAGCTCTCATCCTATCGCTAACTGCTTGGGAACACAGACCAACACCCACCTCACTACAACCTCCTTTCAGGTAGTTGTAGAGAGCAATAAGGTCACCCCTCAGCCTCCTCTTCTCTAGGCTAAACAACCCCAGTTCCCTCAGCCGCTCCTCATAAGACTTGCTCTCTAGACCCTTCACCAGCTTCGTTGCCCTTCTCTGAACATGCTCCAGCACCTCAATGTCTTTCTTGTAGTGAGAAGCCCGAAACTGGACACAGTATTCCAGGTGCAGCCTCACCAGCACCGAGCACAGGGGGACAATCACCTCCCTAAGTCCTGCTGGCCACACTATTCCTGATACAAGCCAGGATGCTGTTGACTTTCTTGGCCGCCTGGGCACACTGCTGGCTCATATTCAACCAGGTCCCTCTGCAGGGCCATCCTACCCTCCAGCAGATCGACACTCCCACCCAATTTGGTGTCATCTGCAAACTTACTGAGGGTGCACTCAATCCCCTCATCCAGATCATCGATAAAGATATTAAACAAGGCTGGCCCCAAAACTGAGCCCTGGGGAACACCACTCGTGACCAGCCGCCAACTGGACTTAACCCCATTCACCACTACTCTCTGGTCTCAGTCACCCAGCCAGTTTTTTACCCAGCGAAGAGTACACCGTCTTAGGCCATGAGTCACCAGCTTCCTTAGAATGCCATGGGAGAAGGTGTCAAAGGCTTTGCTGAAGAAGGTAGATGAAATCCACAACCTTTCCCTCATCCGCTAAACAGGTCACCAGGCTGGTCAAGCAGGACCTAACTTTCATGAACCCATGTTGGCTGGGCCTGATCCCCTGGTTGACCTGCACATGCTTGTTGAGCATACTCAAGATGAACTGCTCCATAATCTTCCCCGGCACCGAGGTCAGGCTGACAGGCCTGTAGTTCCTTGGATCCTCTTTCCGGCCCTTCTTGTAGATGGGCGTCACATTTGACAAGCCTCCAGTGGTCTGGGACCTCCCCTGTTAACCAGGACTGCTGATAGATGATGAAAAGTGGCTTGGCAAGCTCCTCTGCCAGCTCCCTCAGTACTCTCAGGTGGATCCCATCCAGGCCCATAGACTTGTGAGTGTCCAGATGGCGTAGCAGGTCATTAACTGCTTCCTCCTGGATGATGGGGGGTTCATTCTGCTCTCTGTCCCTGTCTTCCAGCTCAGGGGGCTGAGTACCCTGGGGATAACTGGTCTGGCTATTAAGACAGAGGCAAAGAAGGTATCAGGTACCTCAGCTTTTTCCTCATCCTTGGTGGCAATGTTCCCCCTAGCATCCAATAAAGGATGGAGATTCTCCTTGGCTCTCTTTTTGGTGTTAATGTATTTGTAGAAACATTTTTCATTATCTCTTCCAACAGTGGTCAGATTGAGTTCTAGCTAGGCTTTTGCCTTTCTAATTTCCTCTCTTCATGACCTAATGAGATCCCTGTACTCTTCTTGAGTTGCCTGTCCCTTCTTCCAAAGGTGGTAAAGTCTTCTTTTTTCCCTGAGTCCCAGCGAAAGCTCCCTGTTCGGCCAGGCTGGCCGTTTTCCCTGCCGGTTCACCTTACAGCACATGGGGACAGCCTGCTCCTGTGCCTTTAATACTTCCTTCCTGAAGAAGGCCCAGCCTTCCTGAACCCCTTTGCCCTTCAGGACTGTCTCCCAAAGGACTTTCCCAACCAGTGTCCTGAACAGGCCAAAGTCTGCCCTCCATTGGTCTGTTACAATCACCCACATTAGGACAAGTACATGTATAAATAAAAAATAAAATATTCATATGAGATGCTTCTAAGAAATCTGTCATAAGGGGAGAAAGTGCTGTGATTTAATGGTTTGGATTGAATCTACATCACAGTCGAAACAACGGCTTGACAGTAATTTTGTAGGGTAAATATCATTAAAAAGCTCTAAAAGCAACCTATTCATCTGAACTTTCTGAGTTGTAATGTAGCTCTACACTGTAATCAGGATGGAGAGGAGACAGGGAGGGAAAAAGGACCATGCAGTAGAGACCACATGTCAAATTGCTTCAGCAGATATTTTTCTCTTTCTCTGGTTGAACATGTTCATAATTATTGGGAAATAGAATTTTCTGCAAAAGCTTCACTTGATTTTTTACCTTATCTACTCTTCTCTCTTTCTTTTAACACTTGCAGGCTCCAAAGAGATAAAGCCTAGAACACCAGACCCGCAGTCATTGCTCAGTTCTCAGTGCTTCTCTCTAGTGTCTTTAGTATTAGGCAGAATATGGCAGCTTGCTGCATGAGGGTACTATGAGCATGAGCTCCTTATCCTGCTGATACACTCTACGCCAAGGCTGGTCTTTCAGTCAATCAAATATAAAAACTTCTGTTCTTGCCTGGTGTGGGTTTATATACTCCATGACATCAGCACTAGAAGCTGAAGAGAATTTTTTTCTTATCTTTTGTATTGCTTAAGTCAGAGCCAGTTGTACATTTCCAGAACCATGGATGAATTTTTTATTCTTGCAGTTTATTTGGTGGTGTCAGGCACCATAATACTACTTGTCTGGAGCATCTTTAGGAAGTCCATTAGCAGACTTTTTTGTATGTACAGGTGAAATTCTTTCCTAAGAGTCAATATAATTTGTTAGATCTGCTGCTTATGTCAGAGCCAATACATATCTTTAAATTAAATCTGGCCTTTTAAATGACAGATGCTGTGAGGAGAATTCCCTATGGTTTTTGAATTACAAAAGAACATTATTTGAAATTATATGTAGCTTGCATGAGTAGAAACTTTTTATCTAGTTTTCCCTGAAAAAGTATGCCAAGGTCATCCATGGGCAGAAACATTATTGATGAGTTTGCTAATAGAGTTTTAATGTTCTATGAAAAGTCTTGTACAAAAGGGTACTGAACAATTGGGGTAAGCAAATAAAAGCTTGATGCAAATTGTGTTTCATATTTTCTGAACTTCAAAGTACTGAGTACAGTTGAGTTCCAGTCCTAATGAAACCTTCTAGGAGCTTGTATTTCATACATTTTAATTTGAACAAAGGTGAAACTTGGAAAGTAAAGTTCCTTTCACTGAATAATATTTTCAACAAAACATTTTTAATTTTTTCATCTTTGATTATTCCTGTATCTCAAGTATTGTGGAAGAGGGAAGTGATATAAGTTGTCTCACTATACAAGACAACTTAAACAACAAATAATAGAAAGAGGTGAATTTTCAACTGTAATTTGAAAACATTTCTGCTCAGAAAGGAGCTTAATTTCTAAAAAGAAATAAGGAGGGAAAAAGTCTCATTTCCCTTGAATAAACATTACATGTTTCATTTCATACTGTTGACATGGTGGTGGTATACTGTTGAGTGAGTGCACGCATTCCTCTTGGAGAGCAAGGAAGATGAGTCTCTTGGTAAACTGCAGCTCAGTATACTTGACCTTGAGTTACATGTTGCTTTTCAAAACAGTTCAAGGTCTTGTTCACTGCAGCCTTTAACAACCATAGGGGTTGCTACCATAGGGATTAACCCTATGTCTTTCACAAGCACATAGCACTGGCCAAACACAACCTCTGACAACTTATGTGAGTTGTAATGCAACAGGGCAAGAGCATGTCTTCTTTTTGGCGGTGTGATCAATCAGTTCTTTCATGAGAAATATTTTAAATAGGAGAACATTCATTGTGTCAACCTAACACCCAATCTATGAAACTTACTGGTATCTGTCAAACTAAAAAAAACTTTTGCAGTTATACATTTTGTTTCAGACAATCAAGATCTACAGCTTATAGAGCTGACATTGGGCCTGTCTGGTTCCTTGCATGATTTTAGATGTAATGGATATCACAGGAATATTTTCATCTTACAAAGCACTGGTAAAAGAAAACTCTTGTACTCACAGAGTCAGAGAAACAGTCACTGGCCCAGTGCTGTACTCAAGTAGCAAACTTAAAGGAAAGAAGTCCATTTTCATGAGTTCTTTCATAGCCAATCTTTTCCTGGTAACTGAAACAAAGTGTCTGGGTTAATAGTCTTGTATTTATCAGTTAACTCCAGATTAATCTTGTCATGTATATAAATTCTGTGAGTACCATATGGGCGAGTCTTCCATGGATAACATACACGGGAGACGGATATAAATACATAGCTTGTGATGTATCCACAGTAGAGTCACAATTTATTTCTGGTATGCACGACATGCATCTGTGTTCTTACTAGGGAAAGTCTTATCTTTGCTGGTATTCTGAGAATTACATTGTGCAGAACAAAATATGTAGAAACGAAAGTGAGTGTGTGTAAACACAGGTCCTATGGCAACCATCATTAACATGCTTCTTTTGTAGGGTTTAGTGATCCAAAAGCCAAGCCAGTTCTATTGGTCTCTTAAAAACTACTTAGAAGATTATACAGCTTTCTGCTGCATCAATACAAATTGTACTTAATTGAAAAGTGATATCCTGTGTATGCTCTTTCCTTTTCAAGTACTGCCATTTCATTTGGCATAGGGATTTGCATAACATGTAGTCAGTAGTTACTACTTCATCTAAAATATGTCCTGTGCTAGTTTCTTGTGGTGTCCTGGTTTTCAGGAAAAGCTGCAGTTCCAAGGGGAAACCAAATAAATGGGTATGATAAACCAGAAGCACTTTGCTATGCCATAATAAGTGTTTTAATTTTTTTTAATTTATGAGAATCTAATCCCCAAGTATTTATTGTAAAGGAAAAAAAGGTGGTTTACAAGTATATGTGCTGTGGCCTGTCAACTTTGATCTAGGAGAAAATCAATGGTTTAATTGCTCCTCTGATTCTTGTTAATGTAGTTGTTTCTATGCTGATCTAAAGCTTGGTTGTTGTCATAAACAATTAAATTCTTCTTTGTGTTTTGTATTTTATATTCTATATTTTTTGGGGTTTTTTTGGGGGTGGGTTTTTTGTTGTCTATATTCTCTTTTTGTGGGAAAGGAATGGATTGTGGTCTTTTGACTTGCAGCATATCTATATAGTCTTCAGACTCCACAAGTTTATGGACTGAATAATTGTAGGAGAAGAAAGAGCAAAGCATAACGAAAAACAAAAGTAACTTGCCCAAGAAATGTGGAAGAGTGCTGGAAATTAATAAGTATTTTTGGAACTTCTGTTATCATTAAAAAAACCAAACATCCCCCACCCCCAATTTTTATAGCTCTATGCCTTCATTTATCACACATGCTATGCCTGTAGACTATATCTGTATGGATATTTTCCATGATGTAAAATTATGCATAGAACTGAGTAAATAATGGACTGCTCAGTTCAGTGGCTAAACCAAAGATTTGGAAGAAGGTCAGTTCAAAAAAGAACAAGTTTCTTTCTGCTCAACAGTTTTCTTAAAATGAAATGTTTTCTCTTGCTTTTGGATATGTTAGCTCTCTTCAAATTTTTCATAGGGTATTCAGAAATAAGTGTAGTACTTATCAAAAACATTTCAAACCCTGTAATTCCTCTCATTCCCATTGTGTGACGAACCCACATTTGTGTACTGGATATTTCACTGTTTTCCACCTCTGACATTTTCATTTGCCATATTTTCTCATGTTTTTCTGCTTAGAATAATTTTTCTGCATGTTTGGATTTTCATGGAATGTTGTGAATTAGACTATTGGGGAAAAAAATATATATAATATTATATGATATATATAACCAACCATCATCCAATACATGTTATATTTCTACTTACTAGTGTTCAAAATACAACTGAGGACTATGATCCCTCAAAAAGCTATATATTTTTACATGCAGTCCCACACAACCAACATATGCAATTAAATAAGACGTAATGAAGATTTGCCATTTTATCTGAAATGTCAGCTTTAACATATCTTAAGCTGTTCATTAGGAGACATTGTTTTGCTTTATACTGCAACTTCCTAGAGGTAGGTTTGAATACTCTTCTTGGAAACATCCTTCTTCAAATTCAGTACTGATAGACTCAAACTCAGATTTTTGGCAAACCCGTAATTTTGATGAAAAAATCAGAAATGGGCAAGATAATATTTTGAATGACCTTTCTTTTTCTTTGTTCAAAGTGATTTCTAACATGTTTTTTGTTAAATTACAACTCAACCCTCAGAATTGAGACCATATTTTCCAATATGTTCCTCAATACATTTTTCTGATTAAATAGAATTTTTATAATATATTTAAAGAAAATCCTGTCAAAATGAAACTTCTAAGTTGCAACTTCTGTGTGAACCTCTGTTTGGTTACTGGGGTTGTTGATGTTGAAGTTGTATTTTATGGTTAAAACCCACCACATTTCTTGCTTTGATTTAGTTTTTAGCTGGTGTAGCAGTTTTGGTCAGAATGAGTGTGTCGTCTGGAAAGTTGATTTTTAATGCCACAATTCTGAGTAGGAGTTTAGAATATTTAGTTTGACTATGCTATGCTAATGCTGGTGCATTAATTCTGAGAGGGATTTTATTTTTGTCTCCGCCAAAAGCTGTGGCTGGATCTCCATCATTATCATAAATGTAACCTGGTATCCCTAAAAATGACATATAAACAGGGACTTACTCCAAAAGGATAAAATTCACAGATACTGACTCTGTGTTTAGACTTTATGACTTTCACATCTGTTGAGATACAAGTTTTCATTACTACTGTGTACAGATCACCTGTTTTATTTCAGGATAAGCTAAGAAATGAACAATATTCTTAAATGCTGTTTTCTGGTATGCTTGAAATACTGTAAAGTAGCTTATTAAAAAAAGAACCACGGTAATTAATATTAAGTGCTAAATATAAACTATAGAGTAACATAACATTGTCTTGATTAAAGGCAAAAGGAGGTAAAGGTGAGGGATATGATCAGTCACAAACCCATGGACTCTCCAATGTCGCTCCCCTGTATGGTGATAATGTACCTCTTTCATATGCAGTGAAATAATATGTGAAAATTATTGTACCCTAATGACTCTGCCATTAAATAATTTCTGTCATTATTTAAGCCACTGAGTAACTTGATGGAGTCACTTAATTTTCCAGTGCCTCATTTCCAGTGCATGGGAGGGAATGGAGATGAGGGAGTCAGACTCTTCTCATAAGTGTCCACTGACAAGACAGAAGGCAACGGTCACAAATTTAAAAAAACAGGAAATTTCATCTGAACACAAGAAAACAAATATCAAGGTGTTCTGTCCAGACTGTGTTTAATGATGTGTCATATTTTAGTCATGTTTGAAGGAAAAAATGAAACATATTACAATTAATAGATTCAAAATATATTCTCCTAAATGTCTTATTGCACAACTTGGAGTTCTAGACTGAAAAACAATCTTAGGTTAACAGGAGTGCATCTTAAATGCTGCATTTGGGATTATCAGAACTGTTTCAATTAGTGCTAATTGAAATTATGCACCCAGTGCACTGAACTAAAAAATAATTTATGTAAGTTTCTTTATATTCTGACAGTTCGGAGATGGCTGAATCTCAGCACTCTTTGGCTTTCACTCTAGTGTTTTATGTGCAAGTCACTAAGTTACTCTCATTTTATGATACGTTTTTCACTCACTTTCAGAGATGATAAAAAATTGTTGTTGTAAACCAGATCCTCATATTAAATACCATAAGAGGAATTTCTGGGCAGTTCACACACTCAGAGCAAAAGTTTCTCTAAATTCTTCAAAAAAAGTTAAATGTCTTACAAAGGCTTTAAAAGTTTATGCATTGCACAAATGTTGTATAACAGTGATTTTTCTCAGTTTAAAATGTTTTTATTTTCCAAATGATGTCCTGTAATTACAAGCAGAATAAAGCCTTTAGCCTGTCTACTTTTCAACAACTCACAGAACCCTTTTTTATGGAATATGCACAACAAATAGACTGGGGAAACAGTCATGTTGATGCTGAACTGAATTTTCTCCCAGGCAAAACTTTCTACCCTGGAAGCTTTGGGCAAGGCCAATACAGTAGTCTAGACATGCATAATGCACCATTAAAGGAGTGAGACCAAATAACAGCTGTTGGAAGCAGTAAATCACTGAAGTCATGGTGTCTAATGGCTAAACAAATAAGAAAGATCATCCTTTGATTTAATTACAATATTGATTTAAATTTCCTGTTGGTTTCAGTTGGAGAGAATCCCAGGGAATGCCCTTCCCTCACTGATTTTGTGTGTGGGAATGAGAAATGCATAGAGTCCCAGTTCGTCTGCGACTATAAACCAGACTGTGAAGACGTATCAGATGAAGCTGACTGCAGTAAGTATCTTGTTGTGTATTAATGTAATCTCCAGTTAAAATTATAACTTTAAATTCTGTAGCATAGCTTAGGTGAATTTGCACAGCTGCTCAGAAGATAATTACAAGCAGCTTGCCTGCTTTCCCAACACAGAAGGTCTGACATTTTCAGATCTTCAGAGACATTTGCTGCAAAAAGTATTTAAGCGTGATTTAGTTGCAAGTGTAACTTACTCAAACCAAAGATTAAATATAAAAAAAACAACCAAACAAAAAAATGCAGCTTAAGGACTAAAAACATACTTAAGGAATAAAATCCATGGGTTACAATACAAATTAACTCTGAGAAGAAATGTAAACTCATTTATTAAGTTGAAAGCATGTTGAGCTGTCAATGTTGAATGAAAAAGCTAAGTAAGCAAATTAATGCACAATAACATTTAGACATGATTCTGCTATAAAAAGTGATTATTTAAAAGCAGGCCTGTCTTCTTTCAGAGTAATCCTGTCTTTTTGATCTGAGTTGTGTCACTTCTACATGTTCATTGTTCTTTCTTCTTGCTGCTACTGCAGAGCTATGAAAATATTTTCTTGCCTTTACACTATTACAGACCAGTTGGACAAAATCCAGTCTGTTAATATTTCTGGAGTCCTAGTGAATACTGAGATGAAATTTGTGTGCAGGTATTCTTCACTAATGCTGTTTGAGATGGAAGGACAGAGCTCAATTTTGAAAATCTGGATCAAGTTAGCAGACTTTCCAATTCAGTCTTGAAACTCAAAAGCAGTAAAACATTGTGCTTTTGTTCCTGCTCTATGTCTTTAAATAAAGTCACTGTCCAGACCAGACTTTTGGAGTAGGAAGTTTATGCAGTCCATATATACAGTTCAGTAATCAGTCTAATTCTTAATCTTTAAGTTGGAGGGCCAAATTCTGCCATAATGCAGATGTGATCTAAAGTACCTTTGTAGATAAAGTAAATGCATCACATGCATCAATTCATTGCTCACAGTGTTGAAGTCCAAGTACTGCATTGAAATCAACCAATGCTTGGTGATCCCTTGAAAATCAAAGGCATTTTCTCTTGCATGGGGTTGCTAAATGCTTTGACTGGACAGGGTTACAAAACCAATGACCCTTTATTGGATGATGTAAATTATACTGTTTTAGCCAGACAGCAGATTTACAACCTGGAATACATGTGAAGATGTCACTATTGGAGATTTAACTTGGAGTTTCTCCCTCTTTATTGTTTTCATAAAAGTAAATAACAGTCTGAAGTACATTCATTGAGGCTGGTGTCTCTATATCTGGTTTCTACTTCCTGCAGTGCTTTTCATTCCAATGGATTTTGTGAGTCATATTCATGGAAATGAATCTATGTTGAATGATAACTTCAAAAGACTAGCTTTTTTTCAAGTAGATTCCAAGAAAAGATTTTTAAAAGATAATCTGTATTTCTTGTATAGAATATTCATATTTTTTCAGGAGTTAGACAATGTAAGTGCAGCAAAATACTCTGTAAACTCACCCTTGTAACATTTTACAGACCTAACCGAGACACAGTAAGTCTGAATTGCTGTCCAATGTAAACTCCTCTGTAAAGTTATTCAGAGAAGTATTGAGGCACTTGATTTATTCTGTAAATATTGTTACAAGATATAGTAGCTTCAGAGGAGGCGGGGTGTCGTGTTGCCTGGAAGGACTGTGGTAGCATCAACTCTCTTTTCTTAGTCAGATAATAGATGGAAATATTTCAGGCCATAAATGATCTTGAAACACAGTAAAGCAACACAATCTTTGCTATACTGCAGAAAAGGTTTTCCAAGGGAAGAAAAAAAAATACTGATATTCATTTTAAATAAATAGAGTGAAATATCATTTTATTGTAGATGAAAAGGCTGTAGTTACATCAAAATGTTTTTATCAGTCTCTAGTCTTGCTGTTGCTGCAGAACTGACAAAATATCAAGTTAACAATAGAGGGGAGATACTGTAATCTGGCATACAGAATACCCAGATAAGCCTCAGGTATATTTCCCTATCTGCTATATCTTAGTTCCAACAAATGAGGCCTTACATTTGGATAAACACGCCTTTTCCCTGAGCATATATCTTATAGATGGGAATAAACAATATTAATGGGCACATAAACCTTCTAAATGTGGAAACCTAATTTTTTAATGAAAAGGCAACAGGAGCTGCTTAATCAGAAAAGAGAGCAGAACAGGGACAGAGAAAGCCCTTCACAGTCCCACCTGCCCCATCACAAGTGGTTATGGTCACATTTGTCTGCAATTTTCTCCTTTTCTCTGAGCTCAAGGTCCGAGCTTATTTCACATTCCATAGTTTTACACCAGTGTAACTCCAAAGAAATAAATGGACCATAATCTACTCAGCAGCAATCCCTCTGTGCAGGATTTACAACAGAATCTGGATGAAATGAATTGTATCCCTGTAGGCTGGTGGACTTTTTTTTTTAAAATAAACTCATGGAAATTATTTAGTCTATGCCTCATTCAGTCCAGTCAGGCAATCTTGCAAAATTTTCATTCTCTTTTAGTAACCCGCTGGAAGTACTGAGGTGAAAAAAGCACACATGAAAGCAGTTTCAATTTTCATGAATTGCAGCCAATTATACACCCAGATTTGATTAATAGCAAACCTCAGTGTTGATGAACCAACTAGAGGAGTGCTTGAATTATTGAAATAAAAGCAATTTTTCAGATAAATGGAACAATCCTCTTCTGATGGTTTCTAAATAGGCTCTGTTTACCCATAAAATAAAAAGTACCCAGCAGGTGCGGATATATCGGGTGGCTCTGTCAACCCTGTAAATACTGTTCATAAATATTTATTAATGATCGCCATCTGAAAGCACTGTTGAGATATTAGGGTAAAATTCCTGAACTGAGGTAATCTATTATGAATAGTATAAATTTCAAATGCATTTGGACTTTTATCTTGTTAGAACTGTATAAGAAAATTGTACTTTTTGTTTCGATTAATGGGTTCCCTTCTTTGCCCTATCTGCACGTGAGGGTTTTTGCTGTTGGAGTTAGGCTTTATTAGGCTTACATGATGACTGTAATGCAGTGCCAATGTGAACGCTCAGCGCATTTGTGTATTCCTTTCATGATTCCCGGAGGCCAAGCTGTGAATAGCACTAACACAAGCACAGGACGGTTGAGGTGGGAAGGCACCTCTGGAGATCGTCTAGTCCAACCTCCTGCTCAAAACAGGGTTCACTGCAATAGGTTACCCAAGGCTGTGCCAGTCAGGTTTTGAATATCTCCAAGAATGGAGACTTCACAACTTCTCTGGGCAACCTGCGCCAGTATTTGACCAACCTGACAGTAAAAAAAAGAAGTTTTTTCTTAACTTTAAAAAGTGCTTCCTGTATTTGAGCCCATTGCCTCTTGTCCTGACACTGGGCACCACTGAGAAGAGTCTGGCTTTGTCTTCTTTACACTCTCCCGGCAAGTATTTATACACACTGAGCCTTCTCTTCTCCCAGCTGAACAGTCCCAGCTCTCAGTCTCTCCTCATGAGAGACCCTTCAGTCCATTGCAGTACGGTAAGAGTACAGTACATTACAAAACATTACAGATCCTTCTCCTAGCATTCAGTGGGATATAGTTATTCACTGGGTCAAAATTCTTCTTCTTTTAAGGTATTTGTCCTAGACTTTTAACTAAGGTAACACATTTTTACAGAAAAACAAGTCCACAGGGTTACAGTGTGTGTGCAGATCTTGGTCATACAAAACAGGTTTATGATAATGATGTTATTTTTACAAAGAATGACATCAGCTGTTCTTTTAGCATCATAGTAGAAAATAGGAAAAAAACCCAAAACAGATTACTAAAATGTAATTAAATCTATTCTTTTTACCCGTATCCTTTATGCCTAGACAATGATATATAAATAGTTGTATTTTAATGTTGCAGAATACTTCTAGATCAAGAAACACACTCTAAATCCTCAAATCCATTTGAGGTTCTGAAATAGTCACAGTCAGACCTGTTTCTAAAATGCACAACTGACTGTGATGTCTAATAGTTTGGAACCTTTTCCCAGAGTTCTCTCACAGAGGTAGTCCTCACCCTCACTCAGTGATTGTATAGCTGCCTCTGCTTTATAGCTAATGAAAAGACCTTTAGAAGTCAAAGAAGAGTTTGCGACATTATTTGATTTGTCTCTACCACAGGATTTGTATAAACTTGTTGATTAATTACTTTTCCAACATCACCTGAAACATCAGAGGCAGATCTAGAAATGGGAAGTTTAACAAAGATCTGAATTCAGTCAGTGTCCTAATTACTAGAACTTCTCTCTCATCATAAAACTACCTTCATGCATAACACTCACAAGGATTAGCCAACATATGTTCATGAAAAACGCCACTGTGGAAGTGGAGTCCAGTTTTGCCAGCTAATTGGCTGGCAATCATTCTGTCCATTCACCTTGAATAATAACTAAAATTGATGAAGTCATCGGTTTATCCTCATGACTTACATGGGCATATATCTGTAATAAAGTTTAAGGCTGTTTATAGCTGCTTGGGAAGCAAAGGGTGATTTTTTTTTCTCCTCACTAACTACCACATATTATTTATGTCAAATACATGGAGCACAGGGAATCATAGCATTAGCTAAACAGAATCCTTTCCATTACTGTGTATTGTATGTTCATTTTAGCCTTTTACATATAAGAGCTGGGATGATAATTCACTTCTTGCTATATTTTCAGGTTACTACACAAGTATTCCAGGAAGCTGTAACTTTGAAACACAAGATCAAGAATGGACCACTGTATGTGGATTGACACAAGACCCTAGTGATGATTTTGACTGGAATATTAGCAACAGTGCTGTCATGGGACAAACAGGTCCTGATACTGACCACACACCAGGTATTGGATGAGTCCTACATCACTTCTGGGAAAATGAAATATTCACTGAATTAAAAAAATAAAAAATCCTGTAGATTAGTGCCAAGATAACAGCAAATCTCAGTGTGATCAGCTGAGCTTATTGTATATGCAGACAAATCATAGTGAGCAATTAGCACAGTTCACAAAGCAGTTCCAAAAAGCACTTAAAATGTTCACTTTTATATTAAAATTACAATAGAGGATATGTATCACAAAAAAGCCATGCAAAAAATATATTAAATGTTTTAACATATTGAGTCTTGTCATTTATAGTATCTGGTAACTTCTAGTTCTGTCTGAACACAAAATCAGACAGCCTGGCATAGAAGCCTGTTACCAACCTTTTTAATCATTGCTTCAGCAGCACTGTCATTTTATAGATTGCTCTTTTCAGAGTGGTCCTGACTATATCATTCTTTATACTCCACTTCAGCTTGATGCATTTGTTTAGTAATTTCCTAGACAATGAGCTGCTAAATATTGTGAAGATACTAATTAACCATCACATCTGGGACACAACAGACCTCTTTCTAAAACAGTACAGCATGCCTGTACAAATGCAGTAACTGTCTCCAAGTCTGCAATGATATTATTAATTAAGGGTCTATTTGAAAACTTTTAAAGAACTACAGATACAAAAATTTTAATACAATAAAAGAGGATATATTTGGCAATACTCACAGGTCAGTGAGATATTGCATCAGGTCTTGCTCAGAATTGCCATGGCAGTGAATCCATGCACTGCTGAATGGCTGAAAACCTTTGGAAAAACAAAGGTGCAAACAATAGTCCAGCCATCCATTTCTCTTAGGTCACCTGAGCACAACGTGTGGAGCTTATATTAAGCAGCACCTTGACTGACATCCGATAACCCTGACTGCTGTAGTCAATCTCTGGAAAACCTTGTTGCATTGTAGGCATTTTTATAGGCAGCTCCATGAAAGTAACAACTTTGTGTTTCCAGTATCAGTGTGCATCCAGACAAAACAACATTAGGACACCTTGCTAACCTCTAGCTAACTCATGCTTTTCTGAGAACCCAGCTTAATCTGTTGTTATCTTTCCCTCTCCCAATCACCTGTTCTGCATTTTTCTCACCAATCACTATTTTGTTCATTCCTTACAGAATTCACTGGATTCAAAAGAAATCTCTGTATGAAACCTTGTGTGTCAGGCCCTAATACTTGTGGTTTCTGTAAGTGTAACTGCAGTATTAATAGAAAACATTGGACCAATACTAGTGGAAGATGGTCATCTGACTAATAAGGATGAAGAAAAACCAGAGGCATTCAATGTAGTTTTTGCCTCAGTCTTTAACAATACTGATAGACCTTAGGCTGCCCGGTGCCCTGAGTGGGAGGACCACGAGTGTGGGAACAGTGACTTTCCATTTGTGGACACTGAAATTGTAGGAGGCCAGCTGTATCAGCTGAATGTTCACAAGTCCATGGGCCTGATGGCATTCATCCCAGAGTACTGAAGGAGCTAGTGGATGTTATTGCAGGACCCCTCTCAATCATCTACCAAACATCCTGGGAGTCTGGGGAGGTCCCTGCTGACTGGAAGCTAGCCAATGTTATTCCCATCTACAAAAAGGCTATGAAGGAAGACCCAGGGAACTACAGACCTGTTAGTCTAACCTCAGTTCCTGGAAAAATTATGGACAAGCTTATACTGTGAACTACTGAAAGGCATTTAAAGAATATGCAATCACCAGGCACAGTCAACATGGGTTCACAAAGGGAAAGTCCTGTTTAAGTAATTTAATACCCTTCTATGATAAGGTCACCTGCCTGGTAGATGAAGGGAAGTCAGTGGATGTAGTTTTTCTGGATTTTAGTAAGGCTTTTGATACTGTGCCTCACAGCATCATTCTGGAAAAGTTGTCCAACTGTGGGATGAGTGGATTCACAGTGTGCTGTCTGAAGAACTGGCTGAAGGGCAGAGCTCAAAGTGTTGTAGTGAGTGGGGCTACATCTGGCTGGCAGCCTGTCACCAGTGGTGTTCCTCAGGGTTCAGTTCTAGGGCCAGTTCTGTTCAATATATTTATCAACAGTCTGGATTCAGGAGTTGAATACACCATTAGCAAGTTTGCTGATAATACCAGACTGGAAGGTGCTATTAACTCTCTTGAGGGACAGGAGGCCTTGCAGAGGGATCTGGATAGATTGGAACATTGGGCTATGATTAATGAGATGAAATTTAACAAGTCAAAATGCCAGATTCTTCACCTAGGATGGAGTAATGCTGGGCACAAGTATAAATTGGGAGAGGAGTGGCTAGAAGCAGCCTTGTAGAAAGGGATCTGGGGGTGCTGCTCAACAGCAGGCTCAATACGTCAGCAGTGTGCCCTGGCAGCCAAGAGGTCAAACTGCATCTGGGGTGCATCAAACACAGCGTAACCAGCCAGACAAAAGAGTTGATTATTCCACGGTATTCAGTGTCGGTGCAGCCCCCCCTGGAGTACTGTGTGCAGTTCTGGGCCCCCCAATTTAAGAAGGATGTGAAGGTGCTTGAATGCATCCAGAGGAGGGCAACAAAGCTGGTGAAAGGGCTGCAAGGAATGTCCTATGAGGAGCAGCTAAAGACTTTGGGTTTGTCTAGTTTGGAGAAAGGGAGGCCGAGGTGTGACCTCATTGCTCTCTACAGCTGCCTGAGGAGAGGAAGTGGAGAGGGAGGTGTTGATCTCTTCTCCCTGATATCCAGTGATAGGACACATAAAAATGGTTCAAAGCTGCACCAGGGGAGGTTTAGACTGGAAATTAGGAAGCATTTCTTTACCAAGAGGGTGGTCAGACTCTGCAACAGCCTTCCTAGAGTGGTGGTCAATGCCCCAAGCCTGTCAGTGTTTAAGAGGCATTTGGACAATGCCCTTAATAACATGCTTTGCTTTAACTTGGTCAGCCCTGAATTTGTCAGGCAGTTGGACTAGATGATCGCTGTAGGTCCCTTCCAACTGAAGTACTCTGTTCTATTCTAATAACAAATTTCTGCTGTACAAAGAGTCTGACTTTAAAAGTTGAATTCACTGAAAGTGTAACTGGCTACAATAGTACTCTTCTCCTTGTCAACATTTTGAATAACCTACTTTTCCTAGAGGGTGGTACCATCCTAATGGATTCTAGAAAAACATGCAGTCATACACTGGTCCTTAAAGAATGTCTGAGGAGCAGTGTGGGTGGATGCACATGAAATTCTTAAGGTTCCTACCTAAGATCTTGGTTTAACTTGTCTTCCTGACATTGGCTTGCCAGAAATCTTAATATAGAAGTGTTTCCCTAGATGCCCCTACAAGATGTTGCAGACTACTACCAGGACACCTATTGATTGTTAGGAGAATGAAATGTATTGATACGCAATTACAGTTATCTGTGTTCCATAGACAGCAAGCTATAAGTATGTAATCTATTATATAAATATAACATCATAAAATATATAGATTATATAATATAATAAATCTGGATGGAATATTAATTTCCATCATAAATGTACAAATCTCTATATGAGAAGTGCTTAGCTTTTCTTTCCAGAAGATTTACTGGTTAGAAACCCTATTTTAATTTCCATGTAATCAGCAAAGAATAGTTAGTATTCAATGTAGAACTATCACAATCTCTACTGTTTTTTTCTTGAATTTGTAAGCAGCATGCTTTCCAAGTTTTGACTCTTTTTTTGGTGTTTTAGATTTCCAAAATCAACAGAGACATCTTATCAGCGGGTGGCTGTAACTGTTTCTGTTCTACTCATTTATCCTCCCTTTTCCTTTAGAGGATTCTGCACCTGCTGCAGGAACTGCCCACCTGATCATGAGGGAACTGCTTATCTGCCACAAATTACAGTTTTTCATTTCAGAGAAAGCAGACATACATACTATTTTGTGTTGCTACTGCAGGCTGTAAATGCGGAGGTTCATTCCTCTTGGAAAGAGACAGAACAGACAGGTAGAGGCAGAAACTATTGCAGCTGTCCCAGGCAAGCTGTTCCTTGCAAATCAGTAGTCTGACTTGCTTTCTTGCTGTTCCTTTGATGCAGTGTGATGAGAAAACAACCAGTAGCCCTTGGCTTTTCAAGGAGATTTTGTGTGCTTTTCTATTTCAGTTTCTCTTATTTAATTAGTTCTTCTTTGCTTCTGTGAAATTACCCAGCAATTGTAAGAAAAACAAAGTTAATAAAAAGTGAAGCAAAAGGAAAACAAAATTAGAGTAAATGTGTTTGCAAAATAATCCAGATTTACTTGTAATTTACTTGTAAATTAACTGGGCAAGAAATATTCACATTAGTTATAGAGAAATCACTTGTCAAAATTGCCAATAGCCTACACACTGATGACCCATAATGTCCAGAAGTATCTATCAGCCCATTCCTGACCCATATCCAATTCCTTCTTGTTCCAAACTCATTTCCTGTACTTACTAAGCATATAAATTCATTGTACAGAGCACACATGCCATTACAGCAATATAACAAAGCCTGTGATATTATACCAATTCTGTATTAAGCGTATTGGCGCAACTTTGTGTGGAGGAATCTCATACTGGTTTAAATGTGTCTTACATTGCTTCATCTAGCACCACTTAAACTGACATTACAGATTTCAGATGGATAGAAACGTTCATTTGAAAAAAATTTGCATCAGTTTAACAAAATTAACTTACTGCATTGATATAGTCTCTGGGACAAGATAAGCCCTGTGATTTGAAAACAAAGACTTTTAGTGATAAATAACAACTATGTTTTACCTGTTTAACATTCTGTAATCTGACCAGCTTATGCAGGGCTCAAATTTTAAAATAATGCTTTCCATACATTTCCTTCTCAAATTGTTCTTTCTTGCTCAAAACCAGGACACTTTCAACCTTTTGCCACTGCATCCATAAGTTATTTAAATATTCAGAGGATGTAGCTGATCAAATGCAGAACATTTCAACCTCAAAAACTTCAGCCAAGTGCAAAACAAAACTTGATTAACTTTTGCTATATATCATATATAATTTTGCCATATATCTTATATCATGTACCAATGAGCCAGGCACCTTCGTCTTCCAGTTTGCTGGTCAGTATGCAACTCTATAGGAACATCCTATTTGTGAATATAGTATATCCATGTCATTATAATATTTCAAGTATTTTTTTCTCTCCTGAGAAAATTTACATGTTCCTTGAAAAAGCTTGAGGCATAACATGATACCCAGATAACCTCACCTGAAAACATCATCTCAAATAAGATTGCTTCAAAGACAGCAAGAGAAACTAAGAACATTTCCTTGATAGCATTTACAATTTAAAAATAGTCAAAATTCTGGGTTTCCTTTGACTGAGATCCATACTAAATAATTCTCACTCTGAACAAATGATCATTTGCAGGTCTGTAAGAACGGCGTGTTGGGTAGCAGTTTGAAAGCCCACTACATAGCTTCACTTTATGAGTGAAAGGCCTAAAATTGCAATCAATTTTAGATAGAAATAACTGCAGATTACTCAGATGGGAAATAATTTTTGGTATTTTCACCCCGTTCCAAGTGAGTCTGACTCTTGAAGTAACAGAGCAATGAGCAGCTTTCTGGTTTTGCTTTCTTAAAATCCGTATTTGCCACCTTACTAATAACAAGTGCTAGATTGTATCTCAAATTGATCTTACAGCTGAAAAAAACTTCTTATTTTTGTTCTAACAAATTTTTTTTAGTGATGGAAAACTTGTAGGAGAAGGAAATAATTTGCCTTCTAGGTCTTATAATGAGGCTGCCAGCTGGGCATCTTTCTTCAGTCTGCCAGAAAATTTAGAGATCATGCCTTAGCATATGATATATATGATATTTTATGATATATATATGATATTGTCCTGGTTTCAGCTGGGATAGGGTTAATTTTCTTCCTAGTAGCTGGCATAGTGCTGTGTTTTGGATTTAGTAGGAGAAGAATGTTGATAACACACTGATGTTTTTAGTTGTTGCTGAGTACTGCTTATGCTAGTCAAAGACTTTTCAGCTTCCCATGCTCTGCCAGGCGCACAAGAAACTGGGAGCGGGCACAGCCAGAATAGTTGATCCAAACTGCCCAAAGGGCTATTCCATACCATATGACGTCATGCTCAGTATATAAACTGGGGGGGTTGGCCGGGGAGCAGCGATCGCTGCTCAGGAACTGTCTGGGTATCGGTCGGCAGGTGGTGAGCAATTGCATTGTGCATCACTTGCTTTGTATATTATTATTGTTATCAATCAATTGTTGCTCTTTACAATCATACCTGCTTAAAAGTTACACCCCACACAGATGTACAAATCATATATCTTATTCTTCACAAATCTGCATTCTTGAATTATTTTAGTGCAGAATGAGATTTGAGAAACTTTAAATTGCAAAGCATATGAAACTACACTCCTAGATTCAGCTGCAGAATACATGATCTCATATATGAGGGTTGGGTATACAGAGTGGGTATGAAGGCACCAAGTTTAATTTTAAGGATTTGAGAATTTATTGCCATAAGAAAGAGAAGATGGTATAGTGCAAATGCACAATTTACACAAGCTCATCCATAACTTAATTCAAAATCTCCTTCCACGGGAATAGCCATTTTCTTTACAAAATGTTCATCAATATTTCTTAATAAAACAAAGCAAAAAAATATCCTAATTGGCAGGGAATCAGTCTTTTCAGATATATCACTTGTTAATCAGCTGTTTACAAAGAGGCTTAGAAGAGCTCACACGGGGCTGGCTGGACTACTATTATGATTCTGATCATGTTTTATATGTCTTGTGTCCCTTAAAATAGAAGTTAGGATATATCCCTTAGATAAAAAATTCTAAAATTTTTCTTCTGAGAAGACTAAGCGTGACCTTCAACAGTGTCAACAGGAAAAAAAAAGTTTCACTGAGGTATTCTACAAGTTTGAAAACAGAGCTTTGAGAGAGCTTACTTAAAAAGTTCTTGCTGAAATAAAGCTTAATAAGCAGCCTTACTCATTCTGAGTATCTTACCAATGTGTTCCATCATTTTAAAGAATTCAAGTAAGTAAAGGACAGATAGGACTGACTGGCTGACTTTCTGAATGCTATTAAAGAAGAGCTGGGTGGTTTGGGACAGTAACGTTTGGAGTTTATATGCAGAAGCTCTGACTTGATGACTTCTGCAAGGGTTGGAGGTGTGGTATAGTGGAGAGATACCACACTTTAGAAGATACTGTTTTGCCCAGTTTACAGAGAGGGACTGAAGGTATATTTGCACATATACAGCCTTTCTAGTTTATACTGGTATTTCATGATGTCCTTGAGATAATCTTCCCAGATGACCCAAAGGTGTGGTATGTGTGCCCTCTGCAGAGGACAGCACACAAGCACACCAAGCCACGGCTCTACAGTAACTGCAATACAGGTAGGACACTCATGCTTCTCATGAGCTGAAATGCCCCTTCCAGAAGAGTAATGCAAGGGTGCTTACAAGGAGGGCTGTCCTTCTGCATTTTGGAGTACAGACTGTCTGCACGGCCATGACTGAAGCATATCCTACCACAGGAGAACCATCTGAAGGGGATAGCTTGCTCATAGTGTCCTCTATGCCCCTTAGCTTAGATAAAAAATGTATTTCTACCCTCCTGTTTTGACAGCAAAGCTGTTTGGTCAGTAAAAGTACATTAACAAAGCTCACCAGGCTGCCCAGACCTGCTCTCTGTGAGCTCAGAGTTTCAGCAGCCACTTGCAGTACTGCTGCCAGGTGGTGTGGGTGAAGGTGACTTGTGCCTTTCATCCGTTGATGCTTATTTATCGAACATACATAAAATTATAGACAATCCTTTTCCAGATTAAGTGAAAGTGGCCTGTCCACCATGATAAAGACCTTTGGTTGATGTCTTAGGCAGGGATTTGGTTGATGTGTCATGATACCAAGCCCATTCGTTCCTATATACTATCATACCCTGTGTCGCCCTCTCGTCTAAGCTTTTGTCACCTTTGGCACTCTCCAGTGGGGACTGGGTCCCACCTTAGATAGATAGAGAAAATAAGTCAATTTATTTACAGTCGATCAAACCAATTACAATTCATTAATCTTACAACAGTCCAAGCCTGGCTTGCAAACATATGCACAATGTCTACCGATGAAAATAGTGCTCGATTCAATAAACAATGAGTGACCTTTTCCTGTCAGGAAATGGAGAGTCCAAATTCTTTCAATAACTTGCAATTGCCTTTGTACCATTTTCCCCATGCTCCTAGTGGAAATCCCATAAATTTGATATTGTTGGTGTTCATCAGTTCTCAAGTTTGCTTTCAGGTGTTAATATTTCTTAACTTTCTCAGCCGCTGCATCCACCAGAGACTTTGATTTACTCTCCTGTCTGACCATGATGTCTACCACTATAGTTTTGTCTCCCTTAACGAATACCAGGTCTGGCTTGTATAATTCATTCTGTTCATCTTTCAGCCATGGCTCCTGGAATACTATCCAGTCCTTCTTTTTCACCTCATTAGCCAGTAATTAGCCACAAAATTGATTGTACCTTTCAATCCTTGCATCTTGTACCACTGGGCAGTACCCGGTAATATGTGAGGAGGTCTCATTTTCCACAAGACACTGTTGGCATGACTTAATTTGTGTTTCTTGCCTACCCCTTACTAAAAATTCTCTTGTGGGGTAGACGTTTGCTCTTAGCTGTAACACCATGATGAGCTTTCAAATTGAGCTGTCTCAAAAAATTAATAAATAAAATCCTCTGATAACATGATGACCACTCTCTGATCCCAGATAGGTGGAATTTTATCCTTATCCCCTCCTGCTGCAATCCACAGCCTTTCAAATTCTTTCTCAATACCTTCCTCTCAGATGACTGCTTTAATTGTCTCATCCTAAGACTGTGCAATTCTGTGTAGTCTTCAGGCCTGTGTACTGAGAATCGAGCCAGAGAGCCTGGTAATACCTAAACTTCCATCTCGGGTGCTGGAATACAGGATGGCATCACAAGTACTTGCTGGAAGGTGTAAGCATTCCTTGGCAGCCTCTCGAATTGCCAAGTCAAGGGTTTTTAGGTATGCCACTTTCACATTGACATGGTCTTCCAAGTAGATCAATCATGGAATAGTATATCTTTTCAAGATGTCAACCATCTGAAATGGTTTTAATGCAGCCTTTCCAATCCGTTGTACCCATGCCTTCATTTTTTCCAGTAGTTCTGGTTTTGATATTCCAGTCCATGGGTCAATACATAGACCCAGGTGCTTTTCAGAACTACTGGCTTCAATCATATTGAGGAAGGTGCCACTAATTGTCCATGGAGGACAGTCATTGATTGAGTAAGAGTCTTTTATCATAAAATGGCCAATCTGATGGTAATTGGCCACCAATCGTTGATGTCATTCTGGCACTCAGGCAAGGCAGGTTTTGATGTTAACATAGTCTGACATTCCCTTCAGCAGCATGATTTGCTTATTCCACCACTTGCTTTATGGTATGTGTTCATTTCAGGTGATAGGCCCCTTTTGGGGTGTAAGAGAGCGGTATCTTTTTCTGCTTGGAACTGAACAATGAATTTTCTTTTATGCTACCTTGTGGTTCTCCAGCAGCAGCTGAATGGTAGGAAATGTGGATATTTTGGCCCACTAACAAGCCTCAGGGCTTTGAAATATTCCCTACTGCCATGCTGCATGACAGAGAATTTTCCTGGGTAAGAGCTACAGCAAAGGTGTTCCTGACTCCTGCAATGTCAACCTTCAAATTGATGCTTAGAATCTGTGAGTGAGTGTTTGTGTTTGCAGCCTGTTTTAAATTTGTTATTCAAATATGAGTCAAGTATTTACACAAGGATAAAAAAGGCAGAGTGAGCTCTGAGGGAAGGTTATATTAATATCATATGTAAAAACCAGAAATACACAAAGTATTAACATGGAAGATCTCTGTACAACCAAGGTAGGGTGTAGGTGTATGTGGTAAAAGATACCAGTATCTGTGTGTGTAAAAATGCTTATGCTCTGAAGCATAAAGTAGTACTGAAAAACTATAAATATTTTTTATCTTTTTATTAAGGTAAAGGACAGCATTTTTTGTATGTAAACTCATCAGCCCAGAAGGAAGGAAACAGAGCGAGGATAATGACCACCAGACTCTTCCCAGCTAGCCTTGGGGTCTGCAGGGTTCGTTTCTGGTTCTGGATGTTTGCTTCTAGGCAAACAGGAGTCTTAAAGGTATGAGAAAAAAAACTTCTACTACATCACAAGACAGTAATATTTGCTTCAGTAATATTTGCATTTCTGTGTCTAGAATGAGCAAAATCTCAGAGCTTACATTAGCAGTACTTCATCACAACTTCACTGCAGTCACACCTATATACAAAATTTTTGCCGACAAGATCAACTGACAATTCTGTTTTAATTCCACTTGAAGTCCTTTTCCTACATATATAAGAATTAACATATCATGTTTGACTACCATACTTAAACCTAACAAACATTAGCATAGCTCTTGTCTGCACAATTCACTGTTTAACATAAAATAGAGGCAATTTCCAATGTTTAGGACAAAAACAAGATGCAGTTTAAAAGAAAAGTTTTAAACATATTAATGTCACCAGGTATGGAAGGGGGTTTGATTAAAATAACTGGAAACAAAGCATTTAATCATAATAACAATTATAGCTCAAGCTTCCATGAAAATGTCTTCTTGCTGTTCTCCAAGCATCCATAATGGGCACACTTTTAGTTGTTAAGTACCCTAGTAAAAGTGCAAGCAGTGATGTGAACCCTTGGCAAAAAACTCATTTCATGTGACTCACTGAATAAATATGTTACATAGTGCCTTTGTTAGAGGTCTGAGCAAGACTCCTATCTGTGGCAGTTTGTTAAATTTTGAAAATACAGGTTATGTCAGTTTTACTACGGGTGAGAGAATTTAAAGATTTGCATATACTGTCAAACTCCTGAACTAAATTAGTCTATGTCAAAAGTGAGTAAGAATATTTTTGTGGTCTTGGACCTGGAATTCAGTCAGGAAGTTTGGACCACTGTTTTTGTACTTACTCTGTCTTTGGCCTGGTTCTCCACTGTAAAGGACAATCTTATCACAGTTCCATGGGATTATCGTGCAATTCAGGCTGGAAGGGCCTCAGGAGGTCTCTAGGGCAACCTCCTGCTCCAAGCAGGGTCAGCTACAAGATAACACTAGGTGGCTCTGGAATTTGCCCAGTCTTCAAAACATCCATAAATGGAGACTACTCAACCTCTCTGGGCAACCTCTGCCAATGCTTGACTGTCCAGCATGAAAAGGCTTCTCCTTATATCCAGCCAAAGAATAATGTTACCTTTCATTCCACTTTTTGTCTATCTTTTTTCAAGTAATTTTTTTCAGGATGGGGTTTGCATCTCAATTTTATCTCTAGCACCTAGTTCATGGGTACTCTGAGTATTACTATAAACTTAAATAATAATAACCAAGAAAAAAAGCTGTATTATGTGAAGTTAGTATAAGCAGCAGATACTTCTGTTTTTCAAACTGTTTTTAAATGAGTTTCAAATTATGTTATTTTAACATTTCTTTCTATTCAGTGAATAAAAATGCCAAAATGTATTCTTCCCAAAGATACTTCAGTTATTTAGGATGAATTTTAAGTAGTGTTTATATTGCAATCTTGTAATTTTATTACCTGATTATAGCGTTTAAAATACTCCACCAAGTCTTCAAGTCCATTCTTTCCAGTTTAGATTGTTTATCCTTACACACACACAAACTTAAGATTAAGAAAACAAAACAGTAGGTAAAGGTCAAGAGTAGTTCCAGATTAAAATGAAGTAAAAAGCAAACAACATTTGCTTTTTGGATCTGTTGGTAACTGAAATACTGTGAGATTATCTATTTGTTTAAATTCAAGTATCCTGGACATTACAGCATGCAAGAGTGCAGACAAGATTTTTTTGCAGGAGTTTCTGAAGTTTTTCAAGCATCACAGAACACTTTGAATTAGTGAATAAGTAGATGTGTGGGGCCTATGTATGAGTTAGTAGGCAGACAGCAAAGCAGAGCCTGTGTTTTAGTTTGGGGTTTTTTTTCATTTTAAACAGACTAGTTTAATTAATTCTCATTACTTTCAATTTCATAAAGATATCCATAAAGAAATGTCTTACTCCCACATACAAATAAGGTTGCCTGTTTATGGCTTTGCCACATGTAGTCTTTATGTAGAAACATATAACAATATTCATAACAGACTGAAGTACTCAGCAAGGAATTATCATCTTATCACAGACCAAATTTACCCTTCAAGACGTTTTGCTTTTTTCTGTCGAACTAATAATCTATTTCAACATCAACTGTTGCTTTTATCAAGAATATAAATGAACTGTAACCATTTAAGTGGAAAAAAAAAAAGCCTAAAGGAACAAAAAAGAAAAACAACAAAACCAACAGCCCAAAACTTCAAAAGCAGCAGCTCAGTGAAGATTTTTGTTCAGGTTGCACTGGAGGTGAAAAAAGTCAAACTGTAATAGGAAGTCTGAATAATGTGTTAGAATATAATAACATCAGTACAAAAGCTGATGTTATAGCTATTATCTGACATGCAGCTATCTGGTCAAGTCTGGATTGAAAAAAAAGGACTGCAGAGATAGAACATACTGATATGTGTGATTAAAATGACATACAGGGAATCTGTAAAAAAGAAAGATAAAAATGAAGTATGTCTTGGCATAGGAAGTAGATGTGGTAGAACTACACAAAATAATGTTAAGTTATGGGAATAATCTTTTTTTTTTTTTAACTCAAAAGGAACTATTCAGTGAGAATAGAGAAAAAGGAATTTAAAGTTCTTCTCTTCTGTATTCACAATGCACATTTCAATTGCAGAATCCTATTGTCATAAACTGTAATTTGTTCATAGGGAAACCAAAAGCATAGGCTATTATTATCTTTAAAAAGGACACAATGTTTACAGCAACTCCTGCATTCACATAGAATGGAGGCTATTTACCAGAGATCTGAATACTGATGCTTCAGGACATCAGTCAGCTATTAGCCACCAGGAGGAAAATGTTGCTTTATAATGCTTAAGTACAAAACAACTAACTTGCCTTAGGAGTATAGGGTAACAGCCGTTGAGAGGCGAGTTATTCAGCACTAAATATATGACTGGTCTAATATATCGATTAATAAGCTCTGAACAAGAATAGCTCTTAAAATAAACAATTTTACTGCATTATGCTGCAAATGTAAATTTAAAAAAATTATTTCTTTTTACATTTTTATGACCATTTAGTTGCACTTAATGAAGCAAGGGAGAGGTTTCAGCAAGAAATGGAAGTGATTTTCACATCTGTTTCATTCCAGTGGGGATCCTATTGGTCATCTGTCAGAGAGGTAGAAAACATTCAACTTTCATTAAGCTTCAGCACTCTGTCTCTGTCTGTTTACTTCAGGAGTTTGTCATACAACTGAGAATTAAAACCAAAATTAATTCCCAATATGACAGTATAATTCTAATATATCAGTTTTCTGCCCTGGTATTTGTTGATACTAACAGAACTGAGGTATAGTAAATTTTGGTACAGGGCAGATCAATTTTACTAAAAATGACTAAATTTTTTATTACTTCAAACTCATGGGGTAGCTTCAGCCCAAGGAAGATGTGCAATGATGACTGCCAAGGAACATGAGGAGTTCAATGTGAGGCATGATCTTAAGGATGTAAAGCAGAAAATATAGTATCATTATTCACTGGAGTCAGTGGGAAGTTTCCTCAGCTGACACAAGCTTCTGGTGCCTAGTGAAGTGAAAATACAGGTTGTCTTTCACAAGATTTTCCTGCTCCTTTGGCTGGTGGTTAAAGACTGTATGTTGGGAATGATGGGAGAATACACCTTTTATTATGCACCTTTCAGATCTTCATTGGCTTCTTGGCTATTAGTCAGTTAATTAACCTTCCAGATGGAACATAGTACCTTCCAGCATGCCAACTGCTAGAGTCAGGCAGATCAGGAAGATAATACGTTATCTCGAAAAGTCAGCATGAGGGTACAGGATAGCCACGTGAGTTGTAACTGCTGATGACTAAGTAGAAAATAGCAGTTTGTATTTCATGACCTTCAAAAGTACATGTATTTTCCCCATCCCCAAAATGAAATAGAGGTTGAAAAAAGGATTCAGGAGTTTCTAACACACAGGATGTGCTGTGGAGAATTAGGACTGAGTCATGATTTTAAGGCAGGGAAATGGGATTTGTTAAAGAATGTTCTTCACATATGGACTACAAATGAACCAGCTGGCAAAGGCACCTTGGAGAAAGACCAAGAAGCAAGTACAAAAGCTTCACTCACTCATTCATCTCATGCAGATTATCACACTAAATTCTTCTTAAAAGCACTGCAGAGTGTGTGTTGGGTGTCTTCACTCCTGAGCTTTTCACTCTGCAGTGAATGAAGTGATAGCTCTATTTCTGTAGGTTCCCATTCTTTGTGATTTTGATTGTGTGTGTGATCTAGAAACAGTGTCAGCACAGAATAAGGAATAGACAGATAGTGACTAGTTAGTACAATACATGCTTATTACTTTTAAATTAAAATTATTTTAACATTTTAATGTTAACTAGGCCACAACTAGATTGGTATTAGCTGGAACACAATCTCCCCAGACTGATTGATACAGAGTTGTTCAATGGGACTTTGCTACAGGTTATTTTTCATTATATGCCATATAGTGGGATTCATCTTGCTAGCTTTTTCCCCTTTCACATGTTAAATTGTTTCCACTACCAGGCTAGCTTGTACACAATTCATAGGATGCTGTGTAGGGGGGTGTTGGGGTCTCTGGAGGCACTAAGCACACCACACAGCTGTAGCTCTCTACGCTCTAGGGACTTCATATCCACGAGAATTTGCCCTACTTTCATGTGTCATATACATTTACACAGGCCAGCAAAAATCTTCAATACGCTAAACTTCCTTCCTGTCCCAGAAGATGCTTCAAACTCTCATCTGCATGAGTAATCTCAGTGAGGAATACAGTATTACATCTTATAATTGTTTCTTCACTCTGTGGGCACAATCTCTGACAGAATAAGATCTGTATCCCCAGCTAAAGAAACACACTCCTTGGGGTCCCTATTATTCTAAACTCCATTGTAATCTCATATAATTTAGCATATATTTTAAATTATATATCATTCTTTTGGAAATTTCAGCTACAATTTTTTGAAGATGCATAAGAACACAGACCCTTTCCTGACTTAGTTATGGATAGATAAAGACTTTGGAGAAGTGAAGTAAAAGTGTGCAGGAGTACTTTGGCAGAAAGTGGGATTGAAGGATTTCCCCAGGAGCATACATGAGAAATGGAGCAGAGCTGGGAAGTCACCTGAGATTTCCTATGAACCAGTTTAGAGATTTACACTAGATCCCATTTGTTTCCACAGGTTACTTATATGCTTGTTATGAGAAACTGTACACCAGGTTTAAACTTCAGTCAAACCTAACTGAGACACAGCCACATAAATTAACACAACATATGACCTAATCCATAATAATTACATATGTGCATGCCTTTACTCTATGGTAAATGAGTTAAATCTCAAAGAAAAGAAAGACAAGGCATATAAAATTACTTTAAAGGCATATAAAATTACATCTAGAAGAACAGAAGCTGATGTCATCAAAATGTTGCATTTTAGACCCAGTTCGACTTGCTGCCACCTCAGACCCATTGGCTAGTGCACATACAGCAGGTTTCATGACGGATTTATTGTTTTCTCTAAGCTTGAGCTGCAGGGTTGATCTGCATGTACACAGAATGACTCCATGCTCCGAGACCAGGCTCAGTATGGACATGATTCAGTTTCTCTGTACATAGACAGAACTGCTCAAGTAGGCAGCATACTTTGAAATTTTTACTATGAAAAGCTTCTCCTACCAATGCTATGAACAGAAATGGAAAAAACACATCTGATTTTAAACAATGGGCCAGTCTTTAACTGTCCTGTTAAAAGATACTCTAGTACTGTCTTCAAATGTTTTTGATTCTTCCCCAACAGGGTAATTTGTGCAGCTGTGACACTTTTCAATGAGATATACTGAAAACAATATTATCTCAATATTAACCTTCAAAAAGTAGAAAATACTCTTGCATGATACAATAATAGCTAAAACCACACTAACACTATTATGTGCTGTAAAATTCTAGATCACCGAGATTGTTATATTTCATGATTGGTAAAATAGTGAAAGGTTCCAGTGACACATACAGTTGTTGTAACATAGTCCTGACTTCCCATGTAAAATTATTCTAATTAAGGGTTTCAACTTCTTAAGGCCTTAGAGCCTGATAATGTGATTACAGACAGTTTTTCATTTTTTATGGGTTGAATCAGCTATTTCTTCTCGACACCTGTCCTTTTAGCTCTGCAAGATGCATGCTTTTAAGAAGACAATGACAATGGCCCGTGATAGACTATGTAACAGTCCTGTAACCGAACATTAGGCTCGACTAAATTAGGTCCTGATTTGGATTATTGTATGTCAGTCTTCTTGATGGTCCCCTCCTCCAAAACTGAAAGAACTTGCAAGAGCGTTCAAACATCAGAGATATTTTAATCAATACATCAACTTCTATAAAGTATGTGGTTCCCGGTGCCATTTGGGTTTTCAGCTTATTTGTCCCACCAGGTTGGCTGGGAGAGGAAAAGGTATGTTGTTATACAGATCATTAGAATGGGTTTAAGTTTAGAACTTCTTGGATCTCAGGTTTTGTGTTCCATCATTAAACTGGGGCACTCAAGTGGGAACATGAACCCATGGGTCACTGGAAAAATACTCTAAAGTCTTAAGAGAAGGATGGTGTTGAAAGTGATGAGGAGAGGATAGTGATTAAAATATTCAATCCCTTAAAGAATTAGTCATCATCTGGAATGGATAGAACATGCCTACTTTCATTACTCCAGTTCTTTTTCGTTATGGAATCATAGAATTGTTTAGGTTGGAAAAGACCTTTAAGATCATCCAGTCCAACCACTAACCTACACTACCAAGTCCACACTAAACCAATCAAGGGTAGACTAGACTAAACCATGTCCCAAAGTGCCACATCTACCCGTTTTTTGAACACTTCCAGGGATGGGGACTCCACCACCTCTCTAGGCAGCCTGTTCCAATGCTTGACTACCCTTTCTGTGAAGAAATTTTTCCTAATATCCAACCTAAACTTCCCCTGGCACAGCTTGAGCCCATTTCCTCTCGTCCTGTCACTAACTACATGGGAGAAGAGATGAACACCCACCTCACTACAACCTCCTTTCAGGTAGTTGTAGAGAGAGACAAGGTCACCCCTCAGCCTCCTCTTCTCCAGACTAAACAACCCCAGTTCCCTCAGCCGCTCCTCATAAGGCCTGTGCTCCAGACCCTTCACCAGCCTTGTTGCCCTTCTCTGGACACACTCCAGCACCTCAATGTCTTTCTTGTATTGAGGGGCCCAAAACTGGACACAGTATTCCAGGTGTGGCCTCACCAGTGCCGAGCACAGGGGGACAATCACCTCCCTGCTCCTGCTGGCCACACTATTCCTGATACAAGCCAGGATGCTGTTGGCCTTCTTGGCCACCTAGGCACACTGCTGGCTCATGTTCAACAGGCTGTCGACCAACCCCTCCAGGTCCTTTTTAGTCAGGCAGCTTTCCAGCCACTCTTCCCCAAGCCTGTAGCGTTGCATGGGGTTTTTGTGACCCAAGTGCAGGACCCGGTACTTGGCCTTGTTCAACCTCATACAGTTGGCCTCAGCCCATCGGTCCAGCCTGTCCGGATCCCTCTGCAGGGCCATCCTACCCTCCAGCAGATCGACACTCCCACCCAATTTGGTGTCATCTGCAAAGTTACTGAGGGTGCACTCAATCCCCACATCCAGATCATTGATAAAGATATTAAACAAGGCTGGCCCCAAAACAGAGCCCTGGGGAACACCTGTTTTAGATTTCATAAGATTTTGGACACCTGAGAGGGAAGAGAAACTACCTGCATAATCTCCAGACTGTCCTGTGCTTGGCGTTAATTCATCAGTTGTTGGTTAATCATTAATTCATTCACTGTCATTGCTTTCACTATTTCGTGATTTTATTTATTTTTTATTTATGGTGTTGCTAAATATAGTTGAGCTAATTTACTGTGACAGCCTGAAACATTGTATTATATATATATTGTATTATAAATTGCTTGTACAGACAACAGACTTAAATCCCTAGAGGCTAAGCCTTTTATTTATATCTCTAAAATCTTCACCCAGTCTATCAACTAAAAGCAAGTCACCTTTTAGAGATGAAAGGATAGCTCAAGATCCTTCTCACTCTTTCTTTTCTCCAATGTTTAGATGAATTTAGGGTTAGGTCCTTACTCATCAGTTTGTATATGTCAGGCCAAAACTGTCTGTAGTTTTCCACTTAGTGATTGTATTAGCAGTTCTTTTTATTTTATTTTGTTCTCATAGTAGCTTCTTATTTGCAGCTGAACTAGCATTAGAAAAAGTATTCAGTAATATTTGGTCATCACCAATAAGATGTGAGTTTGAACCATATGTAAGAGGGCCAGTACTACCCAGGCAGGTAGCTGCACTAGTGGGCTTGGGCTGTTACTCTAGCTAGCTGCGTTCCTCCATTGCTTAATGCTGGTTCAGTTGTACCTCTTGGGTTTCATTGTCAACAGGTATACACAGCTGAAGAACATGGAATGGATATTCTTATGTGGTCTTCTAGTAGAAATGAAGAAAACAAATGGATGTATGCAAACGTGGTTCTCTCCAGTAACAGTCCTTTCAGAGTTGCCTTCGAAGCTGAAGTGGGGTGGAGTGAACCCACAGAATTTGCTCTTGATGACATTTCTTTCATCCCAGCATGCATTGATGGAGGTATGCTATTACACAAATATTTACAATACACATTTTCTTTCCAGAGGGCAGAGGAAAATTGTAGGATTTCATATATCAATGTATATCACAGTTAACAAAATCCAGAATTTTTCTTTTGAAATTATTGCAACATTGCTATGCTTTTACTTCATTCCAAAGAAACTGTAGAAAAGAAATGGGCACAGCACAATAATGCAAAGTATATATTTTTCAAGGGAAAGAAAAATGTGCAAAGGCAAGAAAGATCAAATTTATCATGTATGACCCAAATGGCAAATAATTAACCAGTGCATTTTTCCCTAAGGGGAAGGAGCCATTATACCTATCAGAGGGATTGCTGTTTGTTGGCTGAGTGTAGTATCTGAATAAAGATATTTGCCCATGGATTGTGAAAGACAGATTCGTGCTATAACTGGTAGTTGAACATATGAGTAATTATAGCAACTCAGAATATTACTGATGTCGAGGGCTTGTTAGTGTTTTTATGAACCATGTTTGAGAGGGAACTACCATCACTCAACTGTATTGGTTTTCTTCTGTATGAAAACAGTCAGAGAAGACCTTAGTTTGGGATGGAAGAGTTTCATGAGTATCAATGTGGTTCACAATTATTTAAAAAAGAAAATGGTTAGTTCTTTTATCTTTGCTCTCTTCATAAAATATCTCTGCCGTATAGCAAAATTACCTCACTGCCATGCTCTTTGGGAATTTACAATCTCATTTCTGCTACACAAGCAATGAGACTTGAACTGTGTTAAAAAAAAAAAAAAAGAGTTAAATTTTAAACATGGCCTTATAATGCCATGTTTATTCTGTGAGAAAGGCAGTGGTTAAATCTGCAAAAGAAATATAGGATATGATACACTATCAGAAGAAAAAATTAAGTATGTGTGCAAATACAGATTCTGATAGGAATATTGGCCATTCCTTATTTTAAAGAGTCAAAGGGGGAAGAAAACCAAAGAAACAGAAAACTTTTTGTGTAGATCTTCATTCATAAGGACCAACTAGGAATGATTATAGCTAAATAAATGCCAATACAAATGTTATAAAAATGTTCTTGAATAACATTTTTTTCTATTTATACAGCTCTTATCATTCAGACGGGATAGTCTGTGTATGAAATAGTTGTCATGCTGTTCAAGAAACTGTTTGCTTTTGGTTTTTATTGTGATGAGTAAGCAGCTCCTTGGAGAATTAACCACATGCTGACTAAGGCTGAAAATGAAATATATGTTCACACAGGTGGCATTTGCTCAAACTCAAGCTCAACGAAAGTTTTGTTTATTTACTCTGAATAATACCACCAATAGGCTCAGGCAAATACTATTTTGGAATGTTCTTCAATATGCTGCAGACCATGTATATAAACAAGTGCTTGTTCTACCCTTATTATCTTAATCACCTTTGTTAATCATACCTCAAGAATTACTTAGGCAGTTTCATGGATAATATGCCATAATAGAAAGGGAATTTTTTCAAATTATATATTCTATGTACTTGTAATTAACTGGAAGACCCAAGTCTATGTTCCAACTATGTATATAAATCAATTTTCTACTTTTAATGGAACTTTTAGTTTGGTTATTTATTATGAATAAGCATGAATTCAGAGAAAGGAAAAAATCTTTTATGGAAAGTGTATGTTAAGGTATCCTGAAATAATCATAACTATAGAAATAAGGTATTCTGATGGAGTAACATTTTCTAATCACCTTATTTTTCTCCAGAGGTTTTCCAGTTGTAAATACTTTAAAGTATCTAACTTGTAACACACTCTGTCCATTTTAGAAAATTGTTAGAGTTATATTGGTTACTTACAGTTTGTTGGATAAGTAAAAAACTCATACCTTATCTACATGCAACCATTTAAAAATAAATCAGACAGTCTTAGCTGGTCATCTAGGCTCTTTGCCCAGCTGCAGAAGAGGCAGACATCTTCAGGAGTCAACTTATATTCCTTTGTATGGTAAGTTGGCAATCAGCCTGGAATTAATTCTTACAAGCTACAATACTTACACAATGGAAATAGTAGTTTATCTTGCTCTATTCTGTATTGTCTCATCATTATTGTCTCGTCTGAAAAATAAACAGGCTTTTTCTTGGACAGTTGACATGTTTAACTTAAATGCAAGATACTTGTCTTTTTATTCACTTGTACGTTCCAGACAATTTCTACGTATTTTTTATTGTGATTTCTGGAGGTATAGGAAGGGTCTGTACATGAATTCTTTACAAAACATTGTTCTTTATAAGTCTATTCTTTATGCTCTTGCAAGACTGGCATAAATTATATTACCTAAATGCAGCCTAGGCAAGTCTTCTAGTATGGCCAATAATGGATACCTGAGGAAATGTATTAGAAAGAAAGAAGAACATAATAAATTCCACCCTCCCCCAATCTTTCCAAATCTATGTTAATCTGCTTCAGAGACTTTCTGAAGCTCTGAAGGTCATGCTTTCTGATAGCTCTCACCTTATTTTTCTTCTGTGAATTAGCTAGTTCTTTCTGAATATATACAAAAATTTAGTTATTGGAAAATGATTTTTCATTTAGTTGTTATTGGAAAAACATCTGCTGGCAAACCTTGCCACGTTGCAGGCTACAGGAGGTCTTTGTCATGTTTTTTTAATTCCTGTCGCATTGGATCCCTCTGCCTTACTTTGCTGTAGATCATCTTCCATTCATTTAAATCCATTACTTGGAATTCAAGTGCAGGGTATTCTATCTTTACCACTTTTTTTCTTTATACCTTCATTCATATCCTTTAGCTTGCATTAAACGTACCATCTTAGATGTATCCTCCTTAATCCTGATGCTTCCACAGTTCCAAATTCTACTAAGCCACCTCTTGTTCTTCATTTAATCAGGCATCTGATTTCAGGCATCCTATTTTTACATTCCCCACACATTTTTTGCCTCCACCAACCACTCCACAGTTGTATGTGCATCCTGACAATTCTGCCAGTTTCTTCTACCATCCATCCTCCTCTTCCAGTTTTATAGTCACTCTTACCATTGTCCCAGGTGTGTATTTCTCAAAAAAAAAAGAAAAAAAAATTATCTAAGGAAGGCAATGTCCTAATGAGTTTGTGATAATATATAATCTCCTCTCCAGACAAGAAATAATATCTAGATGCTGTTAAAGTGTGCACTGACTTTCAGCAGTTTAGAAGGAAGAACCTATCTCTGACTTCTTAATATTGTTCCTGACAAAGAGCAGCTACTTAGGAGGAGGTGTTATTTTTTAACTAATAATTGTTTCTGAGTAACCGCTTAAAAATTCAGATGGTAAAATTTGAAGACATTACTTGCAAATAGTATAAAATCACTGCCCTGTACATATTTGAGCAAGAACATTTTCCTTTAACAAAAACGATGGGAAAGTTTACCTACACTACTGCCAGTCCTGCTTTGATTTTTGCTCATCATGTTTATTCAAAGACTTAGCTCAAAGAAAAGTGTATGGTCTGCAGTACAGGTTTTGTGTAATGGTCTCCTTTTCAGAAGATAGCTTTGCTGCTGCAGATCTTTTTCCTCTCTCGGTATTATTATTTTTCAGCCTGTCTTTAATTACTTTGTGTTTCCTGAGGCAACATGTTCTAAATAGAAGCAATCATAATTTAGCTGGTTGGGAGCTCTAAGCAATAAGGCCCTAGCAGCAGCTTTAATTCAGCTGAGGTTTTTATTTTTTTTTAAGTAGTCAGCCCTCATTAGCCATGAGAGTTTCTACAGATCCAAGAATATTTCTGAACATTTGGACTACGTGTGGTCAAGCTACTCCCTGGCCTATTGCAGAAGTAACTTCTAGCTGACACCCATGCATGGAGAGAGCTGCAGTGCCAGCTGTCAGTGGCACAGGATCTAGCTTATTTCAGAATCAACTGCTAAATGAGATGCACTCTTACCACTTTTCAAGGTCCTTTATTTTCTGCTGATAAAGGTGTGTGAAGATCTTAAATTACAGGAATTAGTGCATCTTAGGGACCAAAGAATTCAGTTGTTACTCTGTTCTAACCATCTTCTTTAAACTTTTAAGTAATACCTTGATTTTTTAAAAATCACTTTATTTTTAAATATCTTAATTTTTAAAAAATAAAAGTTAAAAAACTTTTCCATTTCTAGTTTCAGATGGACCAAGAATACTGAAATATTGAATTAGATTTTGTATTCACTAATACATGTCTCATGGCATTTTCTAGTTCAGCTGAAATAGGAGGCATCACAGAAGTTCTTAAAATTTCTGCTTCTACCTAACTTAAATCCCAGCATTAACCCAAAGATGCCTAACATCCAAACTGTATTCTGCTTATATAAATGAGAATGCTATGTTTTGTCACTCACTCATTACTGGAGAAATAAACTGGATGGACAAAGTCTGTGTAATTTAAATAGTGAGGTATTAGTTACACAGCACTTCCATGTGTTGGGGAAATATTCTCAAGAAACAGATAAATCGTAAATATATTTCGTGATCTCTTGCGGAGATCACCCAAGCAAAATATTTGTGCTTATGGAGATCTGCTGGAAGATGGTAAATCTTAGTACAAAGTCAGCACTGACTGCTACTCCAGCCCCTTCACACAGTGAATTTACCTGCTAGCCCCTCTTCAGCAACAGCTCTTTGTGCAATTATACCTCTAAATAGTACTGCTTTAAGTAATTGCTTTATGTTTTGGTTTATTTAAAAAGAATAGTTCTGACACTTTAAGATTAATATTGGGGTTGCATCTTGGGTATAAACAGGAGTGCAAACATCATGCAGCGCCCTAGGCTCTAGAGTGTTTGAGAAACCAGTATATGCTTTTCCACCATAAGTCATGCTTCCAGTGTTTATCACTGGTTCAGTATTAACATTGCTTAGTAAAATAATTAAAAATTCAAAGAAAATAATCTTCTACTCCACCTTTCTTTATCATTTTGTAGTTTTTAATTTCTTTTTTTAGCCTATATTTGCTTTCATAGTTTACTTCCTGCAGCTGCTCAGTGCTATCGGAAGTATTTTCCTTCTTTCCTTCTGTTTTGTGAACTATTTTTTATCATCCTTCATCACTTTATTTTAAAGCTTTTCTACTCATGTGCTTCTCTTTTTCATCCATTCCTTTCCTCTTCCTTAAAAAAGCATTTAAAAAAAAAAAAAAAGTCTTTTTAGTCTATCAACCTAACACATGAGGAAGGACTGCCAGTGTTACAATTTCCCCTCACACCCTACTGCAGCTTCGCTTTCACCTGGAAGATCTGTCTGCAGTGGAAAATATCATTATGTAAGGATACTTTGGAGATAAAAGGGCAAATCAAATAATGCAAAACACTCAGCACAGACAGAACATGTTGTCTCTAACACTGTGTCATCTAATCATGGTGGAATTGTGCAAAAATCAATGCTATTTCCCAGGCTGTTGTGGTTTGGTTTTTTTTTTTTTTTCCTAATATTGTCATAGTTCTCGACTTCACTGCATAGGTAACCAACAAAATGGTCATATTTGCTGCTTAGGTCCTGAAGTACAGTAAAATTTTCAGTGGTTGTTGATGGCTTTCACTTAAGTGAAAGGTTTGCTTTGACATGCCGTAACTCACCCAAGTCTTCCCATTGCTCTGTAGCAAAACACAAACTAGATGTGCTGTAAAGGTTTTAAATAATCCTTACATTGAGCAAGCTTTCACTTGTCATGAGGAAACAAATAGAAGCAGCAAATCAGAATCTGTGAATTACAAGACTGGATTTGGTTTTACATTCAAGCCCAAGCCACCTAGTACTTTCAAGGGTTTTTTAAAAATGCACACAAAGGCTTCCCACTACCCTAAAACCTAATATCCTCCAGAAACTGAGTCTTCAATTTCTTTGAGCCATCATAAAACAGTAATGAGAGACAGGCAGATTCATTCCTATAGATCAACTTTCCTAACTTTCTAGAAGAGCTGATATTGCAAAGAATTGCTGAGATAAAGGAAACGATACATCAATCACAAAATTTAAGATAGATATACTCAGAACTTCAGGTCAGTCATAATAAGTAAGGAAAAGCTCCAGCTAGCAATATAACTTGTCTCCAACTGTTATGGATGCCTGGGAAAGAGTATAAGAAAAGGGGAGTTACACTTACTGTTTTCCCTTGATACTTTCCCCATTGCCAGCCATTTGTAATTCAGGGTCTTCCTGAGCCGTAAGTATTCTCAGCATAGTGATCCTCGGGGGGTTTTACCCTTGAACTTGTCAGTTCCCCTTTTAATATCAGGGAAATTTTTAATATTCAGGAATTAAATTATATGCTAACACTTGTATGAATCTAGGCTTGTCTCATGAACAGAAAAGCTGTTGAATGCTTTCCCATTTAGGTCTTGAAATGTATAAAAATTTCATTTAAATCTTAGTGATTCACTCTTCTGTCTGGTGGGTAGGATTTCTTCAAGACTTCTCCATACTGCAGTTTCAGATCTCACAAAAGATATATGCCTGACAGGCCCAATTCTGAAGTTCTTTCAGAGCAAAACTATTTCCATTGATATCCAAACAACATCAGAATTAGGCTCTGTCTAATATCAATATGCAATACCATATAAAAAAGGAGTGAAAGGTGCAGGTTCGGGGACCAAGCTGAGAAGAAGGAGAGTGTCCCAAAGGGACAGAACTCTCTCTTTGTTCAAGGTGGAAGAAAATGGACTTTATCACTGACATCTTCTAACACAAACTTTCTCAGTGTTTATAATTAAAACATAGCAGAACGAAGATTGTTCCTAAGGCTTTTTCATTGAAATAACTTAGTAACAGAATAGTGACTATGAAGACTATTCCATACAGCATAGATAGCATAAAGAAAAAGTTAAAAAAAAAAAAAAAAACCAAAACCAAACCTGTGTGGATAATGAGCTAATGGTCACTGGACAAAGTTTTCAAAATCAACAATTAGTCTGAGATACTATAATTTTAGGTGTACTCTTTAGGTATCTTAAAGGTATCTAATTTTCAGAAAACAGTGAGTAGCCATTCTTCAGATGTCAATCCCCTTGTGATTTCAGATTAGAAACCATAGGGCAAAGGTAATATGCCTGCAAATGTTAATTTCATAAAACCTTGGGTAGTTAGTATTTATTTGTTTCCCTTATAATATATATTGAGGACTTTTTCTCCCGATTTTATCTCTGCTTCATGGAACACACTTTTTGAATCCTGATTGCCTACAAAACTTCCCTGTTCTTCCTGCCACAGACTTCCATCTGCTTTGCAAGAGGATCTGTGTGTTTATATACAATAACATAATCTTTAATCACATTATTGAATACTATTTTACTCAGAGCTCCCTCTTCTTTTTCCAATACAGAGAAATCCCTGATGGGAGATAACTGAATATTTTGTTTTCTCTGTGCACATTATTCAGATACACCTCTGAATGCAGAATTATTTATCTTTAGGAAGAGTTTTTCTATACAGCACACAGCTACAGTGTCCAAATATTTTTAAAAATGTTTGATAACTACCTCCATAATTACTTCTTATAGACTAATGTTATCTATGTGCCAACTAAAAAAAAGAATGAAATAAAAAACCCTCTATAATTTTGGGTATTAGATTGAGAGTGTTCAAAATCTTTTGGTTTTCAGAGTCATAAAAATAAAGAATCCTGAATTGAAACAAAAAGCAAAATATGAAATGGCCAAAATGTTTCTCCTGCCCAGACCCTAAACTGGCAGATGAGCAAAAGTATTATGGGCAAACTAGCCAAATAACCAAACAGCCTAGAAACCATCCATCTGCAGGTAATTTTGTATGCTCTCTGTCACTTTTAGTAGATCCCACTTCACTAGATCTCGTAAGAAAATCATAACTGACACCTGTAGCTAATTAAAAGACAACAACCCAAAAAGTACAGTGGGGGTGTGTGTGGTGTTTGGGAAAAAAATAGCCCAGTGGTGCAGAGGGAGTCTTGCTAAAGGCTGTGCATGCGTGCATGCGTGCATGTGAAGCAATAGTGAGAAAATTCTGCGGTGGAACAGAACTCATCTGACAAAGGCTTAGACCAAGTCGATGACCCATCCCTGAAACTCACAGAGAATTTAGGAGATACTGGAAGGGTTAACTGCCTGAGCTGCTGATACTGCAGTGTTAGATCACAGGCAAAAACTCTGTAGAGGAGACTTAACTTCCGATTTCTTTAAGTTGCAGAGCCAGGGGAATCACTGTTAGCTTCTCTGCTCGTGCTTGCAGTGAAGCCGAAATCTCCCTCAGGTTGAGATCTCAGGGAGTTTCTTTCCTCAAGGGCAGGAGGTTATTCAGGGGGAGCTGCTGGGAGAGGCTGCCTGTAAAAACAGAGGAGGGGAAGAGGAAAACAAGATTAGCAGTGATAGAGGACTGGGCATACCAGGGATATTTGTGAATGCTTTCTTTAGTTAATTAGTTTCTCCCTGAAAGTAATCAGAATATGGCTTAGATTCTCACTGGTTGGCAGAGACAGGGCATTTCTGTGTTTCTGAAGAGTAAAATTTACAATCTGGGGCATAGTACCTGAGAGAGGTTCTTCAGCCTATTTCAGTATCTTCCAGTACACAGACCTAGCTGGCAGTGAAGTCACTATTTTTTGTGGATTTCACAGGAAGGGAAATTGGGAATAATTTTAGAATAAGATAGTTACATTATATAAACTAGCATAATTAGTGGCAAGTTCTGAATGCAATTATGTCATGTATGTTTAAATAAATAAATATAATACGTCCGTCCAAATCTTTCAGTTTCTCTCTGCCTTCTTATACCTGTACAGAATACCGCAATCATCTGATTCAAGCTAGATACCTTTTGGGAAATTAAAAATCTTTGGCTTTATTAATAGTGTATTAAAATAGTTTCATTAATATTGAACCTCCAAACCCCATCTGTTTACACCAAAAAAAAAAAAAAAAAAAAAGCAAGCCTCAAATCACAGAGATGATATTTTGCCTTGCTAAGTTAGTTCATAAAAATCAACATATTTCCTTGGAGGGATAAAGAGAAATAATTTTTGGAATGAAAGAATGAAATAGTTTCATTATACTATCTTAGAGAGAAGAAAATACTCATTCTTCATTATGTAAAACTTATCTCCTCAATAAAAGTAAATCACAAAGCTCAGATTTATCTCAGAAACTATACGGAGCTTACCATAGTTTTCTTCAAGGCCCTTCTCAGCTGATAGTAAATTGGTACCTGTAGAAGCTACCTTTCTTTAGAAGTTGAGAAATAAGTTATTTAGTATAGTGTTGTGCTCCCGCCCCACTTATGAAAATGTGCTGATTCCAAGAAACTTCTCTTTTCTCTGCTCTAAACCCATCTTCTAGTCCAGCCCACCTCATTTGTTGGAAACTAAAGCTGCACAGTTTCTCCAGTTCTTCATTGTCCCTAATAAATAAACAAAGAAATAGCAGGCATAGCTAGCAATTCCTGGACTGTTCTTAGCAGAAATATGACAAATATTGCCATATTTCTGTCACAGGTTGTCAGTGTGCTCCAGCCAGAAGTGGTAGTTCTCTGAGTGGAAGCTATAAATCATAGCTTCATTTTACTGAAGGTAAATCTGTCTGTTTTCCATTATGTTTTTATGTTAGCAAACTGTGATCATTTAAAAGAAATTCTGCACAATTCTGCACAGACATATAAAATGGAATTCATTGGGCCAAGTTCTGTTTTCTTTAATTCTGGCTTTGTAACAGGGTCTCTGGGATCTTTTTCAGCACCCTGCCCCATACTTCTGTATTCTCAGGAGGGGAAGAGATTTAAAGATTCAATTGGCCAGACTCAATTTCCCCCTTTTTTGTGTTTTTACTAGCTTTGAAAGTAACATTTTATTTTCTAGCAGAAGCTTTATTGACACTGATAAAGACTCACAGAAAGATTGTATTTGATCAATTTTAGTCTGGTTATTTTTTTTTTAACAAGGTTATTTCCTTGCAGCCACCTTGAATGGGCTGATTTCATGCCCTGATCCAATGTTTACTGAAGTGAAAGTGAGGACTGCCACTTATTTCAACTTAATTAATGCATTGGATTGGACCTGTAATTAATTTATACTCTTGTGTAATGAAAACTGTTGGAGGGGGTTATTTTTGGCCTCTTTTAGCTACAGTTGATAGTTCCAGTGTTTTTATTAGATTTAGTAGGCAAATTACTTATGCAAATATATCAGACAGGTTGTTAGTTTTTCAAGAGTCTGATGCAAGGCCCATTAAAATCAATGAGTCTTCCCATTTACCTAAATGGGCTTTAGAGCAAGCTCTGATACAACTGAGTTAATGCTGCATAATAGCATGTGGTAACTTTATTTCATGCTTCCTAGTGTTGACTTTAATGCCAATGTCTACTAGTCTTAATTAGAAAGCACTGTTACAGGTGATGTATAAATATAAATGGAGACCTACTCTGCGCCAGAGGTCTAGGTATCTGAACAAGAGAGGCAGAAAAGACATGGATAGCATGGAGGTGTTGTTTCATTCAAATTAAGCATTTTTGTGTGTTTCTGGCTGTGCTAATGACTATGTAATACAAACATCTATTTTATATTAGCATTTGGGTAATAGCAGTTCTGTGGTTTCCTGTGACTGAATCCCTGTGATTCATGGGCAAAATGTTTACAGTGCCAACCTGCGAAGTTTGGCATACAGTCAGGAAACAAGATCAGTACTCTCCGTGGATGACAAAGGCAATAGTACAACAATGCATATGTGTACAGAAAATGTTCATCAAACAATACCAAGCTTTTAATAAATCCCTCTCTCACAAATATGTAATTATGTCCTTGACAATGGGCACTTACTGACTTAACACTTTTCATACTGTAAAGGCTCCTTACTCCCAAATCATCAGCTCATGAGCTCTATTTAATGTAACAGATGTTTTGATGGTTAGCACATTGAAATAAAAATATATCTAGAAGCAAGCATTTTATCTGACAACAATGAAATACAGGTATATTCAGCTGTAGTTATTGTAGTTCATGAAGCAGGACATACAAAATTTGGTTTGCTTTACACACTGGTCTGATATTTGCTTTATTGTCTCTACCTCAACTACCCAATTTCTCTTCAAAGTGTGTGGATGCTCATAGGGGAGCACTTCTTGGTCCTTAGGTCATAACTCACCCAGCACAGCTGCATGAGTAGGTTTCACAAAGGATTTTAGGACCGAATTAAAATGTCTTTTTATGATGTACAAGTAGATGGTATATGTACATTTTTAAACCCTTTCTTTAATTTTGGTTATTTGCCATATGCAAGGTAAAAATAAGTGCATAATGAAACACTGAATGCAAAGTAAAATAAATAAGGACATGTCCTCAGCTTGCTACTTAAAAAAATTTTGATTCTTCTAGCTATAATGGAACATCAAATATTTGCTACTGTTTTTCATGCAGATCTAAATCCAGGCTCAGTGTTCCGCAGAGCAGAGGTTATTTTCTCTGAAATTGTTTTTGATTAATTTGCTTTTCATCTGTGTGCAAATACTGAACGCATTCCTAAGGATCTCCAGTCTTCCTTTTCAGTGCTCATGCAGCCTGGATACAGAAAGCTAAGCTTTTATCCTGTGTTCCTTAGAACACATCATTTTCAGTAGATTTATCTCCAAATCCTTAAACAGCTTCAAATAGATACTGCTTTTTAAAAAAGTGACCTGTACAATATCTCCTCCACTCCTGAATGTGGTCTGAAAATGAGAGCCACACAACACTCAGGAGATGAGTGCTGAGTTGGGAACATCTTTTCTGCATTTGGAAAAAGGTGAAGGAAATATTTTTTTGGCATGTCAGCATTAGGCAATTGTCGAATCTAATGATTTTAAGTGACTGAAATGGCCCGGGGGCCACAAATGGGTAGTCCAATTTGCATTGAAAAAACACACTTCAGCTTCTGCTGTTTACATAACCTTCATATATACCTACAAGAGTGGATATAAGATTCATGTAGATGCATAAGTTTAGTTTCTATGACTGAGTCAGGTGAGCATGCCACTGTGTAACTCAGCGCAATGGAGGGTATTTATGATAAGTCTCTCATTAGTGCCAGCTCATTTTTCACTGCAAACCACACTGCAGTGTTAACATTTTAGTTCAATTCTACCCAGTGGCAAGGAAACAGAATGAATTTTTTCACTCTTTAGAATGAAACATGTCAGTAGCAGATACTGCAATGATAAGCTTAATATAAATAATTACATAGACAGTAGCTTTGTATGCAAGCAATTAGTTTTGCATTAATATGTTGCTTGAGATTTCTTTTCAGTTGGAATTAGTTAATGATTTTCTACATTTGCATATTCTTAATTATGCAGATTTAAATGTTAGCTATATATGAATTCATGTCTTATAAATTTTCAAAAATTTTACCAGGACATTTAATTTATAATTTAAAAAAAGCATCTATAACCTACTTTATGTAAAGTAAGTAGATTGAACTTGGGAGTACAGTTTCGGCAGATCATAATGTTTTATATAATGTCATCCAGAGCACAATTTTCCTGTTGTATCTGAAACCGAACAGATGTGAACTAATTAATACATAATGTGAGTTAATAAGCAAGGTGATATTCTTACGGTTTTTGAGGTATATTATCATCTTATTTATTGTCCTGATCTAAAATTATTTTGCTGATTTCGGGGTATCACTTTGGATTTTTATTAATGTACTGAAAACATAAAACAGACCTCAACAAGACCCCTGGTTAACTTTACCCCTAACTTAACCTCTAGTATAAATTGGAGACATCTTCACTGCTCTCAATGAATATTGCACACTCTAAAATAATTGGCCTGCAAGTGAGGAGAAACTTCTTTCTACATATTATTTTCTAACAACAATATGGAATTGTGATAGAAAATAATAATAATAATAATAATAATAATAATAATAATAATAATAATAATAATAATAATAATAATAATAATCCCCCATTCAATAAAGCATTCAAGCATTTGCTTAATTACTGAATTTAGTATGGGATCATTTACATGCATAAGTGCTTCATATGATTGGGACCATAAGGCTAAACTGATCAGTGCTACAAAAGCCCAAAGAAATTTTAACACTCAAGACCAGATTCATAACAAACAGACATTCAAGCATTATGGAATTTAAGAGGGGATTTCTTTTTTTTTTTTTTTTCCTGAAAACAAAGTTGTGTAGAAAACTATTAGCAAACATATCATGAATATGACAGGTATAGGGAATTAATCTGGGTCAAAAATGCTCACAAATGTGCTATAAATGCAATCTTTCCTGCAACATAAACAAGCGACCACAGTAAAGTCAAATGTATTGGAACTGCATGGGGTTAATTTTCACTGTATCAGAACAAACACAGAAAAACTAAAACTGGACTATGCAACAACAAAAGTGCATGCCAAAATGGAACTGACTGCAGCTTAAGTAATTTTCGCTGCCTAAATGCCCCCTAGGCACTGTGAGGAAAAGAGTCAGAAGTAACAGGAAGAAAAAAAATGCTATCTACTATAATCTTACTTTTCTTTATCCAGGGCAAGTGCAAACTAAAAATATAAAAGAATTCATTTTTTAAAAAATTCTGTTGCGTAAGATTTGCTCTATTTTTAACAATACCAGTTTTATATCAATAAAGAGAGAAATATGTTTTCCCAGTGACTTTCCATACATTTCATTGGTATCTTGGCAGAATCATGGCCTTATATACAAATTCTTGATGATGAACTCAATTGTAACATCTTTATGTGCTACTATAATTAATTATCTGATAAAATATGGGAATGAAGTAGAAGAAAAATGCAAACTCTAAAATACTTGTAATTTGTCCAAAAATAAATTCACTATGTGATTTAAATGTCTATAATCAATAAAGACAACTTTCATAAGCCTTTTGAAGTAGTATAAATGAAAACAATTTTTTGAGACTAATACATTTATAAAACACATATCATGAAGACACAATCTTTTCAATCCCATTTAAAAGTACATGTCTTTGAGGTATTTATGATTTAATTCTGAATACAAACAAGCCAAAAGATCAGTAGGTTATTATTTTCACTGTGTCAAAATCCATTATTGTTGTTTTCTGTCTAGATTATGTCCAGCTTATGAAATACAGTTTTCTAGTAGCATGATAGAATTTAACAACACTAACAGTATGAAATGATGTCAGGAATATTCTATTCTATGAAGATTTTCAATTATGATTTTCTGACATGAAGTCAATCTGAAAATCAAAAATTGCTAGGCTAGCAAAGGTCAGTTAGACAGCACTTTGAGCTCTTTTTCCTTGTCACTGTTTTGCAAGCAATCAGATGGTAAAATAATACTAGCATTCTGTTTATCTGAATGCATGAGCAGTTCATTTTTTTGTACAGAATTCTATTGTTATTCATGGTGCAGGTATTTTAGAAACTAAGCATGTTTCAGCAAAGTTCTCCTGCTGTAAAACCCCAGCCTGTTATCACAGAATACACAAACATACTGCTATGCCCAGTGGATTAGAAGTAGTAAAATAATGCCAGAATCCATGTATTCCCTTACAGCGTGTCATGCCTTAATGCAGCAGTAACATTTGACTTCTGAGGTCAGAGACCAATGCTTGCACCATTTCAAAAGGCAAGCTAAAACCCACCCACGAACTTTTGCGCTTGATCTGCTCTGCTTTGGCCCAAGTCAACAACAAAACTCCTCCTGTATTTACAGAGGTGGTGACATTACTTTGTCTTTCCTTGTCTCTAACAATCATATTATTTTCCTTACTCACGTGCTGCAAATTGACCTAGAAAAGATTAACTACATAGGGTTAAATTCTGGATTTTTTTTCTCTTTTCCCTGCACATAAAACAAAAATTACAGGAATCCATCACATTGCTCCCATGGGAGGCACTGTTGGTGTAAAGAACACAGCATTAGCATAGCCAGCTGCTTAGAATTCAGCTTCCACAAATAGTTCTAATGCTTCTGCCAGTAAAATTCAGTTGCAATGATTTTCATAGGAAGAAAGAATGACTTAAGTGTCTGAGAAAAATTTATTTGTATAAGTGACCACAGAAAGTTTTTTCCAATATTTTTTCCAGCAATGCAAGTAAGCAAGGGGTATTTCTTCTTTTATCAGCAGTCTGATTTAGTTAAAGTCTGAAACTTAAAAATACATTTTTTTTTTTCAGTTCTACCCTGGAAACATTTTTTTAGTATTTTCTTTGATTTAATTCTCTATCACATTAAACTAAGCTACACAATCAGAGTGATAATAAACTATGTCACTAAAAATCTTTGTTATTATTTTATAAAATCTTACTCTGCTGCGAGTTCAGACCTTACCATGGATAATAGCTTTCCATGAAATGAGTTCCTTGTAGATCCAGGCTTACATAGTCTTTCTTTGATTTTTGTTCACCCATTCAATATACAAGTAGCGGAAGTTTGTAACTTGAGGGCTGTCAGAATATTTTTAACCCTTTCCTGAAAGATAAGTTTTATTAATATTTTGGTATTAACCCTTCTATGCATTCATGGCACAAGCAATAATAGGATCAAAAGACATGCTGAAAATGAGACAAAGTGGTTTTGATAGTGTGTTCTGTACTTAGGAGCTGTGGTTTTATACAAGGGCTTTTTTATTTTTTTAGACTTTAGTAATCAAAATGAGCTGCCTTCCCAGCAGTCCCTGCGTACGTCTCAAAAGCACTATAGATGACTACTGAAAGAAGAGAAACAATAAATACTCCTTTTTTTCTTGTAGGATCAGCAGATCCACACCCTCCAACTTGCAGTAGTGACCAGTTCACATGTGCATATGTGCAGCAGTGTTTGCCCCTCACTGCAAAATGCAATGGGGCTGAAGACTGCATGGATGGAAGTGATGAGATGAACTGCCCCACAGAGATGCCTACCACCATGTCTCCGGGCTCCTGCAGGCAAACAGAGTTCTTGTGTCCTTCCAAAGGCTGTATCCCATCCCTCCTGAAATGCGATGGTATCCCTGACTGCCACCTTAATGAAGATGAAGTTGGCTGCCGTAAGTTACTTTCATTGCTATAGTTAAAGCCATGCTAACTTACTTTCCTAAAACAGTGATGTGAAAAAGAGCAACATAATGAAGTATAGTGTAAAATTCACTATTCCATCAAGAAAAATATTATTTATACCACGCATAATGTGTTACCTCAAGAGACACTCTACATTTGCAAATAATTTTGCTTATGCATTCTTATTCCCTGGTTATCAACTTTGATAAATGTTTTAAATCATTTCCGTTGTATTTCTGTTAATAATTGGAAGCATTTCTGCTTTTTCTGTAGTCAGCTGCATTTGCATTGCCTCATCTCTGATTATAGTATGACAGATAAACTTTTGCAGTTCTGTAATTCAGTAACATTCAAGGCAATCCTGACCTTTCAAGGATTTTGAAATCAAGTCTGTTCATTCAGTAGCAGCAATCTCTGCCCCGATCAAGGAAAAACGTCCACAAGCAAAATGCAAGGACAACAGGTTTTGAACTCTGTAACTGCAGTGAGACACCATCAAGTTTCAGATAGACACAAAATTGAGTGTCTGCCCATTTCAAAATATTTCATTATTGGTAGATGAACTGACACCAAAAGTTTCATTCCAGGAAGGTCAAAATAATTAGCTACTTAGAAAAAAAAAGAGGCTTTTTGCATATTAAAATATTTCTTCTTAAACTTTTCATTCTGCAAAAGTTTTTTAACATTTTATTTTTCATCCTTATCATAACTAAAACAATTAGTAAAATATCAGTTTCCACTGGGCTGGAAATTCAAGTTTTTTAATAATTTGTATCAAAACTAATGAATATACATGCAGGCCACTGCACATGCCATTTCTTTTAAAAAATTACTCTATAAAACTGGCATGGACTTTGCAAACTATCTGTGCATGTCTTTCTAGGCACATTTGTTTAGAAACAGGCTCTGTGGTTTTGTTGCAAAAGGCATGATTTGGGGGATATCTCTTACCTAGATGCCCCTAAGTTCAAATAAACCTCTCTTCATTAATCTTCATCCAGTCCTGCCTCCTCCTCAATTTCTCCCCTGTTAGAGACCTATCTGCTGTATCCTAGTACATGTACATCTCAACCCCAGACCACAGCAGCCTAATGTGTTCTTCTAAAATCCTAAGGCCACAAGATTTCCACAAGTATCAGTATTCTTCAAAGAACTGGGATATTGTTTCTGTGCCTTTGACTTCTAAGCAATGCCCAGGGAATGAGGGGGAATTAAGTCCTGCTCTATTCAAAGAACAGAAGTTCTTGCACACCTTGGGGTTCTGAGTTGGGTGGAAACTTAGTCAAATCTGTAATCATTGTTACTCCAAAATTCAGTTTTGACTATATATAAACATGTAAGTTTTTATGATACAAGATAGGGATACAGAAGCAGCAACTCATGTTCCCTCTCTGAAGAAGATACTGGTTGCAGGGCAGAGCAAAAAATAAGTGGTTAGTGGTGGTTTGGAATGGAATCAGTGAAAAGCTGATTACTGTCACAGTTCATTCTTCCATCAAAATGTATATGCCTTAAGAGTGCAACATTTCATCTCTAGCTGTCTACTTTTAACATGTGAAATGCCATGTACATTTGTCAACAGAGAAAATTCAGAGAGGGAAAAAGTAAATACATCACAAAATTTTGTTTATTTTATTGAAATATTTGCATAATCTATAAAATCAATTGCTGTGTTAGTAATTCTAGCCTATGTGTACTGTAATAATAACACAGAGTGGGAGTGGAGATTTTTTTCAGAATTTAGATTGAATAGTTTTTCTAAGTAGTTATGAACACAGAGTAGGATTTAAGTAGCAATTTTTTCTTGGTTTTTTTTTTTTTTTTCCTTAGTGCAGATCAAATCTTTGTGCTGATTTTAGAAAATTTCAGTTTAGGAATTACTAGCACCTTCCATTTTGTGTGTACCATGTCCCTTATCAATTTCATTCATTGAAATATAACAATAGATAGTAAAAAATGTTCTGGCTTCTGAATTCAGGAATTCATCAGAGAAATTTTTCTTCTGGGAGGAAAAAAAAATGCATTAGTCAGATGTCTACTACAACCACAATTTCTACCACAGAAATGTTTTTCTGCATGACTTAGAGATTTATGCAGACAGAATTTCCTGTAGAGTTCACTTAGCAGTTAGGTTGTACAGTATTATGCTAATACTGTTTTATACCTACTAATGTGTTGGATTTTATTACTTGCTGCTTTTAACAAGAAAATCTTGGAACTGTTTTCCAGTTATAGATGTTACTTGGCCAGCCCTCTTCTCGCTGTCAATTTTAGTGAAGGGTACCTTATCACATCTATTTAATCTAATTTTTAAATTTTTTTAAATTGCCTGATTACAATGGCAAGGGTGTAAAATAAACATATTAGCACCAATGAGGTATATGCATTACTTTTCCACAGGCCTCAACACCATCTGACTGAAGTGCTAATAGCAACGAATAAAAACTGATTTCTCAGTTCTCTGTAGTGCACAAAAATGTATCTGTTGTAGTTCTGGTAAATTTTAAATACCTGGTAAATATTAAAAATAGTATACTTTCAAAGGGGCTGTGATATTTTTACCATTCCCACAGATCTAATTTGGACCTGGAAAATGAAATATAGTCAAAAAGTTGATATTTTCACTTTCATATCTTCACTGTTGTTAATGCCTCCATTTAAGATCTTTATCCCAAAAAAACTGAAGGCCTCTCGCAAAAGTGAAGACTAACTACTTGGAGAAATTTGAGGCTACTTGTAACTGTGTTAACAGTAAGCAATATTAATTTCAGTTTCAACACAATAAGAGAAACAACACTATTTTTAAAATGTGCTCTTAACCTTGGCACCAATAACTTAGTGTCATTGTCCTTTCTGTCTTAAATGCTGGATTTGTGCCAAGTATTCAGCAGGCAGATCCATTGCTATGACTGTTCCCTCTGTGAGTGGTATAAAAATCTCAGTTCAATAAGCTTGTTCAAGGTAAAAGGACATGTCAAAACCACCTTGATGATCAACAGATATAAAGGGACCAAAAATAATTAGCAGTTCTTCTGTTTTATCCTCAGGTATGAGTCCAGCAACCAGTACAGGACTAGGGGAAATAATAAAAGGCTAAATGACACTTTATTTTCCTACCACAATCTTCAATGCAAGTTAGAGCTCAGGAACTGAATCTCTGTATCAGTCATAATATAGGTGAAAACCATAAGGGGTACTCTATATCCACATAGTTTACAGTGTCCTCAAAATACATGTGCAGGCAAAAAAGGTCTAAAGCACATAAGAAGAGTATGTTTTATGTCAAATTTCCAGCTTTGTTTCCATTGAAGTCCTAGTCTGAACATGTAATTACATTTACAGACTGGGTATTTGTGTGCAAATGACTACTTATGAAACTGGTTCAAATACCATTGGAACATCATCCCCCAGATTGCAAAGCATGTCCAGGATTTGGATCTGATTGCACACAAAGTATGAGATTACTATTTGGTCAGGAAAGTGTAGCAGAGGGCATGGGACTGTCAGTAACTTTCTGGAAAGCTGACAATCATAAGAGATAGGTGGTAGGATATGCTACAAATGTGGAACGATGCTGTAATCTGCTGGGTTTTTTCAGTCTGCCAAAACCTGTTCCGCCAAGGCTGAGTGGTCAAGGGAACAGAGAGCAGAAAAGGAAATTTTTTTGTTGTTGTTCTTGTTGCTTTTATCCTGCTGTCACTACCAGCAAATTCCCTCTTCAGTATCAAGACTTCTCCAGTCAATTGAAGAGACTTTGATATAAACACATGCACAGAACAATATAGTGATAGTTTAAAATCAGCCAGAACTTTTAAGTTCTCATAAAGGTGAATTGAAATTGGAAACAAAAGCATGCTCCTCTTCATAGTTGCTAGTATTCCTCTACAGATTTTTCTGCAGACTTTAGTAAATAGGCAGTGCATGTAATTAAAAGCTTTGATCCCACAAACCCTTACTCACATGAGTAATTTCATAGTTCTGAAAGAATATCAAAACTGGCAAGAGTTGACTGGCAAGATCAAAACTGGCAAGATTTGCCTCCATTATTGTGGTCTAAATTGAATTGCAGGATTTTAAATTTAGCATGCTCTTGCAGTCTATATAGGCCAGTGATTTAAATTATATCTAAGGGTGGAGCAGATATATCCTACAGCAGCCTGGCCACCTAGCCTGGGAGGGTTATTGCCATGTACACTGGCTCTTGAACCCAGGAGCATGAAAGTATTATGAAATTTAGATGAGGCACTGGGGTATTTTTAATATTCCTAGATTCTTCCTCTCACTGTAAACTCACAAGCTAATGTGAATATATCCAACCCTGATGGAGTCAGAAGAGTTCCCTCTGATTTGCATTAGTGTCATGGTGACAGAGTTCAGCTTAAATTACCTAAACAAAAACCTTAAAAAAAACAGTTCAAGGCAGCATAAGAGAACATTGTGTGAGATAAAATGACAAAATGGTGTTAAACTTTACAGCAGTCTGCAGGACTACCAGGTATACCTTGTAGATTAGTGACTCAGGAATAGTTCAGTACCTGAAGGCTTATGTGATTCCAGCAAGATGGGAAGTCTCATAATGCTTCTGGACAAACGTAGAAAATATAACTGAATACCCAAGAATAAAAAACGTGTGCAAGCTTAGATTTTTCAGTACAGTATTTATCTAATTTTTATATATTAACTATCTCTTAGTATTTTGTTTCTTGTAATAGAAGGAAACTATACAATGTCAATTTTCTGATTTGTGTTTAAAAATTAATTCCATCATTTTAAAACTAGATTATGAATGAGAGTTGGTTATGTTTTGTGATATCTTTTTATGGGTTTTCACTGGGGTCTTGCAGCATGCCCTGTCAATGTTTTAAGTAAATATGCCCTCCTCTCCTTCATGAATATAACATGGGAAAATCCAGCTTCTGTAACATCTGTGCTCTGTGTTTGTTTACTTATTTATCTACTCAATAGTAAAGTTGTATGTCTTTGAAGATGAAAGCTGGTAGAGGTCACACAGACCTACGCTTAGATACTATAGTACAAATCAAGTTTTTTGGTAGTTTTTCAACAGTGAGAAAAAGAAATATAGCTGATAATAACTGTCATGTTACTTTTTGTTCCAGCCATTAAAGATTGTTTCAATGGTTCTTTGTTATGTGCGTCAAGTAATCAATGTATAGCAATCTCCCAGCGTTGTGATGGCGTTGCAGACTGCATTGATTTCAGCCTTGATGAGTCCAGCTGTTCAGGTACTTAGTTTCGCATAAAAATATCATTTGAAACAAAAAAAATGTAGTTATTTCCTACTGAATCTTTAGGCAGTCCTCAAACTATTGAGTTTGAGTTTGAATTCCCTCTGCTAAACCTAATCAGATTACATCAGGCATGAATTTTCCTGATGAAATAGGAAAATAGTGAGAAAAAGATGGAACATAATATACTTAGTTAGCACCTGCACAAGGGTTGTTTCTTAAGGTATAAACACATTGTTTAAAAAAAAAGAAAGCCTCTGTAGACTAAGACACTCTCCTGATTTTAGCCAATTGAATAACCCACTTAAATGAGTGCAGGATTTCCAAGTTACTAGGCTTTTTTTTTTAACTGTAACACAAATCCAGGTTGGAAAATAAAACAAAATATATATCATTTGTTTTGCACGGTGTGATTCCCACAATATTCAGGTTTGTTTTGCAATAGGGAAATGCAGGAGAAAGGTAAGAACAGGACAACAATATAAATCCAATCTGAAACAGATTTTTATTAATAAAACCTAACAAAAGCATACATGACAATATAAATAATTAAATTCAGATGCAAAGCATCCCATTCAGTGACACAAAGTTACTGAAGTTCTTTTCCAAGCCAGTTACAAACTCTGGGCCAGTTCTGTGTTAATAGTACTCCCCTAACTGGTAAAGTTGCATTAGCTGAGAATTTAACTCTCTGTTTTAGAATTTATTGTCAGTTATTTGATGACTTTCATAATATATAGTATACATTATAATAATATAATTCATTATAATATATTAAATATTTGTTCACAAATGAGAAGTTTTACACTCACTTCTTGGTAGGAGGCATCCACTAGCTTCTCTGGGAGCGAAACTTGCCCAGAGGTATTGTGTTAATTATATATGTTTGATATACATTTTTTTTTAATTTAATATGTGAGAAGAAATTATACTTTAACATCAAAAATTACCAATTTTACAATGCAGAGAGAATATATACTTAGTAAATTTGATTTATAAGAAATATTTTATATTAAAAAGGATATATTCAGAAATTAGTTCCATGTAGAAGAATATGGAACATAAACTAGCAGACTTGCATGATAGGAAATTACAGATCTTCCATTATTTTGTCAGAAAACAGATCTTTTAAATAAGTAATTTGCTTTCCACTATTTCTTCTTAAAACTGGAGGTGTGCACACTGAATAGCACTGTTTATGTACCTCAGCAAATGATTTTATGTGGCATACACCCAAAAGTTAAAGAATCAGACCAAATTCTTTAAGTCTAATTTGCATTTTACCATTTATTTTCTTACTATAGAAGACTAAGGGGATTCGTTTTTTTATTTTGAGGCTTTCTTGCTGTAGGGCTGTAAAACTAAACTTCAGTAAAATGAAATCTGATAATGTGGAACTACCTGTGATGGGATGTCAAAAGTTGGTAAGAGTATATCACTGACATCCCCCTCTACTTAAACACCTTTACTCTTTTCAGGACTGATTTCTCTAGTTCTTATGAGATCTTGATTCTAAGTGTCAAAATTCTGGACATCTTTAATTAGAAGGTTGGTGACATAGGAGTAAGTGTTTATCTAAGCTCCTAATAAAGTAGACTTAGGTACTAATTAAATATAAGTTCATTTCTTTGGCTTTTATTTTATATATTCCTATTTGTTTGAAAATAGAGTAAGTGGCAAAACCTATTTCTGAAGTCAAATGAAACACTGACTTGAGAAAAATTAGAAGCCTGTTCAAGTGAAGCACCGGAATTTCTATAAGCTCAAGAGCAGCCCATTGAATTTAATGTATTTATGACTTGACACTTGTATCATCAAGTCAAGGTCTAAAGGGAGAGTTTTTGGAAGTGCTAAGCACCCAAAATGATAAGTGAGAATATTCTGCCATTTTGAAAATCAGGCAATGGCAAATATGGTAACAAGGTGGGAGGGAATTTAAATTATAAATTTTATTTTTATGTTTGTAGTTTGTCCTGAAGAATATTGCAAAAATGGAGGAAGCTGCATCATCAAAGATGGCATTCCTTTATGCCAGTAAGTTTCATTGGGGATTGATTTGTGCTTGAAGTTGGGAAAAGGCGCTGTTGAAAGAGCTGTTTTGTTCCCCAGGGACTGAAATGCTGTTCAGCAGAAGTGTATTTTTAAAAGTCTTTGTATGTCTACAGTGTTTTTATTTACAGTTGCCAAGTTAAAACATATTTTGAGAAGAATATTATTTATCAGATAGAACTTTCTGCACCTTTTGTCTATCCTTACATGGGACAACCTGTTGGCTTGAAACCTTAAGTTTTCTGTGTCTCATGTTTCACATAATATTTAGCAACACATGCTTCCATGAAAAATGATGCCTTATATACAGCAGGTGTTGCGTACCTCGGACGAGATTTACAGCACACCATGTTCTCATCTTTACCTGAACTTGTGGTGTATTTCTGTTATAATGTTATTTTTTGCATATCCTTGGAGAAAGGGGGTAATGTTTTTCCACTTATGCCGCACAAATGGTTAAATGTATCCTTGTTTTTTCTGGAAATGCTCTATGCTGAAAAACAAATAATGAATACAAGTCTGATGTGGAATGTATGAGTCATTAAAATGTGTCTCAGGCTATCTGAAGGGATTCCTTTACACAAGATATCACTTTGTTTCCCACTGGGAAATTACAGGAGACACTTTAAAGTGCAAAGAAAGCAATGTTACATGTTATCATACTTTTGTCCTTCATGTGCTGCAGTGGATCTTGCCAAAGAGTATGCCAAATTACTAAAGAAGTGACTGTTTTATCAGGGTATCTATCTTAGTCAAGACCACACATTAAGGTTTATCTCCCAGTCTCTAGGTAACTCACTTTAATAAGCCTGCTGACAAAATTTCAGTTATTGCAGAATTTGTATCTTTCAAGACAAGTTTACCCTTTACTGGTTGAAGAAATGTGATAAATAACATACTTAGGAAACACAGGCACTTTCTTATAGAGTACTTTGTTTAGCTCTCAGAAAACACTGTTAATTACCTGCAGATTTCCCAAAGAATCTCCTCTATTGTATAATGGAGAATGGTCACTGCAAGAAGCTTGGAATTTCATTAAACTGGCTGTTTCAAAACTTCTTGGGACATGGAAAGAGAGAAAGGGGACTAAAAACATAGGGGAAGGTTGCAGACGAAATGGAATGGATAGCCAACAGAAAATGAAGGGATTGGGAATAGCCAAGGAGTTTACAATTGCTAGATTAAACCATTAAACAACAAAAAAATTGCTCGTAGGGACAAGGCCCTTGCGGGTTAATTGAGATTTTAGGGATACGATAGAATTCTAAAAATTAAATTTATGTTAGGACTTGCAAATGAAAGGAAACTAAATTAGCAAGCGTGCTTTATCCACAGAAATAGAAGATAATCAGAATACTAAAATAGTAAATGAGATACTTTCCCTCAGCATTCAGTAAGAAACATGATATTAAATTCTGATGCAATGCATAGGTAAACAGAGCAAAGGCACAGAAAAGAAAATGACCTAACCGATGGGCTAACATAACTCCAAGAGCTCTATGTGCTTGTGTTGGGGAAATAGGTCATATCTATTCAAGAATATGAGAAAAGTAGTGCATGTTGCAATAGTGGAAGGCTTTCTGAAAACCCTGCTGTTAAGGGATGTGACTGGAGAATAGCAAATAGAGAAAAAAAGGAATAGCCAGATCAACAGTCCAATATCAATACCATTCAAGGCTTTATAATATTTTGAAGGAATTGCTCATACATATAATAACAGGTGATTTAGCCACTTCGAAGATAAGCTTCTGCATGATATTTGAAAATCCCATGTCAACATCATGAAAAGAAAGAAAAGAATAAAAATGTACCTTAAATGATAAAAAATGTAGAAATCTCCAAGTTTTCATGTCCTAGGGAAAAAAAAAAAAAATTAAAACCCTAGAAACTAATGTGGAAAAGACACTATTTTTTTACCTGTTTGTTCTCAGTTCTTACGTTAAATTCCCTGAAAAAGGGATGATAGATTTAGGTGGAAATATCTTCCTCTCTTGAGATCAACTGCTATTCTAGACTGCAGGGCAGGTCAGGAGAAAAAGCAGAGTGTGTAAGAATGCTGGAAGCCTGTGGGACAGCAAGGAGACTCCTGAAAATAGCAGAGTACGGATACTGCCCTGTCACAGAAGTAGCAGAGAAGGAGAGTCTTCCTAGATACCCAGATGTAATTGTGTGGAGACTACAGTGATCCTAAAAGTCACCGAGTTTGACTAATGCTCTTCAGTGATACAGTGGACAAGGGGAAAATTTGTTAACATATCCTTTTATTGCTATTTTTTCTTACACAATGGATGGCAATCTTCCTCTGCTTGAGGTGCTTGTGTTCTAGTGTCTATAAAACAAAACCTGAGTCTGGAGTTTAAAAGTCTCTTTGGCCTCTCTGAGAACTTTGGTTTAAAAAAAAAAACCTGGGCAGGTCTCAAAGCTTCATCTGATTCAAGGTTCCACCATGTTCCTATAAAAAATGAAATTGCTGCTCATTTTACCCTAGTTTGAGGTATATCGATAGAAAAGAATCCAGCCTCAGGGAAACATTTTTGTTGGTGATAAGGGGTGACTTTTCCTGTGTTTTTAATGCAATGTGGTTGAAGTAGTTAACTGTATAGACTCCTCCACATAGTTTAATATGTCAGCATGGGAACAAAGTGAATTTGCAGCAGCTGTTTAGGCAAAAGAAATGAACTATTTGAAGAGATTAAAATTTGATAGTAGATTTTATAGTTAGTACTTCTCAAGATTCTTCGATGCTGTATTTTTTTATATGTGTGCACTATTGTTTCTTACATATATAAAATGAATACTTAGGACATCAACCTGACTTTCTTTCAGTAGTATGTAACTAAAAGGGATCAGTAGAAGGTGGAAGGAGAGCTCTGAAATCCCTCTCTGAAGAGATATCAGTAGACCAGGTGGAAAAGATAAAAGTGGATAAAAGTCTAGATAAAGCTTCAGTATATACTGGAATGGGTAACAGGGTTGGTATATCAGGTTGCTGTCATTTCTGTTCATGCCACTGAAAAGAGCTTTTCTTAGCTGGTGCATAATGATTGTGGTAACATCAGTGAGAGACCACAGTATTTAAGAATGTGAATACTGGTGGTGGATGTTCTCAGAGTTTGTGAGTAAATGCAGAGCAACGGTGCTTTGCAGGTGATGGTTAGCTTCCTACTTGAATGAAACACAGATTGATGGCTGTCCTGATCCTCTCTGATATTTGACTTCTGAGTTAGGTTTGAAAGCCATTGGTGTTTGTTTCTCCTGTTTGGTCAGGAGAGTACTTGGGGCACATACCAAATATGTTTATCTCATTTTTACTACTTCTTGGGTATCCTCTTTGGCTGCCAGATTAGGTGGAACTTTAGTCTGAAATGCTACGGCCACTCTAATTTCACAAAATGTTACTCCTATTTGTCCTGACTGAGTTCCCTTCTGTAGTGGATGTGCAGCCAGGTGGCTAGTGCTGGCAATCAGCTACTGTAGCTGCACATGCAAATCATGATAATTTGAGAAATAATGGCTACAATTTTGCAATTTCAATAGTCTGATTTCAAAATTATTCTTTTGACAATATGTGTACTCTCCCCAATTGTTTGTCTAGTGGGTTTTTGTGTTTGTTTTAGATTTTTAAAAGTGAGACCACAGACCTCTGGAAACATAGGAAAGGAATATTGATGAGAACAAGCAAGCTGCAAAAAGTGTGTTCATAACACACTGAAGTGGAAGGGTGAGGCTTCAAAGATTGTACTAGTGCTGAAAAAAACCCCTGAGAACAGAAAAAAATTATTTTACCAGACTGATAATACATAATTTTAACTCTCATACCAGCTAGACAAAATTAATACAATGCATTCACTTTTAAAATGTACTAAAATTCACATATAATAAACATAATACAATGCGTGTCTTTTCTTTTAGTTTATACAAATACTTTCTATGTAATATACCAAATTTCAGACCAGTATACACTGACTAATACTAAGGAGTATAATGAGAGTCTTTTATTAATGTCTGAGGTGTAAGAAGGCTCTATCTTTAAGCAGAAACTTTAATTATATTCACTGGCCTGTAATTAAACAATCATGTTATAAATTAGGAATACATCTTCATTAAACAGTTTCTAAATTACATTGAATACGTACCATCTAGCTAACTGAGCTGTGGAGATTAGAATTTCAAGGAGTCATTATACATAGATAATTAATTAAGGTTATCTTTGTAGTTGTGTATCTAAATGCTGATTTGGCCCAAATTATACAAACTGAATTATTTTATTTGTTTGCTTTATGTGATAAAAAGTGAAAAATATTACTTTGCCTTTATGTTTCAGAAAAGAATCGATTTTACAAGGCAATAATTCATTCAGAGGAGGGCATTTTTGCTTATTCTACTTAGAAAAGCTACAGGTTATTTGGTCCTCTATTTTTTACTTCTCTCCTTCTCATTTTTAAAATGAGCTCATTATTATAACCCTGAATGGTCTGTTTTAATGTGCAGATAAAGTATTTTATTCCCAGTGCTACAATAACAAATAGTATTCAAAAAAAAAAAAACCAAAAAAAAAAACCCCAAACCAAAAAACCCCACAACTTCTTTGGTAGTTGAGACATTTCCTCACAATCTAATTTTGTCTTCAAAATACTAACTTCTGGTAATCATAATGCATTTTTGAGGAGAATCCCTGCAAGGTGGCATGCAACTTTAAATAATGCCACAGAAGACTAGTTCAATACCTTTTCCAGTCAGGAATCATATGTGCAAAAGCATGGAAATTTCACATCCCCTCTGGGCAACGTCCTCCAGTGAGGAATGTAGGGTATTTTTTCTAAACCTGTTTGCCTTTGATGTATTCTTACATGAACAGTTTTATTGGATTTTTGAGGAATGATGGTGGTAGCTATTTTTAAAAACTAAATTGGGGGGATTGTTTTAATATCACAGAGTTTGCCATGAAAATGGAGTAATAATAGTATTCCCACCTAGGAAAGTAAAATGCTTGGAAGCATTTAGCCTGTGGTTTGATGGAAATACAAAGTCTAGAGACTGACAAGACAAGACACATGCAATTCATGAGTAAAGAGAGTTTACAATGGGAGAAGATGGCAGTTGAGACCTTATTGAGGCCTTCCAGTACTTAAAGGGGGCCTATAGGAAGGATGGGGGCAACCTTTTCAGCAAGGCCTGTTGTGACAGGACAAGGATTAATTGTCTTAAACTAAAGGAGGGTAGATTTAGACTAGATATAAGGAAGAAATTTTTTACAATGAGGGTGGTGAAGCACTGGAACAGGTTGCCCAGAGAGGTGGTAGAGGCCGCATCCCTAGCAACATTCAAGGTCAGGTTGGACGGGGCTCTGAGCAACCTGATCTGGTTAAAGCTGTCCCTGCTCACTGCAGGGGTTGGGCTAGATGACCTCTAAAGGTCCCTTCCAACCCAAAGCATTCCATGATTCTATGATTCCCTTTCAGCTGTTTGTCCTGCTGCTCTCAGAGATTCCTTCCTCAGTTACAGGGAGGATTGCTAATGGAGCAGCTGCTAAATCCCTGCAGACTATTAACTGCTGAAGCAAAGCAAATTGGTACTGAGTTTGCTTTCTTCCTAAGAATTTTCTTTTAGATTTACTGAACCAGTGTGACATAGGTGAATTTATAAAGCTATATAGAGCCTATATTTCTACCCAACAAAGTGGTAGTCATGGAAAAGCAATTGTAGATAGAAGGGAACAACAATGTAACCATGAATAAAAACAAAGCCATGATGAGTAGTTCAAAAAGATAAGATATTGAAAAGGAATGTTATGCTAGGATTTGGTTTCTGGGAAATGAAGACAAAGGCATATTCTTATATAGAGACATATATACAAAGATAGCTAGCACAGAGAAGTTTTTTCGTATCTTTCCATTACCCAAGTGCCATCTGAAAAGTGATGCTGAGGCAAATAAAATAACAAATTCAGGTTACCTGAGCTGGGTAAAATTGAGAATGAGAAGACAAGTTAATATGTCTGTTCTCCAGAATAAATGAGACAGGGCTTGTTCTGAAAGAAAATATACAGTATAGTGATGGAAATGCACCTTTAAAGATTTGCTTATAGAAAACTCTTTCCTAAAGTTTCTATTTCATATAATATTTTCTGTTTACTCTTTATCCTTTCTTATTCAGAAAAGTTTCATGAAATCAAGGTGCCTCTTCCTGATACAATAATACTGTTGGTCTTTTGCGTTTCATGTTTCTAACATCACAGCTTTTTCCAAAAAAGGCAAAAATGATGTCATTAAGAATATGTATGAGATAAGAGAATACAAAGCATCAGAGGAAATTGAACTCTTCAGTAGTGTTTTGATTCCAATTAATAAAAAAGCAGTAATCGGAGCTACCTAAACACAAGTATACACATCCCAGACAGAACTGGCTCCCAATGAAATTTCATGCATGCTTGCTGATGCTAGTCTTTTTTTGTAAAACAATTGAATAGTGATTTTTTTTTTTTTCTTAACAGTTTTAATTTAAAAATAAATTTGTCATGTTTGCATCTTCTGTGCTTGCTTTTGGCAGTCATACAAAATAGTTAGCTGAGCTCACCTGGAGGTTTGTGGCATTTTATATAATCAAGTATTACTAATTAATGTTTTTCATTCTTTTTCCCTGCTCTGGAGAACCAGAGTACTGATTTCCCTTCAGTTCATGGTATATTTCATGTGACCTGCATGTATTTTTGTTTGTTTTTCACCCCACCCCCAAACACTAGGGATTATGGTGCAATGTGCAATAGGACAGAAACATAGATTCATAAGTCTTATGCATTTGGTCTATTTTGTAATATTTGGAATGAAACAGCTTTTGATTTTAATGCTGATCACCTACTCACAGGGCTTTCATCAGTCATTTCACAACATAAATAAACTGAAAAAACATTGTAAAATCCATTTAATTCTTCATGTATGAGAATTCAGGAAATACTGATCTTCCATAAGGAAAGAAATATGCCAAATTTGTCTAACATTTTTTGTATATATATATTTTCCCCACTTGTACTGAGTGACTTCAAAGTAAAAACATTTGGCCAAATCAGTTTTACTTAGTGAGAACCTTTCCATTGAGCAACTTATCAATTATTTCTTTACAAATGGATACACTGGCTATCTTTTTCTACTTAGAAGCAGCTACTTTGACCTTTGATCTTTTTCCTCCTCTTTGCAGATAATAGTATAGTCCTAAGGTCAGCTCCTTATCACATTGGAGCCAGCTGTTTCATACATTTTGCAACTCCTAGAAATGACGAAAAAAAAACCCAAACATTTATCCCAGTCAAACCTAATCAAATGCATAGGGCAGTTTGCCACCATCTCCAGTGAGACAGCAACACCCTGTGAAGTTCATTTGTGAGTGGTCTGAATCAGTTGATTGCTGAATCTACTGATTTCAGAAGGAACCTTTTTCAGTTTATTCTAAAACTAAAACAAGGTTGTCTCCATGTAGCTTAAAGTTTGACTACACATCATCAAAAGCCAGCTTTTTCACTCAATTAAACAAATATAACTGAACAGACCCAAAGCTTGGCTTCACAATAAATGTTTCTGATCATGTTTTGAGAAATCTCTAGCACCTGATGTAAATCATACTTTCTCACTTAATTCTTGGGTTTGGGTCTTTTTTTGTATGGAAAACTAAAGCTCAAGACATCTGTAAAACTGGAAACAAGCAAAGTAGTTTATAGTCTGTCTTCCTGAGGTGAAATATTACTCTGACAACTAGAAAAAGTCTCTTCTGAATGTCCCATTGTTAGAATCTGAATAGCACTCATAATTGGAAGGATGTAGTTTAGGTGTAGCCCATTGGTCACACTGGAAAGTAAACTGTGACCTAGAGGTTTTCAAGTTGTCTCTTTATATGTTTGTTGGGTGGGGAGGTTTTTACCTGTATAGAAAATCAGCAAGGAATTTCTGGGACACTTTCTAAATCAAAAAGCCTCATGAAATTATGTATAACCTTTTCTTGCAAGATTTTGGAGTTGAGAGGAGCTAACACAAGTAACTGCATGTTTCCTTTTAAAAGGTGAATTTAGTACATTATTAACCTCACTGCAACTCTCAACATCAGAGTGAGAATTATATTTAGAGTCTGTTCAAAATAAATGATGTTTTAATATGAAGATGTTATAATCTTATTGAGAAGGGTATAGGCAAATACATTTAATCTAGCAGATACAGTGAAAATTACTTGGGCATGTAAGAATGCCTATGTGAAAAATTTTCTCCTCAGTTGGATTTTCTCTCCCTACAAAATTTAGTATCAGTAGTGGTTAAGATGCTAAAAGCATTCAGCCTCTCAGATAAATATCCTATATTTCTATTTTGATTTTCAATTGACTCTTTAAAAAGAGTCAAAGCGAAATGAGGTAACTACAGATGTGGGAAACCATGGTGAGATTTTTATTAGTACTAAGTGCAGTGCACCTTTAACTCAGAATGACTTGCACCCAAGAACTATAAGCATTGTTACATTTAAAATTCAGGAGATAACTTTGTCTACAATAGGGACATGCTTAGGATCTGGGAAGTGTATTTGTAGGAGCGGATGCTTGTTGAGTGTTAATATGAGAGATTTTTATATGGGAGAATGTTAATTAATGTTGGATATTGGATGTTTGCCAAAGTATGAAGGGTTCCCTGAAGGGTTACTCCCACAAACTCCACATGCTGAAGAGTAGGAAACATAGATGTAAAGCTTTAAACCACAGTATTTTTTGTTCTGTTTTGTTCAAAACAGGAAAGACTAGCTGTAAAATAATAAATATTTTTTGAAAGAGAGAAAAATAAGGAACAATTGAAGAATTACATACCAATGCAGGAAGCATAAACACAAGATTCTTGTGCTACAGCCACCTCTCCCTCACATTCATGTGACTGTCTTTTGTCCACAGAAATTTTAAAACATATTTGGGTATATCTATTTATAGACACATAAATTACTCTACATCTTTTGGATTATATGAAATCAAACAATAATTAACACAGTCTGTGTTCAGATTGTCTTACTTAGCCTGAGTAACAATCTTCTTTCAGACTCAGTCTTCCTGGATTTAAATGACAGTATGAGACAGTACTTGGTGTGAAAACCAATGTTGTCATACCCTAAGATTACATCTGCATGTCTGCATATGAAAACTTCATTGCCTAGAATCAGCTCACCACTAGAGCCCTCTCTGTAGGAGGTACCTGGAGGCTACTGGTTGGGCATATCTAATACAATACAAAGTGTATCATTAAAGTTGTAAGGGAGACTTTTGGAAAACATATACACTGTCAAGCATGTTGATAAGAGTTTTGAACTTTCACTACAGTGAGGAAGATTGGATGCAGATAGCCCTGTGCTGACGATGGCAGGAAAGATGGGGATGGTGGAGATCTGTTTTTGAGAATCTGTGTTATTGCGTAAATTGTGTAGGAAAGACATATATCTTCTATTTTGTACTAATTACATCCTGATATGTGGCCTACTCAGTCTGACCCACTAGACACCCTCGTGTCCCAATGTCCTCAAGCTGTCTTGCACATTTGCAATACTCCCTCTTGTACAGGCAGTGTGAATTTAAGTCTCCAAGAATTATACTTATTGTGCTGTTGCTAGGTGGCTAAAGGATTTCCTAAAAGCAGCAAATTCTACTAAATTAAGAACTTTAGAACTTTTCTCGCTAGCTTTTTCAGCGTTGACTGATCTGGAAAGCTCCATGCATTTTAATTTTAAACACACATACAAACACAGAAGATTTTTCTCAATGCTTGGAAGGATCTTTTCATGTTTGTTATTGCTCTAATCAGCTACCAGGCTGCATCTCTAAGCGGGAAGCAGTAATTATGTGCTATTCCCACACAGACTGTTGTATGTCCTTTAGAGAAAAAGTGCATATACATTTAAGCTAAAATAATTTTGTCTGCATCTGGTCTGCAAATCATAATTTCAATATACAGAAATATTTTTCTTTTAAAAATATATATTGGATTGTAAGATATATGTGAACTTTGAAATAACCTTTAAAGTCTGTCAAGTTAATGTGGTTCATGCAAGAGTTACAGTATGGTTCTCAGCACCAGAGTTACTGCAGGAATAAACATCAGTCATCAGGCTAGGCTTCAGAATTCGGTAAACTGCAGGAGGCTGAGATTTTGCTTGTTTGTTTTTAAATGGTGAAGGTGAGAAAGGTTTGGATTTAAGTGAATTATTTCCCTGTGGATGAGAAAACTAATTGGTCAGGATGCATATTTTATCTTAGTCTTTGTTTATTTGCAGTATGTGTGCTTTTCTATCAGCAAACTAGATAACAAATTATCATATGGCTTCCTAGCTATGCTGAACTAAACTGTGCCTAAACTCATCCTCTGTGCAGCCACATGGACGGCAAAACTGTGGTGATTCTCTCTGTAGTCAGTGAGAAAGGATTGTCAATGAGCCCACACTGGCTTCTCTGTTATCTCTAGTTCTGTATGTACTTAGAGCACCTTGGAAACTGTATAAATTCCTTGGATGGATTTCAGGTATCACCTGTGTATAAACACATGCATTGCACCTAAGCTAACCCTCAACAAGTGTCTTTGTTGGAAAAGAAAAGAAAACAGTATTGGAGCCAATGATATGTGACAATGACTTCTTTAACGTAAGTGCTAGGTGAGATTATACAGTAAGGATTGTCTAAATTCTGACATTAAATGTGTTTAAGCTCTGGATCATTAACTTAGTATATTAGAAAATTATTTTTATTGCTTCATGAGTTTCCTTGTTTCCACTTAGAACTTTTCAATTTTGTACTTTAATCTTTTTGCCATTCATCCTTATTAACTATTGTATTTTCCACTGATGAAATGCCTGCTCAAGTGAGTTTGGTGGCAAAAGTTGTACAAATAAAAAAAATTTGCTTAGGGTTGTAAAATGAAGCTAACAACAAGATGACTACCTACAGTTAAATGGAGCCTGTATTATGCAGTCCTTGCATGCTTGAGTTTCCTACACAAGCTACTGACAGTGCAGCTTTGCGTGACTAGGAGCTGAACAAAACATTTTTTAAGCAGTGCTACATAGAGCTGAATATCCTAATGCTTTTTTTTCACAGAGCAGAATTCTAGTTTATAAATAGTTATTTCCCCTCTGGTAAATTTATTTTCAGATTTTAGACAGTCTTTTGTAAACCACTGATTTTTATCAGGTGAATTAAAGTGCATGATTTGATTTGTATTGTAGTCTATTAAAAAAAAATTAAAAATAGGCCAGCAGGATTTTTTTAGCCATCCATTATTAACAGCCTTCAATAGGTGGAAAAAAAGCTTTTATTTACTTTTCTTTTCTTTATCCCTTCTGTAAATTAATACTTTATTCATGTGAAATTTGTTTGGGACTTAGGAAAATGGAAGAAAGATTTCCTAAAACTACATTTAGTATTTTAGTGTGGGAAATACTGTGTTTACATAGTCATAGAAATCCATGGAGATGATTTTCTCATCACTTTTGCTTCTAGAGGTGGAGGAGGTGATTTGGCAGAATACATTTTGAGGCTACACAGCAGCTATTAATTATTATAGTTCTAGTGTTTTAATAGGTATCTTATCAAATTTTTCTCCATTTGTCAGGGCTTCCCTTATGCTATCAGTAAAGTCTATCAGTGTCTTTTTTGTAATAAGATCAGCAAAAAGCCACAGACTGAAAATGTTTTACTTAATGTAAGTAGGTGAGAATTTTTTTCTGTTGGATCATAAGATAGTAGAGGAAAGCTAAACATGTGCATACAGGTGTATAACAAATAACATAAACTAGATTATACCAGTATAGTAAGTATACTTCATTTAGCTTTTATATCTATATGTATATGTAGATATATATAATGCTTCTACAGCTATCTTTCTAATACTTTGTGCCTTTAGAATACTCATGCTGTTACTACAGACAGAAAGATAAAAGTAACTATAAACACAGAAGTTGTTGATATACCTGATGATTTATTCTAATTTACAAAAATCATACTGCTACAGAACGATGAGTATCACATTTCAAGATGGGAATATACAACACAACTGTGTATTTAAATATAATACAGAAGTTGATAAATTAACAAATTACTCTTAGCTTTCTAAAATTATATGTTTATTTATATTGTCATTAAATTATATCATACAGTAAGGCCAAAGTAAGACTCTAATAGGTCTCATAATGTGACCCCAAGAATGGACCTTACAGTATTTTATTTCTATATATATATATGTTTTATGTGGCAGAACCATTATATATATGAAAAAGATGGTGAAGATCTAATCAGCTTTCTCTATGCAGTCTATACCCACTGCAAGGTCAATGTCGCTTAAGTTTTAGTCTTGTGAAAAAGTCCTCCAGAAAACCTTTTCCTTAATCATCCTGAGCTATTCTACAATTCTATACTCCAACCTTCCCCTAATACCTACAGGCAGGTTGCATCTGTACCTTGCACATTCTTTCTTGATTTTTCATTTTAAGATGCGTTCTTACCTGTTACATCTAAGAAAATTTCTTGCCCAAGCTGTCATCATCATTTATCTCAGTTACTGCAGCATTGTCCCTCCTTGCTTGGATGACTCCAAGGTTTTTAGGCTGATGTTCCTCAGAAAGCACCTGCAGAGAGGATTCTTCTGATCATTGCTTTGACAATCTTGTTCTTCTTTTTGCGTCTCTGCCCCCTCTTTCTTATTGCATCAAATGTTAATTATTGACCCTGCTTTGTAATTTATTCCCACTCCATCTATCATTCCTCATTTAGCAAGTACAATTTGAATACATTTCACATACTGGATGCTAATCTAGGGTGTAATATAGACAGCATGACCTGTTCCCTTCCCAGAGCACAACAATAGCAATAGATTTTCTATATTTTAACAGGTTTCTGCACCGTTGTCAAAATTTAGAGCCCGATTTGACAAAATCCTTTATACTTACTGAACAGAAAGCAGGTATCTCTTTCAAAATAACTTCATTCTAGATGTGTGTGAAACAAGGACAGGAAGGAATTAGGCATATGCTTTCCCTATAAATCCAGAGAATCAGAGCATAGGACAATAATCTTGCCGTTGGCTTTTGAGCTTCTTTTACAACTTTTTCATCTTCAGTCTCTAGCCTTCTTTTTTAATAACCTATTTTGTTCTGGTAGTATGAAGCCCACACAGCTGGTATCGGCATGCAAAAGCTGGAGCAAATACTTCAGTAAATTTTCAAGGCCATCTTTATTTGAATATTTTTTTCTTATAACTGTGAAGAATGTACAAACATTCCCAAAAAATTCACAGCAGTGAACTGAAAAATTGTTTTGTAAAGGCAGGCTAGACTGCAACATTCAAAGCTCTAATGATGACATTTCAAAAGCACGCATGCGCTGCAATAGTAATCAAAATGAAAACTTTCCGCTTTTTCAGGCTAGCTCAAGCAAGTAATTTATAGTTCAAAAGGTCTTTGGGGAAAAAAAAAAAAGAAAGAAATTAAAAAAAAACCCAAAACTGAAGAAAAAACCCAATCAAAATCTCTGTTAATGCCATGGGCTAAACATTAATTTCTATCTTATTCTTTTTACTTGGAACTGCAGAAAGAACAATTTGCATGCAATTTATAGGAGACTAGGGATATAATATTATTTCTTAAATAGAAAGTCAGATTTTACCCTAATTTTCTAAATTCTGGCTTGCTTAGACTTTGCCTAATTTTACACGAAGGAACTAAAAATGTTAGAAGATTGATCCTTTTTTCTCCTTTCACACCTCCCACCCCAAGGACATGCTAATGAAAATGAGAATGGTGTTATTCTTGCTCAAATTTTCAAGACAAGGAATCGTTTTTTCATTCAAATAACAAATATTTGAAATTTTTCTGGTGAAAAGCAGAAATTTCAACAAAATATTCTGCAAAAAGCTGTCTAGTCAGAAAGTGTCTACAAAATTATTTTTGAGGGAAAATATCCCATCTGACCTAGCCAAAATCTCTGGAATATTTAGAAAAGAAGAATACTCATCTTCATTCTTAGATTGTACCTTTCTGGGGTTTTCTGGGGTACAAATTTTAAGGAAATACCTAGTCAAGATTCACCGTTCTCAGTACAAGCCTGGGCCATCACTGTACAAACACATCAAGAACATGTATATGTTACGTGATGAAGGGAAGAGGTTCTTGGGAGATGGAGTACTGTTTCAAGATCTGAAAAATAATTTTCCTTCTTGTGAATGAAGTGTGTCCTCATTACAAAGTATTTCCACCCAGTATCCCAAAATGGTCTCCCTTCTAATATTACCAAAATACAGAAGTTGTCAGAAGACTCTTCTATCTGTGGCTCATTTTCTGGTCTATCATCAGTGAAACAGGAAGCACAGAAAAATTGTAAAACACAACTTTTTTAGTGGTTTAAAAGATTATTGAAGCTAAGTATTCAGAGCAGTGCCAGTGTGTGTATTCCTCATGACTAATTTCACTCTTGGGCAACAAAGAACCCACATGGAAATTTTTTTTCTGCTGTTGTTATTTTTAGGGCAGTTCAAGCAGTAGTTTCAGGCACAGATTTATGAAGCCTGGCAGGAAAGATGGCTGGACCTTTGAAAAACAAATTTTTTAAGTAAAAATTCTAAGGCCACAGACAAAAGTTCTTGAGCAACTGAGCACTTAGTATGCACCATCCATTCATTTGCTTCTGTGAGGGTATAAAACTAGTCCTGAGAATAAAGTACAAGTCTGGAATTGAGGATTTCTGAGCTCAGCATGTGCAGCTCCCCTAACATAAGGTCTTTCAAAGCACACAAGCAATTTAAAAGCCTATATCCTACCTACTTTCAAGAGGCTTTTTGATGCAATATCGCTTAAGTATTAATAAAGTTCACCCTTTTCCTCTCTGCCACTTACTTCTTCATCAGTAATGAGCTTATAACAGTGGTCCCTCTTCTCAAGCCTTTTTGGTGTGTTTGATTCAAGCTCTTTATGAGAGAAACTCTTTGGTGTTTTGTTTGCCTTGATGAAATGGGACCCAGATATAAAAACAAACACAGGAACTTCAATAGTATATTTTAAGTACATAAACAAATGTTAAGGTTCCACATGCGCTTTGAGACTTCTGAGTACCCTGAGAAGCCAGTAAAACAGTTTCTGAAAAAAATCCTGTTGTAAAAATGTAGAAGTATAATATGAGTTCTTGCAGAACACTTGGATTTTCTTATGTGTTTATTTCAAAAAATTGAAAACAAGATTAATAAAGAGCACACTTTTGCTATTTTTTTAAAATGTTACTGAGGCTTCTGGAAGACTGGTGTCAGGGTAAGGCAGTGATAGATGTACATAACAGTTTGATGAATAAACTCTGTTGGACTTTAGTAATGAAGTACCAGACTCTAGTTAAGAATATTCAGTAAAGATTATTTTCAGTAATGCTCCAAAGCAAAACAGGTATATATGCAGGAGTAAATCAGATATCCTTAGGCTAAATAGCAATCAATATCTCTACATCTTTATTTTCTACTCACTTCTTCTGTGTAAATGTTGGTTTATGTGTCCATTTCTGCTTCCTTAGGGCTGACTGTGAGCTAAATTCCTTGTAGGGAAATATCAATTATATTAATAGAAATTCCACATCTGGATTAGGGTAGACTACATATCTGCTAGCAATGAATGTATTAAGATTCATCTGTATTTTCCAAAGAATTCAAGGGTAAGATAGGAATTGATACAGATATGTTAGCTCTCTAAACAGTGCCGATCTTTCCAAGTAATTACCCTGAGCTTTCAGCCAGTTCAGGCAAACCGCAATTCTATGCAGATCACAAGGGATGGAAGGATTATTGGCCTTTCCATCCACATTCATCTTGAAACCCTGTGTTTATGAAATGTCATGAGAAAAATACTGCATTTGCTAGCCTTCCTTATGATGAGCTAAGCTGGGGTTTAGGGGCCAGAGAACGGCTTTCTTCCACTGCACAGTTACCACAAAATAAGCACATCTGCTCTAACTTTAAAAGTGTGGATCCAATAATGCTTTCCTAATCACCACAGATATGGCACACAGGACATTTCTCCAATTCTTGGCTCTTGATTCCCAGTGAAGTCACCACCCACAAAGTATTGTCTGTGCAAGTCAAACTTCTGGCAGCAGGCTCAAGAGCAAAGGCTCAGACCCAAACCATAAGAGATATGTCAGCAAACAGTTTAACTTCCTTTTTGCTGTGTGGGTGACCAGAACAACAGGAAGGCTGTTTTTATTGAATCCTCATGGAAAGTAAGTTCTCAAAGTTTCTTCTTGAGGAAGAAATAAAAGACGACCTGGAAGGGAACTGCTTAGGGACAAGCACCGAAGCCGCATTAAATGCTCAGGAAAAAATAATTAACCTCAGAGGTAAGTAAATTCATATAAAGGGTTATTCACAAGAACACCAAGTGCCTGAACATCAGGTGTTGATCTCGTATTAACCCTTAACCCTTCAAGAAAAGACTGAGGATAGTCTGAGATACTAGCAACACTCAATGGTTCAATGATTCAATGGTAGTTCAATGTAAATTCAGTACTCAGTTTACAAAACTGAGTACATCCTTCAGTTTGCATTGATGTTCATACAAGTTCTACAATTTGTGCATGTCTGCAACAAATCTTCTTGTCAATACTTTGGCCCCATAGCTTTTGTATTTCAGCTTCATTCCTGAGCACTAAAAAAAGTTCATAGTAGTAAGTAACACCACAGGAATAACTGAAACAGTTCTTCAGCTGGTGTAAATGTTCTTATCTCCATCTGGAAGTGTAAAGTCAAAAAGCCAGCCAACCTTACACCAAAGTTCTGTTCATTGAGCAGGATTTTGTTCATGACTTACCAAAAGGAATTACTTTGAAATAGAACTTTAACTGGTTTTGTGTTAGACTTGAAGATTCTGTTTTTAATGAAGCACTGGACTTCATTTTTCTTTTTAATTTTGAATTTGTTGCTAAACAGTCCTTCACAGACTTAAACTTTTAAGTGACCAAAAATAAGGTGCTGCTCTGCTGAACAATGAAACAATTTCGTCATGGTATTGAAATATATTAACTATTTAAAGCCAGGACTTGACCTTGATTTTTTTTATCCTCTGACTTGAAGTTTGCGACAAAGCGCAGTCCTTCAAGTACACATTCTGTGTTTGATTGGCAGTTGTCATTTTTTAATATTCCAAGAATAATTTTTATAATCCTTATGAAAGGATTTCTAGAATTTAAAATTCCAGGGATTTTCTCATGACTCTTAACATAGATGATTTGGTTTTATTCTTTGTTATAGTCTTATTTTGTTGTAGTCTTAATTGTTTGATATTGAGGTTTCTTCAGACCCAGCATGAAATGACTTTTTTCTAAAGTAATACCAACCAAGTGTCTATTACGTAAAACCAGTGACATAAGGGGGTTTTTTGTTTGTATTTAGAACAAGTCCTTATTTTGGTTTTGGTTGGTAAGTTTGCTTTGCTTCCTCACTTCTTTTTCTTAGTAAGATCCTCTGTAGAAATATCCTACAAACTAGTCATGTGGTATGTACCATCTATCCAAAATATAAAAATATCAGGAAAGATACTTTTTTCATTGGAATCCAAACCAAATCAAGCAAAAAGGCTCAGAAAAGATTATAATCTGCAGCCTTTTATGGGTGGACAGCACCATTACTCTTCCATCTTCAGAAATCTTTACTGCTCCAATGTTTGTGATTATATCCCTATCTGACTGCTGACCTTCAAAGTAAGTCTTTGAACATGAAAGAGTATTATAAACATTCCTTTCTTTCCTGGATATTTGAGCAAAAGATCCTGAAATTAATTCCTTGTAATAGAAGTCTGCCATAACTTTAGCTGCTTAAAGGAGAAAATCTATATGTCCATAAAGTATTATAAATATATGAATCAAACTTTGAGAATTGCTGTACAACATCCCAAAATGTTGTTTCTTAAGTACTGTCACTTAAAATTCTTATTTATTATAAGCAGGTAAGAAACAAATAATTAGACATTTTTCATTTAAATGTATTTAAGATTAGAGTTCCGTTTTGGTTTTCTATTCCCTCAAGTCATTTGAGAGTTTATTAAAAAGCTGGGGCGGGGGCAGGGGCCTCGGTCATGTGTATGATTGAAGGCCTGAGCCAAAATTTGTTCTCTGATCCATTCCAAATAACATTTACTCTCAAATGGAAGTTATTCACTGTCCTACAAGTCAGTTAATTTAACTCAGGTCAGCCTGAGCAGGGAGCTGAGTCCTCTGTACTCATCTTGCTCAGTTAAGTTCAGGCAGGATGAGGAATCTTGAAGGAGATGTGAAGATCAGGCAGCGTAGGAGTGAAATCTTTCTTGTGTAGATTTCTTTCTAAACTGATGGAGCTCTGAAAATCCTGAAACCTGAAAATATTTGTAAGACCTTCAACTAAGAGAGGGATGCATTTTATTAATAACTGAAATAAGGCAATGTCAATGATAGAGGTGGAGGTAGATTGCCTGAAGAGCTAAAAATTAAGTTGAGGGTAGCACATTAAGGACAATAAGATGGCAGGTGTAAATACTGGCAAAATATTGTTTTCTCCCAGCCTGGTTAGTAATGTTCCTTACTGTGTAAGAGCGAAGAAAATAGACATTGTTTTTCCTTTCCATTTCCTCTGGGATGAACCTGACTACAAGATTTTCACAACTAATTTACAGGGAAGGAAGAGAGGGCGGGAAGGAAGGAAGGAAGAGAGGGCGGGAAGGAAGGAAGGAAGGAAGGAAGGAAGGAAGGAAGGAAGGAAGGAAGGAAGGAAGGAAGGAAGGAAGGAAGGAAGGAAGGAAGGAAGGAAGGAAGGAAGGAAGGAAGGAAGGAAGGAAGGAAGGAAGGAAGGAAAGAAATAACCAAAAATTCTGGGCACTGGTTTTCCATGCCACAGTGTATGCTGGCAGCTGCCTACACTAGAAGCATGTCCATTCATCAAGATTTCCTCTTGTGCTGTTCATCAAGATACAGCTCTGGTGCAGGGCTGCTCTCTGGGATTTATAGTAAATAACCAGTGAGCCTTCCCTTAGTCTAGTCAGACACAATGACTTACAAGAAAATTTATGTCTGAGAAAGTTATTGGGACATACAAGTCTTAATGGACATTGGACCTGGTTACAAACAGAACAGAGAAATTCTGTGTTTTGAAACATTTTTTTATCCTGATACACTAAGGAAACAAAGTCAGTGAGACTGTACTGCTATTCTATTTGTCAGTCCATGATTCTTTACACCCAAATCCATATTTAACCGGTCAGTCAATTTTAACCAATCTTGACGAGGGAGATAGAGATGTCCAAGATGTGATATCCCTAGAAGCTTTTGGAAAAAATGTTTACTGTTTCTACAGACATGAAAACCTAATTTGTATTCCTCTGCTTTCTCCAAAATAAGGCAAAATGGCAGTATGAACTCAATAGTTATCTATCCTCTTTGTCCTGCATGTATTAACCAACAAATCAGCATACATTTGTCTCGTGGCACGATGCTAACTCTTGTCCAGCAGTATGTGCTCATGTGAGGGAGCTGAGTACTGTAGATAAGATCTGAAAGAAATAGGCTGAAGATGGAAGAAATCATTATGTTACTGAGAGTATGAATGGACATGAACACATATGAAACTAGGCATTATTATATCTACTGTTAGCAAAACATTTTTATTAAAATTGCTAATAATCAGCACTATATACGATCTAGTATTTCAATAAAGAGATAATTGAGAGAATAAAGAAAATGCAAATTTTTATCACTTGTACTATAATTTGTAGCTGAAGAGTGTCTATATATTTTAAAAAAAATATTTACAAAAGCAAGTCCTAACCATCAGCTCACAGGCAAAGCACATCATGTAGGATGTTTTCCTTTGGCCTGCCCCCTTTTCAGCCGAGCAGAGGCAGGGTCAGGCTCCTGCCACTTCCCAGTAGCTGAATGTCTCCTCCTGTGCTTGGGAAAACACCTACAGATGCAGCTGCTATCTGGGCTACTGGCTTTTACTGGAAATTTTACCATATCATCATACCCACAAAATGGGGACCCCAAAGGGAGGCTCTTGTTCTGTGGCTGCCAAGGTTGCAATATTTTATGACCTACCCTAAGGTCAAACCCAGGCCAAGAAAAAAACATTTGGCTTTTTTTTCTAATAATATTGTATTATTTTTTGATCCCTTCAGAAGTACTTGCAACATGCTCTATCTTAAAAGTGGACATGCCCAGACTGAACACAAAAAGATGTTTAAACTAAAAGCTGGCTTCTACTGGAATCTGAATTAGAATACTATTTAAATTGAGAAAACTCAGTGTGACTAGGAACAATAGAGTAGAAATAAAAGCATTTACTCACAGCTGTCCTCTTGCCTACTTGTCCTCACAGATGCGTCCTCACTTCCCAGCTTGTAGCAGTTAACTTGAACACTTTCTGAGTGGTGGCAAGCTCTGCTCCTTCTCCTCTGGCCCTGAGGAAGCATCCCCTTGGCTCTGACAGCCTCTCTCTCTCTCTTCTTTTTGTTGTTTCTCCATCTTTTTTACATGAGCCGTAGGCTGGCAGCTCTGTGCTGTGTTTCCACATCCTGACAAGCCTGATTTGCTCTGTGGTCTCCTCTCTCCTCCCCACCTCTTCTCCAGCTGCTCAGTAGTTTCCCAGAAAAAGAGCAACCTGCTTCCTCCATTAGAGAGTTCAACGAACGCTAATCACACTGATTAAAGAAACTTAACATAAAGCTGAAAACAAACATGCAATCTATCTGTATACTTACATATGGAAAGAAACAGGCTGAGATTATCAAATAGTATGAAAAACAAGCATTGCACATCCCGTGATAAAATATCAATGGCCAACATGCTAATGTTGCATTAGCCTGTCACTATTTTCATGGCTTTGTGGGTATATTTGTTGCCCACACCATATCTTCTGTGATTTAGTAGTCCAGGTCCAGACATAACAGTTCCGATGGTGAGTTTTGGTTAATATCACAATATAACTAAAAAAGTTATACTATACAAGTTTTGGAGAGAGAAAAAAAGTATGATAGACTTATGAGCTCTAAAATTAAGACTTCTTCCCAAGACAAGAAAAAGGACAGAAAAAGTCGGCAGGAAATTCTTAGACAACAAATCAGGCAACTCTGTAAAGCAGGTCATCAAGTACATCATGAAAAGAAGGCAAAAACTTAGGGTTATTCTTGTTTTTACATTAACAGATTCAAAAGAACTGCTATGAGAAAACCCTTCTAGTAAAAAAAAAAGAAAGAAAAACAGAAAAGAAATTAGAAAACATCTTATCAATGTTTAATCTAGTTCAAAAGATGGAAAACTGCCATGTGCAAATAAGTTCACTCTCCTTTTACACATTACAGAGCTGGATAACTGAGGCCATATTTGAGAACACATTTTGGAATGTCTCTTGCTTTGATATAATATATTGGGAATTTATTTAGTATAAATGTAAAAAAGTAATTGATGTGCAGTAATGTGATACCTTTCTTACTGTCGTGGTTTAGCCCCAGCCAGCAACTAAGCACCACGCAGCCGCTCGCTCACTCCCCCTACCCTGATGGGATGGGGGAGAGAATCGGAGGAGTAAGAGTGAGAAACACTCCTGGGGTGAGATAAGAACAGTTTAATAATTGAAATAAAATAAATTAAAATAAAAATAATAATAACAACAATATAATAATAATAGTAATAATAATATACAAAGCAAGTGATGCACAATGCAATTGCTCACCACCCGACGACCGATACCCAGACAGTTCCCGAGCAGCGATCGCTGCTCCCCGGCCAACCCCCCCCAGTTTATATGCTGAGCATGACGTCATATGGTATGGAATAGCCCTTTGGTCACTTTGGATCAACTATTCTGGCTGTGCCCCCTCCCAGTTTCTTGTGCACCTGGCAGAGCATGGGAAGCTGAAAAGTCCTTGACTAGCATAAGCAGTACTTAGCAACAACTAAAAACATCAGTGTGTTATCAACATTCTTCTCCTACTAAATCCAAAACACAGCACTATGCCAGCTACTAGGAAGAAAATTAGCTCTATCCCAGCCGAAACCAGGACACTTACTCTAATTCTTTGAACAGATCTGTGAAATTAAGATATGTTTTCTCGATTTTCAGTTATTTGATGTGGAAGAATAAAGACAGAGCATTGTACCAGCTTTTTCAAAAGTAGTAAAAGAAATCATCTGCTAGGAACCATGCAGAAATAATTTACATTTTTTATTCCAAATAGATGAAAAATTGCAATGTCCTTGCATTCAGAGAAGTGGGTGAATGAAGTCAGTCCTTCAGCTATATAAAAGCTGACTTGCTTATATAAAAGTCTCGGTCCTGTGCCTTACTCCACTGACACTGTGCTTTTACGAAATGTAAATCTGTCCCTTATTAATACAGAATGTTTGTCATGGCTCCCTGCCATCTTATCCCAGCTGTTGACATAAGGTCATCAGAAGAAAAACAGAACATAGCAAGTATTCTTTGACCTCAGAGATTTTTGGGTGCTACCTCTGTCTGTTAGGGCTGTTGACCAGCACTGCAGGTTAACTAGGTTTTTGCTCTGCCTGGTGGTACACGTTAAGGGAGCATAAAGGCTGCTCTGAATTGTACCAGTCCAGTGATTCATTGCACAGCAGTGTTAACATCAGGGAACTAGTTCTCCATTCTTCATCTGTACTGCATATTCCTTGGCTGCAAGCAAGGAGAGAGTTTATCAGATGGATGCTGGAATGCTGTTAGAAATTCTTCTATCATTAGCTATAGCTCACCATATATTATTAACAATACGTGGCGCACTAAAGACCATGGGCAAGATTTTGCTTTATCAAAGTGCCAAGTATAACAATTGAAATAAGCCATTCCATCTTCTATTGAATTTAGGCAAATAAGCCAGATTTAGAACTATCTATTCTCCTCAATAAAAGTTTCAAGAATGTACTTGAAGTTCAAATTTTTCTTCATGTCAGCTAATACAGTAGTATTAAGTACTGAAGTTTGAAGGTTTGAACACTGATGACAGAAGAGATGATTTAGCTACTCATAATAACGATGGGGTTTTTCTGTTTTGTATTAGGTATAGTAAATTACCTCTGCTTTATGCCATGACAATAATAGTTTTACAAAGCCAAACACTAATACCAGAATTAAAGTTTTTTATTTGTGAGGGAGGTGCAGCTAGAGTTTGTGATCTTCCAATTAAATACTGTGCCTGAACATGCGTGCATGTGGGTTTGAATTGAAATTGCATGGGAAACCTTCATTCCAGCCTCTCCTAAATTTTCAAGTCTTGACTCTGTAACCATAACAACATTAACAGAATCTGGAGTTGGGAGAAAGGTCGTGATGAAATTATTTTTATTGCATCTAAAGTGTCTTAGGTTCTCATAAATTGTTTAAAGGTCATTTCTCTGAAGATTTCATAAATTTAACTTGTTAGCAAGAAACTAGAGAGTGAATTCCCCGAGCTTCTGTGAAATTCGTCTTTAATATCAGAAGAGGACTGTGCAGTTTATGCAGGGACAAGATCCCAGCATTATTCTTTTTCATGGACCACACTGACACGTGTAGAACTTATTGCAGAACTTAGGCTTTTCTGGGGAATGAGTGATTTAAATGGAGTGTAAACCACTGTCTCTGTATTACACGGAGGGTAAGCAAAAAAGAAATTTTGTGGCTTTTTTTTGTTTATTTCTTATAGACATACATTTAAAATACAAGTGAAAAGTTTTAAAGAATATATTTGTATTGATGTAATCTTAGCCTGTACCTGTGCACCCAGCTTGTACAATGTTGAGAAGAAGCGGTATTAGATGTTATTGCACAGTGTTGTCTCCCATGTAAGCAGATAAATTTACAACTGTCTGAGAATGGCAAAATGATTTATAATCTCCAATATATACTGCAATCCACCTGCCAGGAGCAATGCCTGGTGTTGGCAGGCTCTGGTTAAAGCAGACCATTTCAGCTGATAAAAAGATGAGACCAATGCTGGAAAGGGGCAAGGGGAAAGGAAAGAAAATAATTTTATAACTTTTTTTTTTTTTGTGCCAAATGTGTGGTTTAATACAGACAAACCACTTCCATTGCTCAAGCTTTTTAAATAACCATTTAATTTCACCTGGACATTGCAGATTCATTCATATGAAAGCTATTCAGACAGTAAACAGCAGTGAAAAGCAGATATGTGAACTGACTTTGCAATAAATACCAATTATTTCTTACCTAACTAGTTATAGTGCAGATAATAAACTAGTGACTATGTAGTATTGTTACAGTCTGATTAAATGTAATAAGAGCAAATATAACAATTAAAGGCAATGAGAGCAAACATAAAAAAACCCCAAACAAACAACCTCCACCCCAAAAAAAACCCAAACCCCCAATCTAGCAAAAACAAAGTAAAAAAAGGAAGGTCTCTGTGGAAAAATCCAGCCACTGTAAATATATTCAGATCTTGTATTAGGTTTTCTACTGATATGTAACCCCATCTGTTTTATCAACAGGACTGTCATTTAAGCAAAAAGCTTTTTTCTGTGAAATTAACAGGTCTATCTTAAAACTAGATGTCGCTTCTGTATTTTATTACATTATTTCCTAATTTTACCTAAATATGAAATCAGTGCCATTTCTGAAAGTAAAACAATTTGCTACCAGCTGTCAATACAGCTGCACTGTCAGGTTTTCTGTCAGGTCATTCCTTAATCTTTATTCAGTCCTCTAGAAGTTGCAGCTAGGGGCTATATCTGAGACACAAACATGTAAAAAGTGTGTTTTAGAGATTTATGTTTCTCTGCCTCTTTCTCTCCCTGCTCTCTTTCTCTCTATGCTCTTCGCCTTCTTGGAGTGTTCTTCAAGAGCAAATCAATCATCAGTTCCAAGAGCATGTTCCACAAGTAGCAAAAGGGAGGGAGAGAAAGAGTGGAATAAAGAGAAACATAAGAGGGTAACAAGAGTTGAAAACAAGATGGACAGGCAGATGGGCATAAAGGACTGGTTCTTTACTGTAAGCTGATTTAAGCCAAGGCATATATCTTCAGTGAGGTTTTTCACTTTGCTTCAACAGTTCAGATACCACTGTACTGATACAGACTTCTGAAGTAGGTTAACTTCATATTGCAAATGGTAATTTGTATTAGTTCAATCTCCTAGGTTTCTTAGAGTAAGAGAAAATGGAGATAAGTCCCTTTTTCTCACTAGTGAAATGCTCTCTATGCTAGGTGTATCACTTGGAGTACCTGCACCAAACCTCCTCCAAGGTGCCAGCCCTGCAATCCCAGTATCCTATCTTACCTTTCAATTTTAGTTCACAAAACTACTAATTTTCCCTGGTTCGTCCAAGTTTAAAATGGCAAGAGTTTTTTATGGACATGGTTATTTATTCTGATGGCACTTTTAAAAAGCACAGCTCCAGACTCAAAAGCAGTGGGCTGAAACTCAGGACTCAGTTGTAATTTGATCGCCAGTGGTCAGTGATCAGTGTACCTACTATATTGTTTCAAGTTCTTTTCTGTTGTGTGAATGTCTTATGTCAGTGTCAGTTAGAATTAAACAATATACTTTCTGGTGGTTTGCCCTTTAAATAAAGTTGGGTTGAAATACTGTGTCCATCCTGAGAAAAGTCCATTTGAAAAATCACCTTTTTCTTTTTTTTTTTTTAAGCAAGCCTTTTATTTTGTTTAATGGTTAGCTAAATGAATAGTCATTTCCCTGTTGAATCTAGCACCAAATCCTTTCTTCAGTGCTAGGAGTAGCTTCATGATATGTCCCACTGGGGCTTTTAACCATCAGTGTTATTTTATGATCTGTTACCAGGAAACTATTATTTAAGAAGGTGAGAAAAGGTAGCATTAAAAAGAGCATAATTATTTGAAATGGTGAATTTTGGGTCTGGCTGTCTGCTGTGAGCACATTCTTCTGCTTCATTGCTGTAGTTGAATGAATCTGTGCCATAAAATGGGGTGCATGCCACATACCAACTCTTGTTGAATTCTGCTGTGGCCTATTTCATTGAAGAGTACAGGCACAAAAGCAAATGACACAGCAAATAATTTCCATATAGGTCTCTATTTCCTTGTGATAGGATAAAATACACTGAAAAAAAATCTGTCTTGTACAAGATTATCACACTGGTTTGAATCAGGAAGAATTTTGATGAAGCCATAGAGTGATTTATTTTTCAAATCAGCGTAATTCTCAGCAGAGTAACTTCAGAGTTTGGATTTGTTCTGAGGTTTTTGGGGTAAGAGCCAGACAAAAAATCAGATAGGAGATCAGGCAGGTTTCAGACACTGACAGAATTTCTTTAAAATTTAAATTCAAATTTTCTGTGAAACCTGAGGTTTTTCATGTGTCAACTAATTTCAGTGAAGAAATATTTGTTCTGAAATTTCCCGATCATCTCTATTTAAAATGATTGAAGCTGGAGATAGTATTTACCCTTCCCCCTATAATAAATGGTTTGCCTGGACTTGATGGGATGTCATTCACAGGCTGTCTGTGATAAAAAGCTCACTCTCATGCTCCTACGCTAACATCAGCTGCTGGTTGTTTTCTGTTTAAACATTTAACAGCAACTGTTAAGGTGTTGTTCCTCTTGCCTAGCTGTGTAGCAGCTAAATGCACCTATCTGGTCTGAACTAGTCATTGTGACACTGTTACAACCAATGGTAAAGTATCCAGATGAGGATTCCTATCTTTATTTCACATAGTCTAAGCTTGTCTGGACTGCCTCTAGGTACCTCCCTTTTCAGGTTGTTAATGTTAGAAAAATTAAGTCCCATTCTAAACTTTACAATTGGTCACCATAGTTTCATTGTGTATCTATATAAAAAGCAATTAGACACACTGAGTCCTTCCTTCTAACAGTTACCTTTTCTTATTCAACACAGGCTGTAATTAGAATCTCTCATTGTGGCTATAAGAGCAATGAGTAATCACAGCGTGTCATGCTGGGGACCTGGGATTAGCTGATAGCATGCCCTGAGAGCAAAGAAACCAGAAAATACATGTAGAAAATTATGATGCCAGTATACGAGTTTTCTTCCAAATTGCCACCAGTTAGCAATTTAAGCAATTGCTAAAGAGTTTCATTTACTGTTTTAAGGAAGTCTCTCCAGTACATATCATTAAGTTCTTGGCTTCTAAAACTTACTATGGCAAGGACTCCCCTAGGTCAGTTAAGCACTATGTGACAAATAGCTTCCTTATTATTAGTTTAAGATGTATTTACTTTCAGTTTGATTGAATGTTCTAGAGGATAGACAGCAACACACAATTTTTCTTCTATTTACCATATATCATTTTGTTTACCTTCGTCATATCTGCTCCCACTCATCTTCTGTATAAATTAAATTGATCTTTTCAGTCTCTGCCATATGATTTTAATCACTGTAATCTCTAATGTCTTCTATCTTACTCTTTATGCATAGCGCATGTTTTATGATACAAAGTGAGCAGTTACTTTCATTGAATAATCCATAAGGATGCCCAGATCTTTTCTCAGAGTACTTACAGTTCATTTAGAATCTGTTTATAGCTCATTTTACTCTGCCTCATGTTGACTCTTTTGTATTTGCCAGTTATGAATTTTAGCAGTTTCCAGAATAGAATCATATATCTGTGCCCTCAAATCCAGGCCCTTGTTATCATACACAGTCACATCATATAATTCTATTCAGAAGTTTAGTTAGCTTTCTTTTATGACCAGTTATGGGGAATTCTTGGCTTGCGTATTCTTCTCTACTTTGCCCTGTTACTGGGAGTTTCCAGCATTTGAGGTTCTTCAGAGTACATGGTACCAGGTACAGAGGATAACAGCTGACTTCTCTGAAGCCACATACCATGAGAAATGCAGGAAGAATAAGAGCCTTGCTTTTCTGTTTGGATAGTCTCTAATAATTTCCTCATAAATTTATTCATAGCCAGTTTGTACCCATTTGCAATTGTGCCAGTATCCTCCCTTAACCTTAAAAGCCCCTTGATACCTCTGTTCATCCTCCAAACTGTTTCTAGAGAACAGCCATATACCTTTCAGCTCTTCTTTCAGTAGACTAAACAGGCTGAACTCTTTTGGAACCCTCTTGTGAGACAGACTTTCTATTTTTCTGCTCACCTTAGTAGTCCGCCTCTGCCTCGTCCCACTCTGACTTCGTCTTTCTGAACAGGAATGACCGGAACTGCACACAGTGTTTCAGAGAACATCTGACTCTCTCCCAGTGGGTTAATGTGCCCTTATCTACATGCTAGAGTTTCTTGTGCTACTCAAGTTTCCTTTTCCTTCCCCCCCCCCCCCCCCCCCCCCCCCCCCGCAAGGTTACATAGTATTGCTAATTCATAGTCACCTGGTGATGTATCCAGATATTTTACTTTCTCTGCCATCTCACCCCATGGTTCCATGATTTTAAGAAGCAGCATACCAAAGTTTGTACATCTTTTCATTCCTGAGTTTGTTATTCTCTGGATTCCTTGCTAGGTGTGATGTTCAAATGCTTGATCTGAAGCTCTTGACATTCAATGTTACCATCCGCTTCACCTGTCTTTTCCGAGAGAGGTTTCTCCTTGTCCCACATCTCCTCTGAGCTTAATCACAAATGGAGTAATATGAGTCCTAATTCCAGCTACAGTCAGCAGGCAGCAGGTTACATTCATCATAAGTATGATAACTTCTGAGGCCATTCACGCAACATTCATTATTGGAATTTTGTCTGCTTTGATTCAGCAATAAAGACTAATCAAAGAGTATGGGTTTGTTTTTTTTTTTTTGAGTACATTGTTAATAACAGCTAGAGTGCAAATAGATAACTACATTGCTGAAGTAGAGGTTACTTTTTTCCCATAATGGAATGAAGAGTTGCTGTTTTCATCATACTCATAAGCATCTAGTGAAGCTTATTTTGCATAACACTGATTACAAAGGTTAGTGAGCACAGAAAACTCTACACTAATATTGCAGAGGGATATAAAGTCTGTTTTCTGCAAAGAACTATGTTGTGTGTTGGTTTTTTTCCCCCTGTATCCTCTGTCACCACTCCTGGAGTAGTCTGCACTCCAATAGGTATGGCACAGCTCCTGAACAATGTCAGCACTCGTGTAATGATCCCTGTGTAATGTATTATAAACATAGCAATGGCAAATCTGGGTTCACACGGAAGATACTAGCTTGGTGCACTGTGGCAGATTCATAAGTAAGCACAGTCTTTACAGAATACTACAAAGTGTACAGTCATACTCCTTATTTTAATGTGCAGAAAACTGTAACTACAATCATCCACATACTACTTCCTTAATGTAATGTACTACTAATACTATGCACACTAAATGGCTAACTAACTGTTGGTCATTCTGAACGTACACATGACATAGCAGATTAGGTTTTTCTGTATGACAAATGTGTCAGATAAAAACAAGAAAAGCAGATGTGTCTTCACAGCAGAGAAGGGGTGTACTTTGGCCAAGAGGTATTGGTGACAATGGCAGAGAGAGCTTTTGCAGGTGGTAATGGTTAATTCTGTACTTCCCATTTGTTAATTGTTTTCTGTCAGTTACTGAGTGAGCTATGTTACAGACACTTGCACACAAAAATACAAATTAGTGCTGGTTTTACATTTGTCACAGGCTGCTTGTACCTCAGTCCCACCTATTTATGAAATGTCTGTGGGCAGAAGCAGCTATGGTCACTGCTGTTGGTCTAGCAGCTAATTTTTCTGTTTTGTCTCTATTTCTTGTTGAGCAATTCCTTTTACACATCTGGGTAGATTTAAATAAATAAGTAAAAATAAAAATTCTGTAGGCCTTTCCATGATCACAAAAGATGATTAACATTTCAGGACATTTTCTTAATGTTCAATCTGCCTTTTAATATGAATCTTTTTAACATAAACAAGATTGGCACTTAAATTATTAAATCTGAAGAAATGCAGAGGAGATGCCAAATGGATATTTACTATTTAATGCTCTGAATGCTTCTATATTAACATCATTTTTTAACCTTTTATCAGGTTTAACATAAAACATGAGGGGTCTTGAAAAAAGGGAAACCAATACAGTATATTGACCAAATCTATCAACTTTCAAAAATGAATATGCAGAACACTGCTTGGTACTGAACAACCTTGGTCATTATGAAACATTAGTAATTACTGTTGTTGGGGAAAAAAAAAAAAAAAGAAAAAAAAAAGGAAACAAAAAAATGCCAAACCCAACAGATTTCAGCATTCATTTTTCCACATCCATCAAAGTCTTCCTTGAAAATACAGCTTGTTGGAACTTTTTCTTTCCAAGTTAACAAGGAGCTATGTTCATGCTTCTTCTTGGAGGTCATGGACTTGATTCCCTACTGCAATGCTCTTCTCTTGTCATTTGCCCCTACCCAACAGCCATATGTAATACTGATGCATTAGAGTGATAGCGTTTATCTGTCTCAGACTGGAGAAAATAATTGCACAAGTAACAAATCAGATACCAGGAGGAAAATGAGCAATCAAGTACACATCTGTACTTATTTTGAGTTTTGCATATGCTATCTTTAAGACAGCACAAAGTTTGATATTCTGAAATACAGCAGAGTATCAGCCAGACATGTTCCTGTAAATTAAACCTGCCCTGAATGAACATCAAAACCAACAAAAATATTGTCTGGTTTTTATTTTTCATTCTGAGTGAGATGAGCCATAACCACAGGCACAGGATGCAGCAACACAGGCAATGCTAAGTTCATTCCTCTGCATTACCAATATCTATATTAGGAAAAAATGAGTTGGAAATCCCAGAAGCAAATTTGGAGGGTTAACATCCTCCCCTCCAGGGTGCCTTTCCCATAAGAACTTGCTAATAGCAGAAGACATTTTGTCAGGCAGGATAGATTAGGATGTGCTCTGGGATGAAAGTATTCAAGTGCTATTTCATCTGTCTTTCTCACTTGCTCCTGCTGTTTAAACTACGAGGAGCTTCCTGTCTGAATAGATTGCAATGGCTATCTCTGTATTTCAGATTAGCTTAAGATTCATGTAAAATGTGCTGCTGCTAATTAGTCAAGATGTAATTAGTCCAAGGAAATTAATTGTACATAAATAATGTGGAATTTCAGCTTCATGGCTCAAGAGATAAATTCAGAGCTTTTTCAGAGTTGTCTGTCTTAAAAATAAAATAGCAGAAAAGGATTATTAAGGAAGCTCTTCAAAATTCCCGTTACCCTGCTAATTAAGATTTAACACATTGCCCAGAAGACATGGTTGATCTGCGCTTTGTAAGGTCCTTCCACCATACCAGCATTTGTGCATCCCCAACTGCTCTCATCAGAGAGGAACCTAATAGTGACTTTGAAAAAGCAACTTATCTGCCTCTCCACTGAAAGTAAAATACTGTAAGTACAGTCCATGGTCTGCAATGAGTAGGTAATTAAGAATGTTCTTCACTAACTGGACTTCAAGTGACCCATCTCTTGGGTGCGTAGTACAGGCTTCTCTGACCTACCTGGAACTGCTAGAGTCATTAAAGTTCACTTCAGAACTGCATGTGTCAAGGACTACACAGTAGAAAGTTGAAGTTTGACTTCATTTCCTATAAAGCTGCCTGATATTATTAGTGTTTTTCACTGATACAGTTTTGCAGTAACAGCCAAGGGGACAAGTCTGGGGGTTGAGACTGTATTACTGTGCCTGCAAAAGCACAGGAATATGTATTCTGTGCCCTCAGTACAAACAGCTAAGGAAACCTTTTCCATGTCCTCAAAACCACTAAAAACTAATACCACGCTTGGTTTGGAACTTGTCTTTCCCACCTTTTTTCCTGATATTTTTATTTTATTGATGAAAAGAGGGAGACTTCTGTTCTTTTATCAACCACCCAGTCTTACGTGCATTGGACAGAGTGTAAAGTCTCCAGGAAATGTCACCAGATGAGAATAACACCATTTCAACACCCACCTCACACAGCTGCAAAGGACTGCACAGGCAGAAGGCTGCAAAGACTCAGAGAAGTGGGTACATGTATCCCATTCCTTAAGGACAACAGATTGTATCTTTTGTTTTATAAGTTTTGGTTAGCTTCCAAAATAGTTTGATAGGTTGGTTACAGCCTGAAAGCATTTCTGGATTTCATTTAATAGAAAATTATATATAGAGGTGTATTATTTTCAGATCTGTAAAACAATAAAATCTCAATCTTCTGCATTTCTTATCGAAACCTCCTATGATCCTATATAAGACCATGCCCATAATATTTATTCATTTTGAAAATACCCCTTAGCTTTCCAATGGAGTGAAATAACTGGAGTAGCTTGTTTAGAATTATTTATATTTTATTTTAAATTATGGTCTAGGACTGTTATCTTCTCTAATCTGAGTTATCATCAGATACTGGTGCCATTAAAAATCTCATTCTATTCTCTTCTCTCAAGTTAGAGAGCGATTTCTCCACCACAGCTATCACTGTAGTCAGCTAGAGTTTCTACAGAGGATAGATATAAAAGGATCAAAATCTTGTAAGACATCTATAAAACAAGATTGGTTTGAATATTTAAGACAAGTTCCCCTGTATTCTGGGCAAAGAAATGCTTGGCTTTGGTAAAAGCCAGAGGCAATGCTTGTATCAGCTGAGAACCAGAGATGTTAATGAACAATTTTCCTGTTTTTTTCTTGCAGCCTCACTGAAAGTTGCAGGCTTCTCAGCTAGCTGTAACTCTTATTTTCTCTTGGTTTTTTTACTTGAGAAGATGACATTTTGTAAGTAATGAACACCCAAACCTTAGGAAGAGTTGAATGAATCTCCAAATTATAACGCGGATTTTTCCAATAGTCTTATATCTTACATCAGAGGCAGGGATGATTGCTAAGTTCCCCTGTCAAAGATAAAAATGAACAAATAAATTAACATGTGAAGATACAAGTGGGAATTCTTAACCAACTGGTACAGTCACTCTTCAAATTTTTTGTTTAGCACTCCTTTTCCATCCTGGTCTGAGGATTAGCTATGTTGTCTTTACTTTCTTCATCCTTTTTGCCTTCCTCCTCCCTCTCCCTATAAATAGTCCCCATGCTTCATGCTTTGCAATATTTTTCACACCTATTTGTTTTTTAATTTGTCCTAATCACTTACAAAGTTTCAGAGACAATACACTCTGCCTTAATCCATTGTTTTCCCAATTTTTTTATAAGCAATGGCAGTATTATAAGGTGACACTTTTGGTAACAACCTAGTTCCATGCAGTGGAAAATCATTTCACTGGCCAAAATTACACATATTGATAGGCTGACTTCAGATTCCTAACTCGTATGTGTCATGTGACATAAAACAGTGACATAAAGCAATACTGTTGGGATTCAGAGATTTCGAGGGGAATAAATGGCCAACCTAAGGTACTTAGTAGTTGATTATAAAACCTGCATGTATGTATAAGAAGATAAACTAGTTATCTATAGGACTAAAAGGTGTGTAACTTTTTTATCCATAATTCAAACACAGTATGAATACATGGAAATATTTCATCAGTAAACGGAAATATCACATATGAAGATATATTTAGTTATTACTGGGTGGTAGGATTTTCCCATACTCTTACCGGTACACACACTTGCTTTATGAGAACTACCTCCGCGCAGCTCTGAGGTGAGCCATGCCCCCATGGCTCCAGAGCAGCAGATGGCACCTCTCTTGCCATGTCTGACTAGTGCTTGTGCACAGCTGCAAATCCGTTTTCTCGTTCTTTCTTTTACAGTCAAGTAAGTTCTGCAGTGACAAGAAAGAGGGTAATTTTGGCTAAAAGCACATCTAGCTCAACAGAAAATCTGGCAAATGGGGAGAAAGGAAATTATACAATTGAGAGCAATCAGAAAATTATTTTGATGGGTGATTACCATCAGATTGCAATGTTTCTACATGGATCCACAGGGCTTGGTATGAGCCCAACTGCAATTTGACATTTGTATAAAATCATCAGTCTACATAAAAGAACAGCTTATGAATGACATGATTTTTTGTAGTATGCTGAAGAAGGAGGACTGAAGGGACCAGGTATTTTCAGTCACTGAACACAACGGGTCTGCAGCTCAGCCAGAGCTATCAGCTAAAATTGTGTAATTTTTTCTTTAAAATGAGCATGTCAGAATATGCTACTGGCTCCAGTCTCTAAAGCTAGGATTCATTAGTATACCAATTACTAACCCTGAACAAGGTAACCCTTTAAGCAGAGAAAATTCACGTCTGTGGGGTAAAATGGGTTAAATAAATCTTTCTCTGCCCACTGTGTTCAAGCAGGGCTGGTACTTTCCTCCCGACATTCTTCTCTGCCCACTATTTTTCAATGGTCCCCTGAGTTGCAACAAATCCCACATCAGCCTCTTTTGGTCTCTAGTGAAGTCATCTTCCTCCTGTCACATCTGAGACTGGGATATAGATATGACTTCTGACATGCCCTGATCCTTTCAGAATTCTCCTAAATTTCACTGAGGCTGCAGACAGATGTTTCCTACTCCTATCATCCTACCCTTCTTCTCTTTTACACTGACATTGCTCTGTCATTTTCTGGGAAAATGAAATACTCTTCCCCCCCGGGAGAGTCTCAGTTAACTCAGTGTGCAACTGCTAGGATAAGGCACAGAGGCAATACTGTGTGCTAAACCATGACAAACAACACAAAGTTCTCTCTCACATGTTCATATAAAATACCCTTAATATAAAGATTTAATTGTGTATATGTGAGATTTTGTATTGTACATTTAAGGGCAAGATAGGAAACCACAATTACAAAACAGAAATGACTTTATAAAAATTGGTGACTATGAAAAAAATGTTGGTGTTACAGTAAGAAAGCAACTCCATATACAGCCCCCCCACACACACATTAATACAGTTTATGAAACTGTAAAAAGAGAGATCATGAGAAGTTAAACTAATTTCCTGTTCATGTGACACTAGTAGGACTGAAACTGGATTGCTACCATAATTTCTTTCTGACGCTCCTTTAAAAAAGAAAAAAAGTTGAAAATTTATGAAGCTTACAAACCACCAGCCATGCAGATAATTGAAAACTTGGTAGAAGTCATTCCAGTGTGACATGCAGGGTGGGGTTCAGCTCATCAAGTGGGGTGCCTGAAATTTAGGTGTCAATATGTAGCTATCCCTCTAACAACCCTTTACACTAGTCATCATTTAGGGTTGGTAAATGTAGGTGCCTACAGCCATTTTGACACTTCCTGGGGTACCTAGAAGGGCTGCATAGGGTGCTCCAAACTGCCACCTGTATCAGCAGAGGCAGCTGATGCTCATCTGGGTCTCCAAGGTTCCTTCATTCTGATGGAGAAGGCCACAATGAAAGCACATAGCCAAAAGCTAAACCCGGACAAATTAAAGTGAGAAATGATACACACTTTTTTAGTGACTATGATTAACTATTAAGTAACAAGTGTAAAATAAAACATCAAAACTTGTGTCAGATTGTTTGTATTTTGGTTACTTCAAATCAAGACTGGATTTGAACCGAAAAGCAAATGTAGAATAATTTGACATGGCTGCAGTTGTTAGCTCAAATGTAGTGCTTCAGTTTTGAAGAGGCATTTGTGGAAGGGGTATCATTTTTACAAGAAAATGGAAAAACAAAAGAGACACACACAGGTAGGGGGAGGAAAACATCTTTCTCATCTCTAATCATGTATCTTTCCCTACCTTAGGGTCCCAGATCCTCAGCTCAGAAATGTATTTAACCCTCACATGGGGGATAACAGGGAAATTAGTCAAATGTCTTTTGCTGGGGGATAACAATATGATGGCAACATGGGCAAGGCAGCCAATTCTATTCTTTGAACTATGTTTTAGTTTCTTTTTCTCTGTTTTGTGTATTTCTCTCTTACATTTCATTCTACTAACTTTGATGCTGTTCTTTGTGATTCCTGGGTGAGCTTTAGCAACCGGCAAAAGTGCTCAAAAGGATTTGCATTTCTTGTGTGCTTGTCACTGTTTATGATCCTTTCTTCTCCTTTTTTCAGAAGTTTTTGTTTTATTCACAGATGTGGAAAAGAATGGAAAGGAAACCGTTGCCACCTAAGTGCTAAGCCTCTTCAGCCTCCAACATCAAGTCTCGTGCGAAATGGTGGGTCTGTAAAAAGAAAGAAATATCTTTCAATTCATTCTTTGAGTGTTTCCTTTTGCTTATTTCTGTCTTTGATTGCTCTGATTTTGCAGATATTTGGATTGGGCTGGGTATCGGTTTCTTGCTGATTAAAATTACAGCTGCTGCCTTGTATTTCCTTTTGAAGAAGAAAGTGCCAGAAATGTAAGTGAAACTTTTATTTTGTGTAAAGCAGACACAAATGTGGCACAAGCAATGGCTAACTTCCCAGTCTCTTTGGTTTCAACTTTTAAATCTCCCCACAGTCTGTTTGCCTTCATGTGCAACACTAAGCATAAAACCTAGCTTTGCAATAAAAGCTGACCTCAGTGGACCCCAGTCTGGAAACAATGAGTTACAGCTTGACTACTTAGCGTGTTTTGATTGCAACGCTGTATGATTATTCCTAAATTACAAAATTCACCATTTATCCACCTTAATGGCAGTAGCCCTGATTTTTTTACATGATAGTTAAATGTGAAAAATAGAAGGTATTTATGGTTTCTTGAAGTCTCTGAGGCCAAATTAGTTTCTTACAGGCAGATTCACAGCTCTTCCTGAAGCTATTGAGTACCACATGCAGCTGGGGGGACACTTTTTCCCTAAATATTTCAATATTTACATACATCTGAGAACTTTCCCCGTGATAACTGGATGGAATAAAAGTGTGGGGGGGTTCTACATTAAAATATTAGGGTTTTTCATAAAAAGCTTTAATAGACTGGAAAAAATGCAGGCTGTGAGATGGCAGAGTTATGTGACCTTTTTACAAGTCACAGTGTTTTTCTCCTCTCCTTTAATTACTACAGTCACATTTACTATCTGACTTGCTGTTTTAATGTTTTATTAGTCATCTTAATCAGTGGTTCTTTAGAGGTGTCTCACCAATGTCACCTTATCTATTCCTTCCACCCATTTCCCCTACCACTTTGTCTTACACCCATTATCCAATACTGTCATCTTGCACCAGGATCACCCCAGTACAGACCTCTTGGCTTGTGGTACAAGGACCTGTCTTACTCGTGGTGAATGAGTGCTCTAGATGGTGATTTTTTTTTTTTTCCAAATCTATGTTTCTTCCATCCAGTACTATGCTTGCTATTAACACTGTGCAAATAGCAACTAAATTATCTTCTGACATCCTACAGCATCAAGTGCATCTGCAGTAAAGGAAAAAAATCAGCAAAATTAATGGTGGTTTATTTCAAAATTTTTTTTCAAGTGCTTTGACTAACAGTACTATTAGTACTAGTGATATCTCTTCATCCAGTTATTTGATTTCAGAGTTTTTTAAGGTATGCCTTAGACCGACAGTTCATTATTTCACAGATATATTTCCTAGCCCTTCCTGTTATCCTTCGGAAAAGCTCTGCTTTCTCTCTCCTCCCAAATTTAAAAAAAAAAAAAAAAAAAAAGTTTGCTGTTTCTTATTTTCCTCTAACACTTGTATTTTTTCTCTGCCCATCTCTTGACTTACTCTGCTAGCTCCTTCTATGTCAGGAAGTACCTACCACTGTCCCTTCCTCCCTTTCAGCAATTCCTGTTGTGCATTGCCTTGTCCATTTTCATGTTGTTAGATTTCCCTTATCCCTCATTTTCTTCTCCAGAATTCATCTTCAAAGCTGTCTCTTTTCCTTTAAACCTGTGCTCTGCTATAGACCTTTCTTTCTTTGGGGATGTTTTTATCTCCCAAACTATCTACTAAATGGTGCAGACTCCTGGCCTGACATTATTGCTGCTGACAGGTCTCTTAACACTGCATGCTACCCCTGACAGGTAGAGTTGTCTATGGACACAGAAGCAAAATGCTGAAGCAGGAACATTTAGTGGTTACTGTTAATTGAGTTCATAGCTTCACCTACATTCTTTATGTCTGCTTCCTCTTCTGTAAAGTGGAAATAATAGCATTTCCTTATCTTACTTCACAAGGGCTTTGAGACTAAATTCATTCACATTTATACAACCTGCTAAGGTACACATATGGAAAGGCCCCTCAGAAGTGCAAGATAAGTTGTATTGTAAGTGCTGCTTGCTTTTGGGTTTTTTTTTTTTGTAATTTCAATTAATATTTTTGCAAAAAAAATTCAAATGTTTTTTTCTCAAAACATATTTGATGGTGTTTTAACCAACAAATGACTAATTTTTTAACGTTATTTCTCCTGTGCTCTAAACACTCCCTTTTACCTTTTTCTTTCATAAATGTCTGCTTAAGGGTTATTGCACTGCCATCCGCTTCTCTTCTACCCACAATCTGTATTCAAGGAATACTTTTTCCTTTCTTGTAATATACGCTAAAAAAAATAGAGTCTTTTTTGCCCATGAAAAGGTACCCTGTTGCAGTATGATGCCAAACACTTAAGTGTCCTATTAGGTATGTAATAAAACAGGGATGAATGAGGATCTTCTTACTATTGCACTAAGAAAGTGCAAGCCCTGACATGAAGAGAATCAGAGCTGTGAAATAGAGAGTTTACACAAAAAAGCTTATTTCGGTCTTGATTGTTGTCATTGGAACTACCAATGAAAGGAAGTTATGACGATGGAAGTTTTTGCGGTTCCAAGTTTTGTCTATTAGGCACTGACTAAGATCGTCAAATCATTTTGCCCATCATATAGAATAATTTTTTTTTTCATTGTTTTTAATTACTGTTGACTTAACACATAAGTTAAAATGTATCTTATAGGCATCTTACCAAGAAATAATCTAGCTAATAAATGGCAATTTCATCAAAATTGTGAAATTGTAAAAACAATGAAATCCAAAACTTTGAATTTGAGAAGATAAGCTCATCCAGGCAGTTTGACTCTCCCTCTTCAATTACCTAGTGCCTAGCATGATTTAGTATAGAAAAATCACAGCTGGAAACATAGTAGTAAATTAAGACAAGTTATTCCTTAACTGTTTTATCAGTAATCAGAAGTGACTAGTCAAAATGCAGCCAATGTTATACTGAAGTTTGGATCTTTAAGATAAGGCTTTGGAATAAGAAGTGACTTGTGTTTGCATAAGTCTGTAAAATGTACAATGTGACAGCACCACACAGAGGCATGAGATTTTACTCCTGATTTTTTTTTAAGGGGATTTGATGAACTAGAGGAATTTAACTGTGCATATGAATGATACTTTCCTACAATTCATCTTCGCTTCAAAGGCTTGTGTCCGCTTTTAGCTTTCCTGGGTCATGATGTTTTCTTAAAGTCATTAGGCAATAGCAGCACCCTAGAAGTGCCTGCTTGGCCATTCTTTCACAGGGAAGCTTTCACACACTTGAGCCCATATTTACTGCCTCTTGACAAATTCTTTTGCTAGCTATTTTTTAATAATTTCTATTAGTGTCTCCTTTTTCCTTACTGGTATAGAACCACACATGCAGGCATTGGCAAATGGTCCTCCAGAGGCACAATAACAGTTGTAGGTGCTAGATCCCAGGACGTTTTAAAATGGAGAGCAGGTCCATCTATACCTCAATGGAAATAGCACAGGAATGTGCACAAGAGCTGGAGGAGAAGTTTCAGTGTCCAATAGAACTAATTTTTTTTTACCAGAAAACCAGGTAGCAGGCAGCAGGGGTAGGCTGGTGACCCCTTAGACAATCGCTGGCTAAGTTGTCACTAACAGCAGTGAGAATTTAAGTTACATTTGTCCCTCTTTTTCTTCACTAGAAAGATTTATGGTGCCTTAACCCCTTCTTTCAACCCAGAAAGAATGCCCTGCTTCCCCTTTGCTCTCTCCTTCTTCTCCTTCCTTAACAAGAATTTCATCTCTGATCTGCAGGCTTTAAACTCTTCAGTGCCTGAGTAGGAGTTACTGGAAGTCATCATATAAGTTTATTTCCTAATGGACAAAAGCAGCTTGCCACATGGCTTGGCAGCAGTGTACTTCATTACCACTATGGCATTCAGATATGCAAGCTACTTTCCAGATCCCAGCTGGGGATATGTGAAACTTTTGTGTAGAAACCCCAAATCAGAGGAAGCTCATAAGTTTCTCAGATTCCTGTTCGTGCTTCAGAGATTACATTTTCTAGACCAGAAGGGAAGGCTGCCAGTTACTCCACTCTTTCAGTGGCATCTGTCCTTAGTGGCCAAATAGAAGCAAAGCTTCATTTAGCTTCCATATTATTGCAGCTGCTTTCTCATGCTTCATTTTACTTTAAAAAATGAGAATCAAACACTTTCTGCCCAGCTAAGCTATGTTTCTTTGCTAGTGCCTCCAAAGCAGTCAATGTCCCTGGTTTCTTTCAGCTTGTTTCTTTCCTATTCTTAATCTGTGCCATCAGCTGCAATGCTAATATACTACAGCAATTATCAGTCCTGGCAGTCATAATGAACACAGAAAATTAAATTTTCCAAAGCATATCAATAATGTACCTTGCCACACAGGCAACAGAGTGAAAAACTGAGGTGCTCTGAGAAAATATTTCAAAAAGATAGAAATTCATGGGCAAACAGGACCCACAGAGGTCATTTTTCATCCTGCCACAGGACAGGCTCAATTGTATCACTTCTGGGTTTGCACTTAAAGACCTCGAGCAACATGAATTTGATGGCATCCCCAGGCAATCTTGGTAACCTAGGCAGGAAGAAAGTTGACTGTTAGAAAGTTTTTTTCTAACTGCTGATATGTCTGTTTACAATTTAAGTTCATTCCTATTCACCATGGACAAGAACAGATCATTCCCTTCCTCCTTGCAAAAAGGTTTTTATGTACTTGAAGGCAGTTGTCATGCCTCTTTACAGGCTGCTTTCTTTAGGCTAAACAAGCTCAGTGCTTTCAGCCCTTCTTCATGGTTAAGGTTCTCTTACAATTATGATGATTCCCAGTTGCTGTTGCCAGGACTTTCTCCAATTACACCATACCATTCTGGAGGTCTGGTGTGGAGGAATGGATAGCGTATTCCAGGGGAGGCTCTCCAAGTGCATCTGAAGGACTGCCAGAGGTCATTGCTGGCTATGCCTCTGTTCATATCCCAAAGTGATAAACAGAATGACAATAGAATGACATTTATTGAACCATTTTCAGCTTGTGATCTGGAATGGAGACAGATACTGTTCTTGTAGAATGAGAGAAAAAGGTGCAGTTTTATGAGAAAAAAGAAAAACAAAACTAGGAAGCAACGGCCGTAACTGTTGTTTGGGAGTTGTTTTATTAGTCTAATGCTGCTATGCAAATCCATTCCTTCTTCTGTAGAATATTTTTTTCTGAAGGATGAAACCCAGTGCTATAATCAGAAGTCTTCAGTTTTTCTGAAATGTACATCTCACAACCACTACACACAGAAAGGTTTGCAAAGAAACAGGAGGTGCCATGCTGAAAGAACAGAGCAAATCTCTCAGTCTATAGCCTTCAAGATCACCAAGATGAAAGATGCAAAGGACTGATTTTTTAAAAAAATAAATAAATAAGTTTCCTAAAGTGACTCAAAAGGTACAAAGTGCAGACCTAGGAAGCCCAGATAGCATATTAATAGCCTGATCAAACATCCAAGTGATTTGTAGATGATTCTAAATGCAGCTTTTTGGAAAGTCTGCCCTCCTTGCATCACGCCTCCCATTTCTCCTGTGGGATGTGCAAAATACAGCCTACTTCTGCAAACCTAAACTTATCTTAAAAGTTTTTATAAATGTTTTGGAAATTGAGGTCTTGAGTTACAGTTTCTGTTTAATGTTTTGGAAATTGAGGTCTTGAGTTACAGTTTCTGTTTAGAACAGAAGGTTTAGGACATCTTAAAGAATTCTTTTAAGGGGCTATGTTAATTAGTAGCTTAATTGTAATTGAATCTTTGGCCCATTGGGATTTTGTCACTGTTGTTATTGACCTGATAATAAACATTCTTCTAGTACTGTGTTTCCTACAAATTTGTGTACTGTCTAAAATAAATAGTTGATTTTTCATTGAAAGGTACATTGAAAAGTATAAAATTCTGCACTATTGCATCCAAATGAATGAAATCTAGATACTTTAATTTTCCATTAAAAAACATGATGTTACTCAGCAGTCCCTTTATACACTGGCAGGTATTTTGTGGAGTATAAAACTTTCTCCCATCTCTGTGAAGTTGTAGTGGAGAAACCTATGACAAGGCAGTAGTTTTTGCTACTAAAGAATGCAGATGAGCTTAGCAAAGCTATGACCCATGTGACCTCATCCCAAGATGATTAATCCTCTCCTTTCCTACTGTGGTATTTCTGGTTATGTTAGAAAACCCAGTTCTCTCTGAGCTGCTTTACCCACATGTTTGAGTCGTCTTTTTTTTTTTCTAAACCATCCTGTGCTTGGCATTTTTAACCCTAATTATTCCTTGCTTGATACAGTCTTCTGAATTTGGTATTTATGGGTTTTCTTCATAAATGAGATTTATAAACATTTAACATTGATTAATTATTCTGGACCGTAATTTTTGTTAGTGATGAGTTACCCTTGCCCTTATTGTACAGTGGTAATACATGCATAACTTTCTTCCCAACATGAGACCTTGTGATGGGCATATTGCACTTTACTGTAGCAATACGCTATCATTTTCTATCACGGCAATATTTCACTTATGTCAGGTAACAGCAAGCACTGCAAGAACGAGCTTAACTCAAGCCATTGCAATACATTTAGTTAAACTGCCCGATTAAGCAGTTTAAAATTGGGGTATAAACTGATGACCAGATGGCAACACTCACCCCACTGACCAACACTGCACTTTTATGCTCTCCTCAGCAGTATCTATATTGGTGTGACAGAGTACTGGAGTGGGCATACCATTGCTTTGCTCTAATAAGGAAATATTCATATTTCTAATTATCTAAAGATCTAATGTATTGTGTTTACTTCTAGGGATGTATGCACAACATGTAAAGTAATGTGAATATGTCATATCAGTTCCCAAGCACAGGCTTCTTGAGGCAGTTACCACTTCATCCAACTGATGGATTATAGCACTTGTGTGAACATGTGATTAAATTTTCTCTTGTATATTCTTTGAGGTCTTTTAAGTCATACAAAAATATTTCAGAAATTTTTAAGAATAATTATTGGTATCTCTTAGAAAGAATTATTTGCTACATTCACAAACAGGGTGTAACCATACATATGTTTATATAAATACATTAATATATATATGTACCTATGTGCATATATGTGTAACATATGTTATGTGTAAGGTAATACATTCAAGGTGACTTCCAAAGCCCTGCTTTGGCAAAAAGGTTCCTAAGAATAGGAGACAACTTAAGAAAGCTTATTCTCCACTTCACCTAAATCTGGGGTGCATAAATTCAACCAGTGCCCATATTTTGGGCTGCAAAATTCCCATAGACCCTAAGTTTAGGTGCCCAACTACATATGCTCTTTCATGACTCAGAACTAAAGCGGAGTGACACCTGAAATCTGCTGGACAACCTGAGCAAGACTCAATTTTCATGCTTGAGAAAACCTCACACACATAGACAGGACCAATTTCAGTACTAAACACAACAACCACAGACACGCTGCTGAAGAACTCAGCCAGCACTCTTTTTGGTGCCCACAGTTTGGCACAGTATCCTGCTGGTTAGTTATCCTCCTGGCAGTGGAAGCTGGAGATCTGTGTTCAGCGTCCTTCCTGCCCTCAGGACAGATCTAAGTACTAAGCATGTTCTTGCCCAAATAAGCAATATATACGTCTTGCACAAATTGCTTAAGTTCAGTGGGGGAGTGGGGGATGAAGGAGAATCAGACCTGTCCCTATCCTTATAGTTTGCTATTGACATATTAGAGGTGGTTCGCACTGTGGATTGTGGGATTTGTGTTGCCCGTCGGAAGTGTCTCCACTGACTGTAAGCAGAATCGATGCACTTAATTCCGTTATCATGCTGTGAGGCCATACAATTGGTTTGCGATGTCTAAATGAGGCACCAGAATTAAGGCATGCAAATCTGGCCCTTTGGGCACTAGTTTAGAAGCAAAGCCAAGTTCCTAGAAAACTTCTTATCTGAGTTTGCTTTTGGCCTCAAGTTTTGTGAGCCATGGTGTGATTTTAGAGTAAAAAATCAATTCTGTGTACAATTTGTGAAGTTTATTCAGGAAGATTAGTATGCCAATATACACTTAGGAGGCATATAAATAACCTAATATATTATAGCTTCACTAAACTAACTAAAAGCATCAGAATATGGTGATTTATTATGGTTAAGATTAAGATCAAATAAACAAATCAACAGGTTCAAATATTCAGCTCTCCACATTGCTGTCAGGTACTCAGACTGAATTATGAGACTGGCATTAGAAGGAATTACTTTCTGGCAGTCTTGTGAAAGATTTTAAGGAGACATGTCTGTTCTAGTCTAAAACTCAAACTTAAGTTCTTGCACTGATTTAACTCGTAAGGTGATATGTTTCTGTAGCCTACTTGTGCCTTCCGCGCAAGCATCCATTCTGATTTTAGTTCTTTGCAAAAGAAATCATGTGGTGTGTCTCACCTGTGGATCTTGCTGAGGAACAACAGCTTCACTTCCCAACATCTCCATCAGCTGTGTCTCTGTAACTGCTCTTGTGCCCTCCGTCCTGCCTGCCACAGTAACACAGAGCCTTATCAGTTCCTACAGAGACACTGTTTAAGCCACTGTAGGAGTGGCTTTGGAATAGAAACACTTTTTAACGCAAGAAAATCCGTCTCAGTCATTGAGATTGAGTATTAGCTTTAGGGAACTTTTTATTCAAGAATACTGTACAAACACAGCTTTCTATTATACACAAAGGCATGTATATGCTCTTATTCATAAAAGCATTAGTGAAAAAAAATTTTAAAAAAGCAACTAAATGCATCTCTTCAAAAGCACAGATTAAGAAAAACAAAGTGTGCTTCTGCTTCATTCTTCAGTAATTTTAACCACTGTAGCTGATGCTTTTTATATGGTGTCGTGGTTTAGCCCCAGCCAGCAACTAAGCACCACGCAGCCGCTCGCTCACTCCCCCTACCCCGATGGGATGGGGGAGAGAATCGGAGGAGTAAGAGTGAGAAACACTCCTGGGGTGAGATAAGAACAGTTTAATAATTGAAATAAAGTAAAATAGTAATGATAATAATAACAATATAATAATGATAATAACAATAATAATATCCAAAGCAAGTGATGCACAATGCAATTGCTCACCACCCGCCGAGTGATACCCAGACAGTTCCCGAGCAGCGATCGCTGACCCCTGGCCAACCCCCCCAGTTTCTATACTGAGCATGATGTCATATGGTATGGAATAGCCCTTTGGTCACTTTGGATCAACTATTCTGGCTGTGCCCCCTCCCAGTTTCTTGTGCACCTGGCAGAGCATGGGAAGCTGAAAAGTCCTTGACTGGCATAAGCAGTACTTAGCAGCAACTAAAAACATATCTTTAAAGTTCTAGCTGAGGTAATGGACACGAGACCCATTATTAGTACAATTTGTCCTATTCACCTGTTGCACATTGCTTAAGGCATTGTGTTCATTCATGAAACCTTTGCGTTCCAATTACTTCAGCAATTTTTTAAATACTTCTGACTATGTAGCAAAAGCTATGGGGAGCTTCTATAGCTTTAAAACTAATTCTGATGATTTTGAGCTAAAATAGAAGTTCTTTCTAATTCATTGGAAAAATGAGTTCTTATAACAATTAAATAACTAAAGTCTTCTTGAACTTGGAGCCTAACACCATATTAATTACTGAGCTGCTAATGTGATAGTAACAAAACACAGGAAGAACATATTATCACATGCAAACACATTATAGCAATGCAACTTTTTAGCTAATATCATGTTTTATTTAATGTACAGCACTGTACCTGCATTTTATGAATACCAAATAGCCCTATGCATATCTAAAAACATATACCTTTTAGCAGCAACAAATGAAAAATTGTTACTTTAACCTACACACAACTTACGCAGAACATTGGTTTAATTTCATTCATTTCAGTAGAGCTCAATCAGAGATACATTTAGCCATCTATATTTTTTGACTCAAGTCTTCTCAACCTGCAACTGTTTGGTTCTTTGACAACCTGTGTGATATTGTGGGTGTTTTTGTTGTTGTTTGCTTGACTTTTCAAGGAAACTGGAGGAAACCGTTAATGCTTCATTTGCCAACCCATTGTACAAAGACCTTAGTTCATCTGCGAACGTAAAGGTAAGGAGCAATAGCTGCCTCTATACATTCAGAAAAATGTGAGGCTGTAGTCCTCAAATAAGTTTTCCATTAAAACAATCAGTGTAATCTCTCACTGAATGGTATTTAATAAAACAAGTAAGAATTAAAAATTGCTACATCACTCAGATCAGTTCCAGTGCATTTTCAAAACATAGGCAGATTTGAAATCAACTCAGTTTTGAGAACATCTTGATGTTTATAACTAATACTGACTGTCTGATGCTGAATCTGAGAAAAAAAGAGTTTGGGATGAAATATTTAGCCAGACATATAGAAGAAAAAGCTCACTGGGACTTGTCTCCTTTTGCTTCTGGGAAAAAAAAAAAAATACAAAGCAAACACCCAACAACAAAAAAACACCAATAACACCACCACCACTAAATGTAGGATTCAGCACCCAAGTTGCCTTTGCACACTCACTCAACTTTAATAAAATAGTTTATAACAGTTCCCTATACCTTAAATGTCCATTGCTATTCCCATCACTGTAAAATTCACCTTGACACTAAACAAACACTTGGTCACACATTTCCCTAATACCACTTGTTGATCATAATTAAGAGACTGCTAGAGTAACAAAGAAGTTTGTGAATAAAATACATATCTAAAAGTAAACATATTGCAACAAAAGATTTCAAGGCAAGATTTAATTATCAAATTACAGTGATAGCTAAAATTCATGGTTTACATTTAACACGAGAAATATGATTGACTTAAAATGCAACTATCTCTGCTATTTGATTTATCATTGAAAATAATACAGACAAAGCACCTTGGAGGTAAAAGAAGAAAATAAAAGATGTTTAAAACATCATTCCTGCCCTCATTTTGATACTACCCTTATTAGAATTGAAAGAACTAGGCTTGTTTTAAAATAGAAAATAAAGCTTTCTTGTCCTTTCCACGGTGAGTAATATAAGATTCCACTGCAGCTTTGAATAGGATTAACTATGACATGCCATTTACTTTCTATGAAAGGTTCCTTACACCTGATTTTAGAGATGTTAGATCAAATTAATTTACTTACAGGTTGGGGTTTGTGAGAGCTCCAAGTTGGAAACATTCCCATCACAATCATGTCCAATTTATCAGGACATTTTTGTTTTAGTTAAAATAGATTCCTGACAGGCTTCATTTAATAGCAAGTTGAAAAACAGAAGTACAGTGTCAGGAGAGACATTTTCATAGAAGACAGCCCCAGGCACTGTGATTGAAGTCCAGTGCTGTACCACATTTTCCTCTGTTTTCTTTAAGGTCAGGAAAATACGTGTTTTCAGTAATTTTTCCTTTAAAAGGGAAAACAAGAGTTATGAATTTTCTCTGAGTCTGATGAGGCTTAAATCTGAATACTGTATCACCAACCAAAACTTATGGTAAAACACGAGCAACACTTCTTATCTCCAGCTGAATACTCACAAGTTACACGCATGCAGCATCTCTTAAGTTTCGTAAAGAAAGAGCAATTCTCCCCAGACCTTTCTGAACACTGAAGCCATGTGGGCCTAGCATTGCCACACACTTGCCTATAATATTGCCTCGTAGTTTTGGATCCATAGAGTTTGTTATTCAGACAGCCACATGGAAGGATATTTTCAGAATATTATTTGCAGCTCACTAAATATACTCTGAAGCCATTGTTTTTCTTTTTATAGTCTCCTGTGTATGCCACCTCACCTGCTGTTCAAATCAGTGTTTCTCCATGGCATGAGGTATGTAATAACACATTTTTCTTATAAAGTAAGATATGTGTTACGTTATTAAATAAAATTGTTTAATAGAGGAAAGGGAAAAAAAGTCACTTAAAGTCAATGGTATATTGGTACTCATAATGTTAGCACCTCTGGGAAAATGAGAAAGCTGACCAGGGTTGGATTGGCTGACAAGGACCTCATAACAGCAATTTCATTAATGTTGCTCACCATAGCTACTTGTTACAACATACAGTAATTCAACACTTTCCAGTAAGGCAGGTGCTGAAGAAAATGTTTAGAACTACGGAAGTCCTTACCTGAAGGGTTCATGTTATCTCTTTTCTCATACATTCCTCATTCAAGAAAATTAGAACTGGTCATTTAAATTACAATACCAGGTACCAAAATTAGTGACTCACTGCAATTACAGTATTGCACACAGACTCTCCCAAAATACTACTATATGTGTGTTAGAGCAAGAGCTCTGGAGACAGTTAAAACAAAGGTGGGAACAGATGCAGAAGAAGGTTAAATGACTTGATCATGGCATTGTGGTATGTGGCAGATAATGGTTTTGGTGGAGCTATGTTAATTTTTATCAGCTGAAAATCTGGTCTAAAAAATTTAGACATTTTATAATTTTCTTTGAACTTGACATCATATGTTACTTCTGTAATGAATCTACAGCCATTTATATATCCATTCTAACAAATTAATTGAATGACTTGGTTTTTAAATTTTATTCTATGTTTTTTTCTTTTAGTATCCATTTAATGAAGATGTGAATACTTCTTCTTTTCCAAATCCTCTCTATGGTGAAACATCAGAAGACATGGAGAAATTATGCAGTTCCTTGAAAATAGACATAAAACAGGATCAATATTGCTTGTAACTCTTTGCCTGAAGATTTGTTCTACAATCTGAAAGTCTGTCATGATACTGTAGCGTTTGCAATATGAATGAATAACTCTTCACAGAATAACTCTTTCATTAAAAGAATTACATTCAGAATGTAACTTTATATTAAAAATGGAATCCATACATAAGTAAAATATATAGAGAGAGACAGTCTTCTGCAACTTCTTTTGGTGCAGAAAGAAATTAGTAACTATAACTATGAATTCATTTTACATTTGTACAGTTCAAATTTCAGTATGTTAATAAAATGTTTAATCAAATCCAGATTCTTGAGGTTTGGGAATCATAATTTTATGTCTATTATTTGAGAAATGATGACTTAAATATTTCTGTAATTTTGCATTAGAAAGCGATTTTAAATGGCTATTTTAGTGTTCCAAGGGGCAGAAGCAAAAGAAAAGTCTTTGTATAATTAGAAACATATCGAGCTAAATCAAAGATGGTCATGAATCATGGATTTGCATATCAGCTCAGTATGTGATTCATCAATGTGACATACCGGTATGTACACTTATTTTTTAAAAAATAAGTTTATTATTAACCATGGTAGCCATATCTGACCAAATTCCCTTCTGGTCAGCTCTACAGTGTTTACCACAGTACTACTGATATATTTAGCTTAGTGGTTGACAGAGGGTGGAAACTAGCATGTTCAGGAAACCATATTTCTCCTGAATAGGTTGGCCTCCCACACAGCTGAAACTTATGTTGTCCCATGCCTACATGAGAAAAATGCTGGGGGGAATTCTGGATTGCCTCCTGATTTTGAGTGTCATCCTCTGTGATACCAGGCATAGCTTATAATAGCGTTTATACTTTAAATAACCTGACAATATGTCATCTTTGGTGCCTATTTTTAGCTTGAAGGCTTAAGTGTTCCTGCTGTGCTTGTGTTTTCCTCTCTAACTGTATTTCTACAGCCTACTCAATCTTAAACCCATTGGTAAGTTTCAAAGATACTGAACTCCTTCAAATTTCATAAAAACAGACATCTGGAGCGTAGACAGTATCTCTGTTAATACCTTCATTCAGAGAAAGCTGAAATGCTTGACATTTATCAGACTTCCGAGACTCCAGGCAGAAAAGCACATTGAAGCCTGGCTTCATTCCTTCATGCACGGGACTGCTTGTTTGGGGTTTTGTTTAGTTTTCTTTTCTTTTGATTTTCTTTCACTTTTTCTTAATAGCCTAACAGTAGTCCATAGCTCTCTACCTGGGGCCACAGAACTACTTTTTGACTTAGGTTTTCTTATCTGACTGACACGTCGTTTCATGGGTCGCAGAAGTAACAAGGCATGATTCCCATAGATGTTTGTCCATCGTTCTCTCCATACCTTTCCAGCAATATCCTCATAAGTGCCTCTCTGCTGCATTGTAAAACCTCCTATTTTGCTTTCCCCTCTCTTCTGTAATCCTCAGTTCTTCCCCAAGCTCCATAGCCCACCGAAAAACTTTGTCTCTTGAGCTTGTTTCTCTCATGTGTCCTGACTACAAACCAGAAAAGCATCATCAATTGCTGTCTGGCCCAGGGCTACGTACATGCTAATCAGCTGCTCTACGTTTGGCTGGTTGGCAGCACAGGTAACAAACTCACACTGCAACTTCTCCTCCTCCGTACCCTAAATTTGTATGGCTGTCTCCTGCCCTACTGCTACTTTAATGAAGCCTCCTGGAGCTTCACGTCTTTCATACACACACCTGCCTTAATGACGCATCTACCGAATGTTATTCATGGAGGTTTTAAATAAGGAACTGTGACAAGGGGATCACGCATGCTGTTTTCTTTCTGAAACAAGATTAGTAAGACAGAAACATAGAATTTCTGTACTGTACTTTTACTTGTTAAGTTGAGACACAGAGAATACACTTGATCCATCAAAGTGCCAACTGCCTCCAGCTTCTGAACTCTGATATTTTGATACATCTGTGTGAGATGATTGATCTCCACATTAGAAACAGGCATTGAACATTCCTACAAGATCAAGCCCATGTAGTCAGGTTCTCATTTATTCTGCAGTAGACTGAGCACTGCTTTCAGAATTTCATTAAATACTAAAATGCACTTATGCTGTAGTCCTTAAATCTCCAAGAATTATGTCACACTATCTATATCTGTAAAAAATTGCAATAACAAAAAAGGATAAAATTAATAATGGTGGAATTTTATCACATTCTCCCTTATGAAACAAAATATATTTATTTTACTATTAACGGTACTCATATTTTAACATCCTAAATAGAAACATATGATTATAAAGAATTATTGTAAAAGAACTCAAAGAATATCATATTTCTCATCAGTAGCTATTTCCTGAGATAACTGGGACGCGTCTGGATTATCTCTGAAGCAAGGTAGGTCTTTCACAAAAATAATTTTCCATTTTTATAATTGATAGAATATTTTTAACAAAGTGTTAAATTTCAGATTTTTCATCTTCCTGAACTCCAGTCATTTTTTACTATTCTTGTTTCACCAAATAGTGAATTAGTTCTTGGTGAATCTGTAGATTCACTTGTATTTACTGTATGGTTATTTTCTTATGCTAACAGCTGACTAACAACAGGCCCAGAATGAAAGGTTTAAAATTCAAACTTCACTTTTTATTTCTTTTTTTTTTAAACTTTTCAGATTTTACTTTGAACCAGAGCAGTAGAATTCATGGTTTTGGTCATCCTTGCCACAATTTCAATTTCAAATCCTAAAGAATATGCCAGGAAAAAATATTGTTTAAATCTTTCTACATAGGTTTCTTACTTCTCCCAATTAATAATAGCCCTTGACTAAATATCCTCTGTAAGCTCACGCTATTATTGTCATAAATTCTAAGTAGTAAAAATGAATTGTTTCCAAGTGGCCAGTTTTTTTGGAATAAATTAGAAAATGCATACTCCATACAGATGATGAATACTGTACTTAGTCTGGTTTAAACACGTTTGTACATTAATGATCCAAGGTAACAGAAGAAATAAATTAAAAGACAAAACTTTTAACAAAACCTCATACCACCTGCATTGTGGTGAATATCCTCTTTTCATAGTTGTTCAGCTCCTAAAATCTCACAATCATAAAGAGTGTAAGCAAGCAAGTCCCTTGCTTTTGGCTAATCTGTTTTTCAAAATAAAACATAGTTACAATACATATCAACAACCACATTTCACACACAGATAGCCAGATCCTTATCTTAGAAAGGGTCATTGTGTTTCCAGTTTGTTCCAATACTTGCCTCCACATCGTTGGCCACTACTCTGTCATTTTGGAAGAGGTGGGGAAGGGGAGAATGATCTTATCTTCTGTTTAAAAATCTTTATGTACAACATATGGCTGCACACCCTCCTCTTTGCAAATACTGGGGGGCTCAGGCCTTTCTGAGAGCTTCCCTTTGGGCTCATTGGTTGCATTTTGCAGCTGTACCAGTGCTTTGTACTGCTGCCCCATTTCTCCATATATTCCTGCATCTGCTGGCCGTTACCACTGAGATCCCCATGGATGTAGTCCAGGTGCTTGTTTCCTTGACTGTAAAAACAGTCTAGACATGATGTCTGCAATGGAGATGTCCAGATTTAATAATATGAATCCCATTCATACTATCTTACTTAATTAACTCCAAATTTCCTTAATGTGTGTATGTGATATGGAAATTCTCATTGGATAATCCTCCTTACAAGTACATATACAAATGCTCTCTTATACATAGACATTTTCCAGACCTCTCTCTGTTTGTACAAATCAGACAAAAAGAGATAAATGTGTACATATAACATGCAATAATGCATCTATCAAAACCTGACATCTTCTGTCTTTCATTTTCAGTTTGTGTGGGAGAGGAGAGGGAGAAGTAGGTGGGGAGAATACATATATAAGTTAACAAAAATTGAAGTTCACAAACATCTAAGTAGAAAAATCTATTGAGGGCTGTATTGCTCCATGTAGATCACAGCATGTGAGAAGTCAGGCACCTGACATGCCACAGAATTCTTCTCTGCTAAGTACTTAAAAACAGTCATTTATTTTCCAAGGTACCAGTCAGTTACTAAGTTTGTGAATAGGAAATTGTTCTCCACTGTGTGGGGACAAAGAAGCATAAAATGCAGCAAAAGGAAGGAAAGACAGTACTAAAAGCATGTGTAGTAACATCATTCCAAATTGTTCCTACGCTATTACCACCTCATTGCCTGTAGCTCTTATATTGTAGCCCCTTATTATTTGAAAGCAGGTATGCAGCTGACCAGAAGGGTGGCCATAATGTGCATGTTCCTTCAGCAGCCAACAACAGATCTTCAAAAATGCCAACCAAGTTCACCATCTGCAGCTATAATCATTCTTAGGGACGTATTCCATGCTCAAAAAAAAAAAATAGGTGTGCTTTTCTACAGGATATTTACTACATGACAATTAAGATATGGTACACTCTAGAGCATATTAGTCTTGCAGGGTTTGCATTTTACTTTTATGCAGATACTGAAGGTGAATCTTAGAGGTGGGGGGAAGAGAATAGATCAAAACATAACCTTAATCACACGAGGAATTTACAGCATATTTACTGTTCTATTATAAAACCACATTTTTTTGCTCTCATCTTAATATGGCCAAAGAGCAACATAGTGTTCAGCCTAGAAGAGGATCCAATGACATAAAGCTTGACCTGAGTGTTCAAGTGGTGAGAATGGGGTGTAGTAGCTGAACTAGAGTAGCTTCTGATGTGACAATGAACTTCTTGCAGTCCTCTGGCCTTCCATGGATCACAAGCTAAAATATGTCTCCCAACATTGGTTCCAACTACCAGAAAGAAATTTCCATTCTGATAGTTCAATGAATTTTTAAATGTGTATCTCTTGTTTTGACCATTTCTTCATAAAAGGAGTTCATTTGTCCTTTTATTTATGAACTGTCCCAGTTTCGGCTGGGATAGAATTAATTTTCTTCCTAGTAGCTGGCACAGTGCTGTGTTTTGCATTTAGTATGAGAGTAATGCTGATAACACACTGATGTTTTAGTTGTTGCTAAGTAGTGCTGACACTAGTCAAGGACTTTTTCAGCTTCCCATGCTCTGCCAGGTGCACAAGAAGCTGGGAGGGGGCAAAGCCAGGATGGTTGACCCAAACTGGCTGAAGGGCTATTCCATACCGTATGGCGTCATGCTCAGTATATAAACTGGGGGGAGTTGGCCAGGGGGCAGCAATCACTGCTCGGGGACTGGCTGGGCATCTGTCAGAGGGTAGTGAGCAATTGCATTGTGCACCACTTGCTCGGTATATTATTATTATTATTATAATATTGTTATTATTACTACTACTATTTTACTTTATTTCAATTATTAAACTGTTCTTATCTCAACCCACGGGTTTTCTCACTTTTACTCTTCTGATTCTCTCCCTCATCCCACTGGGGCAGGGGGAGAGAGCAAGCGGCTGTGTGGTGCTTAGTTGCTGGCTAGAGTTAAACCATGACATGAACAATGTCAAATTATTATGCTTTGGAGAAGAGCTGGTCAAGTTCAGTGAAATGTTTAGGCAACCGGAAGAAGCCAGAAAAAATTATCAACTACAGGGGAGGGTGGGTATTCTACTTTTCCAATGAAAATTTGAATCTCCGAGGCAAGTCAGCAAGGCACTCTCAGCTAGGTTAAATGGGTTTAACACGGAGAAATGAGCGCAATTTTTTCATGGGAATTCTTTAATCTTCTGTGTAATTATGTGATCATTCCCAGAACAAAGACTTTGATTGATCATAACAGGAGGAAAAAGTCAGTTTGCACTCAGCACAATGATTAGCATACAGCTATGGAAAACAACAACAAAACAAAGTGATCATCTAGTGCTTTAATATTTTCTACATATTTTGGAAGTTTGGGATGCTAAGTCTAAATAATTTGAAGGTAATTATAAGTAATCCTTTTTTTTTTTTTCTCAAAAGAAAGCTGTTTTCATTTTGTTCTTCATTTTAGTCTTTGAGTCCCACCTCTTCAACTCACTCATTTTTCTTTTTTTCAACCACTTAATGCAGGTCATAAAACAGTATCATTCTGTGATAAGTGTTTTACGATAGATATGGTACGTGAATTTATAAAGCTTTAGTCAACATTATTACGATTTTGGTACCTAAGGCTTAGAATATAATGGACTGAGCACTAACATATAGTTAGTTTAGAAACATGCTATGTCAAGAGTATTACCATTAGCAATCTATTTGGTATTCACAAGGACATGTTAGCTAGAAGTGGACATTAATAAGCACTACATTACAATTCGTCTGCAGTGAAACTGTGTATTACAGCTACCTTAGAAGTTAAAGTATTCAACATGATTCATGTAAAGTGTTGTCAGGGAATTAATAATTATTTGCTTCTTTTTGTAAAAAGGGGCTGTATGCATTGTAACAACATGATTAATCATGTAATAAATTAACTCAAGGAGGTAAGTAGGACTCTCAGGGTTATGCTCTGCCCTAAGCTTATATGCAAAATTGCTACTGACACAAACCAATTCAAAAGGATAAAAGAATATACTCCTATGAATATACACCTAGATATCTACTCCTACACCAATCTAGAGTATCTGGAAGATAAAAAGGATTCAATTACTCTGTCATTTCTGTTTAGCTGTCTTAGTCTGCAGATGGTTTCTCCGGACACCCTTGAGAAAATTCAGTGGCCAAAGGATGCTCTAGTTGAAAAGTTCTGATAACTCTTAATATTCCTTTGTGTGTGTTAACCAATCAAGGTGACTTTGAAAGGAGTGTTGTTGCTGCATTTTAGCAACACTTCATCTGCTACTTCAAATGACTCTAAAATCTGCCTATTTTACTATCTTTGTGAACCTTCTCTTTAAGATCTGTTTCTCACAGGTGACAGTTTTGAAAGGCAGCATTGATACATTTGGATTTACTCTTGGATTATTTTCCTGTTTGTTTGGCTTTGTATTTCACTTTAACTTTTCTACCAAAAAATAGATACATGGGAAACCCTATTCAGTTCAACTGCAACAAAACTGTCTTGGAATATGTATGGGGTCGAATGGTGAGAGGCAAGGGAGAAAATTAACCTCAGTAAATATTCAACATACTAAGGTATCTAGGGATCAATTTTTTCTATTTTCGTATTTGTATCCTGTTTGTGGTCCATTTCCTGCTTATAGATAAAGATCAAAGAATAACATGCTCCTTCTTTAAATTCACTGCAAATTATCCTAAGAAAATTCTTAAGGCATTTAACTGGAAGATTTAAAATTAAAAAAAAAAAAAACAACACAAAACAATTCAGACCAAAAATTGTAGTTTGCAATAATGGTGGGAATTCCTGAAAAAATCTTCAGTAGAAAGATGCTGCACAAAATGTTGCCTCTAAGTAGAGACATGTGGGCTCACTCCTTATATTTAGCTTGTCATCCTCCTATAAACAGCAATTAAACTCACTCACCACCTCATACACTCCTTCAAAGCTCTCTGGAAATGAAACTAAAACATAAGTGGTACCCAGTGGATACCATATAGAGATCTCAGTCTGATGTACAACTTTTTAGCTCAAATTGAAAAGATAATTTGCAAATATGATTATTTACATAGAGTCTTACAAGAGAAAATATAAAATATCTCACTAAAGGGGTCACACGGATAGCTTTGATTTCTTTTACCATGGTACTGATTAATCAAGTTGCACATATGTGTTATTTTAAAATAAGTTAATTTTTATAATAATAAGTTAAGATTATACTCTTTAACCTGACATGAATTAATCATATATCTATATACATATACATATGCTAGCTGCCGTGAGGAAAGGCAAGCAACACACATACATCTCTGGACTGCTGCGCCTTCATACAACTGTCTATGCTTTTGGCTGGACTTTTCCTGTGCCAAGGAGCTGTTTATTTCAATTTTCAATCTTTCCATCTTTTTCAGCCTTTCAATCTTCATATCTGCCTTTTTATCCTCTTCTTTCCTATCATCTTTCACTTATCATTCAACCCTTCACTAATTCTCTGTCCTACATGAATGGGAAATGGACTTTTGAACAAATACGCCATTTGTTTCAATCACACTGGTTAAGTTATACTTATCCTCTATACTGTCTCTGACTTACATATTGGATTGCAAATTCCTCAAGGCTTTCTTGGTCCTCAGGCACTACTACATTGATTATCATGAATAATGTCATCTGATTTTCAAGAGTTTCAATTGCCTATAAATCTTACTGAAGCCAATTGGGAACCGCAGTCCTGGGACCTCAAGAAATTCCAGACACATGAGGAAACTCTTATTTAACAGCCAAAAATTGGATTGAAAGTCCTAACTTCAGGTACCTTGGTTTCAATGTTTTAAATAATCATTTATGTTTTGCTTTATCCTTGTCCTGTTGTCATTTCTCATGAGAGACTTGCATCATTAGATCAAATCATTTTCAGATGGTTCAAAACTGTGTTGTAGGAAGTATACCTAAAACATACTGTCACAGACATTTGAAGAATTATTGTTCTTCTCCATTACCCTATGCTATCTGGTGACACCATAAGTGCAATGAGTGCTGTGCACTGGCTGATGTTTGAGAGGGTACAGCCCCAGGAAGGAATGCAAGGCACGTGGCAGAGGCAGAGTGTTCATTTCAGACAAATATTGCTCTTCTATCTGATGCACCACAAAGCAAAGTAACAGTATAACAAAAAGACAAGATTGTTGTGCAGTTTTTGTTGTTTCAATTTGAATTTGCAATATGAGCAATACACTACTTTTGCCTTTCATGGGACATGGTTCTGAAGCTCATCTATCACTTCGATTTCTACCGGTTACCTTAGCATTTTGCTCTGCCCCAGAGACTAGGAACAGTTGCCTATAAACCAGCCATGCCTAGTTAACAGAATTAGGTATAATTTTTATCTCCTCTAGTCATAGAAAATCTTAGGCTTCAATGTCATCTAGTGATGTTCGAAGACTCTGAGTCCCATTGAAAGACTTGGTACCACCAGCAGTATGGCATCTGGTAAAACATGGGGAAAAAGGACAAACCTGGAGAATGGCACAAAACGAGCAGTGCTGGAAGTGCTGGCAAAGTGACACACTAAGAAACACTGCCAATGGTGACATTTTTACATAGTCTTTCCACAAAGCTGAATGCATGCTTGGTGTTCAGGTACCATGATTATTAATTATAGGCCTTTTCTTTGTCCAATGGTAAGAACATAATGGAGTGAAAAATTTGCAGTTCTGAGTACTTTTTACAAGCATGTTAATAATCTATCAATATGGCATATCAAAGTGGTATCTTCTTTAGAACCACAAAAGATGGAGGGGGGTTATTTTCTGTTTGTTTGGTTGTTTTTTAACTGGGTACACTCAAACCCTCCGTAAGTTTTAATTTAGGAAGAAAAGATGTACCATGTCCAAAATGGTACACTTAGCAGATTATTCTTTCCTGAATAAAAAGGTCTTAGTTCACATGGGCAAAAATAACAAGGATCTCTGCAGTGTGTAGTTTACTCATTCTGAGCATCAGAAATGTCCCAATTCACTCTCTTTTGGAGGTAGACATATATAGATACAGATATAGATATAGATATATAGATATAGATATAGATATAGATATAGATTATATAGATATAGATATGGATAGATATAGATATAGATATAGATATAGATATAGATATAGATATAGATATAGATATAGATAGATGTAGATATAGATATAGGTAGAGATAGAGATAGAGATAGAGATAGAGATAGAGATAGAGATAGAGATAGAGATAGAGATAGAGATAGAGATAGAGATAGAGAGAGATAGATAGAGATAGAGATAGAGATAGAGATAGATAGAGATAGAGATAGAGATAGAGATAGAGATAGAGATAGAGATAGAGATAGAGATAGAGATAGAGATAGAGATAGATAGAGATGTCAAGTGGAGTTGCCATTGGAGAGCCTCAGGTGACTTTGTGGAGAAATGTAGCCGGCAAAATAAGACTGGTTGGTTGCTTGGTTTCTGTTGGGAGAGACATGGTTTGCAGAGACAGGAATGGGGATAGATTGTTTTGGTTTTGGCTTTAATGTTTTAAAATGGCCTAATCTATGTGAAAGTATGCCCTTTGGGCCAGCAGATCTACAATACTACATTACATAAAAATTTGTTCAATGAGTGTTTTAACTAGTAAACGCAAATTCCTTAAGAAACATTTGAAAAAAAAAGAAGAAATAGTCCACTTAAGAGAAATTCTTTTTCATTTAACCTTTTTTCTCTACTTGGCTTCAAGTTTCATGACACATTCTGACCTTAACAATATGTGAATACTGAGTGCATACTGGTATGTCTATTTTATATTATGAAATTATTAACTACAGAATTGCAGTGCACCACAAAAGTGCATCACACCACTTTTCCAGTTACATTATGTTAAAATAGTAAATACATCATGTAGGACCAAAACCAGACTTACAGGAGGAGCATGTATATCAGAAGAAGATATTTTGTCCTTCTCTGACACCCACGTGACACATTTAATACACTGCCAGCACTGTAAATCACACAGACAGCCTTTTCTATGTAACAAAGAAGTACTGCTATTCTAGTAAAGCTGTACTTTATTTTGGTGATAGCACTTGCTACTTTATGCAGCAGTCAACAGAACTGTGTATCAAAATAGATCATTGTGTAAGCAGAAAGCAAATGTGCAAGTTTTCAATTGCAAAATCATTTCAGCTGCAGTACAGACACAACAATACTTGCTTTCAATAGCTGAGGGAAAAAACAGATTAATAGACATACCAGTCAAATTGCTGTAACTTCCAATCCAATAGAACAATGGCAAACTGCCCAAAGGAAATGCCCAAAATATTTGATCTGAGCTATGCAGAAGGAGAGTGTATTGCACATTGGGAACTTTTAACCTTAACGATCATGATTAAATTTAAAAAGGAGGAAAAAGACCCCACTAATGCTAAAGACACCTTGTCCAGTAGCAAAATTTAAGTAGTGAAACTTAATAAGATATATTCTATATGTATATGTTTAACAGCACCTTGTGAAATTCTTCCCTTTAGCAATGTCCTCAGAATCCAAATTGTGAAGGAGCCAATTTTAATTTTCATACATGCATAACATATAATTATCTTCTGTTCTTGTTTTTATGTATACATCTTATGTATTATATATAAACATTTTACAAAAATATGTATTTTCCATTATATTTCAGGGGGTGTTAAATGTAATTTTAAGGGGTAGTCTAATGAAAAGAAATATTCATTTTGGCTAATATTTATTTAAAGTTAATTTCCATTAATCTTTTTGTTATGACATAATATTTTCTATATATTTTTTCAATGGAAAGTAACACTGCACATTGTTGCTGTTAAACACTAATGGTAGCCCTTAAAAAACAATAGACATGGATCCTGAAGTTATGGGCAAAGTGTAATTACATGTTCAATCACCCAGTTTGTAGTGTACTTCTGCACAACATATTTGTGATTGATCAAAAAAGAATATGTATACTAGCTCTGAAACTAACACAAAGATGCCAATGTATTGTATTATCAAGCCTTCACTCAATCACATTCCAACAAAGTATATAGCTCATGCTTCATTTTAAACACGTCAGTAATCCCAAAGCAGTCCCGTCAAAATCAAGGTTATACAGATGGTTTAGGACAAGCATGGCCATAGTTTTTTCTGTAATTAGGGTCATCATTAAGTTGTCAAAAACTCTGTTTAGAAAATACATCATATCCTACTTGACGATTACACAGTATTGATGATCATGGATACTCTTAGGTGCGACTAATTTTGTATCAAAAGGTGTTATGTAATGAGAGTGTCAAAATATTAATGTATGTGCTCAGAAGCACAAAATTCTGAACTGTTCTTATATGAAATTAGCTCTTTCTAAGCAGTAATAGATAAATATTGGTTAGTCTAACTAAATACCCTAAAAGTTAGATTGCCTGTCAGCTTCTTTTTAATATCCATAAAATGGTGGGAAGCACAAGTTAAGTTTTAGTTATGAAGCAAGACACGTAACTACAGTAAATGACACAATTTAGGCTATTTCCATTCAAGGGGAAAACTGAGTGAAGTTTTTAAGTACACATTTAACTTTTAAACATCTGCTGAAAGTACTTGCTTAAGCTTTACCGGAATACATGCTTAAATTTCATTGCTGTGATTTACTTCTTAAGTGCCTTAAGCACTAAAGGTCTGAGCAGGTAAAGCAGCAGTTCTTAAATGTTTCAAGACAGAGAAGTTTTCTTCCTTTTCCGTAACAGTTACCCTCACCTTCATACATCTCACACACCTAAATCTCCTCTCTTCAGCCAGCATCTCCCTATCATTTGGTGTGCATTCCGTGTGCACCTCGCATGTGGGAGTCAGCATGGACTACCTGAGTTGTTGTGTCCCAGCATGCCTTGTGAAAACTAACACCACAAGTGCAGCTCTCCAGCTTCTCTAAAGGACTCTTCTTGCACCCCCACTGGCCTCTTCTACCTCTTTTCATTCCCCATAACCATCCCTTGCGCTCATACAGAGAGATCTCTGCCCTCAACATAGCCCCAGAGCTGCATCCATCAAACCATTGAGCCTCTGATCCTGCAGGAGGAAGAAGTAGGGTGCTTACGTGGGGCTGCTGCTCAGCACAAGCCCAGCGTGGAGAGGGCAATGAGAGCAGGTCCCAAACAGCTACAGTTACTAGATGATCCATGGTTGTCTCCCATCCTACTCACCAAAAACAAATGAGATGCTGTTTAACTAGCAAGGAAGATAAATGTCCAACTACCAAAGAAGCTAAATCTTCTTCAGTTTTGAAAACAATATTACATTTGTGCTAAGTCTTTTTAGTTTTAGAGATGGAAATGAGAATTAATAATTACTGGACCTGACCATACAGAGACTTTCCCTGAATAACACACTTTAATCCCTGCACTCTGCTACAGGCTCTCGGTAAGGGAGTTTGGTAAAAATAGTCAGATATTCTGTGTTAACTTTTAAACATGTCATAACTGTTTAAAGAACTTTCATGGCCCCTATCACCAGAATATCCAAAAGCTTCTTTGTCCTTATTAAACAGTCCCTCTCTAACGAAACTGTGTGGTAGGCAGTCAGTAGCTGAGTCTCAGTTTAAATGTGTGACCTGAGGCAGAGTCCAAGGTTTGGATTTCCCTCCCCTCTCCAGCTGCAAGGATTTAGGTGTATGCAGTGCAACGTGAGGATTCAGATAACTTTATTCAAGCAAGCAAAGCCAAATATCCTGCCTGAGACCTGTGACAACTTTAGTCTCCTGCTTAATTCACAAAGTCTCCCTGCACCAGCGTGGTGACCAGAGCATGCTGAATATCCTCTTGTATGAGGGTCAAATATGCGGTAATACATATGTTCACAAATATGGGCAAGACAGTTACCTGGTAATTAGTGCACTTATCTCAGAATAGTGCAATATGGATTCTTAGATTGTTATTTACCTAGTGAGAAGGAGTGAGAGGGAAAATAAAATAGCCGTCATACCCATATCTACAATTTTTCAGAAAAGTACATAGGCAAGGGCAAGCTATAGACAACTCTCCACAAATTATCTCGCAAACACACATTTTTAGAGTGAATGCAAGATTCATTGCCACAGAAGCAGATCTTTGCATAAGGGCCTTGATTTCTGGTTCTTAGGCTTCATTTATTTTCATTACTGATTCCTTGAAAGAAAATGCATGTGTTCTCAGGAGCCGGAACAAGACTCCACAACCTGGTCCTCATCACAGATTTGAAGGGAATGAGCTTGTGTCGTGGTTTAGCCCCAGCCAGCAACTAAGCACCACGCAGCCGCTCACTCACTCCCCCTGCCCCAATGGGATGGGGGAGGGAATTGGAGGAGTAACAGTGAGAAACACTCCTGGGTTGAGATAAGAACAGTTTAATAATTGAAATAAAGTAAAACAGTAATGCTAATAGTAACAGTATAATAATGATAATAACAATAATAATATACAAAGCAAGTGATGCACAATGCAATTGCTCACCACCCGCCGACCGATACCCAGACAGTTCCCAAGCAGCGATCGCTGCCCCCCGGCCAACCCCCCCCCAGTTTATATACTGAGCATGGCGTCATATGGTATGGAATAGCCCTTTGGGCAGTTTGGATCAACTATTCTGGCTGTGCCCCCTCCCAGTTTCTTGTGTGCCTGGCAGAGCATGGGAAGCTGAAAAGTCCTTGACTAGCATAAGCAGTACTTAGCAACAACTAAAAACATCAGCGTGTTATCAACATTCTTCTCCTACTAAATCCAAAACACAGCACTATGCCTGCTGCTAGGAAGAAAATTAACTCTATCCCAGCCGAAACCAGGACAGCTTGTTATCCAAAATCAGCTCTAGGAAGGGACTTCCATGCTATGAACACCAATTTTACCATTTGGGTTTGTGGGTAGGTATGTGGCCAAGCATTGGAGAGCTCTCAGAAGGGAGGTGCCCCTTTCTTCTCCGGATTTCTCAGCAGCTGGCTTGATTGTTTCTCCTGAGTGTGCTACCTAGTGGGAAGCATCTTCCACTGCACCTAGCTTACTTTGTTTACTTTATAGAGAAATTTGGTTGGTGACTTCCCCTGCACCGTCCCCAGAGCAGTGCCTCACTCCTTGCGTACCCTGCTCCACTGGGACACTGCTCATGAGTCTGCACCACAGGGGTTTGCCCAAGCCCACAGAATAAATATGCTGGGGGCAAGGAGTTGAATCAGGGCACCCCCTCTTCCAGGCTAGTGATTGACAAGCTTTTTCTCTCATGGAAAATACAGTCTTTTCAAGTGCTATTGGGTCCTGATGGAGCTGACAATGTGCTAGGGGCCGTACATGCTACATGGTGAAGCAGTGACCACAGTGCTTTGCTCCAGATCCTTTGAGCCCAGTGCCTGCTGAAGACCACAAACCAGTAAAAGACCACTTCCCCTTGGTTCTCACAGTTTATAAAACTGCTGTCCTCAGCTAACAACATCAACAGATACAACTGAACAGATTTAGCTTAGTAGTAATAAATGACAAAAAAAAAAAAGCTTTGAAGATTAAAGGTGCAGGTGTCTGTCTTGCTAGAATAAACAACAAGTAGCCTATGCCACTATCTGGATGGATGCTGCCATCTAGAAATGCAAATCCAGACAACACAATGTATAATTGACTATAACCTTCCCATTAACAAAGACTGGATGTGCAGAGTGCCTTACTATGCAGGGTTAATTCAACTTATTGTATAAAATGCACCAAATTCTGGAGTGCTTGTTTGTGTCTGCAGATTAAAGAGCTGTCTATCCTGAGAGCAAACAAGACTATATTTGGCATCTGGATATATATTTTAAAAATGCAATTTGAGATACTGTGTTAGCAATATTTCTAATAGAAGATTTTACTACAGTATCTAAAAGATACCTTTACTCACTTTCAGTCCTGAGCATCCAGGCATTTCACTATTTTTTTTTTTTATTCTTGTGCTGTACATCACTTAGTAAAGGGGAGGGAAAGGATTGGAACCTAATTACATGTTACTGTATAAGGAACAATGTTAGGCATAGGTTTTCTATTATATAGTTCCCCCCAGATGGTACATTTTGGGTCCTTATTAAAACCAAAATATGTCTCCAGCTACCCAGAATAAAGATGATTTTTCTCATTGACAGGTATTTTCTTCTTGTTCTGTTTCTAAACTTAGAATATACACACATAAGAACTCACACAGATAAACACAAATTTGCATGTGCTTTATACATTTTAAAATGCAATTACTTTCCTGACAGCTTTTTTAATACATGATCAATTCAGAGCCAAGATCTTGGGAAATTGCTTTGTTTTCATAACCACAGCAATCAATCAAAAAGTAGAATGAGATCTTTTATCATTGATACTTCCATGCAATGGTCAAAAAAAAAGGAAAAAATTATAGTTGAGATTTTCTTCAACAAATATCTTTACCACACCATTCTCCTTGAAAGTCACACATTTCTTTGTGAGCTGCACATGTAGGAAGATGGTTACATCTGATTTCAAGAAATGACTACTGACACCAGTACTAATGCAGGTCAATCACATGATATCTTTTTAAGACCTCTGTTCCTGCTACCTTAATATTTTCAGCCACAGGTAGGGCTTTTTGTAGATTATAATTGAAATGATATAACTTTTCAGCCTGCTCTTGTCTTGACAATTAGAAACTTCTTCCCCCAGTCACACCAGCTGGAACTACCAAAGACCATGATGAAGAATATACATTTCACACCGCAGCAGTCACCTAGGAAGGGTTAATAACACCCCAATCTGTTCTCCTCCTTCTTTCCCCTTACTCCTCCACCAAGCAGCTAATGAGGGGTAGCTGCTATAAAAGACTGCAAATCAGCTTGTGCACAGGTGATGGATGAAGATACTGCAGGTGCTTCTGGGGTGGCTGGAGCAGCTTGGTGGAAAGAGGGGTCTTGCCCATGGCAGGAGGTATCAGCAGGCTAACACAGCTTGCAGTCTGCAAGAGCAGCTGAACTTGAGTCTGGATTTCCCTTTGAAATGGTGGCTGTGAGATTAAAGGACTGATAATACAGGACTAATCCATCCTCAGTTTTATGTTACTCAGAGGTGGGTGATACATATTGTATGTAGGGGTAGTGAGGGGCTGCTGAGCAGACGCTATGGGGCATGCCTTAGACATGGGTGTTGGCTTTTGGCACCCTACCCTGAGATTTAAAAAAAAAAAAAAGTTTAGATTGAAATTGGTGGTTTGTTTTTTTTTTTTTTAAGAAGAAAATGTTCAATTCATTTTTTCTTCTATTTAATCTCAGAACTCTTTCTTTAACTCCCTCTTTTCCAAAGGAAAGTCAATTCTGTACTGTCACACTCCACCTGTCCCCAGGGCTAGGCCAAATTCTGCTGTCAGTTGTAGCAATGAAGCCATTAGGGAATGGTGGTCCTAGGGAGGCATTACCTGAATTAAGAAGAGGAGAATCTTGCTTTCTGTGTCTGTGGTGACATTTGTTTTTACTTGAATAGCTTTTATGGCAGGGTTTACATTTTTTTTGCTGATGTGCAGTAAAACACTTTTACTGTGGTTGGTTTAATTTTCAAAGCTTTAAAAAAATCAATTTGTTTCTTTGTACTCGGTATATTGAAGTTGAAAACCGTAATGTACTATTACTTCAGGGTCACTGCTTAACTTCTGTTGACCCTCTTGCCCATGAATATTTCCTGGAGTTTATTACTGCAATCTATTTCCTGGATTTTTATGCATAAACTTACATTTCTTGTTCTTAAGTAACCACTATCAGAGTCTTTAGGAACAATGATTGGTTTTAGGGAAATAACAATTTACCACATGCAGGAACACAAAATCCATGAGACACTTCTCATGAATACCCACATTCTCTTCTTTGTATTGCAAAGATTTTGAGGGGTGTGAGAGATGAGGATGTTTCAGATGGAACAATGTACAATGGAAAAAGAAAACATGCAGTGCATAGAGCAAATAGGACACATTAACAAATATTATTCTGTTCTTTAGGGCAATTCTGAGTTAAATATCTGTTTATTGTTCATCACAGCTTCTTCAGTCAGGAGGAGGAAGACAAGGATGTTGCAAAAATCCTTGTTAAGCTTTTGGCAAACACTTTGTCTGACAAATTACTGGAAATATTAAACTTTTTTTTAGTACAGGGAGGTCTTCAAGAGCTATGTAAAGTATTGCAAGTGGGTTGGAGAGTAGCAGTAAAGGCAAACCAAGATTCCTGTTGTACCTGTCCAGGAAATGGTTGGTCATTGGAGTTGCTTCCTTACAGGCAGCCATCAGCAGAGCTCAGGACAGCACATTACCCTGCTTACCTCTATTATTAAAGGGCAGTATCTAGATTTTTTGACAGGTGTACATTTTATTATAGCTACCACAAGACAACTAAGTAATAAGATTCCTGTCTGAATATGTATATGTCTATATTCACCTAATTAATCTCTTATGCCATGCTAAAAACATCTCTCTCCTCATCAACAAGAAGCTGTTTTGTGTAAAGGCTTCTAATACCTCACTCCTACTAGAAAAAACATTTTTTTTTAGTATCAATGCAATATATATAATGGATGAGATGCCAGAGTTTCCTTCACTGCTGTTATCCAGTTTGGATGCTCTGTAACAGTATTTCTTATGATCCTAGTATCTCTGTGTTTTACAGGTTATAGCAATATAATGATGCTACATTAGTCACACCACCAATTCTCACTCTACTTATCAGAGCAGCCTTTAGATAACTTCCAGATGAGACATGACAGTGGATAATCCATTATCCTCTTTGCTGGTTCTTTTGTCTTCTGAACAAAGGACTTGATTCAAATTATTAAGCTGATTCCAAGATGTAGCAGTTAGGACTAGCATTTTGAAAATATTTTTTCCATGCTTGAATGGAATGAATGAGCCTCTTCTACTTGCTCTAGGGAGAGAGGGCAACGTGTGGAGAGTGAGATGAATAATGACCTGATTTAGCAGAGGAAAACTGCTGTAGGGAGAGATAACATTATGGGAACAAATAAAAAACCCCAAAGCAGGGAAGATGAATAATACTTGAGGAAGGCGGGGGAAAGGTTTTAATAATCCTGGTCTTTGTGTGAACATCATAGAAGAAAAAAAATAAAAAATATCAAGACATCCTCAGCACATGACCTGCAGCTTGACAGACACCAGGTCACCCAGGGTCTGAAGTGTGGGAATAGCACCATCTATTGCACGGCTGCCCTTACCAATGTGGTGTCAGACCTCTTAGCCTCCCCTGCGTGGCCCTCACAACAGCTTTGTAATGTAAGGGCAAGGTATTTTCTTAATTTAGGAGGTGGGATCTGCTTTCCTGGTGGCTCACAAAAAGCCAGCAATAAAGCAGGAACCGAGCCCAGTTCTTCTGAATGACAAGCTCATGCTGTAACTTCTGGCTCTGTTTCCTCTGCTACTAAGAAGTCTCATCTTCATGAGAACCTTGATAAACCAGGCTAATAAGACCACTTGTAACTATATCTCTTTCCACTAATCTTAGGGAACATATTTACCCCTACCTTCCCATGTATGAGCTATGCTGCCTTTCAATTACAATTGCATTGCATTTTGCAGGCACTAGAAAAACTGAATGTTTGCATTGGGAAAACACATTTTCTAGAGTTGCAGGTAGAAAGTAAGACAAAGGAAATTTATATAGGGAAGTGGAAAGTAAGACAATATATATGTGCTAAAAATTTTTAAATCCAACTTTGAAGCTTGGAAAATAGCTGCCATTTTAGAAAGAAAAATAAAATGTCAACAATTTTTTCTTATTTTGTTGTAATTTGAAAGATTCAAACAGATTTAATGTCTTGAAAATGCAGTTTAGCAGATGGGAAAAGGCGGCAATACAGCATGTTAAAACAGCTTCCTCTCTGAAAATCAGTGTCTGTCCACAAACCACAACTGTCAAAAAGCAAGAAAGAGACTTAAAACATCACATGCATGCTTCCATGTGTCTACAGACTGCTTTTAATTTTCTTACGTTTTATCATGTGACTCCTGAAATAAGAGTTGGACTTAAATGAGTCTGCCCAGACAGACAATTAACTTGACCCAGGAAAGTTAATAACTGGAGAAGCAAACCAGACAGGAATAATCGTTTGGCAAACTTGGACCATAGTTACTGACAAGGAGAAAATCTACTGAAGAAAACATGGGGGGGGCAGAGGGCAAAATAAACAAACAAACAAAGAAAAACAAAAAAAAAAGAGGGTTATAAGCATACAGCTCTGTATTTCCACATAACCAAGAGAAGAACCTGTCCTTCAGCTCTTGCCAAAAGTATTTCACAGTGGCTATCTAATAACATTTAAAAAACAAACCAACCAGACAAACAAAAAAAACAAACCCTGTGATAATGTAATGACACTTTCAATATCACATACTCATATGCCAAATAAAACTTGCCCCAAGTTCAAATTGGAAAGAATTAACTCACAACTCTCTTGCTACCAGAAAAGCCTGATCTCACATTTTCCAGCTGGCATGTGTATGTACATACACACCTCACAGATCCCCACCCTGCCTTTTCGCTCCCAAATCAGTTTTGTAAAACTCTCCAAGTTGTAGTCATTCTAGTTGATAATTACATTTCATCTGATTATTATCTAACAAAAGTAAAGGTAGTGCAATGTGTTAGACTCAGCTCATTTATTTTCATGACAACATAAATGATATTTTTAAAGGTTGGATAGCATTAAGGAAACAGCCATTTTCTAATTGTTACTTGCATAATCATTTCACCTACTGAATGACTGCAGGCAAGTCTGTAACTCATTTGGGGGGGTGTTCTGGAGAAGGGCTGTGAAGTCCAGCCATGTACTTCCAAAATATTCTAGATCCTCAAATGGTCTGAATTGATATAACTCTCTTGGATGTCCAAGTATTTCAGTTCACACCAGCTGAAGACCTTGCTCTGATATCTTAACCGTATAAGATTTTTTGCCTGCTATCGGGCTGGACTTCTAACATTGATTTCCAGGAGGAGTTTTTGTTCAGCCATAGAAGAAAGTGAAAATATCCTACAATTGTTGTAGTGAACTAGCATAGACAAAAAATTCAGGAGGCCCAAGGCAGTTGTATGTGGGTTTTTTTCTCCTCCCTAGACCGCAACTGGCTATCATTTGATACACACTGGCTCAGTTGTCTAACTTGGCTGAATTACCTTAGCAGTGTTGAAACCGCAGTGCTATGTGACTGATGCTAGCCAAGAACCTCTCCCTGTGGTCCTGCACATTTAATTCTTATTCAGACCAATGTAACTGATGGTACAAGGAATGTAGATAAATGGGGAATGTAAGACTTCTTCCTCTTTGTGTTTCAATGACTGAAAGAAGTAGTATTAGCTATATGAACTGGTATGAGTAACAGTTAGTGTTGAACAAAACATTGAATTTAGAAAAACATGCTGTTCTGCTGTTCTTTCCTAAGCAAAAATATTGCAGAAGTATCCAAAACTCAAAAATTAATAAAATAATAATAAAAAAAAGTAGTTTGCTTTGAAAAACTTTTGGGCAGAACTACTCTACTGTCAAACCTCTAAAAAACAATTCACTTGAACGATAAAGAGATTGTAAATCATTGAAGTATGTTTGACGTAGACTTATTTGCACAGTCTACAGTTTATAACTTTCTTGCTTCAAAGCACCATTCTTCATGAGCAAAAAAAGAAATAGATAAAGGAAGATTCAAAGAAAAAAATAAAGACAGAAAGAAATGGATGATGATGAAGTTTCTTTTTCAGAACAGTTTGACTCGTGACACTGGTTGACCTGCATCTTTGAGGTACATTCCATAACATGTGGAAATTTACAGCTGCCAAAACACCTAATAAGATTAAGATAAAATCCTCAGACTGTGTGCAAAGGTATTAGCTGTATAGACAACTTATTTTATTACTGAAAGGAACATAAGAGAATTGTTTCTTTTGCATCATTTGCTTCCTTGATATTCTAAATAGCTACTTGTTGCCAACACAACCATGTGGGTTGAGGAGAAACTGTGAGTTATGACTTCATGAGTTAAACAGACTTAACATTTTCATGTGTCATCTGTCCCTAAAAGTTTACTAAGTACTTCCAAACAATAAAATTTAACCTCTTTTCCTTTTGTTTGCTAGGATTCAAACATTGCCAGTTTAAGATGCTATTTTCATTTTAAAAACCTTTTGTTTCACAATCTGCATATGCACGGTCTGTCTTCTGTATGCAATATTCATTGTGCACTAGAAATAAAAGGACCTAATTCTTCTTGATGTTAGCGGAGTAACTTTGACAGTTGCAGCTGGGCAACTCAGATCAGACTTCACTGTGAAGCATAAAACTGAGAGGTCATAATCTCAGAAAATTCTTATATTTATTGAGTGGATATATATCACTTGTGTGTTTTTGCTACCCACTTATTTTGAAAATCCAATTTGAATAGGTAACATAACTATATTGGCAACCTCTTTGCAGACTTATTTCTTCAGCATTAGTTGAATGAAATAGATGCAACAAACTGAAATTGTAACCAAGCATTAAAATAAATCCGGAATTTTTGTACTTCATCCCAGAAAAATGAGAACTCCTATTTATTTAATGAGACTTCATTTAGTGGCATCATACAAACACTACTGTGAAATTGGTTTTTATGATCACATGAAATAAGATTGTTCAAAATTAATGTTAGGAGAAAGAGAAGTTGACGAAGTCGTCCACAAAACATTTCTGAATCAAGCTGAAGACCACACTTTGGCAACAGTAACCTCAAATTTTTTGCATGAGCTGGTACTTTGACCTGGACAATTGACTACATAACAAGAATAAAGAAGCATATAGTAATATGAGTTTTCCTGAAGATGACAGCTGCTCGCCTTTGCCAAAGGTAAGAATAGTTTATGTTTACTCAGAGCTTTGTTTTAAAATCTGGTTCTTCTAGGTAATATCCAGGCACAATTTGGCATGGAACTAGATACATTTTCTGAGATACCGAAACTTTTCTGAGTTCTCAGGCACCCAAAGGGTTTGTCAGCAATACCAGTCTGTTTCGGTTCCCAGAGGGAGAAGAACTTCTGATTTATCAGAAATGTCTGATCTGACTTTAAACACCACAACCAATTAACAAGAAAATCAGACATTTTATTCTACCAAAAGGAAAATGTTTTAATTACAAAACTGGAAAGTAGTCCTGAATCACATTACCTGTAAAATTCTTCCATACCTCCTCCAGTGACTTGGTTGACATGAGGCAGACCAGGCATATTAGCATCTCCTGTTTTCATGGTTGGCTTGTCTTGGAGAACCTTTGGAATTTATATCTGTTTTGAGGATGCTGCTTAAGCTGGAATCTCCTTCTCTTCTCTTTTCAGATCTCTTTTCCTAAGTCTATTATCTTGTAAGACTATATTAAGATAGTTCTTCATCAGTTATGACTACAATAACTTAGTTTTCCCCTGTTCAATACATTGCATAAAGTAAATGTGGCTATGCTGGACATTTCCTGGACTTATCTCTGGGATTTAATGTGTTCTTCAATTAACATTAATTAAATAGCCTTTCTGTAAGTGTTAATGTTTTCAAGACTCTTAAAAGAGAAATATTAGCTGCAAATGCATATTATCAAACTCCTTAATCTCTAGGGCCATGCTAAAGTCTACATAAGGACCATATGTGAACTAGCACATCTGTCAGATTTATTACTCTTAATAAAAGTTGGTTTTTATCCAGAACCACCTTATCGTCCTCCATCTTTCAATAGTACTAGATGCTTGCAGTACCACAAAACAAAGCAGTGTAAATAGGGTCATCCTGAGGTAAACACGTTAAGCATGTTGAATTGTTGCAGTTGCGTTTAAAAGAGGATGTAATCATCTCTTTCCACTGTCTAGACATTTGAAAGGGTTGTCAGGACTACAGCTACAGCTTACCAAGCATCTGTTTTTGCTCCACAGGGAGAACTAAATCTTTAAGATCAAAGTCTCACGATAAACACTTAGCTGGGGTGGATTTCTAACATGAAAAATCATCAAGCAAGTGCTATCCTTCACTGGACTCTTGCTTACCATTTCTCTCATTAGGCACACAGCCAGGCTCCATGATGTACACGGAAGCCACAAAGAATCACATCTGGGTGTTTATATAGGGGCTAAGGTGTTCAAGGGTAGATCAGACCAATGTGCAGGGGCAAACCACAGGGAAAGCTTACTGCAGAGAGCAATGGAAGCTGTCAGAGAGCAGGAGTTACTGCTTGGGGCAAGCCCACTGCCTGGCAGATGGGTATATCTACCCTTGAAGAAATAGTTCTTGTGTTTCTGAGAGATAGAAACCACTACAGAAACCTTTTCAGTCTGCAACAACCAAGTAGGGACCGTTTCAAAACAAGATAAAAGGAGACAGTCATCTGCTTTAACCTCCAACTGCTCCTTGAGAGTACTCCCCTTCTTGAAGACTTCCCTTGCAAAGGAAGTATTGCCACAGTGACTGGAAGGAAGAAAGCTTGCTAGGTTATACTCTTCTTTGAAGGTATATCCCCTCCTTAAGCCTGCTATCGGCAGAAGTCACAGTGGTATTTTGCCATGCATTCCAACAGACTGAATGTTTGTCATGCATCTTAAGATGCTCCATCACAACACAGAGGAAATATGCTAAGGTGAAATCTAAGACAACACAGCTTCTAAGTAACTGTATTTCTCATTTCTTTGTAGCCAGATCAGCTCTGTAGTGAAGGTAATTTAGTTCAGTTCAATGGAACCAGTGTTAAAAAAATACCTCTGGCAAACTCCACAGGCTGCGGCCTCTGTGACTGGTTTAACTGGCCAAGTCCCTGCTTGCCCACCTTGGGGTGGACATGGAATGACCAATCTGGGCATGCTTCTGAAGCGGGTTTCAGGGTATTCACATGCTACTCCTACGTGAGGTTCTGATGGGGCAATCATTTGGGAAGCACATGCAGAGGTTGTATGAGCAGAGTAATGGGAGATCAGAGAGGACACAGCAACAGGACTGCCTCACAGCTGGACATTTATCCTCTTCTTTTGGAATTGAGAAAGTCTCTTCCAAAGCATTCCATGTTAATTTGGGCCTTTAAATTCTCCTGTTTGTTAAAATTGTGCAGAGGAAGAGGATATCAACCTAAGCATAAACTTAGTCTTTAGCTAGACTTTTCCAGCTGAGGTTTGCTGATTAGTTTGTTGGTTGATACTCTTCAAAACTGCTCCTTGAAAGCAAGCAAATTCCTCTCAACAGCTTTGCAGAAGAGATATGAGCGGATACATAAGAGTGACACAGGGAAAAACACAGAGCCCTAATACAGCAAAATGCTAGTACAGCAAAACGTACTCTTTTTCAGAAAGGAGCACATACTGTCTAATGGGACTGTTGTGCCTGTCTAACCTGTGTAAATACCACATTGAGAGAGATATATATTGGTCCAGAACAAAAGCAGGACTTACATGTTTATTAAAGGGAGGGCAGGGAGAAAGGCGGCAGGAAGAGGAAAGGTCAACATAAACCGCAGTTTGTACTGTGGAGGCGGGGATGAGAATAGGGAGTTCAACACAGGATCTTAGATTTCAGATATGTAGCTCAACTCCGGAGAGGATCAGGAGGATGGAGAATTGAGCTGAAGGGAAAAAGGGTTGAACACATGTGAGGAACGACAACCCGAGTTGAAGGATAAAGATGTCTCTTCCCTGCTGCATAACCCAATGCAACACAATCACTGGTTTGTGGCTTATCATGACAGCTGCGCTTAGAGACATCTGTCCATATGGGAGGGCAGAAGCCAAAGTTCTGTATTGCATAGTCCCCATGTTGTAATGGAGCCAGTTGTTCAACAATATTATTTCTTCCTGGCGTTAAATTGAAGAAGTAACACCATATAGTATGTACGTACTTAGTTAACGCAAACCATGAGCTGGACCCTAAACATGTTGCACAGTCTTGAGGCCCATAACAGACCAAGCTGTGGCAATCCAAGCAACAGAGGTCTTCCTGGCCACAAACTGCTGGAGAAGTCTGTGGCGTGGTTTCATCTGCAAGCAAGATGGGAAAGGGCAAACGGACAATAAGCTGATGGATGTGCAGCAGATTGCTGTGCTGCTGTGGCCACTGCACAAAAATGTGTTAGTTGCTTTCAAGACTTAACTCCCAAATATTTGCTACTGGTTGCAGCTGCCCCCTCCCCAACCCTACACCCCCAACCATCATTAACACCAGGCACTGACCCTCTACATAGGTCTCTGCCACAGCTACTCCTGTGTCAGTTGTCTCAGCTAAGCACTTGTTAAGATCATTCTAGCATTAAAGTTTGCCCAGGCTTGCTGACCTAAAACCTAATCCCAACCCAATTACTTTTTGTTACACCAGTCCTAACCCTTGTCTGGCTTCCCCTGCTGTGCCCAGCAGCAGATTTTGTTCTTTGGTCTCGACTGATTAAAAAAAGTTAACTCTACTCACAAATGTATGGGCCATAGCGATTACTCAGGCCCTCCTACCAGCGCCAGATCGTGACTAAGAAAGGCCTTAGTGTGGAATTGCTGGGTATACTTCTGCAGATCCTAATAAAGGTTGCTTTCTTGGAAAATGTGACCACTGAAAAGCTATGTTTGAAACTTATTTGGTTTCAATTTTAGCTGAAATTTTTTGTTCTATTTAAAAACTTCCCTCAGCTTTCTTTAAATTGACTACATCAGTGACTACTGGTACCAAGATACTCACCAAGAAATGTGTCTGTTCTGAATATCAGCCTATGCTGAGCACCACTGCCCTGGCTGAATGAGACGTAATGGATTGCTCTGGCCCCCCATTCCTCTCCTTAGCGCATCCCACCTTCCCTGTGGCCATCCATCGTAAAAGGCCTGGGTGCTGTGCTCATATGGTTCATCACAAAAAAGTTTGCATCCATATATATATATTTATGTTTCCATCACAACACCAGAGAAATGGTACTGGCAAAATCACTTTTTTCTTCTCTCACTTTTATTTCCGTGCTTACTTTCTCTTCCGTGTCATCCTTTAGCCTTTTTCAGTTCTCCTATGGCTTTAACTTAGCCTGCTGACCAGTGCTGTACTGAAATATGAACTTCTCTGTTAAACTTGGCCCTGCCACAAGCATTTAGGGAGCCTTCTGGTTCTTCTTCCATTCCTGGGTCCCATAGCTATCACTGTACTGAATATGTCAAATAAGGGTCACAACCACAGCCTTTGCTGGAGTTGCAAGGATGGGATGTGGGACTTGGAATTCCAAGGCCCTGTTTTGGGCTTTGCTGCCTTGTGGTTTTCAAAGTTGAGTAACATCCTCAGAGCTCCCGATCACAAGCAGGCAAAGACATTGTTTGATGCAGCACTGCTGGTCCCTGTGTCAATGTTGTTGCAAAGGCAGATTCGTTGAAAGAATATGCTTGAAGCATCTCTAGTTCAAATAATCGAACTTTAGCTGGAACTTTTTGGTTTCTCATTTTAAAAGGGTGTTCCATTTCAAAAACTATTCCGTTCTTTTAAAATCATTACAGAGCTCAAATAGGAATCAAAACTGGTTTGGATTAAACTTCTTGTTTAACCTCAAACTTTATTATTTTTTCATGCTGCCTTGCTTGCTGAAATGTTTCTCTTTAATTTCCCCCCCCCCCAAAATTGCCAGTGAACCACTTTATCACTACATGAGATAATGAGACTGAGTTCCAGTTTCCACATCACAAAGTGTCTACCACACCATGAATCTGAACTATCTCTTCACCCCCACAAAACCTATCCCTAACCATAGATTGAGGCATAGGCATAAGGCAGTACATGTGGGAGGTTTGTCATACTGCTGTCCTAGAGATAAGCAGAAAGCTTCACTGAACAAAGCTGCGCTAGCATTAACCACACAGCTCTTAGAGCCAGCGTACGGGCATATTCTAATTAATCACATTTATGCAAACTCATGCATTTGCATACAGCGCTGCACGGAGTTACAGGGAATTTGGCAGATGCCTACTGGATGTGACTCAGCCAGGAAGGGAACCTCACCGCTTGCCCCAGGAAATCAAGCTGAGTGGTGAAACTCAAGGCTCTCCCAGCCAGGGGAACAGGGGAAGAAACAAAGGCTCATCTAAGAGTGCCGTGCCACTTGTCTAGAAAGTTACTGTATTTCCCTATTTAACAAGGAAGCTACCTCTCTGCTTCATCCTTCATATCTGACTTTTGCATGGCCCTTCAGTGATTCAACTAAAATGCTGTGCTCCTCCTTTGAACTGGCAGAGTCAAAGGCAGATGCCAGCTGGGCAGCACTCTAAATTCACAGCTGTAACACCTCACTTTGACAATACTAAACCTAATGCCTCAACCACATTCCCAATACCAATACCATTCACCTTGAGCCCTATTCAGCTACCAACTGAGCCCCAAAGAGGGGGTAAGGGGGGTGGGGTGGTGAATCTCAGTGGCAAACTCATTCCAGGGCATTAAAGTTTATGTGCAGCTTCAATCTGTGGTACTCATAACATCAAGCTGCAGACTCCTTGCCCCATAAGGGTCAAATACTCAATTTTGTCCCAGTGGGGACTAATCCTGGCAGATCAAGTATTATTTATGGCTCTAAAATTATGTAGATCTTTTTCTCTCTGCAGGTGGGAAAGTAGGTAATTTTTAGACATTGCTCAGTTACAGAAGAAGATATTGCTTGTTGTGGTCTATTAATATGCAGGCACAATCCTCTGCAGAACAACAGCAAGTGCAAGTTCACTAAACAGGAAAACTGTTCCTGGAAGAGAGTACAGAGGTATTTCCTCTGCTCTCACAGATGCTGCAATCACCTATATGTTTCTTTTTCCCAAATGAAGCAGAGATCTTCCCCTGACTTCTCAAATTCAAAAGCAGGTATCCTTCCAGGCTAGCACGGAATGCTTACAGGAGTGCAGCTGAGGGGTGCCTCACCTGTACTATCAGAGCAGAACAGATAACAGCATGTTAAAAAAGACAGAGAAAAGAAATGTTAAAAACTCTGCTTTTCATAAACAGATGCAATAAGCCCAGAGGACATGTAGGTTGAAAAGACTGTGTTGATACGAAAAGAAAAAAGACAAAAAAAAAAAAAAAAAAAAAAGCAGATTCTTGAATGTATGAATGAGAGTAAGCACTTACAAGCAATATTACAGCAGAATACAATGAACAGGGAGAATGTTCCCACCCTTCTTTCCTGAATGATTGATGTTATAATCAGGGATGCTAGAGCTACGCAAGAAGAGAAAAATATAAGGCCATGTTCTTGCCTGGTGAAAATGAAAGCATTCACATTGATTTCTATGGAACCACTGCTGTTTATGCCACTGCAAGATATATCCCTAAGAGAGGTGAGATAATGTGCAATGGTGGTGAAGATAAAAGCACATAAGAGAAATGAAAACTTATCACGGGCACTGTGTTCCAAGTAAACATAGCTCATAACCTCAGGAAGCCTTTGAGAAGTTGTTCTTTCAGTTTTACTTATGCTTTATAAATAATAATGAATGCATATACTTCTCTGTTATGAATGCCTCTCCAGCAATGACATGTTGTCATTAATCATTATAGGATTCATTATTAGCTTTCATCTGGGTTTTTTTCAGTGCAATAAGATGTTTTGCCTGTGTTTTTACACGCAATTGTACCAAGATATAGCTATGTCCCAATTACCTTTTTTAATACAAGAGGGACAGGGCATACAGCCTGCCTTGGAGACCAATGTTTGATTTTTACCATGGAACACAAGAAGTATTGAATGCAGTGACTGTATGCTAACCTCCCAGCGTGCACACTGCAAAACTGTCACACAACTGCATAGAGCATTGCAAATAGGACTGTGGGACCTAGTATGTTGCTGGTACTTTTATCTGCAACTGCATGCTTCAGCTGACTATTGCTAATCCTTTCCTTTCTTCAGCATACTATACATAGGGGTCTTGAAGGATTCATTATTTATTTTAGCAACATGTAAAGTTTTTTCCTCAAATAATTCAAGTCTTTCATATTTTAAGATTTACTATAACTTTATAATATGCTAATTTATGATTAAAAAGTACAAAAGCAGATGAAAACTGGTTTTGCAAGTTCTGCAGACCTTACTGTTGTTCTTGTCATCTAACAACACTGCTGAAAAACAGCTGAGAGGCAGTCATTCTTTAAGACTACCTCCCTACCCCTTCCAGTAAAGGCCAAAAGCTCAATAGCCCTCTCAGCAACACCAGCAAAACTTGGGAAAAATGGACAATCTGACCAAGTGTCGAGGAAAAAACTGGTATTCAAACAGCATGAAGAAATCTCCCTCTCCCGTTTTGTTTAAGAAACAGCAATAGCTTTAATAACAATAGTTTGACCACATCTGCACAAAAGTCTGTGGCATAATCCAGATCACCTGGTATACAGGGTCATCACACTCCCCACATTCCCACAGATTTCAGCGAGGTCAGCGTTTCATTCCTGATGTAACTTAGCATAAGAACTTCAGTGTCATCTTCTCTTAGGAAAGAATTTCTGCAGTTATTTTTTAGCAATACTTGGACTGGTTGAAAGGATCTTGATTTTTTTCTAAGGGGGCGTTGAAAAAGGTTGAACTAAAAGGGCCCTCTGTAAACTCAAATGGATAAACCTTACCGGTACTATCCTCCAGCATCCTATTTGAATGTATGTTGAAAAGATTTCGCAAATTTCTGCTTATACTTCAAATATACGTCTTAAAACCACAAGTGCTCTGCTTTGATTTACACATAAGCACATCAAAGATTAAAGACCAAGACAATTACAATAGAGCTGATGAATTCTTAATCTCAGAAACAGTGGTAAATTAAGGGAAAACACAGTCTCGTTACTGGTTGTTCTTTTGTGATTAAGTATTAGTTATCTGCTATGTTTGACATTCTGTAGCCCTATTTATTTGATTAATTTAATTGTCGTCCTAATTAATTTAATTACTTTGTAGCAAGGGTTGAGAGGCTGGTGCATTCATGGTTCTCTACACGGAGCTCAACTGATTACCACCGCCACAGTTTGCTGAACTGGTAGAAAGCCGCCGCCCGGTCCCCGGTGCCCCTTTCGCTTGTCTGGGCTTGACTGATGTGCCCTCGGCTAGTTTCTGTCTCCGCGCCGTTGTTCACAGATTAATGTAGGCGATGGGATTATTCACGGTGCGTTAAATTAAGCATGAAGATCAATTTTTGCAGGAGAGAGCCCCCAGTCCTTGCACTTTGGAAATGATGGGCGTACGTAAGCAACTCTTCGACCTGCGAAAAGAAAAATAAAAAAGAAAAAGGGGGTTGGGGGGGGGGAGTGAAGGGAGGCTGGTTTCCCCGGAAGCACAGGGAAAATTTGGGACTGGGGCCAGGGAAGGGGGATTTGGGAATTGCTTTAGTTTGCCACTCCGCGAAACGGCCGCATTTTGCAAAGCAACTTTTGAACAACGGGGCGATCACGGGCTGGGCTCTCCCCGTCCCCCGGAGCTACCCGTGCCGCCCGCCACCCCCCCTGCACACACACCCCGTGCCGCTCCGCGGCCGCGCAGGGGGCGAGCATCGGCCCCAGCCTCCCGCCGTGCGCTGCAGGCTGCCGGCGCTCCGGGGCAGCCAGCCGCTCCGCGGCGCGGGACCGCCTCCCGGGACCTCCGCGGGGCTCCCTGCCGTGGCCCAGCGGCCGCCCGCGGAGCGCAGCGCGGCTGCGGGAGCGCTCCCCCGCCCTTAGCGGCGGGAGAGACGGCGCAGCCCCGGCGCCTGCGTCCCACCGCGCTCCTGCGGAGGCGGGCGGGGGGCAGAGCGGGAGGGGCGGCCGGGACCCGGCCCCAGGCGAGCCCCCCCCTGCCCGCCCTTGCGCGGCGGGCGGCGCGCTGCGGGCCGGGGCAGCGCCCGCCTCCCGCGCCTGCCCTCGGCCCCGCACCAGCGCCGCCGGCCGCGGAAACCGCCCCGAAAGAGAAGGAGAACTTGTTCGTCCCCGTCTGCCTCCCCGCCGCTCGCACATCCCCTCCCGCGGCGCATCCGCCCGCCCGCCCGCCCTCCGGGTACCGCTGCCCCCGGGGCTCGGGGCTGACCCCCCGGCTCCGGCCGGAAGATTTCCCCGCTGGTTTCCCTTGGAGGGGCTTTGCCGGTAGCGGTGTACCGAGGGGAGGCTCCGTCCCTAAGGCACCCTGCCTCACCCTGCGGGGGAAGGGAGCTGGGTGGGGGCAAGCCAGGAAGGGAGGATCTCAGCGGCTCTCCTAAAATCTATCAGCAGGCGGCGAAGAGGGAAGAGTTTGGCACTTCGCAGACGAGGCTGGGCTTGTTTTCCCCAGCGGTGATGCCGCTGGACTGAGAGCGGCGCGGCCGTGCAAGTTGGGGGAACGGAGCCCTTCCCCCTCGTTTCCCCCCCCCCCCTCCCCGACCCGGTCCAGCGCCTTCAGCCCCGGTGGCTCGTCCCTGCCGCCCCGCTAAATGAGAGCTGCTCCGAGGGCAGGGCGACTCGGCGCCTGCTAGGGCTGCTCTCCGCCGCCCCCCCCGGACTTTCCCACCCCCGACGAGGAGCGGCGCGCCCCGCACCCCGGAGAGTTGTCTCGGCAGGCTCCGTGCTATGGCGAGGCTGCGGAGAAGCAAACTAGCCGCTGGATTTCTATTACTTTTCCAGTGCCTGAGCGAGCGCTGCCAGCTCGCCGGCGGGGAGACGCCGAGGCAGAGCCGCGGTAAGCGAGGCCGGTACCTGCCGGGCGGGGCCGGCCCGGGCAGCGCCGCGGAGCCCGGAGCAGCGGGGGAGGGCCGGGGTCAGGGGGCCGCGCCGCCTTCCCGCAGCACCGGCGCGGCGTGGGCTCCGCCGGCAGCTCCGCGGGCCGCGCACCCGGAGGGGGCAAACGCCGTTTGGGGGTTGGCTCGCCCCGCTCCCGAGGGAGGCCCCCGGTGGCCGCGGTCCCGGCTTTCCACACCTCCCTCCTCCGGCTTCCCTGGAAAGAGCTCTCCATTACTTCACTTATTTATTTTACTGAGAATTCGGGACTTTCCTCCTTTGATAAGCCTGCCCCACGACCACCGGCAGCCGGTGCTGCTCCCCTCCCCAGCCCCTTCGCGGGGGCCCCGGGGTCTCTTTCCCAGCCGCGGACGAGACGCTCCCGAAGGCGAAGGTCTCCCACTCCAGCGCCGAGAAGGGAGGGACGGAGGCACCGGCTCCCCCGGGAGCCGCAGGCAGCGGGGAGCGGCGGGCCGGGGCGCCCCGGCAACCTCCCCCCGCCCGCCCGCCGTGGGGCCCCGCTGCTCTCCCGGCAGCGAGCCGCGGAAGGGGAGGCAAAGTTTCCCTGCAGATCCTGCCTGGGAGAGCTAGCGGGCACTCTCCTCCCCCGCGGAAGTCGGTAGCTTGCAGCCTTCCCTAGAAACCGGGCGTTAAGCGAAGGAGCAAGATCGTGGAAGAAGCCCCACGGGGCTGTGGGACCCGTTCATTAGGAGCGAGAGGCTCGCTGTGTTGGCTAAGTTTGCTTGTGGGGGTGTTGGGGTCCTCTTGGCAGTCCTTCTCGGAGGCACCTGTTAATGCATGACACACAGCACCTGTAGTGCTTTTTCTGGGGCCGCGGTTTCCCCCAGCGTGGGGTTCCCTTTTGATCACTAAAGCCTTCTGCATTCCTGTGCTGGGGAAGGGAAAGCTGCTAAAGGAAAGCTTGGTGTGTTCGCGGATAGATATTTAAGGAACAAGTGAAGAAAGTCACGGGTTTTGTGTGTCGGGGGACCCTGCTGCAGCACCTTCTATCTTACAGATATTTTCAAAAGCTGTGCCTTTATATTTGAAATACCAGCCAGATTATTATCAGATGAAACACATCCACTGGCCTCCCTGGTGCAACAGAATTGTCCCTTCTTCCTTTTCTAAAAGGTTTGATACAAATGCGAAGAGTTTTGTGGTCATAGCATAACTGACCCAAACGAGACAGACCAGGGAGTTATTTGAAATGTCCAGTGAGATAATGTGCCAGACAGAGCAGGGATTTTCCCAGGCAGGGGCCTACCACTGGGTTTGGGAATTGCTAAATAGACAAGGTAGCTCAGCAGGTTGCTGGGGCTCACGTGTCACTTGGGGCCAAAGGGAAAAAAAAACAGGAGGAGACTTTTCATGTACTGCTGCAAAATTCATGCTGCTGCTCTCAGGGCTTTAGGCAACAAATGTTGGTATTTGTTAGTGTTAGTTATAAGGAAAAATAAGGTGTGGTGGTGAGATTAGAAAAAGAAAATTACTATGTTGTACGGCAGTGGACTGAGCTCACAAAGTCTGTTAATCTTCCAGCCATTGTATCTGGAAAAGAAAATGTCAGTGCTGACTAAACGAAATATAAATTATCAGTAGGCAAATAATCACTGCACATCACTGATTTAGGCTATTAAGTTGTAACCATCATCAATGGCTGCACCAGGAGGTGCTAAACAGAAGATATACCAACAGCTTACTTATCCGTAAATCATTTATCAGTGTATTCTGTCTTCCTGAATGTGATATGAAGTGTCAAGGAGTTTATAATCAGGCAAATATTATTTTGATATTTAATACATTCTGAAGAAAAAATGCCAAGTGATTCTGTTCTTCAACGAGTAAGATGGACAATCTGATGTCAGTTTTGACAGCTAGATGTTTATAACTTGGCATCTTTTCCTTCTGTCTTGGTTAAAAAGACTGTATTATGACAGCAATAATTAAATGTCATTAACATAATCAGAGTTGTATTTAACGCATTTTCATCATTGCTTTTTTTTTTTTGTTTTTAATACTGGTGCTCTTTGGAACAAATGCAGTGAGGGACTGTGGCTAATCAGTAAGAGGATAATTATGTAAAGCCAGGGAAATTCAACTTCAGCCTCTGTGAGCCAAAATAATAAGCGCTGTTTCAAAGTTTTACTCTATTTAGTATCTACTGTATACCTCAAAGCTTTAGTCTGTTTATTATCTACTGTATACCTCAGGTAAAACCTTTGAAGAATTAAAGAAAAAGATAAACCTTTGAAGTAGCTGCAAATTCTTAAAGGGAGGCTGTTTTGATATATCCTTTGAATACGCAGTAGCAAAACACCTTATTGAAACCCAATGAAATAACACTAGCAAGAAATGCAAACGTGTAGTCTGCCCTGGCAGAGCTGGAGCCAGGAGAGTGTTTCTGAGGATGCTACCAAAGGGATATGCCACGATTCCAGCAGAGGTGGAAAAAAACCGCGCAGGCATTTTTTTTTTTTTTTTTTTTCGCCAGCTCCTCAGAATTACCTCGCTGGGTAAAATCAGGTCAGATCAATGCAAGTCAAATCATTTTCTAGGCATGCCGGAACTTGTCTGGCTGCCTCTGGGTGTTTTTAAAATCCGGATTTTTGCGAGCAAGGTGTGCGCCTGCGAGGCTGCGCTGGCCGGAGCGGGGCTGTCCCCGCTAGGGGGCACGGCGGCCGCCGCCCGGGATGCGGCTCTGCCCCCGGAGCGCCCCATCCATCCTCCTCGGGGCCTGGTCGGAGCTTCGGGCTTGCTGACAAAAATGCAAGGGCGAAGGTTCTTAAACATAAGGTTTGCGTGCACGTGTGTGTTAAAGTAACCAAACTGAATATGACATGAATTTAGCGAACTGGAGCAAATGGTCTTTTGAAAGCTCGCACAACAATTAAGGCTCCCAGTTGTTTAAGTGAGGGCTTACTGCTTGTTGAAGTGTTGCCACAAGAAGCCTTGAAAATGTTACATTCTTTTGCAAACACCATCAGTCAGAATTAGGAGGCTGTTATTGTAATTTTTCTTCTGTCAAAGCATATTCCAGAATCCTGGTATAATTTATATTCATTGGACTGCAGCTGTCTCCAGGCATCAGCATTCAGAGAGGGGTAGAATTATTTTTATGGGATAAACTACTATTAAGCAGTGTTTATCTAGCATTTATCTACTGCTGAAATAGTCACATCTTCTGTATTGCCTGAGCTTTATTCTGTTCAAAAAAAAAAAAAAAAAAAAAAGCCCAACAACCGAAACAAAACTTTTGTCATTACACATTCAAACCTTCAGCTTTTACCTTAGAAATATCAAAAGAAACGCAATATGAGACAACATGTGTGTCAGGTATTTTTCTCTCTTTGCATTCAAAATTACTTTTTTTTTTTCCCCTCCTGTACATGATACGTAAATGGGGACAACTGGGTTAGAGGATCCCAGTGACGTTTAAGAGTAAATCCTATTTATGTGTCATATGTACTTTACTAAGAATTCCCTCTAAAGAAGTAATCTTTTTTTAACTTTCATCCTGGTTCTTACTTTTATTTTTTCTGCTTTTTGTCAATGTAATTTCCTCTGAAAGAGTGGTTTGAAATATTGCTAGTAAATAGTGGGTAAATTAAGACTATGATAAGGTTGAATTAGGTATTATATTCAGTTTCACAGAAACTCATTTCCACAAATTTAGAGTAAGATCAATACTCATAGTTCATTAAAGGTTTAAAAATCCTTTGGGGAAAGCAACATTTTTGTTTGGCTGTAAATATTCCTTTTCAGAGTTTACATCCTCACACAGGCACTTGAAGCCCAGCAAATACTTGACTCAGATGCTAGGTTTTGTCTGACACTTAACTTGGAGTTGATGGTAAATAACAGGGAAACCAGCTCTCTACACTGTAAACTAATGTAGAAAATGAGGAAAAGGTCTCTCTAGTTTGAAAAGTTCTTTTGTGCTGGGTAACAATTTATTAGCAACATGATTAAAGGCCATTTAAAGCAAAATGTTGGGACAACATCTACTGCCTTGCTGAATACCAGATTCCTCTAAAAAAATTTGCAGTTCAGGAGAGCTGTTTCCTTTAGGGGAAGAGGCTCCTGAGACTCTGAAGGAGGCAGATGAGGGAATTCCTACTGTCAGGTGGTGAGAGAGACCCACTGAGGAAAATAGTCACAGACCTATGGTGAGTTAGCATTTGCATTGAGAACTTTTTGGCACATTTTTGGTGGAGCAGTGCTGCAGGCCTCTGTACATGCACAGACCACAGGAGATACAGGTTTGGACCTGAAGCTTGTGTTTCCTGCAGGACTACTGTGCCGCGATGCCTGGAAAGTTGCTTTCCTTTGAATTATACTGAAGACAGCTATCACACAAGAAACATGCTCAGTTGAATCCTACTTGTTTTCTCCACAAAGGAAATAAAAATTTCTTATTAAAAGAAAAATAAAAGCATCATTTGACTCTGCTTTTGGTAAAAGTCATTGTAGTTTCATCAGACTGTTGAAGTACTGAGCAGTTCTGCTGCTGGTAACCTTGAAAGCACTGGCAAAAAGAAAGCTCTATAGCAGCCCCAGTTTCAAAATTTATCAAGGCAACAGTCTCTTAGACTGAGAACATAGCTGGGATAACTGGTGTGAGTGTATTTTGAATTCCTGGTGTGGTTCATGCTCCCTAAGGAAAATGAATACCAAAGCAATTTGAGAAGGCAGTAGTTAAGGTAAGCGTGTGCTGAGGGCTCTCTACAGAGTGAACAAAAGGTAATTTGACAGGAGCATTTCTCATCTAGTACAAGGAAATTTTGCAAGCTTGCCAGAAGTGTGAAATTATATCCAACTATCAGACTTGATGAGGGCTGAGCTGGGCATGCTAATGTGGTGCAATTGGCAGATGTCGTATTTACTAAACTGGAGAATTGCATAATCACAGCAGGAACTGGAAGAACTCAGGAGATTACTTTCCATGGAGAAGTATGCAGAAAAGCCATGCTAAGTGCACGTGGGTTTTGTTTTTGTTTGTGGCTTCTGACAAATGAGCATAAAACATTGCCCTGAGGTAACATTTGTGAGTGCTGGGTGCTGTGTCTCATCATGGAACACTTCCTCCGCTTCCTCCTCTTTTCTTTTTCCTCATCCAAGTAATAAACATAGCTTCAGTTAGCATTCCTTGCTGTCAACATTGAGCAAGCAGTTGTGCTAAGTGTCCTTGTAAATTCTGGGTTTGAAAGAGCTTGTGTAACATTTTCATATTCCTCAACCAAAATGCAGCACATAGGAGTGTGTTTCCAAGTTGGATATGGTCCAACCTTTTTCTCTCCTGAATTGGGCAAATGGAGCAGGTTCTTAGGCCAGATCCAGGGTCAGGCTTGACACTTGAGTTGAACACACAGTTTCAAAAGTAGCAAACATCTTGATGGGATGATGCATCAAGAGAAATGTAAGGATTGATATGAAGATAGATACAAGACAAGACATCACAAGTGATGCATCTGCTCTACTTGAGAATGGTAAGATCCCAATCGGAATATTCCTTCAGTTTCAAGCACTGCACTTCAAGAAATATGTGGACTAATTGAGCAGTATCATATGAAGAAAAACTGGAAAGAACACTGCTAGAGAGAATAAAACCAAGAGGTAACATGGTAACAGTCTTCAAGTGTGTAAAAGGTTTCCACAGAGAAGAAGGGAGTAACTTATCCTCAAGAAGAAGTAATGACTTCAATTGCAGCAAGGCAGACTTCTGAATGTTAAGGCTAGAGTAGTAGCTTATCTCTGAGTAGTCTTCATCGCTGAAACAAGTTAGATAAACATATGTCCAAAATGTCATTCTGTCCAGAAAGGCAGCTGTTCCTGCCTTGGAGCAAATGGCTGGACAACATGACCTTTCAAGGTTTCACCCAGCTATCCTGAATCATTCTGTGGGGGTAGCTTTAAGTGTTCACCTTGAACTCTGCAGCTAGATAAAATGCAAGCATGAATTCAAGTGCTCTCTTAGCTTGAGGCCTTTGTCTCTCATTTGTCAATGATATATGTGGCTTTAATGTGATTTTAATGTACACTTTCTGTGGCTGTAGACAAGGTAAAGACATTTAAAAAGCTGCTTTAGTTAGAGTTCTTATGTCATGCATGAAACAAGGCTTTTAAAATCTGAATTTGTTTTTACTTTGTTTAGAACTTTTATCTTTTAATATGAACACCACCTAGGTTCCATTAGAAGCAGATTTTCTTTTTTTTTTTTTTTTTTTTTTTTTTTTTTTAAGATTTTCTCATAGTGACTTTTTTGGACTTTAGGTAGACATCACTTAACCCATGTTGTTTTATTCAGTGGAAAATCCCTGACTTGAATAGGGAGAGTTCCACAAGTGGAATATATAAACTTTTCCATTTAACCTATCTCTGGTAACATTTCAAGTATATGTTGTTTCACAGTTGATGCTAGGAGCTCTGGTCCTTTTCTTTATAGATGTAATTGAACTGCGTCAAAGGCCTGCTTATGTTACAGGGATGCGATGCCATTTATCGTTTTTACTGCAGCTTTCCTTAACTGCTGTATTTAGTAGGGCAGGTTCTGTTGGAAGTTTCATCTGCATTTAGTAGCAGAATAGGATGCAGGCGTTATCCAGTAATAAGTACTTCGAGTTGTATTTAATTTTTTCTTTTATTCAGGCATTATCTTCTCACCCCCACCCCCCACCTTTGGTCATAATGTGAATCCTGCAAATATTAAATGGGCGATACTACATCTGAGCTGAATAATTATAGCTTTCCTCTTCGCAAGAGTTGTTACTAGGCTGATTGTAAAAAGCAGGTATCATTCACTGTAACTTCAGTGCTTTCTGAAGGGTGAAATGTTAAAGAGAGGGGGGTTCATCACTGTGCAGGTTCTTCTGACGAGTCAGCAGTTGAACTAAAAATCCATTGGAAGATGCTATCTTGGCCTCCATAGAGAATTGGGAGCCAGCATGAGCCTTTATTAACATAGTTGCTCCATGATATTCTCCAGCTGCGTGTTTCTGCTTTCCTGTGTGGGTATATGTGAGTCTCCTTTTGAATTTGCAAGCCAGACAGTATGTATTTGCAATTCAACCTCAGTCACCCTGAGATATAAACCCAAGGCCCTCTGTTAGGAACTCTTTTGTGGCAGGACTGGTTTCAGCGTTCCTAGGCTCTTCTCTCCCATTCTTCATCTCCTTGTTGCCCTTCCTGCCTGCTTCGGAGATTGCTTCCTCCTCACCTGCAGTGTTTCAGTAGTTCATGTGGCCATGGTCAGGTGGATCAGATCTGTTCTTGTTAGTCAAGTGAGATTTAAAAGAGAGAGAAAAGACTACATTTTGGAAGGGGTAGGTGAAAATAAAATTATGAGGAGAATGAATGTAGTACTTTTAAACCTCTGAGCATTATAAATCCCCTTAGAACAACATAAAAAGTCTGGAAAAGTAGAACACCTGACTTCCCTTTAATATTACCAGGTGTTATATAGGCCTTGTAAAAAAAATGTTCAAAGAAACAACTAGTTGAAATTGGAAAATTATGTCAAAGTTGACATGCTTTTGCCAAATATTTCAACTGGGAAGTGCAAAACCAAGTAATTTTGAGTTTCTTATTTTGATGATGATAAAATGTCTCATTTCAAATTTTTCATTTTGACTTTTAGATTAAAATCATTATATTAGGATGTGTAAGCATAATTGAAAAGCAATTTGATTTGGAGTTTGTGTGTGTGTGTGTGTATATATATATATATTTCATTTCATATCCTACAGCAAACATTGACTATTTACTTTTAATCAGAACAAGATCAAAATTTTGACTTAGGGTGGGAAATTAACTCTCTAGTCATCTCTAATTGAGACTTACCCTTGTTGAGAATTTGGCTACATACTGTAAGCCCTACAAGAACAGACCATTTTGTCTTGTAGAAACCTTACTTCTATCTGATGACAGGAAAGGGGGGTATGGCTGAAGAAAACAGTCATCTTGAGCATCCAGGTTTTGGGTGGTTTTTTTTTTTTTGGTTGGTTGTTTTTTTTTTTTTTTTTTTTTTTACTTTATAGCATATTTCTCATTCAGGTTGCTTCTTGGTTAATATGATATTCATAAGGCAACTAAATTAAATGAGAGCACATTTTCCAGATTGCAGCTGCTGTAAAGATAATAGATTTATGGTTTATTTTCAGTGAAGGCATTTATGGACTAGAAGCTTAGCATTTGGTGTATTGCGGAAACCTGACCTCAATATCAACACAATTTATTACTGGTTCCTGTTTAAACATATATATACTGATCTAAGTTGAAGTCTCAAAGCAAAGGAGATGGATAGGGTGAATCATCATTATAGATTATCATCAGTTCTGGTTTCCATTTACTTTTTATTACATCTGTTATTCATTTTCTTTAAAAACAGTTTTTATGAATAAAGTATATGTAATGCAATGCTTTTTAGTTTATTATGAAAATCATGCAAGACTTAATAATTGAAATTTATAGTTGTACACTGTGGAAGTACACAGCTTTTCATGTTTGCATTTAACCACAGAAAACTCAAGGGGTCTTTCCCCTATTAAACATCAAGATAAGCAAAACCATAATTGCTTCCAGTTTTGTTAATGTATTTACCCTTCCCAGACCTTCTCATTTAACTTCTAATACTGCAAGCTGTTGGAGGCATTTCCATCTTTCCAATGCAAAAATAAAATAATAATAATAGTAGGAAGTTGTCCTAACAAATTCTTTCCTAGCATAGCATAGGTAGAAGGGACCACCTAGGCCATCAAGTCTTTCCCTGGGATGAGAAGCCATTGTGTCATGGATGTCTGTTCCACATGCCCCCACGCACCGCAGGCCATCAGTAAGGCTCTTCCCATTCATAACAGTCTTCAGGCATGTGGTAAAATATCAGCAGCCACAAGTATAATGTACCACAGAAGATAATGAGGACATTGACAACAGTTTAAGTTTCTACAATAGTGAAGAATTTTTAATTTTAGTATGCTTTGTTGGAAAGCTTGTCTTTATCTGGTTTTGCTTAGCCTGTTTTTCTGTTTGTTTTTTGACCTAATATACCTGGCTTTTTTAGCCCCCATTTTGTTTCATGAACGATTACATGGACATTTATTGCAGAGTTGGTAATACTGGTTTTGTTTCAATTCAGAGCCATTTTCTCGAATAGCATAAATGACCTGTAAAATGTCTCTTCCTATAGTAAACGTGTCAGTTTGAATGGAGAAAAGGAGCTACCATTAACTTTTGTCAGCCTCTTGAGCTAGCCATGTATACCTCCTGAAAAGGGATCTAGTGTTTAAAAGGGGGCAGGTTTATATCCTGCCTCAGCTGAGATGCCTGAGGATTGGCAGTTCTGCCATACCAAGGTCAAACTTTGTACTTAATTGTGGTTTTTGTTGGGTGGTTTGTTGTTTTTTTTTTTTTTTCCCCTGCATATGAATTTGTGTTATTTCAGCTCCTTGGACTAATTTTAATCCTTTTACATTGTGTCTTAATGCCAGCTTGAATCCAGCTTCTGTTCCTAACCTTGTTTAGGCAGTCTCTGAGGTTCAACCCCAGGCTTTGATTCCCATCACTCGTCAGCATGCAGTTTGTGCACTCTACTTCTCCACTGCTGTTTGCAGGCCGCACTTGTTTTACAGCTTTCTCAATTATTCCCATAATCATCATAGCCATGCACTTTATATTCATTAGTATTCTTATTCTTGGAAGACCTTGTAGAAATAAGGTAATATCCTAATTTTACAAATAGGAAGGTGGTTTTGAAAAACCTTGCCAAAGTTAAAAATGCATCATTAGTGTCTCAGAGTGTATGAGTAGCTTTTTCCTGCAATAGCCCCATTTTCTTTCAAATTTCCCCTTGCTTCACCAAATTTGGAGCTGTAATTTCTCTCTCTATTCTCATCCTTGAATTCCCTAATCTAAGCTTTTAAATCCCAGTCAGATCTTTGATCAAATAACCTGTGTCTCTCTGGGAAAAAAAAATCCAGATTAGAGTCAACTAAGGGCTCTGATCAGTGCAGAGACAACAAGGCTTCATTTGGGACTGCTGTAGATTTTGCCATTTCTGACGTTGTTCTCCTCACTCATGCTTGCAACAGGAGAAGGATGTGTCTCAGCTGTTTATACAGCAGATCCCAAACTGCCACATTTTATAGTCTAATGTAATATGTTTCTTTCCTAAACACAAGCGTGTCTGAAGGATAGACAAATACTGGGTCAGATTTCTGCTGGTTGGCACTTTGACAATTTGGAAGGACTGTGTCCCAATCTTTTTGGTTTTGTCATTGAGTTCTGGGAGGGAAGAGAACGATGGTGTTTCACAAAATGTAAAATTATTTTTCCTGTAATTAAACTTTGAGAATAATAATCCATATTCAGTAATTACTAGTCAGAAGAAAGATTTCCAAAGCAATCAGTTTGCAGCACTGCTGACTCGAATTCTTTGACTGTTTAAAAAGTTTATCCTCCTCAGAAAATGAACATTTTAGGAGGTAGAATACTATTATTTTACTGCATAAATATGATAGCAGCTTTTACTGGGAGTGTATCTTCATGAATGTTTAAGCAGAAAGGTTATTGAAAAATGCTGTATAACACATGTATTTATACAGAGTCCACGAACAATGCTGTGCCTCTGATGCTATAAATCATGCTGAAGTTTCCTGTAGAGTAAGTATCTGGCTGAAAACAGAACTGATAGATCTTCTAATACAATCAGGGCTTTTCAGCATCTGCTGTTTTATCACCAATGGTGGTGGGTTTTTTTTTTTTGTTCTGCAGAAATAGTGATAGGTTTAAAAAAGATTAGATTTTTAAAAGCTGTTATTCTTAGCTTGCAAAGTATATTAGGTCACTCCCCCTTCCTCCCCACTTAATTTGGAAATGAATTTTAATTATCATTTCCAAATTAATAAAGTGATCAGTGGGGGGAAAAATAACCTAACCCAAAACAACACAACAAACCACCACCAACAACAAAAACCAAAACTAGACTTTATGCTTTGGAATATTTGGGCTTGCATCTCTAGGTTCCAGTTATGGAAAACTTTCCTTATTTAGTACTGCACTTACATTGCTACTGTAGCATTTATGCAAGTGGTGTCCTACAGATGGGTGGACTGAAAAAGATGTAGATGTTTAAGATTTCCCTCTGGTTTTGGAGTTTGGAATTTAGTTGGCCCAGAAGTCCCAGGCCATTTGCAACAGTGGCAATAAGTTTTGCAGCATTGTTGCAGATCCTGAAAAAGTTTCTGGAGAGAGGATCTTTCAGCCCGCAGAAAAGACTGACTGCCACCTCCCCATATGGTTGGAGTGGATAACAGCAGAGACTAATCTATCCTCTGATGCATGAATGTTGCATTCCCTTTTAAGAGCTGGGCAGCAGGATTTTATTTTAATTTTTGGTTTTGATGATGTGCAAGACACATTAAGGAGATGCACAATCTAAATATTCACTTAGATTTTATGATCTGTCTCCAAGGGACTGAAATGTGGCCTGAGCTTGAGAAGCAGTAAGCACACACAGCTCACATCAAATTTAAGTGTAAATACTTATTACATGATGCTTCCTGAATGCAAATTTGTGGTTTATTGTTCTACTCTTTACACAAACAAAATTGCTGTTAGCATCAAGGGATGACCCAGAGATGTTAATGAATCACGTTTTTTTCCCCAGGCAGGCATAGATAATAATCAGAAGGTGAGGTCTTGAGGATAGGAAGTTATGTCCACCTTTATCTGCAGAAGTTTGCTGTAGTTAGTGAAGGCTGTAAAATAAAACCAATTCTTTTAGCTTTATCCTTGGCTCTCCCATGCCTATATTTGAATTTCATTATTTTATCCCTATTCTGTGGTTTTATGACACAGCTTAGTGGGGGTGCATACCAGCATTCCTACTGAAATTTAAAAACTCTGTGGGCAGGGAGATTGTCCACTGTTTGGTTATGTCTTGTACCGACACAATCATGTTTTACTGATCATCATAAATCCACTGCAGTTTTAACTTCATCTCTCTAATTATCTGAGAGTCTTTGAGACTGATGCTGGTACAGTTGTAGAGCCAGCCAGTTGGCCCTCTTTTTCCAACAATCTATTGCTGGAGATCTAGGGAAAGTTTTTTCAACTTTTAAGTAGAATTCAAATCCATTTTGAGGTTTTCCATAAAGTAGGAGAAGGCAAAGAGAGGAAAGATGTAAATTCATTACAAAAAGAAAAATAGTTGCTACCCTTGCAAGTCTCAGTTTGGCACAGCACTTATAAATGCGACTGAAGTGCGTGCTTGAAGAGAATTGCATATGCAAAGTCTTCGCCAAACTGACTTGTGCTAGAACATGCTGCTAGGTATTGCTAAAATGTTTACAGAGCCCTTTATATCTAGAATTTAATTTAGGAAAAAAGAGGTTAAATTCTGCCCTCACATTCTTCAACACAGCCACAGTTTACTCCTATAAGAGCAGTGTGGGCCAATTTGAAAAGAGTCTTTAGCCCACAAAGCCTTCCCTCTAATTCTGTGCTGTGCTCAACAACCCTTAGTGTATGTGAAATATTGCAGTGTGGGATCCTTGGTCACAGCGCAGCTAGACACCACTTTCCCATGGGCAGTAAGCATGGCTTGTACGCTCCTAGGAAGAGAATGAATGGGAGTGATTTTTACCTTGGTACTGAAAATGTACTACATTTCTCAAAGTTGTTCATTGTACTCTTTGAATGTGTTTGGGATTTGGAGGCCCGAAGGTTCTGGCTGCCTGTTGCTGATGTTTATATTTTTGTTATCTGCTTATAATTTATGATAATGTAATTTGCTTAATTGGAAGGGTAAAGGAAGTGTACTGGCTTTCAGAGCGCTTGAGGATCTTGAAATGTGAAAAAGAGGAGCAAGAAGCACAAAGTCCATGGGCTGACTGAGAGAGCTATCAGAACATTTGCTGGGCAGGAATGAAAGGCCTGATTCAGTTCACTCTATACATTTCAGCAGCCGTATTAATTCTGTGGGGCTATTCAGCCTGGAAGTCTAGAGGAAAGAGATCAAAACATCCATGTTGATTAAAAAAAATAGGTTACTTTGAGGACAAATATTCTGCTCCTTTAATTTAAATCTGTAGGGAGCCAGAAAGCAGACATAGGAAAGGATATATTCAGAAGCTCTGTAGGGAAACAGTGTCCTTTTAGGGAAAAATACTGCATTTTCTATTCTAATTCAGTTTCTTTTTCAGTCTTTAAAAAGAAGTAAAAAAAAAAAAAACTTTTTCTGGTTCTGTACTCCTGAAAATCACAGGAAGGAGGAACTGTCTGTTGCACAGTTTAAGAAATGTCAGAAACTTCTTGATTATATAGGACAGGTAAACTGGAAAAGGAAGGTTCCCAACCTGTATCTCCCTGCCAGGTGACTACTCTTATCAATGGCTGCCTTGTAAAAAATATCTGAGGAATGAAAAGACTTTTTGTCTGGGTCTGTGCTGGGCTATGCTTCCAGGCATTCAGGAGCAATGCTTCCTTTTTCATTCCTGAACACCTGTTTTAGCAAGGCATCGCAGGATGGGGGGACGACAGGCCAGGAAGGCAGAGTGGGGCCCTTCTGGTCCATAGCACTTCCTCAAAGATCCAGTTGTTTATACACTCTTCTAAATATGTTTTTTTGAGGAGGAAAGAGGAAAAAAAAAAAAAGAATAATGATGATAAAGATAAGTACAGGCTGAGTTCATTTGGCCCTATGGTAATTTTCTGTATATTTACAGCTGTATTGTGGTAATAGTGGTTTAACTTGTAGCTTGACAGAGTATCCTCTGACCATCATTGTGGCACTGCAAATCACAGCAGAAAGCACTAAGATATAACCCAAAATAATGGCTACATTATAAATGGGATGCTGAACATAAATGTGTTCTGCCTTCACTGTGCATCCCTCTACAATTGTAGGTTGTATTTCCTTAACTTGTTAACTGACATGGTAGATCATTTATCTTTGTTTGCCAAGGCAAATTGCTCCAGTCTTCATCTTTCCCAGGAATCCTAAAACATGTTTCTGGTTCAGAGATGCCCATCCCCCTCAACATGCTCTTTTTATCAGTAACAAGGCATCTCTGCTCTTACTCACTTAGGGATTTTGATACCCACCTGCCAAGGTATTAGTAGAAAGTTCATTGAGCTATAGCTATTCCTGCTGTTCATATTTATCCAGCCAAATGGCATTTGAAGAATAATAGCCATCATTCTACAAACACACTGAGAAATCCCATGTGCATTTCATGATTTAAAGTGCTTTTTCTTCCTCCCATCCCTCTTGATATTTATGCTGTAATATATTTTACTTAGCATTTGTAGATTTAGAATGGATGGCTTTGAATTTTGAAATAACTATTTATAAGCTTTTCTATAGGTTTCATCATCATCATATATTAAAGTACTTTGTAAAGACTGATGGATTTAGCCACAAAACTGCCATGTCTAATAACTGCTATTATTTATTTTCATTTTATCAATGGAGCACTAGGGTATTGAAAGACTTGCCAAGATCACACACAGCATATTTGGTGTAGGCACAAGAAAAAAAACCTCATAGTTCTAATTTGGGTTCTCATGTTTAACCTTCAGAGCAGACACTGTGTATATTTCATAGTGATGGAACTACAGACTTAAAATTGAATATACAAGAACTACTCATAAGCCAATAGCCTCTTTAGAATTTCTGTTAGAACTCCACCATCCTGCCAACAGCTTTTTAACTTTCATTTAAATATTTGGCAATCCAAGACTGTTTTTTTTCCTCTGTTGCTGCAAGATGCCATTCAAGCTTACTGCTGAGTAGAGCTGCACTCTTTTAGAGTAATTAGGGAATCTGCTTTGCTTCCATGGGAATACTAATATAGACATTACTCAAAAAAAAAAAAACAAACCAAAACCCACCAAACCCTCCACCTCCATGTGAATTTATTTAGTTACGGATTGTATGTATTTGTCATTGTAGATTTTTTAAAACCTTTCTGCACTTATGTTCTCATCTTCCTCATCTTTTTAATTTTTCCTTCAATGCTATGAGCAAGAAGTAAAAGTGGAAGTTATGTGAGGCCAAAGGAACAGGCAGAGATCCTCACTGGCTTGGAGCAAAGACTTGTCAGAGAAGTGGAGGCCTAGAAGGGTCTAGGCTTATGTTCAGCATCTCTTGTGTTTATGTGAAAGAGATAATGAAGGCCATAGAAATCCCCTTAGAAGAGGACAAATCTGGAGAAATGCCATAGCCCAAGGATAGTTAGATTAATAAGACATTTTTCCAAATGCTCCCTTCGGATTCATTTCACTAAGAGCAAGTTTCTCTGCCTCAGTGTGCAAGGACAAAAGAAACAGTATGTGACTCCCTAACACTTCTTTTGTCCTACACATAAAATGTACCTGGTGATTCACTGAATTACACTACATATTCACAAGTAGCAAAAAACTTACTTGATATTGTGACTGACCTCAGCTTTGGAATCTATCAGCAGCAGAGGTACTCCAAAATTTAAGCTCTGGTGCTAGAAGAACCTCATATTCTATAGGATGTGGAGCCCCGCACAACAATTTTTCAGATTCTTTGCTTGATCTGAAGATTGTATAGTGTGTGGCCTAGAAATAAATATGTAAATCATTGATTGGCTCAGTTTACCTTGAAAAAGATGTGCCAAGTTGCTGAAGAGTTGTTCCCAAAGAAATGATGACCAAGGAAAGGCAGCCAAATGTGAACTGTTAATTTTCTTGTGCAATATATGCAACTGAGCATTTAAGCTAATTTATAGGCCTTTTGCAATATAAAATTAATGACCTGTATGATTTATTTTAAGGTCTGCTATAGATTAAATGCATCAGCTGGATGTTTTTCTTTTCTCTAAAGAACAATTATCTGGTTTGGAAATTTAATCAAGTCATCAAGAAAATTATTGTCTCAATTCTGAAAGATATAAAATTGTCTGAATATTTAGAGCAGTTTTATAGGAAAAGATATATTAAAAGTTTTCTAATCCTCTGCTTAATAACTTTCATGAAACATGTGCTCCATTTAGCTTGGAATGTCTGGTTTTACAATGGACACAATACATTTGGAGCCCACTCAGCAAAACTGAAAACATGAGAATTTAGTTAATAAGATGAAATTAACTTACAGTTATACCATGCAGTTCTGTGACTGTTACTGTACAGTTCCCTAAGTACTTCAGCTTGGGCATTTAGCATTGACATCAGTGGGAGCTGAATGCCAAAAATCTCCTTAAGCAGTTCTAGATGTGCAATAGACAAGGTTATATTTTGCATTTAATTTGGGCAAGTTTATTTTCTATTCACTTTTAATAATACCAGGTAATGTGGAGGTTTTACAGCTTAGTAAGGCTTTCACTTCAGAGCAAATGGAATTCCAGCCATTTAGTCCTTGAAATCAAAATAGATAGAAAAGACAGTAGTCACTCCTGGGACATGATCACTTCTGGTCAGTAGTCCCATGTACTCACAGGGCATTTGAATATGTGTTTTTTGAAGAACATTTCCACCAATTCCTGAACAGCTCAGCTCTGCAGCTCTCACTGGCCCTGGGGGAAGCTGCTGGTCTGGGGAGCACTGAACAGTGTTTACAAGGGCCTGCCAGGTCTTATGATCCTGGTTGTCTTTGTTTCCTGCTGCTAAATATTATTTAAGGAAATATAAAATGTCACAAGTGTGTCAGAAGGATGCAAAATAAATCAGAAATATTTAGAAGGAGCTGTGGGATGTTGTGGATTTGTATGCTGATAATATTTATGAACCCATTTTGTCTGGTACCCAGTTGCACGTCATTTTGCCATCAGTGTGTAACCTCTTATATAAATGTACAGATAGAAGGGGTGTGTGTAGGTACATGCATAGATAGTGTATATATAGACATATATAAAGACAAGGCCCCATATCAGTTATACAGTAAATTTTCTTTATCTTCATTCTTTATTTGCCTATTGGTTTTCATGGTCTCTATAATAAGGATGTTATTTTGAACACTTGCTGTATTTACTTGGCAGAGGTACCATTCCTTTTACTGTTCTAAGAGTGTATTCCACTCCAAGTTTTGCTTTCATTTATTAATATGATGTGATGTATTCAGGAAAGCACAACCCTGTTTGTTCTAGCTTAACTACTGTTTTCATTATTTATAATCTTTTCTATACTCTGTACAAATCAAAGTGATAAATCAATAGAAAACTGTAAACAGGATCTAGCCATTCTGTTTTCCTGAAGTTTACTTTTACTTTTCAACTTTTCACTTCTATTAGTACCTCATACTGTTTCTAATAGTACCTCATAGTGCATTCAAATAAAGTGACCACGTGAGGCTATCAGGGTTCTTCTGATCACTTTTTTTCTGCTAGTCCTTATACAAGAAACTTTACATATTGATGATCATTGCGCACTGCTATACTTACAGATTGAGCTGCTGACCACCGCCCTCTGGATGCAACCATCTAACCAATTCCTCATCCACCGAACAGTCCACCCATCAAATTCGTATCTCTCCAATTTACAGAGAAGGATGTTGTGGGGGACCGTGTCAAAGGCCTTACAGAAGTCCAGATAGACAACATCTGTAGCTCTTCCCTTGTCCACTGAAGTGGTCGCTCCATCATAGAAGGCCACTAGGTTGGTCAGGCAGGACTTGCCCTCGGTGAAGCCATGCTGGCTGTCTCAAATCACATCCCTGTCCTCCATGTGCTTGAGCATAGATTCTAGGAGGATCTGTTCCATCATCTTCCCAGGCACAGAGGTGAGGCTGACAGTTCAGTAGTCCCCACGATCATCCTTTCTACCCTTTTTAAAAATGGGTGCAATGTTTCCCTTTTTCCAGTCAGCAGGGACTTCACCTGACTGCCATGACTTTTCAAATATCATGGAGAGTGGCTTGGCAACTACATCAGCCAATTCCCTCAGGACTCTGGGATGCATCTCATCAGGTCCCATAGACTTGTGTATGAGACTTCTCCCTGAGTCTTATGGCTGTGACATAACAACACAGGGCCTTCAAAGGTTGTTAGCATGGGGGGCTAAAACTCATGTTGAAACAAAACTCGAATCATGCGGTATCAATACTGCAGTAGGTATTTACTGCTTCAAAACTCTCCATAGGCTGTAGGATCAAGTTTCAAGGGAGAAAATCCCCTACTTACTTATGCATCTAATTGGGTTCTCTGTAGCAGGTGGATACTTTTTGTGCTTGGCATGAGTTATATGCTTAGCATATAAAAGCAAATAGCAAGAAAAAGCTTAAATTAAAAAAAGATTATTTGAGTTTACTGCTCCTAAAATACTGTTCTCTTATTTGGGGAAGCAGGAACTGAAGAAACTGGGAACACCTAATGGCTTTTCATAAATAGACCGCATTGGCAGATATGTCTATGTAATTTCCTGCTCTTGAGAGTTTTATGACCTCTCCAGCCCTGAGTCTCTGTCTTTTACTGCAGCCCTCCATCTGCTGAAGAGAATGAATCTTGCAAGAAATCGTTATAAGTAGCGAAGCAGCTTTGTTGCTCTCCCTCAGTGAACTATTACCAGCTTCCTCAGGATTCTTCATTAGGACACCTGAAGTGATGCATTTTTGAAGAGGGTTTAATTATAGGTCTAGTGAAATGTGAATAAAGAAGGAACACAGCAGGCCCACAGATGTTAAAGCAAATTATACAAAGGTCTTTGTTGAAAGAGGAGCCTTTTTAAACATAGATATTCAAAAAGATCTCTCGTAAGTTTATCCAACAGTTTTAGCAAAGAAATTCCCTACCCTCTTCACCCCATAATGATGATATAAATCAAAAACATTCTCAACTGAGTATCAGTCCAGGCTTAATCTGTATTTTAATAGGGGGGATTGTTTGTTTTGTGGATGGTTTTGTAAGAAACATGGGGGTTTCTTCCATTTTTTTTAAGACTTTACTAAATTGGGAAAATGTATTCATTCAAGAAGAAAAAAGCTTTCACCTTTTCACCCTTTGATTTTCAGTGTTTCTGTAGGAAAAAAATCTTTTTTTTATTTGGTGTCCTGATTTCGGCTGAAATAGAGTTAATTTTCTTCCTAGTAGCAGGCATAGTGCTGTGTTCTGGATTTAGTAGGAGAGTAATGTTGATAACACACTGCTGTTTTTAGTTGTTGCTAAGTACTGCTTATGCTGGTCAAGGACTTTTCAGCTTCCCATGCTCTGCCAGGTGCACAAGAAACTGGGAGGGGGCACAGCCAGAATAGTTGATCCAAACTGCCCAAAGGGCTTTTCCATACCATATGACGTCATGCTCAGTATAGAAACTGGGGGGGGGGGGGGGTTGGCTGGGGAGGCACGATCGCTGCTCGGGAACTGTCTGGGTATCGGTCGGCGGGTGGTGAGCAATTGCATTGTGCATCACTTGCTTTGTATATTATTATTGTTATTATCATTATTATATTGTTATTATTATCATTACTGTATTGTTATTATTATCATTACCATTTTACTTTATTTCAATTATTAAACTGTTCTTATCTCAACCCAGGAGTGTTTCTCACTCTTACTCCTCCAATTCTCTCCCCCATCCCATCGGGGTAGGAGGAGTGAGTGAGCAGCTGCATGGTGCTGAGTTGCTGGCTGGGGCTAAACCACATTTCTGACATGTATTTCTGACATGTATTTTTGTCATGTATCTCATTTTTCAGAATGAGAAAAATAGTGATGCAGGCAATTATACTCCTAGGCTTTAGAGCACATTTTGAAACAATAATTTTAGAATTCCAATTATATACTGAGGTAAAGATTTACCATTGAATTTTTTTAAGATCTAGGTGATGGAATTTTTGAGAAAGGGAAGTTTATTATTTTACTCTGCAGTGAAAGGAGTTTGTGGTAGGTCTTATTTTACTTTCCTTCCCAAGGGCATTTGGTATGGTATCACATAGAAGTTGTTAGTTCAGCTAGGGAAAATCGTTACTAACAGAAGAATTATAATGGACATGGCAAGACTCTGTGAAAGAGAAAGCAGGAGTAGCTTCCCTCCAAGCAAATAGAAATTCTTGTAAATTGGCTTTGGGACTGGTCTTTTTTAGTATTTCCATAATAAATTTGTCATAAAAAGTGGGAGTATTCTGCAGTTGTACTGATGATTCCTTTTAATTTGTGTCAGAGGAGGACTAGAAAATCATGTAAAAATAATTAGGAGATGGTGAAGTATGAAAAAGGCATGAAATAATACAAAGTTAAAATTCACACATTTGGTGACTGAAACATTTTGAAACATTATATAGTGGAGGCAAGTGGCTGTTGGGTGCTGGAGTCCTAACTCCAGTATAACCACTGCATAACTTAAACTGCTCCTTTCAGGTCCTGTTGTGCAATACTGTGGAGAAAAGTGTTTTGTCCATCTCAGGAGGTGATGAATGAGCCCTCCAGCACTTCTCAGTGAATCTGCTGCAGATAAACCCTGCAGGAGCAGTGCAGGGGAAGGGTGTTGCCCAAGGTCTGTTGTTGGAGGTGTAAGAGAAGTTTACATGTTCACAGGCAATCCACTTTTTTTGACATGTTCTGGCCTTGTAATTCCCTTTCTGCCGTGATCCGAAAAGACACTTAAATCATGTGTGCTAGACTCTAAAATGAACTCTACAGCTTCTGCTGCCTGGAGAGCATCCCCACAGGGCTTTGTCCAGGAGCCTTGGCTTGCAGTGTCACCAGCAGCACTGTCTGAAGGCATGGGTTATATCATAGCTTTGCTATTTCTGCTCCAGCTGTCCCAACAAGATTGGTTTCTTAGCACCACAGTTGTGTGTCTAACCTGCTGGCTTCTGCACAGCCTTTATGGCATGTCTGTTTAACTATGGATTTCACTCTAGGTTTTTCTATAATGATACTGTGATAGGTACTTACATGGCCCCACTGTACTCCTTTGCAGTCTGTCCGAACCTTGCAGCACAGTTCTAAATACCAAGATGATGGCTGGTCATTGGTTTTTAAAACCACAGTGAGCCCTGTGTAGTGGAGGATTGCAAATGAAGCATCATACCACTGTGTTTGAGCCCTTCAAGCATCCCCCTGAAGGGGTACAGGCATGTCACGCACATCAGACAACCCATTCCCTAATCCTGTAATTAAGTTATGCTCAAGTACCATGTTTAGATTGTGTTGGCTCCTGAAGGTGAAGTAATTTCAGTTATGTGACTACTGCATGTGTCATTACAAAGTTGCTGTGATAATGATTAGTAAAATTTTATCATTATGTATTAGGCTTTTAACTAGCAAAAGCAGTTTAAAGCCAAGCCAGAAATTTAATGTAATTAAGAAAAATCTAGAGATTTTTTTTTAAAAAAAAAAAAAAAAGAGAGAGAAGCACGGGGGAGGTGTGTGTGTCCCAGCACCCACTGCCAGGAGAAGAGGAAGCAATCTTTGAAAGGACAGGTGAGCAGGGCTCTGGCATTTGAAATTGGCAAACATAATGAGAGGATCACTGCTCCTTACTCTGTGCCATTTCTCCCTTTTCTGAAATGTCGTTCAGGCAAAAGAAACCAGAAAGTCTCAATACAATGTTCAGTAGCAAAGAGAATCTTGAAAAAGTGATGGAACTGGGGTCCAGAAGAGCTGTCTCAGAGAGACCAAGCAAATGTAGCTCCAAAAGCTTGTTGGTGTGGTAAGCTTGAGAAGCTAGCTGGTCAGTCTAACAAAGTAACTGTACTGTTGGAGGTGCTGATAGTGTGTTCTCTTGCTTTTGTCTCCTTGGAGCTTGTTTCAGTCTTGCAAATCTGTTTACAGGGGACAAAGAGCACTAAACCACTCTTCCGTTGCCCAGTGTCTCAGTATCTTGCTTCAGAGTATCCAAGGGATAGCAGGGTTGCATAGACTAGTTTAAAATTTGGAAGAGAGATTGAGAAATATCTGTGTGTAAGAAGCATCTACCCATCATCAAACTAACCTAAAAAATTCTGTGGCAGGCCACTAAGCAACAGTGTCAGGTCTTAGGGTTCTCCAGGAGTTTGGAACTTCAATATCATATTGTTAAGGCCTGAGTATACATGTATTTTAAAAGAAATCTGACTTAAAGACTTCAGGTAATGAAGACTCCAACATATAGTTTAATCCTACGGTTATAGGATAGTCAGCAAACCAATTTTCAGGACATCCAGTTCCAATCTTAGTTCTTTCAAGTATTGTCTGTGTGAAAGGACCTAACCGAAAATCAGTTTCTGTGCCTTGTCTCCAGCAGTTTTGAGAACAATGTGTCCTTTTTTCTGCTTTTTGTCTTTGGTGGTGGTAACAATTTTTAATACATCTGCATGAGTTCTATAGCAAAGAAGCCTCCACCCTGGTTCAAAACACAGGGGGAGTGAAATCACAACTGTGTTGTTTGGACTCCAGGATTCAAGCAAGCTGGGATTTACATTGCCTGTGCCTCTCCACACACAAAGACTTATGTCCAAATACTTTACTAGGAAGGGGAAGGATGGCTAAGGGAGCTTTATACCCTGCCCCATCAAAACCATTTGCGCTCATTTCAGCATCATGTGAAGAGAAGCTCTAGGAGGTTAAGCCACCCCTACCCTCAGAACTTCCAGGAAAGGCATGTCTTGCAGCAATTGTTTGAAAAAGAGTTGTGATTTAGGAATTGATTTTTGGTAGTACTTAATTTAATATATATATATTTTTTTTTTTTTTTACTGCATATCAAAACTGTATCAGGTAATGGGAACACTTGAGAACCCATACTTCCATTCCATGTTAGTTTGATATTGAATTCTTTCTTTTGCTTCTGACTGTCTTTTTCTTTGGTTTGCTGAAGCACTGATTAGATGTACAGTATCATATCCCATGTCATTATTAGCATCCGAGCACTGATTATAGGGCAGCAGATGTCAGAAAAACATTATAGTAATAAGGACATGAATGTAGCAGCCAAATTTTGCTCTGGCTGGAAACTTCCTCCTTATAAGGAGCAAGTGCTACAGTGTTTTGCCTGACACTAGTTTAATATCTTCTTCAAGGTGATTTTTATCAGTCTAATTGGATAAAATAAGAATGTGAAATTTTAGATTTTCTTTGGTGACGCTGGAATATATATTTCCTACTCCAGTGTATAGACTGAACAAGCAACAGATTCACACTGGTGCAGTGTTCAGGCTTTTTCAATACCGGTGATGACAGGCTTGTACCCCTGCTTTCATGACCGAGCTTTACCATGCACCTGTGTATTGCAGTGATGTCTTCAGCTTTACTGACTCCAAAATTAAAGGTCATGAGTCTCAAGAAATCATGGGATTTGTTAAGAGATGATTTATTGGCATTGTTTCTTTGTTTCTTGTATAATTTCTGAGTTGTCCAGACTAATTATTTTTTCCCTCTAGAAGCCAAGGAGTAAAAGCTGCAATCTTTATTCACTGGCAGGACATTTGTAATTGATCTTTTAGAAAATGAAGTATGTGTGAGCTAATGGCACTTATCTATGAGAGCTCAGCAGTATATTAAGTCTATTTAATCTCTTGCCATTATTTGGCCACCTGTGCCCACTGGGTCTTAGATACTCTGAGTAGTTTGTATTGCTTCTCTATTTGCAGGTCTCTCCACACAGTTGTAAGCCCATAAATTAGACTGTTCCAGCTTGCCTTGCCATATCCTAGGCTGATAATCCTTTCTCTAAGCCTTTCTTGCTGGTGCTGCACCTTGCTGCAGAGAGAGATGGTTTTGCATCGCTGTATGATGTATTGTGTGCTTCCTGTCTAGCTTGGGACTGAAGAATGGCTGAATTCTCTTATTTACTCTCTGTGGGTGCAGAACTTGGCCAATGGATTTTTCACACGGTTGGCATTTAACTTTAATGAGTGCACTGGGTTTATGTAGCACTAAATGGCAAATGGTGCAAACAGATCTCTGTCCCTGCTGTCCTCTGACCCTAACTTCAGAGCAGCAGTGACAAAGTTCATTTGGTGGTGAGGGAACTCTGAAGGCAAACAATAAGATTAGCAAGCCATTATCTGCTAACATCTGGAATAGGAACACAGAGTGGGGCCTACTCCTCATATGAGGAATATGAGGCTCTTTTATTACTGTTATTTTAGCACTGAATGTCCTTGAGAGCTGGCTGGGTGGCTGAGAAGACCACAGATTTAATTTCGGTACTGATCCTGGGAAAAAAAAAAAAGTTCTTCTGTTTTCTTCTCTCTCCAATCCTATGGCATCATAGGATTTAAGAACTGAGGTTTTAATTCAATAATACCTTCCCCCCCCCCGCCCCAACTTCCATAAAAAAATATTTCTTGCTGTTAGTGAGGCAGTTGTAATATGTGAATTGTCCAACTGTGATATGCTTTGTGAGTCTAGCTTCCATTTAAATCTCCATCAGTTTAAAGCCAGGGATTGTGGCTATTCACATGGCACTGCTATGACATCTGGGGTATTTATACCCTTTTATCCAGTGTTTCCTTTAGAAAACCTGCTCGAGTGTGATCTTGAAAACTGTGGTTAAGTTCTGAAAACTGCAGATATCACAAGGCTGGTAAAACACTGCTAAAGTATGTGAAGATTCTGGACAGCCCTTTCAAAGGGGAGTTAGGATTTCCTATAATATGAGCTTTTTTCAGGTATAAGTTTTATATAGTAAAGTTGAATTTGCATGCATACATATGCAAGTACTCAAGCATAGTTTTCCCAAAAGATTGTTTATACATTTTATTTTCTTCTGCTTTCTTTATTTACATCTCACTCACTGTAACCTTTATGTTGCTGCATTGTATCTTCTTGTCTGATGGATTTTACTTTAGGTAACCTGGGGATGAGTGTTGAAGAAAATCACCACTGTGATTCTAAGGCTTTAATTATCTCCTGGGGCTCTGCTTTCGGAAGCATACTTTCACAGTTTCTGACTTCATGAGAAGCTTCTGATTGATTAATAGCCTTGAGTTCAATTAGGAACCATGTGTTTTTTTCTGAGCAAAATATGGAGAAGGTGGCTATTTTCCCATAAGCAACCTGTTTAATTTTCTTGCAGTCTATCTCCACATTACACATGTGCTGCTCCTGTTGTCATTCATTAATTTTCCTTTTGAGATGCTTGTTCAGTCATTATTTTCTGCAAGTCCTGAAGAATGTATTTATATAGGGTGGGTTTTTTTTAAATTCCTTATTCTTTCTGTGAATTAATTACAAATTGAATCATTTGCTATCTGCTTGTCTGTGTTCCAAGCAAATAAGAGCTGGATGTGCATTTGATTGCATCAGTTATTATTTTATGTATTTCAATTTCTGGAGTAATCATAGTTTGACAAGTGCTGTCCATTCTTCTACATCTCAAAGACTGCACACTCAGAGAAGGGAAATTACAGAGAAAACATGCACCACAGCTGAATGTGCTATGTGACTGTCCATTTAGGGACCCGTATGGCTCCTTTCCTTTAGCATCTGGCTATAACAGAGTTTTAGTTAACATGTTGAAATGAGTCTCTATAAATAAAGTAGATATTTCCCTGATACAGATTAGGGAAATGGGTCTGTATGAGTCTGTAATGTATTGGTTGTTTTGTAACTGTGACTAAACTATGGCTACTTTTGTAGGACTGTTGTAGAATTGGAAACATTTTCTTGTTTGTTTTGAAGAGTCTTCAGTACAGATGGATGACAGCAAAATGAGAGAAGCAGAAACTTGTATGGTTACAAAAGGGTCTGAGTTATGGTACAGTGAACCGTGGTGGCTCTTTCTAGCATGTTGGGTTGCCACGTGGGATTTGCCTGTCTGCATGCTTGTTTTGTCACTGGCCTCTTCACTAGGGCTCCCAACAGAGTAATTGGGAGTATAGAGAGTGGTTTTGGCTTATATCTTCAGAGATATTTAAGCATGTTACAGCAATGGGATTTTGGTATCTAAATACCTTTCAGGATCTAGGTGTTTCTCATGTTTTTTGGAATACATGTGCAGACAGGGAAGTTCATCAAGAGAGGCTTAGTGCTGAGCACTTTGGTCCCAGTCCAACATAACCTTCAAACTTGTACTCAGTTGTTAAGCTCTTGGGTAATCCCATTGAAATACCTGTGTGAGTCTTTGGCTGGAACAGAATAGATTTGGCATCCTTTAGCCTGGCACTGTAGAGAACTACTTGTCTAGCCAGAAATTGCTCATCACAAGTCCAAAAAAAGGTCTGTGATTGCCAACTCTTCTTGTGTCTTTCGGGTCACTGAATAGTTACCGGACAGTAATGATATTTTATATCTGATGACCCAGAAGCTAAAGGTTATGTCACCATTGCTAAACTGTCTCTCTGGTGTGGAAGCATTGAGCACTCACTGGTGTGTGCTGATTATCTTTTGGGGTCAGTGGCTGGTAAGTCCTTTCAGATTCATTGAAATGTTGGCAGTTCAGGTGCTTTTATATAAAACAGCATTGTGCATCACGTAAAAAATGAGCAAATGGGAAGCTATTGACTTCACAGTCTGTTCATTTTACTGAGCCTGATGGTGGATGAACAGAAGGAATGCACTAGGTAAACTTAATCCACGGTCTCAGTAAGCATTTCACATAGCCTAGTGAACAGCAGGTATTGTGCTCTGCCCAGTCTGGACATGGTATGTTGTCTGTTTATGCATCATAGGTGACAATGCTTTGGCATCCTGTCACTCTTGTACAGATTACTTTACTTGTAAAGCTGAGTTATAGTTTATTATGTTTTAACTGTCTTGTGCCATGCTGCTTGGATTTCTCTCTTCTCAATCTTGAGTCACAGAATAGCAGAATACCTATTTTTTGGTAAGGGTCGTGATTGTTGTTGCACATATATAAGTAAAGGAGGGAATGTTTTGAGTCTCTGCATTATCATGGATGTAAAATTAAGACACTATATTCAGCAGCCAGTATTTTTGGCTTGAGTGCACTCATATTCTCTGAAATGTGGTAATTATTTAATGTTTGGAATTCACCCTTTTGTGGAAAAAACCCAACATGTTTGCCTTCTGATGATAATGGACTTTTTGCATAGCACCAAGAGGAAGTATTGCTTCAGTTCTCAGGTCAGATGTTTTATAGATGTCTTCCATGTTGTTGGGGAAAAGAAGGGATGGATAAAAGAAGGTGTTAGCTGAAAGTGCCAGTAGATGTCTGCAAATTACAGCCCAAATACTGTGATTTTATATATATATATATATATATATATATATATATATGCAAAGGCCAAGCCAGGTGTGGCAGTGTGTGACAACAGGGGGTGCTCTGGGGTTTGGTTTTTATAAAGCTTAACAAAGCAATGGCCCCTGTGTTTACCTGGGAAAGTAACTGGTTAGAAAACTTACACATAATTCGAAATAACTGCAGCTGGGTTGAGTTTGCTTGTTGTTGGTTTTCCTTTTAAATGGCTTTAATTAATGGTTTTATTATTTTATTTTAGGGCTTGGTCATGCACCATAAAAGTAACTGGGCTTTTTTCCAGTGACTTGAATGTGACCTGTGGGGTTTTTTGTGCAATTATCTTTAAATTAGCAGCTAACATAAGGCAGTGAAACCAGCACTGGCGACTGAAGTTGTTGTGCTGCTTCCAAGAGAGATGTTAAGGAATTCCTAAGAGTTTTGTTAAGGGATTATTTATACCCTCACAAATCAGCCACCTGACTTTTCAACATTTCAAAGTGCAGGTGGATGTTGAAATAGATCCAGATAACCCAGGTAACATTTTACAAACTCACCTATGTACAGCCTCCTCCAGCTGAGGACAGACTTAGCCTCCTGTGTTTCAGGAGAAGTCTTCCAGGGACTGGAACATGTAGAAGCATGTTCTCATATTTATCTTATAAGTAGTGTAACTCCATTCAGAGTGACTGTATCCTCTGAAAATATAAACTACTAAATCACTTTAGTCTGAGACTCTACAACTGAAGCACCTTACAAGAGCTGAGACATAAAATACAATGATTAAGGGGATGGTATAGCCTTTTGCCTCTATAATTTCCCAAGTAAAATTCAAGGCTCCTGGCAGTAGCTAGGCACAACAGAAAAATCTGTTGCTATTGCTGCAAAAGGCAAATTTTACCACCACTGGTCATTCAGTTTGAAGTATGGAAAACAGAATGAGCAAAACTGTGATTTAATATGACTCAAGAAATTATTTTGCCATTTGTTCTTACCGTTATAGCTCCATTTAGTCCCATCTATACAAGAGCTTTTTTAGGGAAAAGACCCAGTAAACTCTTCAGCAATCTTTGTTTGTGGCTATGGATATGCATTTCAGCCATTGTAATTCTTTGGGCACTACTGAATTAGAAGTACCCAAGATTGGAAATGTTTACCAGACCTCCTAGAGCCCTAGCTGCAGTAGTTATGGAAAACAAATTACTACCTTGAGGTGCAAGCAGATCAAATACCTGATTTCCTCCTTCTATGTTATTCCCAGTCATCCTGATGATCAGAATGGGATGACATGGGATTTCATTGTGTGCCATTCTAGGGTTTTCTGTAGGGCCTCTTGATGTTGTTGCATTTGCAGTGTTTTTGAGGTTGCATATTATCCATTTTTAGAAAAACTCATTCTAGTCTTTGTTTAACCCCAGTAGCCACCTGGCTTGCCTCATTGTATCTGTTCTGGCTATAACATTCCCTGTGCTTTGTTTTCTCCTGCTGTTCTCTGTGACTGTCTTTCGCTTGAATGCTGAATTCATTTAAGGTCATCCTATGTGAAATCAAAAGATGGGGGGTTCAGAATTGAGCTAGGAAATAATTGAGCATTAAAAGGCCTGCCCAGATGGATGATATCTCTTTGTCTTGGAGTCCTTAGTTCTGAAAGGCACCAACTGAGGAAAGATGAAAAAACTAACAAAGATGGAGCATGCAAACCAAACACTCTGCTCTCGTTTTCTCATACTGTTGGAAAGGCATATCCAGTAAAACTGAAAGGAACAAATTAAAAAGCTGAAGAAAACAAGAGGGTGCAATTTTTCGGTCGTCTTTTTTCTATTATAATAAAACAAATGCAAGTTGTGGTGTCTACCTAAGCAAATGCAAGCCACTCATTGTTTACATTTTTAGTTCTGTGTATTGGAGTAGTAGGGAACTGGGTAAAGAGATTTTTTTGTAATAATGGTTTATTGGACAACTGTCAGGCTTGCTCTGGCTGTGGGATGGCATACTGCCACATCATTCTCCATTCTGGATCCTTTTTTGTCCCTACACCTGTACAGAATTCCTGTACAGATTCTATTTACATATTTTCATTTACGTCTCAGATATTGAATGGACAGACAAAAAAAATTCAAATCAAACTTTGTGTTAGTGGGGGTGGGGGTCAAAAAGCTATTAGTACGGAGGTGTTTTGTAATTAGTGTGATTTTAAATCACTTTAAGTTAAAATTTAAGTTTAAAAGTTTGGGTAATAAAATTATATTAATGTGGTATATTTGGATTAGATATTAAGATTTTTCCTTTTCCCATGAACATGATCATATACTGGAACAGGATGCACAGAGGGGTTGTGGTGTCTCTGTCCTGGAGGTGCTCAAGACTCATTTGGACATAGTCTTGAGCAGCCTAATCTAAACAGACCTGCTTTGAGCAGGGATTGCTCAAAGACAACTAGACAATCCTGGAAGTCCCTTCTGACCTCAATTATTCTGTGATTCCATTTACCATTTTGAAAAAACTCAGTGCTGACCTTGCTTTCAATGAAAAGCAGTTCTCTCCCTCTCCCCTTTCCCACAATGTAGTGAGAATACAGAGGTTTCTAGTAGAAGTTGTTATATAGCGTACATTTATAAACAGTTAATGTGTCCAAAAAAACTGAGAAAATATGCCCTTACTGAATTATTAAGCAGGTTATTCAAAGATTGATCTGAAGCAACACAAGAAGAAAAAAAATATTTGTAAGACTTATTGAAATAAAAATTAATTGAAGTAACTGTCACTGAGCAACTATTGTTCAGGGCATTGATTGGACTCCCCATTTCTGAAATGCTTCAGACTTTTGTTTGCAAAATGTGTTTTACCAGGCTGTCAGTTTACAAGGAAAGATGGAAGGAAGAAGACCTTTTATTTGGTGGAAAAAAGGGTAACAAATAACAGCTGCTGTTACAGCTGGTGAATGCGGTAGGTAGCCATAACATTTTCAAAAATGAGTAAGCAATTCAGGACAGCATGGGGCAGGTGCAAGCCAGGTTAGAAAGAAATCAAGTCAGAGCAGACTCTTCAGCTTCATAAATTAGGTGATTATTTCTGTGATGCATCCTGTTCAAGGATACAGTACCTCCAGATCCAGTTATATTTTCATGGATTAATGGCTGAGTCATGGCAGTGCACTTTGACCCTCTTTGGGAGGAAAACCAAGGACGTTTCATTGAAATGGAATCGCCTTTGCACGTGTGTCTGGTCTGTCATTGGCCGTATGTATGTCTAAGTCATCTCTCTGTAGCATAGCTGATCAAATACAAAAAAAACAATTACAGAGTGCATTCCCAGGTACAAATTACTTTCTACAGACTGCTTGTGTTAAATTCCTCTGCAAATAGCCCCATTTCTTGGTCCTGCTCCAGCTGGCCCAGCTCAGCACTATTCAGTATTCTGGTTTTCACTTGAGTCTCACTTGCAGCATCCTTGAGAAATGAGTAGCAGATGCCCAGTTTGATGGTGCAGGTCCTCTGATCATTGAGCACATATGCTCTTTTGTCATTCTGTCTCAATAATTGAAAGTACTGTCAGATGAGAAAACAAAACAAAACCCTGCTAAGATCCTAAGGAAAAATTGTTTCTGCCTAATCAGCTGGATGAATTTTCAGTTTACAAACAGTTCCTCTGCACATTTGTCATCTTCTGTCCAAGGGAAAGTCTGTCTGTACTGATAGCTCTCGGCTTTGCTTCCTGAGTGCCTAACCCCACTCACTGTTTTTTCCTTTGCTATCATCTTGTACTTCTTGTAGAGAATTTTTCAGTTAGTAATCCAGCTTCTTGGTAATGACGAATTTTCTTTTTTATCTCCCTGACTTTTTGCTGGTGTTCATGGTATTCATATGTATGGAAATAGTTATTGTCTGGCCATTTTGTTCTGTACTACTGAACTACAGAATGTCACTAGAATAAGAAAGTTTTTTGGAGCCCTCTTTGCAAGAAATGATGGTTGGCATCTTTGGTAATTGATAGCCTTGTATTTCCATATCGAACACACTGAAATGGAAACTCAGTTTCTGTACTGATGCATGTTTAGTCTTTTTTTACTTCAGTAAAAAGATATATTTCATTTAAGATTACTTGGGATGGATATTTCAAAAATACCAGGATCAAGCCCTTTATGAATTCGGGTGTGGGAGAGGAAGGAGGAAAATGAGAAGAGAGCTGAAATGTGGTGCAAATAATTAAAAGGTTGCTTGCATCCGCTTTCATCATAGAGCATGGAAAATTTCTTACAGCATCTGTCACAGAATACTTCACAGCTGATTTTCGATGGCATGTCACACCATATTGTTAGAGGAATCTCTTGTGGATTGTATCACTCTTAGGCAGCACAGGGGTCAAAGGAATGATCTGTACAGAGGGCAATGAAAGAGCAGTTTTCTAAAGTTATTTAACATGCTAGGAACCGAGACAGCAGTTTCTATTCCTGATTCAGCAGCAGATAATACACTGAAACATGGAATAATTTATAAAGTTTTGACTTGGGGCATTTGACTCTTCTATTAAAGATGGTTGCAGAAGTTACTAGTTAATGAGAAGTGATGGGACTTGAAGTGGTGTTTGAAAGAACTGTGGCAACAGAGAGACACAAACTCCAATTATAGAATTGATAGCAGTTTGGGGAGATGAATTATGGGAACACGAGAGGTCTGATGTTTGAGGATGTGAGAGGAATATTTTTCTAGTAAAATTAATTGGTTCTGATGGATTAGATAAATGAAATCTTTTAGAGCTTCCTTGAATCTGAAGAGAGCTGTTATCTACAAGGAAAAATGTGTTGTGGAGATGAATATTAGAAATCTTATTTTTACAGTTAGCTTCTTGTTTTAAGAAGTTAGTTGAACAAAAAGAAGCAAACTGTGTGCAGTAACTCATATCTTTGCTGCTCTGAATTGTATATCCTTTTGTGATATATAAATATAATGGATAGGCTTACGAGCACCCCTGTTCCTTTTTGAAGTACATTCTGATCAGCTCCAGGTTGGATGTAGGGAGACACTTATTTTCAACTCCAAAAATAGTTGTACAGGAAAGGCAAGGATCATATCAGTTTGGATCTGTTCTTATTTTACCTCTACTGATTCAACCATCCCCAGGCTTTTACGAGATTTATAACCAGACACTTGAGAAATGCTAGTAAAATATGCAGTGAAACAAGAATAATAATTGCCATGAAAGCAACAGTGAAAAGGCTTGTTGCCAGTTCCACAGACGTCAACTAATCAGAATAATTTAAGTCTTGGACACATTTCAGAAAGGCCATTTATATAACAACTCCAAGTGAACTGTCTAGCTTAGGAGCTCTTCTCTCTGTTCCTAATTTATCAGCTTTCATTCTAAGAAAACAGAAGATGTTGCTAATATTTTTAAGGAATTCTGTAGTGAAGACTAGAGATGAAATGTAGAGATTTTATGAGACAGAGCTGTGATTTTCTAACTGATGGAGGGATAGTTTTTGTTTCTCACCTATGTGTCATACTTCAGTGACAGTAATAATAGCTGTGTCCCACATTCTTGTTTTTCAGAAATTCCTTTCTGCAAAGATCAGTGGATGGCCTCAGATGACGGAGATGGTGTTCATGGAAAACACCTTTTCCATCATCTTGAAACATTCCCTAATTATATCCCTTATTTCATAGAACTTCCCATCTGAAATATCTTTAGGCTCCCTCCACACTTCAGTTAGAACTACTCACACCAGAGTAGGATATGTTAATGAAATTAGTGACTGTTGACCAGAGCTCATCCTCCAGGCCTTTGCTACAAGAAAGATCAGTTGAAGCAATGAGTTTTGTTTGCATGAAAGTTAAGACTCAAATTCAGTGGGCTTCAATGGGACATGACTTCACCACAAGGACATGAAAAATTGAGAGTTGGGTACTATGTATGTCGTGATACTAGGCAGTGCAGCCTGATGGACTAAGGACTTTATCCAATAAATATGCATAGCTTTGCCCAAACGGTATGTCATTAATAGTTTTATACTGTATCAACTATATGAAACCAAACAAATAATTTTTTTGAATCCGTTGTGTAACTCATATGAACAGTTGCAATAATATGCAGATTATCTGCAAAGAGTAACGGCTACATTGTCATGCTTATACAACATAAGAAACATTTTAGGATTTTAAAAGTAAATATTATCTTAAGTTGCACAATAGCAAAGGTAGTAGGGACAAACTCTATGCACATTAACTATCCTAACATTCCTTCAGCAATGAGAGGCTTAGTACAAATTGTATAACACAATTATAAAGAACAGGAAAGTTACTTGGGTGGCAGTATACCTGGGGGGAAAAAAAAGAGTTCAGGATATAATGGAAGGGAAATAGGTACATTTTGTTCTGTAGCTATGGATTCTATAACATTGAAAAGAAACTAAAGAAATGAGCAATTCTGTGCTCTCATCTGAGAATTTGGAAGCTATTGCACATGCTAGACACGTTTACTAATAGGTTGTCAGCTTTGAAAAATCAACTGAGAAATACTAAATTTGCAGATGAAGCAAAGGTGAGAGGATTAGAAGTATGTTGGAGGGTTGGACTCAGGATGATCATGACAAATGAGAGCAGCATTCTGAAAGAAATAGAAGCCAGTTCTGTGTGAAAATGTGCAAGAGTCTGTTCCTCAGAATAGTGTCTGCACCATTACAGAAATGAAAAAAGATGGGTGAGACAGAGGATTCATATTAGAAGTTTTAAAGGCTAAAACGGATCCTAAGAAGGAGAACATAAGGGTGTCTGTTCTCTTCTGAGATCATACAGCCTGAACAGAAATGCTGCATCGAGGCTTGCGTGTTGCAGTTCAGGAAGGGTGCAAGCCAGCTAACTAGACCAAAGGAGAGGACAAAGATGATGTAGCAAATGTGGCCTACATGTCTGGAAAGTGTAGAGAAACATTAAAGGGGCTTAGTAAAACAGGCAGCAGACTGAAGTGGACCACAAAAATATTTTTCAGGTGCTTAAAAAGTAGTTGCAAAGGGAAAGGCAATAGTTTGCTCTCCCTGTCCATTGTGGATAGGACAAGCAGTGCTGGGCTTAGATTGCAGCAAAGTAGATGAGATTAGGAGGTTAGGAAAACCCTTGTGACTGTATGAGCCGTTAAGCTCTACAGTAAATTGCCTAATGACATGGAAAATCTCCACTGGTAAAGATACTTGAGAATGTATTAGACAAATGTCTGGCAGGAATATCTGAGGTATAATTGAGCCTGCTTCCATGAAGAGGGAAGCGATAGATTTCTTCTTGCTCAATTTTCTATGCTTTCTGTGAAATACATAAAAAGATACTCACTTTGTCTTTCGCCAGTGAGTCATTTATTTTTCCCAGATCATTTTAGGTTGAGGCATTTTGGTTGATTGTAGTGCTGAGTAACTACCGCTGGCCAAATCTTGACTGTTGCTGCTTAGATGAACCCTGTGACTGAGGCAGAAGAATCCATGTACTCACCCTGGCAATCATCTCAATAGACCCAGAGCAAAGATTAGTTGGAAAAGTTGCATTTGAGTTGATATCCCAACAGTTAGGAGAGAAGTATGGGCTTTCGGTGGTAGAATTTTTTGAGACAAAATGGAGCAACAGTTTTTATCTGTTTTAGAAAAAAAATCTTGGGGAAGTTTTATTACTCATTTATTATGGACAGGTTTTATAAGATTAAGATACTAAAATGTTGACAAGATGTCAGTCATTCTATCAATACTGAATGACAGAAATACAATTACCACAACCGGAGGAAAGCATAACAGTATTTCCTTCCAGAAGGAATTAGAACAGAAACAGTTCAGGAAAACCTGTGGAGATTCATTTCTATTAGCCCTCGGTTGTCACTGTGTTTGTCTTTCATTCCATTTGAAAATGTCAGCTATGACTGTCTGTGTCCATATATGCTGACAGAAAGGCCTTAGGGTAAAGTCTGGGTTCCCCTGAGTCAATGAACTTTGCCAGTGTCTTGCATGAAGTCAAGACTTTGTCTCCAGTCTTTTCTTTTTCTCCTCATGTAATAGTGGGAACTTTCTTCATTTGTATTGTTGCCTTTAGAAGGGTAGATGGAAGTCCAGGGACTTTATGAAACCTGAGACTCATGGGAATTTTTCTTAATGTAAAAAGAAATAAATCAGAAGTAGAGCACTGCTATGTGAATGAGCTCCTGAAAGGTGGCTAAACTAGTGGCAAATGGCTTGTGCTTATTTGTGATATGATCTGACGCTGGAACTCAGATCTTCAAAGCTGCCAGACATGTTCGTGCCTTTTCCTCAGAATAGTGAATAATGGATATGTTTGTGAGTGTCCTTCAGATGCTCTGAATTCCAAGTTGTGTAATCACCCTGAGCTTCAAGCCTGAGAATTAAAGCATATATTGCAATTACTCCTCTGGGATAATTGTTGTCTTGTTGAACAAGAATTTCATTGCTTTTGTGCTTGGCCAATCCTGAAGTATTAAGCACTTTAAATAACAAATAAAATAATTGAATTCATATTTTATTTAGCAAGTGTGGTGCCTTGTATAATCCAAAATGGTTTTGGTTGGATTCACATTCTGTGCTGTATTATTCAGCACCACCTCTGGCTCTGAATCCAGGCAGCTGCCCTGGCTCCCAACCTTTACCTGGCAAATGTCCTCCTTCAGAAAGCCAGTGTTTGCAGGGACAAAGGAACAGGATGGAGCAGCTGCAGATCACTATATGTGTATCTTCTCGATCCAGTAGTATTTGATTATTTGAGAATTTAAGAAAACCCTAATCTCCCATGCTTCAGTAGATTTAAAATTTGGGGGTTTTTGAGGGGCTGACTGATTCAGCATTTTGTAGGCCTGACCCAAAGCTGAGAGAGATCAAGCAAGTATCTTTCTTTACAGATGAATTTAGCTTATTTGCTTAATTACTATTCCTTCTACAAAGAAATAGTTATAGTGCAGGTTTTCTTGTTTGCACTTTGATGGTACCAAAGAGTCTTCCATTAAAGCTTTTACAAGTCTTTTCTAAATGTATTGTTTAATTTTTCATCTTTAATCCTACTTTGAACTCTTTTTGTTTTCTATAGTTTATTGAGGCCTTCTCAAGACAAAAGAAACCAAACGAAATACAAAAACCCAACCATTTTGCAACCCTCGGAGACTGGTGGTTAATTATGTCAATATGTTCATCTTTTGAAAATTAATCAGAATCTGAGTGCTTTTCAAGCAAAACTAAAATCTAAGCAGATTTTTTTCTCTATCAATATTCAAGCCAGCAGGAGTAAGGAATATAGCAAAATCTCTGCACTATGGTTATGTCTGACAACTTAATGCACAGCAGCTGTAGCATCCAAGGAGTGTCTTGCCTAGTACTTAGTGGGACACATAATGAAGATATTAGGATATGAATTGCCTTTGTGAGAGAACTTGGAGTAAACTCTTTTTCGAATGAGAGCATGAGAATTCTTGAATAGGACGTGGCTTCTGAAAGCCTGAGTTAATGAACCCACCTCCAGCATGTCTAGCTGTGCTTCATCCTCATGCTGCAATATCTTCTCCTTCTCATTACGCTGTTCCTTAAAATAATTTCTTCAGACCAGACAGGGAACATGTGTTGAGGTGTATTGCACTAACAGAGGTCTTTTTCTTACTTACTAACCAGTATTATTGGTTTGATATATTAAAAACGCTGCATGTAGATGCTTAGACCTTTCCAGCAGATGGGTGATTTCATCCTAAAGCATCCAATTCTTTTACCCTTTTTTTCCACCATTCTGGTGGAATGAAATCTTTTCAAAAAATTTGAAATACATTCTGTCTTTTTGGCAATAGTCTTGACAATAATGTGTATCTGAACGATTCTGACCTGTGGAAGAAGCCTATTTGAATCTCCTGTGGTGTATGGCAGTTTCATGAAAAAGCTATCTAATTCTTTGCCTTAATTTGCCAGGTCAAATTACTCCAGTCTTTTCAGGCAGGAAAGCTGGCAATCTGGGAACATCCTTTCAGATTTCAGTTTTGCCAGAGATATGGTTATGAGGAGGTATGACGATTCTGGATGGAGAAACAACAGTTTTCTTCCAGAACTGTGTTTAAATATACTATTTAGATAGCAAATCATTCAGTCTGCTCAGAAACACCTTTGGAAGGAAGATTTGTACTACTAATAGAAACCAAGCTATGGACACATACACATTTTTTCTGCTTTGTGCATGAAAAGGTAAGGCTGTATGAAAAGCTGATGTCTAAAATTCACCTCGCTGTGTATCTCCCTCTTCCTACAATATTTAATGTTTACTCAGAAATTAAATGCAATAAATTGGAGAAGATATACTTTTTTATGCATACAGGAAAGAACATGTCTTTCACAACTTCTGAGTTAGTGAAAAATCTTGAAAACAGGCCAAATGGGAGCTTGTGCTCAGGATTTGGAGACCATTGCTGCTTTGCAGCAGGAATTGCTGCCTGTCCTCTCCTTCCTCTGTTCTGGGTAGAAGCAGAAATCTTGTGTTCTAAAATAGTTGAGTGGTCTTTAGCTCATTAAAAAAAAGATCTCCAGCTAATTCTACCTTCTAAAATACTTACTGACTCCATCGGAGGTTTTGTTGTAGTTTTTTCTCTATTGCCATAGTTTTTTGAGTTTGGGAGTTCTGTGGGGGGAGGGCATTTCACTCTTTCATTGCCATTTCTGTGCAGTTGATGAATGATGGTCATTCTTTTGTACTTCCCATGAATTATTACTTTTGTCCACAACAGTGGATATAACACAAAAAAAAAGAAAAATTCATTTTCTTACCTGTAATTTTGCCTTCCCTCAGTATTTATTTACTACTTAGTAAAGACTTTTCTTATACTAAAATGGTAATCTGTTTTACATTTGGTCTGGCATAGAATTCCTGTTTTTTCTGGATTTGTCTGAGTGAAGACAAGAGTGAGGATCACATAAGGTTAAACTTTCACATATTGGCACCCTGCCGTGTCCTTTACGTGCTCAGTTCAAATCTGCTATTTGTGGATAAGTTTTGTGTGTCTTCTGCAGTGGAAGTCTGCTTCTAGGAAAGCTCCAATGGTCAATTAGCGTATTAAAACTCAAATAGCAGGTTTTAGATTTGCATAAGCCTCCCCTCATCTAGGTCATTACTGTAACACTTGAATTTGCAAGTGGCAAAGCCATCATAAGAGAAAACAAAAGATCAAAAAAGAGAGAACCAATTTAGCTTTTTCAATATGAATTTGCTATGAAGAACATTATGCATCTCAACATTAGACATCTGAAGGATTTTGCTAGTATTAATCCCAACCTCATTATATGCCAAACTTGATACTATTTCAATTTCATCGTTTGAAAGCAATCTTTATGGGGAGGAAAAAAAAAGTTCATGGCAGTGAGATTGTAGAGAATAAAATAAAAGAATGTAGTTGCAACATCTTACGTTTTCTTTTAAAGGAGCAGCCGCTGTCCGAATATTCACACACCGTTCAGGGAGTCGCACAAACACCACCCAAGACTTTAACTGCTAGGACCGGAGTCCCTTCACAGCGGGCAGCTTCATTGAGCTGACGGGTGCCCCTTTTCAACAACCCACACACACTCATTCACTCTCAGGCGCATTCTCTCCCCTCAGGCTCAACCCTAGGTTTCCCTGAAGCAGAGTCTCTGACACAACGTACGTCAGATGAATTTATTGAGTGGTACAGCAGTAAATGAGAGCTTGAGCTGGAGGTCTCCAGAGAGGGACCCTGAACAAAGAAATCCCTGGGCAATTATACCATTACAATTTAAGTTCCCCTCCCTTCACGGAACGGTTCGGTCCAATTGCAGTATTTGGGTCTGTGGTCTTCTTGTTCCTCATTGGATCTTTTCTCGGTCTCCAGGCAGGACATTCCTTTTCGTACCTTAATGGATGCAGCTTCTGCTGACAGTTGTGGCTACCTTATCTTTCTGGTTTGCACTGGTTTCGGGGGCCTTCCTTCATGTAGCTAAGTAAAAGTTCAGTATACGCTCAGCATATCTAGGTGAAAGATCACAGCTTGTGGCCTAAGGCTTTAGCAAGCCTTGCTACTAATGCTACGTATTGGATTCCGTTTGAGCTAGGAAGTGACTTCTCCAACACTTTCATTGAAAATCTTCCTGCCATTTCTTTTGGATTTTATTTAATCAGGGCTTTTTTTCACATTTGGGCTTTGGATATTAAGGAAGTTTAGAACGAGGTTGAATAACTGATGCCCGTACCAACTGCTAAGGCTTCCTACTTAACCTGTATTGCCACCTGATTTTTGTTTATTAGAACCTGTGAAAAACTTCTAATCTGGACGTGTCTCAGGCATAGAGAGAATGTTTTGGGGTGGAGGGGATTCTTCCTTTTGTAAAGGCTAGCAGGAAAAGCTGTGTCTAAAATTGCTTAAGATGGTGAGTAGCTCCATATCCATGTTACATTTCAGTTTTGAACAGCCTCTGAGGAAAAAAGGGGAAAGAAAATATAAAAATATAGAGGTTTCATTGTTAAAGGAGTTCTTGGTTTGTTTTTTTTTACCCCTTGTCTTTCCATTCATTGTCCCAGAGGCTACCTTAAATTATTTATTTTGAAGGTTCTTGCTTCATCCCCTGTTAGATGTTTGTGCTAAAGTTGTATTGACATAAACATCTGCATAAATCCCAGTTCAAAAGAATACTTAGTTGAGGGAATTGTTGCAAAACCAGCTGCCATTTGACATCCTATTACTGTGAAGGTGGAGAGGCTGGCATACACCTAACATTTTTCCTTTTCTGCCTGTCGTGTATAGACAGCTGAGCTGGCCAGAAATTGCATTTCATGTAGTAAAGAGTGAATGATTGGGCCAGATATTCTAGACAGCCTGAGTGTTACTGACTCCTTATTAATTACTTAGCATGGTTTTGCTCACTCATTCTTCATCCAAAAAAATCAGGAATCTGTATAAATTTTAAAGAAGCATAGAAGCACCATAGCATCCCTGTGCATATGAGCAAACAACGGGGGAAAATAAAGGCAATACAGTAATTGTCCAATGTTAGTGTAGGTTCTGTGTTGTCAGTCTATCACCAGGCATAGTCAGAAGCATACTAATCACTGAGAATTTTTTTCATTTTCAATTATAAGGGTAAAATTACAGTTTTTCAAAGCAATAACATTTTATTTTCATAATTGCTTTGTTACTGCTTACTCTCAATTTCCAAAAGTATGGAAGGAGATACCAGAGGGGCCATAGATTCTGGGGGGAGAGAAAGAGGGGAGATTTTTTTTTTTTCCCTCTCAACTGAAAAAGATTAAGAAACACTATGCTTGAGTTTTGTGCATGCATTCCAATGCCAGAACATTCTGTTTTCACTGACGTAATGGTGGGAGTTGTCAGGGAGAGACATCAGGCATTTCTGCTCTATACACTACTTAAATCCAGGAATTTGATGGTACAAGAAACACAGCACCTGTTTTATTAGATTTCATATTTTATAGTCTATTATTGCTGTATTCCTCAGGCAATGGCATTTTTACCTAATACATGGAGTGAAGGGCAAGGATTTTATGTAGACCTAGATGATAATTGCCCAATAAAAGTTTTATTTGCAACTAAGGCAGTGATTAATGCTTGACAGATGAAACAGAGGAAGAAAGAGAGACAGAGTGTCCATCAATGCCTTTTAAAGGATAAGAAGCTAATATGTTTGTGTTCAGTTTTCAGAGCTCAGGATGATGAGAACAGATACACAGCCGTTACAAAGTAATGTATTTCTGGGTTATGTATGTTTTTGTCATGGATGACATTGTCAAAAAAAAAAAAATTAGTTCTTCATATGCACTTTTGATAAAACAATGATAAAGCATGTATCATTCTGTCAAGATTATTTTTACTTGTCCATTCATTCAAGGTAGGGTAAAAGATCTTGCTCTTAAATGCATAGTTAAGCATCTAAATGCATGCCACATTTTGGGTTTTGTATTTTGGCTTTTACAAATGTCGTGGTTTAGCCCCAGCCAGCAGCTAAGCACCACGCAGCCGCTCACTCACTCCCTCTACCCTGATGGGATGGGGGAGAGAATCGGAGGAGTAAGAGTGAGAAACACTCCTGGGTTGAGATAAGAACAGTTTAATAATTGAAATAAAGTAAAGTAAAATAATAATAATAACAATATAATAATAATAGTAATAAAAATATACAAAGCAAGTGATGCACAGTGCAATTGCTCACCACCCGCCGACCGATACCCAGACAGTTCCCGAGCAGTGATCGCTGCTCCCTGGCCACCCCCCCCCCAGTTTCTATACTGAGCATGACGTCATATGGTATGGAATAGCCCTTTGGTCAGTTTGGATCAACTATTCTGGCTGTGCCCCCTCCCAGTTTCTTGTGCACCTGGCAGAGCATGGGAAGCTGAAAAGTCCTTGACCAGCATAAGCAGTACTCAGCAACAACTAAAACATCAGCATGTTATCAACATTCTTCTCCTACTAAATCCAAAACACAGCACTATGCCTGCTACTAGGAAGAAAATTAACTCTATACCAGCCGAAACCAGGACAACAAATCATATTGCATGTTTGGATTTGGTAATGTAAAGACAAAGTAAGAGATAGCTGTAGGACACACCAGGAGGACGAGATGTCATCCAGAGGGACCTGGACAAGCTGGAGAGGTGGGCCTGTGTGAACCTCGTGAGGTTCAACAAGGCCAAGTGCAAGGTCCTGCACCTGGGATGGGGCAACCCCCAATATCAATACAGGTTGGGGGATGAAGAGATTGAGAGCAGCCCTGCGGAGAAGGACTTGGGGGTACTGGTAGATGAAAAGCTGGACATGAGCCGGCAATGTGCGCTTGCAGCCCAGAAAGCCAACCATATCCTGGGCTGCATCAAAAGAAGCGTGGCCAGCAGGTCGAGGGAAGTGATTCTGCCCCTCTACTCTGCTCTGGTGAGACCCCACCTGGAGTACTGTGTCCAGCTCTGGAGCCCTCAGCACAAGAAGGACATGGACCTGGTGGAGCGGGTCCAGAAGAGGGCCACCAAAATGATCCAAGGGCTGGAGCACCTCTCCTATGAGGTGAGGCTGAGGGAGTTGGGATTGTTCAGCCTAGAGAAGAGAAGGCTGCAAGGAGACCTTATTGCGACCTTCCAGTACTTAAAGGGGGCCTACAGGAAAGATGGGGAGAATCTTTTTAACAAGGCCTGTTGTGACAGGACAAGGAATAATGGTCTTAAACTAAAGAAGAATAGATTTAGACTAGACATAAGAAAGAAATTTTTTACAGTGAGGGTGGTGAAGCACTGGAACAGGTTGCCCAGAGAGGTGGTAGAGGCCCCATCCCTGGCAACATTCAAGGTCAGGTTGGACGGGGCTCTGAGCAACCTGATCTGGTTAAAGCTGTCCCTGCTCACTGCAGGGGGGTTGGGCTAGGTGACCTCTAAAGGTCCCTTCCAACCCAAAGCATTCTATGGTTCTATGATATATCTGTTTTACAGGTGATGGGCTTGAAAAATAGGCAATTATCTTTCAAAAGTGTGCACTAACCAAAACAGGGCTTTATCTGGTAATGTTTGATAATGAAATGTTGGAAATGTAAGGAAATCTTAATATCTAGTTTCATTTAAAAGCAAATGAAAGCTTTATGCCAGTCCTCTAAAACAAGCAACATTCTAGTGTTGACTAGTTTTCAACAGAGTATTCTCTTTGTCTCAATTCTGAGAAGGTCATTTTCCTTAGAAAATGAGCTAGTGAAGTAACAATACGTTGCAAGTCTATATTGTCCATGCCTTTACTGCTGGACAGCTACTATTCTAATACAGCTGAGGAAAAGCTGTAGAGGCTAAATAGTATGGAATCATGGAATGGTTTGGGTTGGAAGGGACCTTTAAAGGTCATCTAGTCCAAGCCCCACCCTGCAATGAGCAGGGACATCTTCAACTAGATTAAGTTTCTCATCGTGACTTGATCATCTTCACTTCCTTGGGGAAAATGCTAGTGTAATATTATTGAACAGCAGTATCCTAAGATGTATTATTCTACCTGTATTGGACTAGAATAGTGACATTCATTCCCATAAATAGGCAAACTTAAGATGTTCTGTTGTACTTTGGAGTTGGAGGTAAAGATTCTGGATGAAGCTTGTCAGCACACTTACCTCTCCTTCACACACACTCAGATGTGTAAGCACCCCCCACCCCCCCCTACCCCCCAAAAACATCAGCCTAGCTTTGCAAGGAAGACCTCAGTTTCCACTGTACACTATTCTTATCTTTAGCTCTCCATATCCAGAAAATGCCTTGCAATGATCATGGTAGATAATGATATTTTGTGCTGCTTTGAACATCAGCACTGGTATCTGTCTCCTGTGGTATTTTCAGGCTCTGCCACAGAAACAGGTAAAGGTAGAGCTGGATTCTCCCAAGACAGTGCATTACAGTCCATTGTCAAACCAGAGGGGTGAGTTGTTACAGGAACATTTAGTTTAACATATTAAGGACTTGATCTGTAGTAAGTTAGTCATTAAACATTAGTTCATCTGTTTTCTTGCAATAACAGATTTGTGTATTATCAAACTGTGCTGCTATAGGTGCTGCCTAGTCACAAAGGAACACAAGGGGGTTTCCATTTATTTGTATATATGCAAATATGTTCCTACAAAGTTATCGAAAAACAGGTTTTAGCAGACTAGTAATTCAGATTTTGGTGCTATATACAAAAAACTCTAAGAATATACATATAAAAACTATATATAAACTATATATAAACTATATATACACACTATATATAGAGAAACTATATAAGAATATACATATATAAACTATATATATAAACTATATATATATACTATATATATATAAACTATATACATATATATACTAAAGAAGAATAGATTTAGACTAGACATAAGAAAGAAATTTTTTGCAATGAGGGTGGTGAAGCACTGGAACAGGTTGCCCAGAGAGGTAGTGGAGGCCCCATCCCTGGCAACATTCAAGGTCAGGTTGGACGGGGCTCTGAGCAACCTGATCTGGTTAAAGCTGTCCCTGCTCACTGCAGGGGGGTTGGGCTAGATGACCTCTAAAGGTCCCTTCCAACCCAAAGCATTCTATGATTCTATGATAATAAACTATATGTAAAAGTTAAACTGGTCAGAAAAATGTTGTAAAGATGGTAAACACTTCATTTTTCAGAAATGTCAGGTAGGAGCTTTCAGATACTTGTGCTGGATGACTGTTGGAGCAGCAGGCAATAGCAGGGGCTAATGGAAGGGATGGGAAAAAGGAACTGACAGGTAAAGGGAATGATTCTTCTTGAAGTGTCCATTGATTTTCATTAGAAGAAAATAATTAGCAATGAGGGTAGTAGAAATGATAAGTGGAAGTGAGCTAGATAATTACAAGCAGGTAAGGATTTTTCTGAGAGGTTTTACTGATTAGAATACCTTCTTTAGTGCATAGAGCCTTGGCGAAAGCTGGGGAATATAGATTCAGCAACTCTTAGTGGTTAAGCAAAAACTCCAAAAGACAAGGTGTGGGTATTATTTTTGCTTTTGAAAACTTGGACATTTTTCTTTAATTTAGCAAATCATAACAAGAATCCTTTTATGAATAATCCATCAGTCCTCCTCAGTTTGAGTAATCCACCACAAAGAGACAGGCAGATCTTTTATTGTCTTATTTCTCAGTGGTAGGTCTTTGGGGTTCTCCTAAAATGGCCTGGCAAGGTTTATCTAATGTGTGATGCGATCTGGACAAAAGCGGAGGTTTCAGAGTTATGTGAGGTGCCTATAATAATGAGTTGCATATATGTGCAGAAATCATAAGACTGTTTTATCTGGAATATGGTACCTCTCTAGATCCAGCTCACAGACCGATTTATCTGGCTAAAAGGTTAGGTATTCAAAATGCCAATCTGTTTTGCATTCTTAAACATTAACTTTTTCTTGAATTCTCTGAAGTTAGCAGCAGGTTTTGTCCAGAAAGAAAGGCAGAATCAACTGCAGGATGGCCTTCTGTGCTTGGCTTCTGTTGCTGATTATTTCTTCTTATATTAATAATGTTGATGTCAACTGCGGGCACTGTGCTGCAGAGAATCCCAAGCTGTGAAGAATGGCTAGTACATTGCTCAACTTAAATTTAATTATCTTTTCCTATTCAAGTAGGCAAGAAGGTCATCAATATGCATTAGAAAGTATATAGCACAGTACAATAGTAATCTCTGAAGGGTCAATGTTTTATCTTTTTGCATGTTGTCAAGTTCTTCACACATCAACATAAATGATTGTCATAATTGGTCATCAAAGAACTCCTAGTGCAGAGAAAAAAAATGATTGATCTCATTTAGAGGAGTGAGAATTTTTCCTGAAAATAAGGAAACTAATGAGAAAGTTCATTCTAATTAAAGTCTGTGAAGAATTAGCTAATGAAAATGCAAGTATCTTTTTTTGTTTGCCTTTCACCGTGTACACATTCAGTAAATTTTACCCTACTCAAAAACTTTTTCAACTAGAAAGTTTTTAGAAGTCACATTTCACATAAGAAATGTCAGTTGCTCCAGCATAGCTTGGAATGCCCTTTGAGGATTTTCCAGCTCAGGCTCATGGTGCCTTAAGCTTCTGGTCAAGCTTATTTTTCAAGAGGATTGATGGATGGGGACTCTTGGGAAATGGCTTTCTTCTTCTTTCCCAGTATAGGGTACAGAATCACCTGTTGTTTAGAATAATTTCCCATACAGTATGTTCGGAAATCTAGATGAATAATGGGCAGGGAAGAAAAGCAAGGATTTTACATTGTGCATATATCAAGGCTTTTTCCATCTTAATAAAATCATATTGGGTCTTTTCCTTAGCATGTGAACTTGAAGCCTGACTGCTAGGTCTAATCATACATCTTGGTCATAGCCTTCATACTCTTCTAGGTCTTTATTTGATCATACGTTTCACTACAGTAATAAATACCATTAATCAAAAACATTGTGATTACAAAGAAAAGATTTTCTGAAACTTTAGGTATTGCTGCTGTTAGTATAATACTGTGTTCTGAGAAATCAGCCATGCAGCAGTAGTGAAATGGCAGTCTGTTTCTTTTCAAGCTTAGTTACAAAGTTCCTGGCTAATTACCTGTACCTGGGAAACCTGAACACAGCGTTACAAATCTAATTAGTACTTTGGTTCTTCATATTTTTAAGCAGCATAACATCTGCTGGGAAGTCCAGGTATGACTGAAATCTTAGCCCGATTTCCACAAAGTGCTTTGCAGGGAAATTTCTACCCCCTTTTGTGCAATTCTCTTTGCACAGGTTCCAGCGGCAGTGGGTGCCCCGAGGCTACCCAGCTCCCACTGGCATCTCTCCCCAAGCTCTCAGTGCAGCAGGCCTTGCTGGTCTGCAATTTAGGTGTCTTGCCTTTTGGCAAATGGGATGCAAACACACATTTGAAAATGGTGTTGGCTACATTTCTGGTTTTAGCTATTGCAGTAGAGCAAGCAAAAAGCAAAAACAAATGTAGACTGCTTAGGGGCCTTGCTTATCGGGACCATTGTTGGTTAGTGCAACAGAAGTGAGACTTGTTTAGTACTTTTAATCATTTGTCTTTAACTCAGAAAGCAGCTGTTTATTTTTAATTGACTAGTAAGGCAAATACATCCCTGTGGTAATTTGGTGGGTAGAAATGTATTTAGACTGGAGACTAAGGGTATTGTGATAAAGAGAGATGCTTGTGAGGTTTGGCTGTTCTGACACCAATGATTTTGATTTATATTTATGTAGTTACTGTGGTATGATTAATGTGGAAGTAATGTAAAAGAAGTTTTACTTCTTTTTGCTAATAGACTCCCAAATACAGTGTAGGGCACGCAAAGACTTTTAATGTGTATGGAAATAAGTATAAAGAGGTGGTTTAGGAACATCCTTCAACATGCTATCTTTAAAAGCCAGCGGTTGGCTTAGTTAGCCAAGTCAAAGAAACTGTATATGAAAAAGATAATTAATACCTTCTAGCAGACTTTTTCTTTCATAATAAAGGGTAAATTTTATCTTTTTTATCTTTGCTGGAAAAAAAAAAGATGCTATTTGGTAAACATTTTAGTGACACTGGTCAGAGATGAAGTTGGCAAAAGTCATCTGCACATTGTTTAGAGTCAAATTTGGCCACCAGCAGTTGATAAATAATTGAATCGCAGAAGGTGATGTTTATTCCAGCTGATAAATTGCAGGCTTTGGTAGATCTCTGTTACAGCATTCTAAAAAAAAAAAAATATACATTGAGAAAGGCATGAATGTGTAGTTCATATGTTTCCAAGGCAACAAATAATTGTTACTGCTACTTTTGGACTTAAAGCTAGTTAAGAAGGCAGGAATTGTAAACAAAAGGTGCATTAGTGAGCATTTCTGCAAAGGCTGGCTATTCAGTAGGCCAACAAATCTACAAAGCAGAAGATGAGGCAAAAGATAATTTCTTTAGATTTTTTTTGCGTATGCATTTGCCACTTCCATATGCAGTATGGGAAATGTTACAAAAGGCAGAATTTGTTGCTGTCATTGATATCTTGATCAACTGTTGTCAGCATGTGACAGCAAGGAAAGGGTAAAATTTAAAGGATATATTTTGCTCGTAGGTTTCTTCCTGGCAGTGAGGCAAAAGTCTTAACACAAGATTAAAAGTAAAAATAATATCTAGATGCTGTAGGAGGGATAAAAGTGTCAACTGTTGAATCAGATAGATTCCCAATATCGTCGCTTTTTAAAAGTTTCATATCCACTGAGCTCATCTCACCAATAGTTAGAAAAAAAGCTGAAAAACTCAATTCCTCTGATAAGTCTTCGAACTATATATCCTGCTACATTTATGGGACTGTTGGGATGTTTGGAAGAAAAGATTAATGATTTTCTATTGCAGAAGATTTGAGAAAGGACAGGTACTATGTTGTGTTTGTCCCTTGAAGGGTAGTTCTGACTAGAAACTGATTCCTAGTTTTTTCAGTTTTGGTGAGATCATGGCCAGTTTGGAGAGATATGGAGAAGAGCGGTAATTTCCTGGCAGTGTGCTCCTGGGAGCAACAGGGTGAACAAGTTGGGAGTGTGGGAGAGTCCCGAAGGATGTGCTGTCTGAACAGGCTGCCCCATTCCATGGAAAGCCGTGCTGGTTCCCTCAGGTATTTTAGGTTACACACTACAGCAATATGCAGAGGTACTTTGGGTATTATGGCAGTGCATCATTAAACCGGTTAATAAGCCTTGTTAACCTTTCCCTGCAGTTGCAACCAGTGGTTGCAACCTGAGCTGGTAGTTCAGAGATGGCCCTTGTTAAGTCAGCTGTGACATCACACTGATGTAATAATACTGCTTGCAGTTGCACGTGTGCTCACAGGCTCTCTGAGGAGCTTGCAGCAGTTTTAGGAGAAAGGACTTGGAGCAGAGTTAAAAACAGGTAAAGGAAACTGCAGGGAGCAAGTGTGAACCTTTGAAATAGTAAAATGGTCACAGGCCTTTCCTTTTCTCTGCATATTGCTCACAAACACATACATACCTTGTGGGAATGGAAATTAAGTTCCATCATTTTGAAGTTATTACCTCTATATTTTTTACACAAAGATACATACTTTCCTAGTTTTATATTTTGTGCAGGAAAAAAATCTGAGACTGTAGTACAAGGCACCCCAAATCAGCCCTTGCTATAGGAAGTAGACCTTTATATCCAAGTCTTCTAATGTTTGTAACTGAATATTGTTATGCTGCGTCTCGAAGATAAAACATTTTGGGGTCATTGAAGTCTATATTGATAAAACCTATTGTCATCTTGGACTATGTATTTCTTCCTTTGCATCTTCAGTGTGCTAAGTAGGCTGAACTGAAAAAACACAGATCTTGAAAGAATATGAAAAGATGCAGCCACAGTATAGTGTATGGGGAATAGTAGAAGGCTATAAGTATGGAAAACCTAGAAATAACTGTAGATGCACCAGGCAAGCATACTATGCTGCAGATGGGAAGAAGGTGGTAGGAGTTCTCAAGAAAGGGCATTTTTTTTATACCTTTGGTAACATTATGGAAAATGCACAAGAAACGGCGTTGGAGGTGAGTAGCAGCTATAATTTACAATTCAAAGTGTGTGGGATGAAGACTTCTTGGTCAAACTAAATAATGGAAAATAAATTTGGTGAGCATAGTAAAAACAATCAATAAATTCGGTAACAGCAGAGAGAGGCACGTACAATTAGTGTATGTCCACCATGTGCACTTGACTCTGCACAGACAGCTGAAGCTGACACAAGAAATTTGGGGAGCAGTCTGGTGTGAGGCATCCTGTTAATTCCCTTAGATGAATTCTTTCACCTTCCGCACCTTCATTGGCTGCATCATCTGCCCCATCTGGCAAAGTCTGCACTGCTGATTGTGGAGACTATGTTTGAGCATGCTTTTGTTTTACTTTTTCCTTTGTACTTCATGGTTTATCTAATGGCTTATTGCCAAGTGCTAAACCTACAGGTAGAAAAATATGGATATTAACATGGCATAGACTGTGAAAATGAAAATCCATGTCTGCTGTGTGAAATCTACATTAAGGTGTTCAGAAGAACATAACAAATGATCGCTTTGTTCATTTACCTTTCTGTGTATACTTTGTTCCCATTGACGCTAATAGAAATTATGCCTGTGGATCTCAGGAAGGCTGTGCCAGAACTTTACTGGCTAAATTATGCAACCAGTTATCTTTTTTGAAAACTTCTCATTTTAAAGTTAACACTCATCACCCATCTTGAGTTGTAGACCAAGACATATGTGTCTATGAATGGAATTTTAATGGTAAGAGAGTTTTACAAAAGTATCGTTTCTCTATCCCAATATTGGATACACTTCAGATTGCTTCTGGTCCTATGATACACAATGGAACCTTTACGTGGCAGCAAGTCGCACAGCACATAATTCAGAAAGGCAGGAGGAGGGGAAAGTATGTCTATATCTCAAAGGCAAGAAGCAGTTATACAGCAATGCTAATGCTGCATCACTGTGTGCTGGGGACTAGGCTGGTCTGGGCATGCAGCTGTGCTTTGTGTAACCCAGCAAGCCTGGTTTCAGCAGCTGCCTCTTGATATTCTCAGCAGCTTTTGTGCCAGATTGCTTCTAAGGCCAACCATATACCAGCAACGTACCAGCTTCTTGATCCGCACAAGACAAATGTTTGGTCTGGAAGCCACAAGTTAACCATTTTTGCTGTGTGCTCTGTTAAAGCACTTGTTGAAATAACAGTGAGTGATAGTATTAAAGCATTGCAGTATGAATTCCTTTTCTGGTATTGCAAAATGCAAGAGGATAGCAGCATTGTAATCCCATGGCATACCTTATTTTTGCATCTCATTTCTTGTTATTATGTTGTATAAAATGGGACAAAGTGTTTGTTAAAGGTTACTATCACATTTTGCAATCAGTATTTTCAACGTGAAAAGGAGATAAAAATAATGCATTTTGTTATTGTGTAATTAGCCAGAGCATTTGGTAGAGATTGCTAAATCTGTTGGGGACCGTTGTCCACCCACAGCTTAGCTAAATCATGGGTATTTCTTGCACAACACAGCACAGAATAAGATTAACCAAGGAAACACCTAACCTAAAACTAAGGCCCTACTTTCTTGCTTCAAGAATGTGTGTGGCTCTTCTTGAAGACAGAGAATAGGCCAGGCTGCTTTAGATTGTTTTTAGCTTCTCATTTGTAGAACAGTCTTACCCTGACTTCAGTCCGTGTGAGCATCTTAGTAGACCCATTGTTTTCGGTAGGCTTTCTTCTCTGAATAGCAATTATTTCTGTGAATAAGCATTTGTAGTGTTGAGCTCTTAATCAGTATTGCAGTTGCCAAGTGTTAATAATGCACAGTGTGTTCTGCATGAAGTTATGCTGACATTTGCCCTCAGCATTGCTGTGAAACTCCTCCACTGCAAGTGGGTGAGACAACATCCTGGCTTCCATTACTTGATTTACCCTTTTTACCTTTTTAGAGGTTTCTAAGGTGATGGTTAATCTTAACAAACATTAGTTGAAGCCTGCCCTAAATTTAAAGGATTGCTTCGAGATGTTAATCAATGAGGAAAAGCGAAACTGGCATTTGGCTTTCTCCAGCATCATGTAGGAGTCTCGCTACTGCATCCTTTCTGTTTCCTGTTGATTCTCTGATTGCTTTGGCTGAACGGAAGTTTTGAATGAGTGTAATCTGTGGACAACAACAAGTCCAGATGCAAATTGAAAGTTTCTGTTTTGCACTCAGGTCTAGCCTGCTGGCTGCTCAGCTTCTTTCAATATTGCTCCCTTTAGAATTCTGTCACTCACAGTTCATCAGTAAATAAATGGGATGATCGATAACCTTAGTTGTGTTTTTTATAATTATATGACAACTCATTTAGGAATAGGGATAGTCCCGATCTCTCAAACAGATGTATTTGGGCTATCAGAATACTACCTGTTCAGTGATATGTTAAAGCCAGTAGGAGAACATTTAATTAAAGAATCTAGTAACTCAGTTAAGAATGTACAGTGTGTGATTGCTCACAGTATGAAATTTTATGGCTCCAGTTGTGATGTGTAGGGAAATCTGGCCCATTAATAAATGAACATTGCTTTTTTGTCTACACTGGAAGAAAGGAGCCTCTTGTTTCTTCCATTCTAACTCCAGGGTTGTTTGTGTTCTTATATTATCAGTAGTCTAACATGGCTCTGATTTACTCACAAAAGAAATTGCTCAGATTTAGTCATCTTGCTTTCATTTTACCTCCTCTTTATTTGTAGTAGCATTGGGTTTTAGTTGTTTGTTTTTTGTTTTTTTACATTTTTTATTTGAAGAGGAGTCAAATTCTTGAAGGTGCTGAGAGAAAAGGTGAGTAGAAATGCTGCCCTTTGGATGTCTTCAAGTCCTTGCAAAAGATGCCACTGTGCATTGCAGCAAATATCAAAACTTTGATGGTTTGTCATATTGCACTATGAGGCAGTGAGGAGGAGATTGGTTTGAGTTCAAAAACAATTCAGTAAAGACAGGTAACTTGTTTTTTTCTGCCATATTGAAAGCTTTTTCTCGTTTATTTTTTTAATAATCCTACTCATCTACCTGATGCACTAGACAATTAAAGACCAATATGGTAAAAATTTTAACACTAAATTTACAGGCTGCTATGTTTTTCTAATGACTGCTGACTGCTTGTGCAGCTAATCTTACTTTACTGAAAATGGGTTTGCTTTTGTTAATTACCTATAGAGAACCACTTGGATGGAGTTCATAGAGATTCAGACCCACAAACCACAAGTTAAAAACTGTGAATTCAGTTAATTAGCTGAGCCAGAACTAACATAAATTATTTACATGGAGCTTAGTCCTTAGTACTTTTTCATGGGAGATAGAAGACAACATGGTATAATATTCATAAAATAATAGTAAATCTTATCAGATTTTCTCTGGAATAATTTAAGATCACTTAAGGCTGTGTTTTCACATCCAGCCTACCTCTGTTTGTGTAGTTTGTAGTTATTTTAGGAGACTAATCAGCATTCTCATGTTCTCACAGAGACATTCTTTATTAGTTTGCAAGGCGGGATGATAGAAATCTCAAATATTTTATTACATTGGTTTTGGGCTAAAAAGAATGTGGTTTATTGACCTGCTAAGACATTAAAATCTGGCATAAAGTTTTCAGCAGGATTGGCTGGAATTTTGCTCTTAACACACTGGTAATCTCTTGGTTTTTGAAAAAGGAGAAGTGTATATTTTCAGTCTGAGCTGCCTTTGTCTCACAGTAAGGGAGTAAGCTGCTTTTGCTCCAAACACACAGTGCGGCATGGGGAGTTCAGCTGTGCTTTTCATCTGGGAGTGTCAAGTAGGTACTGCTGGATGCAAAATAGCTTTAAAGCTTAATGTTCCTATTTCAGAACAATATATTTTTAAACTCAAAAACTTGTATGTAATTTTTATGAGCTATATGCTTCTATGCTCATGTGATAATCTGCATTTATCAAGCAATATATGTGACTTAAAGATTCAAATCTCATCTAAATGTTTGTCTTTTCTTTAAAATAAAAATATGTTTAATCAGTGCCATTAAGAAGTAATTGCTAAAAAACTGCTAAAGAAATAAACCTAGGTAAGGATGAGGACTTCTGCAACAGACCAAACAGTAAAATTCCCATGCTCTTTGCATATATAAGTGTAACTTGATTTATAGCAGGTATCACTGCTTGCTTACTGAGGAGTACCTGCCTTTTTCTCTTTCTGTCCGAGATAAGAAAGCAGGATATGGCAATGCATTTAAAGTTTGGAGCAGGTTGATTCTCTATTTTATGCTGTTCACAGACTTCTCAGAGTGACAGTAGAGTTCAGGGACTGCCACAGGGCAGCACAAATGCGTCTTATCACTTTAACTGAAATGTATAATACGTGGTAAAATACATACAAAATATTTTATCATTTAATACTGAGAAAGTAGTAGTTTCAAGGGATAAAATGGTGAGCATCATTGCATCTTCTATGCTAGCGAGAGAAAACCTGAGCAATTTGTTATACCAGGGCTTGCTCTGGGCATGGACAAAGCCAGCGCAGCTAAGTGCCAGGACATCCAAACAGCGTGGCTTGTGCTTTCTGCTTTGCCCATCCCACAGGCAAGGAGGATCTGGAGGTCTGCTGCACCACATGACGGGCAGTGTGAGCAGAAAGCCCAGCTCCCTGCAGTTGTTGCCCTTTCTCCCAGGCATCCAAGCTGAGCCTTTTGGCTCCAGCAACAGGCTCTTCATTACTGGTGTGACAAAGGTGAATTTTGCTTTTGTTGCCAGGAAGCCATGGGCTGTCCCTGACCCTATTGTGTTCAAAAAATGGGTAGATGTGGCACTTGGGGACATGGTTTAGTCTAGTCCACCCTTGATTGGCTTAGAGTAGACTTGGTAGTGTAGGTTAATGGTTGGACTGGATGATCTTAAAGGTCTTTTCCAACCTAAACAATTCTATGATTCTATGATTCTATTGTGGGAACACTATCATGAGGGGATGGCACCTAATATGCAATTAGTATGTAGCTCAGGTTACTGTAACACCTCTTAAAAAAAAATTATAACTTAGTCATTTTGCTCTCCCTTGTTTCTAGGAAATACATACTGAGCTTTAAGGAGAGGAAGAATAGTTGGCTTTGAACATACCCTAGGAGTCAGAATGCCTTTGGAGATGTATTTAGTCATATGCGTAGCTGAACATTGTTTTGTTCCATAGTTTTACCTTCTTACCTTGTACACAGATCTCAACACTGACTGCTTCTCCTGCACACTGTAAAACTGAGATCCTGACATTGGTACTGACCTATTGTAGAGAGTGCTTATGACCTCAGTGGAAGGGAGATGTTTCTCCTCCTTTACCCAGAGTCATGGTAGAGTGTTTCTGTGGTGCTCACACACTCTTGTCCTTCATTCTCTACCCAAAACCTATGTCTGTACTTGGCTCTATCATATGGGAGCTTATTATACACACTATAACTAGAGATCTGTGGGAGACAGGCTTACATATAGTCTGTTAATTTTATGTGCAAGACAATCTCTCCAGTCAAAACAGGATTTGGGGATTTTTTTTTTTTTTTTTTTTTTTTTTTTAATGTGCAGAGAGAAGTAATGGCTTACTATTAAAACAATTATTTTCCTGGTTTACCTATATACGTGCAGTATATCAGATTGTGGTTTTGAGAAATTCTGGTGTGTCTAGATTTCTGCCTGATTTTAAAATCTTGCAGTGATAGTTTATGTATTACAGAAATTCCCTGCCCCTTTCCCCAGCTCCATGTGGATTTAACTAAGTTACACGTTAAAATTTCCTGCCTGTGGTGAGTGTTGTGCTCAGCTGAGTTTGGCAGCAGCTAGAAACCCTCTGCTTGCTGCCCATCCTGAGCAAGCTCCCATGTGTTTTGTTCCAGTGTAAAGCACAGAACAGCACTGCCCAGATTCTGCATGGGAACGCAGGGAGATTTAGAGCTTCTGAAAACCAGGACATGAATGCCAGTGATTGTGTAGTCAGAAAGCAAAGTCCTCCATTTGGGAACATTTCTGTTAACATAATACCATCCAGCATTGGCATGGGGAATACATGCCTGAGGGAAGGACAAAGTACTCTCTTGAGTACCTGTTATCTGTTTTAGAATGGGGTTAGGTGAGCCAGGGGAGCTGACATGGTGGCATACCAAAAGGATGGTGCTTTCCTTCTCCCCACTGCTTGCCCCCAAGTATGGCTGCCTGGCCACCAGTCCCTCTTTTGCGTTGGCTTGTGTCAGCTGATTTCACTCTCTAAATCAGAAAAAAATCCAACAAAATCCTTTGCAGCTCGGTGAGGTGATTTGGCTGACCGAGTGGTCAGGCGAAACTTACAGTCAACACAAGGGCGATGGGGCAGGACCAATGCGACCAGGAGGAGGAGAGAGAGAAGGGTCACTCTGGTGACAGTGACCTGACAGCTCTGCTCAGCCGTCTTGTCAGGTCAGGCTCTGGGTCACAGAGCTATCTGTTCCCTCAGTCTCAACCTGTCATCTAGCTCTGGAAGCAATGGAGGAGAGGTCCTACATTGAATAATGTACCAGCTGTATGCACTCACTGAACACAAGTTGTGAATGGCTTGGAAGCTTTGTGAAGAAAATAGCGTAGCTGTGTATTCAGATATGCTACCATAAAGCATACACAGGGATTAAGTAAGTTTGCATTGGCTTTTCAAGAACTGTTCTTTATGAAAGTTTATTGGCACAGAGCATATTTTGGAAGAAAAAGGAGAACAAGGAAAAGGTGAAGAGAGGCTGAGGGGCCTGGGATTGTTCAGCCCTAAGAAAAAGGATGAGGGGGGACCTCACTGCTGTGTGTAGCTAAAATGGGAGGTGGTAGGACAAGTAGCAATGGACACAAGTTGCAACAAAAGAAATCCAGTTAGATTTTAAGGAAAAAAAATCACAGTATCAGTCATGGTTTAAGTAAGGGATTGGACGACATGACCCCCAGAGGTAATTAATTTCTGAATTATTCTGGGGTTTTTGATAAGTTATGTCATGTACTGTTGACCCATTATATCTCTGTGATAAATGACGCTCGCTCCTTTTGGTTTGCTTTTGAGGCATGATTCTTTTTAGTCTGTTATCCCTTCTGCTGGTTTTGGTGATTGGTATTTGTCTTTAAAAAAAAAGCAAAAAAAAAAGCTCGCTTTGGCCTGCAGTACCAATCCTGTAATTGTGTCTTCTCACACTATAAATTGATCATAATAATTAGTCACAGCTAAATTCTTCTCTACTGCAAGTCCACCAACTTCAATGTTACATAATATTGATTTGCCAGGATTATTAGATTGCACATGTCCGGCTCAATGAGTTATGGCTGTTGATGGAGTTTGTCTGACAGATGTCCTGGCCACTATCCACATTCCTCCTGTTCTGAAAAACAGAGGACATGAGTCTGCAAGTCTGCGGAGCCAAGCCCTTTCGTAACCTTTAAATTAATTTATTTTCAAGTATTTATTTTGGAGAGACGTCAGGAAAATGAAGTTTGTGTTGTTGCTGACAGACTCATATATGCCAAAATCAGAATATATTTAATACTGCCTTTTTTTTTTTTTTAAATATTCACAGTCTGATTAATTATATAGTTGCAGTATGGTTTGGTTCATAAAACTATTCGGAAAAAATATGTCAAAAGTTTTGGAGGAAATAAGTAAAATTGATGGTGAGAGTTCAAATGGGTAAATGACTATTCTCAATTCAGAACTGAAAACTCAGCTGTTTTAAATCTTTGACTCAAATGTGATCTCAATTTAAAAAGGAAGAACAGAAAACATGGAAAGAGAAAAACAAATTTTTGGCAGGAACATGACTAGACAGTCACTGGGGTAGGAAAAAAAGAGAGTTCAGTGTCTCCAAAATATGGCATGATCTCACAAATGTGTTTAATTTCTTTGCTGTCATTCTTTTGAAGATGACTCTGCACAGAGGTTAGGAGTGCTGTGGAAGACTCCCCGTAGACTAATGAATAAGCTATTTGAAGAAATAAGTGTGTGCGTGTGTGTGTGTTAGAAAAAGGCTGGAAAGGTCTTTTTGAGATTCGTGTGTTTTTTATGACAGTTCCTTTGTTGGGAGCCAAGTTCTGTCTTGGACCCTGCACAGATGTTTTTCCTGCTATGCAGAGAGGAGGGAGGGTTTTGATACCTCACAAACACTGTTTGCTTTTGCTGAACACGAGCTCCCTGTGTTGTCTGAGGGTGGAGGAAAGTCTTATGCTGCCTGGGATCAAGAGTCAGTGCTGAAAACAGGGAGAAGGCCTTGTAAAATAAAATTGGTGGCACTGAATCAGGCCAGCGTTCAATCTCACTAGATTGATCTGTTTGATGTTCAGTACCAGCTGCTTCAGACTAAGATGTGAAAACCATTATAATGCACCTTACATACCTGTTTCTTCTAAACTTAGAAGTTGATGAGATTTGTTTGTTTGTTTTTCCCTTAAAACACTTCTCACAAGTCTTTTATGCTTATTTTTAATATTTTATTTTAATGGCTCTTGTATTTGCAGCACAAATACATATTATCTGTTTGAAAAAAAGAAAGAGGGAGAAAATAAGCATGTAGATCTCTTATATGTCTTTGTTCTCTTGGAAAGGAAAATAGAAGCATACCTCACTGGCTAATAGCTGTTACACAACAGTATTTCTTACAGTTTTTACCTTCCTGTTTGTACTGAAAGAAATATGCTTTGGGATAGAAAATAACATCCTAAAAATAAGTTAGTACACATGTGAAAATGTGAAATCTGGTGCTTGAAGATCCCACTATGATAGGTTAAGTATAGCTATGCTTTTTCCTATACTCTATAGGATTTTTTGGGTTTGTTTTTAAACTCTCCTTAGCAAAACACTTGCTATATAATTATAGTTATTTTTCCTAATATTTTCCTAATGCTTTCAGCAACTGTCATCTCTGCTTTATGAGAATCAGAATGAGGTCATCCAGTGGTCAGAATGAATATTTACAAGTTCTGATACAAAAACATTAACATGCTGGCATGGAACAAGTTCATTCTTAAGGCTTCATCTGAGATCACCAAAACATATGCTTAAAAAATGGATATGGCATATCATCATGTCCTAGACCATTTCAAACACTGCTATAATCTATGAAGTCTTATGTTGTAATATTTTTGTACTGATCCTTACTTTCTTTTACTAAAATGTATTATTTTATTCACTTTGCTGCTGCATATAGGATAGACTTCATCACTGAATCTTTGAGACCTGGATTTTTTTTTTTTTACATACCAAAATTATTGGAAAAACTGTACAAATGAGATATAGTCATAACTGTTACAGTGTAGATCACCTTATCTTGTCTGTGGTTTTGTCCTTCATCTGAGTTTCCTGGTTTTATATTTTGCATTCTGATCTGAGAGGTGCAGAGAATCTGCCTCTTCCAATAAGGTTTTACAATTTCCTATAGTCCTAATTAAAATAATTTTTCATGTTGGCACCCTTTTTAGGTTATACTAAAACTATCCGGTAGACTAAATGGTTATTTCTATTAATGTTGAGGAAAGCCTGCCTATCTTTGCTCTTCATTTCCTACCTCTTAGCCATCATCACACTGTCTGGAAGGCAGCTGCTATGAGCAGCAAAAGGGTTAACAGGAATTGAAAGGGCTTACACAAAAGTGTAAGAACAAAATAATTAAAGAATTGTTTTGTGGTGGGAAAAAAAAAGAGGTAGCTTTTTATAACCACAGTTAGACAGCTCTTCCAGGGCATATGTCATTTTGAAATAGAGTTAAAGTTGAAGCTGCTAAAGGCATAAGACAAACAAGGCATTTGGGGTCTAACATTATTTCAGCTCAGCCTATGCTCTTTCATGTTTAATTGCTTAATTACAGTTTACTGTACATTTTAATGGCACAGACTCTGAATCACTCAAGCTAAAGCAATGTATGGTGTTGTGGTGCTCACTGCATTTTTCCAGTCTAAGTGGAATTCATTAATGTGCCTAGTCAAGTAAATGAAATGATCTTTTGTGCTACTTGTTCTTGTTCCTTCCTGGTTTTCTCTAGTGACTAGCATCTTAGGAGGGGTTAACACCTTTGCAAGTAAAAAAGGGAAGGAATAACAAGTGAGTAATGGGCTACTTTTTTGTGGTATTGAAAATGGCAAAAATATTGGTTGACGATGCTGATGAATCCAGCACTTAGCAGAAAACAACAGGTTTCCATTTTTCAAATATGCATCCCTGATTTGTTGACTGTTGATTTATCTTGGTCACTGAAGCATGCTATAGTCTTAACACAATATTGAACTTCCAGATAGTCCTTCAGGGCAGTGTTAAAACCTTGTTGATGTTCAACAAATTATTTGACCATTAATTAAACTGTAAATCAGTAAGTCAGTTCATACCACCTTTTCCTTTGTTTCCTTTTCCTTTTTTTAGCTTTTCCCTTTTCCTTTTTTTACCTTTTCCCTTTTCCTTTTTTTTCCTCTTTCCTTTCCTCCCTTTCCTTTTTCCCCTCTTTCTTTTTCAAAAACAGAACACAAAAGCTACATAGCTTGTTTTGAAATTTGCATGCTTTCGTTTGTAGTGAATCTATGATTTAAATACAGGTTATTTAGTACTACAACTAAACTGCTACATGAGTGGTAGGGAAGTACTTTTGTAGTATGTTAATGAACTCACGGGTTTTTACTATACTTTGATAAATCATGATGGCTGTGTGGCATATTACAAATGAGAGTTACAATCAGATTTCTCTTTTTCTGGGTTCTAGAGATTTTTTAAGTGTTTTGCTTGAGATCATCATTGGTAGAGTTCAAATTAAAGATTGGCTGTAGTCAGAGTGATAAATATTTGATAGACATTCATTGAAAGTGTCACCAGCTGGTTTGGATGATACACTTCAGAGAGAAAGAAGACTCATTAGCTGTGGAATGAGTAGCTGCTGCTTTCTTCCTCATTAGTCTGTCAGGAGTGCCCTCATTGAGGGAGGAAGGGAGCATAAAGGACAACCACCTCATTGAAACTAGGCATGGAAGGTAAAGTGTTTCAAGCAAATCAGTAGTAAAACCAGATTTGGTTTCTATGGGACCAGTCTGGAACCTGTAGCAAATGCCAAATTCCTTTCCTGTTTTCTGCAGAGGTGATGGATGGTTTATTGCAATTGAGCTGGCTCCAGAGCAGACCATCTTCCTTGTTGTTCGCTGAGAACTGCCTAATGCTTGTATGCAGCATTAGATTGTGCTGTCTGCACTGGCTGCTTATTCGTCCAGAGGCAGTAGCCTGGGGCCTGGGACTTTGCTCAAGTCCCCAAAAAAGTAGATGGTTGGAGCCTGAAGAACAGAACAGTAAGTGGGGCAAGGTTGGAGGCTGAACCTGGGTCTAGTCATAGGAGGAGCCTGCCACTGCAGTGCTTCAGGTAATGGGTAAGTGTTAGAATGGTTCCTGTTTACATCAGTATTTGGAGTACAGCTTTTCTGTACTCCTTAAGATCTTACTCCATTGCTATCAGGCCATGTGAAATAGAATATGGTTTTGTACACATTTATCCCCTCATCAGCTTTCAAGGAGAAAGTGCCCATGTGTCTACCTTGTTTTCTAGTACCGGTGAGCTACCTTGTTTTCATATGACTTTTTCTGTAGAGCTTTTGTCGTGATAGCACCTTGCCTCTCTAAACAGATTGTAGAGCCCTGTGTGGAAAAAGGACAAAACGACAGAAATGCGCCCTGTGCATGCAGCAGGTAGCAATGAGGGTTGTGATGGTCATTCATGTTGCCTTGGACCAGGCTCTGAGAAAGTTTCTGGCCTATTAACCACATTACCCTTACAGTAGAGATGCTTTATCTTTGCTGTGTCAGTGTCTGACCCGCAGACTTGTAATACTGAGCCTGGTGCTTGCATGTTTATTTTATTCTCTTAGGAGCAGGGCATGGGTTATTAAATGGAGATACAGAAAACAGAGGTTCAAACTGGTGCCACAGGTGCAAATTAGAATCTTTGCCTGTATTACCAAACCAAAATTGACGGTAGAAACGAGTTGCTGCTAGAAAGTCCAATTTGTGAAAAGGTATTTTCTGCCTTACCTAGGCATCTCTTTGTTTTTGCAGCTTGATCACTGCAAGAATGATTTTTCAGTGCTGTCACTATTTTTCTCCTGGGCTAAATTGTCAAGTGCCAAAATGAACAATTTTTTTCACTTTGAAAAATATACAAACTTCTGAAACTAGAGAGTTAAATGGAAGTGAGAACAATACCACCCTACAGAGATTACTCACGGATGGCAGTTTCAAAACATAATCTATTTCCTATAAAAAATGCACCCTTCTCCTTTTTTAAGAGTGAAATTATAGTGGGAGCAGTGAAGGAGGGATAAGACAAAACACAGTGAACTTCATTAGATGGCCTCTTTTGCTAAATGGAAGACCAGGCAGCAGCAGAGTGTTGTTTTGAGAGTATTATTAATAGATGTATTCTGCCTTTCTGATCCTGCGGGCAGGCAAGGTGCTGAAATACGCAGTAGTCCTGCCATACATATTGTTTTGAAAAATAAGATTTTTGTGCATTTCAGCACCATGTCTCTTGAGATAAACCAGACAGGCAGGTGGAACAGAGAAATATATATAGAATATCTATATATATATAGAAGCCTATATAATCTTGCTCTAGCTACAGTAGTGTGAATAGCCTGTTGCCATAAAGCACTCTAAAGCAAAGTATTAGTGAGTAGTTATGTTTTTTCTCTTAGATGACTTCTGCTCTGATGTAATCACTAATGCCCAATTCTACAAACACAAACAAGGAGTAGTTTTACTTGTTGAGCCTCTTCTGAACAAGTGAAGCAGATAACCAGATATGCTTGAGCTTTCTTATGCCGTATGTCTATACACACATTTTCACAAACAGGCTACAAATTGTTTCTCAAAAGTAAATAAAAATACTATGATTTCTGGTCTGTGGGTGCCTCTGAAGGCTCTGTTAGCTCACAAAATTTAAAACGCACTTCTGAAGCCCAGAGGAAGCAGCAGGTAGGTGCTGACTGTGTACATCCCTGCTCATACCCATAGCAGAAAACATCCGATCAGAGAGTCTGATCCTGTGCCCCCACTTCACACAAACTGCCTGCCCGCTGCCGAAGGCAAAGGGCACTGCTGGTCCCTGCCACTGCTTCGCATCCCCTGTGTCATTGGCTGTGCCGGAGGAGCCCAGGCTTCTGCCTTCCCTTGCCCTGATGTTCTCCGAGGTCCAGTCTAGAGGTGTGCTTGCCCACTCCTCTCCATTTTCTGTGAGCAGAGATTCCTCTTATATAAAGTGATAAGTCAGGACTTGCCATTTGTATTTAAATTGTCAGGCACTCACATTAGCAAAAAGTGGAACAGGATAATCATTCTTAATTTCCATTTTTAGGTATAGTGCTCATTTACCTTGTAGCTCAGTGGAACAGAATAGGATTTCCAGCATACAGTACAAATCAAATTTAAAAGCATAACTCCCATTAGTGCAACCAGTGTGGCTGGTTTTCTCCGTGCTGAAAATACATCTATTGCGTTCATCTCAGATCCACTTAATTGCTGCTTACCATTGAATTTTTCTCATTGATCAAAGTCCAGTTCTGCCTACCACAGTGTAATGCTGGCTGTTACCAGACAAGAGCAGGATTCCTTCAAATTTAAGGTTTGGTTCTAGGAAATCCAAGCCTATGTTCAGTTGTATTGGGGCAGTTTTACTGGCAGCTGTAAAATGCTCTGTTTTTAAATTCTGGCATTAAATTCTCTCCTGTTAAAATAATTCAGTAACTGAATGTGAAGTCTCTTTATATATTCTCTGTGTAGTTTGAACTTATACACGCTCAGTTTTTGTCAATCTTGAAAAATACCTCTTAACAACTAAGAGGAACTAATGATATTGCAAGTTTCTTTTTCTTAATGCCAGTGTGGCCAAAGTGCCCCTTGGTTTCCTCTGTATCTCGTGAGTCAGGATTGTTCTGTGTAGATGTTTTGAAGATGCCAGTCTGGTTTATCTTCTGCCGTAAGGGACTGGTCCTGACCTTCTTCACTGTGAAAAGCGATAATCCTGTTTTTTGGTGTGACTGACAAATGCAATCATATCTTACTAGTCATGCTTATATAGGCTTTCGGGGGCTTTGGCACAGAGGATTGATTTAGCACAGTGTCTGTGGAAGCTTTTTTTGCAATAAGGATAGATTTTTGCAGGAGCCCAGGTGTTCATGTAGCTTAAAATTACAGATGAATTCCTACTCGTCCTAATCCTTACACTATTCCATCTACAGGAGGATTATGCGCTCTTTCAAGGGTGGGGTCATACTAAAAGAAAGTATCTGGTGTTGTTTAGACCTACTGTAGCTAGTTTGTAAATGGAAACCAAAATAATCATTGTGGCTCCGCTGCCAAAGCTTAGCTAACTATTCAAGGCATTATGATAGTAGTGAACTGGAACCACTTTTTTTAGGGAAGCTTTTTTTGGCCAAAGATAACATATATGACAGCAAATAATATTGCAGCCTGTGTCATTTACTTCTCCTGTATGACTTTGTTTTGCATTTCACTGTCTTTATTGACTTATTTGGATAGCAATTATATCGCATGCCAGAATGTTATTGTGTACATAGGAATCACTCTCAAATACAATTCAAAGGCCACAGACTTGTTCCGAAGATCTGAGCACATTACTGAACACATTAACACAATCAAATTGCAAAATGCATTAACAAAGCTATAGTCTCTTTTAAATTTAAACCTCTTAGGACTGTGGAAATCTGTAACAGTGAAATCAGTTGTGACAGCATTGCTGTCCACATGTTAGCAAAGTCTCAGTAATAGCATAACCGGAAAGAAGCAGTACTTACACTAATGTACCATAACTGTTAAAAAGAGAAAGGGAAAACTAAGAATTGAGAGGCCAGAGAGAGAGAATACATTAATCAGAGCAGAATAAATGTTCAACTAATGTCAGTCTGCCAGGATGGGAAAAGCTCTAAACCTAAATCCACATAATTCTCTCAGATCTCTTCTCTACAAATTCACATTAGTCATGAATACCAAATACACTGATTAAAAAAGTACATCTGTAAGCTAAGTAGGCTAGAACAGAAAAAAAAACCCACTGGTAAGACCATCCACTGGTATTTGTGATGACATAGTTTCCAGACCAAGAAAAAAAACAAAACAGAAAAAAAGAAGAAGTGAAATCTGCAGAAATCATGTCTCATGTACAACCTCTTAATTGCTAGCAGGCATTTTTTCCCATGGTTCTTTAGAGAACAGATGGTGTCCCTGTTATTTGCAAATTGTTTGCAGTACTGCAGAGATAAATGTAACGCTGCAAGTCATTACATTTTAAATTGTACTCTTCCATTGCACCAGGATTGTGCATGGTAATATCCATAGCCAGCCCTTTTCTGATGATGTTTAACATTTTATTCTTTTTTTTCTGTCTGAAGTAGGAAATACTTGTTCAAAGGATCAATGCCATGCCATGACTGGGGATATATAATGAAAGTGATCTTCAGCTTAATCTTCATTCTTCAGAAGTGTTTTACAGAGATAGTTAAGTCAGAAATTTCACACCATGCTTAAGCTGAAAGCAAATGGGAATATTTGTACTGTTTTAAAAAAAAATATTACACAACCAAAGTGACAGACGGCATTATATTATTTCAAATGAGAAATAATGTTCTAATACATACTGGTACATATGGGCAAACTATAATGGTATTTCCTGGCAATTCAGAAAGGTATTTTGGCCCTTTTGCAAATCGAGCTTATTTCTTTTTTTTTTTTCCCTACACAGACTTTTTTTCTCCTCAATCTCCTCACCTTCAGCACTGAATACATAGAAGAAAAACATGACATTATGATGGATTTCAATCTGCAATACATAAACTTAAAAAAAAAAAAAACAAACCACCCAATCCCACTAAAAACAGGGTTACACAAAAGTAACCTTTCTAGAAAAAGAGGTAGTTCAAAAGCAGTGACTCTCGCTTAGTTTAAGAGCTTTGGTGGTGACCAGTGGAACATGATTTCCAGTGTGGTTGAGGGGACTGGGAGACCAAACACTGTCAGCAGATGCATCAACCAGTTAAAAGGGCCTAGAAATAATATACATCATTAGTGAGGCCATCACTCTGTCCCTTCAGAAGTACTACCGATATACTTGAAAAGATTGACAAAGGTGATGTTTCTTCCAGTAAGAAACTTGATCTGTTTAGCTTATCAACGAAAGAGCAAAAGGGTGACTTTTCACATTCTAGAGAAATCCCGGAGAAAATATTTATTCTAGTAGAGAGCCACCTAATTTAGAAGAAAGGCATAAAGTGTTCTAATGACTGAAGGCTTCAATCTAATATATTAAGACTTGAAATGAGATGTGATTTTAAAATGGTTAGAATAATTAACCCTGAGAAGAGCTTGCACAGGTATTTGGGAGATTCTCCCTCACACAAAATCTTTAAATAGTTTTTTGCATGTCTTTCTGAAAGCTATGTTGTAGCTAACAGGAGGTTATGGACTCAGTCCAGAGACAGAGAGGTGTATCTGCACATCGAGCTAAACCTGGGCCTCTGCCGACTGTCTCCCAGCATCCGGAACATCCATCCCTGAATCTTGACACCTTTTTGTAGCTTGAAATCTTATGGACAATTTAGGGTTGGGGAAGATGAAGGCCTTCCAGATAAAGTTCTCTTTGACGCAAGGACAAGGTGATGGCAAACCATGCTGAAACTTGGTGACAGGCACAAACTACCCACTGAGAAGTGGTTGAGAGCAGATTTTTAAATTGAGTGAGCACTTTGGGATCTACTTAAGTGTGAATCTGAGCAGGTTCTTTTCAGCCAGCAAGAATGGAGAGAGCATACCTGTGTGGTGAGTGATATCTGAGAGGGATTTACGGAGACAGTGGTTCTCACCTGTTCATTGCAGCCTTCCACAAGAAGTGATCTCAGGCCCACCCTGCCTGTGGGGAGTGCTAGGAGTGCATTAGTTCCCCTATAAACCAGAGGGCATGATGCATGGTCCCCTTTCATGTGATGCATCGGCAGGGCTGTTTGGTTGCCTGCACCAGGGCCGGACAGGAGCTGCCGCCGCAGGTGAGCAGTGGGTGAGGATGCTCTGCCACATGGATCTTGTAACCTGCTGAATGGGGCAGGAGCTCCCCAGTCACACAACACATGAGCAGGTATTTGCTTGTGCAACGCCCTCCTTTCCTTTTTGTTCTTTTGCCCGCCCACGTCGCAGCTGCATCTTGCCCTGAGAAAATGATTTCTAGCACTTTTTATTCTCTTTACTATCAGCAAACACTGTAAAGGATTATGTCTACTAATTGGCAGAGAATATCAGTGAATGAATGAATGAAGCACAGTGCTGTTTTCATTTTAATTGCGTTCTGTTCAAGGCAGCATCAAGTGCCATTTTCTTCCTCATTCATTCATAAAGTATATTTTGCTGTTGTGTGTGTGCATGGCACTCGATTGTAAGCACTGCTGTAGAAACTTTCATGAAATGCGGAGGGAGGGCTGGCTGTGGAGGGAAGAAAGCTTGGAAATGTGTGCACATGGCTTGGAAGCACACTGCGGATGCAACTCTTAAGGTGAATAGCTGCCTTAATAAAGAGCTACTTTTTCCTTCAGCACAGTGTTTCCTTGTAGCTTTCTAGGACTTAGTACAGGAAATTTTCACCCTTCTGGAATGACCAGAAGTGATGTCAAAAACTACTCTGGTCTAAAACTTTCTGAAGTAATGGCAGGTCATTTTGAGCTGTATAATTTTTTCCTGTGACAATAAAAGATCTGGTGAGGTAACTGCACATAGATATTACCAAGCACTGAAAATACCAAGAAGTGCTGAGTACAAATGAAATGTGAAGTTAACCTGATACAGTTTGATCTTATGCTTCACTTAAGTTGGTAGCAAATGCAATGGTTCTGGCTAGCTGCCATCATAAAACAAAGTACTGTAACTATTATTTGAATGTGTAAATCACAACCAGCATACTCACTGGCTGTCACAGCAAAATGCACCCAAACTGGCATTAAATTATCATCTTCATACCTGGGCTGGGAGGACCTCTGCAAAGCAATTTTCTGCTGTCCATCTTCTACCTGTGCAATGAACTGGGAGGGAATGCCATTCTCTGTGGCTGCTGATTCCACACCAGCCATGAATGCAGAAATGGTTTTAGTTTAAAAGATAGTGTCAAGGTGAAACTTCTCATTCTGGGGGCAGGGTTGAAACAGTGGGGGAGGAGAGTCTCAAAGAATTCAGTAATTGAATTAATAAAAGCATAATAAGAGGAAAGAAGGCTGCATCTTGGTTCTGATTTGACTTTCACCGTGTCCCTTTCAGTCACAGAAAAATGTAATGTTCCACTTTGTTCTGCAAATATTGTCAAGACCATTCATTTACCCCTTTTAACTTACTATAAGGCATTCATGCAGTGGGTTTTTAATTCAAAAATAAAAGGCAAGGTTCAGCCATTTTTATTTGGACCACTCAGTTTGCATTTCAATCTTTTTTATGGATGCCTTGTTGAGCCCTTAGTTGCATGTCATTTATAGCCTCCGCATCTACCCTTTGGCTTGATTTGGAATGAGAGAGTGGAGCTGTCTCATTCAAATTCGACATACTTTTCCATCTAAAAATTCCCCCATGCCTCATTCTGCAATCCAGTTATACAGGAGCAGAGAAATAACACTTGCAACAACAGAGGCAGCATTCATGGGAAAATGAAACTAGGTGCTGGTTGTGGAAGACAGAGCCCACAACAAGCCACTTTAACTTATATGGTTCTCACTGATTCAATTCCTGAAGGACGAAAGAACTCACAATTAAACTGCATGGAAATTGGAGGGTCTTCAAGACTGTCTGTGGTGTATGTGGTCTCAGAGTTATGTAGCAACATTTACCTCCCTGCTGAGTTTTCACTTCCAAGCAGTTCAGCTGTAGGTATGTGGCTAGTTTATGGCTTATTTTATTTTTCCTTGCCTTTTTTGCTTCCCCCAACCTGATTCCCCAGGATGTTATTTCTGGTAGCAGGGTGCAGTGTTTGGATGAATGACTCCGCAGGGGTTCTCCTGCTCAGTATTCTGCAGGGGTTCTCCTTGAAACCCTTTAAAGCCCGCTGGCAGTGAGAAGGCACCACTGACATGTGACCTCATGGCAGCTTTCCTCTGGTGCTGCCCAACACCCTCCGGAATATTTTTACTAATTCTTATTTGTTAAACTCTGGCACTGAGTCAGACACAAATGCCAAGCCAGCTCTGGTGTCAGAGCGCCATAGTCCAGAGAGACATAGAATGATAAAATGCATGGGGAGACCCAGAGGCAAAAGAAATTTATATGTAGGTGTGATGTGTATGTTTAATGCATAAACACGCTGTCAGAGTCCCCTGACCACACAATCAAACTTCCAAACAGATTTATAGCAGGTGACTTGCAGTAGGTTTAGCAGCAGTACATTTGTACCTGAATAAAGACGTTAATAATCAAGAGGAAAGATGCTGGATGAGAAGGAGCTTAACAGGAATAAGACTGCACTTTGATGAGCTGGCAAGTGCTCTCTTAATAATTCCAAGTCAACTGACTACAACAGCTCAGTTTTCATCTTGTTTAAATGGGGTGACCTTCCTGTGACTGCTGGGGCTACTTTCATTTACCCAACACCAAAAGCTGACGTCTTGGGTTTTTCCAAATCTTTCATTTGAATTTTAATAGCCTGCTTTACCTTATTTCCTTTCAGAAATGATTGTGAACTCTGTTTATCAGTTCTGTGATATATATTTATCACTTTCTATACAAACTATTTGCAGGTACCTATGTAACGAATGCTATTAATCCTTTATAAAGATAGCAGTGTTTGCCACATTTTCTTTCAAATAATGTACCCTCTCCCCTTGTCTGCTTGCTCCACATCTGCTCTGTTTATCTTCTTACTACTCTCATTATCAGGGAGTTTCTCACTGCCTTGCAGAAACACGGTAAGCAGCTTGACTAATATTTGTCATATGCGGTTCATTCTTTTTCTCCTTTCTCCAGGTGGGAGATTGTTTATACAATATTCTTGTACTTTTAAGGGGGGGGTGGGGGGTGGGTGTGGGTGTGTAAATTAGGTGTACATCATATATACACTACAAAATATTATGTTATCAAAATCAAAGGAGCGCCTGTTGTACTTGGAAAAAAACAAAATGGTGAGGTTTTTAGCACCCACAGAAGCTTATTCCGGTCTGAAAATTGTCTTCTGCACAGCTGAGCTTTATTCAGTTGTGATAAACTTTTTCTGTCTGTAGCTATAGCAGTCTTGTTATGGAAGGAGATCATTAGATTTCTTGGCTGTAAGGAATAGTACATGGGAGTTGAGATGGCATTTTAAAGTTTGTCACTGTAGAAGCAAAGATCACTATCATGTTTGGCTTAGAGTTTCTTGCCAGTTGATTGCTCAGATTGCTGTTGTAGACCAGCTGGCAAGAAATAAAATTTGGGAAGAAAACAAAGCACCAATATATGTGATTTTTTTTTTTTTCATTTATCCCTAATCATGGCATTTGCCTAAACACGCTCCATTCCATTGTCCATTACTTTCAAAGTGTCATATGTGCTTAGGAGATTGTTATTTGCATGAGTATCACTTCCATTTTCCTAAAATTGAGAATATTTGTTTCATATCTGTATGATTTGTAGTTTTCTATTCATTCTTCATGGGACATAAGCAAAATCTTAAGGGAAGATGCAGAATTCCAATTCTACAGTATCAAAATTCCTGTCATTTTTCTCATTCTCCTGGTACATTATATTGAGGGTTTTTTTCTCCTTTGCTATAAGAAGCACCGATTCTAGCCATCATTCTTTTTTTTTTTGTTCCATAGTGGTTCATTATGAATGTATTTAAGCCCCTGGTGAAAAAAAGAAAGAAAAAAGAAAAGGAAAAAAATGAAAAATAACAAAAAAGATAAGTCTAACACCAGGAAAAGTCAGTTTACATTTAGCAAGCAGAAGAGAATTTACATGAAATCATTTCTACACTGAAATTTTTCAGTAGTTTTTACATTTGTTTGAGATTTTACTTTTTGATCTACAGTGCAGGGACCATAGTAAATCTGTGACAACAGATGCCAGTAATTCATGCAGAATGAATGGACTGTGATGGATTGCTCTGTTTCAACAATTGAAGTAAACGGATGAAATTTTTTACCTTGAGACTTAATAAGAGATGATGAATGAGAACTTCTGTGGAACAAGACATAAGGTGTACTTTCCTAGGGCATACTGTAATGCTGAGCAATCTCTGGGAATATGATGAAAAGCAGGCAGGTAGCTCCATGGAAATACACATTTTTCCAAACAGAGAAAGTGAGGCACTCAATGGAGCATGAGTTTGTATGAACTGGTCTCTGAAATTATAGTATCTGGACTAAATGAAAGCTCTCTTTCCTCCTGGCTTGTTCCTTTTTGCTCTATTTGTAAGACTGCAATAGAGCAGCTCTTCCAAATTTCATACTTAATTTAGATGGAACTGGAAAGACGTTGGCATTGTTCTTCTTACAGGCTTTCTCTCTTCTGTGGGGAAATGATTATCTAACATGCAGTTTAAGGAACTGACTTTCTACTAGTTCCAAGCTGGGACAGCATGACATTTTAATTTTAGGCTCTGGTAACCAATATCTTGCAGGTCTCAAGTCCGTTGAATGTTTTGATAGATTCAGGGTCTGGCCTAGCTTCGAGAAATTGTTTCCAATTATAGTCTCACCACAGCAAAACATGAAGACCAGCATTGTCAGGCTTGCTCCTTGCTAAAGGCACCTGACCGTCTTTTTTGCTTATCAGAACTGCGTCTTGTATCCCTGAGCTGGAAGGCTATTAATAGATGTTACAAGAATTTGCACACATTCAATACTCACACTGCAAGTGCTGTTAAATTAAATAAACACTTGTTAATGAGAGCTGAAAGTACAATGCAGAGAAATATGCCAAATTGCTTGGAGTGACATAAAAAGCTTAGTGCATCACTACTATATCTCACTATAGATGGAATTTGCTCAGTTAAATCAATAGCCTGCAGTCTATGTTTACAAACTGGCAGTGCCCATTTAATGAATCAAATTGTCTTTGTTTTATTCATCAAGAGTCAGACACACTGTGCACAATGAAATGACTTCTTTAGAGTTGTCTCTTTTTTCCTTCATTCTACCCCCACCACCTTTTCTTATTTCCCTGTAAATTTGATGAAAGGAATTCTGCCTCCTCCTTGCAGCATGTGCTCAGTAGGAACGGTGGTGAGGGTCTCGGTCCCTCTCGGAAGGCACTGCAGACTCAAAACCAAAACTCACACTTCTCCCCTTGGTATTGTTTGCCTGTGCTTTGCCGTGAAACACAGTAAAAAACACTGCTGATGGATAGACTGCATTCATTTGCAGATATGACATTTATAACAGCCTTTTAAGTAGAGGATGTATTCAGCGTGATACTCCCTTAATTAATGTATCTGAAATCACTAGCTTTACTGCAGCATTCAGAAATGTGTATGCATTAAAGAATTTAATAACTTGATGATATAGCTTTAACTGCATGAGTGGTTCAAATATGCAGACACATCCACCTCCTGGAAGTCAACCCTGGGACACTCCCAGGTGTTCATAGTCATCTGTCCTGCTTTTTTCTATATTGTTGAATCCAAGGCTGCTGGATTTTTCTAAGTCAGCACAGTAGTATGTCAGTGATTTTAAAACCAAGTTTAAGCGTGTAGAGTTCATGAAAACAAGCTGTCTCTGAACTGTTTGGCTGAATAAGAAGAGGTCGGGGGAGAGGTGGGCAGGAGGAAGGGTTGCCATTCAGCATCATCTGCACTGCATATCAGGATGCACACCTGGCTGTCTCGGTGCTGTGATGGATCCCTAGCAAGGTAGCTTTTTGTACAAGTTCAACAAAAGTAACACTGGATCTTGTGCTAAGTGAGTTTACAGAACCTTAATTTATGTGACATGCAGGTTAAGAGGGCTGGTAATAATAATTAAACCTCGCTTTTTGAATGTCTCTGCATAACTCCACAGTATATTCCAATCCTGTATTTACTTGTATATTGGCTACAGATGTATGTCCCAGTTTTACTGCATAAACAAAACAGAACCTGATTTCAGGTTTTAAAAGTGGTTTTAAAAATACTAAGGAAAAGTAAAACAAAGGTGGGGTTAATCTTCCTGATTAGAGAACCAATTTGTTATTTCACTGATTTCCACATTTATAGTCATGAAAGCCGTACTCCTACTGAGCAAATGCCTTGTAGTCCTGTGAAAATAGGAAGGCATCCTCATATGCCTGGTTTAAAAATATGTGCAACTCCAAGAGACAGGATGATCCACTGAGTAAAATACTAGACAAGGCCTTGGCAAAACTGTGAGATTTGCTCTGTTGCTTTTTCCCTGTATGATGTTTATCAGATTACTGTGGTCGAGATCAGCAAGTCTGTACAACTTGGGTGCATAAATTTGTTGCTAGGTATGTGTCTGACTTTTTGGAAATAGCTTCATGAACTGTGGCTGCCTATGGAGCTGGATTAGGCTGAGTCTAATCAGTTAATTATCTCCCCTTGTAACCAGTGGGGAGAGGTAAATATCACCAGGTTTGATGCAGCCCAGTCTAAGGTAGGTGTGTGAAATGCTGGGACGAGTGAAATTCTGCATGTGCTGGTGTGTTGTCTTTCAGCATTGTAGGAGCTGAGGCATCTAATTCAGACTAAATATAACTGGTAACTTTGAGTTGCTGAAATTAAGTGAAATGAAACTGCAGCTCTTTTTGTTCTCCTCTGTGGCCAGAATACTAGATGGGTTCTGTGAAGACAGAAACACTAGAAACTGTGAAGCCCTTATATCAGTGACTGAGATTTACTACTATTTTTGGCTCTCCCACCACTGTAAAGTCTGAGCACCTGTATATGTTAACTTTAGACATGCACAAATACCCACAGAGTGTTAAGAAGGTGGAGAAAAGATGATTTCTGGGGGCTGGTTCAGCTTTAACGAAACTTAATGCATGTAATTCAGTATGCCTGATTTTCTAAAACTTAGTTAGAAAACCGTTATCATTTGTTTCGTTTTTTTGGCTTGGTTATTCTTTTTTTTTTTGGCTTAGGTAATTCTAAGTAGGATATCCCATAGGGAAACGCTAGATCAGTGCCTCAGGCTGTATGTCATTTTCAGAGACCAGGGAATATTTTGGGAGGCTGAATCACGGAAAATCCAGTAATTTTTTTTTCTTCAAAATTTCAGGATTTTTTTAAACATACTCTGTGATTAATTTCTCTGGCTTTGAGAAGAGTATTACAGCATATGGAATTTTTCCTTAATGATTGCTTGTCACTGTATTATGACATATTTATCTTCAGTTTCAGGAAATCTCTTAAGCTGTCTTCAGATTTTTGTGCTGTTCTAGAGGCTGGCGGAATAGGTCAGCTGTACAAGAGGGAGGTTTTCAGTACATATAGTATTTAATATCTGATGCTTGATTTAAAAGGGCATTGGTAATTCTGTCTTTAGGACGTACAAAAAATTCCCGTCACAATTACATTACATTACATCTAGATTGCAACATTTTCCTTTGCTCATGTTTAAGCCGTGGCTTTATTTTTCTTTTTGCTTTTATTTCTCTCTTTGAGAGGGTTGAATCCAGTAAAACACTGCCACTTTTAAGCCAACTGAAGCTAGCAGTAATTGTTGATGCTCAAAGTGTGACTGATGGTGCTTAGCGCCGAGCAGAATCAGCTCCGCTGCGTGGGCTAAATCTCCTCATGGACTATTTAGTCTGCAAACAGAGGTGTTATCTTTCAGCATGAGTTTTCTCTAGGTTCCATTTCTAAAAGCAACTGTAAGAACAGATAAGGAATGATACCACAGAGAAATAAGAAATGGAAAAAGGAAGAAATGAGAACAAAAAATTAGGATATGTTATGGAAGAGCAGATAAATATTTGAAAGAGAACAGTTATAAAACATTAAAATTTACATTCTTATTCTCCTAACTGTTACAATCACAGGAGATCTTATGCATTTCTGTTATTTTAATATATAAATTAATATTTACAGTGGCTTCAAATGAGCTGACAATCTTGCTACTTCAGCCAATGTGCAAACATGTGAGATGCAGTATTAACCTTGAAGAGCTTGCAAGCTAGACAATTAATCCATCAGAGAAGGTGGCTATTTCAAAAATTGATTTGTTTTGGTTTATTTTATTTTGTTTTATTTTAAAGTGCAATGACAATGGATGCTTCCAAGTGTGTGTTTTTTTTAACTGTCAGGAGTCCTCACGTTACACCTTTGTTTTTACAAGTTGGAAAGATCAGAAACAAGAGGTTTAATACCAGATAACCTGCTATGGGGACACAGCATAGGTCTTTCACATCCTTGGTTGATGCTTTCATGTTCATCTCCTGTTCAGTCCTGATCCAAGAGCAAAGAACCTGCAACCTTGGAGCTAATTGTAGCTCTGGGCGTGCAGATTGCCTGCAGTTCCATTTCACTGGCCTCTGGTACTAAGGTATGACTTAACATGAGGCTCATCGAAGCGTTTTGGTTCTTTGTGTTTCAGGGTTTTTTTACTTTTTTAGCTGTTTTACACTTCAAAAAATTCTTTTTCCTCACAAGGAAAGGTTCCCTATGTGGGCTCTTGGGGATGCTGAGATGGCTGGTCTGTAGTTTCATGCTCTTCTGGCTTCCCACCTGATGTTGGGTTTCCTCCCTCAAAAGCCTGTGATTCAAGGATGAGGTGAATTGATACACGAATTTCTTGTGATAACAGGAAATTTGGTCATGATTATTCCCAAGCAACTTTATTAAAGGCAGTATGGAGGACATGTGGTTTAACCTCGCATTGGTTTTGCGTCTTAATTTTAAGGAAAAACATTACTTGTACCAGTGTAAGTAATATTTTCTGAATCAGGGAATTAAAATACTGCTATATTCATGTGTTTAATGGAGCAAATTTTAGGTCAGTATGGCACTCCAGAATTACCCAACAGTTTTGTTGTTAATTTCAGTGGAACAAGATTGAATATTTAAAGAGCAGATATTCCTACTGGCAAATTGCTACATAGAGAAGCACTTTTGGACACTGAAATAACACTGTATTAATTTACTGATTTATTGATTTACCTTTCTTTAGCTCTGGACACTCTTTACTTCAAAGGCAAGATACATGATTTAGAAAGTACTCTACTATACTTAATCCTCTTTAGGAAGGAATAATGCAAGCCACTAAAAATAAATTAGTAAGGTATAGTCCTACTTCAGCATTAGATCTGCTCTGTGTCAAAACAGGTGAACAAATGGGGAAGATCAAGGCAGCATTTAAAAAACTTATGAAGACAGCAAAGACATTTAGCAAAATTAATCTAGAGAAGAAAAGCAAAGTGCAGGAGAAGGGTTTGGAAGAGGAAATTAGTGTAAGTACAAAAATATCTTAATTTTCTGTACTTTTTAAAGACTGCTTAAATGTTTATAGGGTGTTATATGTGAATGTTGAGTTTATTGAGAAGCTTCTCTGTGTTTCCTTCACAACACAGAATAAAATACAAAATTTCCAAAATTTTACCTGATTTAAAGCGTCTTTACTCAGGTAGAGCTCTTATGCTTTGGCTTTTCTAGAACGGTTGGTTGTGAAACCAAATCTGTTGCTTTCCTTTTCCGCAAGGAAAGTGGGGGAAAGGCAGAGGGGTATCTAGTGATAGACACGGCTGTTCTCATTTCAATTCTGTTCACTAGCATAAGATAGTTAAAACCACATCATCATGTCTGTAGATGCTTGTTAAAATGAATGCAAACTCCTGATTCAGGCTGTCTTATTTGCTCAGCCTGATGAGGAGCCTGTTGCAAAAGGGGCAATGCAAGTGTTACAGAATTGAACAGTCTGCTCAGAACAACTTTTCTGACACTTTCCATCTTAGGGAATAGAATAAGTTCTTGTCTTATTGCCACCCTTGGATGTCTGCAGTCTCATCCTGAGGTGGATATGTCCTATGAACTTTATCTACTTTCCTGATGAAAGCTTAATGCTTCAGCTGATGAAGTCTGAATGCAAGCTTTGTATTCTATTATCAGAAAAATAATTTGTTGATTGGTTGTCCTTCTTTTTATCCTTTATTTTTAAAATAACTGTGTTTTTTATATAATTTGTGGTTTTCTGTGCAGTGTCAGTGAACATGAGGTAGCTGTATTTTTAAGTCTTTTATGTGGTGTGTTTGTTGTTTACAATATGTTATAGTTTTTGCTACCACTTACTTTGCATTGTAAGCAACAATGTATTCTTCATAAAACTGCAACCTTGTTAAATATTTTGGTAGATGATGCTTTGCACTGTGGCAGGAGAAGAGGCTAAGTGCTTGACCTGCTGACCATTGTTCTTAACACATTGTCAACACAGAGTCCCTCATGATGTGCACATTCTGTTCAAAATCTGTCTTCTGATTTAATAATAAAAGAATTTTGTTAATATGTACTCTGTTCCCTGAGGAAACAAAGTATGTGATGATTAATAATCTCAAACATTTATAAATATTTCCTCTGAGTATTTTGCATTGCTTTGCAAAGAGTAAGTTCCACAACATTTTTCTAACATACTTTAAGTATCTTCTATTTATCTTTTGTATTTGAATCCTTCCTGATATGCTGTTTCCATGTAGCTAAAATGAATCACCTAACCTTACATATCACCTAAACCCCCTGCATTAGGCTTTGGATATGTCCATGCAGAAGATGAAGATGACTGCCCTATACGTGGGCATGCACAACTTTAATTTAATCTCATTAGCTCCCACGCCAGCAGAAGTGCAAGTGCAGCAAATGCCTTCTGATCCAAGAACGCATCGATTCCAGGCACGCCACTGTAGATTCCTTGCTTTGGCAACCAGGCTGGCTAGATGAAAGCTATCATGTTCCACAACTGAAGACAAAAATATTCATGCTCAGAATTTAATTTCTGGGTAGCTATTTTACCCAGGTGAGCTCACATGCACCATTAACCCATACATAGGAAAAGTCATTCAGATGATAATGTTTTCCTGTTTATTATTATTATTATTATACAATTTTTTTACAAAGCAAACATTATCATTAATTTAATACACCCGGCTTTTTGGACACCAAATAGATTTTCATCATTAATACAGTTTATACAGTAGTGTGAAAGTATTCAAATCAGTGCCAGAAACACAATTTCTAGCGTTCTTGAGGATAGACTTAGAAACGAAGAAGATAACAGAATCTGGAACAAAATACTTTTAAACCGCTGTGTAAGTGAAATCAGAGCTTACCCCCAGGTATCAAAATTGTGATTCTAGATTTTAAACCCAAGTTTAATAAAATTTGGACTTTAGAAATGTGACTGGTTTTAGGATCTTCTTAATAAAGGCAATTATATTTTTCACATTTTTAAAAATGCCCTGGGCCTTGCTATTAGTTGATAAAGTAATATTCCTGATTTTTTGTTTTTTTTTCCTTTTATACTTTGGATTGCAGTACCCAAGCTGAAAAAAACAGAGCTTTGGGAGAAAAGGAATGAGAGTGGCATATTTATGTAAACATCATCTTTGTGTTATAAAAATACTGTATCCATGCTGAGATGTATGTGGCAGACAATCCATTCAGATGTTAACCTTGGCAGCATGTAGGAGTGTTTAAACAGTATAGATTAATAGCTCGGAAACCTTCTCTTGCATTACACTATTTATTTATTTATCTATTGATTTATTTATTTATTAGTATCAAGCACAGTTTTTTTGTTGTTGCATTTGTGTTTCAAACTCAAGAGTAGAGTGTGTGGCTCCAAGTCAGGGAAATGGATACCCTAGTTTTCGATGCTTGGGTCCTGTGTATGCCATGAATATCAGACCTTTAGACGTCCATAGTGCTGGGTCAGGATGACTGCAAAGAGTAGTGTAGAAAGAGGCCTGGTAGTGTTTATCATCTTAGGTAATCTTAAGTAATTATGTATAGTTACCCAACATATTTCTTTCACTTTGATGCCCAGAAATCTGCCATATTAATGGCTTAGAATCTATTTCTCTTTACTTTTATTTTTTTAAATGTAAGCATTCAAATAAAATGCATATTTGTATTTAGTTCTTTTACTGTCAGTGGGGAATACAATTCCACTGTAAAGAAAATAGACAAAATACAGTGAGATGACTTATCAGCCTTGCTGTTGCTAGAAGCAGTGTGCAGGGGATAGGTGCCAGGGAACACTGTGAAGGTCTCAGAGCTGTTGCCAGGGGAACTCCAAGTTGCATATTATAAACGTTGGGTTTTTTCCTGAAAAGAGAACAAATGTCTCTTGGGCACTTTGACTGGATCCTTTGCTCAGAGTCGTGGTGAAGTCTTAAGATGGAGAACTGAAGATCAAGCAGGATCTTGTGTCAGCCCTGGAGTTACCATGTTTGATTCAGGATTGGGTTTACTGCAGATGCCAGGTAATAGCATTTCCAGCTCCTGTCACCAAGGTCAGTCTTAGTTTTCTGCCTCTGAATAGGGACTAATTATCATTGATAATTAGAGCTGATTAGGAAAGCTGAGAGATACATCATTTCCCTCCATGTGGGTTGGGTTTGTTTTACTCTTTCTATGCCCAAGTATTTTCATGTTTATAATTCTTGTATAGATCTATTTCTCCTTCTGCTATTTTTTTTTTAAAGTTGCATTTAGGACGTTCTTATTAACTTTCAACATTTCAAACATTCATTCATCTTTTGGATGAATTTTTTTTTTTTAAATCTGTGCTGCTTCTGTTGGTGGAGACTGCTTCTTGGAATAAGCACGGTAAAATGCAAAGTGGTTACTGGGTTTATCTGACCATAGCTTAAATTTATGCTAAGGAGGGAGGCTCTGTCTTAAGCTAATGGGGAGAGAGCGAGCCATCCCTTACTTCAGATACTTGCTTTAGGATGGGCTGAGTCACCAGCTAGTGACAGATAAGCATACCTGGTACTTGGTGAACCCAGCCTGCAGCTTCCAGGCATGCTTTCCTAATGGAGGTGTCACCTTCAGTGCCTAAAACTACATCCAAATCTCTGCACATACTTGGCACTAATTGTTCACATCCTTTAAGCTTGTTGAATTGTCAAAGATGACAGTCCCTGTGAAGGGCAAGCAGTTTGCTGTTTGCTCCCTCCAAAGAATAAATTATTTAGGAAAAAGGAAGAAAAAAAAAAAAGAAAAAAAGAAAAAAAAGAAGAGGAAGGGAATAGGCACGGCTCTAACAGCAGCAGAGAGGGCTTTGCATTTGCATGAGAAAGAAGTTCCTGGTAATCTTAGGGAGACTTGAGTCATTTGTTTGCTAGGGAAAATGACTTCCCAGTCTACTGCAGCAGTTCCTGCCTGTAAGTGAAAGGGGAAACATTATTTTTAAGAGGCATCTGTTGTTGGTAGATCAGGGAAGGTAGGAATGTAGATAAGAGACTCTAGCCGTGGAGTTGCCCTTCTTCCTTTTGCTGTATCACTGCCCCACCACTTCACTGATTTACAGAGGAAGAGCTGCATTTACTCAGAGCGCTCTACAGCATGCAGAAAGGCATTTCAGAGCTTGCAGAGATAGCTTAAAGAGGATTAGGGAACAAAGAGATTCCTCCTCATCTAGTGATTTTCTAGGAACTGCTGGGTTAGTACTGCCTCTTACATGAGATATTTTGCATGAGGCACCATCCAGTTTTCATTCTGCACAAAGGGTTTTATTTTATCTTCCTTTGGAAAGATTCCTGAAATTGTCATGTGCAGATAATTAGAAGAAACACAGTGGCCGTAACATCCATGTCTACCGATTTCCATTTATGAAGTTACCCATTGACTGTTCAACTGTTACGCTTAAATGGTTTCACAGTTGAAACCACTATGAGTACAATCAATTTAATTGTGTTCTGTTAATTCAAGTGTAGTTTTTTGTACATTGCTGTATGGGCATTAGATGGAGAATTCTCCTTGAAATTAAATAATGTACTTAAAATCCCCTGAGTAACTGCAGTAACTACTCTCAAGTGCAGTTGTATAGCACACATAGTGATATGTCTCTTTGTAACCTCAGTGTTAAAAAGATTATGGCATTTGAGAAGGTAATGGCTCTATCTGAAGATCTTCCATGGCTGGACTTCACAGAATTCACACATGTACATAAACCTGACAGTACTACTAGAATAAAACTTAAGATTCATAAGCTACTGCAATGGAGGGGCATTTGAGTATCACTTTGGAAATCACGTTTCACATAATTTAAGAATATGGGGCCAACGTTTCTCCCATGGTAAATATGGGCACTAATCACAAGACTTTCACAAATGTGAGCTTCCTTTTTGCTCAAACATATTCTGCTCTAAAATTTTAATTTACTGACCATGTCTCCAACAGTAACCTTCAACTACCTTGTGAATTCATGTTGTCTGGGAGCAATTAAATGTTCCTTTGAGCATAATAGTAATTCTTATATTCTAGATGTGAGACTATATATTTAGGTCATATTACACAGCTTTGTGTGTAAAATATAGTTTCCCTTATTCCATACTGAATAGAGAGATTGAGGTACCTCCAGAAGCAATGTACCCCATTCTAAAACAGCTGGGATAAACTTTGTGGAGTTCCCCTTGCCACACACACTGATTCTAGCAGAAGTCTAGATGACTAACTTATGCTTAGAACTTTAACTCTGGCATGTTTCTGGTCAGGTGAAATGACTCCTATTTATGCTGTAGTGAACCATTCACAAGCTTTTTCCATTGGACTTCTTGAAAACATCGGTGCATTTGTTTCTGGTAGACATTGTTTCCTGAAATTCTTGTGGAGCAATTAATAAAGGAAATCTAAATTATAGTGAAACTTTCCTCAAGCACACTAAAAGCAACAAGTCTGCAAGAGTGCCTGCAGATCCAGTAGAATTAGAATAGGGGAAGAGATGGAGATAAGACCATAGCAGACGAGCTAAATGACGACTTTGTGTTGATGTTCACTGTAAAAAAGGAGCTGTAGACATTTTCATGATGAAAATCTTGTGATTGAAGAAGAATTAAATCTTGTGGATTTCTTTGTGGGGGACATGGTGGAGATTCTGTTGAAAATAAAAAGACTGTAGATGATGTTATGGAACAAATTGACAAAAAGTAACAAGTCTCAAGAATGAGAGAGTGTTCAGCAAAGAGTTCCCACAGAACTTATGGGTGGGTACAATGAGAGTGCCTAACCTCTTGCTTAAAACTGACTTGGACTCTGAGGACTGGAGGGAAGCAAATGTAGTGCTGTTTTTTATAACAGTCTCTTGGGTACATGTAGGGAACTACAGGCTTAATGTCTCTGGTCATGCAGAGACCAGAGACGTAGATGAAATTCAGTACAAATAAATGTTAAGTGATGCTTGTATGTGAAAAAACAATACTAACTTAACAAATAGAATGATAGACCTTGAGCTGCTGACCATTACTGCTGAAGAGCAAGATCTAAGGGTTATGGTGGATAGCTCTATGAAAGCTTCAGATAAATGTACAGGAGTGGTCCAAAATCAAATAGAAATGTAGGAAAGTAACAGAAAACTAAACATGAGAGCATCACTGTGTAATTGTAACATTACACAAGGTGCTTGTACATTGAATACTGTGTGCTGTCCTGGTCTTCCTGTCCTGAAAAGGGTGTAGTGGAACTGGAAAAAGTTCAGAGAGAGGCACCAAGGATAATCCAAGGTTGTTATGCTTGTTATTATATTTTCATTTTCTAGTGTTATCACAGTGTCTACAACAGGATAATATATCAAAATGGACTACCTTAATGCCAAGAAAGAGGTTATTTTCTAACTGGCGTTGTGACATTAATTTTATGATACGAATCCTTCATGTGTTGTCTAGATAGGGCTGACAATAAATAACTTCTGCGGTAGCTTCTCAGCTGAAGTATTCACAATTTCACATACTGTGCATCAATTTTGCTTTATCCTAAACATGTTATCACAACCCTATCCTGCTCAAGTAGGATGTTTCTTTTCATCTTTTTCATAAAGAAAGATACAGTCTTCTTTTAGAGGGTCTCTAAGAACCTTGCATGTTTCAACCATAAAGCTTCATTTTTTGAATTGGGCTTACAAAAAGGATTTCCTCTGAGATTGTGAGCTTTTAGATATCTGTGTTTGCACAACTCAGTTATAGACAGAGAGGTCTTGGGTGGATGGTGGTGGTGGTGGTGTGTGCTTTTAATAAGTCTGGTTTTCCTTTTAGCTGTAAATTTGCTGTGAAAAGAACAAGCATCCAAACAGCACTTTATTGTCTATAGCAGCACATTGTTAGCAGAACACCTCAGGGGCAGGGGAGATGTGATTTTCTACTTCATAGAAGCACCAGCAGGCAGAATTCTCAATCTCTTTTTGTTTTTTTTCTCCTATAGTGTTTTCATCAGGCATAGGAAACAATAAGCAATTACTAACAAACTGCTTTAATTGTTTATTTTAAAGTTCTGAAATAGAGGTGAAAGACACGCTTTAGGTTTTTTCTTTCTTTGGATATTCTACAAGAAATCTACTAATTTTTTGTTGTTTTTCTTTGTCTCTAATACTTTTGTCCCCAAGAAACATGTAAAAATTTGAAGAAATATGTGTTCTGTAGATGAAACATTGTATAGTGAAGGTTGCAAAATGCTTATTTTAGCTCTGGCTTACATTCTTATAATGACAAACCATAAAAGTATAATGAGCTGATATGGTCCTATGCATGAGCACTTGCTGAAGATTTGTTTTGCCTAGAGCCAATTTCCAGCGCGCGCGCACACACACACACACAAAAAAAAAACCAAAAACCAAACCCAACCAAACCAAAACCAAACCCAACAACAAAAGCATATTCAAGCATACTGTGTTTGAGGTAGACGCTTTTTAGAAAGGCATCTGAGTGAACCACTGGAAATCATTGGCCAATCACCTGAAACATAAGTTCATTGAAGTGCAAAATCAGCTTCTGACAGAAATATCCTAATCTGCATGGGAAATACTTTATTTCAGTTTATTCAATGAGTTCTATTCAGTGATTTGTTCCATAAAAGTTAAGAAACAATTTGAAATTAGAAAAGCCTGAAAGATGGTCTTATTTTTAATTTTCAGTCTATGGTTAAAATACAATATGAGAGAGGCTACTGCTTACTAGTTCTAAAATTTTAAAGACTGGGCTAACCAAAATCAATCTATTTAAATTGCAAAATATAGATAGAACATCCTTTGTATTTGAAATTATTGTAAGTTTTGTTAGATTTTTTTTTTAATGTCTCTAGCGCCCTTAAGTGTTTTGATTAAATAATATGAGTGAGAATCACTACATGTCGCGTTAGCTGTTGAATTCCAAGCAAAAAGTTTGCCTTCCCTTTTTAGTCAGTGGGAGAAGATAGCCATTATAAGATGGCAAATCATCTCATCATTAGACGGAGAAATCACTCAGCAAAGTTGCCTCTTATGTCCACTGACTATAAACAGAACCTCAGTTACTGGCTGAGGCTAGGTGCTTAACTTTAGATGGATGAAGTTAAGTGAGATTACTCCCTGACTAAAAGTAGTTTAATATTTTTTTTTCTGTTTACTTAAACTGAGATACAATTTTCTGTCCATATGCATAGACCCAAATAAAAGAATAAGATTTAACCATTATCCAGTTAGTAAGAAATATTCTGTTCACTATTTTCATACTTAATAAAAAGTAAAAATTAAGAATTTGAATTAATTTGTACTAAGTGACAGAATTATATTGGTCACTGTTTATGGGTATATTGTGTCTAATGCTCCTTGGTTGCAAAAAGAGATGAAAAATTATACCAGCCAAAAAGACTCAAATTTTCTTTAAAGAAAAACATCTACAAATGAAAAACAAGATTAAACTCGGAGATTTAAGTCAAGATCTTCTACTTATTGATTTAACTCCTGATTAAATTTGATGATTCCAATCATTTTGATTTAAATCTGTACACTCTGACATAGTGAACTGTCCCATTAATTTTAATGAGTCTATTCCATGTGCAAAGCAAAGCAGCTGCGCAAGTCTTTGCAGGGAGTAGTCCTTGGAGCATAAGGTTTCCGTTTTAATTATTAGCTAGTCTTGGTTTTAGTGTTACTTTAGAGTTTCATTTTTTCTTTGAAGAGATGATACACATGTTAACCACTTCAGCTACAAGTTATACCTCAGAAGTGGGATTGTTGAAGACTTTCTTCTCTAAGTGACCAAGTGAGTCAGAAGATTTTGCTTGGTTCCTTCAACAGCTGGGCTGTGAACTAGACAGAACTTAAGGAAAGATGAGAGTAAAGAATTAGAATATTTGTGGTTTTATAAAACCACTTCTTCAAATTCTAAGCCTGTTAACAGGGAAAGAGAGAGGTTTGGGGGGCGGGGGGGGGGGGGTGTTTGGGTTTGTTTTTTTTTTTTTAACATCTATCATTTTGGTACCCAAAGTGCCAGTATCAAATGGCTGTGGAAATTCAAGTTCAAGCTAGGACTGGAAGCCAAATTAATTGACAAGCTATTTGTATTGTATTTCTGATTCAAATAAATTCAGTAGTGTAGTACATTTTGCTAGATTTATCACTGGATTTCAAAGGTCAAAGGACTAAATTGATGACAGCTGACAAAATTGTATGTTTTGTCAATATGCTTGCTAGTACTCCTAGCAAACCTGCTCAACGTGTAAGTCAAAATTAATCTTCTGAAAATGTCAGCTCTTTTAAGAAATCTTCAACAAATAGATTTGTGGTATTGTCCTGAAATATTTAAGGTTAGCTTTTTCATGCTGGAGTGAAATCTAACCTGCTAGTTTATTATTGCTCAGAAAATAGGGACATATGCCGTAGCAGGAATGAACAGATCACTTTAGCAGAAGTCCAGACATCCGGTAGGCAAATGTAAGTGTAATAGTATTCCCAAATCCTTGTATTTAAAAAGTAGGTCAGGAAGAATAGAGAAGAAAAGACATCAGTGGTTTAGTGTACATGTAAAAAGTAAATGAATCAGGTAAGGTTCAGCTAGACAGGCTTCCATTATTGGGCTGAGAAAGATTGCAGGATGTGTGTATTCAGTCTGTCAGCATGACTTTATCAGGAAAAAGAAAAAGTGCCTTTAGCTCTTAAACTGACACAAAAGGGATGTTTTCATTATAGACAAACAGGATTTTACAAACTTGCTGATATCTTGGTGTGGCACCTGGCGTTCTAAATGTTAGAAAAAGTAGCTTGAGCTGTCAGGGCTTTGAGGCACAATATTTTTTTAAATGCAAGAAATGTCATGAAGATTTCATTTTATTTATTTTATTTTATTCTATTTCTGCAACTGTCTTTTTTTTATGATACACCATTAGCAAGTATTCTGAAAACAGCACTAACAGAAGTTGATAATGTTTCATTCTCAGCCCATGTGAATGAATGGGTCTTTCTCAGCTCTTGGTTCAAAAGGCAGCAGCAGCTGATGTGAGTAGCTATATTTTTGGCACCCAACTCTGCTTTGTATGTGCTGCAGGAACCAGTTATTCACCTGCCTCTCTGTCCCTCGGTGAGTTCAGGCCATGCAGCAGTGCTCTGCCCTGCTTATTTTTTACTTACTGACAGCACTTCAAGTGATTGAAAGAAAGAGGTGAGGGAAATAGTCCTCATTTATTTTCTTATAAATCCCCCAAAATGTTCAATAAAGATAGTGTGATGTTTAGAGAACATGTGCTGTTGAAGTGTGGAAATATCTTTAATTGCTAGTGCTGTGGGATGAACTACAGAGCTTCCTCTAGGAGCTCCAGCGTGTTAGTAAAGGCCCTGATTTTGTGAGACATTTCTGTTCACATTTAAGCCTACTTCACAACCTTCTAGGCCTTGCTAAAAAACATAAAAATTTCCTGCTAGTTAATCTCCAGCAGTTATAATCTCAATATGTGTATGTATTTGTGTGTGTGCACTTGAAATGCAAATCTCTTCAGTGTTTTTTTAGAATCCAGAGGTTATTTTATGTGACCGGCATTTAAACACTATCATGCTTGAGCCTCACTGAAGTTGGCAGCATTACAGGTGTTATTTTATGTGACCTGCATTTAATCACAGATGATCCGTGAGTCTTGTTAAACATGGTAGCATTACAGAGATCCTATTTTCATATTCTCTGATGTAGTAACAAGAAACCTTTGTGCCAGTGGGACATATACTTATGTTTCCTGATTTCCTACATCTAGCTAATTAGTTTATCCTGGAAATTTCAAGCAAAGGATGCTTCCATTCCTTGTCAAACTCCTCCTATTTCAAAAATCAGAATGAAAACATTTTACTTCCAGAGCTGATCTAGATGCAAAGATTCTCTTTCCCTGTCTCTCCACCTCTGCCTCTTCCTCTCACTCCCACCTTCTCTCTCTCCCCACTCCTCCCTTTCTCTCCTTCTCCCCTTACATATGGCTGAAATCTGTAAAATTCTGTTATATAAAATATTTTTTACATCTGACATGCCTAAAGAGAACACACATTTTACTGAACACTTCAGAAAATACAGAAGTATTTTTAACTGTTTACTTTAATTGTTATATTTTGTTGATTATTATACAAGTATTCATTTTAACCAGGTATTTACTTTAGTTCATGATGGCAGAAAAAAACAGCATTTCCCCTTAAAATAAGCCTTGTTAACTGCCCCTACTTGAAAGACCTGAGGATTACAATAGGAATGTTATGATATTTATGTATTATACCATACTGCTGTAGCTGTGGTTGACAGCAAGATTCACTGGGTTTTTTTTCAATTCTCTGTCACATGTTCAGCTTAATTTTATCTCTATAATTATCATGCTCCAAAGGTTTACACCAAGGCTGCACTCCATGAACAAGGTCATTTAACAAGTTCAGCAAATCCTAGGGCCACATTTACACTTGAGAAGAAGCCTGAATTCTTGGTGGCAGATGACATTTAGGTGTATGGAGTAGGACCTTTTACACATCGGGGTCCTTAGTAGCTAATTTAACAGACGTGAGTAGCTGTCAGCACCAAATGTTGTTTGATAAAGTTAGCCTCTCTTTCTCAGTTCAGAAAAGCTTGCTGACTTACTGCTTACTCCTCAAACCAAATGTTTTTAGAATTATTACATGATGTGGGTCAACAACATGTATTGCAAAATCAAAATGTGTTGCTTATCCGTATTTGATCAGAGAACTCACATAACATTTAATCAGATCTGTGCCATGGTTTATACTTCCTGTAAAATGAGATTGTGACACTTAATATTTATTGTATAATGCACTGTATAAATATTTTATCAACCATATATTGCAACGCTTTTAACATCACCAGTCTACATTGTTCAGCACAAAGAAAACATGCATGAATTTTTGAGAATATTCCACATTCATGCAGTTACACATTTTTAAGTCTTATCAGCAGAAAAAAAAAATGGTCTTAAGGGCATAGTGATGAGCACAGCTTTAATCTTTGGTCATGGAGTGGTCTTTGTTGGCAGTAAATGGTTTCATTATTTTTGTCACACTTTCACCCTTGGGGGTCGAGGAGAAATGGTCAAGGCACATTTCCAGAACCTGCTCCAATAATTAATCTTATTTATTTTTTTCAATATTTTTCTACATATTCTTTATTTGACTTTACATACTCTACAGCTAATAAAAGCTTGTTACATGGTGTGTGACAAGCTAAAGTTTCACCTAAGGTGTATGCAGAGTACTTCATACTTTCTCAGGTAAAGAGAGAGTATTGTTGAGAGTGGGAGTGTTCTTCACCTTTCCATAGCCCGAGGTGTACTCCTCAGTGTGTGTATACGTGAGCGTGTTTGCAGTATATGTAATATCTGAGAAATAAGAGTCATAATTACCCTTCCTAACATGAGAACGAGTGTTTGAAATTATGATAGGTCTTTTCTTTTACATAAATTACTTGCCTCTGTTAAGGTATAAACTGTTTCAGAGTGGATAAGAGCTTGGAGATTAAGTTGCTTAATCCTGTGCAGTCTTTTTTCACATTAATCCCTTGCCTTATTTTGTCTTAGATGCCTCAATAATTGTCATGACTTACACCTGTATTGTCCTTTAGCAGTGGCTTTTTATTCCAGATGGACACAAAAAGAGTTGCTTCTTTTTGTGAAGAAGTAAGAGAAGAAGCAAGACCAGTACTTACTTCTTTTTTTTTAGCTTCTTTTTCCACCAGGAATCCTCAGTTTTAAGTTCTAGAAAAGTTTCCAGTGTGGCTTGTTGAATCCATCAGGAGGACCCCGTGCCAAGAAGCATTTTTGTTCCTTGGAGGGGAAAATGAACCAGAGGCATACAAACACTAGAAAAAAATAGTGAGAAGGGGAAATAGGTGAGAAGGAGGGAAAGAGAAGAAATAGAAAATAAAGAATAGGTTGTGAAAGAGGGAGGAAGATGGATTAAAAGAAAACATGTCAGGAGTTGTGCTATATAAATGGCGGGCAGACGCAGCCATCTGTCAATCTGCCGTGGTCAGAGGCTTCACTGGAGGATGGGACTGGCCGGGCTGTTTACATGTGAGGGTGGCTGATTTCAAACCACAGCTAAACTGAGTCCTTCTCTGAAAGAGGAAAGGGTGACTACTTTTATGTACATCTATGTTTTTCCATGAATCAATCATATGTATGTATGTCCTGTATCTACATTTTGATGTTAGCAACAAAGAATGGTTATTTTTAATGACGCTTTTTATTAAAATTAATTCAATTTACCAAAAAGAAAAATTCAAAAATCTGTTATATTTGTATGTAGCAAGTCAGCAATGGAATAATCAGCATAAACACGTGGACTTTCAGTGAATGAAGTGACAGAAGGAGAGTGAGATCAACCCTGCCATGAGTTTGAAATAAATGTTTTTATCCTAATTTTATATCAAAATTGGGAACTCTACTTTTAACACATTCTTCTGTTGTTACATTTGATACATTGCCATCTTTCTCCGCTGCATTCTCAGAACTTCTAGGAGACAGTGTTCACCTTTGCTTTAAGCAATGTGTATTGAATTAAAAAATATATCTTTTTGTTGCTGTTGTTGTATTGCTGCTATTTCGTATTACGTTACCTGCTTGATATTTTTCAGCAGGATCAGTCGGAGTTGCAGACAAAGCTGTTAGGAAAAAAAAACCAGGAAAGACACAGAATAGTTTCAAAGACGAGATGTCACCAAGAGAAACGGGAGGCCCTGTGAGAGTAGTGGCAGTGCTAATAACAGGGAAATGTCAACCTCGATCCAGGTGGGCTAACAAGATCCTAAAGCTTAGGACTGAAAGAGAAAGAAAGCTTAAAAGTGCCTCTTAACCCAGGAGAAAAAGAGAGCCAGCCAAAACTTCTGGAAATGTTTTTCTGACAAATTTCTGGAAAAGACTTGGCAGTGGGTTTATGATTCTTTTACTTTATCCCAGCTACACTTGCAGTGAAAGGACTATATTTAAATAAGAACTTACAGCCTGAATCATTAAACACATTCCTCGTTTCAGCAGGAGTTAGGGATGCTAAACACTGAATGTTCTAAATATTTCTGAGGTTCTGGACCAAGCTGCATAAGCCACTTACTGCTTTAATCCTCATTGAGGAAATAACTAATATATTATTTTGGTGAAACACTTTCACTATCTTTAAAAATCTTTGTGTTCCAGAGAGAAGGGTTTTTTTTCCAAGTACAGTATCTGCAGGGCTTGTCTTACTTTCTGGAGTAGTGAACAGGAATTTTTCCTGATCCAGACCGAGAAGAATCAGTTCATAAGGGAATTTACCTCAGAGCAAGGCGGAAGAGTCCAGGCCTACCAACTGAGGTACATGGTAGGGAGAGGGTGAAGGGATCTAAATTAGTGATATAATGAACAAAGTGTGTGGCGACTTACATGTGAGTAAACTGCAGAAGGACCATGCTGATCATCTCTAGAAAGAGATGGGCAGTATCTCTGGAGAGAGGTCATGTCTTAAGGGAGACAGGACAAAAGAAAGCGGCACATACTAAAAGAACCCATCACCTGAGATCTCTTGATTTCAGCTGTTCAACATGTAGCATGTTAAACAAGCCTGTTCATAAATATTAAAGATCTCCTTTGTCCCAAATGGCTTTTAGCTTTGTTTAATAGCTTAAGCACAGTGTTCAGGAATCATCAAAGAATAAGAGCACTGCACTTTGGGAAATATTAGATAAGGCAAACCTGCCGGCACGGCTAGTTTCCTGTATTGCCCCTGCTAATGTAATAGTTCTTTTGAACACTGGAAACACAATTTGTGTTTGCTTTGCTTTGGTTTAGTTCCAACCACCTGAGAAATGTAGTGCTTTGCTCTTTTAAGTGTATTAAACTATTCTTGTGGAGTGAATTATGTTGATAGCTTGTTTTCTTGGAGGAGAAGGCAGCCATAAAAATGATTTGTGACCTTTTTTTTGAAAAGATGGACTTCAGACATCCAAGTCATTAGGATTTGTCCAACATGAGGCCCTTTCACTTGCTCAAGTAGACTGCTATTAACCCTTACCACTCTTTGGTTTTTTGGTTTGTCATACATTGTCCCTTTTTTACAGCCATTCTGAAGGTGGTGGTTAAAAAAAAAAAAAAACACCTGAAAAATATGGTAAGGACATCTGAATCACTTCATATTCTTATAAACTGATCTTTGGGACTTGTGTGAAGGAGAAAAAAGCTGTTAATATATGTAGAATTAACTCTGATGAATTATTCAACATGTAGGAATATAGTGTATAATCTCTGAATAATCCTCCCATCTCAAACCCTTCAGTTCTTTTGGGACTGAACAATGCTGGCTGATAGTACTGAGGGTTGTAATACATTGTGATATGTCCTGTCTCATTCTAGTACAGGTAAATTAAAAGCAAATTTATTTCTAATTAGCCAGGCGGATTGCTCAAAGGACTAGGTCTGCTAGGTAGTATTCAAGCTTTTAATTTCTTGTCATCTGAAGTTGAGGTTATATATCATTGATTATTTGAATATTTGAAAAATTAAGAAAGTCTTAAGAAAATGTAATGGACAGTTTGAGAAATTATGGTAGCTTGTGTTCAGAGCCATTATAAGAGAGATGTTCACTACAGCATGTTATTTATGTATTTAAACAAAGATGTGGTTTTTGCTAACTATTCTGAGCAAAAAGTTAGGAAGTGCCAGTTTATCAGAGCTTTATCAGAGCCTGACATATGTGTTCCTTGGAAAAATCTATTTTGTGTTTTACCCCGCTTGTTTGAGGGGTTTTTTTTTTTTTTTGCTTGACTTGACTTGAAAACACAGCAATGCCTTCTCACTGGGATACAATGCCCAGTTTGGTTTGTGAGTAAACCAGTCAGCTCACAACAGAAACCCAGTCCAATATGTTAGGTTTGGGCTTCAGTTAATCTGCCATGGTTCATGAAGGAAATTTCAGAAGGGTCACAGAAGTAAATATGCTCCAATGGTGATGTGATCGTAAAGTGTGTTATTTGAGGCACTTCTGGTAAACGGAAACTAATTACATTGTGCAGAGAACTTCTCAGACTTTTTTTCTGCAGTGCTGCACAGACCTTTGGTCTTCTGTCTTCTGGAGGGATTAACTAAAACTGGAATAGGCATTGAAGGGAAAGAAAAATTAAAAAGAGCTGTCGAGAGAAGACTAAGAGGCCTTGGCTTATTTAGCCTTCTAAAATGAACGCTGAGCTGGTTGATCTTCATGCATGATTAGCAGGGTAAATAACATAGAGGAGGCCTGTTTAAGCTAAAGAGTAGCATTAGCACAAGAATAAATACATATACACTACTTATGAATACATTTAAGTCAGAGATTAGGAGAAATATATAAGACATTTTTGGATAGCTTTCTGCTAGGATACTAAGACCAAGCTAGCGATCAACTATCAATATGATCAATTTATGAAGGAGCTTGTGAATCATGGAGGTATTCAGTTTTCTACTTTAGTGAACAAGATAAAGAGACAGAATTATACCTTTGGGCCATCCTTATTTTTATTATGCACTTAACTGGATATATTAGCCTTGAGATGTTTTCTGTAAGAGTTTGCCGTTCTATCAAAATTACCACAGGATTACTTTACTTGAGGCCTGAACTCTCTTTTATTCATGCTATGAGTCTGCTGTACACTTTAAAGCCACCCTTCTGTCCTTATTCCATGCCTCCTCTTATGGTATCCAAGTGCCTTCCAGAAACATGTTGACTAATATGAATATAATGTGTCATACAAATTATTCTTTCTCTCTTTCTTTCTCATAGTCTTCAGGAAAAAGAGCGGTGATGCACACACACACAGGCACACAAAAATATGTGGGAAGGCATGCTGAGAAAATGGACTTTCTCATAGCATGTGTGGGTGAGGTGCTGAGATTAAGCAGACTTTCATCTCGTACTCTTATATTGAGATCCATGTTCTGGTCAAGTTATAGGAGAGAGGAGTGCGGAGCGTCCTGACTGCATTCCTCAAACCAGCACCTGAGGAAAGGTTTTAGACACTCCAGCAATCATTAAGAGTCATGTTCTCGAAGGCAGAAGTGTCAGAGGATGTAAGCAGGCATACTGGGCCTTTCAGAAGCATTTTTGTAAGCCTTTCATTTCAATCAGCTGGAATTGAGCACTGAAAATCGAGCCAGTGATCTGCCTCATTCGATATGTACCTAACTCAGCAAATTTCTCAGTGAGATCCTTAAAGACAAAGAATAAAATCAGTCTGCCATGATATTTTATAAGGAATCAACATCACGCAAGGATTAATGCTTGTAAACTTGTGAATGGTTGGGGTTTTTTAAATTATATGTTTACATAAAGCTTAGCTTGATATTGCTTGTTGGTGTAATTGTAGTCTAAAGGAAGGTGTTTGCAGCAACCCACATTGTGGAGAAAATGCAATGTTTGTGTTTGTAACGTCTGTAATCTCTTGAGAGTGCTTAGTTTCATGTTTCTGTGGGTTGCAGCGCTGTGTAAAGCAGAAATACTAAATGCAGGTATTGCTAAGTCCAAAAGATTATTTGTCAAGACAGAGAACAGTTTCCTTAGCAGCATTAGTGGTAGGACGTGTGGATTCCAGAATGCAGTACAGAAAAATATGGTACATTAATAGTCAGGTGTATGCTTAAATTCCACACTGACTCAATCAGGTTTTTTTAAAGGATAGTGGCAACACTTAAAAACAACCATCAGAAAAGCAAACTGATTGTGAGCACGCTGTTTCAGACTATCACAACTGAAACTGTCCTTCCTGGTTTCTGTACATTTGGGGCATATATTCCACAGTCATGTGTAGTTTAGGACAGCAGCCCTAAAATTAATTTTATAAAAGGCAGGTTGAAACAAACTGATCTAGTGGTAGGAAAAATCCAGGTACTAGTCAACTGCAATAATCACCATTATGATAAAGATTTATTAATGTACGAGGCTTCATGGAGGATGCTAACTCCTCTGTAATGTTCAAAATTAACTAGTACAGCTGGCAGCAGCTTCATCCCAAGCAAAAGACATCTGCATGTCTAACTGCAATGGCATCTGCATATCTTCTGGGAGTATGCAGGGTTAGACTTAGAGAGGCAGTAAGTGCTGGTACTTAAAACAGTAATTTGGATAGCACTAGGGAGATATTATACTCATTGAATAAAATTAACTGAGGGGCAGAGTGGAAAAAAATGCTAACTCTCTTCCTAAAATATGAATCATTCTGTCCAAATCTGACCAGTGACATAAACTGAAGTGATAGTATTTCATTAACTGTCTGTTAATTGGTTTTATATTTGGTGTATGGTGGATATAACTGTAATTGTTTTGACTGGTCTTGGCAAAACTTATACTGTAATGGATACTAATTGTCACCCTTTTTTAGCTCACTCTGTTAAGTTGCCAAAAATCAAATGGGTGTAAATTGAATTATCTTCTACTTCTAAATCTGTGATCTCTAAGTAAAGATATTCTGGTAGGTAAACTTGCTTTTCTGCTGCTCCTCCTTTAAATAAAAGGCACTTTAATTTCTAATGCTGTCAAACTAGAAATGCTTCCTCCACTGGAATTTGGAGAAAATAATTCAAAGTGGTCAAAATTGTCAAGCGAGATGTGAGGTGAGGTTCCCTCTCAGTCTGTAGTTACTGGTTCCTGGTTTTAAAAAGTAGAATAAAATAACATCAGACAGGTTATCACATTTCCTTTAATGTGAAATTCTGTGAATCTGCTGGATAAAGTGGTGTTTGGGCAAGGCTTAGAAATTGTGTGCAAATGTAAGTCAGCTCTGAAAAAAAGTGATAATTGAAACTTTGGCTGCTCTGCAGATGGTGTTTAAGCAGCATTACAAGCCTGACTCAAAACATGAAATAAGTGAAAGTATTCTTTTTTTCTTTTAAAAAAACCCAAAACATCGAAAAGCTTATCTTCCATTCAGCTCAGTAGAACATCTTTGAGGCAAGAGGAATTACAGTGTTTACCCAAAGTGGTACAAAGCAGTCACAAATTAGTCCTCAAAATGTCTGTCCATCCTCATCTTTCCAAACAGGTTTAGTAGGTGTCGTGGTTTAGCCCCAGCCAGCAACTCAGCACCACGCAGCCGCTCGCTCACTCCCCCTACCCCGGTGGATGGGGGAGAGAATCGGAGGAGTAAGAGTGAGAAACACTCCTGGGTTGAGATAAGAACAGTTTAATAATTGAAATAAAGTAAAACAGTAATGATAATAGTAACAATATTATAATAATAATAACAATATCCAAAGCAAGTGATGCACAATGCAATTGCTCACCACCCGCCGACTGATACCCAGACAGTTCCCGAGCAGCGATCGCTGCCCCCCAGCCAACCCCCCCAGTTTATATACTGAGCATGACATCATATGGTATGGAATAGCCCTTTGGGCAGTTTGGATCAACTATCCTGGCTGTGCCCCCTCCCAGTTTCTTGTGCGCCTGGCAGAGCATGGGAAGCTGAAAAGTCCTTGACTAGCATAAGCAATACTTAGCAACAACTAAAACATCAGTGTGTTATCAACATTCTTCTACTAAATCCAGAACACAGCACTATGCCTGCTACTAGGAAGAAAATTAGCTCTATCCCAGCCGAAACCAGGACAGTAGGTGATATCTTGGGACAGTCAGGTAGTTAATGTATTTGCTTCATTAGGTTAGAACAACACATGGAAGACAAATTCAGGTCTTATTAAATTAATTGAAAATTCTCATTAACTTCAACAAAACCCATGTATGGCACTTCAGACTAAATTGTCAATGGAGCAGCAGTTGCAGATCTGAATTTGTGTCTGTAGATTGCACACAGATTTGAATCTATTTTTTAATTTTAAAAATCCCTGTAAAAAGCGGATAGATATATCTATGTAACATTCAAACTCCAGAAGGGCATTGGTACTGGGTAACCCACTATACTAGTCAGATAATAGTCTGGTTAACTGAAGAAGCAGCAGAGCCCCTTATGCTCTGATCTTGAAAAGCAACATCATGTAGCTTAAATACTTCACACTAAGCTAAATCATCTGTGTATGTAATAATTTTATAAGCTGTGTTATCTTACTCCTGTTATGCCTATTACACTCTGGTTAATCACCCCAAGAGAATGCCCCACTGTTATAATAAAGGCCTTTTCAAACAATTCATCTTTCTTCCACCTCAGTCAGCAGCTATTTTGAGGCTTGAAATAAGCTTTTGTCCTCAGTTGTATGTCTGCTAATGTCAATAACAAAATTACTGCTGACCTCATAGAAAGTAAAACAAAGCCCTTAAGAGTTCCCAAATGCTGGATTCCTGTTGTAACAGTCACAGATGTTATTTTATCTCTGTTTTATTATGTTATATAATTGACAACAGATAAGTGTTAGGGCAGATGTCACTGCATGGTGCAGTCACACATGTGCTTCCAAGTTCTTTTCCTTCATGTGCAATGTAGTGCACAGTCCTTGGAAGTACATGCTGCAGCGTTTGTCTTCTGTTTCATTAGACTTGGCAGAAATAATGGTAGTTAGAGAGAAAGTTATATGACCAGTACTAGAGCCTGCTTTTGTCATTGGCCTTTCACCAGAGCCTGTTTTAGAAGCAGAATTTCTCCTGGAGAACTATTGAGATGAAAGAAGAAATGATACTGCGTCCCTTTGGTTTCAGTCAGATGCACTTAGTCAGATACACTTACAGAGTAGAAGCTGTTCACAGCAGAGTTAATCTGGCAAATTAGTGCCTGGGTTAGACTAGTCTAGGTATGACATTCCTGTATAAAAAGCTGTATTAGAGCTGTTTTGTTCAAGTGGGCATTGCATTCCCTCCTGTGAAGCAGTGAGGTATATAAGAGAATATATTCCATGGTTCTCAGAGCTGCATTTGACTGCATGCCTTCAATTTAATTACTTCTTAATATAAAGTGGAAGAGTTATTCTACCCTTTCCATACCCTAGCAGATGTGAGCTTAACCCATCAGTGCAGTCAAGCCATTTCCTTCAGTCTGTAATGCTCTAGATTTCCATCTGCAGCCTGTCTTCCAACCAGTGAAGTGAATACCTGTGTTGACTGCTATTTTGGGAAACACTGTCTGTTCTCTTCTGCCTCTTACTAATACTATGAGTTGCTCTCTGAAAAGTTGTAATCATAGAATCATAGAATCGTTTAGGTTGGAAAAGACCTTTAAGATCATCCAGTCCAACCATTAACCTACACTACAAGACCACTCTAAACCAATCAAGGGTAGACTAGACTAAACCATGTCCCAGAGTGCCACATCTACCCGGTTTTTGAACACAAAATATGTGTACAAGTTACAGTATGATGGCAGAATCATAAGCTTTGTGTCTGGAAGCCAGAAAGCCTGTTAGACACCAGCAATTGCATTGCCATTTCAGGGATTGTCACATGCTATGATGATAAAAGCAAAAAAGCAGGAAAATAAAACACTTAAATCACCAGAAAGTACACCTTCAGTTACTTGGGCATGAGCAAGAAGATCTGAAAATGGGTTGCATACCTATATCTTTAGTGTGAAGAAACCTATATTGAGAATGTGGTTGTGACTGTGGATATGGAGCACAGCCCTGGTGTGCTGTATGAGTTTGCATTGGAGACAAGCAGTTTTGTATGTTCTTATTTTGAGACTTTATTAAACCCTTTGGTTTGAAATTTCTTTATTCTCTCTCAAACACTTCTCCTCTGAGGGACTGAACAGGCAAATACTTTATTAAAAGTCAAAATGACAGGCAGCTCAGAGAACATAAAGCCTGTAGTGCAATGCCCTTGTACGTGACCTCACACTGGCGCTGCAGTTAACGCGCAGACTGCAGCAGAAAGGGGCTCAGAGGATTGCCCCAGCTGCCTCTCCCTGAACCACAGTTGTCCCAGGGCTGTGAGGATCGCTAGCAGCAAGGAGAGCCATCCTAGCAGGCTGGGTCTTGACCAGAACAAGCATCTGCAGTGCCGTTCCCACTGCCTCCTGGCCGTTGCACGCGAACGGCTGTCTGCAGACTTTACAATGCCAATGGCAGTTCTGCTCCTTTATCACCCCATCCGGCTCAGGGTAGTCTGCTATTATCTTTCTTGCGTTAAGCGTGGTTTGTATTGCAGCGTCTGGTGCTTTTTACTTGCAGAGTCCTTCAACTCCTCAAACCACCTTTATTTTTATGCAAAGAGAAGAGATACTTGCATCCTGCAAATACATTATTTTTCTGTATGAGAAAAGAGGAGAGGAGGCAAGAGAGAAATGTGTTTTCTGTGACTTACTTGAAAGGAAACTGTGAGTTTTACCCTTGTAGTCAGGAATTCCATAACTTTCTCCAGCTCTGCTCCTCTTTCTGCTCAACTTTTTAGTCAGTAAAAACGTACTATGTGATTTATACTAAAGAAAAAACAATACAATAAAGATGCAATATTAGGTACTTTAATATATAGCCTGAAGAAGTCAAGGTCCTCTATTATTTGTGGTTGTGTTGGCAATAGAAAATAGGAACTTGCTGGGTGATCCTGGAGTAAAGACTGCAGTAGAAGGTCATCTGTCGATGCCATAATGTTCTTCATCTTGTGGTGTGTGATTACCAGGTTAAAGTAGAAGGGGGTCTTGAGCTGCAAGGAGAAAACAGGAAACCTGCTTTGCCTGGAAATTTGGTTGCACGTTCAGAGTTCCTGCTTCATCAGATGATGTCTTGCATCATTGCCCAGCAATGAACTAAAATTAAGGCCAGGATAAACAGGATGTTAAAATAAAGTGCTGCAGCATACCAGCAGTACAGATGTCTGTGCAACCCACACCCCTCTTCTCTCCCAGCATCTGGACACAGCATCTTTAGGACCAAGAATATTCTGGATGTAAGGCTGCCTCAATGGTCTTAGTACCTAATATCTGTAGGACACAGCATCCTTAGGACCAAGAATATTCTGGATGCAAGGCTGTCTCAATGGTCTTAGCACCTAATATCTGTATTGCTTCTGGTAATGCTCTAGGGCTGATACCAGAGGGAAGGGAAAACATGTTTCCTCTTGTGTGTGTCTGAATAGTCCTGGGTAGTACTAATCCCTTCTCTGTCTGCATGCAGAAGTGAGTACCAAAATAAAGCCCTGGTTGCAGTTGTACTTCTGCCCCTGTTTGGATCACAACCGCATGCAGGAAGGAGAGCAGGAGAAAGGCAGGCCTAAAGGCAGCAGCAGATCTTCTCATCTCAGCTGAAGTGGTACAGTAAAAACATCACCTCACAGCCTGCAAAATGTCTGGATTACAATATTGCAAACATACTTAGGGGTGGGTTTAGTAAGTGTGTAAAATTTCTGTGGCTACACTAGATTATTATTTCTGCCTAATCCAGAAGTTGCTGTGAGCCAAGCTGCTATTTAATGAGCCAATATTATAGGCTCTCTCAGTTAGTAATAGACTACATTTGTTTTCAAAGGGCACCATTATATTTGAATTAGGATAAGTACTTTTAATTTCTTGAATGACTGGTATTATTATATTCCATGCACTGCCTTTTAATCTAAAAAGCTAAAATAGATTAGTTCAAAGTTTATTTATTAAAAGATGCCTTCAGGTTGAGCAACAACATGGTCTGTTCCAAGAGGAGAAAATGGTTATGGTCAAGTGAGACTCTTTCACAGGTGGGAGATATCAGGAAAAAATTGCTTCCTAAGATACAGAAATGCAAGCAAGACCAACAGGTGAAAAATAAAATATTAATAATAGGGCTGTAATATTGCATTATTTGGATTACTTTTTCTAGGTGAACTTAGAAAAATATTGCTTATCTTTAGAAATATATTTAAATTAATCCTAAATCAAATGGGGTGACAGGAAACTTTCCTGATTTTACAAATGCTAAGAGACATTTGTATCATTTTAATTTTCCATTTTAGAATGATTACTATCCTGAGCAAACTTTTTACAGGTAAATCTGGGCATTATTAATGTAAAGATTTCCAGATATTTGAAACTAGAATTTAAATCAGCGGTCAGTGTGTCCATGGTGAATGCACTACATTCATTGAGGTGGTGTATGTTTTTCCCCTTTCTATCCCAGCTGATAATACTCCACTGGCTTTCTTTGAAGTACTTTTCCTGGCAAGAAATTGGCAGTGAATCACTCTCTCCATTGGTCCCTAGTTTCTTCTTTGATATTTCTTCATGAAACAGCAATTAATGCTGGCAGTGTAACTCAGTGGAGGTCTTCCCATGTTCTTAACATACTCTTTGGGCATGAATGAAAGAGGCAGCAATCTGCTTGCAAGGCTGTATTCTTGTTTTGAGAGCATAGCACACTTTTAGAGTGAGAAATTTACTTAATTTTCTCTTGCAGAGATATTTTTAAGAGATAGGAAAATGTCTGTAATCTGTAGCCTCACATCTGAGTCACACCAGGGATTTACTTGACTTGGAATCTAGTTCATAAAGACACCATTATTTCAGCAATCAGAGGAACTACAATGCTTTAGAAAATACTGGTGCTATTAAACCGTCGCTGATAAGTAGTTTGTTGACAACGAATCACTGTATTGGATCTCACAATGTATATTCACTCTTCAGTCAGTTGCATTTAGAAATTAAGATTTACAGGACTTTGCAGAGCATTTTGTATAGCTCCTGACAGCGCTGCCAGTTTACCTGTAGGACTGAGCTTCACAGTCTGACACATCTTAAAAATTACTATCTCCAGGTAAAATTGGGAAGAAAAATGCAGCACTTATATCCTGAAAAAATAATAAAACCTGGGTGATAAAACCTGGAAAATATTTTATAAGACCACTGGATTTTTTTTGTGTTTGGTTATTTTTACACCTATAGTTTCTACAAACATTTTATTGGGAAGAAAGAGCTTATCCATTTATCCCCTGGGGTGTTAAGGAAGGTGCCACACACTCATGAGAACTTTGTCTTCAGGATGCGTTTCCTTTTGCAGAGTGTTGCACTTCTTTTTCGGGGCGGGGGGGGGGGGGGGGGCAGGGAACGATGGGGAGAGTATCCAATCAGTTGAGATTCTGCCCTTGAGCAAGTTTGGCCCTGTATCTTGATACCTTTTGCATTCTTGTAACTGTGTCGAATAAAACGCATGTGAGCAGGTGTAGAGCTGATAAACTTCCAGAGTTCTGCTATGTGTTTTCATTATTCAGACCTGTGGATGTGTCATGGGAGGGTGAAGGTTATGCACTTGATGCTTTGCCTATCTGTTTTTCATATGCTGAAGCACAAGCCTATTTTGAAAGCTAGAAAATTACAAGGTGTAGATAAAATGCTTCCCTTATTTTATCCAAAATAATTTTGCTCTTTTTTTTCCCCCACTGATGTGAGAATTAATTAATGTTTATGGCAGATGCTATTTGTCTCAATGCATGTCCAAGAAGCCTCACCTTCATTACAGTACACTTGTACATGTGCTACTGCTGGTTCAAATTCATGCTGTGTGGAAGAAAATGAAAATATCTTGAGTTCAGACACTTTCAGTATCCTTCACCCTTATTCTTCAGGGCTTAAAATGCCCCCTAACAGCTTCTCACTTCCACGAGACCAAGAGGCACTAATCCATATCAGGGGACTGTTTTCCACCCCAAAATTAGACAAGAAAAACATAGTAACTTGTCTGTCTCTGCAGAGTAAATGACTGAGAACAGATAGAAAATGGGTTTAGAGTAATTTTAGGATTATATACAGCTGTCTATTAGAACAACAATTTCCTTGAAAATTGAGAATGATAACAAAGTGCTTGGTGGAGTTCATGGAGTTTCGCTGTCTTCGCTTTTAAAGTATCAAAATCACTGTATTAATTTGTCACACTTTTTGGTGTATTACTCCTAATGGCTTGACTGCATTTTGAATACATTTGAGTTTTAAGACTGCCGTGGTAGTTGTCTTGTTAAATCTCCTCTTCTACGTCTGGAAATCTAGAGAGTAAATCTTATGTTGATACTCTGCACGCACTGAGCTTTCCCTCTGCTATGCCAGGTCTTTGTTTCTACTTTGGTATTTTACAACATTAAAGAGGCTAACGTATAATTATAATTATACTTTTTGACACTTGTAGAATTCACAAAATCACTGAAGTCACACTGAAGATTAATAACATAATTACTGGTAAAACTTGCTTAGCTTGCTGAAGAGGCTTTGCATCGTGGAGATTATTGTTTGAAACATTTTCTAAAACACAGCTGAGCAACTAGATATTAACCTGAAAGATTTTCCCATGCATTCTTGAGAAAATTTAACAGGCAGTCAATTTACACTAATCTAGATTAAATGCTTTACCAAAGTAGGGAGAAAATATTTTAAAATAGGCAAAATGTTGCTTGATAAAAGTTCAGCTAACAGACATGAATGATGATTAGATTCCATATTCTTAATATGTTTTTAAAAGGCAACCAAAGCTTTACCTTTCACAAGGAAAAAAATGTACATAAAAAGCAGTTAAATATAATGTCCTATTGTATAACTCTGTTTGTAATTTCCTTATATTGAACCAAAATCTAAAGGACTTAAGTTCTTTACTTGTTGTTCTGTCCAGTCACAAGCTTTCCATGTAGAGATGATCTGTACATCACTATATCCTTATATCCAGGTCTCCTTAAGAAGCTGAAGTTAGCTGTTTGGTTTATGTGTATTATTTTAAGTTATTTATTCGCGGAAATCTAAAGTTTAAAGGACTATTATGAGATTATTAAATTGTATAATTTTGGAAGAGATGGTTTGTATATGAAAGGAATTAGGCCTCCAGCTCTGTTTGTACCTTCGCTTTTTTTGAAGGAGAGCACGAACAAAGCTGTTTTGTGAAAGCCCTCTATCACAGTCATTGGTCTTGTCCTGCAGGCCTCCACTGTGCAAATAGCATAAATCTCATTCTGAATTAGGGAAATACAACTGAAATTAATGACTATATTCATGGATTAAATCTTTCATGTTAGACCAGACTGTACTGTTTTCAGTAGAGAGCATTAGAGCTCACAGTTAATTTATGCTTTTAAACTACGTGTCTCTCTGTCCAGCTGTGTTTTAAATCTTAACTTGTTTTTTAAAACTCTTGTTTTTTCCATTTGACACTACTTGGCCAATGAAAATAAGCAAGTCATCCATGTATCTGTTATAGCCTTTTTCATTATCTGTGTTTTTCTAATCCAGAGCTGCAATGTGCAGGTGTAAAACTGTATAAATCCTAACAGCTTGAACTCAGAAAACTCAGCATTTTTGAAATCTATGTTAATAGTATGGCTTTCTGAACTCTATTTGAGAAAACTTATCCAACCAGTAAACAAAAGGGGAAATTCTAGATAGAACCATATTAAGGAGCTAGAATACATCAGGAGTAAATCTTTGGAGAAGGTCAGTAATGTGAAACTCTGCAAGCAGTTTTATAACTTAGAACTGATTTAAAATCCAGATACAGAGCTGGTGATGGGATATTTACCTGAGCTCTTGCCACCCTGCATGCCATTTACCAGAGGGTGCTAGCTGATACTCTGATGAAAAGCTTCTTCCTTCATCCTGGCATCTGACATTACCCAATTCACTTTCTAAATTTGGTGGCTCAGTCCAGCTCCTGAGTTTTCTAATCTTGACCCATGTTTACCTGTATCAACAGTTGTATTCACATTTCTTACTTCAGGGACAGAGGAAGAACCCCCAGTTTATCAGAAACATGTGTGTACCTTTATAGACTACAGAAGCTTAAGACGGAAATTGTTTTCATCCAAGCAGAAGAGTATGTTCTTAATTTAAAAATAAATAAATAAATAGGTAGAAATTATATTCAAAGAAGAAAATAAACCAGTACAATTCTAGATGACACTCTACATGCAAGTGCTTCCTTAGTTGCTCCAAAGCCTTGCCTGGTTAATGGAGGCAGCAAACTAGTTTCCTTTACCTGGGCTGGTACATATAAAACTGTAGGTCAAAAGAGGGTTTTAAGCACATTGGAATGGATTATGAGTTCTTTGCTGGGTTGTGAGTGGGCTCCATAGTTTGCTTGCTTCTCATGCAGTAGCTTCAGTGCTTTGTGTGAAAGTCCTAACTTATGAAAGGGAGTTCTGTGGAACAGTAGGTAGGGCTTTTGTTTTAAAATTTTGAACAATAAAGGACAAGTCAAATTTCCTTCTAGAAAAGGAAATAGGAGTGATGAGACCTGTCTGCAAGACTTCAGCAAAATGCTAGCAAAAATGTGCGTGTATATCTGCATTTTCACTGTGATTTTTAGCCTTTTTCTCTCCTGAAAGAAAAAGAGTGGATGGTGCTTTTGCCTTAACATGTTGACTAAAATGAAAAATAAAAACAAAATTGTTGGTATGTAGAACAATACAAAATGTCCATGTGGATGCAATAGTTAGACTGGTCTGGTGAGAAAGTTGCTCCCACATTTGAGCATGTTTATGTATTTTTGCAGTTTTGAAGGTGTCTGAAAAGACAGTGCAGCAAATGCAAGAGTCTCTCTTCTTGACTGTGATGCTGTGCTCTGTACCCATTTCTAACCCTCCAGCATACCTGGTACGCCAGATGGGGCCAGTGGACAGGTCTGAAGTGGGCAGGTGGGGGGCGGTTGGAGCAAGGCACCCCCATGGCAGGGGCAGACATGGGCACAGGCAGCCCCCCTGTAACCGACAGCCTCTTCTTGCCCCAATTTGGTGTTCCAGACTCACAGTTCAAGCTTCTGCTAACGGGCCAAGCGAGGCTCTGTGGCTTACCTCTGAAAGGGTAGGAGCTTTTGGAGAACTTGCACAGGGACCCAGACAAGCAGGACCCCTGGTAAAAGTGAGACTTTATTTGCTTTATTGAGGGCTGACCCAGAGCCCACCAAAGTCAGCAGAAGTCCAAATATTGGGTCTGTTCTTGAATCTGTGTGGGTGTCACCTTCTTGGCTGAAAGCTTAGCTGCTATCAGTGTATTTTATTTAGCCAAATCACAGAAACAAAAGTAAATGCAAAGATCTCTTTTTCCGGCAGGGCTTTTTTTCATTTCTAATTAAAATGTTTAGTCTTCAGAAACTTCGTTATTTGTGTTCTACAATTATACTGCTGAGTAAGAAACAGGGGGTCTTTGCAAAGAACGAAGCGAATTAGTTTTAGCTAACTGCATCTGAAAAGCAGAGCACGTGATCTTTTGGCCTTGCCCTGAGAGTAACTCAGCTAGCATTTTGGACAGCAAGCTCTCTGAATATCAGACCCAGGAAAAAATGTCACAGATTATTAGAAACGGGATGGATGGGAGCAGGCTTTACTGGAAACATTGGCTAAGCTTGCATTGTAATTGCTGTGCTGAAGCAGTAAACAGCTGCTGATCCTGTGATCTTTCTGATGAAAAACAAGCATTTGTTGTAGTTATTTTTCAGATGTATGTTGTTGTTTGCATGGTATTTCAAGTGTCCTACTTGGTATTTATATTATTAGCTCAGTGTTCTACATTGCAATAAATGTGTTTACTTATTATAGAAGTACTGACCCTTAAAACATCTGCTTCTCAGCTGAACATCCACGGCTCAGTGGGTGTGGGTAGCTTCTGTTAGCCATTCTTTCATAATATTTTGCAGTCTTTGGCAAGCAGTTTGAGTCAGATTCTGACCTCAGATGCACCCCTGTACAATGGGAATAGCTGCGCACCAGTCAACAGCATACTTCTAGTTTTATGTCAGTGTTAACTGAGGTCAGAGGACATTGCAGCAAGTGGGCCACAATCCTGTCTAATTTTTGCCTGGCGGAGTTCTTCAAGCAAAAGACATAAAAACTCTACTGGCTTCAGACTGATGCCAAAGTGGCCCTCACTCTTCTAGAGACAGAGCGAGAGCAAATGATATGCAGAAGGTTAATCAAATTGTTATGAGGAATAAAGGGTTCTGTGTCTATCAGCAGCAGCATGAGAGCTGTAACTGCAGTCTGACGGGTTTGGAAGAGCAGTGGCTTGCTGGAGTGTGCCTTTTGGTCTTGTGCTGTCTCTTGCCTCTACCAAATACTGGACCTGAGGGGAATGGCTGAGAAGCTTCTTTTGGAGAGGAGGAAAGAGCTTCAGTTGCCTCTTGAACTGGGGGATGGGGACACCTGTAATTTTCTGCAGTGGGGAGAAAACTGTACTGAAGTCTCTGCGGTTGGTGTTGAAATGGGGAAACAATCAGTTTAAGGGCTTTGGTGTCTTAGCAAAAAGTCATAATTTTCCTCCATCCCCTTATTCCCAGCCTTAGGTCAATATTTCTCAGCCCAGTCTCCCTTTTTCCTATCCCAAGTGAAATTTCCATGGTCTGCCACCCATGCCCACTCTGCCCTTCATGCCTGTGGCCGCCCCTTCCACCCCTGACATCCCACTACAAAGCTGTGGAAAGAGCGCCCTTCTCAGACCTCCCCCTCTCCCAGAGCCCTGCTGCCTGCTCTGCCACTGTGCCATCTGAGGAGAGGGAAGATGCTCAGCAGTTCAGAAAACACTGCATTTGCAGGCAAGGTGTCTTCAGTCTTGTACTGGTTATGCTTAAAACTGATTAAAATATTACGAGGAATCAGTCATCCTCTATAGCTTATCTCAGAGCACAGCCTTTAGCTCATGCTTAACGCTTTCTGCAGCAACAGGAAGGACGGAACAGTCTTTTCCTTCTGCATTTGCAGGGCATCTACCACCCCGGGTCTTGTCAATAGCAAGGAAACTTAGCCATTATGATCATAGAAGCAACAAATAATAGTGTCAACCAACTGTAGGCCGTGTGGGTTGGTATCAGCTGGGGCTTCCATAGTGGAAAATGTCCAAAAGTGAAAATGTGGTATGAATTTAATACACACAGCATCCCCTAGAGGTTTGTGCTGCAATTTACAGACTGGATAATTGAACAGGGCTTTTCTGTAGCTGGCTCCTCTTACAGATACCACCTAGTAATCATTGTGATAAGAATACATGTTGGAATTAGTTTGTAAGATGAGTCATAGCTAGCTTAAATAATATTGGTGATATATTTTGGAAAAAGAGTCTCACTCTGAAATAGGAAAATGTTTTGCAAAACTATTTAGCAACATATCCTTTGCAGATTGGTGGAAAAATTAAGCTATTCTGTGTTTCTGTTCATTGCTTTATCACCAACAAACTCTGTTTATTTCCCAAGTGTATTTATTTCCCTTTTTAAATGGATTAAACTGTTATATTTTCTAATACATAGATTTTAATGTTGCTAGCACTGTTTCTGTGAATCATATGGGTTCTCCTGAAGAATTTCAGGCCGTACAAAATGTTTATGCTAGATAATGGATATCCAAATCAAAATGCAGTGAAAGTTGGCCTGCACAATGCATGGAAACATCTTGATATTGTTAATTTGACATATAAATAAACCATATTCACACCTCGAATGAAACCACTTACTAAAGAAAAGTAATCAAAGTTTCATCTGAAGCTTCTTTTTGATATGGAAGACAGTTTTGATATTTCTAGGCTGTAGTATTTAGTATGTCTCCTTGTGTAAAGGATGAAAACTCCTGATAAAGCTATTCTGATGTTGTTGATGTCCTGTGGAAACTGGTGATTGAGCATGAGGAATACAACAACAGATGGTATAGCCCTGCACGAGGTCAGTAAGCTGTGGAAATACAAAATTGCCAATCCTGAAATTGAAAACAGGTGGCAAAAATTTCACTTGGAGACTTGGCATCTGTAAATAATCAGTTAGTGTAAGAGGCTTGGTCAGACGCAAATTAACTTCATTGCTGATTGCATTTTCAATAAGTAAAGGAGAAAGCAGCTGTATTTGGTTAGAATCACAATACAGGGTAGAAAGACATAAAAAGTGTTTAGAAGCACTTAAGGTTTTTTTTTTTTAGTTAGTACTTAAGGTTTTTTTTTTTTTTAGTTAGTTTGAATATAAACTGTTCATTAGGTTTTTTTTCTTTTCTTTCTCTTTCCCCCCCCTAGTATTTTGGTTGAGGAAAAAACATGTTTTACAACAGTTTTAGCAGTGCTTCTGGGATCAAGGCTTTTTTCTCAGAGCTTTCAAACTGTTTCTCACCACTCCTACATCACTTTCTGCTTCTAAAAAATGTAAATAAATAACTAAACATAGGACATCTGGATTTGATTTGGGGGTTTTTAATTTCATATAAGGAAGTAAAAAAGCTGTTTTGACTAGAACTGAACTATGCTAATGGGGGATGTTGTGTTCTTGAACTTTGTCCTTTCTGGCAAGTCCTTCTTCCCCGCAAATAGTAGTTACCTAACTGAAAATGCCGATGCCTGACAGTGACCCGATGGTGACTTTCCTAGAAATGACGGGGAATTTCAGAGCAGGCAATGTGTTAGTGAGTGCTAGTTTGAGAAAAATGGGGCTACTTTTAGACAAAATTTAAGTTTAAACTCTTTCAAAACATCTAAACAGAAGTTATTATCTATAGGCAACCCGCCTACCTGAAATGTCTTCCATACACAAGGGGAAAAACCTTTGGTGTTGATCACCTAGTATATTCCAGGTTTAAAGGATTTCAAGTTAGTTAGGACAAAAAGGTTTGATCCTTGGGGAAAGCTAATCCAGTAACATTAGAGCCAGAGCAACCTTCAGAACTGTAGTATTCAGGAGGATTTTAAAGTAGGGGCAGTGATCTCCTCCACCTGATTTTGTATGGGGCATATAGATTTGTTCCAAGATAGCAGTACTTGTTTCCAGAAATGTGGGAGTCTGTTACAGCTGAATTCAACTCCTTTTTCCATGGCTGGATGTTTCAGTGAGGCTCCCACCTCCAGACACCATGCCATGCTGGAACTGGCTTGACATCAAAGGGACTCTGAGCATCCACAACTCCACTGAAATCATTAGATCTTCAGGAGGTTGCATACCTGCATTTACCGATCCTGGAAGAAGTGATTATAATTTTAAGTCTTGAACTGTGTGTGGATAGTGCCAACATAAAGAAGAAACTGAGATTACTAATGAGAAGGACCAGAAGATCAAGAATTGGTGGATGTCTGCGGGGACATGTTTCTGGATGGCATGATGTTCAGAAAGTGCTAATAGGTCACCCTGCAAAAATGATGCCTCTTTAGGATGCTTCCCTCAGGCATGTGCAAAATGTGAAATGCTCAGTCATGTTGAGCAATGCTGGCCAAAGGGCTTGGTAATACAAATTGTTCACAAATTCATGTTTCAACAGAGATGTTGCCTCATGGGCCTACTTCCCAGCCTGTTTGCCATTGCATAGATCATTATCCTCTTTCTGGCAACAGAATAATATTCCTGTGGCAATTGCAGCAATTGCTTACATGGAACAATAAATATCAAATAAATATTTAATACGAGTTTAACATTTTAAATGTTATTTAATAGCTGAATACAGAGAAAGCAGCATGCTGTGACTAATCAGCTCTCTGCAGACCACCAGCAAGTACTCCTAATCACTGTAATGCACAATGTATGGCTTCCAGATCATTTTTCAAGATTTAAAGATGTCCATTTCTTGGATATATGGTGCATCGTGCAGTAGAAGAATACTAGAATTCTGTCTTTTTCTGAGTTGTCTAGCATCTGAGTTTTCTAAAAGAGGCAAGACAAGCCCACTCTATGACTAGCAGTTTTATGGCGTTGCTGTATTTTAGGTATCATCAGTAAATTATCTTCTTCTTTTTCCTGGAATCTAGACGTCTCACTGGACTCAATGTGCACACGCATTTTATGCCAGTCCCTACGTTCATGCAAACCACTTCACTGTTTTGCTATTGCCTTGACTAAGTGATTTTCTTAGTGATTTGTGTTATGTTTATTCATGGAACAGTAAGTAACAAATTATTATATGCATATAAACTGTTCTGTAAATTAAAGCATGTAAGTTCATTGTCCACAGGTTTGAAGAGTGTGAAATAAGCCCAGTGCTGTTTCTATGCACTCATAATGTAACACATTTCTGATAATAAGTTCAGATATTAAAGGTCCTAATTTTAAAATTTTAAAACCAGAAATAAGATTCCTTTTGTGATACTGAGAAAATATATGATAGCAAAATAGAGTTCAGGTTTGTCATGTTGCTTATCAGAGCAGTGATTTTCTGACTCTGTGCAGAGCTCCACACAGTCTTACTCTCCCCTCTGCTGTTTTGTCTTCCTCTGACAGGTCACTGAAGAGGAGAGCATCTAATTTCAGACAATAAGGTTGGGAAAAGGTAGCAAGCAAGTGGGGCAAAGCCTGTGGCTGAGGCTACGAGACAGTCTCTGCATGCAACATCACCTTTTCCTCTCTGCTCTGCTCCTCGTCCTCCCTGGCAGCTAGGCTAAACAAAAGGGATACAACATGGGGTCTGACACCGTGCGTCTTCCTGGGAGAGCACAGGCTGATCTGGAGAGACCAGGCAGCTGAGGAAAAGGGAGGAGATGATCAGGGTAGGGCTACAAAGTGCTGATTTACTGAATTGGTGGCAGAAGGAAACCTGAGGAAACACCTAAAAGGAGGATCTCCCTGTATAGGTGTGTAGCTGGTAGGATGGGGCTACAGACCTATACAGGGAAATCCTGGAACAGGTGCCAGCATTCAGGATACAGGAAGGATAGCTTACGTTGGATGGGGGGAGATGCGGTTTGGAGTTCAAGGAAATTGAAGGGAACAGTCAGTCTATGTTATTATACCCTGCAGGGGGAGGGAGGAAGGGGGTGTCTGGGGCAGGGCACACAGTGAGGAGTTGGGGTGGGGGCGAACACAAGAAAAGGTGAAGGGAGATTCATTTTGCAAATGTTTGAGTACCAGTGCATTACAAACCTAAAAGAAATTGTTTCAGTTGGTGCTTGTGAAATCACTGGTTTTTAAAGCTTAAGCTGAAAAACAATCTATTGATAAGCCCGTGTTTCCTGTGGAGAAGCTGTATTAATGACACCACAAGTTTTCTCCCACAGCTTTCAGTCTCCTTACTTCAGCAAAACTGATGGGACTAATAAAGTAAGTTGTTGCTTTTTCCCTTCCTACTGCATTTATGTGAGAGAAGGAGGCTGAATGTGCTGTCTTTTATTACTTTTCCCCTCCAGGAGTAGGTAAAAAGTGATATATGCTTCAGCCCTTTTTACAAACAGATGATACCAGACAGATGCTTAGAAACAGCTTAGCTAAATCACGTGAAGGCAAGCATACAGTGTGTGGAAGATCTGCAGCTTTTGGCATAACCAGGCAGAAATGGAGATTAATTTGGGGCACAAGGAGTTGTGAGTTTTTGGTTTACCGTTAATGGAAAAGAGGGAAAATGGCCACTAGGAGTTATGCAATAGAGTTCAGTTAAATAACAGGCTTTTGAAAGGCCCTGGTTCATAGAAGTGTCAGTGGTTTTGGGGGCTCATTTAGAGCCAAACAATGTGCCCAAATGTACCGAACTATGAGAAACTTCCAGATGACTGACATGAAACCAGAAAACTCATATGTGATACATGGGCTGCAGAAGCAGATTTAGTCTTTGAAGCAAGGGGACATTTGCTGTCAACACTGATTAGCGTTTAAGCAACTCTTCCTCCCAAATTTGTTTAAGGTTACAAATGTGATAAAGGACTTGAGCACCTACAGACTCAGTGTTTTCATGACAAATTTGTAGCTTTCTAATTCCCAAGTGGAATTAAAGCCTTGTGTTATTTGCTTACTGTTAATACTTAAATTGCAATCCCAAACATCCATCTGTGGATCTGGGAGTTACCCGAAAATGAGAAATAAAAACAAGCAATGCCCATTGTATGTCTGAAACCCTGCTTCTTTCTAGGGATTAGCTGGTCGGTTAAGGGCTGCAAGAAGAGATCTAATTGCCTCAGGAACCAGCGTGTGCAATGCACTTCTGAGCGCTGGACTTTGCAAGAAACAAGAAAAGCTCTGTTCGTCTTCTACACCCAAGTACTGGTGTCTTGTACTTGCATGGTATCCTAGTGGTTATGCACTCTCCAGGGAAGTGGGACAGAGAGTTCAAGGCTCCCTTTACCCTGGAGGAGGTCTTCCATCTCCTAGGAAGGTGTCCTGGTCTTGAAGCCGTTCCAGAAAATATTGAAGACTAATTGAAACAAAAGAGAGGGGGTGGGATGGACAGTTTAGAAAATGGGGACTGTCAGTAGCCCTCATTTAAGAAGAAAAGAGTTTACTCTGCATTTTGAAAGACAGTTCTGTCACAGTGAGCACATGCTTTCTGAAACTGGAAAGCAGAAGCAAGTGAGCTGCTCAGGCAGGGAAGAAAGGTGGCCAAGACAGCTCTTAGTAAGGTGGGGATGTGTAGTCTGCCAGAGTCTTTTACTGACTGAGCCTGACTGCATCCTTTACTGCTAGATAGCCCAGTCCTTACATTTATCTGAAGAGAAAATACCGTAGACCAGGCCTGTTAACTATAGAGGGTTGGAAGTGATGGGTCTGTGGGACATATTGCACAAGGAGAGCCAGCCTCTGCAAGCTTAGCAGTCACTTGTTGAGGACACCTAGACATCCAGGAATTTATAATTTATCCCTCTATAATTCAAATATGGAACGATATATCTGTAGTGACCAAACCATTTCTCTGCATGAGTAAATGATGTGTACATGTTGAGGAAGGCAGTCAGCATTCAGCACTAAGAGAGATTAATTTAAGATTAACTCTTCAGTGGAGTGGAACTGACAGCACTGTGGAAGATGAGCAGTTCTAGGGACTGTTAAAGTCCCATTTAAGTTCACCAGGTTGAGACTTGCATGAGATTAAGTGGTTTGACAGTGTGAGTATATGTGGTACAGAGGCAGAGTTTGTGCCCTCCTACTTCTCTGCATTGAGCTAATTAGGAACAAAACCAAAATGACTATGAATATGTTCTTGAGAAATTTAAATGTAATTTCTAGGGTCATATTCTGTGCAGGAATCAGGTAAATCTTTGCACAGTACCCTTACAACACTGAATGAAGTCTAACTGTTGTTGAATCAGTTCCCTGTTGCAAGATGTAAAGAGCTGGTTTCCAAACCTTACTGTGGCTGCTGTGGTTCTGGATGGGCTGTCAGCCAGTCTGTGGGTTAAAACCTTGGCAGCAAGATGCATTAACATAGAAATATAAGACTGCTGTAAAAGATGTCTTTCCGTGCAACTGGCTAGCGCTTTACTGTCATTGAGTCTCAAGGACAGGGTATGGGGAATCATAGCTGACTGCTGGCACTGTGCTTTGTCTGGAAAGGAAACAAAATAGCATGTTGAGACAGCTTTAGTATGTGCTTGTTAGGATTAAAATCTGTAGTGGGTAGAATGAGAAAAAATGGGTGATTTTTCAAGTATATTTTATGGGTATATCAGTCTCTGTCTAACAAAATAGGCTGACTTATATTCCCAAATCATTCTCTACACGGAGTAATCCTGTCTTTGATTAATAAGCCAGGAGGAGGTAAACATTCAAATGTCATTGTGTCCAAAACCTTTTAAAACCCACTATATTAATTCTTATTTCCAGACATTTTTCGCCTCTTTCTTCTTTGAATTTGCCTTCTAACCAGTGAAAATAAAGAACCTGAGCAACAGCTTGAGCAAGTTGCTGAATAGAAGTGTAAATGCTCTGCACTGTCGTGATTACCCAAGAAGAAAACCAACCAAGAAGGTGTCTTCCTCAGAGCCATCCCTTCAGCTCTCTTAGTGCACTGGGCAGTGTTTGCATGCATCTAAGTCAGTCAGTCTACCAAGTTGAGTCCCTATAAGCCCAGCTTCATTTACAAAATAAGGCCTTCCAAAACACTTAAGCACACTTGTGGGTTTTTAAGAAATGTACTGAACTGTCTTGTTCTGTGAAATGCCTCTATTCTTTTTTTACCCTCTGAAAAGTAAAATAACATACTCTTCATGTGATCAATGTGTAGCGATCTTCACACATTACATAATGTCCTATCTTCCACTTAGAAAAGCACAAGGCACAGCAGAGAGAGGTTGTAAATCTGCCCTTTCATAAGCGTAGAGTGATGTCATTTGAGCTGGCTCATCCCTGCACAGCTTCTAAAGCACCATGTGCTTTGCAGCATGGCAGCATCCATCTCTGCCTCCTCATTAAGAAAATGCACAGATGAAATGTATATACATAGCATGCTGGCAAAGCCACCCCAGCAGGAGTGCTGCAAAGCTGTTAATATTTTTTCTTGGGAATGTTGTGATAGAATTGGAAGTGTATAATAAGGAAAAAAACCACATTTATTCAATCTTTTCCCAGAATGTGCCTATCCACATACCTAAGTTTCATGTAAGTTCCATGTATTAAAAGGGGATGCCAGCAATACAGTTCCCTCATTTTATTTCGGCACAATGGAAGTGCATATAAACAGTGTCAATTGTAATATATATAAAAAAACCTAGACTTTATTTGTAAATTCTAAAACCCTTTTACAGGAGTTGAGTCCTTCCAGTCCTGTTGGTTAATTAAAAACTGTGAAAACATGCCCTTCCTGCACTTTACTCCCTGTATCTGCACAGTCCACAGTACTAGTTTATCTGTCTTTTGGGAGAAGAGAAAGGCAATATTCAAGACGCTTTATATCGGGCTGTCCAATTAAATATTTGCTAGATAATTTCATTGCTTTGATAAGTTTCAAGATTGATGCAATATTTTATCTTCTGTTTCCCCAGTATCCCTGCAGTTTTCAAATGGATTATTTCTTTTCTGCCAAACAAAGAATGTCTTTCTATCATTCATATCTCTAACTGGCTTAATTCTTATTTTTATGTCTCTGCTTCCTGATAGATTTAATCCAGCTGTTCTTCGACTCTAAATACATATCTACAACAATTCCTCCTTAATGTATGATTGATTTATTTTTTTTGTTCCCCCATCTAGCAATGCAGATTTTGTGCCAGAGCTTAAGAACAGTCTCCGCTCTAATTTCCTCCATTAGTGTGCTAGAAACATGATGTTTTTCTCCAGCAGATCTCCTGATGAAGCTAAAATGAGAATTTTTCCTGAAAAGAAGCTGAAGAAATTTAGACCCATTTTAATTTCAGTGACAAATTTAATCTTTCTTTGATAAGACAGAAAATAGTTTGCCCCTGCACAGTAACAGAGAGTCTGGAAGAAATAAACAATGGCATTTCAGTAATAAAATAGTACATAGCTATTATCTAGCGCTTGTCATCACTAACACAGAATATGTTTAACAGACAAAGCCAGTATCATTATCTGCATCTTACAGATAGGAAAAGTGAGGCATCCATTGAGCTATTATGCAAAAATACTATAAAAAATTAAGTAACCCAGGTTTCCACAGTACATTTTTAGTTCCTTTTATATAATCCGTCTCTACACCATATATATTTACTATAGTTAGTTTTCCCTTGTGCTTCCTGGAAAGATGAAAGGCTCTGACTTCCCTAGTGCCTGGTCTTACAGAGGGCCATATCTACAGTACTGACTTACTGCATCAGGCCAGATTGGAGCCCTTATTAATTTAAAATCACTATTATATTTTCAAAAGTCCTGAAAATACCTACTTAATGCATATGGATGAAAATGGAAGGCAATACATCTTCTTTTTTAAAGTTTTGTACTATTCTTTTGGAACAAAAGATACAGAAATGAGGGAACTGGGTAAATGTATAGGGAAATTTAAGTTGAACAGCAATTGTGGGTTAAGCGTGAAGACACATTGAAACAAGCTTCAAGCTATTCTTTTAAAAAAATTATCATTGTCATTTCTTGACCATCCCATCTCTACAGAAAAAGCCTCAAGAATAAAACACAGTAAGCATAACTCAGTGTATCTATAAAGCTAAGAAAATTAGGTCAAGAATATTTTGAGAATTTTAGAGTACTAACATTTAATGTGTTTCTCAATCATTGCTGACCTAATCACATAAGCCCAGTGAGATGACCTTTATTTTTCCTAACCCTTGGAGCAACTCCATGATTGAACATGCCAATTTACTACTTTTATTTTTTGCAGGACATTTTATGAAAACCTTGTTTTGACACCACAGTGTAGTGAGTTCTGGCACTAAGCTTTCACTTTTTATTAAATGAATTCATTAATTCCACAAATGATCAGTCTATTTACTTGGAGCTGGCATAACCTTTCTAAATCCTGGATCACTGTTGGTCTAGGAAACTTTCATGTGCAGAAAAGCAAAGAAGGTATAAAATTTCCTTATTTAATCCATAATGAAAATGGAGTTTTAAATGTTAGGTTCTGTATAAAATCACTTTGTGCATTTTAGCATTGAGCTGAAGGAAAGCCCAAGTTATGTCTCCACAAACAGTTGTAGATTTTAACCTTCCCATCTTCAAAAACTTTACCAGCACAGTGGAAGAAAAGTCATGCAGCTTTTTTCTTCAGCTTTTGTAATATCACATACTATTGCATTCCCTGCTACACGTTTCTGGGCAAGGGTGAGTGCTTGTTCATTTTCCAGTTTTCCAAATCCTGTGAAACATCTAATACTGCAAACCACTTCCTTTCTACTCCTGTGAGGGGGGCAGAGGGTACTGAGGACACAGCAGGAAAAATGTGTCATGTTTCAGTTGCGCCCAGGGCTACATTGCATGATCTGCCTTGTTTGAAGGTGTTCAGGTTGGTTTGAGTTCTGAGTGGTGGCACTCTTTATGTAGGCTGCATTTTGGCCCACTGCCACAGACTGAGTAAGAAATGAGTTAAGAGTGAGTAGGGGGCTTAGGAGTTTCTCCCTATTTGCCGACAAACTTGTTAACAAGGTGATTACAGTCTGTTGGGCACTCCTGACAAGGACGGAGAGGAAAACCTTGGTCTGTGTATCCGTCAGTGTTTGTTGTACCTGATGAGTTGTTACACTGCTTTTCTTCTCTTACTTCCACCACGCTGGGTTTCTCAGATTTTAATCTGCGTCTGCGAGGTGATGTTGCGTATACATGTATGTATGGGTAGCTCCGTTGTGTTGATATGTGAGCTTTGTTTTCCTGTCTGTATCTCTTTGCCTGAGCCACCAAATCCAGCATGGTTGCCTTTGGTGTGAATGCTGACATTGATCCCTGTGCCTGACTCAAAGTCAGCCTGACAGGGCTACCCAGGAAGCCAATTACCCTCTGATGCCACTCCAGCACCAGTGAGTGACAGGCCTGTGGAGAGCTAACTGATGTTGTCTTGGCCAGAGCAGTGTCCCTGGAATTGCTGTTCTTTGCCTCTGCAGACTACAAAAAGTGTAGTGCTGTCTGTGCTAATACGTTTTTCAAGAATGGGCTTGCACCTTTCTTAGTCCCTGGCTTTTCCTCAGGCTGAAAATGAAGATAACCCTTCTACCAAAGTTGCATTTGCCATTGACTGCTGGGAAGGGCATAAATTAGCCAATCTAGCAGAGTCTGGCACATCCCAGATATTTGCTCTCTTCTCTCCTGACAAGTCATGCAAAAGGAGTTCCAAACATATGCTGCAGTTCAAATTATGAATGACTATTTCATTTTTATATGGTTTTCTCCACTGCCCAGAAACAGAAGTTATTCCTAATGATGTGACTGCAAAATTGTCCATCTAACTTTTTAACTCCATTTTTATCATCTACATATCTGTGCACATTGGTGAAAGTCTTCTAGCTGAATAGATTACTTGCTTGTTTCGGTTAAGCCTGAATCTAGATGAGAAGCTGACCCACCATGGGGCTGGCATCCTTGCATTGTTCTAGTGCACAGGTTTGCTGGGTCCTTCAGGAAAATGAAAGATGCTTTCAAATGGGAAGTGTGCAGTGGACACATTGGAGATACTAGTGTCCGATGTTGGCAATCATACTGTAATCCAGTTATCGACTAGAAAACCACCTTTATAAACTTCGTCCAATATGTTTAAACAAGGTACAGTTGGTATTAGTATTCTCTGGAAAAACTTGGAGTCTAGGTTGGAAAAGCAAGAATTTGCATATAAATAGAATATTATAGAGGGATCTCCATTTCTCTTAGCAGGACAATTTTTCTTTGAATTCTTTATTTTTTGCTGCTTTTTACACAAGTAATTTTGTGTCTTAGTGAGGGTTTGTGACATAGTGAAGTTTGGACAGAAGATGCATAAATTACACATGAATGAATATTTTGACACTATTGCTATGATGGTTAATCACAAAACCTCAGATTATTTAAAACATGTTAACTTCCTGTTTTTCTATGCTGTAGTTTGATAATCCACAAGAAAATACAGTTATGAATATTTTGAGTTGTGTGCCAGGAATATAAGAACATTACAGATATTATTCCTTTTGCTTTACATGGAAACTTAGTATGTGATAAATATTCACCTAGGTACACTTGGGTATCTGCATTGCTAATAATTATTGGAAGTGCTACTGGGAATGTGGATATGAAACCTATTTGTATGGTGTGCGAACATTAAGTGATGTTAATCATGCTCTAATATGGGTAGCTGAAAGTAAAAGCCCGGAAGGAAGAATGCAGGCATTGTTCAATGTATCAGGAAGCACCTCCTTTCTGCTAGTCAGGTGAGATTAGGAGAGGCAGGCTTCCCTTCTAAAATGCAAAATTGTGTGCTGGAAATAAGGAGAGGAAAACAAGAACCAGGAAGCATTTTTTGAGTAGGCTTAAATTTACAACCTTACTAGGAAATTTTTAGGGATCTCCAGCTGAAAAAAAGGTTGAAGGCCAGTGTTAATAAATGGTTGTATGTATAGCAAAGACCAAAGCTATGTGAAGAAAACCCATACTGAAGTTACAGCAGCTGAGACAAGCAACACTTAAGGAGAAAGAAAACTCATTACTTTCCCATTTTTCATTTGGAGAAACTATTTCAGTTGTGCATTGTATACTGAGTTTAGATAGGTACTAATAGCATGGTTCTGAATTTTTTCATGCGTTCCATGAGGTCCAGCTCTCTGACCTGAACCACCTGAAAGTTCTGGAAAATATCACATTAGTAACAATACATCTGTGGAGTTTTAAATAAAATCAGAACTACACAATTCTGGCTTTTCTGGTTTTTGTTAATAGGGATGCTGCGTAGTACTCAAATTGAATTTGCCATGGCTGGGTATCTAAACCTATTAGAGCTTCTTCTTTTGTAAGGAAGGCTAAACAAGAATCAATTCCATCTTCATTTTCTGTAATTTCCTTTCAAAGCGATTTTGTGTCCCTGTCTCAGAAAGTGGAGGGTTGCGATAAAGGATTATACTCTGCATTGTTAGCGTAAACATAATTGTGTTTTTATTTTTCCAAAAGTAATACAAAAGGTCTGCACCTGTGGGATGCAGATGTATATGAGACATGAAAGAGCCTGGTAGGAGCGAAGTGTTCTATGCCCTCTACTGTTACCATCAGCATTCTCTAGACTCTTGTCACTGTTTTAAAACTCAGTTCTGAAAGCAACTTAAATCCATCTAAATTGTGTGTATAAAAACATTTAAACACATCAAATGATATCACATCTTTTTTTTTTCCTTTTTAAATCTTCTTCTTACTACAATGACTTCAAAATCTTGATACTGGTTAGGTTTTTGATGATGACTGATACCACTGTTTGCTGACCAAAACTCTCTCTCCCTTCTTGTATTACCCAGCATCTTTAAGACTGCAAGCTTTCTTTGAGGCATAAGTTGTCTTCTTTTTTTGTTCTGCATGTATCCAATTAGTGATAAACGTAGGTCCTGGTTCCCAAGTGGAACTGACAGGAAGAGTAGCAAAACAAATCCATAATACATTATAAAGCTGTAATCAGATTGCTTATAAATTCAACGTACATTTTAAATTACTGTGTTTATGTAGCTGGGGAGTATGATTGGTGAAGCTGGAATTAGACAATATTTCCTCACTGTTGATGTGCACTAATCAAAGCTACAGTATTGCTACCAGTGGACTCGGACTCCTGACTCTACCAATACCATTTTGGTTTGCCACTATACATTACATATATATATGGCACATATATATATGTATACCAGTATACATATACATACCAGATAACACAAATAATTGCAAAATTAAAGTAAATCAGACAATTAAAAAAAAAAAAAAACAACCAACTACCAACCAAACAAAAAAAACCCCAAAGAACCTGCAGCAGTTATAGTTGTGATGAAGATAAAGTTCTACAAGTATGGTAATACACTCTTTGGGACCACCTGTAGTGGTGAAAAATAGTTGTTGAATAGAAAGAGGTTGCAAAGGGAAAAGTCTGAATTCATATTGTTGATAAAATGCACTTGTAAGGAAATTACCAGTTATGTTATTTCCCTGCCGTAGTACTTATTATTGATACTAACTCTGTAGTAGACACGAGTCTTATTAGTTATTTATTGTATAATTGCAAGAAAAACATGCATCAAGATGGTGTTATTATTTTAGACATTATTCATTGTTCTGAGCATACAATTCAACACCAGTAGTTTCAGTACTGTGATCATAATCTGCCATCATTCAGTATTTTGTTATCGTTAACCTCTAACTCCCTTTGCAGGCCACACAAATTCTCATCCCCCATTTGGTTAAAATAGGATCAACATAAGCATCATTCTCACACGTACTATTAAAATTCTTTTAGCAGTTTCAGCCAAGCTTTAAAAAGAAAATGTCAGTGTGTGGTCTTTTGTCGTTTTTAAAATCATGATCCAAATTGACACAGCTGTTTGTGTGCTAATTGTCACTGTGGGATAGTTTTTACAAGTCATGTTATTTATGAGTTTGTTAAGTAATTTATCCTGTTATTATCATGGACATATTGAAAGTCAAGCATGTCTGTTATTTCGTTCCTAAATTAAGGTCAGAGAGATGGAATTGGTCCTAGTCCCACGAATCAGGTACAGCATAAAAAGAAGTCTCTACAGTGTTGAGCTGTTCATAAGCAGAGATAATTTAAACTGGAAATTATTCTTTTTACGAGAAGCATGATTGCTTTTGCTGTGATATTGGGCATTCAGTATATGAGCACTCTACTTGGAGAATCCTTTAAAGGAACATTTATGTTTTGAATAGTCTATCACTTCATGGGTCCAGTATTCGTATCTTCTACCAATATTTATTGGGTTCCTCATCTTTACTAATAAAATGGTCATAGTAGAAGTAAAGATTGATAAGATGGGCTGTAGAAAGTTACTTAAGTCAAAGGAGTATGATGGCATTTTCAGTTCCTTGATGAATAAATTTGATTTCACTGGCATTTGGGCTGTGGCAGATTTAGAAAGATGATACTATATCTCACAAGCAATCTGTTGAATAGAGGTTTCAATATGTGAGTATTTCTGGGCTTTCAAAAAAAAGTCTTGTTGATTATGGTGCATTTGTGAAATTAGTCAAATTCCAGCGCTGGCCTAAATATGTGCAATCATGAAATGTAATTAACACGTTCTTCAGAAATGCAATTCTGAAATTCTGGTGTGCTGAAACATTTCACAAACCTCTGACCTCATGGAAAAGGAGGAAAAAAAACCAAAACCAGTTGAATTAGTGGTAGATTATTTACCTATTTGGCTTTTTTGTTTCAAAATAGGGTTTCTTTCCTCTTTAATTACATTGCTGTCCATAAAATTTTGAATGTTTTTTTTTCTTGTAAAGTGAGAGCTAGTTCTTCATTCTAAATAAAGCTTTATGCAGACCAGACTTCCCTACTAAATCAGAGCTGTCTTAATTCTCAAACTCTACTGTTTCATTTTGGTTTTATTTACTTAGAATTTTTCCCTTTTTGTTTGAGGGCAGACTTGACAAAGCAGAGAACCTGTGCCCTCACCATAGTCAGGCGGCCTCTTCCCTTTCTGCAAATCTTTCTTGTATAGCCCAATACGCACTTCCAATCTGTAAGAGCTGCTTGCATAATTCACAATATTGAAGTAGACAAACTTCTCTATGTATTCAGTTGTTGTCCACTTTCAGCATTGATTTATGTTAATGATATAAGTGTTAAGCAGTTCTGTGTATTTTTGTAGTACAGGACACGCATCTTCTTGCCAAAAACCTCAGACTAGCAGAGACACCTCAAACGTCAGGTCCTGATGTACAAGCAGATAACAGGTTTTTGTCATGTGTCCTCCATCAGGGTAGTTTAATACAGTTTAAAGGCTTGTTTAGTAATTGTTAAAATGCAAGCTAAGGTAGTCAAAAAGCTATTATCTGGGTACATGGTTGTTTAGGCAATAGATGCCACCGTCTTTTAAAAGTCTTTTTTCTGTGAGAGTGTAAACCTGTGCAGAAGGAAATGTGAAGCACCTGTCTTAGATGTGAGTAAAAGTGACTCTGTAATTTTCACCTACTCCCCTTCCCCAGTTTCCTCTCTAAATATTCTGCATAGGTCCTTCCACTTTGTGTGAATGATGCCCCTATTCCCTGAAAGCCTTTGGTGGTAATTCTGATCAGTCACTTCAACTGTGAAGGGCTGAACTGGCCAACTGCAACAAGAGTTTCCAACAGTCAGTCATTAACTCCAGATCGTCTCAGAGCAATGAATGCTCTTTATAGATTTGTTTCTCTCATCCCCACCCCACTGCCTTTCTAGCTTTATTCAACACAGGGCTGAAATCTTAAATTTTAACTTAACCAAGGGGAAAAGGAGCTGCAGACATAATTATTTTCATTGCCAATTTTATGAAAAATTCAAGGACAAGAACTGAAAGATCAGACCAAAACACCAGCTTAATTACATATTCATTGGAAAGTCCTGTAGTCTATTTTCACTGCTTCCAAAATATTACAGTACAATATCACTCTACAGACCTTCACACTGAGGTATTTGCATGCCAGTGACAGAACTACATATAACACTCTTGTGGTTTGCACATAAAAGTATCAGTTGAAACTGTAGCCCAATTTTAACTGATTTGAAAGCTTGTTGTACTTCTGAGTCTCTGTTCATACAGGTTGAACAAGTTACTACTCATCTATGTTTGCCAATATTATGATTTTATTATTAATCAGATATTACAGCATTTGGCTGCTTTCCAGTTGATATGAATGACAAGTTCTCCTTCAGTGTTAATTAGGTGTGAGCTCCAAGATCTAAAAGATAAGAGTATAATACTTTGGTACATTTCCTCTAAAATGCCTTTTATGTGATTTATTCGCTACACAGAGATTTCAACCAGAAACATGAAATAGTTCTAACTTCTAAAGTATTGGAATTTTCGGTCTCTGAATGCTTTTTCATCATGAGCTGCCTGCGTTTAGAACTTGAAAATTAATTTACCTATCCATTATCTGAGAATTTATATATTTCAATTATATTTACATAAAAGGAAAACACCCTGTTCAGCTCATTTAAAAAAAAAAAAAAATATCTTGTTTGTCACTTTCTCAGCATTAGAGATCTGTCGGGATAAACCAGAGACACCACACTGGATCAGAGCTGGTCTGACCAAGCCCATCATCTCTCTCTCTCTCTCCATCCCCAGTAGCTTAAGGAAAAGGTTTAAGGAAGGAGGAAGCCTACAGGAAATTTCTCGCTTTATTCCCTGAAAACACATCCAGATTTTATCTCACATTGTACCTTCAGTAGCCCCACTCTGCCAGTCCAGCATAGTTAACTAGTCTAGTGGTAACACTGGTAGAAGTTTTCAGAGATAATAGTGAAAAAAAAAACCCAAAAGACTAGTTTTAAACTGAAAACATTATCAGTTCATGCTTTTAATTCTTGCTACTATTAAATTTAGAAGGCTATAATGCATTCTGAATACAGTTAGATGATTATAAAGCTTCTTTATGTCAGTGTATCTTGTACCTGTAAAATAATATTTATCAGTGTAATGGCAGTAACAATATGGTTTAGAACATTTTCTATGTTTCAAGAGAAAAATCACATAACTAAAATAGTTGAAGCAGGATAAAAGTAGTGCACTGATGGCATCAAAGATTTCTCTAATGGGGAACGGTCCATGCCAAATTTTGCAGATGCCATGATGCAATTATACTGTAAAAGAAAATTATGGAGAAAAATTAGTGGAATTTCCAAGCCAGTGGAAATACCTGGTTGTGCTTATTTCCTTCTTCTCTCCAGCACTATGTTATTATTATTATTTTCACAAGCAGTTTATGTTACATCACCTTAAATCTTAGAAACCACATTCGTTTCTATTCAGGGTGTAGGAGAGCAAAGTGTAATTGCTTTCCTTTACAGACGAGGCTCAGCCTGAGACGAATAGTATTTAAGACCCTCCCCTAACTTTTGCGTTTTCTATTTGCTAGTTTCGGTGATTGCCTCAACATGTTGACCATAAAAAGAGTAGGCTGCAGTGGGAGTGCAAAAGGAGGGTAAATATGCTTTTTGCCTCTCTGAATGTGAGATCTGAACCAACAAGGGCAGCCAGGGAAGATGCTTGAGAAGAAGGGAGCAGGGTCCCGCAGACAGGTAGCTGTTGCACTGTGACCCCTGTCTGTAGGTGTTTAATGCTCTCTGTGCCTCACAGCGGGTGCTGAGGTGTCTTAGTGCTGCAGACATGGCTGGGGTGGGAGGGCAAATGTTGCCTCCATGGATCCAGCCTCAGGCATTGTGTATCGCAGACAGAAAGTGCCTATCTGCAGCTGTATCTGAGAAGTTTGCTGCGTCTGTCAGCTTTCTGATGCCCTTATCCCCGTAACATGATGGTGAGAGCCTCCAAGCTGAAGCAGAGAGGGCAGCTTTGAATAGATTTTGATAAGGACCACAGAGGAGTAAGTCAGTTCATCCACTGAGCTGTCCCTCTGCATCTGGCAGCTGATTGCCTGATAAAACAGGGAGCGCAGTGGCAATTTGTGGAAGACAAGTGTTCTAAGGCTTTTAAGAAATGCAAGGAAACAGGTTTCAAAAAGCCACCAATTAAAAGAAAAGAAGTCTGAGTACTTGGGATCCATGGAAAGCTATGGCCTCAGATTGCTTATTTTGCATCTCTGTTAAATTCTGATTTCTCTAGCTGACAAAGCACCTTCAGCTCACACTAATTTCAGTGTGGTTGAGAGCGACCAAATAGCTTAGGAAATAAGTTTGGTAGATTTGGGGGAACTTGATTGAAAAATAGAATCACACAGAGCCTAAATTGTATTAGAGACTGTTTCTGTACTGTAACTCTTTCTGGTCTGTCAAGAACAATGTCTGGCAGATTCTCCTTTATCCATGACTCCTATACCTGTTCCTTTTGTGATGCAGTAAAGCCTTACTACTTCTTTAAACATTTGATTGGTAATTTTCTATTTTTCTGTCTCTTCTGTACCTAGACAACATATGTGATGCTTAGTAAGGACCTTGGAAATGGTTTCTTCCTTTGCTCAGAAGCTTCTGCTAAACAGAAGCAATGGAAATATTTCTACAAATAATTTACTTACTGGTCTATCCTTTCCCTTGGTATTTTTCTTTTACTTTGCCACTTCTCTTGAGAGTTCATTTTGAACCACGCAGTTTTGTTTTTTGAACAAGATCCCCTTCTTCCTGGCACATGGAAAGTACAGAACACCCTTCTACTTCTCCTTTTAGACCCGAAGACAGTATGAAAGGCATATCTGATTTTTGGTGCAAAGTATGCAAAATTACTCTACCCCTCTTGATGGTGCTAACTGAAGTAAATTAACAAAAAATACTTGGATTGGCTTTTGGATTGGGCAAACTGGAAACTACTGAAGGATTTATGGTTTTGTCTTGCTGATAGTTTCACCAACATGAAGAAGTTGTGAATGAGCATGAATAAAGTCCAAAAGAAATATGTAAAACACACCAACCCAATGGCCAACCCATTGCAGGGGACATGGGGGGTGTCTGCAGACTTCACACATCATTTGAATTTATCACTTATAAAATGGGGCAGCTTTAATTTTGCACTGGAACAGACGTTTATGCGAATTTCATGCCTCTCATAATGTTTATTTGGCTGCCTTTCACCATGGCTTCCAAGCTCTTTCTAAATATAATCAGTAGCAAAAGCTAACTCCATACCAGTGTTTCTCTGCCTCTTCTACTTTTTTGTTAGATGATTAACTGATTTTTTTTCTTAGCTTTATTTTATTTTGAAAAGTGACACCTATGGGTAGACAAGTATCAAAGTTGCAAATGTTACAGGGAAAACTTTTCCCGGACATAAAATAAGCAGGAAAATAAAACATTTGGGATGTTTAGAGGAGTCTACAAAACCTAGTCCAAATTCTTGAATTTTGTAGAAGAATATGCTATCTCTTCTTTTAAACTCTTATGCTGTTGTAGAAGCTTTATCAGAGATATAATTGGCCACGCTATAGAATGGTTCAAAACATATATTAAAAGATTACTACTCTTAGGTTTTCTGTTATGATTAGTAAACCAAAGTTCCACTCACTTATTATCTTGTTCTTTTTTTTTTTTCTGTCAAACAGGTGTGTTTTATGAAGTTGTTCAGAGCTTCCCTCAAGTGGAGGAAAATGTGCGAGTGGATTCACATGTAAACAGCCACAGGTGGAGAAGGCACTCAGAGTCTCTCAAATCGGTTGACACCAACAGAGCTAGCATAGGGCAGGATTCCTCTGAGCCGGGAGGTTTCACAGATTTGCTGCTTGAAGAGGGACATGACAACACCACCCAGATTGAGGTAGAAATTCATTCTATCTATTCTTTTTATTCAATTTGTTATCTTTGATTGGGGATAAGTAAAAAATGAAGACACTTACTTAAGTGTACCCAAACATTGATAGGGGAAAAGAACCTCATGGTCTTTGTATTTCTGCCCCTGTCAGCACATGGAAGCCAGCTTTTTTGCCTGTCCTGGGGCTGGAGCCTGTCCTGTCTGACTTCTGAAGATAGTCTCTTGATGATGTCTGTTTCTGTTGGAAAACAGTTATGGGAAGTCCCATGTTGTAGCAGTTCTTGCTGGAGAACTGAAAAATGAAGTAGTATTTAAAAAAGAAAGTAAAATGTAATTATTTTTTAAAAGTTTGGATAAAGACCTCCATTTGTGAGATTTTGCCTGGTCTTTATGGGGAGTGATATCCAGATAGTAAGGGGAAAAGGCCCTAGAGAAATAAGAAATTGGAAAAAATTCTAGGTTGGCCATTAAAAGAATTTGCCCACATTATTTGATTTTTGGCCTTCCAAGGAAGAATAACATGGATCAAATCCATCTAAATGACATCTTGGGACATCAAGTCCATCTAAATGAAATCATGGTACTTTCTTCCTCTGTTTTATGCTTTCTTTCAAACTCTGATTGCTTGTTTAAAAAACTTAAACTGCCAGATTGCCCTTGTATGGACTTAACGTAAATCCAAGTGAGCATGGGTTCTGTCTTTAAAGCTGCTGTCAGTTTCAAGTACTGTAGGGAGAGCAGAAGTTGACCATAATGTTATGTTGTGATTGATTGATGCAAAATGTCTCTGCCTGTGATGATTTGTGGGAATTCTCCTATTCTGCTATTTTATCTTAGTGGTTCTGCATAAACAGACTGGCTGAATTGATTTTGTCTTTATACACAGATAGCAAGTGTTAATATTATAATTGTTGTATTTTTACTGTGGTTTTTTTTTAAGTATTAGAATTGGGGGTTTCTTATTAATAAAATCTACATCTTATTTTTCAATAAAATACAGCTTGGAATAAGCTACACTTAACACTTTTGGTCTTTATAGTCTGCTTCCAAAGCAACAATGCTATTTATTTTTCAGTTCTGAGGAGCTCACACTCAGACAAACAAAACAGTTTTCAGATTTTGGCTTGTTATCCTACACAATAACAAAAGCAAAGCAATATAAAACCCATCTGTAGAGACAATGGTGTCTCTAAAGCATGAGTCAAAAAATAATAATGCTTTCTGAGAGGTGTGTTTTGTGTCTGTTGTTTTTTAATCTTGCCAGTTTGCACAGTACTAATTATGTTTCCTCTTGCATAAACATAGAAGTCACTAGTTGGTAAATTATATTTTTGAATTGCATGTTGATTTTATGATTTGGTTTTTGCCCTCTGTAATCCCCATCTGGCCATACTTGTACTAATTCACTCAGGCATGACACAGATCAATCCTTCTAATTATTTTAGCAGGTAAAGTGGAAGATGTCTCAAGTACAGGAAAGTTCATGTAGCTGATCTTTCCATGGCTTGCCAGTAGATTCCCATGCAGTGTCTCCATTCAGTTGAGTTCCAAGCTCTTCTGAAGCAAAATGGATCAGAGCTCCTGCTCTACCACTCATATATGGAAACGTTCAGGAAAAAAATGAATGCTTGCAAATGGACATAGATAAAATGGTATTTTTCTGGGCCATCTTTCCTGACAGATTAATTTCATTATAGTATCTTAACCTCAAAAGAACATCACCCTTACTGAGTTTATTGAACTCAGGTTTTGTGTTCAGTCACAGCCCTCTTTTTTTCTAAAGTCTTCCCAGCACAGCAAGATGACTGAGTTGTGGTTTTTCACATTATTGGATTCTGTTGTAAATCCCTACTACAACACACAGGCATTTTACAAAAACCCCTTGATGCCCAGCTTTGTAGAGGAGGTAAAGAGTACAACAGATATTCACAGTGGAAGAATCCATATGTCACAAAGTCTTCTGCAGCTTGGGAGCTTATTGGTAGTGCTGGAGAGCATATTGATTTTTGAAACCCTTCCTCTGTATGTGTTGCAGTTCTTGCTGAAGAAAACCCAGAGAATGAGTACTACCTGCCACTCGTATTTAATGACACTACAGAATTACAGCATCCCCCCATTACAGATTCTGTTTCTCTCAAAAGTATTTGTTTGGGCTTGCCATGCAAATGTGGAGGACTTCTTTTACTGGAAGGCTAACAGTGATGAACATGTCTTTAATTTTAACTTGATACTGTTTTCTGCTCTTCTTTGTAATGATGAGTTTAATTTCTATCCAGCTTTAAAAAAACAAACCAAACACTGGCACACCAACACCCCACCCCCTGCCCCGGGGAAAAAAAAAAAAAAAAAAAAACCAACCCAAAAAATACCCCACACCAAACCAAAAAACCCTGACCAAGCACAAAAGGGAAGGCAGTATGCAGAAATTTCTGCACAGTGTTTAAAAATAACTCTGTTTCATGTGTTATCAAATCTATATAGTCATAATGTAGAAAATAATGAAATCAACTTGTGTGGAGCATAGCTTAGTTTCACTGGCTTTTTTTGCTTTTAAGGTAATAAGATTTTTCATTCATGTTTTTCCATTGGAGTTATTGGGAGTTGTTCTGTAACTTTACAACAGCACCATCCTGGGTCTCCCATTGGCCCTAATCCGTAGGCTGTTTTCAGATCAACTTGAGTGGAACATGAACTTCAGGCCTTCATGAACAGCTATAGAAAGTGCTTTGTAAATCAGTTTATCACATCTTAGCAGTAGCCAGGGTGGACCTGCTCCTATATGTAGGAAAAATGGTAATGGCCAGATTCTCTTTAGAGATGCTGTCTCTCGGGTCCAAGAGCTGGAGCAGTGCCACCACTAGGGACTCCAGGACATTTGCTGTCTTTCTTCACAGCTCTGTTTTGCCTCTGCCATTTGTTTGGCACTGTGATTTGAGACAAAACTCATGCAAAATGATGGACATATGCAGGTGCTTTTTTGAATAAAGATGTTCTCTTGAACTGGACTCTCTGGCAGTTGAATTGCATTGCAGAGAATAGCAGAAGCAGTGGCTATAGCCATTTGATGTGCAGGACCTTCATAAATGAGCAGGGCCTTGGGAAGAAGACAAGACATCTGAGCCCTGTTGTGTTGCTGGAGAATAGGAATTTTGTGGTCCATAGGTACAGTGTTGTGACAGCACAAACTTACAAAACTGGATATGCCAAGTGAAAGCCAAAGGACAAGAAGAACATGTTTCTGCTGCAAGCCATATTTTCTATGCATGTAGCATTTATGGTCTTTCCGGAAAGCTGATAGCAAGCTGGAGATTATAGGGTAAAATCATTGTATAACAAATGCTTATCATAAACACTTTGTAAAACAGTATGACAATCTTGAAAATATTCTTCTTTTCTCGTAGTTTAGTAGGGATATTATAATGTGCCAATTAGGGACTAGAATGTTGTAAATACAAAAATGTTCCTAAGGATGGAGGTTGGTCCCATTTGCTTCATTTGCAATTGGTACTTTGGAACCCAAATACAGAGGAGGGAGAACATGTAAGTCTCTGGGGCCGTGTTCTGTGAGTGGTTTGTTAAGGTTTCATTCCCACTACATAACATAGCCAGAGAGAGTGAGCAAGATCTGAAGAGGGACAGATGTAAAAAGGGTGAGATCCCATCTTTTACACATGGGCACAAATGTTACAGTCCTAGAGAAATCCCCAAAGCAGATAGCCTTGGGACAGGTGGAGAAATAGGTTGTCAGTAGTCCAAATTAACCGTATGGTCAACCCCAAAAAGAAAGTAATGATGCAGTTGCAACCAAATTGGCTTCTTGGCTTCATGGCAGATGAAAGCATCAAAGAGTCTGTCTCCCTTTGAAGATAGGAGCATCCATGGCTAAGGCATATCTTAGAGAAACTTCAAGTGACAGCTTTTTTTTTCTTTTTTTTTAAGATATATTATTAGTATAGTCTAACTTCTTATGTTCTTTTTATGGTTTTCTCTGTAGTTTGGCTTTCCATTTGGTAATTAAGGATTTAACCTCTTGCCTTTGGGGAGGGTGTGGTTGTCCTGTTCTAAAATATGGTTAGTTTGTAGTGCTTAAGGAGAACTCAAATGAATTTGAAGTTGTTCTTCTACAAAATTCAAGAATTTGTACTAGGTTTTGTAGACTCCTCTTCTTTCTAGGTTTTGTAGACTCTTCTTCTTTCTGCTGCTTTTATTTATCAGGACATTCAGAAGTGCCTTTTATTTAGAACAAATAGAGCCTAGGAAATGCAATGTGTAGGGTGAAATTTGTTGCCTGCAAACACTGTTACTTGAAAAAGCAATGAGCGTGAAAATACATCATAATGAACATGTCTAGTTCGGCATGTCTTCTTTCAAGCAAGGAGAAAAACAGGATAAATATATTACCTTTCTTCACATACTCTCATAAAAAAGAAATGTATGCTTTATAATAACTCACTGTTATTAAGTAAATGACTTTACATGTATTAATATTGTTAAAATAAACTCAGGTTCATGTTCATGGTACAACTGACCCTTCTAGTGATCCTCAAAGCGCATTAGCCATAAAGGTAATGAAGGTGGGTAGCAGAGGTTCTTGTTGCCTGTTGCTCTTCTGCATTTACTGGAGAAGGAACTGATCCCCAAAACTCATCTAGTACAGATGTTGGGTCCCCAGTATCTACCACTGAGGTATCCACAAATGCATTCCTGTTTTGCCACAGTGCTTCCTAACATAGGCATGGCCACTGAGCACTGGAAAAGGCTTAATAATGCATTGATATATAATTGTGCATTACACAGATGTTGCATAATAATTTTTCCACAGTTTGAAATGTGCATGATTTTTCAAGTGATATCCTGTGATTATGGCTGTGTAGAGAGCTCTGTACAGAGGTGATTTGCCTACTGTATTTATAATTTTTGTCTCTTTATCCCAGATCTTCTGTAAAGCAACTCCAGCTGCTGGCTTTACAGAAGATTTCTCAGGAACTTGCTTACTTACTTGGTCCTTTGCTTCACCATTCTCTGTCCTTGATCCTTTTGACTGCTTAACCCCAAGTGAACAGTACAACACTACAAAGTAAAATTCAAAGAAATTGAAATGAAGCAGTCTCTAATATAGAGCTTGTATTTGCATTAGCAGAAGATGACAAACTTTGCAAAATAACTTTGGGACATGTGAATTACTTTTGAATTTGTTGTCACTGTATAGAGATTCTACATCAAAACAAGAGTCTTTCACAAACTCAAATATAAAAAAGAAATCCAGCAATAAAATAACAGATTAAATCATAGTCAGGCTTGAGCAGAGTACAGCCATGCTAACAGTAAGGTTTTATTGCTTTGCACTATGAAAAGAGTGAGGAAAACATAATTTTTCATATAAAGTCTTAGAACAAAATGAATGATTGCAACTGTATAACAAGAAAAGATTCAGTTCCAAGTAAGAAACAGCATGCTAAGCCTGCTAAGTCAAATCAAACCTGACTGTACCTTACTTTCTCCACTCCTCCCAACATAGTACCTGTGAGCATAGAAAACTGTGGCTATTTCAGTGCGAAAATTTATTTTTTAGGTGAAGTGTTGTGGTTTAACCCCAGCCAGCAACTAAGCACCACACAGCCACTTACCCTCTCTCCCTGCCCCATGGGATGGGGGAGAGCATTGGAAGGGTAAAAGTAAGAAAACTCATGGGTTGAGATAAGAACAGTTTAATAATAGAAATAAAATAAAAATAATAATAGTAACTGTAATAATAAAAAGAAAAAAATGGTGAAAAGGAAAACAACAAGAGGAGGAACAAATCTCAGGAAAAACAAGTGATACAACTGCTCACCACCCGCCGACCGACTCCCAGCCAGTCCCTGAGCAGCGATCACTGCCCCCCAGCCAACTCCCCCCAGTTTATATACTGAGCATGACATCATATGGTATGGAATAGCCCTTTGGGCAGTTTGGATCAGCTGTCTTGGCTGTGCCCCCTCCCAGCTTCTTGTGCACCTGGCAGAGCATGGGAAGCTGAAGAAGTCCTTGACTAGCATCAGCAGTACTTAGCAACAACTAAAGCATCAGTGTGTTATCGGTATTATTGTCCTACTAAATGCAAAACACAGCACTATACCAGCTACCAGGAAGAAAATTAACTTTATCCCAGCCGAAACCAGGACATGAAATGATTCATTTATTCCTGTGGATCTTGCCGATATCTCCTGCTGTGTATTGCTTTTAACCAAAACAGAGTTGTTGCTAACTGAAGACACCCTTCTTTCTTTTTCTCTCCTTTCTTTAGTTTCTCTAGATGTTGTTTGAAATGCAAATTTTTAGCAGTTCCTGTAGTTTAGACCCAGAAAGCATTTTGCCCCTATCAGAATACCACTGGTGGATTTCCTACTGGCAAGAATCTTTTGCTGAATTTTGCATTTCCTCCCAGAGTTTCTGACCAGAAGAAGGCTCCTCCCTTATCAGGCCCAGTCACTCATGGAAGTGAAGATGTCTCATTCTAACTGGCAAAAACAACAGTAGAGATTGAGTTTTACAGCCCTTGGGATTTGAGAGCAATTACTTTCAGCTACTGACAGCAATGTCAGCATGCCCACTGCTGTGTTCTTACTGCAAGTCTGAGCAAGGAAAAAAAAAATAATGGTTAAGATTAAATTACACTCAGCTGGACAAATGATAAGGCAGTCCTGCGATAACTGCTCTAATGCACTGTATTAAAAGTGGAAAAACTTGTCCATGCATAGCTGAAGCCTCAAAACGAAACAATATCATAGTCACATAGTGAGCTGTCAGTTCGGCCAAGCCTGCCTCTGTTTTGTTCTTTTTTTTCTTTTTTTTTGTCCCCCTTTCCATCCCTATGCTTTAATGCAAGTTCTATCTGAAGGACTTAGAAATAAAGAGCAGTGTTACTAACACTGTATTCTGAAAACATGGTCCTTCCAAGTTACTGAGAAGAATATTCTGTACTTAAGAAAAAAATGCTTATTATCATATAAGTTTAATGAGTATTTGTGTTCTCTTTCCTTATCCCAAGCTATGACAAAGACACACTTCTAAAGTCTGTTTTCTGACTTGCCATCTCTTAGAGCCTTTAATTGTCTGTGTAGAGTTGCCAGCTTGTTTAGCTTTTGAATTTATAGTTCAAATATCTTGCTTAAATAGTGTTTGTATCTTCCTTTCCCTTTCAGTGATTCTCAGCAATGCAAGAGTGAATTCCATAGACAATATTTTGATATTCAGTGTAATAAAATCAGGGATGGTATTGATCTCTGCATCATGATCATCACACTTGCCAGCAGTGTGCCCAGGTGGCCAAGAAGGCCAACAGCATCCTGGCTTGTATCAGGAATGCTGTGGCCAGCAGGAGCAGGGAGGTTATTGTCGCCCTGTACTCGGCGCTGGTGAGGCCGCACCTGGAATACTGTGTCCAGTTTTGGGCCCCTCACTACAAGAAAGACATTGAGGTGCTGGAGCGTGTTCAGAGGCGGGCAACGAAGCTGGTGAAGGGTCTGGAGCACAAGTCTTATGAGGAGCGGCTGAGGGGACTGGGGTTGTTTAGCCTGGAAAAGAGGAGGCTGAGGGGAGACCTTATCGCTCTCTACAACTACCTGAAAGGAGGTTGTAGTGAGGTGGGTGTTGGTCTCTTCTCCCAAGTAGCTAGCGATAGGACAAGAGGAAATGGGCTTAAGCTGCGCCAGGGGAGGTTTAGACTGGAAATTAGGAAAAATTTCTTTACGGAAAGGGTGGTCAGGCATTGGAACAGGCTGCCCAGAGAGGTGGTGGAGTCACCATCCCTGGAGGCATTTAAAAAACGGGTAGATGTGGCACTTCGGGATATGGTTTAGTCTGGTCTACCCTTGATTAGTCTAGAGTGGGCTTGGTAGTGTAGGTTAATGGTTGGACTGGATGATCTCAAAGGTCTTTTCCAACCTAGATGATTCTATGATTCTATGATTCTATGATAGAATTCTTTTTTAACGCATAGTCACATTTTAAGGTGGATTATAAAGTATCAAAGTAATGCATATTCAGTACAAATATTTAACTAGATTTTAGGGTTTTAAATTTTATTTGAATTAAAGCGTTTGACATATAACTGAGGAGGAATGAAGCTTTGCAGAACACAGATTTGTCACTGGAGTTGGCTGATTCTTTAGAGAGCAAAAGAGCAGTACTCCTGTTCTGAAATCTGTATTTGCAAAAAGCCACGTGAGGAAAAAAAACTAAAAACATGAAGGGACAACCAGTTTTATCTTTGATACCTGCTTTCTAACACTGCTTCATTTTGGGGACAGATCATAGACCATATAATTGAGTTCAAATAATATTGAGCCCTTGCCTAAAATAAGGGAAATGGCAAATTTTGTTTTAAGATCTTTTTAAGTTCTAAGTGAAGAAATCCACTTTAACTGATTTAATTACATGGCTGCAGCTTACCCAGTCTACTTGCAAAATCTTTATCATAACAAAAGTTGCATTCATTCTTATCTTTAATTTTAGGAAAGTATAGTTTTTTCTTGTTCACAGATTACTACATTATGTGATTTTTTTTGTGTATGTAAAGGATTCATTCAAGAGACGAAGGGAAAATTTGGGCTCCTCCTGTAGGCTTGCAGATATTTTTCTTAATCTTTGATTAACCTTTGGTCATTTAGCATAGATCAAGCTTACTGACATTTCCAGGGCTAAAACTACTGTGACTAAAAAATGTGGTTTTACCATCGAAGGTGGTATTACATCAGGTTCTCTGCAATTTCAGACCCTATCTTATGTTGTCTTAGACCTATTTCATGTTCAGTTGTATTTAAAACAAAGTTGTCTTGCTGATGTTAAGCTAGTGTAACTTAAGCCCAGAAGTCTCTGTTCAGATGTGTGCTGCTCATGGCTCTGTTGTTTCTGTAATGTTCTAGAGGATTAAATGAGTGTCCCATATGATTCCTCTCCGCTGCACAACATTAAACTGGGAAAGCTCTGGAGCTCATTGGCACTGAATGTTGTGGATGCCAAAATTTACAAAATTAGACAAATTCATGGAATAGAAATTTGGCAAGAATTATTAAACACAAAGGGAGTTCCTGAAGAGCAGATCACTGGAACCTAGGAAAAATGGGGAATTACCACTGTTCGACGCAGTTCCTTTACTCTTCCTAGGCATGATTCCCAATCAGTTCTGGGGACCAGACTAAAAGGATGTTTGGCCTCAGAGAGTACATCTGTTCTTGTGCTCTTATTGGTATCCACTCACTAAATTAAGTTAAATGTCATATTATTGTTTTCGTAGTTAGAAGCTTGAAAACTATAACAGAGATTTAGGATGTACTGGAGGAACAGTCTTGGGATATGCTGCAGTTGCACTGAAACCATTGTGGATATACCTTTTGCTGTTCTATGTACCAGAATATTTAGATGTGATATTTTCGTTGTAAGAGAGCTAAAATTTGCTGTGAAATGATATCATAATTGAAGGCTAATATGCATTTCTTGCAGTGTTTCTAAACACCTTTTATTACACTCTTTTCAGAAAACGTTATTGCTATTTTAAAATCTTTTTATTCACACTTTTCGAGAGTTTATTTTAGAAAATTACCTTGTTACTTTGGAGATGATGGAGATGGAGAATGTAATTTATTTTCAGAAAAATCAAGTCTCCTTTTTTTCAAACTGAGTCAAGGGGAAAAAAATGTTCCTTACTTCTTCATGTGATGTTAGGGAAAGTATTTGAACTTTCTCAAAAAAACAAGCTGCTTCAGATGACATCCTATGTCAAATTCAAATTTATGTAAATTATTGCTAAATCCAATATTTAACTGATTATTTTTAATAGCTATAAAGGAGAGCCAGAAAGTGAATTGATCTGGAAGCAACACCAGTCACACATAAAACATCCTAGTCCTCTACTCATTAAATCACACCAAACAGTATGTCACCTGCAACTAGAATTAGAATCTAGGACAATCATTAATTTACTCACTTTTTTCTGCTTGTCCAGCTGAGTTTTCCACCCGTGATGTCACACTTTCTAGCTGGCCAGCAGACTGATATATCACTGTCTTGATTTTTTTTCAGGTTTTTCAGTTGCAAAATGGTAAACTAGAAAAAAGCCTCTGTCATGGTTTAGCCCCAGCCAGCAACTAAGCACCACGCAGCCGCTCACTCACTCCCCCTACCCCAGTGGGATGGGGGAGAGAATCGGAGGAATAAGAGTGAGAAACACTCCTGGGTTGAGATAAGAACAGTTTAATAATTGAAATAAAGTAAAATAGCAATGCTAATAGTAACAGTATAATAATGATAATAATAATAATGATACACGAAGCAAGTGATGCACAATGCAATTGCTCACCACCCGCTGACCGATACCCAGACAGTTCCCGAGCAGCGATCACTGCTCCCTGGCCACCCCCCCCCCCCCCAGTTTATATACTGAGCATGACGTCATATGGTATGGAATAGCCCTTTGGTCAGTTTGGATCAACTATTCTGGCTGTGCCCCCTCCCAGTTTCTTGTGCGCCTGGCAGAGCATGGGAAGCTGAAAAGTCCTTGACTAGCATAAGCAGTACTCAACAACAACTAAAAACATCAGCGTGTTATCAACATTCTTCTCCTACTAAGTCCAAACCACAGCACTATGCCTGCTACTAGGAAGAAAATTAACTCTATCCCAGCCGAAACCAGGACAGCCTCATATATCTTTTTGTATTGAACTTATTAATTGCTTACTTAAATCAAGTTAATCTTGACACTTGCACTGGGTCTTGCTACAGTCTTCAGCTAGACTGAATTCGTTACCAGCTCTGCAAGAAGTGTCGTAGCCATAAGCCTGGCAAAATTTCATTATTCTCAATCTAAGCTCAAGGGGTGATAGTTCTACTAATAACTCAGATATAGCTGAAAAAGAAAAAGGCAAATACTGGAGGTGAGATTCATTCTCTATGTCTTTTAAACTTGGAGGGTGGAGAGAAATTCCTAAGTAAGGGAATTCACATTTCTCAGTCATAATCCTTAGTTCATTTCCACATGCTTAGCTATGTTGGCACACAAGGCATTTAATTTAACATGCTGATGATAATGAATTTTTATAGCAAGGAAGGAGTTGGGGGATTCAGAATTTAATGGAATTTACTTTTGAATTTTTCTTCATAATAATTTTTTACATTTCCATATCCCTCTTCATCTCCAGGTTCCTAAAGTACATTACAATTATGCCAGAATCACTGAACTCATGGCTGAAAAGAGCTATGAGCAGTAGCAACAACAGACTTTGTACTTTCTTTCTGAATTAATTATTTCAGTCATACATCCCTCAGCCCTTGCTTGCAGAAGTTGGCTGAAAATAGATTCAGCTGGTGAAAGCAGAATATTAGTGTGGCTGTGAAGACTGGGAAGGTCTCTTCTTCCCAGCCACTTTCTTTCTCACCCTCTTCACCACGTTCACCCTGGAGTGCCCTCATGAGGGAGACTTGTATCGATCCAGTCACGCAAAAAGCAGAGGATGATGCTCATTTCAACCCATGCAAAACAAACAGCCCTAGCTAATTTAACAGCACACAGCAAATTGTACATAGCTGTTTTGGAGCAGGGAGTGAGGGTGAATACATTACCGAGTTGTTAGTGCAGGGGAATTTGGGTAGGTAAGTAAGAAGTTGTACGCTAAGCTACATAATTCCAGTTTGGATAACAGCAATCCTTAGGGATAGATTTTCAAAGCTGTGGGAATCCTGCTGACATTGATGGATTACTCCGTGCCACTCTGAAAATCTTTCATGTTTTTGTAACACGGGAGAGTCAATTATCTCTTATCCCAAAACAGTAGCAACTTGGCATGTAAGCAGATGGGTACATCATTTCAGATTTGGTCAGACACTTCCTTTGACTGTGCGTAAATTTAGTAATTATAACTTGAGAGCTTTTCACATCTATCAGGAAGTCAATGGCCTGTCTTCACTGTAATTGCATGAGTTATACAGACTTTTCAAGGAGAATAATAAATCGGGCCAAAACTCAAAATTCGTATCAAGAGGGGCATCAGAGTTAAGAAAGTTCCATTTGTAAAATGTGCATTTGTCCTTCCAAAAATGCCAGCTGAATGCTATCAACTGCTGAAGAAAATGCTGATGAAACATTTTTAATAGCTGTAGTGTTTCATACACAGAAAAGAAATTAATAACTAAAGGAAATAACAGATTTTTTTTTTTGTTTTCTTCTGTAACACTGGTATGTATTTGTGTGCAGTATGTCTAGTTTTTCACAGACCATCAGTAAGAAAATGATTGTATTTTTAGAACACAAAATTGGCAATGGAGATTTTGGAGAGTCTGCAACAAATTGCAGTGTGAATAACAGGGAGAAAAACAAAAAGAACAGCAAACTTTCATATATTCTCCAGACTTTTTAGTGGCACAAGATTTAACAGAAGTGATGTGACAGGGTTACTGGAGGTTTGCTTCATGCATTTGTATCAAGCTGCATGACTTTTCAAGAGTGCCTATTAAAATTTTTAAATAAATGAAAGCATTGCTCTCTTTAGAGTATTCTTTCTGTAGCCTTAGCAACAAAAGAAGTAGGAAAACCTGTCTGTCTGATCTCATACAGGTGGAGCAGTAAAATGCCATGAGGGATAAAATGCCATGATCTCTCAGAGGTATTCCCCTTTTGCTCCAGTACTGACAGCAAAAGAAGATTTCTCAGGTTCTTCATGCCTCAGGCAAACTATGGATGCTTCTTTCCTGGTGTATTGAGTGGAAGAGTGTCTTCCAGTGCTAGAAGAGGCATAATCTGCCTCCAAAGTGCTACTGCTGAGCTTAGCCATATCCAGGAGTGGGCCAGCAATGAGTCTTCATGTCAGCCGCCTGGTGGGTGCTCATTTGGGGAGTATAACTGACTGGCTGGTACAGTGGTTTATAGCAAGTTTGGTGAGGATGTTTGTGATATCTTCTTTCCATAGTTATAAGCAAGTGCCCCAAATGTCCCTATTTGTATTTGAAAACAAAACTCCAAATCCTACAGTTGTACATTGATGACTATGTAGTTGAATGAAATAGCGGCTTACTTTTTCAACAGAATGAAAATTCTCAGAAGTAATTACAGTGCTATACAGCTGGACTACAGTTGCGTTAATGCAAGTGAGAAAAGGGTTTGAGTTGTTTATTATTTTTAACAAAAATGGGAATAGAACATTTGATGCTATCATTTAGTCATTAACTGTATAAATGTTGATTTCCTTGTATTAGTATTATCTTCATGGTACTTGTCAGGCATATTACTGCCTCACCTTGGAAATCAAAGTAATTTCTGAAATATAGTGCAGAAGTTTGTTTCTTACATAAGCATTCAACTAAGGGTCATACACATCTGTATACTGCTCTAATAATGTATATGAATTCATGTTGACCAGCCGGGTTAGCTCAGTTGGTTAGAACATAGTGCTAATAACGCCAAGTTCACAGGTTCAATCCCTGCTTGCTGCAGGGGGGTTGGGCTTGATGATCTCTCAAGGTCCCTTCCAACCCAAAGCATTCTATGATCTCTCTATGTAAAATACTAGGCTACTGTGATATTTATGAAAAGCTGGAGTCTGTAGAGGTGGTTTTCTTTTTTTAGTTGTATTTAATATTTGAACTGAAGGCAAAATTTGGCTCACCAGTTTGGATACCTAAGTAGATGATGTGCATGTTCTTGCATGTGAGGTAAACTATCCTGTCATAGATGGTGGAAATTTAAGGTGAAATTCAGTTGCCCAGCTATAGGTCTCTGGTATCATTTTAGGTACTGTGGTTATACTGAACGATCTGTTGCTCTCCTGTAGGATAGGGGTCTGCTGTAGGTTCTGGATCATATCTGCAAGTCTCAAATGGCCCTGGATTCCTCCTGTGTTTACACAACTGCATCTCATCCATGGTCAGTACAGGCAGTGCAGTCAAGGTGGGTATTCAGTTTGCTCTAAAGTAGACCTGAAAGCTCGCTGAGCTGACAGACCTTCATTGACAGCATTTACTAGGTCTGTGGTTCTGATAATGAGAGCTTAGAAATCTAGCTCTTATGCAGACAGCTGCACTGAAGTGTCTAACCTGCAAACCGAATACCACTCTGCTCAGCTACTTATTTGTTTATATAAATCTGAAGTGAAAAGGCCAAGACTTTTTTTTTTTTTTTTAACAGTTATACCAACAACAAATTATATCAAGCAAAATAAAAATTGTCCATTTCTGGTCAGGGTCAAAACGTTGAGATTCTTCCTCACTCCTTCCAACCCTACAAAAATAAAAGCTTGATTTGGAATACAAGTAAAATCTCATGTCTTCATCTTTCCCTGTTTTTCAGTGGTTAGGAGGGGATATAGATGTTTGCCATCACTTTTTTTGCTTGAAATTGTGAAAAGACACCCTTCAAATAAAAAGTAATTCTGTAGCACCTTGTGTTTTATCTTCTAGTGTCCTGTGTTTAGCTGAAAGCCAAAAATGGAAATACAAGTCTATAAAACTTTTCCACTTTGAATCACTCTATTCTTAAAGAGCAACATAGAGTTGGAAATGATACACAAGAAAAAATAACATCTATCAAAAAGAAAATCATGTGTTAGTATAATTTTGAAATATTTGAGAATATTAGATGAAGTGGACACTGGGTTAACTTGAAGGCAGTATTTTTCAGAGACAGTAGAGGAAGGACTAGTTAACATCTTGATCTTGCCTGAGCAATTGCAAAATGCTCAGAGTATCCCCCCCCCCCCCCCCCCCCCCCCCCCCCCCCCCCGAAAAGAGCAAGAGTGCAGATCCTGCAGAAAGCTTGTTTGGAGCCTGATGTTATACAAAGGGAGTGACTTGGAAGCACCTGTCTAGCCAACATGTACCTCATCAAGCATCTCAATTAAATACGATGTCTTACAGATGTGGCACTTAGATTAGACACCTCTCAAGGGATTTATTTTTTTGAGCATGGCTGCAATATCAGGTAAAGAAACATTTCTGTGACAAGTCCTTAAGAATTGTGGCTGGTAAGAACAGTTTGTTAGAACTGTACATAGCGTTCTTTTCAATATTCTTGTATAGAATATCCTCACTGAACTGCTGTTACGTATGTATATAGAAAAACACACATGAACAAAGCAAAATGCATACTTTTCCCAAAGCAAAGAGCAGGCTTTCCTAAGAGCAGTAGAAATTGGGGCTACAGCTTACCTGCTTTAATAATCACTATCCTATCCACCTAAGATATGAATGGTAATTTTGAAATTCTGCATATTGATTGCGGATTTCAGCCAGTCCTATGTTTTAGTAACTAAAGATTCAAGCGTATTGTATGTGAGAGCTAATCTAGAAAGTGCCCTGGTTAAATAGGCTACCAGTTTCGGTTGCAATCTGTTTAAACCAAGCGTTCTCCAGAGAAGCCATACTGATGCAGGTTGTCCTTTAATGTGATGTCCTCTGTGATGAGCATGCTGCTGTCTGGCTATGTGCTGAACAGCACGGCTTTGGCAAAGACTGGTGCTGAATGAGGTGAACATAGGACACCTTTAAAAGATTCAAATTAAGCTTTATCCCTACAGGTAAAAAGCTACTGCATTAATAAAGTCGTGTTCCTGCCTCTATCAACCTAATATCAGTTGTACGTGTTCTTACTACTGCCCTGTGATTTCAGCTGTGAGCCCTGATGGATTCCTAAGACAGAGTATTAACTGCTCAGGAATTATGGCACACCCCAGAGAGTGTGGAGGCAGCTTCCTGTGCTGTCCTACATAAAGCCCTGATCAACTAGAAACTACACCTGCTAATATTAATTTAATCCTTCAGATCTGTAACACTTTTCATCCTGATTTAGATTTGCCATCTTGCCTTCTTATGTGAGGCCTCTGGGCTGCTGGGTCCAGCTGGTTGCTCTGTTTTCTTTTGTCTCTTCCAATAAAGAAGGGACAAAGAATGGGAAACAAGGGTGAATTACCCATCCCAGCTTCTGAATATGCACCAGAGGAAGAAATAGGCTATGGAGAGTTTAACATTGCTCTAATGCCTGGATTTAAAAAGAAAAAAAGGAAATAATATTAAACTGAACTACTTATATATCTTGGGGGCGCGGGCAAAAAAAATGCATAAGCGTGGCTGAAAGTACAGAAATGTATATACACTCAAAAATATGTTGTTGGTTGTAGTCCACACAAGAAGTGAATCTTTAAAGGGCTAAAATACTAAGTATTTAAAAATCAACTTGACAAAAATGTAATTATTTATGGCATTATCTGGAGTCATGAGCCCCAAGAGCAGGGCTGGTAACAGACATGGGGTCATAACTGCTGATGTCCTGTAGTCTAGGTGTGGCAGGTTTTTATGTTTACAAATAGTCATTTTTAAAGTTTCAGTTTTATGAACATTTTAGTCATTTGTACATATCTAAAAATGAGAAAATAAACTCTGTAACATGTTTCATAATTACACCAAAATCAAATTGCTGCTAGGTGTTTTCATGGTCATTTTATTGCAATGGTTGCCATTATTTTCTTTTAGTGGAGAGGATACTACAGAGCAGTTAATAAAGGCTTATTTTGAGAATGTCATTTATCAAACTCCTGCTCCAGCAAATCGGGAACAAAACTGCATAATAAATATTTCCCTACTGTAATTGCTTTTTGAGTGACTTGGTGATTTGGCTTTTTTCCTCTCTTAAGTAAGGCATTGCAGAGACTTTTGCTCTTTTGAAGCTTGTCTCTTATGACAAGACAGTCCAAGAGGCTTTATAAGACTGCTGTAATGACCCCTAAATAGGCTGACAGTTTTATAGCAGTCCCCAAGAGGGAAACTTCCTTTCAAAAGCGGCTGAATATGATTTAAAAGGCAGTGGCTCCACGTTGACTTTTCACAAAGCTGGAAAGACTAAACAGCTTTTTGGATTAATAACAGGTTTATGGCATCCTTCTCTGCCAGACTGTCTGTCAGCATGTGCGACTCTCCGTTAGAGGTGCTGTCAAGTGCTCAGAAGAGTGTGGTTTAAAAACATGCAAGTTTAAGTTGTTGTAGAGCTGTATAAAGCCTTGCATGTATGTAGGGGTGAGAGCTGTGAGCTAAAGGCTTTTGTTTCATGCCAGCTGATTACATCATTTAGTGTTTACAATAACAACCTCCAGATGTAAATCTGTGAGGTTCTGGGCAAAGAGACTTCCATACTGGCACTAGTGAAAACCTGAGTTTGAGGACTCCTGCACACACACAATGGACTTTTAGGACTCTGCAGAGCACTCGTGTAGCCTCTTCTTGCAGAATGTAGTGTGAGATGAAGTTCTTCATCCCAGTGCACGCAGACAAAGGATTTCCTCTTTTGTTAGATTGGGTTCCCCTCATTCATTAAACATGGTATTAGCTGTTCAAAATGCATTTTGCTAAGGCTTCTATAATCAACAGTGATGTTTGCAGGCTGTCTTCAGGTTTCTGCTGACTTGATGTGGAATATGTATGCTGTGTCCATGTATATATATGTTTTTCCTAAGTTCTTCCCACATCAGATATTTAAAAAAAAAAACAAACCCAAACAACAAAAAAAACCAAACAACCCCAAAAGAACTTTGAGTTTTGTCATTGTGAAAGCAGCGAGGCAGTTTTGTAAACTGTATGTTTCCTCAGTAGAGATTCATAGAGAACAAATGTTTTTGTTAAGAAATTGAACAGCAGAGAGTTTATCCTTGATACAAAGTGCTTATGAAATTGGTACTCCTGAGCATCAGAGAACCACTTGTAACAATCGAGCTTCCTAAGTAGCAGCCACTATATATATCTTCTGCAAGACTTTCATGTGGTAGTTCACATGTAGCCCATCTACTGAAATTGGAGCTTTCACGTTTTGAGAGGCCAGTTCAAATTAAGCATTTCTCAGGGTTCTGTGCTTATCAGATCCTAGAAAACTGTAAAATTGCATTATAACATTGTTATGTTATGACTATAATTACAGTACTCTGTATTAAAATGCAGTTACACAGCAGCAGCATGCAAATTTTCTCTTTCCCCATTTTCTCTGGCCTTCATCTTCCCATTAGGACCCCATCTCAGGACAGATGATCTTTTCTCATACTCTGTCATCTCTTCTGCTAATGGCTGTTAGACTGGGGATATTCTCCATGTATCTTTGCCACCCGCCCCTGCCTCATTCAGTGCCTGCCTAAAGAAAAGGTGAATAAATGAGGAAATTCAATTGCACCACCACACACACGTGCCTCCTCTGCCCTGTTAACACAGAGTGTGACCGTCCAGCTCTCCCACCCCTTCTCAGTGTCCAAATACATGCTGGCTGGAAGAGGCTTTCCATCAGCTGCAATGCAGAGCCTAGCTGAAGTCCTGCCCGAGTGGTCATTTCTGTTCTCCTCTCCTGTGCTGTTTTTAGCTGGTGGGTACTAATAATATCTAGAAATCTAAAAGCAATTTTCTAAAAAAAATCTGAAACAATTCAGAAGTCAATTTTAGCTGTATTTTACTGACAGGGTAGGCAGAGATAACAGTAAGAGAGTAACAAGCATTAAGTGAGATTGGGAAAGAGTACAAATAGTTTTGAGGAAGCTGATTTTGTTGTATGTGTGCAGGGCCATCTTGCTGCTGGCTTATTTTCATAGAAAGGGTGTTCTTTTTTCTTCTGCAAAATGAATTCCCAGAACTGCTTTTCTTCATTAGGGAAATACTTTTAAATGCTGGCTCATTTCCTTCCTCTGAATTTCCCAAGAAGTATTTTAATATCATCTTTGCTTTCTCCCTGAAAAATAGTCTATTTTTAAATATATAATTGCCTGTTTTCTCCTTCCAGTGTTACCATTTTATTCTACAAATACAGCTTTCAGAAAGCATAATTTTCTGATTAATTTCATAGGCTATTCATCTATAAATGCTCATATTGTATTCAGAGTTAAGGATGACTTTCTGAACATAGTATTTGGTGATGAATTTCCTCAGCACTGATTTTTGGGGTGAATACCAGCAGTACTTTCAGTTAATTTAAAAATATGCCTAGTCTGTGATTTTAGCACTATTTAGGCAATTTGTTAATGTGTTTTATTAAAAATCAAGTACCAGACCTTCCTTTTACAGTGACAAAATCAGGCATCTATAAAGTCTAACTCCGTATCCTTGGTGGCTTCAGAGTTTGTCCATTGTGGTGGTGTCTCAATGGAAGTCTGAAAATGCAATTTCAATCAATAGAATATTTAAAGGGACAACAGGTATCAAATTACATGCAGTCTAATTGTCTTCTATTGCAGCTGGCAATAATTCATGACACTTAATCACAGATATTTGAAGGTAAGGAACCTTAGATGATTGATTCTTTTAGTTCCTTAGTTTTAATCAGTCATGTCACAAACAGTTTCCCAGGAGTGGGAGAAAGCAACCAAAACTTAAGCTACCAAAATGTAACTGCTGGCTACCTGGCTGATCTATAATGATTTGCTTTGTGAATATCTTTCTCTCCTCTTTTAACTACAGAGAAACTAAGAGTTTCTCTACAGCATAATATTGTGCAATATTGAGCTCATTCCTGGATGCCAGCTGCTTTTCCTCTGGTTGAAGTTACTAGTTTGTCTCAGTTATAGCCTTATAGATATATATTATATATGGCAAAACTTTTTGTTCAGTAGCATCTGTGGTTTGGATCCAACTGCATCCAGTATTTAAAAGCAAAATATTCACGCAGTTGTATTCAACAGAGGCTCTTATTCTTAACCTAAATCTTGTTTGATAAAATCATTTGTCTCCTAGAGATTTACAGTACTTTTCAATTTCTGTTAAAGAAAAAATGTAACAGGAAGAGAATTAAACCTGTAAAGTCTCATGCTTACATATGTGATCACATCATTGTTCAGTCATGATGCCTTATTTCATTGAGAGGGAACTTTACTGTTTCATGTCTGTTTCAGTACTATTTTCAGAATCCCAGTTAGTAATTTGAAAGTGTTTCAGAGGCATAATGTAGTTGTTACTTTTAAATATCACACCTAGTTACATCATACTACCTTGATTGCGACAACTCGCCTCGCATATTTGAAGCCTTAATCTGTTAAGGGACAGCAGTTATAGAGGAAACAGGTATGTGATGTTTGGACTGTGTTTGGCAGCATCTGTATATGTAACATATGGAATGGATGTTCAGTCATTGAATTTGACAAATACTGAACACCAAGAATTTAAAGAAGGCTTAATCTTCAGTTGTGCTGAGCTTTCATGAATAGTGTATGTGTTCAGCACTCCTGAGAAAATTCAGTTGTAGCTGGAGAAGTATGAGAATATACTCAAGGTGTCATCAGACAATATCCCTTGTGAAAACTGTAAGAAATTAATTATCTTTACAATCCTTGAAAAGATGGCAACTCAACATCAAGGATTGCCTCAGGTAAAAAATAACTTATTTCCCCAAAAGGGAAGAGTTATGAGAAAGGTTCTAATAAATATTGCCTTTATACTCACAAAGGTTGCCGACAGTAATCCTCATAGCTGGTGCAAAAAATCTCTGGAAAAATCCATGGCTTAAAAGCTGTACTTGTTAACAGAAGGTGCTTCCTACTTCATATATATGCAGTATTTGGACAGGACTGTACCTCTAGAGAAGCAATGGGAAATAACTCTCATATCCCCAAAATACCTGGAAAACAAAGAAAAAAGAAAAATTTTCTTGAGGTAGTAATGTACCCATTCTCTGCTTTCTCTGCATGTTCCTTCATATGGTAACATGCTTCTATGTCATTAAAAGATACTGTAAAGTTTGTTTCTCTTCATACTTATGTTTATATGTAATTCTACCAATCTGCAGAACTCTGTATCTGTGTGTCATATAACTTTAAGACATATAACATTAAAATTATTTTCTTAATTCAGTAGTTTACATGCAAATTCAGCATAATTTCTGAATCATTTTTCCATCTTCTTATGCATACAGTACCTGTAGGGGATGGAATGTATTATGAAGCAGGTGCAATCAGCCAAAGCCCATAAAGAGGTCTGTTGGAATGAAAACTCATAGTTAACTGCTGCTACCAATAAAATGTTTCTCTACAGCTGGGAAATTTATGGAAGACTCCAACAATTTCACTTCCATGGTAATGCATGTTAAAAACTGTGAAGGCAGAGACTTGGAATACAAGCATGGATCTTAACCTTGCCAAGAGCTTCCAAGATGCTCAGGCCAACTTTAGTAGTTAGCTGTGTGTTCCTTTTTGTAGTCATATTGTAAATTTACAGATAGGATTAAAAAAAAAATTAGGATGAGATAGAGAAATATTTAATGATACATTCATAAAATACATCTGCATGAAGGTTGTGGAGGTTTTACAAGAGCAAGAGGAATTCTGTTTTCTTTCTATCATACAAGTAGACATTAATTTGTTTCCTTCCAGAAGTATCTGAGGTTATTTAACTTGAATTAAAACAGTAAATGAGACTTTTTTTACACAGTTTGGTAGTTGTTTATACATGAGTAATTCCTCACACACTGATAAAATTGTTGACCTGAAGGCTATAATTTAAGTGTTTGATTTACAAGAGGTGTGATGAGTCTGCTTTAAGTATGGATCAAGATACCATTTAAAGCATTCTTACAGAGCAACAAACTAGGCTCAGTCTAGCTGGGGAGGTAGTGGCTTAGCCACTAGTAATTAACTGGAATAGCTTTACTAGTTATGAAAAACTGGAAATGCAAAAACTCTGCACAGTTTTAACTATAGTTTAAGTATTGCATGTTTATCTGAAACAAGCTATTTTGGTAATTATTTCTTCTTTGTCTCTCGGAGCTCTTTCCTTGAGACTTTGTGATGCCTTAAATGTAACTTAATTTCTATGGAAATTCTGCCAGAATGATAAATTGGACTAGGAAAATATGCCTTTGCTGTCAAAACATTTTAATTTACCGTACCTCCTTTGTATACATGACAATAATAACTGTTTCTGTTGACCATTAAAGAAGAAAAGAATTTGGTAAAGTGGCTGGCTTTTGTCTCTTCCTGACAGTATAGCTTTAATTATGTTTACTTGTGTGACTAACCTAGAGCTGCTGAAGTTGTTAGAAGTTGCTTCAAAAGTGTCACTGAGATTTACTGGGCAAGTACATCTTGGCATATAAAGTACAGCAGAAGATACGGAAAACATCAAGGAGAAAATAACCTGATTATATTTGCAACAGCTTGAGTAAAATGCATCAGTAATGGTGTTAACGCAGGATGAAATCCAGCTGAAACAGGATTTGTGATCACTGTATTTAACCTAGAACATGAACAGTTTTATCTAGAGTATAATCCCTTGCCAGGTGTATCCAGCTCCAGACCACGTCAGTAGGAATGGGTTGTGTATGTTCTGGGGAGTGGGTCGTGGGGACGGGGGGTCAGGTCTGCATGGCAGCATGGCGTGATGTGAGGGTAGTCCCACTCTGCTTGCTGGTTATAGGAGGTGCTGCAGGAGAGGAACTTCTCCATCACCGGGGGTAATTCTAAGTCCGCTGCTTCCATTTTCTGTGCCACTTTTTCTTTTCTAAGTTTATTCTAATTGAAAACATTATCATTGAGGCTTTGTTAATTTTGCTTTGGCACAGAGGAGAAGGAAGGGAGGAAGAAACTGAGAAATACTGGCATGTATTTCTTTTACAGTATTACTTGTAGCTATTCAGCAGAAAGCTGGCAATGCCATTGATTTAAATATTTCATGGTTACAACAGCTTGGGATGAGTTAAGTAAGACTGGGAATCTGGGAGCTGTTTCATCTCTCACCTCGGACCATGCACTTTTCTTTTTTTTTTTCCTTTCGCTGTCTTGGATATCTTTTAGAAAGGTACAGACCATCACAGCTACTGGCCTTGACAGAAATTTTGGAATTTCCTATACTTAGGTTTTTAAACATTTACTAAATTTTGCATAATAAGATTTCAAAATTTTATTTTTTTTTACTGTGCTAAGTGTATATGATTTAAATGTAAACTGATTGCAGTGAGATTGAATGGCATACAGAGTATTTTGACTGTTGGAGTCTCAGCTTTGTCATTGAAATAAGTAGACTTGCCAAGACTTTCACTGTCTTCTGAACCATGTACTTGATTATGGAACTAGATATCTGCAAGCTGCAGGATTTGATGCACCACTAGCACAGTCTCCCATGGCACATGTAGGGTTCATGTATTTTACTTCTGAATTTGCTGTGATGTAAGCATGACAGCAACTACTGTCATTTTAAAGACTGCGAGAACTACGAAGCTTTCTTCCACAAATATATCTGTATTTCTCTCTCTGAGTGGCAAATGTACAGTAAAACAATCTTTTGGAGATTTAAAATGAAATAGCGTTGTAAGCCTATAGCTATTAGGAATTTTTTGGATGTTCTTATAAAGAGTATTCTAGCAAACTATGTTTAAAAATGTTAAAAAATACAATTTTTTTTAAGATGTTAGGTGTAAGTACTCTTAATTACTTTCTTAGAGCATGGCAATTGTTACAGGAACTTACTGGCCATCTTGCCTTGAAAACCATCAAACATTTTGCCATAAATTTCATTGATGTGGTTAGAAGAACTGTATGATTGGGATTTGGGGATAGTGAACATTATAATCATAATACAAGATGATTGCATGAGGTAACTGCCTTGCCAACTGCTTGTGGTTAGGAGCAGAGCTGTCTTCTGCAACACATTTGCAATTTGTACTTTTTTCTTCATTGTTGACTTGCAATGTAGTCTTTTCTGCGCTTCCCAGAAGCAACAGCACTCAGTATTTCAAAGGCAAATTTTATATAAAACTAAGATGCATCTTCCATTCTAATCTGTATTTGCTCTGGGTTTTTTCCCTCTTTCAGGAGGATACAGACCATAATTATTATACTTCAAGGACATATGGACCGTATGATTCTACCAGCCGGGATTTGTGGGTCAATATAGACCAAATGGAGAAAGACAAAGTAAAGATTCATGGGATCCTTTCCAATACCCATCGGCAAGCAGCAGTGAGTTATTATCCCTTTTTCTTCTTTGACTGACATGGACATTTTGCACCAGTGACCACCACAGTAGTATTCCTAAATATTGTGATTACTGTTCACAGAGCTTTATCTTTTGAATTGTAGTTAAGCTATGAAAGTCCGCACAGTGTTGCTATCAAATGATTCCAAGTTGCCTTTTTGCACCTGCTATAACAGCCCCTTTTACAGATATATTTAAAATTGACCTCTGTTTTTAAGGATCACAAACTATCAAACAATAAACTGGTTGTGTTGCTGAAGTCAGAGGGAATTTTACCATTGACTTCAACAGCAACTGGGTTCAGGATTATGTTGCTGAAGTTTAAGTCTCCCACAGAGTATATCTGTGTTTGCACTTCCATTTTGTACAAGGTGTCACACTTATTTTTTCTTTGGGGAGAACTGATAAAACACATGAGAATGTCATATAGTAACAGAAGTGATAGATGGGATCACAGTTTCAGGGTGTCAACAAATACATACCACAGAGTGTAAATACCAATCTTGTTTAACTCACTCTAATAATCATGCTGTCTGGTAAAATGGGTATGAAAATAATGGGCTTACATACTTAGAAGTGAAATTGAATGCTGCATGATTTATAGATTGTATTCTCAGATCTCACCTGTGGCTGGAAACTGCATACATAGAAGATCCAATATTAGGACAGATTAAATACAGAAAATTACAACTCAGCATTGTGGTTCATGAGATTGTTGTTTCATCCATCCACCAGCTTAGCTCCAACAAAAAGTCCTTGGGTTTTACCAGTTTATAGACAAAACCTAGTTACTGCCTTATTTAAAAGTTGTACAGTTTTTAAAGATGCAGGTTTGTTTAACAATGTTAAAGCTGAGAGAAAAGCCAAGTTTAATTGATCTTTTGTCTCAGTTTATCTGTTATCTCCCTGGCACCAGCCAGGTGACTGGCTCAGAGGAATGTAAGAGGCAGCAAGAAGAAATACTGTGGTATTTAGCTCAGAATACAAAAAGCAGAGTGGGGTAATAAATCTGCTACATGTGACTAACAGAGAATCCAATACATAAAATATATTCCTCATAGCTAAAAAGACTGTAAGGAGCCAGGGATAATGCAAATGCAGAGGGTTCAGGCAGTTATATGTCTCTGGGCTAGATTTAATAAAACACTGTATCAGCTATTTTCTTAAGAAATTTTTTTTCTAGTAAGAAAAAAACCTCAAGGGTACCTAACAGTGAGAACCTGTATTGCCTGCCTTGCCTTCTTGATCTGGGATCCTGGTGATCTGTGTTGAGGGAGAGAATGGAAACATGCAAAAAAAAAAAGTAGTAAAGGAATTAAAAATACCTATATAAGGTAAAACATTCCCTAATGGAAGTAATTTATGAGGCTTGGGACCTAAACATTAGTGAAATTCCTTTGAGAAATTTTAACCTTTTGTTTAATGATTAGTGAAGATGACACCCTTCCACGCCTTTGTTCTAAGCACTTTTGTTTCCAGTTGGATGCCTGAGATTATACACCTAAAAATATCAGTTCCAAGGGGGACATTTTGTTGAAGTTATTGAACCAGAGGTTTAAAATGAAACAATGCTTTTGGTCTGGGTGTGGGATCAGTGTGGAGGACCATTCAGCATAGCAGAGGGGAGCTTGGCAGCATGAGGGCTTCAACTGTTTCCCCCCAAAATAAGTGGTTTAAGACTTTTCTGCTGAATGTCAGGTGCCCACTCTGTCTTCCTGCCAGCTCTATCAGAGAGGGCTGTGGTCCCAGTTTAACACACTGATATCCATCTCTTTTCATACTTACCTAAATATCTTGGACTATGAACTCAAGTGGCTGCAGCCATGTCTACATGCTGTTTTAAAGACCTCTTTTTCAGAGATTTGCTTTATGTCCTTCCTGAAGGATGAAAAAGTACCAGTGAGTCATCCTGTAAGGCTTTATATTTTATTTATGGGTGTATAATTGATTTCTTGTATGTGTCCGAGCAAGCAACACCCATCTGTACTACACAACAAAGTTATTTAGATGTGTTTTCTATAACTGTGTAACAACTGTAGAGTCATATATTCTGAGCAGATCATACATAACTAAGCAGCAATCTCTTCCTTTCTCTTCCATAGAGATAAACTTTGCTATTACTCTTTTTAAAAGGGCACTTTGCACATCTTTGTGTGACTTGGTTATTTACATGCTGATAACTTCTAAAGATTATTCTCCAATGTGACAGTAGAACAAGGAGTTAAATTACTATATGATAAGTATTAATTAATTTTTCTAATAATGTCAGGGATTCTTTGAATGTTAACAATTTTATGCTGAGTTTGTGTGTTTTTCTTCATTTGGAAGTATGTAATCCTAAAGGTTTTGCTTCTACAGGAAAAAAGTAATAAAGACAGGATCCATGAGATGGTTTGGCTCTGTAAACAGCATAGTCATTGTGTGGGGAAAGTAATACACAAATATTAATGGAACAATTAAAACCTCTAGCACTACAGGATTAGTATCACTAATAGTGATTTTTTTTTCAACATATTGCCACCATCTTCTTAATTGTATAATAAAATTTTAAGCGTGGGTTGGATGCTCAGTGTGTTTAGATTAGATATGTAATAGTTGATTACTCAAACATTGAACTAGATACAGGATCACATCATACTTGTGAAGCTCAATTCCCTTTCCTGTCACTCCATTCTATCATTTATGCATGGAGAAAACATTTTTTTTCCAGGGGGTTGAAAATCCTCATATTCTTTCTGAAAAATGAGGTGTGCTTCCTTAGCAGCAAAAGTAAAAACACATTTATTTCTTGTGGCTGTTACAATATTACACTTTAAAACATTCCTTAAATCTTGTTGGTTCTTTATTACAGTATTGCGTTAAGCAATTGTCTATATTAAATGTTTTTATATTGTCAGAATTTAAGGCATGACTTTTTGACTGAAGTCAGTTCTATATCTGGCTTGAGTGGGCATAGGATCATAGGATTAAACATTTTTATTGCAAACATCTTTATACTAATATTTATAGCAATTTAAAAGACTGTTAAGGGGTCAGTTGTTTTTTTAAACGGTCTAATGCTTATTGTGTTACTTAGAAAGTTAATGCTAATAGGTAAAATGAACAATACTGTATAAAGGAAAGAGGGAAGGTTTGGTCAGAAAATTGATATTTTTAACAGTATTTGGTAGAGCAAGGACATAATTTAAATGGAGCACATACATAAACATAGCATACACCTCAGTAGTGAAAACTTTAGAACATGGAAAAAAATATTTTTTAAGTGAATTCATGAGCTATCTTTTGCATATGCCATTTTGATTAGAAATGTTCAGTTGTATATCTATATTTATGTATATTCAGAAAAGGTCATTAGAACCTACTCAGTCTAATTAACACAATGCAAATGGATTTTGCATTCTAATTAAAAACAAACAAAAACAATGCTAGTAAATCCTGACAAAATTCTGTCTTCCACTTAAGTGGAAAGAAAATCTAATTTAAAGTTACTGTAAACCTTCAGCTGTTAATTTCATGCTAAATAATTGTTTAAATGTTTCTAGTGGATGTAAATATATTTTTTTCCTGAGAGAAGAAATACTGATATAATCTGAAAATAATAAACCCAGGATAGAAAAAATGGTAGGGAAAATAAAGACAAAATACTTTTTTTCCTTTTTCTTTTTTTCTTTTTTTAAACTTATGGACTGGTGCCCTTTCTTAGAATCATAGAATCGTTTATGTTGGAAAAGACCTTTAAGATCATCCAGTCCAACCATTGACCTAACATTACCAAGTCCACGCTAAAACAATTAAGGGTACACTAGACTAAACCATGTCCCAAAGTGCCACGTCTACCTGTTTTTTGAACACTTCCAGGGATGGGGACTCCACCACCTCTCTGGGCAGCCTGTTCCAATGCTTGACTACCCTTTCTGTGAAGAAGTTTTTCCTAATATCCAGCCTAAACCTCCCCTGGCACAGCTTGAGCCCATTTCCTCTCATCCTATTGCTAACTACTTGGGAGAAGAGACCAACACCCACCTCACCACAACCTCCTTTCAGGTAGCTGTAGAGAGTGATAAGGTCTCCCCTCAGCCTCCTCTTCTCCAGGCTAAACAACCCCAGTTCCCTCAGCCACTTCTCATAACACCTGTGCTCCAGACCCTTCACCAGCTTCGTTGCCCGCCTCTGAACACGCTCCAGCACCTCAATGTCTTTCTTGTATTGAGGGGCCCAAAACTGGACACAGTATTCCAGGTGCGGCCTCACCAGTGCTGAGTACAGGGGAACAATCACCTCCCTGCTCCTGCTGGCCACAGCATTCCTGATACAAGCCAGGATGCTGTTGGCCTTCTTGGCCACCTGGGCACACTGCTGGCTCATGTTCAGCCGGCTGCCAACCAGCACCCCCAGGTCCTTTTCAGCCAGGCAGCTTTCCAGCCACTCTTCCCCAAGCCTGTAGCGTTGCATGCGGCTGTTGTGACCGAAGTGCAGGACCCGGCACTTGGCCTTGTTGAACCTCATAAAGTTGGCCTCGGCCCATCGGTCCAGCCTGTCCAGGTTCCTCTGCCATCCTACCCTCCAGCAGATCGACACTTCCACCCAGTTTGGTGTCATCTGCAAACTTACTGAGGGTGCACTCAATCCCCTTATCTAGATCATTGATAAAGATATTAAACAAGGCTGGCCCCAAAACAGAGCCCTGGGGATCACCGCTCGTGACCAGCTGCCAACTGGACTTAACTCCATTCACCACTACTCTCCGGGCTTGGCCACCCAACCAGTTTTTTACCCAGCAAAGAGTACGCCTGTCCAAGCTATGAGCTGCCAGCCTCCCAAGGAGAATGCTACGGGAGACGGTGTCAAAGGCTTTGCTGAAGTCCAGGTAGATGACGTCCACAGCCTTTCCCTCATCCACCAGGCGGGTCACCAGGTCATAGAAGGAGATCAGGTTGGTCAAGCAGGACCTGCCTTTCATGAACCCATGCTGGCTGGGCCTGATCCTGTGGTTGATCTGCACTTGCCTGTTGAGTTCACTCAATATGAACCTCTCCATAACCTTTCCCGGCACCAAGGTCAGGCTGAGAGGCCTGTAGTTCCCCGGGTCCTCCTTCCGGCCATTCTTGTAGATGGGCGTCACATTGGCAAGCCTCCAGTCATCAGGGACCTCCCCTGTTAACCAGGACTGCTGATAGATGATGGAAAGTGGCTTGGAAAGCTCCTCTGCCAGCTCCCTGAATACTCTTGGGTAGATCCCATCTGGCCCCATAGACTTGTGAGCATCCAGGTGGCATAGCAGGTCATTGACTGCTTCCTCCTCGATTATGAGGGCTCCATTCTGCTCCCCATCCCTGTCTTCCAGCTCAGGGGGCTGAGTACCCTGGGGATGACTGGTCTGGCTATTAAACACAGAGGCAAAGAAGGCGTTAAGTACCTCAGCTTTTTCCTCATCCTTAGTGACAATGTTCCCCCCCACATCCAGCAAAGGATGGAGATTCTCATTGACTCTCCTTTTATCATTGATGTACTTATAAAAACATTTTTTATTATCTTTTACAACAGTGGCCAGATTGAGTTCTAGCTGGGCTTTTGCTTTTCTAATTTTCTCCCTGCATGACCTAACAAGATCCCTGTATTCTTCCTGAGTTGCCCGCCCCTTCTTCCAAAGGCGGTAGACTCTCCTTTTTTCCCTGAGTCCCCGCAAAAGCTCCCTATTCAGCCAGGCCAGTCGTCTTCCCCGACGGTTGGTCTTACAGCACATGGGGACAGCCTGCTCCTGTGCCCTTAAGACTTCCTTCTTGAAGAAGGCCCAGCCTTCCTGGACCCCTTTGCCCTTCAGGACTGCCTCTCAAGGGACTCTCCCAACTAGTGTCCTGAACAGGCCAAAGTCTGCCCTCCGGAAGTCCATGGTAATAGTTTTGCTGCCCCTCCTCTTTACATCACCCAGAATTGAGAACTCTATCATATCATGGTCGCTAAGCCCAAGATGGCTTCTGACCACGACATCTCCCACAAGCTCTTCTCTGTTTTTAAACAGCAGGTCAAGCGAGGCACCTCCCCTGGTAGGCTCACTTACCAGCTGCGTCAGAAAGTTATCCTCCACACACTGTAGGAACTTCCGAGACTGTTGCCTCTCTGCTGTGTTGTATTTCCAGCAGATGTCCGGCAAGTTGAAGTCCCCGACAAGAACAAGGGCTGGCGACTGCGAGACTTCTGCCAGCCGCTTGTAGAACGCCTCATCTATCCTACATCCTGGTTGGGTGGTCTATAGCAGACTCCCAGCAGGACATCCACCTTGCTGGCCTTCCCCCTCATCCTCACCTATAAGCACTCGACCTTATCATCACCACTGTTGAGCTCTATACAGTCAAAACACTCCCTAACATACAGAGCCACTCCACCACCTTTCCTTCCCTGCCTATCCCTTCTGAAAAGCTTATAGCCATCCAGTGCAGCGCTCCAGTCATGAGAGTCGTCCCACCACATTTCTGTGATGGTGACTATGTCATAGCTATCCTGCTGCACAAGGGCTTCCAGCTCCTCCTGTTTGTTGCCCATGCTATGTGCATTGGTGTAGATGCACTTGAGATGGGCTATCGATTTCGCCCCTAATGTTGCCATGCCACCCCTGGGCTCCTCACTAGCGAGCCCGTATATATCCCTTCCCGCCTTCAAACCTAGTTTAAAGCTCTCTCAATGAGTCCCGCCAACTCATGGGGGATAATCCTTTTCCCCTTTGGAGACAGCTGATCTCCATCAGCCGCCAGCAGTCCCGGTGCTGTGTAAACCTCCCCATGATCGAAAACCTCAAAATTCCACCGATGGCACCAGCCTCTGAGCCACCTGTTAATCAGGTGAGTTTTCCCATTCCTTTCAGCACTCTTAGCTGCCACTGACGGGATTGAGGAAAACACTACCTGTGCTCCCGATCCTGCGACCAATCGCCCCAGTGCCCTGAAGTCCCTCTTCATTGCTTTAGCACTTCTATGTGTAATCTCATCACTGCCCACCTGTACAACCAGCAACGGGTAATAATCGGAGGGCCTCACGAGGTCGGGGAGTTTCCAAGTAACATCCCTAACCCGGGCCCCAGGGAGGCAGCAGGCTTCCCTGTGGGATGGGTCCGGGTGGCAGATCGGGCCCTCAGTTCCCCGCAGGAGGGAATCACCCGCCACAATTACCCTCCTTTTTTTCTGAACAGGGGCAGTCGTAATCCGTGGGGTTGCCTGACTGGCCCTGGGCAACCCCCTGGCTGGACCTTCACTTTCACCTCCCTCCCCGCTTGCCTGGCCCTCAACTCCCAGAGCCCCATATCTGTTGTGTAAGGGCAGCTGGGAAGGTGGGGGAGGCCAGGAGGGGATTCGCCTGCCTCCCCGGGCAGCGACCTGTTTCCATTCCCTCCCGTCTCTTGGATCCCCTCCTTCTGCTTGCCGGCAAGAGGGCAGGGGATCCTCTGCTTCTTGTGGGGCCTCTGCCTGTTGCCCTGGCCCCAGGGACGGCAGGGTGCGGCTCCACCAGTCTGTCTCCCTCTCACACTCCCTGATACTCCTCAGCCTTCCCACCTCCTCCTTCAGCTCTGCCACCAGGCTGAGGAGATCATCTACTTGGTCACACCGAAGACGTCTGCTGTCGCCGCTGCCCTGCGGTACAAGCGACAGGCTCAGGCACTCCCCGCAGCCGGTGACCTGGACGGCTGCGTGTTTGCGTGGGAGCTCCGTCTGGGTTGCCACATTCCTTCTGGCGGAGGCTTTCGGGCAAGTGGTAACCATAGCTGACAGGTATTCTCCTGGGAGGGCAATGACCACTGCCTGAGTGTCCTTTTGTAACTAGGAGGGGGGGCACTTGGCCTTCCCCGCTCGCCCTGATCGTGTGAACTTCCATGCAAACTGACGCTCCACGCCCTTCTGATGCGCCGTGCCCTGTTTGCCGTCCTGTTCACCTTGCTCCTGGTCGTTCGCGCTCCCTGAGGCTGCTTTTATAGGTGGGGGGGTTTGGCCGCTGTCACTCCTGTCCCTGCCCACGCTGCGTCAGAGCTGCCGCACGTCAGCAGCTCGTCCTTTCCAGCTCTTTCCGCTCTAGGCGGGGGTCTGGGCTGCCCGCTCTCGCCCTGCGCTTTTTGCTGCCTTAGCAAGGGTTCTTCTGTGGAGACATCAAAGGTTAGGGTTGAGGGACAGTCACCAACAACCCATATCCGCACCAATTTTTACTATAGTAACTCCTCCTAAATAACAAATAATAATGGGCTGCATACCCAGTTCCTATTTAGACTTCAGGCCATTATGAAAGTGATATGGTTTTTTATGAGATATTACATTTAAACAGTGAAAAGACCTTACTGGGATTTCAGCACTCCTTTCTGTCATGCTTACTGCTTTGTTCAGAGTTTAACCAGGTAGCACACTGGGTGATGGTTATGGGTGGTGACAATAATCAGCAAGCTTTGGGAAAGGAGCGGAGTAGATGCGAAAGGAGAGCGCCATAGGCAGAGAGGGAAAATGAATTTGGATTTGAATGGTGCTTTATGGAGAGCTTAGATGAGGAGAAGAGTCTGTTTTCCAAATTACAGTTCTCTGCTGTGAATTCAGCTGATAGAGGATAGTCACCTGTAGGCTGACAGGGGAGAAAAAGATTTTTCTTCTTTTTTTATTTTGCAGTAAGTACCTTAAGTAGAGGTGGATGGATGCCAGGTGCACACTAAAGCCGCTCTATCACTCCCCTCCTCAGCTGGACAGGGGGGAAAAATATAACATGGGTCGAGATAAGGGTGAGGGAGATCATTCACCAGTTTAATTTATTGCCAATCAAATCAGAGTAGGGTAATGAGAAATAAAAACTAAATCTTAAAGGACCTTCCCCACCACCCCTCCCTTCCTGCCGGGCTTAACTTTACTCCCAATTTCTCTGCCTCCTCCCCCTGAGCAGTGCAGGGGGATGGGAATGGGGGTTGCAGTCAGTTCATGACATGTTGCTTCTGCCACAACTTCCTCCTCAGGGGGAGGACTCCTCACACTCTTCCTGTGCTCCAGCGTGGGGTCCCTTCCACGGGAGACAGTCCGCACGATCTTCAACACAAGTCCTTCCCACGGGCTGCAGTTCTTCATGAACTGCTCCAGCATGGGTCCCCCACGGGGTCACAAGCCCTGCCAGCAAACCTGCTCCAGCGTGGGCTCCTCTCTCTCCACGGGCCCACAGGTCCTGCCAGGAGCCTGCTCCAGCGCGGGCTTCCCAACGGGTCAAAGCCTCCTTTGGGCACATCCACCTGCTCCAGCGTGGGGTCCTCCCCGGGTGCAGGTGGATCTCTGCTCCCCCGTGGACCTCCATGGGCTGCAGGGGCACAGCTGCCTCACCAGGGTCTTCGCCACGGGCTGCACGGGAATCTCTGCTCCAGTGCCTGGAGCACCTCCTGCCCTCCTGCTTCACTGACCTTGGTATTTGCAGGGCTGTTCCTCTCACATATTCTCATGCCTCTCTCTGGCTGCATTTGCACAGTTGGGTTGGTTTTTCCAACCTTCTTTCTAAATATGTTATCCCAGAGGCGCTACCACTGTTGCCGATTGGCTCAGCCTTGGCCAGTGGTGGGTCCATTTGGGAGCTGGCTGGCGTTGGCTCTATTGGACAAAGAGGAAGCTTCTGGCAGCTTCTCACAGAAGCCGCCTCTGTAGCTCCACCCCCCACTACCAAAACGTTGGCAAGCAAACCCAATGCATTCTGTTGAATATTTCTTTATAAATCATTCCACCTCCTAGTTAACAGTACAGAGAGGTTTGGGAACTGGTGTCACATGGGTTTGATGGGAGAGTTTCCTTCCAGTTACCAGCCTTCATCAGATAAACACCCAGGTAGCAATAGGATATCAGGGAGAGCGCTCAAATCTGAAGGAGCATTTGGCAGAGGAGCAAACCACCCACAGCCAAGGGAACGGGCATCATGTAAAACTTCGGTATTGCTAAGGCCTTAAATATTGATGGTTCCTCTTAAGAAAGAGGCTAAAGCAACATTTTTTTAGGAAAATCTCTACAAATCTTTATTAATTTCATTCTTATGAGAGAGTCATGATGTCTGTTGATGTATTTTTTTTTCTAAAGTCTTCAGTTATGAAGATCCACTGCTTTCAGGTGTTTAAGTGCTACACAGAATTGTTTCCAGTTAGCTATTGGCAATTTCAAATTAAGAATAGCAAGGCTCCAGTGAAAAATAAAAAGCAATGAAACAGATGTTTGAAGTGGAGGACTGTTCATTTTGTTTTCTCTTACTTTTCTGCACAATATCAATTTTATTTTCTGGTGTTGTTCCTTTCAGAGAGTGAATCTGTCCTTCGATTTTCCATTTTACGGCCATTTTCTACGTGAAATTACTGTGGCAACTGGGGGTAAGTGGCTTTCTAACCATTTACTTTGAGTAATATTCAAAGAGTTTCTTGCAGCTATTTAAAATGCCTTTCCTCCCTCCCATATATGTCAAGAGATAAACTGCAGCATTTATTTAGGAAATTTTGCTTTCCACAAAAAGAAAATTACAAAATATCAATATGATGAAAAACCTCCAGCTGCTCCAGTTGAACTGCTATAAAACCCTCTCAGTGTAATACTTTATAGCATTAACATTTTCTATTCAGGTATTTCTCCCAGAAATCTTTTGTGTGTGTGTGTCTGGAGCAATTGCGCTTGTGGAGCTAGTTCTGGAGCCAAAACAAGGAGGGAAACTTTGGTTTTGCCTGCATGGGGGCAGAGGATTTACTATCCAATGATAAGAAGTGTTGCCAGAAGTACATCACTTGTCACCTGTAAGGCAAACCCATTGTAGTGTGTTGCCTTGGTGTGGTACAGTGTCTTCAACAGTACCATGGTGGTCCTCTCCTCCTTCTGTGGGGTAAGATGGCACGGCTCAAGCTCCTGGCCTTGCAGCTCCAGGCACCGCTGATGGCTCGTGGTTGGGGCTCTCCCTCCCACTGCTGCTTGCTGCTGCTTGCACCAGTCTCCTGCAGTAGGAACAGCTATCAACCCCTTCTGCTTCCCCCTCACTCTACCTCCTTGAAAGACAAAGAGGACACCAGAGGAAAATGAAATTATGTGGAAGACAACAAATGAGAAAAAGGAGGAGGAAGAGTAATGGTCAAAAAATGAAAATAAGGAGGCAGAGGGCAGCATCACAGAGAGCACACCCACAGCATCCTCTGGTCCTTGAACGTGTCCAGCAAGTTCATGGACTCTGGCTGGTGGTGCTCTGCCTAGAGGTGTGGCAGGACAAGCAAACACCATCACCAGGACCAATCCTACCCTGCCGCTGGTCAAGGTTTCTCCTTCTCATGCTATGGGTGGCCAGCTGGCTAGGATGAAGGGATGCCCATGTCCCACTGGAGCTCTGAATGGGGAGGGTGTGACTAAAAGATGAGACAAGAATTGCAGTCAGTGTCTCAACAAGAGTAGGAGCTGGAATAGAGGTTTCTGTCCTGCTTTGTGTCAAGATCCTCCATTTTGCTACCAAAGCAGAAGAATACAAAAGAACGAACAGAGATGAATAAAGGCTGATATTAAATGGTTGTTTTGCAGTCAGAATGATAAAAAAGGATGCAGAATTATGGAGTGACTTCAGTACCAGGGTTTTCTCTTCTTCATCAGCAATGATATTTTTGATGCTGATTTGGATCAGATGAGCCATGAACAATTGATTGGGACTTTGAGACTTGTCTGATTTCCATTCTGCTTTGCTTTTAGTTTCATTTTGGTGCTTGATCATTGATGCCTAGTTCTGTATTCTCTTATTAGAGGAGTTGCATTTGATGGGGTGCCAAAAGCAAGTGCATGATCTGTGTAGTATGGAAAAATGGGGTGGGATAGACCCTCCACAGCTAAAACGCCAGTGGACAGTGTTCATTCTGTAAATGCCCCCTTACACTTACTGCTGAACTTGGTCCCTTAAAACTTCACAAAGTTGACTCTTTCTCCAAGTAATTCTTCTTGTGGGGTCACTCTCCTGGGCCTTCACTTTTAAAGGAAGCCCTGAATTTTTACCACTGCTGTCACTAATATGCTGCTGTCATCAGTCTCCCCCATCTGTCCCCAAAGACTTGGGAGTAAAGTTAAGCTCCCAAGGAGAGCTGTGTAGTAGTAATTTGTGAGGGAAACATTTTTTCTTTTGATGTAGAGCATTTGGGGAATTTGGGTGTTTTGGTTTTCGGCTTTTTTAAAAAAAGTATGTAAGCATAGAAGAATCGCTGCAGCTCTGCAGCACTATTTTCTCTTGCTGTTAATGGAACACTGAATGATAATTCTGCTTTTCTTTTTGCTCCACTTCTAATAAATAGAATAATATTGCTGTGAATAGATCTATGGATTATTGTCAAGTAAATAGGACTTTAACATCAGTCCTTTTGCTATAGGCCACTGACATTAGCACAGAGAAACTTCTGTTTTTCATTTGACACTTCCTTGATTTTCAACCTCAAAATTAAGCATGAAAAAGTAAGATCTAGTCAATAATAACTTTCAAAATATTATCTTGATAAAGCCCAGTAACTCTAAGTCATCCTGTCAATCCAGGACAGGATACAACCTTTTCTACAACTTTAAGACTCCTAAACCCATTTAGCAGGAAAAGAAAAATCTATTTCTGTCCTAACTCTCTGATAAATGTTTTGCTTTGGCTATATTTTCAGATTTTGTTACCATAAGTCATTGGTGGTGCAGTGTGGCTTATAGCCTAGCAACAAAGGATAAAGACAGGTTCCAAGTGCTTTTTACACTGTGTGGTCTACTATTTCTTAGTAACCAAGATTTTACAATGGCATTACTGTTATTAGAGATCTGGAACATCTCCAGAGGTTATTCTGAGATCAAAAGAACGATAGAGTTAATGTGTACAGGAGTCCCACATGACAGATGTCCACTTTCTGGAGAGCGGGATGTGATTAATTACACTAATGACAACACTGCAGACTGGTTTTACCTCCAAATCATAAATTGAATAACCTTGTTAAATGGGAAGTTGAGGAAAATGGCACATTAAATCCCTGTCACAATAAAACCATCTACCCCAATGTTTTCTACCATTCTTCATGGAGGTCATGTTGTAGCATAGTAGGGTTTCCAAGTTATTTAAGACGACTTTGAAATTGCTGAGGTGTAAAAGTCAACTTTTTCTTTGGTTTAACTAATATTTATTTCCTCTTCTGAATGGTTTTGCTGAGCTGGTTGTGTTTGACTAAAGAAAGGAAGAACAGGGAGTGAAAATAACTAGCTTGAAGGCTTTATTCACTGTTGTCCTTAGCTTGTATTTGACAAGGCTATTTAATTCATAACTAAGAGGTAAGACAGCTTGTAGTATTATTAACATAATTAGTAATTTGTGGTTCTTTGGGATATGGGCATCTATCTCCCCCCACATGCCTTTAGAGGGCATTTTTAAAGCAACCTCTGGAGAGCTCTCAAAGCTTTATTAATAGTAGATAACAAAAGAAGAAGCAGAGTTTTGGGGTTTTTTAAGCTTTCTAAAGTAAACAAAAGAAGAAGCTGAGTTTGGGGGTTTTTTAAGCTTTCTAAAGTTTGTGCTCTACAGGCCACAAGTGCAGTTATTTCTGTAATACACTGCTCATGAGTTAGTGAGTCATGTTGTGAATGTCAGGGAGCTAAGCTCATGAAGTCTGTTTTGTTGCCTGTCACTGGTATCCCTAGCAGAGCTCAGTGGCTGTGCAGGTGGGAAAACCCTCTCTGTGCTACAGGTCTCTGGGCAGTAACACAGCCCTTCTCGCAGGAGTCCTTGAAGCTCTGTGGCCCCACATCATATTCAACATTCAGCAATGCTTCATACTTGTTTGTATTAATTTTCTATGTTTATGGTAGTAAGTTCCTCTTGTTTATTCTCTGTGGCTTATTTTTTTGTTTATCAGTTCTATGTTTTCTAGTGCAGCCTTGTATCAGATACGGTAAATTATGGCATCTCTCATTGACGTTACATTTCCCTATGGTATTACTATGCCTGTACCAGCATTGCAGAGGAGGGTGGTAGCTAACCTAGCTTATTATGCATTTTCATTAAACCTTACATTTGTTGCCTGGGATTAATAAAGGTTTTAATTTTCTCTTTTGGAATTTTTCCTGATCGTTTGAATGATCAGAGGTCATAAGGGGTCTTAAGAAGTTTCAGTCTCTGTTCTTTCCATGGAATAACTGAGTATTATTGTATGTAACCTGTAAATCAAGAACATGGAATAGAACCAAACTGCTTAGGAACATGAAACATAGTTGATTTTCAAATGTAGCTATAGATATTTGGAAGCAGTAAGGGAAACAGCAAATAAAAAAATAGTTCTGTATTATCATATACTGGGAAAACAATATTTTAGTCACATAACTTTTCTCTAGAATTATGCTACCAAGTAAATAGTTAAGCAGTTGTTTATAAAAGAATACCTTAGGTCTGTCAGATTTTATTGGACAATGCAGAAAACTTAGCATGGGTACACTTCTGGTATTTTATTAGGGAATCCTTCAAGGTGTCTTCAAGTTTTTCTCTTTTTTCTTTTCTTTTTTTTTACATGTATGTTGTTTGAAGACTTTTTGAAGGTAACTTTTCTCTATTTCAATAGTAATCATATTTTTATAGGTAGTGTAATATATAAATATTGCGAGGTCAATACAGAGGCAGATCTTGAACTGACATAAGCTTACACTATTTTGATGTAGTGGTTTTTGCTGTTGGCTTTTGAACTAGGATGAGTTCAGCAACATTCTTGCTGGTACATCTTCAATTATAATTTTATCATCCTCACAATGATTTTAATGATCCTACACCATCTTCCTGAATTTACCTTTTTGCAATCAAGATTGAGGTATTTTTTATCTAGAGTTGATTGAAAAATAATGTATTATTTTATCAGTCATATCTATGTTAAACACTATTTCAATGTTAGTTATTACTATCCATATTGGAGTTATCTTTCCCATATTGTGTGCCTGTAATGACAGGTGGTGTAGTTAGCATTGAATACACTGGTAGAGTTTTCGGAGGTAATGATACCATCTAAAGCTAAGAGCATCCACTGTAGATAAATCTGGTTATCAGGTTACTGTATGGGGCTGATGACATAGAAAATTTTGAGGATTTGTGCAAAATGTGGCTCCACAAGGCATTCTAGTTGAACAGGATTGAAGTCAGGAGCTGAAGACTTCTTGCTCAACCCATGCTGGACTCACACCCAGATTGCAGGCTTCTGGGTGGAAGTCTGTGAGTTAGGTTTTTACCGAGATTAATGCTATCCTGGCTCTTGCTCCAGCTCATCTTGTAGACACAGTGGTGACAACAGAATAAGTCCATCCCTGTAGGCACTGGTAACTTATGGTGGCATAGAGGCCCAGAAAGATTTCAACAGACTTTGTGCAGGAAACTGCAGTAGGAAACTACGTTGTGGAAACCAGTAGTGTATCAGACTAGCATGAGCCCTGATGTAGGGAACAAACCAGAGCTGAGCCCTTTGTCCTTCTAGCCACTCTCACTTTGTTTGGCACAGCCCCAGTCTGTCTGACCCCGTTCAGGTCATGAACTCCACAACAGTCATGCTGAATATCTGTTCACTGGGGCTCGGATGAGAGTTCTTCTATCCTCTGTCCTCTCATGGTTTTGTCTGTAGCAGAAGGCATGCAATAGTAAAAATTGCAGTGAATGCATAGGAAGGTGTTTAGAATACAACCAAAGTATTTGTACAGGTGAAAATAAAGCAAAAGTGTTCCTCAAATACACATGTAACACTTGGGGTTAGTTTGGGGCTAATTCCTACTAGAGGCACCTGTAAGTATATGGTGGCAATAACTTTCCCTTATTTGACAGTTTATTTACTTCCCCCTAGCCCTTTTTTCCGGCAGAGCAACATCTGGAAGCTCCAAAACAGATTAGATGATCCTGCCAGTCAATATAATCTTTGATTTATCCAATCTTTCAGGAACTGTCATTAAAAAGGAAATCATGTGTGCATCACTGAAAAAAATTACAGCTTTTTGATACGTAACTCTCAGCTTGCATTCTATGTGGGTTTTGTAAAGGTTTCCAAAGCCCGTTTCTGTTAAATTTTCTCTACCTCTAGTGAACATTTTTAGATTGATCCAGAAAATTCTGTCATCACTAGAATTTTCTGATATTGAGCTTGTTTGCTTTGAACCATCCATCATGTTTTATTCCCAAAGCTGGTGACTGATTTGCAAAACATAAGTCAATGCAAGTATTAACATGCTGATTATGACTGTACACTTGAATGTTTCGCTAGCAAATTCATTTCAGTTAATTATGATATCATTACTGAAATGAAGTTTTCCGAATTGAAAGAAACTGTTACTACTTGAACATCTAGTCCCCAAAATATAGGAGTAATTACTTTCAGCAAACTAAAAATGGAAATTAGGTCTCTGAGTTAAATCCTGAAGTCTCTGGTTAATTTTTCTCTCAGTCTTAACTCAAGCAAGTAACTACCTATTTCCAAGTTCAAAGGGAGAAAACAAGGTTTGAATCTAGGAGAGAAAGAGATGAAGGGCAGTAGAAGGTTGAAGCTTAGTTTGCTCTGGGACATGAACATGTAGACCTCAACTAGATGAACTGTACAAGGACAAGAGGATGCTGGTGATTAGGGGACAGGATGAGTGAGAGGATGGGGTTCCCTGTTGGAGTTGCAGTGGTGTATTAAGGAGCTAAGAGCCCTGTGAGGTAAATGAGCTGAAAGAAGTTTATACACTGAAAAGGTGGAGTACAGCTGGATGTGGTTTCAATTGGCAGGGAGCACTGGATTGTGGCCAGGAGATGGTATTATCCTGAAAAAGCTAGAGGGAAGAAAAACTGCAGGAGAAACAGATGGAGGGAGAAATAAAGCTGGAGGTCACTACTATTAGGATAAGTAATAGCCATTTAATAGATCAGCAATTTCAGTAGTAGCTCCCAGTGGGGAAGCTGTTGTACTGGTGTTGAGGAGCACAGATGAGTGGCACAAGAGAGAAAATCAGGTGTGAATGAAAAGATGAAGCTTCAATGTTACACCTCTTTGGTGCTCTCTATACTCTATCAAGCAGGTTATTAAGTTGGAAATGAGTGCATTTCTGCAGGTGTGTGAAATTGGAAACAAGAATACTGTAGAAATGACAGAAGAATACAAAGCAAATAATTGTGGCAGGCTTCCATATGGAAAAATATGAAAATCAGTATGCTTAATAGTAGGTAAGTTACACTAGGAAAACCATAGAATTGTAGGGGGATAGATTATAAATTGAACAAGGTAAGAGAAACCACCTGATGACCTCTAGTAAACAAAGATCACTATCTATTCCAGCAGCCTCTGAACATGTCAGTAACCGCCTGGGCATCCCATGAAAAATTAAATTTGAAAGACACATCTTTATAAGTACAACTTATAAAATGTATGCTATCAAGAAGTAGGAAGTAAAAAGTAACAGGAAAAACAAGAGATTAGTATTTGGTGAAGGAAAGCAAAAGTGGACTGAATGACGTGATTATTGCTTTGTGAAAGCTTAGCTAATTCATGATGGGTTGGTCACTGGTAGTGCTGGAAGGGACACTGTGCAATGGAAGTGCACAGAGTCTGAAATAACTCTGCTATGAGCTACAGGCATGGGTGTAGCCTACAGGCAAATTTACAAGTAAAGCAAATAGATTATATACAAAGGGTACAATTCATCTGGCTGTGCTGACATCTATATCCATGTTTGTCAGCCTAAACTCATATACAGTCAGTAGAGATGTAATCAATATAGTCAGCAGAGTCTATGAACACTGAAGGCAGATGTTTAAAGTAGGTTGGATGAATTGCATCTAGTGTCTAATTCTCTCTATATGTCAATGTATATATATTTTGCTGCGAAGAGAGTCTGGTGTGATCAGATCATATATAGATGTTTACATTTTTAGATTTATAAAGCTGAGTGAGTTGACTCTTGAGACATTTTACTAGCTAGCATGAAGGTGGCTCCAGAAATGTCCACCTAGCCCGTGCAATAGCAAATGTGCAAATACAAGTCAGGAAAAAGTGGAACTCAAAGGACTCAAACTTGCTACAGAGAAAAAACATGAATCAAAAATGTCCTGCATAGGTAGACATCTTTAAGAATTACAACAAGGAAAGCTTGCAACTGCTAAACCAGTCAAAAGATAGCTAAAATGGCATCTTGTAGGCAATCAAATCCTAGCACTGAAAATAAAATACTTTGGATGTTTGAAACAACCTGGAATGCCAAAGACGGCATGTATTGGCCAAATATAACCAAGGATATTAGAGGACTGATGGGAGTGTATGGGGAGAACAGCAGTAGGAGCCGATAAAAATGTGCAATAGGTTTTGAAGCAGAGTAGGGATGGGCCTTTACAAAGCAAGCCACGTATTACCTCATTGCTGCAGCTTACTGCTCAGAGATCTGGAAACTAGACAGCCTGTCAGACACTTCCACAGCAAGCAATGGACCCAAAGCACTGACACATTTCAGCAGAGCAGTAGGCTATTCCAGCCTGAGACATTTGAGGCAATAACTCCCGGTCATCCTGTAGTGAGTTTCTGGCATTTATCTGAGGATTGGGATTCAGTCACATATAGCCCTGCTAAAGCTGGAGCAAGCAGTTGAATTTGTAAAGACTGTATTACAATCTGGTCAGACCATATTTGATAAATCATCCTTCAGTAGAGGAACATTCCTGAGCAGCAGATGGAGGAATTATTTGAAATAATTCTTACGGTGGAGATGCTGCCTGAGAATTTCTACCACTGTTAATAATGGAAGGAATACCAAAGAAAGAAAGAAAGGCATCCCAATATTAAATCCCACAGTGATCAAATTAAAGTTGGTAAATTTCTAAAACGGAAATCAAGAACTGTTGGTATGATTATGTTACTTCCTGAGGTCAGATCGTATGCTTAAAAATATTTGTACACTAAAGAGAGAGGTCTTTGTGCATATAAGATACACACAGCTTTTCACCAAAACCGCAATTGTTTTACCCACTATTGACCCAAGTTAAAATCACAGGCATTGAAGGCGCTGAAATAAATTTTCCACTGAAACCTGATGTTATTGGAACCTGTGCTAATGGGCAGCTGTGAGGTACCTGAGCGTGGTGCCTAAGCACTGACCAGTAAGGACAACTGATTCAGAGTCATCTGTTATTCTCACGAGAATGGATTTCACTTACTACAGTATCAAACTGTTTATAAGTGTGCATATAGCTTGTGGGAAAGTAACAGAGACAAAAGATCTTGGGTTAGCTAGCTAGCTGGTTAGCTGCTTGAAAGTTTAAGTTCTCTACAGAGATAACATATTTTGATTCCCTTTTGGACGTTGAGTGTGTAAACAGAATTATGGTATTTGTGTTTAATTGTGCTGTTTTCAATACATCAGGAGGGATATTATAAGTACAGAGAATCCTAATGCAATGTTGCGCCACGTTTTGCAGGACTTTCAGAGAAAGAGGATCAATGAAAGAGGAGAGGGTATGCTATGGAGAAAGGAATAAAGCCTGATGTTACACTGTCTGAGGTCCATCTTTTTGTGTTGGCACACAGGGCAATACCTCTGAGCAGGATGAAAATCTGTCCACCTAGCTTGGTGGTGCTATGGAAAGAGAAGGATCCACAGGGTTAGGATCTCAGATTGTTAAGGGTGAGGATGGTTGTGAATTTGCAGCCTGGAATAAGCCTCTGCTACTTGCACGTTATCTGGAGATTTCCAGTCCTCAGAGGACAATTATGGTCATGTGCATTTTCCCTGCATCTCATAAATTTACTTAAACTTTCAAAACCAGTAGATAGGTGAAGTTTGCCTGGCTCTCTGGACTATCAGTGTACCGAGTGAAGCATCTTCTTGGAGCCTGCCAGAAATCTCAGTAAGGCGTTTTTGGTTGTTCCTGCTGTTCTGGCCCCTTCAGCACAGGAGCCAGGAGATGTGGTCATCACTTAATAAAGAGCTCTTTGATAACAAAAAATTACCCTATGGGCAACATCTTTTAAATGGCAAAGATGATATAAAGCAGAGTGAAATACAATGTTTCTAGCCAAAATCAGTGACTTGGGCTGCCTTGTGTCTGTTGCAGGGGATTACGCTTGTCATCACCAGTGGGCAGTTTGCTCTGTAAGAACTATAGAGGTCTGGCCGTCGACTGGCAAATATCAGCTCACACAATTGCCTTCTATTTACATCCTCTGTTTCTGATGTCTTATGTTTCCACACAGCTGTTAAAATTATTTTCGACCTGTAAAGCTTCCTTTACCTGTCATTACTGGGTCAAGTGTCCCTTCTGGAACTACCTCTCCTGTTTCTGTAAGGGAGTAGCCCTTCTATCAGCTTTCTCCTGCAACTCTGTTTTGTCTTGCTTTCCATCAGTGAACTCTCACAAGTCTTTCTGCTCCTGCCCTTATGCTTTATCTTTACAAATTGGATCAGAAACACTTAGGGCAAAAAGAATGATAAGCTTTGGGGAAAAAAAATAGTAATTCCATATGCCTTAACATCACTCTGACCTTGGTATAGAAAGGGATTTGCCAGCTTTGATTGTGAGGCTTATGGGCAGTAGTTGCAATGAAGTGGTAACAGGACTTAAAATTACTACATTTGTGTTTGTCTGTAAGGTTCTGTTTCATAGAATAACAGGCAACTAGCCAAAGCATTTGCCCACATGTAACACCAAACAAGCCATTAAATAATTTTCAGATCAGACAATAATAAATTAAATGGCTTAATGTTAAAGCAAAGAGCCTTCAGGATAGCCAGCGACTGCTTGACTGAACACTGCGAAGTTGTTAGGTATAAGCTATGTCTAAGACGGATCCATCACTTTTTATTGTAGAACGGGTAGATGTGGCACTTCGGGACATGGTTTAGTCTAGTCTATCCTTGATTGGCTTAGAGTAGACCTGGTAGTGTGGGTTAATGGTTGGACTGGATGATCTTAAAGGTATTTTCCAACCTAAACAATTCTATGATTCTATGATTCTATGAATTTTATACTAGGCATATATCTTATATTCAGCCTTTTTAGTAGCATTGCAAAATTTCAATAATATTGTGCTTTTACACCGTAGTAAAGATTTTTAATGCATGACAAGTCTTCATTTTCTCCACCTCCTACAAAATACATTGTTTATTTGGTTTGCTGCATGCTTATAAGTAAAAAATAGACTTCAATCCATTTCTGCCTTTTTACCAATTGACTTTGTAAAAGCTACTGTGTATGTCCAGTTTTATAAAATTTTATGTGCTTTTATTTAGTCTTTCCTACCTTACAACACAATTTGAGCTCCTATTCTTAATGTAAGATTGAATAACTGAACTCTGCAAACACCAGTTGAAAAGTCATTTACTGGGAAAAACAAAAAATCATTCCCCAATCAAAACCAGGCAACTGGAAGATGCTGAGGGCAATGGATAATGTATTTCATTTCTAATTAAAAGAGGAAATTCCTGATAAAGAGTGGGAAATGGGCCTTTTGTTGCTGTAAGGCAGTGCTTCATAAAAATGATGTATTAGTGTGGGCCTGATTAAATGTGCTCATCCATAAAGCTTCTAAGATTTGTAAAATAGTACTTTGTTTCATAAAGTCAAAATAAAAAACATGCTGGCAGTTGGTTACAAACATTTTTAAAAAAATTAAGTCTTTCAAAGCATAGAGCATTTAGAGACTAATCAGGCTGGGAAATGTGTTGACTATTCAGCTCAGAGTCAGTATTCATTATTAAACATAAGGACTGCTCTAAGTTGCAGTATTTCTAGTAAGAGGTGGGGTCTTGTTAGTTTGAATTCTGTCCAAATATAATTAAGAGTTGTCCTTTTCCAAAAAGTTAATGTCTAACTTTGGCAAAAGCACGGTTCCCTGACCTCTTAAATAAGTTTTTACTGTTTTGTTTTGTTTGGTTTTTTTTTTTAAATGTGTTGAATTCCTAATGATATCAATTTAAATGCAAAGGGCATTTCGGTCAGTTGGTCCCACGTGCATCTTAGGGAAGGCTCTTGCCCTTCATCTTTCAGGGCAACTTGGTTTAGGCCTCAAATCAGGCTGTTGTAAATGCAGTATTAAAATTCTGGATGTGAAATCCTGTACATTATGCGATACCATTGCTGTCTGGTACCATAGCACCATGTACCGTTGCTGATTACTCATAACAGCCAGGGAAACCGAGGGCTTCATCTCCTTCACATGTCATCATCCATGTCTGTAAATGTCATAAATTAATGTTCTTATTCCTAAAATACTTATGAAATTCATATTGTTCCTCGTGTTTCTGCTGAAATCTACAGACTCCCGCATTGACTGATTATTTGGCTTCCTTAAGAAATGATTGTTAAAGTAACTGATCATAGAAATTATATCCTGATCCTACTGCTATCAAAATAGGCTGTAAAGCTCCTCATGTTGCCACAGGATGCTTCCCTAATTGCCTATATTTCATATCAGGGCAACTTTCCAATTCAAGGTAGCTGCTTTGTTAAAGTCATGTTCTACCATGGCAGGTAGTGCTGATACTCACCCCTACTCCTCTCTGAAACAGCTGAGCTTATTTACAAGTTGTAGCACAGCAACAGTCAAAGGGTAAAGTGTCAAAGTCTGTGGGGTTTTTTTCCACTTAGGTAGGTAGCAGTAGGTACAAGAAGAGAATATCGGCAAGGTTTTTACATGTGTATAGATAAAGTGCCTTTAATTCTGTCAGGAAAGGATACTGGAAATACTATATTTGGAAGAACTCATGAATTGCTATGTAAGTTCAACTAAATGGTGTTTTTAAAGCTATGATTAGGTGACAGTCCTATCCAGTTAATAATTTTTTGTTCTGGCAATGAAGGGGTCTTTCTCTGCTTTTATGCTGTGCAGTTTAATACCTTAAATGGTATTTCAACAGCTCATATGATGTTGTATAGCAAGGTGTTTAAGCTAGTGCAATGTTAGTACAACAGTTAAGCATTTATGCTATATTACCTTTGTAACTTAATCTAAAATCTCTGTGTTGCATTATATTAGCTCTAGTATCTCTAACATGATGCAGCGATACATGGTATAGATGTGCTTATAAAGGTCCAATTTAAAAAAGAAAGAAATAACCTGAAGAGCCATCATCCAAAGAACTAATTAATAAGGAAAAAAAAATTGTAAGAAAAAGAGAAATTTAAAGTCTTGAAACAATGTCCTAATTTGCAACTCATAATATCTTGGAAGAGAAGCTTATTTCTTCCCCTTTTATTTCACTTCAAGCTTACTAATTTGTTGGGCCGCCTGCAATATGTCCAAAGCAATTTTAGCAAGTGACAGTAGGTTTGGTTTCCAGCTGCATTAGTGAGTATGGAGTTTTTCGCTGTTGTGCAGTAAGCAGCTTGTTGTTTTCCAAAATAAAAGTTTAGAAGCTTATGCAGGCTTAATTAAAATCAATGAAGGATTTAAAAGTGAACACTGAAATTATTGCTAGAGAAATATAATTAACAAAGTAAATTGCATCCTAAAATGGTTCCAGATCAGCCCACAGGGACCCAGTGCCAGTCCTCACTGATGAGGAAGCAGGAAATATCCTGTGGAAGCTGAAAGAAGGCAGCAACAAAAAAGACTGGAACCATCCTACTGATGGCACTGCCTCACATTAAGAAGAGGCTATTTAGTTACTTTGTTTTACATGTTACTAGCAGAATTATTAAAAAATAAATATAATTCCCCTTCTTCTTGCTATTAAGAGTGTCTGCTTTGTTGTATCCAAAGCTACTGATCACCCATAATTTCCATTTCCTATCTGTGTGTCTGAAGAAAGACTGCTAGAGAGTATGAAAAGCACATAAATCAAGCCATGTAAGGCTTTTTATGTTTATTACTTCAGATAAAGTATTCTAATTTCCCTATTTGGGGTCTGTCAATGTCAGAGGAAATGTCTGCACCTGGAATTCCGTTAGCATCTCTAACAGACTGTATAGAGAATACAGATTTTCTTCATATCTCAGCTGTGCTGCAACGTAGATGTGATGACTGTCCCCTTCTGACTCTTGGAGAGTTTTAAGAAAAGCAAATGCTGCTACGTGGTTTGCATGCTCAACAGTTGGAAAACAGAGTGCATGCAACTGTTGTCTGAGTCACATTATGAAAAATCACTTGTCCGTTGCCAGCTTCTTCATTATAACATCGTTCCTTCCTTGGCAACAACCTTGTCTCAAGCCAGTCCTTGCTAAATTTATTACCCTTGCAAATTGTTCAGATTGATATCAGTCTGTTTTCTGAAACCAAGGCCATTGAAATAAACAGGTTCCCATGAATCTTTGTCAGTTTTGAATTGGGACCTAAATTTCTTCACTCGCTTCCCACTCCTCCTTACAATTTTGGCCTTGGGTCCATTCACGCCCTTTCCCATTCCTTCTGTCAGTGTTGTCATTTGGCTGTGACATCCCCAACCTTCAAGCTTTTTCATGCATATGCTTGTTCCTGAGGAGATGGTTCCAGGTGTGAGTGGTGGAAAAGAAGCATTTAGGACTAAATAGTTTGCTTTTCAAGTAAATCTTAGGAAAAAATTCATCAATTAGGTTTTTTTTCCTAGCTACATCTTGAACTGATGATTTTGTGACAAAGCATTGATTTGATTACGTGCCATGAAAAATGGAACAAATAAAAAATAGTTTTTGTTGTTTTCATGGAAAGTGTACCTCAAAACTAGATACTTGTTTTCCTGTGTTTTAGTTCCATTTATTTTGAACAGTTTCTTCATGTTGAGTGCATTGCAGCAACTATTCTGGACAGGGCTTTTATTTTACAACTACTGCCACTACCCCATAGTATAGTAATCATTTCATGTGTTACGTGTGTCATTTTGATAGCGACATTCAAATAGGCTCCTAGTTCAGTCTTGGAAAAGCAGCTTGTTGTCGCGTCTTTCTAGTGTGTCTCCAGGAAATTATGAGGTAGCCAGAATGACTAGTGTGCAGTTCTGACTCAGCCTCACCAACCAGTCCTGATCTCAGCTCTTGAACAGTAGGGGATGAATAGACAAGGGGTTAGGGCCATTGCTGCAAATGCTGCTTCTGCTTCAAGTGTTAGTGGGTTCAAAGCTGCCTTGTGTTGCCAGAGACAACGTTGGTATAACTTAGTGGGCAGAGTCTGCCCTGCAATCCCTGTTAGAAGTGTTTTAACTTCACCCATTACTGTACTACAAAATCTATTCAAGCTGAAGTATAGCCTATAACTCCGCTTTTAACCAACCTGAAAAAAGAAAGCCAGACCTTGTAAAACTGCATCATGATCCTTGATGCCTGGGGCCACTTACCTTGAAAAATCCTTTTGTAGCTATTTGCTCAAGTAGAAATGGTGACTTTTGATTTCAAGCTGCTGCACGTGGCAGCCTGGTACGTGCCTGCACATCTGAGAGTGGAGAGAGTCTAAAGGCTGTTGAAGAGAATTTGAATGGTGACTGGTTTAAGAATCAAAGAACTTAACTGGCTTGCTAAAAATGAGTGTGATATTATCCTACTGTTTCTTCAAAGAAATAAATGCTTATTAACTTAAGAGTTTATTAATTGGAGTGAGCTAGCTGCATAATTGTTATATCCTGAGCTGAATGGCAGTAGATGTGTGATTTCATATATCTCACTGGTTAGTTGCAGTAAAGCCAAATAAAACAAGGTGTTATTTGGCAATGGCTTAATAGTGCAATAAAAGTCAATTTCTATAAGCCCATTCTTTTTTACTGTAGTTTATGTTCTTTCATTCCTTGCCTTATGTGGGGGAGGCATGAAACATAAAGGAATAAAAATATCTATGGAGTATTGACTAAGATTCTTAAATTCCATCTCTTTCAATCCTATACACTAAAATAAAGATTTTCCTTCTTTTGAGTAGATTTCTATAAAGTGTGATTAGGAGGCATTATACATATTAATACATTTTACTCTCAGATTCCTATCTCCTAATTTCTAACTCTCTCAGAAAATGCATTACAACCCGTATTTTAAGGGCAAAATTGTGTTTCTTAACCAATGGCCCTCATTTATTCCCTGAGGGGTATTCTGTAAGCCACTAGACCTGGAGACTTTTGAGCCTCCTTAATGATCAGAGCAATTATTATGTGAACTGTACACCTGCTTCCCTCTCCAAATCATACACTCCTACCTGTGACTACTGCTTTGTTTTCTCCACCTTAGCAGGTCTGAGCTGTACATAGTTTCAGGTGTCGGAGTGCAGTTAGGACAGTGATGGCATTACTCACCTCAGTTATAAAAATCTACATCCACATTTTCAGGAAAAAAAGTCTTCAGGCTTTCTTTGAAACAAGGTTTGTTCTTAGCCGTCCTACTAAATTATTGGCTTCTTTTAAGTAGTGATGTGAAAGAGAAGCAATTTTTTACTGTGGAGGACACATGCTTGCACTGACTGTAAACAGCCAGCCAGTAGCTTGATTAGATACATACAAATTTTTCTTTAATGAGAGTTTCTGAGTTTTTACAAATACTTTCTTCATGCTTCTGCAACTGTAGCTTTTATGACTATTTTATTTGTTAATTCCAACTTCTAGTATAAACATGGGCTTCTGATAACACAGAGATGAGAAAGTTGTTCATTCAGCTGTAAAAATGTCCAAGGAATAATATTTGGCATTACTTCATATGTATTCACTCAACAAATAGCGAAAAAGTTTGGTGGAGCAGCTTGCATCATCTGGTACTTCTCAGAACTCAGAGTGCTTTAAAATCTAGCCCTAGATTTCCAACTGCAAAATGCATTTATTCCAATTTTTATAAATACATTTTTCATCTATTTCCATTGTGGGGGGAGGGAACGGGACAGGTGTTTATGAGGCATACAGCTGGTTTTACACTGCATGAAGCGTAACTCAAGTATTTCTTATCAAGCACCCTGGACATTTGGAAGGAGTAGTTGGGGTCATTTCATCTTCTGAGACATGCTGTTTTCACTGCTAGCTATGTGGGTTTTCTTCTATCACCATTCTCGTTTACTGAGAAAACACAGTTTTGCTGGAAATGCAAATGGAGCACAAGTAATAACTATACATAAATATACATCTTAAAAGAGGGACACCGACACATTATAGCAGTATAATTATCAATTATTCTAATAGGTCTAACTACATTTTATGCAGACCAGAAAAGAATGGTAAAATGTGGATTTTCTGTAGTAAATGAAGTCTTTGGTTTACTGTGAAATAAAAAAGTAGAAAAATATCCGTGGAATACTCTTTATCCATAAAAAAAAATATTTTAAGATGCGTGCAATGGGCAGTTTCTAGTTTGGAGGCAGAGTTTCATGTATATGTTTTATTGACAGAAACCTAACCTATTTCTATCACATATTCTTGTTAAGACTAGGGAGATGGGAAGGATCCGAATTTTCATGAATCTCATATGATATGTTTTCCTTTCACAGGTGTTGAAAGTACTTTCAGGCAAAAACACAGTACTGACTAGGGTGTCAAGAAGATTCTCAAATATTTCTGAGGTTGAAATGTAGTTGTTGTGAAGCATAGCAGTGTTGGTATTTTGTTTTCTTTTAAATTTAGCCATTTTGGTAGTTAGTATAGATATTAAACATCAGCTCCACTCACAAAAGCACTTTAATCTTATCAAATATTTGAAAACTAATAAAAGCATGGGGTTTATTCAGTGTTTCCTGTTTAGATGTCTGGTTTTTTCTAATACATTTACAGTTTGGGGTTTTTACCTTGTAGTCATGTTATCAGGTTGCTGCAGTCAGGTAGGTTTTTCCTGCTTTTATTTCTGGATGATGTCTTGTGAAATGAAATGTAAGCACCATTATCGACTTGCAGGTCCTCTTGGGTCACTCAGATTCTGCTGTGTTTGCCATCATGCAGCTTATAGAAAACAGTTCCCTAGGAAAGGCTTTTTCAGCCTTGCTCCTTTAGATGAGTGATCACTAAAAATGAGGGTGCATGGTAGCTTTTGTCCCATCCATAGCGGCTTGGGAGGTTTGGTCTTGTTGACGTGGTCTGCATGAAATTGCTCATCTAATAGAGACACTTTTTGGTCTTGCAAATCCAATAATCACAGATGGCTATGAGCCATATTAAAATTGTTCTTCTTTTACACAGATAAAAACTGTTCCTTTTAAACAAACTAGTGCAGTTCTTAAGATGCAAAAGGAAGGACTGAGGACTCCAGTCCTCCAGCTCCAAAATGCAGAACTACCGTCCTCTGCTACCAGAGGTTTAGCATTAACAAGGCATGGTTCAACTTTGAGAAACTTCTGGAGTTCTCTGCCTGTTGATGATTCCCTCTGTATGACAGGTAATTGGATGGTCAGAGGGTACAATATGTGGCTTTTTGTTGGGACCGTACTGACTTCTCTTTGTTCTTCAGCACTGCTTTAGTGTTGCCCTCAGCAGTCAGTTCCCTTCCCTGGCCATGTCAGAAGCTTGCCTACTACAAAAGCAAACACCAGCACAGGGTTGGTAGGCAGCTTACCGGTGCATTTTTCACTAATGCATAACTGTCTGATGTGCCCATTAACTGTATTGCAACGGAACAGCAATTCTGTAGGAGAATTATGGTTGTGTTGCAACAATTAAGCTATGCATTTTGATAATACAGTAAATAACTTTGTCACCTCTGTACATTAATGTAAAATTGAGACAGTGTGAAAAAAGATTCTGTTTAGCAAACAGTCAACTTGTCCTGTAAGCCAGCAGGCACTGAAAGTATATTTATTGGACAGCAATGCGAAACAGGTGGTCTCCAAAGATAACAAAATACCAGGAGAATCTTCAGTTAAAGAAAATATAAGGAGTAGCAGAAAGGAGAGATCATTTTGAATAGGTTTACAGAGATCTTGTCATCGCATCATTATTTTCTGTGGCAGACCAGCACTCCTATTAATATTTTTACTTCAAATAATCTAACATAATTTCTTCAGTATGTTTGTCAGGTTTGGGGGTTTTTTTTGTGACTGCTTTTCTTTAAGCTAATGTCCCCAGCTTCCACACAACTGGAACTGTGCACTTATTATTTTTTTATTGACTCATAGATCAAAAGGTCAGTCAAAAGACAAATACTTTGTCCTCACATGTTTCTGTGCATGTAAGTATTATCATGCATTCTTTGGTTTCATATTTTGGAGTGATGAGATGAGTCCTGGCATGACAGAAAGTCGCACAACTTGGTGGAATCCCATCCCTACAGGCGAGCCAGCACAAAAGCCCCAAGCAGCTCAGCTAGCATCTTTTGTGTGTTGATACCAAGAGAATAGAGATCCCTTCGCAGTTTCTAAAGCTGATGAACTAGGTGGGTTTAGTGTGTCCTGAAAAGTCTGCTTGGCCTTAATATTGAACGGCCATCCTTTTGTGGGGAAAGAGGCAATAGCCGATTCAGGCAGGTAGCCTGTGTTCAGACATAGCTTATGGGAATTTCTGTACTCAGCACAGTACTGAAATGTGTTCTTATGGGGCCACAGTAAAATTACAAATTCACAGATAATTTCATTGATTTGGGTAATTCTTTGCCAGAGGGAAAGAAAAAGGAAAAAACGCACAACACAACTTTTTCTGGGAATGTGGGGAAATGCATCCGATCATGCATATCCTTATATATGTTTTTTTATATGACATCAGGATTATGAAAACTGTGAATAACTTGTTTAAATTGCTACAAAGTCGTGGTAGTCAGCTGTATAAATCCATCTTGAAGAGCATTACAACTGTTGGTCTGTGACTAGACAGAATTAAGGACCATGTCACTAGACTGTTGCATGTCATAAAAATACAATGAAAGTTTTCTGTTGGAAGATTTTGTTTTTCTATTCCATTTCCAGCAATAGTACTGAATTTTAGTTGCACCTGTAATTCTGCTTTTGTTCTTTGATGACCTCTCCTGGAGATTTTCTTCTGCATCATCATGGATGTTTAGTGTTTTTTGCTGTTTGGAAGTAGGAACAAAGGGCATTGATCACATCATCAGCTTCTCAAAAACTACTTTTTTTTCATCTGTTTAATTTAATGACATGGGTATCTCAGGCTTGTACTTGCTTTCTCTCCATTAGTTTCTTCACGATATACAACATTAGATTTCAATTTCCAACAGATGAATCAGTGAATACCTTCTTGATCTTATTTCATTCATCTCTGGTTATATAAAGTCTTCTTGTCCTGTTGACAGTCTCAGAGCTTCAACCTGATTTGACTCTTCTCTTCCTGTCTCTAGTCACTTCATTGTCATCTTGCTGTTATTTTAGCTTCTTCTGTATATTGTTTTTATTTAACAATGCTCCCATTCTGGAGCCCATTTCTGCCTAAATTTCAGCATATTCTCAAGCTTTAAAACAGTGGTTGAAACAGGGCCTTTTAGCTGAAACCTTGACATTCTCTCTTCAAAATCCTTAGGAGATTTGTTATTGACTTTAGCAAGAGTGGGAATCAATCTGTGATGCAGTTTAGCCTCATCCTCCTATTCTGTCCTATCATTAACTGAGACTGAAAGCTGTTGGGTGGCAGAGCACTTCTCTTTATGGCATGCTTTTATGCTAAGCCTTCACAAAAAAAGGCTGAACCTCTGATTGTGGACTCTCCATGGGACAGCCATATAAATAAACATAGAAATGTTGAACACTTCAGATTGAGAAGGACTTTCATAGCTAACTGTGTCCAACCCTGTGCTCCAAGCAGGGGACTAATAAATTAGTCTTGCCTGAAACATTTACTCCTTCAGTGTATTTAAAATATACAAACCAGGGAGGTAGATATTTAATTTAAAATCAACATTAGAGTTGCAATAAAATTTGGAATTAGGTACTTAAACTTTACTTTAAGCATTTGCAGTAATATTAGGGAGGTAGAACCACAGAATACACTTAAAAACAGGGACCAAGGAAAACTGACTAGTACACTGATATGCAAAAAAGAATTTTGCAACGTGAAATGAGCAAACTGTGGGCTGCCTGTAGGCATCCCTGCTTCATAAATATTCATCTGACCTTCCAGTTCAGCTGTAGTCAGAGGGTAAAAGCCCTTGTAGACTTGGTGAAGCAAGGCAGATCATGGTCATGGGATACAAGGACGCATTACATTTCTGTTACTGTTTGATCCACTTAATTTCCGTAAGATTGCAGGAACTTTTTTAACTGTTAAAGTCATCTTCATGTTATTAGTCTAATTCACTATTTTCATCTTAATCAGATGTTACATGATCCTTGGATAAAATTACAGAGCTGAGGGTAGCTGTATGAAGCTGTTTTCATAAACACAGGAATTTTCAGGTGATTTGTTTTGATTTTTCTAAAAAGAAACAAAATTAACTACTGCCATTTATTCCCATTTTTCTGAGCATATGTTGACTGGTCCTTACCATAGAAAGAATTAAAGCCTGACTGCTTCCCTGATTGACTTCATGAAAGCAAACATAACTGCATGAAGCATTTTCCCTTTCACCTGCTCAAGGAAATGAATGAATTAAAAGCACTGGCCTAAAAACCCATTTTGTGTCACAACACCTATAAACAGGTTCTAGCCCAGTGGTTTCGCAGCAGTAAACCTGAGGAAGAAACAAGTAAAAGGTTGCCTCTGTAATAAGTGAGCAGAGAAACTTTTAGGACACATTGAGCAGAAGAATCTCATTATAAGAGTTGATTGATATCCATGCAAACCTTCTCAACCTTGTAAGAAGGTTGAGAAAATAAATAGCCATAAGAAAAATCACTGAATAGGACTTAGTGCATTGTTATCAGTTAACTGGATGATTAAAATGAAGGAGCATTTAGATTTGGCCCTTCCTCTAACCCATCAACAAAATGAACACAGTGTATGTTTGAATTTGTAATGCAATGTGCATTTTTTTGTGGGAAAAGTTTCCATGGTAACGCAGCAGAAAATCGATAAAAGAGTTGTGGTGTGATCTAAACAGTGCCTCACCTCCAGGTAAAGTTTGAAGCAGTACGAAACAGTATAGTTATCAGCAAACTGCAGACTGTGTAATTCAGCCGGCCACTTAATTTTATTCATGGATGACTCGCTAACTTCATCCTGTAAGATTGCCCTATTCTAGAACTCTAGTTTCTTCAACAGCACAATTTAAGAATGAAATTATAGTGTCCCATGGGGCAGGTGATAACAACTTCAATAGTCAGGCAGTAAATACAAAGGACCATGACTGGATTAGTTTAGCAGGTTTGCTAGTGTTTTAATGACTTTGATCTCCATTAAATATTCTGTTTCCTAGTATATCAGCTTGATCTCATTAAACTGCTGAGGTTGGAAATATAATTCATGAAATTCTCATTTACGGAATGATGCTTTTTCAGGCAGAATTTCTTATTAGTCTGAAAATTAATGGATATGTCACAAAATGCACGCATAATAGCCTTGCGTGCATTTGCTTTCAGTCAGTCATAGAGAAGGTATTTTTTAAACATAAAAGAATCACAGAATGGTTGAGGTTGGAAGGGACCTATGGAGGTCATCTGGTCCAACCTCCTGCTCAAGCAGGGCCACCTAGAACTGGTTGCCCAGGACAGCATCCAGACAGCTTTTTAATATCGCCAGGGTTGGAGATTCCACAACATCTCTGGTCAACCTGTGCCAGTGCAGAGTCACCCTCACAGTAAAAAAGTGCTTTCTGATGTTCAGACCTAACCTCCTGTGTTTCAGTTTGTGCCCACTGCCTCTTGCCCTGCCACTGGGCACCACTGAGAAGAGACTGGCTCCATCTCCTTTGCACCCTCCCTTCAGGTATTTATATACCTTGATGAAATCCACCCTTAGCCTTGTGTTCTCTAGGCTAAACAGTCCCTTAATCATCTTCGCTGGACTGTCCTCGCTGGAGAGTCCTTCACTTGACTCTTACCAGTAACTCCATATCTCTGTTGTGCTGGGGAGCCCAGAGCTGGACACAGCACTCTGGATGTGTCCCACCATTACTGGCTCATGTTCAACTTGGTTGAACAATGATTATTGTGTAATAATAGTAATATTCAGATTACTCAGATTACTCAATATCTCATAAATGCTGGAGAGTTGTGTCTCTATGTTGGTATGATCAAACTTTAAAATGATAGCTTGCCAAAACATATTAATTTAATGGCATGGTCTTCTACTTTTGCTCAGAAAAATATAAAAGGGGCAAAATCAATTACTCCACTTGAGTTATACCAACTGTGACTTTGGAGCAGCAATGAAAATTGATGTTTAAAATCAAATTTCAATGTGAATGGCATGCTATAAATCTAGCTGTAGACTCCTATTGTTTTAGAACTTGAAGGAAAGACACCTGACTGCATCCAGCTGTGATGAGAGGGATCTCACAAACCTTTGCTTCAACTGTTGGTGCTTTCTTGCTATTAGCAAAGGTAGTACATTCATCTGACTTGCATGAGCTAATTTCCTGAAAACAAAGAGCAAAAAACAACTCGCAGCAGAATATTATAGTATATCTAGCTCTGTACTTCAACAGGCCTCATTCCACTGATTTTGTGTACATAGCACGTGCTCTTATGACACCAGAATTAGAAAGACTGAAAATTAAAATCCATGGAATTAAAAAGCCCAAAAGTTCAGAAGAATGGCTTTTTTTTTTTTTCTTCAAGAAAGAAGAATTTTTGCTTTGTGCTTGTAATAGTTTTTTGTTAGTGAGTTTTTATAATTTTTTCAAATGTTGTTGATAGATGGTGCCTTTATCAAAAAAGTTTAGCTTTCTAATATATCTATATATCAACACAGTCCAGTATGATTCAGTTTGATTGCATTTGGAAAGATATTCCTCATCTGAGGTCCTGCTACTGAAGAAGAGGTATCACTTTCGGTATTATATATAGTTGTTTTGCAGCAGGAGAAGGAAAAGGACAGAGCTCACAGACACTTAACTGATTAACATTTGTATATAGTATGTCACACTGAGTGAAGACTGTTTCCAAACAAACTAAAGCTCCAGGAATAGGTTACTTAAAATTGGATTCTCCTTAGCCACGTAATGAAAGAAAAGCTTGACACAGCAAAAAGCAGTATGTAGACACAGGAGAGCTTTCTGTGAGACTCTTTATAACAGCATAAACATAAGGTAGTGCCTGAATGTAAGAGTATGAATTCTTAATATCCCATCAACTCCCTTCCCTGGAAAGTCAAACGATAACATGGCAGGGAAGTTTCTTATGCAGCTTGATAACAAATATCTTACCAACCAGGACACAATTTTTCTTCCCATTTATCTGCTGTTTCAGAAGTCACGGTCACTGCCTGAAGTAAATCTTCATAGCAGAGCATTGTAGCACTACAGCACATTTTCACTTTGCTCCTGATATAGCAATTCAGTCCCATTAAGAGGCTGTTGATGAGAAACCAAGAGCAGGTCATACCTGATGAGCTGAAGGAATATATTACCAGCAGACCTTCACTCTGAGAAACGGGGTAAGAGTTACACCTGCTGAAGGTAAATTATTTACCTCAACCCTGTAAGGTTATCTGATCTCTGGTAGCAAAGACTGTAAATGTGCCAATAAATAAAATGAGAAGTCCTTTGTTGAAATGCAGTGTCAAAATATGAGAGATGGAAGATATCTTCAGCAGGAGACTTAGCAGGACAGGAAAATACACAGCAGTTGGACATGTGTTTGAGCAGCTAAAAGCAGTTTATGTGAGCTGGTAGTCCTCTGCTGTTCTAGCTACCTTCAGCAACATGCTTCATACAAGAGGAGAAATAGGCATTAAATGTTGTAGAAAACAATTAAATTAAAAAACCCACTGTGTTATGATACTGCCAAAAATTCTGTGAAGTATGCAGGCTGCAAAACACAGATAATTAATTAAAATCAAAAGAGTTGCTATGTTAGGTACAGAACGCCTTGCTCTACTCTTTTTGCAAAAAATCCCTCAGTGAGAAATATGTAGTTAAAATTAAGCACTGAAGTTCAGAAAATGTATTAAAATTCTTGCAGAAAGTCAGTTGCAGAAAAGGGTACAATTCTAACCCAGAGATCAGAAAGCCTGTTTCATGGGGAAGGGCCCAAAGTATTGAAAACATGCAGCCTTGAGAAAGAAGAAAGGACTTTATTACAGAGTTTAAGTATTTAAAAGACCAATGCAAGTGCCTCAGGAAAAACCTGCTCAGGTTAAGGAGGATGGCAAAGCAAAAGACTTTGAATTGTGTTTTGTTGAGAACTGACAGTAAAGGGAAAATTTATCTCTGCGCACAAACGGATCAGTAGCAGTGAAAAGTCAAGATAAAATATTCAATATATGCCACTGAGTAGTGAGCAGTACCCTGCAAAGGGCTAAATCTGCAACATTGGTATCTTAAATTCCTTTCTTCATCAGCACTAAAAGGAAGGAAAAGCAGGAACTACTTTGGTAAATCCTGCCAACTTTTATTAAGGTATCAAAAGATCAGCTGAGTTCTTTCTTTCCTGGCACCTCGTTCAGAAAACTTTTGGCTGACTGTGCGTAAGATTAAAGTGTATAGATCCAGTGAAGAGTTGCACCCAAGAGCTGCATGCATTTGATAAGTCAAATATTACTTTTCCCCTGTGTTCTTTCTGTGCAGTCAATTTTGCTAAAAGTGGATACTATCTACTATGAATAAAAAATGTTGTATATGCAGATGCAGATTTTCCAAGGGACTCCTGGTCTACGAACACAGTGTGAATAAGTTGGTTTTACATATGAAATTTAGACAGATATATGGAAAAAGGCTCATTTTTCCTCTGCAATCTCATGGAAGTGAAGCACTGGTATCATAATGGGCTAGTTTAGATCAAAAGATGTCATTCCCCAGTGGTAAGTGCCAGTGAGATTCCAGCTTCTGTTTGTTAGAGGCCTGGCAAAACTATGACTGGGATATCCAGGAAGCAAATTTGTCACTGATTAAAAATCATTACATGATTCCATATGATTTCACACAATTTCATTATGAACTTCCTTGCAAACATGTGATGGGAGAACTTGTGCATTACTTTTCACGTTGCTAACTCAATGGGAGCTGAGCCATACTGTCTTAGGAACCAGCCATATCAGAGCGTGAGTTGTGTGCGCTCTGTCAAGACAGAAGCTTCTCTAACGGACATATCTACCAGGTCTAAAGTTGTTTGCTGAGTTTGGCTGATGTGCGTTATATGGTAGTTACATTTTGTCCTCTGCACTTAAAAAAAAACCCCAAAACAACATCATGCAGCAGTTTCATTTGGGCTTCATCCAAGAAGAGCTCCTACTAGCTGATATTGGTGCTTATTCTACAATGTATGAGTTTTCCTAGCTTAGCCATTTGCAGGTCAAGTAAAGGGGCACAACTCACATATCGTATAAGAGGATGAAATGTGCAAAACGAAGCAAATGACACATTCCCAAATGAAAGGTTAAGTGTGGCTGAAAACAAATTATCACTGCAGAAATGTTTTTGACTGTACATTTCTACTAACTTTGAAAGTGAATTGTTGTACTGAAGAGAAAATTGCAAATAAGTCACATTTTAGTAGAAAAGGTATTCCACTGTTTGCTGTCCATGTGGACTTCTGGTATCCTGATCTTCGCAAAAAGTATCCATGTTTAAAAACAATTAACAAGGGAGAAGCAGGAGTAGCAACCAAACCAATGGTAATAGAAGCAAATGTATGAACCTGTAACACCCACACACAGATTGACTAGTGCAATCTGTATGAAAAATAGCCAACTTTAGGAAGATGAAATAAGGAAAACCATTTGTCATCTTTAATTCTAGAAAGAGAGGAAGCACCATCCCTCTGCCCAAATTAGCCCACCACCTTTATTGGCTTTTCTGTATTGATACTTTTAAATATGTTCTCTGCTTGCTCATTTCAATACATACTTAGAGAGAAAGAAAGAACATATCAGTAGAATTATAGAGTTGTTGTCTAGCTAGCAGTAATATAAACATGACTGAAAAAAAGTTTTTACAAGATGTCTTTTCTACCTAAAATGTAGATATATGATCTGAGCTTTATAGACTTTCAATTCAATATAGCAGACAAAAGATTATTTTTGGTATTGTGATTTTTAAAGAAGCAATAACCTTTGTGCAATAAAAGCTCTCCTGTCTCCAAAGGCAGAAGGAAAGATGGAACACGTAGCAGAAGAGATGGAGCACTCTCTGAATTAAGACATGTATTTACTTACATAGTCAATGGAATGAAAGAGGCAATTCAGAGCACCTAATTTAGCCTTTGAGGATAGATGCCTCTTAACCTCTGCAATAGGATTCCCTCCTCAGCGCAGGCCACTTCTCCCTCTGCAATCTGGAAAGGTGCTGTGAGAGTAGCCAGTGCCAAGTGTGCAAGGATTTCCTCTCCCGTGCTTAGGTGAATGTATGATTTCCACCTGTCAGAGGTATAAATACAGTTTTTTTCTTGTGGTAGGATGGAAGGCCTGCAAGCAGCCTGAGGCAGAGAAGTCCCTAGGCATGGCTGAATTCTTCTTTTCTACAAGGCTGATCAAAGAAATGGGAAACACTGTCCATGGCATTCAGCCACTTGCACTGCAGGAGATATTTGACTGCCAAGAGGACTGCATATGAATGTCTCGTTAGGGCTGAAGGGCCACCCTGAAGAGGTGCTCCTAGATACCCATGCAAACCTTTAAGGTAGTAACTTAAGTGTGTAGAAGCTTAAATCTCATTTCCAATACTATATTCCATGTGTGGCTGAATGGTAGCTGTAGACATTTCCTGAACAGCATGGTAATATTGGCAGGAGCTGTAGAGATAGGCATTATCCTTTGTTAGAAAAAATGTATAGGTGGAAAAACAGACTTGCTGTCAAAACCATTAGCCATTTTGTACACTGTGAGCACCCTAAATATTGACTGAACTCAATAGGTATTGATGGTCCTTCAAGCCTTTGCAGTCTCAAGCCCTTAAATACTGTTATAATTTGCTAAATATGAAAAGCTGTCTCTGCAACTGGTAGAATATTCAGCCCTTTAGGGCTTTTCATTTGATTGTGTTACTAGCCTTTGCTGAGTAACTGAAGCATTACATTTAGTCATAAAAAGCATGGATTGTTTATAGGCTTCACTGTAAATAATATGTATTTATTTTATGAAACATGATTTTCATGAGTATATTAAAAACTGCATTAAAATTTATTTTTGATACTTAACATAAATTGAATAGTTGAGTTCCCTCCTTTTTGTGATTCCATCTTGTGGATTCATCAGTCTTATTTCAATAGGTATTTTTAATGGAGCTTAGTCCTTCTACTGTTTTTATAGCTTATGTAAGTGACTAGAATTAAAGAGGCATGCCTGCATTTTTTTCTATTGAGAAATGGCTTTGCATTCATTTAAATCAAGTTTATAAGCCTTTGGTTTCAACATGGTGGGGTTTAATGAGTTTTCAAAAGCTGAAGTAACATGTGGGGCTATGATTTCTTAAGAACAAATGTATCTTCTGCCATAGAGAAGCATATCTATTGAAAGACAGATTTATGATCCTTTCTAAGTTATCTGGCTGAGTGTTTTTAAGTATCTTGCTATAATCATAATAATCATAATATTCCTTTTTTTTTTTTTTTTTTTTTTTTTCTTTACTGGCTTATTTTGTGGCTGATCTAGTGCTAAACATTCAGGTCCAGAATTTTCTTACCAAGTGATTGCTTCCTCATGCCTCGTCACTGAATCTGTGTATTTGCAAATGCGAAGAAGTTCTGTCTCTAGGGCATGTCTGTCATTCTACTGTCAGAAGCATCTTTCAGCCACTGTTGAGAAAGGGATCGTAGTTGTACCAGACCTGCAGGCATGTGATTTTAGTTCAGGAAGTTGAGTTCCATTTGGTCATCTCTGTCCTAGAACTGAAGAAAAAGGTAAAGTTTAACTAGCAGGTTTACACTTACTTTACACTTGCAGAAGTACAAACTTTTGTTAGATGCAGTTTAGGCCCAAAATTTTAGAAGTCTGAGAGGGAGTAGATTAGCCCACTTAGAGTCTCAAGTAGAAGTTGAAAGCTCAAGAGATTTTCAAAGTAATATTAATCATACCAACTTGTCTAAGGCTGGAAGTTCGTAAAAACTTTGAATTGGCATAAGCCCGCACAGCCCACAAAAGAAACAGTTTCACTTGCCACTGACCCTGCCTGCTACCTTTAGGGCACTGCTGCAATACAGTGAAGTAGAGTAATGAAGTTTTTCTTTTGCTATTTTTGCTGGCTTAGTTTTCAGTCCCTTGGTAGGAGGGATGTGAAAGCAAGTAAAGTGTCTGGGGACAGCATGTTGGGTGAGGATGTGGGTTTACATCACCTTGGTGTGTTCATTAAGCAAGCTAAAGAACTGAGACATTGAATTTCAATGGGGAAGTGTGAGTCTAGTCTTGGAGGCAAAAAAGACTGTGGCATGAAGATCATTAGTCTCAGGCTGGTGACAGCCTCTTTCAAGGTTATAAACACATAGCAGGTTTTATTTTGGTGTAAGCCAAGGGTCTGGTGCCGGCCATCCGTACTGTACACAGAGGGAAGGCAGTCCTGTTCTGTGATGGGGATTTCAAGGCAGTTTCCCCAAGAAGGTTGGAAAGGGAAAGCTTTCACTTCTGGCACCAATGATCATTTCAGCAAACAGCTTCAGAGAAAGCAACCAGCCATGGTACTCTCATGACTGCTATTTGGATTTGGGCACTGCCAGAGCAGTCCTGTTTCAGCCTTTCCTTTGGGCAGCTGTAGAAGGAAGAGCAACAGCAACAACGTGGATCTGTACATAGTTGCACTCATACTATCGTATATCTGTACCAAGCTTTCTTGTGTTAAGAGCTTCACTGGTCTCAGTTGGCATCTTACATTATTTGCTTGAGCGCTGTTGTGGTTTAACCCCAGTTGGTAACTAAGCACCACACAGCCGCTCGCTCACCCTCCCCACCACCGGTGGGACGGGGGAGAGAATCAGAAAAAAAGTAAAACCCGTGGGTTGAGATAAAGGCAGTTTAATAGGACAGCAGAGGAAGAGAAATTAGTAGTAGTAATAATAATAGTAGTAGTAATAATAATAATAATGATAAAAGAATATACAAAACCAGTGATGCACAATGCAATTACTCACCACCCGCTGACTGATGCCCAGCCAATCCCCAAGCAGCGATCGCTGCCCCCTGGCCATCTCCCCCCAGTTTATATACTGAGCATGACATCATATGGTACAGAATAGCCCTTTGGTCAGTTTGGGCCAGCTGTCCTGGCTAAAACATCAGTGTGTTATCAACAGTATTCTTATACTAAATGCAAAACACAGCACTATGTCAGCTGCTAGGAAGAAAATTATCTCTATCCCAGCTGAAACCAGGACAAGCACACACAGATAGAATCAATGTAAGTCACACCAGTCACATTGGTAGAAATCCTCAGCAGTGATTTTTTTTGAAGTGTTGCCCATTCTGCATAATGCTGGAATTGTGCAAAGAGTAACAAGCTGTAGTTCAAGTTCATCTGCAAATAGAGGAAGATGGGCAGTGAAGAGAGAACTTAGGGACAGAAATATGAATGTTCTTGAAAATCCCTGTTCAGCTTGCCTCTTATGCAGTGTTTCAGGTGACAGAAGAGAGTTGATATGGCCATTTGGAAACTGCCTTTCCCTAAGCCACATAGCTTAGTGCAAAAGACGCAACAAGCACCAGTGTAGTTCAAAAGATGATATCCCTCAGCCCTCTAGTCCAGTATTATCACTGAGTAATAGACATGGAGGTGATCATAGTGTGTTTGACTTAACTGCTTTCTCATTGTGCTGGTCCTGTTGATCGGACATGTCTCAACCATTATCTTCTGCCAAGAAAAAATATTATTCTGTCACGTTGTATGCCATTCTAAATCACACTCAAAGTTTTCCTTCTGTCACTTTGATTGATGTAGGAAGTTGCGTGGCATCCTTATCTTCCACAACTCCTTCCTGACTGATACTGTACAAGAAAGTCAGGATGCACATGATGCTAGGTCTGTTAAGAGCAACTGTGCTGCTCTTGATCATTTGTGGTGTTGCCTTCCTCATCAGCAGTCACTGACCTTAGAAAGTCGCACTCTGGCAACGTCAGAAATCACAACAACTTCACTACTTGCTGCTGTAGTGATTCACCTATGTCACAGATGAAGCTGTGTCTGACCCCTTATCAGGATCCCATTTCTCTGGAGTGTCTTATATAATGTTTGCATCATTAAAAGGGAACAGAAAGTACCAGGGTGGGAAGGCAGTAGCCAAACACAAGATTGCACTACCCTTTGTACTAGCTATCGCTTCTTTACATTTCCAGATGAATCAAATCTCTGGGAGGCCTTTACATAGACTCAGTTACAAAATCTTCTTTACTGCTAGCTATGACTGGCACTACATATACACAAGGTATAATTAGTAACAGGGTGTACAAGCTGGTTCTTCCTTGCTTCATTTTACCAAATGTATGTCTGGTCAGAACAAATTATGATTGTTTTTATATATTTTTATGTCCACAGTGAATTTTAAAAAATTGTCACCATCAAGTATTGGCCTGATAAGCGAGACAGGCTGTCCAGGGAAGATGTAAAATAGCTATGTCCAGACAAATGGCTTCCCAGGTTAGGGACTCTTCTGGGAAAAGAGCTGGGTCATGTTATGCACTGCAGTTCTTATAAAAGCCCTTATGGCACGACAAATGCAGAGGCACAAACTCTTCGGTCCATGATGGGGCAAGGGAGCTGAGGCTCAGTGTGACTGGCATTGGAGGGGAGAATCTCCTGGTCCAGTGGCCCACTGAGTCCTCTGACTTTTGCAGAAGAGACAGGTGTGGAAGAGACCCTGGGTACTCGGTTAACATCCCCCTTCTGCCTAGTGACTCCTTTCCCATGATAGTTATCTTTTGGATATTCTTTAAGCTACTCTCAAGCCTTTGCTCTAAAGTTTTGCCTGATATACCAGGGCTTCTTCCATGTTTTTTCCCCAGGATGTAAGAACACTATCTGGAGGTCTGGAACCAGCAAATTTGTCTGCAAAATTTTTGCTTCAATGTATCTCCTGTCAATATCCAGACTTCTCACCATTCTCACAGCTCTGGCTTTTCTGTCAAGAGGCAGAAAAATTTTGTGCCTCTCTGTCCTTTATGTTGATTGATACAGCTACTCGTGGCGGCTTCAGTGTGCTCCTCAACTCACTTATCTGTATAGAGATTCTGGATCTCACCTGCAGCAATGTCTACTTTTCCCAACCTTATTGTCTTCAGTGCATGCGTTATCAACCCAATGATAAGAGCCAAACTGCCTTCTTTCAGAAACTATTGCAAATGTCCCTGCTCTGAAAGCAATTAAAATTCCAAGGAAGAAGCAACTGAATACACGCTGCAACTGCTTCTCACAGAGGCAGAGAGCAGATGAAGTGAAATCTGTATGGGTGTTTTAAGCTACCCCAGCAAGCAGTGTTTACAAGGATGTAAATGAACACCAACTTTACAAACCATTTAAGCATTAAACTCCTGCTCAAAGTTGTAGCTAAAGGCCAATATTGTGGTTTTAGTTTTCCCTGAAGAAGTTAGTTACATATGTCCAAACCACCCCTCTTTTCTTCCTGTTCCATTCCCATCACATTCAAGCACAAAATAAGAACATTTCTAGGTGCTTCTATCTACATTTGTATTTGATTCTCATATGTTAGTTTGCCATGCTAATGAAATCATTGCAGTCCTGTCGGACCAAAAACATCCAACAGAGAATTGCTGAATGCTCTGCAATGACCTTGAAGGGGAGCCGTCTGTGGCTTTCAAAATCAGGTAGTCCAGATGTTGCTGGAGAGCATGGTGTCGTGTAACGGTGAGGACTGACCATTGCAACTGAGTCCCCAAACCAAAGAGGTTGGACACCCAGATGTGTGTGCAGATTTTCAAAGAATAAATAGTACTGATGTTCAGCTTTGAAAATTTTCTTTGTTGTCTGAGTGCCTGAAACTTTATACTCAGGGTGGACATTTGAAATCTTTTTCTGCTGTCTTGTTCTTCATTTCTTGACAAAGATCATCAAATTCTGTGGTGGAAAAAGACAGTATTTCTTTTCCTCTATCAAGAAATAATGGTATATGCACCTTTCCAAATGAGATCATGTGCTCTGAACAAATAATTATGTTCCTCAAAGAAGGAATATTTTAGAATGTACTCTAATTAGATTTTTTCTGTCACTTGGTTCACTGTTTTGTTTGGTCATTGAAATCTGACGTACCAGTAAATATGGCTTCAATTTCTGTATATGATTTGACAAAAGTAATCTTTTTTTTTAAATATTCTCTGTTTTATGCAATAAATCAGTTCTTGCTATCATGATGATAGCTATGGCTGTAAACAGGTATATATAACACATTCCAATATTTCTGTGCAGAGGACAAATAAATAACAATATTACAAATAAACCTTTCCAACTTCCTTCTGAGAGAACAATGGTGACACCCAGTAGTATGAGTTGTGTGGGAAAAATTCTTTTCAGAAACTGATATTGTGAAGTCAAGAGGCAGTTTACTCAAGAAACATGAGGAATTGCTAGTCTGTTGTAATATCTGCATGACCTTATCCTGCTATTTTTTTTTTTTATTTTTTGTTCCTTGTAAGCTTTGGTAATATCGGTCTGAAAGAGTAAGTTCCAGGGGATTGCACCTCCAAACTCTTGCTTTTTTCCACTCGTTATTGCTGAGTGTGCTGCAGCGTGTGCAGCACCACTCTGTTGTTTTGAGCCATCTGGAGGTGATATTCATGCCTGCCTCCTTGCCTGGCCTACAATCTTTTAAATCCAGTCCACAGACCTCTTGCTCAATCTCCAACTGACAGACATGCTGGTTTATTTTCTGATTGTCTTGTTATGGCTTGGTGTGGCATGCAGGAAAGACAATTCATTTCACCATAGCCAGGAATGTGTTGCCATACTGATGGCAGCTTGTGAAAGTAGCAGCTTCTGCGGTATACAATTTGGACAAGAGTAGGAGTAATAATGAGTTCCCTAATGAAGCCATGGCAGCCATGACAGCAGCCAGAAAGATGCCAAGCTGTATGTCTATATACTTTTGAGGGAAATAAATAGAACCTGCATTTTTTTGTACAAGCTGAACGAAGTAAAAAAATTCATAGGTTCTCCATTTTTCATCTGCTGCCATTCATGACCTCCAACAATGAAAACAACTGTGAGTGCAGGTGGTAGCTGAAAGCAGTTTTGTTCCTGCATCTGCCTGTGCATGCTTCCTGAATTTAATCTTTCAGGAACTTTGTTTCTTAAAAAAATAACAGAATGCGAACAAGACTATGTTTTGCCTTCTGAGATTTTATGGGAGGCAAGATTTTCTTCTTGCATATTGATGGTTTAACCCATGCTCTCCATTTTGTTATCATTCAAAAAGAAGCGGGTAAAATGCTCATGGAAAAAACTGTCACCACTCTTCTATAGCTGTCATCTGATGGGAAGAGCAACCTGTTGTGTCTTATGCAGCATACAGACATTTTCCACCACAGCATGATGAAACAGCCTTATCCTCATTACAGCTAATGTCGTGTCTAAGGATTCATGCATTAAGAGTAGTCTTGTAGATTTCCTGCCATAACTTTTTTCTTTTGGATGGGTGATGAGTCATGGGGCTATAGTTATGCTTCACCAGCTCCAGTAGAAAGCAATGAGTATGTTTTCTTTGGGCAGAACCTAAATGGCTTTTTCATGGCAAATACCATCCAGCCGCATATGATGATTACTTTTAGTAAGTCTAAACATAATTATGTTGTAACCTGCACTTTGGTTTAGGAGGCAGGGATCACTGCTTATGTGCCCTGTAATTACATGGTATTTACCACAGATATCCTACCATTGCTTGTAACTTACTGTATGATTAAATGACAAACATTTATCATCAGAGTGAAGCGTGTGTTGTATGAAATGTCTTCCACAAAGTAGAACAATATTGTAATTCAAGATCTCAGCCCTTTTTAAATTAATTTTTTGTCTAGTTTAGTCTAAAGGAATTTTCTGTTCACTTCTTATGACTCTTCCTCTAATCGTCATATTTAAGTTCATCAAGTGATTGTTGGAGTACTTATACAAAACATTTGCAATCTGAGTCATTCAGTCAGAGGTTTTTTTAGATCATGTAGCATATCATACTGTATTTATGAAGGGTGGCCCTTCCAGTCATTTGCAAATATCTGAAAGACATGAATCACGTGTGGGTTTTTATGTATTATACTGAGGCATAGAAACGCAAACCCAGTTTCATGCCTGTGTTAGCACACACTCTCTTCTGCTTCAAGGCACTGGGATAGAATTTACTTAAAGGCATGTGCCTAGCAGGGCTAATGGTAGTTACAATAAAGTGTACAGAGATCCACAGACAGGCTACTCATCACAACATGTGCATCCCACAGGTGACTCTATGCTTCAAACTGTTAGAAATGTATTAACAAATAGAGCCATGAGACTTGGCAGAACTGTATTTAGTAAAGGGGACTGCAGTGACTGCAGGCAAATCAGCTTTCTACTGTTGACTTTCTATGCCTATGGCAAGTGAACTCTGAACAGCACAGCTACATGCCATCAACTGCCCAGCCATGGCCCATTTCCGCACTCTGACTGTACGGAACAGATGGGCTATTACAGGTCTGAGGTCTTCAGAGGGAAGAATTCATTCCCTTGTGCTCCTAAACCTCTGCATGCTCAACTCCAACACAGGCTCACCCCTGCCAAGGTTCTTTTTCTTTAAGGGACAACCCTCTTTTTAAAAACATGATTTGAACTGGAACCAAAGGTTTTTCCTTTTTTTCTTTTTATGAGCATAAGAGAAATCATTTCACTCTTCCCTTTAGAGCCCTTATCGCATGCACAAACACTATTTTTAAAGTTACAGCCATACTGCTGTTACTTTTACTGTAATCTTTGTATTCAAAGTAGAGGCAAGTATGCTTCCCAGGGCAGAAGTTTGTCATCAGCTGGTTCAAACTGGTATTGAATATCTGTTTTCCGTTCATTCTTTTTGATCAGATTGTTAAAACCTTGGACTTGGTGGAACTGTGATACAGCACAGATCCTGTCCTAACAGGAAGATACAGAACAGGTTTTTCTCTGGTTAAAAGAATTAATCTGAAGAGAGAGCATAATTACCTAATTTGACACTACAGATTTTCCTGATGCCTTTATGGGACTTTTTGGTACTTTCTTAGAGAGAAAATTTCATCTTTCTGGATCTGTGTGAATATCTTCCTGTATTAACTGACACTGAGAAAGACATTTTGCTCTTCCCATCCCCATCGTATATTACTAAGTTGTATATGAATATCCATATTTCTCATGAAGGTGTTTTGTATTGAAAGTCTGTAAAAACTTAAACATAATAAAGAAACACTTTATCCGGGAAATATTTGCCTTTATCAAAGGTAAATCTGTCCATTTCCCCACCTGTTTGCAGAAGTTTTGTTTGTGTGCTTCGAAATGCAGATGAATACAGTGCTTTCATGTAATGTAATTTGCTTTGATGCAGCAAAAGAGAGGAAACACAGGGGAATTACTGATGATACCAGAGGTAATGTGACTTCATTCCCAAAGTCTAAACACTGAGACTAATTTATTCTGGTTTTTCCTTACTTAGATTTTTGCCTGTTCTCTGTTTTGTTCTCCTTATATTGCTGTCGCGGTTTAGCCCCAGCCAGCAACTAAGCACCACGCAGCCGCTTGCTCACTCCCTCTACCCCGATGGGATGGGGGAGAGAATCGGAGGAGTAAGAGTGAGAAACACTCCTGGGTTGAGATAAGAACAGTTTAATACTTGAAATAAAGTAAAATAGTAATGATAATAATAACAATATAATAATGATAATAACAATAATAATACACAAAGCAAGTGATGCACCATGCAATTGCTCACCACCAGCCGACCGATACCCAGACAGTTTCCGAGCAGCTAGATGTTTTCATAGATTAACTCCACAGCTGAAGAGGGTGGCCCAAAGTGATAGTGAGGTAATGAGCAGAGAAAGGAAGCAAAGAAAGGACGGGCCCAAAATTGGTGACTTCAACTTCAGGGTACAGTGTGTCTGTTACAGTGTGTCTGTTACAATTCTGGATGTGTATTTGTTTCCCTTCTTGCTGTCTGTTCCTCTTCAGCTCACCAGCCTTCCCATACACCCCCTGCCCATGCAACATTTGTCTAATGCAGTAAGAGTTAGAGCAGCAAATTGATCTTGGTCAAAAATGTTTGGTTTGTCTTGGGTTGGCTTTTATTTATTTTTAACCCAGTGCAGAGATTCCTCATCCAAAGTATTACACCCCCCCCCCCCCCCCCAAGTAGTTCACAAAGAGGGGAAATAAATTGTCCAGTGAGGCCTAATGAGTGGAGTATCCATTTCAGGTCATCAGGGTGAAGTCATGGAAAGGGGCAGAGCCATCTGCTTTTCCCTTACAATGGCTGCTTTAGAGGGGTCCTATCATGGGGGGTGTGTGTGTGTGTGCAGAGTTGAAGTAGAGACCAGCGTAATAGGCTTATGTACACCCAACTTTAACTAAGAAACATGTGTGAACAAGAACCTCTTTCTGAATAGACACACATGAACTTGCACCCCTGAAGCCCAGGTTGCACATGAACATCTACCAGCTTCAATGGTTTCTGTGAAACTTCTCTAATGATGCATGCTAGCCTCTGCAGTCTTCACTGACATGCTTTTGGATGTTGTTTTACATGGATAGATGTGAATATTATATACATATGATTAGCTTTAGTAGGTTAGGAAGAATAAATAAAAGTAATATAACAGCATTATAAAATGGGTGTGGAATTAATCTAACACCTAATAATCCCAAAGTTATATTTCAAATAACACTGATTTACTACAGGAGAAACCAGACATCCAGCAAAGTTTCTTTCTGTTATGCATAAATTTTAAGCAGACTTTTTAAAATCTAAAAAATAACCTTTTCCTCCTCTGCAACATTGTTTTCTTTTTGTTGAAAACTTCTATACAATGAATGACAACCCTGTTTGATGGAATTCAACAATTTTCTAAGCTCTATTACTCTTTTCCTTACTGAATTTTTTTAAACTTTGGACAATAATGATTTCATCATAACCTGAAAGTCTTCCATTTTTCATTACATTCACATGAGTCCTGTGATTCACATTTCACTTGATTTATCCAGGTAAGAACTGGTTTTAAAAGTTAAAAGGAAGAGGAGAATAAACAGGGCAAGCAGAAAAGCTTATAGTTATTTTTATTAGACTCTGTGGCAGTATAAGAGGAGAGAGACACAGCAGTAAAAGAAAGAAGAAATCTGTATTGGTATTACATCAGTTTGATTCAAAGATGAACCATTTTTTATTTCATGTTTTCAAACATTAAAAGACCATTTTCCTCAGTTCTGTCCAAACTTTTTTACTGATGACAAGATCTGTTCAGGCATGAGGATATTTTACACAACCAGTGGAAGAGACACTTATATCAGAAATAGGCTGCAAAATTAGATTTCCCCCCAACAGCTCTATTCAAGCCTCATCCTAGGATTTAGCAACACCAAGGTTACTGCAATAACACAGCTGCTAAGATATTCGGCCCAAGCGAGATAATCCTCCCACCAACCTCTTTTCTCTGGTTCCGGCCTGTCTAGGAACTGCACTGGTCTTTGCTTGGCCAGAGCTGAGAGGCACTTGGGAGCTATTGCATGGCGGTATCTTACCGAGTAGATACTGTATTTCATGCCTCTGTCCAAGAATTTTCACTGGGGAATTATGCACCTGATCAGACAGGAACTGATACAAGTCATTAGACTTTAAATAACCTTTGGGTTTGTTTCTCCTGAACTTGAGAGCATTCACAATTAGAGTCATTAAAAATTACAATTAAATTTGCAAGTTGTTTGCAGTCCACCACAGTGTCCTTACTTAAAAATGTTTCTCTTGCTCCTGTACTCTTCCTAGTGATATCTAACAGCCTCCTGGCAAAAAATGTTTTGTGGCATGTCAGAAGAAAAACCTCTAGTGGAAGAGTTTCATGATACATAATCCCCTAAATTCCTTTGCTGAATTGAATAGGATATTCATCAGAATGGGTTACATTCCACCAGATCATATACTTTTCACAACAGCCGTGAGTAGTGAAACTACAGCAAGCTGGGAAACTTATTGGCATTTACTCAATGACATACGTTACACGTTCTCAATTTTTCCAGATAATGCTTTCAGTATTAACAAAGCGGTGGGAACAATAATGGTGAAAAACTAATCTTCTGGCCTTTAAATATCTACATAAGATAACACAGAAGTACAGCCAAGAGTATGAGGATTCTGGCTAGCTTTTCTTTTTTCTCTCATGCACAGACACACAAGAAGTCCTTGTAAGGTTATGCAATTAAGAAACAGTGTTATACTTATGCCTTCTGGGGTTTAGCTTTCAGATAGCCCACTTTTCAGGCTGAAAGAAGAAATGGGTTGGTGCATTCAACCTAGTCAAGCAAAATCAAAGCCAAAAAATATGTATAATCTGTCTCTAATTCATTTTCCCCAGAAGGCTGAAAAAAATTATAAAATAGCTTGAGAGATTGGTTCATTTTTGCACTGATCTTGAAAGCCCATTAAGGTATTTAACTTTCATGGATTGTCTGAGGGATCTGGAGTTGCTGTTATCCTTTTGTTTAATTACACTGTAATCTTCATGCAATTACAGTGATGATAACATTCTTCCACAGACATAACAATAAATTAGCCATCTGGGGATAAATGACATTACTTAAAGCTTAATTCAGTGAAGTATCAAAGAAATACTAATATGGCTATATAGGACAGTGTTTGAAAGTAAATTACATTGCCTGTTTCTAGAATTCAGCATTCCAATATATGTTAGGGGCTTAATAGCATAACATATTCTTGAATTTGCTTCATCATGAAATAGTTGGTGGAGAAATAGCAGGAAAAGCACAGGGAAAACACATTTTAGCATAGTTGAAAAATATACAGTGCAGAGTTTTGTGGGCTGTGCTTTATACACCGATGCAATATTTGTCAGCTTCACCAAATAAATACATGAGCAACACTGTTTCTGATATGTTTTATTTCTCCCATGACACATCTTGCCATTTTTCCATTGAATGTAAAAGTGTCTTTTGAATCCTTCTGTACTTTTATTCCAGAAACAAGAAGAGATTAATCAGGTTTTTACTGTTACTACTGAAGAGAAAAAAAGAACATAAGATGAAAATAAGTGGTATGTCAGAAATAGTGAGATCGAGAACAAGAAACATCCTGAAAATAAAATGCAAGTCAAAATTTTGAAGCTGTTCTCAGCAGCTCCAATTAGAATAATTACCAAAAATAGTGTCCTAGTGGGCTTTCAACCAAAGAGAAAACTTGTAGCTCTGACCTTTCCCAATTGAGGTATCAGATATGATCATAAATTGATAAAAAATATTTTGAAAATATACTTTGAAATGGAAAAAACATGTGACAGCTTTACAGACAGGGAGAGAATTTTACCAGTTGATAAAGCTCAAATACCTTTTTACTGGTTAGGGAACTGGTCTGCTTATAATTCATTTCTATGATGTTGATTATAATTGTACTAAGGTAAATTAAATAAAAGAATGAAATTAAACTGGTGTAATAACTATTTCAAGAACATGTTTATACAGTGTCAGTCCAAACAAATGTCTTCTAACCTAATGAGAAAGTGTATCTGATGCAGTAATGTTTTATCACCCTGGAGAAGAGTAACTGCAACAAAAGGGCTGAGTCTTTCCCTGCCATGTAGAACAATTATATTTATTAAAAAGAAAGAAATGAGCAGGAAGAGGTGTTAATGTGCGTGGAAGAGTCTTTCATAGGAGGAGTCTAGTTTCTATAGTCTCATCCACATGTGGCACAAATCATAATTTGTTCTCTTGTTTGAACAGATCAGAGGCTTTTGCAAATGAGTTGTTTTGTGTGCTGCAACTGAAATGAGTTTTCTTGAATGGCTAATGAATAAAAGGATGCCAGGATTTTATTAGGCGTTAATTTTTAATAGAGCTTTGTTTACAAAAGTCGTTTAGAAGTGGATGACTGCATGAGAACCAGTTGCTTAAAAGGTGGCGTTTTCCAGTGGTAGAACAATTTGTTATTCTCTGACACTTTGAAAACACAAACGCGTATCTTCTTGAGTTATGCTCATATTCTCTATCTTATATTGGTCTCAGCTGATGGTTATATGTGCCTAAGTAACAACACGCCTGTCCTGGTTTTGGCTGGGATAGAGTTAATTTTCTTCCTAGTAGCTGGCACAGTGCTGTGTTTTGGATTTAGTGTGAGAATAATGCCAATAACACACTGATGTTTTAGCTGTTGCTAAGTAGTGCTGACACTGGTCAAGGACTTTTCAGCTTCCCATGCTCTGCCCGGTGCACAAGAAACTGGGAGGAGGCACAGCCAGGACAGCTGGTCCAAACTGCCCAAAGGGCTATTCCATACCATATGATGTCACGCTCAGTATAGAAACTGGGGGGGGTTGGCCGGGGGGCAGCAATCACTGCTCAGGGACTGGCTGGGCATCTGTCAGCGGGTGGTGAGCAATTGCATTGTGCATCACTGGTTTTGTATATTCTTTTATCATTATTATTATTATTACTACTATTATTATTACTGCTACTAATTTCTCTTCCTCTGCTGTCCTATTAAACTGCCTTTATCTCAACCCACGGGTTTTACTTTTTTTTCTGAATCTCTCCCCCATCCCATTGGTGGAGGGAGGGTGAGCGAGCGGCTGTGTGGTGCTTAGTTACCAACTGGGGTTAAGCCATGACAACTCCTAAAATTTTCTGGCCTTCCTACTGGGGAAAGCTTGGTTGTTCGTGCCGAAGGCAGACAAGGCCATAGCTTTCCCAAATGATAGCTGAGTTCTCCACCATCTTACTACAGAAACAGTGTATTAAGGAATATCTGTTCACTTAGTGAAAGATTTTAATGGTTTGATTTTTGGTTTGAGGGTGTCTTTTTGTAGGTACATGTTAGCATGTGGCTGGCAAATAAAAGAGATCTTAGATGGGCTGAGCCCACTGAGCTGGGCTTACTAATAGGTCTGGACCAAGGTATTGGAGTGATGTGTATGAGACAGAACACACACAGCACGGGGTGGCCCTGAGGACAGAGGCTGCAGTTCCCTTCCTGCCTTTGGCAAAGCTGTTGCTATACTCCAGTAATCTTTACAGAGGCTGCTGATATATTTCATTAGCTCTTACTTCACTGCCTAAATCTGGGCTTCCTAGCTACAAATAGCAACAAACTATACTCTGATTTCCTTATTTAATTATTTGCAGCTTTCTATTTACAAATGGGAATATCCAGAAATAGCTGAAATGGTCTTTAAGGCTAATCTCATGCAGATATGCTGAGGTGTTGCTGGGTAGAATTAAATATAATAATATTTGTCTCAGAATGTGCTAAGTCTGAGAATTATTTTAATTTTTGCAATTACTATTAGAACCTCAGCCTTACAGGATGTTTATACAAACTTTCATGTCCTACTTCTCAGTCCCTATCTCTGGTGTATTTTTCTTACTGTCCTGGCAAATAGTAATTTAACAAGAGAAATGAATGCACCTTTTTGCATTACCAATGATCATAGTCAGCAAATTGGAGAACTCAGAGGAAGAATTTTTGATTCACTTTCCAAATTTTTTCTTTGGCAAGACTGTTTCTGGCAGCTGGGGCCATCAGGCTGGTATATGAATCAATTTTAGGATGTGAGGATTTTTTACCCCCCCATTAAGTTGTGAGCAGCTTATCTTTGTGTTGGTCAGTGATGCTGAACTCTGCCTGACAGAAAACAGGCATTAAACACTTCTTTGGCCCCACAGCTGGTTACGGTGGGTTTTTTAAACAAGCCCAAGGTACCTCTTATCATTTCTCTCCTACTATCTTCTTCATCAGGGATGGGGAAGTAGATCATCAGATGAGGTAGATAATACGTCCCGTTTTATGTCAGTCTTTCAACAATATATAATTGCTAGGTTGGGGGTAAAGTTGTGAAAATTGTGGTAAATCTTAATCTGTACAGTACTGTACTTGTGCTGACTCTGCTTTCCATCAAAAATGGTCAGTGCTCTGCGTCTAAGGTGGTGAAGACAGAGTAGAAGCACTGCTACCCATTGAGGTAGATTTGGGGTCATATGAGATACCAGCAAATGCCCGAGGGCAGATCCTCTCCGAAGGCTTTGATTATGCTCAGACCAAAAGAAGAGCAGCCAGGGAGCTGGGAAGTTCCTGCCAGTTCCTCTGCAGTTTTCTCTTTTGGCTGCACAAACAGTTTTCAGAGTGTTTTGGAGGAAAATGAGCAACAGAAGTCATGTACTCTCATCCTGCTTAAGTAAGAATATTAACAGGGAGAAATGAAAGAAATTATTCCTCCATGCAACAAGACATTTTGGGGTGCGTGTAAGAGTGTGTTGTTACATCTCTACAAAGCTTGTTGCATATGTGAATATACAAGCTGAAATCAAGGCTTTCCCTTGGGCGATCTGGTTTGGAGTCTGTCCTCTTAGGGAAACCACTTTCCTCTAGTTCCGTTTTTCAGAAGATGCTCTGCTATTTCCCCTCTAGTTTATATGCTGCAAGGGCGGTCGAGTAAACCCACACTGAACTGTGCACTCAAATGGCAGCTCTGCCTTTGCCCAGTGACAGCGTCTCTCATGCAAAACCTTTCATTGTTCAGCCGCTGCTGGCAGGCAGTTACTTTTCCAGCTAAGTAACCACAGCTTGTCGTATTACTGAGGGTTTTAACATATGGTTTTACTTAACATTAGCTGCCTGATAAGAAAATGAACTTTTTTTTCCAAAGCAGTTTTATTTCTTTCTACATTTAGTATTTTGTATGAGATGGTTAGATTTGTTCTATGTTTGGAGCTCCGGGTTCTTGTAGTACTCCATTCATTTGGGGTTTTTTAAATGCATACTTTTTCATTTGGTCTTGAATGCCAAGTATCATCTTTGCACTTCTCTGATCTGGAATTAAGTAAGCTGTCTCAAGAAAAACGTACATCATGTGTCTTTTGCTGCCCTATGAGTCAACATCTTCAGGCACATTGTATGTCAGAAAAAGCCTTCGCTGGGGACTCCCTGACACACTTTGGATAATGTCAACTGATGTGGAAGGGGAGCAGTTAGTTACCTTTAAAATACATCAGGCTTTGTAGATCATAAAAGCAATATTGATGTCTGTACCTGAAACATGAATGCTGCTCTACAAAAGGTACATGAGCCAACTTGTGCCATGATGGCAAAACCACTTGATAAGTAGAGTTGGTTTATGGAGTTTTGGTGGAACTTGCCTGCCGTTTAGTCAAGCTCCCAAATTTTTCAGAACTATGAAAAGAAGGGGAAGATAATTACAGGGAGTTTTTGAGGCCTGTGTCAAACTGCTTATTGGCAGCTATATAAAGTGGTTTTGAGCATTCCTATTCTTGTCAAATGTGTTGCTTGGTATTTCAGGTTGAAGGAAGCAGTTTCAGGTGTTTATTTGTAATAAAGATCGTTTTGGCGAATAAGAAAATTTTATATACCTTTTATGAAAGCAATGTCATGGCTGTTGGAAGGAGTAATTATACACCAACTTATTTCATTGCTGTTATTTAGCACCTTTTTTTTTTTAGTAGACATAATGATTCTTTCTCTCTAGATCATTTCCTTTTTGCCAGAACATTTTTCTCTTTTTAGAACACAAAAGGTATTATACAGTGGGAGCGCCCAGACCTGGGCAAGAGCTAACAATTGCTGAGGGTCAGACTGGTATATTAAGTGTTCTGTTTCAGCTGCAACTTTCCACCTATCTTCTACTAGAAAATCCGTAATCTAAAAATAAAAAAAAATGCTTAACAATATACTAGAAATTCCAGTCATTGAGGTAAATAATGTTAGTGTTGCATATTAGGTAAAATAGTTGATATATAAAGTAAAATAAGAAATAGGTAATATATAAAACAAGTAAAATATTAGGTTAAGTCTTAGGTTGTATTAGGGGTTTGTGGCAAGGTTTTGGTAGTGGGGTGACTGCCTCTATAGAAGGAGGTGAGGGGCTGCCCCATGTCAGACAAAGACAGATCCAGCTAGCTCCAATGGACACACTGCAGGACATAGCTGAGCCCATCAGCCAAGCTGGTGGTACCTCTGGAAAAACATATTTAAGAAAGAGTAAAAATTGTTACACAGCAGTGTCAAGAGTGAGGGAAAAAATGTGAGAAACAACCCTGTGAACAGCCAGATGAGAGAAGGAGGGGGAGGGGGTCATCCAGGCATGAAAACACCTGTGGAGGAGACCAGGATGGAGCAGGTATTTCCCTGCAGCCTGTGGAAGAGCCCACACTGAAGTGGATATCCACACTGCAGCCTGTGGAGGACCCCACACCAGAAATGTGGAAATGTCCTGAAGGAATCATGGTCCATGGAGGACCCATGCTGGGAGCAGGTTTATCCTGAAGGACTGCAGCCCATGGGAAGGACCTACACTGGAGCAGGGAAAAATGTGAGGAGGAAGGACCAACAGAGATGAGGTGTTATGAACTGACTGCAACCCACATTCCCCATCTCCCTGCATTGCTCAGTGGGGAGGAGGAGGTAGAGAGGTCGGGAATGAAGGGATGACATTGAGTCTGGGAAAAAGGGAGGGGTGGGGGGAAGGTGTTATTCTAATTTGTCTTTGTTTCTCACTATCCAAACCTATTTTATCTGGCAATGAATGAAATTAATTTTCCCCCAGTCGATTCTGTTTTGCCCATGACAGTAACTGGCAAGCGCTCTCCCTGTCTATATCTGGACCCACCAGTTTTTTCCTCTTACCCTGTTGAGGAAGGGGAGTGAGAGAGCAGATGGGTGGGTGCATGGCAGCTGGCAAATGTCAACCCACCACACAGGTAAAGGCTGAACTGTCATAACAGCTTTGAAGAAGTACTGAGCAACTAAAATATATATATGCTCAAACTGGAGCCTACTCATCACAAGCTCATAGAAGTATTTCATTTATACCCTGTATTCAGTATGATGCTTTTAAGATATGACCAGTTATTTCAGATATTTAAAAATAAATCACACATGAAATTATAATCTAAAGTGGGTTTTGTTCTAATTCAGCTAAATGCTAAATTGCAAAAACAGTTTATCATAATGTCACATATATAAAATCAGGCTCAGGTTTATGTAACTTGTTCATGCAGGGTCTTAGAAGGGAGAAGATAGTTATCAACCTAGATGTTTAATTTTTATATTGCCTGCATATCCCATATCCTATCATTTCTTTATAGATGCAGAATAGCAACTTCAAAGGACTCATTGCTTGTGCTGCTTTGAACCTGTATTCTGTTATTCTGCATACACACACACACACACACAAAGACACATTGTCAAAAAAGTTTCTAAGTGGTACTGAGCTTGTGCACAGCTAGGAGTAGAAAAATGAAACCACAGAAAACTTATGTGCAGATTGTTGTAATCTTGTATGTTAAATCTTATATGTAAATATAATATGTTAAAATGCAACAGATATGGAGCATATTTTAGAATGTATAAATTCAGGTGTAAAATCCATTTTTAAATCAAGTCAGTGTCCTGCATCAAGTGGAAGTGTGCTTTGATATTTAAGTGGTTATATATATATATATACACACACACACATATAGTTTTCCCCTCTGTGTGAGTGTGCATTTGTACACTATGAGGACTAGGAGTATACCCTCTTAGATTTACAAGTGGCTTTAGTATTAGTTCATACTTAATTTAATTAGATTTATGTATACATATAAATCTTACAAAATGCTGAGCACTCTTTCCTGTTTGTCTTCATTCCAGTATTTAGGAGCATATTATGCTTCTAGGTATGGTAATTGTGGAGAGTTTTGGAAAAGAGCTCTACCAACCCCCCCCACAAAGGAGAGATTAAGTGGTTCAGGAAATTGCAGGTCTGGAAAATTCTTCCTTGACTAAATGGATCAACCATGGGCATTTACCACTGTCAGAAAATTAGGTCACGGATAGTATAAGCCAATTTTCTGCGGAAGTCCATTCAGGAATAAGTTAATTTTACATTTGCTGCTTTCTTTAAGTTGTAGTGACAATGCTAAAATGTCCATGCTCAACAGTGGCTTCAGCCTTTGAATCTCTGGGATGATTTGAAATGACTTTGTATTTCTTTTCAAGTTGTTCCAACACATGACTGGCGTTCTCATTAGAATGATCTTCATGCAAGGCCTGCCTGCTTCCCAGCTATCATCCACCTCCTGCTTTCCATTTTTGTCTAAAGTAAAGCTGCATCCGGCAAACACTTGGAAATACGCTCTGTGGTTACTAATTACCTGGGGTGATCTACTTAGTTATATGTTCCAGTACAATTAAGTCCTTTCTTTTCCTATTGTATCCACCTCATTATTAGTTATAGTGGTGACATTTATACTGTAAATAGGATGAAAGCATGAAAGGGAAACTGTGTGTAAAGATAGGACCATCGTGCAACGGATTAATAAGTACTGAAGTATTAAGGCTAATTGTAATACATGAATATGGAATCAAAGGTTTTGCTTATATTGTCTTCAAAATATTTTTGAGGAATGGTTTCAAGGTCATAGACCTACCTAAGATTGTGTTAAAATACGTGTGCACGTGACCATAGGGATAATAAGAGGCACAAATATTCTGTGAAAAGATATGTATTTAAAATGTCTAAATAAGCACGAGGGAATATTTCTAAAGGGAATGACATTTTAGAAGCAGATAGCAATAAATAGGAAATAATGAAAATGCATTTCAGGGACTATACTTTGACAGGACTGTTGGCTATCCTAAAATGACGTATAATAGAGTAAAATTACAGCCACAATTGTATATTCCGAAAGTTCAGGTTTATATATGACTTGTAAATATGCGTGGGCAGATTTATTTTTTTAATTGGTGTTTCTCTCTCCCTATCAATTAGCAAAAGAGAAAAGTGGTATTTAGATATTTAACTGAAAGTATCTTCCCCCTCACTCCAAAAAGACAGTTGTAGTTTAGTCCTAAGAATTAATTTAGTAGTTAGGAGGTGTCCAGATATTAAAATACTGTATTGTTTGAATACATAGGTGTGTTTTAAATGAAGCAAAGGCAGCTAGATTCTTAGCTCATGCCTTTGTTAATGCCAAAATGTTTCCAGCTGAATCTGTTGTTGTATTTTCTCCACACCTGGCTTTTTCTTAGGTCTCCTATCACCTCCACTTGAGTTGACTTCATGGTACTTGATCTTAACTGCTAGCAGCCATGCAGGAAAATTATTCCAAAGAACTACCTTTTTTGGTTTTTTTGTTTATAGCATCTTATGACTTCTAGAACTAGTTCCATGAACAGTTAGCAAACATTTACCAACAGGTCTGTGTTTAGTTCTGGAATTTCACAGTCATGTTTCAGGAATAGATTTATATGCTCCTTCATCATGTGTTGTATTGCGATGGCACTAAATGTGAGAATGAAGGACCTCTTGGGCTTGACAGTAAAAGGGGCTGTGGAGGAAGACAGACTCTCAATACAACTGAAGAAGGAAAACAAACCAGCACAAATACTGTTGCAGTGGATACTACCATTTGCCAGTAAAGAACTGAATTCCTGTGAGATGTCTTCCAAATAAAATTTTTTCTGTTAGAAAATTTTCAGCCAACTCTAATATTCTTGCTATTGGGGTATTTGCTGTTGGAATATACTTCATTAAATCAATAGAAGGAGCAAAAGCAAACACTTCAGCATAAGGCACCATCTGGTAAACAGTGTAAGAGGAGAGGTGATATGCAAACCTTAGTTTTGAAGATCTATCTGTAGCTCCAATCAACTTAAAGTTTGTCAGTTTTGACTAGCAAGGCAAAAGCTAAAATAAAACTTAAGAAAAGACTCATTCTAGGGCAATAGGAGTTTTTAAGTCAAGCTTTAGATTGGTGCATCTAAAGAAGTTAGTCCCATTAGTCAGTTGAAGTGGAGCTGGCAAACCTAAACAGTACAGGTTTATTTGTAGACCATTTATTATTTAAAATGGCAGGATTTCCTGCCATTAAAATACACAAAGCTTTGCTTTGAAGAAAACTGCAGCATCACTGTGTTCACCATAGATGACTGTTCTTCCTTGAAGAAAGGACTCCAGTTCCAAACCAGTAAGAGGTTTTGCGTGAGCACTTCTGATGGAAGAAACCCACTATTGATCTGAGGAGTACTGTGGATTCAGGGATGAATAGGATAAACTAGTGAGACCTGACACTGCAGAGAATGTAACAGAAATGCTGATTGGCTTATAATCATGAAAAAATCCTACGTGTTCCACTCTTCACCTGACTTTTTTTTTTTTAAATTTGTCTGAAATAGTCTCTTACTATGTGTCTCTAGAAATATGAAAAAGGGTTAGACTAACTTTTCAAGAGGTAACAGTACAAAACCAAAACAAATTGCAGATTTTTGGAAGGGATAGAAAGCACTGTGGATTATGCATGGTGGTAAATGGCTCATTTTGGTAATGTTACATATGTGCATTTTGTCCATAACTGGACTTATTCTTCCTTGAGTTTGCTCTAGTTTTATTTCTGTATGAAAACTTGCTTCTTGAAATAATTGTTCCATTGGTCATCTTGGATCTTGTTCTTCTGGCAGCCATCACAGACATTTTCCTGAAATTTTAGCTCTTATTTAATTCGCTGTAAAATTGGTGGTGGGATTAATTTCTCTCAGATGACCCTTTAATGCTCTGGCAATGCCTAGTTCAACCTGCCATTCTATTAAGTCTTTTCAGAAGTTACTGAAATAGTCTCATTATTTTTTTTTTTTATTGTAGGTTTCATATATACTGGAGAAGTTGTGCATCGAATGCTAACAGCTACACAATATATTGCACCTTTAATGGCAAATTTTGACCCCAGTGTGTCAAGAAATTCAACAGTCAGATACTTTGATAATGGTATGTAGTAGTGCTTCATAAATGAATGTGTCTGTGTCCCTTGGCTCTTCATATTTTCCTAAATAACTATTTTTGAAGCAAAAATCAAAGTTTTTTTAATTTTTTTTTTTTTTAACTCACAGGTTGTATAAAGCATGTGGCTAGACATCCATAAAGAGTTCTTAATTTAGAACATGGTTAAAGAAGTCATGAATGCTTTTTCCTAATTGGACAGATATCTTCTGGATATTGAAGTACATAAAACTCAGTCTAGCAATGTATTTTATCAGTTTTAAAAGGAAAAATCTGTCTTGTATGAAAGTGCAAGTTCCTGTTACTTCAAAATACATAGTAAATACCGTCCATCCACTAGCTAAAATGAAAATAGCATTTGTGGAATGCAGTAGCAAGAATACACAGAAGCAGGGCAGGTATAAGGTTAATAAACCTGTCAATGACTAAGTGTGCATGGAGTCCCAGGACTGGAATTCAATACACTCATCTGCACCACGAGTTCTCAACAGTCCCTTGTACCAAAGATTGAAAGGGTAAAAGGCAAACTGCAGTGTTATACTTGAAGCTCTGTGAGATATTTCAAAGGCCTTAAATGTGTGGATGTTTTTCTCATGAAGTCAGTTATAATCAATATTTTGAAAACATAACCTATGTGATTAAAAGGCATCTGGTGCCTTACCTCAGGCCTTTAGTGATCAAATACAATGGTAGTGACTATCTATTCTGAATTTAAAACTTAGAGAGTTTAGTATCATGACTTAATGAGATCTCTGATTGTTTAAAATCTTCTTGGATAATCCTGTGCCATTCTATGTATGTTTATTCATAGTGAATTTAAGCATAAATTATGGACATGTCCAAAAAATGTCACATTTCCAATGAGGTGTGTTAATTTTTATTCTTTAGATCAGGGATCAAAATGTATCCTATAACCTTTGCACTTAGTCATAACCTTTCCTTTCAATCTAGTCATTACTTGCAGCATTTATTTGTTAAAAATCCAATAAAATAGACTTACAAGAGAAAATCTGACTCCTCGCATGGAGAATTTTCAAACAGAAAAAAAAGAAATTTAATTTCATAAATTATTTGACATTATGGCCTGAGATTTGTCATCTTTACTGAAAGAATATGAGGATTCTGGGGAAGAAATTGCTAATTCTCATTGTATTCCTGACTTCCAGTCTTCATACCAGGTGTATCAGGCAGTATCACATTGCTTTCATGACAAGGTTGAATGCTTCTTTGAGATTTTGGATCCCTTTTCATGTGTAAGGCATGATGATCTTTTGGACCCCATGTGCTTTAGGACAAAGAATTTGCTATCTTACCCCAAATAAAAAGGAACTGAGCAAATTGTATCTTCAGCTCCTTATTTCTTATTCATCCCTGTTTTATCCCTCTGGGTAAGTGTGCTGCTTTAGAGCGGCATCTGTAATGAGGAAGCACAGAGTGTGGTGACCCATCCAAGTCTCACTTATGGAGCTAACTGCAAGGAACTTATGTACACATGAATCTACATCAAGGTCCTGGGAATGAGAAGACTGTTTTGGAGGCAGCTGACTTCCACTTTAGCTTGGGGTTCTGAGATGCACATAGATCTGAGGTACTCAAAGACTGACTATAAGAAGTTCTGGCTATTTTTGCTCCAATAATTTTAAAAGTCCCTTTAAATTCCTTTAAAATGAAATCTAATACAATCAAATAAATATTCATAAAGCAGTTAATGAATGTGGTCACAGAAGGAAAAATGCACTGTGTGCACAATTAATGAGCATGTACTAGACTCATGAAAGACACATGGGACAGTAACATGGTGGACTTAGTGCAGTATGCACCAAAAATTTGCATTTAATGAAAGTTACAATACAGAAGATCTGTGACAAAAGATGTTTCAAAGATATATCAAAAATGCATTGAGCTGGATGCATAGTGACCCACCTTGAACACTCCAGGAAAAAAATGAAATTCAAGTACTGTAAATCAAAGCACATAACTCCCATTAGTGCCTAAAAGAGAAGTATGTTGAGGAAGGCATATAAAGACAAAAAAGTCATTTTCAGTAAACACAGTTTTGGTGGTAAGTGTCTTTCAGCCAAGCTGCTTGAATGTGTCTATAACCCTCAACATCTGTAAAACATGCTTACAGGGTATACAAGTCGCTTGGGGTACATTTTTAGTGTGATAAGTGGATATTCAGCCAGAGAACTCCCATGAATATTAATGAGCCTCTTGCAACTAAATCTCTGCACACCAGACACAATATTTACCCTGCCTATGAATTCTTAGAGGTTTTCATTTAAACTGCATTTATTTATTGTCAACATCTAATATTTTTCAACTTGTAGAACATCAGCAAGGGCTTGCACCATGCAGAAAAAAATTAATGCTATTTATATTAATGCATAGTTAATGGAAGAATCTGAATTCCTCAAATAATAACTTTTACTAAACAGGCAGTGCTATTACCTCTTCACATTTCAAAGTCATCAGGGTATATATATAGATAGTGTAAAAAAAGCCACTGCAGAGCAGTGGTTGTGGCAGCACACCTGAACTCCTAGTGCTGGATCCTACCTTTAGTGATTGTTGACTCCTTGTGAGATTCCAAACAAGTTACTTGGCCACTCTTGCTTTAGCAGACTTTTGTGTGAGTAGTTGAGGTAGATATTTGTGGCACTGTGGTGTCTACCATTAAGAGTATTTCAGCAGCAACTTGTATTTGTAATGTCTTCGGCATTTCAAGATACTGGGCTGAAAGTTGCTAAAAAAGAGACAAATCACTGTTCTTCTTTCAAGTAACTGCAGTTAAGTACTTTTCCTACAGTCAGTTAATATTTTTTCTCACATTTTTTTCTTCCCTTTGCCTCTCTACCCCCACTCTGGGGTTCACAGGCACAGCACTAGTTGTCCAGTGGGACCATGTACATCTGCAGGATAATTACAACCTGGGCAGTTTCACTTTTCAGGCCACCCTTCTCAATGATGGGCGTATCATTTTCGGCTACAAAGAAGTAAGTTGAGTCTGAAAATTGTCATTTAAGTAGACAAATTACTTCATACCTGCCAGGAATTTCCCTACATTTTGGGGAGGGGGGAGGGGGAATGCCTGAAAGTTCAGCTATGTAAGATCATTTCATTATATTGCTTATAAGATCACTATTTTGCTGAAAATTATATTTTATTGTAAAAGCAATGTTCGTGTGATGGACTGGAAAACCATCAACATGGCTCAGCTGTGCTACTCTTGGATTTCATAGAATCATAGAACCATAGAATGCTTTGGGTTGGAAGGGACCTTTAGAGGTCATCTAGCCCAACCCCCCTGCAGTGAGCAGGGACAGCTTTAACCAGATCAGGTTGCTCAGAGCCCCGTCCAACCTGACCTTGAACGTTGCCAGGGATGGGGCCTCCACTACGTCTCTGGGCAACCTGTTCCAGTGCTTCACCACCCTCACTGTAAAAAATTTCTTTCTTATGTCTAGTCTAAGTCTATTCTTCTTTAGTTTAAATCCATTATTCCTTGTCCTGTCACAACAGGCCTTGCTAAAAAGATTGCCCCCATCCTTCCTGTAGGCCCCCTTTAAGTACTGAAAGGCCGCAATGAGGTCTCCTCGCAGCCTTCTGTTCTCCAGGCTGAACAATCCCAACTCTCTCAGCCTGGCCTCGTAGGAGAGGTGCTCCAGCCCTTGCATCATTTTGGTGGCCCTCTTCTGGACCCACTCCAACAGGTCCATGTCCTTCTTGTGCTGAGGGCACCAGAGCTGGACGCAGTACTCCAGGTGAGGTTTCACCAGAGCAGAGTAGAGGGGCAGAATCACCTCCCTCAACCTGTTGGCCACGCTTCTTTTGACGCAGCCCAGGGCTTGGTTGGCTTTCTGGGCTGCAAGTGCACATTGCCGGCTCATGTCCAGCTTTTCATCCACCAGTACCCCCTAGTCCTTCTTGGCAGGGCTGCTCTCAATCTTTTCAACCCCCAGCCTGTATTGATTATCAGGGGTTGCCCCAACCCAGGTGCAGCACCTTGCACTTGGCCTTGTTGAACCTCATGAGGTTCACACAGGCCCACCTCTCCAGCTTGGCCAGGTCCCTTTGGATGACATCTCATCCTTCTGGCGTGTCAACCGCACCACTCAGCTTGGTGTCATCTGCAAACTTGCTGAGGGTGCACTCAATCCCACTGTCTGTGTCATTGTGAAGATATTAAACAGCACTGGTCCCAGTACAGACCCCTGAGGCACACCACTTGTCACCGGTCTCCATGTGGACATCGAGCCATTGACCACAACCCTCTGGATGTGACCATCCAGCCAATTCATATCCACTGAACAGTCCACCCATCAAACCCATATCTCTCCAATTTAGAGAGAAGGATGTTGCGGGGGACCGTGTCAAAGACTTTACAGAAGTCTAAATAGATGACATCCATTGCTTTTCCCTTGTCTACAGATGCAGTTACTCCTTCATAGAAAGCCACTAGGTTAGTCAGGCAGGACTTGCCCTTGATGAATCCATGCTGGCTGTTTCAACTGGCCTTTTTTGGGTGGTTGTGAGCATTGAGTGTTTAGCAAGTTCTTGATTGTTTAGTAAATTTCTCTTGGGTTTTGAAAGGTAGGGTCTAATTGCTCAATTAGTTCACCTAATTTGGGCCTGTGAAAATACTCTGGAATCAATCATTAGTATTAAAAGGTCACCTTTTTCCTGCCGCTATAATTTCTTGGCAACTGACATATTTCAAAGTTCATATATTTCAAATAAGAAATAACTGTTTTGAATCTCTAGCTCTGGGAAGTTTTCCATCTCTTTGGTGATAACACTGGTTAGATTGAGGCCATTTGGTTGTGCCTTCGTAGCACCAATATGTCATTGTGTTGGTTGGACTCTTCTGCATCCTCCAAGTGTTTCAGAATTTCAATCATTACTTTAGATTTTTTTTTTTCTTGCTATTGTTGCTAGAGTCCTGGAGGAAATAGCTTAGAGGCTATACCTCCAGCTGAATTTCATGCAAATGAGAATCAGAAGGTAGATAATCTCCAGTTTCTAGGGGAAAAGAACAATTTCTTTCTCTTTTTGGTTATTTTAATCTCAGTTTGGCATGCAAAGTGTGACTTTGTCTTCAAGATGTACATCTTTCTGTTATCCTCCTTATATTAAAAAAATGTAATCAGTGATATGACTGATTGTCCAGACTTGGAGAAGTCTGGATTCTCCTTCTCTCTCTGCTACAGACCAGTTGTGAGCCTTCAGGCTCATTTTTCATGCCAGCGTTGAAGCCATGCACCTGAACGAAGCAGAAATAATAGTACTCTTCTCCCCTTCATTAGAAAGCTAGTGAGGATCTGGGTTATTCTAATAGCAGCAGTCATATCTTCACCTAAGATAGATGTCTTTGCACCTTGCAAACAGGATTGCTGTAGGATACTCTTACTGCATTACTTTTGTAGATACTAGAAACTTCTGGTATGCCCACATACCTGGCTTTCCTTATCTTATAAAAGACATGCTGATGCAAGGTCTGCTTTGGCTCTGTTTCTGAATGTTATGTATGGGTTAATAGTCTTAATCTATGAAAATGCAGTTTATTTGCATTTTGACTCCAGCTTCATGAAAGCTTTGGTCTGCTTAGCACAATGGAGCCTGTGCTTGATCAAAGGAGTGGCACTAAAGCTTTGTTTATGTCCTGTTGTTGAAACCTTTTTAAAGAGAAAACAGTCTTTTTAAAGACCGCAGAAAAGTTCCTGCCTTCAAGAGCCAGAGAAGTGGGGAGGGACAGTACTTCAATTTGCAATTTTAAGCTAAATTTGGCAAGAACTATATATGCATTCTGACATTAAAATGGTGACATTTTCAGGAGACTACTGTTCTTGGTTATGAGATGCTGTGCCCTGTCTGTTACTGTCCAGCCCTGTGCAAAATGAGTCTAATATGGGTAACAGAAGCTGTTGGCCTAAGTTGATAGCGTCTTGCATTCGTTTTGCATAAATGTAAATGATGATGCAGAGTGCCAGGCAGTGGAGAAATTTATTCATTTAGGAAGACAGGAGGAAGTGGGCCACCTCATTAATCACATGTGGTTCCCTAGAATGGCATGCAACTACGTCTTTAACCTGTAGATAAACAAGTGCTATGCTACAATGGCTTAGGCTGCTTGCTCTCACTGCGCCGCTGGAAGCTTCCTCCAGAACCACAGTGCTTTTGTGGGGAGGAGTTCTTAACGTTCTTTTCATTAATCCTGAGACAGAAAGAATTGGAATTTACAAATGGGATAATTTGCATTTTTTTCACTGCTGAATCTTTGAAATCCCCTGTCATGAGTCATTCTTGTCCTGAACTGAATTACCAAATACCACTTTAGAACTATTGCACATACTTAAGGAAAGAGACTTTTTAAAGTGGTAATAGTAACATACTAGTGGTCTGTAAATCTTTTGACAAAAGATTTTTGCAAAATCTTAGAATGTTACAACTAGTGTATTCCATTGGTAATTGCTTGGGGAATGGATTTGAAGGATGAGATTTCCAGAAGACTACACTCTTTATTTGCAGCCTGTCTTACTCCATTAAAACTACCTCAGCTTTTCACCTAAATGACAAAAATTGAATAAAATTTCCAATCACTGATCAGACACAAGTTGTCTGAGAGGAAAAACAGAGACACGTGTAAATTTAAACTTGACTCTAGTGCTTGTAAGTCTGGCTAGGAATTTATTTACTTTCCAGTGCTGAATCCATTGATTTCTGAGGAAGTCCTTCCTTCTGGAACCATTTATCTTGCTGGTGAGTCATGTTGTCAGGAGCCCCATTAACTCCAGTAAGATTACTTGTGTGAGTGCTCACTAGCATGAGTAAAAGTTGCACAAGAAGATTTCTACCATCTTTTTGGTGCCATTTAATTTTTTTTTTTCAGTTCATAAAAAATGACAGTGAAGTATGGCAAATCTGTGAGGTCTTCATTGCATTGTCATTGAAAGTCTCCAGGCTGTAGCACCACATAAGAAATGCAGCAGACGGGTTGCAAGTAACTTTATAAAGCACTCCACAGGGGCTCTGTCTTAGGGACACCAGCAGTTTATCTTGAAGAATCCACTTTTAAAATAACTTTGATTATACATTTAAGGGAACTACAAATAGGGAATTTTATGTCTAAAACAATTCAGGTAAATTTTACCTTTTATTTCCTATTTACGCAAACCATTTGGGATTCCCTTTTTCATATCCTTCCTGCTCCCACATCAGGTTCACTACCTCATAAACCTGGTGTTGACCGCCAAGGCAGCATTGTGGCTGGGGTTTGCTGAGTATCAGAGGATCTGTTCTGCCCAGTCTTCTGTGTTCTGTTATTTGCACAATAGGAAGCGTTCTGAAATGCACAATTGTTATCCAAAATCCAGAATAGATTCTGAAAAAATAAAAATTTAGAAAAGGAGCTGAGCCACCAGGATGGTGAAATATGGAGACATCAGAATATCTTTCAGAAGAGTTAATGAGTAGGAAAAGAGCTGTACAGTCAGGTTTTCAAAATGTAAAAACAATTTGAAATATAGCAAGGTCCTATAGCAAGTGAAATACTTATGCCTTTACCAATTTAGTTTGTTTACAATTCATACACCTTCCATTTTAAATAATCACTTTGCTTACACTAACTGTTAGTGTACTGGCAAATGGTCAATATGTCAGGAAACTTCAGCTGGCAGGAAAATTTTACTGATGTGCCTCTACTACGTATGAAATACGTTACAGTGCAAACTAGCCAAAAGAACATAGTAATAAAGAAAATTTTCTGCAAAGGCATACTTTTCTATGTATTAGTAGTGAATAGTCTTTTCTTATATTCTAAATTTCACAGAACTTCAATTCTCAAGAGCTTTACTTCTTTTTGAACAAAGTAACTTCTCTGCATAGTCTTTTCCCATTAGCGCTTATAGCTAATGTTCCTTAGTGTAACATTTGGTTTCTTTTTCTGTCCATGATTAATACAGGACAAATGAGGCAAAGGTACCAAAGGCTTTGTTAATGGTTTAGGATGGTTTTCTTAATTTCATTGGCTTGAAGGCTTTCTTTGTTCATTTAAATAGTAATGACTATTTATGTACTCATCCAGGAACCATTATTAAAGTTGAAATGCTTATTCAAATTGCCCAATATCTGAAGTTGGAAAACAATTCTAAAAGAGACTTGTAGTAGAATTTCTTTCTACTGTGAAAGCAGGCAGAATTGAATGGAACTGATTAAGTACTAGCAGGTAGATAAAATTGATGCTCCTGCTATGCATGATGGAAAATATTCTGTCTTCAGTAACAAGACTCCAAACCTTGTGATTGTTTCCTGAAAAGTAAAAAAAAAAAAAAAAAAACACAGTATTAATGGATATTCTGCCTACATTATACATTCCTGGCACTTCTTTGCCTCTGTTGTTATTATTATCATAAATATTAACATGGAAACAAGATCTTTGATTTTATGAGGTGATCATTTTATGCAACTTAAAATTCCTCATTAAGTTTCATGCAGTTTGGCCTGTAATTAATAACTATTTAGGAAACTGGCATTGAAAACCCTATATATTGTGTTCCTAATTATTGTTTTGCAGCATACTCTGGCTCTTATCTTTGACTCAGTTTTCAAGTGGGGCAGTAATTGCACCCTGCTTACCATCTTCTTCAGAATAAGGTCAGAGGCCATTATTTTATTCGTCTTTGAAGAGTAAGATTCTGATGTGTTCTCAGAGTAAGTTGAAAAGATAAAATCTGAGAACCCTCTGATGGAAGATACTATCTAGATTACTGTTCCCGATGATTAATAGAATTCAGCGTGAATTCTGAGTATCTTTCTCCCTATTGCTGGAATATATAATCCAAAATATAATTGTCAATGTCCCCAGCGTGAGTGTGCATTTGGAAGCTTATTCCTAAACTGGTGACTTGTACAATGCCAGACTTCATATTGTCTATGGTACAGCTAACATACATTTTGGAATTATTCTTGTTAAAATTCACCCTCTGAATGTAATGCCATAAAACCCCTGCCACCCATTAACAACCACTTGCACTTTCCTAGCTTACTGTTCCACTGTTTAACATGTCAGCCTGTCATGACATATCTTGTCATTGAGGTGAGGAATTCAGAACACTAGCTATCTGCTTGCTACCTATGTTTCACTGTAATTTTCAATAAATTATTTTATCATTTACTACAAACCTTCTATCAAAAGGGCATATTTCCTAATAGGCCATCGTATAGTAAAAGCCCATTTGATCTTGACATCTCATTTAAAAGACTTCAGCTATAAAATGGCACCCAGTACACTCATCACTCAGTTACTGAAGTATTCAGTTCTGTAAAATGACTAATTTTCCCACACTTTAAAAATAAGCATATATATTTGTAAATGCAGATTTAATAACATTGTAGTTTTTTCCAGAGAAGAAGAGAGTTTTCCTGGGCCATGGATTGCCTTTTATTTTGACTGCATTTCTGTCTGTATGTGTAATTGTTTGACACAGGCTATACCTCAGTTTGAAGAGCTGGCTATACTAAATTAATTTATGATTTCCTCACCTTATACAAACACTGCCCTGTTTCTAAAGCATATATCCAAAATTTCAGCTGCTTCTTAAAGCTGCCAGTCTGTTAGGCTGCACCATACTGCAACTTTCTTATTAGTTTGAGAAAATGATTCTGCAAGTTCTTCACTCTCACTAGAATTCCCAGCACAAGAGGGTGGACACCTGCAGGGATTTTTGCAAAATCTACTGAGATATTTCTGATCCAAATTTTTCTAATTTCTGCTGAAGTTTTTGTGTATATTTTCTGTTCAACTTGGCTACTGCGTCCTATTTTAATACCAGATATCAATGAGTCACTAACAATTTTTTATTAAGTAGTGAAACTGAAAGTGACTTTCAAGCTCTGAACCAAGTTGTAATGAAAATAAATTTATAACAAAAAAAAAACCAAACAAACCAACAAACAACTTGTGGCATTTGTACTGCAAGAACCCATCCCTCTTTCCTGGGCAGGGGGAAGGGGGGAAGGAAGAGAGATAAATTAGTTTGCTGTTAGCACAGTTTTGGGGGGAAAGATGCAAATTGTTCAATTATTCACAAATTCAGAAAAAACATGTGATACGGCACTAGACTTAAAATTAAGGAGGCTTGTTCAAGGAGACTGAGTGCAACTTCTCCTGGTTTGCTCTCACATGTAAAAATGAGTATAATTATTTTCATGTATCAGACACAATTTCTGCCTTGAGCTACCAATTTTGCCAACATATTTTGTTGGTCACACACCTACTCATAATTCCAATTCCAACTACATTTTGTGTCCATAAAACTCTGATTTCTTTCTTCATCTGCTGTGTTTCCTCTCTAACTTGGAAGAGAAATAGTCATTGTGTCCTTCTCATCAGTGCTTTTTCTAACTTGATTTTCAACAGATTCTCTAGAGTATCCTCATCAAAATCTTTTAAGACAGTTTCTTTGATAGTTCATATAAGCTTTTCTCTACAGTATTCTGAGACTGTGAAAAATTCCCTTATTTTGTTTATACTTTCATGTGGGAGAAAGTTTATAGACTTATTTCTGAACTCAATGAGTCTTTGTTTTTGAAGACTTTGAAAAGACAGCTTTCAGCCTTCTTATGTCATATTCTCCAATAACTGCATCAGAGCTAAGGTGATATAAGCTAAATATAAATTGGTGTACTACTAGCAGTATTTCCAAGCCACTTCTGGTTTCCATGTTGGTTTAACATCATTCCTTTTGTTATACCAAAGCAAATCATGTATGCAAGAACCCCTAAATAAACCAGCCAAACCAGTCAATAAAAAGTAAAAGAAATGGAAATTTATGACACTGTTTAATTCACCAGAACTCACTTTTGCTGTTAATACTCTCAAATTTAACTTTTCCTAGACAGATACCAGTGTAATCAGGAAAAAGCACAGCTAAATGATGTTTTGGGAACAAGGAGAAGAACAACTACTGATGCTCAACTCACATACCAGAAGTCATACCATTAATTGACATGTAGACGACACTGAATCCTCATTCACTGGATGTGTAACCAGCTTTTTACTTTGGCATTTTTCTGCTGTGTGGAAAATACTGGCCAACAGTATAATTTTGGTAGTTTTACACAGGTAAAGCCAGAGCAGACTATTAGATTAGCTGAGCTAGCACCTTGTATCTCAGTTTCTTACACTTTCATCTGTCTTCAGCCCAGTAATTTCAGGCTAACTGAAGGCCAACTTTGAAAAATAAGATACCCGACTGTGATCTGAAAGCAGCAATGGGTAGAGAATCATAATTTCCCTTGGTAGTTTATCCCAGTGGTTAATAACATTCAATCATAGAAACGTGCCTTATTCTACTCTGAAGGTATCTGTCTGCAGCTTCCAGCTTCTGTTTATATCTTTCTGTGCTAGATGAAAAAACTCTTTAGCCCCTGAATAATTTCTCCCCATGGCAGTACTTGTTTATGGTAATCCAGCCAGCTTTCCATTTTCCCTTTGAGAAGCCAAATAGATAGAGCTCTTTAACTCTTCTGTTAATGGCATTTGAGAACTGCAAAAGTTTTCAAAATATTTTTATTACTCTCTTAATCTTCCTGCTCTTAAGTTTTCAGCATCTTTTAAAGAAACAGATCCTCCTAAAGTTTGAATACTAACATTTCAGTAATAATCTAATGTGCAGGTACAAGTAAAATGGCCACCCCACTCCTATATTCCACTGTTTACATAACCAAAAATCACATAAATTAGTTTTTCTTCCTGCAATATCCCTTCTGACAGCTAGAGTTGTTCATCCACTACAATACTGAGATTCCTTCCAGAACTGCTGCTTTCTAGAAGGTGGTTCTCAAACCTCTACCTTGCAGTCTTTGTTCTCTGAGTTATAACTTTGTGATTTTTGCAAGATCTAACTTTGCTCATTGATCACGGCATTTCATTATTTTTACTCTGCTAATGTTAGCAGTAAATTTATGTTTCCTTCCCAGTCTTTGATAAAACTTCTGAATACTAGGTCTGATGCCTGGAGAAGGAAGATACACTGTAAAGACACACTGTCAGTCTGAGCTGCTTCTTTGGTCATGGCTGCTGTTTGTGATCAGTCAATCTAGTTAACTATATTAATATTGTAAGTCAAACACCTTACAAAATTCTAAAGCTATTACATCTATACAAGTATCAGCTATTGCCTCAGTCTTGCCCAAAGAATGAAATCAAGCTTGACACCTGTTTTCATACAACCATGTTGCCCAGCATCGATATCTCTGTTATGTAAAGCTGGACAGGTCTTTGGCTATCTAAGTCTTTTTATTCTCCCTCTAGGTATTGACAAGTGAGCATCTGGCATTCTCCACATTTTCCATGCCATTGATAATTTTCCTGCTATTCCAAGACATATTAAACATAAATATCATTGGGCCAGAGCTCTTTTCAGATAGCTCTTCAAACAGTTTTCAGTGCAAGTTAACAGAGCCATAAGCTTTTAAAATGTTCATCCCAAAGTGAACTTTCACAATTTGTGTGTTCAATAGTAGATGAGGTATTGCCTCCTCCTCCTTGTCTGATACTAGCACATCATCCCACTTCATCTTCAACTGGGGGAAATAAATTACTGAAAATTACTGCCCTTTTCTGTGTCATCATTAACAATTGTTCCACCTCTAAGTATTGATGTAAATATTGTTATAGAAGAAGCAAAGCAAACTGGCATAAAATAAAAATTAAAACCAGTAATTTCAATCTTCAATAAATCCTTAGTCATATTATGCTGTATTGTACAAAATATTTATTTAGGACTTTTAATTTACACTGGTTAAATATTCATTATGGCAGTGGTGTTATTTTTAGTCTGAACTTTTTACTTCAGTATTTCATGCATATCTTCCTGTTTTGTCTTCCAGATTCCTGTTGCGGTGACACAGATAAGTTCGACCAACCACCCAGTGAAAGTGGGACTCTCAGATGCATTTGTGGTTGTGCATAGGATCCAGCAAATTCCCAGTATGTAGTATTGTAGTGGGGCTAATGGTTTGGAGGCTGAGAAACAAGTATAAACTGATTTCATCAAGGATGATTAGCTGTACAACAAATCATTTAGCTAATTTCAGCTTGTTAATTCAAGTGTAATTTTATTTGCTTGATAATTCCCAATGTGGCTTTCTCTGTCATTGTTTCTTTTGAGCTGATAAATTAAGTAAATAAAATGAAATGGCCAGCCAAATAATGTAAAATTAAACTGTCAACCAACACAATTTGGTATTCCATAAGATACTTTATCTGGAATATGTCTCCCTGTCCATAGTAGGGAAGAAGCAATCTGTTCAGAAAAATCATCTGTATCCAAAAAGAAAAATATATCCAGACTGGAGGTTCTTGATACTTTACATTCTGAACTTCAAAGTCATGTATACATTTTAGTGAGAGAAGAGGAGAGGTAGGTATTAAGTAACATCTTGGGCCCACATAGTCATGACAACAGTAATGCAGGTGACATTTAATTTTCTCTGGCATTAATTATACTTTGTGTGGCTTGACTGAAAACGAATAGTAGGAAATCAAGTGTGATTTCCTTGATGCCTTGTTTTAACATACTGTGTACAGAACCCTTTAAGGTTGTTTAGCCATTAGAGAGTATGCTGGCTTTCCAAGTGTGCTGGTCTTATTTACAGATTTGGAGCAAATTTACTAAGTTCCATTTTTGGTGATCCTCTAATAGCAGGGTATAGATGGAAGGAGCTGCCCTTGAAGCAGCCTCCTAGGACTGAGTCCAGGTATATTCTCCTAAAGAGAACCCTGACGGAGGTGTGGCGCAGATAAAGCTCATAAGAAGTGACCTGGTCCAGCCTGTCTTTAAGGCAGTCTGTAGATGGGGCTGACAACTGAAGTTGCCGGTACCATTGCCTCTCAGCACATCCTATTCCCTCATCACATTTAAACAGTCTTTGATATGAGGGAGCATAAATCCTACATCTTATATGTTCTGCCATGGGGAAGATGGAAAATTTCAGTACCATCTGTTGCTTGTTGTGAACTCAGAGTAGTGTGAAGGAGGTTGGCATGCCCAGATTTCCTTAAGAGAACAGGTCTTGGAAGAAATTTGTTTCTGAAGTATGATAGATAGTTGTGATGTGCTTACAGTCACATGGATTGCTTTTGAGTGCTTAGGAACAAATGATCCTAGGCAAGCGATTTTAGCAATTTCAGTGATGTTTGTAAGAGAATGACCTGAATATTTCTGTGAGTCTTTAGCTTGTAAGAGCTCCTAAAATGGATTCAGGTGGAAATTAGGTTGATTAACTTGTGCAAATGGTTTATGAGAATAGTCACACAGAAATTCAATGTAAGAGATGCAAGTAGTATGCAGGCCTTTTGGCATCAGGCCTCCATCATCAAACAACACTAAAGGACTTACTTTAAATTTACATATGTTGTATGTAAAATATATGGTATATGGTAGCCTTTATTCTAGTTTGAATGCTTCTTTCTGTAGAAACATTTCAGACATGCACCTTGGTTTAGTACCACTAACTACATAATGTTGGGTTTGATGAATACAGTTACTTACTAGTCCTCTAGTTTTAGTATTTCTGTAAATCTTTTTGTCACATGACACTTTCTGCTAAGAGATGTGACTATAATTACCAGAAAATCTGTATAGTGTTTCATCTTAAACTTACTCTGTTCATTAAGTTACATTAAGGAATGGCAGATAAGAAGAATAGAATGTGGGTGAGGACCCTAAACCGTGCCACTGCAGCAACAGTTTTGATAGCATTAGTTCTGTATTACTGTGTATAATGCATGGCTTTTCTCCTTAATGACTGGCTCTGTGGATGGTGATAATTCATTATTATTTTTGCTAGTCTGCAGCTTACACTAGAGCTAATATTAATCAAGGGAACCGTCAGTTCACAGTAGATTTTCCTGAAGCCAAATTGTTCTTTCAATGAAACAGGTTTATATTACTATATACAGGCAACATAACAGCACCCTGACAGAACTGGTAAATAATGTTGGCCCATAGAGAGCCAGTGTCAGATGCTTTTAAAATATGCATGTTCTTGTGTTCTTGTTTTTCAGAAGTGTTAAATCAACCATGGCTCTAGTCAATTACTGAAAAAGTGACATGACAGAACTGATGTTTTACTTTATTTGTTAGCTCCTTAAGACAACGGAAGAATATAAATTCATGTTTGTTTGTCACAAAAGAATGCAAATATAGTATAGTTATTAGTTCTTGCTTAACACTTTAGCAAAGACTTTTCCATCAGGAGATCCCAGTTTCCCTTTATGTTCATGGCTAGTTTAAAAAAAAAAAAAATCAAACAAAAAAACCCCAACTCTACTGCTTCATGTTTGAGTTTTGTCAATATTTTGTCATATATTTTTGTATACATCTTGCATTTGAAAAGGAAAAAACCATTAAGTGCAACACAAGCCTATTTGAACAAAAATATCATCTCAATTTTCAAAAATGCTGAATGTCTTTGGTGCACTCTCTATGCTCAGTGTTCTAAAATTTCAGTATAATAGTCCTAGTTTTACTGAAGTAATTTTGGAAGATTTACTACTAACCATTTATCAGATTTTTTCAGACATACTGTCCAAAACATTAGTAATAACTTTTTTAATACTTCTGAAAGGTGAGTTCTAAAGCCAGACAAACCTATTTCATTTTGAGGAGAGAAAAACATGCTTTTTGATCAGCCATTTCATTTCAAAAGTGCCTTTTAATGAGTGCTGAAAAGGATCTTCTTGAAGAGCCAAGAGCAAAAAGAAAGGATTTTCTGAACTTTTTGAAATGGAGGACCTTGAGCATTTCATACCTATTTTTATTAATATACTCCTACATATAAAGGCTTTGCAGTAATACCCCTTTTATCCGTCCCTAAAAGAATACAGGTACCTACATTTTTTCACCTTGTCTTTGAATAGTTAGAGCACAGAGATGGGAGACTTTTGGCAGGTGGTTTTCTGCCTGTTATATGTTTGATTTTTTTTCTTGATCTGCCGCTAATGGTTATATATAGACAATGTCTTTATTTTCGAGTCTATATATGGTACTATTATATTGATGCAGATTGGCCACTATATTTTTATGTATAGATACATATGCCTGTATATTTTCTAGATGTGCTTTGGAATGAAAAGTAATGTGTGAAGGGAAGCAAATTTTTGCTTGACACCAAGGTTAACAAGAAAAGCCCTAAATTCTGAGATTCATATGGCAGCAAAATGGCAAATTAAGTCTATCGATTAATTTCAGAGGAAAAGTTTCTGCTTCTTGCAGGTAATTCAAGTGAAGTGAGCCAGGCTCTGGACCTCTGCTTCTGATTTGTCTATTAAGTTAGAGGGACCACCCTGATTTCTTCCTCTTCAGACAGGCTGAACACTAGTACATTAACTATTTTTCCTTTTGTAACAAAGACACTAAGAATGTTTAATGGATGTCTCTCAGTTAGACAACACATGATTGGTGAAGACAAAGCTGGGGGATAGAATCATAGAATGCTTTGGGTTGGAAGGGACCTTTAGAGGTCATCTAGCCCAATCCCCCCACAGTGAGCAGGGACATCTTCAACCAGATTAGGTTGCTCAGAGCCCCGTCCAACCTGACCTTGAACCTGGCCTCCATTCCAGCAAGTCTCCCTTTTCTTCAGCATCTTCACTGTTAAAGGGTGAGCAAGTCTTGCTGATCACTCCCTGGCTCTCCAGTCAACAAATCAGTTTATGGATGGGAATCAGGGAGCCTTGTCACTGTCCCATTGCAACCACCTTCTCTTCCCTGTTCCCTCTTATTTCATGTTTTTTTCTCAGCCATCCTTGGGATTCTGTTCTTGGTCCTTCTTTCAGTCACCTACGGTGTCCTTTGCTCTCCCTTCTGCACATTCCCAAGACCTCTCTCTAATTTCATGACCATCTTTCTTCCCTTATGTCTTTCCTTGCCTTCAGGTTTACTACACTTCTCCCCTTTGTTTCCTTCCCTTTTGTCTTTCAATTAGGTTTTTATTGCGGACGAAGAAGAAATGAGAAAGCATTTCCTGCAACCCACTATTTTATTTTAGCAATGAAAAAGCCCACCAGTGAGCTTGCCCAGATTGCACTTTGTTTTCCACGAGAGCATGAAATACACTGGTAAAATGAGAGAATACCAGATTCAGGGGTTCTACACAGTGAGTTACTAGTCTTGCACTAGTCTTGCACTTACAGATAATGGCCAGGGTTTTCTCCATGATGAGACATACCTCTCCATGATTCTGGCCTTTACTGTGTCAGGTACAGCTCTTTTAGGAAATCCACACCTTGACAACATAACATTTAATGACACTGAAATTACTCAACAACACTGTGTACACAAATGAAGTTGTAGCTGAGCTATATGTTAGTAATATTCCAGTTTCAGTGCAATTAGTGCCACTCCATATGTAGTGTACCTCAAGCATATGATTAAGTGACAACTGCATGTTATAACTTTTTGCTGAAGATGTCTCTCCAGTTTGTTTACAGTGGTGAGGCCCCTGAAAGAACCTTAGCGTTACCTTCCTGAAGGGTAAAAGATGACTATCAGTTTATGTTGTGATATTTATTGTGTAAAGGTGCAGCACAATCTGGGAAATTGCAAAGTCTAATCTGCTGTTGCCTTGCTGGTAATGTTGTCATTTACCTCTGTGCAAAGTGGGCCCCAAAGTTATCACTCAAAATTCACAGTATTTATTCTTGCTTTCCATCAGTGTAACTAATTCCACAGAGTGCCAGCTCCTCCAGCCCTGTGTGTTTGTCTGCTGGCCCAAAAGGGATTAGCCAGGCAGCCCAAAAGGGATTAGCCAGGCAGCTGGGTTCCTTGGCACTATCTGATTCAGGAGCAGTGAGGGAAAGAGATGGGCACGCTGCCAGTCTTTGGTGGCATAACAGCACTTCAGGGACTGGTATGAGGTGATCAAAGTTTAAACTGTTCTTGTTTTAGCCAAAGCCTTAACTGGCCATCAACCAATCTCAGAATTAGGCAGCTCGGTGCATGGTAGTTTAAGGGGATAGAGCATGTTTTTCACACCTAGATTCCTGTACTAAGAGCAGCTCAGCTGGCATCAGGAGTTGGGGTAAACCTGAAAGGACATGGAGAGTTTCAAAGTAAATGATGTGTGGTAGGCACAGAGCATTGGTACAGAACAGTTTATTCCACACTGTTCATAAAGCAGATATTTTCAGAACCTACTTCACTGGCTTGCTTATTCACAGATTATACATCTTTGAGGTACAGCTTCCAGGTTTTAAAGGGTTTTTTAGCAACTTTTGGGGGAATGATAAAATTAATACAATTAGGGACTCTGAGTTTTGATCTAGATTCAGGCATGTGTGTAATAGGCCATGACCAAGAGCAATTGTGGTGGTGGTTTGATTACAGGCATGTTTGATCCCCAGTGTCAGTGTCTCAAGAATTGACTAGTTAATATTGATAAGTTTAGCAATATGAAGCTGTTAAAGAACCAAGATTGCTTTGACATTCTGATTTCCTTACCTTTTGTGGTGATGGCGATCAGACGTACCAGGTTGGCAAAATATATATTTGAGTGAAGATTTTATTCAGCCAGTGGTGCTAAACAAAGTCCCTATCAAGCAAAACCAGTAGCTGTATAGTACAGCAGCTGTGCCCCACCCTTCTGTATCCCTTACATTTTTCACAAATTGCTTGCAGTGTAAGCTGGATATGTTTCATAAATTGTTTGTTTCAAATTGACTTCTGCATAATCAAATGCACTCTTTTACCATTTGTGTTTTCTCTATCAGCTAGTCTTAAAAATGAAAGTGCAGCTGTATGAATACATATGGCCTTGTTTAGCAGTTTTTGCTGGGTATATGGCTGATGTCAATTCCCTAGAAATCTTTCACTGACAAAGATTTTTATTTGTGTGAACATATAATTTAAAAAATCAGACTGACTTCTTCAATATTTTCACATTTCACTGGGTTGTAGGTTTTAGCTAAGTAATGTTGTATGAGTATGATGGAAAAGTACCAGAGAGATTATGAATGTTTTTTTATTTAGAATGGTTTATTACTAGCTACTGACCCTTCAGGTGTCTTAGGAAGTCATTGGTGCTCTTCTGGCACCACTCCATCTCCAGAGCACTCTCCCTATTTAGTATATTTAGTTAACTCTGGAAATCCTGTTTCATAGAATATTTATATGCCACTATTTAGTTTAAAACTACTGTGATAAAACTACATAGAAATGTTTTGTTGCACCAGAGTGTTGCACATCTATAATTTACTAATCCACTGCTAAATCCCTTGAAAGGATTCTTTCAATTGGCCTTCTGACCTGCAACGTTATCTCTCTAGGTCACCGAGGAATGTACTTACCTCAAGTAAGTACTGGTGTTTTCTTGAGCTTTTTCTGCTGGGACTGTACTTTTGGCCTTGTATTCAAAGATAGCACATGTACATGCCACAGAAACAAACCAAAGAACAATTTGGATCATACTGTAAATTAAACTAAATGTAAAAAAATAGAAACTCTCACTGAAAAAAAAAATTATATCATTCAGTTAAAAAGGGTGTTTGAGCTACTCAAACCTACAGAAAAGTAAAATATTTTCACAACTAGGAGAAGAATATATACATATTTTCTGAAATTCAGAACGAGAAATGGTACTTCAAAAGTATATATGTATACAAAAAGTCCTTTTCCTTTTCTCCCTTCTCTGTAATACCTCTTTTCAGTAAAATACCTGCACATGATGCTTAAATTTTTGTCCGTTACTATATCAAATGATTTCACTAGTTCTTGTCAAGTTAAGGTGCATACTGAAGTACGTGGGCTCATAAGCTCTTTGTGATTCTGCACTTGTACTTGTTTGTAAAAGAGCTAAATAGACAGCATAAGTCAAAGAAGAACAAGTTCCACCTGAGTGAAAGGCAGTGTGTGTGTCTTGGGTTGGAGCAGGAGTGTGTGTGGAGAGGTTGAGGGGGAAAGTGTCAGGGGAGAGTATTCATTTTTCTGTTTATCCTGTTGAGTTTAGCTTTTCTAGCCTGTTTTGTTAAGGTGATACAGGCTCAGAATTCTAAATAGGGAGGAAAAAGTGCATTTTGAGGAGCTAAGCATGGCATGTTTCAAGTCAGACTTTCAAAAGAATCTATACCTGCATTTTTTACAACCTGGCCATGCAGATAAATTTGAACGCTCATGTTTCCAGCCACCTGCCTGCAAGTATATACAAAGCTGTTAGAAGGTGACTATGCAAATACTTCTGTGTGCTTAGGTTACTTACAGTAGATAGATCCCTCATATGCACACTCACTACCTGTGGTTGGCACTGTCTTCTTCCTGAAGAAGAAAAGATCAAACCTGAGTCTACCGGAAAGTGGGATTTAATCGGATCAACAGTCATACTGAACTATGCGTGATTAGAAATTATTTTTTTGAACAAACTTAATTCTCTTAAAATCAGTATTTTTTAGAAATTTCATGCACTGGGAGAGATACAAGTGCCTGTGACGTGAGTCACTGGTTCTTACTGGCTTTTTGGAAAGCCAAAAGCTCCTTATTTCTTGTAAGCCCTGTGAAGAGTCTGTTAGGAAAGGTTCAGAGTAAACAGGATTATAGCATGCCAGTCTGTACCACTACTGATGAGATAAAATGGAGTTCAATTAAAGTGCAGCATCCACCATTTTACTATATGTATCCATTTGCTTTTTTTTTTTTTTTTTTTTTGACAGAAGGATAAAGATTTCTATGGAAAAAAATTACAGCCTTCAGCATTGATGGGAGTTCATTTCAAACACATTTCCTGATCACTTTGATTTGGCAGGTGCTTTTATGGGACTTACCATCCTGGGAGCATAAACCTCTCACTGCTGGCAAGAGATTTTCCCCATGCCAGCACAAGATTAGCTTTGTCTCGAAATCCCTTTCCATCCAGAGGGTTTGAAGTACATGGTTAAGGCATTTATTGGGATAAACATTTGGCACATCCCCATATCTGTCTTTTAACTAGTCAGAATGAGTTTGCAGGTAAAACATAAAACTAGCTCAATTATAGGTGCATTTCATACCAGAAGAGAATTCTGCTATCAGGAGCGGTGAAGCCATAACAAAGTTACCTTCAAATAAATGGCAGCAAGAGGAACTGTTTGGCAAAGGTGTTGATTTGGAGCTAAATAGAAATATTATTGTCTGAAAGCCAGACACTGCCTACCTGTGCCTGGGAGCTTATGCAGTGAGAGAGGGCAGAGAAGCTGCTTCACCTGCAGTGACCCTGGCTGATGCAGGAGAGAATTATCCCACCCAGCACAGCTCTGCTTCTGCCTCCCCATCCCTCCTCAGAGATTCCCCTGTTTATTCCAGCTGACACCAATAGCTTGATGGTTGTTTTCTGTGTGGTATAAGGGGGTTCACACACTTGCGCTTTTAGAGGTTGACCATCCCTCTTTTCTTAGAAAGCCTCATCGGCTTGAACCAAGAGGCACCTTAGCCACAGGACACCTTAGTGCACTTTCTCTCTTCCCTTAAAAATTAGTATTTATTGCTTGATTGATTTTAGTTGAGGTTCCATTTTCTGTCTGAAAAATGCCTACAACATCCCTCCTAACTAGAGACTGTGAAAAACACTTCAGATTTGGTGCTGTGTGATTGGGGATCCCATGTGAGCCCACTTCAAACTGCAGAAATGCAGCCTTTATACCAAGGAACAAGGTGTGCCCTAATCCACGTAGGGCTGGCAACACAGAAGACCACCTAAGTTTGAGTTCGTGGCTGTCTGCAATTCCTTTTCTTCTGTTGCATGTAGACTCAGACCAGCCATTGACCAGAGTAACCTGTTAATCCTTTGTATGTAACCCTTTATCCCTCTCTGGCATCATTCCACAGGATCAGTGATTGTATTTAGCATTGACTTCAATTAGTTTAGCAGACCTTCAAAAAGGGCAGAAATTTGAGTCCAGCGCACCAGGAAATCATTATTGTGTCAGATTGGTGGTATAGGCTGTACTTTTAATTTGCAAATGTACAAGTTCGCCAGTCTGCGTTGCAGCTGTGCACTTAAAATCTGGAATATTCAGAATACATAATAGGATATTGATCTGGAAACTAACAATTATGTGATTTTTTTTCACATTTATCTTGTGCTTGGGTCTTACAGTAGTCTGTGTGTTCAAAGCCCATGAGAACAGTGCATGACTATTGAATTTCTGCTTTGAGAAACTTAGGTGCAGCCAGATTATGCATGGCATTGGCTGTTTAGGAAGACTTCTCTTCTTCAATATAACATTATAATATGAAAAAATGTTCTAGTGCATTTACATGTGAGCTAACTTGTAGCTAAAAAATTTGATTAAGCAATGAAATCAGTTTTGTCTGCACATCTTGACAAGAACAGACGAAGTGAGCATATAAAGCATTTCTCTCAAGTCTGTAAGCTAAGAAATGTCTTAGGAAAGCAAGCATCTGAAATATACCCTAAAATGTGTGACAGTATACTCTCTAGAATTTCTGCCTAAATGAATGACTGAGATGCTTGAGAACACATTCAGCATTTTCATAATCCTTTACCAGGAATAGGTACCTATTCTGTCAACTCTGATGGTTTCTCAAGAGAAAAATTCTCTGTCTATACCTTTTACATGTTCCTTCATGGTGTCTAAAGTTAAAAATATATTCTTGAGGAAAATTGGTGTCATATGTGCACCTAAGGAACAGTGAGCAATCATTACATCCACTATTTTTCACAATATACAGACTGCAAAATAGTGAAGTGTGAAAATATTATTTTTCTTTCCTGGTAGATGTCCGTAGAAGAACAATTTATGAGTACCACAGGGTGGAGCTACAGATGTCAAAGATTACCAATCTCTCAGCTGTTGAAATGATACCTCTTCCAAGTAAGTAAAACATAACATGGGCAGGAGCTAGACCTAGGAAGAACCCCCTCCTTTCCTCTCCCAGCAACTCATATACAATTTAAAATATTCTGTTTCATCTGTGAACTTAGAATCATGGACAGATTCATTTACCCTCTCTCAGATTTATTCCCAGATGGATGATGCATTATCCAGTGTATCCTCATGTGTCTCAAGTTAGTTTATAGCTATACGGCCCCCAGTAGGTTTTGAATGAAATCTGTGCCAAATAATTTTTTCAGAAGAATTATTATATTTCCTTTAAATTTGTTTCCTCAAGAAAAAAAGAACAGTTTTCATGCTTGCAAAGGAAACACAAATTCTTCTCTATACTGTGCATCACATTGCAAAGGAGAATCCCCAAACACATTTTGCAGTTCGTCTGCCTCTTTTGTCCAGGGTAAAACTACATTGTTTAGAAATCTCTGGGTTTAAACTGCTAGCTGCACTACTGTGAAAAAACCAGCTATTTTTCTTTTTTCTAATCCAATTATAGTTTGTGCACACTTTCCTGTCAGTCTTGTTGGCTTATGTCTGAATGTTAGCAACACCAAGGAACACTGGAGCCAGGCAAGAAAGAGATTTAAGGAAATACTTAATATTAAGCAGAAAGATAAAAATTTAGCAATGAAGGTGAATGAACAGTTGTGGAAGTGGGAATACATTTACAAATGGAATACAAATGGAATCCTACAGATAAAACATACCTCTGTGCATACGGTTGTGCAATGTATTGTAATAGGCTGGTTTTAGTGTCTTATTTTGGACATGTGTAAGCCTCTTGAGTCCCTAAGTATATATTATCAGAAGGTGTATCCTTCTTTTGTGCTTTTTATGAGAATTATTTTTGAGACTAATGTAATAACTTGAGTTTGTTTATCTACATCCCAGCTTGTCTCCAGTTTACCAGCTGTGGTCCCTGTGTCACTGCCCAGATTGGTTTCAACTGCAGCTGGTGCAGTAAACTCCAAAGGTAAGAAAAAGAATTTTTCTTTTTTCCATGGGTGTGCAGCTGTGTTCAAAGGATTTCCCAAAACATTGCCCATAGGTTGTTCAGCACAAAGGGTTGTTATATTTCTGTCTTATACACATGCATTCACACGAACATACACCTCAGCTGCAACCACTAGCCACACACCTTTGTCCCGTTTCACTTCAGCAAGAAATTAGGAAAGAATGGTCAAAACCATTGTTTTCAGACTTAAGCCTTTGTTCCTATTTCCTTAACCCTACTTTAAAATCCTTTTGAAGGAGAACAAGAAGTAGAAATCATAATAAAATTCGTATTTTCTCCCTATATCCCTGGCTTCATCAAAAATAATTCAACCACATGGAGATGTGGGGTGGTAATTAACTATGAAGACATACTTGTTCTCTTAACAGCAGGGAGACAGACACATCCAAAGACTCAGAGGCTTTTCTGGTTTAACCTTTCATTACATTTCGTGGGTGTGTTGGGTCTCCTCAGCCTCTCACTACCACATTGACGAGGACAGTCAAGTGAATAGCAAGAGCAGTTTAGACTCTGTGGAACAGCTGGAGCAGAGACAGCAAAATGGAAACTCTGCAGCTGTAGGTTATCTAAAAACTTCTTCAGTCACTGACCTTCATTGACCTTCATAGCAAGAATTTATTTAACACCAGTTCTCTCACACAAAACGCGGTATCATAATGGATATTTATTACTGTTGTGTTTTTCAACCCTAGTGATTAACTTCAGAAATGTTATGTATAAAATGGATGCATAATGAAAGGAGAAAATGCCATTAGCAGTCTAAAACAGTGTAACAATTTGATACCGTGCTGAAGAACTGATAAATAGCTGATGAACATGGTACAGAATTAGGAACTTCAGGTCACTTTTATTATGTTTTCTTAAGATGCTACTCTGTTAGTAAGTCATTTGAGAAGTCACTCTGTTGTCAGTTTGTCTTGCAAAAAACTCTTGAGTGGAATTAGAGCTACATTCAATCATTTCACAGAAAACATACTAAACATCTTCAAGAGTAAGAATACTTGTAGAAAACTGCTCCAAGCAAGCATGAAGAGATCTTGCTTGCTTTAGCCAATTTCTTGATTTCAAACATTGCTTGATTCTACTTCTATTAATAAATATCGTAGCACTGAGAATCTGTTGGCTTTGGTTGAGGCAAGGTCTCTTGCTTTGTGGCCAGTGTTCTCATTTCTCTTTGGATAAACTCAATTCTAGCAGGTAAGATTTGAAGAGATGGCAAAGTTCAGACCTCTTATGAAGAACAGGCAAACCTTGAGATCCTTTGGTTTGCTCTGTAGTTTCTGAAGAACTGAGTTTCCTGAGTTCTGGAATTGCTGGAAAACCTGTTTTGCTCACTGAGGCACAAATTCACTGTGGAGAACTAAAAGAGTTTTGTCCTTCACCTTTAGGAGGAAGCAACACCAGGCACATAGTTGCACTGTGTTCCCTTCCACGTATTTAGGTGAATTTGTGGCTGCCCCTTCATAGCTGGTAAAGTGTAATTTACTGCTGAAAAATATACAGTCTTAACACATCTATTACTATTCAATTAAAGTTTGCATGAAAAAATCTTGCTTTTCATTTTTCCTGTGAAGATCACACTGCAATCAAAGATGAACCTACTGTGAGGCAGTCCTGCACTGTTTCCCAAAAACAACTGCAGCACAGTTGTGCTTTTGACAAGCTGCAGTAGATAGACTGCACAGCTTTATTGCTGTTAATTAACCCATTACTGACAGTTGTGGGACTGTCATTTCATGCAGGCTGTGTTTGGACATTGTTTGACTAGCAGCAAAAGCAGGAACTGGAGTTGATTCCTTAATAAAAGGGTGGATCCAGAAAAGAAAACTAAGATTATGCCTCTATGTGGGAATATCAGTAGTTTAAAAACAGTCATACCATCCAATTTGCATCTCTAAAGATGAGTGATATTCAGTGAGGTTTAAACAAAGAGAGAATTGTGTATAGAATCATAAAAGTTCCTAATGGAAGGATCCACTAGAGATCATCTAGTCGAACCTCCCACTCAAAGCAGCACCAGCTGTGAGATCAGACCAGTTTGCTCATGACTTTGTTCAGCTGGGTCTTGAAAAACACTGATCCTATGGTCCAGTCCCCTGAACATCTTAATTTTATACTAGATTTTACACCTTATGTTTTTAAATTGTTATTTCCTCCAGAAACATGGCTTTGGTGATGATGTCTGCCTCAGGCCCCGTTGCCTTTCTTGGCCACTCTCCTCCAGCTTCTGAAATAAGTGGCTTACTTCAACTAATTCAGTTCTACAGAGAAACAGATCTGAAATAATAAGTGAATACATATTTTGTGAAAAGAGGCAACTTGTTTTCCAAAATGTGAAGACTGAGCATTTATTTAGTTAAGGTAGTACATTACACTGCAGGATCATTGTGACCAGGACTCATTCGTGTCTCAGCTTTGACAATGTTCTCCCTCCCAGTTCTGGATATTCTTGCCTGCTTTCTAGTTCAGTGACTCTCTTCTTTTACCTTGCTATTCCTCAGCATGTTTATTCATTTTAGGGAGATACCAAAAAGCCTTATTCCATTCTCAGTGGAGATGTCTAGATCACAGGAGAGTACTCAGAATCATTTACTTCAGTACCATATTGTGGTTTTGCTCCCCTCAAAAATAAATTTGCTGTGTTAAAATGTTCTTTTTGTCCTGGTTCAAAATCATAGAGGGTGGAAAGTTGTGAGTTCTTTCATCACAGTGCTCCAGCTTTTTCTGTGTGTCACTGATCTTCAGTCACCAGCCTTGTAAATCAACCTAGACTTTTATCTCCTGTTGTGATATACATTGCTCAATGGCAGCAGAATAAAATCTGCTTGGAAAAACAAGGGAAAAGCATTACACGAAGTATTAACTTAGACATTTCAGAAGTGCCTAGAGTACAAAGAAAATTAATATTTACAGTCCAATTTCAAATGTGTGCTCATAGGAGCTTTTGCAGTGAGCAGAAGCAGATGCTTAAGAGTAATACCTGACTAGTGCTTCTAGATTGCAAAGATGACTGGACACATTGGTCTGGGAGGTGATAAACCAAAAGCTGTCTCTCTTGGCTGTAGCAAAGCCCAGGGTGGAGAAGCAATTAGCCTTTGGTGCAAAAGACTGAAGAAGGCAAGCCTGAAGAAGGCTTTGAACTTAGTAGTTACAGGTTTCCAGTGTGGCAATAATCTACTGACTACTGCTCCAATTTCTGCAGAGGGAGAATGCCTGTTTGCTAGTGAGGAGACTGTTAGGGAGCAGTGAGGGTCAGATGTGGCTGTAACAGACCGTGATGTTCCTCCTGTGGAGCCACAGTAGCACTTTGGTACTCTGAAGTGAGATCTCCCAGAGCAGACAGACTTCCGTGTGGGTAACAAGCAAACATGTATCCAGTGGGAAAAAAAATTCTCTACCAATTCTACAACCCTTTTTTCTCAACAAGTTATGTCTCAACAAGTTATGACCCCATTTAGCCAGACCAATATTGCTACCAAGAACAGCATCTTGCACACTTTTTTTTCCCCTTGCATAAAATTTAAACTATATATTGAATCAAACAGGAAGTTTATATAAAATCTGTAACTGCACAAGGAAAATTGACCAGCAGAGCCACTGCAGAATAACTGTACTCCCCCATGTGGGCAATCTGTGTTGGAATGAAAATAACTTTATTCAACAAGAGTGCGTTGTTTCCTACCTGTAACTTCAGCCCAGCTGCTGTGCAAACTCTGCAGTCTTCGGAGAGGCAGGTTCTTCTTGTAGGTGATTCAGAGCAAAATCCTCTATTCCTGTCACTCTCTACAAGCTTAAATCACAGTTTCCCTTTTCATAAGGATTCACCAAACTATCCACTCTGAAATCCAGTATGACATATGTCATACAGTTTCATCATGACTAAAGCAAAGGCACACCATTTTCTTCTGACTTCACTAGATGGAGGATCCCCCTAGGAAATACTTTTTTTTTTAACTATGTATGTTCCATAACTGTTCCATAAGTAAAACTGTTCTGTAAGTAAAAGAGACTAACTATAAATATGTAAGCTAAGATGGCATCATAGTTTTCTCCTACCCAAAGATCTATGTCTATAAAATGCCAGAAACACTTAACATCTGTCTCATAGTAGTCACCTGTGGCTGAAACTTGGATTATTTGTTCTTCATTATCTCTGACTTCCCAGCATGTAAAAACTGGGAGAATTCATTAATGTTAGATCTGCTTATATAATCTTTTCATGCTTCTGAAAATGTTTATATACTGTAGGCACTTGGTATAGCCTTCATCTTAGACATGTCATTTTCTAGGAAAGTTTTTGGAAGCTTTAAGGCAACTTTGCTGTTATATTATAGGTTCAATTCATAGAACTTGCTCGCATTACTGAAACAGTGAGTTCTCTTGGAAATATTTGAAGTTAATTGCTCAAGAAATAAATTGTGTTTATTAACTTTAAAAAAGTTGGCACTGAAATAGAAGGGAAAGGTGATGCTTAAATGATCAAGGAATTTTTAAAGGCTACCTTTATACAATGTTTTGAAAATTTTATCTTCAGATTCTGTAGATATTGATGTTTTTGTTTGGATGAACTCCAAGAAAGTCTCAGATTTTGGCAATGAAGTGATACTTATATTTCAGTGAGTTCAGAAATAAGCAGACAAAGAGCACACTTGCAATCTGTGTATGCTGGAGACTCAGGTTTTGAATGTGTCTCATGCTTCACTTCATTAACACAGGATAAAAGCATCTCCCAGGTCTTGCAACATCCCTCAGGTTTAGCATGGTACTACCATCCCAACACTGGATACAGGGAACTGGAGTACTGAAAAACTAAGGGCAAGAGCTGCAAACAGTTTAGATGATATTTTTATTCAGTTATCACTGTTGATACCTATATTCAAATTTTAAATCTTCAAAACTGGCTGCCTTATGCTAAGGCCACCTAAAAGCCCAACAGCTAGATCCACAACAGTGCTTTGCTGGCCTGACTCACTTAGGTTTTCAAGGGGAATTATGCAGAATAGAAAAGCAGTATTAAAAGTACTTTTTCACCAAACTCTGGACTTAAGTATCTAAGACCAAAAAGATCGCTAGGGCTCAAACGTTTTGTCTGAGGAAATACTTACAGTTGAGTCTAAGTAGAGCTCAGCAGTGAAGACCGAGCCCCATGAAGCTCCTTTATTCATTATGTGTGACACTGCCCTTTACACAACAGCTGTCTCACAATGATCAAAGAATCCCCTGAGGCACAGGAGATAAGTGAACTTGGGTCCTCTGAACCCAAGTCACCCCTGAAGAGTGGCCCATCAGATGTCCAGGTGCTTAAGCCTGAGCACTGAAATTTATACCCCCTTGCATGGCTCCAGTTCAGAGCAGCTCTGCTACCCTCAGGCAGTGACTGCCTGGAGACTCAGGGTCACCTCCTGCCACTGCTGTCCAGGGAGCCCTGCTGGGGGCTTTCCCAGATCTGCAAGGGAAGAGATTCAGCTCTGGGAGTCCCAGTTCAGAAAAAGATCTTGCTCATGTTAAGTGCTTAAATGCACTTTTATCCTTAAGAGTCTCTGTTTTCCAGACTATGCATCGAATAATCTGGTTTGAAATCATACCAGTTTATGGTATTGACCTATGGACTGCAAACCCCCAGTTTGAAAAGTGCCCTGGAACAGGCTGCACAAATTCCCATGTTGGACTTCCTGTGTGTAGTGATGAGCCAGGACACTCCATGCAATCTAGGCAGAGTTATTATAGAATCATAGAATCATTTAGGTTGGAAAAGACATTTAGGATCATCCAGTCCAAACATTAACCTAACACTACCAAGTCCACCACGAAACCAATTAAGGGTAGAGTAATAATTTCATGTTTCCTGGCTTGGTGGCTGGATTATTTTTTAATGAAAGTAAAAACTAGGAATCATTAAGGTTGGAAAGGATCTCTAAGATCATCAGTCTAACCATCAACCCAACACCACCATGCCCACTAAACCATGCCCCAAAGTGCCACGTCTACCCGTTTTTTGAACACTTCCAGGGATGGGGACTCCACCACCTCTCTGGGCAGCCTGTTCCAATGCTTGACCACCCTTTCAGTGAAGAAGTTTTTCCTAATATCCAACCTAAACCTCCCCTGGTGCAGCTTGAGCCCATTTCCTCTCATCCTATTGCTAACCACATGGGAGAAGAGACCAACACCCACCTCACTACAACCTCTTTTCAGGTAGTTGTAGAGAGCGATAAGGTCTCCTCTCAGCCTCCTTTTCTCGGGGCTAAACCACCCCAGTCCCCTCAGCTGCTCCTCATAAGACCTGTGCTCCAGACCCTTCACCAGCTTTGTTGCCCTTCTCTGAACACACTCCAGCAACTCAATGTCTTTCTTGTACTGAGGGGCCCAAAACTGAACACAGTATTCCAGGTGTGGCCTCATCAGTGCCCATGTCTGTGCGCACAGCTCCCAAAGCTTCTTGTACTCTTAAAACAATCCTGAGCTAAAAAGATGAAGGAATCCCATTTGTGACAGATTTCACTTCAATGCTTAATCCTGCATGCCAGCAACAGCACTAGTTCTGTAAACCAAAATGTTATGGCTGTTTTTTTATGGAATGTGTTCTGAGCAAAGTGAAAAAACGAAGCAGGGGCAGGCAATGGATGAAATCAGGACCAAAAATACTCATCAGCAGAGAGTGCAGATATATTAACATGTGAACACGTAGTAAACATCTCCTGTTGAGACATGCTTTGATCTAAGACCTTAGGTTATTTTACCAAAAGTTTGAAGTTCTTAAAAAAAAAAAAAAATCTTGAAATCTAGAAGTTTTTAACTCAGTTGTTATAAATACACTCCTCAAAAGCTCTGGAAGTTCTTCTTATGCAAAGAAATTACTATGAAGGCATAGAACTGAAGTTACTGTTGGTTTGATGGGTGAGGTAACGAGCTTGGGCATTGCAGTGCAAGGTGGCAAAACACTTAGTACAGTGAAAGGAAGGGAGAAAATATTTTTACTCCTCTCCCTACTTTCATAAGCAACCATTTGTAGAGCTCAGTTATTATTCAAATGCTCACTTTTACATAATTCTTGGTTTTAACTATTTTAATTTTCCTTGTTTGTGTGCTTTAGGGATATTACATATTTCAATTCCAAATTAAAAGATGGAAGGAAGACTTGCTGATTTATACTCAGGCTGTTCATACCCCAATGCTATTTAACTGACAGTAGTGTGCTGTTATTACAAAATTGGCCACAGTATCTTAGCCATTGAATTCCAAAATTAAAAAAAAATGAGGCATTTGTATGGATTAAGTAAACCACCAGAGGGAGCATATATAATCCAATCAGTGTAATAGATTCATATACAAATGACAAGGAAAATCTCATTTTAAATGCTTTAGAAGGGCTAGAGGTTTAAAATACAGTGTATTCTGTGAAATATATTCCATTCTATCAATGTGTATAAGTTCATGTATTTGCTCATCATACTGCTGCTTCAGGCAAAGTGAAAGAAATGTGCCCCAGATTCTGCCTGTCTCTAGAATTTGTATTCCTCTACAGCAGTTCTTTATGCTGGAGTGGTTTCATATGAAAACATGGCAGAGTCCTGACACCTGGGTCTTAACAAGCAGATTGTTGAATTAGGTCAGATTTACCCTGTGATAAATGAAAAGTAGTGTCAGTACTATTTTTCTAACTTGTATACTGTTTCTCTCCAATTATGTAGCAATCATATTGAAAATCTGAAAAGTAGAAATTCTGGCCCTTTATCAGAGTTTGCTCTGACTAAAATGCAACATATTTTTCTTCTGCTTTAAAAGTTGGAGGCAGCAATTGGATTTTTAATCAAGTGCAACAAATGTATCAAGAATGAATGTATAAATTTGTCAGCCCTGATACATTACTGATAAGAATGATACGATAACTAGATCTATACTTTATTGAGCAGAAAATTGCTCCACACCCAGCTTCTTCAAATCCTTTCCAAGCTGTTTGCTCTTAATTTGACAAGCTAATTTGAACACATGAACTGCAAGAAACTGTTAGGAAATTAGCATTCAATAATTGAGAACTTTGTATGCATGGCAAGCCTGATGGGAGAAAAGCAAGAAAAGAAAGTGGCACAGAAATGCTTAATGAACAAAGCATTTTCTCAAACCAGATTGAGCCCGGTGATGGTATTGTTTGATGAAAGAAGCCTCACAAGATCACAGTAATAGATCTTCTCAAGTGGGATGGCAGTTCTGTTTAGAAGACGGTGTAAGCTTCAGAGACCCTGAAGGTACTTTGAAAAATACATAATGGTAAAGATGTACATGGCAGTAAAATATACATACCGGTACATTTAAAAGTACTGTTATGGAACATAGATGAACCTGAGCTCTTAAAATGCTTTTATTGAAAGTTAGCCTGCAGCCAGATGAACTAACTTTTCACTGGGATTGATACATGGATAAAGAGCAGATAAATAGCCTTTCTACATTTTTTGATAAGGTTGTGGAATTTGTTAGTAGCTCGATTACATGGAATTTCTGTAATTCCCCTTGAGCACAGATTGTCTGGTACAATTTCTAAGATTAATACAAATAAACCTAGAAAGTTCAGTCTCTGAACAGAACTCTAGTGAAGGTGCAGTAGCTGTCAGAGGCTTAGGACACATCACAGCAAGACCAGCCAATTCACTAGATAGGGTATGGTACCCACTAGTGTAGAATCATCCCCTTGCCTGGTTCAAAGCTGATATCTTAAAATGGACACATACCACCTGAGAGCTATGTGGAATACTTTTTCAGGACAGAGCTTTTTCCTGCACTACTGCACAATTTTGTCTTACCAGCTTCATTCCTCAAGTTTCCTTTCTCCACACATTTTTCTGCAGTGCCCTCCTTTCTGCTCACTGATGTTCTCAGCAGCCCCAAGCTAGAGAATAAAACTATGCCTATCCTACTATTAATAGATTTGATATCTACCCAACTGAATTTAAATCCTGCTTTCATACGAAACTAGCCAATTTTCTTACAGCTGCAGCATTATTTACATACTTTTACATATGTATGCCTTGCTTTGTTTTCCTGAATAACTCAGAACAACATGAGGACAACAGTTATGCTCCTAACTGATACAGATTTTTAAGAAATGCAAGGCTGGGTTACAAAACTTTAAATTATTTCTAGAAAATGGGCAGAAGACTGCTGCAATTTTCATTACTCTGATATCATAATCTTGCTGTTGAAATATTTTCTATGAAACCCTGGACCTGAAGACTGGGAAGCATTTTGAAGTTTCTTAATCTAGCTATAAACACAGTGATTTATTTAAGCCACATCAGTTGCACTACTCATATTGTATATTTGTGTTTCTTACCATATCATTTGCCTTTCAAAATTTGAGATTGGTTTCACTAGCTATTGGGTCCCTTGCCAGAGATGTTGCTGTGTCTTCTGGGGCTTAGAAACCCTGTTCATTATTCACTCTGCAGGTTTCTGTGGTATGCAATTTTGCAACACAGCTTGGCCAAGACATAGATATCACAGTCAATACAAAAAAGACCTCTGCCTGGACTGTTTTAAGACCTTAATGCAAAGTCTGTCTCATGTAAGTCTATCAAATATGTCACATTCCTAAGGTGTTTTATTATAAATGCAGGAAGTAGTTATCAAAGATACAGAGGACCATTAAGCACTTAAATGCCATTGAGAGGAGGGAAAGTAGCCATCCACCTTGGAGAATACTTACTTTTGCTGATTAATTTGGAAGGAAGAGCACAAAATCTGTGTTTCATTTCCATGTTTAGTTTCACAGATGCACCTAAGATACCATAGTGATAAAACACTACATAAATAGGTAGGTAACACAGCTCTTTTCTGTAGAAATTTCTTTTGCAATGCTTTTACACACTAGTAACTTTTTATTCTTCATTTATTGTATTAGAACAATAAGACAAACTCAGCCTTTGGTGAGCCATTTATATCTAGAACTGCAGCTTCTGTGCCAGCCATAAATCTTTCAAGTCCCAAGAGACTTGAGTTCAGACTTAATTCTGCATTGTTTGTTTATCCTGAGTGTTATAGTCGTAATAGTGGGTATTGTCCTGCTCTGTTGAACAGGCATTGACTCTGGGATTAAACAGTCATTTGCTGGCAGAACTGCACCACATTCAGTCACACAGCTGCCCCAGACTCTTTTCTGGTTTGTTTCATTTTTACCTGTTGATTTCTTACATTGATCATAGAATCATAGAATCATAGAATGCTTTGGGTTGGAAGGGACCTTTAGAGGTCATCTAGCCCAACCCCCCTGCAAGTGAGCAGGGACAGCTTTAACCAGATCAGGTTGCTCAGAGCCCCGTCCAACCTGACCTTGAATGTTGCCAGGGATGGGGCCTCCACTGCCTCTCTGGGCAACCTGTTCCAGTGCTTCACCACCCTCATTGTAAAAAACTTCTTTCTAATGTCTAGTCTAAATCTATTCTTCTTTAGTTTAAATCCATTATTCCTTGTCCTGTCACAACAGGCCGTGTTAAAAAGATTCACCCCATCTTTCCTGTAGGCCCCCTTTAAGTACTGGAAGGTGGCAATAGGGTCTCCTCGCAGCCTTCTCTTCTCTAGGCTGAACAATCCCAACTCTCTCAGCCTGGCCTCATAGGAGAGGTGCTCCAGCCCTTGGATCATTTTGGTGGCCCTCCTCTGCACCCGCTCCAGCAGGTCCATGTCCTTCTTGTGCTGAGGGCACCAGAGCTGGATGCAGGACTCCAGGTGAGGTCTTACCAGAGCAGAGTAGAAGGGCAGAATCACCTCCCTCGACCTGCTGGCCACGCTTCTTTTGATGCAGCCCAGGACTTGGTTGGCTTTCTGGGCTGCAAGTGCACATTTGCCGGCTCATGTCCAGCTTTTCATCCACCAGTACCCCCTAGTCCTTCTTGGCAGGGCTGCTCTCAATCCCTTCCTCCCCCAGCCTGCATTGATTATCAGGGGTTGCCCCAACCCAGGTGCAGCACCTTGCACTTGGCCTTGTTGAACCTCATGAGGTTCACACAGGCCCACCTCTCCAGCTTGGCCAGGTCCCTCTGGATGACATTTCGTCCTTCTGGTGTGTCAACCGCACCACTCAGCTTGGTGTCATCTGCAAACTTGCTGAGGGTGCACTCAATCCCACTGTCTGTGTCATTGATGAAGATGTTAAATAGTACTGGTCCCAGTACAGACCCCTGAGGCACACCACTTGTCACCGGTCTCCATGTGGACATCGAGCCATTGACCACAACCCTCTGGATGTGACCATCCAGCCAATTCATATCCACTGAACAGTCCACCCATCAAACCCATATCTCTCCAATTCAGAGAGAAGGATGTTGTGGGGGAGTGTGTCAAACGCTTTACAGAAGTCCAGATAGATGACACCCATTGCTTTTCCCTTGTCTACAGATGCAGTTACTCCTTCATAGAAAGCCACTAGGTTAGTCAGGCAGGACTTGCCTTTGGTGAAGCTGTGCTGGCTGTCTCAAATTCAGACACAGAGCTTCAACAAAGTTTTGACATCTGCAGATATGAAACTCCTCTGCATAAGCACAGGTTTAAAGACAAAGGAATGCAATCAGGGTCCCAAACTTTTCTTTGGTTTTCTCACTACCGTATATCTTAACCTAAATTAATCAGGTATCATCATATCATCTTGTCTATGGCATGGTTTTTACCCTGCTTAGATTGTCTTCTTGACACTCAGGCTGTTTCTTCCACTTCTTGCATGTGTAATGTCCCAACTCAGCTCTTTTCCACACCTCTGAAATTTGCTAACTTTTCCTTAACCTAACTAACACTAATTTATCTGGAAGAGTTACCTTTATTTGCTAAACTACTGATATTTTCATCCACTTCTCTCTCTGTTGACTATCATATATAGTTTTTTATATTATTGTATGCTAACTACTGTTCCTGTGGTACTAGAAAAGTTAGAGGTAAGTTGATTGGTCTCTTCCCCTAATGTGAATAGTGATTTTTTAAATAGTTCATGGTCGCTACTCCTGAAAGCAAAGTATGGCAGGATATAAGGAGGTTCAACTTCGGAGAGAAAAACCCTCCAAAGTTCTAATATGGAAGCCAAAGGGAAAAAAAAAAAGAAAGAAAACATAAATAGGTGCTTAGTTTCTAAAGAGAGCAATTAGGCCCTACAGCAGCGGTTCTCCCGCTTTATGAGCCAAATATATAAGCAAGGTAGTCCTAATGAAATTAGTTATTTTTTGTAGTCCTAACTGAATTCTTAATCATAAAAGGTAACTAGTACTGAAACAGGTTAGTTTCATTATCTGTAGTTCCTCATTTTGTAATGTTTTTATGCATTGCTGTACATAGAGAACTGCTACTGCTATTTTGCGGTTTATCTTACCTTCTCTTCCAAAAGACTGAAATAAATCAACTTTACTGCTTACAACAGCTGGAAGACTTGGGAATTTTTTTCTTTTCAAACAATGGTGTATTAGAAAACACATAAATTAGACCAACCCGAGCTTTATGAATTCAGGACAATTTGTCAGATAAATTCAGTTACAGAAAAAGCTTCATTAATGGATTAGCAAAAATAATGATTGTGCAGTAGGTGCATTTTGTGCAATAGGCCCTCTTGGCAGAACATTAATTTAGTGAGGAACAAGGTATCAGATTTCTTCCCTTTCATGTCCAAGATGAATTTAATTTGTAGTTCCTGACTCCTTCCTTGACCGTCAGAAAATGGTATGTTCTGAGAAATGAGTTGCTGTGTATCTTTTATACAATATTTGAATGTTCATGAGACTATATTACAGAACCCAGATACCACCTAAATGGTTGAGCTAGATAATAATTTTCTCAACTGCCCCTTTCTTTCCTTATTCCAAGTGTTTATAAAAAGTGAAAGAACAGAAACTGAGAACAAAGCATTTCGGAAGACCTCCAAGTTCAGGACAGAAATTCTGGACACGTTTTCACATCTGACTCTAGGATACTTTATAGGATGAATGTCAGTGTACTTTTGTGGAATCATCAGTTTTCTTCCCTTCATGTAAACATCCAACCCATTGCATTATATGGAGAAATGTGTCTTCTGTCAATTTTGTATCTCACTCTTCATTTCCTCTGTTCTCATTACAAGGGAAATAAATAAATAAGGAATTAAATGAATCTAGTATTTTTTAACTGAATCAATGAAGAATTTTTTAATGGAAAGTTTTTGCATATATCAAATTTTCTTTTTCTTTACTTTTTCTGTTTCACTGAAATATAATGCAGAATGGCAGTCCCAGTCAGATTTGTTTAATGATCAATTCAGTGGTCGTACAAAACAGTCACTTGTACAGCTGTAGTTCATCTTCCCATACCAAATATTTTTTGACATAGAATTACTTGCAAATTAAACAGAGCCTGGGAAGCTTCCTGGGCATTGGAAAATGATTGGCTGTGCCATTAAATAGTTACAATGTTCCCTGACATGATTTCAGTCCATGCCCAGGAGCACTGTCCAGAACAGTTCACAGGCATGGTGCAGGCGTTGGACGTTGTTCCAGGGATTATTCCCAGTTGGCAGTTTATGTACAGCCTCCTTCTTTTCAAGGTTGAGAGAGTTTGCTTGTTCAGGCACAGGCCATTCTGTGCCAGCAGTCTTCACTGCCAGGGAACATTTCTGGGCATGTTTATTTTACTAGTATAGAAAGAGCCAGAATGATCACAATAGTCTTAACTGCTTTCCAGAAGTGCTAACCTCTTATGGTTGTAGTCCTCAATATAACTTGAGCATCACTGAAATCATATTTGTCTTGTAGCCTGCTAGATATTACTCTTTAAAGAATGGCCATAAATGAAAAGACTCCTTTTGTTAGTATAATATTTTAAATTTTACGTATTGCTATACACATACTCCTATGTAATGTTGCTAGAAATTTTTATTTAGACAAATCTGAAATCTGCATGTCTCTTCCTAAAATTTGGATAATCTGAGATTAAGACCTGCTAACGCAAACTGTTCAATTTCTCAGCATAGTCTACTAATTCTCTACATATTCTCTATATTCTCTATATATTTTATCAATTGTTCCAGTCACCTAAACTGTGGGGACTCTGTAACATTTACCTGTAGGAGATGTTTCCAATTTCAGGGAAATAAACAATTTTTTCTTGGTATTCTTCCTAAATATCAAGGCTTTTTTGTGCACCATTACATCTTTAGTTCCCCCTATATTCAGGTCTATTAACTCTTCCATTATCTGCATTATTATATAGCATTAATGAAACAACTTGCTTCCCACCAGATATCACAACAAATATTAATACATAGAATTAATGAAGAAATTGATGAGCCCCAACTCTTCTGTAATTCTTTGGTAATCTGTTTTGCAGACTGTTCTTGCTCAATGTTGACTTCAGAATTTGACTCACTTTTAGAGAAAAAAATTAGATGCAAGTAGAATACTAATTTGGGAAACAAATAACTTTATGAACTTTAAGTTCCTTTGAACATAACCAGTTACAGGATGATTCATGTCTTTCTTTTCTTTTGCTCTCTAGCTGAAGAATTCACTGAGCCTTTACAAGCAGGTGTTTTTCTTAACCCTAATTCATCCATACTTTCCACAAATGCAGTAGTATGAATATGCCGTTTCAAAACTGTGTATGTTCTTTTTGCAGAATGCTCTCCTGTTTTGTTGGCATACCTTTATAAACATATAAACATAGAATCATAGAATCGTTTAGGTTGGAAAAGTCCTTTAATGTCATCCAGTCCAACCATTAACCTAACACTACCAAGTCCACACTAAACCAATTAAGGGTAGACTAAACCATGTCCCCAAGTGCCACGTCTACCCGTTTTTTGAACGCTTCCAGGGATGGTGACTCCACCACTTCTCTGGGCAGCTTGTTCCAATGCTTGACTACTCTTTCCATGAAGAAATTTTTCCTAATATCCAATCTAAACCTCGCTGGCGCAGCTTGAGCCCATTTCCTCTTGTCCTGTTGGCTTATGTAGAGTCAGTTTAGCACATTATGCCTCCTCTTGTCATAGATCCTGCTACCTTTGACTTCTTACTCTTTTTAAATTTGTGAATGGGATATAACAGGAGCAGTAACCTGGTCTAACCAAAACATCTCTGCACTTCTCTTTCTAGCAGCTCAGATGCTGATGCCCACTAGTACTGAAACAGCCGTGTTATGTATTGCACTACTACTGGGGGTTCATGTGTGATAACAGAAATGTGAACAGCCCTATTTTGTGCTATCTCTAAGCACCAGGCCACTTTCATCCTGCCCCAAGGATTCTACTACTTGTTAATGTTATCAGTGGTTTTTTTGTAAAGGAGCAAAATCCCAGTAAAAGTATATGAATAAAAAAGGGAGCTTGGCCAATATGTGAATGAGATCCGTGCCTTGGTGCATGTTGCTCAAGACATGGTGTTTTTCAATACAGTTCCCAGTTCTACAATTCATATGTCTGGGAGTACTATGGGAAGCATAGGAGCCGTGAATTAGTGTATGCTCGTCTGGTTTTCAGAAAATCTGGGCTTAACTCCAGGTTCTGCTACGGAACTCTGTGTTATCTCAGCTGAATCATTTCATGTCTCCTGTGCTCTATTTCCTCATCTCTAAAGTGGAAAAGGAAATATTTTCTGCAAAGGTGACCTTCATATTTTTATTTCAAAAACAAGAGACAAAGCAATGGGTATGTGAGGCTAACTGTACTTCTGAGGTTGTCAGTATAAAGCATTATAAAGCAGTTTTCAAAATATAGCTGGCAACTCACTTTTATTTATTTAACCAGAAGGGAATGTAATGTGTAATATTGGGAAAAAAAGTGTAAGATCGTGGGAGCATCCACCCTAAAATTGAAAAGATCATTTTCAATACTCAAAGATAGAAAATAGTTCAGACAATCATGTAAAGGTGAGAAAGGGGAGTTAATTGTGCTAGTCGGGATCATTGAGTACATGCGGTAGCACTTCAGACCTCTTTGCCTCTGACACCAAGTAATTTGTTGTGTGCAAAACAAGTAGCAATGCCAACAGATCAGAATTCTCTGCTAACTTCTGTTGCTGTTAGCTCTTTATACCCACTTTGTGCAGGTATAAATGCACAAAGTCAAAGGCAGTGGAGAATGTAATCTAGTATCAGAGACTAATTTCAGCATGGCTCCTTCCCTGATATTATTTTCTGCTGATTCTGTTGGAAATTCTGATACCATAATCTCATAAATTTGACTCTAGGGCCTCCTCTTACACTTTCTTTTTCTTTCCAGTTATTCAAAGCAGAGCATTTAGCAAAAGGTTCTTTTTTATTCTTTATCTGCTTTTCAGCATGTTTCCTTTGTTGTTGTAACTGACATTAAGATTCTAGAAAATATCCTCCTATTCTTCTTTAATCAGGACTCTGCCAAGTCTCATTTTAACTAGGATTTTTTCCTTTCTTTCTAGTTGAATTGGGAAAAAAAAAAACAAACTTAACTTCTTTTAGCCCACTTTTATTCTTAGGCTCTTCAAACAGCAAGAATTCCCTGTGGGAGTCCTTATTTCCTACTGCCTATTCACATGTTGTGTCAGAGTTACAAATATCAAGTCTTACTCATATGCAGTCTCTTTTACTGTAAACCAGCTTTTTTAAACACCTTTTCACTTCTGTCTTTACAGAGAGTACTTTACAGAACATGTAGCTATAATTTTCCAAACTTTCTGTCTCATAAAATTGTGGAACCATCATCAGGTTGAAGGTTGCCTGCTGAAATTTATGCCACTCTCCGATCCTCCTTATCATCATCTGAATGTTGGAAATTTTGAGAGGCACACAATGTTAAGACAATGATGGAATTCAGTGTTGCAGACATAAGACAATGATGGAATTCAGTGTTGCAGACACAGATATGCTGCATCAAGTATTAACTGTGTCTTAGTAGTTATGTTTTAATTTTTCATAAATATTAGGATAGTACAGGCTGTTTGTAGTGCTGTATGTTTAAAATCCTTGTATTAAGCAAATCATCTTAGCTATTCTTACCTTATAATAGCAAGGTGGGAGCAAATCCTCTTCTAACAATTCAAATAGTCATCCTATTCTGAAGTGCAGTTTAATTAAGCAATATGTTTAAGTAAAGGATAAATATAGACAATACATTTATGTTTGAATTCAGATATATGCTTAGGTGTATTGAGCTAGATGCTAAGAACAAATGCCATTCAAATACCTTACAAATTCATACCACAGTCACTCACAGTGACACCACATGAACTTCATAAGCGCTTCGAGCTGTGATGAAGTTCTGCATTTGTCACAAGGCAAAGTGGAAAATAACAAAGGGAGGAAAATGCAGTCTTTTCCCAGACAGCACAGTGTGACAAGAAAGTAATATTCAAAGGATGGAGGAACCGAAATGGAGTCTGTTCTGTGGTAAAGGGAGGCAAAGCCAGACTGAGCACAAAGATAGTGTTTTTTTCCTCCAAAAATCACTCTATGATTAGGGGTTTTTTCAGTTGGACAGACACAAAGTTCAAGGCTTCCAGTATTTTTATTTTTTTTTTAATATTTTTAATATATATATTTATTTTTATATTTTACTTCCCATCTCCCTCAGCTTTGAAAGAAATTTCACTTCTAAATGTTCTCATTCTTTTTTTTAGTAATTCAAACAACCCAGCAAGTGTCTTAATCTTTTCCTAATGTGACGGGCCTTCCTTAGTGGTAAAAGGCAGAAAAGAATTCTGTCTGTTCAATTTTCTGTTTAATTTTCCAGGTTAACCTTTTATTTAGAGAAGTTAATAAACATTTCGACTAAGCTGAGAAATTACATGGTATTTAAGAAATCATTTCAGATTTCTGAAATGCCCTTCAATTCCCAGAAATCCATTCTTCATATGCTGTTACAGATATCCTAGGGGGGGGAAAAAAAAAAAACAAACCCTAGGGAGTAGTTGGTTTAAAGGACACGTGTTGTGCATTCTAATGCTCTTGATTGTTTTATACCAGCTCAACCTAGTGAAAAGATTTTTCCATCCAGACTTTGTCCCTTTCCTTCCTCATAATTTTCCATTATGTTTTTAGCTTTTACAGGTTAAACCTTGATGAATTTTCTGTATACAGGGTATCTGATTTATTATTAGTAGTAGTAATCCTCATTGAACTATCTTAAAAGAGAAGAAGCAAAGCATTTCAGCTCATGCACTGAATGGACACTTCTTGTAATTTAAATATTCTCTGCCAAATAGAGGTAAATGGCATCTGGTAGATGTGATGACATCTCCATCTCTTTTCTGCCTACGTATAGTTCACTGAAAGCATTCTGACATCTTTCTTATTACCCAGATTCAGCTGCATTAATTATACCAAATCATCATTGCTATACATGCAGAGACTTTAATTCTCCCTTTGCTCCCTGAACCAGTACTCCCAAGTTCCACACAAATCCTGGAATTCCTTACATTTCATGAATGTCCCTATTCTCATTTCCTAGAACATCTTTGTTATTGCTTTGCTAGGAGCTGATTTTGGTCATCACTTGAAAATTAAGTTGTTAGAAAATGGCCATATTGACAGATGGCATACATGGCATAGCTAATCAAATCTGCTCCAATGTTTTAATGGCAGCAGGGAATTATCACCATGCTACTAGATGAAGGTCTTAAAAATGCAGTCGGTAGAGCGGGTGGTGCACTGAAATGACAGTTCCCAGAATTCTAACTAAACAACAGAGCAGTGATAGTATCCGCTATGCTATGACACAGCAAAGATAGTATCTGCTACAGCTGGCATCTTCTTGATATATGCCTCGAAGAAGTTCACAAACAGGCTTGCTTGGAGCCTATCTTGTTCCTGATAAAGCTGCTTTCTGATAATATTGTTTGGATTCACCATTGCATCAATAGAAAATTGCAGTCAGGACCCTAAATTTTAGGAAAGCAAACTTCCAGCTCTTCAAGGAGTTAGTCAGAAGGACCCCCTGGGAGACAGTCCTCAGGGACAGGGGAACGGAACAGAGTTGGCAGATCTTTAAGGACACCTTCCATAGAGCACAAAAGCTATCAGTCCCCAAGTGTAAAAAGTCAGGCAAGGAAGGGAAGAGACCAGCATGGCTGAGTTGAGACCTGCTGGGCAAACTAAAGAGTAAGAGGGAACTGCACAGGCACTGGAAGCAGGGACAGGTGTCCTGGTGGGAATACAGGGAAACGGCCCGGTTGTGTAGGGAGGAGGTCAGGAAGGCCAAGGCGAGGATGGAGTTGAATTTGGCAAGGGATGTAAAGAATAACAAGAAGGACTTCTACAGGTATATCAACCAGAAAAGGAAGGTTAAAGAAAGCGTACCCCCCTTGATGAACAAGAAAGGCGAACTTGTATCAACAGATGAGGAGAAGGTTGAGGTACTCAACAACTTCTTTGCCTCGGTCTTCACCGGCAAGCTCTCTCCTCACCCCTCCTGAATTGATGGATCAAAAGATGGGGACCAAGGGGGTAAAGCCCCTCCCACTGTAAGGGAAGATCAAGTTCGAGACCACCTGAAGAGCCTCAATGTACACAAGTCTATGGGACCTGATGAGATGCATCCCAGAGTCCTGAGGGAATTGGCTGATGTGGTTGCCAAGCCACCCTCCATGATATTTGAAAAGTCATGGCAGTCAGGTGAAGTCCCTGGTGACTGGAAGAAGGGAAATGTTGCGCCCATTTTTAAAAAGGGAAGAAAGGAGGACCCTGGGAACTATCGACCTGTCAGCCTCACCTCTGTGCCTGGGAAGATGATGGAACAGATCCTCCTAGAAGCTATGCTCAAGCACATGGAGGACAGGGAGGTGATTCGAGACAGCCAGCACAGCTTCACCAAAGGCAAGTCCTGCCTGACCAACCTAGTGGCTTTCTATGAAGGAGTAACTGCATTAGTGGACAAGGGAAAAGCAATGGATGTAATCTATTTGGATTTCTGTAAAGCATTTGACACACTCCCCCACAACATCCTTCTCTCTGAATTGGAGAGATATGGGTTTGATGGGTGGACTGTTCGGTGGTTGAGGAATTGGTTGGATGGTTGCATCCAGAGGGTAGTGGTCAGTGGCTCAATGTCCAGATGGAGATCGGCGACAAGTGGTGTCCCTCAGGGGTCTGTACTGGGACCGGTACTGTTTAATATCTTCATCAATGACATAGTGGGATTGAGTGCACCCTCAGCAAGTTTGCAGATGACACCAAGCTGAGCAGTATGGTTGACACAGCTGAGGGACAGGATGCCATCCAAAGGGACCTGGCCAAGCTGGAGAGGTGGGCCTGTGTCAACCTCATGAGGTTCAACAAGGCCAAGTGCAAGGTGCTGCACCTGGGTTGGGGCAACCCCTGGTATCAATGCAGGCTGGGGGAGGAAGGGATTGAGAGCAGCCCTGCCAAGAAGGACTAGGGGGTACTGGTGGATGAAAAGCTGGACATGAGCTGGCAAATGTGCACTTGCAGCCCAGAAAGCCAACCAAGTCCTGGGCTTCATCAAAAGAAGCGTGGCCAGCAGGTCAAGGGAGGTGATTCTGCCCTTCTACTCTGCTCTGGTAAGACCTCACCTGGAGTCCCGTGTCCAGCTCTGGTGCCCTCAGCACAAGAAGGACATGGACCTGCTGGAGCGGGTGCAGAGGAGGGCCACCAAAATGATCCAAGGGCTGGAGCACCTCTCCTATGAGGCCAGGCTGAGAGAGTTGGGATTGTTCAGCCTAGAGAAGAGAAGGCTGCGAGGAGACCCTATTGCCACCTTCCAGTACTTAAAGGGGGCCTACAGGAAAGATGGGGTGAATCTTTTTAACACGGCCTGTTGTGACAGGACAAGGAATAATGGATTTAAACTAAAGAAGAATAGATTTAGACTAGACATTAGAAAGAAGTTTTTTACAATGAGGGTGGTGAAGCACTGGAACAGGTTGCCCAGAGAGGTAGTGGAGACCCCATCCCTGGCAACATTCAAGGTCAGGTTGGATGGGGCTCTGAGCAACCTGATCTGGTTAAAGCTGTCCCTGCTCACTGCAGGGGGGTTGGGCTAGGTGACCTCTAAAGGTCCCTTCCAACCCAAAGCATTCTGATTCTATGAAAATCTTAAATAAACAGTGTCCAGGGTTTAATGTATTTTTCTTTAAGGTAGGGTCATCTGAAGAGTGTTTCAGATGTTTGAAAGAGCCTTTCCAAGTCCTTGCATGTTGCATTCAACTTTTGGCAGTTTGTTAATTCCTGGGGAAAAATCAACCCCAGCAATGTTACTTGCCACCGTCTTTCAGTAGTTTCTCAGAAAAGACTTAAGAACTGTAAATGAATGCACCTGGGATAAGCTTTTATTCATTTAATCTTTGGAGCCTTAAGTTTGACACCGTTTACATACAAGATAAAATCTAACATAAAAGGTCATTAATCCCTACTAGGTCTAAGTACAGTTGGTTTTGAATTAGCATGGATATGTAACTGCAGTAATTTCCTCTATTGTAGGAATTTATGGAGTGGCTTGATGTCATGTCTAAACATTGGGTTTGATTTTCAGACATCCAGAATATCCTCAAACCCATTAGATTTTATCCAGAGCAGTATGACTGAAATGTAACGTGTTTGTGAGTATTCAGTACATCTGAAAATTAGTCCAGTTCTCTTTCAAGATGGGCACAGGAGTTGCTAATGAAGCACTTCAAACTTTAGAGAAAAGTAGGAGAGACTGAGACTTAAAAAAAAAAATGTTCTATTTGTACCTGGAATGTCACATCATCATTTCTTTCTGCTTAGCAAGGTCCTCCTTGTTCTCGCAAACATTCATGGAGACAGAACACCCCAAAGGTGAGGAGGCAGCACTGAGCTCCCAACATAGCACTGATTCACTCACCCTTCAGCAAGAAGAAAAAACTTTTTATGGTAGACTTTATTCCCATGCATTGGGAAGAAGGTCTCTGTATTTCTCTGGAATACATTTCTGGTTTGGGCATGTTTTTTCATCACTGCAATAGGGTTTTGGGAAAGTCGGTTGCTATAGAGTGAGTGATAACTGACACCTGTTAGGGTTGGGGTATTTTTTTAGTAACATTGCAAATGATGAGAAGTGGATCACTGCAAGTACAAATAACAAGAGAATCAATATTTTCTCAAAATCTTTTGCCAAAGATATTGTAGATTCTGCTCAAAATAACTATATGGAGAAGTTTATTATCCCAAGTGTGTTGTTAACATTGTTTACATCCTCTTGTAACATCCTCTCCTACTATAAAAATGATTCCACTGTTCCATTCTTTCAAATGCACCTGTTTACCTCGGTTGAAGTAGGGTAGTATTTGGCATGTCTTGGCATCTTTCAGTTCATTGAGAACAAAAAATGACCCCATAAATACAGCTAACCATAACAGTGGCCTTATTTGCTTGCCTAGTCTTATTAAAAGACAGTGAGAAAGATATTTGCTATACAGTCAGGTAAGTTATGACCATGGATGCCAAATGACATCATCCTGTCTAATAACAAAATACTACAGGAAATGAATGCAGAAAACAAAAAACAAAACCAAAATAATTTAAAAACCCTAACTGGGAGAATCTCTTTCAAAGTTGGACATCATGGTTTAGTTATTTGCTTGCCATATTAATGCTTTCTGTTTGTAATGCTACATGTTGTCTAGGAAACCCTAAGTTACTGTATAAACACTAATAATACTCCTGTGAGATGGGGATTGCCAGGGGAATCATTATGTTAAAGTGTTACAAGTTGCTTTAAAATTTCTTCGCTACCTATTGCAATCGAGAAAGGATATTGCAAGCAGGTTATTAAACTCACCTAATTTGAGAAGAAATATACATGCAACAAGTTTTCTGCAGCTAGTGAGCAGGTAGAAGCAGCTGTATAGTATTCTCTAATTGTCATGAATTCTGTTCAGAGGAGCTGTTATCTGTATTCTGTGAATGTTCATTGCATCGTTATATGTATATCTTCATGTCTCAGATCACCTTGCCTCATAAAAGCGGTGACTGGTTCAGTACATCCTTTGTGGGATTAAATTTGCCTGGCTAAGAAGTCGGGACAGAAATAATTAAACCAATTTACATCCATATGGCTGACATCAAACTTAAAAATGCTATGGCTCAGTGCAGTCTTAAGAATAATTGTCCAGTGGAAGAGAGACATTCCTATTTAAAAACTAAATAAAAAAACCCAACCCACCTAAAATAATAACTCATTCATTGAAATGCCTTTCACTGAAGTGGATTAAATGATTGACTCATATTGCAAGCAACAGCCTCTTGAATAAAAGTAATAACACATAAATCATACGGATTTTAAAATAAATCACATAATTTACTTATTCTCTCTGTCATTCTCTTCTCTTCCTCTCCCTTCCATTCTTGTTTTTCTCCTATTTCCATCTGGACTTCTATCTATTTCACCATTTAAAGATGCTCCAGTGGATTTGACCGTCACCGGCAAGATTGGGTAGACAGTGGCTGCCCTGAAGAGGTATGTGAGTAGTTTACACCCTTAGCCCATCAGAGGCCATTTATATACTTATGATGCTTTTGATCAAATTCTTCATATTATGAAGCATGGTTTCAAGGCCAAAGACCTGCTATATTTATCTTTATCATTCAGTGGAAATGCTGTAAGATATAATAAAGAAAAATAGGCTGAGCAATTTCACTCCCCATTTCAGGGAATAAAATGGACACAAAATAAAAACTTTATCTCTGAGAAAATACTTTAAATACAAAATAAAAATACCAGAAAGCCTGCCCCAAAACAATGTCCCTGCACTGTTTTTCTCTTAGATCTCTGACTCTTGCCAGAAAAGGGGAAGGAACTGTGATGTTCCTCATCTCAGAAAACCCTCTGCCAGAGATGTCTCAAGTGAAAAGCAGGCATTGCATGTATTGCATTTTTGTTATGAAATCTGGCCAAATCATTTAGTACAGAAGAAATTACATAGGTGAATTCAGAGATATTTAAAAAAAAAAAAAAATACAGCTACAAGACATTTGGATGTCCTTTCCTGGAGAGGCAATGAGAGAATGAGAAAGATATCTGCATGTGGTAATGATGGACTGTCAAACAGGGACTACGGGCCTCCTCTAAAAGAGGTACTTAGGCTACTCCTGGACCAGAGCAGTTCATTTTGAAGACACATATATAAATATCTTACTGCTGGTTCTTTCCCAATGTCCTCCCTTTAGAAGGCTTTTTCATTTGAGGGTTCTTTTTTCTTGTTGTTTTTTTCATTTGGGGAGTGTAGTAATAGGAACAAATTAATTTATGACACTTTTTAATCTCCTGATGGCCATAAAAAAGCAGTTACTTTTCCATTTTGGCCGAAGGGGCTAAATTCTGTCATGAGTTTCACCAATATAGCCGTTCTGAAGTGTAATGCCAGGTGAAACTGGGGTCAAAATGTAGCCCCAAGTATCTAGTTAGAAAAGCACTTTCTGTTTTATTCTCAGTGGAAGCAAAGAGAAGTAATGATGTAAATCCAGTCTGATGGAAGAAATTTTTTTTCTTACAACTGTAATTGCAAAATAACTGCGTCCTACATACTGCCTTGTTACATGGGCTTGAAGATTCAGCTTTGCAATTTGTAAACTGATGATTTAAGAATGGAATTTCTGTGAGATTTTTTGTCTGTGGAGGACAGCCTTTTCAAGAACATAAAATAAAAGTTACTGGGAGTATTTATTGTTATAGTGCACAACCTTTATACTGCTTTAACCCAGATTATAATTAGCTAGGACTCACTTGTGCCTATAGATGAAGTTATCCAAAAACTGCCTTCTGCTTGACAGTAGCATCCCATTCTGTTTCTCCCTTCTTGTTTCAACTCAACTAGTGCTCCAAGGCTTAGTACATGATCTGAGAGGAAATTATTGATACACTAAGTGTATCTGAGAAACTAATAGTTTGATTTGCACAGTTTCAAGCTACTTGATTGCTGCTGACAGTCCATCTTTCAGGCTCTCTGGAGTAGAAGCAACAGCTGACTTAGTATCTTCCAGAATGATGCCTGAGCTGACGGCTGGAGTTCAATGAAGGATCAATAATTAGCACACAGAGGTTAATTTTAGATGCATTCATTCCCGAGGATGAATAATGAAGATTCTCATAGTAACGTATCCTTCTTTGTAATACAGCATTTGAGCTAAATTTGTATTAAATTGCATGAGTGAAATTAACAGTGGTTTTCAAGCTAAAACATGAAGAAATTTAAAGAATAGTTATACTGCAGGTACTGATACATTTTTTTAATGTAATACATTGTTTCTTGTAAAACAAAGGACAATAAATTACCTATACATATTAAAAGAAAGACAACACCCACTGGGTTTTTGACAGCCAGATCTCAATAAAATGAACAGGCTTTGCGGGATTCCACTTCTCATTAAAATGAATGGGGACAGCAGGAGTTACAGGCAGTTCCAGTATTTGCTGCTAGTTAATTGGATGTATTTTCCTGCAAAACTGTGTGATCCGTAAAAGAAAATATTCATTACACCTGCAGAATTTTAAAAGAGTCCAGAAATTAAAAAAAAAAAAGACTCAAGATTTGTATTGAAATAGTTGCCCATGAAAATAAAAGTTAAATTATTATATGATGGTGACTATTATTTCTGGTGTACTAATCTAATATAATAATTTGTATGATTATTATAATTTATAGTTCATACTACTTATATTTTATATAATCATTTTATATTATATACACATAGAATACATTACATTTTAATATTATATAGAATTAACAGGCATATAATGCATGTGTGGTATATGAATATCCTATAGGCTGAATACATGCACATATTTTACACATATATGGATATTCTTTTGTGGTAACTGCATGTAAAGCCTAATTAAATGTTCCAGTTAACTACACATTACTCACTATGAAGCTACAATTTAATTCCCGCATGTCTTTTTCAATATGTGTTACGGCACCCAGACCAATGGCAGTAAGCGTTCACAATAGAACAGTGAAAATTTGAATGATAATCTTAGATGTTAAAATCTGATTGGGGAAAATAACATGCTTGACATTCAGGGATGACTTTGAAGCCTTGTCATTAACAACTGAGTGCTGTAAGTTTTGCAGCTAAATGAGAAATATATGTTGCTGAATACTGTGTAGGGCACTTCAAATGAAAAAAAAAAAAAAAAGAAAAAGCTCTTGAAATTCCTTGATTCAGTGTTTCCATTGTCATTCTTTTTATCCTGACAGCTTGTCCATGCTTAAATTCTTCATTCAGTGAGTCTCCACTGAGAATTAATTTTCTCTTCTTGGTTTTTGTTGTTTCCCAACAGTCAAAAGATAAGATTTGTGACAAGAATATAGACACAACTGAAACACCTCCATACTCCACCACCACCCTTCTGCCAACCACCACAAAGTTCAGAGTTTTAACAACCACCAGAGGATCCACCACTTCCCACCTGCCAACTAGCTTGCCCACAGAAGGTGAAGTGTATACACTGCATTATTCTGTAGTGCAAACATGTCATTTACAAGTCTAAAAGAAATTTATTTCCTTTAAGTATGTGTTCATATGTTGACCTTTTCTCTTTGGGGCATTGGAAAGAGTGGGGAATTGCTGTCAAGGCAATATCTGCTACTGCTTTTCAATTGCAACTTGTTCTCGCAACAGTAAGGTGCAAAGGGGATGAGCGCTGCAGGAGGGGACAGTGCTGGGGTCACACAGACAAGCCAGGCAGACTTCTGGAGAACTTGTGGTTACAATTGTTTGTGTTCTTTTAACCATCAGGCCATAGTCCAAAACCTGTTAAAATAGTAGGTGGAGAGGGCCCTGCTAAAGTTAGTGAAGAAACTCCCATCAGAGACGTAATGAATCTTGAATCCCTTTAGGTATTCTGTGTAGCCAGGTGAAAATTAGAGATAAACCAAATTAAAAACATCTTTGAAATTTGCCTGTTTACTTTTTTCCAGTTAGTTGCCACTGTTCTTTTCATGTAGTGCTCACTGTTGTGAAATAGTTTCTATAGGCTTCTGAACCGAATTAACTGGGTAAGTGATGGTGTGTCAGTTCTTACCCTTGTTCCACTCTGCTTAAATCTTGCCTTTCTGTGGTTGAGATATCCTGCTTTCCTGCTTCTGGGGAAAATTCAGCTAACCCAGAGTAATCAAATAGCATCTTAGCATCTATAAAAGTGGGGGGAGGGGGAGTTTTCTGTTGGAATTGTATGTTAACACAAGAAAAGGTACCAGGTACAGGCAGATTTCTTAAGTGGCCTGTGACAGGCAAATTTGGACTGAAGGCGTTTCAAGGTGGGAATCTACTGATAAGAAAGGCTGGTTTTGTTTGCAGCAAGAGAAGTTTAGAAACTGTCGGTGCAGGATTTGGACTGCATTAGCAGCATTACTCCCTGGCATTTTGTTCATTAAAGCTCACAGCAAGAAGAGGAATATGGAAATAAATAGGACTTTAAACTTGTAGACCTTTTCATGATTCTTAGAAGAGAAACTACGTCATTGTTTTATTTTGTTGTCATATGTTGGTTCATATAGTCCTTAATATGATAGAATGCTCAAGCTATGTATGAACATGTGACATAAATGAATTGTTTGTAAGTGTTATGAGACAGACCCTTATTTACCAGTATTTGAATCCTCCTTTACACTGTAACACTCTCATAAACGTTTTTTAGTAGTAAGGAATTAAAGCGTTGCTCAGCATAAGAACACCACAATCTAATTTTCATTGAGTTGAGTACCAAATAACTTTCTAATTGTGAAATTTCTTTGACATTAGCAAGTCATTCCTAAAAATGAGTCATGACCTAGAAAAATGCATTTGCCAACAACTAACTTTGAATTTCCTTTATAGATGACACCAAGATAGCGCTGCACCTAAAAGACAATGGAGGTAAGAGGTGATTTTTTTGTCTGTAAATAATGTCAGTAGTTTGTCAAATTATACTCCACTGAACTTCATTAATCAAAATCAGATTGTAGAAATAGCTTTTACCAGACTCTCAGAGGATTTCAGTCTTCCACACCTATGTCGAAGAGCAGCAGGGCAAATAAGCTTAGCAACTGCTTAGTAAATTAAATATTTACAGCTCTCTGTATAGCTCTTTAATAAAACAGCAGGTTTAAATAACTTCCAAATATGGACATATTAAGTCATTTTTAACTGTATTAATACATTTAACTGTATTATAATAATACAGTATTTATTTAACTGTATTAAGAGAGGATATGATGCTAGTTCTAAATAGTAATATTGTGTTATAAACTCATTCATAGTAGTGAATTATTACATGACATTTTGTTAAACTTATCCATTTTTTATCCGTGTCTCTGTACTAGCAGAGATCCTGTATTTCTCCACACACATTCCCTGTGCAAGTTAATAAGATCACCTTGTCTTACTGATAAAGGCCTCTGTTAAATGAGGCTCTGCAGGGGACTGCTTTTGTCACCTTCTTTGTGGGTTCAAGGATTGAGACTTGAGGTTTGTTCCTTCTCCCTTTGAAGTTGATGAGAATTTTGCTATTAGTTAGAATAGGACTGGGTCATTAGATGCAGGCTGCATCTGTAATCACTGCCTATGCAGAGCTTGCTGAGGAGAAAGGAAAGATTTAGGTTGATTTCTGTGGGCTTCGGAATGGTCTATCAAAGCAGAGGATGATTTGCTGAGTAATTTGAAATAAATCATATTTCTTCGGATATAGAGGGGAATATTATTGCCTTTGACTGCCTTTCCTCCGGGCAGGGAGCACTGAGCTTCCCTCAGAGGCAGAGGAACTGGCAGCAAGCATGGCAGCAAGCATGGGCAGGGCGCAGGGTGATTCCAGCAGCTCAGGGGCAGCAGCTGGCAGCAGCCACAGAGTAGTGACCATCAGCCAAGTCTGCAGTGACGAGGCAGGTCCAGGGTCAAGGCAGGAAGCCAGGTTGGCAAGGCAAGGCTGGGAGCGGTAAGGGAGCTTGCAAGGCACAGCAGCCAGCAGCACAGCTCAGGCAAGGACCAAAGGAAACAGCTCCCATCAGCAGTCCCAGAGAAGGTGAGGTGATGAACCAGCTCCATACAAGGAGTCAGACTGTCAGCAAAAAGTGATGGGGCCAGAGATAAGGCTACAACACAACTCCGAGGTCCCTCCAAGGAGACAAGGCCAGGGACAGGACTGGAGACAAGCTACCTTCAGCATAGATCCAAGGCTGGCCCCGGAGACAAGATCAAAGATGGGGCTGACTACCAGTTCACTTACAGCATAGTCTAGACTTGGGCTTGAGCTTACATGCAGTCCCCAACCCCATGGGCAGGGGTCGCAGGTGCGGTGGGTCAGGTCAGCTGAAGCATAGTGGTCTCTCAGGGCTCTCACAGAGAATAGTTCTTTTTTTAAAAACAAGGTGTGCAGATGCCACTTAGCATTTTGGTCTGTTTTCCTGTTGTTTGTTTTTCAGTAATATTCAGCCATTATTTTCTCCATCCCTCCAATTAGAGCTCTTTCCCACAGGAGGCAGTTGCCATCCCTTTCCTCACCAGTTGCTCCTCTGTCATTTTGCTGTCACTAACCACAGCATAGCTGGTCACATGCAGTACTGGGCATTGAACTGTCGTGCATTTGTTGGCAGTGTTGTTTGACATGGCTTTGACACATAAGTGGTCCCTTGGAATAAGGTCATCTATAAACTCAGGGCAGTACTTTTAGGCATCTTGTCTACAGAAATGTCCCTGAACCTTTCTTTCTCTTATTCTTCTTGAAATCAAATTGCTTTTTATTTTGCTGTGAGAAGTGCCTCAGTGCTCTTAAAGATCAATAGACAAGGTGAATCAGTCAGCACTTCACTCTCCTGTTTCATGTCTGCTCTGTACATGAGGCACATTCCCAGCTGAGCTCCATGGCAGGTGGCTGGTCTGGGACCAGGCGGCTCTCCATCTTGAGCATCTCATGAACAGCTCAGAATAGTACGCTGTTATATAAAAAATAATTCAAAAGGTGGGCTTCATAAAAACATTTTCCAGGTTTCTTTTGGTTTTGGAATTGCAACAGGATTATTTTTTCACTTGTCTACTCTTTGCCCAAGATCTGAAAAGAAAAACCCTGTGAAATCAAACAAAATGATGAATACTAGAGCAAGTGAGGGATGGCTGTACCCTACTTGGTAGAGTAAGGTGTTAAGGTTTGTGGCATCACTTACCTTGAATACAGAAAGTCCATTTCTGCGCCGAAAGCTGCTGCATTTTAGAATGACAAACCAGCACCTGATGTGATTATTCATTTTCCTTGAGCTGTTTCTTTTACTCTTGAAATTTAAAAAAAAGAAATTGACTTCAAACAACACGGAAGCAAAGCAGCACACCAGGATTTCTCATTCACACAGTAAACGTAGCTTTTAATCTGAGAAGTTCTTTTTGATGAATCTTCAGTTATGCATTGAATTTTCCAGTGACCCCTAGATTAGGCTCAGATAAAACCTCTGCAGCTGCAGGCACGTTCTTTGATTCTCTGTGATTTGTCAGCCTTTCATAAAGAGTAGATTATTTCAGGTCACGAATACAGGGTCTTTACTTTCTCACACTAGATCCTTTAAAACTCTAATGAAAGGGAACCTTTTGTAATGGAAAACCAAAGCTATATTGGATCAATGATGGCCTATAGCTTGATGTGTCCTTGGATGATAGCAGTCAATATCTGGTTAGGTACAACAAAAGGATTCTACAGAAATTCTGCATCTCACCTCTGCCTGGAACTTTTGAAACCAAATGTTATAAAGCAGCAACTAAATTTAAATTAAATTTTGAATTCAGGTCAAACTTCTTTGGCCTTTTAATTATATGAGAAAATCATTTGCAAGTTAGTACTGTAATTCGCCCACAATCTTATGTGGCATATTTTAACATACATTTCAGATTTACTTGTTTCTCTTTCTTCTGTCTTCTTTCTTCATAGACACATGATGCCTAATACATACATGCCTAAACCATTTTAAAATACAGCTGACATGCCACCGCGTTTTTGTTAAATCCTAATTCTCTTTAAAATAATCAGCATTTTGTAAGTTTTAAGATATGTCCAGCACTACAAATGTATATTTTTGTTATTAATTGCAGATTCTGTTGTTTTTTTCATTTTTCTTACAACACAGCTGACTAAACAGTTGAAAGCCTAATTTTTTCATAAAAATTTATACAGTAATGCAGTATTTTCCTGTTGAGAACTCCTTGGTGGATGATTTAGATGATTGGCCAGCATATCTAGACATTTTATTTGACCTTTTTAGACACCTTATTGTGATGATTTGATTGCTATGAGCCCCTCCCAATCCTTCAGCTTTATAACTCAATAGAAAAGTGCATGTGTGTTCAACAGTGTCAGAGAAACTGCTACACTTCTTGTTCATCAAGATGTACAGAAATTACTGTTATGAAGAAGTAAAACTATGTAAAAAGCATCTACCTGAGGGAGAAAGCTATTTTATTTATTTGTGAACAAGTTCATCCCAGCATATGTAGTGCTAGGAAATGTCTGTGCCCTGCTGCTTACAGTCTGTGGTGGCCTTTTTCAAAGATGGTCTGGATATGAACATTAGTGATGTGCAGGATAATGTTAGTGCTATACAGAACTTAATTTGAGCTTGAAAGATTAGGAAACTCAGCAGACCCCAGATTTGAAAAAAGAGTACTTTTACATATATACTTGTATATGTACTTATATACAGTGAGAAAGTTACCCAAAGCTTTTTTTTTTTTTCTTTTTAATAGTCCCCTGTGCCTGGAAGCTAGCTCCCATTAGTCATCTGTCTTCTTAATTTCCCCTAAAAATTGCAGTCTGAGTTCTTCCTACCATAAGAATTCTTGACAAATTACGAAGAAGACTCAGTCCTGTTTTTCTTGTGTACGCTGAACTCCAGCTGCAACATGTGGAATGCTGGTTCATGCCTGCTAATAAGCATCTAACTTATTTCCAGAAAATGAGACCTATTTCAACAAATAGACAAGCCAGCCTGTTAGGGAAAACAAATATTTTTGACATAACAGAAGTTATTATGACCACGCAGTCCAAAATAGCTAACTAAGGTTAACAAGTCACTACAGATTAGCCGAGTCCTCTACAATTTTAAAGAAGAAAACCCATTAAATTAAACAGTGCTAAACCTAATCTTCGTGGTGGTTTAAAAATGTTTTAAGGTGAGCATTGTATGGGATAAGATCCACAGGATATGGCTTTGTTTTATTATCAGATCTTGGCTTAGCCATAGGAAATGACCTTCCAGAAGCTTCATCTCATCTGGTGTTAGCCAGAAAGCCACAAGCTCTTCTTCTTTTGGGCCTTTCTCATAGCCAGTGGCAAGATATAGGCAAGAGGAAGTCATTCATGTCATCCTAAAAGAAGCACCCGAAGTGGGATAAGTTACTATATAGAGGTGCCTAGCTCTGTCAGCTACATAGAAAAATCTAAATGACATGCTAAGAGTGGGCATCTTACCTGTAGGTACCCAAGGTTTCCGTATATTAACTCTCTTCACCGTGTCCTAGCTAATGTGTTCTGTTTCCATTCCCGTCCAGAAACCTGGCAGGCCAAAATTCAGACCTCTTCTTCTACTCTTCTCTCATGAAAAAGGGAGGATTTAAGGTTTTTGCCATTATTGCAAAAATTCTGTTGAGATTAGGTTGTGGATTATGTAATTATATGTTTACTTCTGTATGTTCCACTTACTTGAAACTGCTGATGTTCCCCTAAAATTGCAGGGTTCATACAATTTTAGGCAAGCAAGGATTTCCTTGGAGACAACTTGTCATAAAGTTTACTTTATTTACGCTGTACTATATGCTGTGCTTGTATAAAAAAGTTCTTACCAAGGAGCATCTTTGGAATGGTTTCAGTGGTGATGAAAGTAGAAGACGACATAGAGAAAACTATCAGAACACAGAGATAACCAAAATAGGTGGTGATGGATAGACATGTGTTAATAGGATAAGAATTTGAAGAAAGTTAGATTCAGGAAGAACAGTTACCCACCTTGATTATCACATAAACCAGAAAGAGCCTTGTAAAGAAAGGTTATTGTATTTTTTACCCTTTTTCTTATATTTAGGTGGGGGGAGAATTCCAAATGGAACAAATCAAATATAACTCAAATAAGTCAGCAAGTCTTCCCATATATTGTATTTCACACTGTAAACTACAAGCTAAGAAATGCTGATACATCTCCACATTTTATTCTCTGTTTCTCCCTGAACATTTCCAAGCTGTTCCTCCTCTATCATTTCTCAGCAGTCTATTCTCAGCACTAGTTAGAGACAGATCTTAAGATATATGAGATCTCTCTTGTTTTCTTCAGTATGATCAAAGCATGATCAAAGTTGAACTTTAGACCCCAAGCAATTTGCTAAATGCTTCTCACTGCTTTCTGCAAGTTCAGCTGTAGCACTCAGAATAGGAAAGCATTATACTTAGGAAAAAGTGTGGGATCTACCATAGTATGTTACTGTAAGAAACATGAAATGATGTCCCCAGTGTAATTCAAGTTATTCCTTCTCAGGAAATCTTGCAACTTAAGGAAAGCATATACAGACTAGCTGGTGTTCAGTATGATACTACATCAGTGCCTGCTGGCAGACACCTAATTAAAATGGAGCCTTCCAAAGCCAAGAACATAAGCTTGGAAAAGCAACAGCCTCTGATACAAATCCCATCTTCCTTGTGCATCAGACACAGGAAGAAACTTATTCTACATATTATACGCAATGGCCAGTGGGCTACATGCAGGTCTTTTAAAGCAAATACAAATGAAATGTGCTAAACTCATCCATTCTGGGTAAAAAATAGAATCATGGTTTAATAATCTTTATTCTTAGGACATTTAAATTAGGACAGTAAGACTTAAGACATTAATAAATTGTGTTGTTTTCTGTTCATTTCACAGTACTTTGGATTGTACTTAAATGTGACTTAGAACAAGACATTTGTGTCTTTTCCAGAGTTTCTTGCATCTCCACTGCATCCCAATTTTGCTGTGATCATCTTATTACAGCTATCATCACAGAATATGTAAAAAACACCAATCCAATCTGCAGAAAGTCAATCAAATAATGGCAGAGGTTTTCCAAAGTACTGGCACTGGAATGTATCCCATAGAAAACAATTGTCACTTTCTGCCTCTAGCACAAAAAGGCATTTTTACATCATATTAGACATTATATACCACATTAGGTTAAAGAAGCATGATGTTAAAACAGTTTAGCTAAACCAGAACAACTACGTGTAGACAGTTTGACTTATATTGGAGTCTGACTTATACCAGTTTAGTTTGTCTTTGGTTTTCTAAGCCAGATATAAAATGATATAAAGTATCTGCTCTTGCAGTTGTCATGACTTTGCTGTAAAGGCACACAATTAACTGATTTTGTTAGACAAGTACAATTTGTGGACTTTGTACCAGCTCAGAGGGTTAATGTGAAAACCACATGTAGATCTTATGGATCTTATGTAGATCAATGGAGATCTTATGGAGGGCTAACTATAATAGACTGGATAAACTTTTAAGACAAGGTTGTATTACTTAGTATTTTACCTTATCATCTGCTCCTGTTGCTGTCACAGTGCTGTGGCAGTGTGACTGCTAGGGCACACAAAGCTCCTGTGATCTTCTGTCTTTTTAACTACCTATTCTACATGGAGTTAAACCAGCAGTTGCAGTCAGTATCCTCCTGCAATCTCCTCTACATTGCTTACTCATCTTTGACATCAGTGTGCATGGGTCACTGTGAAGGATGGGGAAAATGGAGGTCAAGAAGACTAATATGCACTGAAGTTGAAGTACCTGAAGTTGTTCTGTCTCCACAAGGTGGGGGAGGCGTGGGGGTAAGTAACTCTGGAAACATTAGACATAGCTTTAGAGAAGAACAGCCTGCTTGACCTGATGGTCTTGTGTTTCCTTTCAGAAGGGTTAAGAGGAGTCAGTGGACTGACTGAATTGAAATTTTTGTAATCTGGTAACTTTCTCCTCTTCTGGATTTAGCAACAGTCAGCTGCCTTGCTAGGCCAAATGGCATGGTACTATATGGTACGATATTGAGCTTCATGATGGCCATTGCTTGATGCTACTAAGTATTGTAATGGCTTAAATGACCTCAAGTGACTCAAACTAAAATTAATACTTATGACAACTTGCATTGGGTTTGCATGGCAAAGTTTTGGTAGCGGGGGCGCTACAGGGGTGGCTTCTGTGAGAAGCTACTAGAAGCTTCCCCTGTGTCCAATAGAGCCAATGCCAGCCAGCTCCGAGACAGACCCACCACTGGCCAAGGCTGAGCGAATCAGCAACGATGGTAGCTTCTCTGGGATAATATATTTAAGAGGCGGGAAAAAAACCCTGCACAAAACTCCAGCTGAAGAGAGGAGTGAGAATATGTGAGAGAAACAACTCTGCAGACATGAAGGTCAGTGAAGAAGGAGGGGGAGGAGCTGCTCCAGGCACCAGAGCAGAGATTCCACTGCAGCTTCTGGTGAAGCCCATGGTGAGGCAAGCTGTGCCCCTGCAGCCCATGGAGCTCCATGGTGGAGCAGATATCCGCCTGCAGCCCATGGAGGATCCCACACCAGAGCAGGTAGATGTGCCCGAAGAACACTCTGACCCCGTGGGAAGCCCGCATTGGAGCAGGCTCCTAGCAGGACATGTGAACCCATGGAGAGAGAGGATCCCATGCTGGAGCAGGGTTTTCTGTCAGGACTTGTGACCCCGTGGGGGACCCACGCTGGAGCAGTCTGCTCCTGAAGGACTGCAGCCCGTGGAAGGGACCCACATTGGAGCAGTTCACGAAGAACAGTAGCCCATGGGAAGGACCCACGTTGCAGAAGCTCATGGAGAACTGTCTGCTGTGGGAGGGATCCCACACTGGAGCAGGGGAAGAGTGTAAGGAGTCCTCCCCCTGAGGAGGAAGGAGCGGCAGAGACAGCGTTTGATGAACTGACTGTAACCCCCATTCCCCATGCCTCTGCACCACTAGAGGGGAGGAGGAAGAGAAAATCAAGAGTAAAGCTAAGCCTGGGAAGAAGGGAGGGATGGGGGGAAGGTGTTTTTAAGACTTAGTTTTTATTTCTCATTATCCTACTCTGATTTGATTGGTAATAAATTAATCTGATTTTCCCCAAGCCAAGTCTGTTTTGCCCATGACGGTAATTGGTGAGTGATCTCCCTGTCCTTATCTCACCCACGAGCCTTTCATTATATTTTCTCTCCCCTGTCCAGCTGAAGAGGTGAGTGATAGAGTGGCTTTGGTGGGCACCTGGCAGCCAGCCAGGATCAACCCACCACACAACTGTTGTAGCGTTAAGTAGTATTTTAGAGTAGAAGAATGAAAGTCCTTAGCTAACACATTCAGAGTGTTGTCATCCCATAAACAGAGGGATTTGATTGTAGCTCACTCTCACCCATTTGCTGCACTAAGCAGTTGATCATTCTTGGAGAGACTTACTGAGTTGCCCTGGGTCCTACAGAAAATTGATAGCAAAGCCAGATACTGAATTCAGAATTTGTGGGTTACAGTTTGTAATATTCTCACTCAAAGACCACTTTTCATTTCTTACATGCAACTGGAAACCAATTTTTAAAGCATTAGCTGAGGCATAACTTTATAAACCATCATGAAAACAAGTAAAGTGTAGCAATGGCTTAACCTCAAAATGTTAGCAAACGCTGAAGGAATGAACCCACAAAAGCAAGAAAATCACACTCCATTACCATGAAGAAGCTAAGCCCAGAGCAGGCTGTTCCTAAAAGAGGTAGAGAGAACATATTTATGGAGATTCCTCTGGGTCTCTAGAGAATCTTTCCAACTGTACATTCCCTTATTCCCTCCCACAGTCACTGTATGTAGGTCATTAATCATCTGCTCAGGAATTTGCACTGTGTACAGGAAAAAAGCTTAGGTTGGGAGAACCATATACCTGCCCCATAAAACAAGCAGTCTCCTGGTAGACTCACATTCCAGATGTAAATGGAGGCGCAAAACAGGGGAAAAATCCAGTGGCTCTGCTGAGTTCACTGTAGGCTGTAACCCTGTGTGCTCAGCTGTCCAAAACATTATGTCCTCCCTCTTTGCAGGAGCATATGAACTCAAAGGCATAGTCATGCAAATAGGGTGATACAGCTTCCAGGCTAGAAATCACATGCATAATAGGGTGGTGGGCTGGTGGAGTGAACTTGGATCTGTAGGTGCAGGTTAGCCCCAGACCGGGCAGCAAGAGACGGTTTCTGCTCTTTGGCTGCCCAAAGAGGAGAGCAAACACATGGAGAGGAGGTGTTGCAAAATGGCTTGTAGAGATAGCTCATGTGGAAACGTGTCTCTCATTTGTGTCCAAAGAAGAGCAATGAAGCTGGTGAAGGGTCTAGAGAACAAGTCTTATGAGGAGTGGCTGAGGGGACTGGGGTGGTTTAGCCCAGAGAAAAGGAGGCTGAGGGGTGACCTTATCTCTCTCTACCACTACCTGAAAGGAGGTTGTAACGAGGTGGGTGTCAGTCTGCTCTCCCAAGTAGCAAGTAACAGGATGAGAGGAAACACCCTCAAGTTGTGCCAGGGGACATTTAGATTGGATATTAGGAAAAATTTCTTCACCAAAAGGGTTATCAAGCATTGGAACAGGCTGCCCAGCAAAGTGGTTGAGTCACCATCCCTGGAGGTATTTAAAAGGCGTGTAGATGTGGCACTTCGGGACATGGTTTAGTGGTGGACTTGGCAGTGTTAGGTTTATGGTTGGACTTGATGATCTTAAAGGTCTTTTACAACCTAAATGATTCTATGATTCTATCACATCGGTATGAGGGCATGTATGCAGCAATATTGGTACAGAAGTGCTGGTTTATTAGGTTGACAGTGTTTCTGGCATGGTCTTAGTTTTATGGCAAAATGGGTCTAGATACAAGTGCATGAAAACAGCTCCTATAGATGAAGCAGACTGGTAAAACCTATAGGTTCAGGTATAACCTCATCTACAGTAGAGACTTATGTATTCTTTTACTCTTATTATTATTTATCTTATTCTTTTACTCTACTTTAATCAATAAATGTATTTTTGTAAAGCTGGACATGCTACAGCTTCAAAATCATGGCCAATACTGAAATAGTCAAATGTACACATTAAGGAATGCAAGGGAAGTTCTGCAGTTAACAACTAATTTATTAAAAAATGGCATGTTTGCATGGAGGCTCTGAAAATATTATCACACATTCTGTTTCTGTAATGTTTGATCTATGTAGTGCATACTCATAAGTAATAAGAGTAAAAGAATACTGGCTTTGGCAGTATAGTTGTGTCAGTCAGAGGGGTCAAATAAGGCTTTGCATTTTATCCCTTGAAGATGCACATGCATATAAGAAGTGAGTTTGAATTGGAGCTTTTTACCATCTGATCAAAATTCAAAAGTAAAAAGCAAAGCTTTATTTTCCAAGTCCACACAATGAAATTCTGCTTTCTGTCTGTCATTTGCCCTTGGTTCCATGTCACGTTATATAAAGGAAAGGTTCTAGCCAGGATGTAACAGAACTTCACCTATTTTTCTTCCATTTTACCATAAAACTTTTTTGTATCTCTGCTCTCACAGACAGAGATATTAATCTCCAGTAAGTAAACTCTTTTCCATCTCATACCATGAAAGGTGTACATGTATGCACCACAACTGTGTTTTCTCGTATGTAAAACTATTACAATAGAAACTTTGTGTAAACCTTAAATTTAGATAATAGAAAACATTGTATTTCATTATTTTGCAGACCTTAATGTTTAATATGCAATAGTGAGATAAACAATATTGAGAAAGTATCCACAATATATTTACAAACACTCTAAGTAACAGTCCCAGTTTGTACACGCCTTTGTTCCTCTTAAAGTCAGCATCACAGTCCCCAAGAACCAGGACAAGATTTTCATTCCTGGTAAATCCTTGAGTTTTTCATTTTTCCTGCACCAAAAGAAGTTAACCTGACTCTAACTAGACTTAGTATAGTAATATAAAATCAAAGATGATATACTCTTTATGTGTTTATCATGCAAACAATAAGAACATTTTAATTGTGTTTTCACTTTTATTTTTTAAACACTGTTCCAGCAGGAGAACCATTATTTCAGTTTTGTATTGTGTGCCTTTGTATTTGGGAAAAAAAGTTGCTGTTTCTGTGCTGTCATTCAGCATCTAATGAGAAGCAGACTAACCTCACAGATATTAATATGTTCCTTCTGCTTAAAAAGTTTATACATGTAAGAATTTGGGGAGGAGTTATAAATAGAGCATATTGTATGTAACAGTTGCTTTTTTGAGCACTAGAAAAGGAAAGTATGGGGGAAGTTCCACTGAGAAAGTTCCTTTTGGGACAGGACTGGTAATAAGACAGAGATCCTCACATGAGTTTAGCCTTGCTTGGAAGAGCAGATGTGTTGTGATAATCTTCATAAGATTTCATAGAATCATAGAATTATTTAGGTTGGAAAAGACCTTTAAGATCATCCAGTCCAACCATTAACCTAACACTACCAAGTCCACACTAAACCAATCAAGGGTAGACTAGACCAAACCATGTCCCAAAGTGCCACATCTACCCGTTTTTTGAACACGTCCAGGGATGGTGACTCCACCACCTCTCTGGGCAGCCTGTTCCAATGCTTGACTACGCTTTCTGTGAAGAAGTTTTTCCTAATATCCAATCTAAACCTCCCCTGGTGCAGCTTGAGCCCATTTCCTCTCGTCCTATCACTAACTACTTGGGAGAAGAGACCAACACCCACCTCACTACAACCTCCTTTCAGGTAGTCATAGAGAGCAATAAGGTCACCCCTCAGCCTCCTCTTCTCCAGACTAAACCACCCCAGTCCCCTCAGCTGCTCCTCATAAGACCTGTGCTCCAGACCCTTCACCAGCTTTGTTGCCCTTCTCTGGACATGCTCCAGCACCTCAATGTCTTTTTTGTATTGAGGGGCCCAAAACCAAACACAGTATTCCAGGTGCAGCCTCACCAGTGCTGAGTACAGGGGAACAATCACCTCCCTGCTCCTGCTGGCCACACTATTGCTGATGCAAGCCAGGATGCTGTTGGCCTTCTTGGCCACCTGGGCACACTGCTGGCTCATAGATGTTCAGCCGGCTGTCGACCAACACCCCCAGGTCCTTTTCAGCCAGGCAGCTTTCCAGCCATGAAACAGTTTCAATGTCCATTTTTTCACCTGTTTCCCTTGGTGGCTTTTTAAAAGAACTGTCAGTTGATTTTGCAGCAGAAAGTATTTTCAAAGTTGACAACACTGTTTATTGTCTTTGTGCAAAGAGAGTGAAATCAATTTCTCATGAGTATTTGAGCCCTGGTGTCAATGAACTGAATTTCAATTATGGAAATTACAAGTTACTTACACTTGTTGTCATTTAAGAAAAGCATTTCTTGTATTTCATTATTTTTTGCATTTGGCATTCTGATCATTGCACTGGTGTCCATGCCATGCTCCATCCTAGACTAGTAGAAATCTGGGCAGGCAGTTGTCACCTGTGTTATTTGGAAGAGACAGTGTTCTCTTTTGCAAAGCTGGATGCTAAGCACAGAGAAAATATCAAATCAAAGGGGATTAATTTGATGGCCTTTACAAAGTGGTTAGGACCTTTGCTGTAGTCCAGCATTTTTTGATATGCAGAATATGATATTCTGCCTTCAACTATAACATAGTAACAATACAAATTACTCATTTAGTGCAAATTGGCCTGAAAATGGGTACAAGTGATAAAGTAGTTTATGATGCACCCATGTGGCATTGAAGGGAAAATTTGAAGAGTACGAAGCTGTCAAAAAGACAATTATGAGACAGACAAACTGTGAATCCCCTGCTCCTTCTGGGGAGTGGTTACTTCTCAGTAGGGTGACTCACACAACTAACTGCTCATCACTGGGAGTTAATAGCCCAACCCAGAGCATGTACAATAAAGCAGGCCTTTCTTGATGGCCTTTCAATTGTTTAATTTGCATTTGCTTGGCGATTTGAAATATATGTGCAATTATTAAATATTGTGACAGTGCATGAACAGAAATTAAAACAGGAGCTTGTATACATTCATCTATTCTCTGCTGAAAGTGAAAAGCTATTTAATAAATTATTAATGGTTGTGTCAAGTAAAAGACTCTGCTGTCTGAAAGTTAAAGGAACCATTTTTAGGGTCATGTTTCTTTCCTGTCTCTATCATGAATCTTGCATCCTCTGCTACACAGTGCCACAACTACCAGGAAGTGTTTTAAGTGCCCTTTGGGTGGGAATACCTTTGAAAGTAAATCTTCCATGTCCTAGGCATCATCTCCTTTCTTTCACTGCAATGTAAAGGATGGCCTGCAAATTTTCACTGTATATACTGTGTTAAAAAAAAAAAAAAAAATCAAAGAGGGCTGACCCTGCTTTTCTTTGTCAAAAGTTCCTATACATCTGTGTGAACTAAGCTTCAAGAAAGCTAAGCAAATCTCTTTGTAGGATTTAGGCAGGGAGAAGCCTGGTTCTTGGATCCTGTTCATGCCTAAGCTCAAACTTGATGTCCACAGTCAGCAAAATTAAAACTGAAGTTCCTGTGTGAACAGGTACTTGTGAACTTTTCAGTAAAAAGAAAGATACCTTCAGGATTAGGCAGCACCTGAGTGGGAGTCCATGCTTGCTATTTTTTGTTAGATTCATTAATGCCTCCTAGTTTAACCTCTCAAATTATTGGGTTCTTTTTCTTTACCCTCTGATTCTGTTACTCAGCTCCTTACTGCATAAGCTGTCTTACTGACTTCATGGGAAAGAGCAGAGCAATGCTGCGGGGTTTCAGCTGTCCTGACTCAAGATTGAGGAAATACAGACAAAAGCAGGGGAAATTTACGTGAATCACTTCACTCTCCCATAGATTCACTTCCATGTTATAGTTAGAAATAGCTCTTGGCTAAGATAATACATCTTCATTTTCCTTTTCTCCCTATTGCCACAATGGTGCCATGCAATCCGCTGGGCAATGCAGCCTTCCTTGGTCTGGTGAGAAAAAGTGCTGCCCCACATGGATGAGTTGTTACATTGAGGTCAACCATTCGTACTTTCTTTTATTGCCCCTCATACACGGCATTTAATGTTATATAACGACCTAGATCAATAAACCCTTCTTCTATTATTTTCCATTTCTCTTTTCTAATACTAGCATGGAGTGCTCTAGTCACAATCTGATGAATGGTAAAAGACCATGTACAGTTATATTTATTGTTATTGTTGTTGTTACTATTAACAATAACATTAACTTGTTTGAAGTGGTACATATAACTCAAGAGCTGTTTTCCAAGAATGAATAAAAGGGACAGTCCCTGACCTCACAGACCATGACACTCTGAGACAACCAAATAAATAGTCCAGGGGGTTGGCATAACAAAAAGGATGACTGCAGAAATCAACAATTTTCATTATAGTCAGCTTGGCAAACAAGCATGGTGAGAGGAAATTCAGAAGTGGAATTGAAAGAAAATTTATCATAAGTGAGACCAGAGCCAGGTTTTGTATGGAGTAAGGCATGGAGGTGATTTGAAGGATTGCCCGAAAAGCAGTAAGCCGTGGGAATATTAGGAGAATGATATAAGTTTGTGAAGCCAAATGACCAGTGCTCTGCTGGTGTTTCTTAAACCTAGGGTTTCTGAATTGCTCTTTTGCCTGCAGTGCTGGGTAGAACAGCACTTCTCCTTTTATGCAAGAGGATGCTGAAAAATCATTGCTTATCACCATGTTTGTACTTGCTGTGATACTCCGAGTTGTCCAAAGTAGAAATTGTACCCGAGCACAAGCAGTTAAACAGATGTTGACTAATTTATTGAGACTTTTTCCACAAAGGTTATAGTGTTGTTAAAAAACTTCCAGTCACTTACTTGGAAGCACTGATGACAAGTTGCTTGTGTGACAGAGACAGTCCTCTTTTCTCCTGATGGGAGCATAGATGAGCAGCCTCTCAGTATCAAGTTTAGTAAATGGATGATCTTCTGTAATACTTTGGTATGATGAGTGTTCCTTTCAGACCAAGATTAGAATATTGCAGGGTCATTTAACATCCATCTGTTACACTTTTGGCTGTCTGATTTAGTTGCACAGGGTGATTCAAAACCCCTCTCCAAGCTAATGAATCAGGCTTTCACAATGTGTTTATTAGCTAGACCTCACAAGGGTTTGTGGCATGTCTCAACTTGAAGCTTTAAAAAAAAAATACAACATTCAAAATGTATTCAATTAGTACTTTTTGTCTGTAGGGTAACTGCAATACTTTTATGAGAAAACTAAAGCAAAAATCATTCTGAAGGTAATTAAGAACTTCAGAATGTCCAGATTGCATTCAAAAGAAAGGATATTAATTTTGTTTATTGAGTTAGAATTAGTAAAACATTTGGAAATGTCTGTTCATTAAGATTATGAGAGTATTTGGTTGCAGGAAAGAGAGATCTAACATCTTTTCCAACTTGGGTAGTGGAAAATGAGGAGTATGTAACACAGAAAAAGCAAATGCTCAATTGCTAGCTGTGAAATGGAATGGATAAGACATAAGTTACTGTGCTAATAAGTGTGCCATTTGTGTAGCTTCCACAGACGACAGCGCAGCAGAGAAGAAAGGTGGAACACTTCATGCAGGCTTAATTGTCGGCATTCTAGTCCTGGTCCTCATTGTGGCTGCAGCCATCCTCGTGACCGTCTATATGTATCATCATCCAACATCAGCAGCTAGTCTCTTCTTTATAGAGGTAAGACAAAACATGTTGTGTCATTAGTCTTGTCACTTGGCTAGTATAATTGGGGTCTCCAGAATAGAACTTTCTTGACTAAATTGAGAAAGTATTCTTGTGTTCATAGTGTAAGCTTTGAAGAAATGGACCTACCTCACCTAGCAGGTGATGCTGTTTTGTTCTTAGCATGTTTGTCACTCAGCTGCTTCTTTAACTACTATTGTTTTACTTTTTTTTGTTGTTACACAGGACATATATCTAAAAGATATATCTCAGATACCACTCCACCTCTTTTTCCTATCCTTCATCCTCACCGTAGCATTTTTGCATTAGCTGTCACGTGCACTGGCATTTTATTTCAGGACATTTTTTTTTTTCAATTACTTTCCTGTGGAAAAATAAAATGTTTGTGTTCATTAATTCTCCAGAAGAGCTGACTTAAAGTAAGTTTTTAGCTGGGAACACGTTAGCTGTTCCATACATTCATTTGTAGAAATCTTTTAACAATTTGCCTCAAACTGTGGGAAAGATTCTTTTCACCTGGTTTAAACATCTAAATCTAGTATCAGCTCCCTTTCCTCTTTTTACTAGTGTAGAGAGAAACAAACTCTTTTAGACCATGATTCATCTGACCTATTCAAGACATCTCCTTTAGGATTAGATAAATTAACATTTTTCTCCCTCAAATATAGATAGCTACCACAGGTGCAAACATCTACATTGCAGATGCTGACATTTCGTCAGCTCAACTCCACTGTACATGACAATATGAGAAAGGAAAGTCTTCCATAGGTGTTTGGTTCTACAAAAACCTGTGAATACCTACACTTACTGGTGTTTTTTTTCAACACAGCAATATTCCTCTACCTTATGATAAGTATAGTTGCTAAACATGAAAGAAAACACTGATTGTTCATAACGCCCAGCTGCAGTACTCCCTTCTTTTTAAGAGCTTGGACACTTTCTAATGGGCAATAGTGGAGACGCAGAACCACTGGAAGTGTCACTAGGGACATACCTAGGGATTGGTTAGGTAAAAGCCTGGACCAGGAAGATATAAACATTAATTCTTAGTGACAGCAGTGTGAATTGAAGTGAGACGTGAACATGAACAGAATGATTCATCTTTAAAATCATATTATAATAAATTTACTGCTTAGATGCAATAGTAGTGACAGAAATCAAAATGAATTGTTTATCAGTATTCCAGGCTCAAGTGATATAACCGTGTCAACCATCGGGGAACAGCATCCACATAATAAAATCAATAGTTTTCTTTCATGTCTATGCGACATTTCAAGCCAGTTATCTATTGATGTAGACAAAAAAAACTCCACTGAAGTCCTTGTATAAAAGAGAAGGATTTGTCTCTTTGTTTTTTTCACACACAGATTGAATTAGTATTCTTTCATTCTAGTAAAAACAAGTTTCTTATCTGCTATGATGTGACTGAAAAGGCTAAATAAATGGCAACACCACTTTTAAGAAGGAGAGAAGAATACCAAATTAAAATACACATTTATTTATTTATTTTTGTTCTCAGTGTAGTAATGGCATGTTAATTTATTTCATTCATTGATATCATACTCATCATGCAAACAGTGGTGCCTTAATCAGTTATTTTAAACCCACTCCACTGAATTTAATCTTTAGGTGGCATTAATCAATCTATGCAGTCAAAGCTAAAATGTCTTTTAGCAAGCAATGTAGGCTTTTAGAAAAAAATAGAAAAACATAATCTTTCTGTTTAAAATAAAGGAGACATAATTGAATAAGGACAGGAGGAAGTAAATTAGTCAAAATCAAATTTATGCAAAATGTTGTATAAACGACATCCTCTTTTGGTTATTAGGAAAAGTGTGATATTTGTGGAGAATCAGCCATTTACCAAGAATTATAAAAAGTTCTGGCTATGAAGTGGTGGCCTTTCCCTGTGAGTGGTAAAACCACTGATGCAGTGGTAAAACCACAAGGGGTGGAGAAAGGGCTTATTCTATTTCAGAATATTTCCACAAATTCCAAATTGTTGGTATCATAAGCATAGAAGAACAGAATAAGGTAATCCATTCTGGAAATTAAATTGCTTATAAGGAGTTCAATCATTTAATTTCCAAAGGCAAAAAAAAGTAGTTTGATCAATTCAAGAAATAAAGAGTATATTATTCTTATATTCATCTGATCTATAGGATGTACATGTTTCCAACAGAGAGGAGAATGTATCTTCTCAGACTTGCAATTTGAAACTGAAGTACAAAAAATAATGTAGCATAACTGGTATAAATAGATCACTGTTACAAAAAAAAAACATTCCTTATTGTATCTTTGCAACTGAAAAATATTTGAGTAAGCTGTTACAGATAACATGGTGCCCCATATAACACAGCAGACAAGCTGCATTATTTATGGGAAATGAATGAAATGTGGATCTGATGTTACCATTCTGGGGAAAGAGCTCAAGAGGATTGCCATGGGCTTGGTCATGAAATGAGAACAAACACATAAATATTTCAGAAAATAATATTGGTTTGTATGAGTCTCTTGATTAATAAAGTTACACAGTTAAAACAAGATGTGACATATGGACAGGCAGCTCCCTCATGCAGTTGTCCAAATAATTACTAGTACACTGTAGTCTGCCATCAAGTCTTCTAGTCAAATCAAGATCTGCATCAGTTTATCTATCATCAGTAATTAATGTAAATCTAAGGCTGGGCAAAATAAAGAACGGGGACCTGCCCCATTTCTGTTTACTTTTAAAGAAGCTACTTTATAGAGGCATACTTTATAGAGGCATCATATTGACATTAAACATAGCCTTCATTCAAAATTGTAACACAACTAATAGAGAAACTTATTTTTACATCTAAGACTCTAGGATGCTGTCATGATTTTGTACGTAAAGCACCATTTTCAGATTCTGTTGGGTTTTTTAGGTTAAGGGCTATGTAAGGAATTTTGAGTTGATTTAGTTTATAGTCATGACTGGTTACTGAATAAAGAAAAGTGTAATATCTGAGGCTTTAAATCTCTTTCTCCCTTGCGTTCTCTGCAATCACCCAATATCCACTTACCACTTCACTCAGGTTTTCACATAGCTCATGTCAAATCTCATTCATGATGCCCTTCATGTTTGTCATGTAGTCCCTTTTCTCAGTGAGCTCCCCCAGATAGGGATAAATACACCCACACTTTGACTGCACTGTTTAACTTTGCACTGATAAGTGCAATCCCTTGTGACGCCTCTGAGCACCGTTAAATGATATCCTGAGTGCACTCGTTGGTTTAAATAAGCAATACACAAAAGCCAAGAAAAATGCCATTTATTCCAAAAGCAACTATTGTTTTAGAACAGAGTAACATTATTCTATGATTTTTTTATCCCTAAAGTCTGAAGAAAACGTTTCCTCAAGTGGTTTTGTTCATAGCTGTTGAGCACAATGCATACTTGGAGCCCCACCTGGAACAAAAATAGCTATTTTGAACAAACAGCCTGAGAAGTCTTGAATGCCAATGCTATTCAATTTGCCCATGATAGTGTATCTTTTTAAAAGAATACCATCCAAATAGTTCATCACTTTTTCAAAAAAAGTTCCCCTTTTTGTTAAGTGTGTAGAAAATTCAAAACAAAATGCAATGTTTTCCTGTTTCTTCCAGCCCCCACACTATTCAACATGTGTTTCATTGTTTCAGTTGCACTGTTCTCTGGTGACCTAAAGACAGAATGAATTATCAACTTTTAATGCTAAGGGAGTTCCAGTCAAAGTTCCAATGAATGCAGGCTCTTTTAAAAAGCTGAGAGTAAATGTTGACTAAAGATTAGCTTGCAGAGTGACAGAAGAGATGTTGTATGCTTTGGTCTTTCATTTATTTACGGTTATTCCTGTGGTATTTTCTCTCCCTTGAATTTGATTTTGTTGCCAATAATTTCCCCTTTTGAATCAAGTTACATACCTACTCTTACCCAGAGGAATCTTCTGTCTCTTTAGTATACTTCGAACTTATTTGCACTGATTTTTGAAAAGTAGCAAACATGTCAAATAGTGCTCTTCATGTCTTTTTCAACAAAGCAGAAGCTTATGTCAGAAAACTAGCTATAACACATATAGCTACACACTATCTATACCACAATTAAAAAGTAATTAATTTCTTCACTAACCTATGTAGTATACTTGCATTCAGCATTTGAAGTTTGGTGGCCAAGAAGCCAAGCATGATGCCTTGATTGTAGTGGATTGCATGCCAGTGATATAGATCATAGCAAAAATGATATAGATATCTGAAGCTGAATGTAAATAGGGGTAAAAAAATTCCCAGCTGTGTCAAATGGATTTGCTCACATTTCATTGAGTTGTGGGCCAAATAGCAGCTTTAGTAGTATTTTAGATTTTACTTCTTCCTTTCTTTTTCTTCATGTTCTTTTTTCTTATATTTTTAACCTTTATTGATTTGCATTTGTGTGTGAACTTTGGCACTGAGAGCATTTAATATCTAGGGAACATTTAGCAAATGGAAAAGCAAGGCATAAGGCAGACTGTCTTTTACTCGGATGTCTTGCTTATTTGCACCCAGCTATCTGCAGACAGAAGGGTTGCACATGACACAAGAAATTTTCATGTGCACGCTTTTTTTGTTTTTTTCTTAACTTTCTTACTTATACGTTATTCCAAAGTCCTTTTAATTTTGAAACTTACCTCAGCTATCATCCCAGTGCTCTGCCTTTGGGGAACAAAGGCAACATGATCTGGCCACAGCTGAGAAGACAGCAGAGGAATTGCCGGCCAATATGAAGGCAGAGTCAGACCTTGTGATGTCTTTTCCCAGCTGGGCACAGAGATACTGTTGCCAAATGTGCTTATGTAAGGCTGGACAACAGCAGAATAAAATTTTTCTGTGGCAGTTCTCTGCTGGTAGGGGATTTTAAGGAGTCTAAACTAACATTGGAAGTTGGGACCGTCTTAACCTCAGACAAAGAGCCTTTCTCATGTATTCAGCTTATAGGTACAAAACCAAATCCAAGTTATTAACACAAGTAGATTCTGAAGCTGTAGGCATATAAGTAAATTCAGAGCCTGTGTATTTCTTAATAGTGGCTGTGTATGTCTTGATAGTAGTTAATACGTCACACACTGAAGAGAAGCGTGTTTGTGGTTACAAGTTATCATTCTTTTGAGTTAAGATCCCATTTTAAAGGTGATAGCCTTCACCTTCATGTTCCCACCCTCCCTGGAGATATTCCAGAGCTTTACTGTGCTGATTCAGCTGCTTAGAAACATGCATGTACACTCACACACACACATGCACATACCTATGTCTTTTTTAGTTGTTTGTTTTACTTCATTTTGGATGTTTAAGCTGGATAATTTCAGAGATCTGTTTTTTCAAATGGCCACACAGAGAGTTGAACTGGTGCTATGGAGCCAGGAGGTGACCTTGGGGAGAATGAGAGGGAGGAAGGAATGAGCAGCTGCAGATCTTCAGCAAATAAAATAATAGTGTGTGATCAAACCCTGGGGGATGCACCTCGACTATTCCTGGTTTAACTTGAACTATGTCTTTACTAGTAAATTAAATAAGCCTGGGACTGTTTTTTAGCATAGAGACCAAACAGCATGGAAGGGTCTACATTTGTGTCATTTTGTCAGTCTCACAGTAAGGTGATGGCATGCAGACTATTAGCGTGGACTGAGGATGGTTCCTGAATCCTGAGCCCTAGCTGGGGTGGTCTGAGAAAGCACTAATTGTTGGGTATTTTTCTAACAATTGAGCTGCATAGTGAACTGATTGTGTTGCAGTATCTGGAAACATTCAATGGCATGCAGATCTAGCAGTAGATTTTCTTCAGATTTTGACGTTCTGCTCATCCCCAACATAGAAGGAGAAAATAGTCAAAAAAGCCAGAGACAGTTCTTGCTGTTTCAGAGTTCAGGGAATTAATGGTCATTTCTGGCTCACTGTTACACATCTTTGCTAATAGCAGCACTTCACAAATAAGAGCCAGCATTTAACAGCCAGCCCTGTTCTCCATGCACCATTTCCAGGTTTCTGCATTAATGTCACAGATGCAATATAAGTCTGCAAAAAAATGAGAATAAGAGACAGAGTTAAAAAGCAAGAAGGAATTTTAAAAAAAGATTCAGATCTTCAGCTGGCTTAGACAGCTGTGATGAAGCTCACACAGCTCTGCTGACTTCTTCTGGGATATGGCCCGTTGTTTTTATTATATATATACATTTTACAGGGGGTTATGCTTTTAGTTTGAAAAAGGCTTGACATGGTCATCAATTTGTTTTTGTCCAGAAGTTCAAGCTGAATTGTGTTTCATGAAGATGATGATTAAAAAGAAGAGAACAAGTATCATTTTTCTCTTCTTTCAAAGTCCTGCAGTGTCCTGGCATTTGGGGTCCCATCATTGATCTCACTCTCATTGCCTTGTACTGATAGTAAAGTTATTTTTTCCAAAGCTTATCCAGCTCAGCAGGAACCAGCAGCTCAGCAAGGGAAACCTAAATCGGCCACAAGGGAGAAGCACTAAAATAAATAATCAACACTGACAATAAAAGTCAAAGGTGGGGAGGAAGGAGGCATTCTGTTTCTCGTCCATCAGCAGCCAGCTACTTAGATGAACCTAAGACTGCAGAAACATTGTTATGATGAGAAGTGGTTTAAATCACAATAATGTTATTTTCTCCAGTCAAGGAGAAAAATAAATGAAGTCAGCAAATGATCCAACTGAATTTTAAGTCTGAAGCAATATTTATTTCAGAACAGTTTCTTCAAAACTTTCAATTAACATGGTGTCAGGCAATTGATCTTTCTTATTCCTGGGAATACATATCAGAAGTACAGTTTCAGATATCTGAAGCCTCATCCATTTCTGACTGTGATCTGCTAAAAACAATTGGGTGTTTCTAGAAAAGATTAAAGACTGATGCATAAATTATAGCTACCTAAACAATATTTCAGGTAACTCTGAGCACACCAATGCATATTATGGGCAAGGTAATTGGCAACAGAAAATTATTTCCTTGTCTTGAGAAAGTAGAAGGCCTGGATATCCAGACAGATTAACAGTGGACAACTTAGACTAATGGATCTTGATGGTATCAGGTTACTGATACAGACATTACTATAGCTTTTTTTTTTTTCCCCCTTTTCTTAATCCATTTGTGTAGGTTTTTACAATTTGTCTGGGATTTTGACAACTAATCTGGAATTTGGATGGCTCTGTATTTACATATTTCCAGTTAAGTGATTTAATCAGGTGTTGTTGGCAAAGTGTGGTTAAAGAATACAGCTTTTAAATAGATTTAAATGTCTTTATACCCTTAAATGAGATAAAGAACTTGACATCAATGGTTATGTAAGATGTAACCTTCAGCAGAAACCGTAAAAAAGTCCTCTGAAAGTTTGAAAGGTTTGAAATATGGGAAAATAATCAATAGATAGAGAAGACAAAGTTGCATCAGAGCATTCCACCTAAAAAGTACTCAAAAACTTCAGCTTTTATGTAGTTTAGTGGGAAATCAAGTTTGCTAGAGAGGTCTGGAGAGTCTTTCAAGTTTTAATGACCTCATGCTAATTCAAGTATTTATACTCACATAATCTCAGTTTGGAAAGAGAATGAGTGTGTGTCTTGGTGAAATCCACTGTTCAAGTTTACTGCTGAATAGGAGTGAAGAGCTGATCCATGCACAAGCACTCCAGGATTTTCTGCTGGTTGAAATATAGGAAGGAACTTTTGATAATTTTAGAAAATTTTCAGAACAAAGTGTGTATGTGGCAGGGTTGGGGAGATGGCAGAGGGTCAGGTTTTTCATTATTTTTTCACTTCACTGCTTTTCTGACATTGTAGTTCTGTACAGAATCATGTTCATTCCATTTTTCTGTACAGAATGAAAGATAGGATGAGAATGGGATGACGACTGTAGAGGATAGAATGTAAGAATATCAAATATGTAATACATGTTGCCAAGTTCCTTCTGCCCATTACTGATGGAAACTTGTCTTCATGCAGATGTATGAAAGGAAATGTAAAACCTTAGAATTACTGCAGCTAACAAAATATGCATTATTACAATTGCTTTTAATGAATTACCGTCTCAGGTGAAAAGTGTTAACTGGCAAAAGTTTTAGAGATAGTGTAATGTCAGCACCAGAATCTCTCTGGAGCAGGGCATCAGTCTTCAAATACCGGTATTTCAATACGACTTTATATAACTGTCTTTCCTCCTGTAATTGATCTTGTATATTGCTTATCCCTTACAATTCATTTTCCTATTACATGCACAAAGTAGATCTCATTTCTTGTTTATGTGTACTCAGTTCATTCTTTTCAAATATTTTTAAAATCCATTAAAAAATCTTGAATTGATTTTGTACCAGCTTCTTCACTGGAAGCCTGAATTGACCACTTCCTTTGTTTTCAAGATAATATTAATTTGAGACACTGATTTTTTTCTAGTCTGTAAGTCAGTGCAGAAATACATAATTCTTACTGGATTTTACCTCTTTACTGAATTGTAGCAGACTGTTCCATTCTTATTTTTTAGTTGTATCATTGGTGAATCTGGTGGCTTATAATAGGTAGGAGCCTCACTGACAGTAGAAAATAAATGGCTTCACTTTAAATGATCCCTGTACAGTTAATAGAGGCCCGTAACATAAAAACTAATGGGTCCTTTTCCCTTTCCTTTCTTTCAACATGATCGTGTTTACCAGAAATTTCTGTGTAAAATTCCACCAATACAGTCAAACACATACAGCAAGCACTGACCTATCTGAGACTCTCCTGTACTTTTCAGTTTGAGCCACTCCTTTCTCTTCTGCTTAAAAAAGTTACTGTTCAGCAGGAAATAAGATGGTCTAAAGCTAGCAATCTCAAAAAAAAAAAAAAAAAAAAGACAGTAGCACCAGAAACCATATTCAGATCATACCAAGTTTTGTTTAGACAATATTCAATTAAGTACACTCAGATATGTATCAAACCTTTTTTTTTTAATATGTTGTACTGAGATCATACTATTTTGATGGATAAAAGAGGCCCTATAAGGCTCAAAATTCCTTTATGCTGAATGATGTCAAAAGAAGAAGCTGGTCAACCATGAGAATACACTTGGAGACCTTTTTGTACAACAGTGAGAAGATACTCCAGCCTCCACCCTTTAGGATTCCTAGGTGAAATCCCCTTCTTTTCTTTCTCAGAAGTAAGACAAATAGTATCCATTCTGCCTCTAGTGCAAGATCTACTTAAAGACACTTGTCCTAACCTTAGCATTGCTGTAGGAAGTCAAATATGTTGCACAGCCACCAACAGTGCTGTAGACAGGCATAATGTAAGAAACATGAAATGTAGATCTCACTTTCCGTGGATTATCTGACTGATAGATTCTTTCATTTTATCTTATTGATCTTCAATAGGAACTAACTTTTTTTTTTTTTTTAATGTGTATCATAAATCATTCTTCTGCATCCTGACGTGTATCTTTGGCATCCAGGTAGTGTAAGGTCACAAGTGCTTTTCCCTCATCCTTATTTGCTTAAAATAATGAATCCAAGAAAGATTCAGTCCTATGAGAAAAATCCTATTCCTGCTTTCCTGCTTTGTAGTACACTGAAAGGAAGCAGGAGTTACGACTCTCCAGCCACAGCTCGGAGGATTTCCTCTAAGAGTTCTAATTCCAGAGGAAGAAGCATATTTTTTCCTGTTACATTGGATGACAAAAATAAGAAATTAGTTATAATACCCAGCTTGCTTTCTCCCTCTTTTGCTTTGCTTTTTTGGGGGGGTTTGTGGGGTGGACGTGGGGATGTGTTAGGTTTTTCATATCTTACTACTCTGCTTTGCAGAGAATAAAGGGGAAGAATGTATTAGGCGTTTCCTGAGCTGCTTCAGTAACTCAAGGAGTTTTGTATCTCCCAATATCAATTAAGTTACTTTTGGTTTTATCAATTAAAACTGTAATGTCTCTACAGTTTTTGGGGCATCAATACACAAGTCAATGAATCGATTAAATTCTCAGTGCTCTCTTTTGAGACTGGCAATGACTTACATTACCCACATGCACACAAAGAAGTTGAAATTAAACAGACTGTCACTAGGAATGGAAAATCTCACCTCAGGCATGAAGAGAAACCAGAGAAAGCTGCAATTGTACTATTTGGAGATGACCTTCAAATCTGTGGGTTTACTTCTGGAACAATAGCTGATGTTTATGTTGTATCACATTATATCATTAGAACTGATACACATCTGTTCCATATTTAATCATCTGGAAAGGCCAATTAAAAAGAGTAGCCCAAAATGGTAGATTTAGTTTCTAACAGAAACATAGCAAGGAAGTAGTAACTAATCATGGGTACACCTTAAAATGAAATTAGGGAGCAATTTAATAGATTAAAACTCAGCTCATCCTTATATGCTGTCTTTTGAGACTGTTTCTAATTATTTTCTCCCACTAGTTTTCCAATGGTTTCTCATTTTCTTTCTTCATTTTCTTTTTTCATTAGAGACCTCTTGGTCAAATTCTTTTCTCATATATACCAGTATAAATCTGGAATAAGTCCTTTACATTTAGCTGAATTATTCTTCATTTACTTTAGTGAGTCTGAGAACAGAATATGACACTTTTTCTCTAGCAGTAACCAAACTGTCCTTCTTAATTTTGAAGCCACGCTGAATCCAGCTTAGGTAGAAAAAAGTCTCTGAAGTTTGAATAGACTAAGTTTTCATATTAGAAAAAGACATCCATTAAGGAGGACAGTGTTGTGCCTTCCTACTTGGTAGGAAGGTGTTGCATTGAAAGGCCTGGGATTTTAAATTACCTGCCAAACAGAATTTAACACTGGATGCCTCAAAAGTAACCTGATCCTCCAATGGAAGAAAAAGAAATCAGTTGCTTTTATATTGTATCTTCCTAATGGTGATCACTGAGGAAGACTTTGTGCTGTACCCCCAGACAGCTGTGTGATCTGTAGGTAAAAAGATTCAGTGGTCCCCCAAGATTTCTTTAGTGGCTGCTGCCCAACGGCACCATGAGTTCCAGCATAATGCCATGGATGTGGCTGTTCTGTGGTCCCCAACACCACCCCTCAGCAGCATGAAATACTAGTAATCAAAAGGCAATCAAAATGGGGTATTATGGGAACAGAAAATCAAATGCAATGTTTATTTTGAGAAGAAAGGTCATAAAGTAAAATTGATTAGATTTTGAACTGTCAATGAGAATACAGGCTGTAACTTATCTTCACTATTTCTCTTGTTTTCCTGTGATGTTTCTATATAGGTTGCTGTATCTTCCAGCCCTCCTTCCAAGCAGGTTGTAACTGTTGTCAGTAAAGAAAAAGAAATATGTATCAGCATATTTGGCAGATAAAATTTTCCTTGGGGAATAATCATTTTAGGAGAGCTTTTTCTGCTAACTGACTTTAAGAAAGAGTTTCCCTACTTTCCTGAAAACTATTCCTTTTGACAGAATCTCAGCTTGGTCACGAAAAGTCTGAGCCTTCCCAGACATTAATTAGTTTGAAAATACAGGATTTTTAAAGCACTTTTCCTTCCCAGAGGCATCACAATCATACAAGAATTGTTTTATCTGCTCTAGAAAAGATCTATTTCTTTTTTCTGTTTATTAGCTCTTTTTAAAGCAGGCACCAAAGTTCCTGATGAAAATTGGTTATGACCTCTTAAGACCCTTGTATCCAAAGGTCGTAAGACTTCGACCAAAAAGGTTGCTTCTGTTTGAACCATCAAAGTAAGCTACTCATGTAGAAATTATGACACTTGAAATAGAAAGTCACTATTTTGGAAGTTCTGCATAAACATGCCTGAATTTTATTCTAAATACTTCTTGAAAGTACAGTTTCTGTGGACTCTGCTACACATTCTCCCGTGGAGTAGAGTGTGTTAGCAAATTCCTGTGCAGAACGAGGAAGTAAAAGCAGTGGACAGATCATTTAGGGGGTGGTGGACTAGCAGGTCTTTATAAGACAAAATTTACGGATCCACTGATCAATAGACAAGAGCTATTTCATCGTCTTCATTGCTAGGACTAGTGGCAATTATTTAGGTCTTTGAGAACATCCATCAACCACAAATTTAGGAAGAGGGATTAATTCCTCTGACTTTTGCTGCTGAACTGTGCTTCTCTGTTCCTGTAACAACTACACGGAGTGGGTTTTAGCATGAGAGAGAGACCAAAATTACAGAACATTGATAAAGCTTTTTTATTATTAACTTATTGTTGTACCCTTCATATTCTGAAAGTTTATTTTCTTGTTGTTGCTGTTACAGCGACGTCCAAGCAGATGGCCAGCAATGAAATTCAGAAGAGGATCTGGACATCCTGCCTATGCTGAAGTGGAACCCGTTGGAGAAAAAGAAGGGTTCATTGTATCAGAGCAGTGCTAAAATTTCTAGAACAGAACACCAGTACTGGCCTACAGGTGTAAGACATTTACTTTGCCTCTCTTTAAAGAAAAGGAGCCCTAAGCTGCTGTAGCCTGATAGAAAGAAGATTTTGGATAAGCTTTGTCCAAGAAGAAAAACTATCTAAGATACCAGATTACCACTGCACAGTGGTTTTTGTTAGTGGACTGAGACACAATGGTTCATGCAGAACACTTGTCAGTGGACATCTACGGTATCAGAACTATGGCACAAGTGCCATGTTATTGGCTTTAGGTATGGGGATGCACAGTAATAAAAAATATAATAAAGCTTTGGTGCACAAGGGTATTCCCCTTTGGTGTTGTTCTCTGGTATCTCAAAGACTGAGCACTGATCAGTGTTCACAGGTGATTGAGAAAAGTATCTCAATGCAGATAAAGAAGAAAAAAAGGAATTTTCCAGTATTGCTATAAGTGGATGTGAAATACACTCACTTTTCAATTCTAAATTAACCTACCCACCTGAGCAAGTCACAATATGTATGCTTTCCAGGAGCTGTACAATGTTTCTTGTACATTGCTGATTACTATCCTTCTAAACAACTCATGATATAGAAATCGGTAAGAAATGGAGACAACAGAGAATTTTCACAATGGTGAAATTATTTTATTTCATGGGCGTTCACGATGAAATTGGGCTGATTTTCAGTTTCAATGTTCACTAAAAATTAATTATCAGGTTGTTTCAAGGAATATCTTTCATTTCTGAGCAGTAGGCTGAAGTAACAGCAACAGACCCTTTTAGCTGCCAGAGATCTTATGGACCATTTCTTAGGCAATGTGATATGAAAAACAAGATTTTAAACAAATGGGTTTCTATCCGTTGCCATTTCATTGTGAGTCCTTACTGAGAAGCACCACAGACTTCAATGCACCCCTTCCAGAGATTCAGATACAAGTGTTATTGAACCCTGCTGATTCATACAGTGATTTTGTTTAATGCACATAGTAGTTGCATAAATATATATAAAAATATATTTTTTTTTATAGCTAACACAAGGCGGGCTCTTGTGACTGTTAAGACTGCATTTTTGTCATCCAGACAAAGGAAATGGATTGCATTACTGCATATTTCCACTGAGTTGTAAAATAATCCTTAATATTAGAATATTTTTATGTTGTGTAGGGAAGGTGGTTCATGTAGTTGCAGTGCCATAACCTTTCTGCCTATTGGAATCACTCTTTCTTTAATATCGACCCTTTCCCTCCCTGTATAGGGAAAGACAAGACTATAAATTCACACCATCAAAAACAGTTACTCCTTTCATGGAAGGGGTTAATACACACTGAGACCCAGATCTTCCGTGAGGAATGGGAACCTAACTACGTTGATGATCTGGGCCTGAGCTACTAAAATATTAAATTCAGGTATTGTATGTACATTTCATTGTAGTCGTTGACTATCAAATTTTTTACATACTGTACAAGGCACTTGAATCATTTTAAAGTGAAGTATATAGCATTTGCAGTTTCGGATCTCAAGCAGTTAAAAAAAGTTGTAGATACCACCTTAATAGTACAGTTATTTACATTTCTTGTTGATGCTTGTACGGTCTAAATTTGATTACTTAATGCTGTTTTAAAAAAAACAAACATGATTTTTACTTGTTATTTTGTTCAGTAAATAATACAATTCTGTATTCTCTGTATTCTTTTATTTTGTGTAACACACTTTTATTTTCATCTGTTTTAAATCATCTAGCGTGAGATTGAAACTGTTCAAAACCTAACTGGTATTAATCTGAAGGTACTAACAAACACATTGTCTTGAAGCCTGGTGAAAAGCCTGTGGCAAGTATTCATTTCAATTTGTGTGGGTCTGCTGCACCCTGTTTCTAATAGGTTGGGATTAAGTTGCAGGCTGTTAATTCCAATAGCAATAACCAAATGTGTGCATATATATATATATATCTGGTGACACTCATTTTTAGTAAATAAAAAGGTATCAGTGCACATCATTTAGACACATATTTGGTGTGCAATACTTAACATTAGTTTTTCTAGGAATCTTGGAAGTCATCAGCTAGGGTTCATTGGCCAAATGAAGCAATTGTAGAGCTTCCATTTGAAGCATGCTAGAATCCTGTTTTAAATAATTTTTATTTCAGAGCACACCTTGGCAAATTATACTAAGACATTTACAAACTCTACACAGTACTGCGATAAGTTCAAAGGTTATTTCATATAACTAAAGAAGATTTATATAATTATGGGTTTACAGGTCTGCACTTTGGCTGATTAACTCATGTATTTCATGTTTTCACCCATGTATGTAATACATGTCATGCAACGGAGCTGACAGTATGTTTGTAACATGATTAGACAAACACAACAACAATTTTAAAATCTGGTATTTGTTTACTTTTGGTTTAAGGCCCTCTTTCACAGCTGAAGGATGTTTATTAGTATTTGCAAACTAATTTAAATTTCATACTCCTTCGTAAAATAATAGCAATTATTTTTTTCACTCTTTGTCCACTTCTCATAATTTGGTGGCAGATTTCACTGGTCTATGGGGAGCATCATAGTGTACTTCTTTTGATTTTTACCATGATGTTATATGCTATGGATTATAACACGATGAGTTGCTGGATTTATTTAATGACTGATAGGCATATGCTTATGTCTGATAAGAACTGATATCTGAAGAGAAAACTTCCTGCGTACTAATGGATGTATAGTGTCTCATTGGTGTCTGCTTTGATATATTCCGTGGTATGTTCTATTTATCCCAGTAGGCAAAAGTTAATTAAGTAATCTGTTGCTGTTTTGTAATTCCATCTGGTTTTCTAATTTTTTAATAATTAAAATTGCCACATTAAAAATTGTACAAATATTAATCTATAGGTGTGATGAAATATTGAAATTAACTGAGAATCCTATTCTTATCATTTTATAAAGCACCAGGTTAATTGATCCAGACCAAAAAAGTCTCATGTAACCCCCTGTCAGAGATCCAGCTGAAATGTTATTCAACAATTCGTAAAGAAATTTCCATCCAGGTGTCTGAAACAGTGGCTTCACTAGCATTCCCACTGGTCCTTCATTTGAAAGTACTTCAGAACATTTTGTTTGTTTAAATGCTTACTTACAGTCATTTGTTCTAACAGTTATTTTAACTCTTAAACTTTCCTGTAAATTTGTGTATCTAATGCGTGTAATGATTGCAAGATCTCCCAAAATTATCATTTCTTATTATTTTCCATTTTAGTGTTAAACGTTCCATAACACCTAACACTGTCAGTGCTATGCTTCAGCTCATTCTGTTTCACAGAAAAAAGGAAAATTTGAACTACAAGGATTCAAAGCTCATTACTAAGTAGCTCTTTAAATCTCAGTAAGATGAAACAGTAAATCAGATGCATGTATCGCACACAGAGGTTGTTGAAAAAAGACCCTTACATTTGCAAAATTGTATTCCGACATTAAGAAATTCTGGAACTGCAGAAGTGGAATTGTAATTTCACTCTCATGTGCATACATATAAAGATGTGGTCTTATTGAATTGCCTGCTGTGTTTCTCAGTGCACCCTATGACACATTGGAGTAGAGAATGCAGGCTGTTTGTAAGAAGCAGCTATTCCATATTTTTCTCCTCCTTGCTCAAATTTTGTTGCACTTTGTTACATACTGGACAAACTCTGTTCAGAAGACTTTTCTTTCATGGACTTTTCTTCCTTACCCATCATCGTTATACTTGGGGGATACATACACCTTGATTTATTTGTGTTCTGAGATTCCTGTGAAGGGATACAATTTTCTAGAGAAGACCAATATGAAACTGTTCTTCCTTTTCTTACAATTGCCTTCCTCATTCTCAATAGCTTCTACTGCAAATTACATAGGTGTCTTGTAAGTAACAACCTCCTTCATTGCACCATTATAATTTGGCTTCAGATGAAGTTCATTTTCTACAAATAACGTGTGTGATGGAATTCTGGGGAAAAACATAATACATCACTGTATTTTGAAAAATTGTGGAAACCAAATTAAATTTTCACAAGCTGAACAGAATATTTGACTTTGCAAACATCACCTTTATTCCTTGGTCAACAGAGTTCAAACCATAAAACTCACTCTACAAGTATCTGAGCCAGCTGAATAGTTGAATCACTAGTTTGCCATCCAAATGTGGACCACAATGGAAAAGGAAACAGTGAGCCAGTTTGTCAGTGAGCAGGGAAGAGATTTTCTTTACAGCAGAGTAATAAGTCTTCCAAGCAAAAGGTGAGAATATTCCCATATTCTATTAGAGCACCTCTAGAATAAGCAAAAGAAGCTGTAAATAACAACGTCCATCTTTTTTATTTGTAGATAATCTCTAAACAAGGCTCTGCAAGCAGTTGTCATAGGCTGGCAGTATTTCACATAGTAGGTGACTGACTAGAGAATGCAGAGTGCCCCATGTTGGTTCATGTTTCAACTCACAGACCATCAAAGGAAAATTTCATTTTGAGTGCATGCAGTGGCTGAAGCAATGGCTATGTTATTATTTTCTGACACCAGCAATGAAGCTTTGTATAAAGACAAGATTTGGCATCCACCGAGAAGTTATCTCAGCGGTGCAAAATCATAGTGCCTACAGCCATAGTATTAGCCATTAAGAGAAGAACTGGCAGAGGGCACAAATTCAGCTCAGATCAACACTTTTGCTCTGGGGGAATTTCTTGCTTCCAGTGAGGAGAAAGAATAACAGCAAGCACTGTTGTCCAGGGTAAGATCATTGGAATCCTTACACATGTGTGCCTGTTTGCAGAGAACTACTTGAAGATTGAAGCATAAAAAAATCCAGAATTAAATGCTACTGAGGGATAATATAGCATTCACGCTAATTCTCACGTTTTAGACAGTGACTTCAGGAACTAATACCTGCTACTACTTTTCTTTATGGATGTAATGGTAAGTTGGATTTGGGTGTTGGTTTTGGGGATTTGGGGTTTTTTTGAGTACAAGGAGGAGAAGGGAAAAATGCAGGAGGGGAGGGGAGGGGTGTCAGTATTCACAGATATTCTAGAGGCAGGGCAAGAAACCTTAATGTACAGCCTCGAGAGCATCAGTATCATGTGCCAGTGGCAGTGAGTCAGAACACGAGGTCTTTCTTCATGTCCAGCTCCACCATTTAAAAATCAGAAGTGTCACCAGAAACACTAGCTTCTGCTTAAATCTTCAGGAGTCCATATTTCACCTCGGGGGAGGTTTATGTCACTCCTTAGGGAAAAAAGCTTGAACCACAGGCAACATTTTAAGGTGGAACAGTGTGCCAGTAGTGCTTTACCACAAGCCAAATACAACAAAGCAGGATGCAGCTTGCATAAAACTGAAAGGGACAAATGAGATTAATTTTATCCAGGGCAGCCAATATCTTTATGGCTGGAGCACTGATCTAATATTCAAGTCTGTGGGCTGATTTGACTTGATCATTATCCTAAAGCTGGCCTTTAACTATCAGTTTATTGTCAAATCTTAGGAGCATTTCTTGACTTTCTAATTTTTTATGGAGTTGAAAACAGTTGAGGATGCCAAGTGGAATAAAGTATCTTTCTGATAGGAAGAGAGTCTCACCTCCTGATACAGTTCTCTCCCAGCTAGAGCAAGTGCTCCCCTGTACACAGCTCATTTCAACAGGTCTTGTGCTGACTCCAGGGTCTTTCTCAGGACATGTTTCACACTTTTCAATGCAATTCTCTGTCTCTTGCAAGATTTTTCAATACCTATCTTCTGCCTCACTTTTTTATTCTTCTCTTTGATTCTTCTCCACCTTTGATCTAACTCTGCTTTCTCACTACTTTGCTTTCTTGCACTCCTCTAAGCCCTGAATTACATGCCAAAATGACTACTTTCAGTGTCACTTGAAATAAGCCTCAATCTGAAGAATGCTCTACTTGATTTTTCTTCCGTGTGTGGTTTCTGGTTAATACAACTATCTGAAGGTAGATTTTCCTGTTACTGACTGAATTCTGTCCATGGGAGTGAGCAAGCTAAATTTTGAATCTCTTGGAAACTTTCTGTTTAGACATTTTGGTCAAACAAACTACGGTCTCTTCAGCAGAAAACTTGTCCCAGATAATTTTTTTAAAGCAGCAAAAGGACTTTAAAAGCAGGCCTCAAGACATTACTTTTAATTACATCCAATGAACTAAGCAGATATTTTTGCCCAATTAATTAATATAGATGCCTGGTTCTCTGTTGTCTCTCTGGGAAGATAAGTGTTTAGGGATATTAATTAAACTCTTCCCATGCAGTTTGCATTATTTCCTTTGGAGTAGCTCTTATACGAAAAACAAAAAGGCTGGTTTATTAATTGCTGATGTTAGTTTGAAAGAGACTTAGCTTATTGACTGCTTGGGTGGCACAATGTTTCCTCAGACACCTAGAAGTTGTTAGTAATAAATATCACTTGTGCCTATCTAGCTTTGTTGGGACTGCTGGTTTTATTACTAGGACATTTTTTTTTTCCAATTTCAATAAGAGTCATTAAATTTTGTTTTGGGAGATAGCAAATGATACTGTGATCCGATTGTCACATTTGACTACACATCAGCAATGGTGCCCTTTTATCTAAGCTTTTCAGCTTAAAGTTTTTCAGCTCTGCCTTGCCTGTGAGGACATCAGGATCACACCACACATCACACACGCCTGTTTTAGTGACAAAATGCAGCTTTCCAAAGGAAAGGTGTGCCTTTCATAGACATGTGGGTATTTTCACAATGGCCTCTTTCCAGAGGGAATCCTTTTCCTAGAGAGATGAGTCTGGCAGTCTAGGTTACAAACGGAGTGTGACTGAAAATAACATAAACCATGTAAAACATAAACCATGTGCAGCTGCAGTGTCACTGGATGAAATTACCTGCAGTGCTCATCAGTCTCGGGACTGGGGCCTCAGCCCAGCCACAGCCCCTCTTCAACGTGGGCTGTGGGCCAGGGAGAAGGCAGGGCAAGAGATGCTTGGAGGACTGCAGGTGCCATTCCTGCCTGGAGAGCAAAGAGGCAGCAGGGGCTTTCGCTAAGACTTCCATTCTCCAGAAAATGAGGGTGACTTCATGCCACCCCCTGCCTTGTCAGCACTGAGCATGAGCAAAGTGTCTCCTCAGCAGCCCTGTGAGGAAAGCACGGCAGGGTGAGATGGGAAGCATGAACACAGCTTTGTTTCTGTGCAGGAAGGTGCCCTGCAGCCATGCACATGCACGCTTGCACCCCCTCACACTCACCCACTTCTTCCACTGCTGTCAATGACGCATTTTGGGTTTCAAGTGTTTTCTCAGTGCAGGGCCTAGAGTAGTGAACCATGCAGATAATGCAAAACAAGAGCACTCTGTTACCATAAAACATGACACAAAGTCTTTTCACTCTGTTTCACTCCGTATCTCCTGCAGCACCAATCTTCATCCTGCTATGAGGACCTGTCAGATCTCCTCCCAGTACTTTGTCCTCCTCACCTGAGGTGTGGGTGAGCATGTCAGTGAAAGGTGGCAAGTGCTCAGGGCTTGACTTGGCCTGAGGGTTGCTGCCTAGAGGGAACCAGGCATGAAAAGGAGCCTAGTAGGAGCTGACAGTCTTTTAGAAAAGACCTAACACCTAAAATTTTAGCTAAGATTGTAAATTTTCCTTAGTGAACTGACTTTGATATGTAAAGTTGTTTGACACATATGACCAGCATTGGCCGAGTTATGCTACACAGCAGTGACCTCAAGGTCCAGAGCAATGAGGAGCACATGGTGTATCTTTAACACATCTCCACCTATATTCAGAGCTAATGGTGATCTCTGACCCCTCTTAGAGACTAAGCCTAGCAATTAGAGGTGATAGATGCAGCTCTCAGCCTGGGAGGCATATGAAGTGTCCTTATCCAGGAGAGCACCCCAACTAATGGCGTATACATTAAGCTTCCCTGACCTCTTTCTATAGAATCTGTTCCCCACCCCAGTGCAGAAAAGATGCAAGATTCTCTGGCCCCCAAAAAAGTGAGTAAGCGTGGGATGGGATTAGTCAACTGTAAAAAGGTCTGTGCCAAGGGACAAGGAGAGTGCTGGGTCCTGGATTTTGCTCTAGAGGTGGTATTTGAACTTGTAGAAGTAGGAAGCAGTTTTGGGTTCTGGCTCTGACTCAAATATACACTTAAATCGGATGCTGGACTCCCCAAATCAGTAAGACGCATTTTTTCAGGCATATGTTCTATTTTACTAGCAACAGCCTAGGCATAAAACACCCTTGCCTTGTATGTCATGTCATTTTTCATCAGCCTCATCCTCAGGAATCCAGTCCTCCAATATATAGATTTAGATGTACAACATTTGCTTGGGAATTTAATTCCTGGAGCTGATGTGGAAATGCTCTGCATCACTGTATGCTGTTCCCTGACTCGCTAAGTGCCTTAGGAGTGAGGACATGTAAAGCATTACTGCAGGATGCTGACATATTAGTGATGAGCATCACTAGGAATAGAGAACACAGATACACACAGACATACAGATACACAAAGAAAAGTCAAACTCTTCTCTCTGCTGCACGACAGGAAATCCTGAACGAGACTCTAATGAAATCAGATGAACCCTTCACTGCAGAAGTGATGAAGTGCTGTGTGGAGGCCAGTCTAGCTGCTGTCTATTCTAATGGTTTAGCGCCATCACCTTGTACTTTGGGAACTAAATGATGTATGGAGTTTTTATTTGTCTGGTCTGTGTCTTCTCTCCAGCCACTGCCTATTGCAAACTGGAAATATTCCAGCTTTTCTACTTATAAGACAGTGTATACACAAAACTGAGGTTTATCAACACAGTTGTTTTAATAAAAGTTCTATCAGCTGTCCCTATATTGAAGAAGCAACTTTGGCTTTGAGAGAAGCTCTGAGCCCTGTGTTTTTGCTCTTTTATGCGGTGGGTATTAATAGTTGTACAGCATGCAGATAGCTCAGCTTAAGTACTACAAATGAGTGTCAATTGCTGCACGTGGTAGTGGGAAAAGAATGAGCAAAACCACACTCAGACAAACAATACCCCTCACCGTATCTACTAAAGCTCAGGTATTTTCATGAAAATTTCCATGGAATGATTCTGAGTATTAAATAAGCAGCAGTACATTTGATCAGAATAATGGAGGAGATGTCTTTCATTTTCCATGGATTTGTAATCATAATCAGCAGCCCAAAATATAGATAAAAGGCAAACATTTTTCATTAAGTTTAAAAATATGAATGCCTGACTGGATTGATAGCATTAGTGGTTTTTTCCTTGCTGATTACATGTAGGATGCCAGCCTGTTGTGCTGTGTACTATCAGTAAAAACATTTCAAGTGTTTTGAAATTAATTTTCTATATTTAATTAATTTAATCTTTGACATCGGCACTAAAACCACTGCAAATATTTCAATTATTGTGTTGAAGGAGTATAAGCAAACATTTAGCAGTGGCATGTAAATAGTAATAAAAACTCATAGGTAAAGATCCAAAATACAGATGTCTTTTTACACATTTTACTCAAAAAACTCCCAAGTGTGGAGGAAAAAAAAAAAAAAAGGAGTGATATTTAAATACACTGACAAACATCTTTCTTCACTAACTATCCCACTGACCTCAGTGACTGAATGAAAGGCATCCTGGAAAAGCTAGATCCAAAAATGGCTATTTCTATGACAAAGCTTTAGTTCCCTCCTACTGACATTAAAATGGAATATGGGAACTGTTAACAGTCATCAGTTACTGAAGTGCCCAAAAATAGGGTGCTTCAGCTGACTGACACCTCCTAGGGAGGCAAAGGGATGCACACCTGGAGAGGAAGAGGAGAGCTTAATGGTATGCCCCGCCACCATTGAAACTTGTGAATACCCAAATCAGCTTGGACACTGTGTTATTTCCTCCTTTCTTTCTTTAGAGCAGGTACACGAGCTATTGTAATCTGCAGGATGGCTTTCCCTCTGCCTCTACACAGCAGCCAGTCCCGTTGTAGCCCGCCACTTCCAAAAAAAACCACAACCAAAACATAACAAAAAAAAATTCTCAACTGATTCATTACAGCACTTGAAAGGAAAGATTTATTATAAAGTCTTTAACAAAATCATTAGCCAAAGGCCTGGGGGAGGGTGTGCTGGTAGATTTAAAATGAGAATTATTGGATGACATTAGCATGGCATTCTTGAAAATAAAGATTAGATTAAGCATCTGTGTCAGAGAAGCATTACAGCCTAAATGGAACTAATGCCATGAAATACCACTCATAAATATAAGTGCTGCTTTAGCTGTTGCTCTTTTTTTTCAAGGGGTTATGTAACGCAATACACAACTTTACTCTGGATGGTAATTTGTGTCTTGCTCATATATGACTTTGGCAGAGACACAGTCCCTTACAGGAAAACATTGCTGGCAAACAACAAAAAATCCCTGCTTCAGAACACATGTGATTGCATTGAAAGGGAAAACAGAAATCCAGTTCACACAGGGAATTTTCTGGTCCAATGCCTGCCACACAGACATCAATGAGGGAGCCGGCTGCTGTGCAAATAAGCACATCATCGCAACGACAGCCAGTTGGTGAAGTGGTCGCTGAGAGCCCAGCCGGGGAAGCAGCTGACAGACGGTCATCGGTGCCAGCAAAGGCAAGAGGCTGGGCTTCAGAAGGAGGGGACACGTGCCACCAGCTAGTCTGCTTCAAGAGTCCAGCAACCCTGAGGCCATTAGCCACCTCTGCTCTGTTACAACAGAGACAGAAACCCAAAAGGCATAAGATATGCTCTTCCCACACAGCATCCTTTCTAGTGGTGGTGGTAGTGGTTTTACTGGTGGAAATGAAGCACTCACCACTTCATCATTGGCTCCAAAAGCCCCATGATAAATGGCCATGCAAACTCCAGTTCCTGTTGTTATCAGTCAGGATTGACCTTGGCAAGACTTGGATCCCTGAACTGTGTTTCCAGTATCAGCCTTATTGGCATAGCAGTGGAAAAAGCGACCAATGGGAAGCGGAACAACAGTGCAGAAAGAAAACACGAGATGTGGACTTTCTGGTAGAAAGAGGGGGAAGTGAATTTCCTGCCTACTTACAGTTTCTTTTCTCTAACTCTGTTTTCAGTGCTCTCTAGCATGGAAGTGTTCAATTTGACAAAATTCCTGAAGTGAAAGTGCACCTACCCTTAGCCGCCTTAGTAGGGCTGAGTGGACGATGACACAAGGGAAGCCAAAATTACAAGTTGTTTCTGTACCTGAAATACTTCAAAACCTCCAGAAAACATTTTAAAATACACACATAAAAGAAACCACAGTGATTTATTTTAAAAATCCTTATTCTTAAACCCAAATTATAAGGGGGTCTCTGTAACTCCTCTTAAGGAGAGGTCAAACTCTGTGTCGTTATACAGCTATTACACAAATGACCTCCTAAAATCAAGTCAGCACAGCCTCAGTCCAGTAATATCACAGATACCCAGCTAGCTCATGTCTATCTGAATTGAAACATGGCCAAAGGAAGCTCCTCTGTGCTCACCTGTTACCACGGAGCAGCTGTAACCAAGTCCTATATAGGTGTATAATATTTCTACTGCAAAGCCTGAGCCCTCCAGTTCTCAAGTTTATCTTCTCTCCTCTGCTTTTATGGGGACAACACTACAAACTGCAGAGTACAACCTTATTCCTGGAGCACTAACAAGAGCTCCCAGGCTTTAGAAGTTTTATTTTCCTTGCAGGAGGTGAGCAAGTCAAAGTGGGAGTATGGCAGGTAAATGCACACAAGAGACATGCGATAGAAACACCAGGACAAAGCAGTGTCTGATTAAATATCAGACTCAAAAATCAAAGTGTAATTTGAACAGCAGCAGCAAATCTGAGCATTCTCCAGTTCCAACCTTGCAGATGTGCCAGAAAGCAATGAGATCTCTGTACAGGACAACAGCCCTGGGAGGAATCCTGAAGTACTGGCTGCAAACAGAGCCAGGCTTTCAAGACTCATTGGCATCGCATTTTATTGTTAATAACTCAGGCAACTCTGTTTCCAAACACTGTAATCCAAGGGCTAGTCTTTTATCTCAACACACAAAAAGGGAGCTAGTCTTCCTTTGTAAGATTTTCCTAGTATTGAGCAGCACAAGTCACTTTATTTCTGCTGTTCTCAAATGAAATTCAAAACTCAATGTTGCCAGTTTAATTTTGTCGAAAACACTAACTGGGTCCAAGATAGGCTAGTTAATACTTGAATGGGGATCCACCTTGCAGCCCTGAGTATTGCAGAAGTTGTTTCCAAACAGTGGACAATAATCAGACTACAAAAACTAAATGGAGAGATAGGCTTAGAGTGTTCCAGGACTGAAGACAAATGTTAATTTAAAAAATTAATCCTCTTTCTCACTTCAATAGAACCGGAAGTGAGATAATGCATCTGGCATATAGATTAATAAGAAATCGGGCAAAGAAAATGCTGGATTCATTTATGGACTTACAGATAGCTAAGTAAATTTCTGAGTTAGTTTACCATAAAATAGAATCTCTCGCTTTAGTTAAATGGAAAATAAGGGAAGACATGTATCTGGGAGGAATTCAGTGTAAGCTCTTGAATTCTGTAAAAGCTTCTGCTAAAAAAAAATAGTAAAATGAACTTATAAGTCTACTAATTTGAAATACATTAATAAAAATCATACCTACTTTGTTATATATTATAATCAAACCCTTTCATCTTTTGACAGAGGTGCCAGCCATCACACCAAAAGTCTTTTTTTCTCTGCATACAAATGAAGCAGTGTTGCTTTTATATTCTTCTGCCCATTTAATTTCTGACTTTTTTTCCCCTTTTTATTTCCCTTTTTTTTCCCCCAAGGCTGCCAAAAGTGTTATGAATTAGTCTTTTTTTTTTTTTTTAATGCTATAATAAACAGATATATGATACATAAGGATCCATTTCTTTTGTCGCTTACTAGTTTGTTACTTGTGGAAGAAAAGCACCAAAATACCCTCTAATAAGACTTTGTGGACTCCCAGTCTGGCAATATTTGGCTTTCTGATGGAAACCTTTGAGGTATATCTTAAACTATTTCCCAGAAAAAGTGCAGCAGCATACCAGGCCAAATTCATATTCATAATAGGCTCACATCATGGATGAATATGACCATCAGTTATGCTGCCAACTTCAGATGAGATGTGGTGATCCACACAGCTGAGGGTCTGAACTAGTAACTTGACAAGAAAAAAATCAATAAAATTATCTTTAGAAATTTTCATCTTGAACTAAAGTAGAGTCATAATACAAAGTGTCTAGTATAAAAGTGTCATTAGGAGTATCCATACATTTTGTCCCTGGTAATTCCAAACATAATTATTTTATTTTATAGGATACAAACCTAATTGTGTCTTTGACTAAGTATTAGCCTGGAAAAATCATTGCTGGGCCTTGAAGGTCAATATGACTGTTTTCCTCCCTATACATCAGCTCCAGTAATACAGGTCGCATAAGGCTAAACGCTGATGTCAGAGGACTGGGCAGGCGGATTGTTTGCCTTTTCTGCCTTGAGTAATACCTGTGCATTTTGATTGCCCTCGGTGGATTAGCTCACATCTAACACTTGTCCAGGAACTGGGCTGCAGGAAACAATCTGCTGATGAGGTGTGAGCAGGGGTACAATCCAGCCTGCTCACTTTTACTGCCTTGGCAAATTGTGCTGCCTGGAGCAAATGGATTATTACAAACCCATCCGACTTAACCATATATATTAATAATTACATGAACTAAACAGGGAACCAAATGTATTGAATAAGAAGGGATCATTTTTACACAAGACCTTATCATGATCCAGCCTTACTTAAAAAAATAAAAGTGACCAGAAAAGCATTATACACTGTTAATAAGGTTTTCAGACAAGCAGAAGTAACTGGAATGTCCTGATGATCTGATTCATAAATTCACTACTTGCATCTGTAAAGTCTAATAAATGTGTGGAACTATAACTTCTTTTTTATCTATTCACATGTATTATAAGCAGACATTTCAGGCTGAGAATTTCATGATGATGATATATTACAATTCTCAGGTGGCTAAAGTCATGGGGCTTTTAGCATCATGTCTTTTAAAACTGCCAGGTTTGCTATAACTAACCTGTAATAAAAGGCCTATTACTTAGTTGAACTATACGAGGCCCAGAAGATACAATGAGGTGAGTACCCCAGATTCCCACACATACTGCCCAATAGGTTCTAAGCCCTTTGCAGCATTCGGTTCACTGGTAGGTAACAAATAAAGTAGGTATCAATGTAGAATTTGGTCTTGGTATAAAACAAAAGTTGTGATCTGCTCTTCTTCTTCCAATACAAAAGAGCGTGAGGGGGACACAAATGCAACGTAAAGGTACTGCATGCTATTTGCCCCCACGCACACCTTTCAGCCCTACTGCAATGCATTTTTCTAGCCACAGTCATTAGTGGACACAAACACTCTCAGTCCTTCTTGTTATTACCAGTAGCTGTGATTAAGCTTGGGGTCTAGCAGACCTTTTTGCGATTGCTATAGATTGTTCATCTCAGGAAATTTGGCTTTTCTCTCAATGTTATTTCATGGTTTCTGTGATTGAGCTATTGCAGACATGCTGATGATTTTTAGTTATTCTTCCTACCATAGGCCTTCACTCATTGCACCTGTCCCCAAACAAAATCAAAACATCCGCTGGTCCAGAAAAGATAAAGTTTGTAATTGCTGTGATAGAAATGCCCTTCACTCTTATTGTTTTATGGAACAATTTTCAAAAGCTCTTGCTAAATCTTGAGAGTGAAAAAAAAAAACAAACCCCAGTCTCAGAGCTTTCAGTTTTGACTCTAGTTCACACCCAATGAAACCAAAGAATCAGTTTGCAAATACTTATGTCATTGATTTATGCTAACTCTGTTCTCACCAAGCCTGAAACGACAAAGAACCAAAGGACCAAAGCTAGCTGGTGTGCCTCCTATGTATTAGTGGCCAATGTACCGCCAAGCATTTACTCCTCAAGTGAGCCCAATCATGTTATGCTGCACAAAATCTATAATAGTCAGCAATAAACTATATTTTCTCTTAGGTATCCCATTTTAACACAAAATTTTTGAGCATTTCACACCTCAGGATTATGGTGATAGAGACCATCAATGCAAATCCCTCTGAACTGGTATGTCCATCGTGTGCAAAAGCATTGCTTAGAGAAACTACACTCCCAATGCCATACAGCTCTGTCAGACCCTGTTGCTGGCGAGGAAGCTTGCCCACAGTGGAGCAATTATGCCTCAGCAACCCCATGTACTGTGCCCAACATGACCATAAATGTACAGGTTTCCAACTGCCGTTGGAAAGCAGAGCTCTTGTATAAGGAACTCCAGGCAATACTATAGCCTATACTGGATGCCAGAGGGGCAGCCACAGCGTTCATACTCACATTATATTCAGACCCGAGGGCAGACCAAACTCAGGGCAGAAGCCAAACCACGACAGCACTCTTCACCCCAGGCATATGCAAGTTCTATGCTTCATGTGCAAGGAGCCCAGCGCAGAGTGTCTTGCTCAGGGAAGTGTATTTTTGCTTTTGTGTTTATAGAAGAAGTAGTACAATGGCACAAAATTATTTCAGACAAAAAGTTCCATACAAATACTATACCAAAGTTACTACTTTGTTAATTTTCCTCTATCACTGATTCATACTCTAAGAAACTAAATTGGCATTAAAATTCCACATCAGAAGCAAGACAGGTCTTGTGTTCTCCTGACTGCTAGTTGGTGGCATATCTCAGCTAGCAAAAAGGAGTTTTAGAGTAATCTTTGTCAACAGCATATCTCAGCTGTGCAAGTGTAATTAATTACAACTCACAGAAGAAACCTTGCCCCTTGCACTTTGATTTTTAAGCTCTTTTATTCTTTTGTTTCAGCCTACAGTGTCTTTTCCAATTTTTTTAGTTGTAAGGGTCAAGACCATAAATAACACTGGGTATGATACCTGAAGCAGTGGGAAGTGGGATGGAAGCCATTTGTTGATTTACTAATGACACATAATTACCCAGCAAATGTGTAGTTATCCTGAACTACACATTCAGGATACAGTATCAACAATGAAACTGATAGAGAGCAACACCAGAGACACTCAGAATGTTAATGAACACCAAATTTCTAACACCCTTCTATAGCTAATCACCAAGGTGTGAATCCCTCCCTTTTGCACCCAGTATTGTCCATGCTTCTTTTCCAGATGACACCTTTTTTTCTGGACGACCCCTTCATAATGCCCAGGTTACTATTCAATCAGGGTAAAGGAGCCTTAAGCAAACTTTGTCATTGTTAGTTTCCTCTTTGTATTACCAGTTTGGGGGCAAACATCCTCTCAGAACAGACAGGTTCTGTTATTCTATTCACATACAAGGTTTACATTCATATACGTGCCAGATCATCAGTCATCATCTGGAACATCACTTTATCAAGAGGAGGCAATGCAGATTTTCTGACACGGGGAGGGGGGAGTGTTGGTGGTGTTGGTGGGATTTTTTTCACTCTACCTGCTGTATGTACTTATGTAGTTCTTGTTACCCTGAGTGCCAAAATACCTTTAAAGTGTTAGAACTAAGCCCCTAAAAATGTAAGTCAATTTAGCTTGATGCCAAATGTCTTTGGGAGACAAGGATGCTAGGTACCGAGATTACAAGAAGTTGTCCCAAGTGACATCAAGAGTCAGTGATAAAACCAGAAACTGAACCATACTCCCTAAATCCCATTATAAGAGTCCAGTAATGCAAAAATCCTTTCTCTCTTCATTTCCTGTGCTATGAAGGTAATGATTTTATCTTCCATAAATTTATTAACCACTTTTTCTAGAAAAATAGGGTGGTGCAATTAACTTTTTATTTGGTTAGAAAAATAGGGAAAGTCGCTTTCTAAATCCAGGCCTATAATGCATATTAGATATCTCATACACTGCATGTAACTATTGCTATTCACAGTAGGATCAACGTTCACTATTTTGTGAAGAGCTGGTTACCAACCTCATGGGAGTATTATTAATTGCAATATGTATGACTGTTGACTTAGCACAGGAAAAACAGAAGTCAACTGGCATATGAAACTTTCTGGTGTAAGAAAGTTTAGCACTGTTGCTAGATGACCAGTTATAAATCCAGCCAGAAGAAGTTAAAGCTCACAGAGCCATAAGAGTCTTGATTATGTTTTTTTGGAATACTGTTCCCTAGAACTGTGTTTCAAGTCTTGGTTCTATATTTTGAATAAATCAATTGCAGGATGCAATCAAAGCTTGAGCTAGTCACTTGTAAAACAAAATAAAAATTTCTTCTCATTCTGAAGACATTGAACATGTTCTTTAGGTATGTTATATACAAGGTACAGCTACCAAAGCAAGGCAGTGTTGATTGTTATGCTAATGGAATGAAGGACAGTACTAATTCAAGGTGGGGTTTTTCCAGTTAACTATGTATGTATAACAGAACAATACTTGCCCTGTTATCTTACATAGTTTTTAGTATGTCTCCTTTATTTTTCTGCTTTTCTTTATGCTGTTTTCAAAATTCTATATAAACATCAGGGCAATGTAAAATAGTGTATCACTCTTAACCTTCAGTTTCAGGGTATGATGGAGATTTCATGTCATGGCCACTATAAAATGATGATTCATTGAAATTCAATCATATGTATGTTGTAACACTGATTTTTTTTATAGCTTTCTGCAGGCTTCTGCTAGAAGATTTATAGCGTGTGCTATACTATTTTCCAGTCCTTCAATGTTCTAATGTTAAAAAGTTTCTGACCTTTAAAGAGCCAAATTTGAGGAGTTTATTGACACTTTGTCATTCTAGCTCATCATTGTTCCCATACTCATCACTATTCTTCTTCTGCAAATACCTACATGAATGTGAAAATGGTAGCCAAGGTTATTTTATTTCCAAATGGCCTTCACACACATATTTATAACTCTTCCAGAATGTCAGGGGATTTTCTTTGCACTATGGTGATGTTCCTTTTTCTCCCTCAGGTACTCCACACATTCACACATCCTGAGGTATGCTGAGTTTCCAGAGAAGTCCAGGAAGTGCAGTCAGTCACTTCTTGCACAGAAAGCAAAACCAGAGTGTGGGGGTAATGATCTGAAAAGTCCACACACTTATCTCATGGAGCCTTCTTTATAGCCTGTCCAGATTATACACTGCTGTTACGTTCCAATTAATGTGATTGCTGATAGCACAGGCATAGCTTGGTATAAATATCTGTTACCTCCCAATGCTTGATGATTTATGATGAAATTAAGAACTGTATACATCTCAGAAGAAGAAAACAGCACAAAATATATTAGTGTAATGTTCGAGCTAGCTGTCCCACACCTTTAGTAACCCCTGGGAAACAATCTAGAGTAGACAGACAGAAGTAGGCAACATCGTATCACATTCTCCCTATCAAAATGGTCTCTAACAAAGGCAACTTCCTAAAGCTGAGTCATGGTGGTAAACCTCATTGAGCAATACATTACATACTACTCATGCATCCCTGATTAAGGCTATTGCTTTAGACACAAATAAACCAAATCTTTTCAATTTCAGTCATACTTGGGGGCAAACAAAAAACTTATATTACCTCAACTACAGTTTTTGTGCTGTCCTAAAAAAAAAAAAAAAATAGCTTGAATGCAGCCTGAAGAAACTAATTGCAAGAAATGGCATGACCTCAATTGATTGTGCATGGGTGAGCTAAGTGGTACTGAGTACTCAGTTTTGATACAGTTGTAGCAACAAACTTTTTTTAACAGGCAATGGAAACCTTTCTACTGGCAGTGTATTATCTTGAGCCAGTCAGAGCTCACATTTTCTTTAGAATTAGTGACTTTGAGCCTGCATTAAAAAACAAGGTGAAACTTCAATATCTCCAGTTACACATAAAATCACTTCTCTGTAGTATTTTCCAACATTCTCCCATACAAGATTTTTTGCTATTCATAAAGCTGCCTTCCAGTTTTGCCAAATAAAAAAAATATTTGGGGAGCTTTTTCCTCCTCTCTCCTCCCACAATGAAATTGCAATAATGACATTAAAAATCCCTGGGAAGCCTTTAGATTTAAATAAAAATATTCTATTCAACTACTCAACATTGATTTTGGCCAAAAGAACATATTACACAGAGTACACTTGTTTACCTGCTAAAAAGGAGTGGCAATGGGCTTTCTTATTGGAATAAAGAACATTTCTTTAATGGATGCATTATGAAGGCTGATAGAGAAAACCTGATACCTAATTATAGCTGATTATTTATGATTGGTACCTACTTTGAAGGTTTGAAGGGGGAAGGGGATATAAATGGGCCAGCTAGTGAGGAGCCCAGGGGTGGCATGGCAACATTGGGGGTGAAATTGATAACCCATCTCAAGTGCATGTACACCAATGCATGTAGCATGGGCAACAAACAGGAGGAGCTGGAAGCCCTTGTGCAGCAGGATAGCTATGACATAGTTGCCATCACAGAAATGTGATGGGACGACTCTCATGACTGGAGTGCTGCACTGGATGGCTATAAGCTCTTCACAAGGGATAGGCAGGGAAGGAGAGGCGGTGGGGTGGCTCTGTATGTTAGGGAGTATTTTGACTGTATAGAGCTCGACATTGGTGATGATAAGGTTGAGTGCTTATGGGTAAGGATGAGGGGGAAGGCCAACAAGGCGGATGTCCTGTTGGGAGTCTGCTATAGACCACCCAACCAGGATGTAGGATAGATGAGGCGTTCTACAAGCGGCTGGCAGAAGTCTCGCAGTCGCCAGCCCTTGTTCTTGTCGGGGACTTCAGCTTGCTGGATATCTGCTGGAAATACAACACAGCAGAGAGGCAACAGTCTCAGAAGTTCCTAGAGTGTGTGGAGGATAACTTTCTGACGCAGCTGGTAAGCGAGCCTACCAGGGGAGGTGCCTCGCTTGACCTGCTGTTTAAAAACAGAGAAGGACTGGTGGGAGATGTCATGGTCAGAAGCCGTCTTGGGCTTAGCGACCATGATATGATAGAGTTCTCAATTCTGGGTGATGTAAAGAGGAGGGGCAGCAAAACTGTTACCATGGACTTCCGGAGGGCAGACTTTGGCCTGTTCAGGATGCTGGTTGGGAGAGTCCCTTGGGAGGCAGTCCCGAAGGGCAAAGGGGTCCAGGAAGGCTGGGCCTTCTTCAAGAAGGAAGTCTTAAGGGCACGGGAGTAGGCTGTCCCCATGTGCTGTAAGACCAACTGTCGGGGAAGACGACCGGCCTGGCTGAATAGGGAGCTTTTGCGGGGACTCAGGGAAAAAAGGAGAGTCTACTGCCTTTGGAAGAAGGGGCGGGCAACTCAGAAAGAATACAGAGATCTTGTTAGGTCATGTAGGGAGGAAATTAGAAAAGCAAAAGCCCAGCAAGAGCTCAATCTGGCCACTGTTGTAAAAGATAATAAAAAATGTTTTTATGAGTACATCAACAATAAAAGGAGAGTAAAGGAGAATCTCCATCCTTTGCTGGATGCGGGGGGGTGGGGGGGGGGTCATTGTCACTGAGGACAAGGAAAAGGCTGAGGTACTTAATGCCTTCTTTGCCTCTGTGTTTAATAGCCAGACCAGTCATCCCCAGGGTACTCAGCCCCCTGAGCTGGAAGACAGGGACAGGGAGCAGAATGGAGCCCTCATAATCGAGGAGGAAGCAGTCAATGACCTGCTACGCCACCTGGATGCTCACAAGTCTATGGGGCCAGATGGGATCTACCCAAGAGTATTCAGGGAGCTGGCAGAGGAGCTTCCAAGTCACTTTCCATCATCTATCAGCAGTCCTGGTTAACAGGGGAGGTCCCTGATGACTGGAGGCTTGCCAATGTGACGCCCATCTACAAGAATGGCCGGAAGGAGGACCCGGGGAACTACAGGCCTCTCAGCCTGACCTCGGTGCCAGGAAAGATTATGGAGCGGTTCATATTGAGTGAACTCAACAGGCAAGTGCAGATCAACCACAGGATCAGGCCCAGCCAGCATGGGTTCATGAAAGGCAGGTCCTGCTTGACCAACCTGATCTCCTTCTATGACCTGGTGACCCGCCTGGTGGATGAGGGAAAGGCTGTGGACGTCATCTACCTGGACTTCAGCAAAGCCTTTGACACCGTCTCCCATAGCATTCTCCTTGGGAGGCTGGCAGCTCATGGCTTGGATGGGCGTACTCTTTGCTGGGTAAAAACTGGTTGGGTGGCCAAGCCCAGAGAGTAGTGGTGAATGGAGTTAAGTCCAGTTGGCAGCTGGTCACAAGCGGTGATCCCCAGGGCTCTGTTTTGGGGCCAGCCTTGTTTAATATCTTTATCAATGATCTGGATGAGGGGATTGAGTGCACCCTCAGTAAGTTTGCAGATGACACCAAACTGGGTGGGAGTGCTGATCTGCTTGAGGGTAGGATGGACCTGCAGAGGGACCTGGACAGGCTGGACCGATGGGCTGAGACCAACTGTATGAGATTCAACAAGGCCAAGTGCCAGGTCCTGCACTTCAGTCACAACAACCCCATGCAACGCTACAGGCTTGGGGAAAAGTGTCTGGAAAGGACCTGGGGGTGCTGTTTGACAGCTGGCTGAACATGATCCAGCAGTGTGCCCAGGTGCCAACAGCATCCTGGCTTGCATCAGGAATAGTGTGGCCAGCAGGAGCAGGGAGGTGATTGTTCCCCTGTACTCAGCACTGGTGAGGCTGCACCTGGAATACTGTGTTTGGTTTTGGGCCCCTCAATACAAAAAAGACATTGAGGTGCTGGAGCATGTCCAGAGAAGGGCAACGAAGCTGGTGAAGGGTCTGGAGCACAGGTCTTATGAGGAGCGGCTGAGGGGACTGGGGTGGTTTAGTCTGGAGAAGAGGAGGCTGAGGGGTGACCTTATTGCTCTCTACAACTACCTGAAAGGAGGTTGTAGTGAGGTGGGTGTTGGTCTGTTCTCCCAAGTAGTTAGTGATAGGACGAGACAAAATGGGCTCAAGCTGTGCCAGGGGAGGTTTAGGCTGGATATTAGGAAAAAATTCTTCATGGAAAGAGTGGTCAAGCATTGGAACAGGCTGCCCAGAGAGGTGGTGGAGTCCCCATCCCTGGAAGTGTTCAAAAAACGGGTAGATATGGCACTTTGGGACACGGTTTAGTCTAGTCTACCCTTAACTGGTTTAGTATGGGCTTGGAAATGTTAGGTTAATGGTTGGACTGGATGATCTTAAAGGTCTTTTCCAACCTAAACGATTCTATGATTCTATGCTTCTATGATTCTACTTTAAAGGGGAATCTGAAATATCTATTACTTGAAACCAAAGATTTTACATGTAGTTAAGGGAAGTTCTCCCCTAGAAGCCTGAATACAACTTCTGAGACTCATTGTATATAGAAGGTCCTGTTTCTTCAGTACTAGTGGCAATGGGTATATGGCTCTGGATTTTAATGATGATGGATTTTAATGGTCCAGGCCTTCTGGATCTGAGCCTCAGTTAAGCATGTACTTGCGCAGGCCATTTACTTATAAAAGACAAAACTGGGAAAACTATAAGTTAAATGTCAACCATTGCACAAAGCCAGGTTTTTTTACCACAATTTTACCACAGTAAAATCTTACAGCCATGTTGTTCTGCAATGTTCAAGTCAAGCGGGAGATGTTGACTTTAAATTGCACTGGCAACAAGCAGTGTCAGTGCTTTATCTGTGAAAGCCAGCAGATGACAGAGGACCCATCTGCCCTAGCTTTCCAAAAGACCAAGTCAAATAGGCAGAGAAAGGTAACCAAGTGGACTGCTAGGGCACATTACTTAGGCATTTGAAAACCCACCTTCTTGTGTAAAACTGAGTTCAAAATCTGAGCAACCACCACTAGAACATCCTTCCTTACAGGCTTTGCAGAAAGAGGGGAAATATATTTCTTTAATCTCTTGTAGCATCACCAGTCAGTATACTCTTCCTTGTTCCTGATTCCGTATTTCACAGCAGCCAAAATAGTCTTGCAATTGAAAACCATTACTCTGGATGCATTGCTCAAAGCCCAAGGTGGGAGCTTGGAAACTCTTATGGTGCCCAAGAGAGAAAACCTGAAACTGGGACCTTCAAGAAGGTCTAGATTTCTAATGCAATATGTTACATTTTGCTTATGAGGTGTTATAGGTAGGACCTACCTGTCTTACTTCCTAAAGATCAAAGTGTGTTTTATGATTTGAAATGGTCATTTGAGCTGTGTTTTCAGAGAATATCCATTTTCTCTGAAATACATTATTCTTTCATGCTTGTGAGTTTAAGATTTTCAAGAACACTGAACAGGGTTTTTTGTACAGATGCAATTTGTATCTTGTGATTTCAATTACTATTTATAGAATTTTATCAGGCACTTGATTATAGTGTGAGAAGTTCTTTCAAAAGTAAAGAATGACTGACATAAAAGAAACTATAGGAACGTAGTTGGTAAAAGTTCTGTATGTGATAATGATGAGCTCATACAGTTGAAGCTAAGATTTTACTGCTGATTTAAAGAATACCAGTTTGCCTGATGGCCACAGATGAAATTTTTCACTTTTCTCTTGCCTTCCCCACCAACATAAAATCTTTTGTTAATAAAAGTAATCTCCCATTTTGTTCACAACTAGGAAACAAATGCATAAGAAAATTAAACATAAAGTCAAATAGAAGGTCTGTGGGAGGGTTAAATCTTGACCAGCTCTCTAGAGTCCAATGTCCTCTAGAATTTAACTCAGACATGTTCTCTCATATAATTATGAAATCATTCTGAGAAATTTCCTTTCATAATTAAATTTGTCTCCATTGGTGGAGATATTCAAAACCAGACTGGACATAGTCCTGGGAAACCTGCTTTAGCTGATCCTAAGCAGGGCATTGGACTAGATAATCTCAAGAGGTCCCTTCCAACCTAAAAGATTCTATGAGTCTGTAAAGCCATATTAGCCTTAAATCTTCTCAAAGGCAACATAGCAGACTGCTGGGGCAGCAAGCACCTTGGCCTAAGTAAGTATCAGGGTTGCTGCCTCACAAGGAGAATGATGAGCAGAGCGGCAGCTACTGCTGAAAGGAGACTTTCCCCAGCTGCAGAAGCCATGCCATCTGAAGAAGCATCCAGCCCTGCCTTTCCCTTTTCTACCTACTCCTTCCTGAAGCAGCCATGGCTCAAACCAGCCCCAGTCATATCTTCATCCCAACCCCTTTCCCACTTCCTTTCTCAACCCCATTTCTACAACAACAAACTGTGATGCAGACACAGCTGGGGTCTGCTTCCACAAAGAGGCTGGAGGGAGACTGGTGAAGGAGTGGAGGCATTAGGTTGTAGGCTGAAGGTCGACTGTGGGTGGGGACCCTAACTTGGGGCAAGAAGGGGAGTAGCAGGAGTAGATATGCAGAGTTTCTCACATGTCCAAAGAGCAGGCTGGCTGTGGAAAAGAAAGAAATACACTTCCTCACCCTAACTACCCCAAACCACTGCTTGACCTTGAACTTTTACCCTCAATCCCACAGGGCCCTATTGACGCTTCCCCATCTCCTTCTCATCCTACCGGAATTCCCACTGACCTTTCACAACTCACCATCCCTAACTCCCTACATGGCACTTCCACCACCAAATTGAATTTTCCACTCTAAGGATGAGAATACAAGAAAATCACTCATTCTTGAGACATGAGATTTTTCTTTAGTGTGTAAAACTGGAAGACTTTGAGCTGGCTCCAAGCTAATTCATGTCTGGTGTAAGCAAGAGAAAGCCTGCGGATTGAACTGGGAATTAGTTTGTTCTGATGCATTCACCTTGGAAAACGTAGAACATAGAACATGTAATTTTTAAAAAATTCTGAATTATATCATCATATCTAAGCTCAATTCATACATTGTCAGGCATTCATTTATTCTGTCAAAGAGCTATTCTATTTTTCATTTACCTCCATCTACCTCAGAGGACAACAATACCTTCTGGAGACTGAGTCAGGACTGCACATAGTGAGAATCAGCTCAGATATTTATCTGTTGAAAAAATAAAAACTACAGTGAGTTCTCAAATTTCAGCGGATAGTCCAAGAATAAAATCCAAAATTCCCTATTGTTTTGGCAGCCCTGCAGCTTCCTCAATTCTTTCAGTAGTTTATGAAAATTGCAGATTGTGATTTCAGCTACTTTTTTTTTTCTTCTTAAATTTCAGCAAGTTTTGATGTTTCATCACAGTTCACATGCCACTGTCCCTATGAACATGTGGACCATGTGTCTATATGCACAAGTTTCTTTTTGTCCTCCAACTCATCTATTTCATGTTTATTCTCCTTTTTATTCAATAAAACTTGCTCAGAAAGTGTGACACTGGGAGCACAGAGCAGTGGAAGCTTGTTTTTAGTTCCTCTCCCTTTTGTACCATTCTCCATCCACATGGAGGAAATGCATATAAACCTTTTGTTCTCTCAAGTATTCTTTCCTCATGACATTTTGGCTCCTAAGCAGAGAGTTCACATATGTCAAACACTAATAGTTACCACTTGTGGTCAGAGAGATATCCAACTGCAAGCCTTGTACTGCAAAACTAAGATGTTGTCTGTGGAGTTTAAAGATCACCAGGACATTTTCCGAGTAAAACTTTAACTGTGCCATGAATTAAAGACTAGACTAGGCAATTAGACACAGCCTATACATTCTTCAGCTTCAATTCTTCCTTTGTAACTTATGCTGTTTTGAAAGCTGTTATTGTGAAGGAGTTTGCAACCTTTTATACGTTCATAGACTTATGGCCAAGAAGGTATTATGATAGTCTAGTCTGACCTACTGACTAGCAAGTGAGAAAGTAGCTTACCAAGTGATTACTGTATCTTAAACAAGGTTTCAGGTTGAGTTACACCTTATCTTTCAGAAAGATTTCAATACTGATCTGAAGATTTCAGGTAACAGTGAAATTATGCAATTCATTGGCAAATCTCTTCAAATATTAATAAGCCTCAGTACTATGTGCTCACATTTTATTTTTCCATGGCTGACCATACTCAAATGGCAAAACAATGATTCCTGTGCAGCTTGCATGCTAAGTAAAAACCAATTTTGTATTGCACACAGATATTATTTGTCAGGAAAAAAAATAAAAAGTGAAAAAAAGAAACTACCTGAAAATATCAACAAAAGAGAAAATAAAAGAGGGAAATGTCTCGTCAAAGTTTCAGCAAGTGACTACCAAGAAATCAGGCCAAAAAAGAAACCATAGTCTTAGGAGACAGAATGGACAAGAGTGATGGATGTGATTACCCTAAACTAGGCTAAATATACCAGACTGAACAGCACTTTAAGGCATGGAAAAATCTCACATTAAAAAGGCTGTTCTATAGATGTCTATTCTGACAGGAAGACCATTAATTTGTACAGGAAGAAAAAAGAAAACTTTTCACTAATGGAAAGCCATCATGGAAATAAGTATAGCTTTGATATGGGAAGGCTGGCATTGCTGCATATGACAATGTCATTGATAACAGGGTATCCACAAGAACCTCTTCTTTATTTTTATTAGAAAAATCAGACTGTAACTGACTATTTCTCCTGCCGCTCATACCTAGTAACTCTTTTAAAGTGTAGAGTATTACTGGCACTCAAACTAGCTTTTATCATTACAAATATATATTGTCAGTGCCTTGCTTTGTGTACTTTTTACATCTGCTTTCCTCAGGCTATTTCACTTGACAAATAGACCCATTAAAATCAAACATACATGCATGCATATGCATATTAGTAGGCAAGTTCCATTCTTATTTACAGCCCTTGCACAGCTGATAGGCTTGCTGGGTAGGGCAACCTTGGGACATTTTGTTGAGTTTTTAACATTTTTTATTTTCTGTTTCTTTCATTAGTTAAGCATATGACATAGGTGCTCCTTTCTAATTAGTCTTGTCTGATCTGTCTAATGATATTTGTTTTAGTTAATCTCATTCTGATTGCTTTAAAATTGCTATGCTGTAACACGACTCATGCTAAGTTACACAACTGTTTAAACTTCCATTTATTCAAGAATAATTGATTATTTGCACACTAGGATATAATAAAGCCAGCATCATTAGCTAGACTGCATGTTGTTTAAGCACTTATACTGCAGTCAGTTGTAAGTTGGTAAACATATGGAATTTTTTTTAAATGTTCAAGAGGTTTCCATTGCCCCACAACCCTCTGAAATGCTTATGTAGTTTTGAAGGTCTGTTTTGGGGGTGACGCGGAAGCTCCCATACCTCCTGGCAAGGCAGAGCTCCCCATCTCCAAATACTGCTATGTGAGTGATTTTGCAGAAGCTTTCTGGGTACCTTATTATGGCAGTAATTATTTCAGTTCACTCAACCTGCAAGATGTGCTGACTGCAACATCCTGACAGAAACGGTCCCAGGTAGCTTAAGGCTGCTAAGAAGTCTTTCAACAGCAATAACATTTCTGTGTGTTATGGAGCGAAGCAGCTCTGGCCCTCGTCCTCCGTGAGAGAACAAAGCTATAGCTGATTACAAAGGTGTCTCCACTTTTGTCCACTTGACCATGGCATCTCGCATGGCCAGAGAGGTGATGGGGAAGGACTGTGGGCCACACAGGAAGGGGAGAGCCCAGCACTACACTGCAGTTGAAAAGCCCACTGTCAAGTAGGCATCCTTGGACCACAGAGCACCATGTGATATATTGCTCAGGTAGTATGGCCTCAGAGGCCCATGGTTTGAGACCTATTAGTGCTTCCTGCTCAAAATGTTGTGGCAAAAAGGTGACTTGCTAGAGGCACAGCCTTTACCCCAATGTATATCTGTTGGTTTCTCACTTGCTTTTCTTTTCCTTCTCATTCATTAGCATTTCAAATCACCTTGCTGCATTAGTTCCCAACTGCTTCTCTTCTTTATGTTGTATAAGCTTGTAAGGCAAATTCTCAGATCATAAGTCATCTGCACGTGTGTTGAATTGTTTCCGTCATCCATTAGCCTTTAAATAATTCATGCCTTTCTGTATTTATCTACTTCCTTTCTCCATCACATACAGTGTTGCTTTCATCTGTTTTGTCTGACTTAGAGTAACATAATGCAGGACATTTAAAATAATTTACATTAATTTTTTTTTTTTTTCTTCAGCAATATATTCTTTCTGCTTCAACAGGCAGCAGCAGTGTTCCTTTTGCTATTAAAGCAGAACTTGCCATTGATACTGTTATGGGTGACTGAAGGAAATGCTTTTTTTGTCCTTATTCTTTTTTACTCCTTGCCCTCAACAGTTATATTAAAACACTGCAGATAGATATCAGTTCAGTGCCTACATGTTCCTGAATAAGCAGAATGAAAGAGGAGAAAAAGACATATTTATCATCTTCTTTTGTGCAAGGCAAAGAGGGAGTTGGCTTTGTTTTAAAAAAAACAGGAATTATCTGGAAGGTCACCCTTTACTTTTGTCAGAGCTGATAACATGATTAACATGGTGGTTTCCACCCTGGAGAGTCACATACAGCTGATGAAAATATTCAAATGACAAGTACATTTAGTGGCCACTACAGATCTGGGAGATTTCCATGCAATTCCCTGATTGCTTAAGGCTTGAACTTCCCACTTGGGAAGTCAAGGAGCATGTCTGAAACACCCCATTTTGGCAGTACCCCTAATACAGCTCTGGGCAGACACCTAATTGGAAAGAGAAACTTAGAGATTTAAACCCTCTTGTCTTCCCTCATGCACTTAAACCACCCTTTGAGTATCTTCCCTCAGTACATAACTTTGCTAAATACTGTTTCTCCTTGCTGTCTTTGTCCAGTAACAAATTTGCCAATGAATTCCAACAGGTTATCAAAATGAATTTTTTTTTTTCTCTGGAAACAAGCCATTAAAAATCAGTAGATTTGTGATATCTTTATGCAAAATTCTCTTTAAGAGCTGGAAGTCTTAAAGGTGACCTACAAAGCAGAAGATACCCATTTTCCATTCTTTAATCATAGAATCATAGAATCGTTTAGGTTGGAAAAGACCTTTAAGATCATCCAGTCCAACCATTAACCTACACTACCAAGTCTACTCTAAGCCAATCAAGGGTAGACTGGACTAAACCATGTCCCAAAGTGCCACATCTACACGTTTTAATGCTTATTTATCCTGTATAAAGAGCATCCAAGAATTTATTTGTCAGAGTAATTATGGTTAATGGTTTTAAACTAAAAGAGGGTAGATTTAGACTAGATATAAGGAAGAAATTTTTTACAATGAGGGTGGTGAAACACTGGAACAAGCTGCCTATAGATGCCCCATGCCTGAAAATGTTCAAGGTCAGGTTGGATGGGGCTCTGAGCAACCTGATCTAGTTGAAGATGTCCCTGCTCACTGCAGGGGAGGTTTGGACTAGATCCCTTAAAGGTCCTTCCAATCCAAAATATTCTATGATTCTGTTGTGGTTTAACCCCAGCCAGCAACTAAGCACCACACAGCCGCTCGCTCACCCTCCCCCTGCCAGTGGGATGGGGGAGAGAATTGGAAAAAATAAGTAAAACCCATGGGTTGAGGTAAAGGCAGTTTAATAGGACAGCAGAGGAAGAGAAAGTAATAATAATAATAACAATGATAAAAGAATATACAAGTGATGCACAATGCAATTGCTCACCACCTGCTGACCAATGCCCAGCCAGTCCCCGGGCAGCGATTGCTGCCCCCAGGCCATCTCCCCCCAGTTTATATACTGAGCATGACATCATATGGTATGGAATACCACTTTGCCCAGTTTGCATCAGCTGTCTTGGCTGTGCTCCCTCCCAGCTTCTTGTGCACCTGGCAGAGCATAGGAAGCTGAAGAAGTCCTTGACTAGCGTCAGCACTACTTAGCAACAAAACATCAGTGTGTTATCAGCATTATTCTCACACTAAATGCAAAACACAGCACTATGCCAGGTACTAGGAAGAAAATTAACTCTATCCCAGCGGAAACCAGGACAGATTCTATGATTCTATGGCTTCAGTTTTTTATATGCATTGTTTCCCTTTCAGATCAGAAATACTAGCTCCTTACTCTGTTCTCTGGGCTGCAGGAAACCTTGGCATCTTTGAAGAAAAATCCAAAGAAATGCTTCACAGCTCCACTGTTTACTGTCTAACTGGCTCACACTGGGACATTAATATTACTTCATTAGTTAGTAGTATCAATTATGATTGTCTCTGGACAGAATTTGGGTAAGATCCCAGACCTGCCACAAGGGTAAAAGACATACAATTTTTTTTTTAAGTTATAGAGGGAGTATTGGACCCCCATTTAAGCCTTGGTGGTAAATGTTCCAGCTGACTGCATGAACCTTAGCTGGAATGAGCCCAGAAGCTGCATTTAAGAGTCACTGTACTCAACCCTGATAAAATTCTGCAATGCTCAGAAAAGGGGTGGGGGGAGGGGGGGGATGGTGGTGGCGTTTGTGCCCTGTGTACAGTAATCAAACCTAACTAATGATTAACCATTATTTTCTTGCTGTTAGTGGGATTTAGACAGTCTCTCCTCTGCTGATTTCAAAACATGTACGCCTGGGTGAAAATCACCATGCTGGCAAAAATACTAGTGCAACTCTCTTGAAATATATATTCATAGGCAGATTGAAAAATCGTGCACTTGTTAAATGATCACAGTGTGTTCTTAGTAAATATGAATATTCATATATGCAATTTAGCGTAAAGTAAATGTAGTAGCCCTGACAGTCACTGCCTTTTCCTTACCATTATGTCTTGTCTTCTATTGGCAATATAGGAATTGCAACTGTATAGATAAAGAGGGGGTAGTTTATGAAGAAAAATCTCTCTAGACTGGGCACTTTTTAATAGCACTGAACATCACTAAAATTGCGGGCTGTGTGTTTTCTCGAACACGTTTTAATTCCCTGTGTTCATGAGGAATTTGAAGTGGATGAATAGATAAGAGTTTGACAGGAAGGGAAATGAAATGTTCCTGCCCAGGGTTTTTACAAGCAGTATAACACACAGGTCTCAGCAGCGAGCTCACAAGTGTAAGAGGTCCTGGTGGTCATCTGCTTCAGTGAGATAAGGTACTATTCCTCCTGGTGCAGTAGATGTAATCACATAAAAGGTCTTACTATAAGTTTAATCCTTTTGCTTGATTTTTCAAACTATTCAAAACTGAACTTTAGTATTTTACAATATTGCAAAAACACGAAGGTACCTTAAATTCATTTCCTTTGCCTGTTAATGAAGAAGGATTAGGGCATGTACCCACTAAGTTAACACTTCAGATGATCTTAAAACACATGAAGAAGCTCATTTGTGAGTGGATGACCATACCCATGTCTAAAAGCAATGGCTAGATACAAAGGGTAGGATGTTCCTCACATGATTTTTCGCTGTCTGAAAGTGCAGGAGTATCTCCTTCTATTAGCTACCTAGGGCCAAAGTACAGCTAGTGAATAGAAACGGGCACTTCCAGAGGAAGATTTTCCTCATCTGTCTTAGAATAAGCTGAAACAAACTCTGGAGGCATCTCTCTCACTATTTACTCTAGAGAGACCTGAAATTATTAGCCTAGTTAGAAACCCATCTTTTCCCAGTTAGGTGGGATGAATACTACCCAGCTTATCCAGATAATCTTGCTGTCTTCAAGACACTCCATGTGGAGGGAAAAAACCTTAAGAATGTCCTTAAAAACTTATAATGGGTACCCTGATGATATTACATTCTTATAATTAAAAAATAAATGCAAAACCTGTCTGGTAACTACTATCTTTTACATAGTAAAGTGCATGCTTTTCATGATCAACATCTACGAATGCAACCACTTGCAAGAGTGAGAATTCTCTTTCTCTCAGGATAATGTTTGGCTCCCAGGTTGTCCCTGTGAGATAGGGAGGAGGAGGATACAGAAGGGACAAAGCACAGAGGTAGCAGAAAAGGGATGTCTGGAAGTGCCAGTCCCTGGAAAGTCTCAGAAGTTCTCCTTGGGTGTTGGGTGGCTTGACACTGCTGTTTGGTCCAGGGCACATGAGAGGTGCAATAGAGGGCTGAAATACTGCCAAGCAGATTTCATTATTATGTTTGGTAGCCCATTTGGTTCTTGTGGGAGTTTCATGCTCTGAACACCCAGGATTTTTTTGACACGGCAGCTACCTCCACAGGACAGGCTGACAATCCATACTGTTCTCCCTCTATTCAGCATAGGCTGCCCCCTGCACACAACAGCCCTAAAGGAATATGCAAAGACAATCCTCTTCCAAGAGAAACAGACCCAAAACACTGAAGGACTTTAGAAGACAATGGGACTGAATGTATGCTGAAGTATCCCAATAGATTCATCATAAATGGAAAAAAAGATATATTTCTTGTTAAAACCAGACTATTTCAAACAAGCAACCCCCTGTTGGTTTTTTTTTTTTTTTTTTTATGTGTAGCTGCTCCTAACACATCACAGTGTGTTTGCTCATAATGGTGAGATATGAATTTCTGGGTTTGTTGAGACATTTGATGCAATCTTATGATTTGATTGCAAGGGGTACATGTTGTGTACAGCATGGTGAATCACAGGCTTCTGCTCAAACAGTATGGACAACAGAGGCTGCAGCACACTTACCTTATTAAGTTTTGTGTCATTTGAACTGTTTTATTTTCACTATTGAAATATTATTGCATGTAAAGGCCAAAATAATTCCATGCTCAGGTCTCAGACAGTTAAGTCTTAGAGCAGCGGAGGATGGAATCACCAACATTCATCCCTTCAGTTGTGCCTGGAAGAGTACTCCTTTTACAAAGAAGAGCCAAGGTCTCTAGATATTCACTATGGAGTCTATCCTAAAAAGAAATCAAGAAATAAGTGGGGTTTTAGGTAACCTGTAGGTGCATAAATTCAAAGTGGAAACTCATATCTCCCCAAACATAAAAACATCCAATTACCTTAAGCTGACATTTAATGCTGGAGCTGTTGAAAATTCATTGGATGCTTACTTGTGACCCCAAGGATGATCACTGCACTTTGAGGTCAGCTTCAGTGACCACATCAATCTCACCATGCAACCTATAAACTCATGTGCCCTCTTCGGACATAGAAATCAGAGAAGTACTTAGGTTACTTGAGAGACAGAAGACACTTACCCTTTGGAGACATGCTAACACTAACCTAACTCCCTACTACGAGTGCAGTGTTCTTCTACTTTCTTATCTTAACCTCTAAGTCCCCCAGGCCAGGTACCTAGGTTGCAATTCCAAGGCCAAGATGCCAAAAATATAAGATTTTCACCATATCCTTTATAGACAATGAACATTTTATATTGTTCCTAGGAGAGCTATTTTCCTTACAAAAACAGATATAGTTCATGGGGAAAGACAATTGACAAACACTGCCAGCAATATATATTGTATACTTTGGTGGATCTCCTTCAGGAGCACATATGCCTAAATTAATGCAGTACTGAGAAACAATTCATCACAGGATATGGAAACACATCTGTGCCTTTGGATGGAATAGCAGTGACCTTGCTGTCTTGACTAGGTGTAGCATTAGAATTATGGTGACTAACTGTAAAAACACTGACTAATTTAACATATATATATATTCCTAATAATTTAGGAATTATTTCTGTGAATTTTCAAAAGCTATCACATGAAATAAACCCTTGAGTTGTTCATTCCCAATTAAAACATATATTTTCCTTTCCTTCATTGTGCTTATATGACTAGGATTTTATTAACCTAAATGTGTTTTCTCTTGTTTTTCCAAGAAGAAAAACATCCATTTAGAAAGGAAAGTACTGTGCAGCCAAATGGTTTTGACAGGGTCAACACAAGCTTTGACTTGTTTTCTCTAAATGAAATTCTTTAGAATTTTAGCTCCCCTAGGGTCCTTTACTATCAGGATGTTTACACATCTGATAATTTTGATACTCTCAAGCAAAGTCAGTGATAGCTGGAAGTACAATACTAACAGTTTACTGATAGTACACCTTTAGTTTTCTTTATTTAGCACTGCATTAAGGCAGTGAATTTTAAAATTGTTCTAACCCCACATAAATCAAACCAATGTAATTCCAAGTAGCTTTCTAATCCTTTTAGTTTTTAAAAAAACAAACTCCAAGAGAGAACAAACTACAATGCCCATGTCATTATCTGTAAATATCATCTAAGGAATATTTGTAAATAGCACGGCGTTAAAAAAATATTTGTAGTAATTTAGCAAAGAGATTTAACACACTGATATCCTACTTTTCATTATCCATCATTCCAAATACAGGTAATGCTAAACAAATTTTAAAATAAAAAAAAGGAGAGAAGTAACTAGCAAACCCAAGCTGTAACAAAGCCATAAGACTGGCAGTGTGTTTGCATACAGTTATAGCTCCCTGGATGGTGGTGTTAGGCATGAGGGCTGCAAGCCAAGCAGCTTCAACGACCTGTGAAATGCAGTAATCTCTCTAGAAGGTTAGTCTTGAATTTTTTGCTGTTACAATAGAAACTAATTTCCTCTGTTTTCCCTGTTTCTCTCAGCTGAGGTACTGTCTAGTGTCTGTAGAACACAATCAGCCAAGAATCCAAAGCAAAGGTGGAGGGATGGAGGTCACCCTTCCTCTGCCTCTCTCACCCTCTTGGTACACTTACCCATCCCTTCCTACCAGAAAAAAGTATTTCTCCCTCAGCATTTATCAATATGAAGGTTTCTTTGTTTATTTGGCTGTTTTTGAATTTGTGAAGACCGTTTACAAGGCACTTTAACTGTTGAAGTTAATGTATCTACTTTGCCTTCAAGCTGGCAAATTGATTCTTCTCTGTTTCATTAGGTCCACAGGTTTCTTTTGTCCTTCTCCTGTCCCTGAGCATTTCACACACCTATGGTATGCCAAATTTCTGCATTCTGATTGGGCTCATAGGCTTCCCAAGAAAGTCAATGGGATCCAAGAAAGCATCAACACAGCAATTAAGTTGTTGTTTTATGGTCTTCTGCATAGGCTGTGTTTCAGCACATATCCAGAAAACCATGCTGCACAGGAGGGAACATATTAAGAACAATGAAAGCAGCAGCAGATGTTTTTATTGTAGATAACTGTAAATAAAGGAAAACTTACACTGACTTGCCAAATAATTTCTGTAATTTCAGTGTTTACCAAACTTAATGCTGTAAAAATAATCTAAAACATCAGTCCATTTGAAAGAGTTGTTTACAGAAAACTACGTTTATCATTGCTACACTATATTTCTCAAATAAAATTATTAATACCTACTGCAAAAAGCTATTTTCCCATAACTGCTTATCCAGAAGATGTGTTCATTCATAGTTCATGTAGTCTTTAAAAGAATAGGTGTGTATTGGGTTTGCGTGGCAAGGTTTTGGTAGTGGGGGGGCTACAGGGGTGGCTTCTGTGAGAAGCTGCTGGAAGCTTCCCCTGTGTCTGATAGAGTCAATGCCAACCGGCTGCAAGACGGACCCACCACTGGCCAAGGCCGAGCCAATCAGTGACAGTGGTAGCACCTCTGGGATAACATATTTAAGAATGAGAAGCAAAAAAAAAAAAAAAAAGAAACGGGACACAAACTGCAGGTGGGGTGAGGAATGAGAATATATGAGAGAAACAACTCTGCAGACACCAAGGTCAGTGAAGAAGGAGGAGGAGAAGGTGGTCCAAGCACCAGAGCAGAGATTCCCCTGCACCTCGTGGTGCAGCCCCTGGTGAGGCAGCTGTGTCCCTGCACCCATGGAGGTCCACAGAGGAGCAGATATCCACATGTAGCCCATGGAAGACCCCACACCAGAGCAGGTGGATGTGCCCGAAGGAGGCTGTGACCCCATGGGAAGCCCGCACTGGAGCAGGCTCCTGGCAAGACCTGTGAACCCTTGGAGAGAGGAGCTCAAGCTGGAGCAGGATTTCTGTCAGGACTTGTGACCCCGTGGGGGACCCACGCTGGAGCAGTCTGCTCCTGAAGGGCTGCAGCCCATGGAAGGGACCCACATTGGAGCAGTTCACGAAGAACTGTAGCCCGTGGGAAGGACCCACGTTGGAGAAGCTTGTGGAGAACTGTCTGCTGTGGGAGGTACCCCACGCTGGAGCAGGGGAAGAGTGTAAGGAGTCCTCCCCCTGAGGTGGAAGGAGCGGCAGAGACAGCGTGTGATGAACTGACCGCAACCCCCATTCCCCATGCCTCTGCACCACTCGAGGGGAGGACGTAGAGAAAAATTCAGAATGAAGTTGAGCCCGGGAAGAAGGGAGGGGTGGGGGAAAGGTGTTTTAAGATTTTTCTCATTTTTTATTCCTCTTTACCCTATTCAGTTTTGATTGGCAATAAATTAAACTGATTTTCCCTAAGTTGAGTCTGTTTTGCCCATGACGGTAATTGCTGAGGGATCTCCCTGTCCTTATCTCGACCCACAAGCTTTTTCATTATATTTTCTCTTCCATTTCTAGTTGAGAAAGGGAGTGATAGAGTGGCTTTGGTGGGCTTTTGGCATCCAGCCAGGGTCAACCCACCACAAGGTGACTCAGGGATTGTAACTGAGGATGAGAGCATTTAAGTGATGATCACTGGCTTCTTTTAATGTACAGGTGTCACCAGGCAAAGAGGTCACAACAGGCATTAGCTGTCAACTCGCTGTCAGTCTTGGGAGAGGCTGTGGCCTGGTTAACTTGATTTGCAGGCTCTCACTGATGGAGCAGGTCAGAATTGCTCATGCCCAGGTCCATGACTGCTGATGCATTATCAGGTTGCACCAAAAGCAGATCTGTTGCTCTATTGGGCAACTGAACTACATAGACACTGTTGGAGAGTAGTGGTGATTTTCTGGTCCTAGCCAGGCCCTGGAGAGATCAGCTTTCTCGGAACTAGGGAGTGCATGAGATAGCAATTCTATATCAGGACAGTGTACCCCCCATTAAGGTAAACTGTAAGCTGTTCATTTCCATCAGCAAAACACCATTTTCTCCAAGAGAGGAAAAGGGTGCAGAGAGATGCCAGTCAGGGCTGAATAAACAATGTTCTTAGGAGATCCACTGTCCATGATGGGCTTTTGACTCTAATCATTCATTTCATTGCATTGCTGGAGAGAAGCACAAACACATTTTGCATCTTTCGCCTCTTGCATTGTTACTATTTCCTGATCAGTGTTAGAGTCCATTATATTTAAGGTAGAGTTAGCCTGACATCAGCTATATGGATGAAAGTGACAAAGATATTCATGAGCGTGAGAAACACTACAAATTATATACTTAATATGAACTAGTGTCACAAATGAAAAGGTATTTAAGTAAAATGTGCTATAAATCTAAATAAGATGTAATTGAGCTCATAAGTCTCTGTAAAAGATCCTACAAAAGAAAGCAAAAATGAATTAATTATTTTGCAAGAATAATGATACAAATGATGATAATAATAAGCTGAAAGACAGGAAACTAGAAAGGTGAAAGTTCTTTCTCATCAGTATGCAGTCCTGGGTCAGTAAGATAGCATGAGATTTCTCTCTGAGCTAATACACTGCAAACAGAAGTTTAGCCTCAGCTAATATGCATACACTTCAAACAGACAGGTCAGTAGCAAGGCCAGATACACCAGCTGGTTTTAGAAAGGAGTTATGCAAAGTTTGTACTATCAACCTATAGGGCAGACTCCCAGTAGGACACTTGTCAGACCATAACACCATAAAGAAGAAAACTCCTAGGTTTGTTCTGTTAAATTAAAGGTGGAGGCAGACAAGGTTTTTAGTTCTTTTTCTCTAGTTTTCCTCTAAGTGAGCTTAGTTGAATAGACTTTGAGAGGGAGGAGATAGGAAATACATTGCAGATTTTCAGCTGAAGAAGTCAGTATTATCTTTTTTACCTAGGTGATTCTGCTGATTCACACCAGGATCTCATCCTCTGAGATTCTTCATTAGACTGACATGTCTGTCAGACTCTTTCTCCACTGCCCATTCCCTTCTGTTTTTTCTTATTTCATTGCAAAGCTAAATTTAAATCTGAAATCTTAACCATGGCTTAAAATCAGCTGCTAAGGCATTGTTCTGCCCTCTGCTTGCAGACAGAGCTCTGTGGCTAGCACTCAGGAGCCACACTGGGGCTGTCTGGGGAAGGAGCCTTGCTGACCTGCTCCCCGGAGGGGTCAGTGCAAAGTCTACGCGTCTTTGACATCTAGCTCATCATTCTGGGATGCAAAGTTTAGGAAGAGAATGAAAAGAAAGCAAGAGATGAATCAAGGAAATTATGTGATAGAAGTGTAGTTTTAAACTGTTCTTGTTTCTTCCTCTTGGCTGTCTGCTTTGGCAGGGTCTGTTGTCTAAAACCAATTACTAAAGATCACTGGGGCAGGCTGTAATAACTTGTGATAAATGACAGTTTTGGCTTACACAGAGGCATAAACTGAGGGTGGCTACGGACACTGATATGCCTGGGTCCTGAGCATCTACAGATCCCACTGAAAGGCTGGGGTGAGAGAGAGTTTTATTACTTCCAAATACATCCAGAAAAAGTCACCTATAAAATGTACACAAGGGAAGAGGAAGGGCTTTTCCGACTGTTGTTTCTGTTTACTGAGGAGAGATTCAACCAAGGCAGTAGAGGATATTACTAGAAACACAGTTGTTTGTTTAAAGTAAGTGGTTTCAAGCCAGCCTGCAGTCCTGCTGGGACAATTCTATGCCCTGAATTAACTGTGCAAATAGTTACATGCCCAAATTGAAGACTATTTCTATCACCAAGGACAAATGCATAATTCTACGATATAACATATTATTATTTGAGAAGATGACCCAAACGTGCTGTTGGAGCTTTCATTTGGACACAGAAGCTCATGTACAAATAGTTTGAAACTTACCAATTGGACAGAAAAATTGCATACTTTTAAACTCTAAAATACTGTGTTCTTTCAATTACATTGTTCTGTGCTCTGAAATAAACATAAAAGCTACTACATGCTATTCTAAGTTTGAGATCATATTTCAGATTTTCAATTTGTTTTGTTCATGATCAACCGGGCATTGATGTATAAGGTTTCATTTTCACAAAAAGAAAATGTGATTCATTAAAAAGAAATCTAACAACAAGCAAAGCTTTCCCATTTCCCTCTTGTAATTTGTGATAGTCACAGGTTAAATATCATAGTAACTTCTGATACTTTTTTTTTTTTTTGCTTATAATGATCTAGTTTCAGATTTTTGTTGCTTTTTGAAACTTACATGTCTCTTTCAGTTCAGACATCACCTTTATCAGAATGCGGCTGAATACTTTAATAAGAAGAAAGTTCTGGTAAATACACTCTCTCACTTACAGTGAAGGGTAATCCAGTCTGCTTAAAGAAGTCATGGGTTTACAGAGGGAAATAAACATAGATGACAATTTCCTTTAGAAAAGAAGGATATTTGCAAAATGTTTGGACTCTTATGAATAACTTATTAACTTTGGGACAATGTATATTTAAATGGCTACAACATACATAAGAATTTCTTCAGTCTGCATACTGTTTATCAGTGGTATACTGCTGAGTTTGGATATGAGAGCTTAGAACCTACTGAACAGCAGATAGGAGCTACAAATCCTCTTTGTATGTGTAGTGCCCTGGGAAATGTAATCAGGGAGAAAGTGGATGTTTTGGAGTTGTGTAGCCAACATATAACTTTTTAAATAATTTAGTTCATTTAGTCTGCATTGCATCCCATTTATTATTGTTGTCATGTTTCTGTTGACATAAAAGACAAAAACATATATTTTACATGAAAGTTATACACAATTCTTTCTCTTAGAGTGAGTAGTGAGTGATATTACAAATGAGAATTCAGAAACTGCCACACTACATGCATCTTCTTCTGAATCTAGTAAGTACTAAAGCTTCCTTTAAGGAAAAAATGCAAAGTCAGACACTGTATTTTTTTCTTCTATTGTGTGGCATTGAGAATAGCATTACTAGAAACACATAAGGCACCATCTAAAGCCCATGATGTAAGTAAATCATGATAAGTTCATTGCTGCAATATTGACACTTACCCCACAAGTGGCCTCACTCCCTCACTCTTTCAAAGGCTTGTTTGTAAACTGAGCAAGAGTGATGCTTTCGGAACCTGTGTTTTTCGGATTGTTCAGTAACACCTATTTGGAGAGACTCACTCTCAATCTGAAAATTTAAGTGATTCATTGTCTGCCTATGAGGTGTTCATTTTTATTGCAGTCAACAGCTGAAACATTAGAACCAAAAGAATTCGTGCCAGCAGATTTATGGAATGATCCAAAAAGAAAGAGAGGAGAAGGTCAATGCTACTTACTTGCATTTCTCTCATTCATTACTTTTTCAGTTATCTTGAAAGAAATGTCAAATATATAGAGCTTCTCTCCAACCCACTGAACACTGGAAAGATTGGCAAAGTAAAATATACAGCCACCTGTATAATCCTGTGCACTGGAAATCTTTAATTTCTAGCATAGTTCTGCCTATATCATAGCTAGATGACACTCGTTAATGTTTAACATGTCTTGTGTGCTTAAGCTGAAACAACCTGCAAAAGCAACATGCACTTTATCACTAGAGGCATAAAATCATAGAATCATAGAATAGTTTGGGTTGGAAAGGACCTTTAGAGGTCATCTAGTCCAACCCCCATGCAATGAACAGGGACATCTTCAACTAGATCAGGTTGCTCAGAGCCCCATCCAACCTGACCTTGAATGTTTCCATGGATGGGGTATCTACCACCACTCTGGGAAACCTGTTCCAGGATTTCACCACCCTCATTGTAAAAAAATTTCTTCCTTATATCTAGTCTAAATCTACCCTCTTTTAGTTTAAAACAATTACCCATTGTCCTATCGCAACAGACCCTGCTAAAAAGTTTGTCCCCATCTTTCTTATAAGCCCTCTTTAAGTACTGCAAGGCCACAATAAAGTCTCCCTGCAGCCTTCTCTTCTCCAGGATGAACAACCCCAACTCTCTCAGACTTTCTTCACAGGAGAGGTGTTCCAGCCCTCCGATCATTTTTGTGGCCCTCCTCTGGACCCATTCCAATAGGTCCGTGTCTTTCCTGTGCTGAGGGCTCCAGAGCTGGACACAGGACTCCCAGTGGGGTCTCACCAGAACGGAGTAGAGGGGTAGAATCACATCCCTCAACGTGCTAGCCACGCTTCTTTTGACGCAGACCAGGATATGGTTGCCCTTCTGGGCTGTGAGTGCACATTGCCGGCTCATGTCCAGCTTTTCATCCACCAGTACCCCCAAGTCCTTCTCAGCAGGGCTGCTCTCAATCCCTTCATCCCCCAGCCTGCATTGATACCAGGGGTTGCCCCAACCCAGGTGCAGCACCTTGCACTTGGCCTTGTTGAACCTCACGAGGTTCACACAGGCCCACCTCTCCAGCTTGTCCAGGTCCCTCTGGATGGCATCCTGTCCCTCAGCTGTGTCAGTTACACTGCTCAGCTTGGTGTCATCTGCAAACTTGCTGAGCATGCACTCGATCCCACTGTCTGTGTCATTGATGAACATATTAAACAGTACCGGTCCCAGTACAGACCCCTGAGGGACACCACTTGTTGCCGATCTCCATCTGGACATTGAGCCACTGACCACCACCCTCTGGATGCAACCATCTAACCAATTCCTCAAACACCGAACAGTCCACCCATCAAATCCATCTCTCTCCAATTTAGAGAGAAGGATGTTGTGGGGGACCATGTCAAAGACCTTACAGAAGTCCAGATGGATGACATCCATTGCTTTTCCCTGGTCCACTGACGCAGTCACTCCTTCATGGAAAGCCACTAGGTTGGTCAGGCAGGACTTGCCCTCGGTGAAGCCATGCTGGCTGTCTCAAATCACATCCCTGCCCTGCATGTGCCCTAGCATAGCTTCTAGGAGGATCTGTTCTGTGATCTTCCCAGGCATAGAGGTGAGGCTGACAGGTCAGTAGTTCCCAGGGTCCTTCTTTCTACCCTTTTTAAAAATGGGTGCAATATTTCCCTTTTTCCAGTCACCAGGGACTTCACCTGACTGCCATGACTTTTCAAATATCATGGAGGGTGGCTTGGCAACAACATCAGCCAATTCCCTCAGGACTCTGGGATGCATCTTGTCAGGTCCTATAGACTTATGTATGTTCAGGTTTGTCAGGAGGTCATGAACCTGATATTCTCCTACAGTGGGAGGGCCTTTGCTCACCCAGTCCCTGTCTTGCAGTCCATCCACTCAAGAGGTGTGGGAAGAGAGGTTGCCAGTGAAGACTGAGTCAAAGAATTTGCTGAGCACCTCAGCCTTCTCCTCATCCGTTGTTACCAGTTTACCAGTTTTGCTCATCATCAGGTATGCTTTCTTTCACCCTCCTTTTCTGGCTGACATACCTGTAGAAGTCATTCTTATTCTTTGCATCCCTTGCCAATTGCAGCTCCAGCCATGCCTTGGCCTTCCTGACACCATCCCTACACAACTGGGCAGCATCCCTATATTTTTCCCAGGATACCTGCCCCTGCTTCCACTGCCTCTGCATTTCCTTCTTGCCCTTTAGCTTGACCAGCAGGTCTCAACTCTTCCATGCTGGTCTCTTGCCTTCCTTTTCTGATTTCTTACACATTGGTATCAAGAGCTCTTGTGCTCTATGGAAAGCATCCTTAAAGATCTGCCAGCTCTGTTCTTCTCCCATGTCCCTGAGGGCAGTTTCCCATGGGGTCCTATTGACTAACTCCTTGAGCTGGAAGATTGCCTTTGTATGTTCTTCACTAACAGAAAGAATTGGGCAAAGGGTAGAGAAGGTGACTTAGCAGAAAACTATTGCCCAAGAAAAAATGACAACTGTAAATTATACATGTATAAGCTGGACCAAATACATTCCAATCTGCAACCTACTTAGTCATATTTGCATGTAGTTTCATAAGCATTAATATTCAGTTCACTGCTTTTATGCATTTTGAAGTATCTTTTTTACTGGTGGGTCCTTAGAGCTTATGAGCTGATTCAGTGTGCCAAATCCATCTGGAGTCTGTGAAATAATTCTTACTGGCATTTTTTATATAACCTCCTGTCTGGACACTTAATCTTGACTTCGATGGCACACACAGCTAAACTCCCCTTCTGTTTGGACACTTAATCTTGACTTCGATGGCACACACAGCTAAACTCAGCGTATGTTAACCAACTTCCTTCTTTAATGGAAACTCTCTCAGTTGTCTTCATTTTTAGGTCTAGACATCATAAGATCTGCATACTCAATTTCTGAAATATATCTACAATGATAGGAACTGAAATACTGTTTATACTAACTGCTCATTAAAATGCATAAGGATACACAAACCTTAAAAAGTTATTAGCGTATTTGGAGAGTTTGAATAAATATCTAAAAATATGGACAGTTTTCTGAGCTGCCCCAGTTTCTAGCACATAGAGGTAATAAATCCCAGATGACTGGCCTCTCCCACCAGACCTCTCCCATTTGCACTGGCTGCAGTGAACCAAAAAGAGAAAGTACCTCAATATTAGCTCATTTCTAAGTGTTACCTGAAGAAATGTGGTTGAAAAACATTTTGAGTCACAATATCGAATGAAATCAATGCAAGCCTAAAAATGAGCAGTGACTTAATATACACATACACAGGAAGTTCATAGGTTGCACAGAATACTTGTACTTGATCCCAAATTTCACTGGTGCCTAATCACAGATCATATTTTCTTCCCACAATAGATAGTTCAAGTTCTTATTAAAACATGGTCATGTCATTCATGCCTTTGACACCCTGCTTAGAATCAAGGACAAGTGAATGATTCTACCACATAGTGTTTGCTCCATTTCATCTCTTCTCAAGTTGTCCAGTAGCTTGGAAAGCTAAACTATCATTTTGATCATCTGTTATCATTGTAGTGAATTGTTTTAAGGCCAAGATATTTAAAACCTGGGTTTAGTTGTGATTTTAACTGGTAAGAAATTTTTTTTGAAATGCTGATCTTTGTCATGTTCTGTGTTTATGTGTCATTTCCCCCAAAACAGTGAATCCCTGTTCATTGGTCAGTTATTAAAGGAAATTTGGTTTTGTTTCATTTGCAGTTATAGACCATCCAGAGAAGGTGGGATTCATGTGTCTTAACTTTAGACATCTAGAAAGTCAGCACCTGATTGAAGTTCAATTCATTCTAGCTAGTTGTGCCTCCAAAGGGTGATTCATCCTAATCCAAAATAGCCAGCTGCTTAATTTTTGCATTTTTTCCATTTGTTCAAAACCAACATATGCTGCATTACTTAAGGTCATGCCAAAGCTGTTTTTCTTAATTGGGATTTGTGCCATTCTGTATTCTGGTGGAAACTAGAAGTACATTAAAAATGTACAAAATCAACATGTTTTTATTGATTGAATGAAGACTTACAGATACAGAATATAAAAGAAAAAATGGCACATAAAAAAACCTTATTAAATAGAGGCAGTTATGAACAAAAGGTCAAACCACTTCTGGTCATTATGAAGCAGTTATTCAGAAGTATTTAGATGCTAAATATGTGTACTTACTTGGTTTTTCAAAGTGAGTTACCTGTCCACCATCTGATGAAACTGCTAAGTATATGGTGCCTAACTTGTTCAATGCACCGAAAAAAATCCCAACTGGCACCTCACTCTGGCCTGTGAAGCCTCCTGTGTGCATTAAACTCATACTGTTAGTGCCCATCTTGGCCAGCCCCAGGCATGACAGTCATACCTTGTGCGGGTGCAGCAACATAGCAACCTTTCATCTGCTTTGGGAAGCAGACAAGATGTGGCTAGTTAGCACAAAGCACAGCCTTTAATCAATAGACTAGTCTTAATAGAGTTATATTTAGAAAAGTTCAGGTTCATTTTGCAGATTCAATTTGCATGAGAACTACACAGCTTTTAGTCACTGAACAATCTTCAAGTAACATTATCAGCCTTTTGACCACTGGTTTGTATGTCGTGACATAAAAACAAAGAAACTATCAAGATGAGAGACTGGATGCCCATAAAAAGATGTCTGGATTTTTTTTTTTTTTTTAAATCAACATAGTTTTTTAGCTCAGTTTTATAAACAACGATGCAAATCTTAGAGCTTAAATCTCTAAAATCAGTTCACCTGGTCTTCCTAGATCAAATAATACTGAAAAAAAACCCTAAAGTTAGAAAACTATTAGTTCTCTAACTAATATTATTAATGATAAATATTGGCAGAAGGCCCAAGCACAAAGATCTGTTTCTGGCTCTGAGGTCTGAGAGCCACTGGCAGCCAGCACTGGATTACCACCACTTTAAGAGCAAACACAATCATGGATATGTTGTAGGCTCTGAAAGCAAAACTTAGGGAAGAATCTGTAACCATTTCTTAATGCACAGAGACAAGATATAGACAAAATACCAGAGTATTATATACACAGTGTATTCCTTGGCCTGGTAAAGAGTGTGTTTTGGAGTATCGCTTGTGAAGGGATATTATTTCAATACCATGGTCAGGAAGTCTGTGTGGAATAAGAGTTGTAGGGGAGGAAGAAGAAGAAGGAGGTCCGACTTGAAGGTTATAACTGGAAGGGAATCTGAGGCCACAGAGTGAACTGTCACACTGAAAAGAGAGACAAGAGATGAAGAAAAATATTAAGGCAGCAATTAGCTAAAATCCTGGCATGTACAACTTTGTTCAGTCTTACCTGAGTGAAGTTAACTGTGCCAAGACAAAATTAATTAGATTTTTATTTTGGTCTTTCAAAACCTCATCATAAGAGGTTTAATTTTGCAAAACCAAAGCCAAAGCTGGTTTGGACTTGCTTCTCCCTTCATTCTACTACCAAAGCACACCAGAGATGGAAACTTATTTGGCTAAGTGTTTGGTTTTTGTCTGTGTTCATAGTCATCAAAAGAGAGCAATTGGACGTCTAAGAACACTCATTCTGCAAAATGCCTGTCGCAAAACTACAAACCTCTCCTTTCCAGGTTACATTTTATGTGCCACAGATTGAATGGGAGAAGGTACACGGCTCAGGGAAAAGTGTTTAGCTCACTGCTGATATTTTTAGGACCATTTCCTCCACTGTCTCACAGTATGTGTACCTCTTAATACCTGCCTAATGGTTACACAGGTTGCTGTCCAATGAAAAATCAAGCTTTGTGATGAGAATTTAATCAAAATGCAAGACACTTCTGAGACCCTAGATATATTGCCTGAATTCTAGCACAGGAATATTATTCTTGTTCTTGGAAACCCTGGTATAAACAAAATTCTCGTATACAAATTGCAGTATAGCTATTTGACATTTCTTCCTTTTCTCTTCATAGCCTTCCTGATGCAGGTTACAGTTCAGACATTCCAGAAATCCATTAATTGTTAGTGCTAAAAATAGTTTATTTAACAAATAAATACAAATTACATCTTCCAACTCAAGTAAGCAATAACATTTCAGTCAAATGCCCTAGTTAGATAATTTAATTCCAACTTCCTGACCAACATAATGACAATTTAAAACAAATATGGTTTTATAACACTGACCTGTCTTCAGGATAGATGCAGATAATTTTTTTGTTGTAACAGACAGAGGATTTAGGTAACTGTTCAAATTGCAATATAAAGAACTTGCGGCAGCCTGACTGCACTAAATTTTCTTCTGATTTTCAGAATGTCCATAGTAATTACACTTTACTACAGAAAATGGGTGATAGCATCATCCTCCTCCTGTAAAGAAAAGGGATCGAACACTGCTCAGTTCATGGGAAGAACCATTATTTGGAGCTGTTGCCAGAAGGGGATCCAAGGCTGTGATTGTAAGTCCCTATCTAAAGCCACAGCCCTGAAAATGCTTAGGAAAAAAAATCAGAGAACTCCTTATCCTCAGTATTTCCCATTGAATTGCACTAGATGGATCACTCCATTGGTCATTTTCAGTCCCATCCTGATGTCTCTAATTTTTCTCTAAATTGTAGGAGGCACCTTCCCATCTAACCTACAGTTTTGGATTCCTGCCTAGGAATTGGGTTGAAGGAATGCTCTCCGATGTGGTACCAGGTAGAAGATTTAAGAGAAGAGATTGGAGTGAGACATGGAGAGGAGCATAATTTTTGTTTGCTGCCACCTCTCACTGTTTCTGATTTAGTGTGAATATGAAGACCAAGGAGACAAAAGATAGATTAGCATACATATTTTAGCAGCTAGAACAATAATACATGTTTAAATGGCAAGTAACCAAACTGAAGAGAGGGATTATGAGAAAGGCATGTCACTTTGTATAAAAAAGACAAAATTGCTGGTTTCCACATATTCCAGTGTTCCACCTGAAGATGTCAAGATTTTAACTGAAGAGACTAAGAAGATATACAGTGGCATAAAAGTGCCTGTTAAAAGTCTAAGCTACTTGCAGGTCAAATTCCTGAGCAAAGAGTAAATCAACAGACTTAAAGGGGAAATGGCAACATTTCCAGAGAGAGAGACAGGAAAGGCAAACAAAATTGTTTTATCAGCCTGATAGACACATAAGTGTGTAGGACATAGCAAGAAAGACTATTGAAGTGCTTTTTAGTCCCGTCTGTGGACACCTTCCTGGGACTTTAGGGACAGAAAAGGGACAAGATATATTAATTTCTATTATGATCAAGAAGAAGATTTTAAGTATTTCTTTTTCCTTTGGCTTAAGTAGTAGATGTGACCATGTCACAGAAGGAAGAAAGGAAAGCTTTTCTTAAAGAGAAAAGAGTTTCTGAATTGTGTTGGGAGCGTTAGCACATGGTATTGTTAAAACTCAGAATATGAATAAAGCTCGAACAAAAACTATGATTAAACTAGTCATGGATCTTATTTGACAAGTTCTTCAGACAGCAGTGGATCAGGGCATTGTTGACCAAGCAATAATCCTGCTGTCCTTTTATAAACCTCACAGCATTAACATTTGCAAAGTATGACAGAAATGACAGATACCTGTTCAGAAGATGAACCTTGGCTGTGGCTTCTCTTTCAGTTGTAGCTGATTTTGTAATACTAACCACCTTTCTTCTTATTTGTCAAAAGTAAGTTCAAGTTTCCAAAGAAAAGCATTTGAAAAAGAAATTTTTAGAGGTGTCACCTAAAAAATTCACCAATAAAGATTCAGGTCAGAAGGTAATATCTAGTCTCTGTTCCCCAAATTCTTCTGGAAACAGAGAGATACAGGAACAGACACCTTGTGTACAAAACACCCTTTTTTTTTTTGTTATTCACAGCTGAATTTAGAGACTATTACCTCTTGTTGCTTGTCAAAGGAGCGAATGTTTTGTATTTTTCCCTTCCTCCTTATGTTACTTGCACTAATGGTAACAATGAAGAAGCCATCTTTTTGTAAGATGTTAAGAGAATTTCTAATCAAAGAATCCTTCTGTTCAAGCTTCTTTTTTTGGCATATTTCAGTGTCAGCTGTACTTGAAATCTAACAGAGAACATGTTTATGGAAGTACCAGGACAGACAGGTTTTGGCTGGGAGTTTCAGGGTTCTTGGTACATAGACGCTTGGCTGGAGCTGTGGAAAAGTAAAGGCACTACAAAGACATTCCTGGACCCCTTTCAAAAACAGTTTCTATTAGTCATCTGGGACAAGCAGCTGAGGAGACATAGGGTAGGTTTTTGGTCAGACAGTTTGGGATTGTTCAATAATTAGCAAGCAATCAGCAAATTCTGGGCCAGTTATTATATTACTAAGAGGTTTTATGTTGAATTATGTGCTCCTCATCACATCCTTTGGTGCCAAGCATCATGTGCTCCTATGTAGTTGCCAAAATCCCAATTCCTTTCCTTGTCACCAGTGGTCTCATTTTGCGACACTGACATGGAAAGCCAAAGCATGGCGTTGTCCAATGCTGATTTCTCTGTAGAGACTTGTCTATGGAGGGCAGGAGCCTTGTTGAGAAAATGCAAAGGCCCAGCACATGGTAACTTTATCTAGGGCTTCTTGCCAGACTACTTTCTTCAGTAAGCAAAGGCAGTCAGGCATGCTAGCAGGTCATGTAGGCTTTTGGTGTACTAACACAGTAGGATGGTGACCCATCCTTTCTTTTGGCAGTTGTGAGGCTAGCAGAGGAGCAAACCTTTCCAACACTCAGAGCCTGAAAGGCTCTCAAATACCTTTACTTAAAGAAAGAAATCCTTGAATTTTGTGTGTGTTCTTTTAAACAGCACCAATAGAAAACATCACCTTTGATGTATATTTACTGTGTTCACAAAAAATGACAGAAGACACTTTCCATATAAACTTGAATAAATCATTACTTGGCAACCAATCTGGGGAGTCCTTATCCTTCCCAATTAAAAATTGACATATGGTTTTCTTACTACAGAGCTTTCATCTCAAAATCAAATTTAAAGAATGGAATTTATTTTGAAGAAGGGCATACTTAAAGTCACTAATATTATATTTATTGAAGCTTAAATTTCGGGCAACCTTCCAGATTGCTACTAACTTCATTTATAATGATGATTCTGCCACCAAAAAAGTTGTTTGTAAATGAAAAGAGGAAATTGGGCATATGATTGAAACAAAGGTAAGAAGAATACAAGAACTACTGAAAAAAACGTATGCTTGATTTCTTGATCGAAGGGAAACAAAGACTTCTTCGAGAAGTGGATATTAAAAGCAAAGTAAAAACATATTGTGGTTAGTCAAAATAAAGTGCAGATCACAAATGAGGATGGTCAGAGAGAATTACCTAACTGGAAAAGAACTGGGAGTGAAGCGAATCTGAAAACATTGGTTGAGGAGTTTGCAAACGTAAATCTTTTGCTCAGAAAATGTGTGCAAACAATCAGGAAAAGATGCATTTAACTGAATGGTGTCAAGAAAGATTTTGTTAATGAAAAATATTGTTACAAAGTAAAATGTTCCAGCTAAAATTTAAAGTCTGTATTCTACTTTCCCAAGATTTGAGTGTAACCGAACTGCATTAACTGTATTAACAGCAACAAAAAAAAAAACAAAAAAAAAAAATCAAGCATCTTGAAAGTAATGGTAGGATTCCTCAAAAAAAATAGGATGCCAAAGTTTCAGGTTGTAAAGAGCCATCGGATAGCAGACAAAGATGATATGGAGAGGAAAGTTTGCCAAACAAATGAGGAAAACCCTGCAGTTTAGTTGGGTAAATTACCCTGCAGCACACAACAGTATCACACTGACAGAAATTTGCAATAATATGTTTGAATCTTTTAGGGGTATCTGATATTAGGATTTAAAATAGGCTGCACAGAGAAAAGAATGGGTGGATACAACAGGAAAGAAAGAGTTTAGGAAAGGCCTAGTTTGCTCTTGCCTATCTCTTTTTTTTAAGTTGCAAATATTGAAATGTATAGGAAATGCTATTGGAAAACTAAAAGAAAAGAACAATTTTCATATGTTTTATGAGGACTGTAAATATGCAGATTTTCCTTGATGTTAGTTGCTCAGTGAAAACTTTCCGAGATTTGAGAGTTAGTATTTAGATTTAACAGTGTTTTGAGATACTGAAAGGAATTGCACAAATGCTGCAGGAAAGAGGCATAGGCTGTCCAACAATGCAGATGTAGACAGCTTTATACAGGAGTTCAAGAGAAGAGAATTATGATAAGGAAACGAAGAAAATAAGGAGCATTTTTAAGGGAAATTGAGTAATGCTTGTGCTTACTTAAGGAGCTGCAACATACCACCCAATTAGATCATATGCCTGGGATTAGTGACTTGATGAAAAGTGGATTTAAGGGAATCTGACAGGAGCAGCAGAAGGAAGTTAGCACTTATGAACTCTGACCTGAAGTGACTTTATGTTGGCATGAAGTGTACAGAAGAAAAGATGAGATCAGTGAAGGATGTCAGGGAATACAATGAGTAATGGCAGGAAACTATGAGAGATGGACTTTCTGGATCAAAACCAAAACTATCTGAGGAATATACTACTTCTGACAATAAGTCATTAGACAACAAGAAGAGATATCCAATCAGAAAGAGACGAAAAAAACCAACAAGGAGTATCTTTTACAAAATCTCAGTCAATAAAATGGAAAATTACAAGTGACCTGACAACGGAGGAACAGAAGGACAGAACAGCCTGAAGTTTTTACTACAACTGCTCACAACAGTTCATTTGCATAAGATATGTTAACACAAAGACAGAAGACAGATGATAGGGAAAATGTGAATTCAGACAATAAAATGTGTGACCTGGCTTCATTAACTGTAAATCACATTTCAGCTGATGCATCTGACTGTCTGGAGATGAGTATAAATTACTACATTAGAAAGTTAACAGTAATGTGCAGCAAGTAAGAAAGGAATGTTATCTTCATAAGACACAAAGATGAAGAAAATAGGAAAAGAAAAAGCATTACCACATTTTTCAAATGTTATCGTTAATAGAATTGAAATGTATGTGAGAAGACCAGATGTGGCAATAGCAATGAAAGGCAGAGATCCTTATCACATTAAAAGTACAGAAAATATTGAACAGCAACAATCAGCAATGATAAGAATTGGACAATGATAAGAATTGGACAAAATATGGGGGATGGAAAGCAGAAATGGAACACAGTCATTTCTAGTGCACTGGGATTTTATCATAAGGATAACACAATAGTACTGTGTAAATTTGAAGTCAGCTCTATTGTAGAAGGTCTTTTTGCAGTTGAGGCCAAAAAAAAAGTGCCAAATTTGTCCTCAACTCATCATGTGTGTTAAACACACCTAGGTGGCAAATGGTTTCTTGGTATTAAGGGCACAATCCATCGTATGTCTGCTCGATAAATGGTTACACTGTCCTGATGGCAGGATTTTGTGGTTGAATAAAAGAGGGCGCACACACACACACACACACACACATGCACATATACAAGTTAAATAATTTTTTTAATATGAGAAAGCAAGGGGAGGGGGATGTTATTTTATAAAAGAGACCTTTAAAATTTAAAATGCATTTGGCAACACTGGTAGAAATTACATGAAATAGCGCAATTTTGCAAGCATTAACTCTCACCAACTGTGACATTCCTTTTCCCTAGGGAGGGGGAAAGGAGTGATATGTGCAAGCACTTAAATCTCTGCCTATGATTTTCTTATGACCACAAAAAGGCTTAGAGATTCTTCTTTCAAAAACTGGGCTACTTTTTAACGTATATGGTGCTCTATGAAACAATAACTTATGACTGAGAGCAGACCCAGTTTTTCAGGGTCAAGAACTCAAGCACTGGGCTCAGGCTTTAAGCATGCTAGAAACTTTTATTTGGGGAGACCTAAGGAGCTGCAGGCTTTTTTGGGAATTTTGGAGTAGACTAATCTATCATGAGTCCTCCAGAAGGCAACTCTGAAACACACCTGTAAGATAGTAATGACACTGGTAATGTATTAAACACATTGATCTAAGGTATATTCATATTAGCAATTTTATTAATCCAAAGATCCCAAATACTCAATCTTTCTGTACTTACATACATCAGGGATCTGGGTCTACATTTCATCTTTTAGAGGTGGGACCCTTCTAGCTGGATAAGACAGAATAAAAGTGCAATAGTTCAGGGGGTCATAGATTTCTTCACCAAACCATGGAAATTTAATCTGTGACCCAATTTCCTTTATTGTACTGTAATATGAAATCACACATGGCATCAGAGCTCATGCAGGGCACTCCAGACTCTGACTCACTCTTTCTTTCAGCAGTTATAGCCAGATATAGGTTAAGACCACAACACATTGCTCTTTTAAAGTTTTATTTATGGTTATTTATGGAAAGATTTTTTTTTTTTTCAAAGTGGAAGGAAGCTGAAAAGTAGGGAAGGAAACAAACCTCAGAAAGAGTAAAATCTGCCAAATGGAGTAAAATAAGAGAAAGACAGAAAGAGCATAGATTGAGTGGGCTGTAGGCAGCTGCCAGGACTACTGGGCTGAGCCCTGGTGAGGCTAAGTTAGACAGGGCATGAAAACCTATTGGATGAACTTGAGCTGAGAAGACCTTAGATGTGACAGACAATGGTGTGAGAGGCTATCAAAAGTTACAGAGAGCACTGTAGGAGAGGTCTGAATTTCACAGGTGGTTAATGAGAAGTTATATGTGAAATGACCAAAATTCACAGATAACTAGAGAGGAGCACTGGGGACCTCTGGGGTAGTCAAGCCTTGCGAGGTCAACAGTGCCTGGGTGACCAGATCAGTAATACCATATAAAGTTAACATTACCTAAGCAAAGGTAACAAAAATACCAAATATGGATAAATGTCCCAAAACTGGCGCAAATGGGAAAAAAGTAGTTAGGGATTGGTTGATTATCTGGGAGAAGATCGGGGCAGAGAAATGTAGGTGCAAGAGTGAAGAAAGGAAGGAACAAAAAAAGGGGTAATAAAGTGTGCAAATTAGACAACCAGTGCTGTCTAGGGGTATCTGTAAAGCAGCCCTGTACTTGATCACCACAGTCAGAGCAGGAAAATAAATTGAACCCACTATTCTGAGCAACCGACAGGAGTTGAACACGTCTCTGCAGTCAGGAGGACAGGTTGGGGAGGTAGACTACTTCCCCAGGCAAACAGGAGAGTACCAGTATGGGTGACCGAAACACCTTGGCATCACCCTGTGGGTACCCATCCTGAGCCTGGCAGCATCAGCAACTGCCCCACGCTTTGTAGGCGTGAGCTTCCAAGATGCTGCATCATGTCTCGCTGTTTGCAATCATGCTACAAATGTTTAAGTGGATGACAAAAATTGCTGACGTTTGTCATCCTCTGCTGGTAGGTAAAGCAAGGCAAGTGCATGCCAGTCCTGGTGAAGATGCTTATATTCCAGAATGAACTTAAACGATATTCAGTCCATTGCTTTCTCTGGGGCACAGTTCTCAGAAGAAGAGAAGGAGGGGTGCATTTTTAAAACTTTTGCTTATTTCTTTTGCTCAGCTTTTCTAGTGTCTTCTGAATTATAGATGCACCAAAAGGTAATGTTTTTTTAAAAAGTTAAAGGCTTTGATTATTGTTGCTATTTAAGATGGATAAACCTCAGCAAATCTAGTTCTGCTCTTTGTCAATCTACAAGTGCTTGCTATTACGCATTTGCTTACATCTTTCCCATTCTCCTACTAAGGTCCCAAGAGACAGGACTTTACTACTTTTCAGAAAGTTCTAGAGCTTATCAAAGTCACCAGTCAGGAAGATTTTCCTCTCAAAATTGAGTTTTCTTGTTACTTTGACTGCATTTCTCTTTACTGTTATTAAAGCAAATTTCTAGCAGTAATGCAAAAATTACAAGCCAAAACTAGGACAATGCTATACTGATGGTGATTATTTCAACAGAGCTAATAGACTATCTCCTGCACAACAGTCTTCTATCCCAAGAGAGTTACACTTTTCTTCACTTTCATTAACCTAAAGAGTTCTGTCACTTCTCTGTGTTCATGCCCACTAAATATTGGAAGACCTCTGCCCTAGTTCAGTAGCCATTAATCACTTGTCCAAGCTACCATATGTATGTGTGGCTCTTCATCTTCTCTAGGAAGTCAGTCTCTTTGTCTCTTTGGCTCTCTCATCATTATACTTCCTTTTCTCAGATCTCCCACCAATAATTTACATAGAAACATGGTGTTCAGAAATGAATGCAGTGTTGCAGCACAGCTGTTTTGAAAGGGAATGTTACCACCCTGTTCTTTCATACAATGCCTTTTCTTATGATAAATAGATCTTCAGATCCTGTTATTTATCCAGTGCAGGCAGCAGTGAATGACCTTTAAGCAAGCAAACTTCTAAAGAGAATACACTTCTGCACATGTGGGCAGAATATTTTTCAATTATTTCGTAGCAAAGACTTTAGAATATGCAGGGCTGAACCAAGTAGCTTTCTCTATACATTCAGTTTTAAGTGACAAAGCCATCATTATTTAAATTGGCAAATAGTGCCACAATTGCAGACACAACCTGGGATCATTTAAGTTAGTCACATAGCCTTGTTCTTTCTCATTACCTATTGTTTGTGCATTTTATTCAAATTTCCAAGCATGTTCAGAGACTGTGCTGAGCACCAATGCAAGATTTTGAAAAAAGTGTAGTTCTGTTCTTGCACATCTTGGTCAAAATATGCCCCTAACCATTCACCTAATAGGTCTTAGCTCTCTTGAGTAACATGCAAAGAAGCAAAAAGCTGATGCTTGCTTACTAATGCAATGGATCTGCTCTAATTTCAGTGAAAGATGAGTGTCTACATGCCACATATGGTTTGCAAAATTTTAACCATGCTTTTGCTAAATAAATGTGTGCTTGAAGATTTGAGTGGTAATCTGACATGGAGCTGCAGCTCCTCCATACTCTCTGTTGCATAGAGGTAAGTGTTTAAAGTGGTATAATGTGACTGATACTCATTTTGCATTCACAGCTACTCACTAATGGCTACCTCAGGTTCATAGTGCCCCAGTCAGGATTTCACAGAAACTGATAATAAAACACAATGCAGACTGAAGCTAACAAGTGTCTCAGGTAATAAAGAGAAGTCAACACCCAATCTGGATAGGAGTTTCTTTTACTCTTCAAGCTCCTCCATCTGAGCATTTTTGTCCCCTAGATATCATCAGCAATTGCTGACCACAGCTGTTGCAGACCTCTTGGGATTTTTTGTAGCTGGAAACCCTTTAGGATCCTCAATCTTCAGTGGGGAAAGACAGTAAAATGGTGTGGAGAATGGACTTGCCTCCTCTCCTAGATTTGGCAGGATACTTGGAGATTTCATCACCCTGAATTTAAATACTGTCAATAATAAAATATTTGGCAAGATTTCTCTGGAATGCTATCACATCCCAGAAAGCATGAAAACACAGAAAGACCAAGAGCAGAAGAAAAAAATGAACTTCATTCAGTTACTTTCTTTTCCTTTAACTTCAGTTTCTAAAGATAATTTTTGTTTCTCTCCAAGTTTAGAAAATCTATGCATTCAGAAATTTCTGATAGGGCTGTTTCCTGTTATACCATCATCTCTGATGAAGCCAGGTTCATTCTAAGGTAACAAACAGTTTTTTATACCTACAGCCATAATAGAGATTTCCATTTAGAATATGAACCTCAATCAAATATAGCCTCTAAAAGTAGGAATTATAGTTTATCTGGTAACCTCTGTCATCCCTGGGGAGACATATGCACCTTCAGAGCGGTGATTCATTCCATCTGCTGATAGGTGTCCAAGGCAGACAAGACTGAGACTTTCACTCTCTCTTAATTATTGGGAGATCCTAGATGTTTAAATTTTTAGAAGACTATCACTGAGTGAGTTGAATCCCACTTTTATTCATGGGTGTTAAATATTTAAGGGCTTTACCAGCCTCTTCATAAGATGAAGGACAATGATGAACATGGCCTCGTGTGTGTGTGTGTGTATCTGAGCATGTGTATGTGTGTATATATATGTATATATACACACACATGATCAGGAAGCACTAAAAATCCCATTTTACACTGAAAGAACTGAGCCAGAGAGACTTCACTCTATTTCTTAAAGAAATTTAAGAAATGACTGTACAGCCAAGACTAGCTCTAAGCTCTTCTCAAGTATCTTACCCACTAAACTATCCAGCTGTAGTTTCCTTCCCATGGCTGACTGCTATTCAGCTTGATATTTTAGGCATGGAACTATTCATACTAGGGCTTTGAAACCAGAGGGCATATCCAGGGACTATAAAAGATTTAGCTAAATGCTATGACTTTATCTACCCAGAAACCAGAAGTATGGTAGTTAAAAACCTTGAAAACTTATTAAGGGGGCTGAGAAGGGTGCTGCCAAAGTTTTACTTCATTGCTAGCAGCTGTGCAGTATTAAAGCTAGTCTAGATATCACTAACCAAACTATATTTATGCAGCAAAGATTCCTAGCCTAAAAGAAAAGGTGTTTAGAGAGCACACTTTTGGCACTCCTTAATTTTAATGGACAATAATTCATAGGAGAGTCTTGTACTGACCCTACAAGATCAAAGAATTACTGTGATGTGGATGTGCTGTTTTCTTATGCAGTGCTTCTTAGGTTGCATAAAGTAGAAGTTTTTGAACACAGTAATTGCTATGACTTTTGTATACCCCCATGTAGAGAGTTAATGAAGAGAGGAAGGAAGCAGTGCAGAAGGAGGGAAAATAAGAGTGTGTTAACAGGGTTTTCTTCGGAAGTATTCATACTTTGTAGAAGTCACACTTTGTAGAATTATTTCTATTTAATTATGTGTTTCACAATATACACTTTCAAAAGAGCTGACAAAGGTAGCATAACAATGGGAAGAAGAAAGAATGTAAAACAAATGGTAGGCAACAAATTAAATCCTAAAGTGGGAATAAAATATTTCTCATCAAGTCACTTCCTGTATTCAAAAGTTTAGACAGAAGTGATGAGGATACGTGCAAGGATATCAACAACACAGAGATAAAATAATGGTTGATGTAATTTGATTCAGACTACACTTGCCCTTTATCTGCAAAAGAACAGATGCTCTAGCTAGTTCCAAATTATGAAACTGTAGCTTCAAAACACATTCCTCTCTCTGGTAAGCAGATTTAAAATTTAAATTAGTGTCTCTGTTGTATGCAAGTCAACTACTTTTTTCACAGGAAGAACAGACTCCCATGCTTTTTATCAAGGCACAGGTCTCAGAAAACACATTTTACTTATAATGAGTTGTGAGTGACCACTTAAAAGTAATATACATCCTTTACCATGATGCAGATAGGGATAACACTTATAAAAAAGCATAGAAACTCACAGTGTTAAAAGAACACACAGAGTTCTCTGACTGATTTACCAGAAATTAATACATTTAGTATAACTGGTTCCCTGACATGTGATGGACCATAATGTTGGCAATCCTGACCTAAACCACATGGTCAGTCACTCACTATGACAGGTTCTAAATGTTATTACCTAGTTCAGAAACAAAGCACAATGAAAATACTGATTTCTCCGAATCAAAAAAAAAAAAAAAAAACCAAACCCTTCTGATGTCCAGAAGAGGGGAAAACCAAAGGCTGCATTATTTATTCTTCAAATTCTAAAACTTCTATTCAGACAGAATGATAACATTCACCCTGAGAAACCTCAGCTTCCAGATGACACAGAAGTTGTGAATGGAAAACCATAGGAATTCTGTCACTTTTCTTTCCTATTTCATCCATTAGGATAGCAGGGGAGAGACAGAGAGGGAGAGAAACAGAATATACTGTAGAATTTTGTGTCTTAATTATTCACTTTTAGTGTGAAGTATAGCATTATATATGCATTTATGAAATAAGCATTTCACCTGGCGGGGGGATGACAATTCCTGGGGGAATTGGTAAAGAATCATGAAAGATTCCTATAGTGGTGTTACTTTAAAATATATAGCCATAATAATAAGCAGATCCAAATAGGCATGATGCTGCACAGTTCACATTTTCAAACCTTTTTTATGTATAAAATTATACTTACTGATTTATAGGCATGGCTCCATTTCATATCCACCCTGTACATGTCCCACTGTGTCTACAGGAACATTGTAATGACAGCAGCCTTACCTGGGGTGACATGAGTAAGGGGAAATTGAAAAGTAGATCAATACTATTGCAATCACAGGGAAAAAAAAAAAATCTTAATCTCATATCATAACATCGCAGAAGTTGAAGTGGAGTTGAAGGAGAACTTATTGATACAGACAAGAGAACTAAAGGAATACACACACAAATAACACCATTACCAGTGAAGCGGAGGTGACCAGAGGAAATCTTTCAAACTGTCAGGCAGAAAGATGAGAAGAATACAGTGACAAATGAACTAAGCATGACTGATTTCTGGAAAGAACAATGGGAATGGGAGGTATCATATAACCCCTTGGCAAAGTAGATTGAAAAAAGCACATGTGAATGGAGTGATGTGATTAATCAAACTGAGGTGCAGATCATGGAAGAGGAAGTTCAAAGATTGAGAAAATTACCTAATTGGAAGGCACCAGGAAAAAGGATAGAACCACCGATCATCAGCTAATAAGCTTAACAAACTAGTACCCTCCATTCAAAATACATATATGAGAAGCTAGGAAAAGATGGATTTAGCTAGATAATGGCAGGAAGGATTCAATTAATTACAAAGATGGAAAATGTATTACACTAGAACAGGCTCACACATGGGTTTGATGCTCCTAGAGGACATACACAACACAGGGATGTCCTAATATATTGCCTATCCCTTTGGAATGGACCTGCCTTAGCCCAAGGAGTAAAAAGGCTTTCTTGGCAGTTAAAAGCAGGTCAGGTTATCCTAGACATTACAGAAACTTGATAATTTCTAGCAAGCAAGTTCTTGTATCAGAGAAATAGAGCCTGAGGAAAGAAGGCAGGCCTGCCAGCAGGGCAGAATAGCCTTCCCCAGGAAAAAAAGGCGTACATGTTTCAAGACCTCACTAGAGTGGATTCCTCCAAATGTTTTGAAACAATCTTTAGATTAAATTTATCTGAGACCAGAAAAATAGAAATAGTGTGATGAACCAGTTTGAACAGGAGAAAGCTGGGGGGAAGGACATTTTTTTTGTACCTTATAAAACCAGTCAAAGCTGAGCTCATAACCCATCTGTGTCACAGTCACCCATTATTGTTCCATTATTTCATTCCTCTATTCCCCTTTCTGGCTCAGCTTTCTCTTTTTTCTGTGTATTTCAACTCATTTTGCTTTTCTGCTGCAAATAACTGTCACCATGTCGTTCAGTAAGAATGTTTCTCTGGTTCTGATTTAATAAACACCTATAAATTCAGATATTCGGGTTAGATTTTTTTCTGATATGACAATATGGTTTTTTTATGAAGCTCTGAGAGTACTGCCAGCAGAATTTCAATTCTGCAGGACCAAAACATTTTGCTCAAATGTAGAGATCTGATACAAATTTTCTAAATCTCATGTACTCTTTTAGCTTTATAAAGTCTTTCAGTTTTTCTCTTAAATGTGCCTGCTTAGTTTGCTCCCCACACATTATCAAAAACACCTGGGATGTTCCTGTTATGTACAGTCAGGATACACAATGTAGATACGTCTGAAAGTTTGTGGGTTTTGCTTTGAACTTGAAAATTTTGGCCAAATATTACTTTGTATCACTATGCTGAAATCAAATTTAATATACTTCTGGTATCATCTGAAAAAGACAATATGTCAGATGATTAACTGTAATGTTGAAAATGCAGGGGAAAAAACCTGATGTGATTATTCACATTGTCCTGAGCAAATCATTAATCTTTCATTTGCAGCTGAGCAAACTGGAGATGATAGGTGGTTTGGGCTCTGTAGAGGGCAAGTGTTATGAGGATGTAAATGTTAAGTATCTTTTTTTCTTTTTTATTGCTACCAGTTCACACAAGGAATTTGGCAACAAGTGAGAGGCTGCATTGCTGCTCATTTCCAATGTAAAAAGTTCTGGCTGACTGACTATCTGAGAAATTGTTCTTTTTCCATATAATCTAGTGGCAGGAGAGGAAACAAGCAGAGGTAACAGTTCAACCAACTCTAGTTAATAAAAATTAATTCACGCAATCAGGTGTCTTCAATTAGATGAATGTACACAACACCTGGATTGATAATATTCTAAGCATATGCTCCTCACTACTTGTGAATCTGCAGAACAGATGCAAATAAATTTAAGCCTTCAAAATATTGCCGCTTTTTTCTGACTAGCAAAGGATTAGCAAAAAACAAGCAAAGGATAATGAAAATAGCTTGCAGTGCCTATTTTTTTTTTTTTTAATACAGATTAGCAGTAGGCATAACTCAAATACCTATCCACTTATCCTCTGCTCTGGAGCCAAGTATCCCTGAAGTAGAGCAGCTTTGCTGCTTACACCTGGATTTTGACAACTTCATCCCTACCTGATGCACACAGCAATATGAAGGCACTGTCTCTCATAGATATTCACAACCCAAAGTAAGCATGTGCATGAGCTTAGAAGATATATTAAATCAGTATAGTCCAACATCTCCTCTTCACTCAAAACTGCTCAGCATTAGAGCACACCTTGTAGACCTCTTAGCAAAGAGCTAGTTCTAGGCACCTGCAGCTTTACACTGCCAGTCCCCCATGAATTAGGCAATGGGGACACTAACCCATATTCCATAGCATTCTCCTAAGGAAGCTGGTGGCTCATGGCTTGGACGGGTGAACTGTTCGCTGGGTAAAAAACTGGTGGGGCAGCCGAGCCCAGAGAGTTGTGGTGAATGGAGTTAAGTCCAGTTGGTGACAGGTCATGAGCAGTGCTCCCCAGGGTTCCGTTTTGGGGCCAGACTTGTTTAATATCTTTATCAGCAATCTGTATGAGGGGATTGAGTGCACCCTCAGTAAGTTTGCAGATGACACCAAGCTGGGTGGGAGTGTTGATCTGCACGAGGGTAGAATGGCCCTGCAGAGGGACCTGGACAGGCTGGATTGATGGACCAAGGCCAACTGTATGAGGTTGAACAAGGCCAAGTGTCAGGTCCTGCACTTGGGTCACAGCAACCCAGGCAACGCTACAGGCTTGGGGAAGAGTGGCTGGAAAGCTGCCTGGCCAAAAAGGACCTGGGGGTGTTGGTCGACAGCCAGCTGAACATGAGCCAGCAGTGTGCCCAGGTGGGCATGTTCTGCGATCAGTTTGAGTGGATGTACTGATACCTCCTCATTCCTCTGCTCAGGGCTGGCAGGAAGGCTCTGGTTCATTTTTTAGCTGGGTTGCATCCTGTGAGCAGAAAAAAAGTCTTCCTGGCCTCAGCTGGGAAGATGCTGTAGCTGATGCTCCAGGCTCTATCTGAAGACCCCATTCTGGGTAAGCATTTCGTCTTGCTTTCCTATAGTAATAGGTCTGGTCCTTGCTCTTTAGTTAATGAGGACCTGATTAGTGTGCTGCTAGCTGGCAGTTGTAGATGGTGGGGAGCCTAAGGGTAATTAAAATGACATGGAGAAGAAGGTGGTATTGTTCCATATAAACAGGAAAGAAAACAAGGCCAAGACCTCCCTCATCCCTCTGCCCTGAGATGCCAGGACTATGGCATTTTTTGCCATTGTGCCCTGTAAGTGGGGAAGGAGGGCCAGAACTCTGTCCAGTGTTTCTCCAGACACAGGTCTAAGCTGACAAGATCTGGGGTTTTAAGAATTATGTCTTAGGCTATACCTCCATTGACAGAGGTTTCCTTGTGAGGGTCTGTACACATGGGTCCTGGAGGACTTTGTGCATGGAAACACATATGCTCAGAGGAGTAATCTGGACTGTCTCATTTGAATGCACCAGAAGCACAGCTGGTAAAACACCAGTGGGACAGAAAAGGAGTGGCAGTTGGATGGTGAATGTATCAGATGTTACCTTGATGTAAAACAAGTCTGTACAGAGATATGTATGAAGAGTTTGTAGTGCTTTTGGGATGAACGCAGAACATGGATGTCTAAACTCCCTTCAAATCATAGAATCATAGCATTGCTTATGTTGGAAAAGACCTTTAAGATCATCCAGTCCAACCATTAACCTAACACTACCAAGTCCACCACTAAACCAATTAAGGGTAGAGTAATAATTTCATGTTTCCTGGCTTGGTGGCTGGATTATTTTTTAATGAAAGTAAAACTAGGAATCATTAAGGTTAGAAAGGATCTCTAAGATCATCAGTCCAACCATCAAACCAACACCACCATGTCCACTAAACCATGTCCACTAAACCATGTCCCAAAGTGCCACGCCTACCCGTTTTTTGAACACTTCCAGGGATGGGGACTCCACCACCTCTCTGGGCAGCCTGTTCCAATGCTTGACTACCCTTTCCGTGAAGAAATTTTTCCTAATATCCAATCTAAACCTCCCCTGGCGCAGCTTGAGCCCATTTCCTCTCATCCTATTGCTAACCACATGGGAGAAGAGACCAACACCCACCTCACTACAACCTCCTTTCAGGTAGTTGTAGAGAGCGATAAGGTCTCCCCTCAGCCTCCTCTTCTCCAGACTAAACAATCCCAGTTCCCTCAGCCGCTCCTCATAAGACTTGCTCTCCAGACCCTTCACCAGCTTCGTTGTCCTTCTCTGGACATGCTCCAGCACCCCAATGACCTTCTTGTATTGAGGGGCCCAAAACCAAACACAGTATTCCAGGCGCAGCCTCACCAGTGCCGAGCACAGGGAGAAAATCACTTCCCTAGTCCTGATGGCCACACTATTTCTGATACAAGCCAGGATGCTGTTGGCCTTCTTGGCCACCTGGGCACACTGCTGGCTCATGTTCAGCTGGCTGTCGACCAACACCCCCAGGTCCTTTTTGGCCAGGCAGCTTTCCAGCCACTCTTCCCCAAGCCTGTAGCGTTGCCTGGGTTGCTGTGACCCAAGTGCAGGACCTGACACTTGGCCTTGTTCAACCTCATACAGTTGGCCTTGGTCCATCAATCCAGCCTGTCCAGGTCCCTCTGCAGGGCCATTCTACCCTCGTGCAGATCAACACTCCCACCCAGCTTGGTGTCATCTGCAAACTTACTGAGGGTGCACTCAATCCCCTCATACAGATTGCTGATAAAGATATTGAACAAGTCTGGCCCCAAAACAGAGCCCTGGGGAACAACAGAGTGATTCTTCAGATGAGTTATTCTTCAGCCAGCACCCATGCATTGGGGAAAATGAAAACACCAGCCCTGGAGAGGGGTGAGAAGCAGAAATTCCTGGGAAAGAATATGTGACCAAGAGTGGCACAAACAGCCTTAGCCAAAGGAAAGCCTGCCTGGGGTCACAGACTGGCTGCTGGGGCTGTAGGCTGCTCACTTCACCTACCCAGAAGAAGAGCAATTTCACCTGTTACAGCAGCAAACATCATTCAAACTGCAGATTCCCTTTGCACAGTTTTCTACAGATGCTGCTTTTTAGTCCTCCCTTCCATCACCATCCCTCTGCCCAGCTGAGAGCAAGAGTTGATCTCAGGATTTTTACCCTTACTCTGCAGCCTTGCCATACCTCCCTCACGCAGCTCCTAGAAACCCTAATGCCTTCCCTGCCTTATTTTCCTATCCACACCTCCCTAATCCCTCCTCCTACCCTCCCAAGCATTGTAGTTCTAGCTCCAATGCAAATAGTAAGAGGGAAAAAGACCAAGACTAGACTTAAAAGACTGTAGGAAAAGAACAGGAGACCAAAAAAGGTTTTCTAGTAGAAGGACAAGAAAGAAAGGTGAACCAATATTGAAACCATGTTGATAAAAAAGCAGAGAGGAAAAACAGGTAATAAGATCATTTGGAAGAACAAGGCAGAAAAAGGTGAAGGAGTCAGATGGTGGCAGCACACTTTACTTCAGAGCCTGCCACTGGACTCAGAATTTCCAGGGCTGATCCCTCCTCTTCCTAGTAAAATTCATAATAATCCACTAGTAAAATGTTTATTTTCCTTCCTTCTAAAGATAAAGTGACATGAAGGCTATTATTATTCCCATCCGTTCACCTAGCTGAAAACACAAGGGTTTGTTCTGTGTCATTCCAACAGACAGAATTTCTGTTTTCTCACTTAATTTTAAAGGAGTAGGAAGTACATTTTTAAAAAGTTATTGGAAAGTGCTAAAAAAGTCTTTTGCAAATTTGGAAAATCAAGCACTCTAGTTAAAAAAGCAGCAAAATTAAAGAAATCTGTTCATAGGCACCTTGCTACAATTTTAACTGCTTGTTAACTGCTCATTAACCTGCCTTTTAAATATTTAATTGCATTTTTTCATATAAGCTGCATTTCCTTATACAACTGCTGTCTGAAGGCAGAGGAAGAATAACAGAGCTCTTATTTAGCCTTTTGTTCCTAACTACAGTTATAATCTTCCCATCTCATATATTGTCTGGATACAATATCTCCATACCATAAAAGGAGGCAGCACAATATCTGATATTTAGGAACTGTAACAGTAAATAAATAATAATACCCAAGGTATTCTGACAGCATAAATTGTTGGGGAAACATTTTTCCATTTAGTTCATATTTCTTCTTCCATCATATATCTCATGAACCTGAGAGGAGCAAGGCTAACAGCCATTTTACGTATTCTCTGACTTTTCATTTGTCTTCTGATAACAGCATAAACACAGCACCTGTTCTCTATGGTATATTATTCTACCATTACCTATAGCTGCATTACATCCTCTTCCCACCAATGAAAATGTATGCCCGTATACTTTAAAGATTACTTTATCTAGGTGGCAGCCTGGGTACCTTCTGGTCTTAAATGTAAATGTCTCTCCTTGGCAATGTGAAGGCACCATTCACTGTCACACTCAAAATACTGCCCACAGAGAGTCTTCCTCTGTGTGAGAACATGCACGGGATTAAGGGCATGAGAGGTCACAGGAAAATAAGCTCTGATGGTCACGAAACTAGGGGTGCTTATCTAACAAACACATTTTCATACAGTTAGATACTTCATTTTTTTCTCCAGTCTTCTGTGTAATTGTCCCGTGGTGCTCCACCTGTTCTTATCAAGGGATTTAAGAGGGCTAAGGGTCATTCAGATGATCTTCATGTTATCTCCATCTAAGAATTTTCCTGCTTCTGTAAATGCCAAGGTCTCTTCTGTATATTTTTCTGCTGTAGTATCAGACAGTGTCTTATCTAAATGGCAAAGGAGAAAGTTGCAAAAACTATCATTTCCTACCCAAGAATGATTATGCTGAAATGGGGAGAGTTTAAAGGAAGAAATGGTGTCTTTTATTAGCCTGACTGGTAAAGTTGGAAAAAACAGCTATGTTTTGGGGCTATCAAGCTCTGAACTATGCTAATTCTTCTACTGAAAGATACTATCACCCTAAAACCTTGCACATGTACTACATTAAAGCATTGCTTAATTTGCAACTGTTTTTCCTGGAAAACATTGAATAATTCTTTGGGATGATCTCCTGAGACCGAAGATATATCAAGACAATTTAACATCTCTCATCTGTAATTTGAAGTATTCTTTACTTTAAAAGCTAGAGTTTATTTAAATATATACTTCAGGTTCCCTAGCTTCAGTGGAACCAAAACACTTCCTCTGTTGACTTCCTGAATGCATTAAATGCTCTTCTAAATTGAAGCCTCTGGATGTCTCTGCAGTTCTCTATAACTCAAAAGTTTTCATGAGATATACATACCAACACATTGAAACAGCTTCAACATTCCAATGTGTTACAAGAAACTTCATTTTAAAAAGATATCCAGGCAGGATTAAATTTGTAGTGCTTTAAGACTAGCATCGCCAACACAGAATTCAAAGAAAAAAGAAAACCATTCTGCTTTATATCCTTTGTGTCATAAAGATTGGCTGAACGACTGGGGGAAAGGGGGAGGCAGAGAAAAGCTCACATTTTCTTTTGCCTATCTCATAGAGACTTAGTCTCTATAAAGACTATGAGACAGATGGGTGGGCATTCACAGTCAGCTCTCTATCAGCTCAGAAACACTGGATGGCATCTGGTCCAGACAGAGGCAAAACATTTCTATCTTTGGGGCGTTTCAGTGTATACAGAGACCAATGTCCTGGTTTTTTCAGACCAGCGGAAAGATCCCCTTAGTTGTAAGATACAGTCACTAGCAGCATTTACCAGGTGATGTTGCAAGGGAGGAACGATGGTTTTATAGTAAAATATTAAAGACCTTTTTGGGGACACATTGTGTAGCACGAAGACACATATGCAAAGGTGGAAAGTCGCCTGTGCTAGCGCTGGGCAGCTGTGCAGGGTACCTTTGAGCCTAGCTTGGCATGGTGTCACTTACCCTGCCTAGAGGAAGGGGTCCCTGCAGCAATCCCGGGCTTTGTTCTGGAGGAAGCTGGCTGGTTGCCTGACTGGAATAGACCCCAGGATCGACATCATGTTTATACAGATGATCAAGAAATCTGCTTCCATGTTCACTTCAAAGAATTATTCTGTCTAGCAATGCCTAATGCCACTCAAAGGAGATCAGGTGGTGACTCCTAAGCTCTTTCTAAATAGAAGAAAACTGGGTTATATATGAAGCAAACAGGAGCACAACTCAAGTCTCTGTACATGCCTGCAACTTTTAATACACTTTGCTTCAATACTCATTTGAAAAATTAAATGTTTATGCCGAAGGCCTTCTTCATATAAAGTTTCAATGAGAAGCGTGGTTGTAATGTTTTGCTTTTCAAGCAGAACATGACTATCTAGATGTGCCTGATACATGTTCTTCTAGGATATCTCACATTTTACAGCTGTCTTAAGTGCTGAATGACACCACTCTTATGGATCAGGACTATTGAAAAGTATTTAAATTAAATCCATTTACATGCAATTTCTGACAATAAAGAGCATAAGATGTGTATCTATACAATTCAAACTACAAGGAAATAAATGATGAATAATTATTAATATATTATTAATGGAAAGATACCAATATATGCAAAGTTATGTCACAGTATGTGTTATTATGTCATACCAGGCCACCTCCTGCCAAGTGTCAATGGATTGGTTTCTCATGAAGGAAAGAAGATATTAATGACATTAAATTTGGAAATAATTTTATTATATCAGCAATATATACACATATGAATTATGAAATCAAACAACCAATAAGCATGCAGGCTAATTTCTTCTCCCAGGAAGCTTAGCTCAGGAACAGCTTCCAATTCCCAGACACTGGTGCTCCCTTAAGAAATAACTCAGTAGAGACTTTACAAACACCACAAAATTTGACAGTGTGCTAAAAAACAGAACAGAGAAAACTTCACCTACAACCATGTTAGCCGGTGATGCTTGTCACAGCAATATCTAAAAATGAAGACATTTCCCAAAGCTTTATTAAACTCCGTATTTGATTACTGAAACAGAGACCTTTTCCACTGAGGAAACAAACCTTTTTTGAATAATTTTCATTGGCTGTAGTTCACTTCTACTAATAAAACTGCCCAGTTCCCTCTTTATAGACTTACTTCTTTCCAGCCCTTGGGGAAGTTTCCATTTCTTTAAAGGATCTTCACTAGCCTTCTTTTTAAAATATGTCTTTGATCAGAAGTCACCCGTGGGTATAGATAGCAATGAAGCACATGGAGTGTTACAAACTTTCCCCGTATCCTTTCTTGCAGGAAATTAAAAGAACGAATTCAAAGATCTCTTTGTAGACATTCATCTTTATCCTGTACAGTAAAGATCTGAGTGAGCAATTAAATAAATCTGACATATGTTTCCTGCGCTTAAAGCTTGTAGAACAAGTATGAAATCAAATGATGAGCACTATCTATTTCATTAGTTCTTTTCCTTGCATAACAATTGCAGGTGACAACTTTGGCTAGTAAATTTGAAACTATGTCCTTGGGAAAAGACACAACTTTGTCTGACTTTCAGATGGTGTTGTGTAAGGCTGAAAGTTTTTTAGTAGAAAGCAAGTGTAGTTCATTTACAACATTGCAGCAACTTAAATATATTTTAGCACCAGTAAGCATACATTTACCAAGCAAAATATCTTACACAGAAAAGAGAAAGATGCAGGCCCAAGGAAAGAATAAAGTCCAATGCAAACTTCATGATGCAAAAAATATACTGAGTCATGAGTGGAAGAACATATGAAAATTATGCCTGCTTGAATTTTTCCATGTCCTGAAGTCTTCTGCTTTGAATTTGGAACAGAGAGGCATTGAAAGAAAGAGAGTACACTTGCGGAGCCAAGATCTGAGGAGCAGCCCAACTCCATACATTTTGCTGACATCCTGTAATTTCACTAATACTTAAAACAGAAGTTTGGTCCCTCATAAGGAAAAAAGTGCCTGTGGAAACTCACTGTCATAATTCTATCTGTAGTATTCAAGTTGTCAAGACAGTCAAGCTGTCTGTTGCTAAATCAGAGTTCCCAGAATGAAACGTCAGACTGAGAAAATTTCAAACTTTTTCTTGAAAATAGAGAGGCCCCTCGTACTGTCATTTCTCTCTGCAAAGAATCAAAAAAACCTGTGCATCTACTCATTGTAATTATTAAAGAAAACCTCGCAGAGTTGGGAAGCAGAGACTTTTCAGATAGGTCTTATTTAGCATCTGTAGTAACAGAAAACCCATTTGTAGCACACCATCATCTCAGCCATCACAAACCAATGCTTAGAGCAATGCTGTGTACTGAAAGTGATAAAACACACTTTAGAAATAGCTTTTCAAGCATGGTGAGATACAACAGAGTCAAATGTGGCACATCACATGTATTGTATTATCGTCAGAAGACATACATGACATACTCCTAATCTTTAAGTCTCAAGTGACTTGAGAAGCAATGTGAATTACAAGTTCAAGCATATTTTTTTCTAAATAGACTTATCGTATTATAATCATAACTTGGTTTTAGTCAAAATCCATTGCATAACTGATTTACAGTGTTAGATAGATTTTAGGTCCTTTTAAAGATCTAGCCTATTACTTTCTTATGTACACTTTGTCAATGAGATATGTTGCTGTTTTGGTTAAATGTTAATCCTATTGCTGCAAGACTCAAGAGACGGCTCTTTTCCAGCAACTTGCTGGGTAAACTTTGTGTCTGGAATATTATCTGTGGCTTTGACACAGCAATATTTCCCCGCTTCATTTAAGCATGTTTTTATGCTCAGTTCAGCTTGAAGACTTAACACATCATCATCTGACATCCACATGCAAATACAGATCAGAAATACTTTCAAAAACATGCATATGAAAAAGGAAAATCTCATTAAGCAGACAGATTAAGAAAGAGGCATGCACAGAGTTACTGACCCTATAGCCTTAGGACACAACCCTGTGATTTCCTCCAAGCTGTGGAGCATTCCCCCTGCTCCCAGCAAAGCTCACAGGCAGCCTGGAAACCCGCAGACCTGTCTACTTCTGCCCTTCCTTTTCTTCAAGTGTCAAACTTCGCTGAGAGTACACCAGTTCGCACAAGATGTTATTGACTGCAAAGAGGCTTCTGAGAAGAAATAAGTGATTTTTAACACATGGGTGAGAAGGGAAAAAAACGTGAAAATTCTAGTGAAATACATGTACCTGATCAAACTAATTTGTATTACAGTCTTATTCTTTCAAGTTTCATCTTTCCTCATACATTACTGTTGTCACCTTAATCTCTTCTTGCACTGCATACAAAATTAGGAAAAGTCATTGCCTTTTTTTTTAATATTGTTACATTTTATCTTAATACTTAATTTATAGAAACCAGAGGATTTCTCAACCAGCTGTAAGGAACAACTTCAACATATGTGGGCACGCAGGTATGCACATATTTACTTATGACTTCCCTCACTTTGATTTCCACAAATCAGACATAATATAAAACAGATAATAAAATAAAGATATTCAGCAATGTTTTCTGCTGGCATTACTGTGACCTTCTCATTTGCAGTTTATCAGAAATGTGAGAACAGTAGCAAGGTTTTATTATTGCAGCAATTATAAGGGACACAGTGTAGGTGTTTGCTAGACTTGTGTTCAGTCACTCATGTCTCACCTGCCATTGGAGTTAGAAGACTGTTGTCTCCAGGGTTCATGTCTCCAAGCACAAGCAAGACACCTCCAGACCATGGGCAGATGTCTGAATGAACACAACATGCCTGTAACCTGAAGACTGGCCATTCTTTCTCCATTACTACCAGGATAAAATGTTTATGCAGTATTTGAAATTTCTTGTCTCTTGTCCCTCTCTCTTGTATTCCCAGCATTCTCATTCCACAGTCTTTCAGTGAAACCATGCCTCATTTTTATATGATCGTCTGAACCAAAATAAACTAATGACTTTTCTCCTTTGGACTTTTATCCCTCAACAAGAAGCATAAAATTTTCCTTTAATTGACATTTTAAACATGGCATGCTCACTTTCAGGCCATCTGTTCTTCCCCCTTCCAGAGTACAGCTGTGATTATAGAGCTACTTATTGCCTAAGTGCAGGAAAACCAGTGAGCTTCACTGCTTGCACATGAAGGGTAAGTCTAAGCAGCATAACTCTGTGTCAGGGAGAGATACCAAAGCAACCTCATAATAGATTAGCATGAGGATTGAAAACAGTATTGCCTGAATATTCCCTGCTGTATTATTTATAGCCAACACTGTTGCACTGCTTTCAGGGCTCAAGTCAGCATGGGAGAGCTACTATCTGCACATGCTCAGCTCAGCTGCATCAATGGAGTCTAAAACTAATCCCACAGAGGTGGTGATTTGAATGCAAGCTAATTATATGCAAAGATGAAGTTTCTCTACATCCCCCATTTTCCCTGATTTATCCTCCAGTCGTGGAGCCCTCAGCACTTTCTACTCTCTTTACTTGCCCAGTAGCTGTAGAATAGGTGGGCTGTCCAGTATCCTGGTGAGTGGCTCAGCAGATCCCTGTTAACAGTCCCCAGGTCTCAGCAAGAGGCTATTTGGATGAACTCTACTATTCCAAGTTTCATCAGCACAGCCATAATTTTCTCCATCACTTTAACCCAAAACCTGCATTGCCTCATCCTTTGAGAAAATGCTGTCCATCCAGTGATTTCCAGCCTGGAGTGTTAGATTGCAGGTTTTTTAGACAAGCTGTACGAATTTCAAGTACTTTCTACATCAAGGCATTCTGAATTTTTTTCCCCAAGAGGTGCAGTTGTCCCTTGTAGCATTTTCCATATCTTAGCATTTGCAATAGGAAAAGGTACTGTGTTTAATGGTGGTGGGCTGCTTTATTAGCATAAAGACCCTATAGAATTAATTCTCTGTAAATTTGGTGGCAAGGCAGTGCCAGTGACCTCAAAACTAGATCACCAATAACCCGCTCAAATGAGAATTTCCCCTGAACCGTAGAAAATCTGGTCAGTCCCTTAGTAGATCTATTCACATATAAAAAGCAACCCAGGATCCTGAGATTGCTCTAGTCTGAAGTTGTCAATATACTATGTAGATAAATATTGTAATCTTGTTATGTTCACCCAGCAGACAGCATCCACTCTGCCTTTCTGGTTCATGGCATATTATAAACACAAATTTGCTCATCAACCTGTTTTCACTGGTATCCTTAAGGTGCATCTTTTTACTCTGCATAAGTAGACTCTTCATAAGGCCAGAACATGCTGCGAATACCCAGTAAATCTAGACAAAAGGCCAGAAGGTCCTCTAAGACAGCCAGACCTACTGTATTTGGGTGATTTCTTGTTCACCTTGTGACTTCAGTCTCATCTGTCTAACAAGGACATTTCTTGTGAGACAAAACTTTTCCTGTCATCTTGAAACTTAAAAAGACTTGTTTCTGTAACTGCACTAATTTATTTCAGGATAGCAAACAACTACTCCATCTTTCTAACACACAAAGATGAAATCCCAGGTATTAATTTAGCCAGAAGTGCATGCAACATCTCTGCAACCCACTAGTACACATCTTTCAAATCTCACATGTTAAGATCCAGTTGTTAGGTTCTTTATTCTTCCCTTCATCCAGGACCTGGCTGTCTCACGTGCACCCCCAGAACCCATCCAAAGCCGAGGTCCTGTGTCCTTTCCAGCCCCATTTCTAGAACATCTAGCATGCCTGGAGGCCTTCTCAAAGTGGTAATAACTGCTATAAACTAGGATTTACCAAATCTGGTCCTCTCTTCTATGAGTTTTTTCTTGTGGACATAGATTCTCACTATCATGTAACTATAGCTATTCTGAACATTATGTTTTAATTCTATGAAGTCATACCTCTTATAGGTTTTATGTAATTCTATGTTTTGGTATAGTTGTTATTCATTCATGCCTAAAAAAAATCAGGCTTTTAGACTGTGAAGAGTCTCAGTGAAACACGGTTTAGTCCCAACAAAAGCTCAAGCTTAGAATCACCCATAACCTTACCAAAACAGAGTTAAGCAGCACTTGTAACAAATTGAGATTATTTTCTCAGTTCACAACTTTTTTTTTGATTAGTAAGTTTTCATTGTGCCTGTGGAATTCTCTTTCTGGAAGAGGAAGAACGAGATGATTGTGGCTTATTTCAAATGCATTAGTTAAAGCTCACAGCAAGCTGATGAAGAGAAAAAGAAAAACAAAAAAATAAAGAAAGTAGAATGTTTATATTATAGCAATATTGGTCACAGCATTACAGTTCCTGCTGTACCAGCATTTTTACTGTAAATGACTGTCAAAGGTTTATAATTCAGTTGCCACACTTCTTTCTGTACTTAGACAACATCCTAGGAGAATGGCTTTTTGATTGAACTGAATATTTAAACAAAAACACACATTTCATGTGGTTTTGTCAGTCTTCTCACTGTGAAAGCCACTGTAAAATAAATATAATATTAAAAATGGATGTACTTAAAATCTACTCAACAGTTTGATGATACATGCTCTAGCCATTTATACAAAGACAGAGGAACGCCATTATTTAAAGTCGCTTTGAAGAGTAAGGCTTGCAGAAAAACAGAATTTTTCAGAGATTTCAGTCTGGCATTTGTCAGAACAATTTTACTGTAGCTGGGAAAAAAAACATAGACTGGAAAAGTTAACAGCCATGCTAGCTATTGGTTAGCAACTGGCATGTGGCAGCTGTTCCAGCAGGTGCTTCACCTGAGCCATCAGCAGTGCCTCACTTGCTTCAGCGCACCATCACCGCCAGGCTGTATCATCAGTGGCTGCGTTACACCCATTTGTAACATGGCTAGAGACACTCAGTGGTTTTCATTGTAATGGCTAGCAACCTGTTTGTAAACTAATGTAATGTATTTCTGGCACACTGCCCTCCTCCTGAGGTAATTTTACATTTTCTGGACCGTGGTTTTCTGAAATTTCTTTTATGACAGTTGCACTGGCTTCCAAAAACAAGGACAATTGTAATTGTCTAATTGGAAAACTACATTTGTACTTATCACCCTTTTCTATTTCAGTTAGGAAGTAAACTCGAATTTAGTTTAGATTTGTACTTTGATTCAGAGAATAGCCGATTTTTTTTTCGCTATTAGAAGCCAATCACTTCCAGACCGGTTGTTTAAAGAAGCATATCTGCTTTGTGCTGGATGGTATTCTTGGGTTGTCTTTCTAAGGTTATTTTGAACATTGTCATATTGTCATAATTTTTCAAATTAATATATAACAATCCTATGCTTTAAAAGTATTATATTTTATAGGGGCAATAAAGTTAGGAGGACCTACTGGCATTGTATATTTTAAATCTTCCTTCTACGGTCACTAAAGACCTTCCCTATTCATAGTCTTCATCTGGATACTAACACCCAAGGTCAGAGTCAAAGCTCTTTATGAACGTTTACTGTATCCATATATGTCCATATTGACACGCACTTTAGGCAAATGCTTCTCTGACCTTACCCTGAGGCAGATGAATGCAAAGCTTCTCCGGTGAAGAAGCTGAGCACAGCATCATGGCAGCAGCGCTGCCCAGCCAAACAGCCACACCTCCACCCCAGCAGCACCCTTCGCTCTGGCCCAGGTCCGATGGACAAGCTGCATGTGGACCCTGCACAGCCATGCCTTTCACACGGCACCTGTCCTTCCACTCCTGGTCCAGAGTATGTGCAGACATACCATACAGTACATATACCTCAGGGTGGCACAGAAACGTACGTGCTGATGTTATTTTTGCTGTACTTTTAAGTTATTGTTCTTTGGCTCCTGATTGAATCTGGCTGACTTCTCACAGAAGCTCACGAGAATTTGCTCGCTCACTCTGCCTGCCCTGCCACAGGGACAATAGCTTCCAGGCAGCTGCACAAAGCTTTCAAAATAACACAACAATTTCTGCTTTGGCCATCTGTCCATGGAATCAGATTAAAGTGCTTTCAGAGAAAATAATTCTTTGCTTTTTTTTTTTTTTTTTATTATTATTATTCATTCCATATTCTCTCTCCTGAGCCAGAGACAACATGATATAGGTCAGATTTTTTGTACATCTCCTATGGTTTCAAAACCTAAAAAACCCTCTCTCCAAGCTATCAAAAAAAGCTTTAGTCCTTAAGCTAACAGTGTAATTATAAATCCATATCCCACAGAAATGTTCCCGACTAGCTACCATTGTCAATAGTAAATAATTCACATGGAGAGGCTCTAATGGCAAACACTCCACTTAAAAGCTCTTCACAGCAGACAGCAGGATAACAGTGTAATTCAAGCCCAGAAAGGAGGAATATTTGACTCTCATGAGACTTCCCCACTGACAAAGCGCAAACAAAATTCCATGAGTCTTCCTGCTAGAGGAAATGTCCTCAGTGGAATAGAGCTGTAAGGGTGCAGGCAAGATGTTTAAGTGCAAATATATTACAGGCTGCTAAAATGAGCTCTGTCTACCACAGCACTATGTGATGCTTCCTGGAATAAAGCTGGGGAAAGTTTTATGAATGAGAATACCCCTTCCCTTGCATTAGGGACTACATAATGTGTATGAGTATTTTATGTGGTCTTGCTGGGGAGAAGGTCTGCAAGGAACTTATCCCCATTTCGTCACCCTTTTTGCCTTCTGACAGAGCAAGAGAGCCCTGTGCTGAGCCAGCTGAGGAAGACAGGGCAGGCACCAGCCCTGCATATCTGAACGTTCCCTCATCCTTCAGGATACAGCATTACATGGACAGGAGAAGGACTGAGAAGCAATGGAAATGGAGTGGAAAGACCTGTTTTTAAGGAGTAGCACCCAAAATAAGTGCCTTCAAAAGTAAGCTCCTTGCAAGTATCTTGTATTTAGCACTGGCCAGTTGTCTAGTCCTTTTGTAGTGACACCACCGTCCAGGTAAGCGGACTGCCAGCACTTGCAGTCCAGCTGTCCTCCCAGTGCACCAGGTTAGATACGGAGAGCCAGGACAGGTATAGCACAAAACTGTAACTACCCCATGGCAGAGAAACAAGTCACTGCTATTCCTAAACCTTGAAATCAGCAGGAACCATTTGGTATTCAGTGCTGGAAAAAGTCAGTACATTAATCTGTCTGCCTCAGATTAAAACTTTGTTTCTAAACCCTCCTTTATTACAAGCTTTGGCATTTTCACTATTTTCTGTTTGAAAGAACACATATCATAGAAGGCACATCAGAGAAAAAAGTCAAAAGTAAATTGAGCACATTGAACAAGCTTAAGGCAATAAGAAACGAAAAATACTCTTTAAAAATCACAAAATGTTACCTACAAAGTCGCTTATTACATTGCCTTAGTCTCACTAGACGTATATTTCACACTACTATTTCATTAATGTTCTCCAGATGAAGTTGTACACTCAGCAGAAAACCATTAAAGAGACAAAGTAGTGCTACGCTAAATAGCTTGCTTGCTCTTCCTGCTTGTCTCCAAGCTATACCTTATCTTTCTTTTTTCCATTCCTGAAGCCTGATCCGACATTATCAAATTTCATGTCAGTAAAATGTATTAAAATGAGAGAAGAGGACATTTTTAATTTTCTAATTTGTTATTCCTGAAAAAGTAATATCAGCAATAGGGAAATTGGGTAGTATATATGTTTGCTTGATACTTGGAGCTATGAAATATAGCTTATTTCCTGTTATTTGGTCCTTCCTGCCCAAACCTAATGTTATTAAAATCACTGTTATCCTGGGATATTTTTAAGGAACAATAAAAAAGTTAACCGCTTTAACGCATCTTATGAGTAATATAATACATCTCATTTCACAGGTAGAATATTTAAAATTACACTGATTTCAAGCTAAACAAAAAAAGAGGAGCAGGAGTGGAGCAGAGTCATCTATGTATGCAATATTAATGGAAAATTGTATATCTAAAATGAGCTGGGCAAGTGATGCTGTGACTTTGTATTTTCTAGAAGAATTTAGCATACACTCCAAAAATAGATACCAAGTAGAATGATGGAAAATATATAGAAGCATACTTGGTTTTACTACCTCCTCAAGTTGCTTATAATGAAGAAACCAAGAACTGAAACATACAGCTTGTCACAGCACATTCGTGTTTGCATGCTGTGATTCAGTCCTCAGATACAATTCTGTCTTTAAATACAAGCTTCCATGTTTTTCTTCTGAGGGATGTCTGCCTCATTCTGTGCACAGGAGGAGAACCATCCTAGGAATAAATGCCATGAGTACAACTATTTTCCACAACAGTGTTTTCCACACTTTTTTTTTTCTTTTTTTTTTTTTCAAACCAGAACCCCACAACCATTCTGAAACAAAATCAAGTCTGACCCACCTTTCCTGGGGGAATGGGGGGAGGGGGGGCATAAGTAACTAACATTGGACATTGTTCCCATTTTGTTTATTTTCTTGCTTCTCTGGTGGATGTGTGTACATATCATAAAAGAAGAGTTGCAGTTATTTAAAGACTAGCTTTCTGGTACAGACCACAAGTTGAAAAATATTGGTCTTTTTGTCTCACATATGGCAAATATTTCTACTGGAGATTTTAAATTTAAATACTCAGATTTTGCATATTTAAGCAGTTTCACCTGGCAACAGAGAAACAATCATGAACCACTCCCAGCTTCTACCTCGTAGGACAGAGATCATAAATGCTTCTCATTTAAACAATTTTAATATAAGCAAACAGTATTTTCTTTTTTTTTTTTTCCTAAAATGGTTGGATTAGTTTTGAATACTCTTTCAGACTATAATGAAAACCTGACTGTATGATATATCCCTGGGTGCAGACTTAAGGAAGCATAACCGAAACTGAAAACAAAACCTTACAATAGCAAGTGACATTGTGAATCTTAACTAAAGGCAGAACAAGTAACTCTGGAGAGTGTCACACAACCTGTAGAAGGCATGGTGGCTAGAGCTGAACAAGAGGAACAAGACTAAATATTTCCCTTTTAAAGCTATGGACGGTTGTGACACTTTATAAACAACACAAAGGCCAATTCTCTCGCCCCATAGCTTTAAGCCTTAGTTACATGCCTGGTTTAAATTACTAAGCAATATGTTCTGCCAGCCCACTACACATAATAAAACTAAAGTCTCATAGCTTAATTAAGGCACGTGGCTGGAAGTCGCAGCCAGCTGGTTTTATGAGCATGGGGCAGCACAGCCTTTGCTTTGCCTGTCCAACAGCTTGGGCTCCACTTTCCCTTTTATGTGTCTCATCCTGTCAGTCTCTGTTCTGCAGAAAGGCATCCAAGTCCTGAACATGAGTGGTTAAGTGTATAGCCGACCTGCATCAGCCTGCATATCTACCTCCTCAGTACCAGGAAAAAATCCTTTTTCTAAGAGTGCATGGTAACTTTAATCAGAAAATAAAAGTACTGCAGGAAAACCCTGCCTTTGATTTGCAACTGCTAAGATGTTTCAGGTATGCTCCTAAAGCTCTTAATGGACAGAAGGCAAGGAGCTATAGTAGCCGAATACAATGATCACTGGAAACACATCCAAATGTGCTGAGATGAAGAACTTTACTTACTGCTTTTTCTTACCTTTTTCTAATGAATGTTTTCTGGTGGAGAGGACTCCCATGCAGATTTCCTCAGCTGTGGGACAGAGATGGCTACTTGGGCAGAGCAAAAGACAGTGCTGAAACACTCTTTTTGGATCCATAACTTTGAAGTTTGTGAATACTTTTCCCAGTATCATTGCCTTCCATGACAGCACTCAGCTCTAGTTCATGCAGAGCAGTTTTGAAGAAGAACTCATATAATATTAATAGTCATTAGGGAAACATCACACACAGGCAGAGGCAGTGAGTGATGCTGCAATGGAAGGGTGATCATCCCAGGTATTGAACTTGATTGTGTTTTTTCCCCACCTGGTTTCTTCGTGGAACAAAATTTCTAGTGAAATTCCAGTTATGGCTCTTTTCTTTGGTCCCCTTCAAATGGTATGAACTGTTTCTCTGGGAAGCATGAAAGATAAAATTTAATACAGCATACATTTTCATGCCATTCTTGGAAGTAGATCTACAGTTTTATGTTCAGTCCAGACGCTTCTGAATAGCAAGCGAAAACTATTTCCTTAAAACGAAAAATACACTTTCGGGGGGGGGGGGGGGGCGGAAAGATGATGTTTAGAAAAACAAGTTGTTGGGAGTACAGCTGTTTCACAGCAAAAAAACCAGACCAGCCCAAACACCTTCCATCCATCTTTAGTTGGTATAAGAATGCAATAAGCACTTTGAGTAAAGGTAAAGTGCTCTGAGGTGGAAAGGAATTGTTGGCTTATTCTTTTTTGTAGGCTGAAAGGGACTACAGTTGGAAACACACCAATGCGAATATGGGAATTTTTCTGCTTAAGAACGAACTTAATCAAGAAGACTTGCAATTTGAAGATGAAATAAAAAGATGTCTCTTGATTCACTAAGCTCAAATGAGATGGGAAAGGGATTGCCTACCTAGCAATACTAGTAGTTCAACATTTAATCCCCACACCAAGATCTGGCAAATGGTACTGGATTCAAGAAATATGAATATAAAAAATATAAAAAAAATCTATCATCTGTTCAGCTTTCTTTGGTCACACCCTTTTCCACACCTGAAATCTCCACAGTCTGAAAACTTCAGAGATTTGTTTAAAACCAGACTTTCACAGCCCAAACATCTCCATTGTTCGTGTACAGGCTTGAAGCCAACCCGAGCTTCATCAGCCTTAGGGTTCAGTGAGAAAATGGTGATTTACAGCCCTGGGGGTTCATATGTCTGTCTGGGATTTCTGAGACTGAAATATGTACACAAGAACAGTACAGTGGCTAGACAGTGAGTTCATCATTGTGCGATGTCTCGGACTTACCACGCACGTGCTAAAGCAAAGGTCATGATCACCCTGGTCATCACCCTGTGTAGTGCATGTGGAACAGGGCTGATGTGAGCCAGCCACATAAAACCACCGTTCATCCACAAACAAGACAGGTATCTGGATGGGTATGGGTGTGTTTCGCTCCTTCCCACCTTAATCCCTGAGGCAGATGGGCTTGAGTTCGACATGTGACATAAGTAAACTGGCCCATTCTCACAGATGGGTTTTGAAAAGGGTAACTGTCAGCATATGTAGTGTCAGCTCGTTTTCTTGCTCCGCCACGATTGTTGCCCTTTCAAAATTAAGTCTGGCTATATTTTCCCTTGTGAAAATATCTTTATTACTGTTTGAACTTCAGGCAGACAACTAGCAGCCTTAAGTATTCCCTAAACCAGCTGAAAAGCATGTTGACTGAGTTTAGACACTCCAACCCTGCACCCTCCATCACCCGTTTGAAACTAGAACAGATCCCCTTTGCTGGATGAAAGACAACATGGGAATTCAAATCAGAAAAGTTATCAAAACAGCTTCTGACAGCAGTCTCTTAGCACCTTGAAAACTAGGATGATGCTGTGCATCTCTGTGTAGAATAAACTTTCATTCTGTGTACATGACTCATTTCAGACAAGGACACCATATTCTGGACCCTATCATCAGTAGAAGAAAATCACTCAGCTTACCAATCAGGCCCAATTTATAAAATGCCATTTAAACATTGTCAAAACTCTTTTTGTTTTAACTTACAGAAATTTACACCAAGGTAAGATTAATTTCATAATGTACTGACTTCAGTAGCAAACCTGGCTTAAGGAGCTCTTAAGGGATTTTTGCCTTCCCACTCCCCTAACTTATTTTTGCTCCTCTGTTGATGTTTATCACATCCTCACAGATGGACAAGCAGAGCAGTTTGTGGAGGTCACACAGTAAAGAAGCTCACTAAATGATCATGGTTAAAAATAATCCACAGGGGAGGGGGGAAGAAAAAAAAAAAAAGAATGTATCTCTTACAAGTTCCTCCCATTTCTACTTTTCCAGCCTTGAAAACGCTCGTAAAAATGTAGTCCTTCACCTAACAATAAATTTCTCACCAAATATATCCTCAGTGTATACAGTGTGACTTCTCTCTTCTCCAGGGCTGCATCAGCTCCCAGATCCTTTTATTTTCATCTAGGGCCTTTATTCAACAGGTTGCACACCTCTATTGCTTTCTTAGGTCATTCCAGTGCGAGCATCCCAGTCTGAAGTACCATCTATACCCACACTGTAGGTGCTTAGGATGCTGCACAGTCAACCATGTACATGTTTATCACATGAACAGCACACCCATGGACATGACAGTCTCTTACCTTCTCATAATTGGTCATTTCTGTAATTTACACCACTTCTTACCTGCACCAAACTCAACCCATGATCTCAAATGATTAGTGAGAACAGTATTCCTATGCCCTCATGGTGAATGTAGTCCTACTTTAACAAGCATGGCACTAGCTGGAACAACCTCAACAACAGTTCCTGATGCAGGGGAAAATAAAGAAGGGGAGAGGAGAAAAAGTACACATACATACATGACCACATTTCTCAGTGGGTCTTGCACATACTGCAGGACCGCTATCAGAATGCATAAAGGGCAGTCATTCTTACAGCATTAAAGACGTAAAGCCAATGATCTGTATCACAATTAAAAAAAAAAAAAAACCCAAACCAAACACACACATACACGTGTGCCCCCCCCCCCCCCCCCCCCCCCCCCCCAAAAAAAAAAACACCAAACAAACCAAACCAAAAAAACCCCAAGCAAAACACACTTGGGAACATATTTGTCAGGCTTTTCTGGTATAAGCAGGCTCAGTGAAGATACCCTTTTCCTGCATTGCGGACTCATAACTAACTATGATATGAAATATATGATTATTATAGCCGTGATTTCTTTCTACACTTTCACTTCTAAATCTACCATTGCTAAAGGCAGCAGATTTTTATATATGGCACGGAAGATGAATGAATTGGCTTTCAACCATAAAGCTTTCTTGTTCATTTTTTCCTACAGATGAAGTAGGATATTTTTTGTGAACATGTAGATTCAACAGTACCATAACTCATATGAGCTATGGGGGATAATCTTGCACTACTGAAGCATTGTCAGGCTATGTCTGATTTTAACTATGGACTCCAGACAGTTTGGACCTGATTTGGATCTCAAGATGAACATTCATAAACCAACAAAAGATGTCAAGAAATTCCTTTTTTTCTGAGGAATTTTCCGTTCAGATCCATTGTAAGGTTCCATAAAAGCTTTTTAAATTCCATGTAAGTGGAACCGCAGGAAATCATCAGGTTTATTTATCTATTTTAGTCAAACAACAGCTCAGCACAGAAAATAAACCCTTGGTATCAGAAAGGCACGAAGATTAAATGCATCTGAGATTAGAGCCCAAATTGTCAAAAATATGTCTTTTTAAAAAATACTTGAAAGGGGGGCCCAACTTTGAGTTGTTCCTTATCGAGCTGATCATATGCTGTTTCTGTGAGTTTCAATATCAGTGCAGAATACAAATGCAGTAAGCTTCTTTTTAGGGGAAGTACATAGACATTTTTGCACTTATAGTTGTAATTTCTTCCACGTATCATTTAAAAAAAAACAAAGCAAGAAATAACAAATACGAAAAATAAAATGTAATACCTTTCTGCTTCTTTCATATCAGATTTACATACTTCTATTACCTATAAATATAGCAAATAAATCACATCAAATGATGTAAATTGTGGGCAACAACAACAAAGCTCTTCTCAGGTCTGAGAGGAGACAGACACTTTTCCAAGTAGATCAGTTGAAATCAATTTACCTGTTAATTGCTTCATTTTCTCTTCCAGATCCTTGGATTGATTTTCTATTCCAGACACTGGGAGTTGGCTCAAGTCTGCTGGTAGAAAACACTGTCAATCTCCATTTCCTTATTTATCTCAGTCCGTGAGTCTCAGTAAAAGATAGCATGGTACCCAACAAAGGGCTTTTTGTGCAAGAGTTTTCTCCAAATATCTCTCAAGTCACAGAAAAAAATCAGTACCTCAAGCTCTTATTGTTATCAGCATATTCACAGTAGCCATCTCTGGACTACGTTTCCAAAAAGAAAAAGTCCTGTTTGAAGAGAACTGCAACTTACTGGACAGAAACCTGTCATTTCAGGGGATCAGGTACAACTGTTGTGCTGTGTGTTGTCTCTTCATTTCTTTATGCTTCTGGTTTTTCTCCTGCCCAGCCTTTACATACTAGATACCTCCTTTTTCAATAAGTTAACAAACAAGGGGATGGTGTTTCTATTGTGCATAGCTCAACAGGAATCTCATGGGCCTCTAATTAGTACTCTAGTAGAGAGGAGAATGCATATGAATGTGCAGAAGACCTTGATTCCACTAAATCAGCAGTAAAAATCCATTACCCACCCCCCCAAGAAAAAAATACAGAGAAAATTTCCATCTTACTATGGCTTGAAATATATTCTGTTCTTCTGTCCAACCATATTAAAGTTGTAGGTGACTTTGTCTTTCATTCTCCTGGAGACACAACTTCCCATTCTTTGTTTTGTACTGAAATTCCCACTCTCCATACATATTTGGGGGTGATGCTTTATGAAGAAAATGGGATTTACTAATGAGACTTGGGTGAAATCCAGGCCACGTGAAGCCTGTAGAAGGCCAGTAGAAGCTTTGCCACTGACTTTCAGAAAACTAGGACTTTATCCTGAGTATGTCTAGGCTGAAGTTCAGCTTTTACCATGTGAGGAGATTTGCAGACATCAGGGGAATTTCCCACAGGGCTAACCTGTTTGAAGAACTGGGATCCAGGGAATATCAGCCAAGCTCATAGGCTTAAAGCTACATGTCACAATCTACCCAACAAATGCAAAGTTTTCCCAGAAAATATCTTTTCCTTTTGATGATTGTAGGCCTGCTGTTTACCAACTGTATAGTAAATCCACTGCTTGCAAAGGAATTTTTATATCTAGCTGTTTCAAGACTGATATTCATAATTAACAGCATAATCCACAGAGGAAACAGATTTGATACAAATGTATATTCATTTTTCTAAAATTATTTCATTTGCATAAAACTACATTCCTTAATTTTCATGATAAAAAAATACATACAAAACATCTTGGTCTAGTTAAGACTTAGGTTGAATGGAATCTGGGCAACATATTTTTAAAATGATATTTTTAAATGTATAAAATATTATCTTTTCTACTGTGATTTTTTAATGCTTTGTAAGTCTTTCTTTTAAAAGATTTCACGCTTTCATTTGAACATTAACAGCCAACATTTTATTTCATCTTCTAAGCTGCATTTAGCAGACTTGAGAACTAAGAGAATTAATTAAAAGTTTTTCTTAATTACTCCTCAGTTAAAGCATTTTAATTCCAGTGCTAGTCCTTAGCTAAGTTTCTTATTCACCCCTAAGTGGAGATTTGAAACTCATCTAAGTACTACCATCTTCTCTACCATATGTAAGAAAGTGTTTATTTAACTTCTCTTTCAAAAAAAGCTTTTGCAGTCATGTTTTTGGAGTCTTTTCCTGTTATTATTTCTGCCACTTATGAACATGTATCTACTTTTCTATTTTCTCAATACTCCAGGCTACTTCCTTATCATTTCTGGTTCTATATGCAGAGTAATTTAAAGCTCCTTGAAGCCCGTTGAGAAATGCTTAAGCTTTTCAATTATTTTCAGAGTTTATAGTCTGGTCCAGGATGGACAGTAACGTCTGGTTGATCTCTTACGGATTTTCTGTCACGAAGCTGGGACTGTTCTGTATGGACAGCATGATCTCAGAGCCATAATGTAGAGTACATAGATTTACTCTGCCAATATGATAATCAGATCTATCTTCCTCTGTTGATTTGGAATGGCTGAAAAAGCTATGTGTGATAGCATCAAAAATATTCCAACCTTATCACCAATCATTTTATTGTGCTGCTCTATTCCTTCACTTCACACTTTCAGCTTCAAGTGCTGCTCCAACTTACAAGGGGTAAATCCTCTTCATGAGCAGTACCCACAAATCCCTGGTCTCTTCCTTTTTCCATAAGCAGCAGCATTGCCTGAATTCCCCTGAGCGTCCAGGACGAGCAGGGACCAGCAGCCCTTCCCAAGTGAAAAGGGGAGGTCCTCCCGTGTCCAGCAGTGTTCTGCACTCAGTGGGAACTGCTCCAGCCCAGGGCCACATTACTATTACCCAGTGTGATCTTGCCCCTATGCCTGGCAGGATTTGCTAGCCCTCTGGATCGAGAGAGGAACACGTGCTTTGTTTGCAAATCAAAAAAAGTATAAATTTACAAATGCACATCCACATAGACATAACCACACAACAGAAATCAGACATATCTCTATCCTAACAGGTACATAAGTGTATTTCCAGGCTTAGCTAAAGACATACCAGTTAAGAGAGCTAAAAAACTTCCCTAACTAGTTAGCTTGTGCAATTCTGCCATGGAGTAAAAGAGACAGCAACAGGGACTGATGTCTGTCTGTCAGATAATATTACTCTATGTCTTGAACTCTAAACTCATGTCATTTTGGAAAGTCAGAGTAAAACCCAGCTAAACACTTTAGCTCTCATTTATCCCAGTCTTTTTAAAGTCAGGCTCTTCTATTCAATGGAGAAGACAATTCAGCCCCCAAAGTTGAAAATTGCCATCAGAGACACATCTATTTCTTGTAACTGACTATAGCAAGAGTTCAAAATTATCACAATCCTAAATTTACTATGTCAAAAATGTGCCAGGCTTAGCTAAGATGCAGTCCACTGGAAATCTGGAAGAAACGCCACCTTATTAGAAAGGGCTCATTTTATTCTTAAGTGCTAGGGGAATGGAAGCAGAAGAGCAGGGAGGAAGCTGCATTCTCACTCAAGAAACACTGGTCAATGTTAAGTGCCTTCAGTTTCATGTGTTGGGGAACCACTGGTGCCAATTCACAATTCTCCTTTCCCAACTTGGAGTTCATCAGACCCCAGTGCAATGCAGTGTGGCTGGGTGACAGAGTAAAAAGTGCTCCTGTTGAGTGCTTTGCTGTTGATAGAGAGCGTTGAGCACTTAAGCTGGCTAATAGAGAGTGCTGTATAACTGGGCTGGCTAAACCATAAGACAGTCAATAATTTTCTAAAGTGTATCATCAGTACACAAACATTTCTTTACTATTGATTTATCATAATTTGTATCAATTTATCCTCTGCTATTGATTGTAAGCTTGGTGGAGCATGAGTGATTCCATTATTTTTTTTCATTTTCGATGGTGTTTATCAAAATCAGTACAATTAGTAATAATTTGTATTGTAGTTTTCATAAATTGAGAGCAGACAATTGTTAATCCCTTGTATTTAATAACAGGTAATTTCAATATAGTCAGAAAATATTCATCATTCTACTTATTTTAAAATGTCACAGAAGCTCACAATTCATAAGTGGACTTTATCAAGAAAATTATATTTTCTGGTGACTAGAAAACATCTGTAAATTACACTTTTCCACTATATTTTATATTAGTTCTGGCTGATTTTAAGGCTCTGAGTTTTTTTAGACTAGAGGTAAAATTGTTGTTACCTTGAGAAGTATTCCCAAGCTGAGCAGCTGCAGACAAAGGTTGGTTTTCAGAGAGCTATGAAAATTACTTTCCCCATCTCCAGCTCTTGAAGAAGTCAAATGAATTCTAAAATGTTGTTCTGATATAATATGCACATAAATGTCAGAAAAGAGGTTATTACCGTCACTCACAGACAGGCAAGATAGGTTGGTAACAAACGCACGAATGTTGATATTAATGATTCAATTCCTACTGCATTATTATGTGCAGAGACAAAAAGTTCTTTCCTTCCACTACAATGAGATATCTATCTTTCCACGAAAAACTAACTAGCAAAGTTCTCAAACTGGAGTTTGTCTGAGGAGAAAAAAAAATAAAAACAAACAACAACAACAAAAACCCAAACAATTGCTGAAGTGATCACTAATCACATTGCAATGCTCTTTAAAGAGTCTACTTTTTAGCCCCTGTTAATGAAAATATTTGTCCATATGAACATTCCTTCATCACTAGGAAGAAACTATCTTTACGTTATGTGGACCATGGAAGAAAAGTCAAATAACTTTCTTGAGAAGTACCCCCGGAAAGACTGTGTAACCATTGTATGTACTAAGAAAAAGCCTGTGGAACAAAGTAGGCACTCAGTTTCATTACTTATAACAACCTAAAAAAATGCCACTAAATTGCTTAAAGAGATTACAAATAGAATAAAAGTACACACTCTACCTTATTATCACTTGGTTAGTTAGTGTATTTACCTCAAAGAGATGCATTCTGATGTGTTCAGAATAGAAATTTCCACAAATAGTGTATCTTTAATGCCACCAAGGGGAATTATTAGCAGTACGAAAAATCATATCCTTTGTCATCAAAGGCTCATAACTTACAGTTTTTAGTTAGAGGGGAAAAGTTGGATCTCCAGGACATCCAGTGATGCCGTTAAGATCTATAATGTTGGTTTCCCACTTCTTTCTTCATGTGCCAGATGGCAAAATAGGGCAAGATAGGTGTGGTTTAAAAATCACCTCTCTTCTTCCTAGGTTTGTCTAGCAGAGAAAACAAAACCTAGATATTCAGGATTGAAATAAATCCTGCCCAAGGAGTTTGCAGGCCTATTAGAAGAGAGTCACGTTGCAGTCCTGCTCCTGGTACACTGCGATGCCACAGAGCAGCATCCCAGGGCCTGGAAGCATCAGGTCTCCCACATGACACAGGCAGACTGGCTGAATTGCATCGCTACAAGTTCTTTTAGTTTCACATAAGAGAATTTAGGTAGTCTCTTTGACAGCCCTACCATATGCAAATCCAGGCAGTTGTGGGGTCTTAACACCTGTCTGGTTTTAAATGCATTGGCTTTTTTAGTTGCTCCAAGAAAGGTGGTTTGGAATTATCATATTACACAGTCTGCATGTCACAACATTAATTTCATAACATTCTTTTACTTCTGTAATAATTTCACTGTAACCAGGAAAAACTTACTCCCTGAAAAGCACTTTCAGGTAATTGTCTGTATTCCTTTATATCTGTTTTCCTTCTTATGTGCTTTAATTATAGGGCAACATGACTTGGATAATTATCTTTGTGGCTAAATCCATCCAGCAGAGGCAAAAAGAAAAATAATAATTTATAAATAAAAATGAATACAACACTTTGAAGAAATATTAAATGATTTGCAGCAGGCTACTGGTAAGTGTGCCAAGCACAAAAATTATTGGTTGAACAAGTCTAAAATTTCAATGGAATTGAATTTTTGTTCACTTTCTACCTTCCTTTGTCAGCACAATTTAACAACACCTTGTATTCGTGCTTTGAAAAGCAGCCGCCTTAAATCAAATAAAAGTCTCATTAAATTTCGCACACCCTCCTTTAGAAAAATGCAGTGTGATATGGCATTTCCCATTGTCTGTCTTTAGTGTTGTTTAGCAGGGCTATTGAAATGATGCTAAGACAGCAGTACAGGTGGATGCAGAATGTATTAATAACAAAATAATTGGAAAGTCAAAGCTCATGAATTAGCACTTTTCAAATTCAACTGCAATCAGCAGATTATGGGTTTTGTGCCTTATACAGACTATAAACACTGCAATTCATTATATGCACATCCAATTTTTTTTTTTTTCTGCAGGCTTCTTTGCCACCGAGTGCTAAATTAAGAAATTAATCCTTCAGAGGTCAATGAAAAAGGCTTTATTGCTATTCACAAAATCAAATACTCAGAACAACAAACAGTCTGGGCAGCTCCCCCAGCTCAGTATATCACCACTCCATCTGTGTTTAGCATTCCTTCACTAGACACTTGGAGAGAATTTTTCAAGCTGAGCTGAAAATTCAGACAGTTCTCAGCTATTGCTCCTTTCTCCTGAAAACTCTAACTCCAATACATCAGGCAAAATATTAGTTCTGTAGGAGGAGAATGTGGACATGATTAAGGCTTAAATCCTTCCTCCCTGAGCCAGTCCCTCAGGACTGATCCCTTCTTCCTTTCAACACACAGCTTTCTGCTGAACCCTCTTCCACTCCCACATGAAATAACATCTTCTCCCTTTTCTTACATGCATGCACAGATACCAAACAGCTTTGTGATACTACAATAGACAATGACCCATGAGTTAACATTTGTTTAATTTGTAGACTTGGGAAAAATAAGCTGGGGGGTCTGGGGGAGTGGTCAGTAAAACTCTTTTGTTGGTCTACACAAGTGTGAATACACAAAATAAATAATAAACTACATCTAGTCATTGTACATTTTTGACCTAGCATTCTGTCCAAGCCATTGGTTTCTTTACCTGGTGTCACACAGAACAATTCAAAAGTTCAGTTCAGGTAAAAATTCTTCTGGGTGGAAACAGAGACCACTTTTGATTTTATTATTTGGTATTCGTTATTTATTATTAGTCTTCTCACATAGAAAACCTGATGGAATGGTTCATTGATGAGTTACCCAGAGGAGGAGAGGGGGAAAAAAAAGAGTCTCTAACTCTTTCAGATAGTATCCACAGTTTGCAAAAACTCTTCTTCAGTGACTCTAGGGAAAGCTACGCTTCATCTGGCATGCATCCAGTGCACAGCTCTTTAATAAAACTGATGGACAATTATTTTTTTAACCCTGTGATCCTCTGTATCACTGAATCTACAAGTCTGTAGAAATGCCCATGCCAAAAGGGCATAGGCTCTGGGAGTACATAATGTGATGCGTGATTAGTTTGTTTTCTTAAAGAAGATGACAGCTTTTTCTGTTTAAAAATACCTCTTTAGCTATATACAAACACTATATATATTGTTGCACAGGAAAATACAGAAAGGGTAACCTGTATTATAGTGTGGTTGTACTGCACAAGAAACTCAAATTTGTAACTGCCCTGAACATTAGCAATCAAAGACATTGAAAAGATTCTGGTTTTGTGTCAGACTGTGACTTTCTTTTTTCCCCTTTCAACTTCTAACTAATCACTGAGTGTGCATCAGAAAATAATTTCCTCTTCTCCCCCCCTCAGCACCACCTGGGCTCTTCCCTTGCTATGATATTCCCTTGGAGCATCTTGCTCTACTGATGCTAACCAGCTTTTTTCTCAGAGTCTCTAACTGAACATAAGCAAGTTAAATTCTGAGCAATTATTCTCCACTAGTACTCAGCTTTGAGGGTTGATGCCTTATATTTCAAAAGTGTCACAAGGTTTTCATGCCTTTAAACTTGTCTGTTTTTTCTAATTATATCAGCTGGTCTAGTAGAAGTTTTTACATCTCCCCACAAACCCTTGCTTAACATGGGTTGCATAGTATCACATTCATTTTTTCAGGTTTTTAATGGATATTCTACTAAGACCTTTATGTTTGCAAATATCAAACACCTTGCTGAATGCTACAAAACTGATCTCTTACAGCTGCCAGTTAATTTATTTAAATACCAAAAGTAATGCATTTTATATTAAACAACTAGTGAGGGAACAAAAGAGGAAGCACTCTTTGTCTTTATTTCCCTAGCAGCATCCCAGCCCTGCCTGTGGTCCACTCAATTCAGAGAATACATAATCTTTCTGTAAATTCCACAAGTGAGTGCTGCCTGGTTATTGTCACTGCACAATGTCCAGCAAGAGGAAGCAAAGCTTGCAGAGGGATAACAGAGTATTCACATAGCTTTGCATAAATATTGGATAATGGCTTCCCTCTGAGAGATTTGTAATGCTGCAATATCAAAAGACTTATGCATTAAAAATAACTAGAATGCATATCAGATTAGCCTTTTCACACTTCAGAATTATGCAGCTTGGAAGAGCACAAACCTAGTGACAGTGTAACTCCCATCTGATACTTCTGGACCTCAAGTGAAACAGATTTTTTCCAAAATAAAAAAACCCAAACCACTTCTTAAAAATGAAATTATTAATCTCTTTATGAATGTATTATCAACTTTTGACTTATAAATAACACCATTTAAATAAGCAGTCTAATAGTAAATCTGTGTATGCAATTTATGGGTGTGTGGGGTTTTCAGTCAAAAAACACAAGCTGATACTGCCCTGAGAATCTTTCTTGCACACAAACAGCAGGATCAGGCCAAGGAACTTTGCCAGGTTTCATTTCTGTACTTGCCTTCTTGTACAGATGCCATAAGCTAATGTCACAGACATGTCATTTACCCAGCAGACAGTATTTGACTCCATAGGAGGCAGGAAAAAGCTAAGAAACTTTTCTCCATTTCCTTCATTGCAAGATTCTTGCTCTCAGGAAGGTCTTGCCCAGCCTTGTGTAAAATGGCTCAGCAATGGGACTGACTTCATTCCCCTGGAAAAACACAGTTCAACCTAAGAGTGCTCAATGTTGCTGAAATTCCCCTGACGAACAGAATACACTTTACTTGGCTCACTATCTATCCCATTTATGGATATTAAACTGAGTGCCTCCGGTTCCCACTGAAATGGAATATAATCTTGCAACAGGACAATTTATACTACAGTTATTTGCCTCTTTCCACCTTAGCAGTAAATTTCCTCATAAATTAATGCATGTTAAGCCACAGTTAACTTTTAAACAGCAAACCTTTGCATGGGAGTATTCCCTCTTGGGAGAGTTTACAAAGAACAGCAGCCTGCAGAGGACTTCCAAGTGACAGATCTCCTCTGCTAAAATGCATTCAGGACAAAGCCAGACAACTTCACAAGGGGTGGAGCCCTTGAACTGGAAAGAAAAAAAATCCCCATGCTCATATTTTCCTGATCAACCTGCAATTTGAATATGACCCAGTGATCCCAATACACCACCTTGTTCACTGGACAACACTGACCTCTGTCTCTACCACACTTACCTCACTTTGGTGACCTCTGCAGAAAACAGCAACAAGCCAGTTCCTCAGATGCTGTTTTTCTGAATATTAGCTCTCTTGCCAACCCTAAAGCTGGTCTTAATCATTACAAAAGCATCATTATCTGAAGTTAAACAGAAGATTTCTGTTCATGGATTTCTGTAAGCATTGCATTTTAGTTACGTAGGACTATCCGATCCCATTAGTACAATGAGATCTTAAGCCTCTGGCAGCAACAGCCCTTTTCCTGATGTCATCAGTTTTGAAGAATTTAGGAATTAATGATGTTCTACAGTCCTTCTCCTCCAAACACCTCCTTTGCCTCTCATTTTATACCCAGCTATCCTGACTGATCACCAGTCTTCCTAGATTAAACAAGCACTAAAGAACAAGTCAGTAAGCCAAGCTGTAGTTACTCTTCCCCACACCCTAAGATTAAGCTAACTCTAAGCTTAAGCATTACACCATCACTGTGACCCACACCTAACAATATACAACTTTCAGCTCTGACAGAACACGCTTCTTGAACCTGGATAGAAATCTCTTTATACTACTTCAGACAGCAAGGTCTATAGGGCTTCATAATGAGCTCTCAGGCAGGTTGATTAACTGATTTGGACGGGGAAATTTAACACAGTGGTATGAATACTAATTGAAGAAAATATATGGCTAGGATTAGAGTAATGTTATGGACAGAACTGGCTGCAGAATTCAGTTTATTGCTAAATGTTACAAGACTTGGTGAGTTAATAGGACTGACAGTGTTTGCAGTGGTAAATGTCTCATGTTTATTGGAGGGTGAGACTGGAGATGGTCAAGGGTAGCTCTGGGGTTTGAGTTTGAGGGAGGGTGAAAGTTTAGAGCTCCAGGCATGAAAGAACAGTTATTTCAGGATTTCAGCATTTAGGACACAGTCCTCCAAACCATTAAACACCAAACACACTTGCACAGGATCTGCTCAACTACAAAAGAATTCACTGCACAAGTTGGATAGAAACTTTCTTGCTAAGCAGAAAAGGAGTAGTTAACAATGCTATAAATCAGCCTGACCTACACAATCTGTCTACCTCCTATTCTGTCGTATACCATAGATCAGGTTAGAACAGAGACAAGAGAACAAAGAAACTTGGCCCTGGGGTAGTATTCAACTGAGGTTTTGGGTTTCTCTTCAATACCTTTTGTGCTCTATAGTAAACAAAACCATGTCAGAGCAAACCTTCAGTCATCATCCTATCATCCTCCTCACCATTTAATTTTAGCATAGTCCCTGTTATACTTTTAGCTCCTACCAATTAACACTCTCTCAGAAAAGCTCCCAAACACAAACTCCAAGTTAATACAAAAATAGGTGAGTTAAGGGTGAAATAATTTAGCTCTATGGATGTAAGCTGTGCCATATCCGTTAGCCTTTGGGACCAAATGTTCCCTATCATTTGGATGGTTGTCCAAACTTTGATTCACACAAAATCTTTGGTATGCCCATTGCTGAAATTTCCCTGGCTCTCATAAACAAAACACTGCTCTGCCCACAAAATAGCATGGATACAAGAAGTCTTGAAAGCCGTCTCTCACCTCTCCACTGGATGCCTTGAGTTGAAGACACTCTTGAGTTTCTTCCTGGCACATGGCATATTTGAGAAAGTTTTTCAAGTCTTCTGCAAGAGGTACGATTGTTTCTTTTCTGTCCATCTACAAATTGGTACAGCTCAGGTCTTTGCCAATTGGCAATACAGGTCTAGATCAGCAACTTCAAAAACTGAGCAGTTAACTTTGCTTGGTAAACACTGGAAATGAACAACAATGAGCTAAGAGGCACTGCTCAAAAGGTAATTAGAAGACATGGTTCATTCCAGGTAAGTTTTTTTGCAAAGTCTGATCAGTTTTATACAGATACCTTAATGTGATGGGCAGGTGACAAGATTTTCTATTATTTGGTTACCAAGCATTCTATTACTGAACTTTTTTCTAAGAGTTTTTTCCTGCTTTTTCCAAAATATCTTCTGTACCACTTAAGGTACATGCTGAAAGCACAAGGTGTTCAGATCATACACAGGAGGGAAAAAAAAAAAAATCAAAAAAGGAAATCCATCAGTATCATTTACAGCACTATAAGGCTAGAAAACCAGGGAATATGAAATAGTAGAAAATTCATACCACATATAAATTTACAATTAATAAAGACACACCTTAGGTAAATGCCACAACACCCATGAAATAGAGACTTGTTCTGCAACTTCACTGCTGTGCTGTACCCAACTCTCTTGTATGTGAATTAATTACCTTCAATATTATCAAGTGACCAAAAGCAATGGTATAGAGCACTGATTCTGCACATACTCATACCTGTGCTTGATTTTATGTGCATTAAGCTGTCTCATTAATGTCAATGGGACAACACATTCGTGCAAAGTTCCAAGGATAATTACTTGCAGCATTACCAACTTCTTTGTAATATGAAGAAGCAGGAATCAAAACTACAGTGTTCTTTATAGCAAACTTGATTTGAAAGACACTTTTGTACAGTTTCTCTTTATCTTTCCTTACATTTCATACTATCAGTATATCCAGAAACTTCTATAAGAATTACTGTGTTGAAATAAATCTGAGACTGTATATACAATTAATTGGGCTAGCATGTGTGTCCATATGGATATGTATAGGATTAAATAAATACTTTGTAAAGAGACCATAACTCAAATTCTATATATGTCCAGTTTTTGGCCTAATTGAATCCTTCTTTGTTATTACATTTTGTATAATATACATTTTATTGATAAACTAGTAATAGTGCTATCTAGAATTCGTACCAGAACTCCCCATGGCCCGATCCCAAAACTTACAGGTTTTTCTGCAATGAAAAAAGCACGAAAAATGGGACTTTCAGTCTCAAAATTTTATTTTTTGAACTGGAACTTGACATGTCTGATGTATGCATAGACTAGGTGCTCCTCCACCTTTGTCCTTCAGGAAGCTATATCTATAGATGTTCTCAAGACACACACAGAAGATAAACCATCAGCTGGTTCCCTACAACTTGTGATTGTTGTCTTTTGTGCACCTAATTAGTCCTTACAGCACTCATGGAGGAACTGGACGGTTCCTTGTTTTGCCTGTGAAGATCCAAATGTAATTCTCTCCTGCAGGTATCCTAACACTTAACAGCACTTAAGCCCAGGACTTTCCGTTACCGTGAGTGATTAATGTCAGATAACAGTCTGAAAACCTGGACACTATTCTCTGAGATGAGTGTGATAAACATTAGTCTACAGGTCTAGTTATTTTCTCCTTCTCTCTTTCCCTCTCCTAAGCCATCTTGAATTGTCTCCACCTGCCAAAAGAGCGTAGGAGAGCGAGCTGTACCACTTAAGGGACACATGGAAGGGGATGACATCCCAGAAACGTGCCTGTGCTCAGTATTTCCATTTAGCTTTCTTGAAGCACCTCTGCACAGATTTCAGCAGCTTCACACCCATGTACAGTAATGGGTTTGCATCTTATTCTGAGGTACCTATGTTCTACTAACTGTTGTAAAAGGGAGCCTGGGAACTGCATGCAGTTTTCATTTCCAGAGCTGTTGCCTAAAGAGTGGGTTAAGCAGCCTCAGCCTTGTCACACTCCAGTCTCTGCAGATTCAGTTCAAGTGGTTTACTGGATCTGGTCCCTATTTCTTTCAAAAATTCAGCACTGTGCTCTCATATTTAAATATCCATTTTCTTTAGTATGGAAATAGGCAGACTGCCATGTGTTTGATAAAGCCTGTTAATTTATATAATTTTAAATAAAAATAATTAAACTGACAGAAGAACAATTTACTATTCATTTTCATACTGAAAACAGCCATCACTGTCTTTTCATGAGAAATTAAGGCCTTTGTTTTTCAATATCAGTCTCCAAATACATAAAAATCACTTTCCTACTTAGTTTTCATCTTTGCTTCATGGCAAATTAAAAACGCAATCTATTTAGATCTTCCATGGTAGCAGATATATGCAGTAGAATCACTGAGGCAATAGATTCAGATTTCCCCCCTTCTTGTATGCAAAATATTTCATATGAATGTAATTAAGACCTGAATGCAAAATCTATGAAATTCACTAAAATATATATGAAAAGGGATAGAGATCAACGTTTGCATCTCAGTAAGGATGGTTGCTAAGGTGTAACAAGCCAGCACTTTTTTGTAAAATGGAAGGAAGCAATCTTGCAATACAAATGAAATGAGAAATTGTGTCACGTGTTCTATTCTATTAAGATAGAACATCATTTTATATACAGTATCAAAATTAAATTAAACTGGCTATTCTTTCCTATTATTCATTAGCATTTCAAATTTTAAAAGCCTTCACTTTTTCAGTTTCAGCATTGCTACTGAAGACTAACACGGCTGTTTATTTCAACCTTTCTTTAATTTTCTCCTGATAGATTTTCAATGCAGCTCTATTTTTCTGCAAGTGAAAGCAAATTACTCCACACATTCCTCATCCTTTCTTCATGCCACAGCATCGATCATACTGAAGGCAATACATTTTCTTAATATTAATTTTGTAAAACCCATTGAGCAACAATGACACCAATTCATTCATGTTTGTGGACCTAAAGAGGCCAAATAAGTAGTTAACTTTCTGGGAAGTGCTAACTAGGTTCTGCACACCCGAAGAGTGCCAACAAGGTCTTAAATAATATCCAATATTTAAGGTTTAATTCTTTATTCTTTCCCCTAAAACATAAATAAGAAAATTTCATTATTGCATCATCTTGAATCTGACTTTCATAATGTAATTTCAAATTCTAGATCTGGTTGGGGGGGGGGGGGAATCCAAAAAAATATTTTCCTTTAGAATTTGCTCTTTTGTTGCAAACAGAGCACTTTTTGAAAGAAAAAAACAAAATCCATTTGACAGATTCTTTATAAGGTTGTTTGAAACTTGAATAGTTTCCTACCAGCCAACCAACTTCGCTCACTGACAACCTACTGAGCCAAAGCCCTTGAACAGTGGAAATGATGGTCCTGACATCCTGCCCCTTCTTTATCTTGTCAGCCCCAGAGAGGAAACCTCCCTACACAGCCAGTCTCACCGACTTAACTTGGTGACAAGAGTTTCATTGTTTTCAATCATTGCAAGAAAAAAAGTTTCCACCTTTCAATTGCAGGATCCTTCAACAGGTAGTTCATCTGGCATTTTCCTAGAGAGTGAAGTCATGGCAGTTATTTTCATAGGCCCAGAGTGGCTTTTCACTGTTGTGGTTTATTTTCATTTCTTTTCTTTTAAGTGACAGATCAATGATCAGAAAAAAAGCTTAGGAAAGAAAAATCTTTTTCCTGTCCTGAAGGAATTCATATTTCTGCAGAGTACACTACTATATTATTAGGTTACTGGCTGAAGCACAGAAATCCCCTATTTATATCAATAAAAGCAAAAATCACAATCAACTTACACTGCATTAGGTGAGGGGAGAAAAAAAAAGTATTGATTTGCTTTGGATGAGCTATAGCAGAAATATATCCTCTTCTTACTTCCCATATAAAGATATGGAGGTAATGACAAAGAATGAATTTAGATTCCTGTTCAGTTCTGGATATGGAGCTAGAACACTTCAAAGACAACATGGCAAAACAAAGTACTTCCTCAGCCCTGCTGCTTGACACAGAGGTGTTTTGGCTTAGGCAGACATCTGGCATGGGATATATTAACCTAATTGAGTAATGTTTTGGCAAAATTTCTAAGTATTTGTTAACAGTCTCATAAAAGGGTATTGGACAATGTCAGTTAGAGCAGTACTTCCATCTCTGCCATAAACACAGCAGAGTGCAAGGAAACTTTGTCCCCCATGTCCAAATCCAAGAAAGGAACCTGGAAGGAACTTTTACTAATAGTAAAAATGTTGTTCCTTACTGCCATTTCCACTTCTGACGATTTCCTGTCCTTGTCTTTTTTCAAACAAAAGTTAGGTAATTTGTATGCAGTGAGTGTTGTACAACTTTGCTGCTGCTGCTCCCATTTCCATTCATGAAAGAGTTCCCATTAACTTCAATGCGCTGGGATGAAACTCTTTTATAAAACTGCATCCTTTCTTATTCAGATCAACAAATAGATGGTATCACTGCTAAGACTGAAGAGCTAGTGTTCAGAAAAAATCAGATAGATCTTTTTCTGAATCTCTTAATCAATGAAATAATTGCACACTTTATAACTGTAGAATCATGGGGTGGGGGCATAAAAAAACCACCAGCTGTGTTAATAATCCAGACTGACTGCATGGCACTGGCATCTAAAAATAATGTCATTTCCATTTATGAATTGTATTAGTTTGCTACAGACTCACAATACAGTTATGCCATTCAAATACAAGCTTTCGAGTTGTATCATTCAAAATACATAGTAGAGATGAATTAATGGGAAAAAATTATCACAGCAAGATATCTGAGTAGATCTTTGAACAATAAATGCTTTTTTTTAATTCAAGTAATGTTAAAAGTTAGAAACATATATACCATTTGTATGAACGATATATTAATTAGGGATATGGAATTCCATTAATCTATGCAGAAATCATAGTTATCGGTGCTAATGGAACAAGAAAAAAAAATGCAAGCATGCAAAGAAAGTTATATTGTTATGCTGTCAGATGAAGTGATCAATGGAAAAGCAGTTACAGCACTAAAATATATACTTGCTGTTGTGGTAATGCTGGCAATGGGTCTAGAGAAAACAGATTATTAGGATGGCAAATTTTTTTTTTTTTTTTCTTTTTAGGTAATCTGGGCAAGGAAACCCTTTATAGAAATTCAAAAACTACTTCGTGAAAGCGCATAAAGGTTCATCTATCTTCACCAGTCCCCAAGAAGACCTCAGACATATTATAGGGAGAAAAATCACCAACAACCACATATGAACACGCTGAATCCAAGGATCCTTCTGAAGTATTAACCTCAAAGGCAGAATGCATTCCTCTGCACCAAGGAGACATGTTATATTTCTACTCTCTCCCAGAAGCCCTACACGCCTCTGAACTGAAAGCTCAGCACAATCACTGATAAAGTATTCCAACTATGCAGAGAAAAGCAGATGGAGAGTTTTTACTAGACTAGAAATTCAGTAACCCATATACTCAGTTTAATAAAAATTCCCCAAACGTGCACCTTCTCTCTTGTTCCATTACTTAATCAGATTTTTGTCCAAACAGATTAAACAATTATCATAACCTTCAGACACTGCAATCTCCAAAGAAAAAAAAGTCTCTCTCCCTCCAACCAGTGATTAACCAAGCAGAGGCTGTATCCTCCTCCTGTGCCTTAGCCCTCCATGTAATACTTCCAACAGCTGTTGGGATATGAGCCATTTAGACTGATATTTGTTTGTCAGAATACGATTCTTGATAGTTCCTGAGTGCTTTTGCCTAAATAGATAGCTTTTACTGATAAATTATAACATTATGTTACACACTCACTTAACACTACCAGCAAGACACAATCGAGCCCATCACAAAAGTGCTAAGCAGTGATAAGGTAGTTTTTTGAAGCTGATGTGCAAGAAAAATAGATTGTGCATGGCCGGTCTCATAGAAAATGCATAAACTTTCATAAAACATTCAGGAAATTTTAATGGAAACGTACCAGAAATGTGAACCTGAAAAAGCCACTCATCATGTATTCGCAGATGACACAATACTCCCTGAACGTTATTGATAATGAAGCTTTTTTCAGCCAACACTTTTCCTGTTCTTGTGGGCATATACGTGTATTTGAGATACATTTTCCTGAAAAAAAAGCCAGAAATGTCAGAGCAATTTTTATATATAAAACAGAAAACTGAGTAAACCAGTTCACATGTACATACCTAAACAAAAAAGCATATGAGAAGCTGAGGAAGATAGCTTCATAACAAATGCATAGCGCATCCCCCATGACATAACAAATTGTTAGAATAAGTGTCAGAAACCACTTTTTATCTATCTTGTGGACAATTTTTTAGTCACAGAATGTCATTCTGAGAAAACAAAGTTCAAGGTTAAAAAGTAAGATGATACTTCCTTAAGTTCTTTCTGGTTTTATGCTTTGGGTCTTATGTTTTGAAAACTGGGAGTAAATCAGTTTGCTCTTCTCTGTCTTACCAATACATGGAAGGCAGGTTTATCCATCATATCTATTTTGAACCCTTCAAACTCCTTCCACAGTATTTTTTCATCTGTTTCTTTTCTTCTGTAAATTCATTACTTTTATAGTAAGATATATGAGGCCACAAAGAAAAAAAAAAAACAGTTTCAGAATAATCTTTGGTTCCCACAATAAAACTTCCTAGGACACTGAAACATCTTATTTGAATTATAGCTGAACTTGGTGACATCTCTGCATAAACCAAACATTTTATAACTAATGTATTTACATTTCCTCCAAAGAAACATGTTCATTTTTCTTTCCCTATATTCAAAACAGCAACTGTTTGAAAGTCTCTCCACAACTGGAAAGTAACAAAACAAAAAAAAAAAAATCTAGTTTCCAGAATATGCTCCACAGAAAATTCTGTATTTATATTTATTTACTGCTTAATTTCTTTTTCTTAGACTAGGGTCAGAATTGTTTTGACATGATATTTTTGTTTAAAATCAATATTACATTCAAGTCATCAGCTACTGGCGAATTCCAAGCAAAGGAGAAACTCATGAGGACTGTGTAATTTTTGAACCAAAATCTACTTCACATTTCATTTACAATGGGGACCCAACAAATTGGAAAGTGCCATCAGTGTCATCTAGCATCTGAAAAATGTATCCTGGGAGCTAAGTCTTCTTTAAAGTATTATTAGGGAAGTTTTCTACTGCGACTACTATCTTCTTTCACCTGTATAAAAAAAACAAAGCCAAACAAAGGTGGCACCAGACAATTTAGGAAACTCCCAAATTCCTTTCATGTTCTTGGTCTGAACTTCCACCTGTCACAGAGATGAACATTTCCAAGGAGGCAGAGGAAATAGAACTGAATTCTGTTCAGTAGTATGGGTCAGATAATAGTAAGTTACAATAATAAAAAAGCTCACTGCTAAGATGGCACCTTTCTTTTTATTTACTGGAATTTTTACGAAAAAATACTTTCACATATACGAGAATCTGAGCTCTCTTTAGAAAAATCAAGTGTCTAAACATTCACATACTGACTTTTCCTGCAAACTGGCTGAAAGCATTCTCCTGCCTTAATTCATAAGCACTGAACACATTTAATACAAGACACTGCACTAGATCACAGTTTTGCTGTGAGCCAGTAAGAACTTTAAGCATTAACCACCCTGAAGAATACTTGAACAGCTTTCAGGGTCCCAGTTCAGTTTCCATCATGGTAATCACAAGACTGCCATGAGCCTCAAGCCTTCTGGAGCTTTGCAGTAGGAATGTCAAGTCAGGACTCCAATCCTGATAAAATAATTTCTGCCTCTGGCATATCCATGAAAAGTACCTTATTATCATTTGGCCCATTAAATCAGTTTATTATTTTACAGGAGCCATTTACCCCTAATAGTAATACCTCATCACTGATATCATTATCTGCTTCAGGAGCACAGTATGGCTTGTTTTTTAGACTTGATTGCTCAATGTGGCTTGAAGGAAAATCTCTCCACATTTTTAATTCGATTGAACTGTTCTTTATCTTTGAGAAGATGGCTGAAAATGAAATATGCTATGTCTGCCAGTAGCTGCTTGTGCTATTATCTTGTACTTATGTTATCTACTTGGTTATTTTTTCTTTCAGATTGCAGCTTTAATTTTTATAGACTGTGATCTGAGCATTAGTAGCTTAATAAATCAATATGAAAGGAAGTCAAGAAAGAGGGCTAAGAAATGCTCAGAGAATGAAAGGAAACCCAAGAATAGCTTTCCTTGCAGATGGCCTTTAAAGTGAATGAGCAGTTGAGATTGTCCCTGCTCAGAGGTGCCATAGCATAAAAATACAGTGAGCTAAAACAAGCAGGAAGGGTCATACTGTGCCCCCAGATGCATTCAGAGGCCTCCCATTGACTCCAATCAGAGCCAGATGCCAAAACCTTATGGCAGAACTTAACCCCGAGCAACCTTTTCTAACAGCAGACCAAGCTGTGTTACTGTGTTTCAGATACCCACACGCAGTTCCCAAAAGAGCAAGAGGTTGCAAGTGCTTTGCATTTCTCGCTTTCCAGCTGTGCTTTTCTTCACCAGGGACCTCTTGTTGGCTTAAGTCTGAACTGTGCTCATAGACTGTGTTTGCAGGCTGTTTACTGCTGCTAAGCCCTCTATCATATGCCCTCCCCCCCCAAATCAGAGGTACATAAAAATGCTTTCAATTATATATAAAAAAAAAAAATACTACCATACTACAGAAATACCTGTCATGCCTTTCATAACTATGTCAAAAGCAAGCAGGTCCATGGCAAAAAATGCATGTACCCCAGGTGCCACGCAGCAGATGAAAGTGATTGAGCGGAGTGAAATAAGCATAAACAAAGCGTATTCTTTAAATACATATTCTTCTTGCAATTAATTATGACTAGTTTGGACTGGGAGATATGGACTTTTGAACTGAGCATTCTACAAATTTAATTCTACCTACCCATTTTTAGCCACAGTATGCAAGCCTAGAACAATTCTTTCCACTTAAGACACTTCTTTTGCATACGTATTACCCTAAAATTCTTGTACATCCTACCTGAAATTTTCCAGGTGATTAAATCTGACAGTCTGTCCTGTGCCAAAATAACCCAGGAAAAAAAAAATAGTGTGCTAAGTAAATAGAAGTATTGGCTATGCAGCATGCATCAAAGTATCCAGGCAGTTCATCTTGGTACATACACCTTAAATTTCTAAAACCAAATTTGAATAGTTATTGGTATTCCTCAAGAGCTTGTACTATCATATCAATGTCTGTGCAGAGCCTTTCAAGCACAGACTACGTCTGTCTGGCTGGGGGACAGGGGGAAGGTCTTGGTACTAAATGCCAGGCCACAACAGGATTACAGATATACCACGAAAAATTCTGAGTAAGGCAACCTCTGGTCACACCAGGTGCATGCCTGGAATAGTCTCAGTGGCTATGGGACAGGAAAGCAAGATCTGTAGTGACAGCTATAACAGTCAAGCCAGATATGTGACAGGTAAAGTTTTAATAGGTTTAGGATTCCCATAAACAGAATAATTTCAGTTAACCAGCAGATGGAGTGGGTGCTAGCCAATTAGTCTTCTCCAGGTGCAATGTCCAGCTTATTGATGAGCTTCTCAAAAGAGTTAATAAATGTATTCATTTTCCCCAAAAATGTTATACTCACACCAATTTATGCATGCATTTTACCACATTTGATATGCAGCTTTTCCACCTGTCTCAGTTGCTGCTGACAGTGTGCATGTGTCTGTTTGCGCCTCATCTCATACTGAAACTATGTTTAGGAGGTGGAAATCACCAAGTATGCAGGTGGCATGCAATCCATGGTAGCAGTGAACAGATGTGGGAGCTAAGTACTCGGGATCATGTCATGATTCATTATCTGAAGCTAGACTGATATTGCACAGCTTTATGAATATGGCGATATTTAAAGTAGTTAGCTTCTAAGTAACAATATGTTCTTTATTTAACTATGAGCAAAATTAATTGTTGTATTGTAAAACTTTTTATGCCTAGAACAGAAATTATCCACTTCAAAACATCATGGATTATTTCATTTCTACCTTCCCCATTTGTTCACGGAAAAAAATTCAGACGAGCCCCATAGTCTTGTAAATTTAGCAAATGAAGAATTTTTTGTATTCTTTAACAAAGAAACAAACCCAGATATACCAAGAAACCCAGTAGAAAGGTTTTGCCCTTTAAATGTATGAGAAAAGTTCCTGATATGTTATACTTTCTACATTTTTTGCTATTTAATGTGATCTCTCTAAGCAGGAAGTAATGAGTCAAAAATAATAATTTATTGTAGTCACAGAAGATATATTTAATCAAACAAGCTAATTCATCAGTAAGTTCTGCTGAACTATGTACACTTACATAATGTTTAAGATGTTGAATGTATGTTAAAAAATGTTTTCTTTCCCAAATCTAATGTTATATGATTGTCTCTTATTTTTACTCTTACTCAGAACTGAACTGACTTACTGTGAATCTTTCTTGTACAGAATTTTTTAAAAGAAACTAATACCCTATCTTTCTAATCTTCTAGCTGGTATTTTATAAAACTTAAGAACTATAAAAATTCATCTTATGTCTGCACTTACACATTCAGGTAATATTTTTTCTATTAATCAAGCTGTCTTGGTAGACTTCTCTAGTGCTGATATGGTAGTGATTCTCCCCCCTCCCCCCAAAGATATTAATCAAATCAGCAACTCTTTGCAAAGTTTTCTCCTTTTCATCAATTTTTTTTTTAAACAAGTGGTTTCTGTCATTGTGATTTATATCCATAGCAGCTCACAGTAAAATTATATTTGCTGTGTAACCATTTAACAGCTTGGCTATGCCATGTCAACAGTCAGGGCAGTTCGGTACCAAGTCAAGACCTCCTGAATTCAAAACCCAGGAGTTTGTCGAGCTCTCCGTCTGGCCTTCAGGCAGTGCATGTACTTTTTTTCTTTCTTCTTCTTTTTTTTTTTTTTTTTACCTGGGCTTGGGGATGAGAAGCCAAATCCCAAAGCCAGGAACCAAGGTTTCCATAGATTCCCAGGGAAAAGCCGGTATGAGGGATACCCCAAACCCAGTACACTAGCCAGCAGGATGTGTCTAAGCTCTGACTCCTCTTGGGAGTTCAGAAACCCAACTCAGGGCTGGCCAGGAGACTGCCTTGCTTCTACAGGAAACACCACTTACACATTTCATCTCACCTAAGCATTGAGGCTAGACAGTCTTGGGGGAAAAGCAAACCATAATAGCCATAAAAAGCTTTAGTACAAGGACCACAGCTGGGACTACAGGTCTCCTCTCACTTGCCTCCTGGCTGCCACATATTTGCTATATGACAGGCTTGCATGGCAAGAGGCAGGATGCCATGCTCCTCTCCTCCACCCCAGCTCACACCTCGGTGTCTAGGCTGTCTCCATGGAGGTCTGCTTGAGGCTATTATACAAAAAATTAGGGAACTAATGTTGCCAGCTGCAATTTTTAATTGAGTGGTCAGAGCTACTATTGTTTGCAGTGTCTGGTAGAGAGAGAATTACCTAAACAGTGAAAACAATTTTGTGGCCATTCCACCTTGAGCCAAGCATTGATCTCAGCATGTGCTTTTCACTACCAGGGCATTGGGCAAACAGAAGGAAAGGCCAAAAGGCACATCCAAAATTACCAGCCGTAGCCCCTTACATAAATACCAGTCTCCTAGTCTTTATCAATCCCTTCCTATTTGCCTGGGGAGTCCAGGCTGTCTGTGGGCTATGCTGCAAAGTAAAATGAAGATGTAATACCCAAAGGAAACCCAGACACATGCCAAGGGAAGTCTCAGCACTGCCTTTGTGCCACATGTTGGGACTCACACACACCAGTGCAATCTCCCAACTCTGCTTGTCCCCAGCACTCTGCAGCTTGCGCTCCAGCGGCTTTGGTGCTTGGGGTACACAAAATTCAAGACCTACTGACAATTTCAAGTGCCAAAAAGATAGTTTTCCAGACTGTAAAAGCCTTTTTAAGAAAGACTCTCGGGGGGGGAAAGAAACAAAACAAAACAAAACAAACAAAAAAAAGCTAGGCATTTTTTACTGAAAGAAAAAAATAATTTTTTAGTTTATTCCTGCTTCTATCTCATCTCTCTTGATGTGGCGTGCTTTTTGATTTCATGCTGAACAACTGAGCTTTACTTATCCTTAGGACTTCTGCAATTCTGTTACTTTGAACTCAGTTTAACTACTTCAGTTTAAATTATAGAACTCAAATTTCACTGCACAGAGCATAGGCAGATTTTTAATTCCTACAGTTTTTAACCAGATATAATTCAAAGTAGCGTTAGATGCACATTCAACTCTAGTCTAAAAATAATAACAAAATAAGGTGTTTTCTTTTTTGGGATGCTTCTGGCTAAATGCATTTAAATAAATCAATATCCACAACAGGAAGCACAATTTTAACGTAACTTACAATACACATAGTCAAGAACAGCTCAATAGATCTAGAATATAAAGTATATTAGTCATAATGGACCAACTGGCAAGAAGCCAAGAGTCACTTGCTACACTTTATTTTTAGGGATAATGACAAAAGGAGACCATTTGCGTTAAAGATTGTTGTTTAAATGAAATTTATAACATTGGAATATACCATCCATAGAAAGATTGAGTACTCAAACAACTTCAAATGTTGGAACACAAACTTACATAATTTTTATTAAACACCTCATAAATCTTCAAGTACTAGTAAAAACTTGAAAACACCCAATTTTCAAAATATTCTGAAAAGATATAGCCCTAGAAAACCAAAATTTTCAAGTTATAATTTCTAAAGTTTCAAATGTGATCTTCATGTGACCCTTTTTTGTTATAATAATAAATATCAGGTTTTTACCTGCTGACATAAAAGTAAACTGTCAGATCCTTTCTTCCTTGATAAGCTCTGTTTCCCAGTCAGACCCAAGAGTGACTTTGCCCAGATCATTACCACCTGCTCCCTTCTCTTAAGGCTCTTCAATCCACATCTGCTAAGTGATATCAACAAAAGTGTTTCATTCCTGGTGCTTGCTACTGGCTGACACCAAACTTCAGCTGCTTTTCAAAGGAGAAGAGACACTCAAAACAGAAACTAAGGTTGAATTTAACCCATGTCAATCCGGTCATTTTGAATGTTGTTTTTTTTTTTTTTTTAAGTGTTCAGTGATTTCTAAAATAGTTCTAAAGTCATAATGTAAATATACATATTTAAAAGTTGAATGGAAAATGGCAATTTTCCATACAGAAATATTCATGAAAGTTTTTTAGTCCAAATAAATTATAATATTGTTGCAAAAAAATATCAAGCATTTTGGCTTTTATTTGTTGTGTTCTCATCTAATTTTCTAAAAAAATCTGACTTTCAGTAGTAAGAAGGGAGAAAGAATTCAGTTTAAATTCCCCATATTTATTTTTCCATTTTCTGGGTATTTTTCAGATAGGAAAAATATGTGTAGCTTTCTCTTAATTAAAGAGAAAGTCCTTTTGTGAAAGGTATAATTTTAAGAAATGGAAGTTACTTTCTCTCTTCCTCAGTTTCTTAGGAGATGAGAAGGTCTAAACAGATAATGCTCTCCCACTCTCAAGCCAAGCACTATCCATAAATACAGGAATGTATCAGGATTTTTCTGAATTCACTCACATATTTAGTAGTGGTGATTTTTTTAAAGAACACTGAATCATACTCCCTTTTTTCCACTGAGAAAACTTTATTTGTAGAAAAAAAAGGGTTCTGATCAGGACAGAGATTTCTAACAAGCATTTAAAGAACTATTACCCAGTTTTTATTCACAGAATGAAGTCTTAAGGGGACAATATTGTTCTGTTTGACACCATATATTCTGCAATTCAAATCTGTATTACAGGTGTATTTTTAGACTCTGGAGTCACATAGACATTATGAGTAACGCATTTCTCTTGAAAGGTCAGGGAGAACAGACTTCAAATTAAAAACCAGAAATCTGTAATCACACCTTACACATGCACAGAGCTTGTTTCATTTTACATACATCCAGGGATAGAATCAGTCCCCTGTGAAAGAGGATATATACAAAAAATAAAGAAAAATGCCTGAAAATATTTTTATTGTTGGTACAGAGAGAATTTCTTACAAACACCTTTGCAGAAAAACTTTCTTAATAACTATGCAAGTGGAAGTCATCTCAATCCTTAATTCTTCTGGAGTATGGTACGTAATCTGGGTAGCCTGAGCAATTTGCCGCCCTGTATTGCTAACAACACTGCCGAATGAGCAATTATCTGGAAATGGCACTACACTTCCAGCAGTTCTCAGTCCCCATGGTTTTGCAAGGGTGAAGGTATAATGAGTTTAATAAGATGGTCTGCACCAGAAATTCAGTAATTCCATGGTAATCTGAAATAAAAGGCATTGATGACTTTGGAGATGCAAGTTCTAATGCATAGATGGCTGATTACACAGAAATTACCTATTTTTTTGAGAAAAATTTTGGCAGTAGCAGGCAGCAAAGCAACAAATAAAAAGAAGGGAAAGTGTTCAGTGAGAGACGGACAAAATTCTCTAGGTGGCCCATCGAACTGTGTATCAAAAAATACATGGACTTGACTGATAAACTGTATTGTGGGGTTAGAAAAAGTACAGTTAAATTCATGTTTGCAAATTGCACAACTGTATTTTCTGACATTAACTGGCATCAGAAGCAAAATTACTGGAATACAGAAAATTAGCAGAAATGAAAAAAGCACTGCTGACCTCAGGCTCTGTCCAGAATCAAATGTTACGATCTTAGAAACATCTGGAAAGAAATCAACACTGGCTTCAATGTTCTTGAGGGTTGTTTTTTTTCTCATCCTGCATAATCCTGAACACTCTCAAGAAGTTAAGTAAGGCAATGTTTCTGCCTTATGTTTTTTCTGTCTGTCATTCCTTGCTGTCTTGGTGAAAATCAGAAGCATTGGTGTGCAGAGAGAAAGAATGAAAAGAAAAAGGCATATTGTTTAGATACAGCCCCAGGAGAAATCACAATACCAGACTCACTTTGTGGGCATTTTCTGGGGATTTGTTATGCTGTTCTAATCTGTGCTAAGTAGCTAATTATGATGAAGAATAACCCAAGGTTTATGCCCTGTGGATTGAGAGATCGGAGTTGCCCCAGCCTAAAAAGGCAGGATTCAATTTTCTGTGTCTATGTTTCTCCACCTGGTAAATTGGCTGGTTTGCTCCAGACATTAGTTGGAGTATAAATCAATAAGCAGGCAGTATAGACAATCAGACATGTGGATATAAATGCAAGCTGGAACCCTAATTTAACACGACACTGCAGACTGCAATAAAGTCTGGTGGAGTTTCTTAACACCAAGCTCAATCCTACGACTAACCATGTGGATTCCTACAATGAATTTATCCATAAAGTGGCACTATGAGTTATCAGTGAAGCATTAAACCTGCTGCCACAATTTGTTCATCTAGAAATTCTGTATTATCCTCTTAAGTTTTCTGTTTGTGTTGCAAATAAAGTGCTATAACCCTTTACTCGTACGTACTCATCTAAATAGACAGAGGAAATTTAAACAATGTTCTTCTTTAGTTTCTCACTTTGTGGCATTGGCTTGAACTCCCAGCTATAAAAATGAAACACGAATGGCATGATAGGCAAATTTGTCACTGAAGAAATTTTCTTATTGTTAGAGCAGGGATTGGATTAATCTTTATAAAGCCATAAAATACAAAAATACACAGAAATTTTGGAGTTACTTATGCTTCTTGCGTAAGGCAACATCTGGTGTTGACAGCAAATTATCACCTCCAGGAGAGCAACGGGTCACTACTGTGGGGCAATGGTATAATGGCTGGTGAGAAAGGCCTGGGATGAGGCTAATAAATTATCATCTTCAGGTTACTGTCAGCATCAGGTATCCCACAGCAGATTTCTAAAGCAAATACCTTACATATAGTTCTAATGAGTACTTGCAAACTTTGAGGGGAAATCTCAGATGCAAGACTTCCAGTGTAACCATTACTTTTTGGAGTACCTCACTGCTCAAGACTGGTTTCCCTAGTTCAAGATAATTTTAAAATAGTTCATTTCAGTACTAGTGATCAACATTTTTGATAACTCAGACCCTGGTTTAATACACTGATAGACTAAAATGGAAACATTCATAATGTCTGTTAATACCAAAACCATATGCCTAAAGTACAGGAAAAAAATATTTGCCTGCTTGCTTACCATCAGTCTTACCACCACCGTGTCAGACCTCTGCTGAGCCAGGTTGCACCTCTTGTGTGAAAGGTCAAAAGGGAGATTGGTCATATGAAAATTTTGGTAAAATATACTCCTCCAAGAGCCTTTCAAGACGCACCATTCTCTACAGTAGTGGTTAGAGAAATGTCTCAGAGAATAACAGACCTGGGATCTCTCACAGAGAGGAATATTTATGGGCAGGACTCCAGTTCCACACCAGTGATTTCTATGATGTTACAGAGACAAAAATCCTCTTAGGCTATAGTTACCCTTGTTAAGGATGAACTATTTATAGAAATAATTCTTTATCTATGTTTTTTATTTACTTTCGGATACAATTTTGATGGTGTCATATGAGAGAGAAAGCATTTTGTTCTACTTCCCAGTCCCTTCTTTGGTGGGCTACAAATTTTCTCTGCTTCTTAAAGCTATGGAAATAAAGCATGTCAATGTGGGTTCTGCAGAGTTCATCCATGAGAAATGTCTCTGCAAAGGCATCAGATCCTCCTGTTCTTCTGTCAGGGAGGATCTGTCCTGTCCAGACAACTGTGCACTCAACAGGCAAGTAGATATCCACCAAAGTGACAGCAACCTACAAAACCTACTCCACTAAAGTTGCAAGTAAGGATATTTTTCATCACAAGGCTATTTCCTACTTCCAGATATCTCATAGATATTCATATTTATTTTTCCAGACTCTAATTTGATCACACTGCTCATTTCCTTCATGATGGGTGCATCAAATGTTTTGGTGTTCATATCTCTCTCTTACAAAGGATCTCATACACAACAATCTGGTGTGAAAAGCTATAATTTTCTTTTATTTCTAACTCTTATCATTTTAAAAACCTTTCTCCCTTGGTTCAGCAAATCTTTCAGGGTCACTCAACACAACATTTTTAACCTAATGTAAGACATTATCATGTTTTAGAATAAATTAATATAGTGCTTTAAAATGCTTCTTAGACACTTCTTGTTGTGTGACAGATTTGAACGCATGTTTAGCATAATCGTTAAATGTAATTTATGTTTGTCATGGCTTAATATTCAAGCAAGCTTCACAAAAACGGAATTAAAAATATAAACCATGTTCAGTAATAGCACAGATCAGTCTTGGAGAGTGATACAAGATGTTACAGAAAATGTAAGGTACTATTAATAACAATGACAAAAGATCTCTTGTACTCTACCTCACTTGTTTGTGGGCTGCAACGTGCTGGTTAGTCTTTGGAAGATATAATTCCTACCACTTCAAGGTAAAAAACCACAAAGATGACATTTAAGCCTTCCAGTTTAAGATGCTGCTTTTTTTAATCTAGGGTTAGTAAATATCAAATGTTGTCTACTCCGCACTTTTTAAAATTGGAGATGACATACTGATGCCTCTAGTTTCCTTTGTGACTGGCTCTTAATGAAAAATGGAAACTTAGCTATTTCACAAAGCAAAGTGGTGTTACAGGTTCAGAAAGTTCACAGGAGTAAAGCAATGAGTTAATTTATAAGATTGCTAATGGGATTAGTTACAGTTCATATACAGAGGGAATGTCATATACCATAAGTCATAATAACATTCACTCTAGATTAAATGAAGTAGCCACGTAAGAAAGAACAAATATCAGGCCCTCGGGGGCAGCAGGGTGTTTCTCTTCTGGTGTTCATTGTAACAGGGTTTCCTCACAGAATGGCTCCTTTTGCAACAGTGATATCCTATAAAGACAGAGTTGATATGCGTGAAAATGAAAACTGTTGTGGTTGTATGTTTCATGTATACTATATTTACCCACTATGTATATATGAATTATGTACACTTTGTATAATGACACTAGAACAGCACTGAAGTAGCCATATACAATTAAATGTTTTAAGTGTTTATATAATTGGACTTGTAAAGCATTCTATTTCATTGACCATAGATGCCTGGTCCAGAAGTATCTCTACTGTCCCCCAAATCAAAATGTGAATATTTGCCTTCTGTGGCAATATATGTATCTCATTTTTCTCATTCTAAAAACATCCTTAGTACTGGCAAATCTGTTCCCTTTCTGGAAGTTTCTACATTGGAGCAAATGGTCATTCCATTTCTTCATTTTCTGTCATTTTAATCCTGCTACAGAAAACACACCCCCCCACCCCCAAAATATCCTTCCCTGAACTTACTCCTTAGTCAAGGCATGTATACTGAGGTTTTAAAAATACATCTACTCTACTGTTTTCTTAGTTGTTTTGCTAAAACCCAATCCAATAAATCAAACCTAATTCATATCTGACATTTGAGAAATAACTTTGCTGGACTTTTCTGTATGGCAGACTATTGATTTTCTTTTTTTTTTTTTTTTTTCCCCCTAGGGCCCTTTGAAAGTGTCTGCAAGAGCATTCTGCTAACCTATCTGATACTGTTAGCTGATAAGCAATAGACAGAGTGTGCTTTACTGAATTTCTACTTAGGAGTATTTGAAACTCTTCAGACACAGACTGAGGACCTTTATCTGAAATAATCTCTTCAGGTAACCCATAAGCCGTAAAAGGCTATGTCTGAGCTCACCTCAGCAGCTGAAGTACTCATCTTGCAGATTGTGTTTGGCCACCCAAAACCCAATTAGGCAGCCGCCTACACTTTTCAGGATACAATTCAGTTACAGGTGAGAAGGAACAGGCTCTAACCTGTTTGGTGGCTCCTAAATAATTTATTCAAATATGGTCAATATATCTCTGTAAATACAAACAATTACTATGGTCAGTATTCTGCTGAAAAAAATTTATAGGATTTTTTTGTTTGTTTCCAAAGTGCAAAGTATTCCCCCTAACTCAACCAACATCTTAACATGTATATCTCTCTCATATTAAAATTCATGTAACCATAATAAAGAATCTCCTTTGCCACTTAATATGATGACAAGAAGAAAGTATAATGTGCTGTTTTAAGAGACAGTCTTTAAATATAAGGTACAATCTTTCACCCATCACATCTGTCCCAGATGGAGAAAGGTTCCCTTAAAGTGAAATAAGTGGTCTAAGCCCAACGTTTTTTCTAAGCCCTATTTTTTTCTCAGCGCTACTATATTCAACACACCCTCTTGTTATCATTTTTTACCTGAATCTTATTAAAGAGCATATAGTCCTTAAAATGTCCCTAAAATGGAAACATTCACCTTTCACAATTTAATAATCATTATCTCTTCTTTACTTACAGATAGAGTCTTTCTTCCTACATACTGAAGGTCAACTGAAACTTTTCTTAAATGTGAAGGGTGGGCTTTTTTTCAATTCAAATAGTGCAGCTTGTTCCTTGGTTGACCAGCTCTCTCCTCTCAGGCTCTCTTGTATCATTAAGCAAAACATTTTCTCACTTTTTCCACAGAAACCAATTCAACAGGGAAAGGAGCTCTTGGGATTTGTTAAAGATGGCTAGAAAGTCTCATTTTTCTCTCAGCTTTCTCTTTAAATAAAACCAATCTTTCACCTATAAGGTTTTTGCTAGATCTTCATAGTGAAATTCACTCCCAGTGTCTGTAGAAAATTTAAATCTCTTCATAACATAGATGTCACTTGTCCCACTAGAATTCAGGCAAAGATTTTCCCTTACTACTGTCTCTGAAAACACATGTATAAAAATACTACTGCACATCCTGAACTTGTGTTTCGTATTCTTACCATTCTCATTAAATTGAAAATATTCCATGCTTTTATGCGTCCTTTCCACTACTGCTATTTTTATTCTTTTTTAATAATAAGTAGTCTTTCACCACTTCTTGACTTTCCTAACCTATTTGTTTCTGCATGTCCTTGTCACCAAGTCTCTTAACGTTTTCTAACACACAAAAAACAAGCTCACACTTTTTCAAGTTATACTTTAGTTGTTACAAAAAAACCCGACAACTATCTGGGCCTAACTTTACTCACAGATTACATTATAATGAGGAAGGGGTAAGGACAGCACAAGGTGACAGTACACTTCAGAATTACCCTTTCACTCCTCTGCTTGCCCTCTGTCTCCTGGTTTGTCTGGGAAAACAGCAGCCCAGCTCTCCACTGCCAGGGTAGCACACAGTTTGGAGCTCTACACCTTCATCCAGGAATCAGCATTCCCAGTGGCTGTGGGAAATTACACTGCCAGGTGTCCCATTATCTTGGTGGGGGTGGACTGTCCATTCTTTTGGTTTTCTGTTGGTGTGAACCAGCTGGAATTTGTTCCATCTAGAGCCATTTTTAGGGTTTTAGGCACACTGGACTTAGTTTTTGCCTATGCACAGACATCAAACCAAAATGTTAGACTTGCTCTCCAAAACAGAATGATTTTACACTGCATGATTAATGAAACAGGATTCACCACATTAAATGTACTCCTTTAAGTAACATAAGCTGGATAGACAGATAAGTGCAGACCATCTGGCATTGTGTCCTGTGTGTGCACTGCCTAATGCACTTTGGGAGGCCTGTTCTACCTGGAACACCAGGATCCAAGTTTAGTGGGACCAAGTCTTAAAATAGCACTTCTCTGGATTATTTCTTCACTCCATCATGGGAAGCTATTTCCACCCACATCATATAGTCTTCTCCAGCTATGAGCATAGGCTACTTGATACTCTTTTCTGTCATCTACAAGTCTAAAGCAGAAGAACCAGTTAACCTGTACAGTAATTGCTCTTTAGCAGTGGGAATATCATGGAAGTATATAAAAAATATGGGTTGTGTCTGAACTCTGGCATATTGGCATATTTGTCCTTGGCCACAAGTCCTGCCATATTCTTTCTGCCTTTCAGAATGAGACTTGAGTATACACCATCTCCACATGTTCCCTGGTGTCCTTTGGACCACATGGCCTCTGTGACACAGAGTCCCAATGCTCTCCTGCCTAAGAAATGCCAATCTGTACAACCTAGGTCTCCCTGTGCCACCTGGTCAAACTGTGCCTACCGTGTATCTGTTGTCTTGTCCGCCCTGGTAATGCAGGGGGAGGACAGAAGGAGAACAGAACAAAATCAAATGCCATACTCCAGGTAGCTGGCCCAGCCTGGCATATTTGTGTGTACAGGTGGTCAAAGCTCTGGGCTGGGATGAGGCAGTGCTTCCATAATAAACCATCCATAATGAAAATGAGAATTAGAGCCATAATCCTGTTAATGTTTGTTCTAAATAAAGGAATGAAAGAGGACACAGAATAAAACAAATATGAGCTTGGATTAAAAACAAATGTTATTTTTATTCCCTTTGTCATTGTGCTCTTCCATTTTGTTTTGCTGAAAAATATGTGTTCTGAAGCTAGATATGAAGTACAATGTAAACAGAGATGAATATAAGATAATAGAGTATAAAGATAATATGACAGGTGATTTGCCTTTTTTCCTGTTCTTTTCATAGGAAAGGTAGAAAGAGTATTGTACAAGCACCATGTTGAAATGTACTTCTGTCTTTTGGCAGAAATCCCAAAGATTTTGATGACTAGTCCATTCATACTTAGCAGGTAGGCCAATAGTTTTCTTCCCTAGTTAAAGAAATTCACATTAAAGTTCCCTCCTGATTGTTTGAGATTTTTTAAAATCTGAAATGGTGTTCCACAGAAGATTGAGCCTTTAAAGAAAACAGCTCTCCACACCCACTATTTGATCAGAGGAAACAAAGCTGAGAGGAATACCGACAGCAACATGCAGACATGCTCAGCTGAGCCTAACTGCCTAATTAAGGTCTTTTCACCAGGTATGTCACTCCAAATAGATAATGAAGCAAGAAGGGAATACATTCTATATTTTGTAGCACACATGACACTAAATACACACTTGCTACTGAGATTTGGTGACTAAGAAGGGCAACCATGCAAATCATACGCATCTCAATACCTGTTGCTAGTTACTGCCAACCAAACTTTTCCTTCCTTCACCCTTACAGCCTAAAGGGTAAATCAATGCATAGTATGACTGCAAGCTCAGTACTAGCATGGGTTAATAATGAAGTGGGTTTATAATGTGCCTTCTGCTTATACCTTTCCCACTATTTAGCATTCACAAGAATGATCCTTGCCCAATGGTAGTAAAAATTTTGGCTAAGGCCTAATACATAAAACTCTGCTCTATTTCTGTGTATGTCATGGACATTAGACCAAAGCATCCTCTTTAGTAACAGAAACACCTTTTTCTGACACCACAAAACCCTCCTCCCCCGTAATCACTCTTCTACAACCATTGTAATGACTTATTTTATTTGATGTAGCATGTAGGGAGAAATTACTCAATAGAGGTGACAGGATTCTGTCCTGTCCAGGGGTATGAACACTGCCTGGGGCTCATCACACACGTGTCCCTGCACGTGCTTGTAGCTATGTTACGACAATAGCTGCCAGTACACTGTATTATGTAAATCATGTTTTTGCCACTTGTCCAAGCCAGATTTAAGCCCATGCCAAAATTCTCGCTGAAATCTGCTCACTAATCTGAGCACACTTGCAGGCAATCCCCAGTGTCTGTGATATTCTGAGGTGCCTATGGGTCCTAAATCAGGGAGCTGGTTACCTCTTTCATTTCTGGCTCCTTTTTAAAATCCCAGGCAGAAATCTATCAGCCTGGGACACAGTATAACTGTCACAACCACAGTAAATCATTCAGTACTTTGACACAACAAGAAACAAGCACTAGAGACATCTAGGAATTTCTGGTTGGAATAAGACCAGACAGCTTTAACAATTATCTACAATATGCAAAAAAAGCTGCTAGGAAAGGTGGCGTCATTTATTAGCCATGCATAGGCTTCATAATAATGTACTCTAAGCTTTTGTCAGCACTTCCACTACAAAGGCTGTTTTTCTTGAGATCATAATTTAGCTAAATGCTGGGAAAGTCTCTTGCCTAACAGGAAGTGATTTAACAATTTTTGAAGAACAAAACCTATGAAAGTAATGAAGTGAGAGTGCACGAAAGTATTTGCTTGGTTTTCCTTGCCTACATGTTTACTTGCTCTTTTTCTGAGCTTCTGAATATGTATGTTGAAGATTTTCCATCAATAACTACTTTCTGTGAGACTGCTAATATGCTTGAGCTAAAGGTCCCAAATACAATACCCACATGTCTAAGCACAGCAAAAATGTACATAAATTTTTGCAGAAATACCGACCACAATCATGGTCACCTTCATCAGTAACATATGCAGTGAAGGTCACCACATAGCTCAATAGACTTCACAGAATCATAGAATTATAGAATGGTTTGTGTTGGAAGGGACCTTTAAAGGTCATCTAGTCCAACCCCCATGCAATGAACAGGGACATCTTCAACTAGATCAGGTTGCTCAGAGCCCCATCCAACCTGACCTTGAATATTTCCAGGGATGGGGTATCTACCACCACTCTGGGAAACCTGTTCCAGGATTTCACCACCCTCATTGTAAAAAATTTCTTCCTTATATCCAGTCTAAATCTACCCTCTTTTAGTTTAAAACAATTACCCATTGTCCTATCGCGACAGACCCTGCTAAAAAGTTTGTCCCCATCTTTCTTATAAGCCCTCTTTAAGTACTGCAAGGCCACAATAAGGTCTCCCTGCAGCCTTCTCTTCTCCAGGATGAACAACCCCAACTCTCTCAGACTTTCTTCATAGGAGAGGTGTTCCAGCCCTCCGATCATTTTTGTGGCCCTCCTCTGGACCCATTCCAATAGGTCCGTGTCTTTCCTGTGCTGAGGGCTCCAGAGCTGGACACAGGACTCCCAGTGGGGTCTCACCAGAACGGAGCAGAGGGGTAGAATCACATCCCTCAACGTGCTAGCCACGCTTCTTTTGACGCAGACCAGGATATGGTTGCCCTTCTGGGCTGTGAGTGCACATTGCCGGCTCATGTCCAGCTTTTCATCCACCAGTACCCCCAAGTCCTTCTCAGCAGGGCTGCTCTCAATCCCTTCATCCCCCAGCCTGCATTGATACCAGGGGTTGCCCCAACCCAGGTGCAGCACCTTGCACTTGGCCTTGTTGAACCTCATGAGGTTCACACAGGCCCACCTCTCCAGCTTGACCAGGTCCCTCTGGATGGCATCCTGTACCTCAGGTGTGTCAACCGTACTGCTCAGCTTGGTGTCATCTGCAAACTTGCTGAGGGTGCACTCAATCCCACTGTCTGTGTCATTGATGAACATATTAAACATTACCGGTCCCAGTACAGACCCCTGAGGGACACCACTTGTCGCCGATCTCCATCTGGACATTGACCACTACCCTCTGGATGCAACCATCCAACCAATTCCTCAACCACCGAACAGTCCACCCATCAAATCCATCTCTCTCCAATTTAGAGAGAAGGATGTTGTGGGGGACCCTGTCAAAGGCCTTACAGAAGTCCAGATAGATGACATCTGTAACTCTTCACTTGTTCTCTGGTGTAGTCACTCCTTCATAGAAGGCCACTAGGTTGGTCAGGCAGGACTTGCCCTTGGTGAAGCCATGCTGGCTGTCTCAAATCACATCCCTGTCCTCCATGTGCCCTAGCATAGCTTCTAGGAGGATCTGTTTCATGATCTTCCCATGGAAGGGGGTGAGGAAGAGGTGAGGCTGACAGGTCAGTAGTTCCCAGGGTCCTTCTTTCTACCCTTTTTAAAAATGGGTGCAATGTTTCCCTTTTTGCAGTCACCAGGGACTTCAACAGCAGGGTTATAGACAGCAGAAATGTTCAGGACTGTGTGGGTACTACTATTGTAACATTTTACCATGGCTGGAAGTAGACCCCTTTATTTTTATTTTATTTCCTGTAAATCCAGTATAAGTGGTCATACAAGTATTTTCCCTGTTTCTGATTTTAAAAATTAATTATAGGCCATCCTAACTACTAAGCTTTGCTTGAAGCAATTACCCTTGAATTTTAAAAACAGACATTGCTAAATTTACAGCTTAGACAACTAATTAAATGCAAAGATTTTGTGTAATGGAAATTAACAAGGTAACAGAAAAAACCAGGTAATGTTTATTCATAATTATACCACTGATCTCAAAGGGGAGATCTCAAACAGATTTTATTTTAGTGGCTTTGTTGAAACTAGTAAGGGAAGGACTGGGGTTTAAAAATGTAATGGCCTAATGAACCATAAGTTGATAATGAATGGAGGTAAACATAATTTAGCACTGACATGAAGCATGTCTCTTTTTTAATTAATTAGGTTTTCGTGTTGATGTGGTGCATCAATTTGATACAGAGTATCTTTTTATTAACTAGAAAGAAAAATCATTTTGATATTTGTAAGTGATATTTCATGAGACAAACTATTTTAACTGAACAAAATATGGTGTGTGTGCGTGTACACAAGGTTAAGTATAGATGATGCTGTAAATTAATGTACAATGTAATGTTTCACAAATAGGGGTAAGCCAATGAAATATTGCATATCAAATTTATTGTCAGGTCAGGAATATTATAGGTATTTAATGAACCATATTGATGACTCTATAATGAAGCTGATTTGAAATGAAAATGATATTAAAAACAACCTTCAGAGCTTTTCTACAAGATGACACTACAGGGCCTGTCATTCATTTAATTTCCAACACTCCAAGAGTGCTGAAAAAGATTGATTTTTTTGCAACTGAGTTTTATATTAACAATAAAGATGATCTCTTTTCTTGTTCTTCTCCATATTGAAAATACAACTTACTGCAATAAATTTTTGTGGGACAAACCTAACAAAACCGGCCATTGTAAAAAATTAGGGATTTAACAAAGAATTTCCAGAGTGAAACTCTACTAGATTTTTTCCTGGAGGAAAGAGAGGTTGTTGTTGATGTTTTTAAGGCTACAGGCTTTATTAAATTCTGTAAAGAATTTTACCACTTAACATGGGATCATCTTTTTTGTCTTACAGGTAATACCAAGAAAATGGGCTGGAACTTGGTGTTTTCCCAACTCTTAGGCTATGCATATGTTAGTAAACGAGACACAGCCAGAATTTTTTCTCTGGCACCAAGGCCAGCCAAAACAGAATGTCTTTGGAGACATAGGTAAAGTCTCCATCTTACAGAAGAGTGTCCTCATCCAAACCACCTTTGGGAATCACCACAACCATACATGAGACCATGCTAACAGCTTACTAGTATAGACAACAGATTCCTGGTGCCCCAGAGCATTACCTGCTACTGTTTAATTTATCAATATATAGCATTATGTCCTGGAATCTACAGATCTGTAAAGTTCTTTATTATCTGTCTTTTTCTGTGAATTATTCCCTGTTCCTTGTGATATGAATACAGCCAAACTATTCTAGACAAGCTGCTGAGACACACCTCCTTAAATGAAAGAAAAACTCAAAAAGCATAATGTAGATGCAAGAATTTAAATGAGCAATAGATATTCATTATCCTTATGCTATTGACGCTACTTCTGGTCTTCTGTTCTAAGGCTAAGAATTTGAGGAGAGAAGTTGTCTGGAAGTGATTGATTATTCCGCTATTGTTAGTTTGATTATATTGCCGTGCTCTGGCAGCCAAGAGGGGAAACCGCATCCTGGGCTGCATCAAACATAGTATAACCAGCCAGTCAAAAGACATTCAGCGTTGCTGCGGCCTCTCCTGGAGTACTGTGCAGTTCTGGGCCCCACGACTTAAGAAGGATGTGAAGGTCCTTGAGTGTGTCCAGAGGAGGGCAACAAAGCTGGTGAAAGGGTTGGAAGGAATGTCCTATGAGGAGCGGCTAAGGACTTTGGGCTTGTCTAGTTTGGAGAACAGAAGGCTGAGGGGTGACCTCATTGCTCTCTACAGCTTCCTGAGGAGGAGAAGTGGAGAGGGAGGTGCCGATCTCTTCTCCCTGGTATCCACTGATAGAACACATGGGAATGGTTCAAAGCTGCGCCAGGGGAGGTTTAGACTGGACATTAGGAAGCATTTCTTTACCAAGAAATTCTTTACCAGTGGTCAAACACTGGAACAGGCTTCCTAGAGAGGTGGTTGATGCCCTAAACCTCTCAGTGTTTAAGAGGCATTTGGACAATGCCCTTTGGACAATGCTTTAACTTGGTCAGCCCTGAATTCATCAGGCAGTTGGATTAGATGATCATTGTAGTTCCCTTCCAACTGAAATAGTCTAGTCTAGTCTATAAGATTCAGATTTCTTAAGCAGTTCCACCTAGGCTTGTTTGTGCTGTCTTGAGAAGACTCTGCTAGTGCTACACTTTGAGACCAGGCAGCTTAGCAAGTCACTCTGAACTCAATCCTGTTACCCAAATATAGGCACTGAAAGTCATCCAAAGGCACGGTACCTCTTCATCACAAACAGAGATTTCAGATTCCTAGGGCATCTCAAGGACATACTAGAGACACCTATGTTTCAGTAATTTAATTGAGACCTCCAGATTTCAAGACAATGATAAAACATCAGGGCTTTGCATACATGAAAATAAGTTAAAACATGCTACACAGCAAAGATTTCAGGATTTTCAGTGACTCATTAAATATATCTCAACAGGTTTAGGTTCCAGAAAGCAGACTTATGGTGCATAAGGTTTGGATATTCTGGGAGTACTTACAAATTTTTCGGAGTTATCTTACCTAGAGAATGTCATTTCACAGTGATGCCTCCTTATTGCATTGTTTGCATTTTCCTAAATGTGCTTTTAATAAATATCCCGGAGAAGAGGAAGTCTCTGCCTGGAACGTGCCTGCTACGTGGTCCCAGGAATGACTCAAGTCTGTATAACCACCTCTTGTCACCTGTGTGAAATGCATCCGTTCTGGGAACGTCATGTGAGGAAACAGGTGCCTCACCTCCAGCATCATGTCACAGAGCTCTGGCTGTATGCCTAAATACAAAACTTTTCAATAAAAAAACAAGGAAGATCAGGACAAAGAATGCATTATGCTACAAAGACTATGTACAATTAACTCAGGAAATACAGTTAGGAATAACAAACGATGGATCCAATAGCAGAATACTGTGTATCCTGTTTTCTATGCAGTGCCCAGCTGTCATTGCTTTATGCTGCAGCAAATTCAACGAAAATTCTATCAGTCTACAATTACTATAAACCAACTAATTAAATCCATATTTTAAATTGACTGTGGAATGAGATTCCAACATCTTTAAATAAAGAAGCTAAAAATGGAATGGAATAGCATAGCTAAACATTATTCATCTGTTATTTTTCCTTTTTCAAATGTTCAATTCATATTTCATGGGAAAATGCTGTAGCAGATAGGACTACTTGCTATTCAATAAATTAAGAATTCTGATTAGCTATTATTTATAGTGCAATGTTTCCTATATGCCTTAGTATTGTTTATTTCAATGACAGCTTTAGAAAGAGCAAAAAATAAGGTAAAGCAATAATTTCTCAGATACAAATAATCAGGATCAAACCTGAAAGACGATCGCCAAAGCTCTTGTCTATAAGCATCCTATCCCATTCCTAATCCTACAGACAATATAACAAAGAAATATATATTAAAAACACTCAAAAATAGTGCTCAAAAGAGAGGAATGGTGGAATAAAACAGACCAGGGGCTGACAAGAGTGAAGAATGGTGAGGAACAGAGTCCTTTCTCTGAACTAAAAAAAAGTGAGACTTGGAAGGAGGCAGAAATCATATAGATAGATTAGTGGCTTATGATATGATTTCTCAGTCAGCCTTTTGTTCTAAATAAGCAATACTTTGCTTTAAAAAGACTATGTGTCACTGGCAGCACTTGAAGTGCAACAGCATAGAGAATATTACGCTTTTACTTTTTTCTTTTTGTTAGTCTGTTTGCTCACTTGTTTGCTGTAAGACAGACACATATCAACTTTCAAGGGATAAAGACTCCATTAGATATGTTTGCTGGAACCCACTGTAAGTTTTTCTGTGAAAATTCTGACTTTACAGAAGCCACAACACCCAGAAGGGGACAAAATCTTGATTCCATGCATCGACCAATCTTCCAGCCTTCAACCACCTCAGAACAAATTAGGCCAATGCACTCGCAGCTGCGCCATCTCATAGCCTGCAGGAAGCTAAGTTTCTGCAGGACCCTTAGAGGGCTCAGTGGGAGACTAATATCAGAAGTTCATTCTTTATCCAAACTAAAACACTAATCTAGACTCAATTCCTGATTTTGGTTATTGCCGTAGAGCCAGACTGACTTCTAAAGCCTGCTGAGCTCAGGTGTAGGACAGCTTCAGAGTCTGGCTCCTGCTGAGCTGGAATATCTTCCTTCTGTTTTACCGCACACTGACCCCTGGGCTTTGGTTACTGCTGCCACTGCTGCAAGGGACAAAAGAACACACAAGGAACTAACACTTGCTGAGGCGACCATGGGGGAGGAACTGCATCTCCGACTGATCTGTGGGAGGGAGAAGTCCCCATAACAATAACAAAGTGTAATGTGTTTTTTTCAATTAAAGTCTCAAAATATATGGAACGTGATACATTGAAAAGATCAGTAGAAAATCAGTACTCGTGTAGCAGTAGTTCATAATATTTCTTCAGGTTGGCATAGCAATGCAGTAGGCAAGATGTGGTCTGTAACTCAAGTGCCCCAGTCCAGAGACATGTCAAACTCCTGCAGACAAAGAGAGAGAAGGGAGAGAGAAGAGAGAGAGAAGAGAGAGAGAAGGGGAAAAAAGTGAACTTGGGAATGAAACAGAAAACAAAGCTCATAGCTTAGTTTCACAGTTCATGCACAGTCAGAGTTAGGGAAGGAGAAAAAATATTCCTCCAAAATATCTCTGCTGCTTTTGTTTCTAGGGATGCAGCTTCACCAAAATTGCTATTATTCCTTTTTCCTCAAAGGCACCTCAGGCCCCCAGACACAGCCACACTGGGCAATAAGATCATCATCGGTATAAAACTGAAGCTTTAACAAATATCCTCTCAGTATTTAAAGCTTTATGAGAAGTAAAACAGGATGTTGATGTAAGGCACTCAAATAAGAGGTCAAGAAATATATTTTCTCCAAGTAGTTTGTTCATTCAGTTCCTATCAACTACCAAACTATTCATACAAATGTACTTGCTTTATAAGATGTCAACATAAATGTCCCATTTGTATGATTCTTGCATAAGCAAAACATATTTGGCTGCTTGAAACCTTGGAGAGCCAGTGTAAGGTCTGCCAAAGCAGAGGTTTTCTCCCATCTCACCTCTTTTTCTGTCACAAACGAGACATCACAAACATCCTAAAAAGGCTGGAATTTCAATAAGCCTTTCTTCTTCCTCAGAAACAAACTCATGGCAACTCGTAACAACTAAACCCAGGAAGGAACAAAGCACAGCCAAAGCAGAGTCAGCGAGATAAGAGATGTTCCCCAAGTGCACGTGCAAAACATACTAACTGTAAAGGGGAAGCAAATTATTCTTATAAGATGCCAGCATGTAAATTAAGCATGCCTGGGGAAAGATGAACTTATGCATTAATTTTAGGCAGGTTTTCAACATACAGTTTATGCACAGGTTTAGGAACAGATACTCGCTCTTCAAACACCTCCTTCCTGCACAGGGTGTATATGTCACCTGTGCTTTGAAGGCAGCCAGGCCTCAGTGATAAGAAAATACTTATAGTATAATGATTGTGAAAACTGAGACTGGCTTATTTCCAAATCATCTCACTATGATCAATATTTACACTTATCTGTTTGCCATGTAACTGTATTTGTTATGTATTGCCACTATCAATTTGTAACCTCCTCTCAGAATATGATTTTGTTTCAGTGATGCAATAATCAGGGACTTGTACAGAAGCAATGGTATGGTAGGAACAGGCAGTGCAAATGAACCCTGAGCTGTGAGGAGCATGCAGAACTCCTGCCTCAGGGAGGCATGGGGCCCTGAAATACCCAAAAAGAGAGAGTCAGAGAAGGAGTACCACCCAAAAATAGGTGACTTATGGGACATCAGAGGCTCAGCATGGAAGGAAAGTTGGTATACAGAACTTCTCTCAGGCAGAGAAGTTGAGAAAATTTTATGCAAGAAGAAGAAAACTTTATGCAAGAAGAAGAAAATCAAGGTACACACACAGCCCTTGGTGAGGACAGGACTGCAGGCAGGTTCTGAAATGGGATGTGAGGACAGTGCCATCTGAGAAATGAAAGCACACATACTGCATGAGTGCAATAAAGCATGCATCCCTGTACTTAGTTAAGAAATCATTAGTTGTATTCTTGTTAAGGGTTAAGAACCACATACACAGTGTTTCTGATACAGCAGTTTTTCCCTTCAGACATTTTACCTTCACTTCTAAAGAAGCAAGTAAAGAAGTCTTCTTGTAAAGAAGACATTTTCTTCTCTATCCTGAGCATCAGGGTGCAGCAAGTAGGGCCTTCCCCGCAGGCATGGGGAGGCAGACACCAGCTGGGCAGAGGCCCCACTAGCAAGGTCCCATAGTGCGCAAGCAAGGCGAGCAGAGCTGGACCAGCGTGCACGATCAGGGTCAGACACAGGCCAGCATTCACCAGGCACGTCCCCAGTATTGAGGTGGGTCCAAGGTCAAGTCAGGAAGTCAGTCAGCAGCTCAGGGTCTAGAAATGGAAGAAAAAAAAAAAAAAAAAAGGTAATAAAACACAGGGTGCCAGCAATCAATTTTTACATACAAGAAGAACCACTTGTTATTAAACAGGACTGCAATGCTCCACGAAAGAGTTAAGAATATCTTAAAAGACGTTTAAAGTAGAGTAATGTGCTTAGAGTGAAGGATTCTGAGGTACAAACAAACAATTAGGAATATTGACTGATTCAAGTTACTGAAAATTAGATAAGTATCTTCAAGCCTTTAGGTAATTATTTGAATTTAATCCTGTATCAGTAATGATTATCTATTGTACTTGGCAGCTTGTTTGAAATTATCAGGGTCAGCTTTGAACACTAAGAGGTGGCATTCATCTGCCTAATGCAGACATCCATATGAGCTAATCACCAAGGCTTTGTCTACGGTCAATGGAAATCTGTCTAGTCAGTGTAGCAGAGACATAATTCATCTTATCATAAGTACATACATAGAATAGGCAAGAGGAATGGCACCCAAAAAGTGCCTATTTCCTTTCATCAGCTATAAATGGATCCTTAGGAGAGCAGTCCACATATAGATGAGTACAGTGCAGACCTCTAAGGTCGGAAGAAGTTACTATGACTCTACATGCTCACATTACAAAAGAATATGACTTATTCCCTGAAAATGGCATTGGCTGGCCAAAGACACAGCACCTGATCCAAAGCTTACTTAAATCATTGAAAAAGTACACCTCGATAGTCTGGATCGGGTGTTCCAAATGTATAACACCTGAAACTGTCATTCACTGTCTAGGGAAATCCTTCCAGAACATGCATACACCATATTTGTGGGGTGATTTTTAAGCTATGAAACAAGATCTCTCAGAGTATTAAATTCAGGTTTTTTTCTCCTCTCTTGTATGCAAATGATAACATGAGATTGTCCTGGTTTCGGCTGGGATAGAGCTAATTTTCTTCCTAGTAGCTGGCATAGTGCTGTGTTTTGGATTTAGTAGGAGAAGAATGTTGATAACACACTGATGTTTTTAGTTGTTGCTAAGTACTGCTTATGCTAGTCAAGGACTTTTCAGCTTCCCATGCTCTGCCAGGCGCACAAGAAACTGGGAGGGGGCACAGCCAGAATAGTTGATCCAAAGTGACCAAAGGGCTATTCCATACCATATGACGTCATGCTCAGCATATAAACTGGGGGGGGTTGGCCGGGGAGCAGCGATCGCTGCTCGGGAACTGTCTGGGTATCGGTCGGCGGGTGGTGAGCAATTGCATTGTGCATCACTTGCTTTGTATATTATTATTATTATTACCATTATTATATTGTTATTATTATCATTACTATTTTACTTTATTTCAATTATTAAACTGTTCTTCTCTCAACCCAGGAGTGTTTCTCACTCTTACTCTTCCAATTCTCTCCCCCATCCCATCGGGGTAGGGGGAGTGAGCGAGCGGCTGCGTGGTGCATAGTTGCTGGCTGGGGCTAAACCACAACAGAGATGTTTCCCTTTGATTCACACTATTTAGCTGAGAGAAAATAATATTTACAATCACATATGTGATTCTAAGTCACCTACGAAGATGCTGTGAATTTTGCTTACATTACTCTTAAAAAAAAAAATAAAGAAGAACAACCAGAAGCAGGCCTGCACTGAGGAATGGGGCAAACAGGCAGCTAAAAGCCAGTAGTCAGGCATATTCACTTTTGAAGTTTCATTTTCATACAGTCACTACCCAGATAAGCAGTTCGCTTGCTTACTTCATATTTCTAAAGCACTGAAACATGCAAACAGGGCAGTGGTAAGCAGGACAATTGTTACCAAGGCAGATGGCTGGTCCACCGCTTGTCCTGGTTAAAGTGTCAGCACACAGCAAATAATAATTAGTGTCAGAAGCATTACTGCTTGCAGAGGATATAACTGCTGCTGGTCATTGTGTTATTTGTATTTCATATTCATAAAGAGAAAAAAAGAATTCTTTTTAACAGGTTTTCTTTCAACACTTGCCACTTAATTTGATGTGGTTGTGGTACTTTTCTTAGACATAGGTGTATTGTACATAATCAAAAAATACAATGCCACATTGGTATCTAGACATTCTTATCAAGTTGAAGTCTTAAGGTTTGGGAAAAAAATATGGATCAACTTTAACCAGACAAAAACTACCTGTAGAGCCCTGAACCAGACAGTTTGTGCTGACTGAGTATGAATTTCTAGGCTTAGTTTGACAAGACCACCGGCACTGGCACAAAGACACAAACTCCTTGTGAATGCCAGCTTTGAAAACCTCCCACCAGCTAGAGTTAAAAAAAAAATAAAATATTAAAATATTTCCTTAGCCCTAATTCTGCTGTATACTCCATGGTGAAAAAGTTTCCAACTATCTCTCAGAACTTTCTAAAGAAGACCTATATAAGAATATAAATAACAAATACAAGTCACTTTTTCCTCTTATTCATTCAAACTGCTTTAATTCAGAGCTGAAGAACTTCTGCTCTACTTTGGAGTGTATGACATGCTCTCCTCTTTCTATCAGATCCTTGAACAAGTCCCATTATCAAAGCTCACATTGTGCAAACTTAATATTGTCCCATCACTGTATACTCTCTTCTCTCTCCTTATCTTCCTGAAAGTTTTTCCTTCCTGAGCACTTTTAGCAGATTCTTTGCATTGGATCCTCCCTGTTTCCCAGATGCCTAATGGTAGGTTACCATTGGCTTCACCCTTAATATATTTGCAATATTTCCATTTTCTTTTCCAGACAGTGTTAAAGGATTGTTGAAATTTCTAATAAATCTGAGCATTTGTTGTAGACTCTTTCCATTTACTACTTAGTTCTTCCCTGAGATGTTCACTTTCAAACCATTCAGACATGTGTTTATCCCTTTGTTATTTCCAACTTTCACATCCATATGTTGAAGTGGAATTAGTATCTCAACTGAAGATTTGCAGTATCTCTGTCTTGGGGTTGTATATTTTTCTATGAGCCAATCTTACTGAAATCAGTAGATACACCAGTGCCTTATCAGCTTATGATAACATTTCCTGCTCGATTACCCCATTGTCATATATATTACTGTCAGAGTATGTGAAAGGACTCACCCTTTCTTGGTCTTTTCCTTCTGACAGAATGCTTGGGTTGAATGCTTCTGAAACAAACCTGAAAAAAATCTGAAAGTTTTAGATGGGAGTGTAGATTGGCTGAAGAGAATGATGAGAATTTCAGCCCCATTGGTCTCTGTAAGTGCCCACCAGTGGAGAAAACAGTTTGTATTTTGTATAGGGAAACATCTGTCTCTGGACTACCAGCCTTGAAACTGAAATCATAATGGAAAGTGCTGATATGTTACTTGCAGCTCATGGAAGAGCCATTAAAGGCTGAGTTCTGAGTTACATCAGGCAATCTTTCTTTTAAGAGTCCTATTTTTTGGCACCAGCCCTGCTATAATCAATTTACAGAAAATACTGGAGCTTTATATGTCACCAGATTGATTTTCCAGAAAAATATCGCTAGAAACTATTTACAAATTAGTGCAGTTATGGTACTCCACTCCACACCTTGTTTTCTAGTATTTTCTGGTTGTGTATGGTATTTTATAAAATAGATTACATGTCCTCTGATGAAAATTTAGTTCATCCTTTTACTCTGCTTGTCCTTAAACACAGATACAATGGTCCTCATTGGTTCTATTAGTACACACTAAAATACAAGAGTTAACAAAACACCAAGACTGATGCCAATAGCATACATGGATTTTCTTAAAAGTTTGCAAGAGAGCCATAAAAGATATGCCCCATTTAAGGAGAACAGTTTTGATGAGGAAAGCATTTCATTTTGGTAAAATGTGTTCTATGTAAATTGTGTAGTAATGGATCTTTGATAATTTCAGTATATTCCCACTCCCCATCAGCATTATTTTGTGTTCTTTGTGTAACACGAAACCCCAAGCTTGAGGCTTGGAGGCTGCAATGTAGGTGCAAGAGGCATGCAAAATCATTCTAATGCTGAAACTTGTTTTCTGGGAGAAGACAAATATAAGAAGGCAATAATCCTTACACTATTCTGATATGTCACAGGGGACCCTAATCCAAAATAAAGTCTTCCTTGCTAAAGAGTAAAATGAGGTTGTGAGTGTGCAAATGGAAAGGTCCTATAAAGCCTCTGTGGTGATCTGAACCCCACCCTGGGTCCTATGAAAACAGCTGTTGGCAGAGAGTACAGTTTCTGGTTCCAGCTGTTATATGAAACCTCAACTGCAGTAATCTAGTAACCATACACTCAGCATATATCTCAGAAAGCAGAAGAAAGATCCTTCCCTTCCCTGACCAAAAGGATTTTCAATCTCAGTTCTAACTGCAGCTGTAGGCACTCTGAGAAGCCAGCCGAACATTTCCTAGCAACCTTTAAAGCAAAAATAAACACATCAGTAACAGTTTTCTTGAAGGGCTAAAATGAACTAGCAAGCGTAAGAATAATTAATTGAAAGATGTTCCACCGACATATATTGTCTTTTTGTATCCCACTGCAGCAGAATATTTCTTCACTCTCCCCTATTTCTTGATATTTGCAAAATTTGCTACAACTTTACAGCTAGATTTACTCAGTGCTTGAGATTACGTTAAATTAACCATGCAGTACAGTGGCTATTACAGTCACTATTGCTATAGCCCAGAAAGTCAGGCACCCTAGTCTTCTTTCTCTATAGTAGTTGCTAATAGATGATGATTTTTCGACAGCAACCACTGTAGAAAGGACCCGTTATCCCTGTATATTTTCCAAACCTCATGCAAACCAACTGTTGCCTCAGCAGTAGAAACCACCAACTGCTGAGAATACTACGTACCATACCAGTGCTGTTCTATAAGGGGAAGTAAACTCATCTCACTAACTTGAGCTGTGCAGGAATAGAAGGATACTTATCCACCCAGTACACAGAGTTTCTGTGCTGCCAGAAATAGCCCAGCTGTGAGCACACCTTGCAGGCTAGCTAGATTTGCTGAGAAACCCAGGCAAAGCCCAGTTCTGAAGTACCTACACGTCTTGTAGTGCCCCAGGTAACAAGTTCAGAGCTAACTCGAGTATCTTGGCACTGTGCTGCATATATGCACAGTCAGCTACCCAGAAAAAGGATAATTACAAATCAGCAGTGTTAAATGTCTACTCATTGTTTTAATCTTTTAATTCCAAAGAAGTCTAATAAGGTACCTACTTGACTTCTCAGGTGTTCTGGAATGGGACTTACCAGCATTTTCTGCCATCAGTGCAAAGGTATAATTATTGCTCTAATTTTTTGTTCTGGTTTAGCATGAAATAGATCAGCAGAGGTACATACATTTCAAGTGAGAATCTTCACTACTTGTAAAATTAGCTATGCTTTTTTTTTTATTGCTGTGCTTCTAAACTATTCTGGATATTGCTATACGTTTTTAATCTGGTTTGCCAAAACCAGTCTTTAATGTAAGAGTGGTGACACAGGAATATTTATTTAATAAATAATGAGAAGGTGTGCAAATGTTACAGATGTGCTAAATAAAGCTAAGTGTCACATGCACAGTATCTTCTTCTTCTGAGGACAATTGCTTTTGTTGGTAGGCTGGTAGACACACAAGACAGAAACCATCACCCCAAGGGCTCAGTCACACACTTGAAAACAAAACGGCACTGACTGCTCAGACAGATTCATAACTTCAGAAGTATGCCAAGAGAACCTCGCCTTTGTTCGGCACAAACTAATGAGAAACAGAAATAATGATAGACATTGGTCAGTGTTTGTGAAGTTATTTCCTTGATATGACATCCAGAAGAATAATCACAGTTAAGGAATCTTGCTAAATCTGTATGCAAATTGTGCAAAATCAATTTAGTCCAGATTTCCATGGAAATCAAAGCAACTTACAAATCTAAGTTTGGCTTCCACTGAATCACTCACTTCTCAGGGGCCAACAAAAACTCCAGGCTATGAGAGGCTGACAGATCTGGTCTACCAGCAAGAGGACTGTCTCTAAAGTTACCTTCTCACACAAAGCTTGCATAAGTCTAAGTGACTGATGCAATCCCAGTCTCTGTAAAATATTTTCTGTTTCTAAATTCAGAAAGAGAGAAACATGAATGTTTGATTTTTTAAAATAAAACATGAGGACTTGAATTCATTTCTTGCAGGGAATATCATTGAGTGTCTGCTGTCTTTGGGAAAAGACATTGCTCTTTTCCTCCAAGATGCACCTGCTCTTTCTGTTCAGTTATTAGTTTCATTATGTTTTGTAAAATGGCACCCTTAATCTCATCTCAAAGTTGGTCTGGTTGTGTTCAGGTTTGCCAAATCTGAGGACAATCACATTGAATCTCTTTCACTGAGTCTGGAATGTTCGTGGCTTCGCTGATCTTTGTTATCACTCAAACTTCATAGAGGTTATCTATGCAAGCGTGCTTCACTGGCTTCAGAGATCACTAAGTTTAGCAGTTAGAATTACCTTTGGTTCTGCTGGTGTTTGATTGACACAGGGAATAAACATTTACTTTACTGGATCTTTTCCTCCCTTAGTACTTCTATGTTCCTCTTTCTGCTTCCATACACTGCCTCTCCAACCTGCTCTTGCTTTTATTTGTAATGTGAACAGAGAAGTCTCTATTAAGTGGGTGTGGAGCACACACATCTGTTTATGGTTTAGTGAAGGATGATTGCAGTTCAGGATATGATATGGCCACTAATCAAGTCATGAGTAATATACCTTGGAGAACATAAAATAATGTGAATTATTGAAGCAGCAAAGATGTTTGCAGATGAGACTCTCAGGGCATTAGCTCAAGTAGTGCAGCTTATTTCAAAACTATAAAGGCATTTGTGGCTTTATAAGTCTGGAAAGAAACAACAGAAGTGATTCTTCATAACACGCGGCCTTTGGGCAAGGGCTTCTCTCTTACTTAGCTTCTCTTTAAGCAGGAATTGCAAGCAGGGGTTCAATTTGTGGGACTTGGTTGAGATTTTCTATCTGGGTAGTACCATTAAATAATATCCGACTTTATTAATCATGTATCAAATACCACCATAGTGATTTAGCTGTGCTTTTACCACAGTGGACCACAAGACTGAGATACTTTGCTCTGCACCTTTACTTTCAGTTACTAGTTGAACTGGTGGATGTTCAGGTCCTCCAATTTACGCATGAAATTGCATAAGAGAACCTAAGAAAAATAATGAACAAGAATTCTCCCTCAGCACATATACTGCATTCCTGGGGGGATTTTGCAAGACGTACAGCCCTTCAAACTGTCAGGAGGATCAGAGTTTATGTATTTTAAGAGAGCACAGTCTCAGAGGGCAAATTGTAAACCGTGAAGATTAACAAGGAGTTTTTCAAAGGCATAAAGGGAAGTCAGATGCCTAACTCACATTAAAAGTCAATAGGAGTTGAGCATTTAATCTCATTAGTGTCTTGGAGAAACTGCTTCTGAAAAAAAAAAGAACAAAAACTTTTATGCATTCATTGAATTTCGAAGAAGTATTCTGAAAAATCCTGAGTGGACTTGAGTTTCAAGTTCCCTGCATAACTGAACAGCAGTCAAAGGGTTGGGTTTTGGGTTTTTTTTAAGCTACACAGCAGCTGGGATAAAATGCCAGATATATATGAGGTGTTTTCACCCACCAGCTGTCCTCCCTTCATATACTGAACACCCCACTATGTGATGGCTGACCTCTCTTTTGTAAAGACAATTGATCACCAGTGATATTGCTCTCCCTTCCCCTTACCAGCTGTTTTCCTTCCTTAAGCACTGCCTTTTGATGAGAAAAAGGGTTTTTTCAGCTCTCTGGTCTTCTTTCACCAGTTTGCCTTCAGCATAGTGCTTGCAAATCACCCTTCCCTGTCACTTAGGTATACTCTTCTTTATCTGTGTTCACCCACAGCCCTCCATAACAAAGGTATCATACACTCCCCAAAGGGCTGCTGTTCAGTTTGCAGAGCCAGCTAGGCAAGCTTTTCCCATTATTCACAAAGGTTTCCCAGCAGTTGCTCTTGTATTTACTCACTATAGTTTAATCCACATGAGCTCACATACCTCTCACTGTAATACTGTAATTGTTACTTAGAGCTCTGAACATGGAAGACATTCGTTTATCTGGCTGATGCCCCATGTCACTTAGTTTAAAGAATATATGTACCACTTTCTCTGACATTCTTTGTTTGGAAGCCAAAGCTGGAAATAGATAGCATGGAGATTAATCATCTAAATTTGTCATTTCAAGGAGAAGGAAAGAGGACATACATTCTTGACCCACATTTTTATGCTGCAACAATCAATTTTCTCTAGCATAATAAAAAAAAAAAAAGGTTCAGGGATGCTGAGACATAAGCTTTGGTTGAATCCTGTACTTTGGCAGAACAAGGCACAGAGAGCCAAGCATGGTGCTCAGCTGAAGCACACCGCTACAGTTGCTGGAAAGCCCAGAAGCAGTCTCTAGGCAGCAGAGTGTTCCCATTAAGGCCAATCAGTCTATCAGGTTTCATACACCTGCCACCAGAGAAATTTGTCAACCGAAAGCAGCAGGGAGAAAATTATACATCCACAGGCTGGAGACATCCCCATAGACTCAGCAAACTGAACAATTCAAGACTAAGGTGTGTGGCTGTAAAAGCAATGTCCCAGAACCTATCACCATATTTTCCACTCTACTTACTCTCTGCTGCGTATTTCATTGAGGATACATCCACGACTGTTGCGCCGTTTGCAGTCTGATAAACAGCATTTAACTAGCCCTCACTGTGGAAGCAGGCACAGCTCCTTTTCATTTGTTGGTAACTGTGTCAATGAAGGATTACGGGCATCAACAGTCACACTACCATTTTAGGAGAAGAGGAGGGTGAGGAGTAGAAAAGAGCATGAGAAAGGGACACCTTAGCCATACAGGTATACTTTACATAAATACCCACAGATCTTAAATATGTTTGCCATATGGCTTCAGTAGGACCTACTGAAAATTCATGAGTATTTTTCACACTGTCCTCAAAAATATCATCAGTAAGAACAAACTCCATTTTAAAATTCTCCTATTTTAATATGAAAAATTGGAAGCACATTTTCTTTTTTTTTAAAAAAAAAAAGAAGAAAAATTAAACTGTTCTAATTTTTCTCTTCCTTACTTTCCTCATTTCTTAAGTGAGGAAAAGAGGAAAGAAGATGAGAGATAAATGATTTCCAAATTCTCTCCCTTTTTCTTATTTTTCAATCTTTCTCCAGTAAGAAAACATAAATTAGTGACAGAAAGACTGTTTTCTCCACCACTCACCACTTAATGCCTTTTCCTCCCTCTTCCTTTCTTTCAGTGGAAAAAAAATGAGTATAAAAGCAGAGCATAGGAATTTTCATATCATTTTAGAAAAGTTCTTGTTAAAAAGTTGCTTAAGAAAAATGGTCTTGTGTGAATTATATTTCAAAGTTTGCATTCTGTATTTGCCTACTGTAAATACTGTGTCTCATTAAGGCTTATCTGCATGAAAATCAACAGCTTGAATAAAAACACTACTGTAAGCTAAACTTTTTGCAAACAAAATGCAAACCAGGGATAAAAACAACAGTTAGGCAAAACTGTTAAAAACAACTTGGTTAGGCCAGTCAGAAGTACTCTTTTGATAAACTTCTGCACATATTGATGTTTTCATTTTTTATCAATCATCTAGAAAAGGAAAGAAATATAAGTTAAGGAAATGTAAAGCTTGAGACATAGTATTATATATAAATGTAAAGTATAAATATGATATATATTTAATATATCTAGTACAGCATAGAACTGTATAGGACAAAATTTGCATATAGTAGCTTGGAAAGTGCAGCAAAGACTGGTTGCGGTAAAGAAATAATGCAGAACAGATCTGGAAATTATAGAAATACATTAGAAAAATCCCACAAGCAGATACATTAAAATGAACCCATGCTCTTGTACGGCTGTTGAGAGGAACTTAATCCTATACATGAAATAGTCAATATAAGTGAGTAATGTGGGAAGTGTCAACGCTGTAACATAAGTTTGAGTGATAGAGCATTACATGTAAGGCAAGCTTGCAAGGAGATGTAACTACAGAAAATACTTGAGCAGTTTTAGAGTGCCTAAATGAAGGCTTTGTATTGCAATACAAGAGCAGGGATGCGCGAGATTAGGCATGGGAGCAAATCCGTAGCCAGTGTAAATTGTGATGGCTCCATCGTGGGTTTTGCTGCTGGCAGCTGGCACAGCTGCAGGAGGGGTTCTTGCGCTATTGCACTGCAGTGCTCCACTCAGCTAGGGGTGCTTTGTCACCTCCAGGGGGGTCTGGGGGAAGCTCAGGGAGCAGAAACGGGAACGTTCAGGGCACAGTGGGACTGAACTAGGAGGAAATTAAAAGAGCTGAGTATGTGTAGCTTGGCAAAGCGTACTATTAAGGGCAAGGGGAGGGGGGTCTTCCTAAGGGTTGTGAGCCATCCTTTAGTAAAATACATGAAGATAGGGCTATCAACAATGACATGAATTTAAGAAGGGGAAATTCAGACCAAATGTCAGACAAATATCCTTCCTGATATTAAGTTCTATAAGAACAACATAGTTTCAAAAAAAAAAAAAAATCAGAGAAACTTGGAGACTTTTCAAGTCAGGCTGGACAAAACACAGAAAATGCAGAGAAAGAAGCTGCTTTACCAAGAACAGCGTCTGGATTTTTTAAAAATATCTTTTGTATTTTTCAGTCAGACTTGTATGGAAATAAAATTGTAGTGTTGAGAATAGCAGATATTAGTCTAAAAATATTGAACAGTTAAAAATACTTACTAGTGAACTAGATTAATCTAAACAACATGGAGGAATTTTAACAGAACTGAATGTGAAAGTATATGTAGAGTTTAAGCCACAAGTCAAAACCAGTTGTGAGTGGAAAAAGTGCAGTCTGGCTGCACTCTCCCTGCAATGCAATCTATCGTTCTGGCCAACGCAACTTCATGGGCCTGCCTAATGTTTGCAAAGTTCAGAAGAAGGGCAGTACTATTGATCCAAGGACAAAAAAGTATGAGAAGAGACTATAAAGTCTGAATTTATGGACTATAAAAACGCAGTCTGAGGAGATTTAATTTTGGTATATAAAATCTTAAACAGTGTAGTTAATGCCAAATGCACCTACCTTTTTTTTTGCTGGGAGACAGATAAGAGGACAAGGGGCATAATTGCAAAGTAAAGAAAAACAAATTTGAAACAGATGTCATGTGTCCCATTTTTCTTTGCACAGAGCCACAAGTGTATGCAGAATAGCTTATGAGTCAGAGGTTGAAGCTTAAACACTGGAGGATCATTCAAGAAACAATTATGGCAAATGGCATCCTGAGGGGATTAGAGTATTAAAAGAAAATGAACCTTAATAGACTGAATAGACTCCACTTAGTCCCTGAAATTTATTATGTTCATAAACCCCAAAACAAATACAGTAGCAGAAAGATCAAAGCTAAAGGTAGCCCACTTAATAATATTTTCTTCTTTCTCTCTATTTGAGCATAATTCTGGTCTTCACTTTTGCTGTTGAATGGTAACACAAATATTAACTGCACATAAATACATTAGAGACATTTCAAGCCATTCAGAATCTGCTTCAAGCAAAATTAACAAGAGCATTGCCTCTGAAATTTGGTGCAGCTGTTACTAATAAAAGAGCTAGCACTGCAGGCTGAAACAGCTGGGGATGATAAGTGAAAATAGAATTAAGGCTCAGTAATGCAGGTTTGCACTCTGGAAAGAATTCTGGACAAAACCTGCGTGTGGCCTCAGGTCTGATGGGCTTGTTCTGTACAGGACCCCCATGACATGGCGCACAGCGCCCCAGCCCTGGCCTCTCCGAGGATGGCCACACAAGTTCTGGCACACGGGAGGTTCATGTATTCAGCTGGAAGACCATTCACATGTTCAGACGTACGTGAAGATGAAAGCTTGCAAGTCGAACTTTGTGCAGAAGTACAGTCCCTTCCCCGTTGCTGTCCACCCTTCCCACCTGGGAGAACCCCTGTGCCTTTCCTCTTCCTATTAAACCAGTTGCCCCCCTTCCCCAAATGTTCTGTGTCTCAACAGCTTTCACGTGCGTAGCCGCTCTTCCCTGCACGCTGCAATGCACAAGCATTGAGAAGAGTAATGTCACACGGCTTTAAAGTCTCCGTTTAGTGGTCACCTTGCAATACAAACTCTTACAACACTTTTCACTAAAGAATTCAAGACAGGTGTGCAACAGAAATAAGGAACCCTACTACAATGAAAAGCAATATTCTACATGCTACAGACCTTTCCTGGATTCTAGGAGAGAATGGAAAACATGGACTCCACCTCCAGCTGCCTCAAAGGCAGAAAGAAGGGGAACAAAGGAGCAGGCATTGCCTTGGGGCTGTCGAACCTGATATCCTGCTCAAACAATGGTAACACCACCTGCTTCAGAAGAAAATGCAAGAGGAACATATGACATACCCTTGAGAGGAAGTTTCTTTCTGACCCCAGGCTAGTAGTGATTGCCTGTTCCTTGCTATTCTCAGAGAATTTTGCAATACTCTGCTGTACAAATGTAGCTTATGATTAATGGGGTATGCCTTGTCCCAGAACTCAACTTAGAGCCTTTCTACTATTCCTCAGGAGCACCCGTACCAGGGAACTTGGCACAGAGGTCTCCAAACCTGCATCAAAAAAAGGCTTTGGGAAGTGTGTATAACAGAGCATCAGGCTGCGTAAATGTATCACCCTGGATCTAAAAAATATACAGGCATGCTCTCCAGGCCCTATTAGTGCTGGGACAGCACAGACCCAAGCAAGGCTGTAAGCTGAAGTGGCTGAGACAATACCAAGGACTGAAGACCTAAACCACAGGAAATAAAACCGAAATGTGAATATTGATCAATTTCTTTTATCTCTAGCCTGAGGTTGACTTACAGCCTACCAGGATGAACTGGTCTGCTATCTACTTTGGGCAGCTGCAGTCTGGCCCTATTTTCCTTCCCATGGACAACTGAGGGACAACTAAGATTGATTGTGTCATGCCATAGGTCAACTGCATTATATATGCTCCCAGGGCTTGGCCCTGTGATAGAGGAGAAGACAAGGCCAGAAAAAGGGCTCCTTTAGGAACTTAAATGAACTTTGCAAGACTGCATCAGCAAACCAAATGAAGTGTTATATGGCGTTCCTTTGGATGACTGCTGGACTTCAGAGGGTCTCTAAGATTTCTTTTTCCTGACAAATGCAATTAAAAATAAGCAAGCCAAATATGTAAACAGATTTACACTCTTAACAATTTAGTAACAGGACTGTGATTCACTCTCGCAAGCTTAGCTGCTAACAGTGGGAGACGAGAAGTGGGTAAGAACATGGTCCCACATCAGTTACGCTCCTGCTCTCCTCCTTCTCTCTTCAACAGCTGTTTTGCTCTGGGGCTTCAATATGCTTTGCCAAGTCCTGGGGACATCACAGCTGCATCTGGGATTACCATATGTCTACTCTTCCCTAGAAATATCCCCAAGGTCTCCTCTATATGGATTTTTTTTTTTAATAATTGCTGGCTGCTTCTGGGTTGGAGGGAGAGGGGGAGTATAGGTCCTTCCTTATTCCTTTTCCCCCAAAACCACAAAATCAGCTACAGGCATGGCAGCAGGAGGTGCCAGCCACCAAAATGGATACACAGTTAACAGAATGGGCAGTGATGGAGTACCTGAGGTGAGAAGGCTGTGACTGGGGACCGAGGAAAGAAGGACAAAAGGGCTTCAGTAGGAGGATGGTTGGGGGGAATGGGAGTACCACGGAGAATCAGGAATGATCAGGAGGAGACAAGGTGCTCTGAAATAGGTTATTGAGGAAAAGAGGGTAGTTCTGGAGTGAAAAGAGTAGCGAGAGTTTGAGAGGAGCTTGTGTAAGAGTTGTGGTGTTGAGACTGTAGTGGAAGTTAGACTTGATCCTTGAGGCAGCAAGGATGACAACATGTGGCTCTGTCTACATTAGGATGTGCTGAAGGTTTTGTAATCAAAGAGTGGGAAATAACATAGAGCATCTTCTTCCTTAGGTGCTTCTTCCCAGGAACCTGTTTTGTAGTAGGGAAATACACTTTCCATAGCCCCTCTGATATTACGTAGGATGACTCCTCCCCAGGACCCCTGCCCCGGACTTCCTTGGTCCCTATCTCAACCACTTCCTGCTTTTGCTACTTAAAATATATTACTACTCACAGCAAGTTCCGGTGTTAATAATACAGCTGAACATACTATTCTCTTCATTTCATGAGTATAAGCTTCATGTCTTTACACAGAGCATGGCAGTTGTTAGACAAGTATTGCACATTTATTGTGAGTGGGACATTTACTGCAAATAGATTCAATTCATAAAGAAGTCAATAGGCAAGAGATACGCAAGCCAAAAAAAGCAAAGCTTCCTTCTATAACAACCATGGAGAGTGGCGAGAATGAAGCATCTAAAATTAAACTATTTGGTTCCAGACTCCCACTAAGTAGTACCTGGCTCTGTGCAGTCAACAGGCTGGACTCCAGCCCACAGCTCTGCAGCCAGGTCTGCTCTTAAGGTCTAGCAGTGAGTGCCTTGTACACACAGGGCAGGAGACAGAGGAGATTTCATCATGTTTTTCATTTTGTTTTTTGGTTCTGTCCCTTCTTTCCATACCCACGCCCATACCCTCAGCACATGCAGCATCTTCCCTGCCCCATGATTCTGGGTGCATGCTGAGCAACCAGGCACCTTCCTCCCTAAATTTGTTCCTTTAGTACTTATTCATTGATTCACACAGGGCTGTGTTGACTTATACCACTAAGGATCTGGTTTCGCCTCCTTTTTCACACCACAATTCATTTGCAGCTTTCCTTCTTTCCTCATGTACAGTAGAGTCCTGATGCTTTCAGTTTTTATATTTAACTGTCTTTTCTCTTGGGACACCACTTCTAAACCTTTTCCATACCAGCATAAAGGTTCTGAGGGAAAGACAAAGTAATGACCACACCCTTCCTGCCTTTCTTACCCGTTTTCTTTTTCCTCAGCCATGCACACAATTTCCAGTGCCCTACTCCCAAGTTTGATAAAAACACTTCTCTTTAAGCCTGCATTTTTTTGCATTACAGCCATCACCTCAAAATGACTGAACAGAACCTAAGACCTAGTGCTAGCTGAAGCACAGCAATTCCACATTTCCAGGCTGACAGCACTGTTTTCTGCTCAGAGGAAAGCATTTGTCAACACTTTATTTCATAACCACATGCACAGGTCACATAGTTTATAATAAACTAAAGATATTGCATAGCTTTTCTACGTGCAACAGAATTCTGTTGAGAATTGAGATGTCAGGAATAATTTATAGTCTTCTCTTTTTGAACCCCTCAGTAGACATAAATAAATATCAGACATCCTGCACAATCTTCTTCCTATTAAATACTGTTTATTAACATCTGTTAAAATTAATATTTTTTGTATCCTCTCACCATTAATCATTTTAAAATGTGCTGTGTTTGTTGTTAGTGCAGAATGACAGGCAGTAGAGACCCTTCCCCTCTTGCTTTAATCTCTAGTAAATTACATTATGGTGGCATCCTTTGGGACTGCAGAATTTTGGATACATCAGCATTTCCTTTTACCAATACCCATTTTCATCCCTAAAATTACACGCTGCAATGGCTTGACACTCTGCACATGACATCTTAGGTCATGCATTTGATTCTCAAATATTTTAAATGTGTCTGTCCTTAACTTACAGAACAGGAAAAAAAAAAAAAAAAAAAAAAGGAAAGAAAGAAAAACCACAGCCTATTGCAGTGTAAGATTTGAGCCCTGCAGAATTCTACATAAGAAGGTCTGTGCAAGCATGTCTAGATGGAAGAATTAAGGCCTGTGTTTCAAATAATATCACTAAAACCAACAGACTAATAGAAACTTCAATCATTAGGAATTCCAGAAGGAGTCAACCTTAAGCTAACATATGCAGTTTCTCAACATAAACCCACAACGAGGCATATGCTCACCACAACTGAAAAATGTATTCATATTCAGTACTGCTCCCCAGAGCCTTTCTCAGGTCACACAGTGCCTGCTGCAACTCTTGAGAGCTCAGTGAGGATCTGTCCTCCAAGACCAAGTACACACACCAAAGCTGTACTGAGTTTGTGGGTAGCAAAATACACTGCAAACAGCAGCCTTGCAACAGTGAGCCTTTTTCAGCTGAAAATTAACGTGGTCTACAGATAGCATTTAAATGTGCAAATATTTTATTACATATTACTACGTAATTCTACGTACTTCTCTCACAAGGAGCTCCAGGCCTGTGTTTGCCTGGCACATGCAGACCAGCAAATAGCGATCTGAGGTTGCAGAGCAATATGGATACAATTCCATATTACTTGAGGAATAGTTTATGACTGAGTAATTAAAGGCCATATTGCAATGCATATGCTCCCCTGAGTGAAGCAAGTGCTGTTGACAGTGTTCATGTCTCCAAACAGAAGGAGATTGAGGAGATGCAGAAGGGTTTGTTTTTCAGTCTTGTAACATGCCCAGAAGCTATCGTGTTTACTTTTGTGCTTTCAGAAGATTCTAGAGATATTGTATTGCCTGCAACACCTAACCTGCAGCCACTTCAGATGGCTTCTTCACTGCTGTTGGGAGAGGAAAAATGGAAATACATTATGTAAACCCATAGTATAGTTGCTGGCCTGAAGAGACCTTCCGTTCCCATCAGACTCTATAGAAACTGAGGATGCTCTATACATCACAGACTCAGGAGTTCTAGGAAAAAACTTAAATTCTTGGACATAGAACAGGGCCCAATAAAGTTGGCTAATACAAAAGGGGTAAAAAACCCACAAAACCCTGGACAAACATATTCTCTTTATAATCCCAAACAGCTCCTTTCTGCAAGCTACCCAACTACCACGAGCTAGAGGATCACAGCCACTTACAGCGATGCTTTGACAAATACAGTAACAAACAAAGCTTCTACTAGTGACTCCAATGCCACTTACAGTATATTCATTTTTTCTGACTGATTGTGACTTTTTTTACATCTCATTCCCACATTTTATTGAAATTACTCTGGATAGCAAAATAATATTTCTTTTAAGGAAAACCACCTAATGCAAGCAAGGCCAGAGACGGAATGAATGTACTCTGGATCAGCAACTAAGATTTGAGATCATCCCCCACCAGAATATAAAAAGTGAAACCGGGGAAACAAAAGGCAACTGCATTTTCTACACCAGTGTATAAATCTATAGTAACCCAATTAACTTTACTATAATTATTTTTTCATGGAGGCTAAGCAGATACTCCAGAGGCAAGAAAGAGCATGAAAATCCATCTCAGAGAGAGGTTTGAGAAGACTTTTGCTAAGAAGCCAACAGTTTATTAGCCAAGATCTGGAGACAGGCAGGACATGGATGTGAATGAAAGGGACATTCACGGTGCCAGTAATTAATTTTAACAAAAACTGCAGGGGAAACAAAATTTTTTTTGTCAGAACTTGTTAGATGTCCCTGTAAAGTTTAGCATTTAATACCTTTGGGGCCCAAAGCACCTTGCGCTGACTACTGCTGGAGGCAGGAGGTACCACGGGTCTGAGCCAGCACCATGGTTCAGTGGCTGACATCAAGCCCGCAGCAAAGGTGTTATTCTTCTTGAAGACTTTCTTTAAAACATTATATAGAATTGCTCTACCTCCCTCCATGCTAACCCCACCGACCGCCTTCTCCCCATCCCCAATCAGTGGGGGAATACACTCATTATCCTGCTTTCAGGCAAAAAGGGAGCACGAAGGCTGTGTGTGGATGCCTGTCAATCACTCTGCCTGTCTGTCAGACCCCATTCTTCTCATTGCCCTCCCACAACTTTTGAAATGGTGGGCAATTCCAACTGCATTTGACAGAAGATAGTAAGTCCCAGTCATTTGGGACACGGGCATTACATCTCCCAAGTAATTTGACATCAGCTTTGTGATGCAGAACAAGGGTGGTTTCAAACACCAGCATCTCTCAGTGCCTCTGAATTCCTCCAGCTGACAAAAGAGGTACCTACAGTGCACTACCAGGTCCGGTAACTCTAAGGACATGGCTGCCTTCCCACCAACATGTCCTCTGGATTTGTGGTTAGTAAGGAACTGAGGCAGATGCTCCTGTTCCTTCTTGATGGGAAAAAATCCAGCAACAATCAGAACAAAGGGACACACACTCAGTTAATTGTAATGAGAAAATGAAGATTTTTTCATGCCTTTCCAAAGGGATCCATAATTCACTGCCATCACACCTGTCACCAAAGTTCTCTCTGATTTAAGACTACGCTTTCATTTCCATTAGCATGGCACATCTAGAAAGGTTTATTGCTTAACTAAACTGAATTCAGCATAAAAAAAATCAGGTCCAGATAGAGTAAATTTTCTACAATATTTTATGATCTGGACAATTTGCTTTTGAGAGCAGAATACATAAATTAGAGGTGCAGGCACAGAACATTACTGTCCATGTCCAGAAATGTCTATCATCTGGCAGGAAACGAAGTAAATAATTAAAAAAGCAATTAAAAAAATAACAAAAAGCCATATGAACTGCTGCAAATAAGATTTGCAGGATATATTTCCAGTCTCGTAGAATCAGGCCATTAGAGCATGCCTACTTAGGGAAATTGATTGGCATAATGACAGTGTAATTTAACAGAATAATGTATTCTCCCTCCTGCCCTTAACTATCCCAGTTTACGTACTCCATGTGGATATGATTCCAGATTAAACTGATTTTATTAAACAATAGCTTTATTAAAAATAAAATACTATTAATCTATCAGTCAGTTTCCTCAAGTGGAAAAGCTTTTAAGAACCTTTATGAGATCACCAGCTTAAATAAAATGAAACAAATGGCTTCCTCAGCTCTAAGTACAGAGGTTTTGTCCCATATAACACCACATTCCTAAGTGCTGGGTGTGCAAGCAGCTGAGATGGGCGGAGTTGGGCTTTGAGTGGTAGTATAACCACTAAGAACATGGCATGTAAAAAGTCTACGTTTCATTTTAATACAAGTCAATTTCTAAAAACTCACCCTTTGGTAGCAATCCTTGAAAGTCTAACATGACAACAAAGAATCACTGGGGACACAAGGAACGGGTAGCTGGTGTCAGTCGTAGCAATATGAGTGTAAAAGAACTGCAATTTTTGCATAGTATAACGGGACTCTGTGCCATTTACCTTCTGTGTCAAATATTTATATGGTAACTCTGTCTTTCTGTAGTCTGGTAGGGTGGTCCATGATAAGCAGGAGGAGCAGTAACCAAAAAGTTAGCAAACCTACACAGAAATGCTAGGGCTGGACCTTACTGTGAAGAAGGTCTGGATATAACCCACCTTGGTTTTAAGCATTTACCTGTAGTGCCTGTTAGACATCTAGTGCATCTGGACATCATGGGAACTACCAGGATGATTCTGCTTATCTAAGAGCTGAATTACCCTTTGAAAATAAGGTGTCACAGTTCAACTTTTTGAGGGTGATTGCATCCATCCATTGGGTGAAGGTAAGTCCTCATGCCTACACTAAAACTTCATTCTCCTTTATCTATACCGCCATAATTACATCAGCAACCCCAACACCTCCCACCCAGAACCGCAGCTATGCTCATATGAAAGTGGTCACTTATACCCTCCTAATGATGACAGCATCTACCTAGAGAATTTTACTTGCTTAATGATGCAAATAAAGAATCCTACACCTCTGCATGTAACTTGTATTTCCTTAGTATAAATTACATCTAAGTCACTTCTGGAAATAGGTCACAGACTCCCATCTTATTTCATGCATTAAAAATGTTTATGACGTGAGTTTAAAAGCATTTTTCCAAAGTCATTTATACAGAACATTGTTTTAGCATTGCTCTCTACAGCATTCTGAAAAATGAAGGCTGTCTGCTGCTCTATTGCATTTTTCCCTCCTAAGTGCAGCAGTTCCCTGCCACGTATTTTTCTGTTCCAAACCTGATCATTAGACTGGACAGGAGTTTAATAATAACTAATTGCTCATGCTATGCCTAGTATTTCCATGCGGCAGAGCTCCAGATTACCCTGTATGCAGTACATCCTTCATTTGTTTTGCTGCTTTCTGAAGCCCACTGTGACAGCAAATTGGAAATAGTTAAGCTTTTAGAGAGACATCATCTAGAATTTTGGGGGGAAAGATTAACTCTGTGAATATCGGCATGGTATGATTATATGTGCATGTATGCATGCATCTTTGTAAACCATGTATTTCTATATAATATCATATATATATGTTCAGAAATCAGGTAATTGGTGGAGTAGAATGGTCAGAAGGTCTCACTAAGAACCTGCAGCACAGGCCTAAGCCCTGCTCTGAACTTCTGCTGAGGGTTGCCTCCAAGGAAGCAAGCTATAAGTGCACACTGGCTTGCTGAGCTAAGGAATCAAAGGTGGCCAGACATCATGCCATATTCTTCTTTTACACGACACAGAAATAAGCATACTTTAATCACATTAACTTGATAGGTCTTGTGCTGATGTTGCTGCTAAGAAATTTTATGAAAGGCTTGAAAGACTGTAGAAAAGAGAAATAATTCAGTGAAGTATTTTGTGTAATTCCTTAAGGTCTCTATTAGGTTTCTGGAAAATACTATTGGCTCATTCATCTTAAATGCTATACAAATTTGCCACAGCACATGTCTCCAGAGAATTATCTTCTTCTCTTTTAACACACACGCTAACCTAGCTTTTCTGTGTTTTCCCTTCCCTCTTACCCTAGTGTCCTTTCCTGAGCTCTATTGTCCTCAGAAACCTACCATGCTACAGCTCCTGCCTTGGTGCAAGGCATGTCTGATTCAAACCCAGGATGAGGGATTTGGCATTTGATGCCAGGCATAAACCGTTCCCTCTGCACTCAGCTGGAAATCTTTCCCTCTTCCTTCATCACCCAGTCACCGGATATAAAATTGACTCCACTGGGGAAACCAACCGACATGTGCATGAAGTAATCAGATTGGATAGTCTACTCCATAAAACAGTATTCTTATTTCCTCATGTGTATTTCATAGGAGGCAACCTCAGATTTCATAGAATCACCCAACTTATGTCTCTCTCAAGGCAAGAATAGGGAATTCAGCAGTATTATCCTTCACTGCAGCGTGCATCCCTGTTTAATATGCCTCTACTCATTTACTAATACTTTTTCAGCTATCAAAGGATCTGAAGTAGCTAGTGAGGTAGAGAACATAATGGTTTTTCTGCATGGAGGACACCCTGTCTGCTCATTAACTCTATGCCAAAGTGACCCAACAAATTGCTCCACCAGTTCCCACTGCAGCTTGAGTCTAACTACACCTTATTATGCAGCCCTCAGATTCGTATTAAAAGCAAAGGGCTTAATCTGAGTGATTATACATTTACTTCCTAGCCCAACAGATGCATTGGTATTGGTTTCTGTTTGTTTGTAAAGCAATACTGTGCTAGCTGCCAACTCATTAAAATGTTACAGGCTTCAATCATAATTTTTAAGAGCATTTCTTTGTTTACATTTTGTTGTCCCCAAGGTGATTAGCTCTTTTGCTAGAAGGTTACTTTATTCTGCTGCAAGGTTCTGGAATGAACTTCAGATAGGATTAGAAATTCCTCTCTAGCCAACAGCAGCACTTGTGAGCGTTGCTTTTATGCAAGCGTATGACAGCATTCAAGCTTTGGCACTGGTGCTGATAGTCCCTCTGCACCCTCTTGTCATGTACTCCTATTTGAAAAGTTTCATCAGACTTCATTCACTGGCCATAAAAAATAAAACGCTAAGCCGTTCACTGCCACCTCAGCTCAATAACTGAAGAGTTCTGGGGAGTAAATCCAAAAGATCTGCAGCTTTGCATAGTGTCTTTAAACCACCATTAACTTAAAGAATATGACAAGGTAGCATAGAGAAAATTAAAAATTAATACATAATTGTTTCTTTGTGTTTCATTTTTAAATCAGAGCTGAGAGATTAAAAAGCTAGTCCAAATCCACTGGTATGCCTAGAATCACTGATTCCTGAGGCTTTTGTACAGTCACCACTTTATATTCTGTCCGTACTCCATATGAATAAATGTGTTTAGAGCCCTAAACTAAGCTGCAATTCAGTTTGTATAGGCACACAAAAATACATTTGCTCATCTAAACTATTATTCACCCTAAAAATGAAGTCAGAGCCCTGTTACACTCTGAGGTGAGTAAACTTGAGCTGGAAATCTCAGGAGAGAAGATATTCTTGTATTTTGTGCTTCCAGTTGTTTGGAAATAACCCAAGAGCAGATATATAGGAAGTCAAATATAATGAGGAGAAGTCAGCCAAGCTCTCTCAAAGGCTCAAAAAGAATTGAACTTACTTTCTAGATGAGGGCTTTTATTTCATGTTCAGTATTGGTATGTTTTGAGATATTTTGTCCTGAAACTCAGTATGCATAGGTGCTTCATCAACACACACTTAAAGCACTATCACATGGATATATTTATGATCCTTTGAACTAATACTCTGATGTTTTTTTCTCCTCAAATCTGTATAGACCCCATGAAAAATCTGAATGTATTTCAGATGCCATGTTAGACATTGAAGTGTATATGAACCTTGTACTGAAGGTATTACTGCTTTAATAATCCTAAAATGTGAATTAGAAATTGAGCAAGCAAGAATCACAAATAATTCTTGAGCTATAACATTCTAAATAACTTTGAGTATCCTTTCATCTCACCATGAATACATAAATGCTTAGTACATACATGCCTCTAATTCCTCCTACACATTGCAGATTCCTAGCCTGGGCCACATTTGCAAGTCCAGAGCATTTTTATAGCCTAGTTCCTGAAACACAGTTGATTCAACTTAAAAAAAAAAATTTAAAAAAAAATTAAAAATGGTATAAACAGAAGTAAACCAATAATGACAATATTCGTTTGAGATAAAATTTTGTGATGAATATTGCACCAAGGCATGTTACAACATTATTGTAAAAATAATCAACAAACCTTCTATTTTCTGATTTAACAAGACCACTTATGATCTGTAATCATATATATTATCCATATATATATTCTCAACAGAACCTGGATTCTATTATTCTGCAGCAAAACATTTCACCTAAAGTGCTTCCCTGTACCTTTCACTTCTTTCATAATTTAAAACTCCAGGTTTGGAAGATTTCCTGTAACGTGTATTCCCCTGGCTCCTGACTAAACTGAACTATGTTAGCCTGGGGAGGCCCTCTTTTACAGGCAATGACAATGAATTTACATGAAACCTTCCAGGCAGAAAAATGCCATGCATTACAAAGAGTTTAGGAATCACCTCAATTATTATTACACTGTAGCCATATCAGTAGAAAGCAATCTTTTCATCTTTTCCTTAGAGAAGTGTTTTATTTTGAAGGGGATAAACACAATGTTTACTCTGAAAGAAATACATCCAATATTTTAGATTGAGCCACTTAATTAAATTATACTGAACAGCAGAAAGGAACCATATCTTGAAGTGATTTAATCTAAAAGGACTTATATTAAATTAACAAAAGCCGGGACCTTGAGGTCCTTCTTTAGTTTTCAAACAAATGTTTAAAATTGCAGTGGAGATGAGCCTATTTAAACACAGGTAAACAAAATCACAGTCTGAATGGTTTGAACCAGACATGAAATAAAACAGACAAGATCCTCAGCTGGTGGATAACTCCACTGCTTTTAGCTAATGTTTTTTGATTTATACCAAGCAATCTCCTCTCTCTTTGTTTTGTTTCTCCTCTTTCTACTAATCCCCTGCAGATACAGGAAAAACATGAATTGAATTTTAATCTACAGGAATTTTGCCTCAGAGAAAAGCAAGGAAGATTTCAATGTCCACCCCACGGAGAAGGTAGGCACAGATCTGGGATAGAGTTAGGGACTGCAATGATCAGCAACACATTGCCTAACATTGACTTACATGATAGAATTCACAGTCCTATACACAATCAATGAGTAGAGAGAGAAAAGCACCTCAGAATTAAATCCTCAAAAACAAAGTATGAAGTAATCCAAGTTAGCTAACAGAGAAACATTGAACTAAGGCACAGGCCCTCAATCCCAACCATCTCTGAGGCATGATTTCCATAAGATGAACTTTAGTGAGACAGCTGAGCCAACTTCAGATTTAATTGCCAACTGTTCCCATGAATGAGGGTCCTACCCCTCCTCCCCTTCCTCTTCTCACCCTTCTTCCAGTTTTGACAATTACCTGGTCCCCTAGTGATCAGCTGAACTCAGTAAAATACTCATTTTATTTCTGTTAGTTTTCTGCCAAATTCAATGAAATGAATCAACGTTCTGACAAACTCCAGAACTAGTAGTGCAAGGTACAGGTCAGGAGTGTGCACATAGGGAAGGAGAGGGGAGAAAAAGCAGGATGACCCCTTTTACAGCACCAAATTATTAGATCAACCCTACTTGGCTCATTTTTTTCTGAACTTCAGGAAGAAACCTTCCTTTGCTCAAGATTCAAAGCCTTGAACTCTCAAGTCCACAGAGTGGGGTGAAAGTGGGTGTATGGCTAGTTCTGTTACACATTTTGACCAGTGACTTTCACTGTGTATTTTATTCAGACCCCAAACTTCAGACAGCTCTAGGATTAGGCAGCTGCTTGGTAAGATCCTGAGGACTGCAATTTTGGACTTTAATTTTTTAATCCTAAGAGCAGTATTTGAGCAAGACATAGTGTCATAGTCCGTAAAAGTTACAACTTTATTGCAATGACAATAATACTGGACATTGTATTTAATCTAATTGTGTTTCTGAGGCCTTTAGCCAGCCACCACTCTAAGACCACAGTGCCTCAGTGAACTGGGATGCAACATCCCTCCAGGCAGGTCCATTGCAGCCCACCATAAGCAGAGCAGCTTGGTTCCAGCTCCATCAGATTCTGATGGTTCAGACAGCACAGCACTAATGACTCTTTCACGTCACCTACACAAGGGTAATAAAAGAGGCAATACCAACGTAATGAGCAAGATACAGGAACAGTTACAGACCTCCTTCAGTTACACTTCTAAACAGGAAAGGGAGCTGCAGAAAAGGCAGAAATCAAGTTAGGATGATGATGCAGGAAGCATCAGTACTAAAGTCTCCTAACAGCCACAATCTATATTGAGTAAATTACTGGCTGAGCGTAGAACAGAGCTATCAACTGAGGAAGGCCAAGACAACCCTGTATGACTGTGTGTTTCTTAAGACATATTTGATTCAGTCTGTTGCTCTGCAAAGGGAAAAAGCCACTGTCCAGAGGTATCACTGTTAGTCTTGGGATGAACACTTAGCATTTACAAAATCTCTAAATAACTTTATCTGATTCAAAGAACTCCCACTGGCCACCTGCCCTGTTGGGAGTACTTCATTGCTGGTATCTTCTTGCCTAGGGAAATAAACCTGGTATTGGTCCTTGTGTATGTATCTTTACACACTATGTGTGGTGGTGAGTTGGTACAGGAACCTCAGCACCTGTGTACAGGATGTGTAAGTAAGCAAATGTGTAAAAGCCTGAATAATATGCTGAAATACCCATTGAGAAAAATGCCCTGAGAATCCCTATTTCAGATCAAGGGCATGACACCTAATAATAATGCAAGTTAGTCCCAAATGAGGATATTGTCTATTGCCCAGCATTCTTAACTTGAGGTATTTTTTATTACTGCATTCTCATAAACTTCCTCATTAAAAATTGGAACACAATTTTGAAACGAAGTATGATAAAACTGCAGAGAAACACCCACCTGGATTCCAGGCATGAGCAGCTGCATTAGCCATCTGCACATACCATATGTTTAGTGCTTGATTTAGGGTGAATTAACAGGGATTGGAGATAGACTGAATATCTACAGTGCAGTTACAAAACTGCTTTCCTTCACACTTTCTTACATTTAAATCTCCCTTTTATTTTCCTGTGATGTAATTTTTTTCTCTCTTGTCTACTGGTAGCAATCAGTGCATATGAACAACAATGTTATCCAGTCCCAGCCTGGTGTAGATTAAACACTGACTCCTGTTTCAGACAATCGATAAGTTTAGTTATTTTGAGACACCCCATTTAGTCCGATGCTTTAGTCCTCTCCTACCTCTAAACAGAAAGATTGTATAAAAAATGTAGAAGAAATTGTTAATGAAATCAAGTGTGGCACAGAATCATAGAATTCTGATTCCACACTTTGGCTTCAAGCCACGCTTAACTTTACATGCTGTGAATAGTCCTAAGCCAGTTTTCATAGCGCTGCAACTCTACTATCTGGTTCCAGAATGTAAGCTCAGGTTCACCCAAGAGTTTGCAAGCCACATGTCAAAGTTGGCTCAAATTTCCCATGAATGCAGATCAAAAGCTTCAAGGACCTGAAAGCACGTTTTAAAAAACAACTCTGTGGATCCAATGGAATTTTAGTTTGCATGTGGAGATTTGTTTAAATCCCAAGCACATTCAGAAATGCTGGAATATGAACCTATGTGAACAGAAGCCAATAAATTCCCTGTTAGCTTTGGATTCTCTCTCTCACACCAAATATCAACATGCTTTATTTCTTCCACCAGCCAGGATTGTAGCTTGTTAGCAGCATCCTGAGCCCAAGAGATTTTCAAGGGCTCTAGCTGAAACTGCTGCATTTCTTACTCTGCTTGCAAACTGACAGCATATTGTGAACACCTCCAGAAACAAAATAGTAATAATTATATTATTGGCATTAATAATCCAGCTACAAAACATCTAAAACCTAGTATCTACAGTATCTGCAGCACCTATTAATAGTTTTGCAAACTCATAGAACATCCATAAAATGCATAAAATTTTAAATCATTTTAATTCTTGCTTAGTTGCCTAGTATAAACCCAAAGCAATTAAATTAAATACAATGAGGATAGACTAGACAGAGTAAAGAGTGTTTAGTAACCATGTCTTTTCAAGATGTTGTTAACAAGCTACAGCTGTGGCTTTGGAGGAGAAACGGCTTGAAGATTTGAAAAAGAAAGCTATTTGGTACACAATAAAGAGACTAAAAGCATGTGTATAGGGGTGTCTAGAGATACGGTATTTTGAAAAGTTTTAGAATGTAAATGTCAGAAAGCTTTCTTGCCAGGATTTTTATCAAAAGTAGGTATCAGCAACATAGGTGTGTGTTCAGAGATAAGTGTGTGTTAATTCTAGCCATGTGTGCAATTTTCTCTGTGTGTGAGAGTGAATCCAGTCCATAACACCTGTGCCTGAAATCTCTTTAGTAATTCTTATAAGATTTCTTGCTCTTTGTGGCATGATCTTTGGAAATCTCACAACAAAAAAAGATTTTCAAGATTTTCACCATCCTGAAGAGAAGAAATAGTGCAGTATCAGCTGGTTTTGCTTGATTGTAATATTAAAAAATGAAACTTGAAAAATTATTATATTTTCCAGATTCTTTTAAACCCAGAAGCGTTAATAGGTGAGTTTATATCTGGAGATATTATCATCCTACAAGAAATCAGAACTTTCTGATCAAAAGTATCATTTTCATTGTGAAAATGACACTACACTGACAGAATCTGCTTAAATGCTTTCATTCATTCACAAAGAAAAACTTAACTCCACATTGGTATGACTTCAAAAAAATGCAAAATTCAGAAAGATGTCCCCTTGGGGGAAAAATTAAATTGGGTACTTGTGTCCATGTTGCTCTATCATTACATCTTAGCTGATCAGAGCGTGGGTTTAAATCAAAAGGATCTACACAGGTTCCCTCACACGTCACATTTTCCTAGGTGCAGCATGTTAAATCTGGATTATAAAAACTTCCGTCTCAACAGGACAACTCAGTCTGCATGCCAAAGAGTGATACTTTTCAACAGTCTTTAAAAGCCTCATCGCTCTCTCAAAAGAAAATGTTAATTTTGTTAGCCTGTACAGCTCAGTAATACCGAATGGACTCATTATCATTTGTTTGCCAATCATTACCTTGTCAGTCCCTTACACTTCATTGAACTTTGCCATGAGCACAAAGAACACAAGCTTCCATCCCTCATCTGATCCCAGAACATCCTAAACATCCTCTCTCTGGATGCCTGCACAAGTATTTAATGTCAAGACCAATGCATTTCTCATTATCACATTAGAATCAACAAGTTGACAAGCAGCTGCAGGTGATGACTGCTACTGAGCTGAACTGTTTCACAGCTCGGCTCTTGGCACTGCTTTTGCTGCATGGGCTTTCAGCAACTGGTAATGGCTGATTGCCATGTTTAGAAGGCTCAGTTTGTTCTTTCACATGTATTTGGGACTCCAGCCAAGATTTTGAAAGGTAAAATCCTAAAAAGAGTTAGGCAACCATTTCCATATGCAAGGGCCTAGCAAATGCTTTAAAATCTAACTGATTCTGTTGATTACTAGATATGGCTATAGCCACCTTACTTTTTAAGATCCTAATGTTTCAAATCCTGGCTAGCTTCATGATGTACAGCATTACCATACAGTCTTCCAGCCATGATATTAGACACTGCAGTCTGTGTCATGTGCAAGACAGAGACCATGCCATCCTGGACATAGAAGGTACACGTGTGCGCTACAGCTCTTTCTTTGGCAGGAGTGGGTTGGGGAAGCACTTAAGAACAGAGAGCCAGAGACATGAACAGCATAAGTGTCTGCACCCAAACTGTCACCCTAAAAACCACATTCAGCTGACAAAATAGACCCCCAGCCATCTGCCTGGACTCATAACTTTGTGCAGACCAGCAAGCCTGTAGAGCTCAGCAGCTAACTTAATGGTCTAATCCTGGTTTGATTCAGATGACAGTCATCTCCCTATTTAAGTCCCTTTGATAAGTGATCATAGAATCATAGAATGCTTTGGGTTGGAAGGGACCTTGAGAGATCATCTAACCCAACCCCCCCTGCAGTGGGCAGGGATTGAACCCGTGACCTTGGCATTATTAGCACCACGCTCTAACCAACTGACCTGACCAAGGATGCCCTAGCAGATATTTTCAGAGCACATCTCCTCCACGCAAAAAGAAATCAATATCACCAAATGGCAATAGTGTAAAGGAAAGTAGAGTATATATAGAGAGTATATATATATAAAAAAATATATATCTATATATAAATAGTGTAAAGGAAAGTAGAGTACTTTCCTTTAAAATGCCATAGAGAAGGATACACCACTTGTTGCTTTCATATAAGCTCTTACTTGCTCCTGTGCTCATCTTGGCAGTGCGAAGCAAGGGTTTAATAAGCTTCTCTGCCTAAAGAGGTAAGAATCTACATTTCATACTGTCCAGGCAATTACCGCTTCCCAGGAAAGCACACAAACTGTCAGTTCTAAACATTTATGAATGGAAATGCAGATCCTATTGCATACGTGTAGTGAGCTGAAAATGAAAATTTACAGGATCAGAGAAAGAGGAAGCAATGGCAAGTAAGGGTTTGACTTTGCAACGCAGAGTTTATGTCATTTAGTCAGGACTGGCATATCACAGCTTCTGCTGCTATAGTTTAGCAATCAGCTCTTTAATGTAAAATGCAGAAACCACTCAGGAGAGAGAGAGACAAGAGTCCAAGACAATTTCGGCAGTGAGCCCCAGGACTGAATCACACTTCTTCTTACACACACCATCCTTCTCTAAGCCAGTACTGATGTCTTTCTGTAAGTAAACTAGATGTGTTCATGACCATCACCTGGCCCTGACGTCAGGTGGCATGGAACAGCCCACATCCATGCCTCCAAACTTTCCTAACTTCCAAAACAAGACAGCCACATGCAAACTGCCAGCTGGGAAAGGTCCCTGACCTGCACTAGCTCCCAAACCAGGGGAACTGTTTGGAAAGACAGGAGGCCAAAGCCACACAGTTTCCCATTTAGAGGATTTAATTTTAACTGATTTTCCAACACCTGTCACCATTCCCCAGAGCTGTTTAATTCACTTACACAGAACATGCAGCTTGATTCCTTTTTGCCAGCAGCATAGTTTCCACACAACAAGGTGCCCCTATGCTTCTTTAGTCTACAGCCTGGCCATCACAGACCTCTCCACAAGGAGGAGATTTGTGGGTCAGAGCCTCCTGGATGCAGGAGGGGACAGGCCTGGACTCTCCAGTCTCCAGAGTGTCCTAGTCCCAAGGCTGTTAGGCAAAGTCAAATGCCTCATCAGACCTAGTTTTAACATGATGGTATGGCCTGCATTGTGCAGGACACTGGACCAGATGACCCCAGAGTTCCCTTCCAACCTAGATTACTCTGTGATGGTATGATACAGCTACATTTTCTCAGAGTTACCTATAAGTTAGTTTTATATGTGCTTAGATATTATCCAGTGGATTGGAGTCCTTTATCAGCCTCTCCAAAGATACTGCATCCCCCACCCCCAGAAATCCTCCTTCACAAGAGCATTCAATGAACAACCGGATTCCTGGAATGAGACAGCTGGGCACAACCTGTGCCATGGGGTAAACACAGATGCACAGGTCTGGGGCCAAACAAGGATGTCTACTGCAAGTCTACACTCCCATGGGCTCGGATGGTCACTGCTCAGATTTTTCTGAAGGTACTTTATATAAAACTTTATATAAAACTGAATTCCATTTAATGTCCTGTACTGAATCCTGGTTTTGTGTCTAAATGTTTGATCAAAATTACTGGAACTCTTCTATAAAATCAGGTTTTGTTAAGCCTTGTGAAGGGAAGGCTAAAAGAGGAATCTAGTTGCAGTTACGTATGACCTGAAAGAATGCTACAGAGAAGAGACCCAGACTTCCACAATGGTGCACAGCCAAAGGATCACAGGCTGCAACAAGGGAAATTCTGATTATACATAGGAAAATATTCTTTACTATGTGAGTGGCTAAGCCACTGGAATGGGATGCGCAGAGAGACTGCGGACCTCCCATTCCTGAAGATTTTCAAACCTCTACTGGACCAGGCCCTGAGCATCCTGATACAGATTTAAAGTCAGCCCTGCCTGAGAGAAGAGTGAACTTCATGACCTTGAGAGGATTCTTCCAAACCAAATTGTTCTGTTATTCTATGGTATTTGGAGCACAAGTCTTATGAGGAGGGGCTGAGGGAACTGGGATTGTTTAGTCTGGAGAAGAGGAGCTGAGGGGAGACCTTATCACTCTCTACAACTACCTGAAAGGAGGTTGTAGCGAGGTGGGTGTTGGTCTCTTCTCCCAAGCAGAAAACGATAAGACAAGAGGAAATGGGCTCAAGCTGCACCAGGGGAGGTTTAGATTGGATATTAGGAAAAATTTCTTCACAAAAAGGGTAGTCAAGCATTGGAACAGGCTGCCCAGAGAGGTGGTGGAGTCATCATCCCTGAAAGAGTTCAAAAAACGGGTAGACGTGGCACTTTGGGACATGGTTTAGTGGGCATGGGGGTTTTGGGTTGATGATTGGAATTATGATCTTAGAGGTCCTTTCTAATCTTAATGATTCCTAGTTTTTACTTTCATTATAAATGATCCAGCCACCAAGCCAGGAGGCGTGGGATTGCTACTCTACCCTTAACTGGTTTAGTGGTGGACCTGGTAATGTTGGGTTAATGGTTGGACTGGATGATCTTAAAGATCTTTTCCAACCTAAACGATGCTATGATTCTATTTTCTACACAGGCACTGAAAAGAAAGGGTCAATAGGACTTGGTTACATTCAGACAACATAAAAGTCTTGCAGAAATCCACTTCTTTGTCATCATCCATATTCTGCACTTATAGCTGAACCTTTTTACATTGATCAAAATTCTTCTATCAATTAAATCAATTTATTAAAATCAAGAGGAACGTAAATTGGATTCTCCTTACGAGAGAATTTACCATTCATTATTTATTGCCCAGTATTAAAAGTAGTAACTCTGTTTCAAAACCAGGATTCATTAGTGACAGAAAATATAAAAACAAAGACTCTGGCTTAAGAAAAACATGAACAATCACATTTATTCTTCTCAGCTCAAGCTATCATTTAATAAATAGTTGCTTAATAGTCTTTTTTTCTGGTAGGATCTGCAATTTATTTAAGTAAATTACGATTCCTGGGAAATCTGTACATTCAAGCCAAAGTTATAATGATGTAAGCATTGTCAGAGCCACACCTCAATTAATGAAACAACTTGGAATAACTTAACATTAAATTGGACATCAGTTCCATGTTCAAGAATGTGAACAAGAAGTCTGTAGACTGGTTAATGTTGTAAATCTGTGGCTCAGCCACTTATGAACTTGTTTCTCATGTCAGCACACCCTTCTTTCTCTGAGTCAATAAATTTTTATGTCATGTAATTTTTCACTTAATTTTTTTCCAGTTTTCTCACATTTGTTACTCATTTTCTCATATTTTCTGAAATATTTATTTTGTCCCTTTGTTTTCTAGACAGATTGTTTAACATTTTGCATTATTTCTACCTTTCTGCTTTTTATTCCATACGCACTTCATTTGTCTTACTTACCCAGCACATCCCTATTTTTTCTGCTGAGGAAGCACTTATCTACCACAAGTAGGAAAGTACAAAAAAGTAAACAGCTCTTCTAATTAGTTGGACAGAACTTTTGTTTTTTTCTTGAGAAAGGAAAACTTTAACGATTACTTTTGCAAGAATAATATGCTTCTTCTTGACAAAAAACAGCTCAAGGCTTTTACATACTAGACACATTACAACAATGTAGGAATTGTTTCCATAGGATTCAGTGTTTTCAGAAATGGAAGATATTAGTGGTGCATCTAGGTAACGTTTTTCTGAAGAGTTCATTTTTAAATGTGGCAGAGGAATTAAAAGAATGTGTTGTTTATGAGGGAGGGAACACATAAGGAATTTCACTTTCAGACCCATCTAAAATGAAGTCAGGTTTTTGACATATTTGCCCTTACCAAAGCTTTGACATTAATCTTTAATATCACAAATATTTTCTACTGTGCTGATTCAGAGCTTGTATATTGCCATTAATTTGTGTGGACTTCATCACACATGCTTTGACAGCAGACCACAATTAAATGCTCATTGGCTCATTAAGCCATCGCAGCCAGCAGTGTCTGCCAAGCTTAATGAAGCTATTGTGAAAATCTCGAGCGATGTCACAGTGAAGGGAATATTCTACATAAAAATGTCCATATCTGATTACCACTCTGTGGAAGTCAGTTATTATGTTGCAGCCTACAGGCTAAGGCTTTTTTTTTTTTTTTTTTAAACACACACTTCTTTGGAAACTGCTGCCATGAGTTTGTTTTGCAGACCCTGTGAGAAATCAGTGTTATTGATTCTAAGGTTAATAGCCCACGGGTATAAAAAAAACCACAGCTTTACATTTTGCTTCCCAAATGTTTAAATGCCAATTTTATACATGTATTTATATTTCTGAAGAAATCTCTTTGAGGAAATATCTTTTCCATGACAGTATTTTTAAAAAGGCTGTACACCACTATGGACAATGAACCCTAGTATTTTAGCTTCATATTCAGCCTTATCTAAAACACGACAAGTATTCCCACTACACAGCTGCATTAAAGATAAAATTCATAGTTCACGCAATAGAACACAGAAGTATGCAACAGGATGGGAATTCAGAATGGAGGGAAAATGTGTGAGGCACAGAGTGGGACTCCTAACCCCAAACGTAAATGTGTTCCATGCCAATGTCTGGCATTCACTTCAGAACCTGCAGGTCAGATGCTTTTTCATGTCAATGGGGAACTACATCTAGATTGAAATTCATCACACCTGAAGATCTAAGACCCTAAGAAATCTAAAACATATCAGTTGAATCACACCCTAGAAATGCTCATTACTCTCCATTGACCTCTAGCACAAATAAACATCTCTACTATAGATGTCTACACTTAGGCAAGAACAATTTCACTCTGAACATTGAAACACTTACTGCAATTCAAGTTTAACACTTCGGTTTCCCTGATGTTGCTTTAAATTAACCTCACACCCACACTCCTCTTTTTACTGGTAAAATTCTGGCAGAAAGTGACTAAATTAATCAGCAATAGGAACATTTTTAATATCTTGTGTCTGAAGATGATTTTATAGCTTTAGAAGCAGAAAACAAAGTAAGAGAAAGGCTTCTGCCTTCAGTAAAGCAAGGTGAACTATAAATTAAAAACTGCCGACTCTTTAAAATTCTAGGAGCACAAAATGAAGATATAAAGTACCTCCATTTACAAATTTCCTCCAAGCAGCAGGAAAATGAAGCTTGTTGTGATTTTGATAATATATAGCCACATCTTCTCAATCTGCAGTCCGACAGATGATTTTCTTTTGGGTTAAATTTTTTACAAGGTAAGAAGAATAGCTGCTGCATTTTTCACTTCTTTATATTTCAATCACCACAACCACTCTAACCAGCCAAGAGACTCCTGTTGTACGATATACTGTAAAAACTGTACATGTGGTAGAGATACATTATTCAAACTAATGTTACACAGATACATTACTTCAGGTATGACTGGGGCTCTGTTTGAATGATATACTATGTTGGCAACTATATTTACCATACTTTCACACAGAATTGTCATAAAAGTACATAAAAGCAAGTATGTACTTAGCTGTCTAAATATGAAGTGGTAATGACCTTAGAGATACCCTACAGAGATGTGAACCAAAGCACACAGCAGTTGATACGAATCACTCCAAAGTCTGCCCCAGTACACTTACTAAATGACACTTGTAAAGTGAATTGTCACTCCAGTACACTTTGGTGTCTAGGAATAATATGAGCAAAATTCTTGAATACTTTAAAATGGAAGACAGGAACACAAATATGAGATTATTATTATTTTCATGAATTGAGAGATGCACTGGATTAATTCTGCAACTGATATGCATTCTCTGCAAATTTTCCATCGAAATAATTGTGACTCTCTAGGGTGGTGCCTGACTCACTATAAACAAACAGCATTAAGATCAGAGAGACTTTTTTTCCTTAGCAAACACAAATCACAAATCTTTGGGAAAAAAAATAAAAAAATAAACAACAATGTGAAAAATTGTTCTTTTGTGGCTTGGATAATAAATCTGTGAAACATACCCTAGATAATCTCTTTTCCACAGCAGCAGCTGTACCTGCTTTGGAACAAAATATGAATTTCAGATGAAGGTTAGTGTTTTTTAGGGTTCCTTGTATATGTCACCAACATGCTATTCAATAATACAAGATTATTTGATAAAAATCAGCAGTTATCCACTGCAAGTGCCATTGCATTCATGTTTTTTAAGTACGTGGAAAATGACAGTTCAGCTTTTTTATATTTAGAGCCAGGATTGCCTGTACATATTTCTTGGAATAGAGAGGGGAGTAGAAAGCAACAGATGATGAGAAATCAGAAACACAGAGCTTGGCATTTTATGATGAGAATCTGGATCGCATCACTGGCCATTACTGTCTTTCCACTGTAAAACTCATGAGCCTTTTAACTCATGGTTGTGAAAGCCTGTTACCACACTGAGTCAATGATCCCTGCTCAGAGGCATCCTTTTGACTACTGATGGTCCATCCTCCCACCCTCCACTGCCTCTAATCATTAAAAAAAAAAAAAAAATTCCTAAATGATGATATCAAGAAAACACAGAGTCAAGAACCAGGCAGGCCATCCATTCTCAGGTAAGGCTAGAAATGAAGAGGAGACACTGCCCTACAAATTTTACTGTAAGTCAGGTAATTATGTCCCCACAGGAAAAACTAAGACACAGAGAGAACTGTTTTGCCTTATCCATCCTTGGCACATATGTAGGATGTGGAAATCTGCTCCCTCTCATTGCAGTCTCTCAGGATTAGTGGTGTCTACAGAGAACCTCAATACACAAAGACTGCTGTGCAACACTTATGGACAAGGAAAACCAGCACAGTCCTTTTCTTTTTGAAGAATCTTTGAAGAATCAGACTGGTGCCAGTTTCATTCAGCTAGGACCCTTCATCCAAAGTATTCATTCTGCATTTTGTTTTTTTAGAAAAAAATATAGTAATCTGAATCATTTGCATTCCAACCTACTTCAAAAACATTGCATGCAGAAGACAAAGCTCTTCTGAAATGCTGATAGCCCAAGCCAGCTTTCCACGACGATAGTTATTCCAAAACCTGAAATAATCAACCAAAAGGGTTAAAAAGACTGTTAGGCAACAATGCAATCCCTTCCTCATGATCTGCCTTGTCCCACCCTTCTGGGCTGGGATGGCAGGAGAAAACTTTGCTTACAGCTACAATGTGCACACGCCGACTCATGAGAGAAAGCATGCGTGGCTTAAAGCAGCTTTGTACTCCTCTGATCCCAGGCCATCTGTCTACCAGCTGTCTTCTGGTGTAAACTGGAGCATATTGAACATTTGCTGCGGGGCTTTTCACACATTTCTTTGCCTTGTCAGCAAACTTGTTTTAACAGGAGAGATTTGTCCCCCACCTTACTCCATTTCTCTCCCTTTCTTACGCATGTATGTTCCCACACAAACATCCTACCTAACAGGTAGAGGAGAGCATTACAGGACAATTACAAAAGAGACATCAGAATAATTAACCTGTTGTGTTGTATTGCTGCCCATCACCACTCTGTCTAATTATCTCACACTCTGTATCTATGTCTAGGTATGCAGATGACTGTGCAGTATTCAACACTTTACCTGGTTCCATTGTCAAAATGCTGTTGAGTATCCTTGTATTTTGGTTTTGTGGGGTTTTTTTGTTTTGCTTGCCATATTTTCTTTCCTCTGTTGTGTGACTGGATTTGGGCTAAAAAGGGCTGCCAATGCTGAGAGGTTGAGAGCATCATTCTCACCATGTATAGGGAGATGAACATTATGCAGCCACCTTTAGAGAAGAGCAGGACACTTGATTCATCTATTCTGCTCTAAAATTTGGTGTCATAGCTATTTTTTTTTTTTTTTCAACAGAGAAAACTTTGATGCAGGTACTTATAAACCTTGTCTTTATTTCTTGGTCTGCTATGACAGTTAAAAAATAAAACTGGAAAAGACCCTTTAAAATAACTGAGGTTTGCTGCACCGATAGCTCTGAAGAGTGAACCAGGACACTAAAGAGTCACCAGGAGTCCAGCAATCACTATGGGAACTGGAGTATGCGGTAGCCTGAGCCATATTGTGTACCAGCAGGAAGAGCATTATACAGTAATCCCAATTGGAGCTGACAAATGGCTCGCTGTGACAAATGTGCTCATTCAGTATTTGCTGTGGATAGCTCTTTGCTCAAAAAGGAGGGCTGTTTCTTGAGAAGCTGGAGGTGAGAAAAAGCAATTTTAAACACTGACATTTCCCAGTTCCCCAGCTTAGCGAGGATGCCAGCAAGATGCTGTGTGCTTTGACGAATGGGAGCTTCAGAGGAAAAGAAACAAGGTCCCAGGTAGTCTTCCAGTGCCTTCTCCCTCCATTTTAGTTCAGTTTAGTTGAAGCGGTCACTGTTCAGCCAAAAGATGATTTCTTAGAGCCAAAGTGACTTTTTAGCTGCCTCATTAGTGAATACGCAAATAGCTGAAGGTTGACAGCATTTGTGGATGTTAAGTCCATTGCATTTCATCCAGACTCTAAACAAACCAATGCACATTCTGGGATAGCAGATCCCTGCACGAGATTTTCAAAGGAGGTGTTACCAGCCTCCAGCCAGGGACACAGTCTCCAACTGCCAGCATCCTCCACTCGGAGGAAGCCTATTGAAGCACTGGCTCCTCAGCTCACAAAGCAGCAATTTAACAAAGGCATGAGAGAAGTTCAGTATCATGAACTTGAAGGTTTTGTCTACAGCCCTGCCTGTAAGGAGGGGATGTTCACTGCACAAGAATTCACAAACAGAGACCACATAGTTTTGTATTAGGAATCAAATATTTCCAGAAAAAATCTCCAGGGAAGGCACACAAGGTGACCTGTCCTCATCACAAGTCAAACCCAGGGGTTTGCCCCCAAGTCATGCACAGCTTTGGCGTGCCTGTGATTTTAGGTCATGGAAATGCCATGGAAGAACAAAACAACGCTTTGGTAAGGGTTGATACACGCAGTGATGCTGTGTCAGCCCCTTTAGACTACTGAAACCATGAAAAGAAGGCAGAGGCACTAAAGACAGAGGCTTTCCCCCTCTATTGAAAAATGTTCTATCTTAAGAGAAACTTGGTCTAAAGGGATTCCTAGCAAAGAGCTCTGTGAAGCAGAGAAACACTGGATAGGACGTAAGAAACACTAGGAGAAAAAGTGACCTTAAGTTTCACTGCAAGTCATTTCAGCTCTAGCACCAGAAAAGCTTTTCTCTGCCTTTTGATACCTTTGCTTCAAAGGGAAACAAATGAGAAACAGCCATTCAGAAAGGGCTCTTAGCCATGTACTCATTAGAGAATAAAATTTAGCAACTTTTCCTTGCCAGCAGTCCAACCCTAACATTACCAAACATCACTCATGCAGTTCACGCTGGGGTCATTCACAACCGTCTTGCCGCTACCAGCACCAGCATCAGACTACTAAGCATGTAGAGCCAGACTCACCGGTGGATGCCGGCTGCTTTGTACCACTCCAGTGATGCGAAGCAGCTGTAAAACAGGTTTAACAGGCCAGTTAAATTAGCTTTATTATTGCTTTGTGTTGCTGACACAGTGCAAAGCCACCAGAGCAGTCCAAGGAATCTGATCCTCTGTGTTCTTTTTGCAACAAAGTGGAAGGTGTTAATCCTGACTTTGAATCCTGTCAAAATATTTAATAAAGGCCGCTGGGAGGATCTTATACGTTGACTGCTTTAAACTGAATTCACTAACTCTTCCCTAGATACACCATTTCTGTCAGTCTCCCTCAAAACACTGGATGTTGTCCTGTGTGAGTGGCCATTGAACTTTTTGCGGTAACATACCTTCATCTATATCAACAACTTAAAAATTAAAATCTGCCCTCATTGACAACAATAATTTTTAATTTTATGGTGACACAGTAAACACAAAACCTTCCAGGCTGCCTACATCATGACACATGGTCCATTCAAGCAAGACTGCGATACATAAAATTATCAATGTGTACATTGATAATTTTACATACACGTAATGTGCGTATACTTACACATTAACCCCGGAGCAAGAAGATACTGTGACAATGCAGTTTAATTGTTTTTATTACAGACCAAGAGGCAAGAGTTCAGACTTCCTTTCAGACTCAAGATGAAGCAAACTCCTGCTCTATGAAGCTATAAATAATACAAAGTTAATAGACCTGAGGCATCAAAGGCAGCTGGATGTGGTGATAGCCATAGTGGTTTCTGTGTGTTGTCAGCCACAGAAAACTGGCCTTTCTGTAGCTCAGTGGGACACCTTGGCTCAATCAGATGTTCAACTTTCTGAACTCTAAACAAAGGTTTGAAAAGAGTCCTCTATCCAAAGAATCCTGTTAAAATGGATGAGCTGCAGATTTAAATACTGAAGTGTGGAGATCATTATCATTTATCTACACAATCTTCCAAACCTCTGCTAGATAAAATCTTGCCAGACCCCACTAGAGAGAAAAAACTCCTCCTTTCATTGTAAAGTTGTATTTGCATAATTATGATCATTCTCCTTTACCCCTTTCAAGTTTTAGTCATTCATTTTCAGCTTGACATAAAAACTACTGGACAAAGCTATAAGGCATTTTGGTAGAAGAATTAATAGTCTACAATGCACCTGTTAAATATGCTATTATCAAAGGAAAAAGAAGACTTTGTCCTTCTGAATTCAAATTTATATAATTATGCAATGTCACTGAACAATAATGGCAAAAATGTTCTATAAATCCCCAATCTGGCAATCCATTAAAAAGATACTTCTTTATAAATTACCTATAACATCTACATACAGAACATTAGAACTTTCCATTTCAAGATTAAACCCGGCCACTCATAAATCCCTAGAAACCTGACATTAAGATTTAAATAATGACATGCATAGTTTTTTGTATACTGCCTTTCCCATCCGTGACTGGAATAATACAATTCACACTAGCCACTTAGAATGACATTTTCTGTATGCAGAGACTGAAATGCCTCAAAATAAATTTCAAAATAACCTGGAAAACAGCTAAGGAAACAAGTTTATGTTACCAAAAAAAATCTTAACTTATTATTCTTTCTCCGTTTCCATTCCCAACTCAACCTCAATTTGGTCTTGCAAAAACAGGAAGTAAGATCCACATTCATGAAGGTTCTTGGGAATCAAATGTCTGTCTGGGTGTCCAATTTGCAATGAAACCAACTGGAAATCAATGGGAATTAGGCATCTAGTCTCATTTCTGGGTGTGGACTGATGTTTGAGAAAGAACAGAACATTCCTATCCTGTGCAAGTTTCACTGGGGAGACAGAAAACAAGACTTTTTTTCACTTGCCTGGTGGCAGAAGAGCTACGCTGACAGATTTTGCTGACTCTTGAGATATACAGAGAGAGAGAGAGAGAGATGTATATATAGTAGTTACTATAAAGTTAGGGAAATAATACCCACCTAAGCAGTGTTTAGTGTGCCCTTGTCGAGTGGAAGGTGTAGCTTGACCTCCAGGTGAATAACACTGGGATAGGAGGTTATGTAGATAGGAGGGTATATAAGGGAAGAGAACGATTCTGTTCAGCAAGTTATTCTTTTCTGCCACTGCTGACAAATCATGGGGCTGGTGATGTGCAGTGCTCCACAAGCAGCTAGCAGTGAACCCAGGCAGGAGAAGCTGGCGAGGAACAACATTAGGTGGCACAATTAAGGATGAACGCGGTTAGTGCTGAGCACACCAAACAGCACGGCAGTCCAGCATAGTGAGGGAAAAGGGCAAAGACTCTGGTAATCTTACCTGTCATTGGCCATTCAGATTCCCAAAATTATAGCTGATTTTATTTTCCTCTTCTCCCTTCTCCAATAAAGTTCTGTCTGTTAGAGACAGTTATTCAATACCTTTCTTAGCACTCTTCAAAAGGATTCTGGATAGGACCTGAGTTAGTATGTTTTAAAAGTTTTATATAACTGAGTTTGGCGTTTGCTGCTGCCAAAAGAAGGCCTGTACAGTGGTGTGGGAGGCAGGGGAAATGCTCAGCCAAGATACTCTGGGTAGCACCCAGAAGCACATGAAGTAAAGCAATGATTTAGGGGAAGCATTTTGTGCTCAGTCACAGCGTTGGGAAACCAGCATGAAAGGATGCGTACAATCTCAGGAAGCACTAACTGAGTTTAGGACTGGTAGGGCTCAACTTAGATACTCAAGCATAGGCATTTAGTGCCATGTGACATGCCCTAGAATATATGAAATACACCTGGCAGGTATGACAATGCCTGTGGCATACCTGTGTCCTTTCAGTCTGACTGTTGGAGGCATCAGCTTCCTAGAAACTCTTGATGAGACCCTTATTTAGAATCACTCTTCTTACCCTAAAAAAGTCATTCAAAACAAGCCACAATTTGCATATTTTTCTCCATTGTAAAGAAACTCCAGGGTGAACAGCTCAGGTGTAGCTGTCCACACTGTAGATGTCTAAAGGTAGCTTATATGAATTTCACCTCTGATATCTAACAAAGTGTGAGCAACAAATGATGTGTTTTCAAAAAACAGGATAGTTGCTACTTTCGCTGTTGCACGTGCATTACCTGGTGTCTGAATTCTCTTTGCAGCCTTTCTCTCAATAAGGATATAGTAGTCCTTGTCTTTTCAGCCTGGCTGTATATTTTCTTAAACCATATAGGAAGTTATGATTCTTCAGAGCACTTCCCCTTTTTGTTACATTGGATTGAAATTAGTCAACAGACTTATCCAGAAGAGGATTTGGAAAGCTATGCAAAGACATGCAGTGTGTTACTACAACCCTTCTTCCCCTAGGAAGGCACACTAAAGATATTTTAACTAAAAAGTCTGGAAAAATAAGAAATCCATTAGAAAAACAGTAAAATAGCAGTTATGATTCTATGGCAGCCTCCAAACAATGCCTTCTCTTTAATAAGCTGTCTTTTGTTTCATTTGTTTTAAGGGAAATCAAGAATTGAGCAGTGAACTGAAGCAGAGCCCATTCTTCTCCGCACTCCAGCAGAAGAGTCGACAACACCAATAATTCATGTAAAATGCGTGATACAACAGTGACATCTGCAAGGAGCTCATCATTCTTTGATGTTGTTTTCTTTTATAAAGCTTCTCTCTTTTTCTTAGCCTAACCACCTCCCCATGTCAAATGAAAATCTGACAGCACAGAGTACCCTAAAGCATGTTAGCCTGAAATTGAAGACAAGCTGGAAGATTCAAAGACTAGAGAACCTGAATTTTTCTCCTCAGCTGGCAGCCTCTCTTTGTAACTTTAGGTTTATCTTTGTGAAACGTTACCAAGACAAAAGCATTAGTGGCAGTCTTTCACTGACCAGTACCTGAATATAATTCTCTTCAGAAACTCAGAAGTAATATCTAGTTCCTATACAGCAGACCCAGAAGAAATCTTTGCCAGGCAGAAGTTTAATTATCATGCAGGATATTAAAATCCTGATATCAATGTTGTCTACATTTCAATAACAAGTACAGTTCCAAGAATCATTGCTTCTTGGAATATATCTTTAATCACTTCTAATGTAATAATATCTCCTCAGCAAGGCCTGTTAAGATTGGTTAAGGCAGCAGCCATATTAGTGGTACAGATGGATAAATTCTGACTGAAAACAGCAGCTGAATTGATTATAAGTTCTTGCCAAGTTTATGCAGGAGAACTACCTCGATTCTGAATTCTACGCTCAAAAAATCCTCTGGTTCTACAATGGCCAAAAAAGGAATCAAAATTTCCTACAGAGCAGCTGAATATACTGTACCTGGGGAATCTTGTGGCAAGTCTCCTCCTTGCACACCGGTTTGGGCACAGAAGGGATTCTGCAGTTTAATTCAGACATAATGCAAAGTGGTGTCCCAAGAAACCAATAACAAAGTGATAGATCAGCTGCCCCAAACTGCTCCAGGCTGCTCTGTGCTCAGTCACACTCAACAAGATTCATATGATTAACGACACATCTCCAGTGTAAACACACCAGAGCTAGCCTTCCCAGCCTCTTCAGTCAATGGAGTATGAGTTAATGCTCAATAGACTCCAGGGTGCAATTCTTCTCATCCTAAGGCAGACATTTAAAATAGGTCAGACAAATCTCACCCCACAAGTCTGCTCCTTGCATTGATTATAAAGAGAGCCTTACGGTGATCAGCTCAGCTGAAGCTGACATCTGCATGGCTGTTTCCTAGGGCAGAGTTTATTTATTTAGGGCTATAGATAAGAGACAGGATCTAAGAGAGACTCGTGCCCCACTGCACTGGCAGCTGGAGGCCAGGTGGGAAAGCTCAGGGCATGTGAGCTGTGTGTAAGCACCCAAATCAAGTCCTAAACTGAAGCAGAATGAACCTTATCCCCTTCTCTCCTTCTGGAGGACAGAAACCAGAGCTCCATGTCCAACCTACCTAAATCAGTTTTGCAGCAATTCATGGAATAGAATCATAGAATCATAAAATCATTTAGGTTGGAAAAGACCTTTAAGATCAAGTCCAACCATAAACCTAACTTTGCCAAGTCCACCACTAAACCATGTCCCTAAGCACCACATCTACATGTCTTCTAAATACCTCCAGGGATGGGGACTCAACCACTTCCATGGGCAGCCTGTTCCAATGCTTGATAACCCTTTCAGCGAAGTTTTTCCTAATATCCAATCTAAAACTCCCCTCGTGCAACGTGAGGCCGTTTCCTCTCATCCTATCACTTGTTACTGGGGAAAAGAGACCAACACCCACCTCTCCTCATAAGACTTGTTCTCCAGACCCTTCACCAGCTTCATTGCCCTTCTCTGGACATGCTCCAGCACCTCAATGTCTTTTTTGTATTGAGGGGCCCAAAACCAAACACAGGATTCCAGGTGCGGCCTCACCAGTGCTGAGTACAGGGGGACAATCACCTCCCTGCTCCTGCTGGCCACACTATTCCTGATACAAGCCAGGATGCTGTTGGCCTTCTTGGCCACCTGGGCACACTGCTGGCTCATGTTCAGCTGGCTGTTGACCAACACCCCCAGGTCCTTTTCAGCCAGCCAGCTTTCCAGCCACTCTTTCCCAAACCTGTGGCATTACATGGGGTTGTTGTAACCCAAGTGCAGGACCCGGCACTTGGCCTTATTGAACCTCATACAGCTGGCCTCGGCCCATCAGTCCAGCCTGTCCAGACCCCTCTGCAGGGCCATCCTACCCTCGAGCAGATCAACACTCCCGCCCAACCTGGTGTCATCTGCAAACTTACTAAGGGTGCACTTGATCCCCTCGTCTAGATCATTGATGAAGATATTAAACAAGGCTGGCCCCAGTACTGAGTCCTGGGAAACACCACCTGTGACCGGCTGCCAAATGGATTTAACTCCATTCACCACAATTCTTTGGGCCCAGCCATCCAGCCAGTTTTTTACCCAGAGAAGAGTCCACCCATTCAGGCCATGATCAGCCAGTTTCTCCAGGAGAATGCTGTGGGAAATAGTGTCAAAAGCTTTACTGAAGTCTAGATAGACAACATCCACAGCCTTTCCCTCATCCACTAAGCAGGTCACCTTGTCATAGAAAGAGATCAGGTTAGTCAAGCAGGACTTACCTTTCATAAACCCATGCTGACTGGGCCTGATCACCCAGTTGTCCTGTATGTGCTGCATGACAGCACTCAAGATGATCTGCTCCATGACCTTCCCCAGTATTGAGGTCAGGCTGACAGGCCTGTAGTTCCCCAGATCTTCCTTTCAACCCTTCTTGTAGATGGGAGTCACATTTGTTAACACCCAGCCAACTGGGACCTCCTCAGTTAGCCAGGACTGCTGATAAATGATGGAAAGTGGCTTGGTGAGCACTTCCGCCATCTCCCTCGGTACCCTTAAGTGGATCCCATCCAGCACCACAGACTTCTGTATGTAATAGTAACAATAGAGTAGTAACAATATTTCTTCCCTAAATCTCAGGGAATGCCCCATACAAATTTTGCATGCAGGACCTAGATGTTTACCTCCCCAGTTTCCGCCCTCACAAGGACTTACAGGATCACAGTGCAAGATAACAGTACCACTGCTTCCGATGGTTTTATAGCTGTTGCTGTTTGTAGTTTTTAAAATGCACAGGTGCCATGGCATGTGCATGCGCTCTGTATGCAGAAAATCAGTTAAAGTGACATTTTCAAAGTTATCTGACTCAAGTATTTTCAATGAGGGAAAGTAAGGGTATGTTTTCACTACAGATCATAACAGCGTACAGCAGGAGTGGGCAAGCCAAAGCATGAAAACCAGCACAACTAGGAGAGGCATTTATGCATCAACTTCTATTTCCTGGCTAGTAAAGTGCTCTGAATTCAACAGATGCTTGGAGCCACTGTCTGGGACACAGATAAGTTGCTTTTCCACCAGGAGCCCCTTTGAAAAACATTACCTCCCTCTTCCAGCCAGCCAAATTTTCAGTTTAAGAAAGCAAAAGATAATCTGACCCAAAAAAGGTCAAGGTCTTACCTATCCAAAGGAGATTCCTGAATTAGCTGTAAATGAGTTAATTCAGATACTAGAAACATTTTAGACACAACACATAAGCACTCTGTGGGGCTAATCTGCAAAACTGTATTGACTCAATAAAATTATTACATTAAGATATCTTATAACAAATAGATACACTCACATGACTTTTGTCTTTCCCTTCATTTATGGGATGTTCTATTAGTCAGATATGCCTTATTCCACTAAGATAAAAATGTATACAAATAAAGCACACTACAGGTGCAGATTGGCTGGATCATCAAAAATTTCTCAGGCCATTTACCAAGTTACTACCTCTATCACTGATTGTCCATCAAGTACCCTGCTTTGTTTTCAGCTCCATCTTTTTTTCACTAACAGGCAGAGGATGAAGAAGTCACCAATGCCCATTAAAGATTTCAGAAGTATGCTTTGCTCTTGTCAATAAAAATACATATTCAACATCATATCAAAGATACATCATATAAGGCAGCAGACAAAAAGTCACCATGCAGATTCAGATATTTTAAAGGCCCTTGCTGAATTTTTTACTAACATGTCTGATTTGGTTCATGATCTAGACTTCTAGACACTATTCCTTCTATATCCGTTTTGTTTTACAGTGAGCTGGCAAAGTAATGTAGTCTAGAGAGTGGCCTTTTTAAAAATATTTAAATAAAGCACTTGCTGTTCCACTGAAGATATTCTGCTCTTTAAAAAATCTACAGTTCATCTCTCTATCAACAGGGAACTTTGCATTCCTCTTAGTTTATTGGCCATCTATGCAGAACAAGTATCACCAATGAAGCAGCATGTTAATAAATTCCTCACAGCTTTAATCCCAATTCTGCAGCTCTCTCATTGCATGGCCTTGGGCAGTCATTTGCCTTTCGACTCATTTTATCTGTTGTAAAAGAAGAGTCTACAGTCTACCCATCTACCTCATAAGGATGTTGTATTGACTAATTGATAAATGTGAAGCACTCAGAACGTATCAAAATGCTAAGTGTTATTATTAGACTGACCAATTTTACATAATGGAACCAAAGCCCACTGTATTTGTTTAAAATACTTGTCAGGTGAAAGTAGCTAATATTATCATTAAAAATTGTAATGTTGATATCAGAGTTGAGCTTGATTTTCTACAGCACAGTCTAGTAATTATGGCACCTTCCTCATACTCTTTTTCCAATTCCTTTGTCACAACAAAATGTCACCCTACTGTGACCATAGGCTAAACCCCATTGCAAAAGAACGAGAAAGGGAATTGTAATAGTTATATTACTAACACACTATATAATGTACACTCACCTATTTCCACTATATTCTAGTCCTGTGAGAAAAGAAACCTTTGCTTCTCTGCTGCCTGATCGGTGACAACATAAAACAGATCTTTGCTTATTAGTGCACACTGATCAAGCAGAACAAGTCAGAGAGTTGTAACATTGAGGTGACATCCTCAGTGTGATTTTACTTTCCAGGAGCTGATACAGTAATTTTTTCTGTTTTCATTATAATGCTGTTGGTCCTTTTGTATTTCACAGCACATTGCGAAACCTGATACCTGACCATCGTACAGTACTGTTTAAATTGACTGCAAATAAATTCATTATTATTTTATCACGTTTAATTTAGTGTGGCAACTATCACACTTTCAAAAGCCATCTCCATTTACTATCAAAAGAGGATGCAATGAGGCAGAAGCTATGGCAACAGCTGTCCAGAAAAGGCCTCCTCTTCTGTTCCTGGAATATTAATGTTTTAGCCATAAGTCAAAAGCGCTGGCTAGCAGAAAAAAGAAAATAGTTACAGAATTCAGAGTTTATTCTTTTTTAATGCTCTCTACATTAGATTGTGCTTGATTCTGAGGCTCTTGGAACTCCAGTAAATTCTGTTTCCCTGGAGTGAGCTGCAGCATCAAATCTCAGATTGTTATGATATGTCCTATCCTTGTTTACCCTATAGACTCTACTACCTACTGCTGTCTCTAAAAGTGCATTATTATTATAATAGTTCCAATATCTTACTAAAGCATGCTGCCCTTCTAGAGCTATTTAAAATTATTTTGACTTCACAAAATTTAAATTCAGGCCAGTATTTCCCCTCTGCTGCCTAAAACATCTCTCAAAAGCTGCATTCTGCTGCAAAAGGGTTTAGAGGTTTTTGTGATTCATATACTATGCCTTGTGTCAGGCTTCCAAACTGCACAAGACTCAAGGCTGCACTTTTAGAGCAGCCTGTAAACTTTACGCTGCCCCTAATAGCTGTTCGAATATCCAGCTGCTGCTTGAGCTCCACGGCCAGTGAAGAGTTATGTTGAACAAACTTCACCCGATACAACACAAAATGCTGCTACTGACAGCAGGACAAGGGATGCTAACTTTGGCCAGACTCCCCTTCTATATATAAGGTAAGTATTGGAGTGATGAATTGGAGGAAGTATGACAACATGTTTTGAGTTTGCAAAGGCATAGGCTGTTCATTCTTTTTTCTCCATTTGAAAAAGCTGACAGAATTAAGGCTTCGAAGCTCATTCAGTCTCTTTTTTCTGCCTGCTTCTCATGAAACCTTTAAAAGAAAAGAATGACTCAGTGGTGCACATCCATTTAAGTCACGTTTACAAATAATTTCTCACTATCTGCCTAGTTTTAATAATGTCATATGGTCATTCCGGGGATGCACAGTAAGTTTGAAACTTTACATCCCAGACATAAAATCTATTATGGAGTCCTGGTGCTTTTATTAAACTGCAGACTCTCTCAGAGAAAGAACCTCACTCTGACCCTCTCAAGGGACTTTGTATGTTATGTTAATTTTAAATATATTTAAATGTATGCATTTCCAAGCTCTTGTGGCCATAGCTTAACTGGGGGAAAAAAAAAATTTATACATAAATGATTCATGAGTACTTGGCACTTACTTGCTGGGATGGTGGAGGGGAGCGGAAAGGAAGTAGAACCCAATGCCTTTTAAAAGTCTTGCCCTCCTGTATCCCAGGATGCAGGATGTGTGATAGACAAAGCCTGAATTACACCACTACACTGGTTATGTCAGGTTTAAAATTAAGACAGGGAACCTTCATCATCACCAAAGACATTTTAGCTATGTGCCCATTTGCTGAGCAGAAGGGGGAGCGGAGCACCTACCAGGGTTGCTGTGATGGGAAAGTTGGGACTTCTCCCGCACCGAGTGCCCGAGCACGTACAATGTGCAAAGGACCGACGAAGTCATACAGCTAATTCACCAGCTGAACAACTGCTCAGTGGGTTGCTCTCATATACTAGGATGGTATGAAATTAGAAAATGTTGTTACTTCATGCAGACTTGAATAGCAAGAAGCTTCCTGACACAGAAAAGACGTAAGCAAACATTGTAATAGGGCTAATAGTGGATTTACAGGAGTGAAAAGACCTATTCAATGTACACACACAAAAGCATAATTTAATGTGTAAAGTGTCTGTCTCTTGATGAATAGGTTAGAAATTCAATAGTAAAAAAAATGCAAATGGCCATAAGATTTTTAAAGGGACAAAGACTGAAAACAGTCTGTCTTTTTTTCATTCTAACAGAGTTACCATCATAGTTTTCCCATAAAGTCAAAGCTCCTTTATTGCTAATTGGGCTTGCCTGCAGAAAGCTTGGGCATTCAAACACTGTTTCCTTTCCTTTTATAATGTCTTGTTTTATAAAGAGTCGCTCCCATTCACGATCTTTTCTTTGATGAAGAAAATATTTTTAGATTCCTATGGAGAAAAATAAAATACTGAAGGTAACAACTCTATTATTGCTAATGAGTTTATGCCCACAGGTTAGGAACAAGGAAGATAAATAATTGTCAACAGAGAAAGAGGAAACTTGTTACCTGTTTGTCAACACCTATAACCAGAGCTGGCTCTATAATTTGCATTATTTTGGGTCTGCACAGGAAATCAGGACACATGCAACCCAATGTTTATAATTTTCTTGTGTTCCATCTCTGCTGGCCCAAGCAGAAGAGGTTTACATGCTTGTTTCAAAATACAGACCTTGAAAGCAATGAACACTAACATGAAATGATACATTACTTATTTTTAAAGATATATCTAATGTTATCCCATTAATATTATAGGGATTATATAAAACAAGATGCAGATATTTTTGGTACAGAACATTTTTCTGCTGCTAGTCTACACATACAGAATAGATAAAAATGTAATGACAGATCTTAATAAAACATACATGTTTCCTGTAACAGCCTGACAAGTTTGCTCAAGGTACAGCTGAAGACTGTCAAGTGAAAGGGTACTGACTGACTTTCCAGGTAGCCCAGGAAGTTTCTCCTTTTTAAGAAAGCAAAGCAAAGTGGGCTTTTTTTTCACAGAAACTTCAGTCTTCCTCTCCTAAGCATGCAGGATAACAACTTTGCCCAGCAAATCAAGGGCAGAAATTAATGTTCCTCTATAGTGTCTGAACTTCACTCTCAAGTGTTTGGCATTGGTATAGCTCAAGTAAAATCAAGCCCCGGACTACCTCACGTTTTGGGCTTATTAGATCTTTGTTTCTATTTTTTCCCTTGCATGTAATCAAGGGAAAGAGCCAAGCACAACTTCCCGCCCACAGTCTCTACTTTGGCTGGCACAGTGTCATCTCAAATTGCAATGCTTTCCCTAACCCCCACGAATCCCATTAAGTTTTGCTGACGCCAGAACCTGAATTGTTGCTTATCTTCTAATGAGTACTTTGCATTATAGTTTCTCTCATATTTGCTGTAATTACACAAGGGGCATATCTGCTGGAGCCCTTGCAGTTCAGGTAAACATGTCCAAGTTAGTGTTGATGTAGCTAATTCAGTATTGACAGTTACAGTAGTGTGGAGTTCAGCACAGCAAAACACTGAAGCTCTCACCTAGCTCCTTGACCAGGTTTTACTTTGCACACCATGGCTTCACAGCTGGAAGGATCCAGGCTAGCTATCTTAACATACCTCAAATACATTTACCCAAGCTGCATAGCAAAACATCCCATATTTAGGTTAAGAATCTTAGCAAACTTCCTTCAAACAGTAGGCTGCTTGGCTTATAGAGTAGGAACAAGCTCAAAACTTTGTCAGAGGAATTTAAATTCTAACGGTTACATTTCTACTTTCACACAAAATTTGACTTCAAAATTCTTACTGATATCAAACTATGTGAATCAGCAACTATGCCAGCAACATGACAATCTCCAGTGAAACACCACACCACACCAGAGCTTCTTGTATGTCTACATCTCATGAAATTAAACTGGTGTTAGCAAGGTAGGATGTCTAGTTTTACTATTCCTGTTGCTATTACAGTTCTTTACCAAGACTGAAAGATCATTGCTCTTTATTGGAAACACTCTAAGAGATGGGAAAAAACCTTTTTGGGAGAGGAAAAAATAAATAAATAAATAAATAAACCCCACACTACACAAATGTAACTAGATTATGTTTTTTTTTAAAAAGGAAGGTGTCCTACACTCTGGGAAACAGCAGTGAAAACAACACTATAATGTCACTGAAGAAAATTCTCTACCCAGATATTTATCTTCTACTAATAAGCTCTGACGGATTTTTTGCTCTTTCCTGGCTGACCTCTACTACTGAGTAGTGGCTTGCATTCATCAGCCATGCCAGGTCCTGGGGTGGGGAATTGATCAAGGTTAAAACTAACTTCTTTTGTTTGTGGGTTAGCTGTAGTCATGCTCAGTTGCTGGATTTGGTTCACTGTATGGCTGTACAGATATTTCTGCTGGTGTAATAGTGAGGAGGGTACGAGGTGGAACCAGTGGCTGCTCGGACAGGGCTGGTTCCTTTTCTCACTGACATAGATCACGTAAAACAACAGAACTGCAGTTATCTCTGCTTTCCACTTTGTCTTACACAACTAAATTCAATTCTAAACAGCAAAGTCCCAGTTAGCTTTTCATTTATCTGTTATAATGGTGAGAGGTAGGTATACATACACACACATATATTTCGGAATACACTTCAAAAACAGCTGAAGTGAGAGCTTCTAAATAGCAACTAAAGCAGCATCTTTACTACAAGACTTGTTTAAAAGTGGAAATATTGAGAAGCCATTCTCCAGTAGTTTATACAAAAGTAAGCAACTTGCCCAATTTGTATACAAACTCTTGGTAGGAACAAGAACCTAAGGAAAGTAAAAAACCCCATAATGTTCTTCCAACAGACAATCATGTAATAACCACTTGATTTAAATGAGAGCTAAAAGACATTAGTCAGTGAGGAATTTATTTTGCATCCATGACGTACTGCCAAGAAAAGCTACTCAGTCACCAATAACCTATTAATAAATTGTGATTCTTCTCCCAATTCTCAGTATTTCTTCTAAGGGAGAATTGACATAAGACACTTCTAAGACATAATGACACTCCTGATCTTAGGTATCCAAACATATTTTGGCATTGCCTTTTACTTTTTGGCATTACTTTAGGTTTCACTTTGTACAACAAAGATCACCTTCTTTGTTATATATAGGACAGAAATTAAGGATTCACGAACCTCAATATATACAATGGAATCTCTTTTTATGCCATTGTAGATATTGTATGTAACATCTGATGTATAGTGCTACTAGTAAGATCTCAGTCAGAATGTAGAGATGTAAATGTATGATTCATTTCACAAGAAACTCATTCCATGAGCAAAATGAAGCACCAAATATTCAGAATCGAGAACTGGAAGAAATATCTATGGGCCATAATACTCTTTTCAGTTCTGGGCCTGAAAATTAGTTACCATCTCTGATAGTTGGTTGGCAGTGATGATGTTTTCAGCCAGGGAAGCAAGAGGTGGAACACAAGCTTTGTGGTGCCATTTCAAAATGCCTGTCACATCCTCATTGAATTCTGCCACACAAGGTCAACAAGGGTTACAGAATGAATTCCTCTAAATTATTTGACAGGTGATGTTTCAAGATCTGGCAAAAAAGGAAAAAACCGTCAAAAGCACTTCTCAACTGTGTAAGACAGATACATGTTCTATTGTCCTGTTTTCTCTCCTTTCTTCCACCTGTCACTTCTCTCAAAGTGTAAAGCTGGGGCTGACTGAGCAGATCACGTGTCTGCTTGCTCAGGAAGAGCTTTTCAAAGCACAGATATAAAAACAGGAGAAATAGTCACTAGATCTTCAGGAAACAAATGTCCAAGTTTTCACTGGAAAATCTGGTATTCTTTCATCCAGACTTATTTTCTAGTCATTGCATATATACGCTTCTCATAGCGTGACTTCTAAAACACAGCATCATCAGAGATAACTATTTAAGCAAAAGTCATAAAAAATTCTCTATGAATTACTTGTTGCTTACAAAATATGCCAACAAGCCATCTTGGGAAGCAGCAGCAATTCTAGTGTAATAAGGAACTAAACAGCCCAACTCTGTACCAGAAAAAGGTGGTCACTGCAGCAGCCTGGACCCTACCTAGTATACCAAAATTGTATACAAACAGAATCAGTGTCCTCTCCACTGAAACCAATACATTATTATGAACATAGAAAATAACTAGAATTATGAAAACAGAAAATAATGATGCAAACGAAATTGGGTCAGGACACAGGCAATAGTACTCCTCCTGTTCTAAAATGTCCTTTAAGACCATGTGCACAATTGTAATGACTTGATTTTATGCATGGCAGAGTATTGCTCTACAGCACTCTGTGTCAGAACCTTTGAACAAACCAGCCACAGAAGTTGGTCCTTTAGTGAGTCACCATTCATAGCTCCTACAGCATGGACAAGCGATGAAGAAATATTCATAATTTGAGGAACGACAAAATGTCTGTAATACTGTCTGGTTTAAAAGCTTCACCCAGGCTTTCTGGAACAAAACTTGTTTTTTTCTTGAGAGGATAAACAGCTATTACATTTAGACCAGCTTGTGTTCATTAGCCAAAGTCCAGCTGTGAGATGTGCTGAACTTCAGCACTAAACAGTCATTAGCTGAACATAATTTGGTGCTTTACAAACACTAAGTAAATACGGTAATGTTTATCACAAATCTTCCACTAAAACTTAGGAAAGACTGTTTTCCATGGTTTCAGAAGACTGAGGTCAGAAACAACTTGTACAATATGCCAGGGCAAAGATGATCAACCTACAAGAATGGATTGGCTAAAACTAGCTCTCAATCTTGTCAAACGTAGGTCAATAAATACCAACAACTAAAAGCTGAGAAAGAAAACAAACTAGGCTTGAAAGATGAAGCAGGAGAATTACTTCAATGACAGACATTTCCTCTTCGCAGACCATAAGTTAAGTCTTCATCAAAGTAGTTGGAAATGGTCTTGATCATATTGTGTAAATAACGTACAAAGTTTAAAATTACTTTTATAATGTTACCATGTTTCCTGTGGGACTGGATCACGTTGTAAAGAAACTCCTTTTAGCCCAGGTTTACACAGCAGGTAACAGGAATTTAAAAGATTATGACATGCTAAATAGCCTTATTTTAGTACCCAGTCTTCCTGCTTTCATTAAGGTATTTTTTTATTTTAATCAAAGTGTCTCTATAACATCTTGGCAATGACCTATCTATAAACAAAATAAAAAATCTGGAATTAAACTCAAGCTCTCACATCTTCTTCTCTATTCTTTATTACATTCACAAAACACAGTAGAGGAACCCAGCAATTCTATAGTCAGAATTAATTAGGTGAACTGTTGCCTGTAGAGAAAAAAAAGCGTAACAAAAATACAAGCTGAAAGGAGCTTCAGAACTCTTACTAGTAAAATTATATAGAAATATAGTTATGGCTGGAAAAGAGAATGCTTAGAAAAATTTTTAAAAATGCATCCCAGTGATATTCAGGCTAAGGAGCTAGGGACGTAACTAAGGAATTTAATGAACCACAGGCAATTACTTTTGAAAATTCAAGGCCATGGAGATTCCTTAAAAGTAACCGTAGCGTCTACACTCAAAGCTCAGAAAAGGGCAATCATGGCAGCTAATCACTTAGCAGCCACTTTATTACACTCTCAAATAAAGGTGAGGGGCCTGTATGGTGCCACACAGAAAGCTAGAAGGCGGCCTTCAATGCACAGTTTCCCAGAGGCCCATTCCCCAGGGCTGGAGCCAGTCTTCGGTTCTGCTCAGAGAGGTGAAGCCACCAGCCACATCTAGACTTCCACACTGGCCTGAGTTTGAATTCACTTTCATCCCAAATGCTCTGACCATCAACATTATTTTTTACATTGTCATGTTATCCAGTTCTAGTTTGGAGCACATCATCTGGATCTCCAAGGCCAGGATACCCAAGTGTAGGGGAAGAGCACCCAGGCACATGCACCCAAGGTGAAAGAATGCAAGTGAAGGAGATGTAATTTTACAGAGCTAATAAATATGAGGAAACAAGCGGAGCTATAAGAGCAGCCAGCAGATTTCCTACAGAGGCCCAAGGGGAGCAGAAGCCAAATCTTAGCACTGTCTGATGGAGGAGATGCTGCCCAGGCTCTTCTCCCCATCGCGCCCACGGACCTCAGCTAGGCCCTACATAACTGTACTGCATCACTTCTTAGAGCAAGCTGGAAGTTGTCCTTCTGTGTTTCTGCTGAAGCTTTCTTAATCCTTGTACTCATTTTAGGCAATGAGAGAAACAAAGAGAAAATGGAGGAAATTCAGAGAACTGAAATTATTTGCAACTGGCATACAAAGACATTTTAAGAAAATAATATATTTTTCAACTGTGGAAAAGAGATTAAAGCTATGCTCATGTAGCAAGCATCTATATAAAGAAAAAGCAAAGGAACTGCTTTATCATGTCAGTAATACAGGTCAGTAGGTAAAAAGAAGAAATCAAATATTTAGGGAATGTCAGTCAGGGATGACTCTGACAGTCAGATATCAACAGTTTGGAAAGGAACATCCTCATTTTTGACCTGGAACAATCCAAGTGAGGCTGAGAAATAGGCTTGGAAATGTGAAAGGCAGCAGGGAAGCATCATCTACTCACCTCTGCATTGTCTCCAGCTGAACAGAGCCCCCACTGCTTCAAGGCAAGTTTTAATCATCTGCTGGTACAATGCTATTATAACAATAAAACAGTGAGATTTTAAACAGTCTTGAGTGCCTTTTCCTTCCACAGAAAAATAAAGTCTCCCAAATGAACACTGCAGACTCACCCAGTATAGATATGTGTAAATGGCTTATCGTCTTGTATTAATTCCATTAATTTCAACACAGCCACAGTGAATTTCCCATGAAATACCCCTGCTCTTGCAAAGCTTCATTCCCATGTCTTGCATATTGAAAAATTTCAGATTAACCTAAATAGGAGACGATTTTGAAGATGGTGTTGCTTGAGCAACAAAGTGCTGTAAGTCCAAGTCCAGCCAGCAATTAATGTTCATTTTTAATGGAATCACATGAAATAAAATTACTGCTTTTATCTCTAGCACTTGAGGTTTGTCTTTTAATTGAAAAAAAAGTATCAAAAATATTAATTTGCTTTGGATGAAATGTGGAACAGATCAGGTAATGAAGATGCAGTGTACGTCACAGCAAGGAGAGGTCTGGGGAGGAAAATCCTGTCACTGCATGAGTAGTCTCTACAGCAGATTAATTTGCCTTAATAGCATAACGAAACCTCTGCTGCTGTAGTATCTCTTGCTGCAGCTTTTCCTTGACTATGCCTCCTGCACTGGCTTTCTTCTTGCAGTCATATACAGGATTTTGTACACACATTTAACTCTACGAACTTGTAAGACACCACCATAGGCACTACCACAGGTTTCTAAGTTTATCACTGTTGATAGATACATACTGATAGATACATAGTTTATCACTGTTCGGGGAGCACGTAGGCATTTTTAAGTACTAGGACATCTTTGAGCACCACAACAATATTTGGTGTCAATATGTTTCTATTTTAAGTGTTGAATTATGATAGCTGAATGGCTCATCTCATCTGATTCAGTAAAAAAAATATTAATGAAGCATTTTTATTCCCTAGTTATGTCTGCTATTCATCTGCACTGGAAATCAAATTTTGTAATCAATTTGTATTGCTAAGGCCTTTTGATTTTATGTAGAAATGTGAGGTTTCATTCTAATTAATGTAGCCATTTATGCACATAAGGTGACAGTTACCAGACTATGTCCTGCTGCTAATTCTGATCATTCATAAACACAATTTCAATCTTAAACTATGAAGACTTTTTAAATGGTGCACATCTGCCCCCTTGTGCCAGTTTTACATGACTGCCTTTTTTATTGTTAAGGGGAGTAGTGAACTATGGCTCACCCAGTCCTGTAAGGCCATTTTAAGCTCACATGCAGGTATTTTGCTCCTCAGCTTCCCTTTCAGCATACAATAGAAAAGAGGAAAAGGGATATTGTTGTACATCTCCATCTTGGCTCCTGGACACTTTTTTTCTAAAAATGCAGACAGATTTAGAAAAACATGGATAGATACATAGCTATCAGTGGTATCCGTATCAGGAGGATCACAGCAAATGACAGTGGCAGTTTCTGAATATCTTCAATCGCTGCAGCTGTACCAGGTGAAGAGACCTTTGCTCCCATCACATCAGGAAACTGCCCAAATAAAAGAAGAAACAAGAGGAAGCTTGCTCTGCACTTCAACAAGAACAGAATCCTTTCTCAGACAGGATTCGTATAACCCTAAAACAGTATAGTCACTAGACTAGCAGTATTTAGAGAAGGAACATTTTTTAGGGCCATAGGACTGTGTGTGCTTCATGGATCATGTGCTCAACATACTGGTCAAATTATTTTGACTGTTACAAGCAAATGTGCCTTTGTTTTGTGTCATTTTGTACCAGCTCAGATCATGCTTCTGGCCTTCTTGTAGGAGGGTGAGTACATTCCTGCGCATATCCTTGATCTTTGAGAACCAGTTTGACAGTGCTGGGAAAAAGAAGAAAGGCTTAAAATAAGAAAACATATATCTCTACACTGGCAGAAGGCCCTCCCGGGAGCAGGTCTGATGTATTCTTCTGGCTTGGCCATCATATCACGAGAAGTAGAAAAAGAAGGCAGTAGAACACCAACAAAAACGTAAGCAGCAACTAGTCCAAACAATATTTAAAATCAAACTGTCCAAAAGCAGCTGCAGCTGTGTTTATTTGACAGTATCCAGACAATAAACCAAGTTGCAAAATTGCAGCTTTACTGACCTCACAGAGAACTGGTACCTCAGTGATGGCTACTTTTTTCAAAGGAGTGATGAGCTAAGAAAACTCTCACAGGAGTCTTTGCTAGGTGCTTGCTCTAATGTCGAGATTGTAGCTATTGTCATTGGAGCACATCTCCTCCCTTTCATAATAATAACAGTTATGCAATAGAGTATCACGGCCAGTGGCATTCGGACAGGGAATGTGTTACTTGTTTTGATATGTTGCTTGAGGGTGGAATAAAGGGCCTTGGAATGGAGGATATTTCACAGATGTTATTTAGCATAGCAATGAAAAATTGTATAAAGAGAAAGTTATTTGAAGTACTCCAACATTTCTGGGTTTTTTCCCTTCTCACAAAGGTAACTGCCACAAGGAATGCAACGTTGAAGGTATAACAGAGTAAAATAATTTTAGTGGGTTTTGAGGGCCAACAGAAAATGCAGAGGACCAAAGTAAAAGCTCATGTAGTAATAGGACCCTGGAAACGTCAAGATTTGAAAGCATAACTGTGAAATGTTGTCTTCCAAGATCCCACCCCTGCCCTTGAATCTATTCTTCCATTAAAGATTAATTTGTCTAACAGCACACTAAGTCATGCTGTGAGGAGCAGAGCTTTCCCAGTACTTATTTGACAAAGTAAGGAGGAAAGATAAAGTTTGGAAATGCAAGCACGCTGAATGTCAATCCAAATGCCTAGCCTGACATGCAGCCTGCTTGTTTGCTTCACCTTGCACGTGGTTTGCCAAAACTATCCGATTCACTTTCTCCACTTCTGTATTGATGGAGGAATTGTTTAAGCTGCACAGCTAATTAGCTGATTATAAATAATTGTCATCTAATTCTTGTATTTGTTTTCAACTGCTGGAGTAGAAATGAAAATGACAGTCTCTTGAATAGATGGGCCACTCAAATAAATACATTAATTCAGTTCTCAGTTGAACCACTTGCCAGCAAGACCTAATATGCCATTTATCCCATCTAGCTTGAGATATCCACACTGTATAATAGCTGCAGTCATCAAGGTCTGCCTAAACAGTCCCTTAGAGCCTAATTCAAGTAACTCATTTTAGATGTATGCTTCCTAAGGTCAGTACAAGCTACAAAATTGGAAGATGTCAATGTCATCTTGAGTCAGAGGGAATATAAGTCAGGAAAAAGTGTTTACTTTATAATGACATATTTATTTATAGAAAGGTTGGATTTTGGTACAGATAATTGTGTCTCACAGAGAATCTATCATATGAATTCAGAATAAGCAGTGCTAGGAGCTGAAAGGTTCCAGTAAGCAGGATAGTGCCTATCAACACAGTTTCCACAGTGAGCAATACACTCTATCTATGTGGCATGAGACCTTTGCTCTAACACTGATGGAGAAGCAAAGAGTCCTGAATCAAGAGTTCAGCCCAAAATCAGCAATAACATAATGAAGGTGCTAATCCTCTGAAGAAGAGATCAAACAAGAACTTACTTGGGTATTGATGAGACAGTGAAAAAACCCTCTTTTCCAAAACCAGCAGCTGAGCTCAGAAGCAGCCAGAATCACAGAACAGAATCACAGAATCATAGAATTGTTTAGATTAGAAAAGACCTTTAAGATCATCAACTCCAATGGTAAACCTGACACTGCCAAGTCCACCACTAAACTATGTCCCTAAGCACCATGTCTACATGTCTTTTAAATACCTTCAGGGATGGGGACTCAACCACTTTCCTGGGCAGCCTGTTCCAATGCCTGACAACACTTTCAGTGAAGAAGTTTTTCCTAAAATTCAATCTAAACCTACTCTGGTCAAGAGTCAAGAGGACTCTCCACAGAGAATTGTTCACAGCTGAGCCAACAGAAATGTAACAACCCTTGGGCTAAATGGGTACATGTCAATATTCTTTGAGTTCTGCTCAAAGGTCTTGACAGGAGAACAGGTAGGTGAGTCACGCTAAAGTTTCAATCCTGAATGTAGAAACTATAGAGGCCAAAGAGTGGTCTGAAGGCCGACTGGAGAGGTCCAAGCCCATTTGGTTTGGTGGCAGAGATGTCAGAGCCTGGCTGAAAGAAGAGTAGGCAAAAGGCCAAAAGGCCAGGATGTACAGTGAAGCTGGTGTTCAATTGCTGGGTCGGGGAACGCTCAATGAAGAGATAACACTAGCATTTTTCAAGCAATTTAAATTCTTCTCAGTGCCTTGAGAAGCCTTTGGGTCCTGAAAAAGCTGCTGTCCAAAGCAATGCAGTCCCAGAGGCTGTAAGCATGCCAAGACAGGAAAGATGGAGAAGAGACACAGAAAAGTTACAGCTTGAATCAAAGAACAATCACAAAAACTGGACTTTCAAGTGCCAGTACACAGACCCTTTTGATAATGATACTCTATGGGGTCAGTAAAGACAGGAAAGCCTTCTTCATTTCAGCCATTTATTGGATTTGACACAGCTATTGAATTAAGGACATGATCCTTCAGATGCCAGACACACAACTCCTACCAACTTCACATCAGTGGCTCTCAGGAGGAGAAACTTCACCTGAAATATGTATTTAGGATAGAAATAGAAAATCAAGTACTCCAATTGCTCTAGCATATTATGGAAGGATTTACAAATAAAACACATTCCGAGTGCTTGAGGTCCATTTTGGCAGCTTTTAAATCCTTTCCTTATTGAAAACTGCTGTTTGCTACAGTATATATAAAGATTGGATTTTGCTATATTGGCGGCATTTCAATATATAAAAGCACCACAGAACATGGAATCAAGTTCTGTAACTAATTAAACTTCATAGGAAGTGCTAGCATGTATTTCTTAAGGAGCAAATTAGTGTGGTAACAACTGTACTTCATTTACCTAGAATGAACTAACCAGCTCCATTTGTACCTGTCATTTGTCCTCATTCATTGTTAACAGCCTTCTTCAAACTAACACTTGATAAAAATTAAAAGATTCTAATGCAGTCCATTGGACTGTATGCTTAACACTCAATTAAATAAAACACGTCCCTAAGCGTAATAATATTCTTCAACTACAGGCAGAGCAGTTCCAAAATACTTCTGAGTTTTATTTTAACTTAAACTTTCTTACAATGTTGTAAAAATAATTTACTTGTGTAAGTGAATGAAGATAACCCGAGAACCACATTTGTATATAAAATTGCATTAAAGAGGCTGGTAATCCAATTTGTTTTCATTAGTGTTGCACTGAGAGCATGCCTAACCAAACACCCATTCAAAGACCAGTAAACTGGTATCACTCAAATCAGTGGACCTCCTTCACTTACTACCTTTGCTTATTTAAACAAACCAAGGGGCATGGAACGTAACTCACTGTTACAAATACAGACTGAAAAATCAAATTAACTCTCTGAGGAGAGGGCACTTCTGAAATAAAATGGTGGTTTAGGAAACTATTTTCTCAGATCAAGTTTGAAGAATAATAGTGCTGAATATTCTACTTAAGTTTGAAAACTCAAAGCTTCCTTAGTTAAAACAATATACATCTTTGATAGCTTATATTAATGGGTATGGTAGCTTTGCAGAGTATTGTTTATGAATATAATACATACATAGTGCTGGGTTTAATATTTTATTTTAATGATGTTTAATGTTATGCAAAATAAATTGTTATGTTACATCCACTGTGACATCAACTAAAATGTGAACTAGTTTGCATAGGTTAGTACTTTGGGCAGCATGATGTTGCTCTAGTCCACCAAGGCTTAAATATTCACAGTGTAGAGGAAGAAACAGGAATTAAAGCATTTCTACTAAAATATATTTTAATAGCTGGTGTTAACTTTCTGCATAACAAAAGCCAAATTAAGATGATACATCATATGATCCAAGAGTAAGTATATCTGTCCTTTGAAAAACAGTTGTTACCTTCATAACTGTATACTCCCAAATACAGTACAGTTTTGCAAAATAACTAAAACTTTACACACTTTAAAGCAAACATAAGCCAAACTGCACAGCGGTTCATTTTTGCTTTTTATATCACACTGCAAAAACCAACAGCTGAGTTTCCACATCATGCTAATCAATGTCAATACAGTCATTGCTGTCTTCCAATGGTCTAGCAATTTCTAATAGTAATATTAAATACACATGATTGAAATGCTACAGTATAGCTTATTTCCCCCCCTAAAATAATAATAATTAAACAAATGTCAACAACAACTGGATTACAACTTAAGTACAATATGCAAATTCTATTTATCAGACACAAGAAGCATATGAAATTCCTTTGAATATACTGTTGTAGTGCAGGCAAGTTCAGGAAATATAGCTTTCAGGTTTTCTTTCAAAAGGAGAGATGGGGTTCCTATGGCATAAAGCTGGAGAAAATCACTAAAGCATTGCAAAATTGTTTATTCTTCTACAGCTCACCAGTACTTTGCATTTGCCAGCACATCAGTTTGGAGATCTTCTTTCAACAGCGTCTTTTGTCTGTTTCAGTATATTATTTAAACTTTTACTAACTAAAGCATATTCTGTATTTTAAATGGAGTATTAATCAACATAATTAAAATCTAACATTTTATACCCTGTACCACTTTCTGCCAAAGACTTCTGTATTTGTCATTTCTTTTTCATTGTACAAGATGACATGCAGTCACTGTACAATAAAAAATAGAATTATTACCTTTCCCAAGTACTGGAGACCTTCCATATCCCCGAGGAGCACTTGGTAGGGACACATTTGTCAAAAATATAATCCATGGGAGGTGATTCTCTGTCAAATCCCAATCTGCTGAAGTGGTTTATGGTATGTCAAATGTAATCAAGAAAACCCTGTTTCATCAAGATGAAATGCTAATGTTCCATAATGAAAAATTACAACTGCAGTATCCGTAAGTAGCTTTGTTTAGAAAATGAAGATTAGCCAGGCAAGAAAGAGTAATGAAAAGCAAGGCACCCATTTGTTCTTGTATATATGTATGAATACGCTCTATGTTGTTTTCTACATTTATACTTGTGTTAGCAAGAATTACAGCACATTGTATCTTCTTTATCTCTAAAATGCTTAAAATTTGAATGTGTGAACTTCCAACCTGAACTTTGGAACATCTTGGGAAATGTGGCTCCTTAAAAGTCTTTTTCTTTCCCCAGAAAAACGTTGTCTACAGGAAGAAAGTACAGTGAGGGGAACATGCTGTGATAAAAAGGAATACATACTTTAAAGGTGACAAGACAGCATATAACATCTGTTCACCCCTATATCCCACTGCATGTAACAGGCTCCAGCATATGCCTTGTAAAACCTGTGCTGGCACAATTTAGCTGCTGACTTACTTTCCCTACCTTACGAATTTTAGATCCTCAAAAATGTTTTTATAATTGCACTCTGATAATTTTGGGCCTTTGATAGCATTACTTAGAATAAAGATGTATAATGACACTAAAGTTTGTTTTATATCAAAAAGCAGGAACCATTCCATGTGAACACAAATTACTAAGCATATACAACATAAAAACCTGACTACACGAATGAGTAACTTAAAACAGATCTTAATAATTCTGCTGACATACCATTCTCAAGAGAAATACAATTCACATACTGTTTTGTTTTCTTGACCTTTTTTATTTTGCAAATTGCTTTAGCTGCTTTGCCAGGCTAATGAACATTCAAAATTCATAAAGGAAATTTTATTTCCATTGTTTAGCATAACAGAGTCCCCTAATGTCATCAAATGCTCATTTTCTGATTTAGTTTTCAACACTGCAAGCCATCTCCTCACTTAGGAAGAATGCTAGTGTATTTATAGATGGAGACTTTCTTTTTTATAAGTCACTAAAAATTGCAACTTGATGCAATATATCTATTCCTTATATTTCTTTTTACTCATATCTGGTTAACAAACTGACAACTTGTTTTTATTGTTGTCAACATTACACAGCTAATAGAGCAGCACAGCAGCAAGTGACAGCCAATTCTGCCTCAGGCATCATCAGAAAAATTTGCCAGCCATTGTAAGATGGGATTCCTCTCCTTGCTGTTGATGGCTGGTGATGAACACCAACACAGAAGCAGACTGCTTGTTTCAGAGCTTCTAGCTCAGCTTACCACATCAGCCTTTTGAAAAAGCTATTTGACTTGCAAAGCTTGCTAGTTGAATGTGGAAGTCACCAGTAATGCATAAGGGTCTGTTGCAGCAGCAGCTCTATATGCAAAACTTTCAAGAATTTTAAATTACAGCAGTGTCACCCATACAGACTGCATATTTACAGTATTGCATCCCTGGTTTTAAACCACATTTTCTGAAGTTAGATGCTCCTGGTCAGCCTTAGCCTTGAAATTAGGCAGCTGACAAGAAAGCACAGGCAGTTCCAGAGTCATGGACATCTATTAATTTTTCTTTTTTTAATGCAGTCATGCCACCCTGTTTGGCAGCTGGGATCAGCTCCATGTTAGCAACACGTAAAAAAAATTGCATAAGCTTTCCAGTTCCTAATTGTATGCAAAAATAGAACTAGCAGGTATTTGCATTGACAACTTTCAGTTGACATAATGAATCCATACTGCCTTCCTTCTTTATTCCTCAAATAGATATTGCAGACTGGCTTACTTTGTGAAGCAAGAAATACAAAATTGTCTATAAACTCTGTATTTAATTCTACTTTAAAAATTTCAGAAATGGAAGAAAGCCAGCACAGGCTCAACATTCTGAGAGCTACTCCAAAATTAACTTCTCTAGCACATGGCTAAACAGAACAAAAGATACTATCAGCAAAAATATTGTCCTCCTTACACATGTGTGCATCCACATGAGTAAGTCCCCCATGAATCTTTAACTCTTTTGTCCTTTCTCCCAGAGTTTCTCTCTGGGAAGGAACGTGGCACCCTCCTGGCACCCAGTCAAAGCAAAAGCAACTTCCCTGCGACCCAAGCCTGCTGACACAGCCCCTCTTACAGGTCCATTATGTCACCAGTTATTTGACCCTCTCCTCAGCCTCACAGACTGAGACCTGGATCTCTCAGTTCTGATCACAAGTTAATGGACACCAAGTAGCATATGTGAAGGTTTGTCAGCAAAATGGTTTTTCTCTTTTCTACGGATGGCTAAACTGAAGCATGATGGCATAGAGTATGTTGGACTTCTGTTTGGTTAGTTTTCCCTTCAGTGCCAGTCATGAGAAAGATTAAATCAGTAAAAGAAAGCATAATATTTCTCCATCATTAATCATTTGGCAAGCGTACAACCCACTGTTGGATCACCAAGATTTTTGGAAGAAACTGAAGCAACAGGCCATTGAGCTGAAATGCACTACAATAACCAGAGCTCTCCTCCACTCCTCAATGGAGGTGCAAGTATTTCTGCAGCAGGGGGAGGTACATTAGCTCATCAGCAAAGCAGCCATTAAGCGAGTTACCTGTGGTAAGAAGGAGGGATGTGACTGCAGGCTTTTGTGTGACTGCACAGCACAGGGGCCTCATACCGGCTATTTATTTACAGCAGTACAGGTGAAGGTAAAGGAACTAACATGAAGTATTGGTTGTACATTGCCCTAATGGAAGTTTCTATTTAAATGCTAAGTATTATTAGAAGGAAACAGAAGAGTTGACAGGTTTTATACTCTAGATAGTCTTTGCAAGGAATTTTCTGTGGAAAAGATACCAAAGAACCATGAATCCAGGCATGGATCTAACTGATGGACTGGGATGCAAGCAAAGCTGATAGAAGAGGTCACTTGGAAATAAGAGAAAATGGTAATCCAGGAATAAATGTGGGTATGCAAGAGTCAGGAAATTTTTGCTGTCAAAATAGACCTGTTTACTGTAAGGCTGCTGGGCGGTAGGGGTTTTTATTTGTTTTTTTAGCAGCACATTACTTGTCATTATTTCAAAAGATTGAATTATCTACACAACATTTTTATTTTTATTAGGATGCTAACTGCTCAAACATCAAACACCTCCCTAATAATTTGAAGATGTATTCAAACTCAGTGTGTTAACCTCCTGTGACTTCAGAGTGCCATAAGAAGTGAATCGATTTTATGACTGTTATTATAGAGAGAAATAATGTCTTCGAGGTGCAGGGAAAAGGTTATTTCCCCTTTACAGCTAATTGCCTGAAGTCTTTATAGGATTGGCAGCACCAGGCTTCCATATATGTTTTTCATTTTGAGGGAGCACTATTATAAGCAATGCTGTTTTCAAAGCTCTGAGCTTCTTGTTGATTATTTGTCTTTAAAGGACTCTAAATTGGATTCTGAGTGAGAATGCAGACTGTTATAGCAGTGATAAAGTAATGAACATGTACTCTTAAAAGATTTTTCTGACTTTTTCTAAAAGGTTAGATTCTGAGTAAATCATAATAAAGCTCAAAGGACTAGAGACAAAAATTAGTTAACAAACTCAATATAATTTGCTGGAAGCATTCCTGTTTTCCCAGTTCTCTGAACAGTACCATACATCCAGCCATCATCAATTGGTTGCACATTGATGATATAATCACCATCCCTGAAGGAAACTTCATCTTCATCTTGAGCACTGTAGTCATACATAGCTCTGTATGTTCTCTGTTGAAGGAAAGAAAACAAGGCTGTAAAGTCTCAAGCCTAAACAGAGATGGATTCCTTTTCTTCTTTGCACAAAGAAAATGAAAAGAACAGGAAAAACAACAAAGGGAGCAAGGCAGAGAGAGAAATCATGTTACCTGTTGAAAAGAAACCGTACACCTTCCACCCTATCAAATACACAGTGAATACAGCCCCTTTTTCTGAGTACCAGAATAATTATTTTTGTGAACCTAGACTGTCCAAAGTCCTCATACAAACAGATTCAAACCATTCACTGCCTCTTGAAATATTCCAACTGTTGTTTCATATATTCACTAGTAACAGTTCATTACATCCAGCCATGGCTAGCTCTGCTTCTGCTCCCTATTTGCATGACTCCCAAATAGCTTCTCCTGTGTCTTCACTACAGAAAAGAAACAGTCTTCATCCAGGTCATTAACTTTGCCATCTCACTGAATGTCTTTCTTTTCATTAGGATTTCACTCCAAATTAAGAATTAGGAATCTATTATTATCTAATGAAAAAAAAAAGACAAACAAGATTTTTAAAAGTCTGCAAAAATAATTTTTATGAATACTCATTTTTGCATATTCATATAAAAGAGTGATCTAAACAGAACACAAAGTCCTATCATTAGCTAAGCCAAATTTCTCTACACCTCTGCCTGCTGTAAGCCAAGATTTCAATTTTCTTTCTAAATAGACTATGTATTTCCACTCAAAACCAATAAAATGCTATCATTTATTGGAATTCAAAGTGGATTTTCAAACTCAGAGGGAAGAGTCTCCCCTTGTATCTTAACAACAGAACAAAACTACTTCATTTTAAAATTCCCAGGACTACTTTCTTTTCCTTACCCTGTCTCTCAACAGAAGTCAAGAGCAGTTCAAGCATCAGTGATAATATTCAATTTCCATACCAGCAATTTTTGATATGTCACCATATCTAGAAAAATGTTATTTTTCTGGTACAATGATTTAAAGAGAAAAAAGGTAAAAACAGCCAATGTTTAAGTTAATGCCTAGTACTCTTGTCTGAACCTTTTAAGAGACAGCAAACTTTGTTCTGCTTCCCAGCTGACGAAAACAGCTCTGAATTAGTTTTAGTCCATCTCATATGCATTTTTTGTTTTTAATGAAATTATTTTCAGAAAAGATGGAGATTCCTCCACACACAGTGAGTAGGCCATTTGTCTCATGTTGGAAATGTGGGATCATCTAATCCAAACACTATGGAGCAACTCATTATTGCTGTTCCCATGCTAGAAATGCACTTTCTGTCTTGATTCTGCCTTTATCATTGGTAACGCAGATTAAACACCACAGAGAAATCAACTCCTGCTTAAACACTGGAGACCACTACCTTTCCTGACAAGCCTACTCTGAACAATATTTGAGTCTTGCTCTGTATAATTGTCCTCTGCCATGCCTTGTAATGTTGCTGCCCTACAGGCTGTGACCAAGAGCGATTTTCAACCAGAAGTACGTGGTTTCTTAATGTCTTCCAAGGGTTCATGGTGAAAAAAAGCATCATTGCTTATGCAGTACATCAAAGCAACTAATTGGGAGGGTTCTATTGTCACCAAAAATTCCTTAAAGATTCACAAACTAGAAAACTAGCAGTCAGAAGACCCTAAGGAATGGTCTCTGCCTTTGACAATCTTATTTTTTCCAACTATTTCAACAGATCTCTCTACTGAGCCATGAAACTAACTCCAAAAAAACAGTGAAAAATATGCTATTACAACAAGGTCAGCAGCAGTTAGTCCTTTAAACAATTTATTTAAAAAAAAAGTCCATTAAAAAAAATAGCAGTAAGTCCCTATCTGGCACAAGGCAGAGAACAGATTTGCCTTTGAGCCATGCGTATATGTTTCCCTTAAATGGGCAAAGACTGGGGAAGAGATTAAATGTTTTATTAAACTAACATAAAATTGGAAAAAAACAGAGAAGTTTTTGCCCACCCCAAGGGATGCTCACTCATCCTTAGAACATCATGGTATAGGACATACTACTGCTGTCTCCTTTAAGGCAGCTTGACTACATCACTGTGGTGGCACAGTTGTGAAGACAAGCTGGTAATTTCAAACTTTAAAAAAATTTATTAGGGCCCTAAATGCTGCTGAGAAACCTAAATTTATGGCCTTAACACCTAATTAGGTGCTTAATGGCTGTCAGGAGAAATCTCCATAATAATCCTGTTAGCATTTAATGCCTAATTATCACTTCAGAGTGTAGTCTGGGCTATATAATTGAGAATTACAATGCTTAAAGGACTCAAAGAAGGGTTTTTTAAAATGCATTTTAGTGAATTATTCCTCTGTCAGTAGTGAGTTTAGCAGGTACTAAGAGCACAAGAGGGTATAAGAAAAGGTTGGGGTTTTGTAAAACAGTCAAATACCCACTTATCTCCCACCTCCTCAAAGGTCTAACTTGCAGCTACTGCTTAGACAGAACAGTAACTCTTGTGCATGTAAGTATTGAAGCCAGGTCCTATGTTCCCAGTTCCCCAGACAGATGTGAACTGACAGATGCATATTTCCACTTCATCCACCAGCTTATACTTATTCTATGGATTGTTTCTTGCAAGGAAAAGTTCCTGTTGCAGGGTCCTTCACATAGAACAGCTATCAAGGAAAGCTAATTTGCAACCTAAGTTTTGTTTTCTTACTGCTTTTAGTTATCTAAAGACACGAGAACGCCGTCTGTTATCTTCCAAAGAGGCAAACAGCCTTCAGGGGTCTCTTACAAAACATTCTATACTCCGAGCAACAATTTAATTCAGCCCATTATGCAGAACTGCTCATAGAAAGTGAGAAAAAGTTAAGAATCAGAGAATAAGAGAATTTATCTAGGGAAAAAAAAAATACCCAGAGACTGTGTTAGGATCATGTTCAAAATTAAGTAAATCAGAATTTGAAAATTTAGAAATTAGAAAATTTCCATTCCTCAGTATAGGAGATTGGCGGACATGATTATAAAATGAACTTTTGTCTTTTGGGGACCCTGATTTGATAACAGTGCAACAAACCAGCTGAAATGAGTAGGTTTTACTACAGCAGCTAACTCTCCAATCATCCCCGCCCTGATATAACCCATGGGATCTTAATCAATCTCACCCTAGAGATGTCTGGCCAAGCTCAGGCACTGATGGGTGACTTTGTCACCTTCACTGCTTTTAGTCAAGTCTCAAAAACTGCTTGTGCTTTGAGACCAGTATTCAGGCTGGGATTTCTTTCCTCCCATTTCTTCCCCCTCTTACTTCTTTCTTCCCTCTGTCTGGCTTAGTCAGACAAGGCTGCATCTCTGGCAGTACTGCTCCAAGCCCAGAACTGAACCTACAGCTGAAAGCAATGAATGCCATGATCTTTACAATATAAAATGCCATGGAGTTTCAGTCTTGAAGGAAAATACTAACGTTGTGTAAGTTTGTCAAGATTTCCTAGGGTGTGTCCACACTGCATTGGAAAAGCACTCAAAGGCTGCATTCCATCTTCAGTCTGTGCAAATCGCTACACTTAAACACATCCCCAACCAGAAGTTTCCCCCAGCACACACTGGGTGCCATCCCAGTAGCTGAGTGTGACATGTCCAGCACACCTCGATAAGCTGCACAAGCTAAAGAAAAGATAGTTTTTGATGTGAAGGTTGAAAGACAAGGGGGTATGCCAAGTTTCTAGCTGCATCTGAGATGCTTCTTTTGGAGCAGAATCATCACCCTGGAGGGTGATAAGATCACACTCTGTCTTCCTCACTAGACTAGCAAGTTAGCCGTCAGCATCAGGCCAGCAGTCCTTGATTTTCTCCTTCTGGAAATGTTTGGGGTTTATCGTCTTTAAGGAAACCCACTCTGTTTTTAACGGCAACAAGATCCATTCAAATTCTGACTTTTGCTGTTTCCTTTTTCCCCATGATAAACAGCTATTACCACTTAAAAGAATGTCAAATGACAACAGTTTCACAAAAAAGTCAACCCTTTATTTTTTAAATGCTTTAACTTCACTCCCTTCCTTTTCCTATTACCTTTGCATTCCCATTTCTGGAAGGAAAGACAAGTGAGGATTCTCAAGGTGATTGAAACGGTATTATTTCAACAGGCAGCCCACCAGGTAAGTCACTGAGAGACAGAGATACCAGAGAAATAGTAGCCATCTACTGCCCATATAGCTATGAATGCTGCTAAATGCATTTCAAAATTTGCAGGCATCTCCATCCTCTATCTGCTGGACTGGAAGCTGCTTTGCTCCCCACTGACTAGTAAATCTGCTGGCAAAGCCCAAGCTTCCAGGTCTCCCACTTTTTGGACTCTGGCCCTTCTGGAAAGCATCCAGTTCCCCAAGTGCCTAGCGATATCCTTGGAAATTCATGGTTGATTCCAGTATCAGCTGCTTCACAGCTGCCATGCAGGTGTCCAAGGAGTTTCCCAGGTTATTGGCTCACCCAAAGATGCAGGTATCTGGATCCCAGACTTCTGAGCAAGTTAGCCCCCCCAGCCCCCAAGCAGCTGAAAAACTGGCAAGCCTGAAAGCACCCAAGCCTCCCAGAATGCCATGATCTTTACAATATAAAATGCCACGGAGTTTCAGTCTTAAAGAAAAATACAAGTTTTTGCTAATCTTGAAAACAGTTTTTTTCAGCTCAGCAAGCTCTAAGTTTGGTTCATAATTAAATACTTCCTCTCTAAAAAAGGTGATAGAGGTAGTAAATTAACATCAATTCAAAACAGTTTAAAATTCAAAATTACAAGTCAATATTTTTAAGGTAAAAGGTGACTGAATCTGAACTATGAAATCTCTAGGCAGTGATATGATAAAAAAAAAATGATAACCATTAAAACTGAACTTTAAAGAGTTCAAAAAGAAAAAAGAAGCTCAATTTCTTAAAAACCCCAGCTGAATACCTATTCAGCTCTCCTTCCATGACCAGTTACTTCTAAAATGAAAATTCACTCCAGCTTCACATTCCCATCCACCACAATTAAGAACTTCATGACTGTGGCCATGGTTTCATGATAAAGCTTCTCAGTCACCCAGCAGTATAACTCAATTTGGACCAGGCACGAGTGGGTGCATGACTGTTCTGCTGAATTAGAAATGGCACACCAATATGGAGTCTGAGCTAGTTTTATACAAGCCTTTGTATAAAAGATGAGTAATATGGATAGGCACAAAGCCTGCTAGTACAACATCAGCAAGTAAAAAAATTTTAAACAAATTTAAACCAACAGCGTGATCTTAAGAGATCAGTGGTTTTCATCCAGCACTAGGGAGCCTGAATTCATCACAGAGCATAGCGTCAAAGCTCAGCCTGTGAAATACTGTCCAAGCGTTTACTATTTGTTTTAGCAGGTAGAAGATTGAGTTATTTTCTGCATTCTGGAGATCATAAATGATTTTTTTTAATGCATTCTGACAGAAAAGTTCTTGCCACTGTCCTCAGTCACTTAATCTTTTTTATACATGAGGACTATTACTTACATTTAGGACTAGGACAGTCAAATAGTCCAACTATACAATTCAAGGGGACCAATTCACTCATGTTTAAGAGATTTCACAACAGCTGATGATGTTGCTTATCAAATAAAATTGTTCTTTAAATCCAGTACTCACCAGACCTGCTGAATGAGGCTGTGAATGCATGGACCTCATGGATGACATACTGGTCTGGTGCATGTATCCATATCCTTGGGACTGGCTTTGCTGATATGCCCCAGGGAGAACAGGGGCTGTGTGTTAAAGAAATACAGACACATTAATTAAGTTTAAAAAAAAGTCCTTCTCTAGCATTTTGTAGAAACTGTAGATTACTTGCATTGTAAATAACAATTCCTCAGTATGAAACAGTTCAGAATGATTTCTATATACAACATAAGGGTTTTCATAGGTTGAATTACACATAAATGTAGCCAAAGCTATAGTAATATATCCACAACCACATCAAGGTTAGTTAGAAGGAAAAGCTTAACATACCTTAAGACCTCTGACCATAGAAAGGCGTACGAAAGCTTGAGACATCACTAACTCAATTTTGATACTGCCATAGATGACGCTCTAAATATCATGTGCCATAAACTGACATTTTTAAGGAAAGATTGATGAAAAAAGCTACATACTAATACAGTTTTGAAATGTTTCAGTAGAAATTCTCTGCAATTAGTTCTTAACTCATTTTAAAGTAGCTCTTATTTATTGGGCTATGAACAAAGAAGGACCGTGATTCACAGGAAGAGACAGAAATATAAAAAAGTGAGCCCACAGTTGGGTTTCTTAATTTATTCTGATTCTATCAACATTCTTAGTCGAACAGAGAGGGATCAATGGTTACTGAAATCTTTCCGAGTCCACCTCTTTCAATACCTTCCTCTTACCACACAATTGTTCCACCTCTTTCACAAATATTTTATTCACAATATTTTAACAATAACATTATTTTAACAATTCCATAGACTAATTATTAATATGTTGACTTTTATTGTACCAAGAGCTGTTGAAAGAGTTAATATAATCAACAGGGACTCTCTACCTCTAATGCTTACTAGGAAAGCATTTGTAAACCTTCCATAGCTGTTCAAACATCCTACTTTGGCAACAGACCGAATCAGAATGTGTTAAAAACATGTTTGATCAAAGATCTGTGAGAAAAAAAAGCACAGCATGGGTGACTATCCACTGTTTTCCCACAAGCCCAAGAAGCATTTATAAAGCAAAATTAAGAGACTGAAGTGCTTTTCAAAATCTAACAACTAAAAGTTTAGTCACCACATCTCTGTTCATGTTTTGCAAGACTCTCGTGCACTCTGCGAATAAAGATTTCTTGCTTGTATGGAGGTTATTAGCCCATCTCCCATTGTTATTTACCAGAATTTTTACTAGTTCAACTGGAAAGTCATTTAGCTACGCTGAAAACAAAATGCATTTCTGTTGATACTTCTTTAAGTGATCCATTTAGCCAGTATTCTGTCTAACTCCTCTGACAAAAGCTGTCTTTCGCTTACAGGAGATGGAGCCTCTGCAGCCCACGAGTCAAAAATCTTCAACCATGGAGTCAATCAGCAGTCTGATACTTTCCAAGATACATCTCATGGGCTTGTTAGGAAGTGAAAAAACACTTCTGGAACACCCATCACACACAGATTCAGAAAGGAGCAAAGCTAATGTAGGATTTAATTGGGTTCACAATGTGTGGAAGGACCCAGGCCTTGTAAAATGAAAAGACACAGGAGAAGCAGGAAACCATAAAAACCAATAAAATATATAAGTAATATTCATATTTGCAGTAATAATACTCTGTCCTCCTCTGCTTCTTGAGTCATCAGGACAATACATGCACGTGAAAAAGATTACCGAGAAAATGTTTGCTGAACTATTTCAGAAAGAAAGGTCAACCTTGTGCTTTCAACAAGGTGTTTTACCTATCCTGCTTCCCCAAATAACAATATCATTGATTTCAACAAAGTTTTTCCTTAAAACATCCATTTAGTTTTAGTTAGCACATTTAAATGCACCAAATATGTAACTACAATTTGGGATGTTATTTTTTTGCTCTACTATACTTGTAAAGATAAGTAATGCTGTATATTTAACTAGGGGTTTTCTGATTTAGAAAACACGTTTCAAACTATTGTAATTGTTTCGTTAAGTGAGTGAAATTAAAGTGATACGCAGTCAGATGCAACACTGGAACATGATGAATAATGGATGTCTTAGAAGTGCCAAGTTCATTCTAATGACATATGAGTACAAAGACATTTTTAAGGCAGTTTAATCATCAGAGAATTGCTGCTTGTTAACATGTTCACAGGATTATCATGCATTAAGTGAATAGTCCTAAGTAATTCATCAAATAATTTATGTTTCAGTGTTGTTACAAGCTATTCCAACATGACCAGATGTAGCCCTTCATGAGAAAATAGAGAAAAACATAATTTAATCAAAGGTTCTGCGATCAAGCCAGAATGAATATATTTTGCCTAATTCACCACCAGCATAAACGTAGGTCAGTCCATAGAAGCAAATGGAGTCTCACCTCCTCATACCAGTAGTAAATTGGTCATGGGGGTTGAAAACTGAGCACAGCTTGAACTTTTTATCTTAATAGGAAGTAGTATCTTAAGCCGACACTGGCCGCTGATCAGTCAGCACCCTGCCTGCTCTGCAGCAACAAAGGGCTGGTAGCTTTTCCCTGGTCCCTGGCAGAAGATGACACCCTGAGAGTCCCTTTCTTCTTCCTAAGAGAAGTGAAGACGCTGGTAGAAGCTTTTTACTCTTGATTCCTTCTCCCCAAAACAGATCTTTCTCAATTCCTACCAATCACCCCTTGTCAGTGTAAGGCAGCAAGCCTACTGATGGTCAGCTTCATTACAGCCTCCAAATCGACAGGCTTGTTTTGGGGAGGATAACCCATACCTCCCGCCTCTGCAACAACTGTCAGCAGCAGGTCTGAGACGTGCTTTCCTCTTTTGCAATCAGCTTCTCACAAGCTGAGAGAATTCTGTCAAACTGTCTCAGTGAACCTGTTTGCTAATTTACCTGCAACAATGGAAACCATAAGCCCAGGGAAACAAAGTATTTCTTCCAAAGCAGAAGAAATTTTGGGAAGAATTAGAAGCTGAAGTATTAGAAAAAGATTCCATACAAACAAAAAGAAGTAATTTCTAGGTGCTAATTATCTTCCAGTCATTTATTTAGGTATCATATATATCGGCACTTATCAGTGTTGAAGACAGTTGACTGAGTAATTTCACCCTTTTCTTCCATTAAAAGAATACTGTAGTAGGGCTGCAAACAATGATCAATAGTTTTTAACCATTTTTTACAAAAATATTTAATAACTTTCCAGATGGTTGTCTATTTGGAAGGTAATTTAGGAATCACATAAATAAGCAGATTAGTGAAGAGGCAATAGATCTGAGCTGTGTTTCTGGTGACATACAGGTAATTTAAGGTGTGATTAAAAAAGAGTTTGACTTTTTTTCATCATCATCATCATCACCCATAGTTAACCGCAATCTTTTGGCTCAGACCAAAATATAAAGTTCTATAACATTGACTGCAGCAGCAGCAAAAGCAATGGTTTTAGTTAACCTAAGGGAACAATAAAACACAGTGGTGGAACACGAAATTCATTTAGCTGAAGCCAGATTTATTGCTGAGGGAGCTGAGGGCTGACCATTGCTCCCAGAAGTACAGGTGGATGTTTTTTCTTGTTGCGTTAAGACTTTACCAGATGCATTCTGATGTATCAAAACTTATTTTCTTGTTGCACTTACCAAGCAAGCCAGATATTCATTTTAAATTATCTATTTGAAGGAATTTATCATATTTCTCTTACTATATCTTTATAGGCTTCCTCAGAGAAAAGAAAGAGAAAAATGAACAAACATGATAAAGGCAAACAGAGAGGAAGCCTCCAAGAAAAAGAAGCAGCTGAAAGAATAATAGCGGGTATCAACTGGCTGCAGCAGACAATGGGGTCTGCAGAGTGTGTACCCATCAGGACATGCTTTAAGAAGGATTGGGAAAGAAAAAGATCAGACTGTGGCAACAGTAAAGGAATAATTAAGAGAGCGTTGTAGTAAAAAAAAGTTTATGCCGAAAAGAAAAATCATTTAAAGGGCAGGTTCCAAGAGATAATGTTTTATCAAAACCATACTTAAACTCTCTTTCATTCTTTCGTACAGCAGACCCTCAATGTATCCCCGCGTGAAGTGATTACTACTTTATATGCCACTTACTAAACCAGATGTAAAGTAATAATCCCTTCATTTACTCCTACAGACATCATGCAGTTTTAAGCATTTATTTCACTTTATGTGTTGATGTTAATTCATGTTCTCACTACTAGGCTACTAAGACTTCAGAGAACTCACTAAGAATAGTGCAACATTTTGTAATAACAACATAAGAGAGCAGGAAGTAAAAAGACAGACAATTACTATTACGTGCTTAATTCTAGCATCTGTAAGAGCATGATCAAGCTGTAGATTTTCTGAGGAGAACAAAAGTTGCAATAGAGCTAGAATCATACATCTTTGTGTTACTGACACTATGACTAGCTTCCTGAAAATAGATGAAGCTGCTTATGGGAACCATGTTGCTCCACATACGTTGAAGTCCTTCTCCTGTTTTGCCTTGCTGCTGCCTTATCTTCCACAGGTTGCAGCATCTAGAGTAGCCCTCATGGTCTTAAAAAGTCTCTCCCATAGCTTTCAGTTCCTTCTTTCTCTTGGCCTTCCCTTAGAAATTACTCAGCTATGTCCCATGCAGCAGAAAACATTGTCAAAGCAGCGATGCAATCACACATGGGGAAGTGTAGGTCTAGAGTACACTTCTGGGGTACTCGGGTACACCCCACAGGTTGTTCATGTGGATGGGTCACTGCCTGAACTGCACAACCCCCTTGACCACTTCCCAGTCCAAGTTACAAGACTGCATAGCTAAGGAGATACAGCCTTAGGGTAAGCTATTATTGCTGTGTTGAAGCTGGTGGATAATAACAACTGATACCTTTTTAAAGTCTTCTCCAGAAAGTGTCACGGAGGTAACTTTGCTTACAAACTCTGGCTCAGTACTTTACTTTTTTGTTTTTTATCACTTTCCCCCAATGTTGGCTTCTGCTCCCCATCATTAAAATATTTAAAGTGTTTTGAGCTAAAATTTGTATTGCCAATCACATCCTTGAACAAAGTGGTACATTATCATCACTTACCAAGACTAGCATACTTGAATAGTATCAACAGTTTTCCCCTCTTTCCTGAATCTAACTGAATTCAGTGTTTGTAACAACAAAATTACTTCCACGGTAATGCACCTGACATCACTCGGTCTGATTCAGCTATCCTTATGTGCTGAAGTAGTACTTCCCCTCCAGGACTTGTCCCATCAAAATTGGCAGCAAGACTTTTGATGAAAATGTACTAATCAACCTGAGTAAGGACAGGAAAAATGAACGCCAAACAGATCTGGGGAAAAAAAAAAAAAACAAACAACAAAAAAACAACACCCCCCCCCCCCCCAAAAGTAGACTATATGAAAAATATCATTTATTTAAATATATATTTAAAGTTATATTTAAAATATATTTACATATAAAATATGTAAAAGTACTGTATGTAACTAACAGACACAGTTTCAAAGAGCTTCAATTCAAAGAAAGGAAATAAAGTGATAAACAAGAGACAACACAGTACAAAAGAACACACAATAAAAAAAAGAAGGGTCATGATAGAACAATTAAGGTTGGAAGAGACCTCTAGAGGTAATATAGTTTGCCTCCCTATTAAAATCAGAGCCAAATCTGCAGTCAGGTTAGGTTGCTTAGGGCCTTGTCCAGTCAATTTTCAGTTCAGGAGGGAGATTTCAGTACACTTCTTTGGGCAACCACACACCCTCTAATTCCTCCTGTTTATTTCCCATGCTGTGTATATTCCTGTTTAAGCTCCTGAGATAAACTCAGCCCAGCACTGTGTTAACCATACAAGTATCTTGAGAAACAATTCTAAGGAGACATTTGAAGAAGGCTAATGCATTCATTTTGCAGAAGTTACATCCTGCCCAAGCATGAAGAGCAGGATAAAGAGAACATAACTGTGGTCAACCAAGAATTTAATTAGAGTTTAAAAGAAGGCCCATATCACAGGCTAATCAGAAACAAGAATCTTGATGCTTTGGCAGCAAGTCAGGCAGGATAGATACAATGAGGATAGGATGTGAAAGACATAAAAAGAGACGAAAAGTTGCTTGATTGCTGTGACAGATGAGCTTTTAGCAGGCTTTTAAAGATGATGTGTTAAACATAATCCTCTGCTAAAGTTAACAGTTTTGGAAGAACTCAGCAGGAGCCTTGAGGTGATACCTCTCAAAGAAGCTATAGGCAGTCCATCCCTGATGCCCACTGCATATCTGAGGTCAATGTTCCATGAGTTGGCTGAGGCAATCTAACACTTCTACCACCTTTTCTCTTCCTCTCAGCTGGGCTGTTTTTCTGCTGGCTTGGTGAGATAAGTCAGCTCAGCAAGGCATCAGACCAGCGACAGATGCAGTGCAAGGAAGGCAGGACCAGGTACCCAAGGCCACAGGCAGCAGTAGGCGGCAAAGTGCTAGATCAGCTCAGCTGTCCTGAGGTATGCCCCCCCAAGCACCTCACTTCTGTGCAAGCTCCCTCTGAGTTCAAACCACAAAAGAGCTGAGCCTCTCACAGATGCTTCCCTCCAGATATCCCAGCATCCAGCTCCAAACAATGCATCCCGTGTAATGCAGAATACTCCTGTGTGCTAGCACATGGCATACACTGCTCAACTACTAGGTCTCCACAGTATTTGAAAAAAGTCATAGCGGAAGTTAAGAGAAGATTAAGCCTAATGCAGCCAGCAAGAGCTGTTTACTTGAGAGTAAAAACAGGTATCAGAGACCTTAAGGACTGTAATGAGTGTGCAAGGACTGCCCAGAGAGAGAGATGCTGAAGAGGTTGAGATGAGGTACAGAACTCTGCAGCATCCCCATGGCACAGAGCAAAGGGATAGTCTCTAAAGGACGTGATAAAAAAGCAGTCTACAGGATTATAGAGAACAAACAGAAGAGTACAGATATGTTAGATACAGATAACATTATGAAAACCTCAGTAGTAATTTTCCAGTGCGGAACTGATTGCCAAGAATGCTCCTGTCCCAAATTGGGATGAAAAGAAAAACAATCTCAAAGGTTCATGCAAAAAGAAATTTTAAAAATCAGGTAAAGAAACAATTTTATGCCAATTATTTCAATCTAGGTTTAATTTTGATAATTTTCAATGTTTAGTATAACTCTTCAAAACTAAACATATTTCAACATAAAGCAGGATTCTTTGTCTCAAAAATGTCAAGTTATGGCCTTAAAAATCTCGAAACTGATGATTTTGGCATTGAGACATGAATCACAAGTGATCCACTCCTATAAAGAAGTTTGGCATTAAACTGCTATCTTCTAATGAACAATATTGAAAAATTCCCAACCATCTCTAAAGTTAAATTGCTCAGCATTAACTTTTCAAATAAGCTAGAAAATGGAAACACATACTCTAAACTGATTATAACTCTTATCTATTATAGAGTTTTATTATTTTCTAGTCAGAAAGAGTAGCACAGCACAGTCAAATTTACTGGGAATAGGTCAGACTGCATAAGCATATAAAAAGCACTAACCTGAAGACTGCAGATGGTGAGACCTGATACAGAACAGTGCTGTTTTTAGAACAGTAGAAAACAACATGGTAAGGCATCTTGGCATTTTTTCTTGTAACAGTAACTTTCCCTTCATTTCTTTTCTTTCTTTTTTTTCCCCCTCTTTTTCTTGCCCTTTACTCGTCAGTCAGGCTGCTTTCATGGATGTCTGAGCTACCAGGCTTGTTGCTCTCAGCGGTGCTGTCAGAAGCAGCAGTTTTCTGCATACTATCCATTACAGGAGTCAGTATTAGTTAGTAAATTGGAATATCAAACCCAGATATAATTAGGCTGTTGAAATAACAACCTGAAAGTATGGCCTAATTCACACAGGGTGCTAATAAATATCTGCCATGCTCACTGACCTCATTAGAATTGAAGCTCTGAACTACTTGGAGAGTGGCAAATTCAGAACATTACAAGCTTAGGAAGTTTCCATAACCTAAATTACAAAGATGTAAGAAATAAACCTTGCAATCTTCAAATACTTGGAAAAAAAAATTAGGGGGGGAGGTCAACAAAATGATTAACCTTGTATTTAAAATAACTGACATCAATTATTCATGATGCAAAAAATCAAAATGTATCTACTCTCAAGAATACTTACTGCCATACTACAATGGATAAAATAAAATGTTTTAAACTAAACTTCATTAGTGTCATGATTAGACTAAGGCCGTTTTAAGCACCATTATTTTATAACACCATTTTATCAGCTACCAATAATTAAGCCTAACTGTATGTACCCACCATGTGAGCTGAAGTAGATTATTATGGGAAAGGCAGAATCACACAATTATAACTCTTAAAAGCAGTTTCAATATAAGAAATTAAAACTTGATTTTGAATGAAATTACAACAGAAGATCACACATAGCTGTTTAGCATATGTCAAAGAAAACAAAGAAATTTTGAAAGGAATGACAAAAGGAACATCTAATGTGCTCATGCCACATGGAATCCTGTATTTTATTAGTAATTTGTTATCCTTTTAGAGAGGGACTATCTCATACTTCAGTTACTCCTGAGAGCAAACGCACAAAAAATTCACCTGTTCCAAAATTCCTAATTTGTATGAACAGCCAATATCATTAATACTGGTTATGCTGGTCTTTGTTGTATAAGTCCATCACACACCCAATAGCACACGGAGTGGGAATTTGGGAGTACTAGCTAGTCTAGTGGAAGAACGGTTGGCAAACTGCCTCTCTAGTACGTCATGGTTTATGTGTCTGGTCATTCCAGCCTTTTCATTAATTCTTCATATTGGATCAGTCAAATTCCATTCTAATCTTTTTCAGGGCAATCTATATCCTGAGGTCCATTCTGGCCTCTCTGAAGGGTCTACATCTTTGTGCTGCAAAAAGCCAGTCTCTCATGGACATTTTTTCCTTTAAATAAAAGTAGTACAGCTTTCATTCCCCTTCAGAGGAACTGCACAAAAGGGCTATATTCAGAGAAAGTCCAGGCTAGCAGAGTCTCCAGAAGCCATGTATGCAAGCAGGTATTAAATGTTATAGTCCAGAGAAAAATGAAAGGAATCCAGGATGTCCTGTTTTCTACTACATTAAAAGAAAGAGGACAGTCAACAGAACATCCACCCTCTTCACTAAAAGACAATAACACAGGGAATATTTTTGCCAGGAAGTGCTTGTGGGTACTCCTTAGAGCATCATATCTACTGAGGAATAGGGAGTGGAGGACACTGAGTCACAGCTCAAAAGCCTTTGTGATCATTAACACATTATTGTTGTTGTAAAGCATCACAGAGTATTCAATAGTATTGAAATAGTATTGAAAGTATTCAATACAGGTAATCTTGTGCTCTGCCAACAGGAAAGGAGAAGCTGGACCCCAACCACCACTAGAGTCCCCACCTGTGACTGTGTCTGACTGTGGAGCAGTGAGGTGGTGAGCGGCAGCCTCACAGCCTGCAAAGAGCAAGCGCTAGTCCTGTCCTGGCAGAGCAGACAATTTGATAAACAGAAAATGCCATCAGCTTCCCCAGACTGCTTTGGAAAGGCCATTTAGGACTGTAAGACCATAAACACTGAGAAGAACAGATCTGATAAATATAATTCCACAGCAGCCCCTTAAAACATAAGCTTTTTCACACAAAAGCTAAAGGTATTTCTTATAAAATAAGGTGGTAAATGATCTCCCAGGAAATTCAATAAGTGTTTCAAAAGGTTACCAGCCTTTAAAAATATGGGAAGAGGCTGTTTGTAGTGTTTGTTCATACTGACATGTTTTTATGTTTTTTTTGCTAAAGAACAGGAGAAAAATGGAAGTGAACACAACACAAAATTACAATTCAGAATGAATGACAACAATTATTGTCTTCAGCCAAATTCTATGAACAGTTGTTTTGGGGATTTTAAAAACTGTATGAATCCTGTATCTGACATTTAGAATTTTATGGGCAGTTACAACAATCTACTTCACTTATAATTTAATTCACTTAAAATACAAACCATTTATTGCCCTTCCAGATCCCACTGACAAGTTCTTACTACAGCACTGTGAAAGTAAAACTAGCTCAACGATTTGGCTTCTAACCCTAAAACTGGAGTCCTATTTGTCCCCAGTTTTGCATCCTAAAATGTCATTTTAGGGTCATTATGATTAACGCAGAATATTCTAAAGCAGATAAATGTAGTGCAAATGATAAAAAATTATGTTTTGAATATTCAACTGCAAAATATTTTCTAGATGTTTAATTCACTCATTTTCCTTACAAAAGCAGACGTAATACATTAAATACTCTATTGCAACCTAAGGACAAAAGAATTACTAACTGGGACTAGAGGAGAATGGATTGTATATTTGGAGCACAGTTTATACAGATGCTATGGGAGCGTGGAGGGTCTTGGCTGGTTGTTTTGCTTTGGCAGACCCATTGACCTGTGTGGGCTGTGAAATTTTTTTTTTTTTTTTACTATAGTTTCTAAAAGACAAAGTCTTCAACTCATCTCTACAACCTCCAATGCATGTATTTACACATATATATTCTACATTATATTATGTCTTAGGAATTGTTCTAGCAGTTCAAATATAAAAAGACTACTCCCACCCATTTTATATGAATTATAGCAGAAACCACTATGAATATTGTTTTGGAATTAGTATTCAACGGTAGCCGTACAGTCCAAAGTGTTTAGCCTATGTATCTATTAACAGCTGGTATGTCATAATATTTGTATGTATCCTCATTTCCCTGACTGGTATTGTAACTGGACATAACCAAATCACAGTGCATCCTGCTCTGGAGTTCTGAATATGAACTGCACTCAGGATTTGGTGCCACGGACAAACAAACCTTATTGCCAGCTGACTTTTTTTTGCCTGACATTCCACCTAAGCTGCAGCACGTCTCAGCTGAGAAAACAGAGTACAATATGCCTTTCCTTTCCTCACACACTGCACCACACTTTTTTGTTTATGAAGGCACAAAACGTCTGAAAGACAGCCTGAGGCATCCTCGGTCCTAGTGGGGCCACGGTGTACCACAGGAAGCTGCAATTCCTTCTTAAACCGTGAATAGGCAGGTTTTTGCTCTAGGCTTCCTCACAGATGGGAAGAGTTAGTAAAATGAAGGTTATGTTAACATGCTATACTACCCACACGCCTTCAATTACAATTTGAACTCCCTTACATTCGCTGAACATCAACTGTTGCCCATTTGCATTAAAGAGAGGAGCCTGCATGTTCTTCTCACGGAAGGTGTGCTTTGATTTCTGTGCAGCTATTTATGTGCATAGTGGGTATAACCAATTTGAGCAATGGTGGAAGGATAGCATCAACCAGGATCAAGTACGTGACTGCACATAATTTTACTAATGATATTTATTGTCTGCTCAATATAACATCCTCTGAAGTGTATCAAAAGCTGCTCTAGGGGACCACACTGAACAACTGAAACAACTGCTTGCCAAGGGAGCCATTAACGCTTCCAACTGCTGAGTCACTTGGAAATTTCCCTTCCACTTTCTGCTCACTGTTTAAAGAAAAAAGGAACATCAAACTCAAACAGCTGGCAGGGCAAATAGAAGGATCCCCTGAACCGCTGCCATGCTACCGAAATTGAAAATGGGATCTATTCTGGATTCTCCTCCACCTGGACGTGTGGGAAGTGCCTTTTGATGCCACCAGATGTCAAGGGTGTGGGAGAGAAGCACGGGAATCAAAGACAGGCAGATGGAATCTTAGCAAAAATATTTTGGAAGTGTGAAATCTAAAGCTCTCCCTGGAACATTACCTCATCCTCAGTGAACACACACTAAATGAAAATATGCTTTCAGATGAATCACAATTTATACCTTAATGTATTACAAGCAATGTGGGATATTTTTTTTTATTCCCAGAGCTCTAAATCAAACCTGAATCAAAACTTAACTTAGCCCTCACTTGGAGTGTCATATGAAGCTTCAAGTTTTACATTAAAAAATAAGATTTTACAGATACTTCATACCTCTTTGTAATGGAAGAGAATGAAATCTAATCTTCTGGACTAATTTCTCTCATGTTCTGCATTAACAATGCACTCAGCAGAGGACACTAAAAGGCTGATAGTCCAGACTGGGACACATAGATTCAATAATGCTCAAGATAGTGCAAAAATATGGTCCCATTGCCATTCTGGATTCCTAGATTTACATGGCTTGAAAGGCTGAAATGGATTATTCAGATGAGAACAAATTATATATTAAGGAGTCAGAAATCTTCTTTTCACAGAAACTTAAACAGAACTTAGCACATGTATAAGGAACACACCCAACCTGTTTCTAGCTGAAATCTGAACTCTCACAACTAAGCTTGCATCTAATTTTCCTTCTTACCTCAAATCTAGAAGTGAAAAGGTTAACACCTTTCTAACATTTCTCCCACTGTTTTCAAAAATCCCTCTATCTGTAATGTCATTATCTTTAATCAGAGGAGAAAAAAAAAAAAAGTCCTTTTGAACATCAGGAATCAATGCAAAACAGGAGGCAGAAGCTGAAAACACCAAATACACCTCCTTCAAATGAAAGCTGCAGTTTTCAGAAGGGAGAGAGCTCTGCCTTGCTGCCTGAACAAGCACTGTCCTTTTGGGGTACAGTGTGGTTACAGCAAACCTTTACAAAGGAAACTCTATCATTTCAGCAAAAATCTATTTGAGAACGGAAGACCAGGAGTCGCTCTCTAACAATGAAAACTGTTCATGCTAAATAATTTGTGGTATCAGATATATACCAAACACATGCATACACTTGTGCCCATATTACATACACAAAGTGCTTAGCCAAGTTTAAAAATATTAAAAGAGGTTTATGGGTGAGGTATTTATTATTTGACTGCAAGCATTTGTACTACATTATATGCTTAAGAACAGAAAATCATCTTATTACCAAGATGGAAAAGCACAGTTTTACCATGATGCTGTTGAGTAGAAGATGACTATTTTTTTTCCCACACATTAGCTTTCAGGTTGGCAAACCTGCTGGGGGCTTGCATGTAAAAGAAGCAAAACCAAAGCACCATCTAGTCTGAAATAAAAAAACAGTCAGAAACAGATGTAAGAGTCTGGTGCCCAAGAGAAGTGTGGATGTGACCCTCACCAAGAGGGAGTACACAGAGCGTTATTTTGATGTGTTCAGCCTTCTGTGGCAGTGCAGCCTGCTGATACACTTGAAAGGGGACAAGAAACCCACAAAAGCCTATAGTTCTTCCTGTGAAATCTACAATTCCTCTCCCTCCAAATGCCATGTTTGATTACTGGACTCTAGGGAACAACGTTACGGAAACAGAGTTCAGCTACCTAGCATAAAAGAACCATTCTTCCTTGGCTGCCAGAGAAGAAAATATAGCTGCTGTGTCATTCTGCTTGACCTCCTTAAAATGACAGAGCTTAGCAACTGAACATGAATACAAACAGGGGTGAAGGATTTCTGTCCTGTATTCCCGACAGCTGCACCTGGAGATGGAAGATAGATCTCTACATTACAATATAATGAGCAGTCAGGTATTATTCCCTCTTTTTTTCTTTGACTTGTCTTTTACTAATGGTGATTGTTTCCATCCTCAAAACCAGAGGGTTTTTTATAAAAAATGATGGGAAGGATAGAGCAAGGAAGGGAACCAAATCCTGTTTCCTTTCCTCTTCTTTGTCCATCCATCGGCACAAGAGCAGAGTATTACCACTGTCCCAATGCAAGCAGATTCCTTGGCCCACATACCAGGGAGCGTCTCTGCAATTCCAGCATGTGAAATGAAGAGGGTTTTTCTCCATTTCATCTGACAAGTTTGTCTTCTGACCAGACTAACCAGGAGCAGAAGCAGCAGCACAGTTCTTGTTCTAGGATTTTCTTGTTCTGAATTTCAGTGGGTGTCAAAGCCTCAAGCAAATCCTACAAATAAACATTTTACATACAGAGCCACAGATATCGGTGTGTGCTAGGGGGAGAGAAGGAGACATCCCTGAAACCAATGTTTAAAATGTCAGTGTCGGGCTAAGAAACAAAAGCCCTCTCCACGAGCTGGTACACAGTGCAAGACTGTTTCCAGTGATATACAATATTTCTACAAACCTATATTTCCTCTTTGCAGGGCTGTGTTCAGACTGCAGTTCAAACAATAGTACTTCTAATGGCCTACAACACATTCCTGCCTTAGTGAGGCAAAGAGAAAGACCTGGAGTTTGGAGAAAGGGAGGGGAGCAGTCTCAGCTACTTTGGAGCCTTTCTTCTTCAGAAGACTCACATCACACAAGGAGGACATGCCACTAGGGAGAGAGATGAAAGGACTGACTTACTGTTTCTCATTGACTTTACTTCCACTCCAAGCTATATAAAGACTTCAAAACTGTAAGTACCCATATCCCACAGGAAGATGCTGCGGTACTGTGTGTTCTGCAGTCTTCACAGGCTTTGGAGTCAAATTGCCAGCATGCCCATTTGCTGTATTTATTCCTCAAAGGTTATTTGCACTAATCTTTTCTGGATCTGTCCAATTATTATGTAGTATCAATGAAGTATCTAATATGAATTTTCAGTTTTTTCACAGCAACCTACAGGTTACTTTTAAGGTTGATAACAAAAATTAAGAGACTATCAAGATATAAGTGAAATTTCATGGTTTGTTGAAATTTGTCTATTTGGATTGGCAGTGTGAGTAAAAGATAGCTTCCCAGGCAAAGGCAAAGTGAGAGACTTGAGTTGGCAGCAGACCCTTTCATCGGAATAAAGAAAGGAAGACCTTAAACCTCATATCAAGGCCTCTTTATGTTAATTCTCACTACTTGTCTAGTGGCATCAGGTGAACTGAATCTGAAGAGCTTAGTCTGAAGGAGACAAGTGTAAATAGTGAACACACAACCAATCAGTAACACACTGGCTCCAACCAAATACATGAAATTTTAGTACTCATTTTTAAAATGCAACAAAAGGCACTTGAAAATTCTGTCCTAATATCCACTAAGGTTTGCTACATAACATAAGCTTTTGGGAATACAGCGAACCTGATTTCTGTCTCCTACAGGCTGACTTCTATACAGGTTTTAAGATAATATGATGATGACTTAGAAAATAACCAAGAAATCAAGTTTTTTCCCAGCAGAGTAATAATATATCCATGACTGAAAGGAACTCATACTCACATCTGACTTTTCTCCATCTACAGACTATACACACAATTTAAAATAAGAATAAAGAGACACTTTAATACACTGAAAAAATCTGAACATATGGTAAGGGAAAATGTATATATCATGTCTATATGCTGATGCATACCAATTAAACTAGAAATTAAGAGGAAATAGAAGACAAAAAAAGGGAAGGTCAAAAGCAAAAGGGGAAAAAAACAACCTAACAGTTTCCAACTAAAAAGAAAAAAAGCGTGTATTGGGGACAAAAAAAGTTAAATTCATCTATTGCAGGATGTTCATTAAGATAATTTTAAAGTAGAAACCTTCAGACTGAAAGCAAAACTTGGTAATATTAAATAAAATCCTGCTGATTTAAATCAAAGAAAAACAGGAGAGAGCTAAACAGAAAGCCCCACAGAGGTACAATAAATTGAACAATAATTAAAGTAAAAACCAAGAGAAGGGAGAATATTAGAAAGTGAAATGAAAACATCCTGCAGTTGAAACAGGATTGAAGGAAAGCAGCATAAAAGGACTTTGATAACTAAAACAAAAGGAGGAACCCTAAGGAAAACACTTTCATGCAAGTATAATGAAAACAAAATGTGCACGCAAATTGTGGCATAATAAAAGACAGCGAGAGAGAGAACGAATAAATAACAGTGAAATGAGAACAACAGTGATACTTTTTCAGTGCAGATGGATCTTTTAATTCCAAACACATTAAGAGGAATTCTTCACCACAAAATGAGTCAAACACCGATGCAAAACAGAAGTGACAGAAACGGTAGCCTTAGTAGCCATGCCATGGCTCATCTGCTATCATCTGGCCAGCCATCAGGACACTCTGTTCTAGCAGTACACAAATGTGCACAGTCACTTCCCTGCCATCATAGCAAAGCCTGGAATTTGTTCCAGTAGTAGCTGAATGACCCCTGTAGACACAAGGTCAACTCCCCTAAGGACAAGTTTCTGTGCTCTCAAAGACTTAAATTGTTTTACATTTCAATCCTAAACCAGAATTTCCTCCAGTTGTAGTATTTTGTTTCTTTGCTTACTACAAACGATGGGCCTGAAGAAAAATATTAACCAACCTTAAAGGTTTACTTGCAGCCTTCACTTTATCTTGGCACTCTTTGTCTATACCTGCACACACACGGCTTTGAGGAACGGAACTTGGTTTCTGTGACTGGCACTGGATCATACACCACACCATTTCCCTATCTTACATTACACCACATATTAACACTCGTGTTAAAAAGTCCTTACCCCACCCCAGTCTCCGGAGATGGAACTACTGAGAAGAATATATATAGAAAGTGTTCTAAAATAACAAGCCTTTAAAACCAAAAAAGTCTCCAGTATTGTGAACTTGTACTATTTTCAAGCATTTTTACTCTTGCCTTTGGGGGAACAGAACTAAACACAACAGCCTCGAGCCATGACGGTGTGAGCTAAGTGCCATTTTCACTTGCTGAAGTAAGTTACTGGCAAAAGATGGTAGATGAATTTTATATGGAAACCTTAACATAGGAGAAGATATCTTTATAAAAATACATGCTTTAGCACAACTTCTGAGAAACACTGTAGAGACTGTGAATACAAGAAGTCCAATTAGGTGATACCTGTGTTCTTTTCTGTCATCAGACACCAAAAACTCCATCATTACATGTAAATGGGAGTTACATGTAAAAGTAATTCATCTCCTTCATAGAGTGGATAGTTGAAATACAAATACAACTGTCCAAAATAATGCAAGACTGGAATAGGTCTTGAGCCACATGAACCAGATCATCTTCTCCTGGTGCCTGAATGCAAACTAACAGGATGGGACCTTACTTGTAGGGGAGGAAGGGGAGCAAGAGAGTAAGTGTGAAAAGAATTGGGAGAAAAACAGTGCGTAAGACTGCACAGAAAATCAGGACAGACAGAAAATACTTTCTAAAGAAACTAAAAAAAAAACCACCCAGTTGAGAAATTTGTCAGACACAATGCTGTCTAGAAAGACCTGAACTGAAAGCAAAGAAACTATCTCTTTGTTTTTTTTCCTACAGTGTTCTGTGAAGAAGGAACTTTCTGGTCTGTCATTATAAACAAAAATAAATCTGACATCCATGTATCTCAACTTCTCTTTCTGACAAAAATAATCTGAAAAACCTTCCCAAAAACACATGACTAGCTCCATGTCTGAGAAGTTGCAACACCAGTGTTAAAAGCAGCATTGAAAGAGAGAAATCGTTAGCTTCTGTTCCTCTTTAGCCAAGCTGAAAATAACTACTTGAAAAACAGCTGAGAATTTTGCAAGAACTAATGTGACACCCAGCTGCTTCCGGGAAGTGCTACAGAATGGCTTGCAGGTAAAAAGGAAATCTTTGTTAGGGCAGTAATTAATTACAAAGCATTTAAGCAGACTGAGAAGCTCTAGTGCCATGCCTTCTGTCCGGTATGGCAAAAAAATTCAATGATACCATGAAGTAATAAAGTCAACCTTGAAAAACACTAACAGAGAGAAGCTGCAAAAAGGACAAAACTGAAAAGTAATTTCAAAAGGAACATCAAAATGAAAGTTCATCACCTGCATCAGGCTTGCTGGAAAGCATTAACAATTGTTTCCTATCCAGTTTTACCTCCAGCAGTCTAAAAGGGAGAACAGGGATTTTCCTGAACTTAGACCATGCAAAAATCTACTGATCCCTGGGAGGCACACTTGGCTCAACTCAAGCTCATCATCTAAAATAATGGTCAGGGAATCAAACAGGAAAAAGTCATTCCAGTGAACAAAGTTAGTAGCCTCCCTGTGATGTTGTTACTGAAATTCCCCAAAGACAAGAGAGAGAGTTCTTTAGATCTGAATAAGCCTTTAACATCTGGTACGAAGCCAGGGACCCAGCTAAGGGCTGGGAGAGGTGGTTAAGGAACAAATCCATCAGCAGTGGCAGTGGAAGACCTGAATTACAGGTCAAATATCAGTGAAGGTATCTAGAATAAATTAGCAATTGAACAACATAGAAATATCTGAAAGATTGAGACAAGGCCAAAGACACTTAGACGTTGTAAAATTGGTCCCAGGTCTCCAACTGTCTTTCATGTTGGTGTTGAACATCAAATTGAACAATTGCCAGTGAGAAACAGTACTAGATCTAAAAGTACAGACTCCATGAGAAACAGCCACAAAATCTTAGCAAAATGGATTTGGTTCTCATTTACTGTGGTATGCCATAAGAAATACTGTATAAAGGTCAAGGGCAAATTCACGTTGTGGCTACGTGCTAAACGACATTTTGGATGGGATGCTGCCATGAAAAAGGCTGGTATTTTTGCCCAAAGATGCTGTTTTTTTCTGAGTGTGTTCACAGAAATGGCATTTTCTTGTAAATCGTTAGGATTATGTCAAATTACTTAGCTCTGGCATTTATTTCTCCCCTGCAATGGGAACTGTCTGTAAGTGCTCAAACCCTGGCTACCCAGCTGGGTCAAAAGCAGAAACAATATCTTTCTAAAATATGTTGATCTTGGCAAGGATCTATTCAACATATCACCACAACAATAGATTTAAATAGACACACAAAAAGCAAGCTTGCTAGTGCCAGAACAACTGGGAAAATAAAGCTCATTTCCTATTCTCAATATGGCAAGTAATAAAAAATATCTGTTAACAATCAAATGAAGCTGACAAAGCAATGTTAAAATGGCTTGGAATAGAGCCAAAAAAGATCAGGACAGCCATAGAGAGACAAGATGCACTGGACTATGAAGCCCACTTCACATCATCACACGAAGAGACATAAAAACCAGCATGATATGCATTATTGCTATCATCTATTAAAAGAGTTGGGCATATAGTTAAATATCAAATAAAGATGGACAGACATGATAGAAGGCATTACAGTTCTGTCAAAGACTTGTGTTTGTTTCTTTGTTCAGTTAGTTCTTCAGTCTGAACACTTTCTTCCTCTCCTGTTCTTAATCAGAGCTGCTTGAATGTATTTACATGGCACCTAACACAACACAGAATCCCTAAACACTGGCTACTATAATAACATATTACTCTGGGTGGGAGAACATAATCAGGTGCAGTCAACAATTAAGATGCCTTAAAATCTTCTAAAAGCACGGGTAATTCAAGGATGCCAGGCAACTAAATGGTAGCAATATCTTTACTCTAACACCTTCTTCTTCAAAAAAAAAAAAAAAAATAGTAACCCTGTGAATAACCTTTTCAATGCACCTTCTTTCACAACTGAGAAGTAAAAATCACTATTTTTTTAAAATATATATTTAGAATGCAATGTTTCTGAATATTTACAATTCACCAGTCAAGTCTAGTACACACTGTAATGCCACTAGGATGACCAGACCCTTATTCGTCATTTTCATAAATTTTGTTCTAATCTATGGCATCAAACAGATGCAAGATACAGTTGTGAACCTGGGAATGCAGGTTCATCAAAGTATTCTAATATTAATCCATGTTAAACAATATCAGACCATATAAGCTTCCCAGCTGAATATTAACCCTGGCTCCCAAAATGCTGAGAGTATAAGAAAACTTTCACACATGAGAAAGTTGTCATTTGATACACTTTTTTTTTTTCAGGATGGAAACAGAGAGCCACAAGCACCTGCATAGTTTAATATGAGAAGTACTTCAGTCACTAAAATACTATTATATACTTGATTTGCCCACTGAAAAGCACAAGGTTTTGGGCTTTTTTTTTCAGTTCAGAGAAAAAAGAACAAGATTTTCTCTTTCAAGAGAAAAAAAGCCAGATTCATGTACGTTTTGCAAAAACACAACACACCTTCTCTTAACCACTGTAAACAGGAGTTAACAGGGCTTTCAAACTGAGAGTGTTACCAAAATGGTAAAAGAGAATACACAATAAAGCAATATGGCATGCAAGAAACTCTGCAGTCTCGAGATTTTGCTTTGCTTCCTCAATCAATCAGGCAATAGCTTACACAGTTTCTAACGATTTGTGACTATACAAGGATATGGAGTTAATACAGGCCTGTGAGGTCTCAACACACTGTGGTAGTGTCATTAGTGAAAAAGGTGGGAACAAGGGGTACCTTCTTCATCAGATGGCCTTGTTATCTCACTGCAGTAAGAAAAGGTAGGGTTCGTGTCAGAGCCATCTGATTTATAATCTCCCAAACTGGTAGAATGTAAATACTGCTTACTGTAACGGCTTGCTCTTTCTACAAAGGTAGAAAGAAAGAATATCACAGTAAATAGATGACAGAAGTGCAAAGACAAGCACCAACAAAAACCCCAACACTGCTAACATTGATATTCATACACTGATGGCATTAAAATTAGAGAAAAGTGAACTGTTCATGATTTTGTATCCATTTTGAACACCAATAGTTCAAAAGGTTGCTTCAAAATCAGACACTACTAAGCTTGTTCTCTGCTTTAAAAGAATAGCAGAAATGGAAGAGAGGATTGAGATACTGGGAAAAAAAGGGATGAAGATGAAGCATATGAAAATTTCCAGTGGAAAATCAAAATGTTCCTTTATCCCAGCATGCATACAAGTGCATGTGGAAATACTGCCGTGTGACATTCAAAAGAATATTTAAAGTTCCACTATGAGTAGCAAAGAAAATACATGTGCAAAATTAAACATTCAAAATAAACACTTCTAGGGAGAAAAAATCAAAAAACTTGTAGAGCCAAAACACTGCTGCATATTATTACATTATCTTCTCTCCTTTTCCATCTACCCTTCAATTATGAACACCTTGGAGCTGCAAATAATAGCACAACGCATAATAACATGTGCCATATAAGCAAAATGTGCATAGAAAAGAAATCAATTTCATAAATAGGCCACCTTCTATATCTCTGAAATCTTAGCAAGGACCAACTATTAGAAAATTCTGCTTATAGCGAGGATAAATTAGGTCAATGCTTTTTAAGTGACTATTTGTAAGTGGTATGAATAACTGTTGATTAGGATAAGATTTATTTCACTATTTCTTATCTGCACATGTGATTACTGCTGAAGTTCCTATAAAACACTGCTTTTACAATACTATAGTTGTATGAAAACATACTTATAAAACATATGGATGGCACATTGACCTGAAAATTTACTCTATCAACTTAGTTTCATAAACATAAAAAGCCAAACTGGGGAAAAGTCAGGATATAAGCAATACCAGAAAGCATATGCAGACTCCTAGACTGAATATTGTCCTCCAGAGGATCAATGTCGAAGATGGAGCCAGGATCTGTGCGCCAAACTTTAAGATCTTTTCCCAAAGCACAGAAATTATAAGACAGACAAACAACAAAGGAAGTAAAAGCATGAAAGGAATGAGTTTTAACAATCAGCAACCAATTTCTTTCATCTAGAAATTAACCAAAAGATCTAGATATTCACCTGAAAGGACAGGAAAGCATTACTTTCCTGCTTAAAAGAACTTAGTGCATTCATTTTAAGCACTGACATTATTTTAAGCAGACTTTTTCCTCCCAATTTTTGTTTTCTTTTTCTAAATATGACCCTAGTATTTTCTTAAGTCTAAATAAATGGAAACAAGTTAAATATCACATACCAGAACTCTTTTCCACTAGGAGAACCAAAATCATCAGAGCTACAAGATTATTTCCCCAGTCCACCAACAGCATCCTTACTCCATGGAGATGCTGCAGTATATATCCCTATAGCTGACAGTTGGCAGTATACATCTCTACAGCTGACAGAGCACTACAGAGGCACTACAAGCCCTCTTTTGCATGCAGTAGAGATTATGTCAGCTTAATAAGCAGAATCAGAGGCATAGTTCATCTTATCCAAAATAAATTTCTACAAGTTGCTCAATTCATATAAACTCAAAAGTGTCCATCTTTCTTAATTAGTAAAAAAAATGGACTAGGGTGACAAATTCAGCTGCAGAAACCTACACTGTAGACATCTACAGTTGGGTAAAATGAAGCCCACTCTTGATCTTAACTAGTCTTCCCAATATGTAAGTTTCCTGGGACACAGACTTACTGTTGATCCACTACCCCACTATCAAAAAGCATTTTTGGACTTCAATGTATGTATTCAATAACAGTAGTAATCATTAGATCTGCAGCTTTCATTCATACAAATAAGTTATTAATATCTCTTCAATTCACATCTGAACTGGATATTGAAAGAAAAAAGAGTCCATAAGAAATAATTAATTTCGTATCTGAGCTTAAGTTATCATCACAGCAGAAAAGTGAATACAGAATGAACCATCTTTTTAATAAACTTTTAACAAATAATTAGTTAAATAAGTTTAAAAAAGTTAAATAAATAGTTGTACACGAGGAGGCTTATAACAAATGCAGAAGCAGCTACAGTATAAATTCTTAATCTACTTCACATCAATCTAATATATATACAACTCATATCTGCTATGTCTAAAAATATAATAATCATTTAATCTCTCCAAACCAGTTTAAAATAAAACCTTGATGTAAAGTATAATCAGTTAAAGCACAAATCTACCACATCACACCTTTTTACTAGTGGTTTGCTTCTTGGGCAGACCTGTCTGCAAGATTTACTCAATGCATTGCAAGTGGGAAAAATAATGGTTTTCTCAACTTGGTCCTTTTGCTGGTTTGATTAGTACCAAGCTAAATAATGGGTTGGTAGGTAAAGTAGGACTGTGGGGACCCCAAATATGTCACGTTTCAAATGATTAATAGCCTAGAGGCAATGGAAAGAACAGACAGAGCTAATAAAATAAATTCCATGGCTTTAGAATGCATTCAGTGTGTATGTACATTATGTGTTATCTACTGCAATTCCCATCAGGTGAGGCATAGTGCTAACGCCCTATTGACAAGATAAATAAAAGCCAATGCAAAATCTTTTGATAAACTATGTGTTGGTCCTAACAGTGATAAATTATGCAACTACATAAAGCAGTGACAGGCATGAGGAGGGTGGGGGAACTTGCAAATGCCCAATTTTTCCTGTTTGATCATGCTTTAATAAGTAAAAACACAATAAGTACAGCTTTATGGCAGCATCAGTGCAGCAGCTGTTGATTTGTATTGATTTTATCCATCTCTGTAATCTGAAATAACATACATAGAATCAGAAACTTGGCAATTTATAGCACCGATCAATTTTAACTTCCTGGTAACTTTTGCCAATTTAAAATATCCTTATGCTCACATGAGAATCATGGAGCCTCTTTAGTCACAGATCCAAAGCTCAGTTAGATAATTTATCTTGATGGGTTTAAAATGGCTTTAGCATGGTTAAAACTAATGCCTATTTTCCAAAGCAGAGGCATTAATTTTAGCAATTGGGTATTTGAAAATGTTGTTACAGCTTCACCAATAATAATTTAAAAACCAACCAGATGGACTCTGAACACAGGGGTACTTTTCCTAACTGGCTGAACAATTATCAGCCAGGAAAAAACTCAAGAGAGTTACAGTTGTTTTCTTCAGTCTGCGATTTTTTTTTCTAGCTGCCAAGGACATTCCATGAGCAGGGAGCTCACTGCTTCTTTTTAAACAAGCAGATACTATAATTGCAGTTCACTCTGAAAAAGCATTAGGTGAAATATCACTGAATATTAGGCTCACAGGTTTGTCATGGCCTCTTTCCTTTAAACAGTTGCACTATTTTTGCTGTTTGGCAGGCATGGGGGGCTAAGAATTCCTGTGTGTTTTGATACTGGAGTATTTTAAGGTGATAAACAGTACTAATAGTTCAGTTAGTTACAGCTCAAGAATTTATCTCAGGGACGGTCTTAATCCTAATCTGTTTGTGCTAGCAAACCTTCAGTTACTGAACACAGGATTGCACACATGATTCTTACATAGAGCTACAGCACATGTGCAATGCAGTACAGAGTAGGAGGTTTGAAGTGCACGCTAAACAGCATATCGCAAACTGTATATTAAAGTGCATTTTGCAGGAGCTTTTCTCTCTCTCTTTGGCTGCACCACTTCTAGCTATGGAAGTGAGTTTAAGTGCCTGGGTCTCTACAGACAATGGTTTTCTGAACAAGTTGGTTGCCCTAGATCCAGAATGTGTGACCCTCTGAGGCTTGCATGGTCTTAAAAGCATCAGTACCTTCCCCAGGCAGAGCTCTCTAAACACTCAGTTTTGAGAAATCCCTTCTGACATAAGGCTGTAGCTACAGACATGCAAAAGGTGGCTGCACAAAAGTTAAAAAATACACTTCTTTATGTGGTGGAGACTCATTTGGAGACTTTAAGGAAAAGACTGAAGAAGCATCTGCCAGGAATGATATAGATAACCTTGCCTTAGGCAGGAGGATGGACTATAGGACGCACCAATTAGTCCATTTGACCTGCAATTTCTCTGATTTTTGAGAGGTAGACTTAAATTCAACCCTTGCTATTATTACTATGTATGAAGGATTTTAGAGTGCTATCTCAGCATGTTTTCCTCTATGTAGACCCTCTGGGGTCTACACTGTTGTAAAGCACAGAAAAACAGAAAAAGGACACCCAAAAAGAAAAAGAAGGGAGAAAAAAATAAAAACGTCAGGTTACCATTTCCTTTGCCATACGTTGTGGTTTAGCCCCTGTCAACAACCAAGCACCACAGAGCTGCTCGCTCACCCTCCCCTCCCCGGTGGGATGGGGGGCAGAATTTGAAGGGCAGTAAGAAAATTTGTGGGTTGAGATAAGAACAGTTTAATAATTGAAATAAAATAATGATAATAATAGTAATAATTTTTAAAAAATAAAAATTGTAATGAAAAGGAGAACAACGAGAGAGAGAAACAAAACCCAGGGGAAAAAAAGCAAGTGATGCAACCACCCACCACCCACCGACTGACGCCCAGTCAGTCCCCGAGCAGCAATCGCTGCCCCCTGGCTAACTCCCCCCAGTTTATATACTGAGGATGACATCATATGGTATGGAATAGCCCTTTGGTCAGTTTGGATCTGCTATCTTGGCTGTGCCCCCTCCCAGTTTCTTGTGCACCTGGCAGAGCATGGGAAGCTGAGAAAGTCCTTGACTAGCATAAGCAGTACTTAGCAACAACTAGAACATCAGTGTGTTATCAACATTCTTCTCCTACTAAATCCAAAACACAGCACTATGCCAGCTACTAGGAAGAAAATTAACTCCATCCCAGCCGAAACCAGGACACCATAGTAGACTTGCTAACTTTTAAAAGATTTCAAATATCCATTTTGATTTTGAAATAGTGTTCAGTATGACACCCTAATGAAATAGTCTGTCTCTACATACAAAACCAATCTGTATTCTACCCCCTGAACACCTGGTCTTATCTTGGACCATCTTTTAGAACATCACTTGTGAACTCTGGTGTTTGGCTTACCAGAGATCTAATGAGTTATTGATGAATTACAGCTTGAGGTATTTTGAAAGCTGTGTGAAATTCTAAAGCAAGAGGAAAATAGAGCATGTGCAGCTCTGGAGAAATTGCTGACTGACAGAAGGGGAAATCTCAAACTGGTCTGCAATATTTAAACATTGAAATCTTGGAGACTCACAGCTTTAATAATCTCTCTTCCGTGCAAAATGAAGATTATAGCAGATACTCTGGCCTTTCTTGAAGAGTCAAGTTAAAATTCAAACTTAAAGTAATAGCAACGACTATCCATATTTTAAAAAAAAATTACAGAGCAAATGATAGTGTATCTTCCATTCATTCCCATTCTTATTTTGCTAGAAGCTGGCATTGAACCAGTAGTTCAACACAAGTTTCAGGCTGAGAAAAGAGTGAAAATGAAATCTGGGAGTACTTTTTCTTGGTTATAATGGAGAACACAAGCAGAGGCTTTCATCTTCCCCAGAGTGTTTTCAATAGCAACAGTATTTAACAGCTTACCAACAATTATTCCAGGTCTTCTATCCATTTCAACGATATGTGGATGCACACCTTTATATGCTGCATCACTCACAATTTGGGTGTTTTTCCGCACACGCTCTGTTACAGGATCATCTACGACTGGGGTGAAGCCTCTGCCCTTTGTCTTCTCAAAATCTTCATGGTATTTTACCTAGGAAAACAAGAATTACATTTTTCCACAAGCTGTAATTGACAGCAAATGATTATTCTACGCAGGAATGCATACATGTTTGTTTTATGAGGCACTTATATCTTTGGGTTTTGCACCATAATAGAATTGTTACATACATGAGATAGAAAAGACTTGGCCGGCCATCCAGCCTATCTCCCTAACTTGACTTCCTGATATTTTATTACCATTTTTGCATTTGTTTTCCATTGCCACTGAATTAAGCATTAACTTAAGCAGCAAAGCATTATCTTACAGTCACATAGGACAGGAAAAGCCCTCAGGAGGTCATCTGGTCCATTCCCTTCTTCTCTAAGATAGGATAGCTCTCTACTGATGTAGACAACTACATCTGTCAGCAAAAAATGTTCCAGCAGTAATAGTTCTAAAGAACTCAAGTATTTTCATTCACCGAGAATTTTGATTGTACGCACAGTTTCATACAAAAGGTAGTCTTTCCCTCTTTTGTTTTATCATATGCCAGCTGGCTTTAAACATAGGTTTTTAGAAAGAATTGCAGTTATTCTAAGCAGCCTGCTTTCCAAAATAAAACAAAACAAAAAATTAAAACCAAGGACATTAGGGTAGAAAGTGTTATATAACCAAGTGTTGGAACAAAACCAGTATTAGTAAGAGTTATAAAGGTAGTACCCCTGATTATGCATATTTACTTTCTAAATAGTCTTAATCATCAAAGACTTAAATTGACAAACATTCTCACACAAGCAAATGCACACAAAACAACTCATTCCAAGAAAAAAAGTCACGCAGAAACCAGGAACGTGCACAGGCACAAGGTGAAGTGTGTCACCTAATCCAGTCAAACTGTGTGATGCCCAAATGAGGGTGTGTACGTTTGAAAGAAAAAAAAAAACCCAAACAAAAGAACAGACATTTAACTGTTAGAAAACTGTTTATTAGTACTTTGAAAATGTTCATTACAGTCATATGCAGTTAGCAAACACTCCCTCAACAGGCATAAGAAGAAAATATTCCTTCCATACTTGAGCAGAGAGTTTCATTAGTTACCTATATTAATGGAAGGCAAAATCCAGTGGAAGTCAAGTGCCATTCTCTAGTATGCTCTAGTTATAGGAAGAAAGTACCCTACCATTGAGATGTTGTTTTGTGTTTCTTTGACATGCCTTAGCTCAGGTGTGTCTAGAAGCACACTACGTCTACCTTTCATCTGCCTCTGATCACTGCTGTACTTGACCTGCAAAACAGCAACAACAGCACACATGAGGTTTTTGTTTACAGTAGAAAGGATGGTGAGAATCACACCATGTAACGGTACCCCTTCCAAATCACAATGACCAACTTTTTTCTTGTTTCTTTCTTTACACTCATTTTATAGTAACTTATTTCAGAGGGAGGATACAGATGAGCTAGTATACTGGTAAGGCCAAAGGGCATGTTTATTCCATTGATCACTTACCCAAAGAAATAGTATTTACCTGAAAGCTGAAACTCTTGGCTGGTTAAATGGCATAAGCGAAATAATTCATTTATGAACTGAAAAATAAGATAAATAACTTGACTTGTGACTTGGACATCCTTAAAACATATTTGTATGGCTGATGATAAGCTACCTTCTTACTACCCAGACAGACCCAGATTCTGTCCTCAGTCTGCTTCCAGGTTGGGATTAGCTGAGAACCCCTGGGTCCCCAGGGAATTCAACTATTGCAAGCAGATTAGTCCTTCGGCAGCCGCCTTAGTCCTGTTCAGTAGCTAGTCTTTGCTAGCAGCACAAAAGCAACATGTCTGGGACAAATCTGAATACGCTGTTTTCAAATAGAACATTTGGGCTCTGTGTTTTGTGCATCAGCAAGTACAGAACCTGTTGTGTCACAATTCTCCTAATTAGCTGCTTTTGTGGCATTTTACAGACTTGTAAAGATGCAAGGTTAATTATCTGTCTTTAAAAAAAAAGAAAAAGCAAAAAACCCCACACAGAATTCTAAAACAGGAAAAGTAGTTGGTCCTACTTGTTGGTTCTAGAGTGAGTATTCTTACCGTTTCTTCTGGCTGGTTGAATTCTTCTACTAATGGACTCTCTTAGCTCCTACATTGCATTGTAACCTGTGCACTGAGTGTTAGTAAATATTTTAGATTTAGCTATATATCCACACTCAAGGTATTACCTCTCAAATCAGTTGTGCAAATCTATTTCAACACACATTTGTGATGACAGAAACCAAGTACTGAAATTGTCTAACCCTTCTTAAAATTACATATTAGCTAAGCACAACACACCTTTGAAAATATGAGATTTGGTGTTTATGTTTCATAAGTAAGTTTGAGTTAATGTACAGAGAGACAGAAATATATGGTACCGCATATTCTTCAAACCCTTCTTAATTAAATAATAAATTTTCTTAGCAAATATATTCAGCTACATATGCTTTTGAATATAAGGCATCTTCTGGACAGAATAATTACAGCCAACATAGTTTGGTTTTAATCTACTGTTCATTAACATAGAGGAGTATTTATCCCTGTAAATCTTGAGAAACAAAGTGAAGGACGCACTTGGAAAAAAAAGCTTAATTTTCAGAAATAAAACCAATTATGTAAAGCCTAGAATTATTAGGAAGTTTTCCTCTTATTTTTAACTATGCACCTAAAAACTTCAGTAAATATGCATGAGCATTTTAAGAACGTACTTAAGACATATGTAGTTACAAGGTCAGATTCTGTTCCTTTGTCCTTAGACAAATCCTCTGACAAATCCAACCTACTTTACTTTTCACTCCTGCACTCAGTTCTAAAGTGTTCACTACTATTAATTCTCTTCTGCCACCTTGAAACAGTGGCTCTGCATGAAACCTGTTCTATTTACGATCTGCAGGGGCTTTGTCACTGATTTTGTTTCACTCTTGAAGACACAGACTATAATGTAACTAGTCTGGTCCTTTACTTCACCACGCTGTTTTGACTTCTTCCTTGCTCCTTATTAGAACTGTCTGCTGCTTCTTACACCACTGTAGTGGCAATTAAAAAAGAAAAAAAAAAAAAAAAAGGGTAAGTAATATCATAAAAGCCAAGAAAAATATAGTATTTTACTCTTTAGTGTTTAGTAACAGGATCTATTTAGGACTACTCAGCTCTAACAAAGGTGGCATGTCGCAGAGTGGAATGGATGACTACACACTTTCATGCTTTGAATCATTAAAAAAAATGAAATTTGCAATAATGTTAAATTCTCATTTCCTTTGTTCTTTACTGTAATTTACTGCTGCAATCCAGCAACTAAAACTAAAGAATTACTGACCTCTACTGACTCTCTCCTCAAAAAATACTGGTGCCAACACAACCACTTACTTTTTTTGCAAGAATAACCAGGCAAGTCTGAATATTTTTGTTGCCCATATGTGCAGCGCATGTACTCAAAGGATTAAAAAAAAAAAAAAAAAAATCCATTCAGTGTATGATGCAGTTGGATTTGACACATCAAATCTAAATGGAAAAGCATATCCTTGTTATATTTCTACAATGACTGAAAATCTAAATGACAAAAAGATTCAAATAACTTGCCGAGCTGATATTGTCTTGATTCTTCTTGACTCTCTCTATCTCAGGAGTGACACTCACAGCGGTAGCTTTGCCAGGCTGCTCTCTGTAGTGAACCTATTAACAGAATAAAATGGTACATACTATTTCAGCTAAAGCAATATTACATTGTTTTACATTAAAATGTATGATTTAAAAGGTCATTCAGGAAACAACTGGAAAGCTAAAATGCATCTGAAGTTTATTAAAGCTTATAAAACTTGATTTTTGAAGCATAACCTTGAATTCTTTCTGTATAGTCTTATTGACGCATTTGTGTTGATATATACACATATATGCACACAACACCTTGACATTTACCACACTGGTGCTTGGCTCTATAGAGAAATATCTTATGTTTGGAATGGGGTAAGCCACAAATAATGCAGTAAATTCAAGCATGCACATGAAAAACTCATGAAAAAAAAACCATGAAAAACAGCAATGTCCACTGTAAACGTGTATTTGTCCAGACACGGAGATTCCATAAGAATACCATCAATGTTCTAACTTTTATACTCTATATATTCAAAGGTGATTAAACACAGTGGGTGCAATATATCAGACAACTGCCAATTGAATCCAACTGCCTAAATTTCACCATGTGTTTATTTAAATATACTGTAGGAATATCCCCTCTATTGCTTTTTAACAAAATACACTTGTAGCAATGATGCATTAACCAAATGCACACTCAAGGCAGGATCAGTATCTAAAGTAGATAAAGGATAGGACGTGGCATTGACAAACCAATCAGTCTAATGTTAACCCTGGCCCCAAATACTGGGAAGTCAGATACGGTAAACATTTAATAAATAATTAGAGATTCTTGCATGATTTATGCCAATCCGTATAGTTTTATGTAAAATAAATGTTTCCATACAAAACTTTTTTTTTTCCCTTTTTTAAATAAGCTCTTGGGTTTGTGTGATAAGGATAACTGTGTTGATACATTATGCTCATAACTGCAGTGCACTGCAGCAGTAACATACATATTGTTCAAGCAATTGTCTTCCCACACAACACAGTTTTGGTCTGTCCACATCAACATATTCCAATTGAAAAATTAACATCTTATAAAAATTATGGTAAGTTATCAAATGGATTAAACTTGCAAACTGACATTTGTAAAGGTAAAATGATTATTCAAGACTTAATGTTTCTAGAAACATTGAAGTTAAAGAATCTTCATGCAAAGCTATTCCAGTGACCTGAAAGAGAATTTAAACTTTCCAATGAAATTTGCACAACACAAAAATTGGTGAAAGGTAAACAATGATGTGAGTAGAACAACTACACAGACTGGTTTGTTGGAACAGCATGCATTTTAGGAGAGTTAGATTTATCAACATAAATCCAGGAATAAATAGCATACACTTAAGTTAGAGGGACAGTATTCTTTTAAATTGTAACCCTAAATTAATTTGGGGAACATGGCAGAAAACCCCCCATTGTAGCTATTTGTAGCCCCATGAAATACAGCTGTTGATGGAAGTTCCCAGCGAGGAGAAGGGCTGGTTTCTCAAAGACTCATTAATGGGGTACAATTTCAACAATGCAGGAAGGCAGCAGCGTGCTCCAAAAGTCCTTGCCTTCTTCCCTGGGTTCCTGCAAACAGTATGACTTTCTAATGGTAATGTCAGCCATTAAATACTAAACTCTGATAAGAAGGTTACTGAGGAACCAGAAAGAGACAAGTAAGAGAGCTGGAGTTTGAGTACAACTGTAGCCAGTTTTTTACAAAGCAAAGGAAAATAAAAAGCTGGAAAAGGATACTCTGCTGAGTGAAAAAAAAAAAAAAATCACGTGCCATTTCCCATACCAAGCAATGGTTATTCATGACTGCTTCCTAAAAGAGGGTTTTCAAGGAATTCCATTACTGAGCCTGCACCTAACTAAAGAAAAGGCACAGCTTCTGGAGGCAGAACTTTGTACTCATCCTCTGCACCCAAAAATTATACAAAGGATTAAATGAGAGCAACTTCCCATGCTGACATTCTCTTGATTCCTCTTGACTCTTTCGATCTCAGGGGTGACGCTCACAGGTGTAGCTTTGCAGAGCTGTTCTTTGTACTGAACCTATAGCAAACATGGTAGAAGATATTACACAGAGACTTCCGAGTAACAGAAATACCACAGTATGTTAGACATCATTAAAAAGCACATTGCATTTGGATGGAAAATACCATTCCTTAATAAACACCCACATGTTTCCACACAATACTTAGTACTCACCCTCTTGCAGTTCTATTTCAGACACAGACAACTGATACAACAGGAATACTTCACTCTCATTGATGCTAATCAAAGTGCAAGGCTAAGGAGTTATCATTTTACTGTTAATTGATTAAATTAGGCTTTGTGGACAAACAGGAACTAGCACAAACACCACAGATATTCAGTGAGGCACAAACACAGTTAATACAGCAGAGAGAAGTGTGCAAACAATGAAAATGGGTCACACATTGCTAATATTCTTCTGGTTTTCCTTAACTCTCCTTAATTCGGGTGGGTCAGAAATAATAGTTGCATGCTGAATTTCTTCCTTGTATTTAATCTGCACAATAAATATTACAAAATATTAGCAATTTAAAGAAGATACAGACAAGCACTAAAACACAACAAACATTTTGTAATCTCTCCCTTACACATACTGCACAGCTAGGCCACACCTATCAACACTATTGACCTGAAAAGAAACAGTTATATTTAATATTTGAAACAGGATGCTAGGGTCTCCAATGCATCTTGTTTGATACAATGCAGCAGTGTGCATATAACAAGCCTAATATCCTAAGACTCTTACAGAAGGAATATGCATCACATGAGATTGTGGCTATCTTCATGATAATTGGGATGCTCCATATACTACTTGGAGATCTGCATCACTCTGACAATGACTTGGTCTTGCTATTATCTTGCTACGGAGTCTACCAGTCCATTTCAGAAACCAAACATTTCACAGATGTGTTCTTAAAAGGGTGGATGACTTCAAAGTCTCGTTCAAGTTCTCTAAAAACTCACACAGACACATCAGGGAGAATGCAGATGTTTGGATGGATGATGCTTTTGAAGATGCTGTCAGATATTTACTGTTGCTTTTGCCACGTTTAATCTTTTCTAAAGAGCAGTATGTTTGGATATGGTAGACTCCATAATTTGAAAGATGCACAGAACTAGAATTTCTTCAATTATACACCATATGTACCAAAACTGGAATTCAACTAAATGAGAAAGAACTGTAAGGTTAAGTGGATGTGGTACTAAAAAGGAAGGCATCATATTTTCTGGTTTTCCATATGCTATCCAAAAGGGTCATCTAGGAAAAATCTGTGCATTGTCTTTGTCTCAACGTCTGTTACTAAATACCTGTCCAGTATTCAGCACGTTCAGCTTCAAATCACTTATGCCACCATAAAATAAACAATACCTGTAGACCATGCCATCCTTTACAGTGATATGGCATGCTTTCTTTTTCTTTACAATGGTAATAAAACAGCAAAATTCACAAAAACATTCAAAATTGTGCGTGCAGTGATACATAACAGTTGGAAATATTTTTCATTAGCAAGACTCAAGGAAGGAAAAGTACTTTAAGAACAAGGGAACATCATAATGAATCAATTTGTACAGTCATATTAATGTGGCATACAAAACTTCTGTTAAATACATTTCAAGGCTGTAAAATCAAGGACTCAAAAATCAGAAAATGACACAATTAACTTAAATGTAACCTTAGTTTTGCCCCTTGCACAAATATGCTCCATATACAGCTTTTAATATATCTTACACTACTTCATTCTTTTCCTTTAAGTGCTTTACAATCTTCTTTATCTATTATCAAAAGCTGTTTTTCTCAAGAGAATTCTGCCTCACTCATTACACATAATCAATGACCCTTACTTAGTGAGTCGTTTGCATGCAGACCGTGACTGCTTTTTTTATTTCTTTAACTGCTCTAAGGTCCTGCTTTGATGACAGAATTACTGATTTCTTCAGGAAGTTTTCTGTGTTGCTCCTCGCTAAAGCATCTGAGTTTTTCACACACATTAATTCACTAATTTTGCTGTGAAATGAGGAAAAAAGGAATTGTGACAAGGAAAAGTACTATTTTTACTAGAGAGCATAGACAAGTAACAGCTAATCTGGCTACATAATTGTAAAAAACATAGGATTATACAGCACCTGCATTCAAATGAGTATTCCCATTGAACTGTAGTTTGCAAAACAGAAAACCAGAGCAGATCCGCCTCCATGGCAAAGTATAAAATCATACACTTTGGCAATGGATCATCAGGTCTAGACACAGGCACTTGAATTCAGGTGCTTGCTTTTGAGCATTGACTTAGTGACCTTACTAATACTCCCTAAAGGTACCTCTTGGGGAGGCAATTTCTCATGATTTAAAAAACTACAAATGTACATCCCTTTGTGTGCCTTCATCTTAAGCCCCTTGTGGTTTGTTTAGATCGACTGCACAAACCCATGAGAACAATCATAGTTTGCTACCTCTGTAGACACCATCATTAAAGGGAAAATATTTGACCAAGGGTACCTCAGATACACGCTGACAGTGAGGGAGTGATGAGTCTAAACGACCTTGGGTTCTGTCTCAGCTCTTCTGGAAGGAAGCACCTATGCACAGGAACACACCAGTCTGCCCATCTTTCCCCACATGTGGCCTTTCCACTTTGACCAAGCCCTTCTACACCTTCAGTTCCTCACCCCTGGCCTCTTTTTTCCCAAATCCACTGTACCAAATGTCACTTAGTAGATAATTTTCAACTCTCTTCTCCAAGACATGGCACTTCTGCAGAGTGCCAAATTTTTTAACACAGACAAAACAACTTGTTTTTCTCTAAGTTCATACTTGGAAGCTGCTTTGGCTGAAATTTAGAAATAAATAAATAAATAAACCCAAACCAGCCCAAAGCACAGACCAGGAATGGAAAATTTCAGTCCAGACAGTTTAGGACTGGCAGAAGTACTAAACCACTGGAAAAAAAGGTTCTTTTAATAGAGACTATTAGGTAAGCTTAAGAATTGGCAGTGCTACTAGTCCTTAAAATGCTTCAAAATGTCCGTTGCTTGAGTTTTAATCAGACCCCAGCTTTGTGGTGTTGACTGACATATCACAGGGGTTTCCTCATGGATTTCACACAAACAAAAACACGATTACAATCTTCGCCCAAAAGCCTTCTTCCCGGCGCTGTGTCCAGCCCTGCCTGTCCCCCAGTACAAACAAGCTTTTAAAAAATCCTTAGTTATTTGTAGCTTCTCAGTTCAGATTCAGTTACAGTCCATGGGCCTGGTGTTTGCTTTTAAAGTTCTGTGAGATCTTGACTCCAACTATTTAGGAGGCTGCTTCTTCCAAACCAATCATCACAACAGGTGAGATGAGCTCAACCCCTTGGCTGTCACCACATTGGTTTTTAGGATTTGAAAACAGACTGTTCTGATCTTTGTCTCCAATATATGTCATTTGGAAGAATCTCATCACTCTCAGAACATGATGCAACAGACTTTTTTGCATGGTTTGGTTTTACAGTGAGTGTTATTTTGGTTTGGTATTCTGGGGTTTTTTGCACTGCAGATGTGCTTCATATTCCATAGTTTCATTTAGCTCAGCAAATAGTTTTAAAGCTGTCCTAAGTCCTTCTGGATAAATTCAAAGATATGTGTAAAATGTTTAAATCTAATGGCATCAAAATTGGTGTAATTTACCCTTCCTTTGGGACTCCTGTAAATTAGACAATATAATTTCCCTCTTACTGCACAATATAATTTCTCTCTTACTGACATATAATTTAAAACTTTCCTGCACTTTGGTTTCAAATTTGGCATTCTACACTTTTAATAAATATTATACAAGACTTAAGTAATCTCAAATACACTACATATAATAAAATACCTTTTGTAAAATTTTAACTCTATACACAGACTAGCAAGGTAAAGGCCATGATATATCAAACCACTAAACCACTAATGCATTTTGTGTTTCTCTTGATATGCTTTTGTTCAAGTGTGTTTACTAGCATACTGATCCACCTTTCATTTTCCCCTCTTCACCACTATTTAGGATTTCTAAACCAGCAAGAGCACGGTACACTATTTTTCCATTTCATTTTGAAAGGTATTGAGAAAAAGCATTAGAGTAAGAGTACTCCTATTAAGCCTCTGTGTGTGTGACTACTCTCAAAATAGATGTCTATGGTAACTGAAAATCAAATAGGTAACGAGATTAGATTTTTGTTTCTAGAACACCAGTACCAATCCGGCTAAAAAAAACACCCAAAAATATAATGGGGGGTGGGGAATAAACAAAAAAAAGCAAAAAACAACAACAAAAATACCCCACCCTCAAACCAAGAAAACCTACAGCTTCCCAACCAGAAACACTATTTCAGGATTTAGGACACATGATAGCTTGTACCGAATCTTCAAATTGCACTGTGACTCAAAATGACAAGATGAAAAGTGATGGATGGAGCAGGGAAACATTCCAGGGAAAATATGAGTTTTTCAAAATTGTATGGAAATTCCCTACCTGACCTTACTTTGGTGGGAAACGCAGTATTTAACACTACTTGGTACATAAGGAAATTCCAGTAAAATAGATGTCCAGAGTCTCTAATTTGGATTTCAACTAATATTTAAACACAAGCTAGTGCCACGTCTATGCATTACTTTCAAACCTTATTTTTAAAACAGCATCTGATCATCAGAAAAGTCATGTCACAAACATAAAAATGGTCCCAGAGGACTCTGCACCAAAAATTCCAAACAAGTGAACAATGCAGCTACAAATGTTTTCTTGCTTGGCAGTCACTTCACCACGTTTTTCCAAAACGCCACGGTTTTATCAGAAGAGCATGTTCTACTTGTAGAAAACTCTCATTTTGATATTTTATTTTTAGTTGCCCATTAAAGTGCCAAAGACATTGAGCATCCACAGATAAACTATATCAATTCAGAAACAGTCTCATCAGATCCACAGATCAACTTGTCATCAGCATGTAAAGAGGCACAAACCCTCCAGCTTTTCACATAGCTTGAGTCTGGACATAATTTTCCTCTTCTTGAAATGCAAACTGTACCAACCCCTATGTAATACATGCGGACTCTACAGAAACTTGACAGATTTTCTTTTTTGTGATATTTTTCTAAATTGCAAATTAGAACTGGTGTTCAGTCTGTCATATTGGGAAATACATTTCATGTTTCTCACTCTTGAAAAACAAAACTCTTTCCTCAAATATTTAGTTAAAAGTTTTTCCTATTTTTCATGATGCTTCAATATGAAACTTTACCTTTGAACAGAGAAGAACTAAGTGGAGCTCTAACTCTGCTAGAATGGAGCTCTATATGCAAAATCCAGTGGAGCGGTATTTGAATGAGATGTGTGATATGAAAATGTAGAATTTTTAGTAAACAGGATGGAAAAAAATTGACTACCATTTACTCACATAAGAATAATTAATGCTAATAACACTTACCGAACTAATATTCTGTTGATTTTTCTTTACTCTTTCAATCTCTGGAGTCTCTTTTACAGCTGTGCCAGCTCCTACTTCCTTCTTATAAAACACCTTCATTTCCCCAAAAGAAAGTAATTGTGAGACTGTTAGCAATGCAAGTACAAGTTGGGAAATTTTTCAAGTTCCAAATTGGTCTGACTATAAGTCTCACTAAGAAAGCGATTACTTCAATTTTTCATAAATCAGACCAATTATCAATAAAAATACTAACATTCTGTTTGTTTTCAACTGTAACCCAGATAATCTATTATTGTCCTTTAGACTGACCTCAAACATTTGTAACTATTTGTAATGATAGTTTTAACTTTGGAAATAATATTAAAATTTAATTCATAATCTATAAACGTTTACAAATGCAACTCTATGCTTGAGTAATCTCACTCATTTCGATGTATTTGAACGTGCATGTACATGCAAGATTTGAATTGTTTTTTTAATCTTCAGATCTTAAAATATTCTGAGAAGTGAACATATATTATTATTTCTAATTTAGCAAACTAGAAAATTGTCATATTCATCACAAAATAACCAGAACAGCCGGACCTACAATCCAAGTCATGCAATTTTTTGATTTCTGGGTTCAAGCCAGAAAGCTAAGGACTGCATCTAAAAACAAAGCTCACTTCTGAAAAGATACACATGCTGTTCATGTAATTCTTCTCTCTATTTCAATTGTTTCAGTAAAGCACAAAACTCAAAGCGCGTCAGTAGAATCAATCATTCAAAGTTACTGAAAGAGACAGTAAATAACTGCTCCACTAATTCCAAATGTGGCTATAATTTAAATAACCATGGAGCACCAGTTCATGCCGCAAAACTCCTAAAGAAGTTGTATTTGAATTTCAGTATTTGGTGTCACAGCTGTTGCCATTCCAGTAAGTATTTCCAGGCTGGTAGTGTAAAAACAGGTCTGACCCTGGAGTTCATAAAATACATCTTTACCATTTAGTATTTCTTCCTTTCTTAAACCAAGATTTATTTAACTTTTTTTTTTCCTATCAATAAACCTTAAACAACAAAACATCATTCTTGGTGCACTTCTACTTTCTTGAAGTCCTCTGTAACCTAGGGTGACCAGTACTGCCAAATATTCTAGAGGAGAGTGAATTATTTATGTCCATAACTCATTTTTTAAATATTTGGAAAACCTTTAACAATTTAGAATTTTGTTTTACCAGTTTATGAGTAAGAACTTGAAAATTCTTCTGCACCAACATGTCAGTACAAGGTAGAATGATTTACATAGTGGACTGAACTAAAATATACTTTTCTCCTCTATCAAGGAGGGAGTGGTAAAAAATGTTGGAGCTGGGAATTTTTCTATGAAAGAGATGACTGTGCAGTAAATATCCTATTGTAAATCATCTGCCAAATGAACTAGTGAGCTAAAAGCAGCACTGATCTTATCTGCAGAGCTAGCCACTTTTTTTATCCCTTAAGGCAGGAAAATACTTGAGACAAAATCCAAAAATCAGAAGCCTATCAGGGGTCATTAATTTTTTTTATATTCAGGCTGCTCCCAGGTATATCTTAACTTAGTAAAAAGTAATCTACATTTATAATCTAAATTGCACAGAACGATGAAAGATTAAAATGTAGAGAAAGAGAAAAGGTAATTTAATCACAGCTATAAACTGCTTTCCTACATTTGGAGGATCCAGCTCAGAAACAGAAAAAGAATGATCGCAAAATAAAGCAAACACAAATCACGTCAAAGACAAAATATTTTTATTTCATATTATCTACTACACTAACAAAAAGAATAACTGCCAGCCTTGGCACTGAAAGCTCAGACTGGCCTACAGGGCTGCAAGGGGTTCAGATGCATCAGAGGCTTGTCAAGGCTTAATTAAGGTGCGGAAGGTTATTACGTGCCTGGTATCTAACTGTTAGTGAGTCCATACTGCCAGACCCGCTGACCTATCTGAGTACTCCAAAGCTATCAAAGACTGGAGCAGGGAGGAAAGCAGATCAGTAGATGCTAGCTTGGATCCCCTCTGTTACACAGAGTTTTGGCGTAGCATGTTAGGATGCCAGTGACACGAGATATGGTGCTAATCACCATTACGCCGTGCAGCAGGGCACCTTTCAAAATCAAGAGGCAACAGATTACAAGAAATAAAATTGGGGCCAGCGGGCCTGTCAACAGCTCCTATTAGAAAGATGTAGCTTTCAGCTGCTCGCATCTGAAGGAAGAAAAGGGGCAGGTAATGGCTGGAAGACGTTACAGGAGAGACCGCTGCCTAGAGCAGGCTCAGAGACTTTTCTTCTCCCCTCTCCCCACAGGCTCTTACTGCCCTAGTGAAGCTGCAGTGATACGGGATAGCTGCAGGTGAACACCTCTGAGACAAACTGACCTTGTACTCGTGCAGAGCTGGAGAAGCTGAGAGCATCTCGAAGTTAAAGAACATCTGTGTTGGATAATACTGAAATATTTAAGTAACTCATATTCCTTTCTCTCAAATCATTGGCTTTATTAGGATTACTCAGTCTGCCATAAAAAACAGACACTAACTGGACAACCTTTGGTTCCGGAAGCTATATTTACTCCTCTTCTCTGTTATATTACAAGCAAAGCCAGAATTACAAACAGGAGAACTAATGGGCCCAAAAAGGAAATGGAAATGAATGCATCCCAAACTGGGCAATTTTAGAAATCTAAGCTCATAATTTATATTTAGGGATAAACTGAAACTTAAGTTGAGCATAAAATTAAAAAATATATCCAGTATAACATAAAATCATTAGACATATTTATTTATGAAACCTGATCTGTTCTAATTTTATACCCAAATCTTGACGTTCTGTACATATGATAGGAAACAGATGAAAAATCTTATACGCATAGTAACAAGCCTTAGATTTTTTTGTCCTTTTAAATAAAGTGCTTCCTGGGGCTTGATGGAAAAAGAAAAAAGCTCTTCATTTAAAAATAACTGTGGCTTGGCAAGGTGGTATAAGTGGTTTAGCGATTCAAAATAACAGTGTCACACCTAGAAAAGCTGCGTATTTTTTTACTGAAAGAAATGAGTGATACAGCTTTTGCCAGGAAAATTATGCAAATCGTTCAAAGGACATCTACTCATAAGTTCCCTATTTCATGCTGCAGCACAAGAGAGCCTATTTAAACTGAAAAATATCTGAAAAGTTGCAAGCAAAGAGAGAAGCACTATTACTCACTGAACTGATGTTTTTCTGAGTACTTTTTATCCTCTCCATCTCTGGAGTGTCTGGGACAGCAGAATAGTTACAGAGCATCTTATCTGCTTCATCTTTGTACATTTTCTGAAAAAGAATTTGAAAACGTCTATTTCCTGCTTTCTTGGGCTCAGAATATCCAAACTGCAACAGAAGATGCTTATTGCTGATGAGCCTCAACATCATTGTACAGTATTTGTTTCAATCTCTCTCCTCCACATTTTTGTTATCACTGTCTGTGTGGGACACTGACACTGCGTCCCAAACTGAAAATATATAATATATATATATAAAAAAATATATTCTCATGTATATTATATATTTTCCCTTCACTGTCAGGATATATATATCCTTCTCATTAGGTAATGTAAAAAGACCTGCAAGTAGATGTAAACAATTAAAGTCAATTTACATGGCATGACAGGCCTAGATACAAATACGGATCGGGCAGTAAGATTTTATACTACATGTAAATTAATTTAAAATGGGTATGAAAGCCTCTACAGAGCTAGAGAAGTATTTTGAGCAACGTATGTCAAGCCCTCATTGTTACACAGAATTAAAAGACTCAGCCTTTGAACTATGCCTACCTGGCTTGCTATTTCTGAAGCCCTTTTGACCCGTTGTATTTCAGGAGTATATGGGCCAACTTGAATCCCTTTTCCTATAATTTCAGTCTCCAGATCCTTTTTATATTCTTTCTGAAGAAAAAAAGAAGGAAAAAAAACCCATAACTAATTCTACAGTTATTTGTACATGGTATCTTCAAAGCTATTCTGACAGCACTGGTCAGACTTTAAAATAAATACTTCAATTTCTTTAATTCTTTTTTTTTTTTTTTTATTGTGCATTGCTGATTCCTTTTAGCCCAAGTATGTTCACGAAGATTTTGTATTTTTAACACCTGACTGTGTTTTACTTCCAAAGTAACCTTCAGAGATTCATTCTGTACTCACCTGACTTACAATTTCAGAAGCTTTTTTGGCGCGTTGTATATCAGGGGTATCCATGCCCACTCCCATTCCCTTTCCTTTAATCTCATTCTCCAAGTCTTTCCTGTATTCCTTCTGAAAAGAACAGCATTGGAAATACATGTCTGACAGCCAAATTCTTAAATTGTTCCTACATTAATCTGTGGGAGTCTACTGAACAGCATTCTTAAACACCAAATAACTTTTGATTTAACAGCATTAGCTTTATAGGATCTATCTACATGCTGTCTTCAAAGCTATTCTGACAGCACTGGTCAGATTTCAAAATAAATACTTCAACTTCTTTAAATGATTTTTTTTTATTGTGCATTGTTGATTCCTTTTAGCCCAAGTATGTTCACGAAGATTTTGTATTTTTAACACCTCATTGTGTTTTACTTCCAAAGTAATCTTCAGAGATTCATTCTGTACTCACCTGACTTACAATTTCAGAAGCTTTTTTGGCGCGTTGTATATCAGGGGTATCCATGCCCACTCCCATTCCCTTTCCTTTAATCTCATTCTCCAAGTCTTTCCTGTATTCCTTCTGAAAAGAACAGCATTGGAAATACATGTCTGACAGCCAAATTCTTAAATTGTTCCTACATTAATCTGCAGGAGTCTACTGAACAGCATTCTTAAACACCAAATAACTTTTGATTCAACAGCATTAGCTTTATAGGATCTATCTACATGCTATCTTCAAAGCTATTCTGACAGCACTGGTCAGACTTCAAAATAAATACTTCGACTTCTTTAAATGAATTTTTTTTATTGTGCATTGCTGATTCCTTTTAGCCCAAGTATGTTCACGAAGATTTTGTATTTTTAACACCTGACTGTGTTTTACTTCCAAAGTAATCTTCAGAGATTCATTCTGTACTCACCTGACTTACAATTTCAGAAGCTTTTTTGGCGCGTTGTATATCAGGGGTATCCATGCCCACTCCCATTCCCTTTCCTTTAATTTCATTCTCCAAGTCTTTCTTGTATTCTTTCTGAGAAGAACAGCATTGGAAATACTCACATGTCTGAGCCAAATTATTGGATTGTTCCTACATTAATCTGTGGGAGTCTACCCAACAGCATTCTTAAACACCAAATAACTTTTGATTCAACAGCATTAGCTTTATAGGTTATATCTACGAGACACCTATGGTGTATAGCTGCTGACCAGTTAAAAAATTCTTTTAACAGACTGCTTACTTCAAATCTGACATAGACTTTCAGATCTACCTGTCTTTCCAGCTTTGGCAGCCACAATCACAGAGACATGTAGATGAGACTTTCTCCCTTAGCTGTGCTTTGCAAGACTGGGGTCATAAGGGTTTAGCATTTCTCTAACTCTTATTATTTGGCCCTAACTAAACAAGCAGCTATTTAGACCTAAAAGCAGTATGGCCTGCAGCTACTGAACACAGCCCAGCCCAGGCCAGGCATGGTTCGTGAAGAACAAGCACCACCTGCAAAAGATGACGAAAAGGTCAAAGTTCTGGGAGGTCTTAACTTTCCCCTGTATGTTGATTATGCAACTTTTAGACTCTGTGCAGCTAAATGGATTAGGTATTCAGTGAAATTTGTATTGCTACTGCCTTGATTGGTCACTACCTGGAATTCTCAGTGACAATAATTTGTTGCATTCTGTCAAATGGAAAGCTTGCACCAGATACGGTACTGACCGCGCTTGCAATTTCAGAAGCTTTCTTGGCTCGTCTTATCTCAGGAGTATCTGGACCAACTTGCATGCCCCTTCCTTTAATTTCAGTTTCCAGGTCTTTCTTGTATTGTTTCTGTGAAGATAAAACTTCATACCTTATATTCACAATAGCCAGAGAGTTACAGCTAGATTTTTGCACAAGAGATCCAATTTGAGATTTAGAGTCAATCAAAAATCTCAAGTTAACCGACTCAAGAGTCTTGGCAAGCTTTTGTCAGGAAAACACATAACAAACTACAGGAGGAAAACTTGAGGAAATATGAATGTACAAAACTCTACCACTGAATTTCTAATTTGGCAGAGGGTGGAGGGAAATTAGTCCATACAGCTTGCTACAATTATCCTGTAACGTAAAGGGGAAGTTTAGCTCTGCAGAATGTAGTGTAATAAGCTGGTACTTGGTGCCAGCCTAATTGAAACACATTTCACTTTTAGGAAAATATTTTATTTATGAAAAGACTACATGTTAGAAATTTAATACCATACAGAATTGTTTCCAGTGAACTTTCAGAGCAGGAAGTTGTAATTTATTCATTTAATAGGTCTTTCCTGAACCACAGCCATTAGGCAAGTGGCAGTACTCATCCATGATTGCTACTTTTTCCCCACAACATAAATTATAAATAACCAATAACCAGGAAACAAATAAATATTTCATCTTCAGTTTATCCAAGCAAGGATATAGTTTTTGTTCATCAGCAAATGATATTAAAATATAATACTGAAACATTGTATACAACAGTTGTACTTTTTTTTTTAATAAAAAATTAAAAGATTCTCAGGCAGTGCTATTTCTAGTAGTAATCATTCTTTTCTATTATAGTTTACCTCCGCCTGTGGAAAATGGGTTTTTTTCCAAAATAAACATATATAATTAAAATATTTTCTTCCTACTTTTCCTTATTGTTTGTTAACTATTTTTTAGGTTGTACATTACTTAGTAGAAGAAGAAAATCCTTCTATTCAGTGCAAAGGTCTGATCAATTGTAGCATAAAGTTACAAGAACAAGAGCAAAGACTCATTCTTCCATCACTGTCTCACTCTGATGCAAATAAAAGTGATGAAACAACTCTCTACTTCCCAAACCACCATTTTTTTCAAAAAGTGTAAGTTAATGTGTGAGAAGACATCACCTCTCTCCTCCTCTCTGCTAAAGGTGGAATGGCAGATGTTTCCTCCTAGCCTCCTACTGTGTAAAACACCAAGGAAAAGATAAACCTGGGAGTTACAGCTATATATTCCTGCACTTGTTTACAGTGTTAAGGTTGGCCCTATGCATGGCATTCCCTTTGGTTCTTATGCCTATGTATGTACATGCGTGCAAATAAACATATCTATACATATTAAATTAATATAAAATATATAAAATATGTATTGCTCTGAAAGAATGACTCCTTGAAGCTGTTAAGTGCAGCATGAGCTTTGCCTTCCCTCTTCCCTCCCCACACCTTCCAGCCCCACTGTTGCTTCCCAGGCAGCCTGTGCAAGCTCATCCACAGGAGCTGCAGCCATGCCAGCTTTGGAGCTTGCAGCTCTGCTGAGCACACAGGCTTGCCAAGCACATGAGTTCCTCAGGGTGGTCTTCAGGAGACAGTACACAGACCAAGGAGTCTTCCACTTCCACTCCCAGCCCTTCACTGTCTACTGACCCCACCAACAATTTCCATTGACCTTTTAATTGCCTGAAAATCTGAAATATTTGTCATAAGCTGGTTTTTTTCCAGAGCTTTTCTATATTCTTAAAGCAAAACAGACATAGCCTTAGTTTTAATTCTTATGTATTTCATTGTAGATTATATAAAAACAAATTGGAATATTTTCAATGGAGTATAACATAGAGAGTGAACTTTCTGTGACATCAATAACCTTGACTAGCATAACATACCTCATTTAGTATCTGAGCTGCGTTTTTCACTCTAATCAAATCTGGTGTATCTTCAAACACTGTCATTCCTTTTCCTTTCATCCCTTCTTCCAAATCTTTTCTATACTCTTTCTAAGGATTTAAAAAAAAAAAAAAAAAAAAGAGAGAGAGATTTCTTCACTTAATATTGTGCACAAGATCTTGAAAAGAAATACCACTTATTAAATGTCTGAAAGGTGTCTTTGAAATTTCTATGAAATATGAATTAGCTGAAGTACAGGTTTCAGAGTTAAAATGGAATTGGAAATTATGAAATCAAAAGGTACAATGCTGAAAAAGTGAAAAGGTTTTAATGTAGTCATGTATTGTCCTGTTGTGCTCTTGAAAAATAGTCTTCTCCTATACAGCACTAGCGCATTGTTTAGGGGCCTCAGCTGCCTCTCTACAGCCATTTTAACTGCAATAGCATTTGCTTTTACAGACCAACATATGCTGTGCTGCAGTTTTTACCTCGGTTCCACTAAGGGTATCACAATCAGGATGGATGCCCTGAACACTATGCTAGGACCTGTTAAGATGACTGCTTGATAAATTATAATGTAGAAGTAATATTCCTACCATATCACTTCTGTGCCCCTCAGACATGCACTGATATGATCTATCAACATTAGGCAACTGCAGCCTCCAGAGTACTCAAATGTTCAGTATAAAATTAAAAGCACACTAGAATGTGCCCATGGACATTTGGTTCTTTTTCTTCCCTGTTCCTAGAGAGCTGATGTAAGCCCACTGAAGTTAAAGTTTTGTAAGGATTTTTAATTGCTTTTTCCACCTCCAGGTTTGGGTTAGGTTTTTTTAAGCAAGAAAACTAGAAAAAAATTTAAAGAAAATAATTTTTGCAAGGATTTATATAGACATGAATTAACACTCCTAATCACGTATTGAATTTCATAAGTAGTAGTGACCACCTTTATCTCTGTATAAGCTCTTTATTTAAACCAAAGGAAACCAGGTATTTTTAAAGAAGCTTCTTTTTATCATCAGAAGCATGTCCCACAACAAGCAGGAAACAATTTCTATTAATTTAGAATTACTACATTCAGCTATCTCCTCTGAAGGAGTTGTCAGTGTGGCTCCAGAGAAGAAAGTTCTTATTGTTACAAAATTCTCTATAGAGGGAAGGCAACAGAATAAGCTGAAACACAACTCACATTCTAAAAAAACAAAAAAAGTAATTGAACAAATAATTCATTTCTTAATAACTCCATGTTCTCCTTCTTGTTTCATGCAGTATCTCTCTAACGTTTGTTATGAACCTTCATGCAAAACTACTGAGCTACATCCTTGACTATGAAGAAATACATCATTTTGCTCAATCTTGAAAGATAATAATTAGTTTGACCTATGTAGTCTTTGGTTTTGGAATCTGTTCCTCAAATGTGGATATAAAATCATCTGAAATTCATGCAGTTATGCATTAAAATACAATTGTCATTTTTCTCAAATTCCTCCCCTCTGGCTTACAAGCATGGTTTACTCCTTAAGTAATGAGTCATAAGACTTAAGGAGGTAAGAATTAGGGAACATCTTAATGCATATAGCACTATGGAGGGAAGTTACATCAAAATTTTCAAAGATAAACATTTACAGCACATCTGCAAGTATGCATGCATTAACCACTTCTGTGGACTTTCAGCATGCAGCAAAATTAACTCAATGAAATGCAAGCATTTGCATTTTTCCCTAATCGAGAGGCATACATGAGACATGTATGCTGTATTGGGTTTGTGTGGCAAGGTTTCAGTAGCGGGGAGGCTACAGGGGGGGCTTCTGTGAGAACATGGCAGAAGCTTCCCCTGTGTCCGACAGAGCCAATGCCAGCCAGCTCCAAGACGGACCCACTGCTGCCCAAGGCCGAGCCAATCAGCGACGGTGGTAGCACCTCTGGGATAACGTATTTAAGAAGGGGGAAAAAAAACGAGACACAAAACTGTAGCTGGAGTGAGGAGTGAGAATATCTAAGAGAAACAACCATGCAGACCCCAAGGCCAGTGCAGCAGGAGGGCAGGAGGTGCTCCAGGCACTGGAGCAGAGATTCCCCTGCACCCCTGGCGCAGCCCCTGGTGAGGCAGCTGTGCCCCTGCACCCATGGAGGCCCACAGGGGAGCAGAGATCCACCTGCACCCGGGGAGGACCCCACGCCGCAGCAGGGGGATGTGCCCCAAGGAGGCTGTGACCCCATGGGAAGCCCATGCTGGAGCAGGCTCCTGGCAGGACCTGTGGGCCCGTGGAGCGAGAGGAGCCCATGCTGGAGCAGGTTTGCTGGCAGGGCTTGTGACCCCGTGGGGGACCCACGCTGGAGCAGGCTGCTCCTGAAGGGCTGCACCCCGTGGGAGGGACCCACGCTGGAGCAGTTCGTGAAGAACTGCAGCCCGTGGGAAGGACCCACGTTGGAGAAGTTCGTGGAGGACTGTCTGCCGTGGGAGGGACCCCACGCTGGAGCAGGGTGAGAGTGTGAGGAGTCCTCCCCTGAGGAGGAAGGAGCGGCACAGAATGTACTGCACAAACCAGACCTAGCTTGAGACTTGTCTACCTGACAGCCAAGCTTATCAGAATAAATTATTTATTAGAGGATGAATAATAAAGAAATAATGGAAAAGAAAATCTTTTCTTTACCGATATGAAATCTAGCATAGACTGGGATAAGTTGTTTAAAGAACAAGGAAAGGAACAAGGTACCAGGGTTTTTAATTCTAGCATCCTCAATTCATTCATCTAGGCCACAGCAAAAACATCAATTCTTAATCCAATAAATATAAACAAGGTACTGTTGCCACCTAAATTCAAATAGAGGATACCTAGCAGCTCTGATATTTCCAACTATGAATTTTGCTGATACATTCATTTCTAAATTTGGTCAAATAGTAAGCCTAATCTATAGAACCAACCAATACTCAAAACCTAACATGAAAACAGTTTTGAATAACAATATAAAAAGAATAAAGACAGAAGGATTCTCAGTTATGGAAAAAAAGCGATTTAATTTATAATTCCACATACAACTGCAGAACATTGGACAAATATTAAAGAAACAGTGGGCATACAGAACACCTGCACCTTCTAACAAAATTTGCCTAAAGCATATTATGTAATATGGAATATTATGGAATTTCAGTCTTCTTTATTTTCATCCATAACATGTATGATAGATAATTTTTTCAATTAAATTAGTTAAAAGTGACTACACACAGCTCAAGGCATCCATACAACCACACAGACTATCATAAACCTGAAATAATTATTCAAAAGAAAAAACTGCCATCTGGACACCGACAGAAATCCTCCTTTCCACCCCTTAATCTATCTGGAAAGCAAACTCCAGGCCCTCTCCAAAACCCTATCAAACAGATGTCTTTTGCAGCATGCCTGGACAGTCACCAAATTTGGGCTATTTGAGCCCAGGGGAGGAACAAATTCCAAAACTGAGGCCCTCAGAAGGAATGTCCTGCCAACGATCCATTTTCTATGGAGTCATCCGATTTGTTCATTTAACTCTGTTTTACTGGCTCAGGTGTGCTGAGCTTTATCATTTCCTTATATTCATAAGTAAACTTCAAAAAGTATCAATTCTTACTACAGGACTATTCAGAATATAAAATGACATGCTGCAATTTTTACTCATTAATTCACTTTTGTATTTAGCTACCAAGTTAACTGTAAGTTGTTCAGCTTGTAGTGATGCTGCTTATTGCTCATTTACATCTTAACAACAAAACAAAGAAATAAAAATCCTCTACCTCTTTCAGAAGGTTAGTGACTTGTTTTATATGCAAGAACTCTGGGGTCTTGTCTAAATCCATTGAGGGTCTTCCCTTGATCCCTTCTTCAAAATCTTTGCGATACGTTTTCTATTGAAGCAAAAACAACAATTAGTGGTACATGCATGTGCATTTCCAAGCATATTTCAGAAAGAACACTGTAAGCAGACCCAGAAATGAGCTGTGCTATAAATTACTTATTACATTAATAAGCAACTTTATTTCTCATTTCATTACCTAGATTATCCATACAAGACACGTATCATTTAGGCAAAAATACGTTATGTATGATAGTTCCAAAGAAATGTTTAACCTAATCTATGAAAGAAACAATTTGCTTGCTAGAGAAAAGAGAGGACAAATGGCACACCAGGTAATGGTTTTAAACACGTAGAAGTTTCTACCAAGAGGATGAAATCATCTGTTTGCCATGACACACAGCAAAAATACTGGAATCAAACTGCAGCAAGGGAGACACAGGGAAATACTCTCTCTCAGGATGGATGGTGAAACACTGGACGAGATTGTCTGGGAGGTCGTAAAACCTCCACCATTGAAAGTTTTTAATAAAAAGTTAGAAAAATATGCCTGACTTAGGATAGCCAGTGCTGTTCTGGAGCCCAGGAACAATCCCTCCCCCTTGCTGAGCTTCCCAGGGCTGAACAGGCAGCAGCACGTTTCAGTTAAGGCATTGGGTCGGACTGGGCTTTGCAGCTTCACTTGCTCCAACCTGAGAATCCTCCCTCATTAAAGATGGAATTAAAGGCAAAAAGTAAAAAAGTTAGTAATCTCTGATCTAGAAGACCTCTTGAGCTTCTTCTCAATTAAATGATGCTACATACAGTCTCTGTCTAGTGTTAGCACCAATGAACTTTTGAGAAAAAAAAAAATTTGAAGAACTGAGCTACAGAATAGCAAAGAGCACTACTCAGTACTAATTCTACCATATCCTCAATTTATAAAACCTTTACAATCTGCTTCATCCATTTTCTTAACCTGAGTACAAGATGTCTATTAACTTCTCTGTTGATGAATATTTTGCTAGTTCAAGCACACAGTTTTACTAACCTCACTTTGCATCTTTTGAGCCTCCTTTGAAATTTGATACATTGGTGTATCCACAAACTCCAGCATCGATCTGCCTTTAGATTTTTCATAATTCTCTTTGTACTTGACCTAGGAAAATGAAAATAAATGCTGTTAACAGCTAAGAGAATGTGAAATCTGATTGCTTGCTGTGGTGACAGACAAATCCTGTCTTAGCGATGTTCCTTAGAGGTTTTGACTTGGAAGACTCCTCCCAAATTTAACCTGTTGGAGAAATAGGGCAGCTAGACAAGGAAACCTTTTCTGGAGTCATTTATTCCTTTGCTTCAAAATGTGGGACCTAAAAATGGTGAACTTTAAAGACAGCAGGAGTGAGGAGCATCAGTCACAGTCCTTAAACTAATTGCACGATTTTTGGCTGAATGACCTATGTCTGAACAGTTGGGAGCCTTTCAGTAGGATCCCCTATCATGTTTCCATTAAACAACATATTTCCTGTAACAAAAAAATCTGTTTCACAGCCAGGCCCCGCAGGTGTCTCTTTCAGGCTCAGGAGCACTATTCTGAAATGCACTTTTGTTTGTACCTGTAGGAAGGAGAACTAGTGCCTCAGTGGAGCCTGGTCTTGCACCAACATTCCTCTCACAGCTACCAATGACCATGACCTTTAAGCTAGCAGCAAAATCACTTTGAAGGACAAAGGGTTAAGACACCAACATACAATTTTTTGCTAACTCACAAAGTAAATACACTTTGTTTGGAAACCTGGTGAAGTCTTCTGAACTCATTCATTCCCACTCTTTTGATTAGGATGGGCAAACACATTATTTAGCTCAATCAATCAGGCTGTGATATGGTGGAATATTCTACACAAGCCATAAAGGAAAGCAAATAGCTACAAATCAAAGTATGATATTCAGAATGAGTAATACTGTAATTTATTTGTCTCTTCAAAACTAGAAACGTCTGAATTTGAGAAAAGTATTAATCTCTTTCCCTGTCAAGTTTCTGCACGAGGTTCGGGTCCTGCGAAAACACTCTCCTCTCTCCTCATGGGGTGCTTCTGATTGAATATGCACTGTACATCACTGTAATTTGTCATGCAGTTTAATGCCTGATTTAATCACTGTTAGAATGCTGCATTTTTCTCTTTGCAATATATATTTATGATTGCATATACCTGACTTTGAAGCACTGCATTTTCTTTGTGATGGATTTGTTCAGCTGTATCCAGGGTGAAATGATAGAAGCCCTTGCTTTGCTTAAATGATTTCTTATATTCATACTGAAACAAAAAATATCCAAGAATGTTTTCACAAACAAAATCCAGAAGGTTTTGCAATTTAAATACCATTTAAAATAACTATGGGAGAAACTGCATAAAAGAAACTATATTTTAGGCCTCCTAACCCAGGAGTTCTACTGCTAAATTTGAATTTAAAATATTGTGATGAAATGAAAAAAGGATATGATAAAAAATAACTTATGTTAGTTCCTAGAGAAAATGCTTGCCCTGCTCATCGAAAAGTCAAATGTTTATGTGTGCTAGAAAATAACCGTTATTATTTACATTTGAAGTGCAAAGGAACACATATGATGGTCTGGGTTTGCCTCCTAGTGGAAATAATTATAAATGTCACAATAAAATCACTTCTGTAGTGGAAACAAAAATTACCTCCAGCTACAGATACACACTTCATATACTTTTACTCCATTCCTCAACTAATGGAACAAAATTTAAAAAAAAAAAAAATTCTATAAGATCAAATGAAGTAAATAGTGCAACCTTTCGCTACACTAAACTACAGACACCAGACTCAGTCTCTCAAGTTCTATTTATTCACCCTGTTCCACGAAATGAAACACATCTAGGTTCCTTTTTTTTAGCCTGTAGTTCATTAGCATCTCAAAGTCTCTACAATAGGAACAGATTTAAAATATGCAAAACAATAAACTAGCTGTTGTACATATATCAAAGGTTTAAATTTTATGCCTCTGTAGTTCATGACAAAGAGATCTACATGTACACCACCGAAACCAGGACAACCATATGAGGAGAAAGTTCCACCTTGTGAACTCTCTTCCTCATCAAAATTAAGAAAATAGGATACATTTGACCTGTCAGAATCAGTCTATTTGTGTCCAAACATGTCCGTCAAGCTTTCCTCTTAAGTGCTGGAATTTATTCCGATGGAAGCTGACTTGTGTAACAGTTTTGCATTGGTATTATAGTGTATGTGTTACATAAAGTTGCACACACTTCTATGCTTGAGGTCAATCAGCAAATCAGGTCAATCAACCATATTAGTTTAGTAGTTTAATTAACCATACAGGTTACAATGTATCACACAGGGGCAGGTGTAGCTATGTTATGCAAAAGATGAAGAGAAGCGTGATGTTCAAGGGAGAAAGGTATACCACAGGGAAACAGCCACACTGGGCAATTAGCAAGAGTCTCTGTGTTTCAGAGGGAAAAAAAACCAGACCATGCAATCATTCTTTGGAAATCAGTTAATGGCACAGTCAGGAAGATTGTTTCATACAGTGGAAGCAGACTTCAATATTTGGTATGAGCTGTGGAGAGATGAGAACACAAAGAAGGTATTGGAAAAGCATGGCAAAAGGTAGGAGAGTAAGCCATGTTAAAATCAAAGAGATGACATGGGGAGGTCAAATCTGAGAAGGATTTTGAAAATGGGATTTCTGTAGAAGACAAATAGCTAGTGGAGACCTTAGGGATTGACGAAGCATTCTTCTTCCTGCTCACAGCAAGAAAAAATATCCACCAGCATCTGGACAATGCAAAAATCAGCGATTTAGTATTTATGGAGTCCTCAGAAGAGGGCACAGACAATATGAATCAACCTTCCTGGGCAACAGAAAGAAATAAATTTTGCAAGAAGTGAGCTGCCTTAAGGGAAAGTCCAGGTTTCTATCCCATTAGAGATAAGGTGAACAAATTGACGAAGTTCATTCTGAGGGTGGTCGTTTAATCAGCAAAAAGAATGCCAACCTTACCTTACACTGAAGGAAACTAGAATTAGGCCAAAATGCACACGCAGAATGCAGGAAGCGAAAGCTATCAGCTCATTTATTACCCATACAAAAGGGGATGGTCAGTGTTAGCTTCACATATCGGAGTGAGACAGATAAAAAGCAAGGTTCAATTCACCAAAGAGCAACACAAAAATCAAGTACAGACAGGAAGGCTGGATTATTTTGATTATTTTAGACAAAAGCTTCCATAAGCAGCCACTGACTCAGAAGATGACCCAGTATGCTCCTAGTCTTTATGGCTAACCCTTTGTGTGTGAAGCGCTCGCCTCCTGCCGACCATGAGCAATCTTCCTTCCCAACACCACCCGCTCACACCTTTCCACAGCAGTTCTGCAACTCTTCTGTGGTTTCTGGAGTAAAGACAACAAATGCAGCTAACCAGCTACACTGCGCATGTAGCATAGGTGCTCTTGGAGTGGGAGAGAAGCTTCAGCATCGCACAGAAGCCAGTGGTTTCCTAACTCTTCCTCCCCATTTCAACTCCCATCACTATCCTATGTCAGACCACCAGCCCCATCAAGGGGCATGTCTTGTTATGTGGCAGAATGGAATATGTGCCTATTACCTGACCCAGTGTAGGAAGCCTCTGACACTGATGAGGGAAAAAACGCTTTGACAGAGAAGCTCTAAAGGAAGCTAGCATTTGAGAGGCTGTTGATGGCAGAAGTCCAAATATTAAACTAGCGTAATGGTCACTTCTGTACAGAGACTTGCAGATGAAAGCAATAAGTAAGATCTTAGGCAAAATGAGATTTGCAAGGAAAGAGGTATCTTAGATCAACAAAGGAAAAAACAGACAAGGTTTCAAACATGTAAGAAGAAATGCTCGAGTACCAGAAGTCTGTGGGACTCTTACCCAGTATATTAGTCGTTCTAATAACTGAAACAGCTCTCCCTAAAAGCCCTTTTTTCTTCACTACATCCCCCAACTATCATGGTTACAACACTACAGCCACAACACTACATATGAGGCCATGAAGCAAGTACCAAAAATTTATGTATTCTACAGTGACTATACATACTACATTCTTTACTACATATATTTTTCAGATGATTCTTATAAAGGCAACTTACACCGCTATGCGTTTTGCTGATATTTAAAGCATGGTTTAAATATAGCAGGTTTGGTAGATCAGAGGCTGGATCATGTAGGCTTTCCAAATCTTTCTTGTAATTCACCTGGAAAGAGAATTCAGGTTATGTAAAATAAAGATTAGCAAAATAATTCACAGCTTCGTATTACAGTGTGGCCATCCAGAAACAGGAAGCATTAAGTACTTGCCTGAACAATCTACCTGCCACTAGATGGTGGTCATTTACTATTATTTGGAGGGAAAGGAACAATCAATAAAGGATTCATTCTACTGAGCAAATATTTGGGAACTACTCAAACTTTTCCTCAGAAAGGACACTTACAACAAAATCACACTTTGTATGACTTTTCAGGCCAGAAAGGAATCATTATTATTTCTTTTTATTCTTTTTTTACCCCCCAGAAAACTTAAATCAAAAGCATCTTCTGCAACACTTTGAGTTTACTCATTTTAAACACTGTTGATTCTTGTTCTTTTTCTCTTGATTCAGGAGTTACACTAACTGTCCAAATAAAAAAATTGTATATAGAACAGTCAAAGGGAAGTGTTCCTGGATATTTTATTTAATGCAGACTGCTTTCAGTAAAGATAAGCAATATAGTCACCTAAGACAAAAGATAATCACTTCATGGCAGAAGATAACTTCCTATCAGCCTACAGTAGGATTTTCCATACTTCTGGTAGCTAGATGTCCATTTTTACAGGAAGCATTTTACAGGAAGAAGACTAGCAACTTTACCTATCTTGGATGACAAATATTTTAAACTAATACCTTTAGTCACCTCCACATATGTATCCTGTTCTTCAGTGATTTAGGCATACTTCAAATCAACAATACTCAATTTGCATATCTCATAATAATAATTACTTCAATGAATTTTTTACTAAAGATTTATATTTTGAAAACAATTACATATTCTGTTGGACCCTTCCCAGAGGGTCCTGTTCCTGTTGGGTGGTGCCCCACACTTTGGAAATGCCAGACTACAGAATGAAGGCTTGTCTCTGGGCTATCTGGGATCACAGCCTCAAAGAAGAGCTCACATTTTTAGCACTGGACATCCTGTTAAATATATCATCCCAGCAGCATTATCAGTCAGTATAGATGTTTTCTGCAATCTGGCTCCAGCAGCAGGCACTCATTGCTGAATGTAGTGACTGCTGTACTTTGTAATACCATTTAGATGATCAGCCAGCAGAATGAAGTCTAAAAGATAGACATCCAAATCTGAGCTGCTCATGCAACCTCCTTCTACAATCGCTGGAGAGATGCCAGCACTTTGCTCCTCTAAAGACAGGCATCTACAACAGCTCAGAAGAACTGCCCTCTAGACCCATTTATTTCTTTTCCAAATACAAAGGGACCAAATACAAGGCAATTAGCTCAGAGTAAGCAGTCATACCTTTTGACACACAAAGTTAAGCGAGATGAATCTCATCTAAAATGGTTATGAAAAACTCTGCAGGTCCTTGGAGAAGGACTTTGTCAGAAGCAAAGGAAGAAATGGATAACATGCGGTACCTGCTATACAGACCGTGCTGGTATAGTGCTGTGTTTTGGATTTAGTATGAGAATAAGGTTGATAACACACTGGAAGTTTTAGTTGTTGCTAAGTAGTGTTTATACTAGTCAAGGACTTTTCAGCTTCCCATGCTCTGCCAGGTGCACAACAAACTGGGAGGGGGCACAGCCAGGACAGCTGATCCAAACTGCCCAAAGGGCTATTCCATACCATATGACGTCATGCTCAGTATAGAAACTGGGGGCAGTTGGCTAGGGGGCAGCGATTGCTGCTCTGGGACTGGCTGGGCATCGAGCAGCAGGTGGTGAGCAATTGCACTGTGCATCACTTGGTTTGTATATTCTTTTAGCATTATTATTATTATTATTTCCTCTTCCTCTGCTGTCCTATTAAACTGCCTTTATCTCAACCCTCAGGTTTTACTTTTTTTTTTCCTATTCTCTCCCCCATCCCACCAGGGAGTGGGGGCGGGCAGGGTGAGTGAGCAGCTGTGTAATGCATAGTTGCTGACTGGGGTTAAACCACAACACAGACACACTGTATATATATATTACTCTGCTGCTCAGAGTAATCGTAAGATGGAAAAAGAAATTCTGCTTGAGAACAAATGTTAGGTTATTCAGGATGTAAATGCATGTAAAATACAAAGCAAATTCACTTACATCACTTGCCAAGGTGGATGCAATCTGTGCTTGCTTGAAGGAAGCACTGTCAAGAGGATTGTACTGGTGGCTCTTCATTTCCTTACTGAACTGCTCTTTGTATTTCACCTTCCACCAGAACAAACATATCTAATATTAACATGTAGCACTTAAAGAAGGCACAGACAATTCAGACTACAAAGGAGCTTATTAAAGGCAATTGCCTTATCCCTAAATCTTTAAACAATGAAGATGTTTAAAGAAGCTCAGTTTAGCCACACCTGTGACTGTCTTGTGCTGGTTTCAAAGTAATTTTTATGTACCTGAATTTTACTAAAATAAAAAAATAATTTTAAGATTGTCATATGGAATTACTGGTGCTGAAGCATTTATAAAAAGGAAACAAACAAAACCATATGATTCACCTGTGTAATCAAATAAACCAGAACTGTTTGACTAGCAATAATAATCTACTAGCTGAGAATCATTCAATTCATAATTAACATCAAAAACATGTTTTTAACAAAAAATCAATTTATAAGATGAACAAATTGTAGAAATTGTAAAACAAATCACTTTCAAATTTTTCAACCACTTGAAAGTGAGAAGTCAGAATCAAACTTCCCACTCGGCCGTCTATCCCACCTCCAGGTCCATGTGTCATTCGCACTGTGCTAGGCTGTCACCAGAGCCCCCAGGTCTATTTTTAATTCTGCCAGAAATTTCCCAGGAGACCCTGAGGAATCTCTCTGTAGCACAGTCCCTTCTTGGGGACAATGCCCACATCATTACAATGTTAGAAAGCATAATTAAATGACTGTCTGCTATCACTTTCCCTCTCTTTTCTTCTTGTTCAAAAGAAAAAGGGGGGAATGACGAGACATGTAAGAGGAAATGAGCAATACACAAATGTTGAGGCAATGGCATTAAAAGTAAATAAATCACAAAAATTCCATAAAACATGCTGAAGAACTGAATTCAGAATCTGAAAATATGAAATCGAGCAAATAGTAAATCTCCCTCCTTTGCCCCCCTTGTTGTGCATGATCATCAAACATCTGGAGACTTTGCATACATGCCTTGCTTCTTTCCAACAGCTGGGCATAATGGAGGAGAATAAGGTTCAGTCTGAATTATGCTGCTTTCATGAATGTTAGTCAGACACCTGATATTTGAGCCTATGCAACATCCATTATAATTTACCACGCTCTGCATTAAATAAATACGTGTCTTTCTCCTTACTCCTTTTTTTTCTATTCCCACATGAATGTCTGATAAAGTGGTTAAACCACCTCAAACAATCTCCTTCAAAAATTATTTTTTTCTCAGCTTTAGTTGTGGGAAGAATTTTCTTTTTCCTTTTTTAGTTCTTCCTTGCCTCAAGAGACTCTCAACATGGTTTAGCTTATACAACCTCGTTATGTTTAGCCATGATGCCCAAAATTTCATTAATCTGGATAACAGGAAACCAAAACTAAGCCACCCAAACAGAACCTAACCGTATGTGTGCAAGAACTACGTTATGATTCCAGCACTTATGTTAATTTTTCAAAGGAAGGAAATTCTAAAACATCGTTACTTTTAAAGAGAAACTTTATCTGAACACATGATGAACTTCATAATCTTTCACACTAACTCTAGAAAAGAATATCTATTGCCTTCTGGTAGATTCATCTGTTTCATATTGTTTGATATTTGCCTTGGCTTTGGATCAAGTGCAAAAGCATATATCTGAACACAAAGACACTGCCTTTGTCAAAGGCAAATCCACATTCTGTACGAGCAGTGAAGGAATAAATCAGAGGGGTTTTCTCTTTTAAAAGGTGTATCCAAAACTTGCCTTCTAATAAAAAACAGGCAGAGCTGGAATATGTGATTCAAAACGCCTCCAAAACCAGGGATCTAGTCAGCATGGTGAGCCACATTGTCTTTTAGTCCTTGGGCATCAGCTCACATCATAACAACATTGTGCACAAGAGTTTAAATATCCGACTACTGCAGGCTGTCTTCTGCCCAGCCAACAAATGGCTTCAAACTGTGCACATGGACCAAACGCACAACACGGTCCTTGATATTTTTGTTAAGTGTGAAAATGCCAGTGCCAAAGGGACCTCTCCTCACAACTGGCTTGCCATCTTCCAGCTGCAGCCATTTCATGCCATTTTTAAAGATTTTTTTAGCAATACATTTCAATCTAGAAATTCCAGTAATAAATCGTCATTAGTGTCACTTCAGATCACATCACTGCTACTGAAGGGAAGAGGGGGAGCCAGTGAACCCAGCCTTCACAGGGCTGTGTATCCTGATGCCGAAGTGCAGGAGGGTCCCAAATTTACAGAGACTGCCCACTAATCCAGCTGTAAACGTTCCCGTTGCAGTGAGGGAAGTCTCCGTACCTCTAGGCCCTGCTGCCTCGTCTGGCTGCTCTGCTTACTGCCTTCGCTCTCCTCCCCAACACCACCACACATGTCGCTCTGGGGCAAAATGGAGGCCACACAATAATATCAGATGACCCTGGCAGTATCTCAAGAGCACCTCCAGCAGTAATTTAACTCTGACTTGTCATAGGGGATTCATCTCATTGAAAGCAACACACGCATTCACTTTCTCTTTTATCGGTATTTTCCTGTTTCCTTCTCCCTTTTGAAAGCAAGTGTGGGATGGGAGAGGGAGAAGAGAGAAGAGCAAGCCCATGGATGAGTCACTGTGAAGTAACACGCACGGTATTTATCCTTCTTTTGAACAGGAGAAAGTTATGAATGCAGTTTAAAGGGGAAAAATACTCCTGAGGGAAAGAGTTCTGATTAAAAACAAGGAAGAAAAATACTTCATCAGTGTCCTCTAAAACTTCTGAAGGGGGGAGGTCTTAGCAATGCTATAACATGGTAGAAAAGCAAACAAAGAGTAGAAATGACAGTTGTTAGTGGAAGCTTATCTACAAATTTCATCGTTAACCAAAAGCTTTACTTTAACAAGGGTTTAAAATGATGACTATTTATTTACCATCTTAATTAAAGTCTTAAGCTTGTTTATTTTTTTAGAGAGTATGTAGTGGGGGGTTAATTTAAAAGAAATGCTTGTAGGCTGCTCTCTAATTGCTGCTGAAGAAAGAGCAGACTTTGCAGGCTTTTAACACAACAACATCCCTGAAAAACCAAACTGGAATTAAATAAAGCCTGGATAAACAAACTTCTCATCGGCCTTGCACAAAACCTATAAAAGTCAGAACTGCAGCTGGACAGAGCAGTGTCTTTTGAAGCTTTGCAGCAACATTCCTAAATCAAATCTGCAGTTCAAAGCTGTTCACACAGGGAGTGTTCAGTTTCAGAAGTGGATGACATCACCCACTGTTCAGATTTACAAAGAAACTACAAAAATTGAATCCTTCAACCACTGGGATCCCAGGATGCAGCAGACACTTGCAGCTAAAGCATTTCCTCATGACTGTATGAAAACATGTTTAAAAAAAATGAAAAACCCGTCAGAGCACATACATATTGAAGGAAACGAAACATAAACAAAGAGCTAAATTAAAATATTGGTCACTAAAAGCACTAGCAGAGTTTAAAGCAAAGAACGACTGAGAAAATCCTAGGCTCTTTGTGTTGTTACTGATAATCTCAGAGAAAAAACATTTTGAAAAACATTCTACCTCTAACAATTTTATCCCTGAAACAATAAGCACCAGATCCAGCATAAAATACAAATATCCAAAATTATTCATCATAAAACCAATTATTCAACACCATAAGGGGAATACTTCATATCAGCAGCTCTTTGAAAAAGCTAATAAAATGCATTAGAAGACATAAAGAAGACATAAACAAGAGCTTGTTTTTATAAAAAACACAAAAAGTAACCCAAATTATACAATGTACATTCAGCAAATTGACAAGCTTCATGTTTTCACAAGGGCTAACACAGTTTCTGTTTTAAATTTGGTTTAAAATCAACAGAAAGGGGTACCACGTGCTGTGGGTAAATATACTAGTCCTGGGAGCTATTATTTTTGCTGCTGCTGTTGTCAAAAGCTTTGTTAATTTTTTAAAAAAGAAGAAAAAAAAGGAGGAGGGGGTACACTGATTTTGTAGAGCCTTGCACGCCAGTCAAACATTAACACTATTTTCTTCACTTTGTTTGCCTTCCTGCTTGCCTTGATTGCTTTCTCCCTTCGTTACACCCACACTGCCTGACCTCTTCTTGCTCCTGTTCTCTATACTCCCTAAATTACCTACCCATATGCACCACATTAAAACATGTTATCATCTTCTCTTCCCATTACATCCATCAGAGTTGTCAACTTTGCAAATTTGCTGTGAGGGTCAAATAACTAATATTTCTCTGCATGTCGCAGCTTATAGATTCATGCTATTAAGGGAGATTATCAACTTTCAGCACAAAAAGTTTATAATGCTCCCATCTGCTGAGAAACGAATGGAAACCCTAAAAGCCAGAAAGTCTGGAGACAAAACAGAAATCATTAACTTTACTATTTTTTCAATCTTGTAATTGTTACAAGCCTGCTTCACGATCCTTGCATGAAGAGGACTGACATGACTGACCCACACTGAGGGCTCTTCCTCTCCTACAGCACAGGTGCATTCCTCATCCTGCCCCACCACCCTGCTCTTTGGACACAGAGGTCATCTTCATTTTTCTGTGCTCTTGATTTATGATCAGTGTGTCTAAGTGTTATGATGATTCAAATAATATATAAAAACATTAGACAACTCATGGCCACCGCCTTTCGTTCAGAGGAGGTGGGGAATTGATGAGTGCACCTCCCCAGTGCTGAAAGCAGCCTGGTATTTACAGCCTCCATGCTGCCGTACACAGATGGCTGGCAGAGGAGTGTCAGGCTGAAGCACTGCCTCCCTTTCTAGAAGTACATGGCCCATCACACATACTGCAAGCAGCCACAACAGCGTAGACTGAGGAGAGGACATGAGAAGGAAAAACCCAAAACCTGGATCCAGGCCCAGCGGCTGCAGAGTTTGGACCACCAAGGTTTAGTAAGAATCTTCTTTACAAATAAACTGTAAGCAAGCTACATTTTGTCAACTGCCCTTCTCTTCCTGCCACACCTTCTGCACTATTTCGACTCCCTAAAGAAGTTAAAATTGCACAAATTGCTCTCTTCTGCAGAAGGATCTCAACTGGAACCGCTGCCATTCCAGTCCCTGGCAGTGAAGAGACTCTTTTATCAAGCTTTTGCAGATGCAGCATGCATTGTCCAAGGGGAAAAGCACATCTAACAAAAATGAGATTAAAAGTTCATTGATGAAGCCTATGATGCAGCTGGCTCAGCACCAGTCTGCAGGACCCCATGATCCAGCTGGTAGTTTTTGATTATTGCGATTGTTGGCCACAACCTCAGGGGTACCAAGCTTAGGGAGATGGAGCGGGCTATTGGAAAGGGATCTGCTTTGGTCCCATTTGTGACAACAGGCAGCTGCAAGCCCACTAGATTCTGAAATAGGCTGCAAGAAAGAGAGCGTCTAGAAAGCCACTGAGTAGAAACAAAGGATACCACACACTAAATTTAGGTATGAACCCTTTTAAAAATCACTAAAGATGTTTGCTAAATGACAGACAGCTCCTTTTCATATAAGTGACAGCAGCATAGCTCTAGCTCTTCCTAGAAAGCACAGGTTGACTTCCAAGCCTGCAGGATGCTAAACACAAAAGAATCTCTTATCACACTTGCCCATCGGCAGAGGAATGAGCACATGATCCATTACAAAATGGAAGAAAGAAATCTATCTGGAAAACACAAACTAATTTTGATTCTGAACACATCATTAACAAAGCAGTAAAAAAACATGTATTTTCTTCTTTTTTCCCTCTGTGCAGTATTCATGCTTCAAAGTTAATGATGGTCCAGTGTGAAACAGGAAATCATGTAGCAGATATCTAAGGACAACGTTTGGTGAGCAAAAGGAGCTCAACCTCTGGCAAGCGGATGCTACACTGTTATGCAGCTTGTTCTCTATGACACGTTATTCTCATTTGATCCTAGTTCTAGGGAAGATGTTTACTCTCTAGCCAAATCACAAGTATTTGTTACATAACACTGATTTTAAGAATGTTCTAGTGTATACACGACTACACTTGGGGGTTTTTTCTAGTTCTGGGAAGTCTGACACGACCTTCTCCAATCAAAGGACATTATCCTCCTCCTACAGGAGGGCAGAATTTGTTCCTGGGTTTACAAAAGCTCTAAGTGTAGCCTGACAGGATTACTAGCGAGGATTATGCAAGGCACTGTTAAAGAACTAGTCCAGAAAAAAGGAAAAAAAAAAAAGGAAAAAAAAAAAAAAAAACCCAGGTCAGTAGTCAAAAATCCCTTCTCACGATGTCAGGATGATCTGTAGTAAAGTCTTACGAGTAGATGACTCATAAGAGGAAAAGAGGGAATATTTGTGTTTTCAGCTTTCTTTTTAGTTATGGACTAAAGTAATCCCTCAATTTTTCTTCTTCTTCTTCTTCTTCTTTTTTTTTTTTTTTTTTTTTTTTTTTTTTTTTTTTTTTAGGTTAATATATAACAGAAAGTAGTACATAAAAGGTTCAGTTTCAGGGGGAGGGAAGGCAGGTGGTTTACATGTCAGGCCAAATTCAGATCCCATTACTCACATTAGCAAGCAGTTACACAAAAGACCCCAGTTACTTCAGTGGGATTAATCACAGGGTAAGGTTCCACTCAAACTGAATGAGTAGCAAAATTTGCCTCTAAATTACATACAGTTAATATTTCAGAATTCCTAGATAATCTGTATAAATATACACCATCTCCACAAAAGATGAGTTGTAACATTAAAGTTCATTGTATTTTTGCATAAAAATGTATATTCTGTTTCCTAAGAATCTTAAATTTACCAGTCATTGCAATACTGTATGAAAAGAGTTTGAGAACATAATCTTCATGCAATTAGAGATAATAATCTAAAAATCTAAATATTTTCTGGCATTACTAGGAACGAGATATCTGAATGAAGTCATTGTAAAATGACAGAGAATCTTACTTGGCTTAACAGTTTTGAAACTTCTTTAGCATGTTCAAAATCTGGTCTTCCAAGTACAGCAGGCTCCTTATTCATCTCTCTCCTTCCTTTCTTGTACTCAGCCTTAAAAAAAAGAATACGAATCACTATTAAATTGTTTGCTTTTGTTTTATCAAGAGAAATGCAAGCTTTAAAGCTAGCAGAAAAAGTCTCATTTAGTGATCTGCATTGACACTACTTTCAGAGCTGTTCTAATCAGCTCCAAAAAAAGCCCTTCTCAGGCGTCAGCTCCTTAACAACATAATATTTATTTATTGTAAAACACAATGCACAGCATTCACAAAATTCAACTTCAACCAAAAGCATAGCTTAAGCCTGAGAAATATTGTTCTCCCAATCAAGGCAGAATGAGTTACAGTGGCTCAGCATTTCTTACGACAGGGTCTGCAGTTTACACAAGATTATTTGTAGCAGCTGAAACTAGTCTTGAAACAAAACTAAGCTGAGGGGCAGCTTTTTTGAAATGTAAGGTCAAATTCCACTGAGTTTTACCACTGCAATCTTGCTGGATGTCAGTGAGGTTGCATTGGTGTAACAGAGCGGAATTAGTCCCGCAGGGCTGGTGTTACGTGATCTTTCCAGCTGAACTGCCTCCCATGCAAATTGCAGCAATTTTTTTCCACAGTGCATTAGAAAACAGCACAGATGAATTGACAATAGGTGCTTTGCAATATCACAAACTAAATTACCCATTGCCTAAAATAGGCTTCTTGTATTACTCAGGCACTGTGAATCAGCAAAGACATGTCATAACAACAGACTGAGAGAAATAGAAGTTCCAAAGTCATTCTAACTCAAAGGGGACTTGAAGAGCAATTAGTAAATTTGGGTGTTGAATGTAAGACTTAGTAGAAGTTCTTGGTTTTCAGAAAATCCTGAATATTCAAAAGGTGAATCTCAGGTCTCTTAAAACTGTGTCTCCATAGGTGCCCAGTCAGTCTCACATGAAACTATTAGCAGTTACTTAAAATCTTGGCTCAGGGCCTTCAATATATATATTGTTTGAGTTGTCTACAATAAAATATTAAACTGCATCATACGTTGCTGCTTCTCAAACTGCTCCTTGACCTATCCATTAGCAGATGTCACGGTGGGAGGGAAAAGAATTTGAGAGGGGAGTTCAGGGAGGAGAGCCCCCATGCAAGAGGCGGCACGTTTGCACAGCTCTCAGAAGGACAGCAGGGAATTGCATTTCCCTGTCACTGCTGGCAGAGATGGGAGGAGGAAGGGGTGCCCTGGGATGCGAGCTTCTCTTGTACTGAGGTGAAAAAAGGCTTGGTATGTCTTCTGAAATGCAATATAGCATAGGGGCATATGACTGATTTTGAGAATGGTTATCATGCATAAAGCTGAAACAAAACCAACTTTAGTAAGCTTAAACGTTGTCTTTAGATCAATGACCAGTAATTGCAAAGGTCATACTGTCAACATCAAAACAGAAGAAACCCATAATTTTGTAACATATCAGGCAAGGTGTTTATTTTTTTTGTTGGGTTTGGGTTTTTTTTTTTAATCAAACCTCCATATCAGATTTGGGGTTGCAGGTTTTCTGCTCGTGACGTTTGAGAATTTCAGCAGCATTCTAAATAATCTGACTGCAATTGGAATAAACATGTCTAAGAAATACAAATAGAGTAACAGGAGAACATACATCACTTATTATCTTTGTTATCTCAGTTGCCATCTTTATGTCTGGCCTGTTCAGCACTTCAGTGTATCTATGAGTATCTTGCACATCCTTCTTATAGGATACCTGTCAAACAAAAAAGTTTTGTTTAAAACAAACAAACAAAAACATTTTAAGTTTATAAACAATCTCTGAATGACCTATCAACTCAGCCATCAAATTCAACAGAACGCTGCCTAATTTATTCCAACACAGTCCTGCTTGACAGGGATTATTTAGTAAGACCCACACACAGCTTAACAGGATAAGGAAGAAATTCAGAAGCATAAAATACAATACTAAAATGAAAAATGGGTTTGCTTAGATGTGTAGAAGAAAATGAAAGCACTGCAAAGACCCAAATATTAGGTTTTTTGATTAAATTTCAGAGAACTTCTAAGAGTACAGCATTCTTTCTATGCTGTACCCTTTTTTAATATAAACTACCCCCCTACGATACTGAGCACCGCAGCCTAGCAGATTGCAGCTACGCTAAACAGAAACTGTAATTCTACCATGGTGAACGTCTTTCTCAGCAATAGGCAGCCATGTAGCTGGTATGTAATTCAATGACACAATTCCACGCCAGCATCCCCCACTCCCCGCAACTCCACTTATCTGCTCCTTTACACAATCATGGGAACAAGAAGGCTGAGTGTTCCAGCATGTGGAGTACAAGACTGAATCTTTCTGTTTGTGCAAAAGCCACTACTATAATGAACGGGCTCAGAAAACTTTGGCCAGAAGGCTAAACCACAGGTAGGAGAGTCCAAACATTCTCCATTTAGCAAAGCAATCACAGGAACAGCATAGACCTCAGGGACGTTACAGAGCTCCGAGACCACAAGTTATCCTTCTTCTCCCTCTCCAGGGTCTGTAGACTTTTTCCTCTCCCTTGCTGTAGCACATGTGCCAATCTAAGTCAATTTCCAAGAGCTGTCTTACTGAATTATTCTGAATGATTAAGAAAATCGTCCCTGGTATTCAAAAGTGTCTGAGCAATTGAAGTTTCAGGCAGAAGTTAGAAAACACAAAATAAAGTCTACAGGAAATAGAAAGTATCAGAATAATTCCTGCTTTACTGGACAGCCTTTTAGATTTTCTTCTGTTGTTTAACATAAAGTTAATCAACCTCTCAAGATTATATTCCACCATCAAGAAAGTCCTCAGCTTAAAGCTTCACTTATAACCTCCATATCTAGCTGCTATTTCCAATGTAAAGTTTTACTCTGGGTACAACGCAACACTCATACACTGCAGCACCCAACGACAAATATAATTTATAGAAATGATATTGTAAAAAGAAAAGAAAAATATCTTACTTTTTGGCAAATATTTTACAGGCAACAGGAAAGTAATTTTGCGTCCATATGGCTTCAGCTAAGTAGACAAGCTAAATAGGCTTCACTGTTGGCCACTTGCCCACAAACAGATCTTACGATTTTTAACCTACAATGAGTGACACACAAGTGTAATCACTGATAAAATAAATAAATAAATAGCTTAGATGAATACAGCCCAAAGTATCACCTACCAAGAAAATAAAAACTGTTTCTTACAGCTTGTTAAATCCCCTGGAAGTTTTGGTTTGGTTAGGTTTAGATTTTCTCTGTTTTTTTTTTAAAGAAACTAGATGTACAGACAAGCATTTGCAATTCAGGGCTTTACATGAATTTAGTTAATTATATGCTGTTCATCCTAATGACCACATGAGGTGAGGTGAAAACCACAAAGGCAGCAGAAACAGGTTTCTGAATAGTACCCTATCATCCATGTAAATTGCAAATTAAAGGCCAGCATATGTGCTCAAAATAGAAATTAGGAATGGAGTGAATTTAACAACAGAGAATCAAGAATAGTGGTGATAAAGTTGAGGAAATGTGGTCACTTATTGCTCCCAAATGACATGATCATATAGTACATGAAATAATGGATTGTGGTTAATTTCAGGGGGAAAGGGGAGGGGAATAAGACAGTGACAGTCCTTTATATTTCACCATTTTCAATTATATTAGATGCAAGGCCAATTGCTATAGCTTTCCCTGAGTGAATTATTATTCTTCCTGCACCTAAACCAGTATACCTATTACTTATGTCTGAGGGAAAGTCATCTAGCATTTTACAAATGTCTGCAATATATATTTGCTCCATTCTGCAGCTTGTCATACTCCGGTGAGAATAAAAATGTTATGCAGCAGAACAGTAGTTTGTCAGAGGTAGGCCAAAGAAAGAAAAAATATGTTTCCCATTTCCTGAATAACCTCAATCCCTGGATGCTGACCCTTTCCCATTGGGACAGTGTGCTGGCCTCTATTACACAGCTGCTATTCTGTTCCACCTAGTGATTTTTTTTTATAGTGCTATGTTAGAACAGTAAAACCAGAGCTATTCTGGGAGAGCAGGGGAACAGATGTAGACAGGGCAAAGCAACCAGCTTGGTGTGTGCACCCATGGACACCGAGAAGACAGAAAGTGGAGAAGCCTATGAGAGAGGAGAAGAGAAAATGAAGCCTGGTCAGGCAACAAAAGGAAACAGCAGAAGCACCCAAGGAAGGGGACATCTTTTCTCCTGAGTTGGTTCAGCCCCTTACCAAGAGGCTCAAACCCTGACTGGAACCTCCAGGCATTACACGATGCCCTTACTCAACCTGCATTCAAAGGATTGCTCAGGCTTTACCAAAATCCATCACCAAAGGCTCAAGAATTATTCCTTTTTATGAGGACCACAGGTCTACAAAACATCTGCACGAACTGGCCTTTGCATAGGAAAAAGTAACTGAGATACTGACAACTTAAGAGCCACAGTGAAAGACCTAAATGGAGAGTTAGTTATAGCAGACCAGTTGGAAATGCGAGCAAGAAAGGAACTGGGGAAAACAGGGGAAAAAATTGTACCATCTCTAGTTTTGAAGTTGCAAATAGTAAATTACAAATACTAACTAAATTTAAAGTGTTTTTCTACCCCAATTTGAAATTACAATAAAAAGTGGCTACATTTTTGAATATTTTTAAAAAGGAATGATAATCTGAACAAAAGCCATTTCTTGTCTTTGTGATTTGTGATTGCATACTCTGAATTGCCAGTCGCTTTTGCAAAGCATAGAAAATATTCAGGGCTTGCTCATAATTAGTAGACTAACTGTAATAGGGCCAAACCTCCCAGCTCTTATAAAGAGGCATAAGGTCCACTGAGGATAAACCTGCCAGTCTATTTACTCCAGCTGAGGGTCCTGAAGATGCTTCACCCTTCATGATGGTGCCAGTGCACTGGAATGCACTGCGATGCTGCAGAGTAAACAAATTTCTAACAAGGCTGCAACATCTCAGGTTGTCAATCAATAAACAGAAACTTCTGCTACGTGGTGAGCCAAGCGCGCCTAGGTTTAAAGGACTCGGACCTTTCCTGCAGTCTTTTGTCTTCTCCCCTGTTGTCTTCTCTCCCTCCAACTCCAAAACTATTCCAAGCTACAGGTAATAAATTACTAAAATATGCACAAGCAGCTATGAATACATTTTGCCCTCTTCAGATGCAAACACAGAAGTCAGCAAGGAGCGAGGCACACCTATCTGCAAGAGAATTTGTCTCTTACTCTTTGTCCCTGCTTAGTATTTTCTAGGAGCTGCAAGTCCACTAACTAATGGGCTGTCAGCTGTGTCTCTGCCCCCTTTTCTCTCATCTGCACTTTGGGGTCCATCAGCGCTAAGAAAATGACTAGCTGGTGACAATCATCATTGGCAACAGCTTTTCTGATCCCCACTCAAATGGTGTTGAAAACTGTTTCCAGGCTCGTGTAGAAGAGACAAACACATTTCTGGCCCATTACAGATTGATGCAGTCATCCTTTGCAGTAATGGGCTTGAAAATTGATTGGTCCCAATTACATCAGGAGTAAACACACCATTTTCAGCACCAGTTGGAAGTAGTCCAGGGGGACCTGCTGTTGACAACCACTGTCAGCAGAAAGTTAGTCAGTGAAAGGTGATTTTTTCTAATGCAGATGCTGAACAGAGAGCCAGGAGAAGCTGGACTTTAACATGATCTGCATCAAAACAAACATCGACATTTTGGTATGTTATTGATGGTGTTTAAGCACATCACGTTTAAGATCTGCCGATTTGGTCTTATCAGAAAGAATGTAATTTTTTTTGTGCGGATTGTGACTGCACAATATCCTGAACATGAAAAAAAGCTTACTCCTAAGACAATATAGACTTCTTAAATATTCAAATGTAAATGGTCAGTGAAACATTATAAATTACCATTACTGACATCATATGGACTGCAAAGAGAATACATACACATTAAAAGTTTGCCCAACTGTCAACTAACATTTTAAAAGCAGCACTGTTTTATACATAAGTGTATGAGAAAAGACACCAGGGCTCCAACCTCAGATCTGCAAACTGCCTTTTAATTGTCCACAGATGAGTCTATTGCAGTTTTCTTATTTGTAAAATCACAACACCACTTCCTTATTTCATACAACGTAATGCTGTGAGGAGAATCAATAATTTTAACCAAGCAGAACATAGAAATTGCTGTACAAATACTTAACACTGGTTTGCCATTCATAATGCCCGGTGACGGACCCGGTCATGGAACAGACAAAACTGTGATCCACAGATTTGAGTACCTTCATTAAATGCTATGTGCAGCTTCTACCCAGGCACAATGCGGAAAATGTTTTCTTTGCTTTAGAAACTTAATTGTCATGTCATTTCACTGTTCAGTTACATTCTTCCATCCATTTGATCCTCAGCTACACATAAGGTGAACCACTATTTTGTGACCTGACGGTTTTCTAAGGGCCACCACCTAATTTTGGTCCTAAATTTGGAAATGGAGCTAAATGACATCAGCTAAATGGCAGGCATAAAGTAGGCTGATGGTCCCTACTTCACTTTTCTCCAAATGTCTTTGTGTGCCAAAGTCACATCATTAACAGTCACTTCACAAAACACAAACACAATTTATAGAGAAAAGTACTCTGGTTTGGATAAACATGTGTTTGTTCAAGCATTATGTAGTATTTAAATTATTTTTCAAATAAATTCCCTATCGTTAAAAAAATCACTTTTGTTCTTTTGAGAGCAATTTTCTTCGGTCTAAGTATGAAGAAGAGAAAAATGTTTTTCCTATACATGATCACATTGTTCAGGAGATTTTACAGTATTTCCCTATTATGCAGCTTCAGCCCACACTTATACAGCGTGTTAATGATATTCAAAGTGGTGTGAAGGCCTACAGCACATGACAGTTTCAAAATGTCAGCACAAACGTATTGTAAGTTGAATACAGTCTTAATTTTTAAAGGAAATTGCACTTTTCACAGAGTTGAGTATAAATGTCAGCCTTATTTTAAGGCTGAGTAAATAGTCTTAAACACAACCTAATCCTATTAGATGCAAACCCTGCATGTAAAGGTTGAATTGAGTTGGCAGAGCATTGTAGGTAAACATGCATTCTGCTCCCATAGGTATACTGTACTGAGTGGCGGATAAAAGAGCTTTGTCCTTCTATTCCCCCAGTAGTTTCCCTCCTTTTTCCTTGCACTTTCAAAGCTGTGATTCTACAAATAGCCTGCAATAGTTCGGAAAGACAAATGCTCCACATTTGGGATGCTCACTATTTCCACACTCTGACTCAAAGATGAAAACTCACGTGGCTCTTAATTAAACCTGTACTTACAAAACAAGAAATCTGCACCTATTCACCATGGTGCCCAAACAATTACCCACAGGAGCAGTGTAACTCTGCTGAACAATAACTGGACTTACATAACTTGCTCCTTTATGTGTGATAAAGATATACCCCCATTGCACTGCAGCTCCCCATGAGCAACCAAAAAGAATCTGTTCTTAAACAGATGAAACCAACTGGTTAGAGTTTTGTGTTGGATATGGAGGGTTTGTTTGATCTTTTGAAGTTTGCTCAGGCTGAAAATAATTTCCTTCATATTTTTTCATTATTTTTAACATGCTGTTAAAAGTTCTCATTTATCAAAACATCCTTCCCTCCTATGTTTGCCCTCGTTTCCTTTTTTTTGCTTGCTTTAAGGGTGAAAGAAGATGAAACAACTGAATTTCTTTTACATCTGTACCCTGCTCTCCTTAATTCTGATAGCAGGTAATGTACAGCTGTAGAAGGGGAATGGGTTTTGCACTAGCATACTAATCCTCAGACCATGATGAACTTGATTCAAAAACTCGTCTCTCATTCCTCCTGGTCCCACCACCTTCTCTGAGAGGGATTCCCATCTCTCTTCGCAACATTTTTTCCTTCCCTAGTAGTCCACCATCATTCCTATTGCTAGATAAAAAAAGCCTTACTTATGGGGAGAGAAGTTCATCTTCCCAGCTCCTACCCTCCATCAATCTGACATCCTGATGCTTCCAGCAGCAGAGATGGACAGAGTTTGACAGGAAGAGGGAATTCTGTAATCAAGGCAGGTTGCAAATTACTGCTGGGAGTTCCAACACAGGTATTTCCCAGCAGAAGAAAAAGTTATTCTTCAAACATAATGCTTCCTTGAAGTTCTCCAGCAGCCTTTTAATCAGCAGCCAGCTGTCAAGATTCTGCACACATGGACATACATCTAACACTGACATTTAACTTTCAGCCTACATAACCTAAGAGTGTTTGTTACACTGTCACTGGGGAAGATAGGGTAAACTTAAGTTAATTCAAAATGAACACCCAAGCTTCATTTTCTGTATTGTTAGCAGCAAACAAATATCCCATTTACCTGAGAAACAAGAGTTATAAAATCACATACCTACCTGACTTGTCTTGCTTACCTAAGAAGAATGGAAATGGATCATAACTTCAAAGGTATGTCAGCTGCTCTTACTGGTTTCGTGTACCCTTTAAAATGACCTTACTATTTTAGTCAATCTTCTCCTAAAATTTACTTTTCTCATAAGTAAGCTTTTACAAGACCTAAAACATTTTTCTTCAAAGTTGTGTTCGTATAATTCAAGACACTAATCTTGGTAGCATTTTCACCCCTAGCAATGGTGCATTGAGCTAGTATAAACTAGCTCAATCATGAAATCAAACCTGACTTGAAACTAATAAAAAATGTAAATACTATTATTAGGCTTTTTATATTGTGAAAACCTAAAGCAGCTGTAAAAAAAAAAACCACACAAACTTTAAAAATATTGCTAAATAGTCTAATTTATTTGAAAATTATTTAGTAATACTACAAGAACAAATACTTTGGTCAATGGCATAAACTAGTGCCAGGCATCAAATTGAACTCTATGGCTCAGATTCTGTAAAATAAGTCATAAATTGTTCCTTGGAACTCATTTGATACATACTCATGAGATGGGAACAAAGTTATGCATGTACATAAAAATGTGCAAGAGCAGGGCAGAAACAGCCCCCCTCTCTCCTCTAAACAGAACCCTTGAAGAACTACCCAACTGTTGACAGTGTAAGACACTGAAACCATGCTGGTGTTCATGTAAACAAAGAGCTTTATACACTTTTAAAGTACAAGTAGGTACACGTGAATTCAGAGAACCTGTCTTTGTAATTTTATTTCAAACTGATAGCACTTAATAACAACTACTACTAATAAACAATAACAATCGCTTTCCACTGCAGTTTAAAATAAAAGTCACATACCATTACTCATAGCATACTTTAAACACGTGTCGCAAATTATTTCAGAGCAAATAATGTAAAAAAATACCAATTAATGAAATACGAAAATATTCCATGCCCACTTCACTTCAGTTAGCTATAATAGATGTATCTACCCAAAACAAGTGAACTAATTTCAGATGGAAGAGTACTTACATCACTCTGGTATTTATTGACTTCCATGGCATGCTTAATATCTGGAGGCTCCTTCATATGTGCATAATCTGAAGTTCCTTTCTCAGCATCATGTTTTTGTTTATAGAGAACCTGAAAAGAGCAGCATTATATTTCTGTGACCTCTGCAGAGCAGGTATAATAATATGAGCTGGGTTAAACCTAGCATCATAGTGTGCTTGTATTCAGGAAGAAATATAATAAATAATTAAGCTCCTTAATGGAATCAGAACCCTGTAATGAGAGCAGCTTCTGCCCAAAACAGAGACATATGAGGCACAGTCAGCAGAGAGATTTCTCTGAGTCTGTTATTACAGCAGAGGTATGAGGAGACAGGAGGAAGAAAAAGAAATACGCAGAAACAGAAAATTGACTTAACAAGGTGAGAAGACAGCCCAGGGAAAAGCATAAGGGAAAGCTTTCTTTGCTCAAAACACACTTGAATCTATCAGCGAAGTAAATATTTCCTCAGGTTTCTTTTTTTTTTTCCCCCTGTTTTCAGGAAAAAAAAGAAAAGATTTTGTGCATTCCTCATAAACAAACAGGTTACATGAAATACTCATAGCTCAAACATCTATTTCTTCCACTGTTAGGAAATTACTAGCACAATACACAATTTGACTAGCCCCCAGGTTCACAAAGAAAAATAATATTTACATTCAATTGTCATCATGATAAAGGAAAATGGAATTGGATTGTGAGTTTATAAACAAATTTATTTTTATAATAGAAACTGAGCTCAATGTTGGGCATTCATCCAACTTTCACTGTACTGTGTTATACTTACGTATACACACACTCACATATTAAAACTGCCTGAAAAGCTGATCTTGCACTTATCCTTGTCAGAAGCTTTTAGGCTTACATTAAGAAAATTCACCAGGTTTTGATGCCTGAAGAAGCAGCAAGCATCAAGAAAATTCATTTTCTAATAGCTCTCAGAGGCAAGCATTAAAATAATCCCCAAGAAAACAGCAATTACCAAATAAGATTGAAAGCTGATCAGGAGGAGAAGGATTTGAAACTAAACCCCTCAATAGCAATAAAAGAATACTGTGAAAGTTTTGAGATGGGAACTGTTGATTATGGTGATTCGGACTCTTTTAGGACAGGATACCAGAACTGTGAGAAAACGTTGTATCTGTTTGTGTTTAAGGCAGCAAGATTGCATCTGAGTCACAGATCAGGGTGCCCAAGGCAATGCATTAGTATCTGCTCTGACTATCTCAAATTACAAAGTGATATATAGGCTGAGAGATTAAGACCAAAAGGGTGGGGTTTTGGTTTTAGTTTTTGGTTTTTTTTTTTCACTGCTACTACATGCATGAAAGTATCAAATTAGGAAACTCAAAACGTGCCATCTCCTTATACAGTGTAAATCCATCATGATCAGGTTTCTGGGGAAACAAACACAACTTAAACTGAAACAAAAAAAACTTCTATAACCTCCTCAGACTGATTACATCTTGCAACTGGCAAAGCAAATAATCTTTAATAAGACTGAAGCATCACTAACAAATGATGCCCTGCAAAAGTGTAATTACTACATAAACATATGCCACAAAACCTATTTCGCTACTTCTCCTGCTTCACATTGTCACTTTTAAGATGCTCCCCGCTTCATACCATTCTGAGAAGCAGACCCGTCCAGTTACTTCCAAAATCTACTAACTTACAGATATTTCATTATGTTGCCGCTTTGCTGGTTCAACACCTATGTTTTTCTGTTGGTGAATGGGCTATGCAACCCAGACATCAAAAAAACAAAGCACATCAACTCCCAACATGAGAAAACTAACAGAAATTACAACTGAGTGTCCACTATCTTGGGAAAAGTTGACTGTTTCTTTAGATTAATGTAGGAATATTTGACTTGCTATTTGACAGCTGTGTTCTTCCTATCTCTTCACATTATTCTTTTAACTGACTTAAGTAACCTTGAAGCAATCATATGCTAGGAGGAGTTCAATAGCTGTCTAGTTTAGTTTTGGACAGTTTAGTGCAGAAGTATCCCCAGATTTGGATCAGTCCCAAGGAAGCATGAAGCATTAATATTCTTAGAACCATTATTTTACATGTTAGCATATGTACATTTATTTGTCATTTCATGTTAATTTTCAAGTTTTAGCTAAACTGAATTTTATCAAATCTACACATGAAACTACTCTACAGAGAGATCAAGTATTATAGGTCACTGACATAACCTCTACTCTGTAGTGGCACCATTTATTAACTCCAGAAATACAAGGCAATTATTTAAGTAGGTATGACTTCAGATTGAACTAATTTGTAAGTACTCATTTTTTATTTTTCTTATCTCTCTTGTACACCAGTGTGTCAATAGGAAGCTGCATTAAGGAAGGCTTTGTGCTCTTTTAACTTAACTCTGACTGACCCTCTGTTTTGGAATACTTTAAACACTATTAAATTTTTATTTTTATATTTCCCTTTATAATCAGTAAGCTGAGCTCTGAACTTAAAATCCGCAATGTAGGATTTTGTAGGAGGAAATGTTCAAGAACACAGAAAATGCCATTTTAATCTTTAGATACAGAATTAGATTATCCAATGTATTTGTGTAAAACAAAACTGGAGAAGTCTGGGAGACTAATACCTGCTACCATAAAAAAAGAGGAAATCTTGAACATGAGATTTGATACCACAAAAAACTACGAAGAATTACATAAAACAGTCTGAAAAGGTGTAATATGATTGTAAATGATGCAGTAAACCACAAAAATCACTTTATTATAGTAAAAAAAATACATATGAAAGTAAAAGGACGATTCTGTCCACAAGTAAGAAAAACTCTGAAACACTCTCTAGAAGTTGAAAACATTGCTTAAGATTCACTTGGTTCATCATCTTTAAAAACAAACAGAAAATACTGTTGAGCATTGACATATAGTTACTATTTGAGATATTGCCCTGCGCAAAGGAGAAAATTAAACTGCCTTCAGTTTGCTTTAGATTATGCCTTTCAGATAAGAAGAAAAACAGTGCAATCTCTTCTTATGGCAGAAATAAAGTGATGAAAAAAGTGATGAAATGCATACTTTTTTTTGCAACATTGTTTCCCCCTCAAGCAATTTTAAATACCTTTATCACTGTTTGTGACACCTTATTAAAAAAAATGTTTTGCGCAAGGAAGAATTCAGTATACTGGTCTTCAGACAAGAAAAAGATTTGACACAAAGCTAGGAATGATCAGGAATTTTCCTTCAGAAATATTCTCCACAGGAAAATTGCAATTTTTCCAGAAAATGTCCATTTCCTCGCAGGAAAATCAAAATGAGGGCTTCCTACCTAGACTACTGTCATCAACTTTATTTTCTCATTGCAGAGAGCAGAGAAATTGGTGAGAGCTTTTTAGGCTGGCAAGGAGGGTGAAGTTACACAGTGGGGACAGGGACTTCTGCTCTCTCTAGCTTACCCTGGGGACAGCTATGACAAAAGAGAGGGAGGGAGGAAAATCTGGTTGCTTACCCTAAAGAAATCTATTTAGAAGGCGACAGTCAAATTTTCTGCGTAGAGAAAAAAATGAAATTTATAAAAGCCACCTAAGTATGTGGCGCTATGAAACTTCTTTTTCATTCTCCTGAAACATTTTTGTCCCATAAATAGTGTCATGATTTTTTGTCGAAATCTCAGATGCATTTCCTTCTCTGTGGGCATTTATTTACATCTTCATGCCAGTTCTACATAAAACACAAAGAGCAAATGTGGGCTTCATGCAAAAGCCAGCAGAGGTGGTCTTGGTTTAGTCTTTCTTGCGTATCTTGAAGAGGGAACTGAGCATAAATCAATACAGCCAATATGGGGAGAAAGCTCCACAGGAGAACAACTGTCAGGGTGTTGTACTCTCCATTATGGCAAGATCCTGTCAGTGCTGACATTGTATGGCTGGAACCCTGCACAACAAAGTCGTGGCTCTGCAGAAGTCAGTGACAATTGCCATATCAGAGCATGCAAAAGCGGTAGACGGTGCTATGGCAGCCTGTTTGCTCTGGAGAGGACAGTGAAGGGTAGCTGTAGGCGGGGAATAATTTCTTATGAGAAAAAGGAAATTTCCCCTAGTTGCCTCCAAGTTCTTAAGTCATGACTGTGATCTGAAACCGTGTATCAAATTAATAAATTGGGCTACATCTAGGTAGACTGAAAATGGAGCTGCTGGGCGGCAGCAGTGCGGCAGCACCATTTCAGCATCAAACATCAAATCGTGGAAGAGACCATTTGCCGAGGACACACCTGTGTAAGGAGATCACCCGGCAGAGGCATATCAACCTCAGCAGTCCTGTGCCAGCAGGCAGTAGCGGGGAGAGTCAGTGGCTCGCTCTCTTCCGCACCGTGATCCCCTAGTCCCAACACACCTGCTTGGCTGATGAGGCTAAGGGTCCTGCCAGGAACATGGCATCACAGGGCGAGAAAGCACCTGCTTGATCTGGCTATAAAAGCATTCACGCCCGGCCTTGCATCCAAGAAGCATGAAAAAGGAGTCAAAGGTGTAAATTTGTTCTAATGTGGATGGTGAGGAGGACATGTACTCCTATTTTCCACGTCTCAGGAAATCAGCACCTATTTAAAATCAGCCTACTATAATTGAGAAATAGACTGCAGTTCTGTGCTTGCAACAGCCTTTTTGCAGGAGAGTTGGCACAATGGCCAGACGGTGCTGTTCCCTCTCCTTTCTATGGCATGCCCTTGGTCTCCTCTTGCTGAAGCGATGACCTGTAAATTCACAATCCCCACTAGACAGATGCAGCAGAAATCCTCTCTGCCATATCCTGACCCAGCTGAAATCTGAAATCCTTGTATTAGCTACTTAGGTACCGCAGTGATAGACACAATATGGATTAGATTTGAATACTGTAGAGAAGATTTTCCACTAGAAAATCCCCTAGGATCTCTCTCAAAGTAGCATTAAATTCAGGTCCACTGCAACAGTAACCACAAGTTGGAAAAATGTGTCAGTGTATCTCTAAGTTTTATGGCAGATTATGATTTATAATGCATCTACTCCTAAGGGGTTGGTATGAATTTTACAGGAAAAGTTTCTGCTTAAATATAACTCATCCCATATGCATATTTGTTTCTCTACGACTGTTGGATGATTGAAGAAAACCTTCAAAAAATATCAAATCAAAACGTCAGTCTTTTCCTTAAAAGGTTTTTTCTGATGAATCAAATGGTTTCATTTATAGTCTCAGTTATTTATCTTTTCTGCCATATCACCGACATTAATTAACCTCATTTGCGTAAACTAATGTAGAATGTACTCATTTGGAATGAATCCAGGAGTAAATCTGTGGCAAACTAGTTAACTAATGTTTTATAAATCAAGCTAACGGTTTAAAAATGTTATACAAGTTTCATTCCCAATTTATTTCTACTGTAATTCTTCTAATCACTCACTTTACAATGAAATGTTACATTAATATCATTTCAGCTACTGTGCTGCTTTAACTTGAGTGTATTTATGTTCCATTTCAAACTATGAAAACTAAAATATACTTTGTTATTATATTTGCTTAATATAGCCTTGATTAACACATTGTTTTAAATCAAAACATTTCTCCACGAGATGTCCTGAGATTTCAGTGCTTTCTTTTGTTACGAATATTTTCCTTTGTTTGAAAAAAAAAAAAATCACTGCATTAGAAGAATGCATATTGAGATACAATCAACAATATGGATTTAGGACTCTGTTCACTTCAGAGATTGGCTGGATTAAACTATATGTAGTTAATATCTTTAAGAGAGGAGAAAGGCAAAACAAGAAAAATGTGGGAATGCTTGGACAGAAAGCCCTGACCATCTATCAGTTGTAACTCTCATGAGTAAAAATGAAAATCTGTAACTTCATTCATATTACACATACTTAACACTCACAATTCCACTGAGATCAATGGAAGTGAAGGGTCACCTGCCTACATTAAGGGTCTTATATTTTTAAGCCCCTGGAGGCAATTGAACTGTAATTTACTATTTTGCTGTTTGTTTGCATGTTTTACACTACATTCAATATACTTGCTTTCATATTTTTAATTCTATAAAATTTGGTGTGAGTGTTAGTATAGAGACCATCAGAGATACATTTACTGCTACCAGTAAGTGCCTTTAAAAGTCATTAAAGTTTCGGGTTTTTTTCCTTCAGCATTAAACATTTTATAAAGCTAATACAACCCCTAAATTGAAATGGTTGTAATATAAGATTCATCTATTCTATAAAAACAGTGCAATGTCACTGAATTCATTAATTGCTTATTGCATTCATGGATTTCTAATGGATTTCATTGGATTGATGAATGCACTAGCAGTTTTTAAATTTATATTTAACAAACATAACAAGTCAGATTGTTAACATTTTAAAAGTGAGTAGTTCTTGAAGTTAAGAAGTTCCGGTGATAAACTCTAGATGACAAACTCACCCAAATAAATCAAGCAGGCAATCAAGTAGCCGTTCAAATATATTGTTCAAATTGGTCATATTCTGTCACACAATTCATCTAAAAATCATTTTTGTGACTCTAAAATTGTACCTTGCTCTGAAGTTGCGTTAATTCTTTTGCAAATACACTGTCAATTGTGGCTGGCATCTGCTGATAGAGAGAGTTGGAAAGGTCTTTCTTAGCAGCTCCTTTATACTTCACCTAGAGGGGAGAAAAATGTGACGTATAATGCAAAAATTAAGATACAGTAATCATACTACCTATTTTTTCTATTAAACGAAATGGCATAGACCATTCAAACAGGAAAAATCTAATGCTGTCATAAACTTTCAAGCAAAAGCAGATCTTTAAATAATAACTTTAAAATACTTCAGGTGGATGTGTCTAATTCACAAAGCAATGCAAAGTATCTCCTAATTAAATTCAATAATTTGGGGGGAAGTATAAAATAAGGTAAACAAGGCAGTTATTTTTCTATCCTTTTTCAAATCATTTCCAAGAGCCAAAACTATCTTTTTTCTTTCCGTTTTCCCAGGTTTTACACAACGGGAGCAATAAGAGGCCAACAAAAAATATCTTACCAATTAATTAGTAGCAGTAATTAAACATAACTGGAAAGGACAGGAACATTGAAGTTAGCATCTCTGCCATCATTTCTACTTAATATAACAGACTAATTTTTAAATTCTTTTTTATTTATCATGTACTTTCTCCAGTGTTCAGTACTAGCAATACCTCACAAAAGGGCTTTATGAGACAGGCCAGAATAATAGCTCAAAATCTGGGAGGCTTTTCCTTCAAATCTAAGTTTTTCAAATTCATAAAACAATAATGTCAAGTATTGCTGCGAAAGGAATCGTTAACTATCAAAGATACCTTAAATGATACTGTCTAATGTCATTAATTTACTGTGTAATATACAGCTGTTCATTAAAGACCCGTTGCCCATATGTATTTTATATCTATATCAATAATTTGCTGTAACATTTGTTGCTGTTTCCCAAAACAGAGGGCTCTTTTTCACTGCAGTAGACATGCCGTTAAGAATTTCAGTGTTCAAGTTTTGCAGAAACAGGTTATGGGACACTAGAGGTCACTAATTTACAAGATAAACCATCCATCACATCATTGGCTTCAGGTAACGCTGCAATAAGCAAACAGAGTCCTCAACAGCGGGATAACATAAAACATACGGGGTTTAAAATTTTGAAATATCTTTGTATCTCTAAATCTTTGACTAATAATTAGCAGCTTTTCCTTGGAATCAGACAGATGGATTCGATAAATACTCCCTCTATATTGTGTTTTTGTAGACTACAATAGTCTCTCAGAACATATAATTTCATCACATTTATGCCCCTTGGGACATGCCACTCTTTCTCAGAAAATATAAAGATAAATATAACAAAAATATTCATCAGATGCATTTATATTGAATGTAGCCACACAGCAAACTGATGTAGATCAGAAACAGAAAATAGAAGGTCTATAAATTACATAACTCCAGACAGGGATATGGGGATGTTCTATATCATAATCATAAAGGAAGCACAAAAAATGAGGCACCAAAAATTTAAGTCTTCCAAGGATCACAGTGACAGAAAAATCACTCAGAACCCGCAGTTCCTTAGCAAAAGCAACTCTCTGCCAAGTAAAACTCCTGCTGCTGTTCTCACCTGTGGAAAATAATCAGAGATGCAATCCTATGACACCTTGTACCTGGGACATGAAGAGCTGGCAGTAAACTCCGCTCTGGCATTTTGGAAACTGCCATTCTTTCTTTGCCACTACAGCTGCGTGTCCGTGTCTGTGTGTAGGCGAAGACCTAAAAACTCTGGCATGGGTATGCATATACATGCATGCAAGCGCTCAGGCGACCTGCCGATGGCTTTGACCTGATGTCTGCCCCAGTCCCCTTGCTGAAGGAGGACAGAGGTGACAACATGGTAACAGTTTCCTTGTCTCCTTCTGTTTGATATCAGGCTGTGAATTCTCCACAGCAGGGAAACTATGCACAGGTATAATTTGCAAACCTCGTCACTGCAGAAAAAGCAACAAGAAATCCTTTTCCTATTCCTCCATTTATCCATACATAAAATGGGATAGCTAGGACTGCCTCAGAACCATTAATAAAATATCTTGGAATACCAAAATAAAAGTGTTGCATCATTCCAAATTATTATTACTCACATATACAGTACACACTAATTACAGTGCTTTGAGTCACTTCAGCTTTAAACAGAATCGTTATTTGAAGTAAGTCATCCTTCCCCTGCTAAAAAACACCATATTCAATTGAGAGAGTTTTTAGGAAGCATAAGAAGCAAAGAGAATTCTTCACTCTTTTAGGTCTTACCTCAGAAATAAAAGCACCAAGACTTTTTACATGTTTTAGCTGTGGGGTGTCAGGTACAAATATGCACTTGCCTTTAGATTTTTTAAACTCTTCTTTATAGTGTATCTACAAAGAGGAGAAAAAAGAAGTTTAATTTTCTTAAAAAAAAGAACAGAAAAATAAACAATGGCTATGTAGTAGTATTAGTAGTAGTAGTAGTATTTTATTTATGGATACTATGCTGGGTGGCTTGTAAATACCTCAGGCTGAATCAAATTAAGCCATAAAAGGGAAACACCCAGTTCTCACACACAGTAGTACCAGAGCTACGTAAAAGTCACAGAACTCTTTAATAATAAAGATGAAAAAGAGATTATTTTTCTCTACATCTAGAGCACATTTTCACCACTGTTTCAGATGTTCCAGTATTTCTGAAGAAAGGAGAATTGAGTAATTCATCTCCTTGTTCCTTGATCTCAAAGATAAAATTGTTAAACTAACTTCTAACACAGACCGAGGAAGCACAGAATCTGTATAACATCATCAAATGCCCCATTATGAATGCAAGAGTTACATAAATAAATTCAGAAGGCCACTGCCAAATCGTTGCCTACAAAGCACCCCAAGTCATGACATGCAAGTAATAACAGAACCTCTTTAAGAACAAACAAATTTTAAACTGAGCCATTTTTTAAATCATGTTTATGCACAAAGGAAACCATTTTTGTAGCAAAAAACCATGACATATTTTGCAAAAAAGCCAAAGCACAAGTCTTTTTTTTAAACAACCAACCTTTTTCTTACCGTGGGGCAAACAATACGGGCAGGTATAATAACCACATGACTGTTGATGAAGTCAGAGTTACTGTTTGTATTAGTCAGACTGCGAGAAGGATAAAATCTACAGACATGGTGAATGTGTAGGGACCTTTATTATGTAAGAACTACATGAAGAAAGACAGTGAATTATGATGAGATGGACTAAATAAGTTTTAAAGATAGACACTTTACATGGATAGCCTTAAATGTTTTTAGTGACATTTCTTTCTTTGTACATAGAATAGTTTAGTTCAATGCAAATTGAATTATTTAGTATTAAGCTTTCACGGTTATTATCTGCTACCATTTCTCTAACCTCATTTTCACATTCTGCATAACAGCAGCTTGCATTTATGCACTCTAGACTTGCTGACAAGCACTGACAGAAGCAATATGATCTGCATCTGAGCATTACAGAAATATGCAGTCTTAATTTCCTCTTTCTCTGAATCCTTAATGGATATCACAAGTTCTAGTCTACACTCCTCTACAGGGACTTGGAAAATTCATGAGAAGGATGGCAGCTTACACAGAATCAGTTCCTGTACCTTCTGATGCAAACTTTTTGTCCACCGCAAAATGGATTAGATAATGCCAAATTCATCTCAAACTGATGGCTACATAATCCTCACACAGGAAATAATTTTGGTCATTACTGAGCTCATCCACATTTTGACTACTGAAGAAATCTACATCTCATTACCGAATCATATTGTCTGCCTTTGTGGATTACAGTGTATTCTAAACAAAAACTGCTTGGTGAAAAACAGGTGTAAAATTGCCATGTGTCATAATTTTACTCAGGGACCCACAAATCCAATGGTTCATGTAACCTGTGTGTGACACCATACTCCTAGGTAATCACAGAGCAGTACACAAAAAGGGCAGTTTTATGATAAAACGTGAGCAGGCACTTACTGTCCAATGGGCAAACATGCGTGCATATACTTGCAAGTATGTGTATGTATGTGCATATGAACAGCTTAAAAAAAAGGCTTCATGGAATTATGTTCATTCACAGTGATACGGCTGAGAAGGGACATGGGAAATCTGCAGAGCTGACTGTCTACTGGTTAGGTTTGATGGCATTCTCAGTAGAAACTCCTGTAAAGCTGAGACTCCGGTAGAGGAGATGGAGAGTCTTACTGCTTGCAACTTAGATAAATCACCCACAGATATCTGAGAGCTGACTGTAATTACATCCATTTTAATTATAGAGCAATAATTACATTAAAAAATCAAACATGAAAGCTTCCTAAGGTATCTCTTAATTGAGGGGGGATGACACGATATGACTAGAGACAACAATCAAAGCTATTCTGCTGTAGAAGTCATGCTTTCAAAATAACCAAAAGCAGAAAAGGACTAATGCCACCTCCTTACTCCTTTATTATTCATATTTATTATAGTAACCCATAGAGGCCATAAAATGCATGCAGGCTCAAATGAGCAATTTAGAGAGAAAACATAACAAAATGTGTGGTCCAACTCTGATCCAACCCACTCCACTCTGCTACAGAAGTGTCTGCATCGCTTGGAATCAGAAAGATGGAAGATGAAATGCAACAAGTATAATGAAGTCATGACATCTGCACTTAAAAAGCTTATTTATTGTAAATGATGTAAGCAAGAGGCTTAAGAGGTTGTCTATGACTGAACATAACCAACGGCTGGAAGGAATAGGCAGAGAAGCTAATATTCCTCTTCAAAGTTTGGGGTTACAAATTCAAATGTCTAAAATACTGAATAGGAAATTTTGCCTGTGAATGACCTACCCTTCACCACAAAATACACTGTTTAGGTTGAGTAGATCTACTAAGACTTGCAAAAAAACGAAATAATAGGAAAAATTTGCAAATGATGGCCTGGAGCCACCACTGCTCCTTTGATACATTTTTGAAGTCCAATAGCTCACTAAAGGCCCAATTTTTAATAGCTCTCTCCTGATCCCTTTCTTCTTCCTGACTCATCATAAAACTACTCTGACCAGCAGCACAGCCATCCAGTAAAAGTGGATTAAAATTCCTAGACAACCACCAAAATAGTAAGCTCAAATTGCATTTTTTTTTTAATGGATGTTATATGGCAAGATCAACTTTATAAAAACAAGGACATCCAACCTTTAGGCTGAAGCTTCCTGGCTCACCAGTGGCCTGTTCCATCAGCCTTTATCACGGGGGAAACACAGGAGGAGACTGCGGGCTAAAGGAAAGGCTCTGACGGTAACAGCTTAATCCAAGCAGCCACCTTTCCTTTGTATGCAGGGGCACATATTAATCTAACTTTAATATGAACATACTCAAAAAACTGTTCTTAAGATCTTAACATCAATGAAGTAACCATGTTGACAGTCATCATGCCGAGATCCATTATAGAACTGTCATCTCTCAAAGACCCATTTAAGCTTAGAAAAGCCACAAAAAGGTCTGAACCTTCTTATCTAGCTCTTATGTTAGACCAAATGAGAACTTTTTTCCACTAAGGATTCCCTTTCCAACCCTACATTTCTTCATTTATAATCTCTCATAAGACTAAGAGCTATGTCAGACGACAGATCCATCTAATACAAATCCTTTCTCTGTATCCACAGAAACCTGGAGAAAAGCAGGAAAACAGGGCAAGCATACAGTATTATTGCCCCACAGTATTTTACTAGTCTCCAGCAATTTGGACCTCAAAGTCCTCCTGAGTAAGAGGCTGTGACTAGTAACGGTGTGTCCAGAGGAACAGCTCCACCATGAATTAGGTGGTCACAACCTTATTGGTATGAGTGGAAAGGCACTCTGTTTCTGCACTTGACTCTAGGTCTCTGGCCTTTGCTTTATAACAGAGACATGCTAAAGCAACATTGGACTCCGTACAAGGAGCATTCAATGGCCAGTACTATTACTTTTTGCTACTGGTACCGTACATTACAAAAATTCAACAGAATCTTCAGGGAGCAGAGTGTCTGCCTCCCACCCAAAAAGGATTATGATAGTTTGGTCAATGACCATTTTATTCGTATAACAATTCCCCTCTCTGCTTATAACACTATTCACAACATCACACCACACAATCAAAACAAAGAGATTAAAATATACCAAAATATAAGTAATATAAGCAAATGGACAGACTCAATTTCAATATGGAAGAGAAAAGGCCTGGAAAGGAAGGTAATTCATATAAATCAAACACACATGACAGTTTTGAAAACATCTGTGGAATAAAATTGCATAATGGAGGGAGACTAAATGAAATGGCTTTAGGGAGAAACAATCCAGGGGGTATCACAGCCACAGAACAAACATCTGCCAACCTCAAATGAAAATGGGGATTTCCTCAAGAACCGGAGCACATAAACACTTCAGAACTTCCCCTACGTACAGTTCAAGGCTGACAGTTACGCATGCACTAAGGACTGCCATCACAACACTTTTTTAAAACCATATTGCCAAATTAAAGTCAGCCTGCAAAGAATGCAGGGCGAATGTAATGCAACGGCCACTATCTCAGTCATGAGCACTCCTGGTGCTGCGTTCTGATGGAGGAACTGTGCTGACAGCTCCACCGGCAGAAAAGGACAGTCACCCAGTCTCGTGGTCAGCAAGGACACAGGCTGCTGTCCCAAGGTCATCATGGGGCCAAACTGCAAGCCCCATTAAACCACTGTACACATAAAATGTACAGATGTACACGAAGAATACATCCACACAAACAGCAGTTAGTGCAAAGATTCGTGCTAAAAAGGATAAAGAATATATCAAAAGTTCTGAACATTAATGAGTGAAAAATCAAAGGCAAGAATGTAAACTCCTTGCAGTTTACTGGCCTCCACAATGAAGTGTTCGGGGTGAGGAACTTACCCCCCAGCACACTGGTCATAAGAAATTCCAATTATAGCAAAAATTCTGGGAAACAAGATTCACTCCCTATACATACGCATATTCCATTCAAGCCAATGAAGAAACACCTACTAATTTCAGCAGAGGCTGAATAGGGCCCCAAAACTGGATGCCATTTTTAGACACAGTCTCTTCTTTGAAATTAAATTGGTCTGGACCATTGCATATTAATACTGCTTTGAAAGCATTCATGACACTTTACCATTATGCCTTACATATCTCAAGGAATATCTAACACACTTACAAGCTAAACGCATCGCAAGCTTTCGGCAGCAGCCCACATCCCTGAAGCATTATAGGCTTCAGGAACACAACTTGACTTAGTTATTCACCTTAGCTCCCAAGCCCCTGCAGAAAAATCAGAAAAAATACAGCCACTCCATTTACTGGTTAACAACCACAGCCAACACTACTCCTAATGGGTATACAGCACAGTAATAATCCCTTTTCAATTAAAGAAAATATTTCTTGAGCATTTTTCACGGAGTTTTTGCCTTTAAGAACAGCAACTATCTTTAGAAACAAGTTGCATGGAAGCAATAAATGCATTTTGGGTCGGATAAGTGCTCCAGGTCCATTTTCATTTTGGCCTTTACATGAGTTGACAGGCACTTATTGTACCATATGCCATTCTTTTCCCAAAGAAAGCACATAGATATCCATCAGTAAAAACAGTAATAAACTCTACTACATCCTAAATTAGCTCGTGATTACAAGGGAGCCATCTTGGTAGCTTCTCTTAAGGATCTATCCAATTTTCAGCACTCCTTCTGTGAAAATTAAAGTATTACCAGACAATGTATGGCCAAAGAGGAAATTTTTACCTTGTCAAGTCACACTTTCAAGCCAGCACTGTAACACCTACACATCCCAGATACTGTTTTTCTGAGTTACCTATTCTTTTCTGATCTGTAACCCCTAATAATTTATACCTTAAGTGTAGATTCTGTATGTTCTGTTCTCATAAAATCAACATACTCATTCACCTTGAACAGTAACAGCCCAAATCTAAATATCAGATTAAAACACAGCATGAGCCAGATGTCATTTTTCAGTTTCTTTAGAAGAACACTTGTTAAAGCAAGTCACTCTCTCCTCAGTAATGTCTCCTCTGCTGCCAGCCACCATCCTCGCAGGAGAAATATCACTCAACTCCCATTCACAAAGTTACTCTTCAGGGACAAAGTTACTCAGACACATCTTCCCAGAGGGACACAGAAATAAACTTCTACCAAGGTAAATCTGATGCTGTTACATTGATGCAATTGGACCTACTCCAATTTAAAATGTCTTGGATCCGATCTGTGATGTTTATATGTCTATACCTGATTGACAGTTTTAAAAATCTGTAGTAACTAAGTCAAGAATTGGCTAGCTAAATAATTTTTAAAGATATTCTATCATTTCAGTGGATTCTTCCTATAAGTTCAAGTCAATAATAATATGCTAAGCAGTTTTGAGCATCTATCACCACAGACCAATAGATAACACTCAAAATTCATCCGTTTTATTTTTGTCCTCCCTCCTTACAGCTATATATATTGGCACCCAGTTCTATTCTAACCAATCAAACTTCATAGGATTAGGCTATAATTAGAAAAAATACTGCATTTTCCTGATGAAATCAGCGAAGGTGTTCTCATGGGAGACACCCTCCACATGAGACACACTATTGGAACATCCTCCTTCCTAGGGCCTATGCTTTGTACCATCCAAGTGCTCTGAAAAGCTCATCCTTCTGTGGCTGATGATTTAAGGCACCAGAGTAGGCTGTGTTTTTCTATTATTTTGTGTGCTTTTATATCTGATCCTTGGATGGGCACATGCTGCACTGTCCATATCTGAAAAAATATGTATCGTAAATATAAAGCCCCTGGAAAGAGAAATGCAAATGTAAGGATGCAAACAGTCACCGTCACTTACATCACTTATTATTTCACTGCATTTGCGGGCCAGTTCCATATTTCTGTCCTCAATAACAGGCTTAAGGAAGACCTATAAGAGAAAGGCAATCATTCCAGGTTTATTGTCTTAAAAGGGTAACAATAGAAGGAAATAAGTACTTTTCAAAGCTATTGGGGTTTAACTCACCTTTTCTTCTTCCTCCCCATCCTCATTTTCATCTTCCCTGAAATCCTGAATGACAGATACTCGCATTTTAATACTTTTCAGAAAACAACAATGAAAACTCTAAAAAGGTTCGGCACTGCAGGAAACAGCTCAGACCCTACAGCATGCCTGGAATCAATGCTTCATTTGTGTCCTCCACTGCACTTAACGCTACCAAGGCTCCTTCCTTATTTAGGCAGCACTTGACAGTCTTTATCTGAACAATTCAGTGTGAGTGAACTGAAAGACACTGCAGATGGCCTTGCTAGCTATCAGTCGCAGCAGAGCTAATGCTTTCTTACAGATAAAATATAATTAAATGACCTATCACAGTCAACTATTTTTAAAATGACTATGAACACAATAGAATAGTGTGCTGCAGTTAATTCATAACATAACTAATTTAGTAAAATTAACAGACTTAATAGGGGAACATTGACTCTAAGTTTATGGGAAAACTGCCCAGTTCTAAGAATCAAGGCATCAATGGCTCCAAAACTAGTTATCACAAAAACTTATTTTGTTGGTCCAATAATAGAGCTTTTTGATTAAAAAACCCACATTATTCTTGTTTTCCAGTAGATGTAACTGCTAGTATGTTTTTCCACAAAGCTTATAAAATTCCTTGAATGCTTTCCACATCATGTCAGCTGCAGGTTAAACCTGTGCATACAAACATGTCTGTATACTTACAAGTATACACAGCTATGTATTTACACAAACATGTGTGTTCCTTCACTGTTAAAAACTGTCATGATCTGTGGTCTCAAAACCAACCTTTTTCAGCACGAAGTCACTGACTCCAGCTGCAATGAAACTGAAAGACATCCTTATGTCAATGGATATAGTGTCAAGGTGTTTGCTTCTGTAAAACAAGCAAGGAGGTATTTAAGGACCAGTTGGAGTAACCAGCATTTTAACATTATTATTCTTTCCAAACTGTAGCTTTTATGTGTCTCATTTTATACAGGTCCTGCTTTTGAACCTCATCTAGCAAAGTGATTCACCACTACACAGCTTTGCAATCAGGCAAAGATATAAGGAATGTGTGCTCTTAAAAAACCTCTTCAAAGAATTTTAAGTACTTGTGCCCAAACACAATGTCCTTATTTAAAAACACACATTTCCTTAGAAAAAGAAACATTTCAAAGAAGAGGAAAAACACAGCATTTGACTTAGTTAAGGTCTGAATATATGAAAAAAATATTAAGAACAAAGGCACAAGCTGCTTTCAGTCTATAATAATCAAGAGACAGAATTCTTTGTACGTTAATAGTACAGAAAGCTTCAAGATTTTCCATTCTGCTATTTCAAATATAAGCTCCTAAAGCTCAGATCTGGATTGGCATTGCTGAAGTTCAGGTTGAAACCTAGAAGTTTGATCTGTTTAGGTGAGAATTACCTTGTAATTTATGCTGACTACTTTTGGAGCTCAGGATGTTTCATCCTTGTGGAAACAAATGGTTTACTCTTATAAGATGGGTATCCACAGTAACAGGTCATTTTTGAAGATTATGGCCACAGCAAATATATTCCTAAACAACAGACTCATGTATGATTTCAAGGATCACATCTTAAGGAGACAGAGTACCTACAAAAGTGCAGACAGAAATGCAGCACCAAGGCTTCATTTTGGGATTTTTTTGTGATAATATTGCAAATACTATATTCTTCCAGTGCAGTTAATTTCCCTTTCCTTTCTACATTTAATAAATTTTTTAAGTGGAGACATTGAAAAATATTTAAGAGACTAGAGAAGAGCTATTAGTAGCTGCAAAGCTTGCTGAATACGGGGAAATCTCTTGCTATTTTTTGCACCGGAAAGCAAATATTGTCAAAATGACAAAGTCAAAACTGTTCAGGTTTTGGAGGAGAAGGGGGGTGTTCAGCCTTTTAACATGCTTACATTATATCTGGTGGTTTTTCAGCAGCTGGACATACCAGAATTTTTATATTAATTGTGGGTTTCCTGCAATGGTTTCTTCATAATAAAGATCTGCTTTCTCTTTAGCATGATCACTTTTGGTCAGCCCTGAAGTGGTCAGGCAGTTGGACTATGTGATCACTGTAGATCTCTTCCAACTGAAATATTCTATTCTATGATCTTTAACTACTTTGACAGAATTAATTTTTTCCCATTTTGGCATGCTCTGGGTCAGAACGTTCAATATGTTATGTCCCTTGTAACTTCCATAATACAAGGATTGCAAGACAGCTGCTATAACTCATCATATTAAAGAAAAATGTAATAATATGCACAAAGGGAGTAAGGGAAAAAATATCACAGTATCAACTAACCATACATAAGTTATTCAAAATGGCACCCTTCACATAACAGATGCAGTAAGAGACTATATGTCACAGAAACCTGCCTCCCTTTTTTTCACCCTCCTCAAAACGCTGAATACTGTCAGATAATATTCACTGTTCAATAAAGCAAGCCTGAAAATTAAATATATCCAGATATAATTCAGGGAAGAATTTGTTACAACCATTTAAGATTTGCACAGTTTAGAAGTGCATTATGATTCTATTAGCAGCCTGCAGGTCAAGAACAAGCTTAGGTTACTTCCCTAAGAGGCAATAAATAATCTAGGATCAGCAGGCATGTCTGGCATTGCAAATGTTTGTGTATGTTTACAAATATTTTTAAAACTACTCTAAAAATACTAAATCTAATCTGAATAAAGACCTAGATAAAATGCTGAGCTTTACGTCCCCAAAACAGTTATGAAGTATGTTGTATTAAAGATTACTTTTCACCTGCGAAACCTGCATTTTTACCAATACCTCCAGACTGACACTTCTGAACCATTTTCCACTGTATATAATGGAATAATCCACAGTCATTTGTTCTGGCATGACACAGCACAGATTAAACAAAATCCAATTGCACAGAATTTTAAGAAAACACTGTAATGAACTGCTAAGCTGTGCATACACAATATTTGTATGCATACAGGGCATGGCAAAATTAGAATTTATTATTGCATTATAGATATCTTAATATGCACACAAATGGGAGAAATGGGTTCTTCAGGGAAGTATCCAATATGAACTCATTCAAATTTTGTAAAGGAATGTTGCATAGCTCCACATTTCTACTTCCAGCCACCGTGCATGGACGTTTCACATCTCAGTTCAAATTTAGCCTTAAGAATGAGGCTATTTTGTTGAAGAAGCTGCAACAAAATCAAAATAACTGTATGTTGTCTAGATTGTTTACAGAAGCACAGTACTTGCAGTACACAACCTTCACTGTATGAAATGTTGATAGAGAAGACAAGCCTTCTAGAAGCAACCCATATAGTTTATCCTATGAAAGCAGGCAGCCAAATCTCCCTACACTTAGAGCCATTATTCGATTGGTCAAATGTACTATGTTTTGACACAGAACATTACTTAAGAACTTGGTCTAAACACATCTCTGCTGAGGAGGCAGAAGGGGAAGAAACCTGGGGTATAAAGGAGCCCAAGTCCCCATGAGTACAGGTTGGTCCAGCATGCGAATGGTTCAGATGCACAGCTGTGCAGCTTTCCTGCTTTAATCACACACAGCTATGTCCACATCTGGCCAAAGCCCCACCATCTCCTTGTCCCTTTATCAATCTTTTAAGAAATACATTTGGAAGATGTTAGCCCAGAAAGTTAAAGGCCTTCATCTCATTTTGGCCCTGATACACATAACAATTTAGCAGTGATGCTCAGTTCTGTCACTGAACAAACAATACCATTGGACTTTTTTGTCATAATCCCCAAAAGCCTTCTGAAATTTGCAATATCGATATGTCGGGCTGAGCTGAAAGAACTTCTTCACTTCACAGAACAGCAGAAACTGTGCTTGTCCTAGAAAAGGTACCAGAAACATCACAATCTCAAACCTATTTAATGCAGAGTTCCTCATGAGGTACTTGAACATACGTTGCAAGTTAAGGACCAAGGTATTTCATCTGGAAAATCTGCACAGCATTATAGTAAGAGGTATATGCACATTATGAATATACTTCTTTCAATTCTGGACTGAAAACCTAGTAAGAACAGAGGCAGAGTTTTAGTGCTTTAACTATCCTGCTTCCAAGGAGCTGAAAATCAACCCACAGACATCCCTGAAATGAAAATGTTATTTTCTGTTCTCACTGGACAGGCACACACATCACTGAAATAAGTACAATTAATTCAACACAACGCAGCTGGTGGTCTCTTTTCAAAAAGCACACAAGGCATTTGTAAGTGCTGAGATTCAATTACTTCTCATTTCTAGAAATACTCATCTATCAGACTGGAAGTTACTAGCAGCCCTGCACAAGGAAGTTCATAGTTAGGCTATCAGCACCACAATCACAAACAGAAAGAAAGCGAGGGATCCCAGCCTGCCAATTATAACCTCCCCTGAGCATGAAATACCAATTAACATTAACAAAAGAAATTCAAGAGATGGTTCTATTTAGAGAAAAAGCTTACCCAGAAGCTTGTATCTGTCAGATCATTAACACTACATTTATCAACAACACTTCAAAACCTGCAAATATCTTATGGTTCTAAGCTAAGATTTTCATTCAATTAAAGTTATTTAAGGTTTTGGTAAAGCAGAGAGTGGCAATGGTATATTTAAAGACGAATACAAACGAGATGTTAGAATACTGATTTGTGAATCCCAGAAAACAATGAATTTTCAATGCCTAATAAATACATAAATATAGACATTTTTTGCAAACCCATACTCATGGAGATGTTGTCTCACCCAAAAGGATCTTGATGACAGAGCATTTAAGATTTCCATATGTATGGTACAACTGGTTTCACATCGTAATACCCACTCTTATCTAGTTACTAGAAGCAGTGTAGCTATGCTAGCATGACACTGCCTGAATTAATAAACTCTCCCACACAGCTAATTATCCTGAGAAGTGAAGCCATTCAGAAGTGGGAGTATTTATCAGGGCACAAGACTGTGCCACGCGGATGTAACCTTAGCTGTGTTCAGCAACAATACATTGAAATAAACTAGCATAAATCTTTTTCAAAGACTAATGTATTCTTAAAAAACCCAAAACCTCAGCTTCATTTTTCTGACAATATTCATAATTGCCTACTACGTTTGCACAATAGTTTTTAACCCTCAGTGATGGTATTTCCTAAATGGGATATACAGTTTCATCTTCCCCCCCCCCCCCCCCCCCAATTTTTCATTTGTCAAGAAATTAAATCCAATGGAGGAATTTGGTGCTTCCACCCCCTGCAATATTTTCAGTTTGACCAGAAGCCTGAAAAATCTATCGCTCCTACAGCTCTCTTCACAATTGGATGCATCAGGAGCTGAGATGCCACGTTTGACTGCATTGCAACTGTTTAATCCACTCTACCTGACATAGCTGTGGCATTTCCCATTCTTGGCAAGTGTAATAAAGCCCCTTTCCCCTTGGTCAAGTGTCCAACTAGGTATGAGAGTTCACCAAAGCTAACAGCTCTAGGGCACAGCAGCTGAGACTCTTCAGCACTCCCCACCTCTTACTAGTGCCACTACACCAATGAATAGACAAGATATTTATTCGACCTACAAAACCGGAGCCCTCATGCTCGTCCTGTATGCTAGTAGTTGAGAGACCTGCACGCTAGTCCCCTGTAGCCGGTGGAGAGCAGCACACATCGAAGCTACCCCTCTGCCCTGCAGCTTGTGGCTCAGATTTCATAAGGCTGTTCTACAGAAGATGGCTAGAAAAAAACCCAGCGGACTGGGTTACTGTGTGAGGTATCCATAAAAGCAAAATCACATTCAGCAGAAGAGGGATTCAACAGGGAAACTACAGCTTTTCTCTTAGGACACCTCAAATGCAGAAAAGTTTAGACAATAGATCAAAGTTTTCCATTCACAAAATTTTCATTTTACCCAAACGTAAATCCTATGGAAGAAAGAGCCAGGACTACATAACAAGAATTTGGAAATTTCACCTTGCTATAAATCACAGCTGAAATTATCAATGATTGTAAGTAAAAGATATGAAGCCAGTAATAAAAAAGTTTTATTTTGCCTCAATAAATCCTAAAAAGCTAAAGATACGCCCTTTCTACTTTCAGTGACTATATATCCATATACAGCTTACTGTAATCTGAAATAATAGAAAGATATATTTGGCTTATATACAGACTCTTGCACGCATTTTCTTAGCCATATAGACTGGCATATGTATTTACCAGGAATTTTTCTTGTGGCCTTACTTTGAATTCAACTGGCTAAACTGACAGAATCTCCCAGAGCAGGAAGAGAAAATTGGACCTTTCCTATAAATTTAATTTCAGTTGTAATTACATCCACCAGCCTATAACCCTCACTTAATGAATGCATTTTTCTAGAAACTAAAACCACAGAGGTTTATTTTACTTCTATTTAATTGAGTTTTTTCTCCTTCATATTTCTGCATTTCTTGTGTTTTGATAGACCTAATACTGGAACTTCAATCATACTCTCTCTGGAAGGAACAATACCATAAGTAACACACACCTTTAAAAAAAAAACCTTTGTAACTTTACTGTTCTGGAACATTTCATGTTACTATGATTCTTAAGTAAGTTCAGTTTGCATCCAATTGCTACAGACAGTTAACGCTAAAAGGAAAACTAAGTTCTTCATTGACAATTATTTAAAATCATAGCTTTTACATTTCAAAACAGGCTTCAGAAAACTCCCCAAAAGAGAAAAGATTAAACCAAACAGGTCAGGATAAAAAAGGAAATTTAATGAACACATTTGAAGTAACAGAAGTCACTTGTTCAATGATGAAAAATTTATTCAAGTAACTTCATTTTTCAATCAAGGCAAATAATTTCAAGTCACAAATAATTGATGGAATAGGTATATTTTGAAATACCTTCAGACACAAAAACACGAAAATAAAACCGTAATTATGTAAAACATACAACACCCTTATTGTGCTTAAAATTACTGATTCTTAAATAGTTCTCATTTGGAAAAAAAAAAAAAAAAAACCAAAAAAAACCTAGTTTACCTTTTTTTTCTACTTTGTGAATTGTGCCCATCATAAGATTTAAACAAGAAAACAAGTTACACATACTTTGTGTCCAGGAGATTTTAAATCCGGATTGTCATAGTCAAGCTTCCCTCTCAGACTACCATTCCGTGCATGACAGGTTAAGACAACTATACACAAGAGCTGTAACATGAATTTAGCAGTGTATTCGAAGACAAAGCACTTAATATATTAAATGCACATTCAGAAAATATCCATAATTTTCAAGACAGAGAGTTTATAATGACTGATGGATAGCTCATTCTTTCTGAAAGGCTGCTGTGTCAAAATAGTCTGCTTGAACAGAGTAAATATTATTTTTGAAGTGCTTGTATTAGGCTACAATGGATTTGGAAATACAACTGTTAATAACCCTGTATTGAAAAGAACCTTATAGCAAAGAACCCTATACTAAGGGCTCTCTGGACAGCCTAATCCTGTAATTGAGTTCGTGGTTGTAATTCAGGAGAGCAACTTACAAGTTCTTAAGCATTGACTACAGTGTTGAAGAAAATACACTAAAAATACAATAGCTAGCAATAATAAGTCACAGGAATGTTAGATCCTTACGTACACTCTGTTTAACAATGATATACACAAGTTTCCATGACAACAGTGACAAGATGATAAAAACATCTTCTTCCATCATCCACTGAAAAATACATTTCTGCTTATATCATTGATGAAGTGGCAAGCACCTAATTTAGAAATGTCGACTTGTATTTAGTAACATATTTTTATATTCAGAGAAATGCACATCATATTTTGAAAGGATTTCATTGAATATCTGAAGCAGATTAAAATTATTCACGATCTGATTTTTTTAGTCTTTTAAATCAAGTTACATAAAACTTTACCTTTTGCTCCACAGTCTAGCTGCAAAATTTCAGCTTAAAAATGTTTTAGCCCCATGGAAATCTCTTTTGTATGGATCAATTAAAAGCTGATCTAGCATTTCCCAAAGAAACGGTGCAGATTTTAGCAGAAGAATGCCTTATTTTTAAATTGGCTTCGTTTTGCTCCGTCATTCACAAAAAATAAGAAGAAATACATAAAGCAGTTCTGCTTTATCATTTACATAATTTGCTTTCACATTACAGCATCATCTTACTTCTAGTCTGAATTGTTTTCTTCAGAACAGTAGTGGACACAAAACTGGCATTTCTTGCTCCAGCTACTTTATAGTCATTCCTGGGACCTGGTTACCCTTGAAAACAAGCAATTCCAGTGACATCAGTGGAATTTAAACTTGCAGTTATCTTGATACTGGTACTTCTAGGTGAGCATATGTCTCAATCTCTTAATCTATAAAGTACCATCATAATACTTATTTAAAATGTCAGTTCTCACATTTTACTATAGGAAAAAATTGTTCCTATAAATTAATAATAAAAATTTAGCCTTACAGTGCTTTTCATATAACACAGTACACCTAAATTACCACATTAAAAGCACACTGAATCACTGTTCTTCAAGTCAAGGAAGGCTAATGCCTGCACCACGTGAAATAATGCAGCAAGTACCTTCTGAGAGGAGGAAGGCAAAAGAAATAATATAGCAACGTTTTGTACACTACAAATTATCCAGAAATACCGCCTTTGGGCATGATCGCTTGTTGCTATAATAACATTAAAGAGCAATAACTACTTTATACTCATACAGCTTCTTGTGGATAAGATTTTAAAGAATTTTATAAATACAGGGCTAGAGCCTTTGATGGAGGATACTGACACAGAGCAAGCCAAGTCCTCCCCCTGTCTTCAGGCATTCGAGGACTAGGCTGCAGTCAGGCTTAAGTAAGAACAGCCATGGGTAGCTCTAATTAAGCCTAACCAAAAAGCCTGCTCCTGATCATGTTGCTGGCTGACGGCTACTTAACAGTCATAGTACGGCCAGAGGTTTGGGAGGTGCAGCAGACTTGATTCGGGGAACAAGCTGTCTTAAGTCTCCTTTGAACATCTGGAATTTCGTAAAGAGAATTCAGACCAGGATAAATAACTACCCTATAGAACTGCTCCTTGCTATATACCTGAAGATATATGATCATCCTATAATTCTGTTTTACAAGGTGGAGAACAAGGGGCCATGAAGTAAAGCAGCATCTCCACAGTAAGAAGGGAAGCCTGTGATGAATCAAGATTTCTTGACTCCCAGCCCTACAGTTTTAGTGCTGATATCATAGAGCTTCTCAGCAGGATTTTTCCTGGCTCTTTTTCAGTGATATTTCTGTTAAGCCATTTCCAGCATAAACTAACTCTTAACTTATAATACTCTACTTACAGCACTGAAGATGAGGGGTTTTTTCTAGAACATTTTGCTATCTGTTAAACAAATTTTAGTGTTAATATAACTTAAGAAAGGGAAAAGTGGGAGGAGAACAGAACACAGAGCAGTCTTTCATCTAGGACCTTATACTAAATTATAATTAGTAAGCAACTGGGATAACGTGCAGCATAGAGTTAGAATAACAGTGTAGGTATTTGTTATGCAAATTCATTTCAGTGTCTATTGAGTTATGGGTAGTAACTATTTGGCATGAAACAAGCAAGATAACCTCTCCGAAACCTGGCATATAGAGAGAAAATACCATGTTCCTTCCTTGCCTTCTGAAATCTAAATTGAAGTTATATTAAGATGTTTTAATGTTGAATTCAAAAGAATAGGTGATATTAAAAAGTTAACTCCAAGCCTATGGGTAAGGTTCTATTTAAACTGCATTTTTGCAAATATTTATTCATTTTTTTACATACATAAACCATCACCAGAGAATTAATTTATGTTAGGGCCTAAGGCCCAGCTTTGAAGAGCTTTTAGTCTTTTTATCTCTCTGATGATCTCATGGGAAGTCTGAGCCTGCCTTTCAGCAAAAAAACCTCCAAAGCCTGAGGCTGCCTCTGCAAGAATTATATTCGCCTTCAGGTCTGCAGTAAATGTATTTTGGCAGCTTTACGCTACAGCTAAAGAAATTTCTCAATCTCATCAGAAAAGTGTACGCAATAACGATAATCTGTAATACAAAACTGCAAACCCTTGGGGTGGGAAGTGCCTAATCTTACATACATGGATGCTATTCTACAGCCTCAGAAATAACTACACTCTTCACTTCCTTTTAATTTTTTTAAACCATCTTTCTGCAAGATGAAGATGCAGCTATAATATGCTCTGTGTAGACATTCAAAATATGTCAGACTCAGCTTCCCCAAGCTTATATTTAAATCCTAGGATATTAACACCCAGTACAGCACAGTATTTGACTAATGCTACCCACAGGGGTTTTTTAAGATGTTAGAACTTTCTACAGCTAAAAATCAAGCTGAAGTAAAAAAAATTAATATTGGAGCACAAGACATGTTAATCTCATGTTGGCTGTAAGGCTAATAATGAGTTTAATCTTATTGTTTTACCATCATTAAACATACAAACAGGCTTTGGAGCAGTAGCCAGAACCCAGCCACCCTGTCCCTACTGCGTGATAACCACACAAGGGAGGGAGGATGCTGAGTACCTGCACGATGCTGTAACGAATCTGCAGACTCTGCTCTCTGCTCATACAGGTCATGAGACAGAGTTTTAAAGACGACATTCAGTGCAAGTCTCACCTCAGTGGCCAAATCTTTTGTGGATGCCACAATCTTCAACTTCTTAATTTAAGAATCATATTACAGGACTTTACCTTACAACGTAACTGGAGACGGAAACTTTTTAATATCAAAACTTTTACAATGATGGACCCGTGGACCACCCTCAGTAGCTTTTCTGAATAGTATTTGGGTAACTTCATAATGACACAGAGGCAGATGGAGATATCACTTATGAGACTATCAGGATTTAAAATCAAATTAAGAGACTAAAATTTAAAAAGTATAAGTTAGGCGCTCATGAACATTCTGGATAAAAATTCTAAAAATAAAAGCAGTTATTTGCCAAATGAAAGATTCACATAGTTGTTAGTCACTTTCAGAAAGGACAACACAAACCACCTTACATGAAACTTCTAACAATCTTAAAATGAAGCATAAATAATTAACATTTTGTCAAGACCAAATCCAGACAAGTGAGACGCCCCTCTGGAAGAAACACTTAATTTCTGAAACACAATTCTTAAGAAGCATAGTCTCACTTCAAGGACAGAACTCCTGAATCTCACAGAATTTTAAAAAATCCTTAAATACAAACATAAGACTTAAAAAAGATAAGTAAACAGAGAAAAAGACTATGTCTGCACTCAGGTTTAATGATCCTGAAAGATACGCTCTCTGTCGCATCCTGAGTCAAACAATATATTAAAATTTAACTTCATAAACTTCAATTAGCTTTTTCTTTGAAGGCTGCTTCTATCCTATCTGCATTTTAACTGCAAATATGTCATCTTTAGCCTGGCTATGACTTAATAGATACAGATACAGATACAAGTTATGCAACCAGATAAGTGAATTTTGTCTGTATGTAGAAACCTAGATGAATCTGCAATTTGTCCAATTTAATCAAAATCAAGTTTTGTTACATAAAATTTGGTTTGTCTCTACTTCCTGCTCAAGTCTATCAGTCTTTGCTGCTTTGCTTTCATTTGAAAAGCAGAATTTCTGCTGTGATGCGTTGCCTCTAGTGTAAAATGACTTCCAGACAATGCAAGAATACAGACCTTCCTCATAGATTTTCTGTCCGCTACAAATTACAATTCATTCTGCTGGAGACTGAAATTAATAATGTACATTAATCCACTACTCATCCCTTCCATTCTAGCCACAAAAGAAAACAGAGTGTTTAAAAATAAACATCCTCTATGTTCTAAAAAACCCACTACCAACAATTTTTGTCTCATGTAGATAGCCATCATCTTTCCATTAATAAGGACCACACAAAAGTAATCCCTAAGGGTCCAGTTCTGCCAAATCAGAGTTATGTTTAAGACCAAATTCTCTGCTATTTACAATTCTCATGTATGAAAATGGCAGAATCCATATGAAAATGGCAGAATCCATAACCGGTAGAAAAAATTACAGGTGCTCAGCACTCACTATGTAACTATTCCCAAGCAACGTAAAATAGCATAATTGGCTATGCATCTGCAACATTATGTTCGGAGAAGCAATAGCTTAGTTGTTTTCTGTCTTTCAGTATCTCTGTTTTAGTCAAAAGCATGAATATTTACTTGTACAATGCAAAGGTAGTGTTAAGATTAAAGTTTAGCACAAATTCAGCACATAGTTTAACATTACCTGACCTATTCTATAGACTGTCTTGAATTCAAGATAAATGCTTTCAATAATTCATTAAAAAATAATCTTATCTGTGAAAAATAATTCTCATTATTAACAGGTTAACTTCAGACAAGCTTTGAAACAACTCACATTCAGATTACAACAATCTGAAGAACACAAGACTTCAGAAAGTTTTGTTTAAGTTCAGAAAGTATCTGCTTATTTAGTCCATTTCTCTAAGCCATTGAGACAAGAAACTGCTGAAATCACTATCATGGTAATTCTTATTTTCAGAACCGCTTGAGATGAGATCTTTTCAGGCACACTGTAAAGAAAGATAGAGTAGCTGATATGTACTGATTACCAATGCAATCAATATAGGTATTCCAGAGTCCAAAAAATGGGTTTGTTTTCATTTTTTTGGCGCTGGCTTTTTGGAAAAAAGGCTAAAGTTAGCTAAACTTTAAAATCAGTTAGGTATAAATAGAAGATGAGCTCATTAAGTCTCAGTTTACAACTAAAACCCAGGTTTCCTTCTTTTACAGGATGTATTATCCACAGTATGGTTCAGTTTATTGCACTCTGAATTGCAGATTACATCCTGCCAAAAACAGTAAATGTACTCATTGGTATGGAAAAAGTCTATTCATATATTCCTCATCCATGGGAAAAAATAATTTAGAATGGAACAATGTTCCTCTATCACCTGCTATATACTGAAATATGCATTATTTGTCGATTCAAATCTAAACAGAAAAAGACAAAAGGTTTTTACATCTTTGCTCATTATGAAAGAGAATGTATAGGGTTCGAATCAAAGTATGCTAAATATTTTCTGCTGATGTTTAAGATTCATAAGGATGCAGAAGTTTCTTCCTCTACATCACTCGTTTGAAGAACCAAAGAGACTGTATATCCTGGGTTTAATTGGACAGCCCTGTGTTTTTCTACATGGTTTCTCAGTTTCCCATCACCTCCTTTCAGGACACCTATTAATTAATAAATAAATAAATAAATAAATAAAGCTTTGTCTTTTTAAATAACTAAGAAGTGTTTGTTCAAAACATATCAGCATGAAGAATTTATTCTGCATTTACCCTGGCAGTCCAGTGGAATGAGTGTTCAGAATGATGGACGGTGTTTGGAATAAAGAGAAAAATGGAGTGAGAGTTGACATTAGCAAAGCTCTTCTTTTGTTCCGAGTGAATATTAATGACTCCTGCTCAGTCTTTCATCAAAAATTCATTCAGAATGCTGTGTTGTTGGAAAAAATGCTCCTCTTGGAGAGATGTACTCATGTCATTGCTGAATCAGAAGCTGGCAACAGCTACAACAATACACATTTCTAAAGCGCATCTTTGTCTACTGAATAAGTCTTTCATATGGCAAGCTTAAATAACATGCTTTCCATGACCAAGCCTTGTGATTTTGAAAATGTCTCTTTGCACCTCTACTCTCAAAACTCAACTGGAAAAATACAATATAATGACAGTTTAAGACAAGGATTATTGTGGATGGCAAACAAAATGTTGCCTAAGAAGAAAAAAAAAAAGCAAGCACAGATACGAAAACCTAAGAAAATATTTCATAACCAGGGACAGTCCTTAGCTCAGCCATACACCATTTACAGTTTTGTTTCAGTAAGTTTATGTATTCTTTTTCCTTTTACCTTTATTGTCAATATTTTTTAGACTGCACACAGTACTGTAAGAAATTTAACTTAAATTTAATTTTCAACCATATTGTTATATTCCCTTCCATGGACTTGTTTTAATTCCCAAATTCATCTGTAATGGCTGATTTTTCCTCTCAGGTGAAACGATTTGTTAAATGCTGTATTTACATGAAGCAATGTCTTTTGTGTATAGATGTTAATTCCTTTCAGTATTCTATCCGCCTTAGCTCCATACTTTTTCCAGATACAAAAACATTTTTGTGGGGAAGTGGTAAAAAGGATGTTTATTTTTCCTACAGATAGCTGTAGCCACATGATTTCCTCCATACCACTGTGGCTTCTCATTCTTCTTTCCAACATCCATTCAACAGCAGTGCTTGGCTGCACAAAGTCCCCACTATCGTTTCAGATTTATGGAAGAAACAAACAGAAGGAAAAGCTGGCAGCACAGAACATCCATTCTTTTTCCAAAATCTAAAGCTGAAAACATTTGTGAAAATACAGCACTCTTTCATACTCTCAATAACATGTTCTTGTACTGTACGGTGCAGTTAAAAATGTTTTTTACTTAAATCCTACAGCCAGATCTTATTTACTGAAGACTGCTGCCACATACTCAGCTTTGCACAGGACATGGTACAAAAGCAATTCAAGATATCAGAGTGACTGTTACACTTCCTCTGCCTCTGCACTCTCATCCTGCCTCCAGTCTCTGGATACCCTAAACAATGTGAAGTTCCTCCTGGCCAGACTGAAGGAACCTCAAGAATCACCAACTTCATGCTTCCCTTCCCCAAGTTCATTTAGTCTGAACATAACTCATGGGCTATGCCATACTAGCCCATTCTCAGACATTACCGCAGCTCCATACACCAGTTCAGAGGTAATTTTGGTGAGACCACCTACACAGAAAACATACAGCATATCCCATGATACTGTGAAAATCAGAGCTAGTCTAACGCATCAGAATGGTAATATCACAAGCATGCTGCCTGCACCAATGCAGAGTTTCTATGACAAGGAGCCAAGGAGGGTGAAGGGGAAGGGGAAGAAGGGTCAGCTCTCACAAAACTGCCAAGATGAAGACAGCCACTGTGAAAACTGCAAACTAGTTTTCCAGTGCTTGCACAGGCTAACCTCTTGTCTGTTCCTGCATCATCCTCATTCCTCTCCCACTGCTATCGTCCTTCCACTGGTGACGCATGTGCAAGTCTCCTTACATCTGAGCTGGAGCACACTCTCTCTGGGCACGTGAGAGTTTAAAGACTACAATCTTTAATATTTCTTTATATACCAAATATGCTCGAGTGCAAAGTCAACCAGGGTAGTTTAATTCCACTGTTTTCTGGTCAATGACCTTGTGCAGACTGTCCCTAACAAGCAGATGCTGGCATACAATAAGACAACTATTCCTACAAAGAATGTATGACCATGACCAGAGCAGGCTATCTTACGAAAAACATACTCTGTGAGCTCAGCTGAGTTCATACTTTTCTACCTCATAAAACAGAGGCAACAGCACCAAGAAAGACATTGGTGAAAGCAGTGAACATTCATTTCCAAATTAAATCAACACATGATTGTGAGTACACAAAAAGCAGATGTGTTCAATCTCAAGACATCAGTTTTACATTGTCACTCCTCAGATGAGAGCTCTACTTTTAGCACAAAGAAAACACCCTTCACAAAAGCAGTGTGAAAAGAAAACATACTTCTCCAGAAAATTTACACATTTTGAAGAACTTTAAAAGGTCTAGGTCAACTTTAAATCAGTTCATATGAAGTAACACAAAATCAATAATAAGAGTTAAGAAAAAAACAGTCTTCCAGGTAAGGAGTCACAGGAACAATTATGGGCCAAGAGCAGAAAGTTTATGACTGATAAGTTTGATGTGCCAAGCTGAGCCAAGATATGTTTGTTAGAAGCTGGAATGAACTTCATGTTTCATATTTATAATGGAAGGTCAGTCTTGGATATATAATCATGGTGTGGTAAGACAAGTGTTTGACAATGAAAATGCAGCAGATACAGTAGTTAGGTTATTAAAAACATTAAAATATTATAGACAAAAATATTGTTTTATGTAATTTAGGATTACATTACCATACATATGGTCTTAACTGAGGATACCAAGACAAACTGAAATTTGTCATTTTCTACCTAACCTTACGAGTGTTTGGCATTGCACTCACAGCAGCAATGTTTTCTACAGTATTTTGTATGCAGTTTTCCAGTTTATTTTCAAAAAAACTGAGAAAGCAGGAATTCCATTAGTTAGCATTGTACTGACACTCATGTGGTTTCTACCCAGGTTGCAGCGTTTAAACCCATCATACAGATCTCTGCCAAACTAAGAATGGACTGTCATGTCCTTTGCCATACATCTCAGCCTGCCAGTCCTGCCAGGCTCAAAATAGCTCCCTGTCAAAATTAACATTACTGCTGTATCTTTCCCCAAACACTAACAGTTCTTTCCAAACTGATTTGTCCCAATTTCCTTGTCCAGATTGTTCTACTTTCCTCCATCTCCACTGAACAATAGCTAGTCCCAATTTTAATGTTCTTCCTTCTCAGCTTTCTTCAGTCCTCTCTTTACATCTTCCCACAAGTTTGTTTTCTGTCTCCTTTACACAGGAATCACCTGCAGCCTGTAGGCTGTTAAGGCACTGATGGTACAGAAGAGAGAAATTCCCTATTTATATTTCAGATGTTTCAGCTTGGTCCAATATGCAGCAGCCTAACATCCAGCAGCAAACGCAGAGGCAATCCTGAATAGTTGTCAGATAGAAAATTCTAGCCATGCTATAATACTAAAGCAAGTTACACAGAGATCAATAGACAAACACTCATCTATCATATAAATCATCCTCCTCTCCTGCCTCATTTCATTTTTTTGACAACACTAGCAAATACAGCAGAAAATAAAACGAAGTTATTCAAAGAAAAAAAAAAAAAGGATAATTTTTTAAAACATAAGCAACGTTATATGTATTTTCCTTAGCCTTTGGAAGAGCTGTTCCAGGATGACAACTGACATGGAAGTTTTCAGTTCCAATTAGCAAAGATAGACAAAAGTAGGCACTTTGAATAGAAAGTATTGGACAAACAATGCAACGGACAGCTCCATAAGGTCTAATAGTAAAACCTGTGCCTCAGTGTTCACCTTTGAACTCCCTGCTAAGTACAGCTGAAAAGCTACTGTATTTGGTAGAGAAACTCTCTACGCAATGAAATAAGGGAGAGTTACCAGCAGTGGGAACAAATAACTGTAGCAAAACTAGACTGAAGATAAGAAATTACAAACTAATGGTAACTTTCGACATGGAAAAGGTATGGAGCCACCATGACTGAAGAGCTATACTGCTTGCATCTGTATCGATGGTTTTAGAAAAGAACTTGCTTACCATTGTTTTGAACAAACATACTACTTAATAGATTTTATTACTTTACATCCAGTAAAACAAACAAACAAATAAATAAAAATAGTATTTGTTTTCAATTCTCACTGAGTCACAGACATGATAACTATAGCCTATTCCTATCCAAACCAGTATATCGAACAGCAATACATGTTGTTTTGGCTGACCATCATTCTTTCCAATGAAAATATAATCTTGGCAAGTACTATGACTTCATTCAAGGTCTTTTAGTAAATCACATGAAATCTTGGAGAGGATAAAAGTAAACCCTGTCATCACTGGGTATATTAAAATATAATAAGTAAGACTGACACTGTGATTTAGGGGTATTTCGTTTATCATGCTGTACTCTTAAACAAAAAGAACCCCAGAAGGTGCCTTCTCTTGTTAACAACATGCTTGCTCTCAATTTAAACAAAGAAAATGAAGACTGTACTTCTGGTCACATTTAGTCCTTCCTGGGTACATCCTATTACAATGCACAAATGCAGCATTAGGACAGGAAGAGACCAGAGTCACGTTAATCTAATTCTAACCCAATAGCTTTTGTCTTCCTCCAGCTCTCTCTCCCTGTTTCCTCTCTGAATCTTTCATTAACTACTCTCCTTTTTCTTTCTGTCCATTAAAAAAAAAAAAAAATCAAGTCTGAAAACTATGAATCAAGAATACTTCAGTGTCACCACATCACCACGGTACCTCTGGATATGGTTAATTTTCCTACTTTGGCACCCCCATTTCTCTAATTATGTTTATATTCTTCTTAATTGATATCATACTATCTGGCTGAATTGCAAACTATGCTTTCAGATTTTATTGAGACATTGCTGAGTGGTTCTGATCTGCAATTAGGTCTCCACTGCGCTAGGTCCTAAAAGCTGCCAAAACTCCCTTCCCCCTGAGCAGCTTATATTCTAAATACAAGTTGATGTCAGCCGTTATCAAATCCTGAACTCCACCACTGTTTATCTTCTGTGCTCTGTAATTGTATTGCACAATTTGGGTTCTGCTAAGAATAAACATGAAAGCGTAATAATCCATTTACATTTCTATAGCATTTCTCATCATAGGATGCCAACTCATCTTAGATGTGAATGGCAGCCTCTGTATCAGATAGGGTTTCTTCCTCACCTAGAAGACTGTCACCTGCCCAGAGAGGTGGTGGAGGCCCCATCCCTGGAAACATTCAAGGTCAGGTTGGATGGGGCTCTGAGCAACCTGATCTAGTTAAAGCTGTCCCTGCTCACTGCAGGGGGGTTGGGCTAGATGACCTCTAAAGGTCCCTTCCAACCCAAAGCATTCTATGAGTCTATGATTCTAAGATTACGAGTTGTCTGAGGTCACAGAAAAGTCCATGGAAGACCAGCAAACATATCCAACTCCTTGAACACAGGACTGCGCTTCCTCCTTCCCAGTGTATTCTTTCTGGCCAACAGTATATGAAATTCAAAGTTACAGCTGTATTCAAGACATCCCAGAGCACAAAGTCTATCTGTATTCTTCCCATTACCTACCAGTTTGGGATCTTTTTTTAATTTATTGTCCTAACTCTGATTTGGATTAGAAGCAAATTTGCTCCGACTTACACTCCTTTTACACTTCTAAACTTCTATAAAGCCTACAGAAAGAAAAAAAAAAAAAAAAAAAGAGGATGGAACAAAATGACTGTGAGCTCTCTGCCTTCTCAGCATTTTACTGGTGTCCTTGAGAAAACAAGGCAAAAGGAAGATAATCTCAACGTACTAATGTCAGAATAAATCTCATGTCTCTGCTGACTAGGTTCCAATTTTTGAAACATTTTTCCATACAAGCAGTGGCATATGAAACCAATTCCTTCTTTCATAATTCCATATAACACTACATTTTTTCCCCCCATGAAGTATATATAAAAAAAAAAATCTCCCAACTCAAACAGAGAAATGTCACAAAAGTTAAATTCAAAATGAAGATCTGTAAACTGCGGGTCTCAAAAGTGCTGTTTAATTTCAGAAACTATCATATCAGCAGTTTTGGAACACCCAAGTAGGAGGTGCAGTTTTATTAATATTCCACAGAACGGGTTACACATAAGTAACATACGTTGCCCAAAAGCAGTCTAGTCCTTCCCCTTAGTAACAGGACCTGTTTCAAGCTTTCTCCAAGAAAAACAAATTTGGACCATATACAATATTCACTACTGCACACTGATACTAGAACTCTGTATTGATCACTGTAATTTCTTTAAGTTATAATGCAGGCTTATTTTCCCCTCTAGGCATCTCTCTAAAGGAAGAGAGCCACTGGTAATGATATTTTCTATAGAAATGCCAACCAATGCCAAAATGACACTGAATACATAACCACAGACTGCCAAACTCAACTGAAAGGTCATTCAAGTCACTAAATACTGCAAAAGATGTGTTCCATTTCAATCATAATTCAAAAGATTAGAAAAACATGAACACTAACACTATTGAAAAGGCAAATATAAATTATACTTTCCTTTTTTTTAATGTTTACTTGAGTTGGTTTAGATGCACCTTAAGGTAATTGCTTTTCCTTCACTGTGCTGTTAAACAAAGACTTTTTGAAAACCTCTACAAGAGCAATAGAAAAGAAACTGTCTTAAACCTGGGCTCAGGTAGTAGGCATAATAAACGGACATTGTAAACATGCATTAGTAAAATTAAAGAAATACTTATGTGGGGGCTGTTCTACTGACTACTGAAGCTTCAGCCAGTAATGGAAATGACATTACTACATTTTCGCAGTCCCCTGTCAATGTACCTAACTGGAGTGCAAAATACTAGAACTCCTTAAAAGTGAAGAAAACATAGTACCGAAAACCTCAGGTTCCCAGGCAAAGCTGGATTAAACTGGAGTTATGACTGAAAGTTTGTATTGGTAACCTAGGACTTAACTGTTTTTTTCACCAGTCACAGAAAAGATAAGGTCTTATTTCCCACTGACTTTTGTTCTTCAGACATGCAATCCCTGCCAGCTGCGAAGTCAGTTCTCCAAAGACCTCCACGCCATCCCCACACCTCTGGACCTAAGCCAGCCTTTCCCATATCCCATCCACACCTCAAGCAACAAACAGCCAGGGCTGTGCCTGGTCTGCATTTCTCAGGAAGCTTAGGCAAAAAAAAAAAAAAAAAACCAATAATAATAGTTCTAATTATCCCAAAATAAAATACAAACATAGAATATTCAGAGTTACAGTTAAACTTAAAAGAAACCAATCCTGAAATCATGAATTTTCAGCCAAGAGGCCACTGTGATACATAATCTTAAATTTTGGCCTATGAAAACTCATAAAATTTCATATAGTAATTCCTGCATCACAGTATATAGCATAAATACACAAATGCATTTTTCTGTAACTACATCTAAAAATGAAAAGCCTTAATCTATGCTTATTTTGTTATCATTTAATAAATTTTGACCTGGCAGTGACAGGGGCCATGGCATTGCTAGACAAAATACTAGGGCTGAGGAATTTATATTCATTCTGTCCATTCCAATTACTACAGAGTTTTTGCTTGGGGGAAGAACAAGAGAAATTTACTTCTTGTGGCATGGTCCTCATATTTTCCAGCAATCTCAATCTATTTCCATTCATTTTCCAGTATTTTCTTTACAAAAAAAATATTTCATAAAGAGGAAGCTGAACTTATGGCTCTAATTCTGCTTGGAATTCTGTGTAACAACTTTTCACATCCCTAGGGATTTCCACCACTGTCAGTAGAGCACAGTATAAGTCTATATTCTTATATAGAAGTGTATGCATCAGCAGAGATCAAGTTACCTTTAATTACAGGGATTTCTATTTAACCGTAATCATATCAACAACTATGCAGGAACAGAATACAGCCCAAGCATCTTTCAAGTAACTCAAAGAAGGTAACTACTTTGCTTTATCTTTAGAAGGTGGCAAAATATGATTTTCTCATAGGAATTATACAGACTTCTGTTTTCATAGTTGCCAGGTTTTTTTATGTAGTCTTTACAGCTACGGTCCTGCAATGAGCTCCACACAGGTAAAGATCTGCCTTTATGCAAAGTGCTAAAGATCTCACAATATAGGAAAAATCGTGCACCCATATGAACTTCCTCATAGGAGCAATGCTTAACACTATGATCAAAATTGTATGCAACAGGAAATTATAAACGCAAATTACCTAATTTGAATGAAAAAAACACATGTCTATAATTGGTATTTACTAGAAATTGTCTCTACAATTTTGAATAATCCAGAGATTGCTCCATGCATAGAAACAGACCTGGTTTAAGCCTCTCTAAAAATATAAGACTCATATTCTACTTACTTAAACTACTAGCAGGTTATACACGATTCACAAAGTAATGACTTGCATTTTGCAACAGTTATGCATGAAACAGCCAGAGTGCCAACCAGCAGGGACTTTAGAGGCATCCTCTAACAGTGCCGAAAATAAAAGCCTGATGCCCACTTCTGATTCTGGCTCACAAGAAACAAATAACCCCAGCCACTACCATGTGGAATTTAATTGATTTTTATTCATCTCTACAAGAGAATGTTTTACATTATGTGCAAAATGCAATGGATGTCTCAATGTTTGCCTCTGATTCTATAAAAACATTTTCTTTATTGCTTTCTAAGGGAAAATTTATATCCCTATGAGCAATTAAATTTGTAACAGAGGGTCAACACAAGCATCTATTGTCATTGCAACAGTTATAAGCACAATAAGCATCTCAGAACACTCTTAAACCACTTCCTCTCTCTTCTTGGAGAACATTTTAATTGCACAAATTCAATACTTATGCATTCATTTATTCTGAATGTTAATATTTTGAAAATCAGAGCTCGTACTACAAAAAAACACATTTGATGAAAAGGTAATTTGCATTAAAAATGCCAAAAGGCATATACAAAGTGGTATTTCATATACCAAAACAAAATTAGAAGTCTCTGCAAAATGAATTTCATCCATTATCTACATAAAACCAAATTATAATAGGACAATATTTCTCTGTAGTGAAATGCACTAAAATTGCAGCATAACTTTCATTTAAGAAGTTTAATACAGTTCCAGTATTATCTCACATATTGTCTTTGAACTGACCAATTAAACACGAAAATTCTTCTAAATTTTATTCTTTATTGTAACTGGCACCAAACCAAAGTGCAAGAAGGAACTGTGTGAATACAGTCTTTGGCAAACTTTTTTTTTTTTATTTCCATTTTTACCACTTAAAGATATGGAAAAACACTCAGCTTCTATTTCCGTTGTCTTTTATCTCCCTTATTTTCACCATTCATGAAAAGGGGGGGAAAAAGGGACACTCTTCCCTAAATTTTACTTTTTTCTTATAAAGGCAGTTTTAAAAACTCAAGTAGAAAAATGGAAGCATTTTCTGCAAAGAGAATGGAAGAATCCAATACTAAAGACAAGTGAATAAAGGCACAAATGACAGATGTAACACAATGAAGGTAACATTTGAATATCCTTAACTTTACTAGAAGCATCATCCTTGACATTGAGCAATCAGCAAATATATGTGATTTTTTTTTCTGAACATGACGAACTAGGAATTGTTTTGAAAATGCACTTAGACCTTTAGCGCCCTTTGAAATTCTTAATAACTTTGCTACAGAGAACAATTTTCTCCTAAGTGACACGTCTACTCTCCCATGTCTCAGTCTCCATTGCCTGAAGAACTCCAGCCTCAAGCACCTGTACAGCTCTATATCCCCTGTAGCCATCAGAAGCAATTTCACCGATATACTGATCATCCCCACCACAAAGCAGGTGCTTGGAAGCCAGAAAGCCTTTTGAAGTTGCAGAAATGTCCAGAACTGAAAGTTTTCTGTAACTTCAAGGTGCTTTCAGTGAGTTATCAGAGAACTCCAGTTCCACACTGGGGCAGAATTCTACCTACATGAGCAAGGCAGGAGAAAGGTCACTAGAAAACTCTTAGGGGTTCACAGTCCTTATAAGCAGGATCCACATTTAGCCTATGTACAGACCAATGAAAAAGGACCAGGCCATATTTCAGGAGAATTTGCTGAGTACCCTATGTGAGGGACACATTTCTTTCTGTCAGCATTAATTCTGCACACGGTGATGCACCACACCTTTGGCACAGTTTGAACAAAAATTCTCAAGGCACTAATACAATTTCTTACACCCGTAGAATCAAGGATGAACATTAAGGGTGGAGGAGCACTAAAGGCTGTAAACTTTTAATTATTTGTCTGATATGCCTTGTAGGCCTCCCAACGTCTTACAAAAAGGGACTAGATCATCTTCTTCAACCTCGCCTTTGGTGAAACTGTCTCCAGATACACAGCAACTGTATTATTATTTAATTAGATCCACTAAACCTTTTGCATGGAGGCTTTTAAATCACTTTCAGCAGTATGAGAAGTACTTTTGCTACCCAGCTCCAGTAAGCTTCCTAGCTCCTCCTAGCTAATATTAAACGTATGAATGAAGATTCACAATTCTCTTAAACCAATTCCGAACCTGGTTGTCACTTAAAAGAGCGATCCGGTCCTCTCCCTGTCTTGTCACTCAACTCACAAGTGTTAACTTGTTAACAGCACAGATGGATAGGAATGTATCTGGCACCATCACACCGGACCGCAGTAGCGCCTCTTTAAACAGCAACGTAACGTTAGATCAGCTCAAGATGACTGTCACACCACAGCCTGAAATGCATCCTTCTGGTCAGCCACCAGCCCTATATGCACAATGACCCCTGCAGAACAGCAAGTGTTGCACTTCTATAAATTTTGGGGTTTGCCACACCTAACTCCTGGCAAGTGTAGGCAAACCCTTCTTGAATCTATCTGCTCTGTAACATTTTGACCAGTTTTCTTGCCATGAATGCCCAAACTGCTGTAAAAGATGAGCTTTTGCTCAGAGGAAAATAAGCATGACTTAGCCTTAGCAACAACAAATAGGAACTTTTTCTGACAATCCACATGGTCATTTATCTTTACTCTTGAAAACATACACTTTAACTTAAATTCATCTTCCAGATGGTAGATCTTGGTTTTGTTTTCTTCAACACATACAATTTCTTTCTCCAATCAAATATACTGTTTCTTTATGACATCCTTCAAAGTCAGGAAACATTTTCAGTATTTTATTCAACAACAACAAAAAAAGAATTACCCTAAGGACTAAAATCTCACCTTAGATCAATCCTTTAGCATTTCTCCAAACCTTCTCTAGTTTGTTCAAGTGTATCCATCAGAACTGAAACTGCTGCTTCTACAGAGGAATATTAATACTAATAGAGAAAGAGACAATGACACCTATAGGTTTATACCTATAAGGATTATGTTAACTCTTCCAGTCCCTGCATAAGCAGCCGATGCCCAGCTTGCATATCATTTTACTATTTTCTCTACTGGAGTACCCACATCCCAACTCACATTCAGGTACCATATTGTTAGGTTTTCTATTTGTTTGTTTGTTCCCGGAACTGACTTTGTTAAGGGAAATGGATAGCTTTAATAACTTAACTGCTGAAATACTAAAAAAGTGTATGAAAAAGTAGAGGTAAAAGCAAATGAGAAAAGAAAGTAGTATTTCACAATATTCTGCCTGCTTTGCTTATGTAAGAAAGATAAAATAATATGATATCTATATAAGAATACATCATAGAAATACCAAGCTGATTTGAATCTCTTTATTCACAATTTCTTTGCTTTATTGAATAATTTATCTTAGCCAAGATGGAAGGCAATATTCATTGATCTAAGGAATCCTACCAGTACATAATAAGGGAACAATCACAGGGCAAAAGCAGATTACCCAGGACTGAAGGAAATAATAATGAACTTCAGGTATTTATACATTGTCAAAGCAGTTCTGCAACATTTACCACTCCTTACAGCAGAACATAAATTATAAGCAACATATTATAATCAACATGCATCCACTGGAATTCCATGAATACTGTATAATAAAAAATAACAATTTCCCCATCTGCAACAAAAACCATAACCACACTCCAGCTCAGCTGCTGTTACACTGGTGAGAAGACTTAGAATATCTGTGAATATGTTACAAGTCAATCACAAAGTCAAAACAGAAAGTGATCTAAGGGCAAAAATATAGAGTTGTCAACCACAGTAAGGCTGAGCACAGCAATTACTTTGAACAGCAGTTTCTTAACTTTTGTTCCTTTTCAGATTCTACAGTTGCCCAATTCTGCCGGGTCCCTTGAAGACACCCTAAGAAACTGTACTTCTTGGACATCACAGATGCTGTTCAACTCTGTGCAAGCCCTTCATACCTTAACTTCTACACTGTCAGCAGAATTTCAAAAGAGAAAGTCAACTATTTATGTGCTGAAAGACCCAACAACAGTGTATGTATGAAGACCTTACAAATAGCATATGTTTCTCCAGTTGTCTCTGGCCTTAGAGTCAGCAGAGATTATAAACAAATGAAAGCAAAGCGTAAGCACTGGCAAGAGCAAGTTAGACAGTTTAAAGACAAGATGCTCTAGGGATGTTAGGGATGCTCTAAGAAAACAATTATAATCCTTCCGAATTCCAAAAGGAGTCATAGCAAGGGAAAAGGAGCAAGTTTGGCTTTCTATACACTGCAAGCCACAGTGAGCACATGGAGAAGGCATACACAAAACCTTTGAAAGACACAATAAAAACAACAAAACAGCCATAGAAACAGGATGGCATACCATGATGATGCAACTGTAGCCTTCAGCAGTCACGAGCCTCTCTTTGTCATACAGATGTACACTTTGTTTGCAGCTTGCTTGCATCTCTCTGCATAGCACTAGACTGCTATCTGTACTCCAAAACCCTTCACCCCTATTCAAAGTATTGGGCCACATTAAAAAATTTCAGTCTGAGGATGGTAAGCAGTTTGGCACAGAATGAGAAGATACAACCATGCTGCAGAAAAAGTGAAAAGGCCTCAAGTCCTTTCAAATATGTGTGGGAGGAAACACCTCCAGGACCCAAACCCAGTTAGCCTGATGCTGAGCTGAGCAAGACACTACAGGACTTCATTTACGATAGTGTTCTCTGTAGTGTCTAATAGCACTTATCCAGACCATTTCACATCTAAATAAAACCATAAACTGCATTTAACTATCTTTAGGAAGTTACAGGTTATTTAAATCCACAGCCACAAGACCTTGTCATATCTCTGTCAGGACTGCTGTCCAGTCCCAGCTTTTCTGGTATCTTTTCTTCATGTAAACATCTATACACAGTACCGAAACCATTTCTTTCTCACAGCTGAATGAATACCTGTCACTCCAACAGCTTAACATTATTTTTACAATCCCCAGGACCATTTCTGTTCTCCTCCCTTGAACTCTACCCAACTATGCCAAATCCACCTCACCATGGGGACACAATACTCTAGTATCAGTCCTGACTCTGTGCAACCTCTGCTGATTGCATTCTCCTCCTTCTACCCAGTGTTGTTCTCGCTGTACCTCCAAGGATATTAGTTCATTTGCGCCAGTGCTACAATGAGAGAAGCAAGTAACTAGAATGAATTTACGTTTTTTTGGTTATCAAATCCAACTCTCATTCTGTGATACGTATCATTTGCCTTTCAGGTTCATAAACCTATTATTTTACATCTGACTATTAAAAGTAAGTGTTTTCGGACTTTGACCATTTAACCCAGAATCTGAAATCACTCTATAATGGTACTTGTTGAAAGATCACCAAGTTTCCTTTTACTTCTGGCATTATTTAACTTTGTATCTGCATAATCTACCAGCAAACACCTCACCTCACTAGAGTGCCAACAAAAATATTTCAACTTTTTGACGAAGGACTAGCCCCTGAGGAAACTACTAAACGCATCCTCATTTCAGATACCCCTTTAGTAACAACTAGATCTTGAAATCTGCCAGTTAGCCATCTAACATATGCCTCACTAATCACAGACAACAAACCCTCTTTAAACAGTCATGTGGTCCAGCTTCAAATATCTTGAGGCAGTGGGATGGACACATCTTTCTGCTTCATTCAAAAAATACTGTAACTTTTTATATTTCCTAGTTGTAACTTTAAAAAGCCTAAATCCCAAATGTGAAATAAGAGCTTACTGATTTCAAATACAAATTCAACATGCAAAATGCTAAGACAAATTGGAAAGGATCAGATTAGAAACTGCATTCCATTGACTTGAAATAAGATTACATTGGCAGAAGTTATCTTGGTTATAGCTAAAAATTACATTTTATAATGATCCTTTATTTTAAAAGCTTTATTATTTTTAACTCTGTTAGCCATTTATAGTGGACTCTTTCACCTTTCTGTATCCTTTGTATTTAGCTAGTAACTTATATTCAGCATCAACTTCTCTCCATCTATTATATAAATGTTTTAAATTTTACATTTTTCTAAAAATATTTTATATAAATGTTTTATCACTGCTTCTATATTAAGAAAGAATTTAAGAGTCTCTAGTACTGGCTCAGACCAAAGGTCCATCTGGCCTAGTGTTCTTTATCCAAGAATGGCCACAAGCATTAGTAGGAAGCAGTACGGACAGGATAAACATACATGATACTTCCCCCACTTACACACCCCTGACTCCAACTGTTTTCAGTCTGGTGTATTTCCTGAGCCTGGTGTGGTTTGTCTCATTCCACAGCAGATTTTTCTTCTCAGTGCTTGCCCTGTCCTTGAACTAATCTAAACTTTTTGCACTCACATCATCTTTGAGTACAAAAATCCATCATTTAATACTTTCCACAAAGAAGCACCTCTCTTTGCTTGGTTTGATTGTTCTTCTGACGAGCTTCATTTGTTAGTTCCTAGTTCTTGCATTAGAAGACAGGGAGAGCAGTCACTCCCTGACTACACTCTCTATGATGATTTTGTCGACCTTTCTACAACACCGTACATCCAGGTTGAAGAATCCTAAGCCTGGACTCATTCATTCCTCCCATTGAATCTGTTCATCCTTGGTGACTTTCCAGAAACTCTTTTTTTTTTTTTTTTTAAGCTGAAGGTACCAGAACCAAAAACATTATTCAAAGTATGGGTGAATGTCCTGGTTTTGGCTGGGATAGAGTTAATTTTCTTCCTAGTAGCAGGCGTAGTGCTGTGTTTTGGATTTAGTAGGAGAAGAATGCTGATAACACACTGATGTTTTTAGTTGTTGCTAAGTACTGCTTATGCTAGTCAAGGACTTTTCAGCTTCCCATGCTCTGCCAGGTGCACAAGAAACTGGGAAGAGGCACAGCCAGAACAGTTGATCCAAACTGACTAAAGGGCTACTCCATACCATATGACATTATATTGTTCTTATTACTACTACTATTTTACTTTATTTCAATTATTAAACTGTTCTTATCTCAACCCAGGAGTTTTTCTCACTCTTACTCCGATTCTCTCCCCCATCCCACCGGGGCAGACGGAGTGATTGAGCGGCTGCATGGTGCTTAGCTGCTGGCTGGGGTTAAACCACGACAGTGAAAAAGGGATTTCCACAGAGGTATAATCAAGTTTTTTTCTTTTGTTTTCCTATTTATTTCTAATGTTTGAATTGCTTTTTTGACTGCTATTAAGCACTGAGACAGTGTCTTCAGAGAAGTTGCTCATGAGAGGTAATGGTCAGAAGCCATTATTTTATAACCACAAGCTATACATATGCATTTATCTGTGCTTTTAATCTAATTTTCCGTATCATTGTTCAGTTACTCACTCTTATAAGTCTTTTTGTAATTCTTCACATTCTACTCTTGCCCTATCTTGAATAACTTACAATTATCACACACTTGTGTCATTCTTTGCTTATTCCCTTTATCAGGTCCTTTATGAATATCACTTCTTAACCAAGAATGATCTGTGCAATGTAATTTTGCATTTTATATTTGTATTACAATGTGGTTACAGTTATACTACAGAAGTTAATTGCTTTAAGCTTTGCAAATAGGGCCTTTTAAAGGTCCAGATAAACACAGTACTGCCTGGAGTCATGGTCTGCTAACATGTAAGTACTTTAGTCAGATCACAGCTATAATAACTTCTAATTTTTAAATTGCTAGTTAATTCTTCTCGTCTATCAGAGTAAAATTTATAAACTGTCCTCATATAGGTTAAAGTTGGCTACTAAAGTCTGCTTCCAAACAGTTATATAACTTTCAATTATCCAAAATGTTTCTTAATGAACATTTTTTTAATTCTTAAGACTATTCCTTAGTATTCAGATTTTAATATTAAAATATTTCCTTAATATTGGCCATATGTCTTGGGTTTGCATGGCAAGGCTTCGGTAGCAGAGGGGCTACAGGGGTGGCTTCTGTGAGAAACTGCTAGAAGCTTCCCCTATGTCTGACAGAGCCAATGCCAGCCAGCTCCAAGACAGACCCGCCGCTGGCAAAGGCCGAGCCAATCAGCAACGGTGGTAGCACCTCTGGGATAACGTATTTAAGAAGCAGGAGAAAAAAAGAAAAAAAAAAAACAACCACCAAGACACAAACTGCAGCTGGAGTGAGGAGTGAGAATATGTGAGAGGAACAACCATGCAGACCCCAAGGCCAGTGCAGCAGGAGGGCAGGAGGTGCTCCAGGCACGGAGCAGAGATTCCCCTGCAGCCCCTGGCGCAGCCCCTGCTGAGGCAGCTGTGCCCCTGCACCCATGGAGGCCCACGGGGGAGCAGAGATCCACCTGCACCCAGGGAGGACCCCACGCCGCAGCAGGGGGATGTGCCCCAAGGAGGCTGTGACCCCATGGGAAGCCTGCACTGGAGCAGGCTCCTGGCAGGACCTGTGGACCCATGGAGCGAGAGGAGCCCACGCTGGAGCAGGTTTGCTGGCAGGGCTTGTGACCCCGTGGGGGACCCACGCTGGAGCAGGCTGCTCCTGAAGGGCTGCACCCCGTGGGAGGGACCCACGCTGGAGCAGTTCGTGAAGAACTGTAGCCCGTGGGAAGGACCCACGTTGGAGAAGTTCGTGGAGGACTGTCTGCCGTGGGAGGGACCCCACGCTGGAGCAGGGGAAGAGTGTGAGGAGTCCTGCCCTGAGGAGGAAGGAGCAGCAGAGACAGCGTGTGATGAACTGACCGCAACCCCCATTCCCCATCCCCCTGCCCTGCTCGGGAGGAGGAGGTAGAGAAAATCGCGAGTGAAGTTGAGCTTAAGAAGGGAGGGGTGGGGGGAAGGTGTTTTAAGATTTGGTTTTATTTCTCATTACCCTACACATGTTCTCACTCATCTCTCCTACTCAGTTTTGATTGGCAATAAATTAAACCAATTTTCCCCAAGTCAAGTCTGGTTTGCCTGCGACGGTAATTGCTGAGTGATCTCCCTGTCCTTATCTCGACCCACGAACTTTTTCATTATATTTTCTCTCCCCTGCCCAGTTGAGAAGGGGAGTGATAGAGCCGCTTTGGTGGGCGCTCGGCATTCAGCCAGGGTCAAACCATCACACCATAAAAAAATTAGAAGAAAGAAGGTACTCTGGAAAGTTCTTAAACAATAACACTTTTGCAAAATGTAAGATACTTGTCTTTCATCAAGGACTAGTCTACCTTGAATGATCTTGTTTCCTTCAAGAAGGAAACAGACTAAAAGTGCTAGAAGGAGGCACGCAGATAGTTACTATGGAATACCGATGAATGATACTTTGTTCATGCATCCTTTCCACACAACCTTCCATACATCCCTTTTAATGACCTAAACAGCTTACATATGTTACAGCTTACATGGTTATTTTTGTGTGCAAATGTTGGTGTGAGGGTCTATTACAGACAAAAATGAACAATAGCATTGCTTTTTAAAAACATTCCACAGATTTTTTTCACTACTTTCACACTATCAATGTTTCTATTCTTAAAGCACATTTTCAAAGTGAAGCTTACAGATAGAAATCTCCTCTCAGTTCTGAAAGGCGAAATTCATCCATGATGTTGTGCTCTTCATATATGTAAGACCTGCTTATAGATTTCAGAATAAAAAAGCCTTGCTAGAATTAAATGATGATTTAGGGGTTTTAAATTGTTTTTTCAAGACAGCACAGCTTGTCACCACATTGGCTATTAGCACTTTTATCAATAGCATTAATTCATTTTTATTAAGACTACTTTTTAACACTCTGTCAAGCAGATTCCCACAAAGCAGTGGAGTAGGGAATTATCATCATCATTATTATCTAGTATAGCGTTTCCATAATAGAATTCCAGCAAAATATACTGAATTAAGACTGAGCCAGAAAATCCAGGAAGGAAGAAAAAAAAGTGAGCATTTAAAAAGCCTTGATTTCCTTTGTGCTGACTTAAGAGTATTTCTAACCAACCTGCCAAAGCTACAGATGTATGAGGGGGAAGTGTGGAAGGCATCTGTGTGGGAAAGCACAGACAAAGCAGAGATGTTGGCAAAACCCTGTACAAGAACAAGACTTTCAGGATACCAAAAAGAAATGTAGTATAAAAGACTAAGGAGTCTTTATAAGCCATCACTTCAACAAGCAATGACTCTCTCCACTTCTAGATAAAAAACTAATGTAATCAAGGAAATATGTAAATATATAAACAAAAAAAAAAAAAAAGGAAAAGGAAGTAAGGGAAAAAGACTGATCATTGCTAGCCATGTGGTAGCAAACTTCTTTTTAAAAAGAAGTATCAATAAAGCAAAGGGAAAACAACAATTTTTTTGAATGAGCAACTGACTTAAGAAGGGATCACACTAACCAAATTAGAACAAAAAAAATGCTTAATGTCTATGGGGACATCAAGGTTAACTGTTGATAAGAAAGATTAAATAGCTTTTAGTACAGCACTGTTATTAAACTGTACAAAAAGCATACTTGAAAATTCCTCTTAATACACAGCAAAGCACTACTTTATATATCTACAGAGTTCAGGCTTCACCGTTTTCATTCAGAAACCTATTAGCTACAGGGGACTGTAAATTGCCAAGGTCATTTGGAGCAGTAACTCTAACATAAATAAACTTTGCTTAGCAATCAAAAATACGTCTGCTTGTAGACAACTGAGGGGTGCATGACTGCATTTGAACAAAATGAACCATGATTTCTATCATCAGGTTTGATACTGCTTTAGTATCATATAAATGCAACAGCCCTTATGTGTCAGTGCAAGAAAATTTATGAAAAATCTAAAAATGTTAACAATATTCTATAGTTCATTTTAGGAAAACTGTCCTAGATCATACCTAGGAGCACTACGCACATGCACCCAGACTTAAACTACTACTGGTTCACTAAAGCATAATCCTAATATGACCCTAAAAAATGGTTTTCAAAATGAACACAGAAGATGAAACAATGCAGACCCAGTTTAGCAGTGAAGCATGTGTGACAAAATAAGACGAAAAAGAGTAGCAGGATGTCCCCTCATTTTCAGACTTGCACACAAGCTAAGGGATTTCCCCTGATGCAACAATCTGCTGGCATGGCATTTGGAGCTGGCCACACAGATCTACCAAGAGGTTTGGTCTCCTGTAACCTGATGACTAAAAGTCTTTGGAACAAGTATGTAGATTTATTGTTTCAGTAAACCAATATGAGAATGCAGTTGTGCTTCTACATTTCTGGCATTTTTGTAATGAAAATAACAAACTAACACAAGATAAACCCCATCCTGAGAAACACATTCCACCCCAGTGAGATGCTACCAGAGAGTCTCAGGAGAACACCACCAACCACTGAGCTGACAGAGGACTGTCCCAGGTGAAAAAGGAAGGCAGGACAGTCAGAGGCACATCGGTACACCACATTGGCAAAACTGGCCAAAGATGTCTATAATTCACGTCTCACCTGGAAGTTACACCACTTGCCTCCAGAGAAGAAATCACTCTACAACCCATCCATGGTTTGGACAGAGTTGAGAGGACAAAAAGGAACTTTGCTGTGAGGGCAAACTGGTTTTGACCATCTAGATTTCTTGTCTTATGCTGGGCATCAGCAGAATGGGAGACACACAGAAGCTCAGCTTCAGTTTTCTTGGTGGAGTTGGAGACGAACAAAGGGAAGGAGAGGGAAGACTCTGATCTGGCAGAATAGCCAAATAGCAGATCTCGGCAGTAAAAGACACAGGACACTGGGAGATCTTGAGCTATGGTCCTTCACACATTAAACCTGAAGCCTCCTTGGTTTGCATGTACAAACCAGCATGTAAAGTTACAGCTGATATTTCAAATCAAAGTGTGTCTGCCAACCATTCATTCTGTTTATGAATCCACATCAATTTAGCTGTTTATCCAGTAGGACTGAAAAGGATGATCAGCACACTACTTTGCTCTAAAACTGAGAACTTTCATGAGATTTCCATAAAATTCTGTATGAAATTGATTTAAAGCATCACATACACAGGTGCAAGACCCATGTTGAATTTTTTCAGGCAAAATAGGGACTCAGATCTGAGTTCTGCTTTGGCTCAAAGAAACTGTGTGTTAATTATTTTGATTTCGCTCTTTCCCCTGCCTTTTTTGAAAAATTGGTCTGCAAAGTGAAACTTTTCTAGTGGCAGAGCAGCACATAGACATAGCAACCTACATCTGAAATGAGTGCCCCACACAATAGACTATCACATATTCTGAGCACAGAAAAAGGATTGTCCTTGTTCCTGTTATGAATAACTTTGAAAGGCTCCAAATTGCAGCAAAAGCATTTGTGAAGTTTCAATATCTTTCAAAGCAAAAAGTATCCAGGAAGCTGTTATTGCAAGGGGTCAAACGCAAGAACTACGTCCACATCTACAGTTATATTGCCATTACTACAACTATCAATAATGATAGTAAGAATTTTAACAAGGTCTATCACTTTTAAGTTTTATACTGTTTCACATCTTCACATGGAGCAAGGAAATACAATTACCTGAACTTTATAAAAAGCTGTATGAAACCAACAGGACTAATTTCTCAAAGCCTGTATTCCCATATGATCTTTTTTTCTCAATAATCTTTATTTTTATATCAAGTAAAGGACAGTAACTCCTTGTGATAAAAGTTTTCCATTGGTATTTTCTATATTCTCCTAGATTTCCAACATGTCTGTCATTATTTAGGAAATCCACTACACAGCCATTGATATTCTGCGGTGCCTAAAACATATGCCTGTAACTCAAGTTTAAAAAAAAAAAAAACTATGCGTTTAACCTACTTTAAAATCCTTATCAGTCCACCTTGCAGAATGGGAAAGGAGACAATACTGTTGAACTCCTTTGGGTCTTTTTAGCACAAACATCTCTGAAAAATTATCTTTAATATCTCTAAGCTCACTTATGAATCATCACAAATGCAATCAAAATCAGAGAAATTTAGAACAAATCAACAGAGACATGAGTAGCTGAACTTTCCTTGTTTCCATTCCTGAAAAACTGTTTTCCTATTTCAGCATATTTATACTCCGATCACAAGAAGCCAAGCTCCCCAAATTTCCACTTAGTACAATAAGCTTTACAGCATGCCTAAATTCCAGAAATTTGAACCAAGAATAGAGATGCGAAAGTAGAGTGGCCTGGCTGGATACTTTTCCTTCTAAACAAAGAACAATATCATCTGGGTGTTGTTTTAATCTAAAAATGTTAATTGTGATACTTTACAGCATTTTAATTCCAGCAAAATCCTTACTGCAGATATACTCACATCAGGAAAAGTACTTCTGCCTGAATAATCTTTTTTGTTTGGTGAATATGGAGAACTACTTTGCAAATATAATTTGCCACTGTCCTAGGTGTGATTTTTGTGATGCCACCAAAGAAAACCAGACAGCTGAAAACCAGTTCTAGCACAACTCCGAAGTGATCTCTTGCTCAAACTAACATTATAAACCTGTGAAGGAGGTGGTAGCTCCCAAGATATTTAGGACTTTAAGGGTCAAAGTAACAACTTTAAATGCCTCTTAGAAACAGGTGGATGTACTATATATACAGACCATAGGGCATTATGCACTCCTAACTCCACATCAAACTCTGGAATCTCCTAGAGTTCACTTCTTTCCCATGAACTGTTCTCCAAAAATCACAGGTTTAATCTGAAAACAAAAACAAATGAAAGGTTTTTTAGCTTTTCTGTGAACCTGAAAAACTGTTTAAAAATGAAGCCTGAGTGTGCAGAGACCCTGCAAAAATTGTGAATTACTGGTTAATCTCTGTCAATGCATTATGGACTCCATGGTTATGAGGATTTCAACATCTGTCCATTGTTTCCTGTGGAATTTAGCACTGGCCAAAGCAAAATGCACTAGTATTTAATATTTTGCGTTCCTCTCCAGCCCTTCACCATACTTGGTTTAGATTTCCCTACCAGTAGCTGGTTGGGTTAACTCAGCATTTCTTCTGCTGTCTGCTACGAAGGTAGGCAACCAAAGATGATGAGAGGTAGGGGAAGAAAGGATAACAACAGGAAGAGACAGACGATTTCTGAGTAGGCTGTGCTGCATGAGCACACTAAGAGACAGCTAAAAACTGTCCCCATTTCTTTTGCAGAAGGCAACGATGGAGAAGTTTGTTCTGATCCGCTGGTGCTGGTAGAAAAGTTGGTGGGAACAGGGCTGCTAGAGAGAGGAATGGAAAGCACACTATTTAAAAGACCAATCAGTCACATTGGTATTGAGCAGAGTGGAAAGATGAGAGTGAAGAAAGTTTTATGAAGGTGGAATACATTAAAACTACAGCCAAATGTAAAGGCTTTTATCACAGAAATTAGTTCCACTGAGCTTCAAACTCCGCCAGCCCACCTATAACATTACATGGACCTTCTCACATAATTGTCAAGCACTGTTATATATCAATACCCTGGCAAATTACTTCTACCCGTTACTTGGGAAAGCAGACGTTGATTAGTTTTCCGGAATAAATTCAAAGACCACAAACTGGCAAGATTAGACCATTGCATTTATAAAATATCTTTCCTATTACTGGAGGTATGTGGGTCTAAGAATGGAATCCTAAAAGGGAACTTTAATTATCAAAATATAGCCTAGAGAATAAATGCTAATAATAGTAAAGACAGTAAGAATGGTAGAGAGATTTTAGATGTAACTTTTTTTTCACACTGCAAAGAGAAAATACTCTTTTGGCTTAGTTTAGGACAATTTTGAGAAAGAAGAGCTGGTCAAGAAAGTAACTGAATAATTACTAATTACCAGTGCGTTCAGATTAAATTAATTGGGAGGAAAAACAAAAGCATATTACTATTGCATCTGCTTCTGTTTCCAAAGGAATACACTACGACAAATTAAGCAAATTGCATAGTAAAATCAGCTGAAAGGATAAGCCTATTGATCTGAATCTAGAAGAGCTTCAGAATTTCTTTTCGGACATTAAAAATATTTTTTCTAGAACCTCCATCCAAACTAAAGTAAAAATCTCAAAAGAAAGCCTCTGTATCCAACATCATAAACATGCATTTCAAAAAAGGCACTAGGAATAACAAATGAGACTAGAAGAAAAAAAAAAAAAAAGAAAAGAAAAGTTAAAAAATGCACCTTGGAGACTAGAAAGGGAAGGGACAATGTTAGTGTTACAAAATAAAAGTTAGATTTTATAAGTATATGAAAGCAAGAAATGAAAACTCCCCTAATTATGCAAATAAAAAGAAAATACAAAGAAAAAAAAAGCAGCTGTTCTTCAGACAGAAGACAGAAAGAATTCAGTCAATTCAGAACTATATTATTCATCAGTTTTTAGTAAGAATGATGATACTCGGGGGAGGGACAAACAATAACAAAAAAAAAAAAAAAAAAAAGGATAGCTACAGGAGTTTGCAAAGGAAATTACTAAACAGAGATTTTTATGTGCCCAAATTGAAAGAATCTGGAAATAACTAACCAAGAGCAGTGAATAAATCCCTGGCACTCTGAAATCACAAATCCCGTAATAACGACTAGTAAGAATCTATCGGTACGGTACAAAAAAGTAGTACAAAAGAATAAGGTTTACATATTAAGATAGAAAATATGGAGATTGATCTAAGAACAGCAAATTCAGAGACAGGTAGGAGATCAGCTGATTCCACAAATAATTCAACAAGCTGTGCTGATAGCAGAATGATGCTGAAAGGCTGAAAGATTCTGAAGAGAAGCTACCTTAAGGGCCTTATTGGGATTAATTTTATTGAATAATTTCATTAATGAGATATGGCTGTAAAGAAGATGCTCTGTGAAAAACTGATTGGGTTTGAGGTCTGGATTAATAGGATGGAATTTAATATTAATGCAAAAATATGCTCTTCAGAGAATTTCTGCTGCAATTTATAAGTCTGATAGTTGGAAAGAGGTGTACTTGCATATCTGAATCAATCACACAGCGACTGCAGGCCACCAAAATGGCCCTGAAGAAAAGCAAATATAATCCTGAAATTAATCAGGCAAGGTATTTTTAAAATCTCACTTAGAATAGCATGAAAAACACCCTTGTCCTCCATACTCAAAAGGAGTGAGTTCCTATCAGAACAGGTAGAGGCAGGACTTTGTGGAAGTGAGACTTTTGCACAGGCACATGAAAAGTACTTACTTTTGCAGCTTCATATAACAAAAGTCTGAGAATGACATCTCTCTCTAAACATGTATCGGAGGTAGAAGTGCCATGCAAATAAAAATACAAGGCTCGCACACAAATAGATATAGCCCTGCCGTGAAGAAATTTATTGTGGAAAGTGGATGAGGCTTTTAACCTCCAGCAGGTGAAGTTACAAAACAATCTTCAAAAAGAATGGGTTAAAGCCCTGATTAGATTAATATGGAGTTTGACATGTTTTTTGAGAAGTTTGTGTGATATGCTTGTCCACAAGAAAGAGGACTAGATCCGATGACTCAAGACACTCCCTTTTGTACTGTTTCCTATGTTCCCAAGTTACCACTAACAAAATTTGCACACATAAGTAACAACCACCAGCAGCCACACCATTCAGCTGTTCTATCATTTTCATTATAACTTTAAAGTTTTCCAAAGGACCTCAGCACCATTATCCCCATGTTGTAGAAAGGGAAACAGAAGTGATTTAGCTTGCCAGAGGCAATGAAGAATGCCATCAGCAAGGTTAGGAATAAAGACCTCCGAAATCCAGGTGTAATGAGCTGTATTGCCCTGTCTTAGTACAAACCAGCAACAGTTGATCCATGCATTCAATCATGTCTAAGAGAAATTGTCTGGCAAACAAGAAACACCTAAGGTAATACATGGTTAGACAATGAAGACCAAAAATCTCAAGGCTTTCAAGACCAGGCTCAAAACATGCATGACAAGATGTCTGTGAGGAAGTGCTGTTGACAGCCAAGGACCTGACTCAGTGGCCCTTACGATGTAATGTTCCTAACTGGAGCGAGTCAAAGTCCTCATTGAGCAGGAAATGCTTCCTGAAATCCCTCTCTTCTATCCAGCCAGTCCTTGAAAACCAGTAAGAAATAGGACTGAGCAAATGGACCCGTGTCTGTGCAGTACACACCTCAGAACAGAAACCAAACACGGAGCAGGATATGCAGGTGAATGAATGCCAGATCGACAGGATACATTTTAACAGCCAGTTTTATTAGTTTAACAGAGAAGGACTGTGTGCCTCAGCTCTCAACCCTCTCATTTTATTTGGAGTTGGTGTCAGAAAAGGTCATGTTGCAAAATATAAACAAATTGCTAACATGGAGCAGATTTCCTTGGATTGCCCAAGTTCCTCAAGCTGTTCTGGACCGTAAGAATATCTTTTCCTACAGACACAAGCCTACCAGCTAACTCCTAAGTCTCATTTATACCTGTGGGATATACTCAATTCCCAAGTCTCATTTATACATCTGGCATATATTTATACACTGGTCCCAAAGCAACAGCAACCAGCACGGCTACATTTCTGGCTACCCGCCTTCCCTCCTGCATCACATATACATACACAGACAAACACACAGGGACTGCGTTCCTATCTTCTCATGATCCAGACTCAAAAATCATGGCAAAAGTCAGTTCCCATACTTGACAGATGCAGCCTATGTCATCCACAAAGTTCAGGCCCAGCATATCAGATGCAATAACTCCCCAAGTTATCTTAGTTATCCTACTGTTAACATTTTGAGGCTCTATCAGTGGCAGCCTGGCTCACTGGCTATGCACTAAGCCTCCCTGTTAGGGGTCTCTGACCAGGCTAATTTTGCATGTGGCAATAACCACCTAATCAATCCATGTCTTCCTAAGTCCTAATGGAGGACCTGCACATCCAGACATGAATCTTCCTCCTGACATCCTCCACAAACATAAATTACTAGTTTAGTGCACACACCAGACAAGTCTCAGTGACCCCTTGACAGGGCAAACAGAGGTCATGCAACAATCGGATTTTCAGCACCCACTATTTCCACCCTTCCACCTTCTGAATTTTAAAGCCTGTAGTTGTAGTTAGTATCACTCTCCGGTCTCACAGGAATGCAACTTCGAAGCTACAACCGGTTCCTAAGCAGGATAACATAAGCAATGCTTCCATTAGCAAGTACAGCAGCACAATAGGAGCAGATCTCCAGAATGAAATGGTTCTGAGGACATAAAGCAGGGGGGAGTAGCTATGGCCTAGCTCTACTCTGGTCCAATGGACTGGATACACTTTAGTGGTTGGTTTAGTTTCATATGGAATGAATCCACTTTGTATGCTCCAAGACAGTCCTGCAATGCCAAGGAAAGTATGGTAGGATGATCAGGAGATTCACTTGAAAAACACTAAATTGCTGGTGAGGCCAAAACCATCTTACTCTTGACTAGTACCTGGTCTTTCAATTGCCACAGCCATGCAAGAACACTTGCATGTACGTAAGGAATATCTGTCATATCCCACTTACCTTCGCACCTCAGCCACCTCTTCAAGAATTTGCCCTTCAAGGCTCAGAAAGGCTTTCTGGTTTGTAACAGAAAGGCCAGAAGGACAATCAGATGTCATGAATGAAGCCTGTCGATATCAGAGAGGGTCTAGGGTCAAGTGCATAACTAACTTTTTAACTCTAACCCTGTAAATTCAACCCAGCTGTGTATAACCAAGGAAGCAATGGACTGGTCATTGCTTGGTAGGGCTGAGCCACAGCTGTGGCTAGAAATGGCACGAGGTACTAAGCTCACCAATGGACTCATTGGTCTCATTGACGACACATGATCATGGCTCTGTCACTGCTCAATATGCATGCTTAGGGAAGGTACCTATGAAACACAGACTTCCCCTTGCTAAGATCCTCCCAGTTTCCTGCTATCAGCATACCAGAGCCTTCCTGACCCTGTCACTGGATTTGGGTTACAACAGTTAATATTTCCTGATGGATTTAACTTTCACAAGCTTGTCTAATCCCTCTTTAAATGTATTTTATACTTCTAGGCTTCACTGTCTCCTATATTAATGAGTTTCACAGTTTGATTATATGCCACATATTTGTTTTTCTTTTAAGTATGATGCCTGACAGCTACACCTCCTGGTCCTAGTTCTTGCCTTATAAGAAACAGTACATAATCACATTCACTTCTCCAGCTCTATGCTATCTGTGACTTTATAGACTTATTCTGCTTGATCTTTTTTTCCACACTGAAAGCTCAATTCTTGTTTGTGTCTTCTCAGTAATTCTTCCACCCATTTTCCGTATAGGTTGATCATTTAATCTCCAATCCCTCAACACTGTCAGAGCCTTCTGTAACTTTTTGCCATCACCTTCATTGATAATTCTGCTTAATTTTCTGTCACTGCCAAGCTTTTTTGAGCCTTTCATCCAGTTCATTTCTGTTGAAAAGGAACCTGACTGCTAACTGAACTTCTCAATTCAAGACAGCATGCCAGCTATTATCTGAGCCAGAAACATGCACTGCACAGAAAGGAATGCTAAACAAAAGGCAATGCCAAACAAGTGACCTCATTCCATGCCTGCTGCCCTTGCCCTGGTCATATCTACAGCTCTCCTGGCACAGGCAAAGAAAACCTTTGGCCATTCCCCTTACGCTCACAACACTGCAGCCAAGGGCAGCCCAGCCCACACAACAGCAGATCTCCCTGCTGAGCAAGCAAGAAAACATGAGAGATGAGATGGAGGCACTTTCCCAGATCCTTTGAATCCTTCATTTCTCATCAGTGGTGCCTGAGGGAGCAGCACTACTACGTGGCTCCAACTCTGCAACAAAATGGTAGCCAATATCATTCAAGATAAAAGGTGACAAAGCACCTTTGTCCCACTAGCTGAGAAGAGGAGGGAGCAGGATCCCTGCTCAGTATTGGTATGCTGAGACACAGCCTGAAGACACCCAGACCTTGCCCTGATGCAGACTCTGGGTCTGGCCACAGCTTCCCCGTAAGCCAATCCTCCAATTCTCCCCCGAAGACCACCTCTGCTGTGCCAAAACCCACACCAACCACACTATCCTCCTCAGCTGCTTACCCACTCACTATTCTGGAAATTGGAAAGGGCTTCCCTATTATGCCAAACCCTATAAAAATCAGTTAACCCCAGCAATATGTGTCACGCACTGTGGAGTATACTTCTCTTCTAAAGGCTGGAAAAGGGCTAGACTGGCCAAACTGCATAGGGGTTCACTTTACACCATCATTCCCTAGGGAAGAAAGCAGGAAGCCAATATAAAGCAGGGGTGCAGCAGGAGTATAGCTCAGAAAGGCTGAAAATAATGAGCCTTGAACTGCAAAACAACCACCTCTCAAATGACAATTTCCTCAGACTAGACTTTCCTAAAATCCAGTATTTAGTCACTACAGGACTGAGGTTCAGACTCCCTCTATTTGCTGCCTGTGGCTTGCTTAGTGAAATATTCAGCATCTGCCCCTTTATATATCATCTTTCTGAAGGACTGAACAGAGTCACTAAACTGAGAAAAGACAGGAGAGAAAGAAATTAACTCAAGGCAGATCTGGGGAAAAAAAAAACCTTCAGTTTTCCATTAAAATATTGTGGTTGCTAACAGTGAGACTATGTTGGTCTGAGCCAGAGAAAGAACCTTTCAAAAAAGTACACAAATGTTTCTGTAACTAAACCATTATTTGAATAATACCAAGAGCAGAAAGGGTTAGAAAGCAATACTTGTGTCACTCTAACCTGCTTTTTTGAAAAGTAAGCTCTTATCCTCCAAGATCTTTGTAGACACAAGCAGAAACATCATATGCAAACTTTTGCTACCTTCCCTTTTGTGTTAGCATGGTTAAAAAGTTTATTCATTACACTTACTACAGTGCTGGCTTTGTCACAACTAATGTATCCACTGACAGGCTAAGGAAATCACAGATATGTGTGTTAACATGCAAAAAAAATGAGTGCCACAGAGGACCAGATACCCCTGCTGTCAAGGTCAATGAAGTCTGTGAGCATCATAGGGGTGAGACATTGAAATCTCCAGGGATCAAGATTAAAGACAGTATTAGCTTTAGAAGCAGCAGAGCATCTTGTTCTTCAGCAGGAGGTTTACTGCCTAAGATGCTGCCCTAGCAACTGATGCACAGTACAAAAGCATCAGATAAGACAGAATTAAAAGCTGAAATGTTAAGCGGCTAATGGACAATATAGGAAAACAAGGAAATTAGAAATTACCTTTTCCTTGCAAGCATTTAACTACTCAAGGATCTCTGGAGGTGCTAAGTCCTGGTCCTCAACTTTTTGGCTAATTAATTTTTGCTCATTCTAAAAGCTTCATTTTAATTAGCTCCCAAGTTCAGCTACTATGAAGAGTTTTTATTTTAATTCTCTTTTTACTATATGTAAAAAACACTGGCTTCAAAAATATGTACTCGTTAAAAATAATGAGTGATTTTGATATTGTTTAAATATATTCAAGTGACACAGGAAAAAGAAGTTGTTAGGTTTTTGTCATGATTTAGTTTCTTAGTACCACAACCGAAAAAGCCTTATATTTAAATATCAGAAACTTTCTAAGTCGATTAAGTCTTGAAGTCACTATTGTTTAGAGACTCAAGTCCTTTAGTCAAATGACAGACTAGTGCTTACAACAGTTGACGCAAAATACTTTTTATAGTTGTCTTCATTACAGCTTGGAATTTTTCATTCCATAAACTACAGTGCAAAGAGACATGTGCAATACAGTCAATACTGCAGCAAAATGTGAAAATAGCATAACTGTCAATTTATTGTTCGCATTTACATAGCTGTTTTAGCCTCCAATTAGGACGTTCAGAGTTTTAAATAAGTACATATTGACCTAGAGGTTTACTTGTGTACCTGTAACACATGCATCTGTTGACAAGATATGGTAATTATTGTGGATTAAAAATGAAGTCCATGAAATGTTATGTTACATATTTGAAGATTATGTAGTGGTTTCTCAAATTAGTGATGCCTTTCATATAAGCCTTGCCTTGCAATATGAATGTTATATCACAAATAGAAGATGAAGCAAGACAGGAATTTCTATCTTTTTCTTTTGTATCTCCTAACTAGACATTTCTATTTTATTATTATTTTAACCAGAAAAAGCCCAAGAGGTATTTTTTCTAGACTGGACTGAACATTTTGATCATTGAGAAATAGAGCATTCTTTACTGAACTAGAGTATCTCATGTAAAGCAATCAACCTAAATACAGGTTTAACCAAATACAGGTTCAGCTCAAAATTTACCAGTGCCAGTGACATCAATGAATACAAATGCCTTTGATTTTGCAGTTGAATGACACTGTTCTAGTGTATCACAAATAAGTGTTTTAATTATTTCTCTGTAATGCTCAGCTTTGTTGCTGTTTTCTAAAGAGAAGCATGACAGGACATCTCTATCGAAATACTTAGGTCATCATTTGATTCAATCCAACTTAAAGTCTACAGTTTTGCAACCAGTTTACAATTAGCATTAATTTCTCATGCATGAGTTGACCCACTTACAAAATGCAGTAAATCCATACCTTTGGGGATTTTTCTGGACAGCTTATTTTACTTCCACCACGCAACTCATTTTATTTTGTCAATATAGTGAGTAAGGCTACAGTCATCTTGTCAAATGTATTTATTTAAATTAGAATCAGAAAGACTATACTATTCCTTGTGGAACTTTACTGAAAACTTTTTGAAACTGTGAGATGTATTTTAACCTCATAAAGGCTCTATAGCTTTTGTAATCAACTGATTTCATATGAAAGCAGTGATATAGAAGAAAATAAACAATAGTTACAGCAATTTCTTCTATAAACTTACAAAAAAGACTTCTGAAATCCTAGAAAAGACATAATAAACCACAATAACATATATTTGCTAAAAAAGGAGAGAAAAGAGTTTTTTCTAACAAAGCCTATAGAATAAATCCAGATGGAATAAGACCATTTAAGAGGCAGCTATGTAGGCATCACATCTGCTTTCTCTGACTACCAGAGATCCACTTAACCTAAAATATTTCCCCCTACATCTCTGAGGACAGTTTCAGCTTCACATTTGTGAGGGTTCTTTTGAGGTCACTTATCCATCCTCACTGTGGGGCTGCTGAAAGGGAGCCTTGCCCAAGCAAAATTGTCCCAAGGTCACATGCCATTCAAGTCCAAACAGACTTGTGTCTGACAGAGAAGCGCTTCGATTTTATGCAATTTGCTGATGTTGTGTTTCTCTCACACATTAGTACCTTACCAGAACCTCAGTATAGATTTGGGGTTAGTGTTTCAATGGACTTATCCAAATGCCTATCTGAATTTACACATCTAATGCTATTAGTATTATGCTATTATATGGCTATTATAATATCCCACTAGTATGGGATATAATAGACCAAACAACTCACTAACACCTATTATAAATCCCTATTCTTAATGCTAACCGCTTTTCCAAACGCAGTTGTCTTTCTTGGTCAGGGGTTTGGTTTCCAGCTTGTCAATGGTAAAACGCTTCTGTTCTTTCTGGTAGTTATGCATCTTTCCACCTGTGTTACAAAAAAAGCAGTCTTATCAAATGTCACTGATCGACTCTAATGCTCTTCCTGCTCTGGACCAGGAAGCTGATCTTCAGCAGGTGAAGAATGTCACCATGTTAGGGATTTCTGTGTTACTGCCCCCACAGAGTATGACCTAATGTGACTGAGTTACACATTGCTGCAAATTGAAAGTCCACCTGCTCAGCAGAACTTTTCCAGTAGTTAAAGTCAACTGAATTATTCAATTCCACCTGTACTGAACAATTTATACATAACTGTAATGAGTATCTAACATTCCAAAAAGTATCCTTCAACTTGGCATTCTGGGGTCTAAAAATACTGTTTCTTCCCACACGTTGGGAGCTATTTTCATGTATATCACAAGGATTAAGAAAGGGATACTAACAAAGAGAATCTGAAAAAGTTATGGGAACAGAAAAAGAAGTCAGCACCACCCCTGATGAATCACGAACACACTGCTCTGGATTCTCAGTGATCTTTTCCTCCCCAAGAAACAGCTGTAAAATTCCCTAGAAAAGGTTGTGCCTCCCTCTACCTCTAATGGAAGGCTGACATAGAAGATAATGGTTTACTCCAGGTGCCACTTACTGGATTAGCATGAACACTTTAATCTCTGTGCTCTAGTTCTTCACTTAAATAAGGACTCCATAAAAGGGGATTCCAATACCTCCCCATTCTTAGACAACTCTGAAAACAATTTCATTCAATACAGTTAAAGAAGTGAGAAAGCAGCTTTGAGGAAAACTCCACAAAGATGTTACAGGTTGTTTTTACAACATTTTGTGGTGTATGGAGTATCATACCATACAGTAAATAAACAGTAAATGAAAGAAAATATTACAAAGCTGAATGCTTAGCGACTATTGTCCTACACAGGGATCAAAGTAGGAAGAAGTGGACAAAGCAGCATGCCATTAAATAATTTAAGACTTTTTACAGAAAGTGTAGGTAGAGAATTCATATACATAGGGGCTAATTTGACACTGTCTTTTTCTAACTTTGCATAATACTTTGATAATGGTCATTAAAGAAAGATTTTTCTTTTTGAAGTAGAATACACACTGGGGTTCGAAATGCATTCTCAGAGGTTTCCAGCTGTTCACTTAGCACAAGTTCTATCTAAAATATTACTTATATTTCCTTAGATTCATCATTTCTTAAGCATGCATTCAGTCATTTTACAAATTTCTGAAAGCTGTACAGTATATGAAAGCTATATAAAAATCTGCAAAAAATATTCATAGTCATTGAAGATTAATGTGATTCTTTTGATAAGTCATTTCTAAAGCATTTATTAGGACTCTACATTTAAAGGCAGAATTATTTCTGCTTACTCCAAATGAGAAGTCAAAAAACTTCAACACAGAAATATTAGAAAGCCAAAGGACCTGGGGCTTCTCAGAATTTCCATTTGTATGTATCTATACAATGCAAGATTAGAAGATAAATCCAGAAAAGGGACAAGGATGGACATGAGTATGCATGTATGTTCACTGCACAGGAGGACAGTAGGAACTCCACCTTTTTGCAGAGATCCACTTGTATTAGCAATAGGAATGACATATTCAACCTCCTAGCTTATCCAGCCAGAAAAAAATGCTGTTGAACACAACTGGTAGATGCTTAATCACGAGTTATACGTAGCATATTTGAAATGCAGTTGCGTGGAATTAAGCCTACAGCATACCAAATAACGAATAGCACTTGGTGTTGGAGCTTGTGTTAAATTGTCAGAGGAACCAACAGAAGCAGAAGGCAATCGGTACCATGGCGGACCGAGCCTTCCACGCCTGCTACGGGTATGCAGCGCTTCATATGCTGGCCAGCAAGTGCTATTCTGTCTATGTTAGTACACACAGTTGTCATATATGATTAAATGCATATTTTCCAAATGAAACAACAACAACAACAAAAAAATCATGCTTAGGAATATAAAGACAGTCAGATAAAGTGTGAATCACTTCAGAAGCAGTGAAAATCCCAGCATTGCCTAGAACAATGTAAGCTCTTTTTGTATGTGATTTAACATGCTTACCCAGTCTATTCGTTGAGGTGCCCTGGTTGGTTTTGTGAAATGTAGACATTGATGTTGCTGTCAATTTTTTCTGTTCCCCTTCATGATATTCTTCTCCTTCACTTGAATTCAATGGAGGGAAAAAAGCCCTTAGAGACGAGTATCTGCAGGCTTTACACTGTGAATCCTACAAATGGAGCTCCGGGCCTTGTTGTTAACATCTTCTCCTGCCAATTTTCTCTATAATCTGTTTTGGCAATTTAAAGGACCATTTTATGTTTGAGCAAGTAAACAGGTTGAACAACTGTGCCAATAGCTTCCAAATATGGAGCCATGGCTCAATGTCTGTTAGGGACAGTTTCTACTTTCAGACGTGCAGATGCGCATACGCACAGCAGTAATGTCGTTTGTTTCCTCCTTCAGTTGCTACATGAAGACATCTCATCTGAGGTAGTACCCAATTCCTTATCACTTGTGTCTTTCTCCAGAAAACAGGTGTTTAGTTGATTCAAATTATGGGGGAAATCCTGTCTGCCACTGCTTTCCCTGAAGCTGTTTAAATTTAACTGCAGGTAGAATGTGGCCCTTGATACTTAAAAAAACCCCATGCACTATATTTTATTAAAGACAATGAATACACAGCCTTTCTGATTCAAATCCAATTACACTGCTTTTGAGACTGTTACAATATTTTCATTTATAAGAAAATTCTGTTGTTTATAATAAAAAATCATATCTAAAGAAGTGCAATTTTATGTAATAATTCAGTGAATTTGAAACAGTTTTCACACAAATAGGCAAAAAGCTCTGTTAATTTACTTCTTGGAATCAGGATGGGGGCTTTTTGAAGGGGGGGGGGGGGGGGGGGCGGGAAAAAGAGACTGGTTGGCTTTATTTGTAAGTTTTCCAAAATCAGCTGGATTTCAGGCTTTCTGTCTCTGCATCCAATACAGGCTTCACTAACTTCAGTGAGGAGTTCAACTCCTGGTATATGGGGGAGACACCCCCATCACCCAGGGGTGATTCAGTGACCTTCTCTTTACTAACTCTGCTGTCCTTCTTAACTTAAGGTCTTCACCAAAATAGGATACCTTGGAAATGTGCTGTGTAAACCAAGTTTATCCTGTTTTCTTATTTTCCTTTTTTTTACTTTAAGGTATAGTTTTCACTTCATATACAATCCAAACCTCCTGGAAAACAAGTCACATATATATGCATGAACTGCATGACTCTTTTGCTAGCTCTCAAAGGGAAGAAGGGCACAGATGTGCACTGCTTCTTGCTCCCACATGACTTAAGTTCATAACAGCATGAATGTGGAAGTGAGAAACGCTTACACCGGCTCTCAATGTAATGAGAGCAAGCACTGTGAAAGCTTCCATGCACCCTTCCAACCATACAACCAAGCCAGCAACCTCTACTATCCAAGCACTGGCCTTTATCTTAATGAAAGCTTCTCACTCCATCAATTTGTATGGACACACGTTCTGCTTTATACTTTGCAGGCATTTACCAGGAACAGATTTAAGAAAGAGCAACTTATTTCACATAGGATAAAACATGCTTCAAGCCATATATCTAGACATAAAAGTGTGGCGGCAGTAAGCTGCAGCTCATTGCTGCAAACTGCTGAAAATTTTTCATTTCCCCAAAGGAAATATTATTAGATTGAGTTCCCACTTGTTCATTTAGCCATGTGTCATGATAGATCAATAAAAGGACTTTTGTCATCTTCTTTAATTATTTTGTTCCTTTTGCCACCTTAACTTTTTCTTTGAAAAATCAGTTTACAGTTAGCTTATTGGCAAAATCACCTATAAAAACACGTGGTATTTTTTTCATTTTGAGAATATTTGCATTCATATTAAAAATCCTCTCAAAGTTCAAGATGGACAAAAAACATTGCAAGGTCTTTTAACAAAATTAACACACTTCTCTGTGTAAACAGTATAAATTTTGTGTGTATTAACTACATGTTCAATGCCAAGAAACAGTGACATCTGCAGCAGAAGTGATGGAAATTTATATTTGGAATAACTGAAAAAACACTAATAAACTTTTATAATACTTATAAACTTATATACTTTTTATAATACTTATAAACATTTTCACACATATTAATTAATAAAATTTATTTAAATTTTAAAATGCCTGCTCAGCCATGCAAAGGGTGCTAAAAATCCTGCAAAATCATCAGTAAAAAAAGCTGCTTAGTTTATGCAGCCTTCCCTGCATCAATCTAGACTAGCATGCTAGTATGTGTGGTTTACACCTTTCAAGCTATCTCAGTGCTAAGAAGTTGTAGCAGTCGTAGCTTGGAGCAGCTGAACCTGTATGTCCTGGAGAGGCTTCGTGATTCTTTCTAATGAGCATGTTGTACATCTGCAGAATTAGGCTTTTAATGCTAAAAAACATGAGACACTGGGGTAAATTTCATTCTTTTCTAAGAAACTCCATTCTGGTCCTGATAAATCCATTGAGCCATAAAATAAATCCCACGAGTTTCGTCTAAGTCTTCAGAGGCAGGATTGCTGGTGGTAAAACAGCAACCAAAATCCAACCCCTTCCATCACGCTCCTCCCACCCCATCCCCCCCCCCCCCCTCCCCCTCCCCACCTCCCACCCCCCATTTTTTTTCCTCACAAGGTTTATATTGATAGCATAAGAGATTCTTTAAAAAGTCAGAGCACTGTGCTTATATTCATGTATGCTGCAAAACTTAATATGAGGACAAAAAGACAATGTTTTACAAAGATTTCTACTAAATAACATCTATTATCATTAGTTTCATTTTGTTACTTATCCTCATCAAGAATAGCTACACACTTAACTGTGCTCACTTACCCCTTCAATGAAGTTGTTACAATTTTGTTTCAAATAGGCTCTTTGAGAAGTTTCTAATACTTCAAGGTGAAATCCAAACAAAACTGAAAATTAAATATACATATTAGTATTCTTCCATTTTGCTATATATGAGAAGTAAAATTATTTTAGAATTATTAAAGTGCTTACCTTTCAGTGTCTTGAAACCTTAATTGGATCCTTAGTCCATGATGTATACTGTTTATCTGATAAATACAGAAACTACTCTGTGTGGAATGTATTTCTATAATACAGGAGTTTTCTAATTAGATTCAAGTTGTGGACTATGTAGAATTATCTTTCTAGGATATAGTGCTATAAATCAAGTTATTATTTTAGTGTAAGAGTAAATGAAATGCAACTTCTTTTATCATGCACATTTTAAAATTCCATTTCACCCTTCAATATTAATTATTTCTAATAGAGTCCATGACTTGGAATCTCTGTCAGCTACATACATCAAGAAAAGAAAACAACTCTGTATTGTTAAGACTGAATGGAACAACTCTGTATTGTTAAGACTGGATGGAACAAATCTATGTTGTTAAGACTGGGTGGTTAGGAACGAAGAGACAGGAGTGGTATATCCAACCACCAAGAAAAAAAATGGGAAAAAGAAAGAAAAACACTTTTCACATTTAAAAAGATAGTTCTGGGCCTGAAAAGACAGCTAGATACCTTTGGTTCAGGAGCTAGACAGTATCATAAATTCTGCAACAAGGTCTTCAGCTAGAAAAGAAACCCCCTTGTCCTACTCAAAAATAGAGATGGGAAGAAAACTCTTTCCCATTTCACAAAACTGCTTGTTTGGTTTTATTTTCCCCCTTTCCCACAACAGAAAACCCAATATGCTTTGAACAAGAGAGAGAGAAGGAGTATGCAAGTGAGCTGTGTCATACTCTTCTATATTCTGATGTTGAGGGTACTGGGCTTGGGAGATCTAATTAAATTTCTTGGCATGCCAATATCCAAAACTGAGTACCATAGGCCTGCTGCAGGGTTCTCCTCTCAACCTCTCCTAACAGAGTGGACCCATGCAAAGGATTAAGTATTCATCAGGGTATTGCTCGTTTCATCTCCTTGATGCGTTCCAGAACTACCCCACACAAAAGAATCACTCTTGCTCGAGGAAGCTATGTAGGTCATGAGAGGACCTAATTTAAGTTCCTGGTGTGAATAAAAAAAATACAGCTGATTAAAACCAGGGACTCGCTGAAGTTTCCCAGATCCCAAATGGAAGTCTTAAAGGCCATGCTTTTTGCCTCTCTGAAAAATACATCTTTCTTTCTCACAAACCAGAAATTTCAGCTAGCCCCAGCTTTAACATAAGATACGAGCTTTTGTTCTCACCTTAGCTACACACAGGAGCATTTGCATGGCTCTTAAATTAACTGTCCTCCCCACTGGCCAAGGTTCCGGGAAATGAGACCAAATTTTTCACCTCAAAGACCAGCCCTGGACATCAAAATCTTAACTGGTGAATGCTTCAGCAAGAATGGCACATCCCCATTGCTGTGATAAACTAGTATTTTTCAGTGACTCTTTTTTTTCAGTAACATCCCAACCTGAAAAAAGTTTTTTCTTTCAAGTAAATAAACTCCATCATATTCTTCTGATCATACTTACACTGGATGCCTCTGATGCCACGCTGTTATTTCATTACTACAAGGAACGATTCAAAAAAAATTTCACAAAATAGTCTACAGACACAAGTTCGCACAGCAGAAGAACGATCAGGAGGGAAGCGAGGACAAGCTAATGGTATTGATTCTGTAATATTTCTAGCTCCCTCTAGTTCTTACCTGTTTCATACATATCATAACTTGCACTACCTATTACCCAATATTCCATCATGCAATGAGTTAAACATGCTACAAGGGAATACAATACAAATAAATAACTTTCCTAGTGAAAACATGTCAGGCAAAGTCCCAATTTTAAAAATCCCACTCCTGAAAGCATTCTGCATTCAAGCTCTAAGCTAATGAAACACATGGTTAAGTTTTGCCATTCCTTTCTCATCTTGCAGAATATTGTCTTGCATGTATTTTCTTTTAAAACTCAGTATCAAAATTTTATCTGCTTCTAGAAAACTCCATCTTGCTAGTTATGCTAATTTTGACAGCCCCTGATAAAAAAAGACAAAACTTTACAGTTTATATAATTTATATAGTTCACATGTAAATAAAGAGTTACAAAAGTATTCTTCCTTGCTGGCAAATCTATTAAAAAAGCAAAAAGTGTCAAATCATTTTAGTATAGAAAATACTTTGAGCATACTTGCTGAAAGCTGGAGAGGTGAACACACATTGCCAATGTGCTGTACAAGTCCGTGGTACACACGGTTACACACACTTCAAAATCTGACATACACAAATCGGTCACCAAAATCAGATTCTTCACTCTCACAGACTTCATCAGAATCACCAACAAACACGCCTTTTCTTAGACACACTATTTCTCCATCTACAATCACTTTAGGTGGCAGTCACATACATTACTGATTTGTTCCTGAGTCCTTTTCAGTCTTTGTAACTCGGGCGTATCGGTCACAATACTGAACCCTCTTCCTTTGCTTTCTTCAAAGTCTCTTTTGTATTTTACCTACAGAACAGAAAATACAGAAGAACAAGGATGCTTTCATTTTCCACAATGTGCCCCTAGCAATGTAGCATTTCTTTTTTTACTGTAAATGAAGCATTTGTAAAAGACTTTCAGCCCTTAAAGGAGAAGCCTGCCTTCACCCATGAACAGATAGGCAGCAACTGGCCAAAATTCCCCAGTGCCTGAGCAACTGCCTCCTCCGGGGGTGCTGCAAGCCTCACCTCCACGTGTACTGCAATTGTGGGAAGATCACTCTCCGCGATCGTTTCATTTTCAGAGCAGTAACCACAGAACTACAGACGCCAACACAGCATCAAGCAAGCAATTATTTTCACACAAAAAATAGGTATAACTAAATCTGGAGGTCTTCTAACACACAGCTTCATATTTCAGCCTCTCTTCATGATGAGTCTACCAGTCTCTTCCCAGTTGAAACATAAATTACACTTAAAAAAATGTCGCATGAAAAGAGTATTTAGAAGATTGCGAAGTCAAACATTCGTAAATTAGGGAATGGCTGCCTGTACAAGCTTAATTTGTCCCTCTTGCACATATGCATTAGAATATTGTCTTTAATAAGGTACTCATATATTAGCCTTTGACAAGGCCCCCTGCTTTATTCTGTACACAGCAGACATGGTTCTACACGTGGTTGTATCCTTCTTCAGACCAGACTATTCAAATCCTACTGTCAAGGTAGGGATATTTGTTTCCTCAGGAGCTTTTTTATAGCTCTTATCACAGTCATTAATCAATCTTCATAATGCACACTGGAAAGCAGGAATGGCATTACCCACACTTCTGGGGCTACCCAGAAAAATTACCTGCAAACTGAGGTGAAAAAAGCTTAATTTCCAAAAATATACAGGGGTCCCAGGGTGTTTACTCTCAGATTCCTAACACTTGAATATGTTCAAATTATGGACTTAAGTTACTTTTACAAATACCCAGCACTTCTGCAAATCAGGCTTGGGAATCTCAGTTTCAACATAAAGAAACAAGATGAAATCTGCAAAATCTTAAGTCACTGTTGAGCAACAGACAAAACTCTGCAACAAAGACAGAGTTGGGACCCATGTCTCCACGGATGGATTCGGCTACCTATAATCTATAACAGCTTCCTTTTACTTCCTGTGCCCCCTGCTTTATTCACTACACACATCCAGATTTTGCAACACATGGGAGAGCAGTACTATAAAAAGCATTATTCTCTTTTACACAACTGATAACCAGAAAACATCCAGCTTATGCACCAAACTCTGAGTTCAAGGTTGGCTTAGGCTTATTTCACCAGCAAACACTTAATGTTATGATGGTGATACACAGGAAAAAATACCCCTAGATCACAAAAGTGAAGTTTCACAAGGCTGTAGAATAGTTTGTCCTGCCCATCCTAATCCTCGATGTGTACGTTTATAACCTTTGCTTTTTCTTTAAATGCAGTTTTAGTGTATATAGTTATCATTGTATATAGTTCACACATAGGCCCATCGTATAAATCCTTGAGACACTGCAGTAAATGACCACAGCAACAAACTACCACTTTTCCTGTGTTCCACCTTTAGAGCTAGCTGAAATTCATGCACAAATGACTGTAGATTTCACACAAAACATATTATTTTCACGTCACCCTGAGACTAAGGAAACAGCGCTTCCACTCAGGCTTTTGAGGAAAGCATGGGCTGGTAGCCCATGCCTTTCTGTTCATCTCCCCCAGGTTCAACCCCTCTACACCTTTCCTTCCATTTGACCACCATTATCAGGTATCACTTTGCCTCCCTCTGAGCTTCTAAACTAGTCTAGTCCACCTCTCCATGGCTTCTTGCTAAATCCCTTTACCCAAGGCACTTCAAATACCTTTCTCAAATATGTTTTTTCCATTGCCTATTATGCCCCTTTACTTCTATCGTGGCTCTCAGGCTTCCCACTGACTCTCAGAGGCTTCCTTGAATATACTGGGTAGACATACTATTCCAGGACTTTCTGGCATTAAGAAAGAGGTCTTATGAGTATACGTGAACTTTCTTTATCTGAATTCGTACAAAACTTGTATTTTGGACAGACTTCCATGACCAAGGACACGTGCCTAACACAAAAGACTTTCTTCCATCTCAGCAAGCTTCAACTCCTCAGCCCTAAATGCTAAGACAACAGAGCTGTTCAACCAAAGAAAAAAAAAAAAAAAACGCACCAAGAATTTCGAATAAAGGAATAAAAGTTTGTCCTAGTCTCAGCCTTGGAAACAGCTGAGTATTTTGCATAAAAATTCCAAATTTGGTCCGAGGCAGACAGTTGACATGGAAATGTTCAGCCGTACTGCTTAAAGTTTACCAGAATTATGAGCAAGTGAACACACCTAATAAGAAGAAATGGGCTCAGTCCTGCCTATAAGAGATCACCTATTGTTAGAAAGAGCATTTCCTGTTATTAGTTCCAAAAGTACCAGTCATTAACTTCAAATGACCTTTATTCATCTTACAAAGGAACAGAAGAAGAAGAGAGGGAGGGAACTAGACAGCTTTAACTTCACATTATTTTAATCCTTCAGTCAGATAAAAAGGGTTCTTACTCTCTATTAATAAATCACAGGAGTAAGGTTAACTATATCCTTCAGAGCAACTACTCTGAAATCATAAAAAAAAAAAAATGTATTCAAAATATTAGCAGAGTTACTATATGCATTATTGGATTTTGCTATCTAACTACAAAATGTAGTTTCAAGTTACAAAAATCACAAAGAAATGTAATGTTTCACAAAGACCACACTTCAGTGAAATGTGGCCCACTAAAACCACTAGCTATTATAATTTATAATAATATCTAAAAAGAACAAAACCTCTCAGTTTCCAGAAAAAGTCAAATAATAAAGATGCCATCAGTCATTCCGAACTTGGATCAAAAAAAAATCCCATTCAGTATCAAGAACGCATACAAATGAAAAGGGGAGGAAACAACTGCTGACTGACCTCCAATTTTAGATAATTTAAAAATTAAAGTTTTTCTTACCCAGAAAACTTTTAGTTGCTACAAAATCAGGGATTAAAATGCAATTTAATTGCTTTAAACCAATTTACAGTAGAAAAGAATATTCTGTATAGGAGCTGTAAATATCACTATAATGGATGACTTAAAATCATAGAATCATAAAATCGTTTAGGTTGGAAAAGACCTTCAAGATCATCCAGTCCAACCATTAACCTACACTACCAAGTCCACACTAAACCAATCAAGGGTAGACTAGACTAAACCATGTCCCAAAGTGCCACGTCTACCCGTTTCTTGAACACTTCCAGGGATGGGGACTCCACCACCTCTCTGGGCAGCCTGTTCCAATTCTTGACCACCCTTTCTGTGAAGAAATTTTTCCTAATTTCCAACCTAAACCTCCCCTGGCGCAGCTTGAGCCCATTTCCTCTCGTCCTATCGCTAACTACGTGGGAGAAGAGACCAACACCCACCTCACTACAACCTCCTTTCAGGTAGTTGTAGAGAGCGATAAGGTCTCCCCTCAGCCTCCTCTTCTCCAGGCTAAACAACCCCAGTTCCCTCAGCCACTCCTCATAAGACCTGTGCTCCAGACCCTTCACCACCCTTGTTGCCCTTCTCTGGACATGCTCCAGCACCTCAATGTCCTTCTTGTATCGAGGGGCCCAAAACCGGACACAGTATTCCAGGTGCGGCCTCACCAGCGCCGAGTACAGGGGAACAATCACCTCCCTGCTCCTGCTGGCCACACTATTCCTGATACAGGCCAGGATGCTGTTGGCCTTCTTGGCCACCTGGCCACACTGCTGGCTCATGTTCAGCCAGCTGTCTACCAACACCCCCAGATCCTTTTACTGCGTACCCCGGCTGGCTGGGATAGAGTTAACTTTCCTCATAGCAGCCCATATAGTGCTGTGCTTTGTATTTGTAGCTAGAACAGTGTTGATAACATGCCAGTGTTTTGGCTATTGCTGAGCAGTGCATGCACAGCATCAAGGATGTCTCCCCAACCTCTCCCAAAGGCCAGTAGGCTGCAGGTGGGTGAGGGGCTGGGAGGTGACACAGCCAGGACAGCTGATCCAAACTGACCAAAAGGATATTCCATATCATAAAACATCATACTCAGCAACAAAAGCTAAGGGGGAGGGGAGGCATTCATTATTAAGGCATTTGTCTTCTGAAGCAACTGCTATACATACTGAGGCCCTGCTTCCCAGGAAGTGGCTGGACATCACCTGCTGATGGGAAGTAGAGAATAAATCTTCTTTTTTTTGCTTTGCTTCCATGCACAGCCTTTGCTTTTTTCCCATTAAACTTGACCATGAGGTATCTTTTATCGTATTTTTCTCCATCTGTCCTGCTGAGGAGGGTAGTGAGAGAGCGGCTTGGTGGGCACCTGGCAGCCAGCCAAGGTCAACCCATGACAAACTGGAACCCTTGAAATTTATTTTTTAAATGGGAATGTCTATAACCCCTAATGTAGGTCATTTCCTACAAAGATGCTTTTTAGCAACTCATCCCCAGCCAGTGGTTCGTAATGCCTCCCTCTTGGCTCCATAGTTCAGTGCAGTCTCACAAATGCAGAGCACCCTCTGTGGTGAGTGCCCTGAAAAATTGATCCTTTGAGAAACAATGCATGGCATAAACATTAGAAATAAAACAGTAATAAATCACCATAAATGAAAAAGTTTTAAGTGAAAATACTCTATGAGAAGTAATTCTGCACAGACTCACAGCAAAAGGACTAAGTGATCCAACAGATCTTTAACACATCAAACTTCTCAGATTCATGACATCAACAAGGTATCTTTTGAGAGGGCCAAAGACAGGATTGTGTAAATCCATTCACGAGGTCAGCATGAAGCAGCCAAGGACAGAGGATCCATCTTACTCTGTACATAAAATCTTATGCTGGAGAAAATGCTGCTCATTTTCTTTGCAGGTATACTTGGTACTTGGCAGCAAAGCCACCTATTAGCAAAACAAGATTAATTTTTCCTGGGAAAAATACACTGAAAATATAAATGGAGCCTAAAAGATCAATTATTCTCTTGGGTTTTTTGGCACCTACCCTTAGTACAGACTCATTTGCAATAACAGAAGCACATACCAGTTGAACAAATAACATAGGAGTCCAAAAACACCAAACAAAAAAGCAGCGGAGAAAGAATTCAACATGGTGGATCCTCATGCTCTTATCATCACTGGAGAGTTGCGAATAATGCCGACTTCAGAAACACTCTTCATTCCATCTCTACCTCAAAAATTTACTCAGCCTCTACAAAGCAAATATTAAATCCCCAAAAGTTAAGGCAATGTCAAAGCTGGTTTCCTGCACAGTCCCTTCTCCACTTCCCTGTACAGACCAGGTAGCTATGCCAATAATCTGCTTCCAAAACATCCTCTTTCCTTACTCTGATACACTGAATATTCCCACAGACTGTGGCATCATCATGCCTGATGTCCAGCAGGGAAGGAGTAAGCAGGGTAGAATGAGAGGATGGGACCCCTCACATCACATTTGCCCCAAGAGGAATGTTCATAGACCTACAGTCTTTACCACACCCTGAATATTTATGAGTTTGTTTCAGTATGTTGTGTTTGAGGTTTACGCAGAGCCATCTGCTCCTTATGTGCCCAGCACACACAACTACTTCCCAAAGGTCACCATCTGCTAATACACTGGTTTTCACAGACTGGCAAGAAATCCTCTCCCACAGTACAGGTCCTAGAGGCGCATCTTGGCAAAGATGCCTTTGTTTGGATCTGCTTCTTCCACAGAGCACCTACATTTGTTGATTTTGCCTTATCTTGCTTCTTAAAAACCTAATGGCAAGACAGAAAAAAAATTTACTCTGTAAATTAGGGGTTTTATGAACATGACTAAAATATGGTTACAGGTAAATCAAACATAAAGAATAATGTGTGTGCCCCTCAGTACAAGAAGGACACTGAGATGCTGGAGCATGTCCAGAGAAGGGCAACAAGGCTGGTGAAGGGTCTAGAGAACAAGTCTTATGAGGAGCGGCTGAGGGAACTGTGATTGTTCAGTCTGGAAAAGAGAAGGCTGAGGGGAGACCTTATTGCTCTCTACAGCTACCTGAAAGGAGGTTGCAGTAAGGTGGGTGTTGGTTTCTTCTCCCAAGTAAGTAGTGATAGGACAAGAGGAAATGGGCTCAAGTTGCATTAGGGGAGGTTTAGATTGGAAATTAGGAAAAATTTCTTCACGGAAAGAGTGGTCAAGCATTGGAACAGGCTGCCCAGAGAGGTGGGGGAGTCCCCATCCCTGGAGGTGTTCAAAAAACGTGTAGACGTGGCACGCTGAAACATGGTTTAGTAGGCATGGTGGTGTTGGGTTGACTGTTGGACTGATGATCTTACAGCTCCTTTCCAACCTTAATGACTCCTAGTTTTACTTTCATTAAAAAACAATCCAGCCACCAAGCCAGGAACATGAAACTAATTATCACTCTACCCTTAACTGTTTTAGTGGCAGACTTGGTAGTGTTATGTTAATGATTGGAGTGGATGATCTTAAAGGTCTTTTCCAACCTAAACGATTCTATGATTCTAACAATTCCAGATTAAACTCAGTAAGACTTCCTTTTAGTTGACTAATCCCTCTTATGAAGGATCCCTAACATTATCCTATCTCCCAAAGCTAGCTATCAGTCTTCACAGCATTGCCTGTCTTCTAACACTGCCCATAGCTCTAAATCCTGTTCATCTACTGCTCATGTTAGAGGTACATTTAAGTCCCATCGAAGAACCAACAACAGTCAGTGCCCAATCTGGCCAAGCATTGCTTCTCCTTACGGCAGTAAAACATGGTCCTCCCACTGTCATTCAATTCAAACTATTGTCCACAGTAAATCTAAACAGCCATCTGGAACACACAAACTGGGAATGGCCCACAGGGCAAACTAAACAGTCCTCAAGATTTTTGTATGAACTGGAAGCTATAGGTTGGGCATTCCTTAGGGAAGTCAAGGAGCTATGGACTTCTAAAAGGCTACTGATGAATGAGTTTTGCTGGAACAAGAGACTGCAGGGTTAAAGATTTCATTCCCTTAATTTTACTGTTCTTAGTCAGCTAAAGAAATCTGTGTTAAAAGAAAAAAAAAATTGTAGGGAGTAAAATAAAACAAAACAAAAATCCCCTGAGACTGCATTTTGCAATTTTTTCAAACAGTCTTTAGAATACACACAGTCATATTTTAGAAATTTTTCCTTTTAGTATAGTAAAAAAGCCATTTTCACAACTCTATGGCTCTGAAGCATTCATCGTAGTAGCTGAAACTTTCCCAGAGAAGAAAGTTTCTTATTCAAAGATGTTTTAAATTGGAAAAGGCCAGCACTCCAACACTACAAAAAACATTTGCAACTATATGGAGTAAAAAGGTTCAAGTGCCATCATTAACATTAAATATAATGTCTTTCTATACACATCATTCAAACATTGGGCAAGTCTGGCTGTGCTACCCTGTAGAGTATGCCTGAGCAAGTCTCCGACCATCTGCAAATCTCTGCATTGTAATTCCCTGAGGACCTTCGCAGTTTTGCCAGGGAACTACTTCTAACAAAGAAAAATCTTGGAATCCATGTCAGAACAGTTAAAACGTTGGATGGGTGCAAATTAAAATGTATAAATAGTAACTCTGGAGATAATGTCTCTATAATGTGGTCTCTTTATACTGAGGTTGGTGAGAGTGGCTCACAGAAAAAGCACAGGCAAAAGCGTTCCAGACCCCAGGATCTGCAGGGACAGGAAATTGGAGGCAGTGAGAGATCAACAATTTCAGAATGAGAAAAAGATGGAGTCCTCTGTTTGGATGCATCACAACAGCATGTGAACAGTAGCTGGGATCCAAGTAAAATTACAAGTGAAGAGAGGGCAATCTGAGACTGTTTCAGCAGGCTCATATCCAAACAAGTCGCCTAGGCTCCACTCCATCAAAAGTTATTTCCATTGAAACAACTTAGGTGCTTCTGCCCAAGAAATTATTTTTATGCCTCTAAGTATGCTGCTTAAGTGCCTTGCACCTTGTTTTGCTATTGGGCAAAGTGGAAGTCAGTCATGTCCTTTTCTATCACAATACAGCACTAATGTTCTCCAAAGTCTGCACACACAGAGAAGGCTACATAAAGAACAAGCCAGTGGCAGATCAAGCTGGTTTTCCCCCACTTCCACCAGCAATTACCATCCATTCAATTTGTGAAACAAACTTTACATCAACATTTTAGAAGCAGTAAACAAATTCTGTGCAGAACTGCAGCTGAGGAGAGATGAGGTTGCAACTTTGTGTCAGAGAAACACTGTCAGATCTTCTGTCCACTCCCTATCACCTGGTATATTCTGTGTCTGAACTAGTCCAAGCAACAGAAGTCTGAGGAGGTGAAGGATTTCTTATTCCACCACAACAGAAACAGATCTGCCTTTACCATATCTCCTCTCCAGGCAGAAAATGAAAGATTGATACATATAATCTAAATGCAACCTGATAAATTACTACAAATTTGAATAATACCCTCAAAAATGAAACTAGTGACAGCAAACTCCTCCAAACAGAAAGATAATTATCAGACATGAAGGAAGCAAGGGGAAAAAAAAAATTTAAATGCCTTATGTATAGATTTGCTAAATCCTCGAATATGGTTTTAACTCCAGGGTCTGAACTAAACATACAGTCACTGTCTTGCTGTTCTCTCCACCAGAAAGGAGAACAGTCAGGCAACCACCAGGAAAATTATGAACACGTGAGCTGTGTACTCTGAAGGAAGTACACAGTAATCACAAGCACATGTGAACTTGCTCTGCCTGCTCTCCAAGGTGGACAGAAAATGCATAACTGCTGGTTGGCTAGGGCATCAAGACTGAGCTAGTAAGTCCTGCTGAGAGGCAGGATATGTTAGCTTGGGCTCAGCGCCATGCAAACCATGGTCATGCAGCCTTTAACTGGCAGAGCTCAGAGGCATCTGCCCATTGGGTACCAGAAAGATATAACCCAAAATTGCACATCCACAGAAAAGACAGGCAGGCACAAAAACAGTTCTGGGGGAAAAAATCAAACCCAAACACTCCCCCTCCTGCAAAAACCCACCAGATAAAAACCCCAAAAACCTACCTAATACATCTTCCAAATAACAAGGACCATTTTGGTCTGAAGAGTGTAGAAAATTTCACACTGTCCTGGTTTCAGCTGGGATAGAGTTAATTTTCTTCCTAGTAGCTGGCATAGTGCTGTGTTTTGGACTTAGTATGAGAATAACGCTGATAACACACTGATGTTTTAGTTGTTGCTAAGTACTGCTTATGCTAGTCAAGGACCTTTCAGCTTCCCGTGCTCTGCCAGGTGCACAAGAAGCTGGGAGAAGACACAGACAAGACAGCTGATCCAAAATGCCCAAAGGGCTATTCCATACCATATGACATCATGCTCAGTATATAAACTGGGGGGGGGTTGGCCGGGGGGCAGCAATCACTGCTTGGGAACTGTCTGGGTATCGGTCAGTGGGTGGTGAGCAATTGCATTGTGCATCACTTGCTTTGTATATTATTATTATTACCATCATTATTGTATTGTTATTATTATCATTACTATTTTACTTTATTTCAATTATTAAACTGTTTTTATCTCAACCCAGGAATGTTTCTCACTCTTACTCTTCCAATTCTCTCCCCCATCCCATCACGGTAGGGGTAGCGAGCGAGCGGCTGCGTGGTGCTTAGTTGCTGGCTGGGGCTAAACCACAACACACACAAAGAATCAAGCCAAAAACGGAACTAAAAAATACAGCATGGGATGTAAAGAAGATTGACCCCAGAAGGGATGTAAAGAAAACTGACCTCAGAAAACTGTAATACAGACCAAGGGTGCAAGTTGTAGTCATATATTACAAAAGGTAACCAAAACAAACACTAACAGGCAGCAGAAGCCAGTACATGACATGCGGGGGGCAGGAATAACAACTGCCAAAAAATCAGGGAACATTCGCTGCTGTAGCAGAAGAGACTGAAATCAGTCCAACTGAGAGCAACCAGAATGCAGCCCAGAACAAAGTGCAGAGGAAAAGATCTGAAAAATCTAGTCCTGAGCAACACAGACATGCGGCCATGCAGGTGTTACAGAAAATAACGGGACACTGCAATTATACCCTCTGGCCTCTGCTAACAGCTTAGCAAACTTGAGGTGTCTTATGTCTGTCACTCAGATGCCATGTAGCTGGCACCTTATATATCACTCACATTAGTAACTATCTTCATGCCTCGTTATCCTACAGCTCCTCTTGTCTACTTCTTTGGTAGGGACATGCCATCTCTTATTCCACGGAGTTAATGGATCATCCGCCTTTAGGTGCTCTTAGGGAAGCTCCTTACACCTCTTTATTCTGCCATTTATTGGTTATTTCTTGGAAACTGATACATCAAGTGGAAGCCTGCAGTGCAATCCTGGTTGCAAAAGCTATGCCCATTGTACACACCCTGTGCCCCCTTTGCCATATTAGTTACGGACATCCCATGCAGTCAGTTCCTCTGTCTCTGTATAACGAAGGGCAGGGGAGAGGGACTACATCTCTTTTCTATTTAACTGTAAGCAGATTCTGAAATCCTTAAAATTTTTCTGCAAGTTATCTTTCTGCCACTCAGTAATGAAGATAAAACCCAAGCTATTGAAGGCACCATGAAGGTATCCTCATGTTTTAGGAAGAACTTCCTTTCTAAAAGTTGGAACTAAAAAGTGAAAAAAATATGAAAGTCCATAAAATCAACTTCCAGTTAATGCCTACAGCTTGCCACCCACAGATTAGTTTTAGTTAAACTCTAGCTAGAACATGACAGTAAACCCCATTTTTTTGAGATTGTAAATTCTCTTTTTTGTTCTTCATTTTAAAGCAGGAAGGAAAGGTGAATGGAAAATGATACATTTAAGAAAGGCAGTTTCATACCAGAAAATACATAGCAGACAGTTCAGCCTTGTATGCTTAAGCTTTCATTTATTTTCAGCTCTTAATGTCAGATATTCTTAATTTCAGCTGCAGAGGGGAAAAACACAGAAAATACTCTTTTGTCCCAACTAATATTCCAAAAACCATCAAAAGACAGGCATTTGTGAAGAGAACTGAATCACTGCAAATGTTAATCTTTGGAGTAGCCTGTTAGCTGAATCACTTACAGGGAATAATTTCATATAGAATTTGGTATCTAGGCAGCCTCCTATAAATGCAAATCTAGTATTTACATCATCAGCCTCTCAAATATCATGATAACAACAAGCAGAGTGAAATTGTTAGAAACACAGGGAAGTCATACAATTCCAAAATTACAGACACATGAACTGAGATCAGAAGATGCCAAAGGCCACCAGTAAAATCAGTGTTGCAACCTGGATCTTACTGTCTTTTCTTCATCCACTCTGATGCTTGAATCATCTGAGTATACGGTTTCCAATACCTCCAAATTGTTTGCCTCTACACCTAGAAAATGCTTACACAGGTAGTCTGCCTAATTCGCAAAGAGGATACAGGCTCATGACCGCTGAGTCCCTGGCTCAAGCCCACACCACCCCACACTACCACATCGGACATCAGACCCCAGCCCTGCCACAACACACAGGGAAAGAGACATAGGTTGTCCTAGACTCCTGAAGCTACAAGATCCAAGGAATACATATAAAAAAACCTTAGCCACATGCTCAAGGGAAAGTACTACAGCAAGAACATGAAAACTTGGGGATAGTTTTGCAGTGTTGACAGTAACAGGCAAATTAAGTCATTCCATTCGTCAGTTATCTAAGTAAAATGGGCAGTAAAAATATGCCCAGTCTTCTCATCCCTCCCCCATCAAAAACATTTGCTGCTCAGACTCTCACTTTAACATCCTTAAACTAAGATGAGATAATGAAATCATCCTCCAAGCCCAGCCTTCAATTTTAGGATCTTCTCTGGAAGCCTCAACTAAAGCTTGTTACAGTTAATAGGAAAATTCTGAGTAATTTCAGTTTATCCCTGAATACAGCCATTAATCCAGTGAACTCCTCAGATAGGCTAACTGACCAGGAACAGTGGGCTCACTGGACAAAAAGCAGATGTCTCTAATACAGACACCTACACACAACCTCATCAACCAACCCACTTTTAGCGAGGGGAGAAAAAAGAGGCATTTTCAAGGAAGAACTCAGCTCATTCTGAAGAAGATATTTAAAACATCTTAAAAATACCTGTATTTAAAACATCTTAAAAATACTGTAAGATGTAAAAATACATCTTAAAAACACTTAAAATACCTCTAGATATCTTAAAAAAACATCTAAAGCCAGGTGAAGTGAACTGAGCCCCAACACTCCCCATCATGTTGTCTATACACCTCCTGTCATGCTGTATTTTTGTGAGATGTTTCAAAGTAAATTCGTGACCAGTTTCCTAAATCTCCAGAATTCTAGAGTGACACACGGATGCTGGGACTGAGTTTGGTGTGGGATCAGTTTTCAGATGCAGAAACTATCAGCTGCATACAGCACAGTGTTTTTTTAAATTGGTAGCTGAATCACCAGATTTTTTCAAACTGTGCCTGTAGAGCAATATGTAAAACCAAACTAAAAGAGTGGTTATTTATGATGTGCAAAGGAACGAGAAGGGCAAGGTACCCTTTAAATATATCCATTATTCATTCCTACTGAATACACATGACTTCTTCTTCAAACAGCGAGGGCTATGTTGTGAGAGATGCCCTTCTAATAAAAACAAGGCAGGAATGTTAGTACCAGAAGGTTCCCTGCAGGCTAAAAAGTGACAGTTGGCTGCGCTAGGATCAGAGCAAAAAGTGGGGTGTAGCAGCAGGGCCTGTTTACACACAGAAAAAAAGTGGAAAGAAAGGAAGGGTCCACAAATTAGAGAAGTTATTCCAGAAATGAACTGAAAACTTTAAAAAAAAAAAACAAAAAAAAAGAAAAAAAAAAAAACACCCAACTGTTTCATAAAAGGAAGACCAGGCATCCTGAAGGAGCAGATAGGGGCTGTACGTTGCATTTCTTATCAGAGATGTTAGCTAATAACAATGAGCAGGAGGGGAGGGAGGGAAGAGAAAGAAGAGAACAGTTACAAATCACCCCAGTTGTAAAAACCGCTCCCTTTGTTAAATGGCAGCTAGTGGAGAGAAGGTGGGAATTTAAAGAAGGATCTTTGTTATTTAAATGCTACCCTGTGCTGCTTTTTCAAAACTTCCTTAGAAATGTATAATAAAACCAACTATTTTTTAGTTCCAAGCACTAAAGGCCACAGGCTTGGGGTTTGGGTTTGGTTTTTTTTTTTTTTTTTCTTTACTGACCGGGAAAAACTAGGAGAGAGGTCATTGCCTCTTATAAAAGACAGGAATGACATTCCTAAATCTGTATACATCCTACCTTCTGATCACTTTTAGGTTTTGAAAACATTTACACAGATGAGCTTTATCGTTACTGTAAAGCCGCCTCCTTGTGAAACAAAGTAGACTGATGAAAATAACTTTGTCATAACTATCAATGCTGTTTCTTTTTCTTTCTCACCTCTAATAAGTAGAAACTTATCCCTCCCAAAACAACCTAATCTTTTTATTTTAGGGGAGGGAGAGTAGTGGCAGTGATAGTCTGACAGTAATGATACAGACTGTATCTGTCATTTGTATGCAAGGAAATTGGAGGACTGACACACAATGTTAAAAAAAAACCCTGAAAGATGCTAATTTTCTTAGATATGAAATGGTTTGTATATTCTTTAGAGATTTGTTTATCTGGAAGGGAGAACGCTCAGCACACATTCAGCCAGTATGCTATCCCCTTTTTAATACCTCAGGAAACTTCATACCCTACAGATAAGATGCAACAGGGATTTTGGTCTGCCCTGTTCAATTCATCTGTGCAGGGAGGTATATTCCACAGAAAGCAAATACAGCTTCTGTGAGTAATACAGCCAGCCTGCACAAATCAAATAGGCTGAAAAAAAGACCTATTTAAATGCACTGAAATGTTCATTAATTGCAGAGAATTTTGTCCACAGTCCACAGGACTCTCATGCGCTGGCATAAGAGGAAAAGGCACAACTTCTGGCAATTGCACAATGTGCTTTCCAACATACTTATTTGAATTAGATACAAACTTCCCAGATTCCAAACAATGATCAGCCTTTTCCTTGATAATTTTTAATATTTTCTGCTGCAGGGAAATGCAGTTACTCACAGCAGTAAGTTTGATCCTCAGCTCTACTGCCAACTGCAGTGCACATTCACATATTTTGAGAAATGGTAAATATTGCAAAATTAGTTCTAACATAATACAGAAAAGAAGTCTGAAGACAAACACTGTCCCTTCCCAACAGAAAAGCCCCAAAAAGTAACACCCTTGTCACTCCATGCAACTGCCTCTGTAAAGCACATTTGAATTATTATGCCTTGCTGCTTAAACAGGCCAAATAGGAGTACCTCTGGGCAGGCACTTAATGGGCAGTATTTCCACCAAGACATTGTTTTTATGTTATTTTCCTATCACAAAGTTTAATCGCATATTATAAGTCCTGCCTGCTGGAAAGATATGACAGAGTATTCTCCATTTCCCAAAGGATGGGAAGTTTTGAAGGGAGGCCATTCTGCTGTCTTTTCCCCGAAAGATCTCCCGCTGCTGAACTGGTCTGCGTGCGCTGTAATGGGACTGTGTCCAACGTACTGTAACCAGCAGGAGCACAGACCTCCAGAAACCCAGCTTCACCGAGGGTCGCTGTTTGAAGGGGACTGTTCTGCATGATGGCTTGCAGCCGTCTAGGGAGACCACGTTAGCAGCGAGGCAAACACTGGAAGAGCAACAGTGAAGCTCAGAACCTGGCAAATGAACGATGACTGCTGCTTCTGACCCTTTCAGAACATGCTGGAAACAGGTACGTAGTGCAAGAGGGTGATGAGCAAAGGAATAAAGGCACCATATGCCCAGCATGAGACAGAGGGCTCCAAGAAGAAAGTTCAATGCTACCACAACCACTGTCAGACCACAGCACAGGAAAGGAATTGTAAGAAATTAGTATGTATATCATAACGCACAGCGTTACAGACAGCTGTCTGTTACAGTGCTGAATACCAAACTTACTATTTCTTTTATTTCCTCATCTGTTTACACCATTCTCCTGGCTCTCACAGATAAGAGTATAAGCTCTTTTCAGGCAGATACTGGGGGTTTTGTGTCGAATTTGTACAGCTCCTAGCACAGCATGCTAGGACTAGAGCCACTAGATACTGCAGTAATCTGGGTATTTGCTGAGAGCTGACATAGCGGCAGCCGTTCTCTCTGCCAGAATTCAACCAGGCTGCTCAGACGGACACCTACACTCACTGAACCACAGCACCCAGAGGTTCACATCAGTGTCACTCAAGGTATTTGGGGGTCTCCAAAACAGCAGGGTCTAGGAAATTGGCTACAAAGGCAGAGGAAGGAAGGAGAGGAGGCAGAGAAGGACTGGCAGTGGCTAAGCGAGGAGTTACACTCCATTCCCTGACCCAGACCTGTGTCAATATGGTGTGTTAACGCTGCTTGTCTCAAAGATGTATCAATACTGACACAGGCACTGCCTATACCAGACTTCTGAAATGTGTGAGAAGCACACATTCGAACAGCTCGTCTGTCACCATGCACATGGTGCAGCTCACATCAAGCATACGGCACTGGCATGGGGAGAAGAGCGTAGATGCAGTTTGTACTGGAGAAAAAATATTTTTGGTTAGCTTAGTCTAACTCCTGCTACTCAGAGCAAACTGTACACTGTGCATGCACTATTGTATCATCAGTCTATGATTATGTCAGTCCCAACTCACACTGTGACACCCCTGACAACAGCTTTAGTTCAGATCTGGCCCTCAAATCAACAAGGCATCAGATGGCAAGCCGCAGGCTGCTGCATCCAAAACACCCTGTTCTTCAAGGTGGTTTCTTACTTGTTTGCTGTGCACTAGTGATAGCCCAAGGGGTGGGGAGAAGCTCCTGGAGGACTCCCAGTAGGTTCACCCTGTTAGACTCTGCTTGCAATGAGAGCCCCTCGTCCCACCCCAGCAGCGCTGGGTGCTTCAGAGCGTGGTGGAGCAAGCAGTGGTCAGGGTCAGGCCTTCGCCTGCAGCCTCAGAGGCAGCTTGGTGGAGCAAGGTCTGCAAACCTGAGAGCCGGCAGCGCAGGGAAACGGGAGGGGGACAACGGAAAGAGAGAGCGAAATGGAGTTACCTGAGAGAGAACAGCAGCAGCAAAGAGAATTGCAAGGATTAACTTACAGGGTTTGGGATATTTGTCCGGCCACACACAAACGTTCCTGGGATCCTCTAAAAATCATAGAATCATAGAATCGTTTAGGTTGGAAAAGACCTTTAAGATCATCCAGGCCAACCATTAACCTACACTACCAAGTCTACTCTAAGCCAATCAAGGGTAGACTAGACTAAACCATGTCCCCAAGTGCCACATCCCCGTTTTTTGAACGCTTCCAGGGATGGGATTACTGGACCTGTCTCAGTAATTTTCTAAAGAAAAGTGGAGGGGAAAATATATTTGGCATTGCTAGAATACCAGGTGGCTTCACTGTTTGGCAACCATCTGGTCTCAGTTTTCTCTTTGTTAATAGCACCAGCATCAAATGAGACAGAAATAGGAAATGTTAGCTATTAAAATATACACAATTAGACAAATAAGAGCTACTGTAATGCAAAGGGAATCCAGCAAATGGACAGCAGTGTTACAGCATGGCAACTCATTAAAAAAAAATAATTTTAAAGGCAAGGCCATCCTGAATTATAACTAAGTAGCCGTTAATTTAATGCTTGTAATATTACGCATGAATTATGATACTTTTGCTAATGGTTTATCACTGTCCTCCCCTCCAGCTCTTCCACACACGGCATAGTAAAAGTGCTGCAGAAACAGCCACAAATGTTCAGATTCCAAACAAGGCAACTCAAGACAGAAGAGAAAATATAGAGGAAGGAGGGAAACGGTGGCAGAGCTGGAGCTGTAGGTGAGTACAAAGGACCAAGCCAAAGACCCACATTTATTGATCTGTCATTTAAAATTAAATTTTAAAAAATTTGAATTTCACATGGAATTTTTTTTTTCAAAGATAGTGGTAACTGCACAAAGCACTTAAGACTTCGCTAAAGTCTCATTCGTTCAAGATGGTTATTACTGTCCTAAACAACGATCAGCTATTACTTTAAAATATGAAGCGTATGCAAGGCTAATTTTTCAGATGGGGGAGGGCAAAGACAATCTGCAGGTTCGTTTGCCTCCATGAAAACCTCTTGTTTGCACATATGCAGTGGGCAATTACATGACATGCTGCTTTTGCACATTTTTTATCTGCACCCACAACATATCTAATTACAATTTTGCAGGCAGAGTTTAAGGACTTCAGCGCAAAGTGTGTGCTTTTTATTTTAGAGATGAAATAAACCACCAAGTAGAAACAGAAAAACCAACCTTAGCAAGCAAATCTAAATTGAAAATTGAAGCAGAGAAGCAGTTCAGCAACCAGAGACCCCTATGGCCTCTGCCACTTGACTTCATGGTCTTATTCCAGTTGTCAGTGAAAACAATAGTTGAAAACATGGCAAGAAGATTGAATATTCTAAAAAAAAGCAGCTATGTCCCATAAATGCCAACATGTATAATGTAATCATTGCCATAAAAGAATAGCATCCATTTATCATGGTGTATGTGTGGAAACTTGTCATCACAATCATTTTGTGCACTAAGGAGATTAAACACGGCTCTGCTGTGAGATAAGTCTTGACTGGTAACTTGATTTTTTTTTTTTTTTTTATGTCTTTTGATTAACTTCTTCTTTTCACCAGCACTGTATTGGGAAAATGTGCTTTGCCCATTTCCACCTGCCAGCTAAATTTCTGACAAATGCTCCATCCTCTGAAATTATTAATTACTGGTAAATGCCAACTGAGGCTATCACTAGTTAAGCTAATAAGAGGAGTCCTGCTGAACAGAGGTCGAAGGACACACCAGGCACAGAGTAAGAAGGAACCCCTGATAAACATCAGGAACCCTGAAAACACAGCAGCACTGCCACAGGGCTGCATCCCCGTGGCATCCAAGGGGAATCCAGTTCAAACCTGGTTATCAAGGGCTCTGCACTGCCATCTTTTACCAAAGGCACAATGCAGTGTTAATTGGAGCACCATAGCCTCAATATCCTATCTACTCTATTGATACAATGACAAAAATAACTACACTGTGGAAACACTTGTTAACAGGAGACCAATGACCCTGTGTCTTCTCAGCCACCCATCATTTTGCTGAGTCAAGAATTTAAAATTTAAAGCACAGAAAATACAGGACTAAGTGATGATGTAGAGAGCTCTTCAGAGAAAGAAATGACCTGAGAAAGCATTCTTGGTATAATCCTACACTTCAAACTAATCTATTAAATCACATCTCCATTTCTATTACCCTTTAGTAGTCAATATAAAAGATTTTCCAGTTTTATGAGGAAAAAGTAGACATATATTTGTGCTGCCATGACTGTTAGCAAATACTTGAGGACTTAGAATTAAAGGCCATATCTAAACTGCATTTTGGCAAGGATTTATAGAGAGTCATTTTGGTAACATGGAAATGATCAATACATATCAAAGGTAGATTATTTTACTAAAACTCCCTATCATGCACACTTAATCTCCTAGAATTTCTTGCTGCTTCTCTCTTTGATGTGATGACTATTAAAAGACTATGTACAAAATTCAAGTCTTTGCATTGTGTTTTCAAACTGGGGGCATGTCATTCTCTCAGAGCTATTCAAGCCTGCCATTATTTTAAATGCTGAGAGTAGTACGTAAAGAAATCAGGCAGGCTGAGTTGTAGGAAGAAAAATGTTTGAGTTATTGCAAACATATTTGTTACCAAGATGCAGAGTGTTACTACTATGTTTTGGCTTAGGAAAGCCGTACTCAACTAGCTGAAATTGTTGCTTTTTTAAGTGTCAGTAGGTATTTATATCACAGTTCATCACAATCATCTACAACAGTCTCTGTCTTTTTAAGAGTAAAATGTATTAATTTAATTTTTCTTAGATTGATCTATAAATCAACATGAAGCTTGCAATTTTGACTAGGAAGTAAGGAAATCAGTTAGCAAATATGGTAACTGTTCATGATTTCTGTTATTAAGTGTAATATATAGTAGTGACTGTCCACATAAACCATTGCAGATGTCACAAACCAGGCTGAGTAACCAGCCTGGTAACACAACAGTTTTCTGTAACATTTCCCACATTTAAACCTTGAATTTAGAAACAAACAATTTCAAGAAAACTATACCAGCTGGTGGAAGGAAAACACAAACAGATCATGTTCTGTTTTTATTTGAAATGGGTAGGTGGTGATCAAGCATCTTGTACTTTTGAGTTCTCCAAGTCCTTGCCTACTAATTAAATTCAGACACTGACCAGTGACACATTTCAGTTTGACCTCAGCCACCTAATGTTCTGGAAAGAATGTACAGGGAAAAAGGTCAAACAAATTCCAACTTACTTTTAACTACGGCCCGAAATCCTCTGTGAACTCCATACCACATCTTGCTTCTTTAAACGTCAAAAAAAGCTTCAGCAGAGCCCAGAGAAACACCATCTTTCCCATGAACCTTTTTATGATTCCTTCAGCTTACACTAAAGCAATTCCGTGACTCCAGTAATTACATACATATCTCACAACCAAAAAAGAGTCAGTAAGCAAAACAGGACACTATTCTTTCTCCTCAAGAAAAATGCAAAAAATACCCAAGCACAGAATATATTATCTACTCCAAAGTGATATACAGCCCTTAAAGTTAGCAGTGATTTTATTCATAGTTCCATAACTAAATCCACATAAATCTGGACTTTAGGTCAACCCATTCTTTTTACCATAGCGCAATGGAAGTGCCAGGTGCAATTCTAGCTGATTCAGCTGGAATTTCTGCCAGGAATTCAAGGGAGTGTACACGGCTACAGATGCTCGACCACATTTTGAATGGATGCAGTGTATGCTTTTCACGTGCTTAAGTTGCTCTGCCAGCCACTGCAACGGAGACAGTGCCACAATCCCAAACTCACGCTTCCTGCTTCAAAGCAAATACTGCCAGATGTGCTATCTCCATCCATACTGGGATGCACAGGGACTCTAGATGAGGTTGAGAAAGTCTTCTCGGGCCCCTGCTGAGCCATCACTCACATTAGCAGCTGACCCTCGGTGTGGAGAAAGCAGCAGGCAGGAGCAGAGTTTGCTCCTGGATACCTTTTTGCAACACATTCTGAAATACCATCTATTTCTTCTTTTTTCTTTGCTGAAAACAATATAGACACGGTGTAAAACCCCCACTTAAGAATCACAACATCTCTTGTACTTAACTTACCTATTTGTAGGTACAGGTTAGAAATGCACATATAATGCTCGGTCTTCCCTTATCACGCAGCAGAGAGCACTGATTATAGCATTAACTAATTACAACTATAAAAGATATTCACCACCCAAAACCCAATGTTCTAACACTGCAAAGGGTTCAAAACCCTCCATAATAAGCCAGAAACACTACTGACCATTTTTAATACAAATTACACCACAGACGCTTGAGAAACTGAGTGAATGATGCAAGGTGGATTTACCTCCATTGTAGCTATTTCTCCAGCCCTTATCACTTTAGGGTGCAAGTATCACACAATAGTTAGCAAGAACACAGAACATGTTCTAAAAAGGTCTGTTTGCCACAATCCTTCAAAGCCCATTTTCAAGAGTCTAAATGTTTAAAGTTTTTTCTTCTTAACCTCTTGTTTCTCCCGTGCTCTCCTGCTTTTTCTTCTCTTTTTCATCTCCCTTCCCCCCCTAGCCCATCAGCGGAGATGGAGCCTTTTTCTTTACGCTCATAATCAATCCTTCCCGAGCCGGATTCCACTGCATCATGACATAGCAATCAATTACTTTCCACAAGCAAGGCTTTCCAGAGAAAAAAGTCCAACATAAAGCTTTCCTTATTTGTTTTACAAAAGCAAACATGAACTTTCAAACAAAATTTTGGGGTTTAGAGTTTGACAGTTGAGTATGTCATTTGAGTACATGCAAAATTCTTTTTAGAAGAGATCAGAGAAAAAGTTAAGAAACAGAAAAGTGTGACTGATACAAGGAAAATGTGAAAAATGAAGGACATATTATTAATAGAAGACTGCAGAAACAAAAGGAAACTGAAAAAAATGAACAGAGTGGCAAGACAAAAAATTTTAATAGGAAATAAATACCAGATGGACTACATTCAGGACCTTCACAGCATCGGCCTCATGTACGAGTACCTTCCTTCTTGTCTAACTCACAACTCAGGCTTTTATTTGGTGATTCAACACGATTTCCCCCCTCCCTCCCAGACTGTAGAAGAAAGTGGGATAATAATAGGGGCAATACTAAGACGGTAAATGTTCTACAGAACAAAGTAAGATCCAAGACCCATGGATTCACCAATTCTTATGAAAATAGAAGTGCTAATAGGTAGTCTCCTGGCAAACACTACTATCCATATACTGCCTGACACCAGCAGACTAAATCTGAAGTCACAAATGAGTGTGTTTATAAGACTGAACTAGAAGACAGCATTACTGGTTTCTCTTTTCTTCCTACATGTCAGCAAAAAGCCATCAATGTGTTATTTCATAACTGCAAGACATTTTCTCACACATTTATTTTGTTATATCCTGAAACACAGGAGGTCAGTACTGCACTATCTTAAGAGTTTTCTAACATCGGCTGCCATAGACTTGAAAGTAAGTTTTCTTATTTTCAAACATATGGTCTGATATATTTCCCAAGAGGGAAGAAGGCAACAGTTAATGCTCTTCCTTGTTCTTTATTTCTGTTTTATGACTAAAACCATTTTTTTTAAAAACAAGTTGCTTTAATCTGGGGGATTTTTTTTCTTTTCTTCCTTTTGGAACCGCTGCATCTGTGAGCCTTAAAGTTTTTAAGGGTCCCTGTACAATTATTGTGCTGCATCCACATAATTCAGATGCTTTAATCCATTCTTCTTTTGATGAAGGACAGAATCTGATCTATTGTCCTGCCTCAGTTTATATTTTAAAATGACAAGACAAATGTTTACAGCATATGTTGTTTATGCAAACACATGACTGTCAGCTAATCATTTTGCCACAATTTTTGCTTTTAGTTTCTCCTACTAAACCACGTAAAGACACGTTTTTACGTACGTGCTACAATAAACGTTCAACATATTTCGAAGGAAAAGATCAACACTAGGGAATTTTTTCACATGACACTCTCAATGAACTCCAGTGAACTCCTCCTCCTACTCCTGACAGGGTTTGTCTGATGGTTTTTGTTGCATTCACAAAATGTGCCCCTTGAACAGTGCTATCAGGAACTGCAATACAAAAATCAATATATATCTATCAATATCAGGAATACATTTTTATTGCCTGATTTTATTGCCTCTCGCAAAAATTCAAAATTAAACCTTTTTAAAGCATAATTTGAGCAACCTCCCCTCAAACTAAAAATAAACAGCTCCAAAAATTTTACATAAACTGTAACAGAAAAATATACACCTACAACATAAGTCCTAGAAGAGCTTGTATCCTATTTAGGCTTTAAAATTACACTGTCTCACTACTGTTTAAACACCAATATCTTTCAACCCAAAATGGCCCTGTCCCTGAGGAATATCTGCTAAATTCAAGAAATGCTTGGCTAAAAGCAACTAAACAGTATCACAAACAGCACTTTCATTGTTAGATAGTGCTTATCAGCTATTTTTAACACACTAGAAGAATAATAAGACAATTGTCCTCATTTTAGAGATCACAGAACTAATACATGAGGAGAAACTAAGCACCCCAGTTACCAGAGCAGTGAGGAGCTGACCCTAAAAGGTCTTGACACATATTAAGTGCACTGTTTACTGAATTACATTTCCTCTTCAGTTGTGGGAATGTAATTTGTTTCAAAATCCTCTGGAATCTATGTAACGGTATCTTATGTATTTATTACATTTAAGCTGTGTTCAGAAAATAATTAATTAAAAAAAAGAAATCTCCAAACCAACAGCCCTACTTTCCATGAAGAATCATGGCAAAGCAGGTTGGAAATCGTCTGGTCCAACCTTCTGTTGAAAGCATGGCCTTGGACCAGGTTATCCAGGGCTCTGTCAAGCCAAATCTTGAATTCTTCCAGCAAGGGAGATTTCACCAGTTCTCTGAGCAACCTATTCCAACAGTTAATTACTCACATGGTGAAGACGTTTTTCTTATATCCAAGACAGAATTTCTCCTGAAGCAACTATTCTCATTGCCTCTTCTACCACCATGCAACCTTGTAAAGAGAGGACCTCCACCTTGTCTGTAGCTGTCTTTTTAGTTATTGGAAGACTGTGATTACATTTCCCCTCAGCCTTCTCTTCTCCAGGCTAAGAAAACCCAGTTCCTTCAATCCTACTTCAGATGTCAAGTTCTCCAGCCCTTTAATCATCTTTGTGGCTGTACTGGGATCTGACTGGAATGGAGTTATTTTTCTTTATAGCAGCTGTTATGGTTCTGTGGTTTAGATCTGTGCCCAAAACAACACTGATAACACATTAGTATCTTAGCTGTTGCTCAACAGTGTTTGCACAGCATGATGGCCTTCTCTGTTTCTCATTCTGCACCCCCAGTGAATAGATTGGGGGTGTGCAAGAGGTTGGGAGGGGACACAGCCAGGCAGATGACCTTCTGTAACCAAAAAGATATTCCATGCCATTTAACGTCACACTCAGCAATAAATTGGAGAGGAAGGGTGTTTAGGTAGGTTAGCCATCTTTTGTTTGGGAACTGGCTGGGCTTTGTCTACCCATGGAAAGTGGTAAATTATTGCTTTGGTATCACTTGTTTTGCTTGCTTGCTTGCTTTCTTCCACCTCTCCTTTGCATATTAACCTATGCTTATCTCAACCAACAAGTTTTCTTGCTTTTACTCTTCCTTTTCTCTCCCCCCATCCCCCTGGGAATAGAGTAAGCAGGGAAAACTGAGTCTGCATGCTGCTTAGGTGCCTACTGCGGTTAACCCACAACAGTGGCCTTACACTGAACCCTCTCCAAGAAATAGTCCAATTATCTTCCAGCACTCACCAACAACCTCAGATTTTGCAGGGAATGCTTTACACCACTTCACTACTTCTGCCCAAATCAAAGGCCTTCTGCATTAGCTCTGGTATTATAAAACTATGCAAACACATGCAAGACAATCACATATAATGTCATATTAAAGCAATCCTTATTTTCTAGGCTGCTGTTGTAACAACAACAGTCTGCCATATAGCATATTAGTATATTGTGGGCCAAGTTTTCTTAATAAGCCATACTGGCAGGTCCGGAGTCAGCATAGCCCATACTGTTTGGCTGCAGCTAAATTTGCATCCCAAACTATACAGGTGGAATGCTTGCATACGGAAACTCATTTGTAATATTTCTTCCTAAGCACCTGAATGGCATTTGGATACAGCCATCAACCTTTCCAAGCACAAGTGTCCCCCTACACAGGCCATTTTAAAAAAGCTGTCTAACAGTATGTTCTCTGCAGAGCATTCCGTAACTGCTTATATACTGTCATAAGATCCATCACAGAATTTTTCATACACCATTTTCAGCTTCTATGATAGCTCAAAAGTGTGACTAAATTTAATGGATTTGTTCTAGGTGTTCAACCAAAGCAAATTTTAATTGCTAAAGAGCCAATGTTTGTTCTCAACCTTGCTTATCCTGAAGTGATATGTGGGCTTCACATTTGCCAAATCAAAGAAAAAAGTCATATTGAGTAGAATTGCCTAAATTCTTCTTCAGCTTCAATTCTTTGCTCTTCTGTCAAAAAAAAAACACATTATGAATTTGGTGTAGCTCCTTTTTACTCTACAGAGAGATGGTTGGGAAGATTGTGAGTGCAACAGCAGTGAGGGCAGAGTATTTGTTTTAAGACATCACCTATCCCAAGCACAATACCTGATTTTATGAAAAACAATTACACTGGCTTTTATGTACTAGTTATCTTAGTGCTGTTTTTTACTTCTAATTAACCAAATCCGTGGCCAACTAAATATGGAATGAGACCATTAAAACAGAGTTCTTAATCGAATAGGTTTGGATTTTTTGATTTTTGAATGACGACCTTAGGGCAGAATATGCTTTTCAAAAAGCTATTACATGACTTAGAAGACTGAGTCTCAAAAAGCAACTTAATCATCTGAGTCCCTAAGACTGATTTAAATATTTAGGTGTTCTAGTTGTAATGAAAATAAATTGGGCTTAGGCATTTGGGGGAACTGACTCTTTGGTTTGGAAGTCAAAATGTATAGGAGTGGGGATAAAAGAAAACCTTATCTTATGTTTCATTCCTCATAACTTTAAAGTTACCAAACAGCAATTTTATTCCAGTAGAAGTTCTTCCACCATCAAAAAGGACAGCTGGTAGAATACAAGCAAAGAAACACAATCTTTATTACTTTCCTACTTCCCATTTTGCTAAATTTACATCATATAAAATTAATACCTTAAGGCATTTGGATCCTGCAGCTTACAGACAGTTTCCTATAACTAGGTGTCTCAAAAGAAAAGTAAAAGGCAGCCTAAGCTGAAAAGCAGGTTATCTAAATAGATTGTCATAGTCTTGCCATTAGGTCATAGACTGCTTATTTGGCTGCTCTACATACAGTGTTCACCTTCCTATCTGTAAGCTGAAGCTCTGGAAAGTTACAGGCACCCAGGCTTTAATCAGTTTGTGTTACTGTGACTGGAGAGATTCCAGTAAAAGCAATGTAGATACCACCTTGGATGGATGGAGAGAGGCCTTGGAAAGATGCATAGCTATTAAAGAGGGTCACTGTGAAGCTAAAGTTGCCAAGGAATCATTTTGGCTTTGGAGATAAATTTAACTCATTTCGGAAGTGGAAGCTTCCCAAAGACAGGCAGAGGGTTAAAACATGGATAGGAAGAAGTGCTCCTGCTTCCGATTTACTGTTGTTATCTTCAAAAGTAATAGCAAACAATGAAAAAGATGGTGCCTGAAACTAGGGAACAGAAGTCTAATTAAGGCTGGTGCAAGGTGGTCTCAACTGTTTCTCACCAAGTCCCAGATCAGATGCAAAAACATGAGAAAAAATTACAGCTAAACATGAAAAGATTGCCATATTTGGTGTTCAGATGAGGGAGACAGGGATGGTACAGAAATCTCAAGTGTGCCAAAATAGCCTTTTGTCTCTTAATGATTAGGTTTGCAAATGACACCTAACTTTCTGGCAACAGCCAGGAGTTATTTAGCATAGGCTCACCAGGGGCTTTAGGATTTTATTGGGATCTGGACAGTGATCACGCCAAAAGCAATGGGTAGAGCTAGTATAAAGAATGTGGGCAAGAAGGCAGCCTGCTTTCTAGGGGCTACCCAACCAAGTCTAAGAGAAAACTGGGTGTCCAGGAAACTACGGGGTTACCTCTGGCACTATAAACAGGATTGGAGGGAGAGCCTTCTGAAGGAAAGATTAGGAATGGGCTTGTAATGCAGGCACATGCGGGAATTGTCAGCAAAACTACTTTCATGGAGGAAAACGTAATGGGCATTTTGAAAATACAGCAGTTAGTGATCTTTCACTTGCACTGGATTTTGAGAAGGGCTGTTTTCTCAGGCTTCTCGGCCCCTTGCAGCAGCTCAAAAGGATCAAAGCAAGACACTATGCTGGCTCCAGCAGCCATGGGGACAACTACAGCTGCTTCAAAAGAGGAGAAACTTAAGTTATATTAGAATGTAAGGAGGTCTCGAAAGGCTTCATTGAACTCCACTAAAAAACAGGGTGTTCAAGAAGGTTTATATGACTTTAGACCTCAGTAGAAAAGATATCCACTACAAGATAGTAATCTTTACACAGTTAACAAAGGGTGAACTTCAGCATAAGAAAGATTCTGTCCTTGTATGCATGTACAGGTGAGTTATTGACAGTGTAGTAATAATGTGGCATTATTGGATAAGGGTCAGCACATGTTACTCTACAGTTTGTAAAAAGTGCTCATTTTCATTTGCACTAATTCGCAGAATTCAGTAATTGGCAATAGGTTGTTCCCAACATTAGTGCAAATTAGCAAGGTTCCACTTAATTTTCTTTAATTACTGGACTGGAAAAGATGATGACGTACATTGGGAGATAATTAGCTAAGTGGGTATTAACCATTTTTTTGTGTGTGAAAATCTCCAATCATTCAACTAGACACTGACTCAGGCATTTCCTTTTGAGATAGATGTTCCCAATGAACCCCATTAGCTCCCCAAAGCTGCACAGTAACAGCTGGAAATCAGTGTAGGCAACACTCAAAGAAAAATGGGCTCAAACAGGAGCAGCTATTCCCTCCTGAATTGGACTGCCTCATACTAATTGAGAACAACTTCACTGGGCTGACAGAGCCTGTAGTTCCAACATGATAAAAATGATGTTTACAGTCCCCAGGGGTACTGAATAGAAGTCTGCCTTCATGCATAGGAAACATATTAGCAATTGCATCAGTTGGGAAAAACAGCTGCCTGACCACCCCACACACAGACCAAAAATACTGGACAGGGGCTGTTGGTTCAGAAAGAGTGAGAACAGCCGCACAGTCAAATAGAAAATATGCACAAATGACCAGCACTGGACTGAGCAGCATACGAGCAGGCAATGCTATGGTAACAGAAATCAGATTTAATTGAAAGCAAGATAAGAAAGAACTAGGGCAATAACCTCTGTTTTTCAACAGCATACATTCCTACGATAATTGAAATATACACAAAGCAAACACCCTTAAAACATAATATGCTTCAGTAATTTATTTCCAAATCAGGGTCAGGACAGTTGTTAATATCTGTTTCATTTCTGCTGCAAAGAACACATGCCTCAAAGAAGAAAAACCTGGTAAGTAAAGGAAGATAAGATTGATATAAACCAATTGTAAGTCACATGTTTCTTTCTGATCTGCTCTTTCAAATAAAATATCAAACAGGAAATACATTTTCCCAACCTTTCCTTTCCTTGTTGAAGTATCTCTCTTTTTCCTTAGACAGACAACATCTCCCCATCACTGTTGTAGCTCATTACCAAGGTAGTAACAACAGCAGCTATTCAACCATTTACATAGCAAACATGAATCAGCCTGGTAAGCACAATGAACCTCAGCCATCAGTGCAGTACAGAAACAGAGTTTGCAGATGAATAATTTACTGCTGTCATCCCAATGATTACAAAAAGGAAATGGTCTATTTATTTGTAAAGGAACATTATTGATAATGTCCAGTTTAACCCTGGGATTATATTTGCTAACTTTTGTCCCCTCGAAGTATTACTGCCATGTAAAACTACTTTTTTTTTCCCCTTCCCTTACAAAACTAGTATTTACCATTTAATAGCCAACTGGCACAACAAAGACTATTTATTTGACTTCTTTGATACTGTATTTCTGAGAGACTTGTAATTACATCAGCTGGAAAAAAGAAAAAAATCTCTGGTAAACCAAATATCCAATAATATGAAGAAGTTCCTGTCTGATATTTTGATTTTGGCCACTTAACTATGATTCCAAGCGAAGGCTTTTGCAGTCAATTTATTTACAGACCCAATGTCTGCATTGCTCAATACAGCCTCATAGACAGATATCTAAGATTTTTAAGAACTGCTGTTTAACTGTCTTTGCAATACAAACTACTCAGCTGAATATAATTCGCTTAGCTGAGGACCCATGCTATAGCAGCAGCTATACTGCATCCAGTTCCCAAGCAGCTAGAGACAACTGCACTACGTGGAGGAAGTTCCTGCTGTGACTTTACATTGTCAGTTCGTTTCAGCAAAAGAATATTTTCCTTTGATTTCGGTAAAATTCCAAGTTCTAATTCCCATCATCAGTGATGCACCCAAAGTTTTGAAGCAGAGGGAAATGAATGGAAAATTAAAACCATATTATTTTTAAATAAAATATGAGTTTCCTTCAGCATATATTAGAAACAAATCTGACTATTACTGAAACACTCCATTCTAGCCAAAAAACTTCTCTGTTTTAACTGCATCAGAGGCAAGATTTATAGATATTAAAAATAACTCACTGGACTAACATCTTTCAGGCTTACATGATTTATGGAGTCAAAGAAACATTTGCTAAGTATGAGCTAAATGATCTTATTTATTTTCTATTGTAATTATTAAAAGTGGAGAAAACTAACTTTCATTTAATATGCTTGACTGAGTCCTGCAAGTTCTATTTGCCAGACTATTATTTCTCCCATTGCTAGTGCTTTGTCTCAAAACTAAATTTTCCATAACAAAGCATATGGATGACCTTAAAATTAAATGAATGCATTTATTAAAGAAATTTAATTGCTATGCTGAAAACACTGCAGTTCCCATTAACAGCAAAAGCTGTCATTCCCCAATACCAAAAACCAGTTTTAACTGAACTGGGAGACAAAGGAAATCATTGAGATAAAATCATTTTGCACAAGTTGAGGACATGGTTCCATGTGTTTAAGGAAGAACTCTTAATGCTGTTGCTTTGAGGTTTGTTCACCAGAAGGGAGAGCTTAACTGTCTGAAATATGTATTTTTCTCTATTTCTGTTGGACATAACAAGTGAGAGAAGAGAAGGTGGCTGGAAGCTGTTAGTATACAGAATGAGTGGAAAACAGCTAAACCTTCCTGGTCTCTTGAACAGAGTCAAGTGAAATCTTTCCACAAATATTTTCTAACAACATTAAAAAAAAAAAGGGGGGGGGAAGACGACAACCTGAAAACTGCAAAACATTTTATGCATCAACTTTAATTCTTAATATTTTTTCACCTGAATTTTTTTCCTATTTGTTTTTAAAAAGTTAGGTACTTAAATTTTAAAAGCATTTTTTCAACTTTTGAACTTCCACTGTTTTCAACTTCCGGGCCAACATTCTGGAAAAAAATCCATTCAAAACCATGTTTTGAATACGCCATTTCTAGCATATAAAAAAAAATCAGTCATTCACAAATCAGCCTTTCAACCAATCAGACAGATCTGGAATAAGTGTAAATCCAGTGATTACTTGCCAGTTTCTCAATATATCTGAAGATATACCTAAACTTTTCTTTATCTTAGCCTACATTTTCCTGATTATCTCAGTAGTCACATTTAAAATCAACACTTTGTGCTTTGGTAATATGGGGCTCTAACACCGCTGCAGTAGATCTTAAATACTTCTGCCCATTTAAAGCTTACAAAAGTAGACAAAAATCCATTCAGAGTCATAATCAGAAAATTAAACAAACTGGTTTCTCAGAAGAGTAATAAAATAAAAATTTTAACCACTAGAATTGTTCACTATTGACAAAACAAAAAAATCATATTCCTGTACTCTTTGTACATCAGATCTAGAGGTTCTTCTTTCATCAGGGAGATATAAAACCCAAATGGCTCCAGAGAGCTCAGTAACAAAATTAATGAAGTCCCCAATGTACATAAACTCTTAACTGGTAAAACACAATTTTCTTGAAAGTAGACAGAAGTAATGAATCAGAAACACTTAAATGCTCCAGGAATTGACGCTTATGTCAAATCACTTGCCATTAAACAAAGTCAAACAAAAAATTAAATAGAGATGCCTGTTAAGAATATTTATAAACATCCATTCCTCGAATCACCAGAAGCAGGTGGGACTTCCCTCAGAAAGAGGGAGTGTCCAGATTGCATATTTCTGCACATACACGCTTCTATTTAAAATTAATACCTTCAATACCTATGGTCACCAGGAAGTTTCTTCCCATCCTTTCTGAACAGAAGGAAGCAGCAAAGGTAAAACATTAACCAAGAGTTTTTGGTGAGCCCCCTCACCATGTTTCCGGGAGCAAGAACGTTGTATAGGGTGGTATAAAATAAGATGACCAGCGTAACTTTCCACAACTTGCTGGTTCAGGATAGCAGATATGCTTTTCACTAGGCTTCTGATGTGCCCTATCTCTCTCCAGTCTTTTTTCCTTATATTTGACTCCAGTCCCCTGCAAAGCCCAATTCTGTCTGGTTATCATGTCATTCAGTATTCAAACACTGGCTGCCATGTAACAAGACATTGATTCTACTCTACTTTAGAAGTCTTTATCTGAGACAGCCATGTGACACTTTATTCATAGTTAATGGGTGGAAACAGGCATTCTTAAGGGCCCTCTTCATACAGCCTATTTTAGATGTTCGGATCCATGCGGGACATGTTACATCCCAGATGTCAGACAAATACCGCCCTACGGCTTCAGCATTTACAAAAACAGAGGGAACGGATTACTAACTTAATCCATCATCAATACACGTGTATTTGTAACCGTAACTCATTCAGAGCGCAGGGGTGATGGAGCTGCAGTCTGGAGAGACAGCCCTCAGCACAACCGGGCGCTCTGCTTAGCACAGCTCTCCACACACTGAAAGCTTCCCTAACGTCTGACTACCTGAACTTAGGCGCTACCTTAAGCACAGTATTTTACCATTGGTCCTCCCTTTTTGTCTGCTCGCCACATCCCCTCCACTTCTCCACTCAGCAGCTGCTGACCCTTTGAGCTCTGCCCTCTCTGATTCTGTGCCCTGCTGACAGCCGTCCAGGGCGGCAGCTCCATGTTTCATTGGTATCACTCATTTCAAAATATTCCAATTCCTGCATGCTCAATTCACATATTATTGTGAGGACCTGGCAGCCTGGGTTGCAAAGTAGAACTAAGATCATAGAATCATAGAATCGTTTAGGTTGGAAAAGACCTTTAAGATCATCCAGGCCAACCATTAACCTACACTACCAAGTCTACTCTAAGCCAATCAAGGGTAGACTAGACTAAACCATGTCCCCAAGTGCCACATCTACCCATTTTTTGAACACGTCCAGGGATGGGGACTCCACCACCTCTCTGGGCAGCCTGTTCCAATGCTTGACCACCCTTTCTGTGAAGAAATTTTTCCTAATTTCCAATCTAAATCTCCCCTGATGCAGCTTGAGCCCATTTCCTCTTGTCCTATCGCTAACTACTTGGGAGAAGAGACCAACACCCACCTCACTACAACCTCCTTTCAGGCAGTTGTAGAGAGCCATAAGGTCTCCCCTCAGCCTCCTCTTCTCCAGGCTAAACAACCCCAGGTTCCCTCAGCCGCTCCTCATAAGGCCTGTGCTCCAGACCCTTCACCATCTTCGTTGTCCTTCTCTGGACATGCTCCAGCACCTCAATGTCCTTCTTGTACTGAAGGGCCCAAAACTGGATTCCAGGTGCGGCCTCACCAGTGCCGAGTGCAGGGGGATGATCACTTCCCTAGTCCCGCTGGCCTCTCTATTCCTGATACAAGCCAGGATGCTGTTGGCCTTCTTGGCCACCTGGGCACACTGCTGGCTCATGTTCAGCCGGCTGTCTACCAACACCCCCAGGTCCTTTTCTGCCAGGCAGCTTTCCAGCCTGAAAGTAAAGCTTTCCAGATGAAAGTAAGCTTTCCAGATGAAGTAAAAGCAAAGGCCAAAAGCAAGAGCTGGGCTTAAGGCTGTAAGATGGCATAAGAGACTGGAAAAGGACGGAATTTAACTGAAGGAGTGACTTAAAATTAAATGGATGGAAAAGGAAGAGTAGCTTCTGTTGCAGTAGCTGATGGAGACATCAGCAGCAGTATCACGAGACTCCAATGCTCATTTTATTCCATAAGGAGTGACCACAGGCTCACGCTGGTGGCAAAGGCCACCATGTTCACAAGGCATGGTACTAACAACATAACGGTATACAAGCAGGCCAACGGTGTAGCAGAAAACCACTACTCAAGTCAAATACAGCATTACTTCATTGTTTGATTCTCCTCTTACAGGGCGATCAAAACATTTTCCTTTGATCAAAACCAGCCACATATCCTACTTCTCATTTATCTCAAATGGTGCTGTACCATGTGCTCGACCTGCCTCTGCGATGGCTGCTCACATTCCAGCCTTATCACCCAGGCACTGGAGCATCCCGTCCTCAACACACTTATCTCTATTACTCCCTTCTTGACAGGGCTGAGCAACTTGGACCATTTTTCTGACCTTGTTTCCACATTTAAGTTTATACCAACAATTCATTTACAGATAATGCTGTTAAAAAGTTGTATTACAAAAATTAGCACAGCTCTTGATACATAAGTGGTAGCTTCGTTCACATTTGCATCTTTTCTTCTAAAGCTTTAAAGCAATTTATCTATACTTCCTGAAAAAAATTTAAAACAAGAAACTTATGCTTAATTTCACCCAGTAAAATTATTTTCTTTCAAGTGAAATTCAACTATTTTTAATTCACAAGAGATTAAAAATTTATATACTAAATGTAGATATATTTATATAGAAATGTTTAAGTTTTAAATAAAACAAAACTGTAAGTTTATATAAATACAAAATATTTATATTTTGGTCATTGATATCAAATTAGTATTCTTTAATTTGGGTTTCTGATTTGATTATTCAGTGCTAAAGGACCAGAAGAGGCAGCAGGCAACAGCTTTTTGGGTTTGGGTGGGGTTTTTTGCCTTTTTTTTTTTTTTTTTAAATTAAAACAGCTTATGTATTTTGCCCTTCTGAATTTGCAGTGTAGTAAGCTACTGCAAAAAAATAAAGCTGTGCTCCAGGCAGCTTCTAACATTAAATATTTGCAAAAAAAAATTGTTTCCACCAAATATCTTCAAAGCTCTAACATTTGGTGCAATGAAAGCATTTAGTATTTTCCACTCACTTTGTTTTGGGCAAGGTTAAACATTATACTAATCCTACTCTTTTTCCTTTCTCTTTCTTTCCTGACCCTTTCACTTGAAAGCCCATCAACATAATCTCCTGCAAGCATAGCACTACCTGACAAACTATCACCCCGAATAGACCTCAATCCATCCTGCGAGGCAGCAGTTACAAGAAATCATTGAACTCTGAATGGTCCCTGCACCATCTGAGAATAAATCAGGAGGACAATATATTTCTTGGATCTAAAACAGCCCCATCAATAAGTAACCTAAGCATCAGGAAAATGACCAACTAAAATGCTGACGAACACTCATGGCCTTTTATTGGGGTCAAGGGGTAGGACTGCCCAGGAACCCTCCTGCCTTTCTTCTTCTTCCAAATACTCTGAAAGGCCTAATACCATGCGATTTCTGATTCATGTGTTGTTTTGGCCTTGCACCACCAGGCCAGCCAAGGCCGGTTTCTCCTTTCTCCTCCTCACAGTCACACTCAGCATATTACAAGTGCTCTTTGCACCATGAGCAGACAGCTCAGACTACAGATGGTCAGAAATCATCAAGAACTGAAAAACAAAGTCAAAGAGAGACACGGGCAGAGAGAAACGTCCACAAAGCTTCACCGTGCCCAAAGGGTCTCTTGCTGGAGCAGACAAAGCCCTTCTGCAGCTATGCAAAATCCAGAAGCCAGCATACTGCATTTTGTTGCGGGACACAGGGGATGAGAGAGATTTTGTTTATTCAGTTTTTAATTTCTCCACTAAGGCTAAAGCTCTCTTTTTGCCCTGTTATTTGCTTAAAGCTTCTATTTTATAAGACTTCCAATTAAGAGAATGTGACACTCTCACCAGGCTTGCATTTCTCCTATTAAGCAGCTTTGTTCGTCATTTTGTTAAGGCCACCTCCAGAGCAAATGCTGACCGAAAACAGAATTAATAATGGATTTAAAGGGTACTACTCAGTTGCCAATGCACACAATGGGGACAGCTGTTTTACACAAAGCAAAGATATGCATCTGGATGGACTTTTTTTGTTACATTCAAAAAAAAAGCCAAAAAGGTAAAGAAATCCAGACACTCTCCACTGTTATATGGAAATCTTTAACAATTTAAAAACCTTTAACAGATACAAGTAACTGCTAAACAAAATGCATACTTATAAAGGCTCTTCAAAAGCATACTCACATCACAGTTAGTCACATGGGAGAAGGCTGTAGGTAAATCAATATTTTCCTTTTCTTCAATATAGATCTAAAGAGTACAGGCATTCTATGAAAAAAATAACTGCATCAAATAAAAAGAAATATAATCATGCTCATAGAAATTCTGTTCTCTAATTCTACAATCCCATCACAACAGAAATATGCAACAAGTTTATTGCATGCCAGGAAAAAATATTCAGCAATGGGACAAACTAACTATGGATTTGAGGCAATTCCCAGAGGTGTTAGAGTAGGATTTGATCTCTCAATCTATTAGTAAACTCAAATATAACTGCAAGCAATGATCACTCTCAAGAATCCCTTGAACTAGAAAAACTGACAGGTTGAGCTCGTAGCATCATCAGGAAAAAAACCTAATGTCTAAAGAGCAAAAGTGGCTCATCCTTGTGGAATAAAACTTTAAAAAGGGATAAGGACCAAATTCAAAACATTTTCAAAGAACCAATACAATTAGGAGAAATACAGTCATTTATCATATTCTTTCAACACGTTAATGCAAGGGCCATGAGAATAAGGACAAGAAAAAAATGAAGAGAAAAATTAACCTTGCCTCTAGAAATTCTCTGTCCAGAACCTCTGAAGTTTGTTAAGAAATTGCCACATGAACATAAAAATTGGTTTCATTATAACAAGATGGATGACTAGCTTCATTCCTTGGTAAGAAACAGGTCAGTACTTCTGAAAAGATATGAGCTTAAAATGAGGAACTAAATGGAAGCCATTAATTGTCACAATGTGAAATGCCAAATGGGTTAATCCAATGCTTTGATGTACGAAGAATTCATTGTTATAATCTCACATTGGGAAAGAAAATGTTGAGCTTTTACTTTGGATGAAAGGATATTAACAAAAATACTCATATGCCACTTTCAAATTATTAAATATGCCAGGCACTACAATTTGCTGGAAAAAAAAGAGATCATTTATCCCCACCATTACAGGTCTAGGGCAAAGACTAAGAACTTCCTGGAGGAAGACACTGGCAACATCAAGAAAATAAAACAAGCTCCCCTAATTCAGTGCATTGACTAAAAACATATTCCTGAAAATTCCTTTTTTACATCCCAGGGTGAATAAGTAAAGGCATGCTCCTTTGCTGTCCTTCCTTTTAATGCTGACATTACCAATACTCCACACTGGATCGGACCAGTCACCCATCGAGTCAAGTTTACTCTTGCTGGTCACAGTAAGTACAAAGTGTTTCAGGAAAAAACAGCAGTGTCAGCAATAGGAAGCAAGACTACATGGACCCCTTTTGATTAAACATGTCAGTCTCCGAAAGATGCAGATCTGAAGCCCAGAAAGGAAAGAAAGAGTGATGTGATCTCATTTTCCAGCTTTGACAGACTTCCTCGGTACAATACTCTACTAAATAGGAGAGGGCAAGGGAACGAACCCAGTCCTGGCACCTCGATACCCCACACTGCTGAGCGTGTTCCCCAGCTCTGCTGTACTGCCATCCCCAAGGCAAGACCAAGCACAGCTCAGTGTCTATCTACTCCAGTCAAGGGAGCATTCCTGAAAGGCAGCATGGACATACCTGCACCAGTCTTGCTCCCTTTGACCTGACCAGCCATTCCACACAACAGACACTTGGTTTCATGCTTCACAAGTGCCACTCTGATGGGCTGGTATGCAGCCTTCACACTATCTCAAACACTAGGAACTGGAAAAATAGATATATCCATTACAAAGGGAGCAGCCATACACAGTGTGGCCATAAGCCAGTATACACTACTTCTCTTTGGGATCAGGAATATCTTCCTGCCCCTCTTGCACTTAGCAGTACAGATGCGTCCTCAGCATCTGATCTGCAGTCCCTGGATGCCTTGCTTCCTATGACTATTGCTGTGTTCTCAGTCTTCATCTTAAATTCTTTACAAGTGAACACATTTTGCCTTCATGTGGGTTTAAATGCCATGCAGTAATGCAACAAAAACATAACTAACAAGAATCACAGCATCCAATTTCCTGCAACAGAGTTGCACAGAGCAACCATTTAAAAAACCTACTTCCAAAAATAACCAGCAGAAAGAAGCTCAAGAGAATCAGAAGAGAAACTTGACAAGACATGAAAAAGAACATACATGCTAGTATGGCGCAGGCTCACCGAATGTTCCTGTTCCTTCCCCACACAGGAAAAAAAAAAAAAAAAGGATTTTTTTTTTTAAAGATTAGAACATAAAAGATTAAGTGAATACATTTTTTAAATCACAGAAATTCTGGTAACATCTTAATTTTAAGTTAGTATTTTTATTAATTGTTCCTCTAAAAAGTTACAGACATTTCAATACTAGTGCTGATGCAGTTAAAAATTCTACAACTCAGCTTACAAATAAAATAACAGCTATGAATTCTGTAGCTCTCTTTTGTCCCCTTTCTATTATGGCTGGTTGTACAAGTAAAGGTGGTCTGAATCACTTTCGATTTTATTGATCCTAATATTTTCTATTAAGGATGTCCTACTTGCTGTACATTGATTCGATGTCATAAGAAAGTCTATAAATATGGTTTTGCTCAATAAGTACTCTATTTAATAATCATGACCACTCTGCCCTCATCCTACCACAAAAGTTACCTATATTTCACATAAATATATTATCCCTTCACTTTTTAAACATTATGTGCATCTGAAATAGACATGTGAAAGAGAAAATGTACAGGGGTTTTTTTTTTCCTCATCAACATATGCTAGAAAAATGGATCTCATTATGTTAATATATTTTGCATCCTACTTCTAAGTCTTGGCACTGGGAGAGCTGATTTTTATCCTGCGACTGTGTACTTTATAGACTTCATAATTTTTTGGCCAGCAGGAACAATTTGTGCTGCTTGCTTCTGAGTCTCTGCAGACACTACTGTGCTTCCTTAAACATAGTTCAATTCTGGTTTTCCCCTACCAAATTACATCAGGTTTTCAAATAACTATGGATATTAACAACAGGTCAAGCACTAATGCAAAAAAAATGCTGGCACTTCTGCTTTTGTATCATCAGTAAAACCTGAAAAGTTAGATAGGTGGGCATTTTCCATAGATGCTCACATGCGAGTCTATCTAAAGTTTCCTCTGAATGTTGGGCAAGTATTCATCTTTGCTTTGCAATGTGCTCCTTCCATCATCATCATTGCAGATTTTTTTTGCAGAGAAATGAATAGTATAAAAAGAATGGTCTGAAGCAGTTGCTTTGCTCAGGCATCGAAACCTGTAATTGTACCCTTAGATATAAAAGCAGATATACATAATAACATAGGTTCAGAAAAAAGGAAGTGAACGTACACAGCTTAACCTACTGATTTTCAAGGCATGATCTGGCCCAAAAAGAAAATAGGGGAAAGAACAGTCAACATCATAAGAAAAAATAGTTATTTTTATAAACAAGTAAAAACAAAAAAATACTACTGTCCCAACCCCTTTATACAAGTAACTTTTGTTACACTGACCAGTACATTACTATTAGAGAGTTAGTTTAAAATTCTGTATAATTATGCAGGCCAATGATATTAGATAAAAATAATTTTTAAAAAATGTAGGATATGCAGCCAGTACCAGGAATCAGATTTTAGACTTAAGTCTGACAACTTAAAGCTAAAGCAAACCATTCTTCTTTTTTATTTCAAAAAGCAGTCCATAATCAGATCTTATATTCCAGCAGAAGATTTGTATTTCCACCTGTGAAATCAAAGAATTTCAGGATGCTACGAATGTGTCAGTAACACAAAAATAAGTCATGTATTCCACAAAGAAACTCTCTCTCTGCTTCCCAATCTATTTATCAACTATTACAGTACTACACACTGGTGTCTTTGCTTCATGCTCTGGTGTCTCCTGACCACAGGGTTACAACTTGTTTATCTCCGCGTGCTGGTCCAGCCTCTGTGACAGTGAAGAGTAGCAGACAGGAAAGAAGAAGAACAACTACCGACACATCCTGAATCTTAGAGCCTGTCTAGTAACTGCAGGAAGGAAAGAAAAAAAAAAAAAAACAACCACCAAACCACAGAAACAGTGTAGATATATGGTAGCACAGTAACAGGAGCCAGTACAGTGCAGACAGGATGTAGACAGAATCCCTCACATACTCAGCAAGATAACAATCAGAAGAGGTGACAGCCATTTTCCCAGAAGACTGAAATCCATTCTGCCTTCTGCACTCCTCTCGAGCTTTGTATTATTCACATCAAGAATGATTTTTGTGTCTTTGACTCATGCAGATAAAACAAGTCATTTAAATAGTCTTCAGAGGGGAAGAAGGAACAAACCACGAGTTGAAAAAGATCACATTTAGTAGGTGAGCATGATTTACAAAATGCTACTGTGCAGGGGCTCACAGGGGAGCAAGGGAGAACTTCCTGCAGGCAGTCTGGGTTTATTTTAATGCAAAAACCCCAATCAACGACTCCAGGACTTCTCAATCACAAGTAATAGGAAGACAACAACTGAGAAGCCTACACTCTTCTTGTTCGCTCTCCCCTCTCTTCATACACATGTGGTGGATTGGGTTCAGATCAGATCCTTGGACAACTGGAGAGAGGAACAGATAAATAATCAGCACCTGATGCCTCTCTGGAAAAATCCCATCTTTAAATTCTGTTCCAGGGTCCTCTGACACAACTTACAAAATCACCCATAAAGCTATAACCAGGACTCTCTGCCTTCTATCCCATATTTCTTCCTCCTTTCCTCAGCTGAAGGAGGGTATTTTTATCTTTGCCTCTAGCTCCAAGGACTGTTTTCTCCATGACTTCTCCAATGAGCTCACTCAGGGTACCCCAGGAAATCCATTAAATATCTGCTTTAGTAATCCATCCAGCATTCTGTTCCCCTATAGCATTCACTGTGGCAGTTCATTCCAAAGACTTCGTAAAAGTGGAGCATATAAACTGAAAAAACTTTTAAACAAATCAGGAAAAACAGCTAATAAAAAGAATCTGCCTGGAAGTTTGCTAACACATACTCTTGGAACAGAGAGGCAAAGAGAAGGCAGCAAGAAAGAAGACTGAAATGGTCAAGAGGAACCGGAGGAAGGACAGGACAGAGAGGAAACACAGAATCTGAGAATTGCTGAAGTTGGAGGTAGACTCTGGAGATCATCTAGTGCATCACAGTACTCAAAGCAGAGTCAACTACAGCAGATTGCTCAGGACTGTGCCCAGTCCTCTTCTGAAAATCTCCAAGGATGGACACTCCACAATCTCTCTGGGCAACCTGTGCCAGTGTTCAGCCACCCTCACACTGGAAAAGCTTTTCCCTATGTATAAATGGAATTTTCCATATTTCAGTTTACACCCATCATCTCTTGTGCTTTCACAGGGAACTGCTAGGCAGAGTCTGTCTCTTCTTCAACCTGAACAGAGAGGAGTATGGCCAACCTAGAGGCAAACATCTGACCATAAGGATTTTTTGTTTCCTTTTCTGAGATTCACTCTCTTCCAAATGCTCAATATTACCACAATCATCCTGGTGAGAGTTGGTAGATAAAAATTCAAACACAAGCAGTTCCTGAGAAAGTAAGGAGTCTTTAAATATTAGCCTTTTAGGATAATTGCCTGATTCAGTTGGGTATGTCTCCTAAGGAAAAATGGTACTTCTTGAAAATCAACATTTTATTAACTCTATTTAACAAGAAAAACTGTAGGTTTAACAAGAAAAACAAGTATGTTTCTTCCTACAGAAAAACATCCCATACACTTTCAGTTATCCAAGTTGCTCTAAGAGAAGTACAAGAAAAGTATTTTCTCCCATATGAAAAGGAGCACTGGGAGTTTCCAAGGACAGCAGCCTCAGGCTGCGTCACCAAAGATTAGGACAAGAAGGCTGTAAGACGATAACCCGTGATTTTGTATCAAGTTCCCCAAGACTTACCGGAAAGTAGATTTCCTCAGAAAGTGCTGGAGTATGAGAATCCACCTTAAACATCAGCCATCCCTTTGATCCAACACTTCCATATCCTTCCTGCCAAGAACTGCTGCAGAACATCTCCATTTCTTTCTGCAAGTTCAACTGGAGTTGCTAATTTTGATCTACACAGCATTGCCACAGACAAGAACTAAAGGCTGCAGAGCAATTTACACTGTTATAAGTTAGAGAGATCAGTAGCTAAGGTACATGAAGGCAATTCGCAAGTAAACATAGCTGAGATGAGCGTATCGGAAACTTCTGTAGTTGAGTTCATCTAGGAGAGGCAAGTGCATGTGGAAAGTATCCATTGTATGCTAATGGAGTAAGAGAATGCCCTAACCCCCGACAAAGCAAAGATGAGGATTTTTCATCAGAGAGACATAAAGAAAAATCTTATTCGAGACACTGGATCCCTGTCTATACTCTTTATTTAGAGGATGAAAGATCTTAAAACTCATTTTCCTTCAGTCAGGAAGCACACTGAACTGGGGAGTTTTCCAGAATGGGAAATCAAACTTACAGCTTCTCCTAAAATGCACTTGTATCTCCTTCAAACTACAGAGTTGAATGAAAGCCCATAGAAGCAAAAGGCTAAAGGAGGGAAAAGCTCTGAAATTATATTGTATAGAAGGAGAACATTCTCTGGAAAGCTTTTAAATGTTGCCCTTTGACTTCTTAACAACATAATTTTTCAAGTATTCTAAAGAGCAATCTATTCTCTATTGACTCCTCCAGAAAACGGTATTTGGGTTTTGTTGGTTTTGCTCTTGTCATGGTATGTCAACATGACAGCCTGGCACCTGATGCTGACCTTAATGGATGCTTGATAGAGGACCCAGCACTTCAACTTAAAACACTGTCAACTGCTGCTTAAACGAAAATCAAAACAACAAATTTACAAAAAAACATGTCTTTTAGCTTACACAATATTTAATGGTGTTTCCTTTACCAATTCCTCCTGCTTTGCTGAGTAAGATAAACAATAGTTCTAAAGCTACGGATTTTGAAAAGACACTTGGAGTCTTACCGTTAAACACAGGGTTGTGCCTCTTCAGAACTAAAAGCATTAAAGGTGTTTACTTAGAAAGTAGAAAGCACCTATTACTGTAGAAAAGCATTTCTCCTTTACTCAGAAGTTAACATAATTTTGTACATTACCTAACACAGAATTTGTTCAATCCCAAATTGTCACTGCATTGGCAGGAGGCTCAGGCAGCTCTCATGAATACTGGAAGGTAGTAATAATGTGATTCTATCCAGCTAAGTTTGGTTTCACGTGAAAGGCTTTTCTTGAAACACATACACCCTTTTTTCCTACTACACAGCACTGAAACAGCATGAGACCTGAATGATGGCATGTATATATGTACATATATCATGTATTTGTTTCAACTGGGAGTCTTGCAACTTTCTCTGAAAAGACAGAACGATAGACTAGATGGCCAATAGGGCTGATTCAGGATGGCAATTTCTCTGTCCTTATACTCTTCTAAATATTACAGAAATTATTCAGAATTTACAGTTTTATTTTATTACAAGATTTTAATTGGATTATGAAGAGTCCCTGGAATATTTATTTCAGCACTAAAACAATTTACAGGTTAGGCTACTTTATGCAGTCTTGATGTGAATCAACACCAAGGAAGGAAATGATGATCAGAAATATTACGGCTTTTCTTCCAAGTAGGTAAATTGTGCCCTTATAATTTAGAACTATATTTGCATCGACTGCAAATCTTTCACTGCCTAATAACCTTGTAAAAAGGCACATTGTACAAATTAAGGGCTTCTCTGTTTCCAAGTTTTGAGTAGATCCTTATCTAGCATTTTATGCCAGTCCATTGTGAACAGTTGCAGCAAGTTTATACATAAGCAAACTCCAAGCTTCTTATTGATACTGCTTATCCAGTCCTAGAATACTAAGTCCTTTGTTTACAAATAGAGAACAATACCAGAACAAGTTTCCTTACACTTCTAAAGTGCCATGTCAGCATATTTCAAATAGGCAAGGGAAAGCCATTTCTCTTATAGGCTCTGGAAATAGACCACACTCCTTGGGTTAGTCAACATTTAGCCAATACAGACAATTGATACAGGCAGGTTTGGAACATGTGAGCTAAACTGGAGATGTACCAAGCCCATCATGTATGGGGATAGCACACAGTCATAAACCAGAAATTATTTCGGTCTTTACTACATTAATCTTAACTCAAACTGATGCCTACCAGTTGACCTCTACACCTCCCTGACAATTCTCAACAGCCCCTAGTCCCTCAGAAGTATTATCACAATAACCATGGAGAAAGTAGACTGCTTTAAGACAAGGTATATTTCCTAAATGAGATTCTGATCCATCTGGACTTCATACAGGAGAGTTGTCCTCTCTAAACACTCAAACAGGATTCCTCCCATCCATACTTTTCTTAACCAACTTCGAACAAGCTCTCCTGTTAAAACCTGCCTGCCTACAGAAATCAGTCCCATTAAGATCTGTCTTTTTCCACTACTTTAAAAAGTATGGCTTTGGAGGCTTCCCTGAGAGCCTTTTAGATTAAGGCTCACAATTCACATGAGAGTTAACGTATAGAATTGTGAGCACAAGGTTTGAAATCTTTGTCTCAGCTTTTTTCACCATGGGCTCCCAAGGCAGGTGATGTAGCTGTGAGGAAGTCAGCTGGCTTCTCTTCCACTCTGCCACTGTACCAGAGAGCTGTCACCAAATTATTCGTGTAGCTGAACCCTTATAAAGTCCCAGTGGGCAAACTCACCCATGGTGTAACTCATATCCTGGGGATAAGCAGACAGAGGTAGCCATAGGCAAAGCATACACCCGATTGCTTTAAGTTTTGGACTCAGATTTGTATATATCCGTGTGCACATGGGTGCGTGTGCAGATACACAAGACAATCCAGTGAAAAACTGACAGATGAGTAAAATTTTATTGTTCTCCTGAATTCCAAGATTTTCTATCAAACCACTAGAAAAACAGTGGGCTCAAAGTTTATATTCTTTTAAACAGACCTGTAAAAGTATAGTTTACAAGTTCCTCTTAACTCTCTGACAGAGTGGTAACTATGGTACACAGAACCACTGGACTACAAGAAAATGAAGCAACTCCACTCTAAAATCGACTGAAGTCAAGAGGACATGTACATTCTACAAACTTTCTTCTTTCCAGACGGCAGAATCTCAGCATGAAAGAATTTCTCTAAGTTTTCTAATCAATAACTGGTAAAAGGTAAAAGGTAAAGAATTTTTTAAAATTTATATCATCATAAATACCTGTGCTAGCATATCTCTTTAGCCCTCCTTTGATTTTACCCATTAACCTACAGAGAGGTTCACAAACAAGAAACCTCTTGTTGCCTACTGTCTGTTTTCCGCTACAGGTTTTTATTACATTAATTGACAATGATAATTATCAATTTATAACGAGAGATTGCCACTAAATCCAGACTAAAACCACAACAGTAAAAAAAAAAAAAAAAAACCCACACAACTTTTACAAAATAAGAAGCAATCAAATATTATCAATTGTCTCACACAGCCAGGCTAACTTCCAGTGTTGCATGAAATCAAACAATAGGAAAGTGATATTAGTGATATTGGGGGGAAAAGGGAGGCTGCCCAGATATTAAGGAATTAATAACAATAAGAACTGTATGTTACAGACTATGGGGTAACAATAGTAAATAAACATCATGTTTGTGTCACAGAAGTCTTCAGCGCCATTTTCTTCTCCCCCCCCCCCCTTTTTTTTTACATTTTAATTTCAATGTATTTCTTATTAACCTACAGAGTTTTTGATTGATAACATATTTATCACAACTGGCTTACAGACTGCTCCGTATATGAGTTCACAGAGGACATAACAGATCATAAACTGATTGTTCAGTCAGTTTAGTGTTGACAAGTATTAAAGGCTTCTAAATGTTTGCTAATGACTAATTGTTTGCTAATCACACAGCTATTTTATGATTAAGTTTGATGCAAGCTAACAATGACAGTTTATCAAAGGCAAGTGAACTCTCTGGGTTGAGCTATAACATTTCAAACATTAAAAATTACTTAGATCCTTCATTTTCAACAGTTTACGAAGTATTTCAGTGATGTCAACAGACTTACAATACTATGGTAACTAGTATAAGTGAGATCAGAAATAAAACCCTGAGTTTTGCAGTGTTATACCAACCTACGAATACTTTTTACAATTACATTAGAGTGCTACTATGTATCATAGAATCATTTAGGTAGGAAAAGACCTTTAAGATCATCCACTCCAATCATCAACATAACACTACCAAGTCCGCCACTAAAACAGTTAAGGGTAGAGTGATAATTAGTTTCATGTTCCTGGCTTGGTGGCTGGATTATTTTTTAATGAAAGTAAAAACTAGGAATCACAAAGGTTGGAAAGGAGCTGTAAGATCATCAGTCCAACCATCAACCCAACACCACCATGCCTACTAAACCATGTCTCAAAGTGCCACGTCTACCTGTTTTTTGAACACCTCCAGGGATGGGGACTCCACCACCTCTCTGGGCAGCCTGTTCCAATGCTTGACCACTCTTTCCGTGAAGAAATTTTTCCTAATATCCAAACTAAACCTCCCCTAATGCAACTTGAGGCCATTTCCTCTTGTCCTATCACTACTTACTTGGGAGAAGAAACCAACACCCACCTTACTGCAACCTCCTTTCAGGTAGCTGTAGAGAGCAATAAGGTCTCCCCTCAGCCTTCTCTTTTCCAGACATGCTCCAGCACCTCAATGACCTTCTTGTATTGAGGGGCCCAAAACTGGACACAGTATTCCAGGTGCAGCCTCACCAGCGCCAAGTACAGAGGGATGATCACTTCCCTGCTCCTGCTGGACACACTATTCCTGATACAAGCCAGGATGCTGTTGGCCTTCTTGGCCACCTGGGCACACAAAGAAATACTAACACTGCTTTGAAAAACTAGAGAAGTGAAGTGACAGTCTAATATTAATGAGACAAAAGAATTATTTGATTTACCTGACTTTGCAATTCACTTTGTTGCTTCAGGCGAAGATTTTCTGGTGTATCAGCCACTGTAGTGAAGGACTGCTTTGGGTAATGTCTAGAAGAAGAAGCACAAAGCCGAACAGTAAATATTTACACATGCTAGAAAGTCAAATGCACCCCAGCACTCTTTCCTACAGTGTACAGAACTCTTTCATAGTTTACTGGGTTTGTCTTAGAAGTATTTACTCCAAAAATATTGTCATACCTTGCAGAAACAACATGAATAGGTTCCTGTAATGAGCCTAAATACCACCCATTCACCCAGCAGAGACCAACCAGCCAAAATTTGTTTCAAATAGAGTGAAGAAGACTATGTTTAACTGCATTGTCTTGGTATAGTCATGTGCTGAATAAAGACTAAACTAAAATACCTTAAAATAGAAGTGTTTTATGGAAACTGAAAAGCACATCAATGAGTACAGCTGGAGTACCATGGTGTCTTAAATCCATTAGTGCAGAAACCAGAAGGATCAAGGCAGGTACATTCCAGGTACAGAAAGGTCAAATGGTAAATGTGTCAATACAGTGCTGTAATATCCAGTACCAAAGCCTGCAATGGCATAGAACTGCAATCTATCAGGCATCTCTTTTTTCACTTGAAATTTTACACCTTTCCAACATGTTCCTACTATTTGCCTTGGCATTTTATAGACAACTTTAATAGTCAAATCCTACTCATTTTCAGAACCATGGTTTATTCATTTTCATGGATTTATCCTGCAACTTTACAGCCAAAAAAAAAAAAAAAAGCTCTATTACAGGAAAGACCACAAAAAGAGGAAAATAACAAAATTAAACAGGCTATCACAAAATAGGTGTATTATTATGAGCCAGCAATGCTATCAGGAAACTGATTCTTAGTAATTACCTTCCAGCATCTTCAGTTTCAAACCAAAATATTCACCTTACAACCATGTGAGGCACTCACACTTTCAGTTACCACTCACAGCTTCCCATATCTGCCAGCTACCCCATTTGTTCCTCTAACATTTCAGAGGTACAAGACAACAGGCATAGCATTTTAGACACAATAACAGTTGCAGCATAATTTCTACAGAGGGAGTAAGCAGTAACTAAGCGTCTGAAGACTGAGGCTATGCAGTATTAAACTTTTCCATGTTCAAATTCAAGGCTATCTCTAATGTGTTCTTTCAGCAACTAGTTCAGTTGCTATAGCTCCTCATAAAATGTCTGTGCTTTGTAAAGATGATATATATTTTAATTCAAAACTGCATTTTGTTAGGTTTTACTTTCCATTCACACGTTTTATTTCCATGAAAGGTATGGTTTCCGTAAAAAATAGTTCATTTTTATAAAAAAAAAAATAAATAAAAGCACCCATAAAAAATTAAGGAATATTTCAATTTTTAGGCAAAAGCTGAATGTTTCCTGTTCAGAAACGCAAAAGTAATGCTTGATGAGAAATGCTGCCTTGATTTCATATAGTCCACACTCTGCTATGGGCCTGATCCCCCCCATCAGACAACATCTTGCATTGCCAGATATCTACATGGCAGCACAACAGAGTAGACTGATGCATCAAGAGGCTGTGGAACATCCCCTCATTTATGGTGTCATTACACAGGGAAAACAGAGGAGAAACATGGGACAACCTGGGGATTTCAGGTTCCCAAGGCCTTACTAATAACTGCACAGAAAGAGCAAAGATGCAACACCTTGACGGAGGGAAGTTTTTCCTGACAGCAATGGCAGACAGACGAATAATGCCACTGTAAGCTTAAAAACTTATGGTGAAATACATTCCCATGCATTATGTTGGCCGCCTGTCTAGGATAGCTCATGCCACTGAAAACTAGAAAAGAAATCTTCTAGGCATGACGCCCTCCAGCCTATTCTTCTGTAGTTAAGTCCTCCTTAGTCCCACCTAAGCTGTAGCTTTGGCCACAGAAACCCCTGGGAGTGTTGTACACACCTAAGGAGGCTGCTGCCTGTCTTCCTCGCTGTTCAAAATAGGGGCTCCCCCACCACCGTCGCCCTCACAGCCAGACGATGCCTGGCAGCTGAACGGCTTAGTCACAGCTCCAGCACCATACAGGGAGACAGAACCAGGCTTTGCTTAGAGGACATCAACTGGAACCCGGTCTTGCATGAAGCAGATGGCATCAGCACAATGTACTACCTTGGGACAGGCAGATAACTTCCAGAAGGGCTTCTTTTTTTTTTTTTTTTTTCCCCCCCCTCTTTATTTCACCTCGTCTATCTCACCCTTCCTTTTCCTGTCTAGAGAAAACAAATGCCAGACTGGCCACAAGGAGGGTCATAAGCCCTGTTTGGAAAGCAGCAATGGACAGATGGGGAAGGCAACAAGCCACCTCACAGCCAGGGCTTGCCAACACCCAGGGAAGATCAATGAACGGTGCATAATGCACACCTTAAAGACCAGCAGCCTTTCAGATAGCAGCCATGAGGTATCCATGGATAACTCACGTAGATGACACAATCCCTGCCCCTAAAAAAATCGACTGCCACACATGCAGTTCAAAAATTATGTTATGCACGTGATGAATGCCAAAAGCATTCCCATAAACTTTCATAGCACTGCTTTTCACTGTGGTTACATACCATGACCCTGGTACTATGATCACAGCAATCACCTGTACTCATCCCTTTTAGCATGGAGAGCAGAGCGGGAGTCAGATCAGCCGGTTTTTTTGGCCTAGACGCCTTGTGAAACGTGTGGGCAACACTGAGGCAGGTGCCACAATCACAGCCCCCCGAGACCCTGTTAGCAGCAGCAGCACAGAACACGTCTCTATAAACCCAGGCTCCCAAATTAAACCTCCTCTCTATTTTGAGGCATAGGAACATATACCTTGTTCCTACCGTACCCCAGCTTTGACTTCTGATCATTTGCAAAAGAAATGGCTTCTTCCACAATTAGTATTCAGAAGTTCACAGGTATTTCAACAGTCAGAGCAAACCACTTAAAAACCAATGTATCTAAGATCACTACTTATTTTAGAAGCAGTAGCTCTATACTTCAAGTGAAAAAGGTATGCTTAGCCTTGAACAAGTGGTACTTTATTGTGCTTGAAATTACTATGTAAACTGATTATATCAATGAAAAGTATTTACACTTGACAATGGAAGTAAACAATACACGACAGAAATGAAACAACCTGCTGAAATTTAAATCGGCCTTTAAACTGATCATATGAACCATTTATCACAATGTAATATGGTGATTAAAAAAAAGAATCATTTAGCAAAATTAAATTAGCAGAGCATTCTACTACGGGTTTTCATTTTAACTGCAGCTGATTTTTGAAACCACCCACACGGTATATCAAACCAGAAAGACACGGTTTTAGATACAACCCTTCTAATTTATGGAAATACTTGCCTCAAAACCATTAAAAAGACTAGCGTCAAATTTAAATCCTTTCTTCAGCATTCACATTTATTTTAAATTTACTGATAGTATGTCTTCAGGTTCATTACAAATATCAGTATTTAAGATATTAAATCACCTTAAAACTATCTAAGATGCATTATACCATTGGGTACTTTTGACTGAAATAAAAAGCTTGTTAAACACAAGCGTTAAAATGATCAAATCTGCTTTTTAACTATCAGTTTAAGACTATACCACATTCGTTACAACCTTCTGAATAAGGATGAGTAACTGGATGGCAACAGCCTTGAATTCAAAAGGCTGACGGTACTATCATGGTCCCTGGTAATCTATTGCTTAGTTTCCCTTTTGTCCAAAATGATGTCTGAAAAAAAGCAGGGAATTGGTTAAAGAGGTTGATGTCATGTCAGCTATTTAATAGCAATGTCCAAAGGATTTTTTTGTTTGTTTTAGGTCTTAGTCTAAGTCTATTTAGCAATATGTCTTACTACGCTAATGCTATTAGGATTAATCCTGTATAAAGACCTATACAAGAAGCGCCAGAACAAATCAGGATACACAGTATGGTGTCTCCGCTGTGGGTTACTGTATTGCCCGCTTCAGCTGCACAGCTTGATTAATAAATTAAATCACAACTCAGTCTCTGACTCTTTGTGAGGAAAGTTCTTCACTTTTGATATGCGGAAACAATAACTGTAAAACCTCCAAGAATTCAGGAAAGTACCTGAAAGTTTCCTAACTTTCCCAATGATTAAACACAAAAAATTTCCCAGCTGCTTGTTTAGTTGTAAGGTTTTCATCAACTTTTCCATGCTTTCAAACCAACAAAAGGAATAAAAAACTTGTTCTGAGAAATAATGGCATGAAGATTCAGCTTTCCCCATTTTGAAAAAGGTCAGATTCAAAGCCTGAGATAAATTCAAGCATGCACTGAAATTCATTTGTTCTTGCTCATTCTGACTTATCCAACACTCAAGATATCATTAAGAGATGTTTTTTTTATTTTTGGTGTGTATTTTCTAACTGTAACATTAACTCTTCACAGTTACAGAATTACAACCCTTCTCAGAATTACTAGATTTCTGTCAGGTTATCTCTCCCCTAGAGTATCTATTCAGTAAATTGCCCACAACATACAATTTGTGATATCTTTTAAACAGAGAACAGCCACAAAATTGTTTCCCTTCTCCTAAGCAGAGGGTCAGTTCCACCAAATCTTTTGATAATACTGATTACCATCACAGCCTGCCACATTAGACTATATCTGTCCTCTCCTAATTTTTGTTTGTAATAACTCTTCTTCTAATTAAAACCAGCTCTAGAAGATAAGGTGGTTAAAAAAAAAAAAGAAACCATACACAAGAATACACTTATTTACAGTTGTAATAACACAGAGTGGAACAAAAAAATCTGAAAATTAACAAAATAAAATTAAACCAATCTTACAAAAATTATGAAAAGCACATGGACTGCTTTTATAACTAGCACTTCAGTATGGTGTACACAAGAGTTTCAAACTTCAGTTAAATAATGGATAATGATGTAGCAGTTTGGATGCAACCCAAGCTCGTAACAACTGATGGACAGGTAGGGAAGCTCCATCGTAGACCCGCAAGAGCCCAGTCTGCTATTAGTAATCTGAGCCCACATCCACAAACAGCACTGAATGCAGCACAAAAACACAGAGAAGAAACACAGGAGATCTCCAGTTAACTCTCATATAAAAGACATGAGACAAAATAATTTACTCAGGAAGAAGGAGACAAGTTATTAAGTTGTGTTCAGCCAGGGAGTGTTTAAACTGGCAGTTTACCACCAGGTTTGAAGAGGCATGGGACTGCTTTCCACCCCTTACCTTGAAACCATGCCATTCACAGAAAGACGTGCAAGATATGCGGCAGCAGAGAAGCAGCAGCGGGAGGGAAATCTTGCCCACAGCTAACTTCTTGCTTTGAAATTCTTGCTCAGCTGCGCTTTCTGCTCTGAAGCTCTAGGAGGGATTTCTCTGGACTTTCTGTTTTGTTTTGAACTTTCTGTATAATAACTCATATTTGCATGACATTATAAAGGCTTTTGGAGGAGGAATAACGTAACTAATGGCTAGTACAGTGTCGCTACAGCAGAACTTGGGCAATGAAGCAGACAAAGAAGATTTCACAATTCCCCACAAGCAACTCAGAAGATGACATTCTCTTTGGCTACTGGTATCTACCCCACTGCATGAAGAATAGACACTCTGGCTGCAAGTAGTTTGGAAAATATTTTTCCGTCTTTGTCTTCTATTGTTCAAGGACTTACTTTTTCAGGTATTTAATTTATGCATCTGTACTTCTTATTTGAAGTTAAAGTTGCTCTAGTATGCCAGCTAAAAACAATTTCCTGTTTATGAGAAAATTCCCCTAGAAAGATGAGTTTGTGTTGGTTTGCAGGAGATTTAGCAAACAGTAAGATCCATGAAAAAAAAAAAAAATGTTACAAGCAAGGATATTTCACCTGCTTGTTGGGGTCAGCCATAAAATCCTTTCTCCTGGAGCGAATGAAAAGCCACATACCATACCATCGTACAACCAGACACATGTTGCACATCATTATGCTACCAGACTTGCACTTGATACCTGTCTACAGAGACCCATATCTGGGGCTCCCTTCAAAAGCTAAGGTTAGGGACCACATTAAATATTCCAACTGTATCTGGCCCCAAGACACAGGTTAGTGCCTTAGTGAACTCTGCTAGAGGCTGAAAAAATGAGCCATTTACTGAAAAATAGCAAGGCAGAAAATGCTGTTTGCATTTCAGAGAAAACAGTAAAAATTGAGTAGCCAGTGCTAATGTCAAATTTCATCACTCTTACCATTTGAAATTCCACACAGAAATTCTACTGTATCAAAATAGTGGAGTGGTATTTCCGCAACTGTATGTCATATGATGAAGAACATCAGAAACCACAGAGAAGTGGACTACATACTAATCTTAGAATCACGGGTGGAAGGGGCAGCTGTGGAAAACAGGTTTAGATAGAAGATCCGGAAGTAATGGCAGCTTACTTTAGAATTTAAAAAGCCAATTTATTTTTAAAAAGAAGTAAAACTTTGTCAATTTCCAGTGTTTTCACAGCCTATATCCAAAAGCATTAATATTCCTAAAGTGGCCAGTATTGGCCAAGTTTTAGGAAAACACAACAAAGGTAACAACATTAAATTACTTTGAACTTACAATATATCAAAGATGACCAAGAAACCCACTCCAAACACATTTTCAGATATCAGTCATCATAAATGGGTCATCTGAATCTGCAATGTTCCCATGCTGAGACTTCTATTTCAACCAGCTCCCCTGAAAACTGCTCTGAGCAGGGTTGGTGAAGATGGAAGGATGAGTGCCACCAGGCCACCGGCACCGCCTCGCACAGGCAACTGGGCGCGTGCTCTAGCAGCCAGTGCAAGGACCGAGGACTGCTGTCTCCCCACTTCCTCCCCAAAATTGCTTCAGAATCAAAAAATTCTCCAGCTCTTAGGCGATACTTGTATACTTCCCATTTCTTATATTTTTCTTTTAACTCCCTCAATTTCATATTTACTATACATAGAAAGATACAATTGTTAAGGAGACAGGCGAGTCTTGCTTCTTGACAAATGCGGGTCAAAACCTTTTCATTTTAAAGATTTGAAAAAATGCAGCAGAAGGCACACAGTTCATATTTAAGAAACGTATCATATAATAAAAAGAATTGTTACAATACAGATCTCAGCCAAGTGGCATCCAGATTTAGCAAAAAGATCAAAAAGAGTAAAATCCAAGCACCATGCATGTCAAAAGTAGAACTGCCAGAATATTCAGTGGAGCCAGGAGCTCACTCTTTCAATAATTTACCTATTCCTCAGCCATGCTTGGGGAAGGAGGATGAATCAGTAGCGCACTGAGAACTACAAGGTAGCCCGGAGCTGTACAGAAACCCATCGGCAGCACGCTAATTGGCATTGAGAACAGATCAAAAGCGAGATCCAATGCTGGAGGAGGATCCACAAAAGATGAACTGAAAGTTCAGGGAGACTTGGAAGGTGGATGCAACTGTGGCAACACAAATTGATAAACAAAAATCTGACTGCAACAGCAAAATCTGTTGAAGCGCACAGGAAATCGGTGAGGAAGGGAGAAGATGCACACATATATCTTACCATTAGCCACTGCTAGACAGCTCCCAGGATTTCACCCAGTGAGTTGACCCAGAGCTCACCTGGGTTTATACATTGCCTATACACAGAAAACCCCATAGATGTTTAAGAAAACTTTTAAATATTTTAAATATGCTTTTAAATGCTTTTAAATATTTTAAAGTGATCGCCAGTGGCACAACAAAAGGCTGACACCTCAATATTTCCAAATTCTTTTCATCCAGATGGTGTGATTATTATTATTTTCTTTCAAAATATCCAGGAGACAGAAGTCTGTGAATATGAGCAGCAAAACACACAGACTGAAGCCGAGTTTCTCACTAACTTCACTTGCTGATTAGCAGCAGATCTAGCCGAGTAAAAAAAACACATAGTATGATCCACAGCTGCTATGGCCTATGGTTTTTTATCCCTTCAGCATCTCGCTGTCCTCTTTTAAGAATGTCTGCAAGAGTACACAAAGATACACCATAAAAGCAGTATGTTTTGCAAACGTTTACATGCTTGGTCTGCCTACTTCAGCACAGTCCTGACATGCTACATATATAGATATTTATCAAATCTCTACAGTGCAGGTTTGTTCAAGTTCTAGGTTTGACTGGGGTATAACTCATGCATACAGCAGTGGCAAATTTTCTTACAAATTTCCAAATTTTCCTATTAATTATTCTACCAGCAATGGATCAGTATCTCAAGCAGCACAACACTGAATTATGCAAGTAATTTCTAAATTCTGCTCTTACTTATGATAAATATGTGCTTCCCCTCCCCCCGCCAATTCTGTAATATTTTCAAGTAATAAGAACTTTTATGCAAAAAAAATTACTCACGTAAATTCTTTCTGCTTACCACAAGCCAGTATTTCTGTACATGACTAACTCCAGAGGTTCCCATCTTACATATCAAGACTACCAAATCTTGCTGGGTGTACAGTCAAAAGTTTTGTAGTTTTCTTTCCTCCAAATACTGTCATTTCATCATCTGATTTCTAATCACGTAAGTATACTTAAATCATTTATGTAAGTCTTTCCCAGGCAAAAAAATCTATTTGCATTCAATGAAATATGTCAAGGACTATATAGGAAATTTATTTCGTCATTTCATTACCAAAAGGAACACCATGTTACATTAAACTGCATCTTTACAAGTAACATAGCTTAACCAACATTATTTCCCTGATGTTCCAATAGCACATCTAACCTACTCCTATCCTTCATACACAGTAAGGTACTTTTAACAGAAAGTCATCATTACATCAGAGCAGCGTTATATCTCAGCCTGCCACATCTACAATGAACAACTCCTTCTGTGTTTGTATAGCAAGTCAAGCTTTCTCATGACTGATGAAGACACAAAAGGCCCCCCCTAAGCAGCAGTTATGATATGATAAGATATGCTAAGGTGATCTCCCTTAAATGTTAATCAAGGAGGATTTCAAAAGATTTACTCACATTAAATATCATGGCATAACAAAGAAATTGCATAAGATAAAAATTACATTCATTATATTAATATTGGAAAAATACTGTTTCAGTACTGCGATAGCGTATTTACAAAAGAAAACCGTAGGGACAGTAAACACCACAACCCATCTGGTGTCGGATTTTATACAGCCCTATGTGACTGCAAATCCTGACAAGCAGATCATAAATCAAGGCCAGTTACAGGCTCTACATCTAATTCTCATCTTTCCTGTGCTGAAACATCTATCCAGTCAGGTAACACTGTCTAAACTCCTTCTATTAGCAGAAATTAAAGCTACTTTGTGAACACCCAACAGTCTTTGCATTCCTGCCTGAATTAAGAGTCCCACTCAACCGATGAACATAAAGAAAATGGTTTCACCATTATTTTTTCTATGTATTAACACTATTAATGTTCTCCACAGCACATCAATGGCTGACATTCAAGACAAAGTCAAAACACTGTACTCAACAACACTCCAATTTCAGCTGTTCATTTTGTCATGCTGAGGAAAGCTTGCCAGTAACCGTATCTTCTAAACACATACTTAAGACCAGATCAGGCAGCTTCAAAAGCTCCTAGGCAATCGGAAGCCCTCAGTATGGGGATTTAAAAGCAACATCTAAACGGTCATCTAAATGTAAGGCTTTCTGATACTAAGTCCATCCAGAAGCAGAAGAGAAGTAAAACTTGAACCTATCCTAATAACGTCTTTTTCTCTGCCAGCTTTTCAAATGCAAGAAATACAATAGAACTTTCATTCTATAATTTTTAATGTCAGAAATCTATGACAATAACATCAGAGATCCAGAAAGAGAGATTATCTAGTGCTTACTGCTCGTTGCTTGTATTTGCCTTCATCTTCCAAGAAACAATTGAATGAAATAATATTTACTACTAAAAATTGAAATTCTCATCCATGCGTTGAAAAACTGTTAGGCCATATATCGGTAGATCACAGTTGTAATGAAATTGGAGTGCAGCTGTTGCATTCTCCTAAAAATGAAGGAAGAAAACTAGTTATAAGCCCAAAACCTGGGAAACTGAATATGGACTAGATTTTCTTCTAGCTCCCAGCTTCCATGTTTTCTGCCTCTTAACTCCTCTGTGGAAGCTTACTGGCTTTTTTATCTTTATGCTTTTCTTTGTTTCTTTTGCAAAGCTATAAAAAGCCAAGCTATATTAGACAATTCATTGGTGCTTCTGAATTCCAAAGCTATCATTCAAAGACGTGGCAAATAGGACCAAGGGGACACTAAAAAGCCACCTGGAAGACAGAAGAGAAATAAGTACTAGAAAGACATCATAGGTTTTTTTGACCTCGCAAAAACTACTATTTAGATGGCTATCAAGAGGGTGGGAAATCTAAGACCCCTAAAAGCCACAAGGCATCTGCCAAGTCATCAGACAGTCTACTGAGCTTGAGTCATAACTGACTGACCTCCTCAGGAGCTACGGGTGTCATCCTGCAGAGCTTAGCCTTCTACGTTATGCAGCACTCCCTTCAGAGGGACTGTTTTTGCAACTAACTATAGAAGCAGACTTCATATATTGTAACTTAAGTAATTTGGACACTATTAAAAAACTGGGGGAGGAGACCAGAAGGGAGATGGAAACTACCCATCTCCAATGTCTTAATATTGCTACCTCTTTAACTGTAATTGCAGTGTGTTGAGCATTTATCCTCTAAAACTGTGCCAACATCAGCAACTCCAAGCTAGCAGCAAAAAAAGTAAATTAAACAGAGTTATGTTTACATGTGTGCTAGAGAAAAAAAAGGAAAAGCTGGGTTTTTTGCCAAGTGGAAAATGACAGAATTAGTACGGCAGAGGCGCCATTCTGCTTTTACATTTCTAACAGTGTTGGCAAATAACAGTGTATATAAACTCACAGCTGATAAAAAAATATTCAGTATTTCCTTTTTTCAGCTTCAAAAATAAAGAACTTGACCTGTTATTAGTACCATTTTTATATTTTATTTATTTAGAAATTATTTCCTCTTTGGAAGGGTTTCCAGTTTTTTTTAATACAGTACAAGTTTCAAATCAATTAATACTACAAAGAAATACCTTGAGAAAGCATGGATTTGTATTTTTACATTAAATACAATATTTCTAATAATTTCACAATTTTACTAGGTGCTTGTTATCTGTACAGCTTTATGAACCGTCTCTCCTTTAATGTATCCACTTGTATAAAATCAGTATTAGTAGAACAAGAAAAAAAACATTGTACCATGCAAGCATTTTATAAAAGATAGTTTATGCTAGTATAGCATATGAGATTTCATATTACAGCACATTAACCTACAAATATGTATTGGCTGATACATCCAGCTTTTGCCTGCAAATGAAGAATACTCTCAGTAAAGCCTGCTTTGACCTATTCTGCTGAAACGGTAAGAGAATGTAAAAGCAAACACTGTAATTTTTAATGTAAATCCTTGGCAAAAGTCAATGTATATAGTCAGTTTAGTCAATTTAATATAGTTCTATGTAGCACTTTATAGGCCCCCCACAATGACCAACAGTTGTGGCGCAGGATGTCGTATTTCACAGAAGATCCAGTCTAGAAGTACCAAATTCTAAAGCCCATGTAATCAGACCAAACCACAGATTTTTTTTTTTTTTTTTAAATTTACCATGAAAAAGCAACAATGAGGTAACATTTTCACTAATACCCTGCAAACACCTCCAGAATTTCTGCATACATTACACTCCCTGCTCCTCATGGACTGTTAATTATTTTAGGTAGAACCAGGCGCAGTTGCCATTGCTAATTAAATGCTCCATCAGTATTGCTACAAAGACTCTACTCTCTCCTCTTTACGTTCTCTCTTTTCTCCCTGCTTGCAACTATACCACCATATATCTTCCTATTAAAGTATAGGGGTTGGTGTCACAGCTCTTAGTATTTTCCGTAAAGACTTAGACAAACGAATGAGCTTTAAGTAACTGATAGAGCATGGGCTTCCTCATCACTTTCTTGGACACAGACCCTAAATTCCACCCAAATACTGTTTCAGAGACAAAAACAACTGCACTGGATGTCATCCAAGGCGACTTCCACAAGTTTCCACAGAGAAAGTCACTCAAACAAGCAGAACTTGATAACATCTCATGAGCTTTCCACTCCTTTAGCCTGAAGACCTCACTGTTGATCTGCCTCTTTCAACAACTTCAGATCAAAAGGCAAAGAAACATTTTCCATCTTCCCCCCTTGGACAGAGGAGAGTAGCTGATGAATGGCTGGCGATATCCTAACAAATTAATCCTTTAAGATGGAAAATAGTCACAAACAAAGCCATGTTAGTTGAATAGCGTGTAAGAGGAATGCAAACTATTCCTAAGCTAATTTACAAAGATGGCCTTCCCAAAGCATAAACCAAGTATTTTAACTACAACAAAATGCAGAAGAAAAAGTAATTTCCATAAGCTATGCAAAAATTCAGCCTGTAAGAGCAGATGCAATGTCACACAGATCAAGTGCGAAAAGGTGAATTATGGGATAGATGGAGAAGAAAGGAAGTCACCGAACTAATCATGAAAAGACATGTGATATGTGTAACATGAAAGGAAAAGCTTGCACTCAAATCACACGGCTTAGCCATTAAATGGCATTTACACCACAGGAATATAGAAGACCTCCGAGGGTATTCATAATCATGAAAAAAAAGAAAGTGAATGATCTCCTAACTCTTTTCCTTATTCCTAAATGCTGCAGGCCACAAATCTGTCGGTTGTCACTGTCTGACCACCTTCTACACCTACTACTACATTCCCGCAAACCCATCAGCTAGATCTTCCATGGCCAGAGCCCTCAGAGGGCAACTGAATCCATTCAGAATATAACTGAATATGTGTCTTTGAGTAAGAGATAGAGATGAGACGAAATGCAAAGCAAACTATTTGTAGCTGCTGTATTCAAGTCCAGAATGACTGGCAGGAAATATGTTCACAGCTGAAGCTTGCACATGAACACCTAAAACTAGTCTCATGGTTGAAAAACTATTATTTGTACCGTAATTGCATCATCAGTACCACCTCTTTTCCCTGCTAGCATAAAAGAAAATTAATCCATTAACTGATCAGCTTAAGAAGTTAATAAATCAAGGTTGTAAGACCACAGAGATTCCTTTAAGCTGACGGAGTTTATTTCAGCTGGTAAATTATTTTTTGACAAAAATGTCTTTTGTCCTTCTGCTTTTTCATTATAGTGGAATTATAGCTAATGACTTTCTCGCCAAATTTAGTTCCAATTACACACAAATTATTTCTAAGAAAACCATTCACAAAAGCAAAAGTAAAATACTTATTTTATAAAAATTAAGGAAAAAGCAATCAGGACAATTTAATTATTTATAAGCAACTTTAACTCAACTTCCACAGAATCACTAATTTTTCTATTGGGAGTTAGATTCCTTCCCTCCCCCACTTACAGATTTACTGATAATCTGTGCACACAGTGAGGCAGCCAACCCTGTCTGTTCACAGAAATGAGAAGTATGTTTCCACCAATTTCTTGCAATTTAGCGAGGAAGAAGCCTGAAGCAGCTCAGTGGCTAAAATCACCTTAGTGCCAGCCAACTCACATCAAATCACTGGTAAAGCGCATGGCTTCCTCTATAGGCCCTTTGTAATTTACACTAAAAAAATCTTCTGGATCCAAAAACTCTGCATTTTCTGTATATTTCAGAAACAAAAATACTATTTTAAAGCTTAACAAGCCATAAGCTTTCTGCCAAAACTGAACTGTGCTGCAAGTGTCTCTTGGATATATAATTCTATTTCCTTACTTGTATTGAGATTACTCCTGGGGGCTTCATATGGATGTTTACACTGAAAGAACTCTGCTACCAGACAGGAGCATAGAGTTCCTTCCACAAATAGTTGTTAACACAAGAACAAATGCACAAAATAAGAACAGCTTCAACATTCAAACTAGAGTATTTCCAAGTGCTTAAAGCATCTCTTAAAGCATCTGCTTAAAACTGCAAAAATTGAGAACACAGTTAAAACTTAAAACACATTGCTCAGCTCTGCAGAAGAGCTCAGTTGTGCCATGTTCCTTCATCTGTCTGTCCTCCTGCACCAGCATACGTGAGCCTTTGGCTGCTGGAGCTCTGTTTGCACTTTCATCAAAACCCAGAGACAAAGATTGCCAAGGTGTTTATCATCTTCTCTTCTACTCAACTCAAGGTGAGGAAGACCTCACTTGAGAAAGCTGAGGCATCTGTGGAGCAGAGCAGTGGCCAAGAAAAGCAAAGGGAAAACCCCTGCACACCATAGACCAAGTTTGCTAAGTATGTTATCCAAGTGAAAACTAAAATATCTGGATGACAGTTGCCCACGCTCCATACTTGATGAACATCCATAGTTTCACTGAAATCCAAATGGTGAAAGGCTATGATGGAGTCCAAAACAAGTACCTGAAAAAAAAAAAAAAAATCACCAGCCATAACTTCTGTGGAATAAAAAGATATCTTTGAAGAAAAAAAAAAACCCCAAACCTGGAGGACATACTGAATTAATCTGGCTTTGTCAAAGTTGCTAAAAAGATACAGGTTGTGCACTGCTCACCAGTGAAAGACTAAATGCTCTATTTTGATGGGAAGTTGGATATATTACAAAGAATATGTATAAGGAATACTGTCAGCAGAGCTGTTTAAAGAACAGAATTTCTGCTCCAATAACAAATAAAACAGAACAACAGAGCATAGCTATTGTTGCTGTTCAGAATTGAAAACATATATATTTACATTTCCCATGCAAATACTTCTATGTCTTTTAAGATCTTCTTTCCCTCCCCCCCAAAGTCTTTTAGTATGTCTTTTAATGTCTTCTCATGTCTTTTAAGGTTCTTTAATTTTTTATAAATGAAGTTGACACTTGGAGCTCAATCTCCAGGGGCTTCTGGCTCAGACACAGTGTCTAGTCTCCTGGTTCTCTATCAGTTATAAAAGACTGATGAGGTCCTGTCTGAAAATACAGCTGATTCATAAGCCTAAAAGCACGGGACCTAGAAATTTGGCAAAAGATACATTTCTTCAGGTTGCCAGCTACAGATCCAGGCACGTAGACTTTAAGGCTACATCTGTGCAAGTAAATTAAAAACCATCTAGCAACACTGTCTGGTACTGAGGCTAACTGGTATGGAGCAGCCCATATCAATACTGTTCAGCTCTCCTATTGTCCAAAACAGGGTCACCATATACAAACTGCCTGGGGAGAGCAGAAGTTAGCTTGGCCATTGACAAAGCCATACCTAGGAACTGCCTGGGAGAGAGTAACTAGCACAGGCTAAAGCTATTGTGCCTGGCACCATTTTAGCAATTTAACAGTGTGGTCAACTGAGTTTCATACCAATCTTTAATTTGCTAGTACAGCTGAAGCAAAGGAGTCCAAGCTAGAGCTGTACCACTGGATTCCCAGACTCTCTGCTCTCCAGGAAGAAACTTCAAGAACTTCTGCTCTAACCTTTTAAGAGCACAAGTTCTTCTGTGAGGCTTTTCTAAAGCTTCTTGCCTCTGTGTTTCTAAACCACAGAACCACAGAAGAGTTGAGGCTAGAAGGGACCTCTGAAAATTGTCAAAGCACAGTCAAGTAGAGCAGGTTGCTTGGGACCGTGCCCAGTCCTCTTCTAAGTGTCTCCAAGGATGGACACCCACAACCCACTTTGGACAACCTGTGCCAGTGTTCAACCACCCTCACACTGGAAAGTCACCCTCAGTTCATCTTTGTGGCCTTCGCTTGACTCCAGTATGTCCCAGTACTCCACTCCAGATGTGTCCCACCAGGGCTGACCAGAGGGAAAAGATCACCTCCCTTGACTTCTAGCAACGCTCTTTGCAATACAGCCCAGGAGGCTGATGACTGACAGGTTGCTCCTCCCCAGGGGCAGTACTTGACGTTTCCTTTTGCTGTGCTTCATGAGGTTCCTGTCAGCCCATTTCTCCAGTCTGTCGAGGTCCCTCTGGGTGGCAGCACAACCCTCTGGTGTATTGGCCATTCTTCCCTCTAAGCCTGGCAGTTCAGCCAGTTTTCAGTCCATCTCAATGCCTATTTATCTAGCCCATGCTTCATCCCTTTCTGTATGATGACATTATGGGAGACGGTCAAAAGCCATACTAAAGTTGAGATAAACATGCACACATAGCTACAAACTTGGATTAGAAATCTCTATATAAAACTAATCTTCCTTACAGAATGAAAACCATTAACAATGAAATACTTTACATCAAGATTTCCTAATAAATCCTTTTCTTTTTTTTTTTTTTTTCCTTAGGGGATAACTTTTCCAAGAATGAGGGAAAGTAATGTTTTTCTTTTTTCACCCTCATTGACTGGCATACTCTTATGGGAATGGCAGACAAATTCCTCTTTCTTCTTAACCTGAAGTTAAGAATAAATCAATAATTCCCTTCTGGGTAATCCCCATTTCATTGTCCATTGCAATTTTTTGAAAACCCCAAATAATCCAGAACTCCATTTGAAGGACAAAATGACTCATTCTCACAGTTTCCATCTGCTTATACAAATGTTTACAGTTTGATTTCATGTGCATGATAATGATACAATGCACTTAAAAGCCATCAGACTATACAACTTACATAAACAACAGATAAAACAGCAGAGATTACTATAATAATGACGTGTTTTTCAGAAACAGCTACAGGTACCTACACTCCTATTCACAATTCATGGACTTTCTGAGATACTGCCACCTTTGTTCACTGATGCCAAGATAAAAATTGAGTATCGGGTTCAAAACCATATCTTTCTATTAGTGGTTTAAATGAGAAAGAAAGAGACACACAAATTTAATATTTGAACAGTCAAATATTGTTATGGTTGCTAGTTTCTTGTCACTACTATGCTTTAATGGTAAATTTCCCGCCATTGAGAAGTCTCACACACAAATCACGTAGGGTTTTTTTTCCCCAAAGCCAACAATTGCCAAGTAAGGTAAATGAGGAAAACACAGCTGCAAATGCTCATAACCAAAATAAAAGCAGTAGTGGGATGAAGGTGAAATCTTTCCAGTGGCCAGCACTGCAGCTGGCCAGGGAAACACAACTCAAACTCTCAGTGCCTTTCCCTTCTTGTCCCTTTCTTCTGTTACTGGCCTCTTCTCAAATCTCTACCCTTAAAATTCTGCCTATTGCTTCTTGGCTGAAAGTGTTGGGAAGGAAGCAACAAATGAACGAGGACTCTGACATGCCAGAAAAGGGTTCTGTTTCCAACAATAATCCTTGCAAAAAGGACCAGCAGTACAGCTAAGCATGTGTACAATTCTCTCTATGTGGTGCTGCGTACGACGATAGCCTTGCATATGTCCCACCATAGGTTACTCCACCACCAGCCTGACAACAGATGGAGGCAGAAAGAGACATACCACGGTGGCATACTGATCGCTACTAGAGAAGAAGGCTCAACCATCTGCCTCACGCTACTTGCATGACAATGCAAGCTGCGGTTTAAAACACCCTTGTTTTGTTGGATAGCCTTAGCCCTCTGCTCACACCCTGTGTGGAGCAACACAGCTTCTCTTCACACAGGAGGACGCCTGGGGCTGTATTAACAGGAACACAGCTAGCAGATTAAGGGAAGTGATTATCCCCCTCTGCCTAGCACTCATTAGACCACATCTACAATACTGCATCTAGCACTAGGCTTCCAATACCAGACAGATCAATAAACCAGAGTGAGATCAACAAGGGCTACCAAGACGGTCAGGTGGCTGGAGCACTCGCCCTATGAGAACAGGCTAAGGGAACAGGGCTTGTTCAGCCTGGGGATAAGACGGTTCTGAAGGGACCTAACAGCAGCCTTCCAACACTTGCAAGGAGTTGGAGAACTCCTGCAAGGAGTATCAAGAAGAGGGAGCCAGGGTCTTCACAGTGGTGCCTTGTGGGAACATGACAGGCAATGGGCATAAGTTGAAACAAGAGGGGTTCAGACTGGATATAAGAAGAAACTCCTCCACCATGAGGACCATCAAGTCATGGAAAAGATTACCCAAAGAGGTTACACAGGCTCCATCCTTGGATGTTTGAGACTTGACTGGTCACAGGTGACTCTACTTTGAGCCGCACCTCCTGAGGTCCCTTCAGTCTGAATTATCATACGATCCTATGACAGCTTCCATTCACATTTATAAGGCTCTATACAGAGATCTTTGAACTGGGGTGGCTCTTATGTTGTGGATAGTGGGGTCCATACTCAGCAGAACTTCAGACCCTTGGTAAAATCTGAGTCTTACTTCTCTCTTGAACTAAGTGGAGAAAGTGCACCTGCTGGCACTGTACCTCAGCGCACTGGAAAAGGAAATATATAACAGAATAGGAAAAGTACTGTGCCTGTGCAGTAGCAGGGTTTTCCCTGAGTTTCATCAGACAGGCATGCAAGAACCAGGCTGAGCACAAAGAACAGGGTGCAGAACTTAGGAGGTGCCAACACCCCATCTGTCTTGTGACTTTATTTGTGAGGTTAGCAGTGAGAATTCATCCACGTATGTATTTATACACGAAGTACATGTATAAGCATGTGCTTCACCTCTCCCAGGTAAAGCGAAGTTGAACAAAACAGATTTTGTGTAATGCGAAACAAGTTCAGTAAACGTGCTACAGAGTACTCAGGCATTCATGTGCCCTCATGTAGCCCTCAGCAGGAATCTTGTCAGTGCACAGAGATGGGCTGGTAAAAACTTGGACTGAGCACAGAACAGGGCATACTGGAAAAAATTTTAAGGCCCTTTACAAAGCAATGGCCATGTTTTCTGTTTTCGCAGGCTACAGTAACTAAATATTCTACCATGTCACTATTACCCTGATATTGAATAACCTACCCTATCCTTGTTTGAAGCACATTACTTTCTTACACCACTGCTGTGTTACACACATGCACACGTATCTACTACAAAATACTCCACTGAGATCCCCCACCAGTCCAAAAGCACTTGAGCTGCACTTGCCTTTGAAGGAAGCAAAGGTGACCCAGGCTAAGAAGCACCTGGTCCTGATGCACACGGGCAGCTGGGGCTGTCACTGGAACAGAAAGTGGACAGCAGGGTCGGCAGATGAAAGTGGACTGTCTGCTGTATGTGAACGCAACGTAGTCCCAAATAGCTCCAAGAAACATTTAAGTGGGAACGCAGTGTAGCTTCCCACAGCTTTGCATCCCACCAACAGTTGAACTTGGCTCAAGAAAGGGAAGGTCTATTAAGACTTCTCACTGCAGTCCCCCTTGTAGATTACTCCCTGAGGAAAGACCTCATGGCACCAAAGTCTGACAGCCTAAACCATCAGATATCTGCACAGCACCTTATTTATTCCCTATGACACACACCCAAGGTGCCAGCAAAGGGCAAAATATTAGAAATAAGCAAGAATTCAAAGACTAAGATGGTGACCAGTTAAAACAATTAGCTATTTAATTGAAAGACTTCTTCAGTTATACTCTGCTTTGAATGTGGATCACAGACCTCTTATAATTCAAAGAGGAAATTTTCATAACTCTGTATTCATTGACCTCTGCTGAGACAGAAAGAAGTGATGCAGCAGAAATTAAAACAAAGCACCACTTTCAAATGTAAAACCTGTATATGCAGCCAGAACAGCAAATGCAAAATTATCTCCTGTCTTTGGTCAATGTTGTAACTTTAAGTTCCACCAATTATTTTTCTATTTATTTTTCCCGTGAGTCTGAAAGCATGGACCCAGTTAATGGATGCAACTCAGAGATGCACACTCTTGCCAAACATGACCTAATCCATATTAGCCTTAGCTACAAGTTTCGAGTTAAAGCAGTTTTCTGTTTTCCATTTCCTTTCATTCGAGTTGATCAGTTCAATTTGAGCTTTGTCTGTTTTTAAAAGATAGATTTCACATGGATTGTTAAACTAACCTTTCACTGACAGGCAGAATCACCTGAACTGAGAGCATGCAAGGAAATAAGGACGGGGAAAAAGGCTAGCACTATGATAAAGTACACAGTTGTGTCTCGGAAAAAAAGAGGGAGAGGCTGAGGAAAAGGAGGGCCTCAAAAAACAGTGTTTCATTAATGGAGGCAAGTGGAGGAGAGCGGCTGGAGAATAGGGCATAAACTATTTTCTTTCCTGCCAATGCGTTATTAACTGACACAGTGACAGAAATAGATGGAAAATGGGTCAAGAAAACTAGACAAACAGAAACTCCACACGCTATCTCTGTCGAGAAGAAAAGAGGACAGGATCGTCTTTTAGAAACACATACATGAAATGCAAGCAAAGTACAAGCAAGTCTCTGGTGCTTTCTATCATGCAATCTGCACTGAAATGTCAAGAAATCTAAACATGACTATCCATCTCTGTCACTGGGAAAGAGAATACACTTACAGATCAATGGGAGCCACTCCCTGATTTATGGATCTCATAACCCTCATAATACTTCTTATAAACATAATGAATCCATATGGTGTCCAAGTGTTACATTTTGTGTTTGATTTACCTAAATTTATTTAAAACAAACACAACCAGACGCAAGATGTTCCTATGCAATTGGAGGGTTCCCCACTGACTCCTCCTTAGCTGAGCCTCAGGAATGTAGAGTGCCCTTTATAATTCAAGTGCATTAAATCAGATCTAAATAACTTCACATTTAGAAGATAACATAGAAACAAGATGCATTTTATTCAAAGATTCTCAGAAAAATCCTGCATGGAGTTACAAACTTGCTCTATCTGGATTTTTTAGTGACACATGTCCTGAGCAATGTGACCATTCACTGCTCTGTAAAGGCTTTACTACCATTTTTAACTGTTTTTTTTTTTAACCACAGTTCACAGCTCTGAGAAAAGAGCCTGACTTCTGCAGGTGGACAATAGCAAACCTGCAAAAGCCAGCAGAATGAAAAGGCAGCGTTACCGGCACCACACAAACAGTGCCACTGTAGAACTCTGTAACAAAAAAGAAAAATAAAGTGGGAAAGAAAATAAAGGAGGCAGGGACAGCCAGGCCAAGAAAAAATACACACACACAAACAGTTTCATAAATATGAAGTGACAAAGGAAAAAAAGATAGAAAAGAGAAAATTAGTGAGGGAAAAAAGAAGGCAGAAGGAACAAAAAGTGACATTTTATTGTGATTCGGGGAAAATGACTCAGCATTCTGTGGGCCTACCATCCAGAGCCTGATAAACTTTACAAATCTCTTGAGATATCGATTAGGTTAGAAATCACAACTACAGCAACTGCATAGCAGGGAAAATTACTCCCTCACGACTGCAATCAGAAAGATTTGCAGGGAAGGAAACACGGAGGAGGGCACGGTCATCATCTTTGATAAACACCAGCGCTGAAGCAGTAGCTAGAAGAAAGCATGTCATTGTCAGCACATGACTGTTGGCTGAGCACAAAAAGAAAAGAGAAAAGGAAAGAGAGAAAACTGTAGTAAGAAAAATTGTCAAAAGCTGATCTTCAGACAATCACATAATGGGAGTGAGAATATGGAAAATTGTTATTGACTAACAATTCACTGGACAGCAGCTACACAGAAAGACAGTAAATTAATATACAGAGCTTTTTTGTTTTGGTTTGGTGGAGGTTTTTTTGGTTTTTTTACTTTTAGACTATTACTTTGGTGATAACCGGTTATTCTCTTTAAAAGGTGTGAAGCCAATTGCAAACACAGTGGTTCCACCCCAGCAGTAAATAGTAACTGTCAGTTTGTTGCTGAGCCAAAGCACGGGCTCTCTCCCCTCCAGAGAAGGCATCACATAATGGGTTCTTAGTTTACTGCCCAGACATCACTATATGGAATAAATCACTAACACTTTTTAAGGTCAATGAAAAGAAACAATTTACATTGCTATAGCCTACAGTCAACAGCCATATAAAGTAACGTTTTGCCGACAGATCCCCAATGCTGATATCTAAAACAATCACCAATAGCTGTGTGTTTGAATAAGGACCACCTTAAAGCATATGCATTGCTTACACTTTCTTCAGCTGATGGGACCTGTGATAAATTGATCCACTCAAGGGACGGTCCACAGCCTCCAGTCAAAAAGACAGTGTCCTGGCCAGCCTGGAAGTTGGCATGCTGCCTCCTGCTATGTGAACCACAGCAAAATTACCAATGGGACATTAGCTAAAATGAACAAACCCGAACAAATTACACAAACACCTTAGTAAAAATGTAGGGATCTGTCTGTGTCAGTAAAATGCCGCCAATGTATGGTTTTGGTTTTGGATACAGTTCCCGTCTTGGTCTGCAATACGGCCTCAAGAATGTAGCTGTGCTCCACGCAAAAACATTGCATGGATTTCTGAAACTCCTTACCATTTCACTGCCAAAGTTGGCAAAGGCATAACAACATACAAGTGCTGAGAAAAATAAAGTTAACACAGGATTTTCTTCACTCAGCGAAGTTGTTCATCTCTAAAATACACAGGTATGTGGGATTTTATTTTTTTTACTTTTTATTTCTTTCTTTATGATCTCAAACCAAAAATCCAACACTGAGTCAAGTTTCAGCTGAAAAATTTTCTGGTAACAGTTTAACTTGGGCTATGTACCCCTCTTCCAAGGGTTTTCAAGACCCAAGTGTATCTCCTGAACAGTAACCTGAACATCACTAATGGTACAATAAGTTGTATCAGTGGACTAAAACAGGAATGGATACATTAGTTGTAAGGTGACACAAATCACACTTTCCTCTAAAAAGGAACTAACAAACTGCAATCAATTTCTCACAGTTGGGGTGGAATTTAAATCTCTTATCTCATTTAATTAACCACCAAGGCTGCCTCTAAACATCAGTGGAGAAAGATAGGCACCTCCAAACAGTGACCCATCACATTTAGTGAGAGCTGAGACACTGTACTAAAAACAAAACAAACAAAAAAAAAAAAAAAAAAAAAAAACCAAACCCAGCAGTGACCTTTGGAAACAGCCTATGCAAGACAAGGTGAAGAAAAGCTACAACCTATCATCTCTCCATGGGACCTCTTGGAAGGGGCTGGTTCATACCAGCTGATGGATACCACTTGGCTTTTTGAGAACTTCCCAGCAAATCAGGAGTACTCCCTGACACTCCTATCTAAAGCCACAGCACAGCAAGGGCCATTCAGTTTCCTCTTCCACTGTCATCAGGCCATCATTTATCCTACCCAACCTCTCTGCATGTACTTCACTCTTTGAAGCCTGGATCTGAGAGCACTGAAGATGCTGAGAGATACTATGAGTCCTCAGAAAATTATTACTTTGTGGACAGAAACGGACATTTAGTTAATGAGATACTCTTCATAACCATTGAGAGCAGAGTAAATAACTATCCTACTAAAAGAAACCTGAAACTACTCTCACCCAGATTTTCACTACTGCATTAGAGACACAGAAAAATACAGTTGAAAAAGAGTAGACCCAAACATACTTTAGCATTTTGAGCATTTCCACATGCATATAGATTATTAAAGTACAGCAAGATGGAGGAGATCCTCCAACCTCAGTCTACTTGAATGTCCTCTATTCCTAGGCACTAATGATATTTATATTTCACATGTGACAAATATAGTGAATGCTAAAAAATATTTATGTCTTCAGTTCACTTGGTAATTTTTGTTCAAGTGTGACACAACTTTGTAGCATTGCTGTTAAATGGAAATTTTTTAAAAAAATTTAAAAGTTACAAATTTCCTTTTATATCTGTTAACAGTCTAGTTGCAGAGCTATTGCACACAAAGTAAGTGGAAATATTACCGTGATCAGGAGGGGTGATATTTTAAAGTTGACTAATCTTGATTATATAAAATGCTAGTGTGTTCCATAAACTTCTCACAACAAAGATACATCAAATCAAAAATGCCCAAAAAGGCACTAAATCGAGCATACATTCGTACTAATCAACTATCAGGTAACTGGGGAAAGGCACTGGGTTTCAATTCATATTTTTTAGTGCGACAAACAGTTCAGAGTTCATGTGTAAATAACACAAATATTAGCAACATAGTATAAAACTGGATTCTCTGCTCGGGTTTCTACATCACAAAGAATAAACAAGCAAGGTACTTGCTGCAACAAGCTATTACTGACCTTCCCCAACAACAGGGGAAGGAGTTCAATTCAATAGCAATTCGCACAAGCGGTCCTGGGAAGCCCATCAGTTACTGAAGCCGAATGAGATACTAATCAGTCCTGACACTCCTTCCTAAGCAATAATCATTAGATCTTATCACCTGTCCTTGCTTTTTACCAAGGAATGCTGCTGCAATATATTATTTTGTTTGCAAAGTAAACTTGAAGAGCGTAATACAGCATGTCACCCAATTTGGAAAAATCTATACCACTTTCCATATAGGGGAAAAAGACAGTCTCCAGCAGCAAGACAGTATCAAAGGCCTACTGTACATGTAACAACATATTTGTTTCCTTTATTGTATCAAAGAATTCAGTTTTTTTTAAAAAGAAATAAAAAAAAAATCTATATTCACATCGACATTTTTAATAAAGCAAAAGACTAATCAGTGTTTCACCTTTGTCACACTTCTGGCAAAAGTTTTCAAAGACTTCTTTTTTTTTTTCCCTCGAATACCAAATACAAGTGGCTATAAAGCTATTCTTTTTAAAAAAATTACAAAGAACCTTTTCAGGATGATGATTGCTTCCTATACAGAGAATTACAGAAGCCTTATTATGCATTTCATATGGTATCTTACAGGTCTTTGAATCACCAATTAATTTCAAATCCTTTTTCCCCAATAAACCTTTTTTCTGCTGACTGCAAGTCTGATAAAAAGAAGAACAGGGACCACCAATTTATGGCAATTTCTCTCATTCCTAGAGTCAGGTCACAGAGAAGTGAATTTTTTTTTTTTCATTATTTTATTCTTATTCCAATATGCAGAACAGCCATGGAGTCTCAGCTCCTGGGATACTGAAAACTCCTACCATGTTGCCCTGCAACAGTGCAACATGCTTGAAATTTAAAACCAAATTCATCTATTTGTAGGTTCATAGTACCTCCACAAACATCCCACACTTTATAATAAATTTTTCACACAGCAAAATTTCTCTTTTAGCATCGGATTGTTTGATGGTCACTATAGTTTCAATTCCATTTTTAAGGCTGAAGCTAGAATTTTTTAACTGGTTTCTCCAGTTGGAAATGTGTGATTACATACACAGAATCTCTCTAGTTCCTTTTATTTTTCACATCCTCTACCAAAAACCAAAGAATCAGATGTTATGATTGAAACTGTCCATTATGTTCTAGCTGTGGAAGCAATTGTGGGAATATTTTTCTAATCTGTTTATGAGAAGATCTAATGAGAGTGCAGCCTAGAATGGGAGGACATTTTCCCAAAGATTTGGGGTCACAATCAACTACAAGCAGTCAAATCATCCTTGATTCCCCAATCTTGCAATCACCTAGAGTTTGTAGCATCTGATTTCGCTTTTAGAACCATCTCCTTGGCTGGTTTGCTTTTTCCGGCCTCACCCTCTAACCACACCATGGATGCTCCATCCAGGAGTTTCTCCCCATGCACCTTCCACTTTCTCATGGCAGTTCAACAACGCTCCATCTTGGGCCCTTTTTCCCTCCCTCTCTCTTCACAACTTGCATTTGCAAGCAAATTTCCATTCCACCCAAAAATTCCAGCTGTGACTTTCCTGTCAGGATCTATCCCCTCAGGCAGGGGGTTCATCTAATTAGATTCACCTAATCAAACACAAACATCTACAGTGTATGTGTCTACATCTCAGGCTAGTCATCTAGACTCCAGTAATAGTTAATAGAGAGGCACTTCTAGGTATCTCACAGAGATCAGAGGAGTCATGTCTTAGAAGGGACTATCCCTCTCCACTGACTACTAACAGATGTCAGGTGATACTGATACCTACAGTGTAAAAGTTCAACATTTACTGCCTAAGCTCTACTTAGAATCATAGAATCATAGAATCATCTAGGTTGGAAAAGACCTTTAAGATCATCCAGTCCAACCATTAACCTACACTACCAAGCCCACTCTAGACTAATCAAGGGTAGACCAGACTAAACCATATCCCGAAGTGCCACATCTACCCGTTTTTTAAACGCCTCCAGGGATGGTGACTCCACCACCTCTCTGGGCAGCCTGTTCCAATGCCTGACCACCCTTTCCGTAAAGAAATTTTTCCTAATTTCCAGTCTAAACCTCCCCTGGCGCAGCTTAAGCCCATTTCCTCTTGTCCTATCGCTAGCTACTTGGGAGAAGAGACCAACACCCACCTCACTACAACCTCCTTTCAGGTAGTTGTAGAGAGCGATAAGGTCTCCCCTCAGCCTCCTCTTTTCCAGGCTACTTCTCTAACACCTCTTTGGAAATAGCCTGCTGTCCATCTGAGACACACACTATTCAACTCCTGGCCTCCTTGTTACTATTTTTCTACTTCCACTATTTGTCATACCTACCTACTGCTTCTCATTTTATACTTACAATATTTATAATCTACCTATAATGTTTAACCTTTGCATTAAAGCTACTAAAACCAACTAATGACAGACACTTTCTTTCAAAATAAAAGTTTTGGTTCTACTACAATCCAGTGTGTTGCAACTTAGCATTAAAAAACATATTCTCAAAGTTCTGTGCATACCTCAGATACATACATTTGGACATACCGATTTTTCTAAAAAATACAATACCCATCCTACATATTCCTTCTGCATGTCTTTAGGTAGCTAATTGGAAATAAGATATTGTTCATAATAATACATTAACTGTATTCTGTATTTCCATATCCCCTAATCAAAAAATCAGTGAACTAGTGGTCAGAGGGCCCTAAACTGACGACTGAAGAGGTCTTTTGATTTGTGCTGCTTTCTTACAGATAAGATGGAAAACTGCATTTGCGTATACCTTATTTTGCAAGTGTGCTTTAAAAAGAAGAAAAAAAACAAAAAAACCACACACTCTACTTGGAATAGATTACAATAGCAAAAAAAAAAAAAAAAAACCACAACAAACAAACAACCAAACTGAAGTACACTAATTAAAGCAGGCTTGAGAAATAATATTACCTCTGAATGTAATTCCATTTTCATTTAGCCATGAAAAGAATTCAGGGGGATTTGCCTAATTGTTTTGCTTGCTGGTTTTATATATGATTTCAACTCCTAAAATAAACTTGAAAGAAAGGAAAAAAAATACTGTTCTGGTAGTAACAGAGTAGTAGGAAGACAATTTTTAAAAAGAAGAAAATATAAGCTCTTCTGTTCAATCAACAACAGTAAGACATATTCATCGTATTCTAATATCAGACTAGCCCGGTGCTTTGGAAGGGGATGAAGCTGACAGCAGAAAAAGAGGAGCTGGTGTAAAATCTGTACCTGCAAATCAGAATCTGGACCTGGGCTGCCAGGAAGTGTTGCAAGTGTGTGAGCGAGGAGCAGGGCAGGATGACAGCTGCTAGGTGTATGTGTGGCCTCCCAGAGAGTCAGCAAAGGTACGCTTTTGAAATGAGTATGGAGCAGGATGCCAAGTTAGCACAATTCCTCCTGGAAACGGGCTCAGTTTCTCAACCACAAATTTCTCTCCAATACCTCTTGGATTCAGAGTCTTCCTCTGCACTAATCATTTTGTTCATTCTCTTACTTCCCTTACTATATATTATGAATTAGCTTTTGAACGGTCTCAAGCAAGAGGGGAAAAAAATGCAAGCAAGAAAAGGAAGGAAGGAAGGAGGGAAGGAAGAAGGGAAGGAAAAACCAAACAAATTTTTAAATTTCCCCCTTCACATCAGGTTATCTGTATTGCAGTAAAATATAAAATAGGCATTTGAAAAATTAAACCCCGCAAGGGAGAGAGATCACTAAAAATATTCTCTAGATATTTTTTTAAATTCTTAGCAAAGCACTGTTTCTTTTCAAAAGGATTATAGTGCATATCTGACTTTGATAAGCAGTATAGTCACTGACTTTGCTTCAATACAAAAATACAGCATCCTAAAACATGGGCTTTGAAGAAAGCTGAAAACATCACCTGATTCATCCCTTGCTTCAGAACTGTAATAGGACCACCCAGACTGTTGCTGACAAACAACTCTTCTTAAAATCCTCTAGTCGTGCAGACTCCGTGGCATCCCCCACCACAACCACCCCCCATCACCACCATCCCCCACAACCTATTCTAGTGCATAGATACAGGGTTACACTATATTACCATCTAAATGAAATGGATATGGAAAACAGATTATCTCCCTCCTCTTATTTGTGCAGCTGTAGTAAGGGTGGGATGAGAGGGCATTCCTTAAATTATGAGGACTTATGGATGAAGTGGGAACACCTCAGGTTGTCCTCCTGCACCTGAGCGCTAAGTTGCTAACTCTGAGCCTTTCTCTGTTGCAACCTGAATAACGGGATGCAGCGTCTTAAGAGATGGCAGGGGGTGTGACAGGCCAGAGGGACTGGGCACCTTGAGCTCCAGCTCCAGGAAAGGTCTGGAGGGATGGGGGAGAAGGCAGCGTAGGCCCAGCCACAGGACCTGATAATTATATGGGTGAGAGCAGGCTGCTTTCTTTGCCAAGGAATGGTCTCCGCAATACAGGTGGCTTGGTGGTATGAGAGTTTGCAGCCAAGAGGAGAGTGAGGGGGAAAACGCAGGAGGGATTACTCCTTGCACCAAACCGCACCTAAATTCTGCTGCATAGGGTTTTTCTGTGCTTCTGAAGCCAACATTCTGAGATTAAATACTGTTGTCATGCTCAGAAATGCTCATTTTCCACAAGATATATGACTTTATGCTAGAAAGCAATAAGTTAAAATGCAGCAAATCACTACTACCTCTAAACTGAAAGATTCCAAGAGCAAAACTTGGCCACAAGAATCATCATCAATACAAATAGTTGCTGTCTCAAACAGCAATACAAACTGCAAAAAAAATCTCAAACTGCAATACAATATAATGTTCTATAATACAATATATTATAAATGCATCATTAGATCCTGGCATTAGTGTAACTCTTCCAAGTACTTCATGACAATGTTTAAATTTATTTTACTGGTCTATTCAAAGTGGTGGACAAGCATTAAATTAATGTTTGTGGAGAAGACCATCTGTTAAATACAACTATGGAAGTAACTAGAAACTATTCAGTGGCTCCCTTTCAGAACTGCTATGATAGCAGTCCCTTAGAAGAGCAAAAGGTGGAAGTCACACAGTTCCAGAGAGTTTCACTTTTGAACTGGGCACCAGCTTACTTGCTCCCTGAGCTTCTTCCCAAGTTCCACCAAAGCACAGGCTCCAAAGTACTTCAGCTTTGTCAGCATTCCCACATATCTCTGCAGAGGCTTTCCAAAGCACAAGATGAAGATACATCCTAGTTAAAGGCGTTCAAAGCTCATGTGAACTTCAGTGATGTAATCATCAAGGTGAATGAGAAAAGGCTCTTCTTCCAGCTTCAAGCTATGATTCTCAACAGGAGAGTTTGTGGAAATGGGTGTGAACAGATATTGGAGGCGAGACTTTTTTTTTGTAGTTTTTCTTTAATAGCTTTCAAGATAACACAGAGATCAGTATTTTCTTTACCAGGAAAAAAAAAAAAAGTTGTTCCTTGCTGAGCCAAGTCTTCATCTTCAAGAGTGTGTATTATGCCATTCTATCATCAAAATTCATGCAAAACCACGTGTGCCTTTATCAAGACAATAACCCATAAGATGTCAGTGACAACCTGTATACCCTGTCCTCGACTGCTGTTACTGTAAATACTATCACTAAATTATTCATTTTAAATACCCATGCTGAAGGACACAACTATTTAGGTGCAGGTTGAACGTCCAAGAAATTGGCCTAAAACCCATCACAGTTAGAACCCCAAGTGAATCCATTTGGAAGGGTAAACCTGCCAACTAGCTAGCAGGAAGGCTGTACCCTTACTTCTTTTCCACTGGTGTTGTCTAACCCACAATCATAACCTGGCAGTTTCTTGTGACACCTGCTATATAAAGTATATATAGCCTTGTCCTGTAAAGCAGTGTCAGCTACAGTGGTTTTGTTTGGTTGGGTTTTTTCAGTTCGAGTTTAATGAGTGTCTCTGCCTTTCTCCCAAACAAGGATGTACTCACACTGACATAAGCTTCAAGTACACTTTGTCTCTAGCTTAGATGACCACAAGCAGAATGAGGGCAACACTTTCTTTCTTTACACAACTTCCCAGGTCCGTTCCCAATGCCAGTCTAAGTTTTGACCTTACTTTTAAGTCATTAATGGATTAGGTCCGACTTAGATTAGGTCACGACTCCACAAGCAAGCACAATACAGATTAAAAAGAAATAGTGAGTATGCTAAGAGTGAGAAGCAGCACACTCATGTGAAGGGATTCTTCCAGGGAGCACACTCTCAGAGCTGCACTGCCTGCACTCAACTCTCATCACCTCCAACACACACTGGATCTGTTTCCCATATGGGAAAAACACCCTAGGATTCTCCTTTAAAATTAGTAAAGTTTTGTACAGCCCTGAAATGGAAACTAGTACCCATAATGCACACAAGACATTTCACAGTTCCAGCCTATTTTTTGCAGAAGTCCTGCTGCTGCTAAGGTAACTGAAGCAAATACAAGCCATAAGATAGCGCCAATTCCTGTATTTCGGCAATCGTCAGTGTTTTGGTGTCATACGCATTCTTGCTTTCACATGCACTGGGTAAATTGTACACATTTTCACATTATCATGCTATCCTGTTTTGTGTCACTAGTAATGAATAGCCACACAGGTTAAAAAAAAAAAAAAAAAAAAACAGTTAAGAGTTGTATATTACTACACAAATGAACAACTGGAAGGGAAAAACAGCTCAGCTCAACTCAGCAGGTTCAAGAGCACTTGGCATCCATGACAGTATCAGTATTTCAAAACCCCAGCTGTGACCCTACCTCCATGTCCTCCCTTATCTCAGCCTGCATATAGGGATATGGCAGGCGGCCACCTCCACCCTCCTCCCTACCACCCCTCAGTTAAAACCAGAGCCCTTCATTGTGCCACATGGCAAAGCACATCTGCCGCCACCAACCTTGGGCTCCACAACCGACCGCTCCCAGCCTCGTGCCTGCTGCCTTCTCGGTGTTGAGAGGAAAAGGCGGAAAGCCAGGACTGATGGGCTGCTCATGGGAGCTGCATGGCACTGCCCTGTGATGCAGGAGGGAACCTCACTCCAGCTGCCACCTCACTGGATCAATTTAAAGCAGTTCACTTATCACCAGTGGTATATACACTTCAGTACAGGGATCATTGGCCTAAACAAAACTGAAGTACTTTTTTTAATAGCAACTGTTCTCTTCTGTGTCCATTTTACAATGACCTTTCAGGAAAATGTCATTATCCAGTGGGGTTTTTTCACTAACATTAGGGTTTTTTTTTAAAAAAAAAAAGCTTGTCATTACCATTTTAAACTTTCCACAGACTCAAGCTACCCTGAGAATTTCACACAGGATCTAGACACATGCAAAATTACAAAAATTTTAATTGAAAACTCAATATGTTGGTGTGACAGATCTGTTCCTATTTGCCCTTTCAGTCATCTTAATGACTCTCACGGATATCAGTCTTCCTGCTTCACAAAAAAAAAGTACTTTGCCATCAAAGGCAAGTATAATACACAAATTGTTTGAGTTTTGTAAACAAAGAAAAGGTTAGGCGGGCTTTTATTCAGTTCAGTTATTATTATCTGGTTATAACGTATAGGAAACAACGGTGCCTGGGTTGCTGACAGGGTCCTGGCCTTAGAAGTCGGGTTCTCAAAGCCCACTGTAGGGTACTGTAATGAAGGCCAATTTTGATACCATGGGCTAGGAGGGCATCAAAAACCAGTTTATGCTTTCAGGTTTTTAGGACTGAGGTCTCCTATATCCAGAACAGCAGTACTCTGAGAATTTATGTTAAACAAAATCATCTCCAAGATTACTGCTGTTCCAAAAGATCCGAGCATTAGTGGGGTTTCTCACACCAATTATGTCACACTCCATGTCACATTTCTAGGAGTCTTTTGCCCTTGCAGGAAGACTTGTGGTTTCACTGAGTGTGAGTGTCTAAAATCTGCAGCCCAACAGGCCAGTTGTGCAGCACAAGGGAACTCTCCTTACCCAACACAAAATATTTCATGATCGTGAAATCTACCACCCAAGTGGCTTTCATTGGTCCTATTCTTTTAAAATACACATCAATCTCCCGTGTGGTGTTTTATACAGTTTCTAAATAAAAATACTTTGACACTAGCCTAACAGGCAGCTTTCACCTCAAAAAGCTGAAGAGCTCCACGTTGTATGTACAATGTATATTTGCCAACACTCTTTTCACAGATACTTCAAAAGCTTTGGACAGGGGGAAGGAGATCTGATGTTCATTTCCAGCCATTATTAAACTGGTCAGTTCTGGTCCTTTCTTAAATTTAATTGCCAGTGCTAACTGCGTACCCTTTTTGTAACACACTGAAAATTCACTTCTCTACTCACAAAAAAATGAGATATATATAAAGAGAGAAGTCTGTATATCTTTATCATATTTTGTAACTGGTTTAAGTTACACATTATCATTATTCTATTACATCTGCAGTAACAAAGTCACTTTATAGCACAAATTAACTTCTCTTTTTCTTAAGTTTGATTCACAAAATCAGCTAAATGAATGCACATGCCAGAATAGTCAAACTTAATTAAGAGCTTTTGTGCTACCTTAACCAAATAATAATAAAAACTAATAAAGGCAATTCAATATTGGAAAGATAATACAGTGTACTCTAGACGAGAGATGTCTACCAACTCCATCAACACTCTCTTACAAAACGTAACAAAGTTATAAGAACAGAAAAAGAATTTAATAATCCTCCCTAAATATGAATTACACATTGTGCAATAGCTGAAGCTTCAAACTATCAAGAAAAGCTAACAGCTTGTATGACTCAATATTTTATCCACGACGACATCATCCCACGTTTAGATAAGAAATGACCCTCTTCTTCAAAGTTTCATCCCCTCATTCTGCAGTTAAAATGCCTTTCCCCTAAGCATCCACCAGATATTTTATCCAGATTTCAATCACAACTTATATTTCTCACTCACAAAAAATTCGCATTACGTGCATACAAGAATAGTATGTCAAAGGGCAAACAAACACCCCCCACACCAGCATACCCTTCCCTGCAAAGTCCTGCTCAGTTAGGATGATTACCGCTAATATGCCCAGAAGAGTGCTGTAGCAATAGCTAAAGAAAATATTTACTTGTACTATATGCTTTGCGTTCACCACAAACTTCTTCATAAAAAGTTTATTCAAATATTTATTTATCCACTGATATTTCCAGTGCGCCTATCCCCGTTATGTCTCTTTAGTCCCATACCCACTTATCTTGCACTTACTGGCCACAACAGCTGCCCATAATGACCTTAGTGTGCAGAGGGATCCTGTTGATGTAAAGGCAACAGAAAGTTGCAGGCATTGCAATGAAATATGGTACCTAGATCTAAATTTAGAAAAGTCAGGCAAAGCTTCATACTCTCTAGCCCTTTGCGATACACCACATAGTTACTGAAACAAAACCTGGCCAGTAATTAAGCCTCTCTCATTTGGCCACCGCACATTCTTAAACATACTTTTGTGAACAGCCTTGCCTCACTCCAGAACTTAAAAACCAAAGCCAAAGCTAATGATTAACATGCTGATTAAATGAATGCTTAATGCCACCAAGTTACAATGTGCTGCAATGTTTTTTCTCTCAACAACTGTATCAAGAACATTTATTCTTCAGTTGAATAACATTCACTGAGCACTTCATCAAACAAAGCCAACAACATTACAGCCCATTAATTTTTCACTTTGGTCTAAAGCCAGAACCAGTTTAAATACCTCACCATCTTTCAGCCTCCAAGCAATCATGTTAATATGCGTCTCCCCCCAACCCAAACAGTACCACATACATACTTTGCCTTGCCCCTTGGTAATATCTGTTACAAAAGATACACCATCACTCTCCCCAGAAAGAGAATAAATTAGACAAAAAAAACTCTCTTGAAATCTCAGAAACGAGGTCACAGCATCTCCTATTATAGCCTGAATTTTACTAAGGCCTTCGTCAGCAATTAAGGAGAAGATATTTTAGAAGACAGTTTTGAGATTAAGTTTTTCAGTGTAAAAGAAATCAAAGGAAAAGCTGGCAACAGAGTTTAACAGAAAAGCAGATGTGGCAGAAAACAAGTACAGAACAGCTGAAATTTGGGGTTCTGTAGATACAACTTTGGAAGACAATATTGCATGCAGATACACTGATATCCCAGAAGCAGTGAATTCATGACCTTGCTTTATCATAAGCTTTTATATGGGTAAGATTTTACCCGTTCTGTCCCTCTTCTCTTTGGGTGCCTTTCTGGGAAACTCACACAAACCATCAGCTTAACTTGACCTTCTGTCAAATTTGGTGAAACAGAGCAAAAGGCTTAACAGTTGCTGAGAAATGGCCAGACAGACATGTGGCGTGTGCTCAGCATAATGAGGAAAACAGACTGCCATCATGTTTGTCTCAACAAAGAGAGAGCAGTGGTACAGCTAAAGAGTCAAAAAAGTAGCAAAGTCTTCTTACCGAACACAGCATCCTCACGTGTCTGCTTATGAACATGGTATAGATTTGCAGTCCAGATTCACCTCAAAGTCGGTCCTTAAATTAGGTGGCCTATTTCCTGAATGACCTCCAAAAGCTTTGTAAAAAAGGAATTCTCCATGTCAATGCCCAACATTGCAGTCTTTACTATCATGATGTAAAGTTTTGCTAAAAACTTCTCTGATTGAGGTTTACAGATTTTTTTCAGACTCTCTTTAATTCCTTAAATTCAGGAGCTGTTTTCTGTATGAAACAGAAGCCTTTTTATGATTCACAATAAAATCTGGAACAAAATAATGTGATGGTGGAGTGCTACAGGAAGGACTCAGGCCCTCAGCATCAGTCACTGGCCAAGAAAGGCAGTCTTCCTAAAATCCTGCCTGCCAAAGTCACTGCAATTTACAGAAAAGTCCTTTATGGCATCTGACAGCATTCTGCCTCCTGCTCAAACACTTCTGATGGGAAAGTTCCCCTAAGTAGGTCTTGTTGCTGGTTTCAGATGATAACTCAAGGAGAAAATTAAAATCACTGTATTTACTATGATGCCAATGCAAAGTATATAGAAATATAACTTCCTATTTTAAAGATCTTTCAACAACTACATAGAAAACTACCATTAAAAAAAATCTACTGTTATATATAGCAATATTTGATACATGCTTATGTATATTTACTACAGTTTTAGAATAAATCAAACAGATCAAAGAAAATACTGCAAGAATTTGCCAAATAGTCAAGAATGTATTTTATATTCAAACGGCACTTAACATCTATACATCCTGCTGGTGGATTTACTTGATCATGGAATAGGCTTAAATGGAAATTATGGTAAGCTGTTCACTTTGGTGCTCAAAAAAAACAGATTCAACAAACTACACCTCCTTTTGAAGTTTCTTTTTCGTATGACCCAAACATTCTCCCCTTTCATATCTGCATATTAATTTTTTCCCAGACAGCTAATACACTAACTATTCTTTCCCTAGGAGTTGCTCTGGAGGGGAAATAAATTATTTTTGTAGCTCTTTGACAAGACCGTTGATTGTTGTGGCATGTTTACTCCCAACATGAACTCCAAAATGTCATATTGTGCCTCATTTAGCCTTGCTTGTTTAAAACCGTGCCAACATGACAACTTGCGTGCTTTCAGCAAACTGTTGTATTTTTCATGGCATCACTGCATGTGCACAGTCAAAAATATTTTGCTTTTGGTTTAAGTTGCTGACATGTTTCAGTTCTGCTTTGATTAATACATGCTTGATACATGTCATCAAGAAGTTACACTAAAGTGACAGGGCCTAGAAATTTAGAGATACACTGTTCTGTATTTAAGATTACAGATTTTCACAATTGAAAATAAAATTTCTCAAGCCTATGTACAAGATATACTTTTAGTAACAAAAAAGTTTCAAGTCATTTCGCAAAAGACACAATTTTATGTATCTAAATTTAAATTGAAGGTGGGGGGGAATTGTAAATCCCACTTCTGCAGTGATTTCCTCAAATGCTCTTTCCTGTGTAAGAAGTAAAACACCTAGAGTCCATGGAAGGCAGCCCTACCCATGCAGAAGCAACCAAGAACAGGGAGATGTAGGTTGTCTCTCTGTCTACTTCCTATGATCTCAAAACAAATTACACTTTTTCAGGCCAGTCTTACTGAATGCCAGTGATTAAAGCACAAGAACAAAGAATTTAAAATTAGCCACTAGAGAAATTAGCCAGACATGACTGGTTTTCCATTAGCTAGATTTAGAGAAACGACCATGCCCTTTGAAGGAAAGCTCAGAAATTATAATCACTTTGTTATTTCTATTTTGCTATTAGTGATCTGCAGAAAGTTATCGTCTGCATCCCACTAGACCTTTTGTTATGAGAAGAGGAGGCCTGTCAATGATTACTGCAAACTCGCCGCAGGTATTTTTAGTACCCATAACATGTCCTCAAAGCAAAAAGAAATCTGGATTATTTCACTGTTAGTGTAAATAAAAGGAATTATGTTTCCCCTCTGAACTCACCATGTAAAATACATAAATAAATAAATAAATATTTAAGGTTTTGTTTTTGCACAGCCAAGATAAGCAGCTGTGACTTTTTCTCAAGGGAAGGGTGCTTCCTTCCCAGCAAAACAATCCAGGTCATCTGTCACTATAATGACATCAACTCAACGCAGCAGTAATTTATTTTTAAAGACTCACTAATTCGAATGCACTGTAAACCTAGAAAAAAATTTTAGAATTTATTTTTGTGACCATTATCCTTTTTCAGATTTCCAATTCACTGAAAGGCGTATTATAGAACTCTGTTACATCTCTAGTTCTGGTTTTGAACCTTCTATCTAGACGTTACTTCAGTGACATGCTGACAGTTGTCGGCAATATCAAAGAATTCAGCAATTTCAGGATCCTGAAATATTTCAGTAATGGATCAGACTTTTTATTTCATTCTGCTGCTCCCTTTTTCCTATTAGAGCCTTTCCCTTCTGCCTTCTCCCTGCAGCTTTCATACTCTCTGCAAACAGATGTCCCCCGGCTTCCCAGCACAGCTGTGCATCAGCTGATGGCAGGCTGTCCCGCAGCCCCTGCGCTCCTGCCCAGCCACCCTCCGGCTCCATCCCTTCCTGCCAGAGGATCCCTGGCACTTCCAACAGAACACGGGAGAGAGGAGCCGATGCAAAAGCCATGACATGCAACTCTGAGGCCCTGCTTCACGGCAGCACTTAATTGCAAGCTGAGTGCCATTGATTTCAAACACCGTGATTTTTTTGCTGCTGCTGCTTCCCATATTTCAACATCTGGACTGTGTAGTTCTAGTCGCATCTCTGCGAGGAGCACGCAAAGAAACCAACAATTGTCAACTACTTCAATCACACTTCACTGTTTTTGTGTGAACATGGTTTGGCCACTAGCATATGTAGACCCAAAACTTCTCCCGGCGCTATTTCACTCTTATCTGAGAGCAGAGTTGAAGAGATACAGTAGGTGTTTAAGCCACTGGTTATCAACCATGCGTCACTCTGCTTGCATACAGAGCAAATATGCCTTAAAGTTGGCAGTTAAGAGTATGTCTGGGTCTAGTTATAACCACAGTGTGGAAAAGAAGATGAGAAGAAGGGACAGAAGAGGTGCAGCAAAACTATACCAATAATGTCATATGACTTGAATCTTACACGCAGCATGGTGCAATGCTCAGAGAAGGGCTTTAACAACAACCTCCCTTCAGGAGTGAATCCATACCTCATGGGACCAGATGAAAGATGGGCAACTTATGGTCCTTGACCAGACATAACCTGTCACTTTATTTCATAAAATTCCTATCAATATGATTTTCTTCTTACATTATTACTACATAACTCTATAGCATACATTAATGTAATTCAACAAAAATGACGAAATAGCCTGTTCTCTTCCAGTAACCCTGCTTTGCAGTGTAAGTATAGCTCTTTACCACACTTATTTTACCTAGTTCCTCTGCAGGGTTAATTACCTTGGGCAGATCTTTGTGCTACCACAGCAGTATCGCTTTTAGTACTTGAGCAAGCTTGTTTAGAGCCTCTTGAGTGCATCTCTGCATAGCACTATACTGTGCCTCAGGGACATATCCCGAGAGCTGCATTCTTATAAGCACCTTGAAGTTGTGCACCAGCTCCCTAAATGAGAGCCTATATCCATCCTCTAGGTACTTTCAAAACACCGACAACTCAGCTTTGTTTTAGCCAAAATAATAATGATAATAATGGTTCTTGCTTCAGTAGGGTGTGAAATCCTTGGATGAACTTAACAATTCTCAACTGCAATTGCTCTATTATAAAGGACAGCTCTGAAAAGACAATAAAATGCTCAGTTTATAGACACATACACATGCACAGGTTGTTGCTAAATTGGTAATTTCTTGTCATCTCACGGCAAAAATACTAAATTCTCAAGATACCACCTGATTGTAATTTTTATGATGATACTACTAAGAAAACTTTCTGTAAATAATCAGCCAATGTGGCTATGCAAGTTATCCCTGCTATCTTCTAGACAAATCATAAAGAGCTCCTATGAGGACTTCAGTTGACTATCCAGACACCAGGCCAGTTACCCAAATGGTATAGTCCTATCTAGATTCTTATGGACATCACCAGGATCACAGATATATGTTCTGCCTTTCAGGATATCCCATCCTATTTATCAAGAATAGGTTACACTAAATAAAAATTAAAAAAAAAAAACCCCACAGTAGAACACTGCAAATACTAACTGTCCCTCCTTTGTCTTAGACAATCTGCATTTTACCCCACCTAACACATATCATCATTAAGATCTGAATCTACATCCTTCAAATCCACCAATATCTACAGAACAAGGACTCTTGATTTTTGTTCTTGAATCTGAGAGCAGAGTTATACATATATATATATATATGTGTTTTATATCACCTACACAGGAACTACCCAGCCCCAAAAAGCTGAAAGTTAAATAATCCCTGTCACATCCTCTAAGTGTGGGGTAGGAGGCTGCAGTTAATAAGAGGTTGTGTGAAACTAGCAGTGCAAAAAGAAATGCTGGACCTCATGGTCTCCCAGCTACCTCAGTGTTTGTTCTCTTAAGTTACAGGGTACGAAGTAGAGAAATGTCACTTTCCCTTGCATCTTTACATATTTTTATGACTTTTTATGAAAACTCTTATGGCACGAGCTAAATTTACTATTTGGTGGAGTTGGCAGTAGTGGTATTCTAACACCATATCACATCAAATAGTGAATAAAAATACATAGTACCCAGAGATCTCCTTGAACACAGAGAAGACCGAGCTAACCAAATAAAATTGTTTGACTGCGCCCTTCTAACCTTAGCAAGTACCTCCTGGCTCAGCATGTCAGACCTTCCTCAACATCACTCAGAAAATATTCATCATAATGCCAGCGCTGTGCAAGACAGAATAGTGACATTGATTCAACTAGCAGGTCTAAGAAGAAAAATAACTTTTCAAGAAGAGCAACTTTTAATATGGTACGTGTACATGAAACAAGAATAGAAAACAAAGAATTCCTATTTTGTCTCTAACAGAAATTTACTTATGACACTCCAGTAAGTTTAGTTACTAGCATCGCCACATGTGGAGAAAAACAGCAAACAATAATAGACAAGTGTATGCCAACCATCATCCCAAGGCACTAGAAAAATATTTAGGAAAAGAAAAAAAAAAAAAAAAAAAAGGCCCTCAGCTGAATGGGGCAGGGAACCTGGTAACAAAGGAGACAAAAAAGGCCGAGATATTCAGTGCTTTCTTTGCCCTGACCATCACTGGTAAGGCCACCCTTCACAGGCCCTGAGACAAGTGACAAAGCCTGAAGCAAGGAAGGTTTACCCTTGGTGGAGGAGGATCAGGTCAGGGAACATTTAAACAAACCGGACCTACAGAAGTCCATGGGACCTGATGACATGCGCTCACAAACGCTGAGGGAGCTGGCCAGTGTCATTGTGAGGAGGCTCTTGATTGTCTTTGGAAGGTCATGGTGCTCGGGCAAAGCTGGAGAGGACTAGAAGGCAGCAAATGTCACTCCTGTCTTCAGAAAAGGCAAGGAGGAGGATCTGGGGAGCTACAGACAATCACAGGCTCATCACAATCCCTGGGAAGGCTCACGGGAAATCTTATCCATGTATATGAATACCTGATGGGCTGGGAGGAAGTACAGAAGACAAAGACAGACTCTGCTTAGCAGTTCTCTGTGAAAGCACAAGAGATGATGGGTGTAAACTGAAATGCAGAAATACAGAAAAATGCATTTAAACATAGGTAAAAACTTTTCCAGTGTGAGGGTGTTGAACACTGGCACAGGCTGCCCAGAGAGGTTGTGGAGTGCCCATCCTTGGAGATATTCAGAAGAGGACTGGGCATGGTCCTGAGCAACCTGCTCTATTTGACTGTGCTTTGAGGAAAGGAATGGACTAGATGATCTCCAGAGACTCCTCCCGCCTCAGCTGTTCTCCAATTCTATGATTTAAACTACTGTCTGGGTTAGCTTACTTCACTCACTTCTCTAGCAAAAAGGAACCGTTTACAAGTACATTAGGAGACCACCTTAGGAGGAAAAATAATTACATTTATCATTAAATGTCAGTTTAAAAAACAGAAATACAAAACACCATCAGTAAATCTAGAATTCGGGCATTATAAAACAGACAGTCCTAATATTTCCAGAATTGCTACAGATTCTTTAATGACTACAAGTGACCAGGATACAAGTTTCACATCCACTCTGAATGACAGATTAGATTTTTTTTTCACTTGCTTTTCAAGGAAAAGCAATCTAGTTTCTCACATTTTCAAATGCAAAATTTCATTCAGTCCAATTATTATTTTTCACACTGCAATCTTGTCAAAAAAAGCGTTCAGAAATTGAAATTGATGTATTTAAAAAGCACGGTATTTTAAAGATTGCTCACAAATAAGACAGTCAGGTCTATGTTCCTTTCTTATTAAACAGTAGATGAGGAATTAGAGTGAGGAAATCCCCAAAGAAGAGCAGGCCTAATACACAACCACTGAATCCCAGAAGCAAGTGTAAAGACAGCCTGGGAGCAAATTCTCAAAAATTTCATACAGACCCCTAACTCCACATTAATAATACAGGGTCAGTGTTGGAAAGGCTAGAGAAGAAACAACAAAATCTTCACTAGGTGTTCTTCATGTCATGGGAATCCCTATTCAGCTCTATATAGTGTAATGTAGCAGTAAATCTGCAACAGAACATAAAGGAAGCCAGATGTTGGATTCAAAAAGTTATTAAACAAATTAGAAAAAAAAAAAAAAAATCCATCCAGAACAGTTCAACACAAAGACAGAACTTTAACTGAGGAAGCATCATGTCACAGAGCGCTGGAAACTAGGAATGTATGACAGGAATCGCCCAAGTTCTTGACGTACTCAGACATTCTTTCTCAAGCATCTGTCACTGGCCACTATTACAAATAGGATATGCACTACATGGAGCTTTGGTTGATCCCGTATGGCTGTTTCTATGATCTTTACTCAACATTTTAGTACTGGCTACAAGGGAAAGAGGAATCCCAGATAACAACACAATCCCTTCTTTACCCCCTGCAAGACCATAATCCTCAACTCTTAAAGCAGAGCTTGGTGAAATACAGGAGCTGAGGAACAGGGGTTTGTAGGCATTCTTCCCATTTACAAATTCATCCATGTGGAAAGGATACATACTATGAATAGTCTTCGTAAGGTGACAGGTGAACAGAAGAAAATTAATACAGCTAGGACCTACATGCAGCCTCTATTTTACTAACGGACAGCCAAGAGCACTGGTGTGGCTTAACACCTTAGCCCTGGATACAGGTTGCTGTTTCAATATAGCCTTCAGTGTCTATAAATTATTCAAATATGTATAATAGATATTTTCACAAACTATTTTGCACGGATGTTCTTAATTTCAAGAGTGTAGCCCACTTATCTAAGTCCTTTGGCACACAGCAATTTGAACTCTGTTCAGGTTTCTTTCTGGAAAGAGCACAAGAGGTAATCTTCATTCAGATGGAAAGCAGCTATAAAACTTTCACTGTTGTGCAAAGCCAAAACAGTTGTTATCTTAGTATGAGACAAAGTAATATTGTACACAAAACATATAGAGGCAGAGCCTCAGCTGGTTTGAGTTTGCTTGTTTACAATAACAGCAGTGGAACAGTATCAATTTACACACACACAACATGCCACCAAGAGCTTCCAGTGGAGGTTGCATGAAGAAACACCAGCAGCGCTTTTTTTTTCTCCCTCCTTACAATTTTAAGTCAACAAATCAAAGCAATTATTTGCAGCTCTAAAGCTAGCTGTAATTTGCACCTTTTTGCACAATTATGTCTCTCCTGGATGATGTAATTTCCTTCCTACTCCCTACAAACAGGGTATAAGCTAAAGCATGTGAACGGAGCTCTTAAAGGAATGGCAACTTCAATCAGCAACGCAGCCTCTTTTAACTATCAAAATGAAACTCTTCCTTTTTATTAACCAATGAAGTGAGATGTACGGCTGCTCAAAGCAAACAGAACACAGTCCCTAAAATCAGCATGTCTTTTTGTAATGGGAGCATATCTAATTCCTACAAGCAGGAAAAAAAGTCTGGGAATAAAATATCATTATTATAGCAAAATAAAATCTGTCAACAGCTGTCATAGGGCTCACTCCTGGAAGATGCCAACTGGAATGAAGGGCCAGATGACAGGGGTGGAATTCCAGCCTCCTTATCAACAAGATGTAGGAAGGAGAGGAAACGGATCGAAAAGACCCTGAACGGCACAGCAGCTTCTGTTAGAAAAGAGGGCTGAAAAGCTTAAAACAGCCACAAACAAAAACACACAACTCCAACTCTAATACACTCAATTCCAAAAGCCCTGTGTCCTGACAAAGGAACAGCAAGCAGAGAAGAGGTGATAGAGAGCCCAATTTCCATGTTGAAATGGTCATTTTGGGTGTCATTGTGAACGTGTACGAGGATCATAAGGGTTCGTTAATCACAGAAGGAAGACATACCAGGATCCGAGCATCAATATTAATGGCATCGTTGGTCAAGAAATAGAACTTCTCCTTTGGAAATCTAATCACACTTTCTGTTTGAAGACATTTTGTGTAATGTTTTGATAATCTTCAATCAATAGCATGCCAGGCCACACGCCAGTGATTTACACCTGCCTGTGCAAGTCACTAACAATAATCCAGCATAAGATATTGACAACTGGACTCAAAGCACAATGATACAGAAGACAGAAGAGGACATTGACCTGTAGTGAAATAGAATTTGACACAGTAGATTGAAAGCTATCCGCAGCTTAAATTAGATGAATGCTTTTGTATATTCACTTAGCACAACAAAGTAAATGAAAATTTCTGATAACTGCCTGGTATATATGTTTAGTACTGTCAAGTATACTGTTAGTGGTGTTAATGTACCATCTTTATAAACAAAGGCATTTATTGCTTGCTTTGTATTACAAAAAAAATCCCAACCAGATATATTCAAGAATTATATCAGTTACAGAACAAGTCAATTCAAATAACTAACACGGTTTAGTGTATTTCAGCAAAAGCGTTCACTTCTAATGCATACTGCTGCTGTGCCAAGCTTGTAATAAATAAGCAGCAACATTCCTTCCACCTACTACGCATTAAATGGGCTGTATGGACTGAATATCAACTCAATGTCAGGGCTTCTTATCTTTTTTTTTGGCAGCCTTTGTCTGTTATGCACTTAAAAATCAGCAACAGCAGCACAGCTTTCTCCTTTCTCAAAACTTTGATTTTAATTGCTTGCTCTCCTAGCCACAACATCATATGAAAACTCTTTCCAGGGAGGGGGGTGATCTGAATCCTAACAGCTGCAGTAGTTGTTGGTCTGGTTTTTTAGGGGTAAAAAAGAACAATCCCATATTAATGAGCAGTCTCGCCTTTCCTACTGCAAGAAAAATAAAGCCCTTGCTACTGCCATTAAGGGGAGTCATCAGCATCTCAAATAAACTATCAAATTCTTTAAACAAGTCAGAGAAAGGTAGTTACACGTTTGTCCACTCTTCATTGGCAGCATTGTTTGATGATACTAATGCCTTTTTATCTCAAGTCTGGGTCTGGCTTCAATTTGATGCATCTGAAGAGAGTCATTGACTGATTTGTCCATCACCATGCTCAGAAAGGAAAGGTTTGCTAATCAGCTAGAAACCAATCTGTTTTGACATTTGGCTGAGTCACTAGCTGCAGACAAAGTCGCACTCCCTCCAGCCAGGAAAGGCTTCATAACCCTTTCTGTGAGTCTCTCAGAACAGCCAGCATCTCCAACTGAACAAGGCAGTTAACTTTATTTAATAAGGCAGACTGTCCACCGTCAGCTTAAGAAGCCTCAAAGAATGCTATCTGGCTCCTCCTAACTATCCTAATAGGCCTTCATGATGTTACTGTTTAAAAATCCAGGGCATAGAGACTCCAAAAACCAGTCTGGTAGCTGGGAATTAATTGGAAATTATAAATTCAAAGTCTCATCCTTCCTCCCTCTGGGCATAGCTTGGCCACCCGAGCCCGGAAGAGGCAACGCAGACAACTCCATGCTCCAGCGCTTAGGAGCTCCACTTCACAGCAGCAAAACCCACCAGACGCCAGTTGGGGCACGTTGGGACCTCTTTGCTCCAGAGGAGCAATGAAAAATGAACTGACAAGAGTCAGAACTGAGCCACTGGATAACTAAATGTGTTTCAGTGTTTACATCTACTTTTATGACTCCTTTGAGAAAACACATGATACAGATGCTGAGACAATTTAACAACTTTTGTCATTAAGCTTAACAGGTCTCCTGTCAAAAAATTATTTGCACAGCTCTCAAACTAGTGCAATGACTGAGAAGGGTTAGAAAGTGAACTGAATCCTAAGCACTCCAGTTCAAGGAAGCATTTACTTTTCTCAAGCCTAAGTAATTTCATATAAGACTTTTTTTTAGCTGCAGTAGTCCATCCACACTGTTATGCTGCATGCCAACAAAATGCTTGATTCTGAAAAGATAAAGCAGTCCTGCCTTGAAAAGTCTCTTGTGTGAAGAGAGATAGTGAACTAGACACCTCACAGAGATGGACACAAAAAAGCAACCTTGGTTTGTTGCCTTTTCAGTTCTCTAAATAGCCTTCTCCCTCTCCTAGAAGTTCTCTTTCTTCTTTGGTAGGATGTTAAGCCCAGTGGAAGTGTTTAGAAGATCTCATGGCAGATAGCAAAGGTCTAATCTGTTATTAATATCAAGGATGGTCAAACACATATGGATAATATAGGAAATTATAAAGGACAGTCCCTGCAAGACCAAAGTAATAGCAGAGCAAAAGATTTAAGGGGAAACAAGAGCCAAGCTGCAGATATTTCCTCCAGCGTCATACAGAGCATGAATAGAGTACTAAACATTTACACTAATGAAAAGCAGAGATACACAAAGAGAAAAGCAGCACAGTCTGATTAACGAGGAAAGACACTAATCATCATCAGACTATCAGCACTCTTCAAGTTGAAAACATTACCTTTCCAAGATGAATGCAAATTCATGCATCGCAAGCAAATGCACTTAAACGTTTAGAAAGCTAATAAGAGAAATGTCTTCAGTTATACAAATATAAAGGACTCAAGAAATGATTGCAGGTAACAAATTCTGGACATTCAAAATACAGCTCAGGAATATTGTTCCAATAGTAAAAGGACGGTAAATTTTAGGCCTTCCATTTTACAAGTAATTCTGGCAGCACTTCAACACAAAAGCAAACCAACAACAGAAAACACAAACCTCATCGATTTTCTTGCAAAACCATCTATAGTTACTCTAAATCATTCCCATGTCCCCAATAATAAATACAGCAATTTATCAAAACCATTAAAAGACTGTTCGCAGGACAATAACACAGAATTTTTTAAAAAAAAAACCAAAAATCAGAAACCTAGCCAAGCTATAAGTATGAAAAAAAAACCCACACCTCTCTCATCACTGTATAAACACTTCTCTGAGTATGTTACAGCTTAGCAGCAGTCCTGAGAGATCCATCCAATACAGAAATGTAATCAAAAAGGAAAAGTGAATGTGTGGGCCTGCATTAATCCTTCTCTTTGTTACATACTAGTGCTATTAATTTACAATTAGTTCTTAGATTAGAAACTTAAGATTTTATTTCATAAATACCACTGGGAATTAGAAGAAACTGCAGATGGAATTAATTGGATTTGGAGGAGGAGAAAGGAGGATTGTGTCTAACTTGACAGCTCAAAGCAGTGCCATCATGTCAGTGTTTTCCATTATAATTACTCCTATTATGGTATGCACATCTGGTCAAGCCAAGCCACAGAACCATCAGTAACAGAACGCAGAGTAGTTAGAGCCCATGATCTGGCTAGATGATAGTCCTTTATAGTCAGAGTGTGCACTTCACCATAGCTGCTCTTGAGGTTGTCCGGAAAATCCCAGCAGCTCACTCCACACAGCTATCTCTCAATGCAGAAACAATTCAGAAAGAACCAGAAGCAATATGGCAGTTCAAAACCTGGTCACCAGGTGGTGGGCTGTCCAACACATGCATTAAAAAAAAAAAATTTACTTACTGCTAACACAGCACATCTTTTCTGTGGGCAGGAAATAATTGAGAGGCACATTGAAATGAACAGCAGGAGGGCCGAAAAGATCACAGCACGATCAGATGAACTTTTATTTGCTACCACTTTGACTGAAGCATCTTCACATGTCCTGAAGATAGCTTGACCACTATTCCACTTGAATTTGGGGCAGGAACTACAAGCCACACACTCATCTCAGCTGAAATTACAAATAATTTAAATAGGCCAAAAGTACAGTTTCTTAACCAGCTTACGTCAATGCAAGAACCTAACACCATGTTACTGTCAAAAGATGTGAGCCACCACTACCTCTCGCCCACCACCCTGCTACATAAATCTGATGTCCCTCTAGTTTCAGCACTGCCAATCACATAGCCCCCATGAGCACCAATACTGATCCCAAATCAACTTCCTTGCAATTACATAAAGAAAAACAGATGCTACACAGTTAAACAAGAAGAGATTTAGTTCTTTCCCTTTTAAACAAGAGGTAAGATGAATCAGAAGGCTGCTAGAACAGACTGCTAAAATGGAGTTGTCCTTCAGCCAAATGTAAGTAATAGGCAAATCAGTCCCCCAAAAAAAAAAAAAAAAAAAACTTTCCTTTGTCTTCTGAGAACAGTGAAATCAAGAAAGAGTTGACAAAGACAGTAGAATGGGAATTTCAGAATTTCTGACATGGTAAAAGAGAGAAAAATGGCTACTTGTGACTATGAAAAAAGTGTAATTTGATAACTAGAAAAAGCACATTTTAAAAAAAAATTATATTTAAAAGCTTCATGCAATATAGCCATATTTTATGGTCTTTTTAAAAGGATTATAAGCATATTTACTAAAGAGAAGCCATATGAAAGTGGTTTATTAGTTACTTCTATTAAATAAGAAATCAGTATTATTATTAAAGATCCTCAATGTCACCCTCATTCAGATACTGTATAACAATGTAACAATTATTCCAGATTTACATGCTTACAAGTAACAACAAAAAAAAATTCAATAAGTAAATTGTCCCCTCTCTCTTCATACTTTCAAAACAGAAAAAAAAAATTCTGTGAGGATTACAGCTTGTGTCCTATGAGTAATGTTACTTTCATTCCCAATCAATTAACTTTCTTCACCAAAACTGAAGGCTGCACAAATTGTTTTTTTCATTTCAATAAAAGACTCAAATTTTTTAAATATCACTTCTGAGCAAATTGAATGTAAATATTTTTATATTAAGAAACACTACCTCACCTTCTCAGATCTGTAATTTTCTTTGACCCAAAGCATTATTAGACACTATCTTGCATTAATTGCTGCATCACTAAGCACTCTGGAGTGGTCTCCTTTAATCTTTCTTTCCTCAGAGATATCTAACTTTTCATGAAGTATTTAAATATTCATTGACCCAGAGGTCAACACAGTCAGAATGAGTCTGTAGTGGGATGTTTTAGGCTCTTACTTGGGAGGCAGGACAAAAAAGAGAAGAAAAAACTTACAGCGCTTAAGTGTGAGAGTATGCCATCTCAGATGCTTGCTTACTGCTATCTAGAGTGCATAAGCGGTGAAATATGGGAGTTCAGCCTGCTTTGAAACAGGAACCTGGTTCCCAAAATCCTTCTTCTCAGTTATGGAAACTGCTGGGAGCACGAGAAAGGAGCACCACACCAACTCTGTTCAGTGTCCAGCTTCCACCCCTTCTACTATTTTCATTCACTGATAGGTAAAGCTTGTGGCAGGGGTGGAATCTTTATTAGAAACTGCATCAAATATTTTTCTTATTCAGAATTCTATGGACATATCTGCACAGGGAAAATTGTGAACACTGAGCCAAATTGACTTCAAGTGTGAGTTTAAAATGCATTAGTTAAAACATATTAAACCCCCATGTGGACACTTTCATTCGTAAGTAAAGTGGCCTAGTTTAATCTGATTTAATTAATACGTTACAAATTCACCCCCTTGTTAATTAAACTTCACTTTCCTGAGCATGCTCACACAGTCACCCTAGAAAGGACTGTGAAACACAGGCCCTGCAAGCTTCTCTCCCGGGTTATGCACTGGGTTTTGTGTAAGCCAGGACCAGTGCGAGGGGACAGAACTGTGCTTGCATTTGAAGCACAAGCCTAACAGCACGGGAGCTGGAAGCAGGGGGGAATTAGGAGAGTTTCAAACTCAATATGCAAGTCTGGACAAGCCTGGAAAAGTTTCACAGGAACAAACCTGCTGTAGAATAACTGATGTAATACAGTATGAGGCACAGGAACAATTGTTAAGAACATGGGAAGCTATATTACCTGAATGCTCAGGAAGACTTACCTAAAGAAGTATTGCTTTTATCTTAAGCGTGTTTTATACAAGATTCCAATTTATCATGCTCTTTTCTGCTACATTTTTTTCTTGTTTCTATTCGAACGTTTGCAGGACCAAGGAATTACATTCAGTACCCATAACCAAGCAAAGCACAACACTGCAAATAAAATTGGAATATAAATGCTAGTTCTAAGCCACAATAACCCTATTTTCTAGTCCTATGTTTTTAAAAGCACTCATACCAAGCTCATATAGAGTAGACAAAAGGGCATGGAGAAAACATACATGCAAAAAATATTTCATCTATTATTTACTGCTCCTACTGCAGCATCTGTAGTACTGCAACTTTCGTGTCATAGGTAAAAAATTGTTCCACCGTGTAAAGACAAGTGAGCTAAACTGGAATCCTTTTCCACACATTAAGACGTTTGGTGGTAAAAACAGGATTCTTCTGGCCTCCCTTTGCTCAGCTGCAAACAGCTCCTATCTGCAGTGACACTAATTCACTGCTCTGATGGTTGTCCTATGGCCTATGTGAAAGAGTTGGTAGTTTCTGTTCCTACTGGGCAGGTATCCAAGCTGTAAAGCTGCTGTTCACTTGTCACTAATTGATACCCTTGGTAGTCCATTAGGGAAACTATGGAATGAATAAGCACCTCTCACTGGTAAAAATATGCTCAGGACATGGTAAAAAGATTGTGGCACACTGGCAAAAGAGCATGAGAAAGGCTTCACTGCTACTCATGCTCCATCCATTCAGAAGATAAATAGAGGGCTTCATTCTTCAGATCTGTCACTTTGGCATCTTTCATAGCAATAAATTAGCATTTAAGAAAAAGCTACAGGAAAATGAATTCTTCTTGCCGGTGACAAAACCCAATTCTCACACATAAACATAACAAAGGACAATCACTTCATAAAATATTCTCTGAAAAATAATGTATTATTCATATGCTGAATCATGCAAAATTTCTCTGACCTTTTGTGCATAGCTTTTTCTGGATGTCATCAACTGTTTTATAACTTTCTTGGATTTTTTTATTCTTTCAAACTCATCAAAATTAATGTTAAGAAGTGATTTGATCTTGTATTTTAAATCATCATAAAATCATTCCACTAGAAATCTGAGAGGGAAGCAACACTTACCCTTCTCCAGTCTCTCCCAATATCTATTCATGAAAGATTCGCTAATTGTTAAATAATCTTCTAGTTTGATTTTTGGCTTCTTTTGCATAATGTATTGTTAAACTAGATTAACTTACTGAATAAGCATTTCAGTAGAGATACTTAATTTCTTTTGTAACTGATTCAAACGAGACAGCATTCTAATTTACAGCATCTAACAATATCAACAATTAATGCTCAATACTAAACAGCTGGAAATAGTAATACTAAAACTGTGCCAAACATACAAAGACAACTTAAGCATTTAAACTGCAACTATTAAATTTGATACCGTGATGGCACATTCCTTTTACACTAACAGACAATCACGCTATCTCACCGACCACTGTCACTGATAGTTACACTGATCAGAATTCGCCCTAAAAGGAACATGCACAGTTTGCACCAGTTTTGTCCATAATTTTTGTTAAATGTGTAATGACAGAATTTTGCATCTTTTTCCAGGCAAAATGCACCAGCCAGTCTGGCCCACGCATCTAGTCACTATGCCAAGGTTCTAACATTATCTCACACCTGCGAAACCTTGTGCTTCTCTGACATCAGTTGAAAACCAGAGTAGCTGGAAGATGGTCAAATGCAGCTCAGTGAAATAACACCCTTGTAATATCTTATTGATACTCCTAGCCAATATCAAGCCATGAATTGTAGCAGTCACCATAAATCACAGCCATGCAGCAAGCAGTGTTTAACACAAGTTTTCCAACAATACAGCTGATTACAATTACAGACAATCGTTTCTAAAGATTCACAGAAATAAGTGCTGAGGGTGGCAGACAAAAAGTTGTGAGAGTTCGAAGTCATAAGCATTCAAAGTGAGTTTAAAAAAAAAAAAACAACCGTCTTCATCCATTTTTACAAGAAAAAAAAAATCAAACAAAAGGAACTCAGTTTTCATTTCAATAAGAGTAGCTTAGAAACTTTTACAAATGCTCTGCCCTACTGAAATAATACATCCTATTGTCCCAACTGCTGAGCACCCAGCAGTAAGCGACACCCAGCAGGAGCAGTGGCTTTTCAGCTTTTATCATAGCAGGTCAGCTATAGACATACACATATTTTCTAAACCTTTACCATTCAAGGCAGCTCAGCAATTGCCAGGGCTTTCCAAGAACTGCCACTGCACATACACAGTATCTAACCTTACAATGCAAACAGCACATTCAAAAATTGAGTTAACCGTTCACTAGTCTGCACTTCTTTGCTTTGTATTCTCTCCAGGCTGTGGTTACTTTAATCTAGGATACGAGGAGGAAAAAAAAGAAAACACTATTCCACATTCAAAGTCAACTCAAAATCACTTTCAGAATGAGAACACTAAAAATCAAGTGTCGAAGTTCCCAAGACACTGCAGATAGACCTGCGCTTGTTACAGTAGTTGACATGGAAATAACTACTTTCTCTACCACCTTTAAAAGAGCTGATGTTACCTTGGAGTATGACACAAAACTGCAAAACACAAGACTTTGAATGTGTTGGCTTATTTGAGTCACTGCTGGAAAATTCTGATTATCTAGTAGCAATTCCCCTCTTGGTGTGAACTTTTTTCCATTTATTATAAAGATAAATAAGTAAGCCCTACGTTTTACAGAGTCTTGCACACAGAATGTAATTCTGCAGGACTTTATCTTACTGCATCTATTTGCTACCATTCCAAGTTCTGTTCTGGTAGAGATACTGGCACAGTATTTCAATTACTCTTCCTAGATGGACAGCTCAAAGAGCCACAGAAATGATGCAAATCTACATGTACTTGTACAGCGACATCTAAAGCTACACCTCAGCCCCTGTTTGAGCATGACAGGATGAAGAAACAGATCAGGCATACCCTGCGTAGGACTGTGAATATAATACTACTACAGTGTGTGGGAGGCAAAATATTTCACTGCAAGGAAAATCTGACAGTGGAAATTTCCATTCCTCGCATACTTTAAAGGTGAACTTGGATCTTATACATGAAAAGTATTCAAAACTGGAAAACAAATTCAGTCAGTATACCTGTACCAATAGAAACAAAAGTTACATCAACACCTTGATTTTGCTTTAGGAATTACTGAAACGCTTCATTAACTCTCAAGTGTACACATCTCACAGTCACAACACACGCACAAAGATTACTGGCTAGGTAAGGTAAGTGTGTTCAACAAAAATGTGTATGTTCAACACAGCTTACTGCAGATCAAAACAACTATTCTCACACGTTATAGCCTGTATTTTCACCTGTTTTTTCCCTATGCTACTCTTTTAAAGCCATCTCTAGCTTCAGCTGTCTTGGCGTTAGACATATGTATACGCATGTTGCTTCTGCACATTTTAATGTCTACAGAAGATGTGTGGATCACCCTTCCCATTTTCATCAGCTCCATTAGCTTCCACATGCTTCATGAACCCATTGAATTTTGTGGTCCTTCTCAGACTTTAGCCTTCCTTGCTGTCCTTCATGTAGAAGTAGCCTTTCCTCAATATCTCCACACCAGTCTCCCCAAACCCTAAACATATACTGTATTTTTCAGGAGGAATTACTGTCTGAAGCAAACGTAAGTATTCAACCATATGACACTGCTTATAATCTCTTGTCCACATCTAGTGAGAGACATTCAAACTGAGCAGAACTTACTGTGAAGTTCTTCCTTTCTTGATACAGTCTGGAAGTTAAAAACTATTTTATGTAGCACCCAAGAACATCTCAGAGTTCAATAATGAAGTTATTGCACTTTATGTGATTTAGAAAAATTCAGCTTGCAAAGTTTAACAACTGAGAAGACAGAGGGGACTGGATAAGAACAGCAGCAAGCTGAATGGAAAATACTATTTCTAAAAAGAATTTTAAACAATAACAAGAGCTTATAAATCTATATACTTTCATTGCAAGGTGCATAATGCAGGAGTCATTCTATTAGATGAAGAAAATGCTAATGAAATACTAAAAAAAAAGAATCTGTCAAACACTAAAATGTATCCAATTTCAAAATGTACTAAATTTGCTAAATCGTCACCATCTTCTCTTTATAGAACACCCACAGTGTACCAGTACTTTGCAGGTAAAACTCAATCCTTGATACAGCTGTTTATAATCTATGTAGACAATAAAAGAAGCAGCAGTAATGAAGGTCAATGCAGTTGGAAGACAGAATAAAGCAGGGATGTTGTATTTGTACAAGGTTAGGAGGGGTTAGTTCTTGCTTACTTTCTGTATTTTCTGAGTCACTTTACTTCTTAAAGTAAGCCTTAGTGAAGATGCAACAGAAAAGCCAGGATTTAAAGGTCCCTTTGAATGCTTGTTCACAAAGGAGGGATTTGAATGAGAATGGAATCAAGACATGAAAGACAAGGGTGGAAGCGAAGGGAATGAAAAAGGAATTACTAGTCACATATTATCCAGTAGGTACAGTCAAAATCAGAGACAAAGTAGGGCAGCTCCTGGTCACATTTGGAAAAGTGGGAGAGAGGCAAGAGATGGGGATCTGGACATTCAAATAACAAAAAGGCGACAAACAAACCATCAAAGCCAAGACAACAGTTTCAAAACAGAAGTGGACACAAGGAGGACACTACTGGAGACACAAGTGAAATGCAGTAGAAAGTCATATCAAGCTGATGGAGAAAGAAGAGTTACATACCACAGTATTGCTTACGCAGGACAGGAAGACGAAGCCAGAGGCCCTCAAGGAAGTGCAGAAGTACAAGAGCCTCAGGGAAAGACGTGGACAGTTTTTGCCACGTTTTCATGTTATTGGCAGAACACCATGTGGAAAAGTCTGGGGTAAGGAGAGAAAGATCACCTATTAAACCCTTACCACACCTAGCATATAAACTCCCAAAATGAGGTGAGGTTACTGATGAGTTACCAAGTTAAGACGAGAAGAGGCCTGATGGAAGTTCTCCTTCCCCACACCATAAATAAAATAGCACATAACGCACTAGAAGGTACCACAAATGCTGGCAAAACCCAAGCCCAAACTTGGGGCGAAAAAAGAAAAGGAAAAAAGAGAGAAAAAAGAAAAAAAGCCAACATTGTGAAGCCTGAAGGAGAAAAGCATTTTCCATGTGAGTGATTAATGACTTGGGTGTTGTCAGAAATACCCAGGTACTACAAGTGTAAAAAGGTATCTTACAATGTGGCCAGGTAAAAACTGTTGTTACCAAGTCTAAAGTGCAACTTCCAGGGAGTAAAGGAGACCAAAGAAGAGACTGTCAAATACAGAATTAGCAATAATGTCAAGGATAAGAGAGTAGACAGCATTTTCAAGCAGCACAGAAGCACAAGGGGGAAGAAAAGGGCAATTGTAGCTGCTAAGGAAGCTGGAAAGAAAAGGGCAATGTTGCCAACTCTCCGTTTTATCATACCCACAAAATTCTGATGCTAAATGAAACTCCTAACTTGTCTGTGTCTATACAGAAAAGGGCAGAAAGCACTTCTAGTGATAGAGACCAATTCACTGCTGTCTTACAAGAAATGAGACCTCTCTCTCTGAGTTTAGGAGCATAAAAACTTGCACATAACTTGCTTATTAGTTCTAATTCTCTCCTAATAAGGGCCACTATGCCATTTTACTGTGAACAGTATTCTGTATAGTTACTGCATAATTGTATTTAACTGTTTCCGAATACATTCTGAAAAGAGATGAATGAAAGAAAAACAATACAGAAATCCCACGATCACTATTGTACCATGTTATTTCAATATCATTTCACTTTGGTAAGATTTTATCCCCAAACATTCATCCTGGAGATGAAGACATCCCTTTTCTAGCAGTTCCAGTTCTCAATATCTGCTGATTTCTCTAATCACATCCCCTCTCACATCCTGCAGTTTTCCTTCTCCAATTTTACTCTCTTCGCCTTTTCTTCTTCCTTGGATCCTTGCTCACTCAGAGCCTTGACACCCTTTCTTTATTTCTTATTCCTCCTCCGCAGTTTCTTTGCTTTCATTCTGCCTGCTGCCCTCTTTTCCAGCTATCTGTACACTGTAAGAAATATTTAAATAGAAGATCTCACTTTGAAAACTCATCTCCCCTGGCAGTCTCCACGGGCTGGGGCGTCCGCTGGCGCTGGCAGGCGCATGTTGCTAAGCAGCACTTTAGCACCCTGTTCAAGGGACCAGGACTCGGCTCCGCTCCGCGCTGCTGATGCAATGCCCTGGTTTGCAGAGAACAAGTATGCCTGCATACTTCAGTCATGAGAAGATCCACGTCCTGTTCATTTCTGGAGGTGTGTAGGAGGACAGAGGCAAGAGTATATTGTCTTTTTTTATTTAAAAACGTAAATAAGCTTCCCTAACATGCCCCCTCTATGATATTCCCACCTCTAGAAGATGAGTGATATTTTGCAGCTAAAGAGCTTTCAGAGAATTTTTTTGGCCAAGGTCACAGAGAAATATCTTTAAAACGAAAACCAACATCCATTTGTAACCAGCTCACCAGATCAGGCAGCCTCTCTGCTGCTTTCTAACTGCATCTGACCTTCTCACAGGTCCATTTATGCCCATAGCATGGGGATGTCCTGTGTATTTTGGACACTGGGGACAGTGCTGGTACAGTCCCTGCTGGGTAAACCTTTCAGGGCAAAGTGACATAATCACAGCCAGCCACAGTCTGATCACAACTGCTGCACATGCACAGGTAAACAGCAGGGCATGGTCCTGCTGCAGGATCTGCACTGTGGTAGCATTAGTGGGACTACTATCGCTATCTCATCCAGACATAATTTCTAGGTCCTCTCTGAGTTCTCCTCAAATGTTAGGTGTAACTGGATACCTGGATATTAAGACATAGATAGCATAAGAGCCATACCCCAGATGCTGTACCTGTTTTCAGCCTGATTCTAGATGGCTTGTTTTACTGAAAACCATGAATACTGGACCCCAACCCCAGGACAGCAGGGCTTCATTTTGGAAAAGAGATAGGAGGATGAACATAGAGATGGCAGTGTCTTCTCACTGAACAGCAAGTATTACTCCCTCACTTTGTCTTCCTGGCTCAGACTGTATTCACTGCCTCAGGTGTCATTTTTTTCCTTCGGATCCAAGTGTGTGAGATGGGGATGTTCAAGTCCTGAGGTGGACAAACAGTAACTACTGGACTGGGAAGTGATCACAGCAGTATGCCCTTTATTTACTCTTTTTAATAGGTAATAATATCCCACCATATAAATCCAAAAGATGTTTGTAAGAACAAATAGAATACAAGTTAGTTCTTACATGGTGCTTCTCATGAGTGTAGTAAATATCAGTCTCCTCATTTAACAGATTAAAAAAACACTTAGGTGTAGAGAAATGAAGTACTTACCCTGTGAACCAGCAGAACCAAGAACTGCACACAGACCTTAGGTCTTCTCAGACCCTGCCAGTCATCTAGCCACTGGACAGGACCACCACCTTGGGCAGCTATGGTTCTTCCTAATGCAGTCTGATGCTACCGTGATCACAGCCTGCTACCCTAGTGGCATCGTCAATTATTGATGATCGTAACTTCTCCTGACCTCAGTTACATTACTGCATCCAATTTATATGACAGAAGCATTCACATAATCAGCTCACCACAGACAGTAAACAACTTATACTTCTCTGGAGATTCCTGTTTCAGCCACCTTAAGTATATTCCACCTTTTAGATACTTCCTCAGAAGTTTTCTTAAGAGTCACATTTTCCATTAGCTCATTTTTGCCTATACAGCACTTGGGAAGAGACCCTCTGGAAGTGATAGAGAAGATAGGCTAAATACAAGTCAGCACTATGATACTGTTGTTAAAATGTAAATGTCACTGTGGAAAAGACAAACTAGGAGGGATCTGTAGAAAGCAGCAGGAATTAGAAGAGTTTCTGAAAGTATAATTTGGGAAAAAGGGCTACGGGAACTAAGTTCGTTCAGTCTAAAAAGTCAAAGTCTGAAGTAAGCCATGGTAACAGCATTCTAATACATAAAATGTTACAAAAAAGCAGAATTAGCAATTGTTCTTCCCACTAGGGAAGAAGAAAAAGAATTAAGATAAAGCTTCAGAAAGTAAGATTCATTTCAGGAAAACTATGAACCATAAGAACATAATAGAGCAAGGACTCCAAGAAAACTGAATTTTAAGAACAGATTAGCCAAACATATATTCAGCATAATTTAGATAAACTTAGTCCTACTGCAGTGCAAAATGGGCTAAAATGATCTGAAGTTGGTTTCCAGTCTTTAGCTCTTGCATGTGCTACACTAAGACAAATGCATGCATTAGCTATATTTTTATAAAAAGACACACAGGACAATGACAATAATTATATTGATTTGTGATTTAATTTTTATGAGCGTCTTCATAAAGATTAATTTATTTCTGCTTAGGGTAGACAAAATGACACTTCTCTACCTCTAGATATTATTACCATATATCCTTATCAGTGTGTGCCGAGTACAGCATCCTGTCACAGACCTGCACTGGGTACATACTTGGTCACTCATGCTGGAAAGCTGAAATAGTATCAGACATGATGCTAGGTACATCACTTCCTTGTGTGCCACTTACTACAAAAATTTGTGTCTTACCTAGACTACTCCTAGGAGCCAATTAAAACAAGGACAAGTCTTTAGCCTCTTTTTATTCATCAGAAGTAACATAAAGACACTTGAAAAGCAATAAGCCCCATTTCCACAGAATTCCCCTTACCCAGCACAGCCACCACCTTCCAACTCTCATGCCTTATTTTTTTTTCCTCTCACTGCAGTTCAGAGCCCCTCCAGCAGTGCATCACTGAAGGACTCAACACCCCAGGTATGGGGCTCGCTCACTCACATCATTACCTAAGGCAACATCCAAACATGAAAGTCAGCCTTTACTTTTAGATAGATAGGGTCTTATCAGCAATAAGGAAGCTTGGGGTTAGGGAGGTGCCGTCTTCTGGTTTTACATATCACTATATTAATTAACACAATGAAAATTAACACTTAATGCCTAGTCAGACCAACATGACATTCAATATCTAATCAGATTCACAATTTTTTCCATGTATTTTATTTACAAAGAGTATTAATATGGGGCTTATATATTTCCACCAGCCAACCCTGCTGGTCAAAGATCTAATCAATATTCAAAGTAAACTAAACTTAAATGGCCAAAAATTGTAATTTTTTATTATACAAGAACTGTTCTATGAAAAAAGAAAATCCTAATTTATGTATAGGCTGAAGTGTACATCTTGCATAAGATATAAAGCAGAAGCAGCAGCATATTCATTATTTCCCTTTCATTTCACAGATAATGTCAGAATAATATTTATGAGATTATGGGTACATTTATAACTAGGCCAGAAATGTAATATTAAATGTCCATCTTATGGAAAATTTAGCTCCGCAAGTAAATGAGCAGGAAAAGGGTCCCTCAAAAAAGAATAAGTAACAATAAATCAAATGGATTTTTTTCCCATTAGTTAAAATATCTGACTGTGTAACAGTTTAAGTACTAAATTCTTAAGAAACAAGGTTTTTCAATAAAGAATTTTATCCTCTTTCAAACAAAGAAAACACTTCTATGGGTTCTCTCACTGTGACAGATTACAGGTCACTGCGCTCTCCAGCCTCAAGGTTTCTTCAGAAGTTTGTTAATCACTTGGTGAGTGACAACGAAAATAGTCACAGACAACAGCCATACATGGGCCAGCTGTTAACTTCTCTGTTAAATCTGGATCCGTGTTATTATTTGGACAGTTCATTAACATCAACCACCAAACTGAAACAAAAGGAACATTTTGTAATAGTGTTTCTCAGTAAGATACTTTATTCATATCATGAGTTGTACAGATGTACGGGGAAATCTAAAGGGAATGCAGAAGCACCTTCATATGGAGTTGCATTTCTAAAATATTACTAAAAGTTTTTTCTACCTCAAAATGGTCAATGTTCACCTTAATTAATCAAACGGGGGGGGGGGGGGGGGGGGGGAACCTAATACCGTGCCTATAATAGCTATTTGATTCTTGCTTTTTCAAAAGTTGTAACAGAACGTCACCCAGCAGACCCAGGCGAAAGCAGCCTCCATGTTTCAACCCAACTGGGAAGCAAACACTTCAAAAAGCAGAACAAAGTGGGTACTCACTTGATGGAACATTACCTACTGAGCAATTTCATGGTGTGAGAGGCAGCACGATGATTTGCTGTGGACAGAAAGTCTGCTGGATAAAAAAAAAAAAAAAAAAAAAAAAAAGAAAAAGGAGAATTCTGGCCCTTCTATATGCAGGATGTCACACCAGGGTTTCCCTTTTCTTTCTAAAGTAAATCCAGCCACTGTAAGGCTAGGGCCACAACTTTAGGCTATGAGAAATGTGGTCAAAGGAATACACTGGTGTTGCAGCACTGACTAAAAAGCATGGTTAATGCCAACTACCACCTCCATAGAGCCTGGTAAATAAAAAAGTCTCATGACTAACCAGCAGAGTATTCTGAAAATACTGCTTTCATTGCCTACACAATTATTACCAGCATAAGAAAAATGTTTTCTTGAGCTTTTAAATTAACAGAAAAAGTTATATTTTAATAGTATTCAGGTTTTTTTCCAGTTCCTATCCAAAAAAGTCAAGGACAGATCTTTATTATATAAATTTAAGATTTACTAGGTATACAGTATCATGAGCATAGACCTTCTGTTGAAGAATTTCTACATGTCTTCCTTTATATGTAACTAAAGATTTAATAAGAGACAGCCAAAACACATAGGATATTATAAAACAAATAGAGAGCTTGGAGAGAGGAGATAAATTGCTGACTTGGATTTAGCAAATCAAATTTTTTTTAGTGAAAGACCATAGAAAGGGTTTCCATACACTGAACACAAATTAATCGAATCATTCTGAAAGGGCAAAAGTAAACTGGGGAAAAAAGGAAAAAAAAAATCAGTAGTCCATCAGATCTTACACTAAAAAAGTATAGCCTTTCTGTGCTGTCAGGCTGCAGGGTTGGTCAAAGTGACTGAGATCCTGTGTCATGGAACAAAAAGGGTTCTGCTCATTGGAGACCCTACCACACAGCATCATTGCATATTTCTGGATGTCATAAATGCTTTTACCTCATCGTCCTCTGCACATAGTCTCAGAGACCTATCCAATTCTGTGTATTTTTCTTTTTAAAAGTGCATTTAGAAAATTATTTTTTTAAAATAGCAGAGATGCTTATTGCTGAGTTATTCCACACTTTTCATTAAGATTTAAAAAAGGCGTATGACTAAATTCAGACTTTTTGTAATATTTTTAATTGGCTGTGAAATTTTTTTCTTCAGGATATATGACATATTTTTAAAAATGTCAATCCAATATGGAACTCAAAATTCAAAAATATCTCAGCTGAATGAATTCTGCATTGTCAGTTTTAACAGGGCTCATAACAAATCCAGTCTCCATGAATTCATCAATACAAAATAAATTATGCTTGAACTCACCTAATTTTCATCATAGCTATGCTTGAGGAATTCACACCTACCCTTGGTTATTAGGCCCAAGATGTTACCGCCATAAATTTCAGATCAATCATAGAATCATAGAACAGCCCAAGTTGGAAGGGACCACAGAAGATCATCTGGCCCAACCTTTTGTAGGAAAAGGAGCCTAGTGAGATTATCTAGCACTCTGTCCAATTGCATTTTGAAAACCTCCAGTGATGGAGACTCTACCACATCCCTGGGGAGGTTGTTCCAGTGAATGATTGTTCTTACTGCACAAAAATTTCTTTCTCATGTCGAGATAAATCTTCTCCCAGTGCAACTTGTACCCATTGCCCCTTGTGTTCTCCACGTGGCTCCTTGTGAAGAGAAAGCCTCCTTTGTCTTTGTAGCCAGCTTTTAAGTACTGGAATACTGTGATGAGGTCCCCCTTGAGCCCTCTCTTCTCCACAGAGAAAAGACCTAAGGCCTTCAGTCTTTCCTCATAGGGCAGCTTCTCCTGCCCTTTGATCATCTTTGTGGCTCTCCTTTGGACCCTCTCCAGTCTGTCTGTGTCTTTCTTGAATTGTGGGGACCAAAACTGGACACAGTCCTCCAGGTGCAGCCTGGATATGCGGAATAAGAGATCATCAAAAACAGAAGAACAAGTATTTTCCTTCTTTAACTGGGATAATAAATATTTTGAGATACAAAATGTTTAATTTTTTGGTAGTTGTTGGGTCTTTGTTTTGTTTTTAGAGTAATGATGCAGGTCCGAATAAGACAAGAATCTGAAGAAGGCAACAGTGCAGGGACACAGTCTCCTAGGGCTCAGTGTGCAGCGAGGCGACAGGCAGAGCTCAAAAATAGGCTTAAAAATGGAATGGAACAATTGAAATCTTTCCTCTCCCACAGACTTGCTCAAGTGCCTACGAAATATCACAGGACTGGAAACGTGAGTTGGTAGGAGCTCCAGAAAATGAAGATACTTGGTTCTGACAGCTGTTCAGGGACAGCTGTTGTAAACTCGCTCTCTCACACACAGAAGATTCTCTTCATGAAAGGTAAACCTCTGTATCTGAGTCAGTCCATGAAGATTAAGTTAACATAACTAACAATGAATAAAGTCTGTTTCACCTATCATAAAATGAGTCAGATGAACTGAAATCTTAAAGCATTTATTTCTCCACCGACTATAAAAACAGGACTCGAGCAATGATTTCAGCTTACATACATTGGCATGGGATATATCAAAGGTAGGCGAGATGAATGCCACCCACAGTTTTCTAGTTAAGGGATACGACGATAATGGAACAACCGTAATAGCTTACAAGCGCTTGAAAGCAGAAAGCAAAATATTCAACTGAACAGAGCCATGTGAATGGCACTTTTAAAATAATAATTATTTCCTCTGCATTCTTGCATTACATACAGAAAAAAAAAAATCTGAAGAAGAAATTACAAGTATCAATTTGTATGGGTCTTTGTAAATTTTTTGAGCCTGATAGGAGCCTGCATAACTTAATTTCACAAAGAAACCGAGGTAAACATACAAGGCAGAAAGGCAAAACTATTATTATTTCATTACATAACACCAACATGCTTGGCCCTGCACAAAACATCCAGGTATCTGGCCTAAGAGTTGTTTAAATGATCCGATTGAAGAACACAAGCTTTTTATGCTTTAAAATACATATAGAACTGTAAACTAAATTCAGACCTCATCATACAGGATGTTTAGCTTTGGTTCCTTTAGAAATTTGTTAAATTTGTTTGCATTTTTTTCTGTGCTTAAAGCAGGCTTCAGGATTTTAATAACACTCCATCTGCCTCAGAGGTGCTTGCTTAATTTTCGCTTTCAGAGACATTTTACACAATAAGTATGCTAGTGTGAAAAATTTCTCAGTTTCTGAATTCTTCTGCAATATATTGCAGAGGAGGTACACAGAAATCTCAAGTCCTGTTTGCAAAGAAATGAAAGACCTTAAAGATTTCAGGAAACCTTAAAATACACTAATTGCAAATACTTGAAGACATGCAACGTGCAACAGCCAACACTTCTCTAGATATTTCCTTTAGCTGTCAAAAAGAGATGTTTCACAAGTCTCATGATGCTTAATCTCTAACACAGTTCTCTCTCCTGGGAATGAAAGTGTAACACCATGTAAAAATGAACCAGGAGCATCTCTCTCTCCTACAGCTTGTTCCTGTTATATTCCTGGTATCAGTGCAAGTCTTACAAAATAACTGGCATGTTGGAATTGCAGTCCCATGGAAGTAAATTGCTAAACCTCAGGATTTCAGACTCACCTACAAATTGCAAATCAGCGTTATCCAAAACTACCACCAAACCACGTACAACGCTGTGAATCAGGTGTCAGGTGAGTTACATGAAACATCAGCCTGTACAAAGACACTAACTGTAAGATACACTGTGAAGACTGAGGTTATTAGAAACATTCAGCTGAAATACACACCCACATTGTGTACTTGCTTTCCTTACAACATCTTTAATTATAAGGATATTGTAGATATATTATCATAAATCAACAAATCTGTTTCCACAGCGTGTTACTAAGCAACTGTAACCAAGACCTTGTGTAAATGAGATTAAAATTCCAAGGTAACAATACTCAAATACAACCTCACATTTAATAGCCAAAGAGAGTTGAATGTGTTCGTATTAAAGGAAAAAGGTCTGTTTAGTTTTATGATTGTTGAACTAGTTCAGATATATAGAAAATGTAAATCTGTGTATATCGGTTGTAGGTATTTCCACCGTACAATGAACCATGCAAAGATCTAACACTGCTGGCATGTTTTTCAGATAAAATAACTAGAAACTTCTTCAACTGTGTTTCATTATTCATCATATGCATTTCATTCTTCCACTTAATGGTATCCAAACTATACAAAAATCAGTACGACTTTAAATAATGTATTATTAGTTATTATTAAAACTCTTAAGAAAAAATACCACACTCGCATAGACAGTGTGAAAGAAAAATACCATAATACAGTGGCTAATTTTTTTTTTTTTTTGCTGCACTTACAATATAAAAAAGCCTTTTTTCCAGTCATAAATACACTTAAGTATAAGCACCTTTCTAATAACTGGCTGCACTTGTTATGCATGTCCCCATCATTCTAGAGCTCAGACATTCAGTGGGCTTATCAAGTAACGTGAGGAAACTCCAGTTCAGAGTAGACCAGAATACTCTCCAAGCAAAAGAGGTTGTCGTAAGCACATGAAACCTTTCTGCCACTGTCAGCGCTGCCTTCCCATAGAGTTTCAAAGTTAAGTTACCTGACCTCATCCTGAATGTGACTAAATATTTTAAAAGGCAACCCAAATTTAAGGGAGGATGACTCTGATTTTACTGCTTCTGGCTCATGAGAAGTCTCTACAAGAGCAGAAATCATCTGCAATGGAGACAGAACCTTCCTGGAGGCAATTTGTCCCTTGTTCAGCCCGGTTTCCAGGAACTCAGGGCCTCCACAGGCCCTTTCTGCTACAAGCACACGTTCCATTTCTTCGACATTGTCTCCTTTTACACATGCACGCATCTTTGCAAACAGTCTTGTTTTCTCTAAACCTACAAAAAAACCCGCACTGCATATACACACCACCTGCTGCGGAGAAGATGAGAGAATAAACATGCGACAGACATTAATCACGACGCTTAATGTACTCCTGGCAGGCTCTCTGCTACCACAGCAAGGAGAATCATTTAACAACCTGTGTGGATGGAGCAGAAGGGGAAATTTGCCAGCTTTATTCACTCATGATTTTTCAGTTCTTCTGCCCGTCTTAAACATTTAAAGAACATATAATTTGTGCAGAGCCCATCAAAATGGTGTTCCAGGACGTGAAGAACTCCAGCCCCCCATCAGAGATGCGTACTGTTTTGTAATATATTGGCCCATCAGCTTTACAGAACTAATGTCCCCTGGGTAAAAGGTATTCAACTATGACAGTACTAGGCACTCTGCAAACAAATGAAATAATTGATGATAATGCTCTTCAAGTGTTTCACCTTAAAAATGACAGTATAAATGACACTATGACTCTGCAGGATCTTTGCCTTTCATGCATTCAGTGCATTCCTATTTTAAGGTCTGATTTTTTATGTGAACAGCAATTACTTTCTGCTTTTCACCCGTCTATATTGCAAAGCTGAGATCAATTCCTATGCATCAACAGAATTGTTTATGAAGGTCTACTTAGTACAGCCTTCATGAAGATTGTGGCATATGGAAAATCTTTCCAGCTGCAATGTCTATTTCTAACATTACCTGCTGGTTTCATATCCAGTGTCTTCCACATACTAAAGGTGTGATTACGCCTCCCCTGTTCCAAAAATAATCCCATCACTTCTTTGGGGAAATTGGTCTGAATGCTGATGTTTTCACAGCTCTTGTCCATCTACTCCTTAATTTACTATAACCAAAACAGATGACTTTTTAGTATAGTTGCTTTATAGCAGATATGAAAATGGTGCCATGAAGGCTTCCAGTGCTTTTTATTTCTTTAAAGAAAGTGCCAGATTACTATTTTTCCCTTATTTTGCTTTAGAAAAATAATTTTTTTTAAATTAACATATGCATTCGCACAAGTTACACTGAGACAGAAAAAAAAAATGTACGAAGACAATTTACTATGAAGTTGTCTTACCGACCATAATTGTCCAAAATAAAAATTGCAAGCAACGTGTGTACTGAAGTGACCCACAGCTCTTTCCAGAACAAACATTTTTCAAATAATAATATATTTTACAGATCAATATACTTTTTCACTATAATAAGGACAAGAAGACCATACCATTAATATATTTTTGTTTAGCACTTAGAGGTGTATTTTTTCAAGTCTATAATTAAAAAAAATTTCGTTCAGGTGAAAATAGGTATGCATACAGCTGTAAGGAAAAGTAGAAAAATCATTTTTATCTCAACTTGAATTTGCTCACAGTTACTAAGCAGTTATGTTGCAAAGGAAAATGTACAAAACCGTAATAGGTCATTTCACTGTGAAAAACAATGAAGTGCCAAGGAGTCAAATTTAAGATCTCCCTAACTTTAACAGTCTATAAACTAAAACTGTCACGATACTAGTCAGAGCAGTATCTTTCTTTTTCACTGTATATATGGGACATAGCTGTTCCTAGTAACATAATACAAATTGACATTAGTCTGTATGTCAGGTAAGAAAAGCCAACTGTGCAAATAAGAGAATGCCTCTTCTCTTAAAGGTGTCTCACAAATAACATAAAAATATAGCAAAAGAACCGTCATTCATGGGATACAAAACATGTTGATTTGCAACTTTTAAATTATTTTATATTTAAAGGTATAGTCTCCATTTTAGCAATATATTAATCATACATGTGATTACAGAAGACATTAAGTTCCAAAGGACGCTTGATTTATAAGACTAAGTTTTATTCTGTAACTTCATTGCAAGAGCAAAAAACTTCAGCAAATACACTATCAGTTTCAGACCTTGAGCCAAAATCTTCCAGAATGATCATACAGAAAACACAAACCATAGAAGGTAAGGAATCCAACTCAAAATAAGTTAGATCTATGTGTTTGGTAGAAAATCAAATTGGATTATATTAAAATACTGTCTTTGTAAGACTTTTAACAGTCTTGGGATTATTTGGAGTTAACTGTGCTGGAGCTCATGACTCCACTTTCAAGGGAAATATTCAACATCTTTGTTGTGGATAGTCTTTCCGACACACTGCTTGACATATTAAACTAATGGGGAATGGACCAGAAATGTTAATTGAAGCCTATATAAAAAAGAAACAGCACAGTTATTAATAAAGGCCTAATAAAATTTAAAAAATATCTGTCTAAGAAGAAGAAGATAAAAACTGGAGACTAGCGCACAGACTTTACAGCTGTTGCAAAGTGCTCCATGAGGCCATCACTACTACGAACTTCCTTTAAACTTCCTGCCGCACCTCAGGGAGCAGCAGAGCTTCTCACATGCAGTTGCACGAATACGCACAGCATTCTTAACATTACATGACTGAGAAAAACAGTTCTTTTTGAGAACAATTGTGATCTAGATTTTTTTTTAATATTCAAAATTTTCTTCAAAAAACATTTTCTCTTAAAATGGCTATCCTTCACAAGCTGTAGTGAAGAACCCCAGCTATATTACATCTCCACGCTCTTGAAAATAACGTCTTACCTCCTTCCACGTTTATAGGTTCTTATTTGTAAACTGTCGTCATAACACTAAATGTAATACACAACTACAATAAAAATAACATATATAATTAACACACATATTTTAATGTTTGGATAAAAGTTGTTTTGGTAAAATACACCTAAGCAAAGTAAGTCCAACTGACAAAGCTAAATACTTTGTCTCTGAAATTAAGCATTCTGCTACTATAAAACCAACACAGTTAAAATACAGATTCCTACAGGAAAAGAAAAGTTGAAACTGGCAGATTCCTGCAAAACGTCTCCTGGTAAGAAATTGTTCCACTAAAAAAAAATAGAACAGGTACAAAAATAATTAGTATTAATTATTACTATGAACTGTTAATCTACTGTACTATCAACTTCAAAGATCCATTTTAAGTCTGTTCCTGAATGTCCAGTTCTGATTTCTTTGGTGTAAGATGTATAGTTACTATTAAGTGCATGTATTAATATCTGTTATCCCAGCTGTGAAGTAGGGCCTTGTTGTAGCAGTCTTTTTGAAGATACACATCAAAAAGAGATCCTGAAACATTTATACATGAGATCCAAGGTGCATACAAACAGTGCAGATAGAAAATACAAGGGAGACACACCTTTCTCTCACACCATGGGCAGTGGTCACAGCCTATTAGGTGCTGAATTACTGTCACACCTGAGGGATGCAATGGAGATGAGAAACCCGCTGGATAGATCTGACACCAAACACAGCAGAAGTGACAGGATGGAGTAAGCTATGAAAAAGGGGAGCTGCCATTCTCCTCAGGGTGAAATAAGTAATTGGAAAAATGTAACCATTTTTACCCTGTTTACTTCAACTTCTAAAAGCACATTACAGTCTCCTTCGCATCCATACGCAGCTTGACAAGCTTAAATTTTCCTTTTGTTAATATATTCCATATACAGTATTATTCTGCATAGGAGACATAATCTGTCATTGCCTTTTGGGCAATAAGAGAGACTCCTGCTGCTGACCCAAATGAGGCTTGAAACAGCAGCATCATGTTCATGAAAGTTAAGCATTTAATCAGTACAAGAAATTGGATGTTATTCTTTTGAGTCCCTCCTCCACAAAGACAAGAGTCGTCCTGAAAGAAAGTCTTTAGCACAAGGAGGAATTAATACAAGGCTTGACCAGCTTATGTTCAGACTTCAGAATGTCTTTCCAAACTTCCTGAAGTAACAAGTACAGAAAGCCCTATTTATAAATAATTTTTAAGTTTTCCAAGTTTTACAAAAATATTCATCGGCACTGAAGCAGCTTAGTAGCCTATAGAACCAGATGCTCTCTTAAATTTCAAAACAAACTCCAAAAATAATTCTCTGGCTATGCTGAGTTGTTCATAATTGATAAATGCAAAACATTAACAGCACCAATCTAAGTTATTGCTGCCCAGAAGAATATCCATCTTCATCTTCACTGGAAAAAAGGAAAGTTTGCAATACACCCTTGCTTGCATTAGACTATCAGAAAAACTAATCACATATGCTGTTCTCATTTTCACACAACTCTCACCATACTTCTTAGTTTCCCCTGAAGCTTTTCATCTTCCTGGGGACACTATGTGGTAGCCTATTGTTTCAGAGTACAGAAACATTTCTCAAGAGGCATAAAATTAAGTGAGAAACTATATTTTTTCTAATTATCCTGATATTTCTTATGAATTACTAACTTCATAACAATTTAAAAACCTCACTGCAAGTTCCTCAAGCAGGGTGAAGCGTTCAGTACCTGCAGTGCCAACAAACCAAATCGTATTTCATATAATACCAGTATCTCTTATTCTATTCTGAATATCAATTTATTATTCTTAAAATAACAACAGAATTAACAGAACTCAGACTGTGAGCAAATATTGTGTGTCAGCCCCTGCAAGAACTGAGACCTGGCTGCATGGAGAAGCATGAGATGGAGCAGACTGACCATTAACTCAATCAAAGCTCATCTACTTGCTCTTCCTTTTTCTTCTTCCAGCTTCTTCCATTCTTGTTAGTATGGATTTCCAACATTTCTGACACAACTATAATATAAACCACGTAGCAATTTAAATAGTGAGTTATCCAAGAATGACTGTGTTTACTATCCCTTTTGATCTTCAGATCAAAAAAAGCCAAAAGCTCATGGCATATCCCGACTGATCGCTCACCATGACAGTACCCCATTCCTAATCAAAAGTGAGATCATTTCAGAAATTTAGTTTGCTATTGCTAAATTGAAAAGCTCAACATTTTTATAAATTAATTATTTCTTTTTTCATCTATCCTTGCTTTCTCTGCATGCATGCATACTCTTTTTTTCCCCCTTGTATAAGTAGACAAGTCATCAGTGTTAAGTTTCCCATTATACTTATCTCTCAGTCTCATTTACTAGAGGTGCCAATTCCTATCACATATTTCAGGGAATATTGTCCTTCTAAACATATCCTTTGATATTTTTCCCTCTAGCCTGGTTTTCCTTTTCCCCATTCCTCCTAACAATTTTGTGCTAACAACAGTGTTTCAACAAGTTATGCTAACAACTGTTGTAACAAACCTTATCTCTGCTTTCTGATAGCCTTACAAATTCCTAACTATTTCAAAATAAAACTCTCAGACCTTCCTATGTTAGAGCAAAATTTATATCAAATACGCCTACATGCTGGGCCATTCAACAACTGTTTTGTGAACAAAGCTTCTTCCAAGAGACATTCCTTCTCTTTATTCACCCCCATCAATACCACTTCTCTACTACCCATCAAATACTAACATCAAGAAAGGCACTAGCATCACTGTATCAAACACAAACAGTAGCTAACAAAAAAAAAAAAAAATAAAAATAAAAATAAAATTGAGTCTTTTAAGAAGGTTCTTTAAAACATGGACTGCTACCTCCCTTACAGCAACATGCCAAGCAAGCTGCCAGTTCTAACAGCGGTAATCATCTCCTGGTCAACCACCTATTGAGCACTTCTTTGCTGCAAATTCTCACATTGGCCCCTTCTCTTTTTGTATGACCTGGCAAATCCAGTCAGAAATTTCTTACCTCTTGCATTTGCAGATGCACACAACCAATGCTGTGCAACATGTGAACACCCTACTCTGCTGAACATATGCCACTCTACACTGTTCTGCAGAAATAGTCGATGTTTTTTTTATTTAGGCAATTTATTTCATCTTACCACTTCTCCCCTCCACAAACTTAGCCACTTGCATTTTAATTAAGTCTAAAATCAGCATTTTTTTTTAAATCTTTCCCTAAGTATTTCTATTTATAGTTTTCTGATGTTAGAAGGAATTGCATTACATGTTTTGAATTCTTCCAGAGTAAAACTGGAACAAAACAAAAACAGCTATTACCATTTAGTTTGCCAAGTTCAAAAAAATACCTGAGGTATAACTGAATTAAAATGCAGCACAAATTTATTTTTAAATTTGTGAAATTGGCATTACACCAATACACCTGTGTGGAAAATGCTGCCATTTAGAGAGGCAGAACATGATGGACTACCTCCAAACATTTGCTTTCCTAAGACAGGAAAAAAAAAAAAACTGTAGTGTGAATTTTTGAAACTGTGAAGCAAGGAGAAAACTTACACAGTTTCCATATAGTTCTACGCTTTAAGAAATCATCTTTAAAGAGTAACTATGCACTTCCCAGAAAAGCCTTTGCAATATATGCTTAAATGATTACTGGCCAAATTACAATTAGTTTTTCATTTTTAAAACGAAATTGCTGTAGTCTTCTCTCAACTGTGACACTGATCGCACATTTTTGTGCCCTCCTCATATTAAGGTGTTATGGGATCAGCTACCACCACACAATTGCACCGCAACCAGGAACAGCAGGATTTGGAGGAGGGGAGTAGGAGAGACAGGTGGAGGAGGAAATATGAGAGACTAAAAATTCTGCACTGCTCATCATCCAGACTTTTCCTCCTGGTACAAATAAAAGTTACGCAGGCAACACGAATAGAAAGCAAAGGAAAATAGCTTGGCCAACTCTGATGGAACATCAGCTCCAGCATCAGAAGACGGAAGGAGGCACAGGGAGCAGAAATGGACTGATCTGTGAATCAAGGAGAATTAACTGCGGATTTTTGGTTTTTCAGAAAGTTGCTGTGTGAGATGACATAACTAGGGGCAGCATGAACTGGCTAGTGTCATTTATATTCACGCAGACCAGTTATTCAACAAGTACTTCACCCATCTCTTCTTACAGCAAACTTTTCCCTTGCGAGTCCTGCCTACTGTCTCCTTTTCAAGCAACCTCAACATCACACAGCCAAACTCTGCCCTCAGTGTAACTTCTACAATCTCTAAATTTAGCAAGGTTTCTGTAAGCACACCGCAATATTCAAAATTATGAAAATAACATTAACTGACCTCTCAGACAAGATTGTACATTGTCTGGATAATTACAGTAAGCTTCCATTGACATTATGTGTAAACAGCAAAACATGCTTCTTCACACTGAGCTGACTGACTTTATGTTGTCATTCTCTACTGACATCACCAACTCTGAAAATTCAAAGTGACATGAAAGATTGGAACATACACTTATTTCTCCTCAAGCTTTACAAAGTATATAAAGTCTATCAGGACAGCAGGTTTTCTTGTGACCATCAACAACATTAACAGAGCTACACAGAACTTAAAATTCAGCCGAGTGAAAATAATTCTCTTTTTTTAAGTTCTTTGGCAAATATGATAGGAAATTCTATGGCTTAGAACATTTAAAATCCCAAACAGTTAAATCACAAAGCTGCTAACAAAACATACCATCAAGACTGCACAGTCTTGCTACAGCTGGTTATTACCTCTTCCACAGCTCAAGCTACGCAATGCAAATAAGTAAATGATTTGGAATCACAAAATTTCATCTACTGTTCTTCTTCTGTTGCCTAAATATTTTAGTAAATATAATGAAACAAACTTCATCAATCTTTAGCAATGAGTACAGAAAGTAATAGCTATTAAGAAAAAACAAGATTATGTTGAGCATCAACAGTGGCTAAGATACCGGCAAGCAAAGAAAATCCCACTTACTAAAATTGTGTCTCAGTACTACAGCCCCCTAAGAATATATGTTCAACATATTCTATGACTACAGGTGCTGAGGAGATGCACATGCTCTTCCTTGGAAAAATTATCTGCAGTTTACGAAGACCAATGATCGTACAAATTAGAAACACATATTTACTTGAGCCAAGACATAAACTAGGATTCCACACTGCAAGGATTTTTATAAGCACTTCTTGCAAATAGCTTTGAATGTCATGTTTATTGCAGTCTTGCATACAAAATAAAATGTATAATATTAATTTGCATATTTTCTACTTATTTGCCCCAGCAACACCCTAAGTGACACTAAATTGTAATTGCCCCTGTGGAGCAATTACACCAACGGGCAGAATATTAAAACACGTGAATTCCAAACACAGACCCTATACTCACATCAGGTACTAGATGTGACAGTACTGGCTCAATGCAGTCTGAGAATCCACCTGCTCTGAGAGAAAAAGGTAACAACTCATCTCCCTCGGGGCAGTTTTTCTACTCCATTTCCACCAGCAGGGAAGCTGTTAGCGGTAGCCCTCCATGGTGCTCTCCACAGCTTGCACAATGGACCTGTTGGAGCCCACAGAGTCCTCTCCCTGCACGCCCACCAGCACATGCATGTAAGGTGTCATATGCAGGTCTTGATCAAACATGAAATCAGGACACAACCAACTGAACATGTTAAAATGGAACCTGAGAAATGTTTTTGCATCCCATTACTCAGACACAGACACAGCAATCAAAACACAGACCAGCTCTTCCCAAGATCTGAGTGTCAGTTATTATTATTAATAATTCCTTTGCAACTAACCACCATCCGCCTTATGCACAGTATTCAGCAACCCTGACAAAGTGTTCTCATGTTCCTTCTTCAAAGAGTTTAAAGATACGCACCAAACCTTTCAGAGACTCAAATATATTTTGCCTAAGAAGCTCCTTCAATTGTTCTAGCAAATAGGCTCAGCTTCTTGTCCTACTTTCCTTTTCATTACTGGATACCACCAACACTAATTTGGACTTAATACTCAATTAACCAAATAAGATACCACAGCACCGAGCAGCAGGGATGTATGTTTCCTCTACTTGTAACTGTCCCTCATATTTAAGCAGTTTGTATAAGTATCCACAATGATTACGCTCTTTCACAATTTTATTGTCTTTGTTACACAGAACTTAACGCTTGATATAGCTAGCACTCCATGAATACGCAGAGAAGATAAAGTACTTCACTCGTTCATCACTGCTCACTACAGAAGGGAAGGCTACGGAAGTACATACTGCTCCCAATACCCTTCCAGGCCTTCAGCTAGCAACCTGGGTGATGAAATGAAGATTACACTTACTAAATTTGCAATATGCTTACAGGCTCTCTGGTGGGAGGGTTGATAGGTGGATAGGAGGGGGCTGTAAGCACATTAGAGAACAAAATTAGAATATAAAATGAACTTGACAAATTGGAGACACAGCCTGGGGAAAAATGGAGATTTAGTTCAATGAGAACCAAGTGGAAGATTCTATGCTTAGCCAAGAACAATTAACTGCTCAGATAATAGATAATAACAACTGCTGAGGTTGCAATTCCGCATAGAAAGATAAAACTGTAGCCACAACAATCTGAATATGACTTAACAGTAGTTTGGGTTTTGCAAGAAATAAAAAAAAGAAAGGCAAAGACTGTACTGGAACTTAGGAGAAAAATTATGTATGAGTTGCACAGGCACACTTGCTGTTCTATCAGCTCTGGTAATGCTCCACTAGACATTGCAATTCAAAGAATATATATATATGTGTGTGTGTGTATACATGGACCATTTGGAGACAATTGAAGGTAGAGAAACAAGAATTACCAGAAAATACAACCTACAAGTAAAGAGTTAGAGCTGTTTTGTTTAAAGTAAAGATGGCTGAGGGGAGACAGGATAACTGTTTTCAAATACTGGAGTCTGTACTTATGGAATACTGAACAAGAAATAATGGACTTAAATTACATAGGTGTCTTTGACTTGAGACCCTTACCAGCTGTTTTTCTAGTGGTTCTGTTATTTGCATTACTCTTTTTATATTACGTCCTAAGAGGAAAGTCTTCAAAACACAAAATTAATAAAGCGATGAAGTGCAAATCCTTGCCTTCTAGGAAGGTTTGCATGGGAGTTTCTGGGTTGTTTCTTTTTCTAAGAATGACCATTTTGGGTTGACCTACATAATAGCTTAGTTTTGATGAAATCGAATGATCAGAAACAGCTGCAAAGCCCAAAACAAGGGCGAAGGAAAAAAAAAAAGTAATTGTCTGTAAGGTTAACCATGCCATAGAACAACCCTTCTCCTCAACCCAAACTCAGTGTTATCCTTTTACACTAAATAAGTTATTGTTCAGTAACAGTTGAAGATGGAGACTTAGAAAAGAAAAATCTGTATACTCTGTGTGCTCTCTTTACTGCAATTCTTAGAAGTGGCTCCATCATATTTCAGAAGGATTATTCTTGCTGCTCCTTACCTACTCATTTTCTTTCTTCCTGCCATATTTAAACTAGGAAATAATCACCTGCTGAAATCAATACTGAAAAATAAGATAATGATAGCTATTTTTAGCAAGAATATCATCATCATACTCCTAGTCACCTTCTAGAAGTTTTCTGACTGGTAGAAAGAAAACCTGCTCGTGTTTCACAGCTAAAACCAAACTTCTATACACAAGTTCACCTTTCAGGACAATGGGTTTCATTTAATGGCTGCTTTCATCCACTGATTACAAGCAACTGCTTCCACTTTCCAGCCTATCTGACTGTCCAGAAAGTTGCACCATGTTCTTACCATTTCCAAGCTGGTATAAAGTAACTTTGAAATTTTTCATCCCTCTCCTATATTATCTTAAAATATAAAGTTTGACTGCACTTGCAGGCTGGAACTGTAGTACAATTCTTCTAACAACATCACAATATTTCAAATGTATTTGCATATCTATTTCCTACTGGCATGAGTTAAAAAGAAATTAAGTCTAGAAAAAAATAAAGTGATGATGAGTTTTTCTTCATGCCAATAATCCACACTAAGACTGATGACAGTAGATTTAAATTTTTAAGTTATGTAATCATTCCATATGGTGACTGTCATAAATAAAAACTTGAATGAAGCTACCCTATGTGCAGGCGATTAGCAAAATTTTAGTTACTAAATATTTCAGAAGGATTTATTCCAATAGTGAGGTTGTTTGCCTTTGGCAAGAGGGTATATCAGGTCTGCAGAAGCTTAAGCTATTAGGTATTGCAGAAATTAAAAAATACATCTCTGTCAGATGTGTTCACACATGCAGAAAGTCTGTTTGCATCAGCAGGTATAGCTAATGTGGAGAGAACATTCCAAAAACATTATTTTCAGCTTCTACATTTTGCATAAAAAGTAGCCTTGTGTTTTGGTCTAGTGAATCTGTCAAAAAAGTATTTATATGAATATTCGTAAGAATCAGTTACCATATAATCATCCTACATGATTCAATCATTTAACAAGGTTGAGAACTAGTACACAGATGGTTAGCAGCCAAAATGCCATTCATTTCCTTGCATCATCTTGGTTAGTTGCAGCTGGGAAGAATGAGCCCTGAGTTTGCAAATAACAACAACAACAACAACAACAACAACAACTTTTCTTCTTATCATTTCCATATATATTAAACATGTATTTCATAATCTCTGTCTGCAGATATTAAAGTGGAATAGGGGTTCAGATTTGCATTAAAGCCACCTTGATTTTACAAATAATTGGATTACCCAAGCCATTTTAATGGTCTTAACCTTTCTTTTACTACCTATATGCATATTTAGGGAGACAAAGAATGGCTCATTCACCTGCTTCAGGCAACGCATAGCACCTGGCTGAACTGCAAAACTGGACAACAAGCCCTTAGTCTCATCAACATTATTTCACAAACTAGGCAGCTTTCTGGCAACATGGCATATCTAAGTCACACGCAAATAAAAGGCAAGACTAAAGTTGTTAAGGCAAACCTAGCAGTGTCCCTGTGCTAAGCATCTACAAGCTTCAAAACATTATGTATGAGGCCTTTCAGATGAAACGTGAATGCAAGTCAAGTGAGAAACACAATACTGTAAGTCATGAGAGTACTGTATTACTTGGAGGTTCCAGCTGAGACAGAAGTGCTATATTCTAAGCACTAAACAAACAAGCAGATATAAACTATCCTGACTCAAACAGCTCACAAATTATGTAAAAGATAAAAAAGAGAAAACAAAGTTGTATAATCTTTTCTCTGCAGGTAAGAATACTGAAAGGTTTAAAGGAGACAGATCAAGGAACTTCATGAAAACTCTGTGATACAAAGATCATTCTTTTCAAAGCCATATTACACACAAGGACATGTAGACAAAGTTTTCCCTCATAACCCAGTTGCAAAATCCTTCGTAAATCTACAACTTACAAAATCAGTATCAGAAGTGCAATACTAGGCAACTCAGCTTCTTGACCTGTACCAGCTCTACTACATCAGTAGCTCAGTCATTACTTTTGCTATCAGTGTATCCTTATCACAAGGAACATATACAACCATTTAGCTGGAAATGTGGCACACTGCCCAACAAAAAACTTGCCCTCAAAAAAAGAGGAATCCTGCATTTACAATTACTTCTGCTCTTTTCTAATGGACACTGAATTAAAGTATTTCACAATATATTCCTTCTTGGTTCACTAGTTCCTGTTAATCCATCTGACTTTACTCTCCTCCACCAGAAGTATAGTTGAAACATTCACAAATCAGTATCTTTTTCTTATATTAATGGAAACACAATTACATTTTACAGTTAAAAGTAACTTCTGATCTGTGCCAGTAATGCAGCAAAAATTATTAATTTCAGCACCTGAAAAAAAAGAGTGGAACATTTTAAGTTCAAAGGTCAAAATATACTCAAGTGCATTATCTAACCTGTGAACTAACAAACAGATACAGAAATTATTGACGATACCTGCTTTTCAACTTGTCCTTACAAAAAGTTAACTATGGCTTCCAAACCTGTTAAACAACTTTGTGGTATTGCTCTCCCATTCAAATTAGTGCATACTTCTTCACTTTTCTTTGTGGTATTGCTCTTCCATTCAAATTAGTGCATACTTCTTCACTTTTATCTACAAATTACACTCTCATTGATGGATGACCTCAATAAACAGTGTAACAGTAACTGCACTTTGTCAAGTGCTTGTAGGTGTTTGTATGAGTAAATTTGCATTCTTCACAGATTTTCTGATCATGCAGTATTTAACATAAAAATGGATTTGCTTCTTACTAATGAACACTAGATAAGACACATCATAATTTGAAATACTATAATGGTGCCTGTTTTGCAAATAAGTAACCTTTGAGATGCAAGAGTACGGTATCAAAATATGATAATTTAAAGCAACTGTATTTTCAAAACACAGTTTTGCATAAACATCCCTCCTTTGAAGGATATTAAAGTTTGTTGAAACCACAAAGCACACCTTGGTCTTCCCTTCACAGTTCCACAGAACACTTAAAAATATTTAGATTATTTGATTAAAGTTTCTCTAAAAAAATACAAAACAAACAAACAAAAAAAGTTAAGTTTACCGAAACTTAACAACAAAATACACATTGTTGATATTATACATTAAATTTTGTCTCTTCTTTAGAATCATAGAATCATAGAATCATCTAGGTTGGAAAAGACCTTTAAGATCATCCAGTCCAACCATTAACCTACACTACCAAGCCCACTCTAGACTAATCAAGGGTAGACCAGACTAAACCATATCCCGAAGTGCCACATCTACCCGTTTTTTAAACGCCTCCAGGGATGGTGACTCCACCACCTCTCTGGGCAGCCTGTTCCAATGCCTGACCACCCTTTCCGTAAAGAAATTTTTCCTAATTTCCAGTCTAAACCTCCCCTGGCGCAGCTTAAGCCCATTTCCTCTTGTCCTATCGCTAGCTACTTGGGAGAAGAGACCAACACCCACCTCACTACAACCTCCTTTCAGGTAGTTGTAGAGAGCGATAAGGTCTCCCCTCAGCCTCCTCTTTTCCAGGCTAAAATAGTTTAATAGAAGAAACCCATTCTTTCATGGTTTTCCATTGTTTCTTCCCGTTTCATACATCACGTTTGAGAGACATTTCAAAGATAAAGATTATTTTTTCAAGGATCGCTATTACAAAGCTCATTAAAGCAACTACCAGGAAGAATAGCACCCGAACGGTACATAACATATCTGTCATCCTTATTCCCCCTCATCTGTAAATAGAAGGACACACCAGGTAGCATAACTACTTAGACGAAAAACTCTCCTACAACAGAAGTTAAATATGCACAGCGTGGAAACACCAATGTAAGGCACGGAGAAGACTGTAAACAAACAGCGTTACTAAGTACAAGTAAGTATCTGATTACATAGGAAAGATCAAACAACCAAAGTATCATCACTGAAATTTAACCACAAAAATTTAGGCAAAAGGCACCAAAGTAAAGGATGTAAGCCTGTACTTATACTTCAACTCAAACAGTACCAAAAGCAGAGTCCCATCTAGGGCCAATAACCTTTAGGTTACTCTCAGCTTGCAGTATGCCACCTGTTGAAGCATGGATCTCCCTTCCTACAGAGCTTTCTCTACAGCACCTAAGACGGGCAACCAACCACACGTTATTACAAGAGGTCTGATGTCACCCCCAGACACTGTAGAGCACTTCCAAGGAAAGCTAGAAATGTATGTGTGTAACTCCATATGTTCCTAAAGCAATCTAGAGTACAACTGTGCACACTGAAACAGGTGTTTCAAGTTTTGGCAGCACAGCAGTTTTTATAAAAAACCTCATATTTTAGACAGATAGGCACTGGCTGGCTTCAATTTTAGCCTGGAAGAAATGAGCATATGCTGTTGAACCATTCTGTGAGGGCCAGGCATAGACTGTCTACCTCAACATGAAACAAATATTTTAAGATGTAAAGGAGAATATTTCTGAAAAAATTTCAATGTCTCTGTAGTTTCAAAATTCTGTCTCTTTAAAGCATATGTTTTAAGTAGGTAAAGGTAAAAATAATAACCATATATGAATAACATATAACACAGGATCAAATTTGATTCCAAATTTTTTAGAGATATCTTTCTAACAAAGCATATTATAAATGTTTCTACAGATTAGAACATACTGAAATGCACATACCAAATCTAAGGATGTAGGAGCATGGTACAAAGAACAATAAGCACCTTTTTTCTACATGTATCAAATTGCTCTTCTGCAGTATTTGCAAGTCAAACATTAAAGCGCTCTTCAAAATCCACACAACAACAAAATCTAAAAGTGGAATGCAACACGATTGTACTCTACAACCAAAAGGAATCTATTCTATCAAAATCTAAGAGAGAAGCAAAATACAAAATAGCATGAAGCACCAGAAGTGGGGATTTTGTAAATATCTAGTTTAGTAATCTGAGATATGTGAACAACGTAACAGTTTTAAAAATGGGTTGTCACAATCTCTAACAGGATATTGTCTCTAAACTACACAACCAAGAAGCACTTTGTTTGTTTTCTTAGTGCAAAATGCTGATCAGGTCCGTAACCCTGAACAGAGAGCTGCATAATGGACAACTGTAATCCAGCAGGCCAATAATGAATGTAATAGGAGTCAGCACCGGATCTGACACTTTCTGGGAGGAAAGGACCCGTATCCTGAGATCTGATATCAAAACACTGCCTAAACACATCATAATCAAATATTTTCATCTTCTATCACCTCAATGCAAGTAGAATACGCCATCTGAAAAGACACTAAACTGCTCTAGACTGCTCTACTACATTTCTAGATTAAGTTTTTACAGCACGACAATACCTATTTGACAATATCCACAGCTAGGTTTTCTCTTCACGTGCATTTCTGCAAGACTTGACATTTACTATACTTACGCATTGCAATAAGGTTTCTTTTCATATCCTTTGTAGTTATTCATGTTCAGAGCCATTTTGCAAACTTCACAGTGGAAACATCCTTTATGCCAGTACTGTGAAGAAACACAAAGTAGAATTACTTACGATACTGATGTTTTGAAAGCTATTTTAGGGTACAGTAAATGTAAAGACACAGCTACACGTCCGTATTTTTGGCCACGTGTTACAGATCTCTGTGAACTACATCAAAACTATTGCTTTCACGTGAAACTGAAGGTGCTGCTGAAACAATCCCAGAAACATAAATTCTCTGCTACGGTGGATGCCAAGACCTCTGCTCGCTGACCTTGCCAGGATTATTTTAAAGATAACCGAAGCAGGAGTTTGACATTTTGCCTGGTTAAATCAAAACAAACTACACCGCTTGCTAAGAATGCAACGCTATGCGAATAAAATCGCTAACTAATGTGACGGCTGGCTTTTTGGTACGCTGCACAGACCCTAAATTTAGCACGTAATACAGTATTTTCCTCCGGTAGCTCCTACTGCCTTGCCTTCCCGGGGACGTTGATTTGGCGCATCTGTCACAGCCTCACTGCTCTTATTTAGGGAGCGACGGCGCTCGGCCAGAGCCAGCATCGCCGGGGACGCCCCCGAGGGACGGGGCTGTCGCTGCCCCGGCCACCATCCCCGCCGAGGCGGCCGTGGCGCAAGGGGCAGCCGCCGCAGCTCGGGGAGGCACCGACAACCACAGCCGGGCGGGGGCCGCCTACAACTTCATCCCGCGGGGACCCGGGGGGGGCCGCAGGCGCCGTCGCTCCCCGGGCGGCCACCGCAGGGGCTCTCCGGGCCGCCGCGGCCCCCGCCCCGCGGTGGCACGGCGGTGGTCCCCGGCGGTGGCGGCGCGGATGCCGGCGCAGCGGCGGCCCCTCAGGCGCCGCATTCGCCACCGGCCGGCTCGTCCCGCTCCCCCGCCGGCCCGGCCCGGCCCTGCCCGCCCCGCCGGCGCCGAGGGGAGCGGGGCGCAGGGCGGGCACGCCCGGGAGGCGCCGTCCCCGCCCGCCCGCGCCCCAGCACCTTGTCCAGGCAGTTGACTTTCTCGGTGGGATAGACCACTTTGCCACAGCGGGCGCACTGGGGATTCATTTTGCGGCTCCTCTCGGGCGGCGGCTCCCGCGGGCGGCTGCGGCGGCGGCCGAGGCTGCGGTGCGGCGGGCTGGGCTGGACGGGGCTGCGGGCGGCCGATCTACCATCCCCTGCCCTGGCGGGGGACGCCGGGGGTCCTCGGCGGCTGCCGGCGGGCGAGGAGGTCACCGGCGGCGGCTGGGGAGGAAGCGGCGCTCCGGCTGACTGCGGCGCGGCAGCATGTGTGAGTGGGCGGGCGGGGAGCCGGTGCCTGCCGCCCCCGCCCGCTCGCCGCCCCGCCGCCGCCGCCGCCCGCCCCCGCCGCCTCCTCCCTGTGCCTGCGCGCTCGGCTCCCCGCGCCGCGGGTGGGTGACTCACGCCGAGCCCCGCGCTGCGGCCGCAAGCCAAGCCAAGCCCACCGGCGCGGCCCGCAGCGACGGGGGGAGGGAGGGAGGGAAGGGGAGGGGAGGGCGAGCCCCGCGCCGCAGCCGCCCCGAGCGGGGCGAGATGGCGGGCGCCGCGCCGCCGCCCTGAGGCGCGGGGGTGGGCGCTGGGCTGCGGCCGCCTCTCGGGCGCACCTGCCCGAGGCCCCGCTGAGGCGGCGCCGGCCCCTTGCCCCGGCGGGAGGGGGAGAGCGAGCGAGGGGACCGCGGCGCGGCCGGGGGGCTCGGCCGTTCCCCGAAGTTAGGCCCGAGGCCTGGCCGGGCGCCGGCGGGCACCTGCCGGGCGGCGCGGGGAGGGGGGCCCGGCGGTGCGGAGCCTCAGCCCCAGGCCGGCTGCACACGCAGCCCCGCCGTGCCCGCCAGCGGTGCGAGGAACGGCTCTGCCTCCCTCCGGCTTTGTATCCCCATGAGTTTTCAGGCTCAGCGTTGCTGCCTTCCCGAGGCTCGGGCTCCCCGGGGCACGCCAGCGGTCCCAGGGGGCAAGGAAATCTCAGCCGGAATGGTAAATTCAGCTCCTCAGAGCAGCCTTTTAGCCGTTCATTTTTCACTCGCTCATTAGTGCTGTGGGAACGGTACAGCAAGAAGTCATGCATTTTTCCTTAGCTGTGGACTTGTTTAACTACCTGGAATATAAACCGTGCTGAGGAAAGTGCTTAAGCCAACGCAGTGCAGCCTTTCCTGAGGTGTTTGTCAGTAGCGCAGCACTCTGTGTGGCGCACAGCAAGGACAAATTCTGCACATACTTGGGTGTTATTAAGTAATCAGAATGCAGTCAGCTAAACTGGAATACTTGGCTATAATTCTGCCTTAGCAACCCAACTTCTATGCGCTGGCTGGTTAAAGGCATGGGGAGAAACAGTAATTTCACTGAAATTAATAATATATGTGATTAAATGATAAATACCTAATCAGGCTTTAAATATTACATGATGAAAGTTGTAGAGCTGCTTCTGCCTCATCTAGACATAAACATCTGGCATCCAGTGAAACTCATAATGTTGAGATGCTGGCTGTGCTGCAAGCAACAGGAAAGCAGATTTGCAGGCAGTCTTGTAAATGCTTATTGTCTGCTTTGGCTGTCTCAGTGTAGTAGCAAACAGACAAACTGCTGACCAGCTCCATTTTCATTCCTGCAGTCTGTAGGCTGGTCCATTTTGGGGCCAGTGCTAGTGATTTGCAGTTCTCAAAAATCATTAATCAGATTTTTTTTTTTACTGTTGTTGTCAATGAGTTTTGATCTGGAATTTAAGATTTGTCTTCTCACTGTTCATCACTAACAATGGCATGATAATTTTTCACAAATGCCCGAAGACCAGTTTGGCCTCAGCTTACCATTGTCTAGGATTTCACAGATAGAAATAGGTGCATACACATCCTGCAGTGCCAATGCAGTAAGTCTCATCATCTGCTACCTCTGTGCCCTACAGATTACCTTACACTTTCTGTTGGATGGTCTGACTGGAGGTGAACAATTGCTTTTATTCAGGGAACTCTGAATGCTAGACATCTGAGTATGTTGGTAAAGGAAACTCTAATACATGGCAACTCAGTGTTTTTTGCAGACACTATCATTTGCGGATGCGTCTAAGATTACATCAGAGTTGAATTAGGCACAACACATAGGTAAGCAATCTCCGTTCTGCAAAGGCTACACAGTGTAGAGGAGTAGTGAGTCCGTAGTAGGAACTGGGATAGAGACCCAGCTAAATTAATCTCAAGATAGATGGCAGTGGATGTTACTTACATGGGAAAAAAGTTTAATTCTTTCGTAGCTGACTCCTTTCTTAGCTTAGATTCAGCCTGATGGCTAGTGGGTGAAATGGCTCTGTAGCTTATTAGAAATAACTAGAGGCATAAAGCTCCCCAAAACTGCTATTATGAAATCTTTGAGGTAGAGGCTTCATTTCTCAAAGTTCCAGTTGCTGTGGTTTGTCCCAGTCGGCAACCAAGCACCATGCAGACACTCACCCTCTCCCCCAATGGGATGGGAGAGAGAATCAGAAGAGCAAAAGTAAGAAAACTTGTGGGTTGAGATAACAGCAGTTTAATAATTGGAATAAAATAATAATAATAATAATAATTGTAATGAAAAGGGGAACGAGAGAGAGAGAAACAAAACCCAGGAAAAACAAATAATGCAACCACTCACCACTGACGCCCAGCCAGTCCCCAGAGCAGCAATCACTGACCCCTTGACCAACCCCCCCCAGTTTATATACTGAGCGTGACATCATATGGTATGGAATAGCCCTTTGGCCATTTTGGATCAGCTGTCCTGGCTGTGCCCCCTCCTAGCTTCTTGTGCACCTGGCAGAGCATGGGAAGCTGAAAAGTCCTTGACTAGTGTAAGCATTACTTAGCAACAACTCAAACATCAGTGTGTTATCAGCATTATTCTCATACTAAATCCAAAACACAGCACTATGCCAGCTACTAGGAAGAAAATTAACTCTATCCCAGCCAAAATCAGGATACCAGTTTATTAAAATCACATTCAGAACCTTCTCCTCAGCATCCAGACAAAAATCATTTGGATATTACTCTCAGTCTCAACGCTACAATGAAATCTCCTGCTTTATTCTTATTCTTTTATTAACCAAAATATCAACACTAAAAATGGAATAGTAAAATCAATAGGAACACCTGCAGTTGTATCTAAATTGAGTGTATGAAAGCATTCCAATATTTATCATTATTTCAGGATCCTTTTATTAACCTTTATTAGTTTTCTCCACAAGAGGGGAAAAATAGTGTCTGAATCAGTGTCTTCATTTCCACAGCACAGAGCTCTCTCCTTATCACTCACAACTTTTTTCTAGTGCTACTGTAATGAAAAGCAGGTTATTTTGCTCTACACAAACCAGTGGGAGAGAAAAATCTACTTGACCCATGACTGTTTGTGAGAAAGCAGTGAAATGTTACTCATCGGTAGTCTTTCCTTTTTCTGAGTAGGTAATGATGCAACGGTAAAGTCCAGCAAAGCAAAATACAACCAATTGTTAAACTAGAAAGTTAACGTATGTTATTGGAAGGGACGTAACAACATCTTGGAAGAGAGGACCCATAGAGGCTTGTTTCTACAGTCATAGGGATCTCACATTTAAATCTAGTTCTTCTAAAATGTTCCTTGTGAACTTCCTCAGCTCCCTCTCCCACAAAATAGGCTCCTTATAACCCATCTCCCATGGCTGGTGTTAAGACCTGTTGGAGTCATCAAGTGAACTTCTAAGCATAACAAGAAAGCAAAGGCTTCTGTCTTGCGGGTCACCATGCATTTCCCAGGCCATACATAAAAGCTCAGAGAAGGTGTTTACTGCTTTCTGTGATCACATGAAGGCATTGTCTTTTCACCCAAATTTCTACAAATGGAGTCTGCTCACAATGTTATGGATGTATAGAGCCCTATTGGACAAAATAGGAGTTCATGTAAGCATAGCGATCTATCTTTTTCACAGCAAAGAATGTGGTTTTCTTTCATTCAGATATGTATTCATTTAATTACGTTTTGTGGAAAAAAAATGCTGAAAGTAGCATGCCCCAATTAACAGCTGATGCCCACCTTGCAGTGTCATCATTCAGTCATTTTTCTGGAATAAATAATGGCAATATGTTCTTATACTCTGAAGGACTGTTGTAAAAATAATATTTGGTATATTTCACTGATTTTTCATACCTGATCTGTTGTTTATACATGTATAAAAGGTGGGATAACTGACAAGTTAAGGTAACGTGCTTAAAATACTATCTTACTGCTGTAACCAACTCATAACATTTGTGTATAAACTCCAGCAGATAATTGGTATTGTATCATATTTAAGTGGAAGGGTGATCTTGTGATTAAGGCACTGCATGGAGAACTGCAGATGAAGCCTCTGAGGAGTACTTCAATACAGATAAATAATATTGAAAGAGGTTTTGTGAAATTCTGTGGCTGTCCTAAATTATGTAGGAAGGGAAAACATTAAATCTATATTGGTTGGCACAGGAGTTGCCAGTCAATTTTTGACCCTTACAGTTTGAGCTTACATTTAACCACATAAAAGAAGAAAACTGCATAGTTACATTTCAAATAGGAACAATGCAACTTTAATGTGACCTTGTTTAGAGCTACCTGGGGTGCTGTTAGAGAAATGTGCTTTTAAATTCTCTACTGTGAAAGAGTAATTTATACTCTTCGTATGCAAGGGTCAGTGGAAGTATGTTTTCACCTTTAGCTATAGAAAAGCTAAGACCAAAAGTGTTTTCCTACCAAAACAAAACCAGCAACAGTTAGACTTTATTATTTTCTGTAATATGATCCAAACAACATTCTGCAGTGGAATCTCAATATGCGTTTTTCAGAATTACTGAATCATAGAGTAAGGAAATACTAGAACAAAAATGGTTAGTCAATCACCAGCGGTGTTTTCTGTTCTTAGGATCTCCTTTCTTCACTCAAAAAGCATGCAAACTGAATACTGCATCACACAATAGCTACATGCTTAACAAATATATGAAAAGGTAATAATGGAGAGTCAGCAGGACTATGGAATTGTCTAGAAGAAGGGGCTTTTATTCTCTTAGTATTAACCTTGCAGTGGAGGTTTCTATTACTTTATGCATGGGGTCAGGATTTTCCCTTATTAATGGGTCTTCCAGGATACCTGGATGATAATTTCTCTTCAAATGATGGGGGGGGGGGAAGATTTTGTCTTTATGTTTTACTGAAGGCAAAAGGTAACTGTAATAAAACTTAGTAAAAATGGGCCGGTTACTTGGATTATGCTGAACAGAAGGTTGTTACCTAGATCATTTGGTTTTGTTTGAACCTATAATAGCTGATTTATGAGCAAAAAGCAGATTGAAAACTTCATTCAGGTGCAAATCTTATTATCTGTGTGCATATGTATATGTTTCAGAAAAAGCAGCTGGCATCAGCGAAGCATATGCACTCTATAATTCAGGTGCAAAAAGCAGGTAGAGTTCTGTGGATAGCAATACACAGGGTGTTTTGAGAATTTGGCAGTGCGTGCTTGAGTGTTAGCTTTCTTAGCAGGAATATCCAGAGATGGAGACAAATGAGCACAACTAGGAAGCTGTAACCATACATCCACTACCTTGTAAATTGTGTCTTCACTGATTTGGGAATGTAGAAACAGTCAACCTGACTTACGGTTCAGTAACATTTTCTAACATCAGAGGCTGGGGTGCCTGTGCACCCTCCACATTAAACTTGCATGTGTATAGTTTGGGCAGAATGAGCAATGTAAACAGGTGCAGGCAAAGCAGAGCAAGAGCTGTGTTCCTCGCTGCCAGAGCTACACTGGTCCCAGTGCCTCAGTTCAACCATTCAGTCTGTCATTGGGTTTGCAGATCAAGGTGAGGAACTCGCAGAAGCCAAAACAGTGTTCGCATAGAAAGCAGTCTGAAATCTGGAAGCCTTCAAATTGAATTTCCATATTCAGTGGCAGTGCTTAGAAGAAATATACCTTATTAGTACTTTTTTTTTAAATTCCCTTCTCTCTGTTACAGTCTCTGTAATTTTTCAATGCAGTTACAGCTCAGAGGATGTTCCAGCCACATAAATGGAGCAACCCTTTTTATTTTATGTATATTGCATTGAATGTGTTGGGAATCTTTTTGCCAGCTCTGTTTTTCCTCCCTTTCTAGTCAGAATTAGAGATTCCTACCATGTTTTGCAGGAATAACAACAAATTAAGAAGAAATAAGGATTAGGGAAGATAAAAAGTGTATATATTTTATTTGATAAAGTAATTCATTTTCATGAACAAGTAATTGATACAGGAATGAAAAGCCATTAGCAGAGCTCTTGGAGAAGCTGAAGGAGAAGACTGTCTTCAGTCAACTCTACTACCCTGTGTCAAGAATCAAAACTAGTTGCTTAATCCTAATCCAAAGAGATTTTAAAAAACTTTGCCAACACAAACTACCAATCCAACACAGTCCAGGCAAAAGGCTCTATGCTGGACTGTCAGCTATGGAAGGACAGAATGTTAATTATTCATTCTGTTTTAGTAGCTATCACTTTTTGTTCACTGTGTTGAGTAAAAGTATAAAGCTACTTGATTTTGCTTATGAAGAAGAAATGGAACTAAAAGAGTATTTGTTAATGGTGGCTGTTGTTTACTGGCCTATGTTTAGCCTGAAAACAAAATAGGAATTTAGAGATAGAATTAGGGTTCTGAACTGAATTTTAAAACCTAATGAGAGGGGCTTGGTAGCTTTGAATAAAAGGACAACAATGGCATTATTCATACTCTTGTCTATGCAACTACTTTCCCATTACTTCCAGAAATAGTAGTTGAGTAGCTTCCTGCCTAAATAAACAGTTCACAAAGGTGGAACTTGGTCTATAAAGCTTTTTAAGATAAGGTTTCCTTTTTTAAACTGAACGACATAGTGAAATACAGGAAGGGTTGGGCTGTGATTGGACCGGATTCTTGATTTTAATGTTTTAAAAGGTTACGTGACCAGTTCAGAGTAACTAAGTACACTTACTCTGTAGATGGACTGGACTTGTATCATAGGGAATATACTCCCTCCATTGCCAAAAGAAAGAACCTCTTGTAATAAAGATACAGACTCATTAACAAGCCTGACTCTGGGCTTCAGAGGAAACTGTGTTTCCAACCCTCCTAGCAAGATTTTAAAATTATAGCCTTCACAGTGCAGACCTGTCAAATCTCACACATTGAGAGGGAGTCTCACACATGTGGCTCCCAACCTACCTCCCCTGCAGCTCGACCTGGATCACACTTATTTGCAACACTGTGCCATGGCTCCTCTCCCATCCTCTCACCCCGCATGCCAGGCACAGCTGGATGGCCCAGTCTGCAGCCTGCCAAACAGCTGCAGCTACCATGGGGCATCAGGGAGTGAAAGAGGAAGAGGAGGATGCACAGTGCAGCGTGGCTGCGTTGCTGAAAAGAACTATGGAATGCAGGGGAATTCCTGGAAATATTAGCAAAATTCTTTTCCAGAAAATAATTCAATGTTAGCATTTTTTCAATTTATGTTACTTTTTAAGTCTTCTGTTTTGAACATAGAGACTATGAGCTCCAAGGCTATTAAATTAAATGTTAGAAACTGTCTAAATTATAACCTATAAAAAAACAAATGAAAAAAAACCACAGTTCAGATATGTTACAGGCTTAGGTCAGCAAGACAAAGACGGGTGATAGTCGTCTTCCAGCAACAACAATATTGGCTTCTACAGCACCATTCCTGGTCCTAAGCTTGCAGAACATGCTAATAGAATAGGAGATAGGATTAAGGATTATTAACCTTCTTCAACATACCTCAAGATAAACTGCTATAAACTGCTAAAACCAAAATGAACCTCTACAATAAGTTTAGAAATCCCATCTCACTTTGAGCTCAGCTCAGACACTTTAAGGATGTGGCTGTGAGTTCTGCCTTATACCTGAATTTTTAACAACAGAGCTTCAAAGGACTGCAAGGTTGGGAACAAAAGGCCAAGGCAGAGACCCAGCCCTCACCCTCACCACCGTATGGATCTCTGGTGACCTGAAGGGCACCATTTATCGCCTGGTGCACTGCTGCTTTCATTGAAAAGTCAGGGGTAACAACTTGGAAGCAAAGCCTCCTTTTTCCAACATCTTTTGGTGTGTGTTTTCATAGGCTACTTTACTGGGCCCAGAACAAAGTCTAATTTGAACCATCTTCCTAAATATAGAACTATCATGTGGGGTTATATGAGCTTTAGATGGGGAAATACATAATTTAATCTTGTACTTGTTTACTTTAAATTTAATATAACTGCATTAGAAAATTAATAATAAATCCATTGCAAGTTTTCTAAACAGCTTGACTATTTTAACTGATAAAGTTATGCTGTGAATATAAATTGTGTTGTACATACAGGCACTTTATAAGATCTGTGTCATCTCTTTAGTCTGAACCTATTCTTTTTATTTATTTTCTTTCTGCAATAGATGACATAGAGAATAGTAGGCCCAATGCTACTGTCATGAAAAGGATACAAGTGCCTTTCTTTTCATCAGATCTCTGCACTTGCTCATTTATAAAAAATTAGAAGAGAAGAAACAAAACCATAGTAATTATTCAGCCAAGAATTCATCCGAGTACTGTAGACCTTGAGTAAGATTCTCAGTAATGTTGCATTTTGGAGGAGTTTCTTTTTAGCTATGGTACAAAGGCTTATAGAAAACAAAGAGGTACTTAAAAAAGGGACGACTAAACTTTCTTTCCTTCTAACTTTAGAATTACAGGTAGCACATTAACTCTAGTCTCGAGAAGTAAATTGAGAGCAATGTTTCACATAAATTAAATTTTCTAACATGTAATTGAGGATTTTCAGTGTGAAGTTCTCATTTTTCCCTGACAGCTTTCTATGAATTATCTTAAATGTTATCTTTGAAAAGGCAATTATTATGTGGAGCATTAAGCAGAGCACAAATATTGGTACACTGCAGAGATACCAGTTAATTTTCCTTTGACTACTGAACCATAAATAAAGGAAAACAGCATTGTTAAATGATTCTAAAGTTACATTGTGGCAAGCAGTGGTTGTGTTGTGGTGTGAAGGATACAGTTTTGGAACATGCCACAGAGGAAATTATTGCGAAGTTACATTATACAGAATGTTTCATTTTTTTCCATTTGCATTATAAAAGCCCTAATGATTTGGCTGTGTCCATGTCTTCCCCTGCTGTACGCTGCAGACCAAACAGTCTGACTGTCCGTGTTGGCTTGGCAGCAGAGTACGTTTCACATCATCAAGGGAGTGACCTACTTGGTCCATCAAGGGAAGGAGGGAAAACTCCAGAGGATTTGGTTTTCAGTGTCCCTGCGGGTGTGACTCATCAGGCAGCCGGGGCTACCCGGAGCAGCAGCAGCAATCGTATGAGGCAGCACGTCACAGCCAGCAGCATCCTCATCTCCTGCCACAGAGCAGAGAACTCTGTTATGAAGGTTTAGCACTGCAGCCCTGAAATAACCACCCCGATGTTTCTAAGAGAACTGCCCAAGTTAACCAGTGTGGCTAAAGCAGCTGATCTCCCCCAGTTTTCCAGCTTCTTCAAGCCAGGCCCTTGCTCTGACACTATTAGCTAGGTACAAACCCACCGCTGGCCATCAACTCACACCTGCTTCACAACCAGCTGCGTCAGTCTGGGATGCCAGAGCGGCAGCATGCCCTGCTGCCTCTGACTACATGTGTTGGTGCACTTGATCCCATTTTTTTCCTTAGAAGCAATTCTCTGCTAGGTGGTACAGAAAAACACAGTTCAGAGCTACCAGGTTTTCCAGGATGGCATTGTCTGGGGCAAGCAGGAGGGTATCCTTTTAGTTCTCCTTCCTCCTACCATGACCCAATTTAAACACATTCTCCCATCTGGCTTCGTTACCTCCCCATCCTTACCACAGGCCCAAGTGCGCTCCTAACTTAAAAACAGAGCTACAGAAGGATGAGAGCCTTGCAGCCACCTAAGGCAGGCTGAACCTGATTTTCTGCCTTCAATTCCTCTGCTAAGAGATAGCAACAAATAATGACAGATATCAGATAGGACTTTCTCAGTCTTTCTTCATGGAGAATCACAAATCAGAGGCAAACAAGTGAGGCAAGAGCATAAGGGCCTTGCCTTCTGTTCTGCAAGGGCTTGTAGGATAGCTGTTGTGCCCAGGAATGTAGATGTAGAGGTTGAATGTGTCTGGGGACACCAGCCCAAGACTCCCTCCCGAGGAAAGTCTTCAGACCAAAGAAATATTGACATAGTCTGCTTGGGCTTGATCCAACACATATTGAAACCAACTGAAAGACTCCCACTAACATCCGTGTGTGCTAGATTAGAGCTTAAATACAATAGACTATTTAATTTGCACTAAGGAGGAGGTTCAGCACAAACAGAAAGCAGTGTAGTTGGTTACGTGCTGGCACCACACACCAATTTTAAATGTCATAAGCTCCTTTCACAGCAGCGGTTGGTGCAAGTGGACAGGAAGCTACTGAGACAATGTTATGCATAGCTTCATCATAGTTAACTCTTTGATGAAAGACAGGCTGGATTTCTGGGCACCATTTCAGACACTGTTATACTGAATTAAACTTTAGAACTGTTTATCCATAAAATCCTGATAAATAAGTGTTAACCGCTCCAGGTCAGCTTTCAAAGAAGTTCTTAGTAAAAACAAATTTTTCATGCTCGCAGAAAGCTTATTAAATAATGCAACACCCTGAAAATTGTACTATGGGAAAACTTTCAAACAAGACATAGAAAGTAGCAAACTTCCCCACTTTGATGTTATCAAATTACTTCAAGAGGAAATGTCAACACGACATTTACACTTCTTTGGTGTAGTAAATACATGCCCACCAATTATCATTCAGAAATGGTGCCTTGGTCCATATACTTAGGGCCATGACATGTACTGTGCCTGGCTCTTCAGAAGTTAAGCAAAAGAAAAAATTGCCATCTTTTCTAGACTTTTCTGGATTGGCACTTGGCTAATTTCCTTTGCTCAGGCTGTATTCCAACAAGGATAAATATTGAGGTCAATGTATAAATATCTCTCTGGATAAATGCTCTGTATAACTACAGTACATCTACTCTCCATAAATCCAGTTAAGTAAGTCAGAATTGCACTGCAGATCAAATGTTATGTCCTATCAGAAAACTTTCCTCATAAGCAAAAATGAAATTGCACTTGTGCATATCTAAACTGGTGTAGATAGTGTGGTGAGCTCTAACATCAAGATCATCCTAGCACCAAATCAGTCACTTAGTCCATAAGATATTTTTAATTCATGCCTTCGTGCTCCCCCTCGTAACTTCTGAGTGCCTCTGCAGTGGCAGGGTGACTGGTATGACAGATCCAGTATATGACTTAATATTACGCAGTCCTGCTTAGTAAGAGATCACAACCCTATTTTTAGAAGAAAAAATAAAATCACAATTCAATGGCAAGCATAATGACAGGAAAAATTAAAAAAAGAACAGGAAATCTGTACTCAAAAGTCTGCTGCATTTAATTTGTCTTCAACTCAAATACGGTCCTCTTACTAGGTATATTTTTTCTAACACAACACTGAAAAGTTCTTCATGATCCTGGAAAGGAAGAAAATATGAAAAATCATTACAGGAAGAACTCAGTTGCCTGTGAGTTACAGTTGTAAAATTAATCCACTCAACTAATGATAGATCAGAAAACCCACAAGCTGTCAGGTTTTCAAATTATACCAAAATTTGTCAAGTATATCCTCATAATTACATGTAATAACTGTCACATAAAATTTCTCTTTATTCTTTTTGCCGTTCTTACCAACTAACCTGCAAACTGCTCCAAATGCAAGTCAAGACCTTCTGCTAACCTACCAAACTGCCTGAAACACAAACCACACACTTCTTTTGGGTAACATAATCCCCCCAAAAATAATAATAACCAAATGTAACTTACAGAGCTAAAATATATAGCAATATTGTTAATAAAGAATAACAGAAAGTTCCAGCACAAAAGTATGTGTGAAATTAAAACATATTTGTTACGAAAGAATGAGAACTAATAATAATGAGAACTCAGCTGATTTCTAGCCCTCACAACTAAAGCAGATTAAGAACGTTCCAAGCCTGACAAGCTTTGGGCTACGTTGTGTGGAGCTGGCTGTTCTTATAGCACTGAAAACAGATTTTTTTTTCCCTCTCCTGTCAACAGGTTTCTCTTGGACCAAGACAGAAGAGGTCATAAGCTTTTTATTATATTATTAATTAATTAATCCAGGTTAGATATTAAGAAAAATTTATAAGAGTGGTGACAGTAAAGCACTGGAATAAACTGTCTGGAGGAGAGGTGGTAGAGATTCCATCTTTGCTGGGTGTTAAAAATAGGTTAGCCAGTGCTGACGTTAGCCCACGTTGGGTGAGAGGCTGAATGAGGTGATCCCTGAGGTCCCTTCCAACCTTAACTGTTCTATGGCTTTAAATTGGTATTGAGAATGATACAGATAACACTGATCGTGCCTTGAGACAAGAACTTGGGGCTGGTCAACCTTCTGAAGTACCTTTCAGCCCAGTGATTTGATTAGGCAGTTTCTCCATGTTAACTGTGTCTGAACATCCACCCAGCTTCACGTGGGAGGGATTTTCCTTTACATTACACATGCTTCTGCTGCGAGTGAGCCAGCAGTGGGCTTAGACGACACCAGAGGAGAGCAAAGACCCCCATCAGCAGGATGAGAGTCTGAGGGGACAGGAAAGAAAATCTGGGCAGAAGCAGGATCCTGCCTTACAAAATTTACAGTGACCTTTAACAGTGAGCAATTCTGACATTGGAAAAAGGAATTTCTCAGGCAAAAAAAAAAGGTCTAAGTTGGAATGAAGATTGTATCTCTTATCTAATGAATGGGAAAGTAATTTACAATAATTTTGTCTTCTCTTCAAAAGACTTCATCTAATTATTTAAGACATCAGGACTTGGCTCTACTGATATAAAGGCAAGTGAAATTCAATCTAAATATTAGAAAAGCCCAAATTCCAACTGGTCTGTAAACAAGGCATACAGAGGTTCAGCTTTCACAATTCACAATAGCTTCACAATTTTCCAAGTCACTGAAGCAGTGAAGGTATCAGTTGTTTGAGGAGAGGACTAACTGGCTGCTGGCTTTATTTTCAGTCCTTTATTTTATTTTTTTTAGTTGTAAGGAGGCAGTGACAAAGTTACTTAGGTGATTTTAAATGTATATTTACATTTCTGGAAGCTTTATTAAGTGTAAAGAGACTTTTTAAGTGCATGTCTTCCTGAAAAAGATGAAAACATTTTATTTTGAGGAAAAAAATACTGTAAATGTTGGTTTTTCCATTTTAACTATAATGGTTCATGTTTACAGTACTCCAGCAGCTTCCAGGGTTCACTGAAGACAATGAATGACTGCTTATAATTAAGGATTTCACAGGATTTTTTTCTATGCACCATCCAGCTTTGAAAATTGCAGGTTTACTACTGCCCAGCTTTGCCGCTTTAGTGACAGATTGGAACACTATTACTTAACATCTCAAGGATGGTTAATCTTTTGGATTGCTCTTTGACAGAAAACACAAATGCTGATAGAAGAGAACATTAATTGAGTATCCTCTCTATATAAGTAGAAATAGTTGTAGTAGTGTTATTCTGCATAGAAGGTCCATAATGGAGCTGGAATGAATTTATTTACCTCTCCCAAAAACGATGAGTGCTGTCTGCATATGATGTCCTGAATAATCTGAGAAGGATGCATATATTTAAGTACGCTAAATACTTGCTTAGTAGAAAATGTGTGGCCATTATATTTTACTTACTGTTTGATTTTACTGTGATACTTAAAGCTCTTTTCCTTAATAAATTAAAACATTGGTGAGATTCAAGTGAAAGTGAGGGAGGAAAATTTTTTTTCTTTTCTTTTGTCTGCCTGGAAGAAGCATTAGCTTCATCAGGCAGTGCAGAGATCAGAGCAATTTATCTAATATGGAAATGCCTCTGTCTAAAATACAGTAAACACTACAGACCAGTGTAGGCAAATTATGGCAAAAAAAAAGCTGACCCTGTCTTTTTGTTGAACTAGGTTAGTTCTAAGAAAATAACAATACAAAATTTGGGAAAGGGCTTTTTCACAGAAAAAAAATAATAAGTATAGTGGGTGCAGAACCAACTTGTTATTCCAAGAATTTGAATTGATCAGCCTGTTATTTGCAATCTAGCATACACATTTCTCCAGGGTTGCAAAATTGCTGTGGCACATGCTCCAAACAGAATGCTGAATTGACTGCCCAAAGACAGACTCATAGTGTGATATATCGGTTTCCACTGCCATGGTCTCTCATACTTATTGGAAGTCTTTGAAAAAATAATGAGACTTAAATGGCTGCCTCATAGAAACTGTCTTTTAATAATTGTTAAAAATCATTATCTTCTGAATAAATCTATAAGAAAAATTATTATCCTTTTCTTAGTATTTTTTTGACACCAGGAAATCTGTCTATGTAAGCCTGCAAACTCTGACTGATTTTGTAAAAGCTCTGTATCACTGAATGTTTCCATGTAGACTGAATGAGCAATTTGCTAAGAGGAACTGTCACATGCAGCACAGAAGCTGTGTTGCAGAATTATTGAGTCTTATAACTGTGAATAGGACTATCATACAGTGAGTTGAAGTTGACTACAAGGGGTGGCTGAGCAACAAGAATCACATTTTTGAGTCTGCATGTCAAGTTGATGGTAAATGTGAAAAATTCATTAGATCTCAATAATCCTGAGGGGAAGCTTTAAGGATGATGGAAAAGGACTAGAAAGTTGTAACAGAAGAAGATCTCATCGGAGTAGCTCTGTCTCAGCAACCAGGACAGAAAAAGAATGGCCAAATAATGGAAAGGAAGATGAAATCAAGGGTCTTCATATGTTAAAAGGGCTGACAAAAACCTGGTGGGGCTTAGATGGCTGAAGACACTTGGATGTTATTTTCACGTGGATCTGCAAGTCTTCTGTATTTTTTCTGTAAGTGAAATTTAGGTTAGAGGGAAGACAGCACATGCTTACATAATAGCGCCTGTGCTGAATCTGCATGTTAATAACTGGTGCTATTGTACATTTTCTGAAGAGTGAAATATAAGCACAGATTTCCAGGGGGAGGCTGGGAAGACCTTAGCCCCTGGCTTTGGCTCTGTTTCACCTACCGCACTGCGACACTGGTGGTTCCCATAGTGCTAAACAGTGCTGCAGCTTCTCCCTGGCTCTTACATGGCCAAAGGGAAGCTACACCATTGCGTTGCAGCCAGGTGAACGTGTGTGTGTGTGTGTTTTCTTTCCCCTCCTGACTGTTAGCATCTCTTTCATGTGAGCCAGTACTGATGCAGTGGCTCAACGCAGGGGCTCAGATCACCCATTTCGATCTGTATTTGCCCCTGACAAAAGGGCACATCGTTTCACTGGGACTGTGGTGAGTGCTCAGCAAGGAGTGGGACTGAGAGGGTTAGTGCCAGTTTTGGAAGAATTGGACTGAAACTAATGCAAACACTTTGCTTTCGGTAGCAGCTGTCTGCTTTCAGAATGTCACTGCTAATGCTGGGAGAGCTCCTATGTCAGAGACTCCTCCAAAAGCCATGTAACTACAGACGCACAGCCAGTGATACAGCACCTAAATCCTGCCCAGTCCTAACAAATCTGGATTATGTGTACTGAAGGATTGGGTAAAGCGTTCTCAGTAACCAACATGCTGAGAGGCAGGGAGGTATTCGTCAAGGATTGCTGAGATATTGTGCTGGACATAAACACTGCCACAAGTTATAAAATGGCTTTTAAAGAACGCTTTGTTGAAAAAAGAATTTCTTATTCCTAGACTGAAAGCTAGAACTATACCTTACTCTGGTCTCAGAAATTGTGCAGAGCGATCATGAATATGAACAGCCCAAAAAAAGTCTGTTCTTGAGCTCAGTAGCCAGCAAGGATTGCCCATTGCTGATCGCAGACATTCACGGCTTGTGGCTGTACCCAGCTGCTTGGACAGTCTGGATCTGCCACTTTGAATGGAGACCTTGGAGAGGTCCCAGTTCCCCTACAGAGCAGGCAGGGGAGCAGGAGGGTGCTCTGCATGGGCCACTCAACTTGGATGAGGAATTTAAGAAGCCAGATAACTTGAAGACAAATATGAATACAAATATGAAAGTAATGAAAACACAGAAGCAGAGCCTCTGCAGGCACAGGTATTTGGTCTGGAAAGCTGTAGTTAGGGAACCTATCTCTTGGCAGGGGTAGCATATATTAAATCCAGAAGGATTGTGGGTGGTCATTAGTTCCCCATTTTAAAGAAGAATTGGGTCTAAACAGATTTCTCTGCCTTTGAGGAAAGATCTAAATGTCTGCTGCAGACAGCCTGCAAAATTTTTTAAGGGACAAAGAATCCTGAGAATGATGGTCAAAATAATGATTTAGGAAAGTTTGAATTAAAACAAGTCAACAAAACACTGTGGTTTAATTTTGAGCTGATCCTCAGACCTCCAAAGTTCATAAAATGCACAATCACAAAATGCTGTACATCACAAGGAGACTACCTCCCCAAATGCACACATTTGTTACCACAGTACGTACTTATGCTATTTACTGATCCAGATTCCATTTTATGAGTTCCCAGAATCAGAAGACATTCAATTTCATAGATATTGGCAGTCTAAGGCAAAGGACAAGAAGTAGGTAAAGACGTAAGAGAAATACAAAACCAGAATGAGATTATGTGAGTAACTGTGCTATAATTTACACACACACACACACACACACACACACAAACTTAAGTTCTTAGACGTTGCTGGAAAGGAAATTTTTGAAAAGAAAACTTGACCTTGTGAATATCTATGTGAGCTTCATTCCAGCAAGAAAGAAGGAACAAAGAAGCTTCAGGTGAACATTTAACAAGTGGCCCACAAAGGCAGTGGATTGATCAGAGGTGGATATGCAGTCTGTAAGAGATGCTATTGTAGGAGTAGACTACGAAGAACCTGGAGAGCAAAGACAAGTAACTCGTTATGTAGCTCACTAACCAGCTACAAGGATTGCCGTTGATGCCTCTTCTCAGATCTTTCAGGGTGGCAGAAGCACTACCCTGCACTCCGGCAGTGAAAAGCTGTCCCAGATCCTGCAAACTACATAACTTGAGCACATTCTTTAAAGCATGAGATTGTCCTTGTTGTAATGATTCACTGGCCCACATCTGAGAGACCTCCATCTAGAAGTTTTTAACAGAACCTGAAGAAAATGCTAATAAATTCATTAGAATTCCTTTAAAAGCATCTCTTGGTTGCCTCAGGTGGTATCTGCTGAAATACCAGTAACCCATTGATCCAGCAGAGCCCATTACCTAATTCTAACAGCTGGCTCCAAGTGAAACTAGTTTTTTGTGTGTGCATGTGTGTTGGAGTTCCCAACAGGAATCCAAGATTCCAATTTTTTGTTTTAAGGCAAAAGCAGAAGATTTTGTAAAGTTGTTTCACCTACCTTGTTAGGCTCAGATGGAATCTCCAGTCCTCTGAATCTTGGGGATCTGCAGGTCATCACCCAGCTGTGCAGGTCTCTTTCCCAGCAGCAGGCAGAGGGCATGGGAGGTTCAAGGTTGAGGAATTCTTACCAAGCCATGGAAACCCTCCAGAAGTGTGGTAGCCTTCAGAAATTTCTGCAATAGTCTCCCCACAGAGTTGCTTCACAGTTTTGTGGGGGGAGTTCCCTCTGCTCCCACAGCATCAGCCTCTTTCATCTGATGAGGTCAGTCACCATTTAGCATCCTAGTGAAATTTGTCTGTGGGCTTTAACATTTACAAATAAGCATACTTAAAAATCACGTTTGAACAAGCATGTGCATCTTTTTTTCTACATGCTGAGATACAGGATCCGTACTTCACTTGCAAATGTTGGTAACATTGCCATGACCAACAGAAGCAGCAGCTCATGATGATATAAAAGTCCAGAAAGGGAGAAGACGACATTTCTGTGAAACATCTTATAAAAGAAACCAGTTTTAAACCAAATCAATAGAAAATTAGATTAATAATTTTAAAGATTTATTCCAAAATTGAATAGTTTCTGCCATAATAAATAATGCATCTAGTGAGTAAAAAAAAAAGGTGTACCTTAGAGATTTCTTTTTTCGTCAATTGCTCTGACTGTGCAAAATACCTCTAAGTGGCCAAATCTCCCTGAAGCATGCAAATCACTGTGTGGTGCACTTTGAAAATGCTAAGGGCTATAGAATTTAGACTTTAGAATTTAAAACAGGTGTTTGTACTGAGAAGCACAATATAGCAGAAAGCGGTGATCCAATTCCAAATCAGCAGCCCTGCTTCCATATTCCTCCCACACGTCCTACCCAACACAGGGACATGTGGGAAAGCCAGCGTTGGCCACCACTGCAGTCAGGGGACTGTATTCTTCACAAGGCTCCTTAAACGCCTCCTGTTCCTGCCCTTATCTCAGTAAAGTCCCCTTCCCATCTCGTGCAGGGAGCCAACAGCAGGCCCTTGCAAAGGGACGGGGAATGCTGCCTATACCACTTCCTCTCACTAGGCATTTGATCGGGTCATGGCTGTTTGTTTTTCACTCACAGGATAATTGAGATCAAATTCATGAGAAAGGACAGCACTTCTGCCACACAAGACAATTGCTTATAGATAGTCCACAGCTGGGAAATACCTATAAAATAGCTGAAATTAAAGGTAATGCTTTTATTCTTAACAAGAAAATACTTTTTGAAGTAACATGCTAGTGTCTTCTTTATTAAAACTCCAGACACTGCAACACAGAGGTTGTAAGACTGCAATAATTTCAGTTTGATTTATTTTTAATTTTGTAATGAATTTCTAGTCCTCTAGGTTGAATATTTGTGTTTTACAGATATCAAAAATAGAAAGTAAAAATAAGCAATTTTTTATATTTATATTTATATTTTATGTTTCTGGTATTGTTTCAATACTCTTCTAAGACTCTGAGATTTATTTTGTAACTCTAGCTGGTTTATTACAGATTTTTTAATTGCTAGATAAGCCAAAAGTAGTTCAACAGCTATTTAGCCTTGAATAAAATGTTTGCACTATTTAAATGCCTGAGCAGAAAACTTAATCTAGATTTGAAGATTCTACAACTGAAAGTAAAATTTAAGTTTTTGAGGAGGAAAATAAATACTTTGAATGTTGATATTTCTTTTTCTTTGGAGGGTGGCAGCAGTCTGGAAAATTACTGTGAATCCTACGTGAAAGAAAATTATTAAACTAAGCTAACATTCTTAAATGTTACCCAGTGTTACACTGACATTTTAATGCATGCTAAACAAAAGGCCCAGCATTGTCAATCATGGCATGAGATCTAAAGATGCAGAAACACCAGAAACACAAAAACCATCATCGGAATAGGTGCTTGATTTTCAGATGGCTTGCAGAGAAGAAACTGCATAGGCTCTATACTGAGCAGGAGATGCAAGATGAACTAGGGTAGCGGAGAGGGATAAGTAACCTGTGTACTCATCACAACATAGAGCAATTTTACCTGGGTGAGCTCATTCAGACAGGAAAAGCAAAGCTACAAAGCACTCTGAGGGGGATGATTTAATATCGTTCGTTTTGCTACCCCAGCAGGTTTGGTTCAAAGGCAGCTCTTATATCTCTGCATGGTATTGGCATGTACACCGCACTTAAATCATTAGGCACTGCATCAGCTGATGAGTTGAGGCTTAGAAAAGAGGCAGTGTGGTCTGTTTTCTGCTCTAGAGGGTCATAAACCAGCTGGGGGTAACGAGGGAGGCAGGAGGCTTGGAGGTCCGAACCTATGGGATGAAAAAAAAAGGTCCCAAAAAGGGACCTATCTATTGTCTATAAAGCACCTTCAATATCTGTCCCTAGCAGCATGGATAAATGGCATGCTGCCAAACACTAAGTTTGGTTTTAATATGCTGTTCAGCTCACTCCTCTTTCAAAATGGCATTTTGAATGCCAAAATGCATTAGAATGGATTGTTTACCCAGGTCACAGTGATCAAGTAAATTCCTGTTTAATTATTAAGGAAGCAGATGAACTTCATTATCGGATATCATTGTATAAATGCTTGTAACACAAGGAGCAGGTAAAAAAGCAAAGAAGACTCACAAGAAATGAGTCAACTGGTGTTGGGTGGATGGGAAGAGGTGGGATATGACCACAAAGACAAAACCTTCTGTAACCTCCTTGATATTTCTGGACCTGTTACGACAGGTGCAGTTAAATTATGTGACAATCAACGCTGGTTTTTTGGATGCCAATTCATCTTGTGGTAAACAGCCTGCCCATTGCCTGAACATATGAAAGATAAGTAATTTTCCATTTCTGCAGTGGCTAATTGCTTTCAAGGGAAACAATGTGATAATGCAAACATAAATGTATTATCTGAACCAATTATGTTACAAAAAAAGTTAAGCCAGTACCTACCTTACAAATATGGAGTAGTTACAGACTGGCAAATAGACAGTGGTTGCTGAAATGGGCTTCTAAAATATTTCTTACAGAAGGTGACCTGTGAACATAAGAGTTTTGACTTGTTCCTAAGCGTCAGTACAGAACTCAATTTATATTTTTAAAAAAAATCAGGTAGTGGGCTGGTTTTAAAGGGGTGTTTGTGAGATCAGTGGCACACAATAAATGAATGCTATCAAAATTATTGTAGGAGTTTCTGTTTGTCCATTCACACTTTTCTTAAAAAAAAAAGAGGGGGGGAAAACCGCTTTTCTCACCAGTGGTCCTAACTAAGAGCGTTAGCTGTACAACCAGTAGCTGTGGCCTGTGTACCACTCCTGGAGATTTACTGCCGAGATTACTAAAGCTGTGATTTCCTCTGCAAACCATGGGAGTTCTACTCCAAGTTTGATTTTACAAATCTTTTTCAATTACTGTCAGATATTTTATTATATTTAGTGTATTTTACTCTAAAGCAACATAGATACCTGTCCCTGAAGTCAGTAAAAGCCTTTCCTTTGTCTTCAATCTGGATGAGATCGGACTCATAGAGGAATATTTTCACATATAGAATCATAGAATCATAGAATGCTTTGGGTTGGAAGGGACCTTGAGAGATCATCGAGCCCAACCCCCCTGCAGTAAGCAGGGATTGAACCTGTGAACTTGGCGTTATTAGATAGAATCAGATTTTCAAATTGTAAATGTTTTCATACAAAAACAAGTTTTTGTCCATGATAAACCTGAGCAGTTTGAATCATCTGTTGCCAAGGTGAGCAGCTCCAGGGCCAGCACAATCGGCAGCGGAGCACTCTAGTGTGGTGCACAGTGGGGTTCCCCAACAGGGGAGCCTCAGGAGGAGCCAAGAGAGCTGTCAGGATTCCGCAGCTCATGCGACAGCGGCTGATGGGACCTGGGCAGGGCCAGGAGCAGCGGTGGCCAAGCCCTTCCCATGTATAAAAGCAGCCCTTAGGGAGCGTTAGCAACCAGGAGTGCCACCAACAAGGCGGGCACACGGGGCATGGCGTGGCGGTTGGCGCCGAAGGCTGCGCAGGAAGGGCGCTGAAGCTCTGCCAGCTCAACCAGGGAGCAATGGTATCCACCCAGCAGAAAGTCACGGCCTCTCTAAGCTCTGTACCCACCATGACTGGCACAGCTTCCCAGACAGAGCTCCAGTGGGAGCACGCTGCCACCCAGGCGCCAGGCTGCGGGGCGTGCCCTGCTCTTACGCCAGTCCCATATGGCAGCAGTGAGCGCACCTGTTGGAGGTGTGCCCAGGGAGAGAAACTCCTGCTTAGTGACAGAGCTCCGGGAGGAGGTGAGTAGGTTGAGGAGTATTAGGGAGAGCAAGAGAGATATAGACTACTGGAATTGCACCCTACCTTCCCTGAGACAGACCCAACAGGCAGACAGGATGCCTGATACCGAGGATTCCCTATCGTCTCTCTGCCTGGCTGAACACAGTGACTTAATGGATGGGAGCAATGGTGACAAGTTCCGATGAAGTTGCAACAAGTAGTCCAAGGGCAATCAAGAGAGACTTCAGGGCCTTGGGATGACTGGTTAAGGGATCAGGAGCACAAGTAGTGTTGTTCTCTATCCTTCCACTTGCAGGAGATGATAAAGGAAGACACAGGAAGAGCCAGCAGATCAATACCTGGCTCCGAGCCTGGCGTCACCAGCAGAATTTTGGGGTTTTTGATCATGGGTTGGTTTACATGACACCAGGCCTACTGGTGACAGACGGGGTACACCTGTCTCAAAGTGGGAAAAGGATCTTTGCACAGGAGTTAGCAGGGCTCATTGAAAGAGCTTTAAACTAGATTTGAAGGGGGAAAGGGACAAAAACAGGCTTGCTAGAGATAAGCCTGGGGGTGACATGCCAATGTTTGAGGGATGGTGTGCTAGAGAGGTCCTTCAGTCTGCCATCTCAGTGGAGGTAGGGGATGGACATCCATGCAACAGCAAAGACGCAAAGGTTATGGATGTGTTAGAAACCATGGAAGCACCTGAGAATGGTCATATAGGAGTTAGGGCTCCTACCCCCAGAAAGGTGTCAGGATCAACAGTCCAACTGAAGTGCATCTACACCAATGCATGCAGCATAGGCAACAAACAGGAGAAGCTGGAAGCCATTGTGCAGCAGGAAAACTATGACATAGTTGTCATCACGGAAACATGGTGGGACAACTCGCACAACTGGAGTGCTGCAATGGATGACTATAAACTTTTCAGAAGGGATAGGCAAAGGAGAGGCAGTGAGGTAGCCCTGTATGTTAGGGACTGTTTTGATTGTCTGGAGCTTAACGATGGTGACAATAGAGTTGAGTGTTTATGGCTAAAAATCAGGGGGAAGGTCAACAAGGCAGATATCATGGTGGGAGTCTGTCACAGACCACCCAATCAGGATGAAGAGGCAGACAAAATATTCTATAAGGAGCTGGGAGAAGTCTCACAGTTGCCAGCCCTTGTTCTCATGGGGGACTTCCACTTACCAGATGTATGTTGGAAATACAATGCAGCGGAGAGGAAACAGCCTAGGAGGTTCCTGGAGTGTGTGGAAGATAACTTCCTGACACAGCTGGTGAGTGAGCCAACTAGGGAGGGCACTCCGCTGGACCTGTTGTATGTGAACAGAGGTCTTGTGGGTGATGTGACAGTTGGAGGCTGTCTTGGGCATAGCGATCATGAAATGATAGAGTTTTCAATTCTTGGAGAAGTAAGGAGGGGGATCAGCAGAACTGCTACCTTGGACTTCCGGACAGCAGACTTTGGCCTGTTTAGGAGCCTGGTTGACAGAGTCCCTTGGGAGGCAGTCCCAAAGGGCAAAGGAGTCCAGGAAGGCTGGACATTCTTCAAGAAGGAAATCTTAAACACACAGGAGCAGGCCATCCCCATGTGCTGAAAGACGAGCCGGCAGGGAAGAAGACCAGCCTGGCTGAACAGAGGGCTTTGGCTGGAACTCAGGAAAAAAAGGAGGGTCTATGACCTTTGGAAGAAGGGGCAGGCAACAGGAGGACTACAAGGATGTCATGAGGTTATGCAGGGAGAAAATTAGAAGGGCCAAAGCCCAACTAGAACGTAATCTGGCTACTGCTGTAAAAGACAATAAAAATGTTTCTATAAATACATTAGCAACAAAAGGAGGGCTAAGGAGAATCTCCATCCTTTATTGGGTGTGGGGGGAAACAGCAAAAAAGGATGAGGAAAAGGCTGAGGTACTTAATGCCTTCTTTGCCTCAGTCTTCAATAGTCAGATCAGTTCTTCTCAGGGTACCCAGTCCCCTGAGCTGGAAGACAGGGATGGGGAGCAGAATGAAGCCCCCATAATCCAAGGGGAAATGGTTAGCGACCTGCTACACCACTTAGACACATACAAGTCTATGGGGCTGGATGGGATCCAGCCAAGGGGACTGATGGGACTCTGAGCAACCTGATCAGAGCTGATCAAAGATGTCCCTCCTCACTGCAGGGGGGTTGGGCTAGATGATCTCTAAAGGTCCCTTCCAACACAAAGCATTCTATGATTCTATAAGTGATCATCCCCCTGTACTTGGCACTGATGAGGCCGCACCTTGAATACTGTTTTCAATTTTGGGCCCCCTACTACAAGAAAGACACTGAGGTGCTGGAGCGCATCCAGAGAAGGGCAATGAAGCTGGTGAAGGGTCTAGAGGACAAGTCCCATGAGGACTGAGGAAACTGGGAGTTTCAGGGAGTCTGAGGGAACTGGGGTGTTTAGCCTGGAGACAAGGAGGCTCGAGGGGGACCTTATTGCTCTCTAGGACTACCTGAAAGGAGGTTGTAGTGAGGTGGGTGCTGGTCTCTCCTCCCACGTAACAAGTGATACGAGGAGAGGAAATGGCCTCAAGTTTGTGCCAGGGGTGGTTTAGATGGGATATTAGGAAAAACTTCTTTACTGGAAGGGTTGTCAAGCATGGGAACAGGCTGCCCATGGAAGTGGTAGAGTCCCCATCCCTGGACGTATTTAAAAGACATGTAGACATGGTGCTTAGGGCCATGGTTTAGTGGCCATGGCAGTGCTAGCTAGGTTAATGGTTGGACTTGACGATCTTAAGGGTCTTTTCCAACCTAAACGATTCCATCATTCTGTGATCTCTCCACTGCAGTAGTGCAAATGCAGGCTTAGCCCATGGAATAAGTCAATAGGCACAAATGCCAAAATACTTTGAAAAAGAATAACATTGTCATTGCAGTTTTGAATGCTAATAAAATCTTTTCATAAATCTGTATTCTTTATATAGGTACCTCTTCTGACTGGAAATCAGTGAACAGTCCCAAATCTAGTGGTGTCTGGTCTCCCAGAGATTTGTGTCCTGCCTCAGTAGATCCCACTAAAATAACTGTGACCTCTCTGCAGTGCTTCCAGTTCTCCTTCAGACTCTGTAAAGCCCCAAGTACATTACTTGCATCTTTTTCTCATGTCTGTAAAATACCTGCTAGCCAAGAGGCAGCATGTGCGGTACCTGAGACACATCCGTGCTGACTGGCCAGCCAGTGCATGTGCTCATGGGCTAGATGGTAAACTACACTGAAAAAGTAGCTCTCGAGTTTCCACTGCAGTCCTCGCCAAAGCCAGGATAGTAATAAAAACTCTATTTTTTGCCCAGACACTGATTTTCGTAACTTTAACGCTTCTTGCTTTCCTGTCAGATTTGATTGAATTTAGCCAAGTTCAAAAGTTACTGGGGGGGAAACAATAGAAAGATTGATGGTTGGACAGACTGACAGTGCACTCACATATGTCTCGCTTCCTTGGGAAACCAAGGTAAACAGAGACAGATTCATAACCTATGGTTATAGGCACTGCCAGCCTACATATGTGTATCATTACTGTTCGCTGCCTCTGCTCATCTCTCTGACTGTTGCTCATATAATGAGGAAGACATTTGATATTTTTATCCTTTATCTTTTAATTAGTATAGCATATTTCTTTCCAGTGATCCACCCAATGCCATCAATTAATGCAGAGTTACTTGTTTCCTCAAGGCCTTTCTTACAGTACTCACATTTCTTTGTGCTTCACAAATGGATAATCTCCGTCCCAGGACAAGAACATTACTGTTTTGGTAGCACAAATGGGTAAAATGAGCTAAATGTCTGTAGATACAACCTGTTTTGGAGCTGGGGGTGGGACTTCAAGTGAGTACTTCCCGAATTGCAAACCAGTGTTTTGCTCTACAGCACATTGCCTGTCTGCCAAAGCTACCACACAGCGACTGCTGCCCCAGTACAGCCACTGCTGCTCACTCCTGACACAAGCCTGGACACACACCCCTTATCTGGAGGGTGGATGGGTCCAAGGAGCTTGGCCTCGCTCTCCCTCCCTGCTTCCGGAGAGGCCATCTGTTCTTCTCAGTGCCACTTTGCTTCGTGCTTGCACAGAATTGGTCTTAGATGAGATTTTTCATCTTTACCTGTTGTTTTTTGACATGGTGCCATTATTTTGTTGACTATGCAACTAAAAAATCATCATTTCCTTCCTGTCAGACTTAATCTCTCAATCAAACGTGAATGGAATTTCGTAGGGCAAAAACAATGTACTTCTCTAGTCACCGGACTTTCTCTCTCCAAAATTTCTAAGCACTTCCGCAAAACAAAACCATTATAATTTTTTTTTTTTAAATCAAGCAATTAGGTAACCTAAATAGAGAGAGCACTGTTCTTAGACCCATAATAATATTTATAGGAGATCGGCGGGCAGGGAACACAGATTTTAAAATTTTAGCTCTCATTCTACAATTATATTTTTTTCCTTAAAATGCTACTGAAGAAAACAGGGTTTGTCTCATATTTTCACTTTTCTTTAAATAATCAACAGGATTTAACAATGATTTTGTATTATTCTTTTATTGGGTTATCTTAATAAAATTAATAAGTCTTCTTTTATATTACTGAGAGTTAAAGGCTGCTGGGGAAGATAAGGAAGTTAGCACTTACCCTTGTGTAGGTCAGTCCTTCCACGACATGCCCGGTTTCCTCTGGCTGCACCTCAGCAGTACATTCAAGATTGCTTGTGAACTCGAGGGTCAGAGTCCAGCTGGACTCACATCACATTTACCCCAATTTAATTTCTGTGGCTTCAGAGAGTCTGTTCTTTATTTTCTGTACTATACAGGAGCAGAATCGTACTTCTCCTGGGAGTGCTGTTCTTTGTCTTTCCTCTGGCCAGATGCTATTAGGAACTCCTGCAACTGTTTGTTGCTTTATTTTTATGCATAAATGTCAGTGGCTCAAACAACCTTCCAGTGTCTTGCAGAAAGAAATGTGTCAAACTAACATGAGAGGCCTCCAAGTATCTGCAAGAAACCTAAGAGAACTGACACTCAGTGTGACAAAACCCTTGTCAAATCTAGTTTTCCCTCTACTTCTTATTATTCCCAAAAAGTGGCAAAAAATAAGTACAATGACCTCTTGTCTAAATTCCAGAAGCTGTCCTGTGAGAATGCCTATCTGGTGGGGATACCTGTCTGCGGGTCATACATAGTAACTCTTTTTTTTTTCCTAACTCTCTTCAGTCTGCTATGAATTTGTTGTGATTGCTACAAATAAGCAGCATTTTTTTAAATAACCAAGCCCCTGAAATTGCTCTTGTCAGTATGGAAATCTCCTTTTATTCACTTATTGCAGAAATTTGTTTATCCCTTCCATAGGCAAGCACACTGGTAAGATGTATGCACATACACGAATTTGTATCTGATTTTAGCATTCTCCTATTTTTAAAATAGTATCTTCCCTAGAAGAAAAGCAAATTCCTACTTCAACCTGGGATAAAAGGCAACCTACAAGGCACCACTCAAGTGAATTGCTTTTTCATGTAATTCTGCATTTTAAATAAAGCAGCAGTCTAAAGGCCTTGCTGTAATGGAAGGTTTCCCCGGCTTACATAATAGCTCACGCAGACAGACAGTTCTTCAGAGGCTGCCACTGCAATTCAGACAGAACTAGTCCAGTCAAAAATACCATCCAGAATAATAAGCTAACAGCCCCTGGATCTTGAATCCAAAGGAGCCCCACCCCCCCCTCTTTTTTTTTCCCAAGGATGCCTCCAACTGTAGAGCAAAATCAGCGCACCAAAGGGAAAGAAATAGGACTGACTTTGTCTTATTAACATGGCATGCATGCGTCTGGCATTTACAGAAACCTGCTATGAGCAGCTCTAAACTCTACAAATAAGTGTCACTATGGAAACTAATCAAATGAGCAGAAGTATGAGAGAGACCGCCTCAGGAAAATGTCTGTGAGGGATAAATATTACTATAAACAAATTCTTTAGCTTAAAGAGCCTCACTGAAAAGGTTGAAGAAGCTGGCCAGGTGTCTCAGGGCTCTGGAGCAAGTTCGTGACTTTTCCTCACTGGGTCAGCGGCATCCGGGAGCATTGTGCGTCTGCGAAGGGAGAACAGAGCCTGCTTCATTCCTATGCGCCCTGGAGCTCTTGGCTCAGAGGAAAACCTTGCTTACATCCTCCAGGAGGATGGCTTCTTGGCAGAGCGGTTCGTCCCTGACAGCTCATGAGGATCAGGATAAATAGCTGGGAAAAGTGGCAACTCAAATACAAATCAGAATTAAATGTTTTGAACACGCTAAGCTTGTTAGACTGGAAGCCAAAAATATGCTTTATTTCAAATAAGTACAAAAGTTACAATACTTTTCTTCTGCAGAATATCTCAGCCACTTCTCTAAAGCAAATACAACCTTCATTACGTCTTTTCTGCGGTTAGCTTAAGGAACTGTGTGTGCACACCTCACATTTAGTGATTGTAAAGTCATGTAAGAAAGAAATTGTAGCTATTCAAAAGCAAAAATTCATAGCTTCTATTGACCCAGGGCATATATCTTTATATCCAAATATATCCCATGCCATATCATACTTTGTTACAATATTGTGTTGCATTATAAATAGTAAGCCTTTTGAAGAAAAGAAACCAAACCTGGAATTTGTGTGGAAGGCAGTAAATGCTCCTATCCAGACTCACGGGTAAAACAGAAAGGTAAACATGTAGTCTCCTGACTTTGATCAAGCAGCACCTTCAGGCAGCTATGATCTAGTACTCCTCAGATCACAGCAGTGGTCTTTAAAGCGGAACATCCAGCAAATTTTGGAAGCGAACAGAAGGATAGTCAGCAGCTGAGTCTGATCAAAGGCAACATTAGTTGAATAAGACTAAAAAATGAGATAAAATATAATTCTGTTGAACACATCCAATAGCTACCTCTCAATTTTGCCCTATCGATAATAATTGGCAATACAAATGTGCTCCAAAGTCATCCACATTGACTACTTATTTAAGATGGGTTTAGCTGAAAGTCACCCCCAGGAGACCTGTAACTGGTTCTGAGTATTTGGCTCTTGGAATCACCGTGACAGATCGCAACATGCCGAAATAATCACTGGTGGCATTTTCTTGTCAATGATGGGCCAACTCAGGGAAATTCACGGACTGCAGCTTTGAAAGGTTTATAAATTCTTTGGTCTCCAGTAAAATGATGTGGAGGGAATTATATGTGAATTTTTAAAAAGAGATTTAATCAGAGAGGTGATTAAGATGATAGACAGACTAATTGACAGACATTTTTTGTGAATAAAAAAAGGTTAGCTCAGTGGGCATTGGTGGGTGGTAACTACTGACCATTCTTTATAGCTGTGGCTCTCCCAGTCTTTTGGTAAATAGGGCGCATGGCATAGAGAGCCTGTGCAAGCATTTTTATGCCACTTTACTGTCAAAAGCAAATCTTCTCTTACTGACTTCTTGTAGGAAGTATGAGTAATACAGGCCTCCAGCTATTGGGGGAGAGAAACTGCAACAGCAGTAAAGGTAAAAGATCTGGTGCTTGTTCACACATATATTTAACTATGGTATTTATTCTCTTTTAAGTTAAACAATTAGTTCTGTTTCGCTTTGTTCCACCCAACGTTTTGTGGATCTAGTTCCACAAAATGTGGAAGTAGAGGTCTGGCAGAAAACTTCCTTTAAAATGCTCTAATCCTGCCACTAATCGATGTAAGCTACAAGAATTTGCGCTGAAGCTATTGCAGAGAGCTGGGGCTCGCTGCAGGTTGAAGAGTGGTGGGTGGGTGTGCAAGTCCAGTGCTGAAGGATGGCGAGTGATGGGGCTGCTCCAGCCATAGAATAGAATCATAGAATCATAGAATCATAGAATCGTCTAGGTTGGAAAAGACCTTTAAGATCATCCAGTCCAACCATTAACCTACACTACCAAGCCCACCTAAACCAATGAAGGGTAGACTAGACTAAACCATATCCCGAAGTGCCACGTCTACCCGTTTTTTGAACACTTCCAGGGATGGGGACTCCACCACCTCTCTGGGCAGCCTGTTCCAATGCTTGACCACCCTTTCCGTGAAGAAATTTTTCCTAATTTCCAATCTAAACCTCCCCTGGCGCAGCTTGAGCCCATTTCCTCTCGTCCTATCGCTAGCTACTTGGGAGAAGAGACCTGTAACCCAGTCTCTTCTCCCCTGCCTTGGATGAACGTTAGGGGAAGGCAGTAGGCATAAGCTGGCTCACAGGGAGCGTGAGGGACACAGGGCCTCTCTACGAGATCATCCTTGCAATAAAACATCTTCCTTTAACTCACAGCAGCGAGTTGTGCTGTCAGTGCCATACCAAGCAGCCACATTGCACAGAAGAATTCAACAAATTTGTAGTGCCGAGGCACATAATCAAAAAATAGAGTTTTAATAACTAAAAAAATTGACCATGTTCTGTTCTTTGGGGTTTTAGCAGTTTCTTTCTCTTTTTTGTTAACACAGATAATGGAAGTATCAGTTCATTACAACAGCTTGCCCTCCCTCCAGCCCTGACTTCTTGGTGTTGAATATAACTGAAGAGAAGAGTTTGCTGCACTTTATAAAAGCACTGAATGCATTTGCATATCCAGTAGTGTGCATATTATTTTTAAAGTGAAAAATTATACCGATGGTAAATGTAGGTGGAAAGTAGAATAAAGTATCAGCTGCTTGATGGAGACAATACTTAAGAAGCCAGCTTGTTAAACAGAGCTTCTTTGTGACTTTTTTAAGGCCCTTGGTCCCTTCGGTTTCCATACAGCAGCAGAACAATTAGTTTAGGTAATTCAGGCAAAAGAAAAAAAAGGTGTAAAACGAAAAAAGCTTTTGTAGATTGTCACACAAATAAGGCATGTCACAGACTAAAAAGTGCATCTGCGAACCTGAACTTTCTTGTAGGAAAAGAGGGAAAGCTTTCCTTCTTCGCTGAGCTGGAGGCGTGCGGGCTCCCTCCAAAAAGCGAAGCCGGCTTCTGCTGAAGAGTGGCACCATCTGGTGGAGGCAGCAAGTAGGACCTGCCCGTGGGGAGCCACCTCTGCTCCCCCACTTGGCAGCTGCTCCTCCTTCAGCGCATTGCCTTTATACAGCAGCCTCCCGGAATCACCGTAAGCAGGACCTTCGGCTGCTGAACTTCTTCCTATATTGTTACAGGAACAAGGTAAAATCATGTTAAGGCATTCCTCCGGCACCTTTGTGCATCATTCCTAAGTTCATACGGATGCTACGGCGTATGTTTTACATTAGTTTGCAAGACTGAGAGTTAAATAGTTTAAAGTTTGTTAAAAACGCAGGTTTATGTCGTTAACCTATTTAATTAGAGGGTGGTGTTTCTATAGGTGTCTCTCACTGGCATCTCTGTAGAGCTGCAGAATTACAGGATACTAAATTGCAGGTAGATTATCATGAGATATATTATAGTACATCTAACCAAAACAGGCTAACAAAGAGAGGGGGGGAAAGTCTAAAGTAGAATAATTCTACTATTTGAAACTCTTTTTTGTTAATGTTCAGGTTTTATGCCTCTTTTTTTTTTTCTTTCTCCTCAATCATTATCTCAGAAAACTTCAGACATAAAAAGCTAAGATTCTCACAAGTCATTGGATTCCAGGAATTTTGCATTTCTGAAAAATACCATCTATCCTTACACTTCCTAATAATGCTTCTAATCACATTAAAGTCAAGACAAAAAGCCTGGAGAGTTGTGGAGAATATCTGGCTATATGCATTCAATCCAAAGGAGGGAAATACAAATTCTCACTGTTTGAAAGAGCAATATTACTGGACCCTTTTTTTTTTTTCTCTTCTTCTATCTACACAATCTGTGCTAGAGGCAACAAAGATTTCCGGACAACTCATCTATACCTAAACTTGTATTCTCTTTAGGCTTTGAGCCAAGTGTTTGAAGATTTTAGATGAACGACCTTATGAGCTAAGATATCAGTGCTGCTGCCATTTCACTCGTGCAGTCACATGCCTTTCACTTAGCTCTTTCCTCATATTGATGTTGAAATCAATCCCAGGCCTAAATGAAAAGTATATGCTTCCTTGATGGTTTTATGCTTTGAATATATTTCATTAAAGTTATTAAAAAGATAGCTTATGCAGGATACCTTACAATGTACTGGCTAGAGGCAATTTTAGAGGGGACTTTTAGGACTCAGTCTTAGGAAAGTTTTACACAGTCTTTTAGCTTGCATGCTAAGCCTGTTCTGTGCATGTTATCTGTAAGATAACAGCTTCTAGTCAACACTGAAACACAATGATTCATTAAACACATTTGCCGTATTGCTCTCAATGAACACCCAAAGTTAATGTAAGGACAGCACTTACTGCAGTAAAGCATGGTTCGGTACTGAAACTGAACTCCAGATTAGTCTCATGAAAGATATCTGAGGATGAAATAAAGAAGGAAAATTTTCCAAATGTCATTATAGAGTAAACAGATTAAACCACCACTTCACTGTCCTCCTGCAGAACTGAAGAGAGGTGAGAGTCACCACCCACCTTCCCAAAGTTTCAGAGCCATACACTGAGACAGCTGGACAGGTTTTCCAGTCCTTGTAAGATTCAGTCTTGCATGCTCTTCTCTAAAATCAAATATTTAGCTTGCCTGCTCCTTACAGCCTTGCTTCTCCCTTTGGCCACTCTGTCCCATGGTGGCTGTCCCTCGCTGCGGGGACGGTTGGCTCTCCAGGGCCCAGGCTGCCCCAGAGTTTGTTTCTTACCCATCTTTTCCCAACAATAGGCTCAACCACCTTCTGTCCAGCCACAAGACTCAGGTGATCACTTGACTCTCAGGCTTCCTTTCTGGAGCAGTGGAGAAGACAGTTAGCACTGGGACTGGTGCCTCAACTGTACCTTGCAAGATCCTGTCCATCCAACAGTTTGATCACTCCAAATGATGAACTGGCTTCAATCATGACCCTGGTTTCCCCTTACAAGTATTTGATTACGGCCATTATGCCGTGTCACATGTTAGTTATTACCTTTTATTGTATGCCCATCATACATTTCTCAACTGGTTAATTACTTTATCCAGACACTAAGTGTATAATCACATTCCAGTCATTAGCATTGCACATTCAGTTCATGCCTAAGCCATGTTACTGTGGGGGCTATATTTGGGTGTTTCCCAAGCCACATGCACTCATTGTATATCCTGTCCACAGCTAATATCTCAGATGATGAGTAACTCATGCAGAGCTGTCTTCTTCTGCCATCCCTTCAAGAATGCCACGCAAGGAGAGAAACACTTAAAATCCAAACATCTGTGGTTAAGACATACATAAAAGTATTTAGACACAGAACTTCTGGACATACTTTCCTTTTTTCTCATTGCTTTCACCTGAACTGCAGTCACTTTTGTAACACGGTATCTTCCAAGGACAAGGCCGCCAGAGGGAGGTCCAGGGAAACATGGGAAGGGTGTGACCCGACTGCCTTCTCCACCTGTTAAGTGCTCCCGGAGAAGGCTGTAGGTAATTAGCCATAGAAGTCCCCCAGACACTGAGGTCATTGAATCATGGGATAATTCAAGCTGGAAGAGACCTTGGGAGGTCTCTAGTCCAACCCTCTGCTCAAAGTGGGGACAACCCCAGCAGACGAGGTTGCACAGGGGTTTGTCCAGTGGAGTCTGGGGAAGCTGCCCCAATGCTTGTTTATCCTCACAAGGAAAGCATTTTCTTTATATCCAGTTTACACAAGGTAGGTCTGCATAGGCAGACGAAAAGCTACACACAGTATCTTCCTCAAATACAAGCCACTGAGCCAGAAACCATTTAGACAGGACAGGGACATATTCGTAACAATCACCTGCTTGGTCCTCCTGCAACTCTTGCATCCTTGCACGCTAAGACAGTTACACAGTTCTGGCACTGGGTCGGGCTTGTGTCCACCTACCTATGGAGACATGTCCAGAGTTGCACAGCAGAGCTGCTGGCTTGGGTGCCTGACAGCCCACTCCACCACTACAGTTGCCAGCAAGTGCTGTGGGGCTTTCTTCCCCCTAGGACAGCAGAGCTGCTAGCGGGATGAATGAAATCAAAGCAATCTAAATCAGCAGACAGGAACTCTTGATTAAAATTTTGTATTTTAATTTATTTTGAATTTGTGTGGCTTTTTGTGTGGTCATTTTGCTAAAGAATAACGACTTTCACTGTTTCGTGAAACATTGATTTGCAACAGATTATAGCTTTCGTACTGCAATTGGTATTTCATTCAGAAGGAGGAACTATACCTTATATATATTTACTTAAGAAATTGTCCTTTCATTCATTTAAATAGAGCAAGGGTACCCACTTCTCAGCAATGCTGCTTTTGATCTCACAAGTGCTTTTTTTATCTAAAATGGGAATGATCAAGGGTACAGGAAACTCTTACAAGAAAACAGACCAAAAATTTCCAAAGAATTTTTGTTGGAAATATCCTACAAAGAGAATGAAAAAGAGGGAACATGAAAAGATGTAGGTTCTGAAGAATAGCACAGAGATGGGATTTCTGGTCTATCCATCAAGTACGATAATAAAGGAACATTTGATGGGATGATAGGATACTGCAAAGCAGTAAGATACATTCCTATTAAACAATGTGTATAATTAAACTGCATAACTTGCTGCCACAGGAGGTTAATGAAGGAAGAGCATTATGAAATTCTGAAAGGACTGGATATTTATAGAGATCTGGAAAACCTCCTGAATTATTAGTAGAAGACACAGGACCCAAAGTGACCATGTGGGATCATCAGTCCAGACCTGTGCTATTACAGGAGTCTATAGTACCTGCTCCTAAATTTATCAAGCTCCATTTTAAAACTACAGCTGTCCCTATTGCTTCTGGAAGGCTGGTCCAGAAACTGATTCTTCTAACCATTAAACATGTTTGCATAATTTCTAGCACAAACACATGTGCATTTGTTCTTATACCAGCATTCTCCTTCAACTTAAGTATCTCTCCGTCTTTGCTAGCATTTGTTTCCCAGCCATTTTATAGAAATGATCATACCCTCTCCCAGGGCATCCATCCACACCGCACACGGTAGTGCCGAGCCAGATACACCCCCGCTCTCAGAGGTAGTCTAACCACAGCTGTGCAGCCGTGCAGCCACGCTAGCAAGCCTGCCTCTCTCACCAAGGCACCGCATGTGCTGATGTGATCATCGTTCTTCTCGGACTGCAGCTCAATTGGTCTTTTCCAGCCTGGACGTCTCTGCTTGCAGTCCCAGGTTGGTATAGACATGCCCTTACAGCGAGTCGCAAAGGCAAACGCAGGCACTTACAGTGCAATTAGGACGGAAGTCAGGCAATTCCTAAGCATCTATCCAAAAACTCTGCTGACCTGAGGTAAGCAATGAGGTGCCTGAGACACCACAGGCACACAAAGAAGCTTTTTTCGGGAGCAGTGGGACCCCATAGCTGCACTAGCTTGTGTGGCCAGAGCACCGCTGCCTTAGCTCGCCTGGCTGCCGCTGCAGACCTCTGAAGACCTCTCTCCCTCCCACAAGCTCACTTGGGCTCAGGCACAGGAGACAGGAGTCATTTCACCTCACTTACCAGCTGCAGAATGGCTTTAGAGACAGATGGCAAAGGAACAGAAACATAGAAAAAAAACTCTCAGAGATTGGGACTGTGTAATTGAGAGTGGGAACAGGAGAGAAATGAAAAATGTACGGAGAAGAAGCATAATTCTTTTAGTACAGGAGCAAGGAGACAGCCAGTGACAGCAACAAACATAGATCTGATGAAAGAAAACACTTCTTTACTCAGAAAAATATCATGTATTACTAGTTTGCGGAATTCATTCACAAGAGCAGGTAAAGTGCTCAGAAGAACTGAAAAAAATGCTTAGGAGTACTGCATGTATTCCATAGGAATCATTCACAAATTAGAAGGAAAAAAAACTTTATTTAAAAAAATGAGGCTATAAACCTTTGTTCTTCAGGGAATGGGACTGATTAGGTTCTACAGGGAACTGAAAGGTAATTGTGCAGCCTCTAATTCTTTCTCTGAAGCTGGCCTCAACATATGACATTAAATTAGGTCAGATGAACCTTTAATGTGGCTGCCACAGGCAGGAACTAAATATTTGGAACTTATTTACCTTGGGAAAAGGTAATGGAAGCAGAGAAGAGGAAAGTAAGCAAAAGCAGACAGAATACAAGAAAAGCAATACATGATAAAGTGTAAAGAAAAACAAATAATAAAACTGACAACAAATGCAGTTCAACATTATACTGGTCAATGTGTCATTGGACTACTAAAGTGAGATTCATGAGGATGCATGTGGCAGGCTAAATACAAATGAAAGAACCACGTGTCAAGATATAATAAACAAAGGGGAGGACAGAGTGAGCCATCTGCTTCATCAAAGAAAAATTTCATACCCTGCAAGACTACAAAACATAAACACTCAGTGATAAGAGAAAAGTTTGGGATTTTCAAGGTCTAGAAGGAAACTGCACCAGTAGTGGTGGGGGTTGTGCCAGCCAGATAATGAGAACATCAGCCTAGCCAGAGCTGCTGGCTCTTCCCAACTCATGACCTTCAGATAGAGTATGTTACGCTGGGAACAAGAGTCAATCTATAACTGAGTAATCTGTGGGGTCCTCAATCCCAGCCGTCCTTCCTCGGTCATACAGGCAGTGAGTACCCCTGCCAGGGCGTGTGGGAACACTCCCTGGAGTGAGGTCTGCTCATGCAATTTGGGCTGGGAAAGCCAGCAGGAATGGGAAAAGCAGGCCTGGAAACATCTAACAGCAGAGTCGTAAAAGAAGAGAGGAGTCATGCTGAGGGAAGAGGCGGGCTGCTCACAGATGGGCTGCATCCAGCCCCATCAGTGCAAGATGGCTGAGTGGTGGGGCAGGGCACCAGCACAGAGGACGGTTAAGATGGTGGTTGGTGGAGGACACCAGAATAAGAAGAGACGACAGACAGTGTATGTATGTGAGGCTGCTTTACTTCAAAAAGGAATTTGGAAAGATCAGGAACCCTATATAACAACTTAATAACCGTTAGACTTCTTTGTCTCTCATTAATCCATCACTTCACACTGCCTCAGTTGAGTCATACCTACAGTTAGGATGTCTGTTCTCCAGGTAATTGAGCATGGTCAGCTACACGTCTGGAAACTGCCCAATATATTTGGGGTATTACTGTGCTATAAATACTATGAAATCCCAGAGGTAAGTATGGAAAATACCACTAACTGCATTAAAGGGAGAGGATGTCAGGTATATTGAATTAATTCACTATAACTATACAAAGGATTAGAAAGAAGTTGGTCAGTGCAGTTCCTCGACAAATGATTGAATGCAGGGCCAGACAAAGCTAGCAGTGCTTATATTTAACTTACTAATGCTTACTTACTAATGCGACATTGTGTGCACCGCAGGTGACCCCAAGCAATTTAATCAGAACTTAAGCTCTCTTTTAAGGATAAAAAGGAAAATCCAGCCCTCACAGTTGTGAAAATAGCTCCCTGAATGTGAACTACTGTAGTTATATGAATGACCTGCTTAATTCTACTGTCAGCTAGCAATAAAAAAAAAAAAAAAAGCAAAGAAACAAAAAAACCACTGAGACTCTCGCTTGTTTGTATAATTTTCCTAGATAAATTTCCATGCTCTTTGTCATCACATGGTTGCCAGCTGGGCAGACACATGACATTATACTGTGAGGATGTTCTATTTGCCAGGGATGTCAAATGAAACAGGCAGTTCAAACATGCCATAAGGACAAGATCATGAACTCTCTTAATAGTCTTCTAGCAAACAGAGATCATACAAACACTGGGTAAAGAGATACTACATAGTGATTAGCTAAAAGCTGGTTTTCACAGCTCTCCATTAAGAACAGTAAATAGCATCATAAGTGTTTTTTCAACTGTGCACCAGAGAGGATAACAATTTGTCCAGGCAAGAGTGGGATTTCTGGGAGCTAAACAGCACCCAAAAAAGCAAGGAAGAGAACTTAAAAATAAATTCATCTACCTAAACACAGTGCCATTTGAATTGCTTGGTATTTGCAGGACTGCCACATGAAGATGTAATATATGGCAAAGGACTTGTATGAGATTTGTGTGCTTCTGGGCTGCAGCTAGACACCAGGGAAGATTTCCTATTGCATCTGAAATGGCACCAGTGCCTGTGTTTAAGTAACTGAATCTTGTCCTCAGTAGAGCTTATATATGTGATCAAATGTGGATAATCCAGTCCTGCCCACCTCTAAGTGCTCTAATTCTGGAACATCCTTTTGTAGCAGAAGCTACTAGTTCTCCCAAGGGGGAGCTCACCCTCATTTCTGTAAAGGTATTACAATATTTTTCACTTTTCTGTGCATATGCAATCTAACGCCATGAAGCTGTTGTAGTCAAGGGTCTTTCAAAGGAATAGAAAAATTCTACAGTTTTCCACCCAATGTATACTTCTTTGCATTTACCAACACTGAAGTTAATTCACCATCTTTTTGCTTGTTTCTCTAGCTGGTTTAAATCTCAATCAACTTCCTTAGAGTTTTCTTTCATAGTGGTTAACCTACATAGATAGATTTGTCTTCAAGGTCCTTTCTCCCTTTGTCTCTTTTCTTTCCAGATTAACAAAAATGCATGGCATCTCAAAGCATTCTGCTGTTAATTTTACCATGCTGGGAGCTGATTTTTCATTGCACTCCTTGGTTGTTGTCAACTGGCCAATATTAACTGTTGGACATGTTATGAAATACAGGAAATCCTGAAGTAAAAAAAGTTCACAAAGTAACCTAATCACGCCACAGTACAGATTCTGAACATTTGAATTTTCATTTCATCTTAGTGCGCCCTTCTTGGTGCCATCCAATCCCACAGACAAGATTCAGAAAAGTAGGTAAGGAGCAGAGTTGGCTTTGTCTGCATCCCGCTCTTCCCTTGCTCCCCGGGGGCCAGGGAAGCGGGACCTGCTGGTTCCCCAGCCCCACCAGGACTGCTGCTGATGCTCCCCTGTGTTGTCCCTAAGTGCAGCTGCTTGGACCATGGTGGACAGAACAACAGCATTGCTCCCAGCCCAACCTTCACTCCCACTTGGCTTCTTTCTTGAAAAAGGACAGTACGATCAGACCAAATTTGCTTCTGCCCTACCCTCCCTTACCTTTCAGCCAAAATGCAGCTCTTGAGTCACACTCTGTGTGACTTTCCTCAAACCGTGGGACTATGGGCAGGAGTTAAAAGTTTCTCTTAGTAGTTTCTTTTAGTAGTTTTCCTTTTGTTCCTGAGTTCATTGTTTCCCAGCATCGCTCCCCAGGAGGTGCCTGCAGGGACAGCAGGGAACTTACTGCTGATGTTGAAATGTCTTCAATTCCATTTCCATTCAATCACCACAGTTGACTAACCCAATACCAAAACTTCATACGCATATTCATTATTGCCAAAAGCATCAGAATATTGCCCTGTCTGGCAACTATTTGTTGTATTTGGTTTTTATTCACTAGCAATTGGAAATTTGGCAGCACTCTCACCATGACTGGTTCCAAGGGGCTATTTAAATACAGGAAAGTACTAAGGAAAATTATAGCCTAAATTTTCTCCTCTAAAATAGCCACTTAAGACAGACTCATAAAAATCTTCTATAGTCAGAAAAGTTGAGGTAAATAATTTAGTTTCCAAAAGCATATGAATCATCAAGTTAAAAATAATGCCAACTGAAACATTAAGTGATTATATTTGTTGGTTTCTATTATTCCAGTATGTACATCAAGTTAATTAATTCTGCAAGGGGTAAAGCTTACAGTCATTATCTTAGTATGACTATCAAGTTCTAATGATTTTTTAAACAGGCATCAACTGAATTTTAAGATATGAGTATATTACATTGCAACACTTGAATTTTTTGTGTACCCCTGAGTACGGACTGCACTGTTCTCCAGACATGATGCGAATACAAAGAGGGGGGAAAAAAAGTTTGTTTCATTTCAATTTCATTTAAATTGCTTTGCTACGTAACCTCACAGAAGGGATTTAGAATTGTTCTTTTCTGCAAACTTAAAGCTGAACATTTCATTAAGAACCGGAACACATGTAGAATCCTGTTCACGTGTCTGGTTGCTTAATGTTTCACAGGGACTGGGGGACAGAGTTGACACTTCTGCACTTTCAGACTACTAAGAAAAATGTGTGCAGTTGCACTGAATACTCAAACATTCAAAATGTCTGATTCAAAACAATGAACAGAAGGCAAACAAGATAAGAGAGTAAAATAACATTAGAAAACATGAAACAAAAAAACCTGGCTAGTCCATTAAGAGGTATTACTCACTGAGCAATATGGTGTTGGACTGGCAGTAGGAAATTTCTTAGGATGGCAATAAATTTAGCTTTCTATCATACCATCAATTTTAAACAGTAGATAGTATAAATGTGTGAAGAAAAAAGTTTGAGCTTGGTATGCACATATATGTTTACTTCAATCTTAAAAATCATTGACTGGAGAAAGCTTCTGTAAGCAAGGAGTAACAACACCAGAAATGGGCCTTTCATGGGTAAATTCAGGAGTTTCTAGATTATAAACCTGATGGTGGTATGAAGATTTCCTGTCTGAAATAACATAGTCACACTGCCGCTATGGATGGTTGGCCAAATCCTGCTGACTCCAGCCCCTGCCACATCCATTGAACTCAGAAGTTTCAAATCAAAGGACAAATTTTAGCCCAGGATCTTTTAATCGCCCACTCTGACAGCATGACAAGCAGGAGTTTGTGGTGGCTCTTTTGTCCATCCTGCTTTACTCTGCTTTATGGGTTCAGAAGCCAGATTGATATTACAAAAGGACTATAAGTCTCCTCTTAAAATCTGATTGAAGTTGTTGGAATGAGGAATTTATTCTGACTGGCAAGATGTAATTGGGTATATTCCAGTAGTTTGCATTCAAATGCAAGGAAAAGAGGAGATTAAGTAGATTAACCTCCGTCATCTGGGAGATGACATTTCTTGCTGTGTTTGAAGTATTTTGTGAAGGAAAGATGGCACTGATTTTGAAGTTTATATTAATCAAATCTCTTTGATTTTGTTTGATGCAGCAGCTGCAGTGACACACCCTCACTCTTTGAAAGATTTGAGCTGCAAGGGCCAGGATTGAGAGGAGACCAGTGATAGCTCAGAAGTGTCACCTTCAGCCTCCAGGGGGAAGGAAAGCACTTGTCTAAATTCTCCTCTTATCTTCTTAAATTTGTGTTAGAATTGGAAACAAAGGTGGGTGATTATATCCTGATACAAAGCCCTACCAGAGGTGGGTTTCTGCACCTAAGCAAACTTGAAAATTAACAGAAGAAGCTTACATGGCAAAAATGTTCTTTTTTTTTTCTTTTTTTTTAATAATTATGGCAAGAATTTGTAGATGCAATCTCCTATTAGCAAGCTCTTCCTGACCTGAATTTGCAACACTGAAATTTTCCTAGTAAAGCAACTACAGTGACACGAATTGATTCTGTGATTTCAGTTCATCATATTGAAGTGATATTGGGCTGAAACCCTACAAACATTTTACACGTGTTTCATCTGCTTCAGTCCTACAGATGCTTTTGGCTGTATTTCATTTTGTGTTTGTGAATAGTCCTGAGGTGAAGTCAGAGCTCCAAGGGTATGAATTAAAGAGCATCAACTTCTGTCTGAACACCACCAAAGGCGAACCATGACAATGGAACAAAACTGAAACATTTTAACACTACACCAAAGGCAAAGATTTGTCTTCAATCAGGTGCATGAATGGTTTTCATTTGTATGAGAAACCCTTTTCAACAGCTGGATTCACTGGAAACCAATTCCTCTTACCCTGTTACAACGTACAAGCTGGTCTGACTACCAAAGCCTTACCTAGAGAGGCTTTTCTTGGCAGGAGGCTGAAGATGCCTCTCCTCACCCCCACAGTCCCAGTCCCGCCTGCTGGGAGGGGTACGGAACACCTCAGGTTTCATCCCATCGCGCCTAAAGGAGCTGCTGGTGTGCATCAGCCACCATCCATCCCCAAACGAGGGACCAGAGACCATTTCCAGATTAAGCCTTCAATGAGCATGGTCCCACATGGCTCATCCTGGCTGGACTCAAGGCGCTTCAGGCTGCTGCATTTGCCTGGGGGAAGAGAAATCTTCAAAAGGGATGAGGCAGGTAGCACACTTTCCCAGCCACACTAAAGAAAGGAGCGGTGGCTCTCTGTGTTCGTTACAACTCTTATGTTCATTACTGTTTATTACAAGAGGACTGGGGCATGAGCTGAGCAAACCTTGGAAAGCAGCCAGCCCTGGAGAGATGACTCCAAATGGATGTTGTGGTTTTGTTTTATTTTCTTAAAGAAAAATCAAAGCCCAGAAAAGGATAAGTTTTGACCTGTTGTTATTTGTTTTGGCAGCAACTAAAAGGGATAAGGCAGCTACCTGCTGGCAGACTTTGACTACATTTAATTGCTAAAAATCAGATTGCGAGTGACTTGAAGTGATAGGCAAGTACTTAATGAAACTATTCAGATCAGTAACTTTTCCAGTGAGAGCAGACCAAGGAGGGTAATCAACTGTTTATTGAAGCTGAACCACTATTGAATCAACACTTAGCTATCAAAATATATTTAATCACAATTTTAACTGCTCTGTTCCCAAAGAGTTACTTAGTATCTTAGTAGCTGGGTTTTTTCCTCTATCTTCTGACCAGCCATGACCCCTAGGAAATCTTTTATTTCCACTTATTTCACTCTTCAGCCACAAGTCAATCATGATATGCAGTACAAGACATCAAATATTAACTGAAAGAAGCAATATTACTGTAAATGGCTAGAAGGAGTTACTACAAATATCAAGTTTTATTTGACTAGTATATGACAGTTAAATCTTGGGAGAAATACCGCAATTTTGGGACTCAAATTCAGCATTCGTAAAGCTGTTCTCTGGCTGAAAGTTTCTCAGGAGAGATTCTGGTTACAGACATAGGCACTGGATCTACTTTTTAAGTAAGGAGAAACAAATGTAAGTATTACTGATTATTTTGTTTCAAAAACACATTGAGGCGTAGGTACTATACTTGAGCAATGACTAATACTCATTATCTCAGAATACACCTCAGTCTTGTTTGTATGGTGTTAGCAGAAGTCATTTTGACATAGGTATTATTTAACACCATTTTCAACAAGAATGAGAGTGCCTAAAGCAGAAACGCCACATCAGCTGCAGGTAAACACTGCCCAAATTTCTGTGAAATCTACTTGGGAATTAACAGTCACAGTCTGATCCCAGCTCAATCTTCAGTTTTAACATGACTGGAGCAGTTTTCCAGCTAGCTATAAAGAGAAATTGGTTTTCCTGAAGCGCTGCAGTCCTTAAATGAGCACTGGCTCCTTTACCTCCTCTAACTGAAATACTGCCAAAACCTTACTTCTCTCTACTCCTTCCATTTACACAATTCATCTCCCTGGCAAATAAGGAAGCAGCAAAGGATTAAAAAACATCTTCAGCAACACAAAAGAGCAGGCAGCACTTCCCCTCATAAAAACCCAGTCCAGAGGATGATACAGCATCTTTTTTGACAAGTGATAAAGCTTTTATAGTTGTACTTATCCAGGCTGTTACTACTGCACGCTCTGACATTTCAGCGTATCTGGGACAAAACAGATGTACTTGCGATGTCCCCGGTATCGCGTGCAAATCCTTAGCAGCACCTGGGAGCCCAGCTCCTGCCCCACAGCTCTGCAAGATGTGGCACGGTACAAGCAGAGTTCAAACCCCACTTCTAAGGTAGAGGACAAGCAGGAAATTTTGAAGAAAATGGATACAGGTCCACTAAAACCTGACAGCTTTACTATCGTTCTGTCAGTTAAGCTTTTAGCCTAAGCTCAAAAGAGAAGGCAAAAGAAGCAGCAGCAATAAGAAAAACAGTAACAGGAATGACCAGAACAAGACCAGACTGGCCTGAGTAAACACAGACTATAAAAAAAAAACAGGCTAAGGCTTAGATCTAGCCTCCACAAAAACAAGGTGATACACTTTCCATACTTACAATAACACAGCTTTATAGTAGCAATTAAATAGTAAGAAGCCCAGCCCTGCCCTGCAGCCGGTTCCTCCATCGCTGAGCTGCTGCTCCAGCAACGCGCTCTGCCCGCGGGTGCAATGAGCCCCCCTGGCTGGACACCCCCACACCCGGACGAGGTTTAGCCCTAACTGGCTGTTAACCTGCTACTTGTTAGTGTTTCTTACCACTTAACTTCTGCAAGTTTTCTTAAAAACTTATAAGAACTTCTGTATTAAGATTATTCTCTTTCTGCTATAAGATTATGTTAATTGTATATATCTTCCACGTGATATTCATTTAAAATTAATTTGTCTTATTTGCTGTATTCTATCATTAATTGTCCTGGTAAATTTCCCTGAAAATTAGTTATTTGGAATACTTTGGGGTTTTTTCCCTGGAACTCATTCCTCAAACTTGTTTGATTAGCAGATCATAATGGGGAGCAACAGTAGGAAGGAATGGAAAGAATAAAGGAGAATCACAGGATAAGCTGATCATTCTGCCTGAACTCAAGGTGATCCTGGCACTTTCTATTACAAGACTCTGTTTTCACTTGAACTTCCAGGCTAAAATTTTCATGCAGAGGGTCTGCCTCCACCTGACTTACTGGAAAACATCAGGAAAAACGGCTCAGCCATATCCAAAGACAAAAGTGAAGGAGAAAACCGGTCCAAAAATCTGGAACTGCTTCAAGAGAGTCTTTGTATTTCTGGGTAGGGAACTAGAAACTTGTGAAGGCAGTTATCTAAGTGTCCAGACTTTGTCTCTTGCTATTCTGGGAAGAGGCAGAAGTGAGGAAACCACTCAAATTGTGTTCCTCAAAATAAAAATCTGAAGTGCATCATTTGTTAGAAATAATAACTAGATTCTGTACCTGCACTAAAGATTGTCTGGTTTGTGAATGGAGTGCCCAAGTGGCACAGGACACAGTATTGCTACAGGAGGGAGCCAAGGGACAATCTCCTTTTGCCCTCCCTGCCATCGCCCCGTGGCAGAGCCTGGCAGTAGCAAAGTACACCGACGCACCGGGGCTGGTGGCACGGGGAGCAGGGCGCGGGGGCAATACGCTGGGGCGAGGAGCTGGGCAGGGGCAGCAGCCCCAGGCTGGGCCAGGGCCCGCAGGTGGCCATGGCTCCAAGCAGCTGAGCAAGATGCCGGGGATGAGGAGCCCTGCAGAGGAGCCTGGGAAGGGGAAAGGGAGCCTGGCACCAAAATGGGGGGTCAGAGGGGTCAAGTAGATATGAGACAGGCTGAAGAAAGCAAAGCACAAGTAAAAGGCTCCAGGGCACAGCGGGGCACCCTGGGCCACTGTTCCCGCTCCTGCAGCTCTGGGACCACAGCACAGCATCCCGGGGGCAAGGAGGGTGAGAGCCTGCTGCGGAACCAGTTATTCCGTTACGTCCAGCAGCAGCGATCTGGGCGGTAAATCTACAGGTTTCGGCCCCACTGGTGACTTGCAAGAAGAGAGAATTGGCGCTGTGGTTAAGACAGTTGAGAGTTGCCTTTCAATTCTAGCCCTGCTTCTGCCGCAGACTTCTTCGAGAGCTCGCCTAAAGCAAAGAGTTCACACACAGTCACTAACCGTAAGTTCCTCTTTTCTGTCGAGCCAAACCCACGCCCTGGGGCTGGGGAACTCGCAGGGGTCCCGAACTCTCCCACCCTCAGCCAAAGTCAATCGGAGTCAGCCTCTGAACATAAAAGTTTATCTGTACTCTAGGTGCTCTGAAAGACCAGGTCCCGGTATCTCAAAAAGGTCCCCTTAGTTTGTATGGTAACATTCCTGAGCTGCAGCTCTCCAATGCTGAAGTGGAAATAATAAAATCACATATTTTTGTGATGTAAAGACAAATCATTTTCATAAAGCGCTGACCCTGTGATAGAGTGTCTCAGCAAAGACCTGGACACTTTTTGTGTGTTCAGATGACTTTGAATGCACTAAGTTACATATGGCAAACAGTGAGTGATGAGGAGTTAAAACAGATTAAGCCTTCATTCTCTGAGTAAAAGCTCTTCTTTCTGCTGGAGAAAAAGATGAGGCTTTTTAGATTAAAAAAAAACCTGATGTCACAGAACAGGGGCACTGAATCAACGTTCTCTGCAATGCTGCTGCATCTCCTTCTCACTTTAAATCTTTGCTGAAGCAGGAGGCAGAGTTCTGTTTTTCCAGGAAGGGTTATGCAGCATTAAATCCCAGAGCGATGGCATGTAAAACTGACAAACAGGTGTTACCAGTATACAGTTAATTTCAGAGACATTACCATTGCTTACTTAAATGAGCACATGCGTGTCAAATACTGTAAACCAACATCAGACATATCTGGAATACTACAGATAATTTTAAAATAAAATTTATCTTGTATTCATAGACCCTCTCCTCTTTGCTTTCTGTTAGGTATCTACACTTAATTGCAAGAATTCAATGTATCATTTCCATTTCCACTCTCCCCTGCTTAGAAAAGCACGTACAGAATACAGCAACACTTACTTAAATACACAAGAACCACAGTCTTTATTCTGAAATTCATATGCTTTACATGCTGGAACATACAGTGAAGGTGAAGAAATCCTCTAATATAAAAAAAAAATCAGAACCCTGTCAGCAAACAACAAATCCAGGCTTCTTTGCAGTTTGCAGGACTAGTCCTTGGATTAGCACTGACTCGTCCTCAGTTGCTGGAAAAAACAGATGTGGTTCAAAGAAGTCTTTCAAAGTAGCGGAGGCGCTGGCACCTGGCCAGGCCAGCCTCCAGCCAGCATCAATCAGCCAAGGGGTCTCCAGCCCCATCCTCCCGATTCCCCCTGCTCCAAGCAGCGTGCCGGGTGGGACCTGCTGGGCAGGCTGCCCACGGGGAGATGGCCGTGTGCGCCTTCTCAGCCTCCCTGCCCGGTCCACGCCGCCTCCCCCTGCTCCTGGCCCATTTCTGGCGGGGTGAAAGCTGTGTGCCGAGCGAGGGGGGTGTCGTCTGCAAAACGCGGGGGTGTGGGGTGTCAGAAGGTGGTTTCATGGAATTTCAAAACTTTAAATCTTAACAGTATTCCTTACACCTGGTGGGTTTTAAATTGAAAAAAAAAAAAAAAAAGAGAGAGATTTATTACATTAATATATTCTAGTATTGCGCTGTCCTTGAAAATCAGAGAAAGGGTTGCCTATGGATAGTGCACTGGGATTAACCCCTGAGATCCAGTTTTTAGTGCTAGCTTTGCTACAGAGGGCCATAGTCTACCGGTCATACTATGTTGGCCAGCAAAAAGTACTCCATGAGTTGCCTGGTGGGGTCAAGTGAGATTGTCAGGGAGTGGTATACAGCTTTTTGTAAAGCATACATAAGTATATATGTAAATAAGGCGCATCTGGCCCCGTCTTTGCATGCATTTCCCATCATTCTATCCTGTTTTAAGGAATCTAATTCCTTTTAAGTGGCATGGCTCTACCTGCCCATTCAGAGGAACTGTCAGTCTTAATTAAAACAGATACAAAACAGGAGGAGAGGGGCTTTCTCTATACCATGCCCTCATGAAGTATTCAACATGTCACGTTCTTGTTCAAAAAACACTTTGAATAGGGACCTTGGATGAAATTCTGCTTAATTAAAATCACTGCAGGTTTTCCCCTTTGATTTCAGTAAAATTGTTATCGTTTCCCACTTTAAAATTCAAATAACAATAACAATATAAAATGCCCCACTGGACTAGCATTTATGATCATTCAGTTTCTTCTGTCTGTAAATACTAATAAACTTATTCCACAGCCTGATTGTGGCAATTGCTATGACTTGCTCCTGCCAAGACTTATACAGAGTGAAAGTACTCTCAGGATTTTGCAAAAGAAACATCTGGTACAAGTCCAGGTTATCACTACGCAGAGAAATTCCGAAGGTTTTATTCAGTTCTGATGTGGCCCTTTGGTAAAACTTACATCGCTAAACATTCAATGGAAGCACTCAAAGTGGGAGGCTTATTCGTTTTTTATAAAGTTAATATGCTTCCTTCTTACTGTTAGTACTCTTTTGACAAGTCTCAAAGCAAAGATACCAGCGTATGAAATGATTCAACAGCAGTGAACAGGGTTTCTTGCTCCTCTTGCAACACAGTGGTTCTTAAGAGTTTAGATCATTGCAGGCCCAATTTAACAAATTATCAGTGCCTGAAAAATTAAGTATTATATTTCCAGTATTAGTTATTTTCTCTGACTAATCTTCTTTTACTGCAACAGAACGGCCTCATGTGGGAAGCAGAGCAGGCATTTGTCTCTGGCTCAATCACAGTGACGCGAAAGAAAAACTTACAGAAAAAACATTGATGTTCATTTTTGCAGTTTTTTGCAGAATTATAAGTCGTCATTTTCAATTAAGTTTCATGTAGTGTCTGTTTTGAGAAAGCCTTCGTATGAATTCGCCCTAGCAGAAAACAACCTTGTCTTTAGCAAAAAACACATGAACTATTTCACCAGTCATACTGTGTTCATAAAAGTGTTAATTGGGCTTTGAAGTTGATGCTGTTATAAAGCACAATAATATGAGAAACAAACACGCAGCTGAGGCAAGGCACATTTATTTTTTTAAAAATCCCTTTTCTTCTTCCCACAAATATCTTTTTCAGGGTGCACTCTGTACATCCATTCTCCCAAAACAAGATTTCCTGTCACACAGCTGTGTTCACTAGAGCCATCAAAGGAGTTAATAGATTATTAATAGCAGTTAAAGGTTATTACTTGCAATACCCTGTCCAAGAAAGAAATCCCAGAAGGAATCTGTATTCCCATTGGATGCATTTCATATAAATATCTCGAAGAACTGCAGCTATGCCTTGTTCTGCAAGACCAACCAGACCACTCCTTTCCTAGAGAGACTTCTGCTAAAACAATAGCAAGCTTGATTTTCTGTGCTTAGCGACAAATGGGGAAACTAAGGATGTACTGTGCATATTGAACAGATCCTTAGGGCCTACAAAAGACTTATATTTAGGCCATACAAAAGACTTATATTAAGGCAAACTCCTAAATATCCAAGAGTCGCTCTAGATTTCCAGGACAGCATGAGCGAAGAATACAGACAGCAAGAAAATTTGGGTTTAACCCCTTCCAGAATGGTGTTTTTTCCCAAACTTCCTCACTGCTTTACAAATTCTTCACATCTGCACCACCACCACAGACTAGCAGTCCATAGGGCTCTGTGCCTGGGAAGAACTGCATTCCTGCACAAGTCCTTGCAAAATCCATGCCAGTAGTCATTCATCATTTGCATTCATCACCTTAATTAAATACCTATTTGGGTGTACATGCTCTGATGCACATAGTGCTTTTGGTGTGGAGCTGAGTCTTGGTATGGAGCAATCCTTCAGCAATAATTTTTCTTGGGTCTGAATTTGTTTTGGGATAGAGCTCAACATGGAAGTTTAGAAATACAGATACAGTTATTGTGAAACCCTAATATTTCATCCCACTTTCTCACAGTGCACGCATGTCTCTGGAGTGCTGTGGTAGACACTGATACCAACCAACCATGTTCACTGCTTCAGGTAAAACAAAAGTCTCATTTCCAAAAAAAACAGAGGACTAAGCAGCCAAAATTACTTAAAAATATACTCCTGGGTAAAACAGTTCATATGTTTCTATGAATCATTAGATTTATTTATTTTTAATGTACAGAAATCCATTCCCCTACAGATATTCTATTCCTAAGGCTATTTTATTGTAAGAATTCAACTGAAAATAAAGGCAAATGCATGTTCTTTCTCATATACTCATTAAATTTTCCCCAAATGAGGCTTTTAAACCTACTATCATTTACAAAAGGTCTAGTTCTTGGATATTTACTTGTTTTGACATAGATGGTTTCATGATTGAAATGTAGAAATCTTTTATAGTCCAGAAAACCTTCCGGTTTTTCTCTAAAGACTCTTAACCTTCACTTGATGCTGGTTTGTAGCACAAGGCATTGAGTGAAGCTGGAAAACAGTGCATCTTGATGCTACTGTTATCCTGAAGGAGCAATTACTATTTTAAAAAAAAAAGGTGATCCTATTTTAAACCTGTGCAATGACCACATAGATTGCTGAAGATCAGTGATCACCTATTGCCTACTGTGAAGTAATAAATAATGAGTTGATGAGCTAATTATTTTAATGCCATTGGGATAAAACACTGAACTATGGCTAGGTGCTAAGAGTAGACAAATTCTTCCCTTTCTACAGGCTTCACTTAGTTCCTGAACCAGTTCTGCATTCAATCTCTTATCATGAACTTTCAGTTTTCCAGGGGACTTTGCCAATGAGCAATTCAGGTTTGTTAAATTACAACATTCGTTTATACGCAAGTAAAATAAAGGTCATAGAAGCTTTTCGGGGTTTTTTTTCAGCGTCCTGCAGAAACCCAATGTGAACAGTGATAAGCAATGCAACTGATATTAATTCAGAGTTTCCCCTTTAAAAAAGGAAACGGGTCAAAGGATATACCCTCTAGGGTATGCGCTGGGATTACACACCTGTGATTAATCTAACAAACTGCTGGAGATGTGATTGTTTCTTCATAGAACTGCAGCTGAAACAACAGTTCTTTGGCAGTAAAATAAATGTAACCCCTTGTGGTGCCCCTAGACATACAAGATAATTACAACAAAGTACCTTCATAGGAAGTTAGGACACTCCTGCTGCATCATTAAAATAAACGGACCTGTGATAACTGATGCAGCCTTGGAAGTGCCACAGAGGAGCATGGTACTCAAGAGATGAAAGAGATCTGCTCTCCTCCTGGAACGTGCATGTGACTTCCATTAGCTTTAGTGGAAGCTGAGATTTCTAGTCCAAATCTAGCAAGAATAAGAGACAGGTTTTATCCCTGTGAAGTCAACTGCTGTTTTGCCGTGGAGTTCAGTGGGGCAAGACTTCTAAAGTAAAACATAATTATCCCAAGGCTTTTCAAGGCCACTCTGCGCCTCGCGGTGGAGCCTGGCGCAGAGAGATTTAAGCTCACTCCAACCAAGCTAGCTGCGGGCGCTGAAGCAGCAAAGCCGCATCTCCTGAGCGCCGTACCCAGGCCAGCCATTTGCCTGCAAAGAGGCAGCCCTCGTCACACTACCGCAGTCACGCTGCAGCCAGGACTCCTGCCAAAACCCACAGAGTGCTGCTCAGGGCCACAGCGATGGACCAGCGGCAGCCTGAGGACCAGCACGCTGAAACCACCTGGGCACTAGAGGCATTCCCCAGGCTTTTCCCCAACATTAAATACAGTGAAAACACCATAAAGGGGAAACAGTACTATCATTATGCAATTACATCAATTAAAGGATGTTAGCATGTATTAATATAAAATAAAGACAAACTTCCCCAGTTTTCACAGGTTGGGTGATGACTTGCAGGACAAAGTAGATGAAAGGTAGAAAGGCCTTCCAATGACCTAGTGCATCCAGCACCACTCCTGTTTTGTTCTGTATGGATCATACAGAACATTTTCGTTATAAACATCTCAACAACAGTGTTTCAACAACTTTCTTCGGGTAGTAATTTCCAAGTTATCACACAATCAAACACATCTATGAATCAGAATGCAATCCTTCTAAATATCCAGTGTCTATTTTTATTTCAGCAAATTTTCCTACTTACACCTCATAATAATGCTTGAATCACTCCACTCCCTCAGTGCACAAACCCAGTTACATAGACATACCGTAGACATACTATTCTGAGGAAGAGCTTCCTAAAGCCCTGCCCTAAAGACCTGCTTCTCACTTACTGGGATATCTTAAGTCAACATGTACACTGCTCTCCATCTATATCCAAAACGCTGTGAAGTTGCAAAGATTGCTAACAGACTGTGTTGCAATCATGTTGGAGTACCAGATACCCACATATGACAGTTAGTATGGATAGGATCATTAGGAGAGCCAATTTATGTTATGTTTATCATCATTTAGTGGGAAATCAAATATGTTGGGGCTGCTTGTCTTCTTTTTTTCCTCTGGGCTGGTAAGCCCAGCAGTGTCCCTCTGTTTGACTCCTGCCTATTCATCCTTTTCAGCTGAGTAAGTGTGCAGATAATGCTGTAAATCTAAAGGAATGGGTTAGCCTTCCTAGTAGATGATATTTTTTCTCTGGAAACAGGAAAAGGCAATGTAGTAGTATATATGTGAAAGTTGTCTTCACCACTTCAAGAATGAAAAATGTGATTTTTATTTTTTAAAAAAGCAAAAATGTACAGGCATAAATTCTGCATAGGTAAATGTTTATGTAGGAAAGTTTACCATGTTACAGAATCCTGTTCTAAAACAACTAGGGCAGTATGACGCTTTAATGTAACTTCTGGCACAGTAAGTTTGTCTGTATAAATGGGGCCCTGAGCTGGGTGAACACACCAAGTTGTCTGTCTCGTGCCAATGGAAAAAGAGTCTAATAGCCAGGTTACAAGGAAACAAGTTCCAGGTTCAAACTTATTTAGAAACACAATGACAGCAGGAGGGATTAGGTTTTGGGGCAGAAGTAAAGGGACATTTCAGGAATATCACTCCATTTCATCCCTGCTAACTGATTGTGTACCATTTGGCTAGGAGCAGATTTGATTCACCATGACGTGAATCAAATGTTGTGGATGAGAAGCAAAATGCAGATAAAAGAGGAGCTTTGTTCTTAGATGTTCTTCTACTCCACCACTAGAAAAACACACGGAATCTAACTACTCCCCTCCTGCAAAGCTGGCAAAAAACAAAATCTGAGACTGGTTTAGGGGGCTAATAGCTGAGGAAAATCTTATAATGAGATTTAATTTCTTTCCAATGCATATCACATATATAAACAAAATAAACACTAAAAATTTAGAAGTCTCCTAGAAGAATAAAGTAACTGAAAGTAATAAAAAAAAACCCTAATGTCATTAAGAACTGCTGCTTTATATAAGATTTTAAATAATATAAATGAAACCAACATTTTTCCTTGATGAAGTCCAGTGCTGGACTGAAAATTCTGAATTTTATAGATGAGCTTGAAGAAAGATAATTTTACATTTTTACACCAGTAATTCATTTCTTATACATCTCTTTTTTTCTTTAAATTTTATAGTCATTCTTGTCACAATTCTTCTATCGATATTTGATACAATCATTCCTAGCATAACCAGTACAATTGACTACCTGGTTATAATATTATCTCAGTGAATTCTTCTTTTGAAATAAATGCCAATTAGCCTAAGGTAACATGATGCGTAAATGAAATAAGTGCACCTTAATAATCTTCATAAAAGAACAATTCTCATGCACCATCATTTTTTAAATTACTATTTCAGCAAATTCCCTATTTACCGTAATTATCTTTAAATATGAATCTTTTCTGACTTACTAATGTGCAAGAATGCATCCATATGAAAGTAGATGCTTTTTATTTTAATCACATTAACCAAAGCCGCCTTCGCCATTTTTGTCTAAATAAAGACTCGCTGCCCAATTGCTAGACTGTGTGAAATACCCTTCCTTACCAGGCTGTGCAGATTAAAGGCTGTACAGATTAATAGGACTCTACAAGCTCTATTTTATAGCTACACTTTTGGTAAATACCTTGCAGATGTTTTCAGCTAGAGACTATCTTCTGTCTTTCTGAGGCTGCATCATACCTTAGGACTCTTATGCATCTGCATGATTCAAGTTCACATCAGACAAATGGTCATTAGCTTCTCCGCAGCTCTCCAGTCTTCATCCCAGACCGAGTCACGGTCTGAGCTGCCCTCCAGGAGTTCCTCCTTTCACAGATGCCTATTTCTGGTTTTATCAAAAAAAGGAAGAGCTTTTTGGCCAGATCTTCACTTCTGATGCCTCATATCGATTCTCAGAACTACACTTTCTGCTCTTAGCAACCATCACACCGCTGGGGCCGGGGCACATGCATCCAGGCCAGGCTCTCACCATCCCTAGCTGGAGAACCTCAAGTAACTTGTATTTATTTCCCTACCTAAAAGTAAAGAAAAGTCCCTCCTTTGCATTTATGTTCCTCATCAGGGAGAAGGATTTTGGCCGATGTCACGTCCACTCCCAAGGGTATTGTAGGCTTTTGTTTGGGGGTCTCTCGGGTTACTGTCCCCTAATAAGGAGTGTTTGGGTTAACTTCATTGAACCCTGACTGAAACTATTAATTTCAGTCAATATGTTACTCACTTCAAAAATTTCATTGCACATTAAAAAGCTCAGCATAATATTTATTTTGAAGTCATGCACAAAGCTTTAGTATGGAGAATAAAATCTCCAGTAAACACTGTAGATTGCTTCATAAAGATATTTCCCTCAAAAGCTGGAGTCATCATGTAGTTCAAGGCTCCAGCCAGAATAGATACACCAAAAACCAAAGCTAAGCAGAGGATAACAGGCTCAGACCACAGTGCCTGCCCAGCCCAAGCAAATTCAGTTTCACAGTGAGATTTTGTTAGCAAAAAGTTGGTTTCACTTGTAATATTTCACCCACCAAGATAAGTGATTGAACACACACAGAAAGAAAAGGGAAAAACAAATTAAATACTTGCTATGCCAAATTTTATACAGTCTCCTTCCTCTTCTCTATTTATAACATTTTCCTTCACATGGCAATCTCTCAAAGAGTATCAAATGTCTCTTGTTGGTAAAATATTTAAATGATAGCTCTCAGCTTTCATGTGTAAATGGTTGAAGACTAATTCCTTTTATTTTTAGGGTCAAACAAGATAAATAACAAGGAAAAGGGAGAAAAAATGACAAAAGATAGGAAACTGTAGTTCTGCTTTCAATTCTCACAGTTCAGTTTATTGAAAACTGCAGACCTTCATTAGCAACATGGCAAATCTTTACTACATCTGGACTGCTCAGGCACCTCTTTTAGCTCACCGCTCTGGGCCCAGCAAGAATTACAGAAGCAGATATGTCCCAGAGAGCAGCAATTGATTCTTGGTAAATAGAAACACACACAGGCACACACACAAATGCAGCCAATGGAGAGAGATGGGAGGAAGCTGAAATTTTAAGCTTGTCCCCTAGGAGAGGCTCAAAACAGAGCAGTGATGTCCCAGTTGTGTTCCCTGGCTGCTCTGGGAAGAGATCAGGAGTAAAACCACTGAAGAGCGTGATGGGAAGCTCTTGTGAGTCTTGGCATGTTAAAGCACGGTGACAGCCTTCGAGGTCATAATGCTGCTAGTGAATGTGATAAGGCGATCTCTCTGAAATGCTCAGCATCACCTGCCAACTGTCCTTCACAAAATAATTGCCCAGGCAGGACTGTGCTTGTCCCATCAAACTCTGTCCTGCTTGGGGATGACACCACTATGCAAGGCTGCCCTAGGCATGCACCCTCTGAAGCTGGGACTCACCATCACCCTCCTCTGCTGTCAGAAACGTGGTCTCTCATCACACACGCCAGCTATCAGGGGCTTGAGATGCTCTCCCCGCATGGGATTTCTGGTTAGAAGTAGAGACTATAGCCTACAGTATCTCTACAGGGCATCTGCACACAATGACTGTTTTATAAACCACATTTGACCAGGTTTTCAGTTTCAGAATAAGACAAAAATCCTGCTCCGAGACCCTTCTTCCCCATCCCCTTATCAAGAAGCCTGTTCCAGAGCAAGTAGCTCATATACTATTAAAAAAAGGAGTCTTAACATGGCTCAAGCCGTTTCCCCCTACCGGATGAAGTATTCTGGCTGAAGTTTTCCAGACTAATACAGCACAACCCAGGTTCACACTAAGGGAAATTTCAGTCTAAGCAGATAACAGATGGCAGAGTTATAAACAGTTGAGAACTGAGTCTTCTAGTAGAAACTAACAGAAGACCTCAATAAGAGGTCGTGCTAACATGTCTGCTCATAAAACTTAACTTTTACGTGGCATATTCTTATTTCAAAGCGGATGTATGAATAGTTATCATACAACTGTATACTTTCCTAACTTTATGGTTTTCATCACCTATTTCAATAGCTCTGAGACAGTCCATGCTACGCTTTCATACGGTATGAGCTTATGAAAGTAATGATAGAATCTCATACTGTAAATCATTTGCAAAGGAAAGGAAGGTGATATTTTTATTTTTTTTTTTTAGAAAAAAGTCTATAGACTGTGCACACTTATTTAGGTTATTTAAGTATATATAAATGTTTACATTGGCCTTTAGTGTTAAAATGTTTGACCATTATTTAAAATGTAAAAACACAATGATGGGGGGAATACAAGAGAGCACCTTTCAAGGAAGCACTGCCAAGGACACGCTCCAGCTGCAGGTGCAAGATAAGTGCTAAGTGAGGGCTACAGTCCCAAGCAGATAAATTATACACATACAAGGCAAACCCACAAACTACCTGTGAGCATGAGCTAAAGCTGCAATTCCAACCGCAGCCACTTACTTGCCTTGACAATACACAGAAGAGTCACCTTCCATGTGCTTTTGATATGAGGCATCATTTTTGATCATATAATGCCTAGGACAAGTTGATAGGCCTCAGGATCCTCATGGCGTGGACAAGCATGGGCCTGTGCTGGACAATAACCTGGGGTGCCGCAGCCACCCCAAACTCAGGGTGCACGGAGCATTCTTCTGCTAATAACAAGGAGAGTATTTCTGACAAGTATTTGAGATCCTACCATGCAAACAGCAAAGGACTGAGAAGGGAAAAGCTTCCAAAGCTCTGAAACATGTTTTTATAAAAAAGACAAGGATTTTGTTTAACATTTCTGAATTGTGGCTTATTGCCCAGCAAACAAAATGTTAACAAGATAAACTTGTAATTTAAATTACTAGTACTTCCAGGATACTTAGAAATGTCTATTCTTTTCATCTAGTCTGATGATTAAAAATGCCTTTGGGATCATGCCTAGAATAATGTTTTACAGTATGGAGGCCAATAAAGAGTCTTTTGCTAAAAACTTGGATCAGATACACTGTTACTGTTCCCACCTCTTAATCAATTAAAAATATATATCGTAACAGCATATGCCTTGTAAGAAGGAAAACACAGAAGTTATTCTCCTCTCCGTGAACATGCATAACTGTTACTCAGTTTAATGGGACATATATATGTACACTGAATGAAAAATATCTTCCAGAATATGAAGGATTCGTATGTATCTGTAAATTATTACATGGTTAGGTGCAGGCTGGCCTTTCGCCATGCTAGATTCAATGCACCCAGTTTTGCCTAGTCTTGGAAACTGAACAGTCCCAGGCCTGGCTAGCATTTCAATGCGGAGACCATCTGGGAATCCAGTGTGCTATGGGCACAAGCCAAGGAGTCACAAGGTGGTGAATATGAGGCCATAGAAACTGAATGAGTGGAAAGATTTCATTCAGCTCCACCAGCGCTGCCGAACCGATGAATGGGAATTTCCCCATTGCTCTCCTGCCTCTCCCTGCCTTCCCCCGGTAAGGAAATATTCAGATTACTTTTAATGGCAAGGACACTGGAAGGATCCAAAGTGAAGTATACAATGCAAAAGATATCTATAAATGTAACACAAAACTAGAAATATAGTGAAGAAAATATCAATAATACAAGTGGTGTTTGAACACTCCAAGTCAAGTGGGTGAAATCTGTTTGCAGAAATCTGCATTTTTTTTTTTTTTTTAATCACTCACCTGAGTCTAATGAGAGGTATTTTCTTTAAAAAAGTAAACTAAAAGCCCTGTGGCTGCACACATCAAACCTGCAGTACTTATACATGCTATGACTGGTACCAAACCAAACAGAAAGATACTTTTGATTTACAAGTATATGTACACGTATGTTGGACTTCATGGCCGTATTATAAATGACAGGGATGTTTTTGACAGTCAAAACATTTAACATTATGCTATGCTTCCAAATGAGAGATCTAACTAGTGCCTGAGGCTATTGCAGAAAGCACTGAAGAAATCTAAAGAACATTTTGAGCTTTAGCAGGAAGATGGGAGGAGGGAACTCCAGAAATTCCATTTCTTTGTCTGAGGTTTGACCATGAGAAACAAGACATCCTCAAGGCATCAGGAGCCTTGGCAATAGTCAAGACATGGTCTTGGGAAATCAGATCTTTCAATCACTTGAACTTCTTTTGGCTTTTCTATCTCTTCATCCCACCAAGTACTGAAGAATATTTAAAGCACAAACTCTTATTGAAATACAATTAGAGAATGGTTATTGGTACTTACATAGAAAACATTTGATAGCTTAATGATTCCTAGAGTTAATTTTACTTATACTTGAGCAACTTCCATGTCATTACTTTTTTAAGAAAGAAAAAAAAAAAAAGAATTTTTTTAATGTCATGGACATAAGCACAATGAAAAAGGGAAAGAAGAGGAGGACTTATGAAGAACACATGTTTTGTAAATAAAACAAGCCATTGATGGCAAATTACTAGTCATCATCATGCTAATTATTCTTTCCTGGGCTGCCAGCTTCTATAAAAGTATTCAAGTATACATCTACCCAGAACTGGTAGGGGAAAAGCTGTCTGAACTACTGATACAGCAACACCCCTGGAATCAAGGGTCCCAATTCTCCTTCCAACTTTATACCGTAACTATTCAGTTACAGCTATGCAAAATGAACACGTGGATTACTAAACCAGAATAGCAGCATTTGACAACAATTTACAGGGGTGTAAAATTTCTGTGCCGTGTTCTAGGCAACAAAGAACCACAGGAACTATAATCCGTTATCTGAAACTTTGCTATCTGCAAACACAGACAGATACAAGCAAATCCTTCATTGCAAACAGCAACGGGCTTGCTGTCATTAATCACTACAAGGAGGCTATTGAAGACAGACTCTGGGATGGATTTCAGCGGCAGTCTGCAACTTTATTAGCTTAACATATCCAAGTATTTAAGTGGATCCAGTGTAGGAGTTACAGGACTCCCACCATACAACTTATAATTCATGGTCGACTGTCCTCAGCCTACCTACAGAAACCAGTTTCAGACATCTGACATCTTCTCACCTTAAAGAGAAAGAGAGGAGCACGGAGGGGGGGCTTTCAACCTGCAGAGGCTCTGGGTCTCCTTTTTCAGCAGTCTGCCAGCAAAACCCCAGCTCTTTACTTCTAGGAGATCGTACTTCAACCTCCTATCCCTGCTGGATACCAGCTTCAAGTTTCAAAGTAATTATTACACTAAATATTACAAAGGTGTAAAATGTACTTAATATTTATACCCATGTCCTATGCCAGATTTATTGCCATAATGACATATGAGTGGAAAACCAGACAAATAAGACATAAAAATACCTGTCCTTCCTCAGTTTTATCCTAATAGGAAAAAATGTTATTCTGACATCAAAGCAGGCAGCCTATTAAATCTGCAAACTCCTGAAAACATGGTTTCTAGATTATAACTAGAAGTCAAGAATGAAGATACAGTTTAAGTTAATCGGAGTTCACAATTACAGCACACAGCATGTCACAGAACCTCAGAAAACACCATCAAGCCTCCAAAACCATGCTCTTCTAATGATGGAAAATCTTCTTCTAATTTCTACCCAAAATTTATTCATTGGCAGTTTATACCCCACTTGCCTCAATGCTGCCTGTTAGCTTAAATAGCTCTTCTTCCTTCCCAACATTTGCCTCCAACCCCTTCACAGATGTCAACTATGTCAATGAAAGGGGGAGAGGAAGGTCCTACCATCTCCTTGCCAGCCAGTGGGAGAAAAAGCTAACAGAAGAAGGAGGGGAAACTCTTTTTCTGTCCTTTACTGCGCCCACTGCCCTCCCTGCTCCTTCTGCAAGCTCTTCACCACCCGGCAGCTAACCAAGGCTCTGACCACATTTGTCATTTCTTCACTGGGCAAAAACACAGCGTAACGTGTTTATTAGGCATGAAACAAAGAAACAATCCCCCTCTAGGAATTAACAGGATTTGACAGTAAATAAATCATGTCAAATAGTCTTGAAGTGAAAGTTAAGGAAAAGAGTTTTGGAAAACTGAAGAAAAATGGGTAAAGGGAAGAATAGTATTTTGGGAGCTCTGAGGAAAATATTAGAAAGCTTTTGTGACCTGGATGAGGACAAACCTCCCTTTTCCCTGCTATTGATCAGCAGACTGGGTACGTGCATTTCAACACGGTGACGTGACGTGGAGTAACGCAGGCTCTCACAACAGCCACAGTCTGAATATATCCAGGAAGGTCAGCAGTGGATGGAGTGGCACAAAGTCATCCACTGATGCAGAGGTTGCATTTCATCTCACCCAGAAAAGACAATTATTCTCTTAATCACAAGGAGGAAGAGGAGTCACCCAAACTGAAAAAGAAATGGCATTTTAAAGATATGTTATATGGTTATATGTTATATGTTATATGGTTTTGGACCATTGGCTGAAGACATGAGGGTGCAGATGCTTGTGCCACCAGCATCCCCTCTTCAGACCTGGAAGAGCTAGAGCTGAAGGGCTGGAAACACAAAACAGGGCTATAAACTCACTGAAGGTTTGTCTTGGCATTTGTTTTTACAGATTTACAGATGCAACGAATGTTCTGTTTAAAATATCCACCCAGCTGCTTTTTATCAGCTTCAGACAATTTAGCACCCACCAGCATCCCTCTGAGATAGCCAGCAACAAAGCAGGGGTTGGCCCCCGCCAGATGATGAAGAACGGCAGATAGGCAGCACCAAGCAGCACCCCTGGGCCGTACAGGGGAGCAGAGAGGGGCCAGGAGGAGAGGGCTTGGCCCGCACCCCCCCAGGGTGGCAGGAGACCCCCACAGAGAACAGCCAGGCCTTCCGAGGGGTCTGCGTCACCCCTACCAAAGGAGGGCAGGGGGCCGGAGCAATGCGTGGAGCAGGTCACAGCCAGCTCGGTGCTCTGCAGGAGGGAGGTGACAACTCCGTCTGCTCTCCAGGAATAAGGGGCCCAGCTCAGATGAGCAAGGATCCTGCTGCAACAAGAGGTTGCTGGAGAGGGGCAGAGCTGACCAGACCAGCCAGGAGAAGAGCCTAGGTCTGGGCTTGCTGCTGCCACTGCCACCCAGCAGAGAGGACAGGGAGCAGCACGGCTGCTGCCAGGGGCTGCTGCCCTCCACCGAGCTGAGTCCAGGTGCTTTCCCTCGGAAAGAAACCAGCCTGGTCTTCATGCGTCTTGGCAAAAGCAAAGCAGGCAGCAAATACATGACCATTTTGCAAGTCTCCAGCAGTTTAGTGCCCCTGGCAACTGCCTGCTTTCTACAGCCACAGGTCCTGGTCCAGGTTACTGCTGGAGACTTAGAAATGTAAAAATAGAAATGCAGTTTCTTTAGGGACATTAGCTGTTAATTCTCTGCCAGAGGAGGGCTGCTTTGTCAAACCTTTATGTGCTTGAAGAAATAGCGGATAATGGAGCAATTACCCATTAAAGACGGCAATGGGCCAAAAGCTCCAATCTACAGTGGATAAAAGAAACTTTTTCCCCACTGGGTCCCATGCCAGGTGATGCCCACAGGCTGTGCTAGGCAGGCAATGGCACTAAGCACAGGCTGTCCTGAGGGAAACCATATGCACGGGAATAAAGCTGCTGGGAGACAAGGGCCACTGCCAGCAACTGCTACTACGATACATGCAAAGAGCTGCATGAGCACCTTTGAGCTTGGGGACATCGGTAGCCAGCACACCACAGTGATGGCTCAGAGAGCTGAAACAACTCCAGTTCTTGGACAAACCAACATGCTGGAAGGAAAGCAAGCATGGACTACACAAATCAAGATAATGGTTATTGCTGAGCACCTACTGCAGGCAACAGTGGAAATCCAGCTCTTTCTGAACCTGGTGAGATCCATGTTCTTGTGCAAGAACAAGATTGCCATTCAACAGAAGTCTGTTACAGGCTGAACCAAGGAACGAGCTGTGCACGGGAGCCATCACTAAGGCTGAGCAGGAGGTGCAGCTAGTGAAGAATCAGATGGTGGAGACAGCATCTCAAAGCCTCTGACAGCAACAGAGGTGAAAAGTGGTGAGGCAGCCTGACTGGTACAAGTTAGGGATTGACTTAACAGAAGTCCTGGTGGAAGGCAGTGAAAGGAAGCAATTAGCACAGCTGCGGTAATGCTGCACCAGTGCATCCTCCAGGATAAAGGGGAGCTTGTCAAGATATGATCAAGTGCAGCATCAGATCACGCTTAAACTAAGGAGTGTTCCTGGCAGGCATTTCCCAGCTTGAATTCCCTGAATATCAGGTAACAGTGAAGCTAAGTGGTGTTTTGGAGGTTAGCCTGACTGGACAACATGCCTAACCCTGGACAACTTTACCTGCACACCCTCAAAAGCCCAAAAGAGACGTAAAAACATGCATTGGCTGCATGAGACATAATGCACAGGCAGGTCAAACACATGGACAAAATATTAGGAGCAAGACATTTCAGCAGTTTTAATTTGGATAATCTCAGGTAATGATGGGAGCAAAGGACCAAGGAAATAAACTGCGTATTTGGATTGTTTCAGTCCTTCAGAGTGCCTTCTGAACCTGGAATGAATCAGGCACAGTTTAGAGGCTCTACAGAGTTCTTTAATTTAAAGAACTTAAGAGATTTTAGTTCAGTTCAAAATGTTGTTTCTGAGAGCTAAAGAAGCCTTCACATAATTCATAAGACACATTAAGACAGGCCACAATTTTTAAGCTTTTAAAGGCTTAAAGCTCAAGAAACAAATAGCAGCCTGTAAGGAGCTGCATCCTGAGCATATAGTCAGTGAGGACAGGCTAAGAGTTTCAGACCACCAGCAGAAAGCATACAAAACAAAAAGATACTGGCAAAACCACAGGCTGTCTGCACAGAAGACACCACATCTACAAAAGCTTTGAGCACGTTATCAGAACCGACAGCATCATCTTGTCATTTAAAGAACAAATTATCTAGACAAAGGAAGAAGAAAAGCTGATGAGTAAAACAAAGGAACGGTTTCTGAGCCATGTTTTGTTCACATTTTGAGATCCACCCCTCAATCTGCGGGAGTTTACAGTGCCCCAAAATCTCCTGGTGAGATCCGAAACTGGTGAGGCTGGTAGGTGCTCTTTGATGAGTCTCCCACAGCTTAAATGAGGGTTGCTACAGAACTGGAGAGTTCAATTGTTGTGGAAGTCCTCAAATCCTCTCATTTACATTTACTCAATAAGGAATTCAGTGTACACAGGCTCACAACAGCCTGTAGCAACTCCTTATCAAGCACAGCCTAGCAAGACATCCGTGGAGATGGATTCACAAACCAGCCAAATAAACTGTTCGCAGCTCAACAGAAAACAAAAGGAAAATGCGACTGCTGTTTGCAGGGCACAAGTGTGCACAGGCTCCCCCTGGTCTCCCCACATTGGACAAGACCAGAGGATCCTGGTTACTTCTTATGCACAAAACTGTCTGTCAAAGGAGACCCCGGTTCAAATATAGTATCAACAGAGTAATCACCTGGAGTTCATACAGATTCATTTCAAGGACTGAAAAATACCATCTGGAAATCACCACTTTCTGGTTGTGTATGACACTTCTGAAAATATGTAACAGCAGAGCTGCTGAAGCATGAAAAGGAGCTTGAGACTGTTACAGACACGTTGATGAAATCCGTAATGCTGTGGTTCAGCCCATGGGGCCGCATCTATGGTGATACAGAGAGGGAACCTGATGTACGTGTGCCAAAAGCTTACGGTAATCATATGATCACATTATATATATTATATTATATACAGTATAATATAAAGTAAGTATGTTATAAGGTGGTTTGTGAAAGGAATTGAGTAATCACCCTACTGGCTTCATGCTCGCAGTTCTCATCCAAGAACAACAGGACTATGCTAGGAAGATACCTTCAGCTAATTACCATTAACGAGTCAGGGCTCAGCTATCTGTCTGTCTCCCAGTGGGACTATTTTTAACTCCAGAAACCCCAGCTTGATTTTCAGACACAGCGTCTCGCCTCTCTACAGGTGTGTGAGAGGAAAAAGACCTGTTTCAGTGACTCCAGGGCAACACTGTGCCAGGAGGTAGAAGAGAGCTTGAGGCAGGAGCGAAGGCACCAGGACGGAGATGAGCGGTGAGAGCAGGGATAGGTGCCCACTCTGCAGGGAGGGCAGTGGGTCCGAGCAATGGGAGAAATATGGAGGGAAATCCCAGGCGCACGTTTCTTCAAAGGGAATTTTACTAACCGCGGAACTAAACAATCTGTGCCTGCTGATACAAAAAGCCAGAGCAAAATACCTTGTAATATATTAACAAAATGTATGCAGATTCAGTGGAAGACTGGAAAAATCAAATACTAAAAAAAACAACCACAGCAACTCTTTCCAGACAGGTGTTAAAGGGAATTTGATAGAATTCCAGAAGCATCTTTTTTCTCCTGACAGGGGAGGACTCATGGCACCCAAGGAGCAGCTCTAGCATGCTCAGATCCCCCAGAGACGGCAGTGTGTGGCGGAGGGCCCGCGTGGCCAGCCGGGGGGGCTAGGGGCTGGGGGCATCCATGAGCCCCGCCTGTGCCCAGCCACCCCCCAGCAAGCAGCATCCCCTCCCTGCAGGGCTGGGCAGGCAGGCTGGCATCAGCGATGGGGGGAAGGCTGCCCGCACCCCTGCAAGTCACAACTGCACTGTAATTTCTGCAATTGCTTTTAAATTTTATTAAACTTCAGGGGGGCATAATACACTTAGTTTTTCCACCAAGAGTAGAAATCTAGAGCCCTGTCTTCTATAGCATTCAGCTGATCTCTGGTTTTATATTAACTGATGAAGCTTTTATCTATTATGTTCCCAAAAGCTCACTGCTTCCTATGGACAGTGTTGTAAAAATTTGCTTTTTAAATGCTAGAAAGCAAGTGTCAGATTTGAGTCAGAATGAAAGTAGGAACTTCACTGTTGTTGTATCTTCCTTACTCAGGCTTCTTTCTTTTTGGGAAAAGTACAACTTCTGTCTGACACAATTATAGTCTATACTGCTTTGATATGTTTAATTTATATATTTGCAGACAATAATGGAGCAGACATACAGAAATACACAGAACACCTATTTTTAATTTTAGACAAAACCTGCCAACGACATACAGTAAGAAGATCTGGGAAGTAATTTGTCTCTGTAACCTAATTTGTGCAAGCTTCAGCCAAGGACGTTTATCATTTTGCTTTCCACCTTCTCCAGGAAACAGGCAGGGGAAAGCAGAGCAATAAGTAACGCCTTGCAGAACACGCCGTCGGTTAGGCAGGAAGAGGCATCCTTCCTTCCTCTTTAGGGCAACATGCACTGCTCTGTTTTAGCCACTGTGTTTTTGTTTTGCTGAGTGCTGATCTCCTTGCTACAACGTTAAGATAAGGACCGAGAACAGTCAAAAATGACAAGACAGCAACAACAAAAGACAAGGAAGAGAGACAACAGCTCTGACAGATCCGATTCATTTACGGATGTCTATCTCCATTGGGGTCACAGGACACTCAGTTTCAATGGCATCAAAATTTGATTAAAAAAACCACTTTGCTCAAGAAAAAAATTCAGGCTATTGCTACTAAATAACTAAAAAAATAATAATTATTCATTATCACAAGAAAAGAAATGCCTTTAAGGACAAAGCTGTAAAAACAGTTTGAGCACTCAAAGGTTACATCATAACGGCTACACAGAAGTGGGACAAAGAGGGAAGACGGCACAGGAAACGTCACTCTGGCATTTCCTAATTCCTGAGCACTTGACTTCACAACCTCCGTTTATTTTTGTACATATTTTCCTAATGGAAGTTTCCTTCATGGAAAGGATAGGCAGCACCCCACAGCCCCTCTCCCCACAGCCCACCTGGCCCAAAAGTGTGGGAGGCTCTGGGGTGCTGCCCTGGCCCCTCCAGGGAGCTCAGCCCCACAGCAGCCTCCAAGGTTGGGAGAAACAAGGGCTCCAGTCAGGTCAAATCCTTGGGAAACTTGAACAGAAAAGCCCAAACACACTCAAACTGTAACTGCCCTGAGGATCATGGCTCAACCAAACTCCCACATGTTTTCCCAGGAGCAGCTAGAAGTGTATTTCCAAATTGCTCCCCCAAATACTGGATCATGGTACCATTATAGAAAACACTACAGCTTTTCTGTAAGGTTTGGGATTTTTTTTTTTTTATTATTTTGTTAACATGAGCCAAACAAAGCAATTTTCTCACTCTTGTTTTTAGAGAAATCTGAATTCTTTTAGTTCAAACTTTCCATTGCAAGTTCTGCCTCAGGCTCAGTATTTCTTTGGAAAGTTTCAGTCCCAGTAGTTAAAGTCTGGCTGAGTTATAAGCATGGCCACATAATGGAAAGAGTCAGAAAGCTTCAGTTACAGGCAATATTACTAGCTCAACCACTAATACACATATAAACAGTCATATATCTGGTGAACTGGATCAAATTACGGGAAGATACACAGCTAATGACTGAATTTCCAAATACGTGATGTCCAGGATTTACTTATGGAAGTAGCTTCTTCAGGGTTACTCGTGTCCATGCAGAACCAGTATATCTAAGTCAAAAGAAACTTTTTTTTTTTAAGCAAGGCTAACTCTCAGGGAAAAAAAGTGTTTTGCCTACTGATCTGATTAATATAGCTATGTTATTTGATATATGAGACTGCACAAAAGTGGCAAAACATCATAGCATACTGTCATTTCATTTTGAAAGGGGAGAGGATTTTTCTCATTTTTCCACTTCTCTGCATATATAAATTACATAATCGATAGAATAACAAGGTATAAATAAATATATGATCTGCTGCTGGGTCTGTTTTGCTTAGCAATGCCAAAACTACACCGACAATAATCCACGGCCTCCCAGGGCTCCCCCGCAATAGGCAGAAGCTGAACCTCCAGCTTGTGCCGGCTGTGGCTGTGCCCTGCACCCGTAAGCTTTCCAGTGACAGCTTGAGCCCCACGGGAGACCAGCATTTTTTCTCCCATGACACCAAGGCATGTGCATGGTTTTTTTTTTTCCTCTTCCCCTGTTCAACAGGAAACCTTTACTGACGCATCCAGTACATTCCTTCACATACCTTAATCCTCCTTCTTCAGCTGGGATAATCCCCAGGCAATATGGCATATGAAGTCAGGGCAAGTGGAAAGACAAATTATCCCAACGAATTGCATCTAATAACCTCTGGGATAAAATCATGTGGCTTTGCATGCAGCTCCACATTTACTTAAATCAGCCTTTTCCGCTATACTGGCGGTGGAACAGTCCTACTGTGAAACAACACTATTTCAGCTTTATGTGCTTATAATTCTTGTTGTTCTCAAATTGACCTAGACAGGTAAGTATTACAGCTCAACTTGTAGATGGATTTCCATGCAGATCCCACTGTGATCAAGTATAGTCAGTTTGATTTTCAACAACCCTGTCAGAGGAAAACTTACAGCCCGCCTTGAAACAAAGATGAATGGGATGATCTTTGATGTTACAAGCCTGGTAGGAGGGAAAGTAGATAAAAGGTGTTTATATGCCATCTTCTGCTGTTAAAATAATGCACAATGCAAAGTCAAAGTAAGCATTTCAGTTTTAGTAAAATCAGCAGCGGCCTGCAGAAACCTGACAGGGATAAGTAGACCTCTTGCAAAGAGAGCATAGAAACAGTCTTCCCTATGTATTTCTCTAAAAAAATTTGCACGTGTAGACACAGACAACAATAATAAAATCAGTCCTTTGTCGTGACAGAAGATATTAACAATCTTAAAATGAGGATGGAGACCACAAGCAATGAACACCTTGTTGATGGTGCCTTGGAATTTACACAACTGAATTAAAATATTGGTAAACTAAATAAGTGGTTACCCTAGTATTTGTGCTGCAAAACACCTTCCTTTATAAAATACTTTTGGAACATATTAGGGAATTTATAATACCTTCAACTTGCTTTCAAAAGACTTTTGAAATTTAGCAAGAGGAAAGACCCAGCGCCAGAACAGAGCCTTTTCTCTGTCCCATGACTTTGTGTTATGATTTGGCCAAGATGTAAAGCTACGAACATTCCTTTCAGTCACATTCTCAACAAAGACGGTGGCGACACACCAAGAATAACTGAGCGTGCCCATTTCCACTGAAGGCCAGGCCAAGACACTGCTACGGGAGCCACTGTAGGACCCCCTGCACGGGAGGCTTAAGGCAAGCGGTGATGGTGAAAGGGGGGAGCCGAGGGGTGCGCTGCCCGCTCTGCCGCTCCCAGCGTGACCCCGGGAACCCATTCTCCACACCCAAAATAACTCTATTATCCTGGATGGGACCAGCACAGTTAGTCCTGTAATTCAAGCTGTGGTGCCCGGCTGAAGGTTCAGGTTTCAGATCCTGCTAACGAGGAATGCTGCTGCCGTCGCTGGGAATTCCGTATTAGGGGGAGGAAAAAAGAGAGAGATTGTTTTCACCTTTAGAAAACCCAGCCTACAAAGAAAGGTACCAAAGAGTTTGGATGCTGGTGTATGGCTGCTTGTGCGGTTTTAATTTAGTCCCTTTTGTGAACACATTATAAGACATTCTTTAATTGCACAGTCGTATATTGTTAGGATTTGTGTGCGGGGTTTTCCACAAGGCTTGATTCAGTAGTCAATAAACAGCCACAGACATAAAGCAGTAATCAGATTCTGTAACAAATTATTTTTAAGGAAATCTTTATCTCATTGAGCCTCAGCATTAAATAGAATCATAGAATCGTTTAGGTTGGAAAAGACCTTTAAGATCATCCAGTCCAACCATTAACCTACACTACCAAGTCTACTCTAAGCCAGTCAAGGGTAGACTAGACTAAACCATGTCTACATTTCATTGCCGTTAACTTTGGAGGAGAGTTTGGTTGTGGATACATAACTCCCACTTTTCGATCATCCTTAGGTTCCCAAAAGGAGTTTTTTGAACTCCTGGGGAATACCTGAACGCAGGTATTACTGCTTCACTTGCTGCGTTCACAGCACCGGCTGCACGGAAGGGCAGGAGGGTGGGTTTGGGGAGGGTCCGCCTGTACAGAAGAGAGCAAGGGGGAGGAGGGGGCACCCACCCGCGGGTAGGGGGCGGCTGGGGCGGGGGGGGAGCACGGGTTTGACCTGCACCAGCTCCTGCGGCAAAGCCGGACAACTGAGCCCATTTAGGAAGCCCTGGCTGCTCAGGGGCAGACGGGGGATGGGACGGGAAGTCCCCGCGCGTGTATTTTTAAGCCCGTGGGTCAAACCGACGGCGTGGTTTGATGGCAGAAGCAGGCGATGCTCCCGACCCGCCGCAGCCTCCCCGGGCTCTGAGCCCGGCGGTTGCGTTTCCAGCCCGGTTTCCCGCAGGAAACGAGAGCAGCGCACCCGCGCTGCCCGCCCGGCTCCCACGCGTGGGCGGCTCCGTCCTGGCAGAACGGTAGCCGCCACCGTAAAGACACGAAGTTCCTCCTGTGAGAGCCGGGCGAAAGCCGGGGCTGGGTTGCCCCGGGGCAGGGGGAGGCGGTGACCCCCTCACGCCGCCCTGCGGGGGCTGAGCGGGGGGCGGGGGTGGAGTTGCGGCTGGACGGGCTGGGAAGGAGCCTGGGCTGGAGAGGGAAAACGTGTGAGGGGGCCCCGATGGCACAACTTGTGCTCCGAAGGACGGCTACAGGACCGTGTCCCTGCCTGCTTTGTGCCCGCGTAGCCCCGGGAGCCGGGGCGCGGGGATCTCAGCATCCTCCGCAGCATCCCCCCCGCAGCATCCCGCCGCAGCATCCCCCCGCAGCATCCCTCCGCAGCACCCCACCGCAGCACCCCCCCGCAGCATCCCTCCGCAGCATCCCACCGCAGCACCCCCCCGCAGCACCCCCCCGCAGCACCCCCCCGCAGCATCCCCCCTCAGCACCCCCCCGCAGCATCCCCCCGCAGCACCCCCCCGCAGCACCCCCCCGCAGTATCCCCCCGCAGCATCCCACCGCAGCATCCCCCCGCAGCACCCCCCCGCAGCATCCCCCCCGCAGCATCCCACCGCAGCATCCCCCCGCAGCACCCCCCCGCAGCATCCCCCCGCAGCATCCCCTTGCAGCATCCCTCCGCAGCATCCCCCCGCAGCACCCCCCCGCAGCACCCCCCTGCAGTATCCCCCCGCAGCATCCCACCGCAGCATCCCCCCGCAGCATCCCCCCGCAGCATCCCCCCCGCAGCATCCCCTTGCAGCATCCCTTTGCAGCATCCCCCCGCAGCACCCCCCCGCAGCACCCCCCCGCAGCAGCACCCTGCAGCACCCCCCCGCAGCACCCCCCCGCAGCATCCCCTTGCAGCATCCCCCCGCAGCACCCCCCCGCAGCATCCCCCCGCAGCATCCCCTTGCAGCATCCCCCCGCAGCACCCCCCCGCAGCATCCCCTTGCAGCATCCCCCCGCAGCATCCCCTTGCAGCATCCCCCCGCAGCATCCCCCCGCAGCATCCCCCCGCAGCGCCGGGCTCCCTCGCAGCCCGGGGAGACCCCGGCCCGCCCGGGAAACTCCCAAATCTCTTGTAGGCCCTTCCCTTAAGGCATGGTTCATTAATACACAAAGTAGCACCAAACAAAGCTGCTTCCCCTGACCAAACAGCCGACACAGGCAGTGGGCTTCCCCTTCGCACCCCTCTCTCCTTAGCAAAAGGCCACGCTCCTTCCCCTGCGCCCCCTCGGAAGGCGCTGGGAGGCAGGCGAGGCTGCGCAGCTTAACCCTTCCCTGCCTCCTCCACCCCCTGGAAAGTTTATTAAAATACCAGGGCCTCCAATTGTCCAGCTGAATTATATTGCTGAATGAGGAAAGCAAATTATCCGCTCATCGGTGTAGGCTTTTCTGCTGAGACGCAGATGGCAAATTCTTCCTCTGAGTTTGTTCTGTTGGTCTGTATTTATTTGTAACTGGACTGCTTAAATAAGACTATAGAAGTGCACGTTGTTCATACCTAAGAAGTCACATAATATAACGGGGCCCATACCTCGCATGCTTCTGAACACTATTATTTACAGAACCCTACGAAAAGACATTTGGAAAATCAAACATATTTTCCCAGTACTACTTGTTTTTGTCCTGGGAACCAAGGGAAAAATCAGTGACAGCTATGTTAGTTAAAACCAAAGAATAAACGGGTAAGTTTATAGCTCTCCCCCTTCACAGCTAATAGAGTTAGACATTCACGTAAACAGTTGTGAATCTTATTGTGGCGATGTTTTCATGGGGAAAAAAGGGGGGGGGGGGGGCTACAAGAGAGCATCAGAAAGGCTGTCTAATGTAAACCAGAAGAGATGCAGTTTTTTCCCTATAGTGCTCATTCAAAAATCAGCATGTTTTATTTCGTTAAAGACGGATAATATGTCAGCTGCTGTGAGCCCAAGATGTAAGCTGTGAGCTCTAAGGTAGCATTTTAAAATAGAAGATGCCATCAAAAATCTGTATATTTGCCTAGCACTGGTACTCAGATTTCACAAGGTGATTTTCTTTTCAGTACAAAGTGTATCAATGTATTTCCTTCTCCATAAAATATCTGGTTTATAACTGTTGATAGATCACTTGGGTTTTTTGAAAGTCTAATTGATATTTAGTTTGACCAAGCGCTGTCTGAAGATGTTTTCATTAACATTTTTGTTTGACTAGGCTGAAAAAGTGTTAAAAGTAACTATAGTCTCACAGTCAACAGAAAGCTGTAGAAATGTTTGATTATCCCTGCAGCAAAGGAAAGAGGATAGTAATACAACAGCAACCTCTCTTGGGGTAAAGTCAAGATTTAATAACCTAGGACCAAAGCAATTGTTCAAATCAAGCAAAAGGAAGTTCAAAATATTTTCAGGTACAATCTATTTCCTTGTGTTTATTTTGATCACGATGCCCTCAGATAAATAGCCCTCTTCCACGGGAAGGCAATAGAAATGTCACCATTGACTCCAGGGAGATCAGGATGGATATCTGGACATCATGTGAGAACATTAATTTAATATTCCGCAAAATAGTGCAATTAAAGAGTCAATATTCACTGTCCATTCTCTCCCTGTGTTGTCAGAATTTTTTGTTATAACTATTTAATCAAATCACTGTCCTAGAATTCAGTGATGGAAAAGATCTAGCAGATCGAGCGATCCGTCTTCTTTTGAATTCAGTGTTTCTTCATGGTTTTTTTTACTGATGCCTCATGAAGCACAGTTTTTTTAAATGTCCCAGGTGATAAGGGCTCCTTCAAGAGCCTTACTGCACGTTGTAATGGATCTCTGACTATGATCAAATCCTGCTGTTTCTTGCTATGCAGGAAGTCTTTCCAAATTAGTCTAACACCAGGGCCGAGCACTGTGACTAATAGGCATAACTGCACTGTTCATGCTATCTGTAAGGCAGGTTCAGCAGGGAAAATAGCAGCACTGAGAATGTGCTTGTTATTCCATGAAGTAAGGGGCAAAATCTGAGAGAAAAAAAGACCAGGGAAGGGATTTGAGAGTTTAAACCTGAAGCATAAATAATTATGCAAAGATGCTTTCCTCTGGAGGTACTTTGTCAAAAGCAACTCTAGGTAAACTGAAAGAAAATGAAAAACTACTTGAGAGCAGCCTGAAGGGAAGGTACCTATGCTTCAGGATCTTCACACGCTTCTTGACCATTGCCACTGAGTTTGGGCTAAGCAGAAGAAGAAAAAGCTGTGAGCCTCAGTGTTAAATTCTGTGAATCTACAAAAACATCAAGTCCAGATGGAACAGATACATTTTGGTTATCATTGGCCATTAGATCTTACCCACTTCACCCAGTGTCGTGTCCAATAACTTGGGTCTGACAAACGCATAATTTCCACGAAGGCTTAAAAGCAGCAAATAAGGGTGAGTTAGCCACTTCCCTAGGCAGTATCGTAGCAGTGAGTGCTTTCCTTCACTGGTGAATTCATCTGGCTCCAGTTTCCAGCTATTTGTTCAGGCTGTGCCTTTCCCCACTAGGTAAAAGAGACTTTCCACATCTCACATTTCCATCTCTGGAGGGTATTTCATGTTGTAATCCAGAGCCTTAAGAAAGGATACACTCCAAGAGAATCTTGTATGGCACTTCGGGGTTTCAAAACATAAAGGTGGGAGGGGAGGGTCTCTTCTCCATGCTTTTCAAAATTTCAATTATCCCTTTGAAAAAATGGAGAGTGCGACAGGGCGTCGTTACCCCGCCTGGATGTAAAGTTGAGGGAATGGCTTGTAAGGGAAAGGCTGGGAGTAAAAGTGTAAACTGAGCAGTTGTGACAGAGAGATCCCAGAAGCCACATTTTGGTGTTGGCTGAAGATGAAATTTTACTTTGTTAGGTGCTTACACAGAATTTGCTGTTACCTGTTTGAATAAATACTGCTGTAAAGCTTTCCCTTTTTCTTCTTAATACTGGCTGTTGGCCTTCAAGATATGAAGAAAACATTATTCTCAGAGGACAGAGAGAAAACATCTGAAGCCCCTCTGCAAAAAAAAGGCCAGATCACCCTCTACTTCAGTGAAACCCAAAGGAAACATATTGCAGGCCCTTCTCCGTGACGCCTCGTGGAGGGTGGGTGGGAGAGCTGCACCCTGTAGGCCAGCCTGCCTGGGCAGCCGTGGCCAAAGCTCTGCCCAGAGAAGTTCCAAGGTCCAGAGAGGTTCCCAGGGCTGGAGGGGTCCCAAGGGCGTCCAGGAGGTCCTCGAGATCCTGGTGACAGGAGCTGTGGGTTACCCCGACCAGCAGCGCCCAGGTGATCGTAACCTTGTAGGTGGATCCTCAGAAGGGAAACCGCTCCTGCAAAATGAATGCCAACCTCCTTCCCGGTTTAAACCAGACACCGGTTGCCAACGTGGGGTTCTTATGCAGATTTCGCTGCTGGGAAACTATCCATCTCTACAGTCATGTTCATTTACTGTGATACTTGTTTTAGCCCGGGACAAAGAATGTGTTTGATAAAATGAGGGCAATATCTTTTCCGTTTATAGAGGCAATTAGCTACACACTCTCTGTTGTCAGAGCGACACAGCATCAATCACCGACCAAGATCGGTTTCTTTAAAAGTTAAATTCCCTGCTGTTGGCCCTGCCAGTGTTTTAGTCACATGCATTATGTTTACTTTGGGGAGAAAAATGTGTTTCATTCTGGCAAGGGGAACAAAATGCTTTGGATGAGGGCTCCTTTGTCAAGGGAAGACAGAATATTCCGATACTTTAGATAAAAAGGGGAGATAAGGTACCTGATTTGCTGCTGCTGCTTTAATCGCGGTTATTATGGCTTATTGTGACACGGTCCGCTGAAGTCTACGGGATTGTTGCTTTCTCATGGCACAGCTTGCCCCTTCAGGATTTTACAGCTTTCCCCTCAAACATTAGACTAATCAATAAATCGCCGTGTACTATTTTTAATTCCCTTGTGCACGAACCCCCAGGGTGAAACACCCCTCCAGCATTTTGTCTCTTGGGGAATTTGGCAGCGTGCAGATGTTTGTCTACTTTTCTAAGCTTCCGGCTTTACTCCCATGAAAGCCTACCAGCAAGGTAAATACATAAATGCCAAATTTCGGGGATCTTCTCTGGTCGAGGGAGACCCAGCGCTAATTTCTTGGCTACTCCGCAGAAACTTTAAGCGGACAAACAAAAAATAAGGCGGTGATGCGTGGAGGACACGGCCCGCCCTTCCTCTCCTCGTTTCAGAGCTTCTCTGGGCTATTTCATGTAAAATAGCCGGCGGAGCTGGTCGGGGACCGCTCCGCGCAGAGCCGCGCAGAGCCGCGCAGAGCCGCGCCAGCCGTCGCCTTTCAGCTCTGCTGCGCGGGGGCGGGGGGCGCAGAAAACGGGTGTGATTTTGAAAAGATTTCGCTGTTCTTTCGGCCAGCTGGGTGGAGGCTCGGAGCTTGCGAGGCACCGGGAGGGCGCGGGCGCTGCGCGGCTCTGCGCGGTAGGGCCGCCCCGCCGCTACCACCGTGCGCGGAGCTCGCAAATCACCGCTGAATAACACGAGAGGGAAACCTCGTCGTGCTTAATGGCCTGCGGGGAGCAGCTCTAATGCAGATTTGTCTTCGTTACTTTCCAACACCTCCCCCCAGGAAAAAAAAAAAAAAAAAAACAAAACAAAAAAACCGCCGTCTGGAAACATGAGAAATTCGGCCCTGAATTTTCAGAGCAACGATCGCGCCCTTGCGCAGGCGAGAGGCGTCCCCAGCCCCCGCGTCTGCCTCCTCGGCTTCGTTCTTGAGGGTGAAAGGGGTGCAGATGCGGGTGTCGTGCTGAGGCCCGCCGGTGCCCCTTCGCCCCGCCGCCACGGCCCGGCGGCGGGCACCGGGAGCTGCCCGGTTCGGCCGCCCCCCGCCGCCGGCACCGGCTCCCTGCGCGCTGCAGCCCCGCGGGGGCATCAGCGCCGGGCGCTTCCCCGGGAGGACCCTGCGTGCTGCCCCCGCTCCCCAAATGCCAGAATAAAATCATTACTCGGCGGGGCCGGCGGGTGGGGAGGGGACGGCGGCGTCTCCATCCCCCGCAGCCCCGGGGAGGGCGGACGGGGCCGCACGGCCCTTCTCGGGCAGCTGCAAAGCAGCCGGAGGGGAGGGGGGGGGGTGGGGTGGGTGTACCCCTGCCCTTTTATTTTTTCCTTAATCAACTTTATTTGGTTTGCTCGAGGGACGAGTGGCGCAGGGCAGGGGGAGGATGCTCCGCGGCCTGGGAACGCCCCCGCCGCGCCTCCCCCGAAGCGGAGCCGCCGCCCTGCCCGTGTGCGCGGGGGGACACGGGGCCGCGGCAGAGCCCCTGCCACCGGCCGCCGGCCGGAGCCCTCCCCGAAGCTGACCGGGGCAGGCAGGAGCTCTGCGCCCTCCGGCTCCGCGCCGTGCACGGCTCGCCCCGGCCCCTGGGGCAGGAGCACTTGAAGAGGCGCCGCTTCTTTTTCCCCTCTTTCCCCTTTTTTTGATTCCAACCCCGACCCGGAGCCAGTGCTCCCAGGAGGGCGGGGAATACGGGGCGGCCGCCGGTCCCTGGGGACGGCGCGGTGGGCGGCGGGGGCTGTCCATACCCCGGGAGCGAGCGGGGTGGTCCCCGCCATGAAGCGAACCGCGAAGCCCCGGGGGTCCTGGGCCAGGCCGGGCCCCGCTAGCGGCGTCGCCGGCCGTCGGCGGGCCTGGTTCGGCGCGGGCAGCCCCACCGGCACCCCCCTCGGGGCCGCCCCCGCTGCAGCCGGTGGCGGGCGCTGCCCCCCGCGCCGCTGCCCCCCGACTAATGCACCTGGCCCGCGGCTCCCGCGCGAAAAATGACGCCCGTGGGAGCACCCCGCCCTTCAGCGACATGCACCGCAGGACCAGCGATGCCTGTACGGGAGAGTGGGGGGGCGGGGGCGGCGGCAGCATCGACGGTATTCCAGGACAAAGTCAGCGGCAGAGCCACCGCCGCCGTCGGGCGGGACGCGGACTGCCCGCGCCCAGCCGCGGCGCGGAGGGGCCGCCGCCGCTCCCCGCCCGTTCCACCTTAAGAGCGCCTGCCCCTTTAAGGGGCGGTGCCGCGCCGCGGCGCTGCCGCGCCGCCGCCGGCCTGCAGGGGGCGCTGCCGGCCCGCGTTTGGCGCCGCCAGCGGCGGGCGCGGGCCGCGGCCCTGGCGGCGGCGGGGCGGCCCCTCCGCCCCGCGGCCCGGCCTCGCCCGGCACCCGCCGCCGCCGGGGCCGAGCGGGCGCCCGCCGCGCCCGCCGCCTTTGTTCCCCCGGCGGCCGGGGGCGCTGCCCTCCCCGGGGCGCTGCCCGACCGGGCCCCCGCGCAAGGTGCGGGGCCGGGGCCGCCTGCCGGCGGAGCGGGGTGCGCCCCGCCGCCCCCCCCCCGCCGCCGCCGCCCCCGGCTGCGGGCAGGCTCCCGGGAGCGCCGCAGGTCTGACCTGGCCCGCCCGAGTCCCGGCGGCGGCCGGGGCGGCGGCAGCAAGCGGGGCCGGGCCGGCGCGGGGTTGCGGGGCGCCGCGGGTGCCAGGCGCGGGGCCGCCCGCCGCCTCGGCCCGCTCCCCCCTCCCGCAGCCGGCACCGGAGGGGAACGCGGGGAGAAGCTGGGTCGCTCCGTGCCCACCCCGAGCTCGGCGTTGCTCGTTACCGGGCGGCTGCCTTTGTTCCAACTCTCCGACGAGTTTAAGCTGCCTCTCCCTCGTAATTCGAAATATAACGAGGCTGATTTTTGCTTAAGAGCCTAAATAAATTAAAATAGTCTTAATTTTAATGTGACGCGACCCCTATTTTTCTGGAGAATAATGAGAGTAAAGCAATCGTTAATTAAACCCAAGATGTCTCCGTATAAAGATGGTATCTAGATGTGCGGAGGCTTGGAGTCATTGGCCGTATTAGTAAATGTATAATTGAACATTTAGATAATCATCGGCTCGGTTTGTGTGTCTGTGTTCTAACCCGAAAGCACTAAATGTATTTGGCGAGATTGCCAGGGTCCTAATTATTTGTATTTCTGGTCGCCGAATAAATAAAAGCGTCGTTGTTTCCATTGTGCAAAGCGGTGACTGCTACGCAAACCTCAGCTTTGATAACTGATCGAAAATTTGATAGCACGGCCACCTTTTCTTGCAGCCGCGTTCATAATGTCACTGCTTAAGCGCTTCATCCTGTGTCAGGAACCCCGTGTGCGTTTATTTCCCTGAAGAGAGGCGAGGAGCAAAGGCGACGATATTTAAAATCCCCCGGCCCTGTGCTGCACCCAGGACCGGGTCTCCCGTTGCAGGAGTTTTGAAGATGGGCAAATCGCGACAGCCACGGGCTGCGGCCGGGGCGGCTCAGCCGGGGCAGGGCGGGCATCGGCTCTCGGGGATTTTGCCCTCCTCTGCCACACACCCCACCATATTTTTGGCTCCCAGTTTTGTGAGAAATGGACTTTGTTCAGAGCCAGCCGAGCTTCCAAACAGAACCCCATGTCACCCCTCGCGATTGCGTCTCCGGACTCTCCAGGCTGGTTTGGACACATTTTTCCTCACCCTTTAATTTTTCCCCTCTTTTTTTTTTTTTTTTTTTTTTCCCCTTACGCTTACTTGTCCTTTTCCTGAGGATTTGGGATATAGAACGCGTAGCAAAGGAAAATGGAATACTATCTAATTAGTTATTCATATCAATCTGTCAAATATCCTTATTAAGTTATTCCTGCACCGTGCGCCTATTCCCATCTCGGCTCGGCGCAAGATCTGCAGGTCCCAGAAATACCTATTTCCTCGTATTTGGCGTTCTGTCTGCGGCAAGATTTCTAGTTTGTAAAGTTAATTTTCACCTCTTAAATGCTGCCTAAAATCTTAACGCTGTTTCTTCCTCTATTTTGGGGGCTTTGAGCAATTAAAGGAGCATAAAGGAGTAATTTCTTCCCTCTCTCTTTTTTTTCTTAGAATTGGTATTTTCCCACTATAATTTAGAATGAAATAGGATTTTTAAAAGATCCAGAGTTCTAATCTCGGTTGATGTTTTGGTGTATTCACGGTAATGAGTCCTATTCCCTCGGGTCATGAAGCCCCCAAATGTCAATCAAGCAAACTGATTCAGAAATGCCATTGTTCGACTCCCACGTCACTCGCCTTCCTCTCATTTTACTTAACAATACCGGAGTTCTCTGATCACTCATTCGGAATATGGGCATTATCTGTGGAAAATGCACAAAGTGTCTTGATCTTTCGCTGGCAGATACTGTTAGAGGGTTTCCGCCGAGCAGACGGTGCGTGTTTATACTTCTGCACCCTGGACTTTATTACAGCTCGGAGGAGCCAATGAATATCGCGAAAGCAAACCGTGCCATAAATCCGTCAAAAATTAATTTGTCTGGAGAGATGTTACATTTCTATTTCCGCGCCCGCAGCCGGCCCCGGCACGGGCTGCGGCCCCGCTCCGCGCAGACCCCGCCGGAGGGGGGGGCTCCGTCCCGCCGCCCCGCGGACACGCGTGGGAGCCCCCCCCCGCAGCACAGAGCTCATGGGCGTGGGGAAGGGGCTTCGGAGGTCGCGTGTCCCCGTGGGAAACCACACCCGCGTCTCAAGGAGGGGTGGAACGAGCCTCCCCAGCGCAGGTCGTGGAAATGCCGCATGCGGGGCGTTCCGCCCGGGCAGTGCGTGGGGACACCCCGCACCCCGCCAGCCCCACGCGTGTCCCCGGCGCCGGCCGCCGGGGCTCCCCCCGTTAATGCCGGGTGGGCTCAGGGGGAGGCAGCTCCGCCGGGGAGCCGCGGGGTGCGGCTTCGCGGGTCCCCCCCAGGTCTCGGACGCAACCGGTGCGTCCCGGGGGGGCGAGGGAGGCTGCGGAGGGCGGCGGGCCCTGCCCGGAGCCCCGCAGCGAGCCCACGGAGGGGAACGGGTGCTGACCCCCACCCCGCCTACGCACGGGCTCCACCGGTTGCGAGGCACGAACGTCGTCTTCATTTAAAATTAGTGGCGTAAGCTCCCCAGCCCCCAGTCTCAGCATTTAAAGTGCCTTTTGTCTCTTCATTTCACTTAAGCGAGGTTTTTGTTGCCGGTTGCCAAGTTCTATTAATGCAGAATTTAATCGGGAAGCGCTTTTTCCCTGGTCCCAGCAAGACGGGAACAGCAGATTCTGAGGCCTGAGACGGTATAAAACAGATCCCTCGGTGATTATTGCTAATACCCTACAATTTGATGTCGTCTTTAGGAAAAACCACTTCTGTGGCAGCAACTTTTTCGCGCTCAAAGGAAAAACTGGTCCTTTATCTTTTCTCTCGAGCACGCAGCAATCACGCCCGACGCTGGAATACGAAACCGAAAAGGTTTTCTCTAAAGAGAAGGGCCTTAATTACTAGATTCCGTGTACAATTAATCCAAAGGCACACTTAAAAGGAAATTTAATAGCGCCAGTTTCTATTTCACTCGGACTCGCATGTGTCCTCTGGCTGGATGCTCCCAACCCGCCTCTCCCAGCGCAGAGCCCGAGGACTTCCCTCTCCATTTTGTTCGGGATCTGTTGGCTTTTCTCAACATCCCCTTCTCCCTGCAGCGGGAATAAATGGAAAGCCTTCCTCGGGATTAAACCCTCAGATTTTCCCCTTTGCTAACCAGTAAAGAGGGAGAGAGGGAAGAGAGGAAATGAAATTGTTATGGAGATTACAGTGTGTGTCACCGGCTCTTTGGCCAGTCCTTGGGTTTTGTCGCTGAACGGTTAAGTGCAAACTTGTATTTCCCTTCACAAGAATGGACAATTTTTCTCGCTTGTTTGCAGTTTTCCAAAGTTCTACACACAAATCAGTGAACCTTAAGAGACCCTTTCACTCTTTTATTGTGAATATTTGTCAGTGCTCGGGGGCAGTGATTGCAGTGACAGGTGAATCCAGGGGCCCAGCGATGGCATCCCAACTTCATAGGTTTGGGAATGTAAAAGACTACCGGCCCTTTCACTCGGGATGTGGCAGTCAACAGGTTCACATTTTCTGGGCTGTAATTCCTCTCCCCTGCAGCCGAGCGGGAGCGGAGCAAACCCGAGCCCCCGGCCGCTGCCGGGCCAAGCTCAGCCCCGGCTGCCGCCAGCAGCCTGGCGCAGGGCGGCCACCCCGGCACCCCCGAGGAGGAGGAGGCGGAGGAAGGAGGTGGCCCGAGGGGCTGGGGGGGGGGGGGGGACGACGACGGGGGACCCCAGCCCGGTAGCCCCGCACGACGCCCGGCCACCTTCGCCCCCAACCCCAGCGCCCGGGCGGGCTCCCGCGGGGCGCGGAAACGCCTCGCCCCTCCTCTGCCCCCTCTTTAATTTTCATTCCGCCTTGTAATTATTAATTAAAGCCGAGAAGGGCCGTGGCGGGGGCGGGGGGGCGCGGGGAAGGAAGGGGAGAGAGGGCTGGCGGCGGCGGTGGGAGCGGAGGGTGGCTGGGGCGCAGCTTTGTGTGCCGGTTTAATTGGCCTGGCTACAAAGGGGCTGCCGGGGGCCAGCCCGGTGCCGCTCCCCCCCAGCGCCGGCACCGGGGCGCGCTCCCGCCGCCGCCGCCCCCCCCCCGCCCCCCGCCGCCGCCGCCGCCCCGGCGGCCGAGGCGAGAACCGGCCCCGCCGCCCCGCCCGGCCCCGCCGCCCCGCCCGGCCCGGCCCGGGCTCCCGGTTGCGGGCAAACCCCGCAGCCCGGCGCCCCGGTGCGCGGCCCTGCCGCGGCGGAGCCGCTCCGCGGGGCCGCTGCCGGGGGGGGCTGCCCCTGTCCCGCGCACCGGAGCCGGGCTTGATATTTAATCCGGCTCTCCCCGGACAAAGACCCATCTTTTTACCACGGAGAAACGCCATTGAGATGCGGCTAACCTTTAGGGTTATATCCCAAACCGGGACCCGAGAGCTTGAAAGATGCTTGCTCGGCCCTCTTCTAACCTGAACAAAAAGGATCTGGGAAAAAGAAAAAAAAAAAAAAAAATCGCCTTTTTCTTCCTTTTTTTTTTTTTTTTTCCCTCCCAACAAAGAATTCCTAATCATTTCATCTTGGGGGTGAATTTTTATTCCCGTGTCCACTCAGGGTATTGAAATCGATCGCTGCGATATTTAATATATTACTGTCTTAGAGTCCTCTCTCTATAAGGCTGGGTTTATTTCTTGTGTGACTACGTCCCCTCCTATAATAGCTCTTTCTGTACCTTTGTCTGCGGCGTAAAATAATGATAGTCTTCATTAAGTACACAGTCATTAGAGGCTGCGGTCAGTTTTCTAATTATGTGAAAAATCAAACGCCGGGTAAATAAAGGTATATTAACAGAATAAACTCCAAATAAATTCGCAGGCACTTGATCAACAAGCTCAACAAATATCTGAGGGTACCACTACAACATTGGAACTAACTATTTTTTAATTATGTGAGGTTTATGTAATGTACCCTTCATTTTTTGTTTAACTTTCCTATAGTGACCTGTCCCATAACCTTGTAATCCACTGTGGGATATTTCTTTCTGGCCTCTTCCCTTTTGTTATGCCCCCACAGGTTTCCAGCTTAGATGCCTTTTTTTTTCCTCTCTTGGTAAATGCGTGTTTAAAAAATATTTGACCTGTTTGACTTAGAGACGTGCATAGACATCTGTAGCCTGGGTTAGCCTTAGAGTTTCTGCGTGATTTCATGATCTTCCTAAAGCAACACCTGAAAATTAAAAATAATAGTCCTTCAGTGTTGGGGAAAATTGCTGCATTAGCAGCGTTTGCAAATGTCGATGACTCCTGCGTACGAGGGGTTTGTTTAATAGACCTAAATATATAGTTTTATGACCTCTTTGAGAGCACATCCTCGATTCCAGAAAATGTCCCGGCACAACCTAGTTTTTGCCACCCCGTCTCGCTACGACTGGAGGTGGCTGGACATCCCTTGGGAAAACCAGGGAGCACCCTACAGTATCTGCGGCACCTTGACAGAAAGCGTGACCCAGGGAGCAGGCTCGGTAGCTTTGCTTTTCCCGCTCCCCTCGGAGCAAGCGGGGCTCCTGGAAAACGCTGTCATCCCAGTCGGAATCGGGGGGAACCGGGCTCCGGCTCCAGCCTTTCCTCCCAGACCAGCTCTCCTCGCCGGGAAGAAGCCGGCTGTTTTTTCAGGCGTGAGCCTTGCAGGTACTGGCGAGCAGAAGCATTGCAAAATAAAGATAAAAGAGGAGCAAAGGCGCGGCTACTTCTTGATACCCGTCAGCAGAGAGAGCGGGTCCTGCTGACCTCGGCGGTGCCTACGAGCAACCCCGGAGCACCTTTGCGGGCACAGCCGGTTAATCTTCAATTGCAACCCCTTTTTCTTTCAGCACCCAAGCGTTTATCTTCAGGAACCTTGGGCTGGTAGAGATGCAGAAATGTTAATCGCTATCATGTCTATGCAAAGCTATTAACGCTATTGATTCTTAACTTTCTCAGTGAAGACAAATTTACCATATGTCGATGTGTAAACACTTTGGAATAAAATTAGAACCAGCTCTGCGCAATTGTCACTGTGCTTGATTCTAATACAAACTATCAGATGTTTATGTAGTTCGTCTTTCTAAATGATCAGACGCCATCGACGTTGCTAAACCAAATACAAGCAGTAAATTTTGTCTGGAAGGCGGCTTGGGTTTGCAGGTTTTTGTGAAGCCAGAGCAGCTCGCACGAAGCCGCAGCAAAGCGATCTTGCAATTTGTGCCGGCGTTGGGGCTGGGAGCGGCTGAACTCTCAGTTACCCTCCGGAGCTTTTTCCTAAACCCGATGTCATCCGTCTCCTGCGGAAAAAAAACCGGGAGGAACAAATGCAGCACCGCAGGCGCTGGCGGAGGAGCCGGGCTCCGGGCTGGAGTTTTCACGGGAACCCTCGCCGCATCTGTGCGCTGGTGTTTACAGAGAGGGAGGGAGGGAGGGAGGCCTCGGGAAAGGCAGGAGCCTCTTTTAAGTCCGCTGATGAGGAATTGCTGCCGGGTATCCTCCTTTTTTTGCCCCACGAGCAATGCAAACACGCATAAAGATTCCCAACTTTCAGGTGTGTTTTTAAAAGTTCACCTACTTTCAAGCCTCTTTAAGCAGCTCGCTTTTCCGGGACGGAACAAATACCGCCAAGTGCTCGGCGTGGAGGACAAGAGATAGCGGCGATTATCTGGAGAGCCTTTCTATTTATCGGCCTCTACGCAGTTAGATAGGGAAATACAAATGTTCACGGACTTGATGAATGGCGGGGCTTGTGTAGAAGTAATACATTTTACAGGCTCTTTTACAGGAGAAGGATACAGAAATCATAATGGAATTAATGAGATTTTACTAGCAAAATTTGTAAACCCCAGGAAACCATTTATAAACTTCCCCTCAAATGTAAGAGAGACTGCGAGATCACAGCCGGGGAGATCTGACATTATTTTATAGCGCGTACTAAACGCCGTTCTCTCTTTTCTTCTCCCACATCATTTAGCACGAACATCTTTTTCCCTCCGGCGAACTTAGCCAGATTTTGACGGGGACGATTATGTCATAGCGGGAAACAACCTGAAAATCCTTCTTCTGGTTAGAACGCGCGACTTCAAACCCGCGCAGCAGACACAGCAAAGTTTTTCAAATGGTCTGGAAAAGCGTACGCGGAATAGCACGTTATCGCTATTTACCCCTACGCAAACCGTCATGTCCACGTATATGGTAAATGGAAATGACCCTTTCCCAAAGCGAGCGACCCCCTTTTTTGCTCCTCCCCCCCCCCCCCATGCAGTTTACTAGATAATATTTCTGGGTTTGCTGTTCTCTCGGGCAGTTTACCCCCGAATCCCGGGAATACAAAAGCATCGCGGGTAAATATAAAACATCTGTTCGCACAGGTTTATGTGGCAGTTTTAACACTCGCGGCCCCGTTCACACGCATCTCCACAAACGCACAAAGACTCTGGAAATCCCAGCAAAGGCGCTGCTCCCGGGGCGGCAGGCGCTGCTCGGCCGGGAGGTGGTCCGGGAGAGCGGGGGGCTTGCTCCGGGAGCAACAAGCAGCTCAGCCCCGGGGCCGCCGCTTCGGCATCAGCGCGGCTTTTTCCAAGGCTCTGTTTGTTTGTTAGTTTATTTATTTTGCCCGGGAAGGTAGAGAAAGGGGAATGACAGGATGAAATATAATACAAAGATGTGAAGTGACCCGAGCGGCAGCTGAAGGCGAGGGTTGAGGCGGGACGTGTTTCCCAGCTAAACTCTCCGCTGCTCTTTGGGGAAAACCAAATGCAGGTTGATGGAAACATCCTGTTTTGAGGGAAATGGGCTGCACAGCCCTATCTAGCCGCTCCGACACTACTCATCAGCCTGGAAAAGCACCGCGAGCGCAAGTCCCGGGGAAGAGGGAGCCGTGCATCCCACCCGTTTGCAATTCAATCCCGACCCTGAAAGGCAGTTTTGCAAAATCGCTGCGCCCCGCGGGGCAGGGCTGGGGCTGCGGCGGCCCCTCCGCCGCTCGGCGGGGCCGGCCCCGCCGGGAGAGCCGCGACGTCCTCCGCCGGCAGAAGGGGCGAGCCGCGGAGGGGAAGCCGACAGATGTGGACTGTGCAGAAATCCGTGAAACAAGTGCTTTAAACCCAGGGGGATTTCTCCTAATAGCGAAATCAGAGGGGGAGAGATTTCGGGAAAGAGAATAGCCCAATATAAGTTTCTAGAGTGGAATTTACATTTCATCGCGATTTGTATTTTATAATACGCAGGCACGTGCGCTCGGGAGGCGTTCCGGTGAAACGGCTTTTATGTGCCAGCGGCGGGGGAGTCCCCGCGTCCCGGTTCCTCCGACCGCCGGGCGCAGCGGCGAGCCTCCCCCCGCGGCCGGGGGGCCGCCACGCGGAGTTCGGGGAAGTTCATTGCGGCTCCCCAAACACCCCCCCCCACCCCCTCCCCGCTCCCGCCCCTCCGGGACAGGGGGAGCAGGGGCTGGAGGTGCTGGCTCCTGTTTGTTTGTCTAAAGGGGACGGCGGCGAGGGAGGCCGAGGGCCGCGTTGGAGCGCGGCGCTGCCGGGGCCCCCCCGGCCCCCCTCGCCGGGCGGACGCGCCCCTCGGCGGGGCAGGGGCTCCCCGGGCTGCCGGCCGGGGCGGTGCGGGGCAGCGCGGCCGCTAACAAAGGCGGGGAGCGGCCCCTGCACGTGTGCGCTGCCTCGGCGGGGCCGGCGGGCTCGGCCCTGCGCCGGGAGAGCCGGCCGGGCCCGCCGCCGGGCCGCTGCTTCCCGGGCTGGCGGGCCAGGAGAGGGGCGGGGGGGGCACCCCCGTGCCGGGGCCCCGGCGCTGCCCCGCTCCGAGGGGGCGAAGCTGCGGCCGCGCCCGGCGCAGGGGCCGCCCGTGGGGCGTCCATTTTAGCGCGGCGGCCGCCGCCCGGCCCGGCCCCCGCGCGGCCCCCGCCGCCCGGCCCGGCCTCGCACCCCCGGCCCGGCCCGGCCCGGCCCGGCCCCTCCGCGCACCCCGGCGCTGCCGCCCAAAGGTCACCGCGGCTGGTGCCGGCTTTTCGCTAGGGGCCACATTAGCGGAGCGGCCATTTACTGCCCCTGGATTGCACCGGAGACCGGGTTAGCCCATAAAGCCATTCACACTCAACAATGGGGATTTTCTCAACAATTAACAAGAAACAACATAATAAAGCCATTTACAAAGCCCTCGCTATTTACTATAAATTAGCCACTCTTTAAGAGACCAGTGCGTAATTTCACACGCTTTACAGCCCCGACTGCATTTTAGACGCAAGAGCAAACAGCCCTGTTGCACTTTCTGCGCTGACCCCGCTCCACGTCCCCTCCCCGGGCCGGCTCCGCGGGGGCGAGGGGCGCACGGTCCCCGCCGAGCCCCCAGGCCTCCCCCGGAGCCCCCAAGCCTCCCGCCGAGCGCCCAGGCCTCCTCCGGAGCCCCGAGGCCTCCCCCGGCGCAGGGCCCCGCCGGCGGCTCCCCGGCCGCCTCCCCGCCGCGGCCCGAGGCCGCCCCCGCCGGCCCCTCGCCCGGCAGCTGCCCCGAGGGCCCCGCGGAACCACCGCGGGCTTCCCCCCGCGGCTCTTCCCCCCCGGCCGCGGCCCCCCGCGCACGGAGAGGGCAGGGTGGGAGGCGGCGGGGCCGGGGCCGCGCCACGGGAGAGCCCGGGAAGATGGACGCCCCGGCGGAGGGGCTGTAGGGGGGAGCGGGGTGGGAGCCGCGACCCCGCCGAGAGGCCTCTTTGAAGTGCGGGAGTCCCCGGGGGCCCCGCAGGCTGCCGCGCCGCCCCGGCCCGGGGCGCGGGGAGCCGCTCCGGGAGCGGAGGAGCCGGGCCGGGGTGCCAGGGGGAAGCTGTGTGGCGCCGGGCAAGATGGCGGCCCGAGGCGCGCTGTCCCCCGGGCCCGCCGCGCAGGGGCCGCCCCGCCGCCGAGCAGGCCCGCCGCTCGAGGGCCGCCGCGCCCCGGCCCCGCTCCCGTCATTTTTTTTTTAATCTCCCTCTCCTCTTTTTTTTTTTTTTTTTTTTTTTAATTTCCCGGCGGTGGCTGGTGAGGCAGCGAAGCGGCGGCCAGCGGAGGCAGCGCGCCGCGCGGAGCAGGGCCGGCGGCGGCGGGGCTCCCGCCGGCCTCCCCCCTGTTTACAAACACAGCTGTTGCCGTATATTTGCAATGCTAAGGATAAAGCCACCAGCAGCGAGGAGCAAACGAGAGATGGTGCGGGAGAGGGGTCCTCGGCATCTGGAAAGGACAGGGCGCCTTGTTTTTGAAACTGTCAATTCTCTCAACCCCTATTGTGAGCGCTTCATGCAAAACATCTCGGGCCTTTTAAAGCGGGGGCTTGTGAGGCCGCCTCGGAGTGAAAGGGAGAGGGGGAGAGAGAGGGGCCTAGGGCACGGCAAATAATTATATCAGCGCAGTGAAAAAATGCAACGTGGAAGGCCTAAAACCGGTTCGCTGGCCCTTCCCGGAGGGTTTTAGGGCAGGCCGCGGCGCTCACCGGCGAGCCCCGGCCGCCCTGCAGCCGGGAACGCCGCGCTCGGCCCCGCAGCTGCTGGACCGCGCCGGCCCTAAGCGCCGCGGCAGGGCTAAATAAATGGGGAATGTCGGCGAGCAGGACTTTAGCAAGGTAGACCTCAGTGCCTCCCTCCTTGTTTTGCTAGCCAGGGCTTTTCATTTTCAGGCGCTCGCCTTCCTTTTGTACTTCCAAGCTGACCAAATAGATCCCAGGATGAGCCATTACATATCCTTTCCAGCAATCCTTATAACCGTAAAAAAACACAATTAACAACGTTATCCATGTTTCGTGTTCTCTAACATCCTGCATACGTAGATTATTTTCCTGCAGATCACTGCCGTGTGTCGAAAATGCCACTTTTTGACCCCTCTCTGTCTCGACCACTTGCACGTGTGAACAGTGACAAACACAAACATGATAGCATTGCTCTCATTTCTGCAGAAACTTTAATTTATTGGCAACTAAATCTGTTAGAGGAAAAAGGATCAGAGACCATGTAAAAAAAAAAATCACCAAGTGAATTGATTGAACAGCAAACTTCATACAACGGCTACCACTATTTTGCATTATTGCTAGTAGTGGCATTTTAAATAAAGAACCAGTAAAGAGATTATCCCGCTGTAGTCAAGTAAATGTAGGTTATAGAACGATCGCTTCTTGAAGTAAATTGTTGTAAATGGCAACTTACATCTTTTAAGGCAATATACCTCGTTGCTGAAGGCGTTACACGTGTTCCCTTTTTAATGCTCTAGAGAATTAAATATAGTCCAAAACTTTCTTTTGTCTTCCATCTGGCAGCCGAGATCTTCCCAATAAATTTACCAGTGAACTCTACTTGTGGCAAATACCTATGCAGTACGGTCCAGAAAGCACACGCGCTTCCCTCGATTGCTTTTTCCTCTAGAAAATTCTGTTGATTTTTGTGTATACCAGGAATTGGAAAATGGTGGCGATTCATTACTAATACACTTTAAGTTCCATCTCTTGTAAACATTGCGACAAAATGGTAATGTGGCTCACTTGCACAACCTTTGTTTTTCCTCATTATTAGAACTTACCTTTATGGGAGAAAATTGGTTATTTTTATGTAACTCAATGATATGACTTTATATTATTAAGACTGAAATGATAATGAACTCTGCTCACAATAATAATTGCAATGCCATCACAAACAGTTACCAAACTACCAGAATTGGAAAGAATAGCAGCCCCCCCCTTTTTTTTTCCCCAGTGAGTTATTGTACCTGGCTAATTTCTCCAACAGTAGTAAAACCACGAATGTCCTTGTTAGTGGCTCGCACTAAACTGAGGTGTACACGTGTGAAAATTATTTGGCTGTTTAACTTCTTGCCTTTTGATGTTGCCTTGCATGGAGGGGAGCCCAGCGGAGCAGCCTGCCGGGGATGCCCGGTGGGTGCTGGGCCCAGGGCGCTCCCTGCTCCGCTCCCGCTCCCGGGCCTGGAGTTCCCGGGCCTGGAGCTCCCGGGCCGCTGGCAGGGCTGGGCGCCATATTTCACGTCCTCAACTCCGCAGAGCCTATTTGGTATAAATTTATGCTTATTCCTCCCCCCTCCCCCCCCCCCCCCCCCCCCCAGGATTATTTTGGGAACCTGAAAAGGCACCTCTGTAATTTACAATTCCTGGCCAAATCAGCATATCTTTAATTGGAAGTAAACAGGGTCAGAGGACGGAGTTACTTTGAAAGTGATACGTTCTTTAATTGACAAGGCAAAATTTTGGGTTTCAAGTTTGCATATTGCACCTTTGCAGCTTTTGGGTTTGGCTCTTCTCCCCCCCCCCTTTTTTTCCTTTTTCTTTTTTTTTTTTTTTTGTCGAGGGAAGACCTTTGTCGAGCAGACACAGCTTTCTAACAGAGCGGGGGGCTTTCCTGAGCAGTATATTTTGTACGTATTTACAGTTCTCTGGAAATAAGGCTGTAATCTGTGCAGCTCTAAACACACGAATGTAAACATTCATCTCAGAACAACTTCAGTAAGCAGATTTTTCATGACCATCGTAATTTCAGCAGAGCGGTTAAGTATGCAATGCACCTTTTGCAATTGGCAGTTTAAAGTGATGTGTGTGCGTGTGCGTGTGCGTGTGCGTGCGGGGGGGAAGGGCAACTCCACTGAAAGGCAATTGTTTACTCTTTCTAAATATATTTGGCTGCAGGTATTCTTAGACTAGGCCTTTTACGATGAGAGGGGAACTACGGTGTGGATATAGTAAACAGAGCTGAAAGCAGTCGGTGACTGCTTGGAATATTTAGAGACACGAGGGGTTGGGAGAGGGCATCACAAAAGGCAGGAATTAAAAAATTGAAACCCAGGCAGCGGATTGCCATCAGAAATGTTGACTTTGAGTCACACAGTAAACATTACATTGTTGCTTTGTTTTCCTTTTTTGATTTACGATAAATTATTCTCCCGGGATTGATAGATGAGTGGAATCCTTAAAATTTAATTTGGGAATGATCTAGTATAAATAAAATGCTAATCCAAAGAAAGAAACCAGCAATTATTCATCCTAAACTCTGCTGATTCAGCAACTCAATTATAACTGCCTTTCTCAAGCTGCAAACTTTTCAGGCTGTTTTCAGAGTTGCTGTACCCGTCCTCCCCCCGCAAGGGAGACCTTCCCCCGTCCTCAGCTCTGCCTCCACCTCGGCCTCCAGCCTTTCTCTCTTTCTTTTTTTTTTTTTTTTCCCCCTTCCCTTTCTTTTCGAGGGGTTGGGGGGGAGGGAGGGAAACAGTTAACCTCTTGAAGCGTATTTCCTCCAAATAAAAACAGTGAACTTACAAACGGAGAGGAAACCACGGATAACTCTGCAATAATTCAAAGTGTATGGAATCAGGATTTTTTTTTTAAACAGTGTTTTTAATTGAAAATAAAGCTAAAGCATGCTTTTCAACAGTGCAAATTTCCATAATTTTGATTTACTGCTTCCATCATCACAATATATTATACCAGCATGTCTTACCGAGGGCTAGACTCTAGAAGTCTGCCTGTTCGACTATTTCGATATTAAGTGCAAATATAGATAATTGCCTCTGATTGTCACGTGCAGTAGAAATGTTTCTGCTACATAGAGAGGATGGCATGGCAAAGAAACCCCACGACAACAAATTTCAAGGGATGAGGATAGAACCGGGAAGTGTAACACGGTTGAAACGCCTGAGTTTTGTGCCAAAAAGCTATGAATAACACGGTCTTCTCATTCTGTGTATTCTTTCCACTTACGGCCTCTCGTTTCACTTTCTGTGTTGTATTTACTGCTTTGCTATTTCCTCCAGCCAGCGTGAGGGGCTGGACCATAAATTGTACTGCTAGCCGGGCAAATATTTTAGTTGCTTTGCAAGTTTGTAAGGGGCATGTTCAGACCACAACTTAAGTATGACATTAGTGGGTAACAGTAACCTTATTTAAGACCTCTGGGTGAAACAAAAAGGCTTCCCAATTTGAAAGAGTGGCTGTACAAGTAAAAAGACACCCTTTTACCAAAAATAGAATTCCACATTTATTTACTGGTTTCAGATGAGGCAGCTTTTCCCAGCACTGGGGTCGCAGGCGGACCCCAGCCTTTCCAAACCAGAGAAAAAGGAGTAAGTGCAACTGCTCTTCGAAAAAGACACCCCTGCACCCGAAAACAAAGCTCCCGAAAAGTAGGCTGCTGCCACATTGAATTATAGTGAACCCTTACTGTGCAACCATGTAACTTAACAAACTTTAACTGAATTAACAGTTAGACTTCCATTTTCGAAATCTAGTGCATAAATTTAATGGCTCATTCTAATATTTATTATTCAACCTTTTGACATTTATTTGCAGCAGTTGAATTGAGGTACTGGTGCATTATTAGCATTTAAACAGTAAAGTGTTCCAGCTCTACCATAATAACTGAGTTTAACTTGAGTCTTTAGCCTGAAGTACTCTGTGGAATGTAACCAAAAAAAAAAAAAAAAAAAAACAAAACCCAAATGCAACAGAACCAAAAAAATAAAAAAACCCAAAACAAAACAAAAAGCCACTGTTGTAATGGTCAAGAAAATAGTAATCCGGTTTCTGTCTTCACAATGTGATAAAACAGGATTCCAAAAGTGTGTATAGCATTAATGGGCTTGTACAAACCATCCTGCAGAGTTTAAAAAAACGTAAGAAAGTTAAAGGTGGTTCAAGAAAATATTTTCCAAACTATTTTATTAATTAAATTTCCTGAATTTGTGGCTAGGTGGAAGAGGTATTGCAGAACCGCCCAGCTGCCATTTCCATACAGGATGGGCCTTGTGAGGTGGTTGGGAATCCTTAGTGGTGTTTAAGGAATAAGCTGGCAACAAATCCCCATCATTGCCAATAATTAGTGATGGTGGACAGGGAAAATTTGCCATGAAATTAAATGGCCTTTTCACTGCTGATGCTACATTGCTGGCTACCCTTTTGCGTCTATTGTTAACTGTAAAATCATCCAGTGTTCCTTCGTGTGTCTCGATTTTACCTGTAGGACGTGGGCTTCGAGCTGATTTCAAATTTGGTTTGACTGGAGGAGTCTGCAGTACAGGTCGCTTTCCCAAAACCAGTGTCCTGTAATTTTTTCTCACCCTTGCTCCAAATTTATACTCCCCATCCTCAGGTTTTGGAGTACCTAAAGTGCATGAGAGGACCTGACTCTGAGTCAGCGGGTTTAAGGAAGTGGTTTCTTTCTCAGTGCATGCAGAATCTTCCTTGGCTGTTAATAAAGCGTCCTGGTTATTACTCTCAGTCACACCGTAAAACTCATCCTTAGTATCATTGCACTCACACTTTAGCTTATGTGTTGTAAGGTCAGGCTCATACTCGTCGTTCGCACTGCTGTCCTCTATTTTGATTTTAATGCTGTGCAGGAATGGCAATGCCTTATTGCCTGTATCAGTGCACTGGAGCTCAGCTGCTGCTGCTGCCCCTGGAGAAGCAGCATCCTCCTCAGGATCAGTTTGTAAAGAGGGCAAATCCGTGGCAAATTCAATACAATGAGGGATTTTGGAATCTTGCTCTGAATTTGCTGCCGCTGATGAAAAATCATTATTTAAGAACCTAGCAGCTATTGTATTGTTATCTGCACGGTGTGTAGTACTTGCTTGAAGGCATTTCCTTGCCTCTCTGAGTATTCTTTGTTGTGGAAATGCATTGTTTGTCTTTGGGCTAGGTGAAGAGGCCCCCTTTGCAACACAGTTAATTGTTAGGTCAGTACTCTTGGCGTTACTGGAAAATTCAGAGTGTGGGAATGTGATCTCGGATACCCTATCATCCCTTATCTCCGCGAAGCAGCTCCCCAGGCCGCCGGAGCAGCGCAGCGCCGGGGCGGCGGGAGCCCAGCCGGGCCGGCCCCACTCCTCCGGCAGCTCCGGCTTGACTCCGCCGGGAGCGCCGCGGAGCGCGGGCAGCCCGCCGGGCTCCGCCGGGACCGGGGCCGGGGCCGGGGCCGGGGCCGGGGCCGGGGCCGGGGCCGGGGGCCGGGGGGCGGCGGCGGCCGCCAGATGGTACAAGAAGTTGGCGTGGACCACGCCGGGCGGGCTGCAGAAGCTGGTGCGCCTGAAGCGGATGCTCTGCACCGAGACCTGGCTGGAGACCGAGCTGGAGTCGGAGTCCGAGGTGCTGTCCTCCTCCTCCTCCTCCTCCTCCTCCTCCTCCTCCTCCTCTTCCTCCTCCTCTTCCTCCTCCTCCTCCTCCTCCGAGCTGCCCTCGCTGGAGTCCGAGGCGCCGCTGCCCTCCTCGTCCTCCTCCTCCTCCTCGTCCTCCTCCTCCGAGCTGCCCTCGCTGGAGCTGGAGAGGCTGGAGCCGCAGTCCGAGTCGTGGGCGGCGCGGCCGGAGCAGCAGCTGGACTCCGAGTCGCTGCTGCCGCTCTCGGGGAAGGCGGGCGGCGGCGGCGGCGGCCCGAAGCCGCGGGGCAGCGGCAGCGGCAGCCGCGGGGCGCCGCGGGGCCGGCAGGGCCTCGGCGCGGCCAGGGCCCGGCGGGCGCCGCCGGGGGGGCCCAGGGCGCCGGCGGCGGCGGCCGCCCCGTGGCGGAGGCGGCGGCGGCAGCGGGCGGGCAGGGGCGGGGGGCCGGCGGCCGGGAGCCGCGGCCGCGCCGCGGCGGCGGGCGGGGGGCGGGCGGCGGGCGGGCGGCGGGCGCGGAGGGGCGCGCAGCCGCCCGCCGCCGGCGCCGTTTCATAGTTTACGGGGGGTTTGCAAGGCGCCCGAGCGATTTCTGGGTAGCTGTGGCCAGTGTATTTACTAAAAATGTGAGGTAGATGAGAGGCCGGTAGCAAGGCTGCGTCCCCCGGACGCAAAGCTTTCCTCCTGACGGGCAGCAGGGGCCGGGGGGAGTCGTCCAAACCCAGCCAAAGTTCGTTCTCCTTCCAGAAGCCGGAGAAGGGGTCGGCGGGTGCGAGCTCCGGCCGGAGGTCGGTGGTTGACAGCGCCCGGCTTATTTTCCTCCGCTTCGTCTTAAGGACCCGTTCGGTTTTGCAGGATGTGTACAGGGCTTCCACGTCCTCTCTGGAGATCAGGGTGCATTTGGCGGCGTGGAAAGCGATGGAGTTGATGGCTTTGAGTTTCCTCAACTCCTCCAGGTCGCAGTGATGTTTTTTTACTTTTAAATGATCCATTCGCTTGTGCACGGTAGTTCGCGGGATGTTTTTGAGCAGGTCTGTAAAAACCTGGGAGAGTGCAAACATTTGCTTTCCTTTAATGATGAGGTAGCCGAGCCTCACGCCATCCACCTCTTCAAAACCCGACTTCAGGTCTCCCATTTCGTGAATTAAATTATTCCCAGCATTTGCAGAGAGAGAGAGAGAGGTGAAAAAAAAAAAAAAGAAAAAAAAAAAAAGAAAAAGCCACACACACACAATCCTCAGCCAGATGCTGTATTTGTCTCAAGGCATCCTGCTAATAAAATATAACAAAGGCTGTTATTCCTGGTGAATGAAGTGCCAAACTTTAGACAAAATTAAAAAAATAAATTAAAAAAACACCGTGAGGCTACAATCAATATATAATCTTAAAAATCAGGTTTGCCAAAGTGTTTCTCTAAGTTGCTGCTGAAGATCAGTACCTGTTCCCTTTCATTCCCTGCTTTTCCATTGGAAACTATGATAATGGAATGTGAAGGGAGGAAGAGAAAAGAAATGCAGCTGCTATTCCCGCCGCTGCTTTAGCTACAAATAAAATGACAGAGTGAAGTGAGCTCGTCCGGAGACACCTTCATCAATTAATTCCCCTAAAGCCAACGCTGATTGGACACTCCTGACAGGTGATGCAATAAAAATTGATATTCCACCCCTTCCCCCAAAAAATCTCCCACTAATTAGCATACCCTTATACTGCCACCTCCCCTCCCAAAGTAAATAATACAGTTAGTATATAAATCTTTCTATTAAACAATCCGAGCTCAAACACACTCAGACCTCTCAGACTTCCTCGCCGCTAGCTTCCGAGGAAGGATTTATATGCTTTTTTCCCCTGTCGTTTCGTATATTTTTAGCCGATTTTGGACAAACGTTGCTCTTTTGTGCATGCCGTGAATTTAAAGGACATAAGTCTGATCGTAGCGATGGGAAATCCTTCGGTAACGTAGCCGCTTTAAACTAGCGTTTTATTCTGCATTGTGTGGAAAATGCAGCTTAGCGAAAACGTGCAGAACAGCCTGGTATTTCCCTTTCTGAGGCTCCAAAGTTAAATGCTCGGTTGTTAACGAGAGGGAATACTTACATTTTCGAGTTTCTCTTGATTTTCCTCTTCTGCTTAATTAGCTTTTTACAGCCGGGGACTAAGGTTATTTTGCTGTCTGAATATCACGGGTTCCTGCACCGAGATACCGTAACACTTTTAACTGAAATTCTGCCTGTAGTATTGCGGGAGGGGGGAGGAGGACGTGGGCTCACGTCAGACCCATAACAAAGCATAGATAAGCCAGAAATGTATACACTTTTCACAATTAACCGTACTGGATCACGAGCTGGAATGTCCTATAGTCCCAGAGCCCACGTCAGGATTCCTGCGTGCTGATTGCTTCCAGCAGAGAAAGGAGAATGTAAAATATCCAAGGTGCTTCCAAGAGCCTTTACGTAATAACAAAAAAGTGCTGGCACACACAATGTACGATATTGCAACGGGCTAGGATGCTTCTGGCTCGCAGTTTGCATGTTCCGCTCGGAGTAGCCCTGCCGCAGCTTTCTGATGTTCCATTTACAGCAGCCCCTTAAAATCAATTTGGAGAAGCAGCATGAAGGTTTAACCTCTTCTTAGGAACGTTAAATTATTCGAGTGTCAGGAACGAGGGTTTCGCAAATGTTGCGATAGCCGCATGCCTCTCCCTTGTCACGTTAAAATGATGCTGCTTGCGGTTTGCACGTTAGGCGCTGCAAAAAAAAAAAAAAAAAAAAAAATCGCCAATCTCTGCCGTGCATCCAGTGTTCCGCTGGATACAAACACGAGCACTTTTATGTATCACTGCACATCCAGAATTAGACATATCCGTGAGATTAATGAGACATCTCATATTTCTGGGACTTGGCAAAAAATCGACGGGGGGGGGGGGGCGGGGAGAGAAAGAAAAAAATCTTCAGTCCCAAACGTCAATATCCACTCCGCGTATTGGCAATATGGTGCGTGGAGTTCGTGTTACCCCGTCAGGTACAGCTAAATTAAAGCGCATAATCACTCTGGAAAAACGCAGCTTTGCATGCCAAGGCGAAATGCAGGCGAGCCCCCAATTTCGCAGGAATTCTAGAGAGAAGTGGGAATTTGGAGAAGTGCATCCGGGAATGGAGGAAGTCTATTCAAGGGAGCCTCTAACTCGGAGGGCTGAGATTTGAAAAGTCAGCCCTGGACTACTGTTGCTCTCCGCGCAGATGTAATCGCCGCTGTTCAACTTAATCCATGTGTGCGCGAGCCGCGATGCCTAGTCCTTCCCTTTGAAACCTGGGGATAGTGTTCCCATCCGAGAAAAAGCAGAGCTACGGCAAATTACATTTTGTCCCTCGAATTAGAAAAGGATCATTGAGTGGATCTCGTGATATTTCAGCCTTTGAACGTAACCGAGAGGCAGCAGCGAACAATGCCTCGGCGCGGCTAAGACCATCCGCGGAGTTCGCCTTCCCTCGCCTCGCATCTGGATCCCCCAGCCTTGCCTTTCTCTTTCTCGCTCGTGTGAGAGGCACCCTGGTAGATGCTGAGGCTGAAAGCAAAGTTGCGAGAGAAAACAGCTGCTGGCGCTAAAAAGAAATCATCGTGGTCTTTCTAGAGCTAGAGACAATAAGGTCGTTTAAAAATTCCTCCTGATGTACTTATATGCTGCCAACACCCCCACCCCCTCCCCACTGCTCTCCTCCCCCTGCTTTAAGGTTAAGGCTATGGAGTCAACAGTAAAGGAACAGTAAACTCCGAGAAAGCTGCTCAGAAGACGTTACCAAAACCCCCGATGGGCTGAAAAGTCCTTTATTTGCCAGGTAGTTCGGGGGGGGGGGGGGGTTGGATTCCCGTGTAAATCCACGCCTGCCTTCGCACGCAGGGAGCCACGGGCACACGCACCCACGTACTGCCGGTGACAGCCTGGCAGTGGGATTCGGCAACTAGTTCAGAAATGCATTCTTTTTCTTCGTTTCATTCCGGCGCTACCAAACGTTTCCAACTAGTAGCGGTTCTGCGGCGAACGCCGCTGCTGCGAAAGGTGCGGCCGTGGGCGCCGGGGTCGCGGCAGAGCCAAACGTCGGCAGGGAGAAACCCACCAGAATTCTTGGGAAATGTCAGCCGCCCAACCTACACATCCCCACCGTACACTTACACACACTTTCGGTTGCATATCTTTCTCCCCATCTCACACGGAGACGTCTGTTTCTCTACTTCTCCATCGTTTGTTTTGGTGGTTTGGGTTTTTTTTTTTTTTTGGTTTGGGGTTTGGTTGGGTTTTTTTGGGTTGGGTTGTTTTTGTTTTTTTTTTTTTCTGGTGCTTTCCCTTGGCCATCAGCACACGTTGTGTATCCGGGGTCGTCTTCAAGCAGGCTGGGGGGAGATCCTGATAAAGAGCCGGCGGAGGCCCCTTGCACACGCACACGCACATTAAAGGCAGGGGACTTGAAAATGGATTTGCACGCACACAGGGGATTGCGATCAATAGCCACCAACATTTACGGCTTAGATTGTTAATGCGAAAGCTGGCCAAAAGAAGAAAATGAAAAATTAAAGGTGTCTGGTATCAATTACATGAAAAGTTATGCAATAATTTACTTACTGGGAGCCGGGGTGTATGCCTGGGCGTTCGTGTGTCCGTGTGTATGTCGTGCATGTGTGTGCAGACCCAGATGTATATGTAGCTATCTCTCAAAAGCAAGGGAGTTTCTTTGTTAATTTTGTGGACTGTGTCACCCTCGCTGGTGATCAAAGATGAACATGATTAAAGGGATGGATGTTTGTCTCACATTTCTTAAGATAAGGATGCCCAGAGATGCCCGGTTTTGCCAAATACATATACATGCAACTACAGAGAGTTGTGTGTATAGGCGCACACACACACACAGACTATCAATCAAACGTGCTCCTTTTCACGTTGAGTAGCGTGCAATCTGCAATCTACACTCTATAGTCAGTAGTATTTCAGTCCTGAAGCTGTCTGGCCGAAGGATAAACCTCATTAGGAAAGAAAGAGCAAAATAATATTCATAATACCTCGCTGTAGACCTATTCCCATTTATTGCAAATCCTATACTTTCTTTTTTGTAAACTTGTGCTAAAATATATATGCTCGCGGCGAAGTGCTTAACCACGTCGTTCCAGAAAGAAAATGTGTGTAACATTTAAAATACTCCTTTTACGTGATATTTTGATTTGTTTTCATAGTATGATTATGTTTAAATACCAGTGCAATTCAGCCTGACCTCTTCCTTCTGCAATGAAGTAATGCACACACCATTTACAGTCCTTTAAACGTTTCGTTGGGAAATGCAACAGCGATGTCCACCAGCGGTTGTACTAATGAGGAGAATTCTTTTGAAAATCTTCGGGAAAACCTGAGAGGTCATGTGCATTTTCACACTAGGATTGCCACATTATTAGCGTATTACTATTATTTATTATTATTTGTTAAGTGCTGGACCACATCTTCAGGTATTGACAAGCATTAAATAAACCTTTTGCTTACATGATGCTGGGCAGAAATATATCTTTCAAATGAGAACTTGTTTTCTAACCCTATAGCCTGCTTTTAGATATTGCTGGGCATATTTTGGTCAAGGAGGACACAGACAGAAAGCAGCTAGAGGCTATCACAAAGAGTCTAGTAACGTAAATATAATAGGGTCAAAAAACAGTATAATAGGATCCTTCTGCTATTTTAAAGTCAGCCAAATGTGACTGTAGTACCTAAAATTTGCCGTAAATTCGAGTATGACAACAAATCAGAATCTATAACTAAATCTCCTAAATGTGTAGGACAAAGAAATGCCAACCATCAGTCTGAAAAAAAAAAAAAAATCTGGCTAACACTCTCATGCCTAGGAGTTTCAGGGTTGGTTTTTTCTTCTTTTTTTATTTTTTTCTTTTTTTCCCCCCCTCTTTTTTTTTTTTTTTTTCTTTTGGTAAACAAAGCAGTAATGCAGAGTTCTGCTAAGTGCCTTTTAAGTTGTATTTTTTCCGTGGGGGCTGGGGTGTCACTTGCACACTAGAATTTTGTGCAATTTATAATCACCACGGACTAAGACAATTTCTTGATTTTGATACTCCTGGTAGTTTTAAAATACTTTCTAGCAGGAGTTTCTGGACACATACTACATGCCATGTTGTTTACTGACCCATAATCAAAATGCAGTGACCTTCTACCCTTTTTTTGCCCCTTGACCCATGCTGAATTCAATGCAGCCTTTATAAATTTGCAAATCCTTGGACGTAAAGGGGATTTGGTGAGGCTTTGTTCTGAAAGGATCCTAAAAGTTTGCATTTTTAATTAGACAAAGGTAAAGCAACAAACACTGGGAAATAAGATCCTCTCCTGCACATAGGTGATCGCTCTTCATTTCTACACTAGGGAACTACATCCTAAAAAACGTGCCCCGCAAACTGAAAAGCGGTTGCGAACGTAGGGGATGGGGAGGTTATGAATTGCACCAAATTAGCAATGTGGTACAAATCACTTTCATGACGTAAGGGATGGCCAGGCCACAATCTTCCGGCGCTCCTCATCTCCAAGGACTGTGTGGATCCTGGTGACCCGGGGAGAGCCAGCGATCTGATCTGGAGCTACAGGCGCGCTCCCTTATCTCCTTTGCTATCAGTCAGTTTAAAGGACACCGTAATCATGATGGTGATAAAACAATGCCCGCTTATGTGTGCTGAATAAATAAAGAATGTTTACAGCCCCAGAATGTTTCAATTCCAATTAAACGCTATCAAAGAAAGGCCCCTCTCCCTCTCTCTCTCCCCCCCCCCCACTTTCCTTCTCTCCCTCCCTTCCTCCCTCCCTCCCTCCTTCCCTCCCTCCCTCTCCCCCCACGACTCCCTATTTACCTTGTTGGTTGTAATATGGCCCTATGAAATAAACCGGCCCTCCAGTTTGCTATTAAGGCCACATCGAGAGGAGGGGGAGGAGGAGGAGGGGGGGGGTGAGACAACACGCACTCCCGGTCCCACAATTACTTGGGTCGCCTGTATCCTCTTTTTTTTTTTTTTTTTTAATTTGTTTATTTTTCAATTGGCAAAGGCGTGATGATGCGGGGGGAAAAGGCACTTAAGGATCCTGCTCCAACCACCGGCCGCGGGAGTTGGGCTGAATTAATCCGGCGCCCTTGGGCGCTGGAGGAGGGGGCTGCCCCCTCCCCCCCCGGGGGGGGAGGCCGGGAAGCGGGGTGTCCCCACCGCCCCTCTTCCCTCTGCGGCGGGGAGCCTTGGAAACGGGAGCCTGAAAATGCATCCCGCTCGCTAAGACACAAGGATCATTTCAAATATTCATTGTATCAGCAAATTTCATCATAATCAGATTAAAGCAAGGTTTGGGGAGGGGGGGGGGGGTTGCCTGTGTGGCTGGGTGCAAAACACCGGCCGGGCTACAAAGAAAGCAGAAAATGGGTTCCTCTCCCTGGCCTTGGTCGCGGGGGGGGGGGGAATGAAAAGCAGTAATTTTTGCGAGAAAGGGGCACTTTAAAAAGCTGTGATTCTCCATTCCACCCTGGGTAGCACGTTCCTCTCGGAGGTTGTTTCCCTTTAAACTTTACGCTTCATGTTTCTATATGATGCTCTTATTTATTTGTTTGTTTTAGACTCCAGACAGAAACGATTCCCGCCGCGGAATACACTGAGGTAGATTTTCTTCACGCCACTTTGCTTTTAGCTTATCTCAGCGGAGGGAACAGCTTTTCTACATCCAAGCTTTAAAATGTGTATTTCATTGAGTGGTCCGGGGTGAAACGTTTGTATCCATTTTGTGGAACCGAGCGCATTTTCAGGTCTGCCAGATAGACGCAGGCCCTTTTCCTTTTGAAAGTTTAGACCTCCAATACCCTCAATTCTACTGGCAGAATTAGGATGGACTCGGAGGGTCCTAAACGTGACCATTCACTAAGGCGGGGGGCTACAGCTTGCAACAACGTGCTCGGCAACTTAATCTTACGCTAAAAAGAGCAGAGAGCGAAAAAGAATGGAATACAAACTCTCCCGACATTTGTAGTCGCTTCCAAGGCGGACCGTGCATTTTACAGCTGATGGGAACGCGTGTGTTTTGGAGCAAAACCGGAGAGAAGGTGAGTGTTTGTCCGTGTATCCGCCAGCTCGGGTAGAAACAATGCAAGAACAAAGGGAACCAGTTCTCCGTGTGAAACACTTCACGTTTTCCTCCTCCGTTCGAGTCTCGCAGCGAAGGGCTGGCGGGGGAACTCGCCTAAACTTTACCTTTAGAGGCTGGGCGGCGGGGGTGCAAGGGACGGTGAGAAAGTTGCGGCGCCGGTTAAATACCCCCCCCCCCCCGGTTACCGCCGGAGACCGCCGGGGCGGCGGTGCCCGCTGCGAGCCGAAGTTGCCGATTTCATGGCTCTGAACTCACCGGAGAGTCCCCGCCACGGCGAGCCGCGGCCGCTGGCAGCGGGATGGGGGCCGTCCCGGGCGCCCCCGCCGCCCCGGAGCCGGGACCTTTGTGTGCGGGGTCCCCCGGAGCCCCGGCGGGCGCCGTGACCCGCGCTGCCGGGAAGGACGGATCTCCCTGGTAACTGCCGAGGTGCGAGAGAGGAAGCGGAGGTTAGGAGGCGGGGGGGGGGGGGGTGTCTGCAATTATTTGCAAATCAAATAAATTGCATCAGAGAGCAAAGAGCGGGTGGGGGTGGGGTTGTGTGCAAACAAACGTCGCCGGCGCTCGGCTCCGTGGAGGGCTCGGGGCGGCGGGCGCGCAGCCCCGCCGCGAACCGTTACAAAGGGCGGCGGGCAGGAGCGGGCCCCGTCCCGTTCCGCGGCAGCGCCGGCGCCCGCCCGGGACACGCACGCCCGCCCGGTGTTTACAGCCGGGGCGGGCGGCAGCCCCAGCGTGCTGTGAGGGAAGCGCTGCGGGGCCGGGCCGGGCCGGGCCGTTGTGGTGGCGGCGGCGGCGGCGGCGGCGGCGGGGCCCGCCCGCCCGCCGAGGCGCCGCCCGCCATTGGCGCGGGGGCTCTCGGCCGCTGACCTTTCACCCCTCCCCCCGCCCGCCGCTTCCTTTGCCGCCCGACCACTTTCCTACCCACAATTCCCCGCGCCGGCCGCGCTCGTGCCGCGCTCGAGCCTCCCGCCCCCCCCACCCCCCCTCCGTACCCGCCATCCCGGGAAAACCCGAGAGCGGCTGCGCCTCAGGGAGTGCCCGGGCGGGGGTGGGGTGGGCGGGTGGTGCTCTGTCCGTCCGTCCGTCCGTCCGTCCCCGCGGCGGCAACGGCCGGTGGGGGCGGGGGAGAGGCCGAGGCGGGCCCGTCCGCGTTGGAACGGGGCGTGAGGCGGCCGGGCGAGCCCGCCGGGCGCATGGGAGCGCTGGCTCCGGCGGCGCCAGGGGGAGGGCGGCTGCGGGGGACCCCCTCGGCGGCCGTCACGGGCGGGGGGGGGGAGGCTGGGGGTCCCCGCGGCTGAGGGCGGGCGGGGGGCTGCGGGGCAGGGCGGGCGGCCGGCGGGGCTGCGGGGAGCGCCCCTCGGCTGGGGGCCGAGGGCCCGAGCCGCCCGGGTGCGGGGGGAAGGCAGGGCGCCGGGAGGAGGGTGTGCCTGTTGAATATTGCTGGTAGACGTTAATCTCGTGTTTTAAAGTGCCTTGTCAGTGGCTTTAAGGAAATCAAACGTGACATTAATCAAATCACACAAATGTAAACATTTATAAGTTAAATCCTAATATTATGCAATTATTTAAATCAAGCCGTGGTTTTTCCTCAGTGTCGTGTTGTAGCTCCCGCTCTCCTCCTCGCATGCTTTGAGTTTTTCCGCTGGATCCCGGTGTCTCGTTTTCCGCTATTTGGGGTTTTTAACGGGGTGGCGAGAAACGCGCCGTTCTGCCGGGCTGCGGATCGCCGGCGGCCAAGCAGGCAGCGCCGCAGTTTAAACGTCGCTGGGTCTCCAAACCAAGCCCGTCAGGATAAAAAAAGCAGTGCGCTCTGCGTAAACGTGAGGGCGAAACCCTCAAATAATGCCTTGCACTGGTAGTGTTTTGGGTTTGGGGGTGTCGTCCCCCCCCCCCCCGTGGCTGCGCGAAGCGGGTGATCCCGTGTGGGAGCTCACCTCGAGGAGGCGGCTGTGGTGGCTGGCACACGGAGAGGTGCCTTCGCGGCCTCGGCGGGATTTTTAGGCGAAGCGACACGGGAAAGACCCGCTAATTGCGCGTGGGGGACGAGGGGGCGACGGCAGCGGGGAGCGCGGCGCCCGGCGCTGGGGCTCGGCGGGGCGCAGGCCGCAGCGGGGCCGAGGGGCCCGGGCAGCGGGGCGGGGGGGCTCCCGCACGCAGCCGGGGGCCGGCGTGGGAGGGCTGCCGCGGGCAGGGGGGCTTGGGGGGCGGGCCGCGGGCACGCCGGGAGGGCGAGTTCAGGGCACGGCGAGAGAGCCCGCGGAGCGGCCGGCGCCGCGGGCAGATGGCCTGTCCCCGTCTTCGTCCTCCCTGCCGGTCCTTCCCCTCTGCCGGCGGCTTCTGCGGCGGGGGAAAGGGGATTTGGGGGTCAGGGAGGAGAACAATGCTGAGCCGTCTTTTGTGCGCAGCACCGTCCCCTGAAGGGAAGAAGCGCGCACTGCAGCGCCCGGCGCGGGGCGCCTCTGTAGTGCCGCCTCCTCTCCTGCGGGTAGTGCTCACGGCTTGCGAGGGGACGGGCGGCCGCGGGGCCGCTGCGGGAGGTCGGGGGCAGCCGGCGAGAGGGGCCGGGGCTCCCCCAGCCCGGCCGGCCCGCGCCGCCGCCGCCGACCCCGGGGCAGGCTCGGGAGCGGGGCTGGCGGCGGGCCAGCCCGGCAGCCCCACTCGCCCCGCGGCAGGCTTCGCGCCGGGGGCGGGGGAGTTTGGGGCGGGGGGGGGGGGGGGGCGAGCGGCTGAGAGAGTAAATCCGTGGGTGCCCTCGGCGGCGCGGCGCTGAGCTGGCGGGCTTGCCGGGGGGATTTCAAGGGTGAGCGAGGGTCTCCCGTCAGCGGGGCGGGCTGCGGGCAGGCTGCCGTAGGTGACAACGGAGGGGCCGGGCGGTGAGCGGGGCGGGAGCTCCCCGGCCGAGCGGCGGGAGCGGGGCCGGGGGAAGCGCGGCCGGGGCTCCCTCTCCGCCGGGCGCTCCCCATTGTTCCCCGGCCGCCTGCTCCGCGCCGCTTCCCGCCGGCGGGGCTCGCCCGGCGAGGCGAGGAGAGCTCCCGCCGAGCCGCCCTGCTCGCCCCGCCGCCGCTGCCGGGCCCCCCGCAAGCTGGCGTGCTCGCCCGCAGCAGCGCGGGGGCTCCGGCGAGAAAGCGGGTACATGAGTAGAGAGAGGAGCCTTTAGAAGTGCCATCCACTGAGGGAGCTGCTGCGAGGCTGTAGCTCACGTGTTACTTGAAAGGTAAAAAAAAAAACAAAAACAAAAAACCAAAAAAAAAAACCCCAACCCCAAAAAACCAACCCACCACCACCGCAGTGGATTTGTACATAAAGTAACGTCTGTTTGTGGGGGGATTTTAGAACAGGACGCCTTAAAGAAATGGGGAGAAACTGCTCCGAACCGCTGGATTTGGAGTCATAAATGTAGCCAAAGAGAATTGTGGAAGGAACTCGCCTTAATAGTCTGTTTATAAAAATGAAGATTAACCTTAGCCTGTTTTTCATACAAGCACCGTGATGTCTGGATGTTATTTTTTTTTTCTTTCCCCAAGCGATTGTTTTATGTTGCTTTGAGATTTTTAAAGATTTGTTTTACAGGAAAAGTGTTTGTTGTCTCTCTCTTCCTCCCCCTCCCCCTGAAAGTAATTAGAAATTAAATTGTTTTGGTATGCCATTTCAGACCTGAACTTTCTCATGTATTTACATAGAGGAAGAATTGACTAACTTGATGTTCAAGAAAATTTCCAACAAGTGCCCTTGATCTTCTAAGGGAAAAAAATACGGCGTTGCACGTTGTTTCTGGAAGATTAAATTAAACCGGGTAGGGGATCGTATTTGTAATGAGGAAAGAATTTCTAGAGAGCTAGTTATTTTAAGAAAATAATTTCTAGGAGAACTGTGATTATTTTTAGCAAGTTATCTCCGAGTGCGTGAGAATTTATTTTTAAAAGATTGGAAGTGATGTCTAGATTTTTTTTTTTTTAATTAGATATATTGCCAAGAAATTAATGTTTTGCATAGATCGTGAGCAGCAAGTAGAAGTTAAAGGATGATGTTTATGGATACCACCTAGCTGAAAATAATTCTGAAGTGACTTTCCTCCCCCCACGCACACTTGGGAAGTTGCATGCTTGCAGTCATTGTTTAAGATAATACAGTTTGGGACTTCTCTTTCACTCTTTGTAAACTTGCAGGCTTTTGTGGGACTCCTCCAGATAAAAGCTCAATTCAGTTTAGATGGTAAAAAGCATCCATGTTATTTGAAAGCTGAAGATGCAAGTAATATTTAATAGGAAAGCACCACCCTGGTAATATCTAGAGGCATTAACTTTTTAAGATCGAGGAAAGAAAGATTTGTTTTGTTTTGTTTTACTTCTCCTACTTGAGTATTCCGGAGATGCATTTACTCTTGATTGCTGCTTGGCAATTTTCAAAAGGTAACTACAAATTTAGAAAGCGTCATTCAAAAGGACATTTAATGCTCTTGTATTTACTAAAACAATATATCGCTATTTGAAAACTATCTTATTGAAAGGGAAGATTAAAAAAAAAATAGGGAGAGACCGTTTGTTGCCATTCTTCTTTGCTCTTTATTTTGTATTTGTGCGGAATGTGTTGACATATTTCATATATTAAGTTTTTTTCACAAAGGAGCATTGTTGTTACTTTTAATTGGGAAGTACCACGATATAAAAATTACCCACATTCCCGACTCTGAAGTACCATAGTAAGATTGACAAAAAGTGATCCGAGGCTTGCGCGCTTAATTTGCCAGGAATGTTAAGCTTCCCAGATACACCCTATGTGGTCAAGTTAGACTTTCGCTCTTAGACATTTTTTTAATGATCAAAATCGTACCTAGAGGAAATGTATCTATGTATATATATGTGGAATTGAAATTAGTAACTAGCAGTGGGAACGGAGCTCACACTGATCGAAAGACTTTTTTTTTTTTTTATTGCATTTGGCAACCTCTTTCTTTCAGAGACACAATACAATTAATTAACATATTCTGGGGCGTGTTTTTGAGATTGGGAAGTGGTGGCCCCTTGTTGAGAAGAAAACACTTTAAATAAAAAAGTAACATTGTTTTGTCCAAATGGTACTGGGAAAAGCAGAGTAGTATTGCTTATACAGCCCACGGATGCGGCTGATTTACTCCAGTTTGCTCCAGCATATAACAAACCAGCTTTTCCTTTCCCACACCTATATTAGATATATGTGTGTTGTTTATACAGACCCATCTAAAATAGGTCTGTATTTAAGATATTTGATGAGAAATTCAGCATGTCGTTTCTCGTATTTAATGTGTAGTACAGATACCATTCCTAAATCGAAATCAAATATATGTGACCTGTGACACAATGCAGTATCACACTGCTGATCGCAACACAACAAACATGAAAAAAGGCTATTAATTTATATGGAATGTTAATTTAGTAAATCCTACGTAGAGATACACCTATAGGAGAAAAGTAATCTGAGGCTTGCTTTTGGAGTGATGCTATGTAAATGTATTTAATAAAAGTCCAATGAATTAATACATACATCATAAAAATCCAAACTTTGAAATGAAGTATTCTTCTTTGAAGAAAAGCCTTGTGTTATGTTTAAGTTGCATATAATCTAAATTCCAGAGTTTACTAAGCCAGCTTTTCAGGGCTTAATACAGCATTAATATTCAATATGGTTTGCCAGTAGTTTATTTCAGGTTCTTTTGTATCATACTGTAATTATCATTACTTTGACTGGACTCATATAAAAATGCGGTTAACATCTAAATGCCTTTGTAATGTAGAGAATTATAAATTAACTGTCACATTTAAATCTTTAGCTTCTATCACTTAGGGAATGTCAAATCTTTAAAAGGGAATCATCACTGTGCTTAAAAACATCCTGCGCGAGGATTCCTTTATTTGGAATTTTGGTTTGAGATTGTTCATTCAAAGAAAATCCCTTGCTTCATGTTTACTGTAAACCTCAGTTTGAAATTAACATTTAAATGCCAACATTAGTAACAGAAGCAGTACTTGAAAACCACCAATTTTATCCTTTGCTGCTAGTTAAGTGGAATTTACCAAAGTGTCCAAAGGTGATAATACAATTAAAAGCAAGAAAATGAATACAATAGTTGGTGGAATTACTTCCCCCTTTCTTTGCTGTCTAAAGAATTAAAAAATTTGTAATTACGTTCGCACAAAAGAAAACAGCACAACATATGAAGAGGCATGGTGTCCAGGAGATGCACTGACATGACCTTTGATGCTGCTACCTGTACTTGCATGACATGTAAATATATAGCACGCAAACTCCCGATCAAGAAGTGCCTACGTGTTAAATGTTGAAACTTTTTAAGGATTCAGTACATTGCATTTGAATAGGTGTTAAATGCAGATTGGAGCAGTATATTAAAGAATAGGAGGAAAAAGAAAACTTGTATAATTTAAGAGTAAGCATGTAAAGATACATTAACATTTTTAATATGGGTTCTGTAGACATGCCATATCCTTCATAATTGAACATGGATAGAAATAATTTGTTGGATCTAAGGCAGACTGCCATTTAAAACACACTGTGTGCAAAGGTCAACACGCAAGAGTCGCATTTTATTTTTGTAAAGTGACCATTTTGCTGCTGCCTTCCCAGAAATGAAGCAAATACCCACGATTAGAATGTATTTCAGTGAAGACTGTTAATGATTTAAACCCACATAAACAAAAGGCAGACAAGCATCAATGTATTTTAAATGGGTAATCAGGAGATGTATTATTCTACCTAGGGAGTATCACTAAGTTACTGCAATTTTCCTGTTCTCAGTTGAATCTGTTTAGCTGCAGCATGTATCCTTTTGCACATAGGTAAAGATCAAAGCTTTCTCAACAAAGACCCAATCTGAAAATGGAGTAAAAACAGCTATGAGAAATTTGCTTTCTGGAAAGAAGTGAGTTTCCCCACTCTACAGCTCCAAGTCCCAGTATCAATTCATGTTTTCTAATCCAGTATGCATTTTCTATAAAGTCTATGCTCTTTCTGTTATTCCTGGAAGACTGTTCTGATGATTATATCCAACTGGTAATGTGGTTTTGTAAATGAAGGACTTTTTCTTGTTCAGTGCTTTGTTTTATTCACTAAACTTACAATATGATTTTGCACGTTTTAGGAAAAAGAGTGAAATTTAAAGCAAGTATTCCAAAATCTTAGCATTATTGTTGGAACTGATTAATTGGTAGTAAAAATTTAAGGTGAATACCTCTTTATTTTTGTTAATGAAGCTGAAGTGCTACACGCTAATATGTTAACATTTTCTTGAGGCATTCCTTAAACTTCTAAAAACAATTTACATTTGGAGAGTGTAATCTTCTTTCACTTATGTGTTCAATCTATTTGAAAAAGTAGCTAAAATCTAAAAAAATATGAAAACATATGATCTTCTTGTACGTTTCTTATAATCTAACTTGTTCGGTTTTTAGGTTTTGTAGGTTCCTTTTAAGAGAATTGGATTTTCTCCTTGCATTTAGATTAACAATGAAATGATTCATTCTTGCTCACTGAATTATATTCCTCTCTAATTATTTTAATCTCTTATATATCACTATAAGAAGGACAGGCTTCTTTTTTTTAAAAAGAAAATTGGCCTTCTGTGTCATGTCAGTGCTTATTAAATACTACAATCATAAGAACGTATATGCTACAAGATTTCATGTTCTGATTCCATAGTTGTTATAGGCTTAGTGTTTGCAGTATTTATTTAGTTGTAATGCATTTCTTTTCCTATTTTGCATTTCAAAGGTCTTTTCTAAATGATTGTTTTACAGAACTATCAGAAGGTTATCTAAATTTTTCCATCAAATATTACACAATACCATAAGGTGGTAGTCATGGAGTTTCTTTCAGTCCACGTACATTCTTTCTATAGAAAGAATTAAACAGAAATCCATAAAAAAGACAACAAATATTTCATTAAATAATTGCATGTATTAGGCTTGACTGAATTTTGACCAAAGCAAAATTTTAGGCTGTTTAGTACTGAGCTGGTGCGTTACATGGTATGAGATTAAAATATTTTTATTTGAAAACTATACAGTAGGTTTTTCATGAATATACTCTTGTTGCCGTGGTGCGGCTTTAATCAAGTTATTGCAAAGTGATTAATTTTTTTCTTTTGTGATGCTTCTTTATAAAACTAAAAATTGAGCCTTAAAATAGCTAACATTAAAAAAAAAGACAGACCTGGGAATTGTACTGGTTGCTTTTCAAAGAAGAAATTGCAGGAAGACCTTGTCAATGAATTAAAAAAAAAAAAAAGCCGTGAGAAAAATTCACAATTGTTTGTTACAATACAGTTGTTACTAAATGTATAAATTCGTCCAACAAATGAAAATATATCTAATATATTTTCATTTTAAAAGGGTATTTATTTTAATTTACCTGTCAGGGAAATAAAGGACAGATTTGCTGCTGTACTGTGATTTTTTTTTTTTTTTTTTTTGGTCAGGGTTAACAGAATCATTGAGAATGCTTTTTAAATTAGATGTCATTTTCTTGACAAGAATGAAGAAGGGCTGGGACAGTGTATGTATCAGCTTCAAATAATGTGCGTTTTTTTAAAACACCAGGATATATTAATTGCTTTATTTCCTTACGAAGTAATTGCTTGCACCTGCAATTTTCAGGGTATTTTTACAAGCTTTAAAAGTAATAAAAAGTGTTGTAAGTATATTTTATATTATAAACAGTTTTATGTTCAAATTTGTATTCTTCAGTGTGAAGATGGGACATTTGGGTGCGGAGTGGGGTTTTTTTTGAGAGCAATCACTGAATGATTTTACACAAACTGAAACGTACTACATTCCAGTCCCCTCCGCCCCCCGCCATTTTTTACATATGGCTTAAAAATTTCTAAACTTTCAAGGACGTTGGAACATACATTTACAGAGAAATGTTTAGAATGTGTCTCAAATGGCTGTGTTAATCGTGTCTCTGGCTGGGCCCTTCATCTAGGAAGCTACCTTCATCGTTCCTTTTTTGCCTGCCCTCCATTCTTCCTCTATCTAAATAATTTCACTTAAAACTTTCAGGGAGAGAAAAGAGCTTGACCTAAGATGTCCTGCATACAAACTGCAGGCTCGGATGTCTCTAGGGGGTAGAGAGTTGTGCACATCCCACCTCTCCCTTCCATGTAGCAGTTCGTCATACTCCCGTACGCAAGTGCAGATGTTTTATTAGTTAACATTGTATAAAATATAACCTGCATAAATATAGGTCCTAGGCAGTGACGTGTCCAGGAGCGTACATAATTCAGTAGTGATTTGTACAGATACCGTATCAGCTAAGCTGGCCTTGCAAAATCATCATGAAAAATACAGTCCACGCAGAAATTCCGCTTCTCCGCCTTTTAGCATGATAATGAAGATAAATCAATGATATCTTCCTTGCCCAACACTAAATAAATAAATAAATAAATAAATAAATAAATGCATGCTGGCCCCGGGGCAAGCGAGTGAGCAGAATTTTGCAAGGCTGCATTTAATTTCTCTGTGCTCCTACCAATCACCACAATTAGTTCCTTCTGCTACAGGCGTACCTGCTTACAATGGAGAACTGAATAGCCTGAGATTTTTTTTTTTCCTCTCTGCTGACCACCTCAGCTCGCGTTTGTCTTCCTTCCTCCCCCCCTCCTTTAAATAAAAAGAGGCAACAGAATTAGGATTGTCTTAACATCCACACCCCCAAACGCCCAACTTCCAGAAAGGCAGCGAGAGCCGCGCAGCGCTGCATCCGCAGGACGCGTTTTGGGGGAGAGGAGCGAGCGGGATTCGTAACGCATCCCTCCTGCAGCCCCACGGGAGGGAAAAATGGACAAAATAGCAGGAGTTGCGGTGCGGGCAGGGAAGTGGCGTAGCAGGGAGAAGGCATGAGCCCTGCAGGGCACGCCGAGGGGGATGAAAACAGGATAATAAAAGTTGGGAGCGGGAATGCATTTAGTCCTGCAGTCGCGTCAGGGGGAAAATAAACAAGATAGTAAAAATGATTTCTGCGGGGTGGGAGGGGAGGGCGGGAATGGGGCGAGTCCTCCAGCCTTCCTGAAGGGGGCATGAGCAGAGTGACATCGCGGGTGGGAGCGGGGCGCATGTCTGCCACCTCCCCCGCCCCCCCACGCCGAGGGGAGGGGGGCAGCAATAAGCCCGTCCGACGCTCGCCCGGGCCGCCAAGGGAAGCGTTTTCGCACGGGCTGTCCCGAGGCGCGCCGAGCGGCCCGGCCGGCGGCCCCGGCACCGAGCGCGTTAGGGTTAGGCCGGCCGGGGGGGGCGAGATGGCTCGCCCGGGGGACGGAGAGTGGCAGCGCGCCGAGGTGGGTGCCCGAGCGGGGCCGGCGCGGCTCGCAGGCCGGGGCGGCGGGCGCGCTGGGCCGGGCGGGCCGGGCCGGGCCGGGCCGTCAGGTGCCCGGGCGAGCCGGCTCTTCCGGGCGGCGCGGAGGCGAGGCGAGGGGCGGGCGGGCGGGCCTGGCGGGGCGCCGCGCGCTCGCGCACGCTCTCTCGGCGCGGCGGTTGGAGCCGTTGGGGGGGCGGGGGGCGCGCGCTCAGCCGCGGCTCACGTTCCATGGGCGGCTCGTGAACCATCGCGAGGAGGCCCAGGCCGAGGCCTTCCCCGCGGGGGCGCGCAGTGCGCCTGCGCGCCGGCCCCGCTCCCTCGCCTGTCTGCCTGCTGCGCGGTGTCCTCCTCAGCGCACCGCCGCCCGGCTGCCCCTGCCTGCTCGCGTGACTGACACAGCCTGGCCGGTTGGTCGGGCGGGGGCGAGAAGAGGCTCTCAGCCAGCGGTCATGGGCCCCAGATCATTGCCGTGGCGGCGGTGGCGGCGGCGGCGGCTGAGTGACTGAGGGGAGACACCGCCGGGGGAGGGGGCAGGCAGGGGGCGAAGCGTGTGTGTGCGTGTGTGTTGTTGACGACGGTGTTTTTAACCCTTAGATGGTCTCTAGCGAGCCGTTGCTGCTGCCTGTGTCACTGGAGGGCGAGTTCTCCAATAGCATGAAGGAGATGATCGGCGGCTGCTGCGTGTGCTCCGACGAGAGGGGCTGGGCCGAGAACCCGCTTGTCTACTGCGACGGGCACGGCTGCAATGTCGCAGTGCATCAAGGTGAGTCGGCAGGCGAGTGCCAGCTCACCCGCCCTGGCCTCCCGCCTCGCTACTTTCTTCTTGACGCTCCCTGTCCTCTTCCCTTGGGCCTACTTCCCCCTCTTCCCCCCCCCCCTTGGCCGTTTTTCTCCCCTCTTCTCTCCCTCCCCCCTCCCAGCTCCTTCTTGTCACCCATGAAGCCTGTTTTCTTGTTTCTAGGGCCACGTGCTTTAGGGTCTGACCTGGCCTGTCATCTTCTAATCTTCTAGTCTGTCTGTCTTTTACCTCATGTGAGACTTCCTATATTAGGACTTCCTATGTTATGGCTACGAGAAAGGAAGAACCCCCCCCTTCCAGGTTTTTTCCCCCTTCCTCCTCCCCTTGTACCTCTTCCGTGTCTATACTTTCCAGTTCGCCTTTGCACCCTGTTAACCACCTCAGCTGCAGCAGTCCAAAGACTGCCTAAAACTCCTTTCCTTCTTGTGGAACTTCTTACTAATCTCTGCTCTCGCAGTTGTTGCTGTATTTTCTTTCTTCCTGTACGCGATGCCTGTTGTCTCTGCCTTTCCCAAGTTAGAAAAAATTACTTGAGGGGCAGCCAGTAGACGAGGAGGGTTTTGGACTGGAAGAGAGCGGTGTGTAGGAAAGAGTTAGCTGTCATGTGATTTCTTCCTCTGCCTGCCTTTCCTTGAATGTCATTTGGCTGATGTTTCCTGGTAGATGAAGAGACTTCCTGTTGTGGTTCTGCAGGGGGAGGGTGCTAGTCGGAATGGCTGATGCTGGATTTGTTTGGATTAGTGGAGGCTGGTTGGTTGGTTTCCAGCTCAGCTCAGGAGCTGGCATGTTCCCTCTATGTGTGATTGTTTTGTTCCTGTCAGTGGGTTGACCCTTCTTGTGAGAGCGGAGGGAGAGACTGGATTCTGCTGCTTGCATTGTAAGAAAGGAAGTTGTGATGACTTTTGCTTTATGGTAGCAGAAATAAGGAATAAGATGGTAGTTTCTCCGTATTAACTCCTAAGCAGTCATATGAACTCCGTGGCTGGCTCTTTGACTCCTTCTAGATGGTGAACAAATTGGAGGAGACGGAAAATCCAGCGCATGTGAAAATACTCCTAATGAGTATCTTGTGCTTGGTTGTAAATTGTGTTGAAGATGATACAGTAACTGTTTGTTTCGGGTATATGCTCCTTCGTAAACTGTCAAGACATCATGAGAAATAGTGATAATTTAAGGAGATCTGCAAAAGAATTCAGTTATTCTTGTTAATGTCGGATTGAATGTAGAAGGGAGCTGACAGGACCTGTGAAATTAGTCTGGTTTTGAATCACTTTTCTGTTGTCTTAAGAGCTGAGTAACATTAACCAGTAAGTGAACTCTGCTTTTGTGGAATCTTAGGAACATAAAAAAGAACACTGAAACATGAATACTTTTAGAAGTTATACCTGAACTAGCTATTACTTTTGTGTTATCTTGGGCATCTTCCCTTGCATCTAGAGCCTTGCTGCTGTTTTCAGTGAAGGACTCTGATGATAGCAGCAGTTGGAGCTGAAATAGTGGGAACAACAAAAGTGTATTTTAGGAAGTATTTCTAATGTAGAAACACACTTCAGTAAATTGGGTACAAGAATATTGTATTGAACTACCCTTTTTTTTTTTTTTTAAGGTGAAGTCCAAATCTGAATTTGAATGTGGCAGGAATTGTGCAAAGTACTGCTTCTTCTAAATCCAGATACTGTTGTAGAGGTCTTAAGAAAAGAATAACCGTATGTTTTAATTTACTGCATCATTGATGTTTTACATTTTGGATTTGATGCATCATGTGAAGGTCGTAGACGAAGAGCGTCCACTCTTTTTGTAGTCTTTCTGTAGTAAAAGTAGTAGTCCTCATGGTTAAAGCTGGTAGTCCTTATTTGACATCCAGACAGCAGTATTTCCCATGAGACTTTATTAGCTGCATTTTTTTGTTATTATTTTTAGTTCAGAGGAAACTTCTTTTCAAGTGTTAAGTCATTAGCAAGTCGTGGAGGACAAAATCTCTTCATGTGTTTAAGGAAGCTTTGCATAGTAGTGGAAGTATAAACCAAAGGAAGTTCTGGACCTCAATAAACAATATCACAAGTGTATCAGAACACAAACCTATGGTGGACTTTTTAGGCTCTGGGTGTACTCTGTTACGTTTGCAGTTATAAAAGTACTTCACTTCAACTTTGGTCCTTGCCCAACTTGTGTAGCCTTTTGAATCTAATTGCCAGCCTGTCTCTGAGTTGCATTCTGTAATTAGATTCTTACTCTGCACTGTCTCTTGCTAATTTAAATGGGTGATTGCCCATTTAAAGGCTCCCTCCTAATTTCTAAAGAGGAATTCAAAGTCCCCCTCATCTGTGGTTAATATAGGTGCAACAAAACCAAGATGTTTTTTCACATGTTAAAGAACTTTACGGTAGAAAGGGATTGTCAAGATAGTTTGGTCTGTCAGTACTTGGATAATGTATTTGAAAATCTGACAACTGATTTTAATATGACTACATGTATGTATATAGTAGGAAATTATTTCATTGACTTTCCTTTTCTTGTTTAAGTAACATGATTGTTGGGAATTGAGATATTAAAAATATGATGTCAGATTCAGAATTATCTTTTTGAGGAAAATGTTTGGCTTTTTGATTGTTTGTTATTAGTTGTTAAACCCATACAGATACTAGAATATACTCACAGCACTTCTGTTCTTGTATTTTCATTCCCTCATCAGTTCTTAAAGTTTCTTGATCTGTGCATTTCAAATATGAACAGTATTGCCAAATTACTAAACTCTTTTTCTGTGGAATTTCTTATCAAACTCCTGTGTTTATATACTATATATATATACTCACTCCTGTTTATGTATTATAAAAATGTAGATGACAGTCTTGTGGAGAAATCTGCATGTCTCAAAATTTCTTTCCTAAGGATTTATGTTGTAGTCTGGCTATAGTTGCAGCTGATCCTAGCCCTGATGTCAGTTTAATTTGAATTTACAGCTCCGTATGAGTTTTCAGGGGGAAAAAAAGCAACCTTTTTATCTTTCTTTAGTTTATTATGGATTTCCTACTTAAGACCAGTTATTTTACTCATAAAGATTAAGAGAACTTGATTGTAACTAAGTATATGAATGTCTTAGGACAAACTTGGATTTGTTAGTTGCTTTTAGTTTTCTCTTAAAATAGACTTTACTATAAATGATGGCTGTTTGTTATCGTGATGCGTTTTATCTGTTTTGCTGGTAAACAAATCAAAACAGATCACATATGAAACACTGCAGCTTTTGAATGGTTATATTATTTTTCAAGCTAATCAGTATTCTTTTTTATTTAACAAATCTATTTTAACAAATTTTGCATAAATTTTTAAATGGAAGCTTATTGTACTTAATTTTGAGTACCACTGTGATAGGATTTCATGTACAATGTATAGATGTCAATTTGACTTATTAAAATTATGTGAGATCAACTAATACTAAGCTTTTTTAATAACATTTATATTAGTAGTACTGTAGTGCTGCTTATGTTTGCTGAAATATTTTGTCTTGTTCAAAACAGCTTGCTATGGAATTGTTCAAGTACCCACTGGACCTTGGTTTTGCAGAAAGTGTGAATCTCAGGAAAGAGCAGCCAGAGTGGTATGTGCTTTGTTTATTAAGTAATGCTAGTTATAATGCTTGTGTGGATAATATTTACCCAAGTATCCCAGTAATAGTAGAAAATAGCTTAGCATGTTGTCATAATTCCATCTAGATGCTATTCAGAAAGACCTGTTTTCTTTTTTTTTTTTTTTTTTTTTTTTCCCCAAGTGGAAATGTGTAACTGTCTGTAAGTATTCTGAAAATTTCTTGGGGGGGGTGGGTGTTTGGTTTTTTTAATTTTTTTTTTTTGTCCTCCCAACTGTTTCAAAGATTGTTTTCTTCTTATCTATGGTGTGGGTTTTGTGTAATTTTGTCAGTTTAATACTTACATAGTTAGGTACAGAGAGGAAATACAATCTGTGTCCAATTTTCTTTTACAGCAACTTTAGATTGTCAGTTGAAAGTTTCAGTCTAGGAACACTTAACCAATAAGTCGTGTTCTTAATTTCGGAATCTAATGCTTACTTGGAATGTGATACTTTGATTGCAGAAATGTATTCTTTCTCTGTCTTTTTAATTTTTTTATGGTAAATATTGGGGATTCACATAATTCTTCTGAACACCAACAGAAAACCCAACGCTTTTTTTTTTTCTTGATTACATGAGGGTTTTTTTTTGTCAGACTTGTATGTTTTTAGATCAAGCTGCATGATATCAGGCATTTTTAGAAAAAGACAATCACATTTCTCACTACTTGGTACTTTTTAGTTTGTGTTCCAGCGAAAGATAAAGCAAGAGTATTTAGAAAGGCTCAGCTGTTCCTTTGCCTCTGAAAACATTTTTCATGTGAAAACTGGAAGAGAAGGTGGTGCAGCATCTTAGGGCAGTGTGGAAACTATTTCTAACTTTCATATCTAAAGACAAACGAAGAGCCTGAAACCAAATTTTCAGTTACTGTCAGTGACTGGCAGAGTGTTTACATGAACTGTGTGCTGTACCTATTTCCTTTTCTAATATAAAGTACTATAGAAATGGTAGGATGACTTAATGTTGCGTGAATTTTTGGCACAGGACTGAAGAATCTTGTTCCTCTATTTTTTCCCAGATTGGCACTAATGTTTTCATAATGCCCTAGTAACCTAGACTTTGTTACTCCTTCCAAAGCAGACCTGTTGGTTGGGAGCGAGAACGGATTGGTTTCTATGTGGTCTCCAAATATTTGTCAACAGAAAATCAAAACCGCTTCCCTTTCTAAAGAAAGGCTGTTTCTTCCTTTTCCTGGGAAGACCATCAGCAATGTAAAGTTCTAAGAGTAGCATTTTTTGATTTTGCTGAGTTTGATATATACAGGTTAACAGCAAAGTTAAAAATATAGAGGCGGGGAAAAGAGAGATGGTGGATAGAAGGAGGATTTTTCTGGTGCATGATAGGGAATTTTCATCAGGATTTAGTCTGTAGTTATTGTTGGCTTTTCCTGACACAGGAGTGAAGGAGAAATGTACTGAGTTCAAAAATAAACAATGTCTCACTGTGTTCTGATAATTTCTTGAGTTTACCAAAGAGAATAGCTTTGATAGGCATTATGCTGCTTTTCTTCACTGTTTGAAGTTAAGAAGGAATAGTGCAGAACTCAACTGAATTCTCTGCCTGGTGTATTCTATTCTTGTTTCCACCTAACAGGGTCTGTTTATGGTACAGTTCAACAAGTTGATTACTGATGATGTTTTTTTAAAAAAAAAAAATCTTTCCCATTTGTAATATAGCATAGGTTTAAATGATTCTCAAGTGAAACTAATTGCATGTGAGGTAGAACAGATTGATAATAGTTGAAGTTTTAACACCTACGTGTATGTTAGTGAGTTAGAAACATGGTGGCTGTCTCTGAGGTGTCTTGGAGAAGCCCTTAAGATTCAAAAACTAAACTGAAGCTCTGCCTTCAGTATTAAAACTGGAACTTTATTGTAACCAGTTTATCAGACTCAGAAGTTGTAATGCACTTACTTGCAAAAGCAGACCTTCTTGTCATCACTGTAGGACTGAAGCTTAGTTTTTCTTTTGTCCTTTTTGTCTAGAAACAAAACCAGAATTAAATTAACTGTATTACATTGAACATGCTTCTACTTATTAATTTTTAATCTTTAAAAAGACCTGAGTCTTGCACTCAAGGCATATTTTTCCCTGCTGATGCTGTCTGCATTGTGTGTTTTTGGGGTCGTCTGGTTTTTTTGAGCTGCAGTTACTGGGCAAATAAATCCATTCTGATAAGAGCCCGGGGTTAATTGCTTGCACTAAAGATAGTCTTGCTTTAACAACTGAAAGAAATAGACTAACTTAGGAGCATGTAACTTCAGTTGGTGGGTCACCAGTGAACTTTGGTTAACACAGGTTAGAGCAGTTGTCTTCCAATACACTTTCAGCTGTTTATACACTGATATGTACTACTGTGTTCTCTTTCTTTTGTGTGCTGCTGCTAAGCTGGTACATACTGCTTGTCAGTGAAAACGGTGGCTGATTTTTTTTTTTAAATTTTTTTTTCCCCTCCCCAGCCACCCAAGCCTCCTGGCTGGTTGACTTCTGTGTTTTTGATAGTGAGGTGGTAGCCAGTGTCTTGGGTTTGGAATGGTCAACTATTAGCTGGAAGGCACGGTTCCATATACCACAGTCCAGATACCTGACAAGTCATACTGAGCCTTGGCTCTAGTGGGGTCATCTTTTTGTCTGTGTGAGAGAAACTGCGACTTCTGTGAACCTGAACGGTTTGGATAATGGACGTATTGAGGTGTCTGGTAATTATTTGACTTACCTTATCATCATGCCTATGTTGTACATAATAAATAGAAGGTTGTAATCCCAGTATGCCCTTTTTACAATCACTGTGTAAGTTTTTAACTATTGCTTGAAAAGTCTTAGCTTTCCCTAAATCAGCTAATTTGTCTTAGCTGACTTATGGTGAGCTTGGAACGTGAATCTCTTCGAGAATGGTGGGAACTGCTGCCAGCTTTGCCTGTGTCAGCACCAGCTGTTATTACCCTGCATGGTGGGCCCTTTTGAGATCTTCACGTGTACCTGAACTTTGAATCAAAAAGCAGGGCAGATACATGTTGATGTAGGAAAAAGTAACATTAGGGTCCGTGTGAGGATATATACATATGGAGTAGTACGTAAGGGACTTTGGGTCTTGGCTTGGGAAATTGGATGGTGCATATATGTTGTCCAGGGGTTGATAGTACTGGTATCCAAAGAGAGACTAGAGAAGCTAAGTTTAGGAATTGTAGCACAACTGTTTTTCAAAAAGACTTTGTTCTGCATCATCCTGTTACGTGCCAAACATCTTTCTTGATGATCTTATTTTAAGAATGATTTAATTATAGTATATAGTGAGGTATAAATAGACAATGTGCTTATGTTTTACTACAAGCTACTATTCATGCTCGTCATGAGGGAGCTGGAATAATCCATGTGATAGAGATACCAGACAGCATGGAGGCATCCAACATCTGCACAGTTAGCTTGTCCAGGCTTATTAGCTATGTGTAGATGCTGGTCCTTGTGAATCCACCTCGATTCAGAGATACCACGAGGTCTCAGTACTGAACTTCAGTGTTATGAATTCTGGGAAGTTTTACGACCTCAAGCAAAGCTCAGCTTGTACATGTGAAGTCAGATTGCTTACGGCATTGCAAGTGAATTAATATGCTGTTGATCTGTTTCACTGGCATGTGTATATTATAAGCCTGTCATTGCTTCTGGAAGAATCAGTTTGGACTTGGTACAAATTACTTTTAATGTTGTAAAGGTGATGTTTTTTCCACTTGGTATTTCTGTGTTCTTTTTTTTTGATGGGGTGGCTTATGAAGTCGAATGCAGTACTACTGGCCCAGAACCGAGTTGGCACATTTGTGTGACACTACAGCTGGTCTAATAGGCCACCTGGATTTTAGTCCTGTGGAATGTGTTGAGAGGGCTGTGACTCCCTGCGAAGCTAGCCACAGAAGATTTGAGGTAGTATTCATCTGGATCTCGGCTGAATCTAGCGTAACTATAGTCTCTGCACTTGCACATGTGTTTCTTGGAACTCAGTGTGGAGACAGAAAGACTGTCATTGCAGAGTCAGTTTAGATCATACAGTACCTGAAACTTAAGGATTCAGAGCTGTAGAAATGCGGCTGTACTGTTTACCTCCAAAGCCAGTTCAGGTACATTGTGCTCCCATAGTGATAGGCTCCTGCTAGTAATCCTGCCAGACCTGAGCTGTTTCTGCATCTGCTGCACATATGATCCACAGTCTGAGCACTTAAGATCTTTTTTTTCTTTTAAATCTTTAATATAACAATGGTTGTTCTCCTCTCCAAGTTACCTTTTTAAAAAAATCTTTCATCACATGCATCTACAAGTTTATTGTAGAGTTGCTCAGAAGAGTTGTATGATGTATCCATAGTTTAACACCCCATCCCCAGAGTTTATGTAGCATAAAATAACCATAGGTGAAGTATTACTTGCCTTTTGCCTAAACAGAAGGAGGCAAAGAAGAAGGAAATAGGAATGTAGGCTTTCAATATGCAGATGGGTTTGTGATCAGAGTTCTGACAGCTCTGGCTCAACAGGCTGCCTCCAGGGGAATGGGATCTCTGTGCCTGTGCTTAGAATTCAGTTTTGCTGTGATTATTACACCTGTATGTGTAAACTAGAATGCAGATTGATAAATACGGTCACAATAGAGGTGAACTAAACTTAATTTTAGAAGAAGAAAACTTGCTGTTTTCTTTTTTTCTATGGCTTGAAATACTGTCCACCATATTATTCAGGACTAATATACTATGTGCTCTCTTTGAAGGTATCTCTTAAAATAATTCTTAAAGAAATTTTGAAATTAATGTTTTTTTAATGTGTATCCATAATTTTCTGTAAAGGACATTATATATAAAGAATATTACTACAACTACTTTTAACAAGACTGTAACAAGTAGTAGAAAAAATGCTTTAGTTTTGAGTATATAACAGAAAAATTGACCTGTGTACTTTTGTTGTTTGTGTGGCTTTTACACAGCAGTAGAATAGTGAACTTCTGAATAAGAGAAGGAAAAGTGACTGTAAAATACAAATTTCTAGTAGATTTTTTTATAAATATGAGAAACTACTACTTCTTAACAGTGCCTCCTGCTTCCCCTTCTCCCCCCACTCCCCCCGCCCCAACAACAACAAAAGCAGGAACACAGTCTTGTCTTTAGTGAATGGCTATGCAGTCTGGAAGGCAGTGAATGTATGTTTGTAGCAGGATAACTGGAATAAAAAGTCTTCCTAAAGATACTTAGGCACAGCATGTGAAACTCCTTTTCTTCTGAAATGCTATTGATTGAGTGATGTGTTTCTTTTCCATTACGTAGATGGGTGAGTGTTGCTTGCTTTGCATTTCATAAATAGGAGAAAATATTTTTTCCTGTTCAGATTTGTTTTGTATACGTAGTGATTACAGACCCATAACCTTACTGCACTGTCATTCAAAAGATGACAGAATTGCTTAGGATTGCATAGTGTCTGGTCATCAAGGTTAGTACTACAAACGGCAGAAGGTGCTTCAGAAGTGCAGTATAGTTTCTGTGCATCTTCCTATCCAACTGGTGAATTGAACCTTATGCGCTGTATTGTGTGCTGTGTATATCAAAGTGGGAGTATTAATGCTATTTCTGATTGTGCTGCCTTCATGCTTTTTTTTTTTTGTGTGTGTGTGCTGCATTTTTCCCTGCTTGTATGCATACTTGCTACTTGGTTTCTAAATACACAACTGAGTTCATAAACTTACGTGAAGCACTTCATTACAGCAGAAAAGGTCTAATTTTTTTTTCAGTTTTGATTAGCTGCAGTTTACCTAATGTACACCTTATTTGTGCAGTAATGTATAATTACATTGTGCTAAATATGGAAACATAGAGGCTTTAAAACACAGTGCAAAATAACTTCATCACTCAAGTACTACCTGATGAAAAATTTTTTAACATAGGTATCAATATCACAGTTACTTTAGTAAATGCTCTGAAGGTTCTGTGGCGGAATTACTAACCAAAGTGAGACTAGAGCAAAACATTTTCCATTGCAGGAATTGCTTAATTCTTAAGCAGAAATGTTTTGTGCCGGTTAGTGTCACTGTAAGTCACTGGCAGAAGTCTCTATACTTAAGTCTCTTACTTAAGCAAGGAGCTCCTTCACTGCAAGGAGCCTTAAAATGCATGCTAGTGTTTTATACGTCGGAATTTTTAGAGTACAGCTGTGGTATGTTGCAGGAGGACACTGAAGTGAACCATCGCATACTGTTTTCTTCAGCTTGATTGAATTGGGTCAGTAGCAGACTTGCAGCCTGAAAAGAGAGGTTGGGTGTTTAGTTGGAAATCCAGCCAAACATGGCACGTATTTCTCATAGCATCATGATGCTTTCCGTTAATGATCAATGTGTGAATCTTAAACTTTGTGAATGTTTATAATTTGGATTCCTGCAACATCTAGCAGGGCTTAGTAGTCTTAAATATGCAGTGGGAGATTTATGGCTTTGGACTTCTGAAGTTGGAGTAGCCAGATCTTGATACATGATGCGTGTCATTACTATGTTACACCATACTCTAAGTTATCTCTCTTCTAGTTACCTTACATGTATTGAGTAAAAGCGTGACTAAATGTCACCTGTAGTACATACTGACTGGATGGTCTTGGAAGAATGCTGATTTGCATGTTGAGTGCCTCTAATCTTCTTGTCATAGTCTGTAAATCTGTAGTAGATGTTTTTGACAGAGCTAACTGAATCTGCATATATTTTTATCCGATGCCTTGATAAAGAGAACTAGGTTGAGTCTGTTTAATTTATCCAGGTATAAAACCCAAAATGCTTCAGGTAGTCAGTCTGTTTTTCTTTTACCTGTCAACTGTCTGCTTTAAAAAAAGTTCTCTCCTTCTCCTGGGATAGATGACTGAATAGAGATGGGGCAGAGATTTGGCAAATTTGTCAGCATCAAGAAACGATTATTTGAAGATGGAGATGACTTAATTTCTTAAGTTGTCAAGTTGCAGAACATAGCACTTTTGAAGAGAAGTACTGACAGTATGCGTTCGTTTGCTCTATTAGTGGTGTCAGCCAGTTGGGGATTCTTGAATGTGGCAGAAGATCTTTTGATTCCTGTTGGTTCTTCATTGTGGTTTGTAAATACTGGAGTCTGGTGTGAATCGTAGGTTGGAAACATTGCGACTTTAGTTTGCTTCTCTTCAGATACCTTGGTTGAAAAATGATGTAGTTTGCTATTTGCTGACTTCTGTTTTGAATACTTGCATGATTGTAAGCTATCGTTGATAGAACCATTTTAGATCAAAATATTGAAGGTGGGTATTTTGTGGGTTTATAAGTAAGGTCTTAAAATACTGCAAGTTGAGGCTATTGGTAAGGTGTATTGCTATCCAGCTGTAGTTTAGAAACTGATAAATAAGAAATGTGGATTTGGTTTTGTAGATAGCAGTCTCTTCATTGGCTGGGCCATCTATTCCTATAGAAGCTTTTGGAAAAGGGGTTATACAATTCATCCTTTATGCTGTACTGAACAAGTGAAAAATGAAGTTTTGACTCTAGCAAGTATTATAAAGCACGGGTGGAAAAAATCAGAAATAAATTCTAATGTGAATTTTCAAAGTACCTAATTGGTTTTAAGGAAAAAGCAGCAAAGAAAAGATTAGTAAAATATCAGAGTAAAAAGATTTGTTGTGAATAGATAGCCTAAGTTTGGTGTGAGTAGAGGTTCAGTAGTTTCAGCAGCATCTGGGAATGCTTGTGACTTTTATTGGACTTTCTGGAGGCTTCAACAGTTGTGAGGATGATCTCTGGTTAGTCTTTGTATGTTGGCAGTATTGGTTTTACTTCATAGTTTGAAGGGATGAATGGAAAAATGAGATGTCACTAGGTTCTGAGGGCTGGGGTAAGTTACTGCCAGCAGATGTAGACATGGTCAGTCTAGTATGCATCCTGTTGCTGGGTCTGTTTTTGTACTAACTGCCTCTGAATTCTCATCTATTGATAGAATTTATGCCTAGATCTAAATTGCCAGTATACAGGTTGCACCACTCTGCAAATATCTGTGGGTTTTTCTTATTCTGGCTGTCTAATCTTGCAAAAACTGTTTCTTTGCAGGCTCTAAGGTATTTGTTCTTCTGTAGATCCCCTCTGATTAGCTGAATGTGAGTGAGGTTTTCTGTATAATCTAGTTGTCTGTGGTGTAATTGGTACACTTTTTTGTAAGTGTCTTTAGAATAAGATGTCTCTATAAAGAGGGAGCTATGTTTATATTGGTTGTTCTGTGCCATATTTGCCTGAATCTAACACAAACGAATCATTAAAATGACCCCAAATTTTTCCAGGTTTATTAGGGGGAAAATGGAGTTTTTCTTACTTTACAGTGTTTTAATTCCAATGTATGTGTGTGGTGGGTTTTGGGTTTTTTTACACTTTTTTTCCTATCAAAGAAATGGGCCAAAACACTAGGGGGGAGAGGGACATAGAAAAGTATAAAAGGAAGATGAGAAAATGTAAGATTCTTCCCTCTGGAGAAGATGGAATATTAATTTCACACCCTTTGGGGGAGAAGGAAAATAAATAGCAAAAACTTTTTGAGTTTAGAAGATAATTTTTCATCAAAAAAGCAAATAAAGAATTTCAACTAGGTACATATAGGTAGGATGACGTATGTGCAGAATTGGCATAACTGAAAGTCTCGACATAATTTGTGATCGACTGTCTATCTAGAGCTGTTTTCTAGATATCCCCCCCAATTTTTCTGGGTTTAGCAGCAATGGGTGTGTGCCTGCCAGCATTAAATTGTTTTACATTAACTGCAATAACTACCCATATGGATGTCTTTACTGTTCTAAACCATTTTTTTAACCCACATTAAGATACTTTGTATTACATGAAGTAGTAGTGTATAAGACTATCTAGCATATTCAAAGTCCAGAGGATAGGGAAAGATCATCTTAGATATGATAAAGAGTATTAAAGGTGACTTTTGTATGTTTCCTTCTGCTAACACCCAAGGATGAGACAAAATGGGATGGAATATTGGGGAAGGTAGGCGAAGCTGTACCACAGAACTTGGGAGGCGAATACCTGGACGCAATCAGCTGTGCTGCAGGCTTCCGCAGCTACCGATGAATGGGAGACAAGGTTGCTAAGAGCAGCAGGGGTTGCCAGTTGGAAAGCCATTGATTAGAAACTAACCTTCCGATCAGCTGCTTTGCTTACCTTTGTAACTCTGTCCATGTGCTTCGGGGGAGTGTGTTGAGTAAGTGCATTTTAATATATACAGAAATACCTAGTAGCATGGCATGCTGTAAAATAGATGTATTTGGAAGCAAATTCAGAAGTAAAGCAGTAAAATGATTCCTGCTTGGCAACTGACTCTCTCCTCCTAGGCTAATTTTAAGAAAATTGTAAGAATTTGATGGAGCGTGCGCAGGGTTTGTTTTCACTAAAATGTGAACTAAAACTCGCAACAAAACCGAATGGATTTAACCAGTCTGCTGTTTGATTAATGATTAACAGGAGCAGCAGAATAAAATGCTTTGTATGTCAAGTTTTGACTCCTGTTGATGAAAGGATTGAAAGAGATTGAGTGTCAGGTTTCAAGCGGTGATGCTGATTTTGTGTAGCTTGCTGTTTTGTTATTTGTAAATTTAAGGGTCATGTACTGTAATCTCTTAAAGTTGTTCCTTTCAGTTAAATACAGTTTGTTTGCTGTTGTCAAGCAATATGAAACACTAATTCTGTGATCAAAATGTACTTTAGATAAAAGACACTGTTCTGGAAGCTTGGGTGTGGTGCTGGGTATAGTACAGCTTGGGAGGGAAAGTAAGCTTCTAAACTAAATGGTATGTGTATATATGGCTGATGCCTGTTAAACAACTTGAAATATATGAATGTCAGGGAAATATCAAAACAAAATTGGCCTAATAAATATGTCTGGGCCCGGGCCCAAGAAATATGTCTATATTACTACCAAAATTAAATTAGTCTGTTTCAGGTATGTTGTGTGTGGGTTTTTTTGTTTTTTTTTTTTTTTTTTTTTGTTTGTTTGGTTTTGTTTGGTTTTGTTTTCTTTTTTGGGTGTGGTGTAGTGATGTTTTGGTTGTCTTTTGTTTGTTGAGGTGGTGGCGTTTTTTTTTTTTGTTGTTTAAGACCCTTGGTTGTAATTCCATACTCACTTATAGCTAGCATAGATGACGCCACCTCCTGAACAGGGTGGTTGTATCCTTGCCCTACTCGCTGTCTGTGTTCCTGTTAACGCTTTTTATCTGGCATTGTTGTTTGTATGGCCTTATGGAAAGATCGTTCAAAGCAGCGATCTGGCAGAAAAAAGAAGTATTTTATTTTTAGCTTGCTGATTAGGATTTCCATACTGTCAAATGAATGCTCTTCCCAGAGCAAGGGAGGCTGTAGAAAGTACACAGCAGGGGATGGTGAGTGATCTTCTTTTGGCAGCAGTGCGCAATTATATTAGCTTAAAGTGATCCTGAAGTAAAGTCAGCTGGAACTGCAGCCTAATTTCTCAGCTAACTTTTAGGAACTGTGGTCTATTTAATCTGCTGTAGATCTTCTTGTGTTATTTAGGTTAACAGGTCATATTGAGACACACATTTTATTGCCTCATTGCAATGCTGGGAATTCAGTCCTGCAGGACTTTACTTGGTTGACAGTCATTATTCAGGTGAATGGTTCCATTGCCCTACCTTGGACCAGAATTCAGTAAATTACTTGCACAAGAATTCTTTGACCTTTGTTTTCTTATAACAAGAGACAGCATATAATGGATGTCTGCAGGTGATGCTTTATGAAACGCTCCAAATTTACAGAACCCTGAGGGAAGAACAATGCTATATTCCTACTGTTCTTTTTTTCTCCTCTCCTACTTGTATAGTCTTGTTACTATCTCTCTTTATCTTCCCTATCTACCACTTGTCTCTTGTTCTTTCTCTTCATTTCAACGTGAATAAGGTAGTCTGTTGGATTAAATCAGCTTCTCTATGCCTTTCCTCCATTTCCAACTGAAAAATTGGTAGAGTTAGGTTAACTGAAAAGACTCCAGTAATTAGATTTGTCTAATGTTATTTACTACTGGTTAAGGTAGGTGTTAGTCCTGGTTAAAATGGAAAGGCATATTTATCTAAAATAGGGGGAGAAAACTGTGCCGCAATGTAGTGGGGCCAAATTGGACTGTAACTAATTCAGTATAGGAAGATGGGTTTATTTAGCTGCTTCTTTACTTCTCTTATTTTGGTCTTCTGGTCTTGGAACTTTCTTCTGCTGGGTATCTTTAGTGGACACCCCCATTCTTTTTTTTTTTTTTTTTTTTTTTTAATTTCACTGTTCTTTATTTCTTCTTGATTATTTCTACTTTTTTAATAATGACAGAAAAAACGTGGTTCTTTCCTCTTCTGTATGGGCCTCCCATGCTTTTGACCACTTTAGGTCTCTGCTGGCTGACTTTTTAAAGATTGGAACCCTCAGGAGGCAGTGGGTTTTCATCAGACACAGGCAGTCTCAACTTGCCTGGATGCTAAGGTTACAGGATCAGTCTTCTTTCGCTTAATTAACCCGCTGTTTATGTAGCTCAGAAGTGAGTTGTGACAGTCACACTGTCAGACTGTTCCAGCTGCAGAACTTTGAGATTGGTTTCGCTTTAGTCCTCTACAGGAGACCTCATAGTCCAAAGCAATTGCTGCTGAGAGTTCACCGGGCTTCTCCTTGGACAGAAGCTAGATCCATGAACTTGGCCTCCTCCACCAAAGACGTGCAAAAATGAGATCTCCATGTTACACTCTAAGGGCAGGAAGGGAAGGGACTACATTTGCTACAACTTCAGTCTTCCTTCAGCCAGTATTTGTGTCTTTTTCACTCTTCAAATCTAAATCAACTGGCTGTACCTACAGCACCACATGCTCTGGTGTTCCTCCCTGCTATAGGACTAGTGCCCTTCAGCACACCAAAGGATGTGGTTATTCTCTTGGGTCACAGTCAGCCTCTTTGGTATTCACATTTGCGCTGTCTAACCTGCTGATGCTTATCTGAATTGTTGATCAGTCATAGGTGCTTTGCCCTACTTATGCTGTAATATCTTGTGGGTGTCATGTCTGCCCCTGCTACCCCTTCCCCCCACCTCCCAGCTTGTTTAGTAGTTCCCCACAATGTTTTTGAATGCTGAGACAATAAATGTGTCTCGGAAATCCTTTGCCAGAGCTAAGACTTAGAACGTATAACTGGAGAAGAGACCCCTGGCACGGTTCGTGTGCTCAAATATTAGAGATCATCTGGCTGTCTGTACAGATGGTCAGACTGTTCTTTATACTGTGTTGCAGAGATCAAAGCTTTATTCCATCATACAGGTTGTATGTGATGTGGCATTTAGTAGAGAGATTTCAGCTGTTGCTCTTCACGTTAAACTCCAAGCTCCGTTTATAAGTAAACTGGAAGAAGGAGACACTGTGTGCACAAAAACATTCAAGTAAGATATAAGTAACTGGACTTCTGAGATACATATACACCCAACTATCTCCTTTCCTTTCTCCTACAGAATCCTTTCTAACAACATGCATTTAAGCATTTTTAAAGTACCTAAGATTTTTTTTCAGTCACTTTGCAAATTCCCAGCTGAAACTATCACTTTTTTTTTTAAATGCTGTATTGTTGTAAGAGTTTAGAACTAGTAATAAAGTGTTAGGTTAAAAAAAAAAAAAAAAAAAAAAGGAAAAAGTCTTTACTAGTGACCTGTCTCAGGGGATGAAGCACTCTGTTCCCACCTGGTAAAGCTACTGGTGTTACTATGTGGTGCATATTGAAACTTGGGAGGGCAGAAATGGGTGACAGAATCTGAGAGTGTGGAGGCTGGGAAGGAGTTAGGTTCATAACCTCGAGGGGGAAGCGGAAAGGGTCACTCTGTGGTGTATTAGCTTACTAGGGTGCTACTTTATTGCAGATTGTAGCCAGAAGCACAAGAAGTGCTGGCTGTCATCAGAGTGCAAGTATCTCTGCACAGTTGCCCAGCTCCATGAGAGCCAAGTGCAGGCATGCTGCTCCCTGCCAGCGAGAGGATGCTCTGCAGAACTCCCTGCACTCAAGTTCCCTTCTGCCGTCAAAGCTCCCTCCTCCACTTTGGTTTTCTGTCTTGTATCTTCTCTGACTGGTTGCAGCCAGGGCTGCAGAGAAGTAATAAGGGAAGACCTAATGGACCTGAGTCCTATTAGAGATATGAGAAAAAAAGAAATTAGTTGAAACTGAGCTCTGAAGAGACTGAATGGGGCATGCTTAACTTTTCTGCATAAAGGACTGGTTCAGTTCCTTGCTGCTCAGTGTTCTGTGATAATTTTAATTTTTTTTATTTTGTGGTTAAGTTTGCTCAAGAAGTTTGCTAATTCCTTAATTATTAATGCTGCAGTGCTATGGTTCCCTGCCTTTAGTTTTGCCGATGCAACTGATTGTGGGATTATGCTTAAATTGCATCAGTGCTATGACCTGAATTAAAAGTGTTAAAAAGTTAATTTCACTCCATTTCACTGATCTGGTTTAAGGTGTAGCCCTGCAGATAGTTGGGTCAGTAGCTGAGGGAGTGGTGGAGGGAGAAATTAATAGGGAGAGGTGGTGGGAAGAAGAGAACTTCCAAAACTGGTTTTGCCACTAGTGAAAATATATGTCAAACAGGCTTGCAGAGGCGGGGCAAGGTAGACTATGTTAACAGCTTCCCTCCTCTCAGTGGTAGATATATCATGTCTGCTCACTGGCCTCAAGCTGCCAGCTTGCAGCTTTGGGGTGGAAACAAACTTTACTGCACTGTCACTATCAATATATACCAGGCTTCTCGCTTTGAGAATCTGATTCAGTGTATGGGGAATTCACTGAAATGAACCTATGGCTACTGAGTGTCTCTCAGCACCTAGTATTTAATGTTTGGAAAGCTGGAGTGTTAAGATACAGCTCACATACATACTGCATATGTAAGATTTTGTTTAAAATGAACTGATCAGTTCATTTCAGTTGCAAGGAAGTCCTTGTAATCTTGACTTTCAAAAAAATGGTGTACTGCTCCCAGTCTGCAGGCAGCTTATGGAATGGTTCAGAAATTTTCAGTCACTTTTATCTCTAAATTTCACCATAGGCTTAATACTGTGTTTCAATAAATTGCTGACTGTTTTAATGGGTGAATGTGAGGGAGGGATGAGTGAAGCAAAAGACAAAAAGCAGCAATCCTAAAGATTTTTCTTCCTGTGTGCGGCTGTCTTTACCAATGTCCTGAGCAAAAATAATTTAAGAACTTTCCTATTCTGCCCTTTGTGAAAGTCTCTTTGCTGCTACTGTCAATTTTTTTACAGGGAGAAGTAGTCCTCAAGGTATACTTCAGCCATATGAATTTCAGGAATGGAATTTGTCATTCCTCAAATAAGTTTGGACGATCTGTTTCTGAGTCACTTCTAGCATCATAGGCTCCTTTATCTGCTGACTTGCCAGTTAGTTGGTAACGGAGAAAGTACTGTTCAGGGAACACAGAGAAGGTCTGTATTGATGCCAGATGTTCCTCTCCATTTGAAGGATGTGGTGTTAAGTTTGGATCCGATGATCAGACTGTTCTTTGGTTTCTTAAAAAGCTTGTTAGATTGGTATGCTTTGAGTTGTCCCTAATTTGGGAATTCTTAAAGGTTTTAGTAAGGTGATTGCTAGGTATAGGATCTCCTATAACGGTGTTTCTTTGTGTGTTACTTGGAGCAGTTGAAGTGGAATGTGTGTCAGCCTGTTCCATTTCTGTCATCTCTGAACTGATTTGGCATTGGTTCACACTGCTCTAGAACACTTAGAGATAAACTTGATATTAGAAAATTGGTAGAGGCGGTGATAGGAGAAGGATGCTGATGTATGTCAGAAGAATATGATATCAAACTGCATGTTTCCAGGTATGCAGTCTTGGCGAATTTCAAGGATGAGTCAACTTCCGGCCTCCTTTTTCTGAGACAGAAAGTGGTATTATTTTTGGTCTCTCAGGGTAAGCAAGAGTCAGCAGAGACTGTGAAGTCAGCTATAGTATGTGCACCTGTGCTCATATATCCATGGCATGTCTTTGTGATTGACCACCTTGGTGAACACAGAGATCCCAGGAGAAAGAAATACTGTAGGGAGTCTTTGGACTGTGCCCAGGTTTCTTATCAAGCGAGTCTACCCCATGCTATAGTTTCTGGAGGCTTGTCTCTGGAATTCCAGGGTGTGGAAACCAGGAATGAAAACTTGGAGGTAGAACTGTGAATAGCTTAAATACAGTTTCAAGATCTGCAGGAGAAAGCTTCATTTGTGACAAACTAACATTAATGTTCAAGTAAAGGTTAAGGGAAAACACACCCATTCACTTTGAAAGAGTGGTTGCCTACTTAATGACAGCTAACAGTTTTGATGTGTGTGGTTTCTTTTTCAATGCTCCTATGATCATTCCATTTTTTTTATTTTATTTTTGCTTTTTTCCCTAGAGATGTGAATTATGCCCTCATAAGGATGGTGCTTTAAAGAGAACAGATAATGGGGGTAAGTTTTATTCTTATTTTTTGTGAACTCTCTTATTTTGAATAAGGGGAAATAAGACTGTGAAAAAAAAATTATAGGGATCCTAAACATAAATGAAAACACTGGCTGGCTTGGAAACAAAGAACTATTTTACAGTAATCTTTATTTGTCCAATTTAGATTTAATTTAGTTTGATAACTTCAATCATTATTCTTAGTTTTATTTTTAGAAAGAGTTATAATGAAGGAGAAACTGCATTTTAACATAAGATTTTAATGGGGAAGAAGGATAAATTTTATGTGTATTTAGTTGGAGTTTGTACGTTTATAGAAAGCTGTTGAGAGTGCACCATTCATGGAGGAAAGTAGAATTTCTGTGTCTGTAGCCCAGACTGAATGTACCAGTGCATTTTCAAAGAATAGCTCTTTCATGCCTGATTTACTAATATGTTCTGTAACAATGAAGTTAGAGCTGAAAAGTTGCAGTAGTTGTTACCTGTCCCTTGCATCTTTCTAATTTAATCATTCAGGTTATCATCAGTTCTGCTTCTCCTAGGTAGAAGTGCTAGAGAAAGTCTCCACTGAATATCCTGTCTTGGCTATGTTTATATTAATAGCTGGGCGATAAGAATGAAAAATTTCAATTAACTTTTCAATCACTTCTGGAATTCCTTCTTCTCTTTTTACTGGATACTTCTAAATTCTTGTCCATCATCTATCTATAAATAGCCTGCTCATTTTGATACTGAGCCCTTTCTCTTGTGAGAGGAGAAAGTATGATCAGGATTCTGGGCTTCATTTGGACACACTATGTAAATTGTATTCTGGAGATTTTATTCTGCATACGTAATATTCTAACTAATTTATACGTTAGCTTAGTGTTGATGCAGCTTTACTATTTCTGTTGCAGCTGAGTTGCAGGAACACAGAGCCTGCTTGTGTTTGGGCTGATACACCCTTTCTGTTGTCTACACTTTGACTGCAATGTACAGTATACACTCTAGCATTTACCATTCTAGTGTCTGCTTATCTCAAACATGTTAGTGAACTTCGTGTCATTTGTGAGTGTTGGGAGATTGTATTAAGTCTGCATTGTCTGTGTGTCAGTGAAACTACCATCTTAAGTGCCAGCCCAGTACTTTAGCCTTAGAACTGTTCTTCCTCTCAGACAGGTTGATACATGTCAGCGTTGAGTTAATTTCTTCGGAAATGGCAGCTGGACACTTGCTTTTTTAGGAAATAAGTAGTAAGAAAGCCTCAAACCTCTTGAAATATACAGTCAAATTTGTGAAGTGTGAAATAGCCAAAGTGTTTTCTGTTTTTATACTTGAAGTAGTGTTTGGGAATGCCTTGCTATTCTGTATGGTAATTTTGAAACTTTTTCTTTGAGAACGTATTTTGACAGAATGCCTCAAAGATCTGAGCATCCTATTAGTTGTCTCTCTTATAGCTGTATTAATTGTAATTATGAATTCTTGTCTGAAAGTGAGCTACTGTATAAGATTGAAATTAGTTAAGTTCAGCAAAGTTGTTACACTGTACGAACAGTATTGTCCCTATTATAATTTTCATGACCTACTGTTTTCATCAGTGAAAGCTCCTCAGAGCAGATAAGTCTTAAGAATTTGTACTTCACCTTCTGGAAACATCCCTCCCTCAGTAATAGATCTTGTCCATGGTGTTGAATACAGCAAATTCTACCTTATGGACCAAATATCCTTTAAATAACAGCTTTATAGAAGGATGTGAACCTTGGGAAAAATGAACTCCAACTGGTGTTGCATTTTAGAAATCTGCATTCTTAACCTGAAGCTTTCCTTTCAAAGAATTGCCTAACAACAGATTGTGCCAGAAGAGTTTCAGACTTAAGAAAATACTGTTGAAGGTCATGTAATGGGCTTGCCAGTTCAAAATTACATTTCCAGTAGGTTAATACTTGGAATTTTTTTAATGCTGTTGCACCATTTGTTGCCAAGGGAAATAATAAAAAGATGCAGGTATTCCTGAAGAAACTTTGAAATAAATATTTCTGATAAAACCTTGTAAGGATCCAGCTTTAGAAATCTGTAATTATGGAGTCTTTCTGTAAGTATAGAAAAAATTCAATGGTCTCAGCTTCTCAGAACAAGTGAATAAATTAGTGATTTTGTGTCAGTGATATAAAGTTATGCTTTTTTTCTGCTTTCTGGCCACAACTAACTTCATTTTGCGGCCAGAAAACCAGTGCAATTTTTTTTTTTAATATGCAAATAGCTTAGCTCATACACGGTCTACTGCTCTTGTAGATTTTTTTTTTTTTTTTTTTTTTTTTGGTGGTAACAGTCTTCTGGATATTTGCTTTTTAATAATGTGAAGAAATGTGTTTTGTTTGGGTGTTGAAGATACTGTATTTTCTTTTATGTCAGGAATCTTTGTTTTTTGGTCTACTGAGCTTTTACTGTAGGGTTCCATGATTTTCTTAACCTGCAATAAGACGCTGTTACTGTAGGGAGGGTCCTTGCTATGCATTACTTCCTCCTCCTTTGTGATGGTACTAGCATTTAAAACTTCTTTCCCCCCACCCCCCCCGGGTTCATTTTCAGCAAAATGAAATCAGTTTCCTGACCCAGCTGACCATGGTAATGCTGATATAGGGGAATGACCAGGACTATTCTTTTAGCAGCAGCCTATACATTAGCGATCTTAACTCAGTTGCACAACTATACCTGAAAGCAGCCTAATCTTATAGCTCTTATATAATGGTGTTATCTTGCCTTTAAGAACTCTGGGGCACTATAAGATATATATGATAAAGTAGTCTGGGAATCCAAGTTGGTTTTAAGTATTACTGACTGACTAGAAAATAGTAAAGGTAGTGTATGGTGTGGTTGTGTTGGTGTGCTGCGGGGTTTTTTTGTGTCATCCCCCACCCCCCAGGTGGCATGAGATTCCTTTGTGTGCATTCTTCCTCCTTCTCCCTCTCCTTTTACTGGCCTGTTACTTCTTATCTGACTTTCTGGAGATCAGCACTTCTTTAAATTTGCTTTTTAGGTTTTATATTTATGGTTGGAGACAGCTACTGTACCTTTGTCATGCTTATCAGTACAGTTGCTGAGGGTTAATGTTGGGTTCTCCAGTGTCATCTATGGCAAACACAGAATTACAGTTTTCAGTGATACCATAAATAAAGCATTCTTGGAGCAGTACTGTCGTGGATCTTATATAGAACTTGAAAGTGCCAGCCTGAGATCGTAAGAGGAGAGGAGCATATTATGGAGGCCAAATGACATTTGGCCTGCTCTCTTTATCAGTATTAACTGGATTCTTGGGAAAGTTCTTGTATGCTTTCTCAGAATACTTCCCCAGTCTACAAGAATTTATGCTTTGGAACTTCTTGAACCAGAGATAGTATTTTTGTGTTTAGTGAAACAAGAGTCCATCATACTATTAATGTGTCCATTTGTGTATAAAGGTTTAGTGTCCATAATGTTGTCTGACAAGGCATTTTGCAGTTGATCTGTACAACGTATCAAGATGTACGCTGGTTTGTTTTGAACCTGTTACCTTGCAGTTTTATTTGATGCCCCTTGGCACTTGCTAAGTCATAGGAAGTGGCAAAGAACAGTTATTCTATGTTCACCTTTTCAATACCTCTTCTGGCTTTGTAGACCTCTGTCATATTCTTTAGTCTCCTTTTCGGGATGAAGGAGTACAGACTAATTGGGCATTCCTTGTACAGAAAGCTGACTATCCTCTTTCCCCTGCTCTGTATGTTTTCCAAATGATGCATAGTCCTTACCAGAGCTGAATGTGAAATTTTAGATAAGTAAATCTACTGTACATGGTGCCACGGAATCTCTAGACTACAAAACGATTACAGTATGGTTTAAGTGTTCCCTAACATAGACTACTAATGTAATTATTGGTCACAATTTTTTGGTACAAATTTTTTTCATTAATTACAGAATATTTTCACTAGCCTAAACATTCATACTACTTTGAGACTAAGACAGATCCTGAAATTGGAATGAAAGTATTGATTTTAGCAAGGCTTTTTGCCTGAATAATTTCTTACAGCCATAGTTAACTCTTGGCTATTCGGGTTATTGGAGGTGGAGTGGGATAGGGGAAGTTCAGTTAGCCTAGATAATAGTGACTGTACTAGCCAAGTGGTTTCTAGACAGTGTTGTGGAAACATTCCGCTTAGTGTTGGAAACTCATGCAGATGGTTTGCACCAAGTTGCTAGTGTGTCTGGATCTGGAAGGACTAAAGAGTTCATGTGAAGTGCCAAGTGGAAATGGCATTTTTTGTTGCTCATAACCTTTTTTGGTACACTGGAGAGTACACAGATGCCTGCCTGTTCTTGGCTTGGTGATGGTGGCTGCTGTCACTGTAGTCAGAACCTGTAAGGAGCCCAAAGAGATAATTCTGTCTGGATTTGAGCGGAATATGTCCTAGTCTGCTTCAGCATCCCTCCTGTGCTTTCCATTGTCAGAGACCTGAACTGACCCTGAACAGAAGCAGCTAAGGTCTGGTTTTGCACATGCTTGTTCAGTCTCTTCAAACTGTGTGAAAATGATCATTCTGCTCCTGCACTTGCACAGATCTTGGAAACAAACAGTTGCATTTAGCAGAGTGTAGCCTGGACTAATATCCATGGTGTGGCTTATCTGTCAGCGAGTTATCCGTGCTAAGGATTATTAAAAGTTGACTGTATTTAGCTGCACATTTGATTTAATTAATTTGTTAAGATTAGTGGGACATTGCATGGTTATGATCAGGGTGACTGTCAGAAATTTTAGGAATAAGGTTTGAATACATTTTAATATTTTGGCTGCGCGGTATCTGTGACTGTCTTACAGCTATGGTTAAGTTTTGTGAACAAAAAATAGTCTTCCCTATATGTGGACTTTGTGGAATTTGTTTTTCCATAAACATTAGGACTTTTTCACTGTTCAGAGACTGCAGTTCTATGAATTCTGTTAGGTTGTTTACTGGGTTTTGTTTTATTTATCCATTTTTTAATGGATACTAGAAGTAGAACAGTGGGATTGAGTTGAAAAAGGAACTTTTCTCTTTCAATATATTTATTAACAAAATTCCTTGCTAAGTTTGGTATTCATGTTCATATAAGGGCACCACTGTGGTTTTACACACATGACCAAATACAAAGTTTTTTAAAATGAGAAAAAAACCTGGTAAGTATATGAGTTGCTTATTGATTTGCTGTGTGATCTTATGTGTAAGAAGGCTATTGAAAGAGAGATTGATTTTTCTTTAGCTTTGTACTCTGTATGTGGATTAATAGTTGGGCAAAATATGAAGACTTTTTTTTGAAAAACAGAAAAGCAACAAGTGAGTATTTGTTTGAAGATACTTGAGAACTGTAGGCTGTTTGACAGTTTTTGGCCTTTTCAATTCAGTAACATTTCCTTAACTGTTGCAGCTAATTTCCTTTGGGTTTTTGACACTCAGTGAGGAGGAAATAAAATCATGACCATTTGAACTGATTATAGTTTTCTGAATCCAAATTCCTTTAATTGCTCATAATACTGAGTATGCCATCTTTTTTTTTTAAGCAAATTGTTCAGTTGTATCTAATATTGTGCATCTCCCGTTTAAATAGTATTCTTACAGTAATCTTTGTCCACAATTTTCTGTAGGCCTAAAAGGCTTGATTTTGCTGTACAAGTTGTTACTTTGAAACCTGATTCCACTGGATGATGATCAGGAATGCCGTGTAACAGCATTCTTTGTGTGACTTTTCACCAAGACTTCTTTCATGCAGCTGCTTGGGAAAAGGCCAGCTAACAATGTGGTGGTTTTATGTCATCGTCCAGGCCTTCTTCCCATCCCCTGGGTTAGCGTTGGGATCTCCCAAGTCTATAAAAACATCATATGCTAGGTTTTCCTGTTGCTGTTGTTATTATTGGAGTCAGCAGCTCTCACCATCAGATTTACTGTTCCAATGAGTTTTCTTGGTATTAATGTCTAAGAATGTGGATGGTATAATGTCATATGTATGCATTCAGGTGTATACATTTTGTAAGAAGTGCTTGCCTATAAATGTTCTGGTCCTTTTGTGCAGATTTGCAGGAGTTTGTATGTGTGCTTTTTTTTTTTTTTTTTTTTTAAACTGGGAAAGACAGTAAAAGTTGATAAGCAATTTAAAATATTTTACTAATATAAATACACATGTTACCATGTAATCTATATTGTATATTATTTATATGGCTGGTAATCATAATGTATAACTAGGGAAAAAAATGTAGAGCGTTAGATAAATATTTATGACATTTCTTCCTTTTGTTATATAAAAGGATTTCTTGAGGGAGGGGAAGAGACTCGTTAATGCCGTAGCATGCCATATAAAATTATTAAAGCTATTAGCTTACTCAGTGGACCAGTGGAATGTAATCTGTAGCTGTTTCAAAAACAAACTATTTGTTGTGCTGCTGAATAATGACCCAAAGTGAATTTTTCTTATGTATGAATTCTCTTGTTCAGGAACAAATTTTGATAAATGGAGAGTTTGGTGAAGTTCTATAGTATGACTCAGTAAAGTGAAGTCCTTTCTTCATAGACAAACAGTAGTTAGTTAGTTAGTTATTTTTAACAGGAATTGTCCCTTCATTCTGTGTAGCGATGATAACCACGGTGGTGAGATCTGTAGCAGTTAGCGTGAGCACCTTTTTACCCACCTTTTGAAAAGAGTGGATCAAATAATATAGTGAATAATACTATATTAACTATAGCAAACTCTAAAACTGTATTTACTAGGGTAAGGAAAAGACAGTAACTTAAGCTGACATTTTTTTTCTGCAAGTTTTATTGTCTTTACAGGAAAGGAAGGTCGGGTCAAAACAAAAGTGTATGGAATGCCTTAATGAAGAGACACTTAACTAAAGGTGTAAAATAGTACTTAATCTTACCCTCTGGCAAATAGTAACAATAATGGTCTTAAGTACATCTTTGCTGGATTCACCTTTCGGAGTGGGGTAGAGCTGAGTCTTGGGGTCAGTCAGCAGTCTGATAGTTGTGGAAACTGAGGGTGCAATTTCATGTAATCTGGGACAGCTATTGACCTCTGCTGAAAGGAGTGGACTGTGGTTTTCCCATGACTGGGTGTTTTCTTCACTGGTGGTTTTGTGTATGGTAATCACACAACCTCAGTGTGGATTGCATCAACTTACTTACTGATCGTACTGGAAGGTAAACTTTTGTTTTCCCCCAAGTTTAGTGATCAGGTGAATAAAATTTTATCTGCCCTGCTACATGGTAAGCTTATACTACAGGGAGAGGGCAGGGATGTACAGGTGAAAGTGAAGAGTAAGGCGAGACCTTACCTTTTAGTGACAGCTCACAGTTGATTGAAATGGATTGAGGTGTATCCTTAAATTACAATCTGGAGCAACCCTAATAAGAAACTAACATTTCAAAAAAGAAAGGTTTTTCCATGCTAGAAGAATACATTCACTTGGTTTAGGAGTGAGCTGTAGTTACAAATAAAGTAAAATTTCCTCAGTGAGATACAATGGACTCTTTAGGAACTTACACAGAATGCATAAACAAATTTTACTCTGGAATTGGTGCAGGGTTAGGAGACGGTGATGACATCCCAGAGCTCTGTTGTGGGACCACACTGGCACTATGGCTGGATCTCAGTGTGACTTCATGGTTCTGGCTTCTACAGTCTGTTACTGCTTTGCAGCACAGCTTCAACATTGATTGTGGGACGTAGCGCTAGTGTAGTGCCTACTCTGTGTCTGTTAGTTCACAAGCTATAGGTGGACTTCTCTTGATTTGAATTGTAGGATGAATTGTAAGTGTGTTGCTGTTATTTTATTATGGAGTAAAAGATTATAAAAGCAAGGCTTCAGAATTTGCACTGGAAAATTATTTTAAAGTATCATGAATTTATTTATGGTGAAAGTGCTTGTGAATCAAGTTTTGAACACTTAAACAGTCATTGTAAAGGCAAAAATTCAGTTAGATGGATAATGTACTGTATATTATTTATCATTCTGGGTTTTCTTTGTTAATCTTGGGTTACTTTTTTAGAGTTTGCTTCTAGTTATAGAGTTCTTTGTTGGCAACAGTCTTTTGTTTGCTGATGGTGAAATTGTTAGGAGTTACCTGTTCTCTATCTGACTGGGATAACAGATCAACTATTTATTTTCAGTTAGGGTTCTGGAGCCTGAGATTTGTTACTCCGAATGTTAATGAGTAATGTATATTCAAATTATACCTGCTAAGTATGTACTGATAGGTTTTCACTGAGTTAAAAATTAGTTAGGTACCTGAAATAAAAATATCGGCAAAAGATTGGTAAAATTGGGATAGATTCTGTGCTGGTAATTAAACATTTTGCATGCCAGAATGAGACGTAAAAATCGGCAAAACTCAGTAGTGTGTCTTTCTGAGGGATAAATCAAAATAAAAAAGGACTTAAGTGAAAAGCTGGAAGTTTCATGAGACATACTTAAACTTTGAAGGCTTTTCAGCATGAATTTTCAATTTCTGATATGGTTTTCATTATTATTGTTATCAAAGTAGATCTTGGAGTTGGTTTATATGTTGTTTTGATGTTGTTTTAATGTTGGTTGAATTTGTTTCCTTATATCTCTTCAAAGGAGCGTCTTAGCTATACTTGTGATGTTATCTTAGAAAGTACAGTGTTTTGGGTTGTTTTGGGTTTTTTTTTTTTTGAAAGGTAAGCAGCATTTCCCAAAGTTACTGGACTTGAAAGCACAGTTGAAGTAAATATTTTTAATTTTAATTTGGCTGTCACCAGTAAGTTGTTTCTAGTAAGTAATAACAAAAACCTGATGACATTTTACAATTTCTGAATGGAGGCATTGATTGTTGTAAAATATTGGATTGTTTAAAGCAAAAGAGGCAGTGAATCTGCCAGCCCATGGTAGCCTGCTGTGAGTATTTTTTTTTTTTCTCAGCAGTTTCAGAGAAAGTTCTGATAAGAATGCACAGAAACAAGCAAACTCAGTGGCTGATTTAAATCCTTATAATACATTTCTTAATTTCTTGTTTTTAAGATAAAGCCTAAGTTTATTTTAAAATAAGCAAGCCAGATACTATCTAGTAAAAATATTATTATTGAGAAAGTACATATGTAAAATGGCTGCCTTCTCAAAGATTAAGAAATAGTAAGTCAAATAAAGGGGAAAAAAAATAAAGAAAAAACTCTGAGGATAGGGAAAATTTTAAGAGCATTTTGCAAGATGACAGTACCTGCATTTACAAAAACATTTGTGCCCCCTCAGTTAAAGTTGTCCTGAAAGGGAGATGAAAGCAAGTAAATTGAGTGTAAGCAATTCAGTGGCAATAGTAAGAGTTTGTTAGTAATTACTGTAAATTTTATAAGTAAATTAAAATGAGTGAGTAATAAATCTGTGGCCAGTTGTTTGGATGCAAACCATGAACAACCAAAGCGAATGGAAGCTTATCATTGATTTAAATAGTAAAGGATGTAGTTTATACAGGTGGTTTTAAGAAACTCATTTGAAACAAAAGTGATCTGAAAAATGACATGAGTTCCTGGCTAAGTTTGGAGAACAATTAAGAAAATTCAGACTATGCTGTTGTTACTGTAGAGGACTGGTGATTAATTTTGGTTCCAAGAGAAACCTGTGAGGATGTTTTAAATGTTATTGAATGTGTAGAACAGTGCTACTGGAGTTTTTTTTTAAACTCTAAAACATAGGTGTACAACAGTATTTTTCACACTTAAACATTGGGAAAGCTCAAAAGGACTTGATTTATTGATGGGTTGGTGGCGGGGGAGGGAAGAAGAAAGATGTATAGTTGCTGATGAAGTTGATAGCTGCCCAAGAATAATGTAGCAAATTACTTGAATAGAAAGTTTACAGTCTAATCTTTATGGCTTAGATGGAGTTAATTGAAATGTATGTATTTTAATGTAGTCTTAAATATCATAAGTCCTTCTAGATGCTAGCTTCTCTTATCAGCTATATGTACAGTTTGCATGGGTGTCTCTTTAGGATGTTTCATTATCCCTGCAGACAAAGTAGGTGGTTGTCATCCAGTAAGAAACAGTAGACAAAAGCACTCAACTCTGAACATGGCAATAGATACTTTATTCTGTTGGGATTCTGAGCTCTGTGCTCTGCCCGAGAGTAGTTCTCTAAAAGAGAAGGAAGCGGCCGCGGACGATAGGGGAAGCATTTTCTCTCTGTGTTATGTAGTCAAAAGCCCTCTCAGTTGCAGAAAACATTAAAAGTAACATCTGCTTGTATGCTAGTAGCTCGTTCTTCCATCATTGAGACAGAGGAGAGCTATCACACACACTTTGTTTGGCTGTAGATGTCCTTGCTTCTATGCTTACTCTTTGTAGCAAAAGTGGCTAGTCTTTTGATCAAGTTTAGGAAAAAGATGATGGTGGTTTGCTTCCTTTTCTGTTTTCCTCCGCTGCTTGCTGGTCCTTATATGCCGAAACTGAATCTTCTTGACCCCCCTTAAGTTGACAAGTTTTGTGGAGGAGTCTACAGACCTTCTTGAGTTTTCCAAAGATGGAGATTCCACAGCACCTTTAGGCAACCAGTCCTTAACCACACTTGTTATAGAAAAGTGTCTTCCTTATTCTTTCTTCAGGGAGAGCTGCTGAACCTCTGTCTCTTTTGGCTCTTCCAGGTGAGCTGGGTGTTGCGCTCTGACAATTTTATATTTCTTCACTGGTGAAACTTTGGCCAAAAGAACATTTAAGCAGTTGTGTATGGGACCTCTGAGTCTTAGTGGGAGCTGGTGCTGGAGTTAGGCTTCTTCTATGATGTAGGCACTTGAGGCTGGTAACATAAGGGTGCTGCAACCTCCCCTATGGTTAAATTTTTATTGGACAGGTTGTGATTTTTCAGCAAGGTCAGATTATCTGGGATCTAAAGATACCAGATGGAAACCAGTGGAAAAGGTCCCTTGTCCTCAGTTCCCTGGAACTTATTGACCCCTTGTTCAAAAAGTGTATTAGTGCTGTGGCACTTCATTTATTTCATTATACAGATACTGGTTTTGTTATCATGAAAGATAAAGGTGTGCTCTTGCCCACAACTATCCTGGATGTGAGCTCTATGTTTTGGAAATCAGAATATATTCTAAGCTTGCAGGTTTCTGGCTATATTGTTTAATTTTTTTTTTTTTTTACAGTGATGGAGTAGTATTCAGTTAAAGTTACTTCTGAAACAGGTTTCTTGTAGTGAAAATTCTTTACCTACCTAAATTTCAGTTGGCTTAGTATGTGGTTTTTTTTTTTTTTTTTAATGTCTCTGGTATATTTTGTATATTTACGTAATAATTTTTCATTATAAGTAAGCAGTACAGGCTTAATTACATCTGAAGTAAAAGCTTTTGCCATCTGTTTATGAGTAACTAACTGAAGAAGGGTTTTTTCAAAATTTCCGTGTCACTTTTCTACTGGTTTAATGACTGTTAGATGAATGGTGTTTCTATTTGAGCTAATTTTTTGAGAGGAGATTTAAAGATAAATATTCACCATTAACACCATGTTAACATTTATTTATCTGTCGTTGGTAAGATAATTCTGGTTTAGGGCAGTTTGCAAGTCTTAGAAAAGTCCTTATAAACACATTCCCTGAAGATGTTTCAAGTAGAAGAGAGAACAAAAAATGACTGCGATTTTTATAGTTTTTTTTCAGTCTGTTAATGATAATTTTAAAATGATCTGTTGGAACCGTTTTTAAACTCAACTCAAATTGGCAATTTATACTTGCCTTTCCCTACTCTTTTATTAGTCTCACACTTTTTCTGTGTGGAATAATTCTACAGACTATTTGTGAATAAAATGATGAAGCAGCACAGATACTGTAGTTGCAGATGAAATACTAGAATGATACATGTTATGTTGACTGTAAGAGTTTTGTGTGCACTTTTCATTTTCTATACAAATTATAACTACCAATTTAGTAAATGAGGAGGGTGGACACCAACTAGAAAAGATTTGTACCTCAAGAAAAGAACAAAAAGCATGTATGCAGTTCCAGACACTAAATACTATTCCAGAGTCTCAACAGTACTGCTGGAAGTAAGTGCAACTTTACATTTAGCTCAGTTTAAGAGTCAAAGTACAGTTGGGTGAAGGAATTAAGAACCTTTAGATTCAGCAGAGTAGTTAAAAAGAGAAAATCCAAGATGACAACAAAACTCAAAAAGATCTGCAGTGAGGCAGTATGGTGTGGTTTGGTTTTTTGTTGCTTTTTTCTTTGTTATAGGATGCATTTGCACAATGATAATTTACTTTGTTTACCTAATCTAATAATCTGCTAGATTATCTAATTATGTAAGCCTGTCATTTTATGTCCTTAATACTTGCATACAAGTAAGCCTGGGTAGGAGGAAAGCACAATTATTTTTAAGGTGTACGGAAGGTCTTATGACAAGACTTTAGCTTTCCTCTTGGGGAAGAACAGAATTCATGCTAAATGATTAGCCACACCAAATTCACTTTCAGATGAGGTAGCTCTGTACTGTGTGATATTACTGTTGTAATTCTGTTATTAGTGTCAGTATATTAATATGTTGGGTTAGCTACATAGCAGCTTCTGTTCAATTTACCGTTACGGCAAACTGGCCTTCACTGAAACAAACTGACAACTCTCAGGATCTTAGTGTTGAAAAAAGGCCTAAAATTAGTAGGTTTCCTTTTGAATTGGTGTTTCCCTCTGCCTCCATCCAACCAAATGTCAGACAATTAGGAATGTTTACTTCTTGAAATGTTGTTAAAGCACAATATGGTAAGTAACTAAGCATTTCTTGATGATCCCAAGTTAATGAGTTAGAACAGGACTGGATATAAGAGTTGATATTCCTGTGAAAAAATGAGTTGGCCACACCTTTAAAGAAGGAAAAGAAGATATGTGATAGAGGGGATGGGGGTGTGTGTGTGTGTTGGGATTTCTTTCTGTAGAAAGAATACAGGAATCTAGTCAAATTAGAATGACTTTGAATAAAAAGTACACACAGAAGTCTTATGTGATGGTAATGCTTGCATAAATACTAGTTTGTTCAGATGATATTTCCCTTCTGCAGGAATTTGCATAGCTTTTACGCAATGACTATGTTAATCCAAGAAATGTAAAGAAATAACCTGTTTTTCCATGTGTGTGTCACTGTACAAATCATTAGTATTTGGAGTTCGTGGAGTATTATTTGTATAAATTCTCCACTGACTAAACTTAAAAATGTATTACAGCTCATCTAAACTTTGGATAATATAAAATGAAATGTAAGCATGACTTAACTTATGTCTGTAATATTCTAAACAGTTAAAATAGTCCATGGAAAAAAGCATTGTAAAAAGTTCTTTGTACTATAATTGAAATGTCCTTTGAGCTTCTAGAAAACATTAAAATTAAATACAATTATAACTTTTTGTAGGTTGGGCTCATGTGGTTTGTGCTCTGTACATTCCCGAGGTGCAGTTTGCAAATGTTTCTACAATGGAACCTATCGTGTTGCAGTCTGTTCCTCATGATCGTTACAATAAGGTATAATTATATGTCTTTATATCTAATGTATTTATTTTAAAAATTGTGAGCTTTGATAATCTAAAGCTACACTTCTTAGAATGCATTTTATATAAAATTCATAAATGTATGCAGTAATGCTGTATGTTTTCTGCTGTGGCTTTAATTCAAGAATTAAGAAAGCTATGTTATTAAATTAAGCTGTAAGGTTATCTGCCATGTCTCATTATTCTTTTACAGATTAGGGACTGTTTTGTTAATTAAAAATATTTTGATCTTTGAATAACAGTTTATTTTGAAAGGAATGTGAAATATTTCCCATAGGTTAAAATATTACTACAGCTTATTTGAAATGTTGTTATTAATTACCACTAAGTCCTACCGTTTTAAGTATTGATATGATGTTCATAAACATTTCTGTTAGGAAGAAAAGCTATGCTAATATATTAAAGCAAAAGCTTGCAGACTTCTGCCTTTGTAAACAGTATTCACTTTAATGGGATTATTTGCTTGTATAAGAACTGCTCCTAAATAAGTGTTGGTGAGATGGAATGCTTTATAAAGTGTGGTGAGACTTCATTTAAAAAAAAAAAAAAAAAAAAGGCAAAGCAATGTAAAAGTAACTTATTAATGTTCTATATTGGTAGTTATATTTTTCTACTTGTTTAACTTGTGCTACCTCTTTGCCACTAGACTTAACTACTCCCTCCTTTGTATTTTTATATTTTCCCTTCTGTAAGCAGCAAACTGTCTGAATTTCTGATTAGTTTTATTACATATTTTTCTTGTGTTGTTCTTTTTACCTCTAGTTTCTTTCTTTTACTTTATTCTATGGTGGTTTGTGGATACCAGGGTAAAAGAGGAATAGATTGTGTTGTGAAAGAAAGGAAAAAAAAAAAAAAAAAAAAAAAGACATGTCACCTCTGGTGTTCTTCCCACAGGGAAATCAGTCCTGTTCACGTTGTCTCTGTGATCGCCCCTTCCCGCCCCCTCCCCCCCCCCCCCCCCCCCCCCCCCAGTTTACATCTCTGATTTATGCACACACACCCCCCCCCGCCATTTTCATACCCTTTCTTCTTTTTTCATACCCTTTTTTCTTTTTTTATACTTCAGTCTTTTCCTTGTCTGTTTCACGTTCTCACAATTGCTTTCAGTGTGTTTTGCCCATCTTATTTACCAGTGTATCCGAAAAGCCAGAAGTCAAAATCTAGGTTCTTTTCATGCTTTCTCATTGCATACTACCTGAACATGTGTATTGGCTCCTCACTACTGGCCGCCTTCTGCATTGGCAAGAACGTGCAACAGTGAGATTAAGTGCAGAACTAATAAAATTTTTGTGCTTGGACACAAAGCAGTACAGGTTTGCTGTGGCAGATGAGTTTATTTTCTCTCTCTCTCCTCAACTCTGAGCCAACAGCACATCTGTTTTCTCATTTTTCCTCAAGTAGCAGTCATAATGGTTTTTTTATTGCCAGTGGTTCTTAGCTAATGTACTCCAAAAATTTCATGGAACACTTTGGATTTTGTTTTTATCTTGCATCATTTCCACTGATGGTGATTGATACTGGATGAGTAAATCCTTGTAATTTCAAAAATATACCCTGCGTCTTTTAATATTACTTGTTCACAAAGTCCATCGTTGGTCTGTGTCTTTAGTCTCTAATTCCTTTTTGTTACAGCTAAAGTTGCTTCTTTCTTGAACTGTTTTTCTTCCAAATACATGATGTATAGTTGTTTTTTACTGCTAAAATTCCAGTTTGCATTTTGTTGGTGTGTAGTTATCATGATTTTTTTTGCTTGCTACATAATTACTCGTTCCATACAGGTCATGTAGATAAAGTTGCTGATGGTGTCTAGCTTTTCGTTTTCTGCGGTTTTGGTGGATGTTCTGATTCGGGCCTTTTTTTCCATGATAACAGTCAGCCTAAAACTACTTTTATACAGGCCACTACAGTATATTGTAAAATATAATGAGACCTGTATCAGAAATTTCAAAATTTGGGGTTACACCTCTAGCCTGCAAAAACTCCTCCCCTTTTTACAGAACGCAGCTTTTGCTGTCTTTATTTGGTTCAGGGGAGATAGCAGTTGTGGATTTCAGGGGAGTCAGAGAAATGCCTATAAGTGCAGTTGCTGCAGCAAACCTTCTGAAACCATCTCACTTCACTGCCAACAGCAGTCAAGTTGTAACAGCACGGGATTTAAGATGCAATCACTGACTGGGGACTCTCCCAACTTTTTTGTAAGTCTGTAGCCAGTGCTGAGTTTGGTACTGCTGTGGCTAAACTGCCACCAGTTTCTGAGTAGGCTGGTTTTGAGCAATACCCCCAAAACCAGTACAACTAGTAATTCCCTTTTCAGGTAGCCTGCAATAACTTCACGTTCCCAACCCGTTGCTATTCAGTATAAATTGTGTTTATAAACAATGATAAATTTTTTAGCTCAGAAACTTTGTAAAGCATTTAACTCTGACTTTATCAATTTGGGAGGAAATGGGAAAGAAAAGCTGTTCTTTTTTTGGGAAGTAGATATGGCAAACAGTTCTTAAAACATTTGTTGTGCATTGTGAACAAATGTAAACATGTAATTAGGGAAAAATGATGAGAGTTGTTTCTCCTTTTAGAGAGGCTTAATGCTAATTTCATTCTGTCTGTCTGTCAACTCAGGTTGGAATAGAATGATTTAAGGAAATATTTTGTTTCCTGTGAAGTCCTAAATAACTCTGCTTATGTGGCTGGATACGTATAGAAGGCTAGCATATGGAATTGAGGGGAAAATACAGGTCAATGAAAATTACTATAAGGGAAAATTTATACTGTAGTCTTAAAAACAAGCATCGTTGGAGTTTTGCCAGGAGATAGTAGTTAATTTACACATTTTTTTTCCTATGCACTTGTTTCTTCATTGAACACTGCAAAATACGCAATATTATAAAGTGCGGTAATCTTAAATGCAAGAAGAAACCCAGCAGACACCAATGCATGAGGCTTGTCAATGTAAAGATGTTTGGCAGCTATTTCCCTTAAGTTTACCTGCTTCTGGGATAAAAACCATCATATTACAGAATGAATCCACTGAATGACTTGATCAGTGCATTAACTAACTAACAGGAAAGCTCTTCTTACACAGTTGCTTCCAAAAAGAAATAGACTAGTAGTTGCTCTCCTATTTAGTAGATGTTTGTTATTCCTTGGATGGTTATGCATGGATAATCTCTACTTATTTTATGTGAGCTTTATTTGTCTCTTTCAGGTTCATTTGAAAGTATGTGGTAATTGAATATATTACTGCTTTGAGGAATCTCTTTTAGGAGCAGATTAAAAAATAAGTGAATTTGGAGTTTCTTGATCCGCCTAGTAGTAAAGGCAGCTGTTAGACTTTTATTTCAGTAGTTGCTGCAACAATGAGAAATTTCTGTACAACTCCTAGCTTTGATTCTGTAAGGAGGGAATGCTCTTGGGTAGCTGTTACAAGTGGAGTAAATTATTTCTCAAGTTATTTTTTGTTTTATAAGGTTTTTCTTGCCTCATCTTCCCTTCTGTCTTTGCTTTTGCAAAGAAGGTTTATGCTTTGAATCTTTGAAGAAAAAAATATTAAGAGAAACATGAAGGCAAATTTGCAGAATGTGTATTTTGTCATTAAAGAAACCAAGTTATTTGTTGAGTTATTTGAGTAAAATTTCCTTGCTGAGTCAAAAGCTTTGTGTAATGTTTTGCTTATTTTCCAATGCATTTGGGAGAAGTCCAAGTATTCTCTTCCCTTAAGAGCCTGAAGAGCAGTGCTGCTGTAGGTGGTGAGACACAGAGATTTACACTTCCACATTCCAGAGGTTTCAGAGGAGTTGTGGCCATTGCATGGATTTGCAAATGCGTGAAAGTCTTGGGTTTTCTGCTTTGCGAAGGAAAGATAAAGGTTCTCAGGCTTCTGGGATGTTTCTGTGTCTTAGAGAAGGCAGAAGTATGAGAGCTCAGCTTTAGAGAGAACTTACTGTCCATGTTGGAATGGAAAGATGAACCTTCTTTGGCCCCATTTTATATGGAAGATTAGGAAACAGTGTTGTTTCCTAATGACTGTTGTAGGAAGGATAGAAGTTCATTGAGCTTGTTAAAATGGGTAGGCATTCCACCATGCTATGTTTAAACTTGTTTGTAATGTAGCTGGTTGTTCGTTATAATTTTTCAGTCATTCTACTGTAAATTGGTTTAAGGGGTCCTGAAACACAGACCCTAGATGTAGTATGTAGTGTTGAAAAACGGGGCCTACATCCTTACTAAATGGAATGCTTCTCTTGCTTTTCTTTCCGAGTTCAGTGAGGAGAAAAATCACAGATCTTATGGCAAAACTCTGAAAAAACAGAACAGTAACTGGAGCTTGAGTTTCATGGGGTCTGTTGAACTCTTATTTATAGAGATACCTTACTTTTGAAGTTACTTACACTTAATATAGTTACTCAGATAAGGTTGATGGATCATGACCTTGTTTGTTCCTAAAATCTAAATGTGTCAGGTCATGGTATGGAAAGCTAAAAAGCAGCCAGTCTCAGCCCCTGTCAAACAACTGAATTATCTGTATGCACTACCTTGATGTACAAAGGGAGCAAGGCAAAGAATTAAGGATTATCCCCTTTCTGATCCTTCAAATGTTAGGATATAAGGTATGATTTTAGGATATATTAGCTATTGGGTTTAATGCTTTTTAAAAGTCTTGTGGAAACTGTATAAGAATGACTCGTCTACCCTAGAGTCTCGCATGTTAACAAAAATGCTTTAGTTACCTGATGTCTCATGTTAAATGTTGTTCTAAATACCTCTGTTAAAGGCTGTTCTGATCTCAGAAAATAAAAATGATAATGTAAAACCAGTATTTCTTAGAAAGACATGAAAATGAGTGAAATTCTATTTCAGTGGTATCTGGGTCCATTTTTCTTAAACTGTATTTTCTGCTACCCATGGTTGACGTTCTTTTTATTTATTATTCTACTCATTCTCTGCCTCACTGAAGGGAGGTTGTGATACAATTGCAGTAAGTCAGTTACAGTTTAAATGTAGACAATTTTGGCGGGGGGGGGGAGGGGGAGTTTCTCTTTTCTCATCCAAGATCTTATAACGGGATTGCTACGGAGGTAGCAGTTTGTCGTTGATGTTTGTTACCTCAGTAAGGTTCTCTCTCCTCTCGTTTAAAAACAGACACTTGACTGCCCCAATGCTGGAGAATACTTTCATTAAGAATCTATTCTTGAATTGTTAAATTTTACACATAAATGTGATATGATAAAATCTCTCTAAATAGCATTTCAGTAATTAGACAGTAAAAAATGGGAAGATTTTGTTTTGCCTGATGTTTCTCCCTGAAATGCTCGTGAAAGATTGTAGTGCTGTCTAGTATACTAGTGAGCTTCCATACAGCACGTGTCCATGTTTATTGGCCACATATCAAAAAAAAAGGTATTGAATAATGAGAAAGATTTTTGGATTCTTTTTGTCTTAATTTTTTTTTCTTCCATTTTACTGAGAATGTTTTTGAAAATATTACAAATTGCCCTAGTACCCCAGTAAAACAAATAAATTGACAGAAATGCTGTGAAAAGATTTTCAGGTACTAGACAGGTTGTTCTCATTTTAGTTTGTTTCTGAGCTTGAAATAGGTTCGATATACTAATTTAAGCTTTGTTTACAGAAGGTTCTTGCTTGATTAGTTTCTAAGGTGTTTATGAGGCTGTCCAAGTCGTGCTGAAATTAAAGCAGAGTTCTGTTAAACACCAGATTTAATTAAAGGTAACTGAGCATCATATCAATATTGAAGCATTCTGTGAGACTTCTGAAAATTCTTTACACCACGTACAAATAAAATTTTAAGTTTGCAGTTTTTCTGTATGTGTTTTTGTAGACCTATGCATGTATGCCATACGGTATCTTGTACCATTAGGCACTTAGTCTAATTTGATGTTTCTGAATGCCACCGATACAGGTAATGTTAAACGAATGTGAAAATGATTGTGACCTAAAAGGACATAAACACAAACTTGAAAGCAAGGAAAATCTTGAAGCCTGATGCTATTAACCTTTAGCTGTTTGGCTAGCTGAGTAGCTGTATAGAATTTAAGTATTTGTGCTGCTTTAGCCTGGTGAAGTGTTACGCAGATCCCAAGTGTCTATCAGGTGATCTCCTTTTGCAAACATGAAGTTCTTATACAAGCTTAGCTGCAAAATCCAGTAGTTCTTACCCTAGAATCTCCTGTGAGTAACAAAGAATTTATTTGTGTGCTTCTTATCATGTTAAGTATCTTCTCTTTGATAGACATGCTATATTTGTGATGAACAAGGCAGAGAAAGTAAAGCAGCCACTGGTGCTTGTATGACATGTAATAAACATGGATGTCGACAAGCTTTTCACGTAACATGGTAAGTATATTTTATTATTTAACATCTCTGATGTTCCAGAAAGTATCAATGCACACAGTGTAATGAATAAACTCTTTATTTACTATATTTCTGTACTCAGCAATATATTAAAGTGGTTTGTGTAGAAATATCTGACTTTAGTATAATCGAGTTTACTAACAGTACGGCAGTGGCTGCATGGACATGGCTGTGAGCTGCAAAAGCAGTCTGATAATACTCCCTTGGATTGTATTAAATGCGGTGTGCTCCTGTGAATAAGGTTTAGGGTTGTGGGTTTTTTTTTTCTGTCTTAGGTTATTTTTCTTAGATGATATTTTATACAATATGGGAATGTGAAGACATTGTTTACCTGTGAACTGATTTGATGTTTACTTTTGGTAAATCAGTGGGAAAAATTGTTGAGCTGTACATAAAAAGCACTAGACTCACCCCTTCCGGTACAGATTTCCAAACATTTGGGAGTAATTCACCTCACTGGTTTTATCTAAATGGTACACATCTATCCTGAACTATTCGTTTAGGTTTCATGTATAGCTGTTGCAGAAAGACAGCTGTGTCCACCATCTGATTCATTCTACTTTAAGATACTTAGGTTTGCTTGCATTCAGGAGATGCTTGTCGCACTTTATGGACTTCTGAAAGAGGCTGGATAATTAGATTAAACCACATATCAACAGGTAAAAGGAGGCAAAAGGAGTTCCACCCGAAAATTTACAGGCATTATTTGTTTTTTTCAAATTCAGCTGAAGCTATTTTGCAATAGATAGATAGCAGATTTACACAGACTGTCTAGCTACATAATCTGTGGATTTACCCATCTATTTTATGAGAGCCCCAGTATGCTTCTTCACGACCAGCTCAGTCAGGGAAATGGTATTTGCACACCTATTTAAATTACATAAATGTATTTTCTTCAGTGTAATCAAGTGATACTTTGAATGTCTTGTGCAGAGCTTGAAGGGTATAACTCTGTAGTTTAGGCGCTGATTTCTTGGCAACTCTTTTTTTTCTTTTAACTACTTGACTGTCTGGCAGGTTTTACTCTTTCATAAGCATCTAATTTTTCATTGGATGTGATCATTGTCAAGTTTCTTTTTATGGTGAAAATGGATTGTGTTCCTCAAAGCTTGCATACCATGTAAACAGGTTACTTACGGATGTGAAAAAATTTATGCATCCAAATGTTTGGATGAAAAGGTCTCTCTTCTTTCAAACACTTGGATGTATGCAAGAGTCCTTTTCATCTTTTATCTTTCTTCCACACCCCTGTTTTCAGTGAATACCATGAAGAATGTGAGCATTAGGCTCAAAATTAAAATACGTATCTTGCCAATTTTTAGATATTTTTGATTCTAAAAAAAACAGGTATGTACTATCAAATGATATCTAGCTGGAGAGTGCTGTGACTTAGGATACTGAGAGGCTTCTGTAATATTTAACAAAATGGAAGAAAAATGTGAAAAATACAGAAGGCAGAGATCCAGGGTGAGGTGTATCAATTTTGGGTTAACAAAACTGATGTCTAAGGAAGAATGAGCTTGAGTCCCTCTGTTTTTCTGTGGCAAGCTTAGAATGATAAATCTTCGCTTAAAGAGATCCTGTTAAATGTTTTCTGTAGTTGGCATCTGCTGTAGATGTGCCTGTATTTATGAAGCAGTATTTCTGGGTTGCCCAAGAATATAATGTATAAATGAGGGGAAAATTATTTTAAAAAGCAATGATAATAAGCTGCCTTACATATTGTTCTTTCATTTAAATACTGCCGTGCATAATTTTGGCTGTAACGGTGCATTATTATGCTAATGAAATGATATGGAAAATGAAACTGAATATTTGGTTTTTCAATGTCTAACTTGGTTTTGATAAAGAAAATAAATCAACATTACGAATGGTGAAAAGCAAACTTGATTTGAAAAAATGTAGTAGAATAAGGTAATAATTAGCCCAGGCAAGGAAACTTGTCAGTGTTATTGTTTTTAAAAGAAATTAACCTGCCACAGTCTTTTAAACCAATAAATATGGTTTGATTTATTATGTCATTGAAGTTCTATTTTAAAAAAAAAAAATTAATGTAAATTTCCTGGTAAAACAGAGAAGGATGTATGCAACTTTAGAAAAATTTCTTCTTTGGATCTATCATATGGTTCTGTTAAAAACTGTTCTTTCCATAGATAATTTTTGGCTTGAATTTGAGCTAAGAATCATTGTAAATTGCTTGGTTTGTTTATTTGTGGGAGTACCTGCATAGTAAATGTAGATTTTCAAGCTGTAAGCTTGTGTGAGTTGCTCAAAGACTATGAAAAAGGCATCAGGCCAAAGTACAAACCATACATGTTTTTCACTGGGCTACTAAGGTTGGTTATGTGCTTGCATGCCATTAGAAGTCACCTGTGTGGAAATCTCTTCTATTAAATGCAGATATAAGTATCTGTACATTATCACCTGTGAGGTACAAGTTGATGTAAAATTGCTTTTCTTGAATGTTATTTGGTTTATTTTTAGTGCACAGTTTGCAGGACTTCTTTGTGAAGAAGAAGGCAATGGTGCAGATAACGTCCAATACTGTGGCTACTGTAAATACCATTTTAGTAAACTGGTATGTATTTGTTAAATTCTATAAATAAATGTCACTGACTTATTTTTTCACTCTGAATTGCTATTAATGCTAGAAATAATATTTTCATGTAGCTCAAAGTAGATTGTATTTCATTAAAACAATGTTTTAATCACAGTTACAGAAGTACTAACTGAAAATGTTTTTATAAGTCGTTACTTTCTAGATGTGTGGGTTTTTCCCCTCTGCCAGAAATAGCATGCACATTTAGTGGGTTTTTTCATTAAGTTCCTGTAAGGTTTTATTTTGCGATTTGATTAGTTGGCTTCTAGGAGTTTAGTCCATTTTGGACTTATCTAGAAAATATTACTTGTTACCCTGTCTATTAGAGAATGAAGAAGCCCTCCATTTCATTCTGCTTCTGTTACTCTTCCATGCCCCACCTCCCACCCCCCCCAGTGTTTTCCCTTTTGGTCTATCTCTCACTGTGTAGCCAGTGGATATTCCCTGTCTCTAAGTTCTCTGAAACACAACCTCAAGGAAGTGACTTGAGTTTTGATTTTTGGAAAAAAAAAAAAAACCCCAACTTCAGAATTTCTCAGTTATTTCAGTAGGTTTTGGATCAGACCTCTGGAGTCTTTCCTATCACTTCTTGTCAGTTTGACAGTTCCAGATATCTGTTTCTGTGTATGTGTGTGGGTGTGTGGACTTGAAGAACTCACTGATGTTTAAAAAAAAGTTGTTTATGAATATTGAATTATGAAAATTAAATTATATAGACTGAAGTTCAGATACTGCTGTAAGTATAGTTAAACTTGCTGATTACTTGTTTTCACTGCTAAAACGGTGAATGCTTGGGTGACTTTTGAATGGGTTGCAATGAGGTAAAAACACAGGACCAATGAACCATTTTAGCTTTCTAGGAGAAAAAAGCTTGGTGAGGTTAGCTCTGTGCTCTTGTGAATATTGATGAGTTTGCTTCGTAATGAAGATAAGTCAGGGCTTTCTAGGCCCTTACGAAGCTAAGAGATTTTTTTATTATTATCTTGAGCTAAGTGTACAAAAAGAACAAAAACAGTCTATTACTTAGCAGTGAAGGCAAGCTCTTACAGTATTATACATTTGATTTGAATGTTCCAGTGCTGCTGTGATTGAGAACATGTATGTTTATTTAAAAAGCAAGTTTAATGATAAAGGCATGACTCCATATTTGACATGTAGTTAGCTAGCTTTCCATTACAAAACTGTAGTGGTGAGAACAGTAAAGACCAGCAAGATTGTTTGAGTGTTTCTTTAGGATTATTGTGACTGTTGATGCCTGATAAATACAGGTGTTTAGTATTTACTACTGAAGATGGTGGGTGGCATATATCTACTATACCACTGAAAACTTTGGTTGGCAAATCACTGACCTGAAGCGTCTTTATAATGCCGCCTCAGTTACGATACAATAACATTTTGAATGCTGGCCTAGCATAAAGCTACCCTTAATTGGTTTAGTGGTGGACTTGGTAATGTTAGGTTAATGGTTGGACTGGATGATCTTAAAGGTCTTTTCCAACCTAAATGATTCTATGATTCTATAAAGTATTTGCAGTCCCAGACTGGCTTCTCAAACATTACAGAAGTACAGGCAGTTATGTCTGCCGCTTGTAAATGCATACTTGATCATAGCATTCTGTATCCTATTTTTAAACCACTTTAATGAAAATAGTGCAGACAGGTCACTTGAATATAAATCATGAAGCCATAAAGCAGCCACCTCACAATGCATTTCAAGCATGTGGCAGTGCTAGCACTGTGGCTTTGTGTGATACTCATTTGAGCAGCATCTTTTCTGTTTTATGTTATGAAAACTTGAAAACGTGTCTCGCATCTTTTAACCTTTAAAAAGTGGCATATCTCATTTCTTTGTGGAAAGCATATCTTGCAAATTTGTGGGAAGTGTAAAAGTCAATATATGGATAGGCTTTTTTCCTGCTATACGTTGGATAGCCTTGTTAATGTTATCAATGTTAGTAATTTGTCAGCTTTTCAGTAACTGAAGGGTTTTTTTCTTCAAGCAGTAAGGCATCTTATCAGTTGAAATGCTTTATACTTTTTATTTATTCAAATGGTTCCTTTTCTCTATCCATAAATATATTTTCTCTTTTTAGAAAAAGAGCAAACGGGGATCTAATAGGTCATATGATCAAAGTTTAAGTGATTCTTCCTCTCACTCTCAGGATAAACATCATGAGAAGGAGAAAAAAGTAAGTGGATTTGTCGTTGCTAATTATGTGGCACATCTGCTTAATAGTAGCACTTTCTGATAAATTTCATTTTTGCTGAAAAGCGTGAAGGAAATCTTGTTCCTGAAGCACTGAATAATAAATAACCCAGGTGATAAACTAGAGGTACTAGGGTCCAGTGAGGAAACATCTTCAGGTGCATTTGTACGTGCACCTTCCTATTGCCATTTATTGTCAGTTGTGGGGTACACACTGAAACATATCCGTTAGGAAGGCTGTTTCCATGGAGCTTCCTTTGGTTTAGTTTTCCATGAGAAATTTTTTGTGTGTGGTCTTTGTGACCAGGCGGGAAAGAAAAACAGAGGTAGACATTTTAGCAAGTGTGCTGATAAACAGGTGCATCTAATTTTTTTTGTTTCAACCTGTTACATCTTTCTCTCCTCATCAAAGAACTGACGTCTCTTGTTGATGCATTTTACTGGTACTGGTGGTCAAGCCCACTGTGATGGCAAAATACCTTGTCATTCACCTGGGAATCTTCCTGTGAGGGTGCAAAGAACATAACTGACTGCTAATTTCTATCATTGGTGTATCCTTTTAACAATTTAACTTTATATATTTTTAAAAAAGAATTTCAAATTTATAATTATCATTACGTTTTCATTACTGCTAGCTTAATAGTTGTCTATGGGAAATTTGTCATCTAACTGCAACACTGGGTGATAACACAGTGGCACAGTAATGCAAATTTGCTTTGGCTCTTTTTTAGCCCTCCAGGAATACATGCAAAACTGCTCACCTGTGCGCATCCTGTAGAACTAACTTAATAGACTTTTCTGTGGGTGTGGGTAGACTTAGTTTTGCATTATTCAAAATCATTACAGAAAAATTAAAATCAAAGACTGTATTGACCAAATGTGTATTTATGAAGGAGCTATATTTATAGCGACAGGAAATTGAATAACAAATGTCAGTCTTCGGACCCTTAGTCGTCTTAATATTTGATTTGATTTTTAAGCTCACTTCCACTTTGGATGGATGTTGATCTCCATTGTGCTGGGATAATCTTCTAAAAAGTGTCTTTAGATCTGATTAATGGTGTAGGTGAATAGTTCCATCTTCATCTGGTAATGCAGAAGAGAGTGTGCACTGTAGTGTGGTTGTACCTCTAAATCTAAATTTATGAATAAAATGAGAAAAGTATGGGTTTTTGGCAGATCTTTTTTTTCTTAGTAACACATCAGTAGAAAAAAGCAATCTTGAATTACAGACTATAGAATTACCTGCAAGGTAAAACCTTACCAATACGTGATGTATTTTTTTCTTAGTTTGCTTAGTTTTTCACCACTGTCATATTTTGACAAAACATGACCTGAAACACATGCATGGATTTTTACTCACATTGACGAAACTTTGAAGTTGTATTTGAAGAAACTTTGAGGTGTGAGCATGAGACTCAATTTCGGCTTTTTATGTCTGAGCAGTACCCTGGTGGGTGGTGTGGTGTTTTTTTGGTGGTGTGGTGTTCTTTTTTTTTTTTAAGTTACTTTGGAGATACCATGCTTCTCCAGGTTGTAATACCTGTAAAATCTTCAGTGAATACTTGGAGAGGCTTTCTAACAGAGTGTGTTCAGCCAGTGTACCAGCTATTTTTTCTGCTAGCTGTTTGGCTTCTCCTGGTCTGGAAGTGTTTTGATGTGGATCTTCTAGAAATAGTTAATGTTTTTAATGCCTTTGCAAGCCCTGGCCTTTTTATGTGACTCAAAGTTTGCTAGAAGTAGGATAGTAAAGTTTCTTCTACCTTTCATGAACTGAAACATGGTAATCAAGAGTATCCCATGATCTGTAATACCAAGTGAAGCAATGCAGCCTGTTACTTGACATTCAGAGGTTCTCATGGCATGTTACAGCATGTTCACTTACCAAGTTTAATTTGCTTTATATGTTGTATAATAACAAAACACTAATCTAGTTAAAACCACCAAGTGGTGACAAAAGTTGCAGTGTCCTAAAGCTGTTAATCACCTAACTTTTTGTGGCTACAGGTATTTTGTTAGGCATTTTTAATCTTACATGTTCTATAGTTTAAAGAATGACCTGTGCTTTGCAAAATACTAATCTTCAGTCAGTGAACTGTATGTGGTATGGAGGCTCGTTCTCTTGGTAAATTTCATTACCTTCTGCATGTTATGTCTTATTTGATACAGCATGTCAAATATACAGTGTATCTTGGAGGAGTAGGGTCATTTTTAGGGTGATTTTCCTTATTTTCCTCTTCTGTAAATCCATTTAATGTATATCTTTCTTCCCAGATACAGTGGTGCCTCCCCCTCCCAGTAAGGGCACTCTAGTTTCTACTTTATCTTTCATCTTTGTTCTTTGGAAATTTGGATAATCTGATCTTTAGGCATCCTTAAAGCTTTCCCTTTTGCCAAGCAGAAGCCATATGAGTTGAGGATTGGAACCGTTTTTATTGCTCAGACCTCAAAAGCTATCCATTTGCATATAAAATACTATTCTGCAATACATAGAGGTTGGTCTGAAAATATTGATATGGGTAGCTGTCATTTTTGTAAACAGACACTGAGTTGAAAGCATGTGTTTTCCTTCATAATATGTATTTAGTCTCTTCTGGGCACTGTGCTTACAAAATTGATATCAAATATATAAGGGTATAATAATGAAAAAAAACCAACCAACCAAACCTTTGGTATGATTTAGTTTTAATGAGGAATTTGAAGCTACGGAATGAATAGCTTAGTTATATTCTGATTACTGCTGCACTAAATATTGTTAGTTTCTGTGGCAGAAATGTTATTTAGAAATGATTAGAGATGAGGCTGTGTGCCTCATAAGTAGGGTTGGTAGTATGCTGCTTGACACCCTGTTAGAATATCCCTTTTTTCAGGGCCCAGGTGTTTACCTCAAGCTTTTTGGGGAAAAACTTAGGCCACCATAAGGCTGTGGAAGAGCACCTTGACCTTTGTGTAGAGGAAGCGTTTCTTACCACTTATGTGAAAATTGGGCAAGCTTACTAGCATTGTATGTTTATGACTTCTGAAAAATGGGAATTTACTACGTAGTAAGTAACTACTATATAGCAGCTGAATTACACAAATTCCTTTTCTATTAGAAGTGTTTTGGTCTGGGCTGAGCAGAAGAGGAAATTTAAAACTCTGCTATGATAGCTCATATGATGCAAAATAAACAAAAACGGGCTTGTGACTGAAGACTGCAAATGTGTAAGAAGTGGTAATTGGAGAGGTAAAAAGAACAAAATAGTGATGAGGAGCTCCAGGGCACTATTGCAGAAGTTAGAGGGTGTCAGTCTGAGGAGAACCTAAAATACAGGAGCCAGGACAAGTGTTCTAAATGCTGAGCTACTGGCTGAAAGGAATTCATTATGGGCATCTTCTTGCTGCTTGTCCTGTTCTTAAAGAAATGTTATACCTTCTCTGATTTTTGAGGGGAGAAACGTGAACATCTGCGAAGAGTTTGAGGCAGTGTGTGACATTCAGCGATTTCCACTGTAGCTGTGAGTTTGGTGGTTAGGCCCATGGGAAGGGAAAATTTAAACCACACCTCTACTCAGTGAAAGTTTCCATAGGCTAGCTCTGTGTTCGGTTGTGAACTGCGTTTTGAACTGCCCCAACTTTCCCAGTATGTTGTGAAGGAGCCTACATTCGTATGTCAGGGCTATAAATTTCATTTGGGAGAAAGGCACTTCATGCTTTTTAATGTATTTTAATGCTCTATGTGGGCTGTTACAAATCAAGTCCTAAACACTCAGATCAAGTGTTCATTATGTATTCCTCACTATCTGAATAACCAAGAGTGAAAAGATAAAATTGACCGGCTGTGCATCACATAATATTCTGTGGCAAAAATAGGAACAGTCTGTAGTTCTTTGGGTTTCTGTTCACCTGCATAAGCAATGGTTTCCTTTTCTTCTCTTGATTAAAAGAAAAAAAAAAATTCTGATTTAGTCCTGAAGAGTTGATTTATAGTACTTTATAAAGCAGAATGTTGCAAAGGCAATTCTAATTATGTCATTCCTCTGTTAATTGTCTCATTTCATAAACTTAATGATGTTATTTGAACATTGGGGTTTTTGTGTAGTTTTTAGGGGAAAAAAGCTTGAGACTCATCTCAGTAATGCAGTATCCCACTGCATTTTTATTAATTTTTTAAGTTTTTGTTAATGAGTTTAATAAATTTGACTGTTTAATACTCTCAGCTGTTCTTGATGTATGAAGCAAAATTGTAAGAATGCTAAAGATAACTAGAAGTGTTTTGCAACCACTTTGAAATTACTTCAATTTTAATTATTGAAGTAATGCTAGATAAATATTACTCAAATGAGAATTGTGTGGTATGGATGCTAATGGTGATGCTTATCCATGTTGACTTCTTCCAAATTCTGTTCAGTCAGAGGGAAAGAAGAATGCCTCTAAAACAGCTCTAAAAACTGGTCAGTAAGTATATAACATATGTAGCTCAGTTTATAGATGATCTTTAATATGTATCTATGAGCTGCATAACCTGGTTCTTGTTTCCTAAGACTGAGTTTTTGTGTGGGTTCCCTGGTGTTCAAAAAGGGGTGACTTCATGCTGCAGTCTTTTGCTGTTGGTGCTGACGAATAGTATTTCTGTTTCTGGGCTCCTGTTGTTTACTGACTTCATAGGAGTATAATTTTTTCTTTCTTAACATATCTTTTCATGTCAGATTGTGTTGAAAGTCTAGTTATTCGGGAGAACTGACAGAGTGTGACTGTGTAAATAAAATTGCATTAGAAAGCTACTCTATCTGAGTATATTCAGTAACATATATCTTTAAAGTCTGCAGAATTAAGAGCAAAGGTGGCATTTTGTTTGATTTGTTGCCTGCTGAATTCTGTGTTAACTTGTGCTGTATCCTGTGTCAGCTGCATGTAATCTACTGGAACTGGCACCAGCTGGTATAGATGGCACAGCAAAGTGATCTGTTGTGGAGGTCAGGAAGAATGTGTCCTGGTTTCGGCTGGGATAGAGTTAATTTTCTTCCTAGCAGCAGGCATAGTGCTGTGTTTTGGATTTAATAGGAGAAGAATGTTGATAACACGCTGATGTTTTTAGTTGTTGCTGAGTACTGCTTATGCTAGTCAAGGACTTTTCAGCTTCCCATGCTCTGCCAGGTACACAAGAAACTGGGAGGGGGCACAGCCAGAATAGTTGATCCAAACTGACCAAAGGGCTATTCCATACCATATGACGTCATGCTCAGTATATAAACTGGGGTGTTTGGCTGGGGAGCAGCGATCGCTGCTTGGGAACTGGCTGGGTATCAGTCGGCGGGTGGTGAGCAATTGCATTGTGCATCACTTGCTTTGTATATTATTATTGTTATTATCATTATTATCTTGTTATTATTATAATTACTATTTTACTTTATTTCAATTATTAAACTGTTCTTCTCTCAACCCAGGAGTGTTTCTCACTCTTACTCCTCCAATTCTCTCCCCCATCCCATCGGGGTAGGGGGAGTAAGCAAGCGGCTGCGTGGTGCTTAGTTGCTGGCTGGGGCTAAACCATGACAGAACGATATAAGCAGATAAGCTCATTTTTATTTAAGTTTTCTTTTCTTTTAGTAAGATGAAAAGTAGGAACTTCTGTTTCAATTATCATGCTTATGATGGAATTATTGATTTGACTACCTCATTTTTTCTAACCTTACAGTAACACATCATATATGTTATGGGAAAAAAAAAAGTAATGCTTTTAGTGTACCTTAGCACAACAAACACCTCATAATAGTATTAAGCTTGACACCTAGGAAATCAAAATGACAAACCCAACCACCTCAGGTATACCTGAAAACTACTCTGTAAGATGTAGAATTTTGTAAGGCTGCATTAGCTGCAGCTGTACCTTTTCCCCTCAAAGTATGCATTTTGGTCTTCTGCTTTTCACTGTGAAAGAAAACAAACTCAAAACCTGACCGCTGCAGAACCTGTGCACAAGATAATAGTGATTAGTAGCAGTGATAATTCTTGCTGTAGACTGTAAAACTGAAATTCCACAGGTGGCAAAATCCTTGAACATTTATCTGAAGAAATTCTGTTATTTATTTCTTTCATGGAGCTACTATTTCACCATGGTTTTTATAGATGTCTCCAGAGCAATACTGGGAGAATCAGAATTTTGAGTAGATCTCTACCATAGTAAGTTCTTAGTGTGCTCAGCAAACAAGAGTTGTGGGGTTTTTTTTTTAAAGAAAAATCACAGTTAGTCTGGATGTCTTCCTTAGTCTGCAGGGATCAACCAAAAGACTTTCCGCTTCATTGAAGAATTGCTATGATATACTTGAGGTATTATTAGGTATTACTCTTACTTATGCTATTTAGCAAAGCTTTTGACACCGTCTCGCATAATATCCTCCTCGGGAAGCTGGCAGCTCACGGCTTAGACAGGCATACTCTTCGCTGGGTAAAGAACTGGTTGGGTGGCCGAGCCCAGAGAGTAGTGATAAATGGTGTTAAGTCCAGTTGGCGGCCGGTCACGAGCGGTGTTCCCCAGGGCTCTGTTTTAGGGCCAGTCTTGTTCAATATCTTTATCAATGATCTGGATGAGGGGATCGAGTGCACCCTCAGTAAGTTTGCAGACGACACCAAATTGGGTGGGAGTGTCGATCTGCTCGAGGGTAGGATGGCCCTGCAGAGGGACCTGGACAGACTGGATCGATGGGCCGTGGCCAACTGTATGAGGTTCAACAAGGCCAAGTGCCGGGTCCTGCACTTCGGTCACAACAACCCCATGCAAGGCTACAGGCTTGGGGAGGAGTGGCTGGAAAGCTGCCTGGCCGAAAAGGACCTGGGGGTGTTAGTAGATAGCCGGCTGAACATGAGCCAGCAGTGTGCCCAGGTGGCCAAGAAGGCCAACAGCATCCTGGCTTGTATCAGGAATGCTGTGGCCAGCAGGAGCAGGGAGGTGATTGTGCCCCTGTACTCGGCGCTGGTGAGGCTGCACCTGGAATACTGTGTCCAGTTTTGGGCCCCTCACTACAAGAAAGACATTGAGGTGCTGGAGCGTGTTCAGAGGCGGGCAACGAAGCTGGTGAAGGGTCTGGAGCACAGGCCTTATGAGGAGCGGCTGAGGGAACTGGGGTTGTTTAGCCTGGAGAAGAGGAGGCTGAGGGGAGACCTTATCGCTCTCTACAACTACCTGAAAGGAGGTTGTAGTGAGGTGGGTGTTGGTCTCTTCTCCCAAGTAGCTAGCGATAGGACAAGAGGAAATGGGCTTAAGCTGCGCCAGGGGAGGTTTAGACTGGAAATTAGGAAAAATTTCTTTACGGAAAGGGTGGTCAGGCATTGGAACAGGCTGCCCAGAGAGGTGGTGGTGTCACCATCCCTGGAGGCGTTTAAAAAACGGGTAGATGTGGCACTTCGGGATATGGTTTAGTCTGGTCTACCCTTGATTAGTCTAGAGTGGGCTTGGTAGTGTAGGTTAATGGTTGGACTGGATGATCTTAAAGGTCTTTTCCAACCTAGATGATTCTATGATTCTATTATTATGTATTACTTACTTCAGTTTCATCAATATCTTCACAAAAGACTTTTTGTCTGATTATGATTTTGATCTTTCTACAAGTTCAGTGTTTCGTAGCATCATTTACTTAACTCCACAATGTTTGTACTCTGCCACATTATAAGATAGAGGAGAGTAACTTTTGATAATTGGAGTAAATAGTAAGCTGAACTTTGAAGAAATGCGAACATTTCTTGCTTGAGAAAATTATGCAGTGTTGTTTGTCTTAATTTGAAAACTAAATAACACCTGAACATTAAAAATAGTTCATTAAGGTTACTGCTTGATTTTTGTTTCTGTTTGAGCAATGTATCTTCCTACACTTCAGTTCCCTAGCTATAACTGTGAGAGATGTAGAAGCAAAAGGTACTTTAAGATACTCCTTTTTCTTTGCTTTGGAGCCTAGATTAATACAAGATTATTAGTACTTTATGTTGACTGTGTAACAGTTTCTGGAGGGTAATCTTGATACTTTTTTATGAACTTGTATGTATATGCTGTTCACCAGGTACAATGTTTTGTGTGCTGGTAGACCATGTGCAGTTAAAGGTGATCTGCAATGTTAAGCTGACTGAGCCAGGAAAATTAAATGTATTCCTTTTGCCTGCCATTCTGTTTGTCTATTTCTTGACATATATTTGATGGGTATCTTTAAGTCAACTTGCAGACAGTGGAGCATTTCACAGTAGGTAACATAATACATATTATAATGTTTCAAATACTTGCAATTTTAATAGGAATAAATGAAGATGAGCATGGACAATCAATAGTTGCCTTGATTTAGTTAGTCTTGCGTCATTTTTGAAGATACGAAGTGCTACTCAAGTGTTTAGCACTGAGTATCCATCACTAACCATTAATATAAAACTGTGTGAATAACAGAGAAAACATATTTTAATGTTAAATATCAAAAGAGTAGCTTATTCTGAATAAGGTTGTTGTGCAATGGTCTTGCACCTAAGAGAAGCTTTAGCTGGCATTTTTATCATTGATTCTTGAGTCTCTTTAATTCTGACCATTATCCCTGTATTGAAGTGAGGTTTTTGGTTTTTGAGTCTTTTAAGTAATTGTATCAAGGATTGGTACTTAAGGACAAGTTTTGTGCTTAGAGCTGAATATGTATGTATTTGAATAATGCTGGCAGTAGTATTCCACCTCTCCCTGTAAACTATCCCATGCTTATATCCCTTTATTACTGTGACTGCAGCAGCGCTGCTACTGCATTTAATTTTCCTGCTGTGGTTTATACTGTGTAAAATGATAGATGAATGCCTGAGCTAGGGCTGTTCTTGTCAAAACAAGATAAATAAGGATTTGAATTTGAAACTTGTGGACCGTGGGCATCTTTCATTCTGGAATTGTTATGGTTATATTGCTAATAGCTACTAGTCACAAATAAGAGGCCAAGCAGGTCTTGTATTGGGGATTAGCAAGAACTATGCACAGCTTTCTATTAAAGGTGTTGGTTGTGATGGTGACAGCTCTGGATTTACAAGCTTCAGTGATGGAAAGATAGTGTGGAAAATCCGTAAATGACAAAAGGACCAATCTGAGCACTCTGTGCTAATAGAACATTCTGATACATTGGAATTATTTGAGGGAGTCAAAAACAGCGGCTGAAAAATTAGTGATGTAGACATTCAGATGATTTTGCTTACAAGAATCACTAACAAAAATAGATTTGAAAACAATGTTAAGGTTTGAAAGCTTGGGACTACCAAAGGTAGTGGAGGGGTTATGATTTTTGTAATAGAGAAGGGGATAAAAATGGAATAAATCAAGGTCAGCCCAAGCAGTTCTGTCGGCAGGGCCAAGCACTGGTGCTTGCTGATAGTGTGCATGTGTTTTAATTCTTCCAAAATTAGTCTCCTCTTCCCTGGGCAGGTGAGCTCTTGCTCCTCCGTTCTGCATCTACCTCTTCTTGTCCCTGTTACTGTCCATTTCTCATGCTCCTTCACTGAACTTACCTAGCTCACTAAAATAGCAGAAAACTATCCACTTCGGGTTTTGTTGCTGCTGTTTTAGCAGTTTGAATTGGCACACAGAAGGTCTGACAGGCTGAGCAGTGTGGGAAAGGCAAGAGAGGGGTCAGGAGACTTTTCTTTCCTTTTGTACCAGTGAACTGTGAAATACTGAACTTAAGAACATAGTTTAATGAAATGAAGTGCGGTGGAAACATCTTTGGAGAAGGCTGTGTGTTCCTGAGACAAAAATGAATTGCAAATAAATGTAAATACCTTGAAGAAGTTAAATGATACTTCTGTGTGGAAATGTTATGAATTAATAATGCCATTAGAGAAAAGCTGAACTCATCCGCTCCATACGTACTGGAAAAGTTATCATTCACTTGCATTATTCAGTCTTCCCAGATATTGAGGTCCAAACTGTGGAAAGATAGATTTGATAACATTTATTCTGTTGGTAACAGATCAGAGCTAAGATAAAATTACACATGTATCCTTAACTTGGGATTTTGATGAGATGAGATTTTCATTCAGTAGTCTGATCAATGTTTCCTCTGAAAGTATGTTAAAGAAAATCAATGAGCAAGTGCTGATCTTCAGAGTGATCCAACATGTATATAAGCTAAAAAAATTGAGAGTTTGAACTAAACTGTATTTGTGAAATCATATTATGTAATAATTTTGTAGATTGAATCTTTCTGGAAGAAATAGAAGCAATCAAAATGTGCTTTTTTCCCCTTCTCCACTCCCCTACCCCACAAGAGGGCAATGTACAGAAAGTGCTATAGCATTCCAGAAATCTTGCACCATATTTGTTTTCTTATCTTGCAGCATGTAGCTATTGGAATTAAGAAGGTATTACATAATTTTTCAGATAAGAAACAAAAGCCAAAAATGAGATCCCTAGTGATAAGTAAAGCTTTCTGGTTAATCATGACATATGAACTCTAGGTATTTTGTATTGGTATTTAGCTACATCATAAATCAGGGCTCTTCAAGTTCTAGGATGAATAATGTTACAACTGCTTACCCAATGGCTGCATGGCAATCACGCCTTATTTTTCTTAACAGCAAGAAGGGTTTCAGGAGCTGTCTGAATCAGGTCTGTTGAGCTACCCTATTTGTGAACCAAGACTGAAGTTTGCTTTGTCAGTTTTGTAGTTGGCCCTGTATGTTTTTTAACGTATTCTTCCTTGGAATGTTTCTTCTGCTAAATCCTGTTTTTACAGAATGTAGCATTGCATTTATCAGCTCTGCAGCTGTCTGAAAATACAGGTGTTTGGAACATTTGAACTCATGCCTGTGAATCTTTAAAAAATTTAAGTTTGAATATATAAATGGGATACATGGGTTCTGCCTGCCCTCAGGGCTCCCTTAGCTTTCACTTACTAGCAATATTATTTTCAGTCCTTGTTAAGAGTAATGTCTGCCCTTTTTTTCCTCACGGTAAAGCTTGTAAAAGGTCAGACACTTGATATCATTACCTTCCCTAGAATGTTGGGTTTCCGTGTGGCTTTCTGGATGGATGTTTATCTTAGCGAGCTGCTGCTATGTTAGATTTTTTTGGGGCTGTGGCTGGTCAGAGGAGGTCTTAGAAAAGCAAAGCATGCAGTGAGTTGTCTGCGAAGGGCCAACTCTTTGTTCTTTTTCTGGCAGTAGGGAAGATGGCTAGTTTGTGTGTCCTTTGAGATAGACTTGATTGAAAGCTGTCGTATTTTTTAAATATTGTGGGAATTCATGTTCCTCTGTTGTTCCTTTTCTGGATTCAAAAGTGGGTATTTCACAACTCTTATTATGCTTTGTATGCGTCTTTATGGTGAGAAGAGGGTGCAACTGCAAGGAGTCACTTTGTGGGAGCTAAGTCTCCTCATCTCAGCAGGTTGTTGCTGAAATTTTTATTCTTATCAGTGTAAAACCTGAGCATTCCTTTCAAAGGTTTTTCTGCTGTGAAATTTTCTCCGCTGCTTTGATGTTATTTGCATCTGGAGTCAATTCACATTCAGAAGTAGGACTTCTGAACTTTCCTTAGGAAAAAAAAAAAAGAACAGAAAAAGAAAAAAAAGAGGAGCTATTACTTGTCAGCGGAAGTATAACCTAAAAAGAGGAGGGAATATAGAGTTAAGGATAGCAGACCTCCTGTGGATGAGAGATTTGTATGCAAAAGGCTTTAGGGTAGGGTACCCCTCCAGTGGCCTTGAGTGGTAAGCTGTAACCTTGGTAAACTGTCCTGGCAAACTTTGTGTTGATGTTTTGGATCTGGGAGAGGAATTTGATGTGGTTGCTGGTGCTTCACCTTACAGTACCTAAAGCATATTCTTTCCAGGCTCTTAGTCATTTATGTCCCCTCCCTTCCCCCCTTTCTTTTATCCCTCTTTCCTTCTTCTTGACAGATCCTTTTCTGTTGAGACTACTATCAAAGTGATTTCAGTACTTTACAGAATGTAATCTGAAGTCTTCCTGACTGTTCCTTTGATCAGAATTCTATGTTTCTTTGCCTTTCAGACAAAATTAACACTGGAAGTCAAAGAACGCTAGAAAGTCAACAGAAGAGACTGTAAAACATGTTCATTTAAACATTTCCTATTGTTTACTGTTATTGCTGTGAAGTTTCATCTTAAAGCATATTGAAGTCATTGCCTATTGGCTCTGAAATTATAAATAAAAAAAATTCTTGAGGGTGATTTCCTAGTTAAATGGTGAGAGCTAAAGAAACTCAGGCACCGGCTTAGATTTCCATTTCATAATTTCCTTCCTGAGGCTTGTTTGAGGTTCAGTGAAATTGTTGCTCAAGTTTATCTAAACATGTACACTGATGATACAGTAAGCTGGGTAACTAACACTGATTGATCAACAGATTTCATGGATAACATGGCAGTCTTGGTGTAGACACTTCTGTTTTCTTTTGATCCCTGTTTGTTTACTGGCAGTACGGGTAGCACTTTTGGGATTGTTATATTTAAGAAATTATTGAAAAGACTGTGTAGTGCATTTGAATCCTGCCTCTCCATATTTTTTTTCTTTCTTTCCAATGTGTATTTTCTAGGTCTAAAAAGACCAAAACAAACAATCTCTCCTCCAAAAAAAAAACCCCAAAAGAAAACAAAAACAACCTCCCTGATCTAAAACTCCCTCAACAAGCCTATATTAGGTTTTAAACAATTGCAATCCTACCGTATGGTGTACATTACTGTAATTATGGCACCTGCACACTTTGTTATGAAAGGGAAAACTCCATATTTCTGCCCAAGCAGCACACTGGGAAAGAAAAAACAACTTCAGTGTATGAAAAAAACAAACCTAGAAATCCCTGTCAGCCTTTTAAAGAGTTCTCTTGGACCTTCCTTTGAGTTTTAAAAAGTGTACAAGAATCAAAAGGACTCTATCATGCAGAAATGTAGAATACAATATATATTTTAGTGAAGATAGCTTTCGTACTTTATTTGTAATTTTTTTTTTGGCTAAACTGTATGTCCTTCCTGGCTAAATGAGGTTATAAGTTGAGTTAAATGGGTTCCGGGCTGGTTAGTGACAAGGCAATCTCTAAGTAAGTCGGCTGCTATTTATAGTTCATAAGGGTAGAGATAAATCTGTTTTGCTTTCGGCTTTGCATCTAGATTGTGACTTAACTGATTCTACTTTATTAGAGAATTTGAGGACCCATTCTCTTACTTTCCTGGGCTCATTCCATGAAACGTGTTTCTGATATTTCTTCCATTGTGACTGAAATAGAAAGCTGACATTTGGTGATACCTGAATAGAATATGCACGTATTACATCTTGTCCTGGTGCTTGGTGAGAATGGTTGTCCAGTCACTGTTGAACAAATTATGTTTTCTTTTGAGGGTCTAGATAATCGTTTGATAGTTAGAGGGCAATCACCATCGTTCATTTCCAAAATCCAAAACAGTTACAGAGTTTTTGTATGGCTATTCAGACTTACACATTTTAACTTGTCTTTCTCATCTTTTCAAGCTACTCAGTATTTTCAGTGACTCAATGGGAGTTTTAAACCCCTTGGGTCAATCCATATGTATGCAGTTTTTGATAGCTTTCTGTTGAAGCACTCATTCTGAATAAATAGCCATAAGATTATACTGTTCTGCTGGGTTTTGTGTGAATACACAAAAATTCCACGCATGTATAGTTATAGAAGAAAAATACTTGAGCGCCAGTAGCTTACAAGTAACCTTCTCTCACACCTGCAGTTTCTCTGCATCATCTGATGTTGACTGTCAAAAGAAACTGTATTACGTTACTAAAGAAAAAGTGACCCTCTAGACTTGCTTTTGATTAAATTGGTAAAAAAATTGAACTCCTCCTGTATTCTAAGTTGAATTGTTAATTTTGTCAAACTGTATTTTGTGTATTTTTCTGAATAGCTGCCCTGGTTTCAGCTGGGATAGAGTTAATTTTCTTCCTAGTAGCTGGTATAGTGCTGTGTTTTGGGTTTAGCATGAGAATAACGCTGATAACACACTGATGTTTTAGTTGTTGCTAAGCACTGCTTATGCTAGTCAAGGACTTTTCAGCTTCCCATGCTCTGCCAGGTGCACAAGAAGCTGGGAGGGGGCACAGCCAGAATAGTTGATCCAAACTGACCAAAGGGCTATTCCATACCATATGGCGTCATGCTCGGTATATAAACTGGGGGTGGTTGGCTGGGGAGCAGCGATCGCTGCTCCGGGACTGGCTGGGCATCGGTCAGCAGGTGGTGAGCAATTGCATCACTTGTTTTTCCTGGGTTTTGTTCTCCTCTCTCTTTTGTTGTTTTCCTTTTCATTACAATTAATTATTATTGATGATGATGATGATTATTATTTTATTTCAATTATTAAACTGTTCTTACCTCAACCCATGAGTTTTCTTACTTTTGCCCTTCCAATGCTCTCCCCCATCCCACTGGAGGGGGGAGTGAGCAAGTGGCTGTGTGGTGTTTGGTTGCTGCCTGGGGTTAAACCACAATGATTATTTAAACAAATACAATTTGGACCTGATTCCATAATCCTCTAAGAATTGATTTCTGTCAGTATGGAAGACTTCTATTGTACTCTAAAGGCTCTGGGTTAAGAAATTATTTTCTCTCTGTTTGCACAATTTCATTCACACTGCCAATGCTTCATGTTGTGGTTAAAAATTTTTTTAAAAAATTCTCAGCCTTTTTAGAAAGCACACTTGATTTGTATAGCTTTTCATATTTTGTTCAGTTTAACGTGTAAGATACTTATTTAGTATGTAAACTGAATACACTTCTTTGGGAATTAAATCTAAATCAAATTTCACATTGTTATGTATGGAGGTGTCAGTAGGGGAGCCAAAGCTAAAACCTTGTATTAATTTACAGTAATATCCCAACAAAAAGTACTGTGCAGGTGCAGAAATGCAGGAAGACCTCAGAAGCAGAAGCCATGTCTCTGTTTTAACCCACTTTCTTTTGTTGGTTAATTGATTATCAGGATGATGGATATTATTAACAGTGGATATTAACAGTGGATTCATAAATGCTGGCTATAATTGAAGAATTTCAGTTTGAGTATTTTGAAAGGAAATATAAATACTCAATTTGCTCTTATAAAACTATATTATAAAAATTTCAAAACATTAATGTTTCCATTAAAATAGCATAGGACATCATTACTGTCTCTCTTAAATTTTGGTAACACTTGACACTACTTAAAATGGGTTATGTTAAAGATGAAGCTGAACTTAGGTTATATTCTCTTTTATAACTTCTAGAAATATAAAGAAAAAGATAAACACAAGCAAAAATATAAGAAGCAGTCGGAGTCCTCACCATCCTTGGTTCCATCTCTTACTGTAACTACAGAGAAAGTAAGTCAATGTGTTTTCCTCCTTTTCTAGTTCAATTACTTATGTTGAAATTTCATGATGTAATCATTCCAATGTATATACCGTAGCTTTAAAATATTTAAAATAGCTATAATTATCAAACACACTTGTTATTTTTTCCTATAATGTAAAATCCTAAAATACTTTGAAGTTTATAATACGAAGAAAGGCTTAGATTTTTGTAATTGAATAGAGAGTGATTTAATGGCACCAGTCAGGTGCCACTGATACTCCAATAAGTTTTATTTCATTGACTTATGCTTAATAATTTGAGAAGTTTTAGAACGTCTTTCCTTTGAAATTCACTTGTGTGTGCTGAGCTGTCACTGAACCTGTGAGCATTTAAACTAGTAATTAGGAGATTGAAGCTTATGCTTCATATACTTGTAATATCACATTGCCTTTTTAGCAGTCTGCTCCATTAGGTTCTGTGGTCTTTCAGTCCTGTTAATGTGCTAGGATATATCTAACTCAAGGGACACCGTAGAGGGTTAAATAATAAAGACTTTTCTCATTGTGCTCTACAAGAATCGCTTTTGCTATCCACCAAAAAAATAACACAAATAATGGTATCACAAAGGGGGCAGCAGTATTGAGGAACGGGCTTTCTGACTTCAAAGTTGGAAAACATTTGTCCCATTCTTGTGGGAATGTTTGACGTCCGAGTTGGGGAATCGTGGTTTGAATTAATTAGCTGTCAGTACGTAAAGCACTGGTTTTAGCCGAAACTTGTTAACTGTATGTAGTTTGGTTGCTGAGATGCGATATTCAACAACTGTGTCTATTTGCATACCAAGACATTGTCCAGACTGGTAAAACAATTGCAATACCAACTTTCTGTAGTCCCTGGATAACTAGTGGTATCAACTTCAAGAATCATCACCAAGAAAGTTTTTTTTTTAGTATGCTTTGAATATTTCTGTATTCTCAGTAGTAGGAGTATTAACTTGAGGATGTGTACCTGTTAACATCCCATTATTTGTGACTCCCACTTCTGATAAACTAGTCTTGTTTCTGGTTCTACTGTATTCTTTTTGACACTGTTATATCAAGTGAGACTTACTAGTCAGTGGTTTTCTGAAACTCCCAATAATCCTTTATTAAAAAAGAAAAAAAAAAAAGAAAAAGGGAAAAGGTAGACTCAATTTTCTGCTTTGCTGTTTTGATTTGAGAGTGATTAGACATTTTTTGTGACAGTTTTTATTGAAATTGTTGTAGAATTCTTTGAGTAGTACTGACTGGTCCATGTGATTTGTTATTTCATTTTATTAATTTGTCCTGTACATATTCCTCTTGAGTCTGAGAACTCATAAAATTTGTAGCCTGTAAAATAAATTTCTTGTGTGGGAACTTCCTTTAGATGATACAATTTTTGTTTAGGCTTTGTGCTATTGATGATCTTATCTTACTTGACTATATCCTAACGAAGTGATATTGCTGTATATTTATGTAAAAGGTAAAGAAAATATATTGAAATATTGGTTATTTTTGAGTCCTACCTATTAGAATATGCTTTTAATGCTGAAGACACAGTTGGATTCTGTTTTTTTGCTATTTTCTATCTAATTGCTCCTCCCTAGACTTTTCCTAATTGCAATGTTTATGACTGAATGGTGTACACTTTAGTAAGGTGAACAAGACTAAAATCCCATTTTTAGCAGACCCCTATTTAATCCAAGTAAAAAATGAAAATCGTGCAGAGTTGTTGGCCACACTGTTAATCAAGATTGTACTATATATGTATGTATAGCAAACACTAAAGAGAATAGAAACTATAATTCTAGAACTTAAATTATAAATGAATTAAACTAAAACATAGGTACCCATTGTAGAATTTAAATATTAACATGCCTCCTGTTAGTTTTACCTTTTTAAACTTTTACACCCCATGTTTCTTTCTATCTAAGCTATCTGCTTCTTTTTATAATGCTTCAGACTGTCAGGAAAATTGGTGTTCAGTTTTGTTTGGGGTTTGTTTTTTTTTCATGGACGTTACTAAGTGTGATTATGTTTTCTTAAAAAAGTAACTGCTGGATATTTGGAAGTGACTTTTCTGTGGCTAGTTCTTTCAGTTACATTCTTTTAATTTTTTTCCAAAGTCCTTTTGACACCATTTGTATGCATTTGCTTTTCTAGTTTATAAATTCATAGTGTGTTCCTCAAAAATTTGAAATGTTAATAATTAAACAAGCTTTGTTTTCTTCTGAGATAAATATTTGGTTCAGAATATTTTGTTAGTATGTTACTTTTGTATATGCTTTTATGTAGAGTTGTCAGAGTTGATTTGGACTTGATGTCTTTTTCACAGCAGTCTGTCTTCGCAGTGAATACATTATTTTATCAGGCTATATAATCACTTTTGCTACTGCATTGTTCCTGTTGGGGGTACTGGAACTTGAATTGAATTTTGGTTTTCCTTTTTGAAGAAGTTAAATCCTTTGTGATACAGTGGTAATAAGCATTTATGCAGGTGATGCGTTAAAGCATGTTTTTATCTGGATGGGTGGCTTCTTAAGATATATTCATGAAAGGCTGTAGAATAAACTGTGGATTTACATTATGTGAGTATTATGATAGTATACTTGGCTTGCCTGTTTGTTCTGCAAAATTTAATTCTGAGAAATTTTCCTGAGGTTCCAGTCCAAATGCTGTGTTGAGTTATGAGTATGTGTTTTGTGCATCCCTGTAATGTCTCAGCAAACACTGCTCAGTCTGGATGAGTTAAGTGAAAAAGTTTGAAGTAAGAAATTCTTAACTACTCTTTGATTAATGTATCAACAAATTTTTCACTGTTCTTTTGGGACATAGGTGCAGAATGTTCTAGAGAAGGACTAGAATAACTTACGAACTTGAGTTCTCTCTCTGCCTCTTTGGATGAGGTTTTCTTCTGGCCTTCCTCTTAGTTGGGAATTGCTATCAACCCTTTATTTATTTATGTAGTGATAACCCTCCTCAGTTCACCCTGACTATCAGCCCTCTGTGGTTGTCAAGGGAGGTGATCAAATCCTGCTGCAGTGGGATACAGAAGGGAATGAAATAAGTAGAAAAATCTCTGTTTGGTATGACTGAACATCACTGCCTTACAGTAGTGTGGTGTCTGTGGGCTGTGGGTGTGTGTGGTGGTTTTTTGTTGTTGTTGGCTGGTTGTTTTTTGCTTGGACCATTCCCTTACCATCTGGCATCTTAGTGGATGATTACCTGCTCTCGTCCTTCCCTTCTGTGCGAGACTGCTGGTCTGTCTATCTGTATTAGGGCTAAAGGCTTCTCAAGTCTTGAGATGTACTGTGTATAGCAAGAATGATTATTATGCCTTTACCGTAAATCTTAAGCTTTCCCGTAAGTTTTAAGACTTGCTGCAGATGGATGGTATAACTCTTCAGGGCGCACAGAGTGATATATGGGGGGTGTAACATAACAGTAGCTCTCTGTGCACCAAGTTGGCAATGTGAAAGTGAGCTTTTAGGGAAAAAAACCTGCAAACTGGTTTATGGGAACCCTGATACACACAGAGTTAGCTTGGTAATTGCACTAGCAAATACTGATTGATTTTTGAGAACAGGATTAACATTCAAGACATAGCTAGTCAAGTCCTCCCAAATAAACCAAGGAATGGTGTTGGGTGACAGCATCAGGGGAATGTCCTTTTTGGGGGATGTTTGTACTTAAATGGGGGAAAATGACTGACTGGAGTGTGAGCAGTGAAGGGGGGAGCCTCGGGTAGCATATGCTATTTAAAAAGCATGTGCTGGGGGGAGGGAGGACTGCAGATGCTGAGGCCAGTCATTAAATAACCAAAGATGTTCTGCTCCATCCTCAGATCCTTGTTCCCTGCCAGTCTCACTCTCCTGACCTCAAAAAAAAGACCCCAAAACCACAAACAACCCACCCAACTAACCAAACAAAAAAAACCAATATAACTTTGCCATGACATGTTAGGTTTTTCTGTGACATTTATGTTAGTTCTTTGTCTTTTAGAACTTAGTGTTTTAGAAAAGAAGTCTGTTTAGGGGTGGGTAAGTTGTTGTATGAACCAATTAGCTTAATTATCTAAAGTTTGTGTGGCAGTTTTACCTTAGATCTTATTGCATATCTTGTGGATTCTCAAAGTATATCTGTTTTAGGACACTTTGCTGCAATTAACTCCTTAAAGTAAGGAATTTACTCTGGGGAAAAAAATGCTGACCAAATGATACCAATTTTACTTCTCTGAGCATCTATTGCATCATATTAGTGTTCAAGATACTCTGAGTAAGTCTGTAGATTTCAGTATGCTTTATAGCACCTTCCAAAACAGAAATACCTGTTGGAGGAAGATGTGCAAAAGCAGAACTGCAATGTGCATGCATGTTCTCCAAAATCTGCTAAGAGCAGGATTCAGGCTTGCAATCAGACCAAGTCTCTGTACGGTATATGCAAATTAATGCCTACTTGTCATTTCCGAGCCCAGGCCAGACTGCAGAGCTATGTTAAACTCTTAATTTCCTTTTTAAAAGAACGCCGCCCCCCCCCCCCCCGCCGCAGTAAAGGAGAAGAGATACTAGATAACATTAAACTATGCTTGTTGATACCTACAGAGAATTATTCTTGCAATTAATATTCAAATGAGTGGATAGGAGATAATGATTAAGAAAGGAAGGAATTGGATAAGAGGAGAAATCCTGGATCCTAGAAAAAGCCTGACTTTTGTTTTGGGTTATTGCATGTCTGGAAACCTTTTGTTCAAATAACCCAAATTTGAACCACTGCTTCTTAACTCAGGTCAAGTGACATATCAGTTTTGGGAAAACTGAGCATATTTGTGGACTTCATAACAGTTCAAAAAGTTAATTACTAAACTTACCTTAGAATTGGCTCCATCTTCATTAGAAACAGTTACCAGTAGAGTAATATGAATTTGAGGTATATTATTTAACACTATACTTTAACAGACTTAAACTGATTTTTCTTCACCATTATTCAGAAAATCCATAATATATTTTTATCGCAGTTCATAATAGGGCTGTATTTGCAATTTTGAAAGGCTGTGTTTTGCCTTTCTTTTAGGTAGGTAAATTAAAATAAATTCTTTGTTGGATTTTTAGATGGGCTATGCAGAGTTTGTTTTGTACCAGTGGATACTTTACAGATATTTTGTACATTTTCATGATGATGTATATGTTTCATTTAGAATACTGTATAGTGGCATTAATTTAATTATGATTTGGCTTACTTGCTCTAGGAAGAACAAATAGCAGTAATTGAACAGTATGAAAATATGAAACATTTATTCTTAAGTTAATGCTAACATGGAGACACTTACTTGTACACCTTGAAGACATAATGGTACTCAACATGAGTTAGTATATCAAAGTTTCAGCTTCAAATGTTAAGATAGGTAGAATCACTTCTCTCAAGTGGCACAGAGAAACTGACAAAATCAAATTTGATTCAATAGTAAGTTTTAATACTGGATTTCTGTTTAGGGTGCGCTCTACTTTTCACTCACGAATGAAGAACTTAGAAGCATTGTCTTTACATGGCTTTTTAATACGCTGGGTCACATAGGTTTGGTGTAAGTGGGATGGAGAGCTTCAGGATGAGCCTAAGCTAACGGGGAAAGTGCTTGAAGAGTGAGTCTGGTTGTTTTCTACATTGGCCTATTCTGCACGGAGACACTGACAGTGTAAAATGAAGCCCAACCAGTTTGAATCCTTCAGATTCATGTATTACTTTGCTAAGTTTGGAGTCCTTTGGGTCTGCTGTTGTAGTTTGGGAAGTGGTACCCGTCCTAGCTTGGTTTACAGTGTTTGCATGGAACAAGTCAAAAAACAACAGTAGAAACTAATACTAGAACAACAGACTAGCAGTAGAATTCAAGTAAAGCAATTTCCATGGAAACTGTTTTTAAAGAAGCTATTGGCCAAGTTGATTCCTCCCCCCAAATAAACACTGCTCCTCCCCCAAATAATTCATATAGGGCAGTATGCAAATAGATGGAAATTTTCATCTTCCTCAAAGGTTGCATGTTTAGTTGTCTTCTGGCGTTTGCAACTGAAAAGTGAGTTCTATGTAAATGTCTTAGCTGTTTTAGGAAAAATATGGAAAACTTTTTATACCAGCCATACAAAGCTGAATGTGAAGATGAGGAAATACTCTGCTGTAAGGCTGAATTCAGCAAGCATCCCAGTTGGGGAAGAGAAAACTTGTGTATATGCTCAGTTTTGAGAGGCATGTGTTTGTGTGGTCTTTAACGGAGATAAATTTAGATACTATTTTAAACTCTCTTATATAAAGAACTGAAAAAACAAATTAAGCTTGTTTTGAACAGATGAGTAGCTTCAAGATTTGATCCATTTTTTTGTTGTTGAAGAACCTTTATACAGTCAAAAGGATATTTTACTAGCTGGTTTGAGTATAAATAACAATAGAATATTATTTCCTTTTTCCTAATTTTGCTTTCATGTTTTTTTCCTTCTGATATTAAAATTCTGCTATCACAAGTCCAGGGTTTTTTTTTTTATTATTATTATGAAAACAATTATATTCCTTTGTGTGGTTTCCTAATGCTGTGCATGCAGTTTCCCTGCTCACCTGATTACTTTCTGTGAACCTATTTTGACTATTGTTCATCAATATGAACAATTCTGACAAAATTTAATCGAAGAATAACAGGCCTAAAGATAAAATTGTTGAAAGCCCTGTGAAGAGTTCATGAGTGTAGAAGGGCCAAAATTCTTGGGATGGGTGGGGGGTTGAGGAAGAAATTTTCGGTGGGAGCTCAAGAGCGTGTTATGCTTTTTCCTTCCTGTCAGGCAGCAGGGTTGTTGTAGGTAGCAAGTCATTCCTGCTCGTGTCTTGGCCAGCTAGATCTCATGTACCTTCTTTACTTGATGATACTTAAGGAACTGGCTGAATGGGATGGTTCAGATGGCAGGGAATCCTAGTGAGATGATGGGAAGTGAAGCCATAAGGGGCAGTTGGGCTTGTTGGAGTTGATTTTGATTTGGTGTTGAGACTATAACGTCTTAAAAATGCAGGTTCCTAGGTTCTAAAGCTTTCATCAGTTCCACTGCTGATGGAACAACATTTCCAGTTTGACAGAATAAATGGCATAAAAACTGTATTTTCAGAAAAGCATTTAAAGTCTCATTTTTTCTTTTTAATTTTTAATTCTAAGCTGTAATAAAACAATATCCTATTTAAATAGAATGTAAAGACTGTGTAACCATAGATTTGAGATTAATCCATTGACCTCAATGAAGTAAAAATTGCAACCAAAGCTGATGTTGGTTTTGTGCAATTTTCCACCAGATGAAGTTTTGTGCACTTCAGTGGTTTGCTGAAAATCTTAACAATTCAGTTTATGTAACTCCTGCTGTTGCCAGTTACCTTAGTATTTGAACACTTCTAAGTTTGTTTGAAAGACTGGGTTCTTTTAAACAGTTCTTTTGTTACAGTTTTTTTTTGTGTGACCTAACTGTTTCTTTTCTCTTGTTTCTTTTCTCTTATCAAAATGCTAGACATACACAAGCACTAGCAACAACTCCATGTCAGGCTCCTTGAAGCGGTTGGAAGATACCACAGCTCGATTTACAAATGCAAATTTCCAGGAAGTTTCTACACACGTTTCAAGTGGAAAAGATTCTTCAGAGGCTAGAGGGTCAGAGAGCAAAGGGAAGAAATCTGCAGGTCATAGCTCAGGTCAGAGGGGAAGAAAGCCTGGTGCTGGAAGAAATCCAGGAACAACTGTGACTGCAGCTAGCCCTTTTCAGCAAGGTATTAATTGTTACGCTGTAACATGACTTCTGCTTTGACATGAATTGGAAATCTTGCATATTTAAAACTTGAAAAGTAGCTCATCCTTCATCCTCCATAATGAGAATGTTGTTTCACTTTGGGGAAAAACAACTTCTTTCAGGGAAAAAAAAGTTCAACATGAAAAAGAAGGATGTGCATCTTTAAAGGGCAGAATTGATGCTTTTGTTTAGACTGTTAAGGTATTGTCTTTACCTGCTAAAACCAGAAGTTTCTTTATGTGCTGAAAAGTTAGTCTGGGGTAAAATTTAATACATGAATTTGAGTCTAGGGGTCTTTCTTAGCTCTTTAAGGGAATAATACTAATGTTTTTTAGTTAGTGCATATTAGAACAAAACTGGACTACGTAATGTATAGGATACAGTGGCCCCCAAATAATTTTTCAAGATGCAGACATTTAAAATGTACCATTTTCTTCAAAGTGAAAGACCTTTTTGCTTTTATTTTTTTGTCATTGAAGCAGAAGATGATCACATGAAAAGTAATGACGTTTTGAATGTGCTAAAACCCACTAAATGCACTGTTGACACTTCTAAAAAACTAATTTTATTATGGCCTCTTTGTCAGAGTTGAAGACAGATAAAAAGATTTTAAAAGTCTATTTTTTATTATGTAACTAATAAAACATGTTATTTTGAAACACAATAAACTAGACCTTCTATAAAGTAATTGGTTTTCTATAATTTTCACTGTGGCGTGTAGTAGCTGACTGTCCTTTCTGCTTTATGATGCTGCTCTTTCTTTGAGTTTATGCAGTGAGCCCTTTTAAATTTGTCTAGGACTCTTTCAATATTTCAGGCTTTTCTACTTGAAAAAACTGAAGTGTTTTTTTTTGTTTAAATTCTCAAAACTTTGAAAATTGCCTTCTGGAATCCTGCATTTAAAGAAAAATCTTGCTAGCTGCAGATGCAAAATAGATCTTTATGTGCATGTATTTTATTTAAAGCTGCATTAAGTGAAGTTGGTGTAACTTATTTAAAATACAAACCAATATTTTTATGATTTTTAAATTGCTGTATTAATGTAAATTATATTTTAAATGGAATTCTTAATAGTGTTTAATTGAATACTAATGATAAAACAGTAATTTTTAAAGGACTTTTTTTATACTTAATGTCATGTTTAGGAGCATTTTCTTGGCGGGATAGTCACCATCAGTCTGAGTTCTACAAAACGGTACCCACATGCATCCACCCATATAAAGTTACTGAATTTCAGTGAAAGTAGATGTTTGTATTTCTTAAGTGTGCTCCATTTTCTGCCTTGCATGTGCTAACACAGTGATGAAATGACTGCCTTCCAAACATTACAGAAGCAATATAATTCTATTACACAAAAGATCTTTATGGTTCTCTGACAGTGCTAAAGAAATCCTAAAATGCCAATTTTATACACTTTTCTCCACTTCCTCTCCTGTCGTTTTGAAAAATACCTCTTCTGTGGAACACCTCCTCAGCCAGGGCAAATTAAGTGGAATTGCTCTTCCCTTGACCTGTGTCAGACCCTTGGTTTAGGTAGAATGGTAAGGAAGATCGTAGGCATAGTGTAGAGGTGATCATAGCATATTTCTACCAGCTGCCTTCTTTTTATATACGTGTATGTTTAAAAAAAAAATTGCTCTCACTTGCACCAAGTGTTTGTTGTAGCCTCAAAACACGAGGGATGTCAAAGTTGCCAAGCAGCAAAGTTGTTACTCTCCTTTTATTTGTTTTCATCTTGTTTGTGCCCCAAATTCAAATCTGAATCTCAGATAGGAATCTGAGAATCGGATCCAGCAGAGTGAAGGTCAGCAGGAGAAGCAATGACTTATCTCAAAAATAAATTCTTTAACTCTCGGTAACACTTTTCATAAAGTCCTTGCACTTTAAATTTTTGGATTCTAAGCTATTAATCTTTCCAATCAATTTTCATCAACTACAGGGAAAAAAAAACCAAAACAAACCAAAACTTTTTCTTTACTTTCTTTTTTAGGAAGCTTTTTGGGCACTCCTGGGAGCATAAAGTCATCTTCTGGAAGTTCAGTTCAATCTCCCCAGGATTTTTTGAGTTTTACAGACACGGATCTGCGAAGTGACAGTTTCACGCATTCTCAACAGGCTTCGTCAACCAAAGATGTACATAAAGGAGAGACTGGGAGTCAAGAGGGGGGTGTCAATTGTTTCACTTCCTTAATTGGTCTCCCTTCATCATCAGCTGTTTCCCAATCTAAAAACTTTGACAGTTCACCTGGAGACATAAGTAATTCAAGCCTTACTTCTACAGCATACAAACGAGCTCAAACTTCTGGAATAGAAGAAGAAACTGTAACAGAGAAGAAACGGAAAGGAAATAAGCAAAGTAAACATGGGCCTGGTAGACCCAAAGGAAATAAAAGTCAAGAAAGTATTTCCCATCTTTCAGTTTCTTCTGCTTCCCCGACTTCATCTGTGGCATCTGCTGCAGGAAGCGTGACAAGCTCTGGTCTTCAAAAATCTCCAACTTTGCTCAGGAATGGAAGTTTACAAAGTCTTAGTGTTGGCTCATCTCCAGTGGGTTCAGGTAGGCATTTATTGAGTTTGTTTTCTTACCTCCAAATATGTCTTTATTATTTTAGCCATAATTCTGAGTACGTTTTTCAAGAACAGAGTATCATTTAAAGTATCTCAAAAGTCACATTGAGGGAAAAAAGTGAAAATTAGAATATGACTGTTGGAAGAGTAAGTTTTGTTCCATGTATAGGTACTGCTGTGCTGTAGGTGGCTGTAGTAGATTGACCTGTGTATTCACCTGTATGCTATAAAAAAATGCAGGTTTTGAGGCTGTAGGGGGGAAAAATAAGTTGCATGAAAATAGGTTCTTTGGAAATTACATGTGACAGGTTTAGCTAAAATAAGTGATAATTTATACAGACTATATTGTCTGTATGTTGTGTTAGATAGAGAAAACAAAATCAGTACTCAAGCATGTCAGCTGTGCTGAGTATGCCCCTTAATTATTTTTTCCCAATTTAGCTTAACTAAAAATCAAAATGTCTATATGGAGAATTACCGGTTTAAACATGTAAAAGGATATTCTGAATTTAGACCCCTGTGCAACCAGATGACATTTTCATATTCCTGGGTGCTTTTTAGCAATTGAAATTGGCTGGTTTGTTCTTCCTCTGTTCTAAATGTTATGTGCATCTGGGGCTGTGAGAAGCTTTCTGTTCCCAGTAAACCTGTGTGTGGAATGACCTTGCGGGATACTGTATCTACCAAAGTCTCTGTTGCTTTGAAGTTTCTTTCAAGGCCTTTGTTTTTGGATTAAAAAATAGCAAACTATCTGATATGTTGTTTTCACAACTTTGAAATTTTGTCCTCTTCGTTGTTCTAGCTAGTAAATTTTTTGCTTAATTTTTCTTTTTTTTGGGGGGGGGGGGGGGGGGAATGGAACTTGAATATTTGGTTGTGGGTAGGGTTTTATGCTTTTATATTGTATAATTTCACTGTATAAGCAAGAGATACTTTAAAAAACCACATACTTCAAGAAACAAAAAACTTCATATTTGCTTCAGAAAAAGGGAGGTACTTAAAAACTTGATCTCAGAACCACATTGGTTTAAATCTTTGTTAGATGTAGGCAAATGATGATTTTTATTATGGGTAATAATGTCAATAGCAGTGGCAACTATATTAAAAAAATATTTTTCCTGCCTTGAAATCAGTAGGGAGAAATCGTATGTGACAAAACTTACTAGTTCACTGTCCACCTTTTTCATTAAAATGCATTTTTAAAAACATGTTAACCTAGTTTCTGTTATGGACAGAGATCATCCAACAGATTTAGATCAGTGTTCTGATTATTTTAGTATGAACTTTCTTATTCCTTTATAATCCCTTTGAGGTGGATTATGTACTGCTGTAGTTGGGGTAACAGATAGAAGTACAAGATCTTGGTTTGAAGTAAAAGACCCGTGTTTCCTACCTTATATTTGTTTTGGAATATTCTGGTCTTGTCAGCTCCTAGAACAGGCCTTTCCCTGGCGAGGTCTATCCTTACTTCCTTTGTCCTCTTTATTATATCTCACTCTTCCAGCTATAAAAGGCCAGTGATAATGTTAAACTCCTTTTGTAAAAAGCTCTGAAATACATGGGTGGAAATACCGGGTAGGTTTTATTACCTTTTTCGTGATATTCAGCCTATAATTTCACCTCTGTTAAGCATACTTAAATTCTTGCTAGCCAGCATTAGACCTGTCCTTTAAAACAGTGGTATTTTCTGAAGGTGCCAAAGAATATGAATAAAAACAAACAAACCAACCATAAACAAAATCACCCCAACAAGACCCAGTAAACGAAAGATACAAAACCAGGTGGGTTGTCTTTGTCTTCAAGCATGAGCTCTAAATTAATCCACAAACTTCTGCTTGAGTCTGAGCATATTGTTTTGATGTGCTCTTCTCCCTCATTTCCCCTCTTTCTTAAGGTTGTAGCGCGTCTTTCCTCACTTCATCATAAGCATTTGCTGGGTTTAGCAGTCCATTTACAACTTTGTTACAATGAGGAAGGGCATATGAGTATTATCAGTATTATCAGAAACATAACCTTTGCTCAGGTGTGATATGCTGATGTTTCTCTTTGAAATGTCTCTATATTGTCCAGTAACAAAATCTGACAAGTGAATCTAAATGATTTGACCCAGAACCCCAAATAAGATTTTGTGCATGTAAATGTAGTAAGAGCAAATGCAGGGGAAGTCAACCCAAAAAGTTTTATCTGACTCTTACTTGGAATCACCTTGTTACTTCAAACAAATAGACTCAGGAATGAGTTAGGCCATACTAAACAAAGCTTTTGAGGCACTTTTTCAAGGATCTCCTCATATTTTTTTTTAATAACCTTCTTAACTGCAGCTGTCTTAAGCTACCATTCTTCTTCCATTTTCTTAAGAGTACTTGTTGAGATCCATAAAAATTATGAAAATCATTACAGACGTATGATAATCCTGTTCACAGTTAATGTTCAAATTAGATGTAATGTGAAGGAAAGCTTATTTTAAAAGGTAATGCAGATTCATCATGTGCTATTTAAACATAATTAAATGTCTTCCATCAAACTTTTATTCAGATAAGCGCATTCAGCTCATTCTGTGAAAATATTGGTCCTTTCCAAACTTTTTTCCAGTCCACAGAACTTCTGTTTTCCTGCTTAATAAGAACAGAGATGTACCATGAATAGTACAAGGCCATGTAATTAAAAGCTGTTACAGTGCATACACTCAGGTTGTATTACAGTTGCTATGCAACTGATCTGTTGCTTTCAAAAGTTTGAGCACTTGAATGTTCAATCTTAATGCTTTTTATAATTTTTTCTGAAATATATTTATGATCTGATAGGAAACACTGTATGCATTACTTTAACAGTGTACTCAAAGGAATGAAAAGTAATTTTAAAAAAATGAAATAAAACTTAGTTGGTGGGGTGATAAGTAATTTTAAATTAACATTTTTCTAGTACATCTGTTCCTGTTAAAAAAAAAAAAACAAAACACTTCTTTAGCCAGTAACAGCTTATTTACAAACCGTAGTTATCTTTCTGCTGGAAATTCACAAGCACTGCAAGTTTGTTGTCTAAGAAGACATAACTCAGTTGTCAGTTGGAGTTATATAAAGCTGATACTGGTTCCCCAAAATGGGACTGGTCTTTGGAGTGATTTCAGGATCCGAATTTTTTAATGGAGGAGGGTTTCATCTGAACTCCACAATTTTAGAGAGCTATTTAACTTTTTAAAAGTCACACTATTTGTATTCTCAGGATTAAGTTCATTCTCAGCATCCTTCTAGGGAATAATACTTAAAGATTTCTAGTCTGAAGTATTGTAAAGCAGTGATCCCTTCTGCTGACAATTCCCCACTCCACCCCCCCTCCACCCCCCCCCCCCCCCCCCCCCCCAGTGGTGATTAAAGAACAGAAAACCTTCATCCAGGGACTGGAAGAGATGAGTAGCATCTTGTCCCAATGCTTCCCTCTGCTAGTAGTAGATTCCAAGTTACAATGGTTCTTTTACCATACTTGCACTTTATTTCAACAGTAATGCAGAAACTAATAAGGTGGTGGGAAGAAGAAAAAATACAGTTATGATAAATAACTCTCATACATTCTGTATTTTTTCCTGTCAAGCAGTTTGTGCAGGCTCTGGCCTCTCTTTCTTTGGAGTACACTCCAGTGTGTGAAGAACTTTCTGAGAACTCATGTCGCACAGCAATAGGGGGAAAAAATTTTTTATGTGACGTACAGTACCTTCTGACTTCTGTGCAGTAATGCAGCAAGGTAAAATGAAAAGCTGTCAAGTGTCAGAAGTAAACTGAAATTTCTGTTTTATGGTAGATAAAAGTTTTGCACGGTTATCTTCAAGTGCTGCATGGATACTTGCTGCTGGAAAAATTACAGTGCTTCAAGCAAACAGGGATGCTTCTCTGTCTTTTCCCAGTTCCATTCTTGATTTCAAGTTTACAACAAATTGTATAGTATCAACTTCAGTTGCTAAGGACTTCAAGGGATCATTTGCTTCAATATTTTAATTTTTACATAACTGATTTTATGCCCTTATGAGTACTTGTGAACCCTAGAAGAGTCTATAAAGCAATTCTTTTTTTCCCTAAGAAGACTGGAGAAGGTTAAATGCCAAATTTGGCCTCAAAATGGTTATCCCATTCTTTCAGCACCCTTGCCGTGCCCATCTTCTGGAATTCCTTTGTCACAATTGAGGCAACCTTATAATTTATCTTCCTACATTTTTATCTCTACATCATATATGTTCTACCCTTGACCAGTCTTCAGTATGCTCTGGTTGGTAATATTAGACAGTTTTTGGAATAAAGGACGTATCCAAACACAGTATTGTACTTTAATATAGCAATATTTCAAACTCTGATTTAGAAACAGTTAATGTTTTTTGCCACAGGCCTCTCTGGGTTGATCTTATGTCTTGTGCAGTCAAATTTTAGCTTTATATAGTAGTTTACTAAGTGCTTCAGCTTAGTCCATGTATTTTATTCTCCTTTCTCATCTGATTCAAGCAGTGATGAAGCCTCTGCCAAATGTTATGCCCCTGTGCAAGGAGATGATCTTACTGTTAAGCTCATTGTCATACTGATGATGTAAGAGAACTCTGAGGTTCAAAGTACACAAGTAACTTGAATTCGTTCTCATTGAGATACTGAGTACCCCAGAGCTTGTGTTAAATCTTTATGATGTTACGTTTAAACTCCTCTATAGCCTTTGACTTACTAGCTATATCTATTGGGAGAAAGAGTTTGGACAAAATTATTCTGAAACATTTTGTGCTATTATGTTTATCTGCTAGATACCCCAGAAGCCGAAACAGAAAAGAAGTCTTGCTGTGTTAAAAGGCCAGTTTATAATCCAGAGGAGATAGAATAAAAAGGACTAATTGATTCTAGGAGATATTAATGACCTTTTAGGACTAAGCAAATGATGTAGAAAATACACAAGACAAAATTCTTGTGCAGAGATTTTCATTCTTCATATTTGAAGCTCAACAGAAATGGTCTTGGTTTGATAAGAGATTAAAATGTTAAAATTGATGATTGTTGGTGTAGAAAACATGGAGACATTCATCAAGTATTTGGGAAGAAATCACATGAGGTAGTAGAAGCTTATGAAAATGGGGATTATTGCGAGATGGATCCCCCATCAGTGTTCTTAACTAAACCAGGTGTTAGTAGTAGCTGCAGTCAGAAGTAATAAACTGGCATTTCCTGATGAGTATGTCATATTTTCATGTTTTTAGATTGTCAATGTTAAATTTCAGTAAGTCTTTGAAACTTGTGAAGTTGTAGGAGACTGGCAAGTAGTCAATGTTACATAATTAGGATGTGTCTGATACAAGAAAGATGTTAAGAGATGTGAAGATGTAATGATTAATGGTGGTTATTGTGAGTTATGGAAAACAACTTATTGGACTTATTTTTTAGGTGTTTTTTTTTAATAAAAGCAGTGGCATAGTAGATATCTACATTTCAATTGATACAGCATGACATAAAGACCTGTAATGATAGGAAGTCAGCAAACCTTTGCATTGAATGTAGTTAACAGATAAGTCTCAATTTAATTTTGACCAGAGAATTATTAAATCAAAGTGTTTACTTTGGGGTTGCGTTATTTCCCTGTGCATCAGTTACCAACCTTGTGCTATTTTTTGTAAAGTTCTGCAATTTCTGAAAAAAATCTGTGTATGAGGACAGGGTAAAATGGATCTCTTGGTAAGCAATACAAACTAAGAGTTGCGTTGGCGGAGCTAAAGTAAAAGAAGATGTCTAAGAAAGATGGATGTGTACTTGCAGGGTAAGGATGGCCTTCTGGGGAAGGAAGGGCTAGAAAGAAAAAGGGTAAAGGTAAATAATCAGTTATGTCTGAGCTTCCAGTGCTGAGCTGTGTTTAAAAAGGTTTGAATGCATAAACAGCAAACTCATGAGAAAGGTAGCTCTGTGTTCAGCAGAGTGCATCTGGTCTTCAAATACTATGTCTGGTTCTGGTATCTGCTGTGTGTAAAGAAGAGAAGAGCCACAAGAAGGATTCAAGGACTGGGAAAAGCATGTTATTGTAGAAAAGCTAAGGAATGAGTTTATCTGACTGTGGATATGGGGATATGACATATGGGGAACTGAAAACTGATACTATAATGATCCTTAAGCTAACAAAAAAAGTAAGAGATGATCAAGTGAGAGAAAGTAATAGTTGAACAATTCTCAGTAATGTCTCTGAAAATTTGGAGGTAATACATCTTCTAGAAGATCCAGTTTAGTCGAGCATATTTATTGGATTTGCAGGTGTGGGAAGTTCTAGGGCTAAGATTCAAATCACGTGCTCGCAGAGATTCTTGTTTGGCTTTTATCTATGAACCTAATTCTGTGCTGTATTATCCCTTTGATTTCTAAAAGAAATGCATCAGTTTGGCATATGAAGTAGACTGTAACTGGGCAAATAATGCATTTCAAAATACAGTAGTTAGTGGGGAATTGTCAGGGAGCATGGGTCTGCAGAAATGAGTTCCCGACATGCTATGTTCTATGCTTTTATCAAAGATTGGGAAGAAATTAAGAAATCTGTGCTGCTTGCTGTGAGGGTTCACATTGGTTTCTAAAAATGTATGTTGTAAGAAATGTACTCGGATGTAATGAATAATAATTCTTCAATTAAGAAAGTTTTGTACAAAAAAATACTGAACAATGAACCTTATAACAGAGGTGTGTTTTGAAAACCATTATGAAAAACTTCTGAGTAATGATGGAGAAGTGAACATTATCTCATATGGAGATGCTCTGGGGAAAAAAAGGCTATTGTCATCCCTGTGATACTCATTTCAAGAGGGGATAGAAAAGTTGTATCACTTGAAATTACTCCATAGATATTGCAGGTAGCAGAGTACTACATTTAATTCTGATATGAATTTCCTCCTAAAATATGCATATAGGAAAGTTGAGAAGAGACATACAATGATCAAGATTTTTTAAATGTCCTTTTCAGAGAGTCTTACGCTCTGTGATAGACTGAAATATCTTTAATTTGAGAATATTTCAGTTTACAAAAATGGTTAAGAGCATGATCATACTTGTTATACAGGAAGAATTAATATTCCTGGTCAAGATTTTTTTTCATTGGTAGTTGCCCCATTTTCTGTTTTTAAAAAAATGTTGACAGAAGTACAGACCTGTAGTACTTAATTAGATGAGCCATTGAAAACAAGAAATGTTCAGCCTTTCCATCTTTGAAGTCTCCAGGCTGCCCGACTTTCCATGGAAGCAGTGGTTTGTGCATTAGATACAAATCAGCTCCCCTGTGAACGTCGCAAGCCTAGAAACTCTTGGAGCATTGCTTTGAAACAAAACTTGATTTAAAACAAAACAAAACAAAAGTTTTTATCTCTCAAAAAACTGTAGTTTTGGGTGGTGGGGTTTTTTTTGTTTGTTTGTTTGGTTGGTTGGTTTTTTTGGTGAGCGAAAACAGATGTGAGGGCTTTCTGAAGTGAAAAAATGTCCCAGGGAAGGTAAGTTCTAATAACCAGGGTATAGCTTGTGTGTCAAGCTGCTTAGGCCTGCTTATATTGGAGAAGATCCTGGCAGCTGTGGAAACGAGATTTTACCCAACTAGTTAATTGTTGTATGAGAATGTAAGAAATTTCGAAGATTATGTACTTGAAACTAGATTCCCAAATTATGGTGTGACTCTGGGCATTAGTTTCTAGTTACATTTCAAAATATATAATCCTTTATTTATTTATTAAGGTCTGATGGTCAACATCAAATAGTATGTTTAAATTCTGAACTTGTAATACACTTCAGATTCTACAAAAAACAACAAAACAAAAAACAAATTAATGTGGGAAAGGGAATGTGTATTTTCCTGCATTCCTTTTTAGGTCTTTCATTTAAAAACAAAATAAAGAAGATTTTGGTGGTTATGCATTTCAGGAGAAAGATGTAAAATTTTTAAACAGCTGACCGAAAAGAAGTAATTATTTAGAAAATGCTTGAAATTTTGTTTCTATTCAAGCTTTGCAAATCTTCTACCCAAATATGAATGTAATAATGAATAAAATAAATTCTGTACATCTAGATTTTTGCCCATTCAGACTTATTTGCAGAATTGGCATCTAAATATGATCTTTTTGAAACATAATAAATATCTGTATGTATACATTGGCTTTTTGTTAGTTGTGTCTGTATTGGCAGAGAAGAAAATGGACTGGGGGGCCTTAAAGGCTACTTAGGTTGCTGTACTTACTACTTTTTAAATTTAGCTATAAATCTTTCTTGTTTGGTGAGGGGACGTTTTTAAAGAAGTCTATGAGCTTTTTGTAAACGGTTTGCTTTTAGATTATATTTGACCCATAAGCCTACAAAATGCCTTGTATATATTTGGTGTTAGGTTTGAATTTCTAATAAAAACTCACTTATTTTAGGGCTGGGTAATCTGGGTAAACTACACTGTACAGATCAGATCTAGCTGACAGGTTTGTTATTATTGTTGCCTGCATAGCAAACAAAATAAACTACCTGCTATTCCAGGAGTTGATTATCTTTGCAGATACAGAGTAAAGGCATGTGGCATTATCATTATTATATTTAAAAAAAAAAAAAGGCAGAAAGAGAAAACATACTGAAACTTCCAGTTTTGTGCTTGGATTATGTTAGCTTTTTTTTATAAAACTAAGAATAAGAATTTAAAATACACAGAGCAGGGGAACAAGGAGACACTCTGAAGCAATTAAGATTTCTGTCCTATCAGATGTCTTTGTTGCAGAACTTGATACTTGCTTTAGTGGTGTGTCCCTTTTCTGAAGAAAGGAATATATTCCTTAAGGAAATATTCCTTAAATGAAATTCTATTGCTGCAAGGAAACTGAAGTGAGATACAGGTGGTGTTTGCTTACTTGCAACTGTTTAGTTCCCAGGATCTCCTTTAAAAATTAGACTTTGAAAAGCCCTTCATTTGATATAATTTTGTATATACAGATTTTTAAATTAAAATATACATCTTTCTGAGTGTGAACATTTTTCAGCATCTGGAGCCAATTTACTAGAGTACGGCATTCCTTGTAAGTCAAATGCGAGATAGCAATCAGTCTTTTAACTCCATAAAATCTGTTAAAGGTGACATGGGAACATAAAAAAAGGGGGGGGGGGGGGGGCAAAGAAGAGGCTTGACTACAAAAGGAGCAGTAGGGTTTTTTACCCCTCCTTGAAAATTGTGCTTTTCAGATCTTACAGACTTTCAAGTCTTTCAGAAATCAAATATAGCTGAAAAAATAAGTGATGTGTATGAGTTGATAGTATTTGCAGCATTTTTGTCCCTCTGAAGACTGTCCAATTTGTATGGTAAAATTCTTTTGTTGTTGTTGTCAGTTGGAGATGATAGCGCTACAGTCAGGTTCTTAAAATCAGAAGGAAATGTACTTTGCATTTAAAGTTTCCATTTATTTGATGTGAAGAGCTGCAGTATCAGAAGCTGTGGCTGGAAGTTGTTTCAGGATTACAATTGGGGTCACTATATAAGAAGAGGCTCTGGTGCCTAGAGCTGGTTTTGATTATCGTAATAATTTCTGAGATTTCCCTGTAAAGTTTTAAAAAGAAAACAAAAAAATTAAGTAGAAATACTAATAATGTAGTGATATAAAGAAGACTAGTTACCATAAAATAATTGGGCTTTTGACTGAAAGATGTTGCTCGAGGACAAATCCATTAAGATTTACAATGGACAGATTCCTATGTTGATGTATGGGAACTATACGATCTGTATACTCTTTTTAAACAGGCATAGTCAGACCAAGTGTCTGATTATTAACTCCACATTTCCCTATGCTTCTTTCTTACTCAAGTAACTTATTTTACTTTCTTAAACAGGTTGCATGGAGGTGATGGGACTAAGAACAGTAGCTTTCTGAAGCTCTTGATAGCCTGTGGTGTGTTATTGTGTGTCGCTTGACACAACATTGGGGCATGTGTCCCACAGCAATTCTTGCTCTGTAGTGAAATATTTGATGTGAGGCCGTCACCTGGTAGCTTCATACGCTGTGGTTGACAACAGTCCAAACACCTAGCTCTAGTTAAAATGGCATCAACCAACTGGGATAGTTTTACAGTTACAACTGAAGATTTCAATAGCTTTTGTATATAAGAACACTTTAAAAAAGGGAAACTGTGGAATCCAGTGTCTGTCTAGATGTAAGGATGTGTCTTAGCTACACTAAATGACAATATATCCCAGTGCCTTTTCACTGTATGGCAGTTCCTGGTATTTTATAAAGGTTACCTGCACTAGTTGCTTAAAACCTTCAAGATGTTTATGTTGATCCACCTGGATGTGAGCTCATTTTTCTAAATCTCCCCAGCATAAATAAAATGTAAAAAGTTGGCACTGATAAGCCAACACTGTATTTCCAGAAGATTACTCAAATAAACCTCTCTGTCAGGAGTGTTAGGCATAATTGAAAAAGTGTTGTAGGAGTTAGATATACAGGTATGCCATACACACAAAGTGTGCTGTCAGAATACTTAGCAAAATAGTTCTTGTCAGGGCTTTTGTGGTGGTATTGCAAGAAATAGTAAGTGAAACAAACTATTTTATATTGTTAGAAAAGCTACTTCTTGTCTGATCCTGAATTTAAAGTGAATTTTTTGTCCATTTGAACTAAACAGGGATTTAACACCTAGTTTAGATGCAAACTCATTACTTCCTATTGTTTTTGCTATACTTTTTATTCAGCTTTTGAATAGAATTCTTCATTTTTTTTGTGTCAGACCTGGTAGATATGTAAGGTGTCTGTGAGAAGGAATAAGGGTAACCTTAAGAAAACTGTGAATTTTGACAGTGATCTAGCTTGCTGCATATGTTTTCATGAGGGGGAATTACATGCAGTGGTAAAACGTTTCTGAAGAGTGTTCTCATTAGACTAAGTAACTTGAAAAAACTGGAAATTTTTGTCCAAAAGAGCGAGCATCTGTGGTCTTTGAACCAGTATAGCTCTAGAGACTTGAGAAGAGATTCACGGAAGCTGTAAACAGAGCTGAAGAATACGAACACGTGTCTGGGACTCGTGCGTGAGTAATTCTATCAGATCCTTTGTACTTGACTGTACTATTTCCCATGGTTTAGTTGTTTTGAACATTTACAGAAGGATTTCCCAATAAGAATGACTACAGGTTCCAAGTAAATTTAAAAACCAAACCCAAGAACAAAAAACCCCATCCCCCCAAACAAATGAAAAAGCAACTCATAAGCTGTTAATATAGTTAGCTTTCATGTAAGAATCTCAAATGCAGACTTTTTTCTTTTGTTTTTGTTGGGGGTTTTTTTGTTGGGTTTTTTTTTTTTTTTTTTTTTTTTTTAAGAAGTGTGATAACTGTCATGGACTAATTTCTGATCTGAAGGATTTAGTGGTTGGTCACAGCAAATAACATCCTTTCAAGGGCCAAAGTCACTAGGCCTTTTTTCTGCTGTGGGAGTAGCGGTAAGCTTAGAATTTAACTTTACTTTTTGTAGGCATAACCAATTCCTTTAAAAACACGTAATGAACAGTAAAAGGATGGTGACTCAGATGTAGGTATTAATACACAGTCAATTCTGAAATATTTTGAAACTAATTGAAATGAATGAACTGGAAGCAACAAAGTCTTCCTGAGCAGCATTGATTTTAAGGAAGAATAATTGCAAGGTTTTAAAGCAAGCAATAGCAGCTACCATGAGGATTAGATGAAGAACGGAAGGATTCAGCCCAGACTGAGAGGAAAACAATGAATGTGAAGGCCAGCTATTACAGCATAAAGTTTTTTGGCATATGTGATTACCATTCACCATCCCTAACCTTTCTTGACACCGTGGCCTGTTGGAGTTCAATAGCTTGGCTGTATGTTGTAGGAGAAAAGTAGGTGGCTGGGAGGGTACTTTAGTGCAGGAAAAGTCAGGAAAGAGGTAGCTGCCAATACAGGCAGTTATACCAGGAACTCAGACAGCAGCTCTTTTTTTCCTTCCAGAATAAAACCTGTTTTTTCATCTGCCTTCTACTAATTTATGGGGTGTGGAAGGGAACAGTGGTAGGGGAACAGTTCTCCTTCTGTTCTGTGGTGAGGCTTGGGGGGAGTCTAGAACTGGCTCCATCAGTCAGAAGGAGGGCTGATCTAGTGTTGGCCCTTCATCATGTAATTGGGTGAGATCTGTGTTAGAACAGTTTGGTTCAAAGGTTAAACAGGATGTTTTCTTGCTAGGATTCTTTGCGTCTCATCTGAAGGTTGGGTATCTGTAGCTGTTGATCTCTTCTGTGAATCGGTCTCTTCCATTAATTTGTCTAATCATTTTTGAAACCATTTATGCTGTTAATATCTGAAATGCGGAAACTGAGTTTCATATCTTTATGTATTGTAAAAGGATGTACTTTGTTTGCAGCTGTTGCTTGTCATGTTTTGACACTGCTCTAAAAACAGTGAAGTCATTAAAAATATTCAGCATCTTTACAGTATTCATAATTGATATATTTCTGTCATTTCCCCCGTTATCTTTTTTTTAGACTTAGATATCTTAATACCTTCTTGTCATTCATTCTATATCCTTCTTACCCTTTCCAGATCTCTTCTAGTGCTACTATATCCTTTTTTTGAGACGTGCAGGTAGCATTTGAAATACAAGTGCAACACAAATTTTTAAGTGGCATAATTATGCTTTTTGATTTGTTCTCTGTTCCCTTCTGATAATTCGTAACATTATATTTGTATTTTTTGATCATTGCATGACAGTCTTTTTACTTCCTATTGGGAATCTTAAGGATTCCAAAAAAAGGGACTTTCAAAGTAAGAATCAAAGGTGTGAATCCTTTTCTCACATATTTAATTCCATTGTAGCACATGCTTATTGTGAAAAGTTCGTTCCCATAAGCACGGTAGCAGACTACTAAAGTGTAATTCATGTGTACTGGAATTGGCACTGTTCTTTTAAGGATTGTGTACACCGTGGAAGTTAAGAAGACTTTATTTCCACATTTAGTAGGTGCAGTTGAAAGGGGTTCTACTGCAATTTGTTCCTCTTGCTTTGTTTTTATGTATGTTCCTGAGATGCCAGACAACTATTTGTTTTAACCCCATGTTGCGGACTAGGTCTACTGAATCGCTTTGTCAGCTCTTTAACTGCATCTCTTCCTCGTTCGTCTATGAAGTGTGTGTCTTGTAGTAAATTTTTCACTGGGGCATATCTAGTGTGTTCTGTTTTAAAACTTTCTGAAAGCTCTGAGTCATGCTTGGGAATACAATACTGGCGATGGTTTGGGTTAATGGTAGCTCCTGTGTGGTACAATTTTAAAGAAACAAAAGAAAAAGGTGTAGCTTCAGGCAGTCTAGGGCTGTGCTTGTTTATAAAAAACCCAAAACACCCCCACGCCAAGCCCCTCAAAAACCCTACCCAACAGTTCCTTAAATTTGAAAGGGGCTTTCCTTAATATCGAAAGCAGTGGTGGATCAAAATTGAGCGTAACTGGAACAAAGTGATATTGTTATAATCAAATAAAGGCTGTGGCAAGTAGGTGAAATGATTCTGCTCTTAAGGGTGGCAGACAGCAGTTTTGTCGTGTCCTCCGCACCTGAAGCAGAATTTGTCCCAATAGTGTAATGTATATGATCCCAGCCATATGAACTCTGTGTGTTTTAGTGATTTTCTTTTTTTTCCTTGTAAACTAATAGTTTTGATTATAAGTGTATTTTTGCACATTGTTGATAGTTCTCTGAAAACTGTTGAGAAGGTTAATTAAAATTACCAGTTTCCTTTTTTCAGAGTAATCCACTTTTGTAAAGAATGGTCCAGGATTCTGTATGTTCTGATTTCTTTTCCCTCTACCACAAAATTTAAAAAACATTAGTATTTGTTTTTTTACATTACAGACTTGGTTTGTAATGTTTTAATTAAAATATTCTAAATTTTAAAATGTTTTTCCATGGAAGTAACTTTGGATGGTTTTTCAAGTTTAGGCAGTAGGTAAAAGGCAAGGATTTTTGGTTTTTTAATGACTTCTAAATTAGTTTTGTAATATTCTCGTATAAATGACAAAAGTTTAAATTGTGTTTGTTGTTAATACATTTTTTTGGAATCCTGATGTTCAGAAGAGCCTGGCAGTTAAAAAAAATGGCTTATGACAGCAGTCTGTAGTAGCTGCCAGTTGTGGGGACAATGAAGAAGAGAAAAATATAATATAAAAGACAGTCACCCTGTTGGAACATGAACAGACCTCAGAGGCTAATGCAGGTAGAAAATTCATCCACAGAAGTATGACAGAGGTGTTCGCTACACTCTCACCTGCAAAATCATTCATTCGATCATCTTGTCAGACCAGACATATAAGCTGAGGGCTTTGTTCATTAGCGCTGTGAAAGAGGGAACTAGTAAATTGAAACAAAAATAATTTTGTAGTCATGAGGCCGTTATCCTAAGCATGAAGAAATCGGTGGCATAAATGGAAGAGGTAGGCCATCTGCATGACTGCCGTCACTCTGCAACTGGGCATAAAAGTGTTGAGTTGCTGTGGAGGCTGAGTTACAGAGAGTTATAGCTACCCAGCAGAGGATGTGAGCGTATTCTGGCATTTCATGGTCAGAGATCAATATTCTCTAAAAACCCCAACCCTTAAAGAAAAGGAAGTTCATGTGAGCATCTACTTTGGCATACCACTAGTTGGACACTCTTTCTACACATTTGAGGAGTTCTTCAACTGAGCTCCCTAAGTCCGGGAGACACAGCTGTTTTCTGTTAAACTTCTTGATTGCTTGAGTTAGTCTCAATCTATCAGTGAAGCAAAAAAGATGCCTCGTGATTAAAATTAGCAAGGCAGCTTCAGTTTAAGTTTCTAAATTTGTTGCGGACAATGAAATTAAAATCAGTCTTTTGTCGGGAAGACTGATTGTCGCTGGAAAGTAATTGATTTTTTTATTTGTAATAGTAGCTTTAGAATGCAGCTAATTGGTGTCTGCTGGAATGTTCTCCTTATACCTGAGATTTAGAAGCTAACAAACACTGACAAAAGAAATATAAGTAAAAAATTATAGTGGATAGAAATAAATCCATTTTACAATTTGAGCTACTGTAAATGATCAGAGCTCTAATACAAGAAAGATGTATTCAGGTATATTATTGTTCACTGAAATTCCTGTCTATACATATATTCTTTTGTGCGTCTGTTAAACATGATCTTAACTTGAAGCCCTTTTTCTCCTAACTCAAAAGCTTTCTCGAAGTTGATGAATACCATACATAATGGTAAGTTATATTAGAATCTTTTTCAGAGGTTCATTTATCACAAAGGGTAGCCTTTTGTGGAAAAGCCTGATTGAAGGTCTGCATATTCTATGGATTGGGTGAAATACAGGTCTGCAGTGAGTCAATTGTTCAGTACTTGAGTGAAAACTTTGTAGATTGTCTGCAGGAGCCTGATAGGTCAATAGTTCCTCAGTTCTCTTTTTATGATCTTTTTGTATGTGCGCAGTAAAATGATAACAGTTTTATTCCAGTTCTGAGATTCTTTTCTTTAATTTTGTGAATAGTGTTTCTAGTTCTTCTTCTGTGCTCCATTCATAGGTGTGTTACAGTGGTGTCTACCTCAGGCATTCTCCCACTTGCCTTCCTGACTACTTAAATTACTACAAGTAATGCATGTGAAGGTAGCCTTGTTTTGTCCATTCTTTGTTCTGACAGCCTGATGCTGCCCATTTGTGTAACTGATAACAGTACTATCAATTTCAGAGGGAGCAATATTGGATCTTAAATGTATCTAATTGCTGTTTCCCTTTAGTATTCCGTATTGGCTTTGTACCCCTAGTTCTGTATTCACTCATAGCCAGTGGACATGAAATATATCTTATTATTGGTTTACTTTTTCAAGGCTTTTGTTCATTTGTAGGAAACAATCATAGCTATATTCACAAGTTACTGAAAGATTTAGGAGGGAATATTTACGGTTAAAACCCTCTCATGAGGCTAGTTTTGAAGATGGTCAAGTTTATTTCTCAGTGTTCTATTTAATTGATGTCAGGCAATCTGTTAATAAAAATTGGAATTTTTTATCCATTGGTGTCAGCCAAATAGAGTGATTGTCCTATTGCTGTACGTGTATGTTGGAAGAGCAGTGCTGTATACATTGCAAATTGTATTGACTCGGAGTTCAGCATGTGCAAAAGAATTTAAACGTTTAAACTTTGCATGGTGAAGTTCCTTGCGTTTTAAGCTAGCAATCGTTAAGGTTTTATAGGACTTCACTTTTCACACTGTTGGAGCTGCAAATTACATCTGTTAGGCAGATGTCTACAGTGGTGGGTCTCTTACATAATAATAATGATAAAAAATTACATTAAATTTATATTTCGTAGTCTACATGTGGTGAGAAATATTGAATTTTCTCTAGATTTGCTTTGCTTTAGTAAAATAGGTTTAGCTTTTTTCCTTTTGATATAGGGTTTCCCTCTCACTCTCCCAGGTATACAGTGCTCTGAACCAGCTTTGAGATGAAGGAAAGCAAGCTCACCATTTTTCTGAACAAAAATAAAACATCTGAAGGGTATCTGACAAAGTGTGCTGAATTTGGACTTGGTGAGTTTCTGCTGTTTTATAAGCAGAGCCTTTTTGCTGTTTAATGTTGAAGAGGTATAGGTTCACAACAGTGCAGAATAGAAATTGATGGAATACCATTTGTGATGACTTCTTTCCATGTTGCACTTTTTTTTTTTTTTTTTTAAACTGATTGCGTATTCCTAACTCCAGCATAGAAGTTGGAAGGGCATAGAGGAAAGTGGTTACTTAATGTTGTGTGCTTTCTTGTCAACCAATAAAAATGCTTTGTATGACTCATTATTGTGGGGCAGCATAATGTTACCTACATGTTTGTTTTAGAACAGTGTTTGGACATGTAATCTGCCTGGTGTTTGGTGTTTTTTTGGGAGGGAGGGGATATGCGTTTTGTCCACCTTCCCATGTTTCTCTAAGATTTTAAAGTTGGTTACTTCTCCCACTGCCCCCCCCCCCCCCCCCCCCCCCAAATCTTGCAGGGTTTTTTTGCGTACTCTTGTTTTGGCGGAAGCGTACTCAATGGAAGTAGGTAGAAATTTAGAAATTTTGATAATATGAACAGCAAGGACAGATCTTGCCATGTGCGTATAGGATGAAAAGAAAGTATTAAAACTTGAGATAAATATTTAAATATAGAAAGATAGTTTACTCCAACAGCATATTCAGATTATGAGTCAGACAATACTGAGAGCTGTAAGAGTTTTGATGGCGACAGTGTATCAGGAGCTTGGTTTTTTTCATCACGCTGAGTTTAAGTTGGCTGCGCATAAGCAAGAAAGTACTGAAAAGAAAAAACTGAGAGTTTCGGTTTGAGTGGAGACAAATACAAGTTTGAAGCAGAGAGGTTCTTCTGATAGTTATGCTAGTATAAAGGTGATGGTCAAAGCCTGTCAGTTGAATTTGGTGCTGACAAAGTGTAAAAGAGGAAAGATGATAGCTAAAGACTTGAATGCATTTGAAAGGGTCAGTTAAAAAACAGGACTAGAAAACAGAGTCGTGCAGGCTGTATCTTTCCATAAAGATACCTGTCGTAATAGAAAGGAGTCAAGACACTTCAAGGCAGAAGTGGCACATTGCAGTTTTGCCAGTAAGAGACTTAGTACTCAGCACTCCGTTTCTCAGTTTTGTGGCCAACTTATTGTATTTTTCATGCTTTTTTAAAAACTTCTTTTAAAAAAAACTGAAAAATTGCAGTTGGGAGATGTAAAGTTTTCACTGCTGTTTGCTGCGTGATAACTTTGTGCTTTGTCCTTTTCAGTCTTACTCTGGACCTTACAGTCAAACTTTTTTGACTTGACCTTGAAGTCTCACCTCTTCTGCATCATTTTTATGGGCCTACCACTGGAAAGCAGGTGGAGGGCGTACAGACATACATATCTGTTGCGGTTTTTAGTGCATACTTTAAAAAAGGCTATGGGGAGTGATGACCTGAATGTTATAATTTTATGTTAGAGCTAGCTGTAAATTGTAATGGTAGGTTGTAGCTTTTCTGTGGCTCCTTCTGTTCTTGCTCATTCTGTCTTCTGTCTCTTTTATTTCTTACTCCTGTTCCCATTTTCAGCTCTCTGTTTATGCTTCTTCAGTCTTATGCTAATTTGTGAGTTGCAGTGAGGAGAGCCGTAGCACAGAACAGACATCCATCGTGCCAGTCCTAGCACGATGTTTTCAATTCTGTAGACTTGGCCTCTGCATCAATGCAGGCAAAATTTAGTATATATGGTATGACTTTTTTTTTTTTTTTTTACAAGATAACCTCAACTAGTCAGAATCTCTACTGAGCATGAATGAGTTAAAGTTTTTGAATCTAGCCCAACTTGGGCAGACTTTTACAGTGTTGATAAAAAGGCATCTGCCTGCATTGAAGCATGGGAACAGTAGCGCTCGGCTAAACCATATAAATTTAAAAAAAGGAAGAACAAGAGAAGGACAAATTACAAAGTCATCCTGAAATAGGTCCTTTATGGCCCCCCCCCTTTTTTTTTCAGAGTATTGAATAATGGAGTGTTATTGTTCAGTTGTCAAATATTACAACCTTAAGTATTACAATATATTACAACCTTAAGCCACCTGTCCATGAGTTTCTAGAATACCACTTTAAAGCTTTAGTTGTTGCTAATGACAGCTACATACAGTCTTTCAGGAGTTCAGGCAACAGCTGTTCCCCACCAACAGAAAGAACTAATCACAACAGAATTGCTGTTGTTATTTGTTAGCCTCTCTAATGGCCCGCTTTTTGAAAATTCTGGCTCAGTCAAGCATCCTGCAGCATGCCTTCAAAGACACCAACTTCAGATCACTGGAATCCAAAAGAGAGAGAACTTTTGAAGTAGAAACTCCTTTAAAAGACTATATTATGTTAACAGTGAAGAGGAATCTAGTACTTCCAGTGACTCACCATTTCAGCACTGAGATAGATTGCTGTCAGAATGGTTTGAAGGTATGGTAGGTTTTCGGAGATCTTAAGCAAACACATTAAGTTCTCCCTGGAAATCATTAAGAAACGTAGATCACAAGTGCCGTGCTCCTACTCAGGAATACTCGTTTAGTGAGCCTAAAACTGCTTTGGTTTTAGTATGTCATATTAAAACAACTTCGGCTTGTATGTATTGGCTCACCATGACAAGAGTGAACATCTAAATAAAAGTTAAGATCTTTATTTAACAGTTGTTCTTCCATATCTGTCTAACTTTTTCTTTTTGCAAAGATCTTTCTGTGCTGTGATACACTTGAACTTTATCTTACTGCTCTTATTCTAGAAGAGTACTTCAGAAGTTGTCCAGAGTAGAGAAAGCGTGAAATTCTTAATGTGTCTTATTTGATAAAGCTGAATTAATTATATATGTGAACCTTAAACAGGCAATTGTAAAGCATCTCAAAGATGTATTGTGGGAAATGAGAACATCTGGAGGAAACAAATGAAAGGAGGTTTGTCCCTGTGTCGTCCCTCTCTTCCACTCTCACACACCCCCTCGCACCCGGCCCCCCCCAAGACTGCACACTTTAAGTGAGGTATAACTTTGCCGTGGGACATGGTATGAAAGTTACAATTGTTCAGAAAGGATTAGAAGAAATTCATTGGGCAGGGTTGGAAGTAAATTTAAGGCTAACAATTACAAAGATTATTCCTCAAACTCAGAATCCGTAAGATACAGATTTCTGGAGGCTGGGCTGGGAGAATATTTGAGGGAAGTTATTACTTCATGTTTGCCCTTTTCTTGTGCTTTTCCTTGTGCAGCTGCTGTTGGTCACTGTTAGAGATGGATATACTGGGCTAGAAAAACAATACAGTTCTCCCTGTGTTCCTAGTCCAGCATGTCATTCATCTGTCTCCTTGTGTCATGTTCAAACCTCTCAGGGAGCAAATTCACCTTGGCTGGGCTATGAAAAACATAGGTTTGAGCCCTTCTGCAGTGGAGGGCGGTAGTGTAAGACCTGTAGCAGCTTGGATTAATTCAAAGTAGGAGTAGGCACACTCTGCACGAGGAAGCTGTAACCTTTCTGACAGTGGCTTAGGCACTTTCGAAATCTTGTACTTAAAAGTGTACCTGTGGAAATGAAAGTCTAATTGAGGACTGTACTGACTGAGCTTGGTTTAAGCAACTCATGTGTTGTTTCATGTTGGTTAGCTGGTATATGTATTGATCACTGTTACAGTTTATTGAGGAGTGAGTGAGTTCTGTAACACTGCTAGCATGTGTGGTCATTAATGAATGTGGGATCAAGTATAAAATAACATTGTTCACTATAGCAGGTGGGACTAGCTGAGCAGAGGAGTAGACCACTTTGGTAGCTACGTGGATCAGTTATGATCCATCACCCTCCACCCCGTTATTGAATACACTTCTGAATGACTGTAGATAGCTGTACAGTCACGATCATGAACATAAGAATGGAAGTAGGCAGAAGAGATTGACTAAACATCTTTTGCTAGCTGAGTTGTCAAGGATTTGGGGTTAATTTTAATGGAGTTTGATAGCAGACTTCAGATGATATGACCTTGTTCTCAGATCACTGATTCATCATTTACGTGACACTGCAATGCCAAATCGTGTTCCTCAGTGGCGTGAAGGTTCTTGTCAAGTATTTTGGGTTTTGACTATAAATCCAATCTATGGAGTATTTTCAAAGGGAATAATTATGGCAGTCTGCCTTCTGTCAATAGGTATGAAACTAGAATAGTTGTTCCATTTTGAAAACATGTATACCTGTATTTTGTTGCTTCTCTCCTCCCCTCTACCACCAGCGGTGTATATTCTTTGAGTCTGGAAGCTTTTTTCCCCTTCTACTTCATCATGGAGAGGACACAGAATGCCCTTTATAAAAGGAGGGTATTGGCTGTTGATCTGTGACAGAGGCTGCTGTGCTTCCATCAAGAAAGGACCCCCAGTCACTGAAGGGGAGGGAAGTGCTGGCTTGTTATCAGGCTGCAGATCAGTAACTATCATTTCCATGCACTTCTAGAACTGTTACTGCAGAATCTTGTAGAAACCTATAGGAAAGTGAACTCTACCACTTTGCTCATCAAGCAGCAGGAAAACAGCTTGATTATTTGATTCTTAGATTTCAAGTTTCTTCATGAAGGAAACAGGTTGGCCCTAGTATCCAAGCTATAGTTTCATTATCTCTGATGAATTGAAATGAAATACTGTTGCTAGCTTGGCAGTTTCAAACACAACTTACTTTCTTCTCTTTTTAGACAACCTGTTTGTAATTGCTTGTGGTTAGCATTAGATTCACTTTGGTTTATGTCCATATTACAAAATAACAAATAGTGGGATATTTCTTCCACTATTAACATTCTACTGGAATAGAACATGTTCTTTCTTGTGTAACTAAACTTAATCCATTTTTCTACATGTTTAGTTACTAATTAATGGACTGCTTCATTCAAAGGCACTTTTTCATTTTGCTCTATACAGAAAGTTGTCATGGTTTTAGGGGAGACTTTGAGATCACAAGTGAAGGTACTGAAAACATGCATATAGCTTTAGTTTTTGTAGGGAAGTTCTTGTTCTTATAACTCAAAGTTTCCTGCCCCATGTCCGTCTGTCCTCCCCCAAGTAGGAAGGTTCTGTAGTTCTGTGCAACTTTTGTGGGGTTGCAAGTTTACATTTCTAAAAAAAAACCTCTTTGACCAGATTCTGCTTATTCCTTAAGTTTTGGCAAAATGCTAGGATCAGCAACCTATGATAGATATCTCAAATAACTTCCTCTTTTCACAATTGTTGCAAGAGTTTCAAGTTACTGACTTTAAAAAGTAAATAGAGCTTTATGGTAGGGAGAACATTTTCCTAGCTTCCTAAGGAAGCAGTCTACCTGTTGTCTCTCTTGATTTTGGCCCGCAGTAAGCTTTGAGCCTGTTGTCCAATTTCGAGCAAACCTGGTAAAGGAGTCTAAAATATGTAAGTTCCTGCAATAGGAATGGACAGTGTACGGCTACAAGAGTTTACCTGGTTTTTGTCACTTGCTGAACTAGGCAATCACCAGCACAGGAAGGCAATATAAGGGAGCTGAATAACGCAGGGGGCTGTAGTACTAGAAAATAAAAAGAATGGAGGGGTTTGTAGCTAGATACAGAAATCGTGGTGGGAAAGCTTAGTGTATTGATGTCACCTGTGAGGTACAACACTGTCGAAAGCCAGAATTTTATCTGTTTTGTTTATTCTTATGCTCATGGAACTACTTATTTTTGAGATTTTTAATAAAATCACTAAAATTATTCTGTGTGCCACTTGGTGTATGTTCCTGCATGGCTAGTTCTGACTTGAGGCTATTTTGTTTTTCACTCTTCTTGAAGTTCTTTTATTTCCTCTTATCTATTTCATCATTGATTGTCAGCAAAAAGAATACATTTTTTCCAATCTGCATAACCTGATGTGTTCCCTGCTCTGTAGTACTAGCCTTCTGTGCTAAGCAGGCAGTTATTTGTTGTCCAGAGATGCTTGCTTGCTTTTTTTTTTTTTTTTTTTTAAAGTTGCCTTTTTGTTAAGCCTTTCGCTCCAGCAATGCAGGCTATACATGTATACATGCATTTTGTCTGTCAGAACCTGAAACCATGTTCTGCAGCTGTATTAGTGGTGTTAAGCACAGTCAAACTTTATCTGAACAGTGTTACATGTCCATTTCCACCTGTAGTTGAAGAACTGTGTTCTGTTTAAAGTGCTGAAGATTGTATTTAACCATGCTGTTTATGTCTCTGGCAAATTACACAACACCGTTCATCACAAGCTATAGCTGTTTGGCTTTTCAGTAATATGGGAGGGACTTCAAGGCGGTTTGTTTGTTTTAAACATTAATGTGGTTTATAGTGATTCGTTCAGGCATTCGTTATTATTCCTTTCTGATCCAGAAAAAGTGATTTATCTCTCCCAAAACCCCAAAAGGACAACTTGATATGTTTGAGACATTTTAAATATGTACTTTATTGGCTTTCTAATATGATATGCACATAGTTTTTATACAGATATTTTTGAAATGGTGTGAAAATCAAGGATTTATTTGTATGTTCAGCATACAGTTCTTATTTGAATGCTTGCATGGAGTAATATCTTGGTTGCATGACCAGTTCCAGAAGGTGCTTGTACTTTATGTATTAAGTAAGGTATTGCTAAATGGAAATACTTAGCCCAGAGTGTGCAGATAGGTCATATTTGTCCTGTATTTGGCAACAGCAACAAACGGTGAGTGTTTTTAATACTACTACTACTGGCAACAAATAATAGCTTACCTCATTCCACTGGCAAAATAGTTTACTACTTCTCTTTCTTTTGAAATAGCTTTTTGCCTGTGATTTTATAACTATCTGCTTGTTTTAAGAGGAAGAATAAACCTTATCCTTAAAATAGAAGCAGCAGCTACTCTACAGTTATTAAATATGTAAGATTTTGAAAAATTAAGAAAAAAAAAATCTAGAATAGCTTTAAAAATCTTGGAGTTGTTTTACCTTTCTGGCAAAATATCTTTCTTTTTTGCTACTTAATTCTCACCAAAAATTTTGTTTTCCCAACTCATTATCATTGATGTGTTATGAGAGTGATAGCATTTGTGGTGATGAGCTCTTACGATTTGATCATGAGTGTTGTGATATTTCATTATTTTTACCCTTAAAATTAATGGTTCCTGGAGCCAGATAATTGCATGCAAATCTCATCTTTTTCAAGAATGTTTGTATATTTAGTTGTTTTAATGCATTCAAAATACAAAGGGTCAAAAACCTTATCCTTTTATTAATTTGAAATCTCTGATTGAAAGCAGATTTTTTTTTTTTTTTTTAAATCTTTTAAAGATCTGGGGTATATTTCAGTTTTTGTGGTTGTAATTATAGCACATTTAAGAGTAGACTTAGTAGCAAGGCTGTTTGTTAATCATGTTCATTTTGGTGGTGTGTAGGGACAAACCTAGAGCAGGATCCATAGAATTTACTGTCTAGTTAGATGAGGCAGATGTAATTGGACAAAGGTCATAACAAAATGAACACTTTAAGGATCTTAACTGCTAGTAATGCCATAACCGTAGATATTGGGATGGTGACCAAAAGAAAAAAAAAAAAAAAAAAAAAAGAGGGGAGGATGACCCAGGAAGGTGTGCTAAATAGAAAAAGATACAAAGGTCAGTAGAAAAGCAGAGCAGGTATGGAATTGTGCTATGATGAAGAGATTAAGAGATTGGGGAGAAAATGATAAGAAGTCACTAACCTCAGGCAGGAAAAAAGTATTGTCAGAATGTGTCTTCAGCTGGTTTTTTCGTATCTTCTTTCTCTGCTGGGTCTGGTTGGTTTTCTCTTCCATTTTTCTTGACAGGTAATAGAGGCAGGGAATTTAAGATGCGTCAGTGTTTGCATATTATGTGTGGGTTTGGATGATGTTAGTCTCCCTTGACTGCCTGTGCTCAGAGGGATTGCTGGGTGGCGAGCGGTGTTTTAACATTACGTATCTTCTTATTGCCACTGCCTTCTTCAAATCATTATTTGTATGAGTGACAAACTAGCTCCACCTTTGCCTTCTAACTGGCATTTCAGTTCTGTTGCTTTTTTTGATCTAACCATGTTCATTCTACTTCTGTTTACTCCCTGTGGCACTCTTCCTCTAACTGCAGTTCAGTGCTACCATGCTTGATATTCCTTGGCCAGCTGACAGCTCACTTATCTAATGCACGTGGAGCCTAACAGTTTCATAGACAGGTACTACTTCTTGTCCTGGGCTTCTGGTCAGTAGGGTTTTTTCCCAACCTATATAATGAACTTTACCCTGCATGTAGATGAACAGAAGTAATGGCTTCACAGAGGGGTATGAACTCTTCCTATTTAAATTGCTAACGTACGGGTCTGACTAATGTTAACATGTTTAGTCATTTACTGGTTGGCTGTTCTAGCAGAAACGTTAGTCAAGCATTCTTAGATCACGAATGGAGTTTTAGTTTGTGAATAAACAAAATACCACCAGTTCTACCAGCAAATCTGAGTATTCTGTCCTCAGACTTGCTGTCAATATTTTTCTGAAAATACACAAGCAATCCTTAGTTGCGAAAATTACAGTTTTGGACAAATGTGTGTTGTTCAGAAACATTTTACTTTAAAGTTAAAAAGTATTTTTCCATTTGTATTGTGTATGTTCAGTTATATAGCCCAATACTTCATTCTTTAGCTACTTTAACTTTTACAGTAATTCATTGAAAGAACAAACTCTGATAGCAGACTCAGTTGAAGGCAGGCATTTTAGCCAAAAATTCTGCTACTGTTAATATTTGAGCAGTTTGTAATGCGCATAAATATTTGATTTATCACACATGTTTTACAAAAACTTAGAACTGAATCAATCTGTGTTCCCTGAACTGTAGACTGTCAAATGACGAGAGCACTTTTATCAATCAGCATGGTTAGAATTTCAACACAGGAACTTTCTGCATTATGTATTAAGTGATCTTGTTTGTCTTGATTCGTTTTCTACTGCATAATTACGTGGTTACTAGAAAACAGAGGGAGGGGAAGAGAGAGAGATGCATGTAATCATTTTTGTAATTTTTTTCAGGTATTTTTAGCAGCAATGATGTAGCAGTATCATTTCCAAATGCAGTATCTGGCTCAGGATCTAGCACTCCCGTTTCCAGTTCTCATTTACCTCAGCAGGCTTCAGGCCACTTGCAGCAAGTGGGAGCTCTATCACCTTCAACTGCGCCTTCTATAACTACTGTTGTTGCTGCAACTCAGGTAAACTATCACAAGAGTTTAAGATAGCAAACCATGTTATTGACCTGCTTATTTTCAATGTTAAAAGAAACAATAATTTGTTTGGAAATAGGTTAATAAACATTGTATTTGTTGTGAAAACATTACATTACAGTGGCTAGAAGTTCTCCATAATATTACCTAGTCCCATCTTTGTAGAGCACATAGATTTTTAAAAATGGTCTGTGGAAGTGTGTAGTAATAATGACTATATTATGACTAGCCGCATAAAAGCTGGTTACAGTTCATCAGTGCTCTAACCAATGTCTGTTATCAGAACAATGTTTTAAGAAAGGATTTGTAAGAGGAAAACACGTGAAGTTTTGCATGTTTCATGCAAAAATGCTGGTATCAGTTAAAGAACAGAGGGGTTTATTTGGGAGATTTGACAAATGGACAACTAAGGCTAGCCCTGGCAAAGAGGTGGCGAAGGCTGACATCTTGATAGCAAATGAAAGTTGATACAGCAAATGAAAGTTGATATATATATGCTACAGTTTTGTATTTGAAAGGTCATACAAATGAAGATATGTAGTTCATGTTTGATGGTGAAGGGATAAGGGGGGCGCTGGAGGGGTGCAGAAGGGTGACATAGTCAAAGTAATGAACCAGAAAAAATACCTTTATGGTAGTATTTTGTATGAATTTAAGTTGGGCAAGATTGCATTTATCAAGGCAAGAGAGTACAAAGTTATAGTTGTAGAGAGCCACCATGATTAGAGTATAAGTATGAAGAAATACTGTACTGGACATGATGTTTTTATACTTCATGTTTCTTGTATTTTTCATTTTCTGATGGGAATCTGTTTTACAATGAATGTATCAAATATATCTTTCTTTTGTGTGCATATAAGCGATCAACTGTTATTTTGTAGAGTCTGCAGTCATTTTAAGATAGTGGATATAAACCTGAAGAATTAAAATCCAGCTTAATACATACACACTTACATGCCTCTGTGTGTGTGTACGTGCACACATGTGTGAGTATAGTATATGTATAGCAGAAATAATATGTGCAGGCCAATACATAGTGCATTTCACTATCAAATAACACTTGGTTGTTATAGGTGGCAGTTATATTTTCATGTAATTCTTCTGGACTGGTTTCCTAAAGAAATAAGGTTTGTGTTATGCCAGTGTGACTTCTGTCTTGTAACTTTGGAACCTGTTGGCCAGTTTCACACAAAATTGGATGACATCTGTGTTGCACAAATTGATAGAAACCAATTGGAGTCTTTTTTGTTTGTTTGGTTGGTTGGGTTTTTTTGTTAAATTCCCAGAGTATTGCACAACATAACTCACTGAAGACACTTAAATTGAGCAGTCTGGAGATAAGGGGAGAGGTTGTGTCATAGTTTAATCATAGATTAAAAGATTTTAAAAAACCCCGAACAAGTAGATGCTCAGTTTTCACAGTGGAGAGGTTTACCATCAGAGTCTTGGAAAGATCAGCATTATGGCCTTTTGTACAGGTCAATGTATTCATAAATGATCTAGGAAAAGGGGGAGGAACAGAAGCCAAGTTTGCTGATGATGCTAGGTTATGCAGTGAGCTATTATGAAGATTGGCTGTCACACACTGATGAAGGACCTCACCAGCCTATGTTGACAAGGTGGTAAGGGGGCAAATGAAATTCATGTTAAAGGGAAAAGGCAGTTTCTATTCAAAACAAGACAGTAGATATCAAAAGAGGTACAAGAAGAGCCATGGTAGTGAACAATGGCAAGGAACAGCATCTTTATAAGGAATGAGTAAATAGTGTAGGACTCTTGGCCTGAAAAAGAGACACTGAGATGGCATAAGATCTATAAAGTCATGAATGCCATGGATAAGTTAAATAAGCAAGAATTGTGCACCATTTGTTAAACTCTGTCAGAGCATAAATGGATTCAAAAAACGATGGAACGAGCCCATATTTAGCAGACAGGAACAGAAATACCGTAGTATTTTTTTTCCTCGTGTTGTCACAAAAAGGTGAAGTATACCCTAGGAGGTGCACTTTCTCTTGGTTTTTAGCTGAACTAGAGAGCCCCCCATAGGTTAAGTGCTTAAAATTTCTGTCCTTCTTTTGGCTCTGTTTTTTGGGAGATGTGTTGGGTTTTTTGGGGGGGCTTTTTTTGGTTGGTTGGTTTTTTTTTCCAGGAGTCATGTATCTTACCTTAGTACCTAACCTGTTTTCAAGTAGTCATAGATTTACTTGTCAGGATCCTGTTCGCAGGTACTACCATTTAAAGAGCCTTTTGGTTCTGAACTCTAAAGGGAGGTTCAAATGGTGAGAAGTTTTGGTTGACAGCCTTAAAAGGGAACTCTTGCATTTGCACAGAGAATTAACAAAGTCCTATGCTGCTTCAGTGATTCTAGGACTACACTTTGGTAACTAGGGTCTGCCAGTTGGAAACTGGTAAAGGCATAGTCCTTGTCTTTTCTTGTATCAATGGTGTCAACACATACATTTGAACTTGGTCCTTCCATCATCTGAACCATTATACAGGCATTGATATTTCAACCAAACATCATGCCTCAGGTGAGCTGTGTAGCATGACATGTCTCTTAAGTTATACTCTACAACCAAGGCACCTTTATTTGTTGTCCCAATCTTTTTTCCCTTCTGTATTCTGTGTCTTCACCATTTGCAGTTAGACTGACACTTTTCCTTTTTGTCTGGCATCCAGTAACATCCAACAGGCACGCAATGGAAATTTCCAGTTGAGGCTAAATTGCTTTAACTGTCACCTTTCTGGTTTTTTTACCCTGCTGATTTATCAGTTTTGAGAGAAACTTCCTCCAAAGAAGCTGTAGTGGTAAGAGGTGAACAGTCAGAAGAGGCTTTAAGGTCCATGGACACAGCCTCATACGTGGGGAAAATGAGTTTACAGAGTACTTTCTCCTCCATGCTAGAAAGAAGATGAATGTCTACTGTGAATTTTAAAATGTTAGGTGCTTTCATGTCCTGGTTGAGGTTTAGGATTGGTGCTACTTCTGTCATTATACCAGGCAGATTAGATGCTTTTTCTGAACTTTCAAGACTTGAAAATACCAAGCAGGTCTCCCCACTGGAAGCGTCTTTGATTCATGCTAAATCATGACAACCACCTGTAATGTGCCTTTGTTGTTCCTGGACTCTGGGAGTCTTTTTCAGTTTCAGTTCATGAGATCCTTACCAGTGGTTGAAGAAACTCAGTCAAGAGAGCCTGTTTTACCATGCAGTTGTTCTCCAATTCGAGAACCATTTTTTTTCATGCAGTTATCATAAATGATTATACTTCAAGGGTTAGAGTTTACCTACCTAGTTCTGCAAAGTTTCATCAGAGTGCTGTGTCTGCTTACTGGGCTCTCGTGGATGTATTCTCAGTGTTTACCCACCTCTTGACCATGAAAGTCTTCAAATAACTACGTGCTAATGTATTTTTTGTGTAGTGTTCCAATTAAATCAACCAAGATCCTAGCTGTACATACAATGGTTATAAGTTAAGGTAAGCTTGTGCCTCGATAGCATGTAAAAAGTAATAAGTAAAAAAGAAGGTTTTACTCAAACTATTAGTTAAGAGAGCAAGTATGCCCAAACCTTGGTTGCTCAGCTATTTCATTAGGATGGCAGACGTGCAATTGGAATAGTACTAAAAATTGGAACAGCCTCTAAGATGTGCTGCTAAGGTGCACTCCTTTAAGATTGCAGCTGTTAAGGTTTCTTAGATCTCTATTGGGCGTTTGTAGTTATGATTTTGGGGACATGATATATTTGTCAATTTTTGATGGATTTTTTTTGCCTCCTTTTCTTTAAAGCCAAGGGTGTTAAATTCTAAAGATAAAGTCTTTTCTATGGGAAAAATACATTTCCATAGAATTGGTCTCAAAATTGGCTGAACTATTTTGATTAGGAGTTTATAGTAGGCATGTAATACAGAAAATTTTGTTCATAGTGTTAAGAAAACTTGCAAGCAATTGAAAGCAACTGTCCTAAAGTGAGAAAATGAGGTAATATTACTGTGCCTTTTGTTATTTTTGAATAATTGCTATGCCCATATAAAACTTCAGTGATTAAAACCCCACTGCTGCTTTTTCCTTCAACAACTAAATACTGATTTTAAAGCTTAATAAAAAAAACCCCTTGAAAATCCTGGATTTTGATTCTTTCATTCTACTGTCTAGTATGATATTTCCCATACTGTGGTTTTTGTTTGGTTTTAAGACAAAAACACAGTATGGGCCTTGTTGCAATCACCTTTTCTTTTGTGCCTCATTTTCTTCTCCCTTATGCCACTCATAATTTTTATTTCAATCTAATAAATCCAGAAGAGATTATTAGCTTGTGTTCCATGCTGTGCCATAACTGAATTTAAATGCTGGTGTTCCTCACCAGGTGGGAATCAGTGGTCTAGTAAAACTGCCGCTTGCTGGAAATGCAGATTTTTTTGCATCCTATTCCTCTTTCTTATGTGTCTTGGGCATAGCCTCAGATAGGTTACACTGCTTAATTTAGTGAGGCTTTATTAAATGCATAACAACACATTTAACAATTGCAAGAAAATAGGAAAAAAGGCATACAGGAAAGAAGGTACAGCTCACACAAATATGTCTCCTGGTTTTCTGTGAATTGATCCTCTTGCCGTGTTTGTCGGTACTGCCTGTTTTGCATGTAACAGCAAACTACTATATCCCGAAGTACTGTCTTTTCTCTTAGAAACATGCCTTTAACTTTTGCATGAATATTAATTTGTGCTCTGTTGTTGAGAAAAATAATGTTCTTGCATTTGGATTTTGAATAGTGTCTTAATTTTTCCCTGTTAAGCCAAGTCACAAGTTGCACCACTCTGAGGTCCTATGCTCAGTTTTTATCTCAGAGGTTTTCTTGTGTTTCATAATTGTAGCAGAAATGTTTGTCAGCCTGTTGTGTTGTTCTGTAGCAGTTTGCTGTATTGCTCTTGCTTATAAGTTAATCTTAGTGACGAATGTATGTTCATAAAAAAAGCGGTGACCTGGGTGCCTCGGTATCTTTTGGTATTGTACAACAGGATTTGTTTTCTGCTTGTCAGAAAATGGTGGTTGTTAGATTAAAAATTTTTGGTTTTAAATTTTGACTTAGTAGATTTAATGTTTTATAATGAAATGTTTGCTGCTTTGGTTGAGATTGAGATTGAAATCAATGGAGCTGTCTATTCTTTTTGATGACTTAAATGAGTGAAATTACCATGCTGGTCCTCTGTGGCCGTTTGTTTCCGGTGTCTCTACGTTCAGAATACCAAGATCAGATTGCAGAAATGGAAGTAAAGGTTTTTTGAATGGGTTTTCTTCCAGTCATTGATTATTAAAGCCGTATCTCAGACCATATTCCTTTTAAGAAAAAAATACATTTAAGTATCTTGTAATCTCATTTCAATAGTAGTTTTAGTGGGAATGGAAATGACATGTAGTGGTTTCTTTAAGACACACAGCCTTTTATTTTAAACATTTGTAGCTCATCGACTCTTTGGTGGAGGTATTGTATGATTCAGTAATGTATGATCTTTACATTATAGTAACCAGTTTATTCAGAAATGTTCAGGATTTATTATTCTGGAAATTTAATATGATCAAATTGTGACTTTGTGGATGATTTTTTTTTTTCTCCCATGTGATGGTATCTGTGCTCTTAGTGACTGTAATAAGCACATTTGTGAGGCAATTTCAAGCAATATTGCACATAGTTGTCACTAACCTGTTTCACAGATACAATCCAAAAGATTATTTTCTCTTTCTTAAGACAGAGAGAAAAATGTTTTTTGCTAGTGGGTTCTTCTTTCTTTTTTAAGCTGTTTTTCTTCCTCTGCAGCTTCTGTTTTATTTTCTTCCTGAGTTCCCATCTCTTACTTTATGCGCTGTGCTTCCTTTGCCACAGAAGCAGTTAATAAAGACAAGGAAAAGGACAAGAAGTGTCTCTAACAGCAGTGCTTATGGTTTGCACGGAGATAGGGAAACTGAATAGTTCCTGTTTGTTACTCTTTTTAGTCCAGGATTTATTTGTGATGGCATGATAGGTCCACTTCAACATCGTGTAATGAGCTACTACCTCCATGGTGGAGATGTGATAATTGGGAAGGTAGGTGCTGCTACTCAGTTGCAATTCTAAGTGAAATAAGTTTGCTTTAATCACTTCCGTTATCCCTTCTGAAGTTCATTTGGCTTTACTCCCCTTAGGAGCAGTAGAAAACCAGCAGGGTTTTCTTTAGCATTCATGTAGTGGTGGTTATCCTCCTTTGTCTGATCCAGCTTTTAGAGGGAGATAAGGCTAATTTTTTTTTTTCAATAGATTTAGAGTTATTTGTTAACAATAGAGGAATGTGAAAGCTCAGGAGTCCTGAGATCTTTTCAGATTCTGAATGTAGGGCACCTGATGTTTCAGATGCTTCTGTCCTGTGGTTTTTATTTTCTCACTTTCTGAATTAGTGTAGTCCTTAATTTTGGATCTCTGTAGTCCCCTGCTTTTTTTCCACATCACCAGTTTACCCTATTTTTGGCTTCCTGTTTTAGTGTTGGGTTGGGTTTGGTTTGTTTGTTTGTTTGTTTGTTTTTGGGTTTTTTGGGGTGTCCCCCCTCCCCCCCCCCCCCCCCCCCCGTCATAGTTTCTCTGCTCATTATTTTGCATGCTATCAAGGGAACTTTCTCCTCTTTTTCTTCTATTCTGGCACCCATGGGAAAATAAGTGAAAACACAGGAAAAAGGAACTCTACTCTTAGTTCTTGCCCCTATCATCAGAGGAGTTAGGATGAGTTTTGGGAGTAATATTATTTATACCTTCCAAAACAGGGGTGGAATTATGAGGGAATTTAAGAGTACATCTCCAATGAGTAGTCCTTGCTGAAAACTCAAGTTGAGAGGTTTTTTTGCAAGTCTTCAGAAGGGGGATTTGGGCATTTTCATAGGACGGTAAAATGCACACACCTGATTGATACTGCTGCCAAGTTTGCAGTTCTAGCCTCAAATTATGGAAGTTGTATTCTCAAATTCAGTATGGCTGAGGAAGATACTCCTCCACCCACTTCTGTTTCCCAGTCTTGCTCAGAGAAACACACCCTGTTCCCTGTTGGGGTTTTTTGTGGTTTGGTTTTTTTTGGGTTTTTTTAAATCAAATATTCAGCTCAAAGTAAAAGTGAGGAAGGGAGAAAGGTTTCAGGTTAAGCATCTGAAGTTTGCTAGAGCTGGGCAGGCAATAGTGTAAGTCCGTTTAAGGGAAGTTTCTGGGCCATCCTCTCTGTGGGTACTCTAGAAAATGGCAGGCCTATTAGCTGTCAGTGTTTTCCTTGGGGCGTAGAATGAATACATGAAAAAAGACAAATTGCCATCAGTTCTAGGACATTGGGATATGACAGATGTGACAATCTCAGGCTTAAGTAACCTGCACTAGGTGGTTAGCTGCTTAAGTGAGCTTCCTGCTTTGCTCCTAAGTGTACACATCCACAACCATGTGTAATGGCTGAAATTAAGAATTTAGTATAACACACTTTGGATCAGAACATTTTAAGACTTAAAACTAGAGATTTTGAAATTATCTCAACAAACTTATTTAAGCAATAATCCTTTCTTGCAAAGCAAAGGAACTTATCCTAATTATGGTAAATTACATATGTAATCAAGAGATGATTTCCATAACTTAGGGAGACCCTTATGTTCTTTTTACTTTTTTTCAGGCCACTTCCTGAACTCTGTTTCTTAATATAGAAAGAGTTGAGATGTTGAATGCCAGAATAGCTCTTATGAAGTCCAGAGTGGAGATAGTATAGATTTCTACTGCTTATCTGCAAAGCTAGTAATGGGTGGGTGCCTTGCAGTGAAACCTCTCACCCCTTAGAAATCAGTCATTTATATAAAGCGTAGACAGCGCTTATGACAATATGTTAATATATTGCTAAATTTCTCCAAAATATGCTTCCTCTGGTGATCGTGACATCAAGTCATACCAGTCTTTTCCTTTCACTGATACTAATTCATTTGATGTAATCTAGAGTTAAGTGATCTTTCCTGCAGATAAACGGTATGTTTTGTAAGTTCCATTGGTTAATTTTTTAAAGTTCAATTTATACATTGCCATATGGTGTGTAGTGTGGTGTGTTTTTTGTTGTTGCTGTTTTGTTTTCTTTTTTAAAGATCCAACATAAAAGTAGCAGGCTTTACAAATTTGTGGTCAGTTTGGTTGTATTTTCTGCATTTGTCTTTCTAAAGATGATTTGTATTACCTTTAATATGAGTGGTAATTAAAAAGAGAATATAAAAACATCTGGAGATCATGATATTGCATGGTTTAAGCAGTATGCTTCCAGAAAAAGGAAATCATATCCTTACTGTGGTACTAGAATTCTCTAATCAATAGAAACTGTGGTTACATGAAAACCAATTAACATATTTTATGTGACTATCAGAACACCTCTTGATGATAAGATCTCTCAAAAGAAGTTCCTGCCACTGGGTCAAAGGTGAAATATCAACATGGATCACAGACTGTTTGGATGCTGAAATTACTCTGTTCTTCTTATCTCATAACTTAAGAAAAAGATAGAAAAGGAAAAGCCAGCACATCCAGAACAAAAAGAAATAATTCTTAATAGAATATGGTGCTCATCCTTGGGACTCATTGCCACAGGAAATTGCCAGTACTGGTAGATTTAGAAGGCGTGCTAAATGCATCACTTGGTATGTTGTAGACAGAGAGGGGTTTGGTATTGTGGTGTAAGATGTCAATGCAAAATAGTGACTTTCCTTCCAAAACCACTAAACCGTATTTGTGTCACAGCCACTTACATTTAAGAGCCTTGCAAAATTAAAAATGTAAAAGAACCATGCTAGTAAAGGATTTTCCATCTAAATTTTCTTGTTTGTCACTTAAAATCTGTTTTAATTGCTTGTTACTTCTAGGCAAAATGGGTCAAAATCTAATTTTCTTCTCATTCAATCTAACTGAGGTTTTTTGGGGTGGGGGTGGAGGGGAGTAGCAAGGAGGAAGAATTTACAGCCAGAGGGAAAATTCCTTCTAACATGTGACTCAATGAGAAGAACAAAGGAATCATAGTTGCAAGTAATCTAGTATTTAGCCCAATTAAAATCTTTACTTTTTGTATTTTCCTTTTGCTTCAGTAAGATTGTCTTCATGTTAGACTTATGCAATATACAGGTAGTATGAAAGGCAGTTGCATGATTTTGCGCAGTGCTGCATGCTGAGACAACTGCATCAATGTTTCGGTCTAGCAATAAATGTTTTCTGCCTTCAAGCTGAAGCTTATTTAGCTTGGCTTATCTGGTGCTGCTGTAGCAACCATCAGTCTCCAGGCAACTGAGGCACATTGACCTCTTCGTTGAACTGAGTGTAGCACTACTTCAATTTAGCTGCCTGAGACAATAGTAATGGTGTTGAATGTGAAAAATGTGAAATTTTCTGGTCTGTATGCAATAGAAAGAATAAATAAAAAATATTCAGATGAAACCAAATGTTTAGGTTTGACTTGAAAAAGATTTCAAGTTTACATGGTGTATGCTTTGTAACAAGCCACAAAGTTCATTGCTGAGGCAGTGCTCTTATAGGCCTTGTATAAAATGTTGAGAATCTTGCAAGCGTTTTTACACAGCAGTAATTTGGCTGGCTATTGTAGGTGCTTTTTTCATCACTTAAGTTGCAAAGACTATTGAGGTTTATTTAGAAAGTTAAAATGTCAATGTTTGTGAATAAGTGGCTGATTCTTTATTATTACTAATTTTGAAATTATAGATTATCTTGAAAGTAGTTACTTTTCTCTCAGATCCATTATTTGCCATATTACAAGTGTCTGGCTTTCTTTGGAATACTTACGTGAGGAAATCAGATTACTTTATGGGTATACTGGGTTTGTTTCGTAATCAAGTCATTCTTTCTGCTAGTCAATATGAGAGTGAAGTTGTGATTCCTGATCTATAGGTTAATGTTCTTAAGGAAAACAGATTCTTGGGTAAGATATTGCTTCCATTGTCTATGTAGAGCACATACAGGTTAAGTGCTATGAAGGCAGAAGTAGATGGAAAGGATGGAGGAACAAACTTGAGGTAAAAGGGATTTCTGTCGAAATGATAGCTCGGTTTCCAGTTAGGTTTGTGGGGGAGGTGGAGGAAACGCAGGGTCTTATCTCTGTAAAGCCTCCTTTTAAAAAACAAAACAAAACAACCCAAACCCAACCAACCAAACAAAAAAGACCTCCTAATGAGGTAGCATTCTAGTAAGTTTTTGTACAAATCTTTTTCGTGTCTGGTTTATAAATAAATAGATTTTAATTGCTTAAAATGATATAGAAGCTCCAGCTTAGTTAACATGGAAGAGATGAGTAAACTGGTAGTACAGCTGAGGTTATAGCTTTTTCACATTATTGGAAGGATAGGCCTTCTATCCATGTGGTTTTTAATGACTTGATGTGCCCTTGTTGTACACTGGGCAGAGGTATAAATTAGTTTCTGTAGGTGTGCCATTAATTTTTCATTTTGCCTTTCAAATCCCACTGTGTTTCGTAGTTGCATTTATTCATACCCTTCTTGGAAAATATTTGAGTTCTGCTGTTTGAAGGTTAGATGGTTTCATTTAATTGAAGGATTTATTTGTACATTTAATCAAAACAATTGATTCTCAAAGACAGTATTTGATTATTTGCTTGTTCATAAGCAAGTCTTCATTATGGCTAGAAGTTCAAAGTATTTATTTTTGCTAGTAGCATAAAAAGTACTAATGGTGTGAATAATGTATCCATAGGATGATTTTACATGTCATGTGTACAGTTTTCTTGACAGATTTTAATTGTAATAATTTGTACATTTGCAATTAATGCTCTTTTTGATTGAAAATTTGTTTTTTTTCTTCTAAGGTATCACAGACCCTTTTTCTGATTTCATTTTAACTTTTCCAGCCTCCTAATTAAGCTTTTCAGTTAATTCTTTTATTTCTGCCAGTTAGTGAAAACATTTACTGTAAAATTGCACCTTGATTATCTGTTTTTTTAAAAAAAAACCCAAACTTGTAAGGACTTCAAAGTGCTTGGATGGTAATGGTGGCAGTATGGGATGGGTTATCTTTTCAATCCCAATATTGCTTTCATAGAATGAATGAGTAAAAGACTACAGTGGATGTTTGGGGTTGATTCACATTGGTGACGTATGTATGATAGCAGGTGAGGTGAGGTTAGCTGTAAAAAGTACACTTTCCGCTTTCAGTCATCAATAGTGCTTGCTGTAGGCCGTTTTAGTGAAGAAGTCGATATAGTTTGCTTGACAATTAATTATGTTCAACTTATAACTATGAAAGCCAAAATACAAATTAAAAAGGTGTAAATGAAAGTATCAGTTTAGTTAAAATACATGAAGTTTTTATCATGATGCATGTTATATTATTTTGTGTTGTGCTCTTTGTTTCGAAAAGGTGTATGATGGTTTTCAGAAGAAATGTGGAAACAGGATTTTATTAAGGATTCTCTGTGTTGTCCTCAATTCCATCTGTATTTCTTGGCATATAGGAAAATAAACAGGAATTTGGAAATTTTTTAGATTGGAAACAAGGTCTAGATAAGATTTCCAAGCAAATTCCATATTTGTGGTGAAAATATTCAAGAGTTGTGTTGCAGCAAGTGATGCATGAAAAGCTGTTACGTGGCAGAACTTCCTCTTGGGCTTCCTAGAAATTTGCTTGTATTGCTGCAGTTAACTGCAGTCTGACCACCCTTCTGTGGGTGTGTATTGCCATACCAGATGAACAGCTAACAGAATTCAGAGAAGGCAACTGATGATGTGTAGCAGTGGTTCCCCCACATCTCCTAAATGAAGTTAAATGGTACCAAGAAGTACTGAAAGAACAAAAGGAAGCAATAGCACATTCTTCCCGTTGCTTTGAATACCCAAGAAAAGCCAACTGTTACATGCTCCCCATAGTGTAACTGGCCTTAAAAATTCTAGGGATAAAAGTAACTTTTCTTCACTTGTCCAAGTTAAGCTAGGAAACATAAGGCCAGGTTGCTTTTGCTGCTATCACCTGATAGGCAGCTCTTTTCACTTCTCAAGAAAAGAGATTTTTATATATGTATATTATAATTTTTTTTACTACCATTATGTACATAGCATTAAAATTCTTGAATAGCTAAGCTCATTTAATTGCAATGCAGGTTTTAATTTTGCTGTTCTTTCCGATAGTACATTGTTCATATAAATGTTGCTTGCCATTGACCAAAACCCATCAGTTTAAGATGAGTTCTAGATGAAGTGAGCTGATGTTAATATTTGGTCTAGTGCTTGAATTTCCTTCCATATTTCATGAAGCTAGACAATTGGATGGAAAACATTAGTAACCCCACATCAGAAGTGTAGCAGAACAGCTTGCAGAAAATTTAGCTTTAAACTTCATCTACATCAAATTTTTTTTATACAGTTTCTAATAGTAGTTGGCCGTAAGTAGTTGTTGGTGATACCTAGTGCTCTTGATTTCTTTACTTTGTGTTAAGAGGAACAAGGGGTAGTTTTGCACTTTCTGTCACAGCATCATGCTGTGATGAAGAACCTAGTATGATTGGTAAATGGTATGACCCCAACCACATTAATCTGGTAGTCATACTTCAAGGGATATAGACAGCAATGATACGCTTTTATTTTAAACAAGAAATAAAAATAACCTTTGAAATTATTGTTCTCAAATAGATATTGGCTGAAGTAGGTAATTAGATGATCTGTCGCTAACTGTAAAGCATCATCATAATATAATGCAAAGCTACAATATAGTAATGAATATCTTTTAAAGCAGAGGGGGAAAGGGATGTTGATTGGATATATACTGATTAAGAAGCTGTCTTGGAATTGGTTGTTCCGGCCATCCTTGTTGTCCTATCATGAAAGGAGAAGAGTTCAGCAATGCCTTAACTACAATTAAATCCCTCCCCTTTCTTTATGGAAACTCAACTGTAGGCATTTCAGCATTAGCCTAAACAATAGTTTTGAATATGTTAAGCCCCTAACAATTAGGGAGCAGTTTGGGGCATTGACTAATGTGGAATGATGCAATTGAACCTGACAGCTTCAACAGTCAGCCTACTCATGGGACCCGAAAGTTGTTCACACTTGGTTTCATCTCTCATCACACGCTGAGTATTAAAACCTTACTGGTGTGGAGCTGAGACAGAAATGAGGCCTGTTATCAGAAAATATTTCATAGCATAAAACTTGAAAGGCACAGGGGAATAGGCATGCTCAGAGGTTCTCAAATTTTTGAGATCTAATCTAATTGTATACAGCTAAGTATTGTCTCATTTTTCTCCCCTTTGGATTTTTGCTTAAAGAACATGTAACTTTTGAAATGAAGAAATGGTTTTCCCTGGAAATTTAAGTAAATGTCTGGTTGTGAATGCAAATTGTTGTCAACTCGGGAAACTTTATAGTCATACTGTTACAGTAAAATACCATTTTGGAGTGATGCAAACAAATACAAAACTATTTTAAATATTTCAGAGGATATTTACATATACAAGTTAAATTTACTTAACTTGCAAATCTAGTTCTTTAATTACAAGAATATACTTGCACTTTCTTTCTTGCTGTAGAGAAAGTGTTTTTAAGCATCAATCAAATATCAATCATTTATTCTTATTGCACTCGGGCATTCCGTGAATTACAGTGTATCTTCCTTCTGTGTTGCTCTGCTGCTTATTGCTTTACTGATTTATTGAACATGCCATAAATGGAAGCAGTGTATTATATACCTCTAGATGGGCTTAAATCTTTCTGCTAAAATCTTTTCAGGAAAATTTGCTGCCTTTTCAAAATAAATACTTAGCAGTCTCTTTATTTTATTAGTTCATACATTTTGATCGTGTATTGTGTTGACTGTTTAAATAGAATCAGTTGAAGTAAAGAATACTACAGCTTTAAAAGTTCTGCATTTTAGAACATGTTTCAGTCCTGTGACCTTAATATGCATTGACAGGATGATTGCGCATTTTTAATAAATGCTTGCTACAGCTTGTTTCGACTCTGAGTGAAACATGAAGCTCCTATTTCACCTTTAAATAATGTAGCACTCCTCCACCTCCTCTACTTTCTTGTCAGATGAAGTCGTCACATACATAATAAAGCTTCACAAATCGTTATTCTTGTCATTTTACATTGCCATTTTAAAAAAGTATTTTACAAGTTTTTTTATTTACCTCCAGCTTACTTGAATAATTTTACTAATGTGACTTTTTCCTTTTGAGAGTTGCATAGGGTACATGATGGCTCTAGAACTTTTGTACTTCCAACTTGTTGTAGGATACCTTTACTATTGTTTTAAAGTATAAACAGGGGTTAAGCTTAGGGTGAACCACCACTTGTGAAAAAACTCAAGTTCTTGGATATTGTTTAAATCATGCTAAGTCTTTTGATCTGTTATATCAACCCACTTAGCAAACATTGTTTAATTCCTTTGATGTCTTTTGTTTTGTGATGTGATAGTTACTCAACAGACTTTAGCGACTCCTTTCAAGATACTTAGATACTTTTAGAAAGTTCTTAAAGCTATTTGGGCATGTTTTAGTCAAATAAACATGTATTCTCCTTGCTGATTATAGCTGCCCTGCCATCATGAAGTAATATATAGTTGCTGTTGCACAGTTTTAAGCAGCCTTGCAATGAGTTACGCAGAGTGAGAGTAAGTGTAGCAGTTTCTGTGTAAAGTGTGAGCAGTATGCTTACTAGAATTATGAGAAATCTTTTATAGGAAAATACTTAAAACTAAACAGAAATAAGACCTGGTTGTTTGTAGTTAAAAAAAACCCCCACAAACTATATTAGTAGAATTCATAACCTCACCCAATTTATTTAAATAAAGTATATATTGAGTTTTATTTTGCTAGTCTTGTCTCTTAGATATGGAAGGAAATAATGGTTGAATCCTGTAATCTGTAAAGTTTCTTCAGTGAAATAATTTGATTAAAAAAACCTACATTGTTTTTGAAGTAGTTTGTTTTGGTTTTGAGAGGAAAACAGCTGAAGGTTGCTAGTGAACAATAATAGCTGAGTTGGAATCACGCTATAGGCATTTATTAAGGAAAATAGCTGGAGCTGTGCAGTGTTGCTGCCTTCATCAGTGTCACACTACTAATATGTACGGTATTTCTGGAAGCTGTTATACCTGGGTAGGTGGAAATGCCTGCATTATTTTTAAGACTTACAACTAATTCAGATTAATTCCACTAAAGACATGCAATCCTCTAAAAAAAAAAACCAAACCAAACAAAAAACAAAACCAGCCGGATTTGGAGTGAAACTGTGGTTTTGTGTCTAGCAATCTTGCACATACCTTTAAACTGAAAAGTAAAAAAAAAAACAAAACCAAAACCAAAAAACCCTGATCATTGTAAGTAATTATTTGTGGCTTTTTTTAACTTTGTGACAGTAGAAGAATGTAAGTATCAGGCACAATTTCTCGCCAGTACATAGTAAATAAAGCATCATTGAAAACAGTTGTGTGAATTCATAAAAGTCCATTCATCAAGTTTAATATGTTGGCTGAAAGCCAGAACTTAATGGTAGTGTGTGATTCTTTCCAGAGACATAGTTTATACTCTGTAATATTTTGCTGTAATAACCACTGTGTTTCCCCCATCTCTTGTGTGCAGTTATACATGTCAAAATGTCCCACAAATTGAGTTCCTTACTGTTCAGCTTCTTTTTTTGTTTTTCAAAAAAAGTTCCATTTGTAAAGGTTGTTTACATTTTTTAAAAGATTAATTTTAAAACCAGTGATGACACAGTTTGTGTATCTTTGATTTTTTTTCTCTGTCTGTGTCTGCCCCCCCCCTATTTTCTTTGTTCTGAAATAATTTTTTTATCAGGTAGGATAATGCCTTTTTAATAAGCAGCCATGCCTTTTTTCCTTTGATTGCCTGTCTGTGCAACTTGGCATTTGACACAAATCTTTTCTTCGAAAGGGAAAAAGCATAAGCAGCCAAGGAAGAAGGTATTTTTATTGCGTTGGATTATGCAAGATTTTGGCCAGCCTCCTTAGCTTCATCTGTTTAAGGGTTCATTTTCGCTTGTTTGGCACAAGTCCCAGCAGAGACCTTCAGAATTGTGGTTAGCAACATGAATGAACACAAACTTTGGGAGCTCTTCAATAAGTAGAGCTGGCCAGCTGCCAAAAATACAGTTCCTTATATGGGGTCAGGGCAAAGCTGTGATTCGGCGAGCCCCCTATTGTATAGAAAACATACTTGTAATGGCTGTTTGCGTTCTTTAAAATAAAAACAAAACAAAACAAAAAAACACCAGGCCTCCAAGTCTATCAAAATAGGAAGTAACAAAATAGTGTGCAGGTTTTACTAATGACCGAGTCGAGCAAAGGAAATATGGCTCTGTGTAGTTAAACTATAGAGCTGAAAGTTGGACCTTTTGACCTCCACAGCCGGCTTGTGATGTAAGGAACCCAAGCATTTGTGAGACATCTGTTGTCTACCTGCCCTTATTTTGTAAATGGTTTAATAAGATTAAATAATTAGTAGGATAACCACATGGTCGCTATGCTACTAAGTCCTAGCATTGAGTGCATACTTCAGGATTGCAAGGAAGTCTACCCATCCTGCTATATGGTGGTTGCTTTAAAATGCAATTTAGGTATTTTTAATATTTGCTGCAGTAATTTTTTTATTAGAAGGGTTTTTTTATTAACAGATCTTGCCAACGACAAGTAAAACACACTTCAAAACCTGATATATTTTCAAAGTACTGCAATTTTGTTTCTGTACTCGCAAATGGAAAATAATATTTTTTTCTTTTAAATACATCCAGTTTTTAAAAAACATTCAACTTAAAATTAATAATTGTGCATTAGGAAGGCTTCTTTAAAATATATTTAGCATTTCTCCCCCTTTAAAAAAAAAAAAAAAGGATTCAAGTTTTAACTGGTTTCTTGCAGGCAAGCACCCTACCTGGATCTTCTCTCAGTCTGCCTCCATCCCACATGTATGGCAATAGGCTGAATCCAAATTCAGCCATGGCAGCACTTATAGCTCAGTCTGAAAACAGCCAAGCAGGTAAGCTTCCCACTGCTGGTGACAAATGTGCGACTTTACAGACTGAAGTATTTTTTAAAAGATTGTTAAATTTTACTTTTGAACTCTGCTCAGCATTTGGTGATTAAATGTCTGTATAAAGTTGTTGCGTATTGGAAGTAAATTCTCAGTTGTCCTGCAGAACATTGCGGGTTTTCTTCCCCCCACCCCCTCTTTTTTTTTTTTTTTTTTTTTTTTTTTAGCGTCTGAAATGTAAATGTTTAAGCAGAGCCATCAGCAGGCAGGAATGCAACAATGTCTCCTGTGACTTCTGTGATTGATGTGTTCAGTTCGGAGCTCTTTGCAAGAGAGTAACACAGCTCTGGGTTTTGTCGTGAATAGTTTAAACCTTTATTTGCATAATTCATGAAATTGCATTACATACGACTTCGTGTGAAAGGGATCCCGTTAGAGAACTTCTGCAGCATTTAATAATCTTGTGAATATTTACCGATTGGCGTTTTGTACTGTTGGCTCTCCTCTGCAGTTTTAATGAGCCGCTGGCTTTGCTTTGTTTCATTCCCTCCGTAAGGATTTGTTGACATGTCGTAGTAGTCATGCCTGTTTGGGGGAAGGGAATGAGTTTAGCAGTTTACCAAGAATGGATCAGTCATGTCTTTGCCCTCCAAGAGGTCGGAGGTCGCTTGACTCAGAATAGGGGGAGGGCAACCTTGAAGGGGGCAGATAGGGTTATTTTATTGAGAGGCCATAGGGAAAATAACCCTTTTGAGTCCTTCCAAGCAAAACGTTTTCGTATATTTAATGAGGCCTTTTTTGTTTGTTTTACTACATTTTTAGCAAGGGGCTTTCCTATGCTTCTGCTTATAAATAGGAATTAGTGAATTACACGCTTTCATAAAGTTTTCAGTAAATTTGCAGAATAACGTGGGCTTGTTAGATGGCAGCGGTAAGTTTAATATGTTATATATTTTATGAGTTGTTTTGGGATGCAAAGTGTTAAAAAAATACAGAGCATCAGGATTTGCTGTGATAAGCATACAGATTAGCTGTCCACAGCTGTGATTCATTACTTTCACCGTAGAAATTAAAAGTGGCTGAGGGGAGGGTACTGCAAATGCAAACCACGCTTCTGTGCTGTAAAACTGAAAGGAATGAAAGAAGTGAACATAATCCATGGCCTGGTACAGCCTCAGAAATGTGTAAGGACAACACCTTACATGCTACAGTTCAGCAATCTTAAACTAGTTAACGTATTCACTCTTCAGCAGTAACTACAGATAGAGGTTGAGATTTAACGTATTTTAAAAATATCTACATCAGCTTTAAAACTCTTATCTAAGAAGAGTCGATTTATCAGCTGTGAAATATTTACACTGCAGATCAAGATCTTGGAGATAATAGCCGCAGCCTTGTTGGCAGAGGAGGTTCACCCAGAGGAAGTCTCTCACCACGGTAAGCATTATTTACATTGGAGAGTGCAGGCAGAGGAAATGTTTTAAGATTTGGAAAGTTCACTGTCTTTTTACTAGTAACACATAAATGTTTTACAAGTCTCTTTCTCTCTCTGTGTGTGTGTATATATATACACATGTATACATATGTTTATTTTTATATAGATATATCCGTCTAAAAAAAGCCCCTAATATGTCCAGATAGCTAAAAATGTGCTGAGATTCACTTTTATATTCACTTTTATATTCACTTGAAATTACGTTTGCAAATGAAGGACTTTACTTAAGAAATGGAGGCTTGCTTTAGAGGGATTTATCTATCATTTAATCTACATGTACTACTTACCTCCTCAGATTTGTTACCATAGACATATTTTTAGTCATATTTGCAAAAATTCCCAAATCCCATAGACTTAAAGACTACAATGATCACAGGAATAAGATGGTCTGAGAAATTAAATATCAGTCAAAAATTTTGAACAAGTATTTTCTTCCCTTTCCCTCACCACTTCAAAATATGCAACAATACCTGTGGGGGAAAAAAAAAAGTACTTTATTTGTTCTCCTGCAATTCACCTCTACTACATAAGTTTGCCATAAGAATTTTGCTGGAATTGTATCACATTATTTTGTTTTAAAATACTTGCTGTTAAAATTTCAATATTGTGTTGTGAATACTTAAGTAATATTTCCCGTGTATTTTAAGTGAATCTTTGTTTTTAAAGGGCTTTATTTTCCATACTGAATCCCATATGAATTAGATTTTATAAGGTTATTACTGTATTTTTTTTTTTTCTTAGGGACTAACCATGGGGATTTTATCTTGAAAAGGATTTTAGGATAGCTAAAATAGTCGTTACACAGATACAGCATTGTAACAATGAATTTGATTGTTACAGCATGTGTTTATTCCAGTAATTTAGAAAAAATATCTCCAAATTAGGTAATTTAATGTACATGTCTGGTGTTGTTGATCTTGTATTATATTCCTTAATTAATCAAAAGACTTCTTGTCGAATGGGCTGAGACTATCCATTAAAATACTTAGGTGTTATTACCTAGTCATGAACAGGCTTTTAAGCTTTCCAATATGTGTTGCTTCTAAAACAATAAATAGAGAATTTACAAATTAGTTTAGACTGTGTTCTCAGTATAAATAGGTATATTTACATTAGCATATAAATCTTTATACACATAAGCAACATGTCTGTATATATACAGACAAGTAAGTTAATTTTCCAAAGGGAAATGGTCAACAACTAGGAAATTCCAGAACTTTTGATTATATATTAAGTAGTCTCCTTATGCATATGTGTTGTGGTAATTGCAGGTTTTAATGCCTTCTTAGTTAGTATGCAAAGGCCTGGTCTTTGTACGATTTGCAGTAGGCCATAGTTGTGTTCAGGCTGTTTTTAGGTAGAATATTTGGGAAGCTAAACGTCTTACATGTGATGCTTCTACGGAGTGTATGTTCAGGGTATATACAGTCCAGCACTTACAACATGGTCAAATTTCAGCTGTTTTTGGTGGGGATGGCAAAGGAGAACTGCATGATACAAAGGCCACCTCAGTCCACAGTTGCGGAGCTTCCTTCAGAGTATGGAAGCTGTATCACTTTGCAAAGAGCAGATAGCTTTTGCTTGGCAGTAGAGTTGTTCAAAAACAAGCCAGAAAAGGTGTGTGGGGGGGTGGGGGAGTGGGTGTCAGTGGAGAAATCACTGCTGTAGTTCCAAAATTGAAAGGTGGAAAAACTTAGGGTGAAGTACCTAGCATGGAAAAAATATAGAAAACTTACCCATTCAATTAAGTTCAGTAGTCAGCAAATTTCACCCCTGGTTTGTGTGATAAGAAAGATCATGCGTATGTCGACGTTTCTAAAATTTGTAGGTAACATCCCACCTTCCCCAGTTAAATAAGTAAGTAACTCTGATTACTTAAAATATGCTTTACAGAGAATAAAAAGCTAACTTCAAAAATCTGCTACCTGAAAACTTTGCAACTCTGAATGTTACCTGCTTTATCTATTAAAATTATTTTTCTGCAAGTTCTGACTCTCTTCCCTTTGAAGCTTATGAGATTCATAAATAACACACTTCTCCGAAAGAGCCGTGTAATTTTCAGATAGTTGCTTAAAATAAAAACACTTGCAGAAACAATTGTTTGCTGTTGATTGCTCTTTGGAGAAGATGTATGTGACTCATGAGCTGTATGGTCATTTCAAATTCATATTGTTATATCTTTGTACCCTTATATAACTGCAGTGTTCGATGTTTAAGCTGTCATATTTAAAGTTTTAATATATATGAGGAATATAAATATACCTGGTATATGTGAGGTGTTTCCATTTTGCAAAGGAATTGCTGCTTTTCCCAAGGTAGCATTCAAACTTTTTTTTACCCATACTTAACCTTAGATTTAAAAATATGTTATGTAATACCTGCATTGAAGTATGTATGTATGCCTATATCTAAATTCAGTATTGCTTACAATTAATACTATACGAGTATGAATAACTGTACCCCAAACTCAAACAAAAAACAGTTGTGCAAGTAAGCAAGGTACAAAACATGAAACAAGGGATTCGCATCTCGGTGACAGCACTGGACCTGCGCATACAGCACATTTATAATCCTATCGGGAACTGTGGTCAAGTACTATTTGGAATAAGGATTCAACCCTAGTATGCAGGAACCGTATCATGTCTAATGGTTGCGGTAGGGGTTCAGCTGGAAGAGGATGGATTGACTAATGTTGTGATACATGGAAATCTGGATTTTTTGGGCTTTTTTTTTTTTTTTCTTCCTTCTGTACAGGCTTCCAGTGAGGGATTGCAGAGGTTATACAGTCTTGTGTTGCTTTGCTTCTACCTTTGTGAAATTGATAGGAAACAGTCCTAAGCCCAACAAGATTTTTGTTGGTGATTTATAATTCAAATGGCACGTTCTGTTAGAGTAGTGTTATGCGCCCTTCAAAAGCATGCATACAGAGAAAGAAGTTGCTGGAGGGGTTGTGTGGTGGTTTTCTCTAATTGTTTTCTGTTGGTGTTGTGTGGGGTTTTTTTGTTTGGTTGGTTTTTTGGGTTTTTTTAAGTGCCTTGTTTGTGTGGAGTGTAGTACATCTGTTCAGAATGTTTCCGCGTAAACCTTCCTTCTTATCACTTCAGCACATCGTGTAAACAACTAGTTTTAAGGCTGTTTTTGCCATGTCTGTGCTGAACTGTTAAATGCTGTTGAGTTGTGATCTCTTGTCAAAAAACCACTACCTTGGCTACCCATTCATCAGGGCTTTTTGTTTTAACAAGTGTGTTTTTCTTCTTTCATCCTGTATGCAAAAGAGGAATTATTTATAAATACTTACAGAGCTCTTAAGTCACCTACTTAAAACCTTTTCTCGTAAAAATCACTTTGCTCTGGTGCCCACAAAATGCTTGACAGTCATTAGGTAGGTAATGTGCTGTGACCACTGCTTATTACGCTAATCATAATTAACACACTGATTTCCTGAGCCCTATATGTTGTCCTGTGCTGGGACTATGGTGGTCTTGTCAGTAAGCTTGCACTACATATAGAACAGTATGGCTGTGACCCTGTGATGGCACCAATAGTTATTACTCACAGTAATAACTAATATATTAACTTACAGGAATAACTAATATATGGGAATCTGAGCTCACTGGAGTTGATTTAAAAAAACCCAACAAAACAAACAAACAAAACCACCAACCAACTTTTAGTGGGCTGTGGTGTTGGTGCTGTATGAGGAACGGGGCCATGCATACATGAGGCCAGAATCTGGAGTCAGAAATACACTGAGCATCTGGTTTTGCTCACAGGTTAAATTTTGCCCCATCCAATGCAAAAGAAGCCTTCTCACAGGACCTGAGGGCTACCCAGCTTTCTTAGTGGCTGTGAGCTGAATATTTGATTTTCTTGTGAATGAGAAAAGGCAGGTAGCAAAGGGATTATTCTTCGAACTGTGTGTGATCATGAGTAAAAAAAGGAAGTATATTAAGTGTACACAGGACAGGCAGAGGGTGCAGAGGGTAACTCCAATTTTCATTGCGTCCCTTGTTAAATTTTTCATGTAGTCCCTCAAAAATCTGGTTTTACATGATTCTTTTTAGAACAAGTTAGGCAGTGGAATTATATATGGCCTTTCTACATGGAAGCACCATTACTGTGCTGATTTTAATACACTGTTTTTATTTTCCCAGTTTGCTCTGGGAGAGGTTTGAAGGGTTGGTTTGGTCTGGGGTTTTTTTGTTTGTTTGTTTGGGGTGGTTTTGGTTTTGTGTGTTTTGTTTTTTGTTTGTTTTTTTTTTTTAAAGGTGCTCTATGTATCCATATACAATGGCTTCCTGCTGTAGAAGTATGTGTTGTATAATTTAAATCAATGCTGTTTGTCAGTTAGGTATTATGCTAGTCTGTATGCAAGAAGAGGTTATGTGCTTTCTCAGTGTAAATTGTCACACTGTGAAATGTTACATCTTTCTTTTAATAAAGCCTTGACAGTGAGAACCAGGAGTTCTTAGTGATTTTGAGGAATTAACTTAAAAGATACATAGGTGCTCAGGGCTGATACAAGGTAAGAAACTTCAACAGCCTTTTACTAATACTTTTCCTTCCATCCCTTTCTTTAAACAATAAATTGCAATATTTTCAACAGATCCCCTGTAAGCAGCTTGCAGATTCGCTATGATCAATCAGGGAACAGTTGTGGGGAAAACTTGCCCCCAGTAGCAGCCAGCATAGAACAGCTTCTGGAGAGGCAATGGAGTGAAGGACAGCAGTTTTTATTAGAGCAAGGCACCCCTAGTGACAGTAAGTACTCACATTCTGTTTATTACTGGTTTTGTTAACTGTGTTATACCGAACTGCCATTCAGGGCTTGTCCAAGAATTTTAAAAAAAATATATTTTCTGCTGAGACTAGAAATATAACTGCAGTGTATAACTGTAACATAGTACTTCATACAGCACGTGACTTGAGTAGGTTACAGAAGAGTTCTCTATCTACATTTTTATGGATGGGGAAATTGTGTCATGCAAGAGGAAGTGACTTGCAGATCCAGCTGATTGTTTGCAGAGTTTGGAAATGAATTCTGGACTCTTAGATCCACTACTGTAAATAGTATAGCACAGTTTCCCAGTTTGCATTATACTGTGTGATAGAAATTGGCATAATAATTTTAATTGTTGCATTTTTCATTTTTTAATTCTAAACTGTCTACTTCTGTTGCTGTTTTTAAAAAAATATTTACAAATGTTAGGCAGGTGTCTTACTGGGCTTTCTTACCTTTATTATGTTCTGCGTTTCTCGTGAAATTCTCAAAACAAGCAAATCATTATTTTCTCGAGTTGTGTTTACTAGAGTGGAATAGTCCCAGAATGAATATGTTAAAAGCATAAGTGATGAGCAGATCACTTGGATCTCCATATTCAACAATATATCAGTATCAAAGACTATGATTAAATAAATTTTAAAAAATTCTTCTAATACCAGGTTAGGGTTTGTGTTACATTTTATCAAACATATTATTCTTCTCATTGGTAGTGTAAAGTGGTATCTAGTTGGTATTTTTATGAATGGTATTCTGACAAAAATGCTAATTGTGAGGAAATTCATGCAGGGATAATCCTTTAAACATGATAGCTGGAGGACAGGTTTAGCTAAGTCTTATTGCATCTCATTTGGGCTCACTGAGGGTTCCTTTGTATGTTCTTGAAGAGGAGGGATAAAAGCTAAATCCTTGGGAAATGACCAGATGTGCCTATACCAGTAGACTTATGTCTGTAGTAGGCCCAGAGGTCATGTTAAACAAATACAATTTAGAATTTTAAAAAAAAATGGCTATCCCTGTGGCTTTACAGTCACACTCTAGTACTAGTTGGGAAATCCAAGTTCTGAAACCAAATGGGAGTTTGAGAAAACTGTGCTGGGTGAAAATCAGGTTAGTACAGAAGATGATGCCCTTTTTCTGCAAAAAAAGGGGTGGTAACTGCAGTGCTCACACAGTGCTCCCTGCTGGGTGATTTGTAGATCGCCGCTCAAAGCAAATGAGAGCTCCTGCTCACAAGGTGTGTCATGGTAACTTCACGTTGGATGACATTCTTTTCGTTGTTTCTGTAAGTTTGTGATTCACTGTACAGGGCATTAAAGCAGAAAAACTCCCTTTTCACCAACTTGCTTCTTTTTACATAAATGTTGTTGGTTAGCTGCATTGTTAGGTGAATGCATATTTGTCAAACATTTTCTGTTTTGATAATGTTTAAAATTTCTAATACTGCAGATGAAATAGATTTTTCCCAACTATGCAATTAACCTGTGCTACTAAAATAATACTATTTTTATATTCTGGTTTGGGGATATGTTATCATGTAGTGCTGTTTGCTTAAAATGAATGTCAGCCCTAATGACACGACTTCATCTCTGTTTAAGCCAGGGTGTAGATATATTGCAAAATTACTATCACATGCTACATACTTTTTTCTGCACTTCAAATTACACAAAATTGATCCTAAACTTTTCCACTTAAAGTAAAATTTCTGTAATCTCTCAGTAATAATTTTATTTATATTTTCACATATGACTTAATGCTAGTCTTAAATTGTCATACAGAAATTTAAAATAATGAAGATGTTATTCATTCTTCGAATGTGGTTGTGAAAGATAACATAAGCATTTTTACCTTAGTTTTAGGAATGCTTAAATCGTTACACCAACTTCAGGTTGAAAATAGGCGGTTAGAAGAGCAGATAAAGAATCTGACTGCTAAGAAGGAGCGGCTTCAGCTACTCAATGCACAGCTTTCAGTGCCCTTTCCAACAATAACTTCAAATCCTAGCCCTTCTCATCAAGTACATGCCTTTCCAGTACAAGCAGGTAAGTAGAGGAGAGTATTAAAGCGTGAAAGTAATTTGAACATGAATTTATATGGAAAATCTATTTCATCCATGTATGCCATTGATGGGAGATGCATATACATGTAGGATGAATATAGGCTAAGTATTTGTGTTTAAATGCTTAAAAGTCAATTGGAAGATTTATGTGAACCATTACTACTTGTTTCAGTGCAGCTTCTTTTTTACTTCAGTCTGGAGCACATCTGTTTGAATCTATTGATTGACTAATTATTTAGTTAATATTTTACTCCTCAGCAATGATTTTAAGGCTGACTTTACATTTTCTATGTTTAGCTTTGACATTATTTTGAAATAATTATTCTGAATCTTTTTTTCACATGTTACAGAAATTTAACCACTGTGTGTTTTTTGAAATAATTACTTTAGCACCTAGCACCGATTCCCTGAACAGCAGTAAAAGCCCTCATCTGGGAAACAGTTTTTTACCAGACAATTCTCTTCCTGTATTAAATCAGGTAATTTTTATTTGTTTCTTCTAAACTTAAACTTGCTACAAGTTAACTCATCATAGTCCTTGCATTGTGCTGTTAGGTGAAATTTTATGCAGCTGAGGGGGTTTTGTTGTTTGTTTTTACACCAGGAGATAACCTCCAGCGGACAAAGCACCAGCAGTTCATCAGCTCTTTCCACTCCACCACCTGCTGGGCAGAGTCCAGCTCAGCAAGGCTCAGGAGTCACCGGAGTTCAACAGGTCAATGGTGTGACAGTGGGGGCACTAGCTAGTGGTATGCAGACTGTAACCTCCACCATTCCTGCAGTGCCTGGTGTGGGTGGAATAATTGGAGCACTGCCAGCCAGCCAGCTGGCAATCAATGGAATTGTAGGGGCTTTAAATGGGGTAATTCAGACCCCAGCAACAATATCACAGAACCCTTCTCCTCTCACTCATGCAACTGTGCCACCCAATGCAACGCATCCTCTGCCAACCACGTTAAATAACAGGTAAGAATTTGCTGATTTTTGTTTTTCCTGAGAGTGTCTGCTGTTCTTCCGTTTAGCTATATTTTTTTAACTGTCTTATTCAAAAGGTACTGTTTCTTCCTTAGCCTGTAATTGTCAAACTAGGTTCTGCTCCTGACCTGTGAATGAAAGTAAGAAGGCATTGAATGGAAGCACGGATAGTCAAGTTAAAGAAAAGATGTTTTCTGTTTAGCTTTTGGGAATCCTAGTGTCCATTTATTCCTGCTTTTTAATCAAGTCACATTCCCAAACAAATGTAATTATGTAAATGTGCTTCAGCTCTTTTTTTTTTTTTTTTTTTTAGTTCAGAAAACAATATTCTTTGTCCTGCCAATTGTTCTTCCATGATTAAAGTAGCTCTGGAAAAGCTACCATTTGTTGCACTAAGAAGGGAGGAGGGGGAGGAGAACAGTATACAGTCATGTAATTAAAGATGTAATAGGCATAACTAACCAGAGTAGTGATACAGTTGCACGGCGTCTTCAGTTCTCTGCATCTGTGACTCCAAAGACAACAAAATTATTTTTTTTCAAGTGGTGTTCCTAAGGATTTTTAAATGCATAGAAAGATCCACTTTTGAGTATTCGTAACAGACCCTCCCCAAAACCCAGGTATCCTCAGTAGCATGAACTGCTGCTGCTTGAGCTGCAAGGCAAATGGGTAACAAAAGGAGACAGCTGCTTTCCAGGAAGGGGCATGGACTGCTTGGTCTGGAAGTATTTTGGGATAGAGCAGAGCCTGGGCTAACTCATTCTCCCCGCTCCCCTTCCCCCCACCCCTTGTATTGTCCTTCGCTGAGGAAGGAGAGCTATGGTTCTGTGTAGAAAGAAATGCCGCAAATTAGGGAGTGGATTACTTGTCTTTAAGTAGAGTTTATTTTTGGAGATTATGGTGGATTACCCACCAAAAAAGGCGCATGTGATTGGAATGATGCAAGGGATCCCTGGTTTTGTAGCTGCTTTTTCCAGTTTCTTTCCTCGCTGTTCGTTTGGCAGCTCCTGAATGCTTGCGTACAGTATCATTGTGTGGTGGTAGTGCTTCAATAGGCTCATAAAACCTGATACTTCCAAGTGTATCCTGTTGTTTTGATGTGCTATCATATTTTTACTGAGGAGGTTCTATTTTTCATAGTTTATACCATATATGAATATAACGTTTCATATGTTAAACAAAAGACAGTTCATTAATGAAAAGTTATGTTCTTGATTGAGTATCAGAGGTCTGCTGAAAACACAGGAATTTTGCATTACTCCCCCTGTAAGTGTGAGGAGGAGTGAGAAATACCAGACAAAATCAATAAAATTAACCAGTTGTATAATGCTTTCCACTTTCAGGTAATGCCAAAATATACCAGTCATGCTGCTGTTTTCTCATATGTTCCTGTTAATACACAGACTATTTATTTCTGACTCTGTATATCGCAGATACTTTTGTATCTTTTTTTTTTTTAAAGTATATCCAACTTCACCGCTCTTGAGCGTGTAGCCTAGTAGTAGACTACTCCAGTTCAAACAGAATACTGCATGTAGTATCCTGTTCATTAGCTCTCATTCTAACTTTTAGCATAGTCTGGAATACTCCAATGATTCCCTATTTTCTGCTACAACAAGCTTATGATGTGCAACTTTGTCAGCATTTCCATTTTTCTATTTCTGTTCTTGTGTGATCTCTTTCTGCACTGCTCCCTCAATAATACTAATTTAAAGTTAATATTAATTTTAAATTTAAAATTAATGTTTATTTTAAATTTAAAAGTGCACTTTCCACACAATTCTCTGCTTTATTGAGCTCATCCAGGTGATTTGCTGGGCCCCCTTCCTTTTGAGGTGTTTTACAATTGCCCCCATTTTCTGTGAGTATTTCTAGTTTTATATTTAGAGGAAAAAAGTTCAGGCCGAGCAACCATTAGTGCTAATATGATTTTAGCAATGACACGTACATTCCGCATTCCTGTTTCTTCCATTACAAATGCTTCGGTGAAATATATGAAAAAACTTTTCTGTTACTGGAACTAAGTTGTGAAGAGGCTCTGGGATGACTTTGAATGAAGGGGGAAAAAAACCCAGAAAAAATATAAAAGTATTTTCTACTGGTTGAGATTATTGGTTCTGAAACTACATGGAAACTGTTTGTTCCTGCCACTCTTGAGTTCAGTGCTGTTTCAGTGGCAACTAGTTGACTATTTCTTTAATGTCAAATTCCTCTAGGCATCATTACTCTTTGAACTGCGTAAGTGGGAGGGTTAAATGGTAACAAGCACAGGCAGGCACAGAGGTTTGCTACCATGCTATTGTGAGCTCTCCGAACCTGGTTAGATTGCATGGTGGTGATCAAGTTTGGAGCTGGCTTCAATCAGTATTCCCAAGGTGATGGAAAGTCACATGAGAACTCAGCCCTACTTTCTAACTTTCTTGTATTTTTCTAGAATTAAAAGACTCCTCAGATGTTCCTGTAAGTTCCTACTTCCAGTAACTTCCCGAGCTTCAGAATCTGTTTGGACAGGTTCATGTGAAACATAGCTGGATTATTCACCAATATGTGAAGTTATGCATATTGTCCTTATTCACATGAAGCTCTTTAACTGTGGGACATAGGGAGTTGAGAAAACACTGATCTGCACACTGCTGTTTGAGGGAGTTTCAAATTGTAGGTAAAAAGCCTACATTCATTTGGCAGAGAAAAATACTCGATCCTTTTCTGGGAAAAAGATGGCTTAATACAGATTGCTAGCAATCAGGAGATCAAGTGATTTGAGGAAGAAGATAGGATTGTTTCTTTACATTCTCACAACCAGAGAAGACTGATGATATACCTTTTAATGAGAAGCTAAAAAGGATTAAATTTACATTCCAAGCTTATTTAGTTTAGAGAAAGCTCTGTGGTGAAATCCAGTGAACTGCCTCTTCTGGGAAGCCCGGGAGCTGCAGCGTTTTGGCTTCTGCAGTTAGGTTTTGTTTCTAGACACTTACATCTCAGCTGCTGGCTGAGGGTATTTTCTTACAAGTGCCAATGTAGAGCAAGAGAGGAAGACAGAGTGGATAGAGAGAAGGGAGAACAGCAGCAGAATGAAGAAGTGCAAAGGTAAAACAAGATACAGGAAAAAAGAAAGAATAGGATAAAGGAATGAAAAAACAGTGGAGAAGATTCATTCCAGTATAGAAGAATACAGAAAAGAGAAGAAGGAAAAAAATGGTAGTATTAGTCAAACCAAAGGTACTTATTTTTTGCAGTTGTTACAAATACTTTTGATATAATTGAATTTAAAGCTGTTTGAAGGAATTTCAATTAATCGATGACTGTCACTGTTTGAAAGTCAAACATAAGCCAAGTTCTAGCTTATGTTAGGCCTGAGTCTTCCTGTTGTAGCTCAGGAGGAAAATCTAGGAGTTTCCTTGGATAGGTGAACTGTCATCTCTGCTTTCATCAACAGTGAAACAAACATTGGTAGCAGATGGTGGGGAATAAATAGAATGGTGTTACCCATTTTTTTGTTCTGTCACATTAAATCCCTGGTGTGTGTACACCTGGAATATTATGTGCAGTTCTGATTATGCAGTTTCAGAAAAGTATATAACACAAGGAAAAAAAGGGCACAGCAAGAATAAGCAGAGGCAAAATGGTTTGCACAGGACAAGGTCAGTAGAATTGACTTCCTGGCTAGGGAAAAAGACTATTGACCGGAGGTTTGAGAACCAGGAGAGTGGTAGCAATGATAGTAATGGATGTTGTGAAGTAGATGATGGGCAATAGTAAGTGCAGCCCAGCACATGTTTCCCCATAGCACTGAGGCCATCCGATGAAGTATGAAACAAAGTTCATGTGGTGCTTGCCCTGTCCCAGCGGTAGAGAATGGTGATGCTGTGGGTATTTTCATATTGGCTGGTTAATACAAAGTAAATGTCAAAGTCATCAGAGTCACAGTAGCAGCATGCTAGCTACTGTAGAAAGGCAAGACAAATATTGTGTCCTGAAGAGCTAAATGGTTGTAGCCTAGCTGTGTGGATTTGTGTCTGATTTAAGTTAATTTAATTCCTTACGACCAATCACAACCAGCAATCCTGTCGTCCTGGTGGTATCCTACACACACCTTCTTGCTGGTGCTAGTGCTTGTGCATTCACACAATAACCGCATCTACATGAATGGATAATCTTTCCCTGTGTCTTGTATTGGCTTAGGTTTCAGCTCCATTCCCATGAGATGCAGCTCATTGTGCAAGAGCTAGCGCAAGGGGAGGGGACAATAACTGCTGAAAGGGAGATACTTAACCTTTCAATAGCAGGCTAAACCTGTTGCGAAGCTACACCTTAATAATTCAGTGGGTGTTTTAAACTAGTAAAAGCTAACACTGGTACCGGAAGAGTAAATCCAGCTGTCTTCCTGGTCTTCTGTTTCAAAACCACCCTTGTTCATGCTGTTGGTCTTGCAGTGAACTGGTATAGCTGAAGAAACCCTTTATTTTCAGACTAGTAATCAGCTGGATCAGTTCCCTGCCCAATTTCCTAAATAGCTGCAGAAAATGTTATGTAGAAATGAAAACAGGGACTGGGAGCTAAGCAGTAGACAAGTGTGGAGGCAGCCTGCTTCATTCCACGGCAACATCAGTTGGCCCACTTCAAGGCTGAACGTGTTTGCTAAATTACAAAGTATAGGCAATAGTGATAGATTTGAGTATAGCAGAAGATGAGAATTAGAAGGAAGCCAAGGCAAAGTAAGTGCCAGTTAACTAAGTACTAAAGGTTGGCAAGATAGGGTTTATAATACAAAATCTGGCTTTTCTCTATAAAATATTCAAAAAAATGTAGAAATGGTAATTATTATCTGAGTTTAAAACAATGTGCATGTAGTAGACTTACAGACAAGATGTTGCTGTTGCTCAGCATAAATGAGACTGGGGGTGGTGGTGGTAATGTCTAGGTATGTATCAAAAAATGCAACTGGATAGACTATTTAATATTTGACAGTATGCAATCAAAATGCTAAATAGGAACTTATATTTATGTACCTCTTTTCTTTGTTTCAATGGAAAGATTAAGTAAAAAGTTCCCATGCTTTCATATAAGCTACAGTATTATCCTGTCAAACCCTACAGTGCCTCGGGACTAGGATTACTTCCTGACCAACAGAGACAACTTCTACTCCATCAACAGCACCAGCAATTTCAGCAATTACTAAGTACCCAGCAACTCACATCAGTAAGTTTTCCAGTTAATTATGATTTAGTCTTCTATTGTATTCGAAGGCATGGATAAACTCCTCAGCCTAATATAAATACTATAAATGCATTTAACTTGATATTACAGGTTTTGATAATCTTTTTCATTTTTCCGTTGCTTCAACCTTTTTGTAATTTAGCATGACTGTCATCCAGGATATTATTGGGCTGTGGGTATTGCTGGAAGAATTGTTCCCTAGTGCCTTCAGCCCCATTTTGTCCTGTGTGGACGCAGTGGCTTATCTCTCTCAGCGTCAGCTGTGGGCAGCAGAGTTTGGGACCATGTGTGGTTTCTAACAATATTCTAAGCTATTCTCTGATTCCACTAGGACTCTAGCAAAAGATTTTTGGGTCATTTCATGAGCTGTATTTGCTCTGCCTTGCAGTATTCATATAGGCCATTAGGTAACCGGTTTAACTATTTGTATTGTTAATTGTGTAGTTTTAGTACTTTGACAAACATGGTTTGATATTCTTCTCAGGTATGTTTCTTCTGATAGAGGCCTGACGAAGCCAGCAGGCTTAGCTGAACTTTTGCTGAGCTACTGATTTCAGGAAATTTTATAGGCACTCTCTTCCCTTTCCCACAGTCTCGTGGAACTTCATTAGCGTAACCTAAATTAGCTGGGATTAGGTTAAGGGTGAAAACTGACTTAAAATTTGGATAAGCAAGAACCCAGGGAGGAGCTATTTTTCAGTAACTAATTCTTGGTTTGTGGTTTTGTTTTTGTTTTTTTTTTTTCCTCCCCCCTCTCCTCATATTACTCAAGGAACAACATCAGGCCCTTTTGTATCAATTAGTACAGCAACAACATCACCACCACCAACACCATCAGTCTGAAGTACAGCAATTGCAGATAACTGGAGGAGCACAGATACCCATAAACAACTTACTTTCAGGCACACAGGCCTCGCCACTTAATGCAGCTACTACCAACCCATTCCTTACACTTCATGGAGATAATGCAGCTCAGAAGGTGACAGTAAGTATATTTCTCACCTCATTTTCAGTGTAGTACCTCCATGAGGTAACTAAAAGATAAGCAGCAAGTTATGTGCCTGTATTCACAACTCGAGGATGGTGGATTTTTTTTTTTTTCTTATTTTTTCTTGAGCCTTGGGCTGTGCTTAATGAGGTTCAGAACTCTGAACTTGTAGTCACTTACACCTAACCTGTCTGCTGCACACTCCTGCTTCCCAGGACACCAATCCAGCAACCCTTGCCTTCTCGTAATTACAACTGCAGCCCTAGTCCTCCTCACCTCACCTTCTCCGACTTTGTGTCCACTAATTTGTAGAGCGTTCCTTTTATCACCTTACTTAAAGAGTTTGTCCTGGCCAGGCCTCGGGCACTGTGGAGCTGTATAGATTAGTTGATGACCTGAGAGATGAGGAGCCCATTGCTGGGAAGGTGAAATATGTGTTGGGAGAACGGGCTATGTGTATCTTGGTTGTGGCGTGGGAAGGTGAGGCTCTACACTGGGAGGCTGAGCGACTCCTTTGCTTGATAGAGTAGTAAAACCTTGCCTAGACAGATAAGGAAACAAGACACAATTTTTCTGGCAAAGACATTTCGTTGTCTTCAGCACCAGTAACCTCCATCCCCAAGACAGGAATTCTTTCTTCAACGAGTCAGAGAATAGACTTCATTCTCTAAGGGCCATAGTTACGGTAAGAGAGGATGAAGGGAAGGAGCATGTGGAACTTGTAAAAACAAAGGATGAGTAGAGCAGGAAGACAAAGTTCCAGTATTCCTTGGAGAAGACATCAAGTGGCAGTGGTAGTGAAAACAGGGAAGCTTGTCTGCAACAGCAGGCAGGAAGAGTTTGGGGCTAGATATTGGTCCCCGCTCTGCTCCCCACCCCTAAAGCCTCTAGCTGCTTCAGGAGCGCAGTGCTGGAGAAGGACTTGGGCAGCTGGGCTTTTGTGGTACTTCCCAAACATAAGGCGAGACACAAAACGTAAATGATGAATTTTCAAGACAGTTTTCCTGGAAACAGCTCCCTTCCATTCAAAAATACGAGCATTTACTTTCATTAACCTTTGCGCGTGGTCGTTGTCACTTTCCAGTTTGGTCCGTTGTTGTGATGCTGCAACCGTACCACAAACTGCAGGCCTCCGGTGAGATCACATTCTTTTCCCGTCACTGACTGTCAGAGCAGAAGCGCTCTGTTGCAGGGGTTTGCTCAATGCCTTGCCTTCATTTAGAAATGTTCACAATTTGTTCTAGTATGTTTAAAATTTATCTCCACTCATTTTCTAGAAATTAGTAGTGAACGGAATTGAGACCCTGTATTTGGTTTGCATCAGAACAAACTATTCTATATGTGACCTTATTTTGAATTTTTTTAAATGGCTATTACTGGGCTTGGACAGCACGACTGGGGGCAGCACTAGCATATTTTACAAATATGCTGTTACAATTTTAGTTTTTGTACTTGTAATAGTTAGCTGTAAACAATTCCAGGAAATCTCGGAACATCTTTCAAACAAAACCCTTAGAAAGAAATTTCTTTTGAAATTGCTTTTATTTATTTTTTTTTAAAGGTTAGAATTGAGGCAGATTGCATTGGATTGTTGAACTACTTTAATCCAAAAAGAATTTTTAAAATTCTCTATTTGCCAAATTTTGAATGTTTTAATTTCATTTCCAGTTGGAACAGGTTTTCAGGCATTTCTGAATGCTCAGTGAATGAGATGAGGTTTTTGCTCAGTCCCGTTGAATACTTGCAAGAAATGACTTTGTAGCGATTTATGAAAGAAAGATAATCGTGACAGGGCAAAATGGAAATTGTATTTCCGTTCTGATGGACAAGTGTAGATTTCAGCCTTCTCCAGTGGGTAAAACATAGCAGAGGTCACCTGGTGCATATGGCTTGACCACCATGCCGTTCCAAGGAGAGGCCAACAGCCAGGAACAGCAAGGCTAGTTGCAATAAAAGAAGCAGCAAAATTGGTGTTTTCTAATGCCAGCTGTGATGACCTTAGTAAGAGTTGCTTCAATATAGGACGACTCCTACAATTATTCTTTCATTTCCCACTTTTTATTCTACAATGAATGATTATTCTTTACAATACAAAAGTTACTCTTTAGATAGCTCTAGTAGATGTACCTCATCTGCTTTGTCATTTGTATGAATTTAATTTTACTTAACTCTGTATCTTATAATCTGATTTTTAGAAGTATTTTCTCTTACACAGAGGCTCAATGATAAAACTGGACCAGTTGCGTCAGAGAAGAGTTGACATTTGAGCGGTACTTGAGAACTGCATGTCCTGCTGTTATAGCACTTCATTTGGCTGCAAACTGCAGTTTTCCCTTCTGCAGATTGAAGAAATGCAACAAGGAACTCTTACTGCACAGCAAAAGGTTAATAATTTTCGTAAGGATATTTTTGGTAGGCTTTCATTTGCTTTCTTGTTGCACTAAAATGGATGTACTTTTTAACGTTTCAGACTGTGAAGTAGATAAAACTCTGCAAACCATAATTATTTTGTCAATATGATGGTACTAAGTACGAATTCAACTGCAGAAAAACGTATACTTGACTCTTCAGTCCTGATGATCTTATAAATTTAAAGGCTAGTAAACTGTCTGCAGTCATGCATTATTTTGGTTTCAGAGCAGTCGTTTTAAAAACCCAACCAACCCCAACCCTAGCCAGTCTGACCTTCTGCTGCAGTTGCAATATATCCTTTCAGACGAAGCTTGTAATGGCAGCCTGGACTTGCTGTTTGTCGTTTCTTTTTTACACACCTATTTTTGCAACCTGACTCATAAGGGAATCCACTTCTGAACTTTTTATTCCTTTAAATTCCTGTTGTTATATAGTGGGAGTTTTTTCTGAGTAAGAATTACAGTATGGAATCCAAAGTTTATTAATTTTGGTGTAGGTTTTAAGAGTTCTGAGGTTTTTAAAGGAACCGGTTTGGTTCCAGGACAAAGTTTTCTTACCAGATGAGAAGGCCACACTGGAAGAAGTACGCGTAGTGTTTGGCCTAAACCAAGTGCCTGTTGCTACCTCCATTTTGCTGAAATGGCTGCAAACAGCTGATCATGCACTAGACGTGTCCTTGTTAGCAGCGGGAATATTCTGTGTTGCACCAGCAGCCTTGTTGTTCTGCCTTTACTAGAGGTGTTTATACCACTGTAGATAGCTCAGGCAGATTGTTACCTGGGTCACTTTTCACTAATAAATTACCAAAAAAGTGAGTTAGTATTTCCCACTAAAATTTACCAGTGGTTGAAACGGGTGAACTTGTGTTACAACACTTGCGGCAGTAGCTGAATTCATGGCGTGAGTCTATGCAGTATGGCGAAGGGTAGTTTAGATGGGGGCAATGACCACTAATCAATATTAAGGTGGGAATTATTAGAGGAAAAGACCCAGCTGTAATTAGACCTCCACTGTGTACTTATTTGGAAGAACATGTTAATTCTGCAATATGTTTCTTAGTTAAACATTGCACAGTTCTTACCTCATTTCTGTAAATAAAGTTTTGTGAATCTGTTTTGTATTGTGAAGAATTCATAAGAAAACATTGATATTTTGATTTGTAATATTTCTAATTAGTAGATTTAATTGAAAAAGTAAAAATAATTTATTTTTATATGTTCCGGGGAATTTTTTAAAAATGTCACAAATCACTTTTGTAGATACTTTACAAAAGTAAACCAGTGGTTTATTTTACTTACTCAGCCCACTGGTGGATATTCTGTAACAATTTGTACAAAAGGTAAGATGGAAATGTGCTGTTATTTTGACTAGATGTAAAATTCCAAGTGTATGAAAAAAAATATGTGCAAAGCTTTTGTTAATAAACTTTAATAATGTTTATAGTTGTATACTGCTTGTGTGAATGTAAGTGTCATAGAAGAATGGAATGTTTCTATTAACATCACAGGACAGGAAGGATTTCAATTGCGTATGGCCACTAAAATTTATAACAACAAATTTTTTTAAAGTGTTTCTCATGTAAATTTTTGCTTTCAAGAGACACTGATGCTAAAGGGGCATTTTTGCTTACTGGACGTAAGTGGCCACTTGCAGCCCTGTGCCACAGTCTGATGTCAGAGTTTTTTGCTTTCATCCTTCAAAGAGCAATTACTGTGAATTGCAGGAGGAGGAGGGAGCTGTCGCTCTAATGGCCCCAGTTCATTTTGAAAGAACACGGTGAGCGCGCTGCGGAGCTGGGACAGGTCCTTTATCTGCGCAGCGCCTGTGTTAAGGTGATGGAGGCCTTTGGTTGTTGCTGTAATTTTTATATTGTATTTTCTGCAAAACCAGCTCAAATGGTTTTTTCAGAAATTTTGCTTATTGTCCATGGAGTGGTTGGTGTGAACACACAGCTGAACTCCTGGTCTTTTATTTCCCAGGCAGCAAGGAGGAGCTTGACCCTTCCCGTACTGTCACTTGAAGATAAAGTGTGAGGCTTGTGGTAGCGCAGGTTTGGGCAGACAAGGGCTGCCTTACGGCTCCCTCACGCTCTTTAGCCCCTTGCTGGGCAGGTGCAGCCTCCAGCTGAGGCTGCCTTTTGGAACAAGCAGCAGGAAGATGGTGTTGCCATAGGCCTGTGCCATTTGTATATTGTTCCATCCGCTCAAGGCCTGAGGTTTGAATACTTGGTGGTTTACTTTTACCGGAGTCCTGAAAGACGACAGGTAAATGAGCAAGCTCAGAACTACCAGTAGGGGAAGGTGAACCGTCATCTGGCACAGCTAGGGCATCACTGCCCCCCACCCTCCCACCTGCTGAACAGCTCCTCAGCCATCGGGGCTAGAAAAAATTCCCTGTGTTCTAGGGGCAGCTGAATCTTTTATGCTCTGAGGTGAAGAGGCTCAGAAGATGAGTTGAACGGAAGGCATTCCTACTGAGTAAACCTATGCACCAGCGAGACAAGCTCTGGGACTGGGTACCATCTTTCTTCTGGCTCTTGTTAGGCATTGACTATTTGTTAGTCAGTGCTAAGAAGGGAGAGTATATAGCACATATAGGCTGGCCACTAGACTTGTACTTTGTACTGCCAGGCCTGTAGCTGGGGGTGGGGTGGGGGGAGAAAATCCCAATATACCCACCAGCATGAGGCCCCCAGGGGAGCCTGAGTCCCTGCTACTGGGACCTCACTGGGCCTCTGTGGACTGGAGGGCTGCATCACTGCTGCTTTGTTCATGGGCCTAAGAAGAATCCAAAAACTTACCTGGTAGCCAAGAAGCATCAGTTCATCATCTTGCTCCTGCTGGAGCAGTACCACCGTAACCAGTAAAAGTAGCAACTCCTGCTTTTCCTGGTGTGTTTCTTTCATGTGAGAGGGACTGCCTAACCTCTGGTACCGGGCTCCTGGTAAGACGTAGAGAAGCATGAAAAGGGATAAAGTTGCAAATACTAGTGAGATCGTCAAATTCAGGCCATTCTTAAAATCTCAGCCTGTTAAGAGATTGGTGCCAGAAGCCCAAGATAGCAATGGGTGTTTCAGGGTACACAGAGTCCTGATGGACCAACAATCAACAGCAGGGAAATAATGCAAAGGACAGTTCTGACATCTAAACAAAAAAATCCAATTCACTGGCCCTTTAAAGAAAGGGACCACATCAAAGCCAAGTCCATGTGAAGGCCAGATGCAGCCAAACCTGACCTTGTTTCAATGATTTCGCAGATCCTGACATCAAAGATGGTGGTCTGTGGCTGATTTGGCACCAGTTCAGTAGACGCCAACGCTGCTGTCGCTGTGGAATGCCTCTGATGCCAAAGCAGCCCAAGCCGCGACGCAGGTCCCTGGCAGCCAAGTCGCTGGTTACCGAGCTGCCCTCAGCTGCGTCGGGAACCGCTGTGGGCTGCGTCACGAGAGCAGCACAGACTACGTGCGCTGCGTTTCAGAAGAGTTTCACGTTAACAGGCTTTTGAACTTTCTGCTGGTTTTTTTTCACCAAAATCCAGCTTTACTGACAACAATGACAACACACTTCATGGCTTACAGGAGCCAACTAATTCTGGACAGCCCATGACATCTCAAATCCTGGTTTTATCAACTTCATCCGTTCAAGCTGTGTTAGCAGGAGCTACTCTCAGCAATGTGGTTGTGTGACATTTAGCTGACTGATTCTCTGGTGCCTGTTTTTCACAAGCTGCACTAAAATCTCACTGTTGGTTCTGCCTAAAGGAGAGCTCTTTTAAAGTCAAATGCTCAATGTTTCTTTTGTTTTCAGGCTGTCATCTCATAAAGAGGTCGCATTGCAAAATCTTCCCTGAAACAAAGGTGATTTGATTTTTTTTTTTTAAATTAGTTCATACATCCTCAGCAGTAAAGTTGAGAATAACGTAGCCCAAACATTTAGATCTACAGGACATTGCAGAACAGCAGCTCTTAGTCCGTCTTTGAGAAGTAAACTAACCTGAATTAGAGCACTATTAACCTTTAGAGCACCTCAATCATACTCCACCCATTCACTTGTGTATGGTTGTCAGGCTATTGTTTTACAAAATCCCGATGCTTTAGCTTGGCATTTGGACTGTATGTGCAGCATGGTACGGTAATACAACCCTCCCTGGCTTGTCTGCCCCAAATGCCCCTTTTTCCATAGTGTCTTCCCCATCCCATCAGCAGGGACATGCATAACATGCTCAAAATAGATTCAGATCTGATGCCTTAAGTGCAAGTCACCGTATAGAAGCTACCACACAGACCCTCTAAGACTGAAAGCTTGTCATGCACAAAGTTGAGTGCAAAAGGCACTTTGAGGTAGAGCTCACAACTGCCCAGGAAAGTAAAAAAATACTTTGCTCACAGGCAAATATTAACATTTCTTGAAAAAAAGATCTGCATCCCATGCTAGAACCGAAGTTGGAAGAAGTTGCTTAAATCCCAAGCCTAGAGTGACCTTGATTTTCATGGACAGGAAGTTTTAGAAAGACAGTAGCTTTGGTGGGGGGATACCAGAACTACCAGAAAACAAAGCCTGGGTGTTCTTACGGAGACAGGCTGCAGTTTACCACTTCTCTAGAGAGCATCACATCTCACCTCAGCGATCGCAACCTAGAGCCGCTGCCAAAAGGGCCTGCGGTCTCATCGTGCAAAAAACCCAGCAACCCCAGGAGAGGACCCTGGGAGAGCCTGGAGATCCTGGACACCTACCCGTGTCACGCTCCTCCCACAGCCAAACACCGAAGCTAAAGCTTAGCCTGGGCCAACTCCTTTGGCCCTTGAGGAACGAAACGTGAAGTGAGAGTGGCCGGGGCCTGGACAAAGCTTTCACTGCATGGTGAAGGTTCCTGCGAGACGGGCATCTTTGAGCAGGTGTTGCAGAGGCAGACCCACTGATGCTGGACGCTGACTCACGTTCCTCATCCCAAGACCTACGCTGCCACACTACTCAGTGTGAAAGACCCTTCCTTCCTGCAAAAACCTTTCCAGTTCTTGAGGAGGCAGCTGCGCCTGCCACCAGTCCATGGTGCAGTTCCACTGCAGAAGAGGCCAACGCATTTCTCTCGCACAGCCAGCTCTCCTCTACTTTCAGGCAGCTTCATTCTTCAAGCAATGAGGCAGCAATCCATCAATTCACTTCCATCCAGGCATGCGCAGCACCTGTGATTAGACATTCACATCCATCGCTTTCGAGTACTCAACCTGACAAGCGTGACACAACGACATGTACAATCCTTGCCCATCCTTAAGGATCTTCCTGCAGATAAACTGTATTTGTCAGCAGCACTGCTTTAAGTTTCTCAGTGTGAATGTTCTTACGAACAAAAAAAGAGAAAAAAAGTTTCTTACCAGTACATGGTGCTCGTCCTTCTTCCTTAGACCCCCTGTCCAGAAAGTCTAGGGCAGAGAGGAGCTGAAGGTGCCGGGCAGGCAGTATGTAATTACTGCCGCATACGCAGTAGTGATACGGGCAAGTCGAGCAGGTAATCTTACACATGTAAGTTTTTAAAGATTTCCAATGATAAAGGTGTCAAAGTCCTCCCAAGTCCTTATTACATTTGCCACTGGATTTCTTTGCCCCAGTATCAAACTAAGCTACTTCTCACTCCCAAGTGAGCCCATTATTATTCTTTATAGCCACAACAGACACACAACAGTTCTGTATTAACTGCATCAGGGAGACACAGAGATCACGCAAGTGCAAAGCTCCCCTTTTACATACTTGAAGATTCTCTCTCTCTCTCTCTCATGTAGAGCAAATACCAACAATGCCTTCTGTCCTTCTACAGATCAGGCTTTGCAGACTCTGGATCGTTCTCTTTGCTCTCTTCTGGACGGTGTACATCTTCCTTGAAGTGCGATACACCAACCTGGGCACGCCATGCCAGGTGAAGTCTTGTAAACCCAGAGTGGAAAGGAAAGATGACTGGTTTATCCTCACTGGCTATACTCTCCTGTTACTTGCTTTCTTTTTTTGAAACAACAGAAATATTCCAATTAACAGTCTATGTTTTTCATCTCCATTTGCTTGTGTTCTTCTACCCCAGCCCTATCAATGCTCCGCCAAGTTAATTTTCACCAATTCACCTAACCATTTCAGCAGCTTGTGTCTGTAGCCATTTCAATTACCTTGCTGTACAGCTACAGTCATCTATCTGAGTGTTGTGGGTGACTAATACCTTTTTAAAGCTAAGATTTCCTGATACCTCTTGTATTTCACTTGATCTCACTCAAGACTCTTCCTTCATAGGTGCGTTATGTAGCACAGAATTACCATTTGATCAGTTAGCACACATGGATCATAGTACAGCTTCTAAATATGTTTAGTTTCCAATGCAGCTAACCTGTGAAGTTCTCTATGAAACAAAATTTAGATGCATTATTTTGTGTCTAGTAAGGTTTCCATAATATCATTATTTCTACCGACTAAGGTTAATTTTTTACATATGACAAAAAAAACCCCCAAATGTTCCACTTGGTAAGGAACACATATGGAACACTTATCTTCCCTAAACACTTCTCCCTTGAAGTTTCATGGAACGGGATGAAATTTTGTCAAATGCTGATCTGCCAGGAGCAACACAATTGGCAAACGGTTACTGGGGAAAACCAACAGTGTAAATGGCAGAAAGTTAACCGAGATTTTCAGCCACCAAGCTCAGATACAGGGTCCTCTCATTTTTCATTTTAGTTTTGAATTAAAGCTCAAAAAATTATTAGAATCCTGGTATTAAATCAGAATTTGAGTGGTAAATTATTCTTTAAAAAAATGCAAGTCATTAATGTTTCTTGCAAAAGACTGTGATCGCTGCTCTGATTTATTGGTATAATTTACAGCCCATTAAGTACCCTTTATTCCAGCATTTTAAGCTTTGTATAAAACTTTCCCAAAATTATGAAAAACAAAATAGCAAGTATGGAATAGTAACCCTTATTATCTATTCTTCAAATATAAAATCAAACTATATTGAATCCAGGTTACACCCCACCCCACCTCCAATATGAGAACTCTTAGACCAATAATGTTAGCTTTTAAGTCTTATTCTGTACTTAAAAACTGGTCATGAACTATATGCCTTATATATCTTAATTAGAGGCCTTTCATGTTCTTGCCCATTTCAACTTTACCAAATAACAGCGCTACCAAATATCACTGTGTATTGGGCTGCAGAGTTCGTAAAAAAGGAATTATATTGCAGGTGCATATAAAGTTAAGATTAGAAACATTGCTTATTTCAAAATATTGTTAGAATGACTAGACATTTCATGTAGCAGCAGACATGGTTGTAAGCATATTGTCTTCTATTTATAGCTGCAAGAAAGAAAAAAACCCACACTTAAATGCAGTGTTCTATTACTCTCATCCTTGCTTAACAGTTTCAGATCAATTCTCATTTTCAAAACAACATTTGAAATTCTTTACATTCTGTATATTCATTAGCTGTAAACCTACCAGTTCGAGCATGCAATTATCAGTGTGGCTTTTCCTGAAGGCTCACTGATTTTTAAGACATTGTTATCACACATCTGCATATGCAACTCTCCAACACAAAAATACACCCTCATTCTTCAACACACAAAATAGGTAGGTAGGATGGTATAAGATTTATTGATATTTTCTTTTACTAAGGCACATGATGTATAGAAATACTGAGGTACAAAAATGCAGTTTCCTGCATATGAGATTTAAAACCCCATTTTGACAAAGATGAACTAAATCTCTCCTGCTCAGAACATTCAGCTTTTAGCCATTTTTTTCTTTTGTACCAGTTCAACAAGCAACTTGTATCTTGCTATACACTCCTCCTAAAAGGAAAAACAAAAGTGTTAATTAAAAGTTTGATATTTTAGTATTGCTTTAACTCTATACATGCTTCCTCATTCTAGAAGAAGAGCTAGGTTCTGGGGGCTGTGTGGTGGTTTCATTTTTGGGTTTGTGGTTTTTTTGTTTTTGGTGTTTTGTGGGGTTTTTTTGTTTTGTTTTGAAGTTACACACTGAATTTCAGAAGGAGAATCTACATTTAGTGCAGAGCAGATTAGAAAAATGAACTTTCAATTTTTGTTTAATGGGTAACTCCTCTCCTTAAAGAGCACGCAACCCCAAGAAAACAGTTACCAGTATTTCTTGAATGACTGTAAAAGCAGTTATTAAATAGTTGTGTTTAATACCTATTTCAGAACAGTTATTCTGGTTGGAGCCACACTGCAGGTAGGTTACCTTGTTAAAGGCAAGCCTTTATAGTCACTAACATAGCACCTACTGACACCGGATCCTGCTCAACAGCTTCAGTCAGAGAAACACTCCGTTTCCTGCTCTCTTACGCTGGTTTTGGCACAAATAAAATTAGGATTTTCTGCAGCTACAGTGATTGAAGCAAGCACGCTAATCTATCACGATTATTATAGAATCTAACACAGACCAACTATATCGATGACAACAAACGCTATTTTAAAAAGATTATACTTACAAAAAGAACATTAGATAGATTATTGAGCATTTAACACTTGCAGATGGATTACTTTTTTTGTTTGTTCATTGAGATGGGTTGAGAAAGGTGTTGTAAAAGTGTAAGCAAAGCAGCTCATCAACATTTGGTTACTAATTTTGAATCAAAATTTGTTTTAAAATCTAATTTGTCCTGCAATTGAAGATCTGAAAGGCAGAGGAGAGGTAGGAATTTTAAATGAAACAGGTGGTATTTCAACATTTTCTGTAATAGATCAAACAAACTGAATTCAATGAAAGTATATTTTAAATAAAAGCAACAAACATGACAGTAATGCTCTTTAGGTCGATTATGTCTGGACTGATAGGCTAAGTAAAGACCTCGCCTTTCTACGTGGAGCCTCAGTTCTTAAGGTAACCATAAATTGGTAGAAAATATGTTTCCCCTCAATTTATACTATAGTTCAAACAAAACTAAGCATACCTTGCTTTTTCCAGGAACACATTTTGCTATTTTATCCCAGCGATCCGCTGTTCCCTTTGGATACTGCTGCAAGGCCATTTCAAGAAGTTTCTGTTGATTTTGAGTCCACAGTTCTTCTGGGGCACGGCTTTTTTCTCTTCTTCTGCTCTCGCCGTCACTCTCTTCCTCTTGCTCTGTGTTATCAAAATCTTTCTGGCGTCTTCCTCTGCCCTTCTCTTCTGGTACCTCTTTCGTTGCTGGCAGAGTCATTTCGGGAGCTTTGATAATTTTTCGTTTGCGGTGTCTAGTTTCACTTGCAATGGTCTCCTTTTGATCTATTTGGACATCCATCTGCTCTGGGATATGATCGTAGTTCCCCTCCTCCTCTTCCTCTTCCTCCTCCCTTTCTCGCTGGGTGATTATGTGGTCTGGTAAATTCACGTTGACTTTGACATTCTTGGAATTCTGGGCCAGCGTTTTAAGCTCAGAGAGCCTAATGATACCTGTTAGACATGTTGTTGTTACACTTCTAAAAAAATAAAACAAACCACAAACAAGCAGGGAACTGCCTGCAAATAAAAGGTACCCGGAATAGTGCAGAGAGGAGAAAAAGCTCTTCTGGATTAAAAGGTTAAGGAAAAAGCTTATCAAGAAATCAGGGTATTTGTTATGAAGCAATGAACTTTGCCAATTATGAGCTTATCTGGTATATGTGAAGTACTAGTAAATTACCACACTGATATAAACAAACATAACAGGGTGAACAAATGAACAAAACCCACAATAAACTGAGTAACAAAGCCTAGGAGGATGTAGCTAAAGGGAACTATTCCCTCAGAATACCCATCAGCTCTCCTCTTTGCTCAAAGTACATACAGCAAGCTTGCAAAAGTCTTCCTGCAAAGCATACCCTGAAAGGTACAAAATGCACTGTATTTACATAGCTATAATCCAAATACAGTGCTTTTTAGAAGCATCAGCGAGGATCTAGTAGCACACACCTGGTGTATATGTAACAGAATCCTTCAGTTGTTTGGCTTTCATCGTAACCTGCATAAAAACAACAACAAAAAAAGGACTATTAAAAAATTACACTATTGGGGCTATTGAAGAATTCATTAGCAGCTTACTGCAAAATACCACCACGGAACATTTATTAAATATGGCGAGGCTGATGTTCTTCTGCTGGCTTTTTTCATATATGGATCCCAAACTGACAAAAAGTAACGTTATAGACATTGTCTTTTCTAAAATGTTCTTAGCTTATTAAAATAATGTAAGCAATGCTACACATTTCTATTACTATCACCATAATACATCACAGTCAATATGCAAATTTTATTTTCTTTCATTGTTAAACCCTAATTCTCTAACCTAAAAATACCACAAGGAGAGGGGGGAAAGGAAACAAATGAGTTATCTTCTAGATATTAGTTTCTCAATACTGAAGAAAAGAACAAAATAATCCACATAGGTCCAGATGACGAAGCACGCTAATGGACAGGCATTCAGTCCCAAAATAAAATGCAACTGTCTGACTGCCAAAGATCAAAGACACCTCCTAAGTCCTGATATTTCAGGAAAAAAGTTTATTACATGAGAATCCAAAGGGCGGAGAGCTGCCTGCATCCGCCTCTCCATGTATACTGAAATCTGTGACCTGGGAGAAAAGTAACACCAGATTTAGCATTTTCATTTTTACTTAAGTAAGGAAACAAACAGGTTTTCTTTCCACCCAGAACGAGGAGCTTCCGCATCCCAAATTTCTAGACCACACTACAGATAACAAAGATGACGGGCTTCATTAAAAATTAAGATCCTTTTAATCACTTCACATCTGTGTTGTATCAAATGATCTAGAGTCCAAAATTCAAGTACCATGTACCTTGTACCAAGTACAAGCATTTTAAAATGTTGTACTCAGGGAAATGTACATACTTTTTAATTACTGAAAATGTTTTATGAATACCAGATTTCAATTTCAGTTTTTTTGAGTATGAGGTCTTTGTGAAAAAGCTAGAAATTGAAATCAAGCAGTCTGAGCCACCCATATCAAATAAAACTTAAAATGTAAACAGGCACCACACTCAATCAGAACCTATACTACCTGGAATGGGTAACCTGCATTTCCTGCCATTTGAGCCTGGGACCTCAGATGTTAACATCCGTTTAATGTAAGGCACTTGGTAGTGTGCTGCCCAGAGCAAAAAATAAAAGATACATCACCTACAACGTCAGAAATTTCTCCATGTGGGATCATATTTACCCACGATATGACTCATTTAGACCTTGAGAGCCACAGCATAGACCTCTGCTGTTTTAACTAACATGAACAATAACAGACTAGTATCCTCTACGCAGAGCAGCCCTAGAGAGCAAACCTGCCAGGGGGTTCTGCAGCTATTTTCTGGAAGAAGAAGAAAATATAGAGATGCAGGATTTTTGTTCCATTACAGGATTCGTGAGTAGTTCAATAGTTAAAATACTTCGGTACCATCTGCTCCTAGTCTAGCCTGTTGGTTCCTCCCACCCACATTTCTGCCTATGAAATTGCAGGACATTGCTTTAAAAACAGGCAAGTGCTGGATCTCCTTAACAAAATGACAGCAAGACTTAACAAGGCAGTAGTCTTATTTTCCCTACAAATTAAACCTCATTTTCTGGGATGATTAAGTTTAAATGAAAACTCCATGAACAAAAAAATCCCAACTCTAATTAACCAAAACCTTTATCCAGAGGTAGACACTTGGCACAGAAAACTCCCGTTTCTACTGCTGCAGTATGAGAAAGTTTTAATTGTTCAAAGAGAAAAATCCCAGAATACTACAATGAACAGATAATTTTAACTAGCACTAACAGTTCTGCCTGTGATCTGCACAATCCTGATTTTGAACCAACAGGATGGATCCTCCTTGAAAGATATGATCCACTAACAGAAACTGCCTTCCTTGAAGAGTTTATAGTCTAAAATAATCCAAATCAAAATGTTCATGTTCCATTTTCATTATTAGCAGAGTGTCTCTGTAGGGCCAATGCTTTTTAAAGGCTGAGTGGAGTGGAATCCATTCTTGACTGCTCAACAGAATGGATCCTTAGTGGTGTCCCGCTATGCATCTCTTCAATAGAAATTACATTACATAAACTGGATTGTAATAGATTATTTTGAAAAGAGTGAGAAGAGCTCGTCATGCAAAGAAGTAGCTGATCCTTTAGAGCTTACTGCAATGATGCAGTGGATTCATTGCAAATATGACATGGCATTATCTTGAATGAAGATATACATGAACATAGATTCATGTATTCCAGTAAAGTGTTTCTAAACCAATTTGCTATTTTTTAAGTACTTCTTTCAAAGATTTACAGCCTACTCATAAGGCCAAGAGAGGAAAAAGAGAGAAGAGATTCCCTGAACCAAATAGAGCAGAATAAGCTGCAAGCAATGACGAAGACAGGTATACCGAGTTGCTACCCCAATGCCAATGGCTTGCTTTTCTCTGTGTTGAACCTCTGGTGGTTTTGGAGGTTGGGAATTACTGGTTTATCTTTCAAACTGAGACTACGGATGCAACATAAACTTTGCATTGGAAGCGGTGCAAATCAATATGCTGGATTCAGGTTTCCTTTACAAGACAGATGCTCCCAAATTAGGTTAATGCAGGTATCCCGTGATAGATATAAATTTTGCTGCGTATTACATCTAATTGAACTAGAATCTAAACCAGCCCTCTCCACTAGAACAGTGAAGGATTTTGGTTTATTTCTAGATCCTAATGGCATTTCACATTTCCCCCTATATGCAAAAAGTCCAGAAGTAACAGTTTTGCGTTACGTTATCTTTTTTTGGGTAACTTCAGCCCTAACAACTTGGTGAACCTAGATGTAGCATTTGTAGTAAGTTAATCCATCAAATATTTCCAAAACTTTCTCTTTTGAAGGCATTATGATTTCTGTCAATATTTTGATGGGCTTTCAATTTGAACATTCACCAGGTAAGCTGGAAATAACAACTGTGTGTATGGTTTAGATACTGAAAATCTACAAACACTGAACAAGCACCTTCAGTTGACATAAGTTTGACAACTCATCAAGCTTCTTACTCACAGCTTTACTATCATCATTCACAGGTTACATAAGAAGATTATTTGTCTATTATTCTCTCTTTTTTTTTTTTTTTTTGTCAGCGTTCTTATTCATACAGATGATTTTGCAAGTCCTTTTCCATGTGCTATGTAAAGTTCATGTTTACTCCAGCTCTCTTCACTTAAGAGTTCAGGTATCATTTATTTAGACTTAAGATTGTCCATCAGCTTCAACTGGTATTGCCATTAAAGATGCTGACACAGGGCAAGAATAGTAACATGTCAGTATTAAACTACTAAGGATTATTAGGAATCCAACCTATGGAACATATGAAATTGTATTTCAATTTGATCTGTTTGAGTTTAATCATTGCTCTTGCCACTCGAATTTGCAGTCTCTTCTGATGCCAGTTCCTCCACTGGCACCTCCACTTTCTGACATCCTTAATATCAATTTAAATTTCCTCTTCAGTGGTGAGTAGTGTTATCTACTAGATAGTTCTTAACAGTGATTTTTTAAAAAAAAAAAAAAAAACCAACAACATGAAGTTATGCAATGTAAGTTGCTCCATTGCTTTCTCTACTCAATTTCTTATCATAGCTTGCTTATATTATTACTCTTTCATTAGGTAACAGATAACATACTTGGAAATACTGTTATTCTAGTTATTATTTCTGATCGTTCCTGCATAATGCTTTAAAAACATAGTTTTCATGTATATTAAATTATGAATTTTATCATTACTGTGAAAAGTTGTACTAAAGGTCTGCTGTTATTGACAAAAGCTTTCACCAGAGTATTAGCCAGCCCTTAAGAAATCCTGGGTCTGAGGACACCTTAAACAATAAGGATCAAGACTGTGAAATTGATTTAAAACAGAAGAGGGCAGATGACATATTCCTGCAAGTATTTGTACTGCTGAACAGACACACTGCATTATTTTATAGCAATCAACTTTAAACGTTGCTGGTTTTATGCCCAAATAACCTAGGCGTCCCTGTAGTCTACAGGGATAACAGAAGTCACAAATAAAGTCAGATAGTTACATGCACAGTGAAACAGATTTTCTTAGACAGAGAAAGATGACAAAAAGAAAAAAAAAAAAGTTGGACGCAAGCAATCAAATCGCTGAAGTAGAAATCAAACCACCTTACTATGGGACCTACAGAAAGAAGCCACAGGAACGGTTTGCTTCTGAGAACTCCCTTCTGAATTCAGTTTCAATAGCTCTTCAGCTACAAAAAGATTTTATTGAAAGCAAGTGGGATTAGTGGGAAGATTTTATGCAATGAAAGCCAGACAGAGCTGGTTTCCTCCTGTACCACTGACAATTAGTCCAGATCACAAGACTAGTTGCTACTCAACAAGACACCTAGCAGTAAAAACATTCCTCATCGTGACCATCCAGATGTTAAATCTCTTGTTACCCTGGACACCTGCCACCTCTTTCAGATGGCACAATCAATGCTTCAGAGGTATACAGGAGAAAAAAAAATATTATTCAGAGTCAGCTTAAAAGACTCTCAGTAGCACAGGCAAAAGCAAATTTTGCTATCACATGAATGAGAGGCTACTTTTCATCCTGCAGGGAAGGCAGGCATTAAAAAAAAGCACAGAATTATGGCAGACCTAGAGGGAAAACCGTGTAAAGTCAAGTACAGTGATCCTACCAATGCCAAACAGAAAGAAAGAGCCCTTTTGCAGAAGATGAAGAACAATTCCCCATTTCCACAGCAGAAGCTACCAGCCCATCACTTCAGCTGACCCCTCCAGCACCATGACCAGCCTAGCTTCACAGGGCACATGCCAATGGGACTTTGAAGCCTTCGTCAATTTGTTGCCTACAGAAGATTGCCAGAAGACAGCAATCTACCTTCCTTCTCTAAATAGGACACTATTTTGATTAGGATTGCACCAGATTATTACAGAAGTACAAACCTCTTGGGTTCTGACAACAGTCTGAGAAAATAATGTGGGGTTTTTTTTGTAGAGGAACAGATAACCCATGTCGCTTGGTTTCCCAAACATCTATAACCTTCTTGCAAGGAAGGATGACAGGCTATTGTGCTGCTGAAAACTGGAGGTCCTGATAAAATTGTTTACTATTCTTAGCATCTTCCAGAGCAGAAGTTCTCTAAATATCTACTAAAGCTGCCACAGTTTCTCAGCATCAGCTATCAGAAATTTGCTGTCCCAGTAGCAGTGTTCTGTTCACCCAATGTTATCTTCCTGCATGCTCTCTGTCAGTTACGTCATGTAAAAGTGCCAAGATCTGTGGAATTACAGAAGAATACAATGTGGAGACAGCCTGTGAGTAGCTGAGCCTAATATGCAGCAATAAGGAATTTCTTCTATCTTTGGGGCTAATCTGAGTTAAAATCACGTTTTTCTCATAAAGGAAAGCCAGTCACAGAAGGATTTTAATGCCTTCCTGGCTCTGACAAAGTAAGAGGTTTTTTGCAGATCTAACCTTCCAGAACAGCATAGAATAAATTGCCAAATTTGAAGTTCTCCCCTTACAACCAAAATACTACTTGCTATGCTGAGTTGTTCTTCCAACCTAGACCTAAATAGCTTTTTCATAGCAACCAACTATATCAAGAACTGTTTGTCCCAAGTCAGACAACAATAATGACCCATTCCTTTATTTTCATGTGACATACTCAAAAGTTGTTGCTTTATAAAGTGCCTTCCCTTACATACACTAAAAAGACTGCTAAAATTGTCTTCCAGTTTTAACAGATTGGTGAAACTTCAAATACTGAAGCATCAAGCCAAATCATTCTCCATTTTTTGCAAGTATTCTTATTTCCAACTTACGACATCTCTTGAAATTAAATATTTCAAATTAGAAGATGCACCTTTGTTTTGGCACTGCTTGTAACAGTTTGCTTAGTAGATTGTTACCAATTTTCTCAAAAGTATGTAACATAACTAGTCTTTACCCACTGTGTAAATTACACATTGAGTTTAATGCTAACATAGCAAATGAGTATTTTAAGGACAATGTGCTTTTATTCTTGAAAGAACTAAGAAACATACTATGAATTTAACTGAATTTGCTTAGACTAACCAGTTGCAGCCGGCAACAGTAGAGTTTTCTTATGATTATGGACTTTGAAGCTGTGTGTGATTCTGAACTTTGCCACAGCAGATGGAGAAGAGGTAGCTACCTCAACAGAAATCCCCAAAACAACTGTGAGTTTAATTATGAGGCAGTTTAAGATGTGGCCTGCAAAAAAGGCAAACTTGGCCTAAATCACCAGATGTAGAACACTAGCCTCTCTCCAATTTAAGTGCCCAAATCGTTAATTTAAAGCAGCAAAAGAATTACTCCTTTTTTCAGGACACACAAAGGGGAAGAACTCAGCAACTAGAACTGTCACGATTGGAGACTTCATATTGTTGTTTTTTTTTTTGGGGGGGGGGGGGGGCAGTTACAATCTGTGTTTGAGAGTCTTTAGCTTAATACTATGGGCACTCATGTAAGAGAGGAGTTTGGCTCAAATGCCCATTGCAACAAGTACTTGGACATCTTATTTCGTGACTGTTCATGCAAAATGCATTAACTTTCTTGAGAGTCAGAAGAGTTGAATTCTGCAATGGAATTCGAACCCAGCTCACCAGGATGTATGTGGGACATTACGTTAATTCAAGCCACTCTAGAAAGTTGCAGCAGCACTGGCTTGACCACCCCGCAAACCATCTAATTTGAATTAAAAGTTGGTGTCCCACTGTCTTCTGTAAAAAAAAAAAATCTTTCTCCTTTAAGTGAGATGAATGCTCTGGTCATGCTTTACGAGAAGGAAATCAATCCGGTTTGCATTTGAGTATAAGATGCATTGTGCTGCCCAATTCTGCAAAAACTGTAGGGCTGCACAGAAGAAAACTTTGTGCAGTGAGGGAATTGCAAACAGCAACCACCTTGTCCTCCCCTCCAAGGATCAACAGAGACATTCTGGTGTGTCTGTGGGATTAGACAGGTGTTTCAAAGATTTCCCTCTCAGATTGAGGGATCTACATGACCTACATACGATCTAAATCCCATCTTGGATATTCATAACCTCTTTTGGACCTGGATCCAGAGCTAGGTCTTTATACTTCAATAAGCAACTGGAAGAACTATTGATTACATAAATATATGCAAGCTGCTAAGGGTGAATGTTTCAGAATATCCACAACTAGGGAACACAGTAACTGAGTTAACATAGACATAGTATACAAAGTGAAATGTAAAATAGACTTAGGAAAACAATCTCCAGAAGCAAAAAACCTAATAAATTCATGAACTTTTACATATGGATCATTTGTCATATAGATGTTTTCTTGCTGGCAAGGTAATGAGCTTGCATTTGTCAAAAAAGAAATTTATTTTAGAATAGCATATAAAGTACAATAAGTATGAACTCATGCAGTCAGACTTAAAGGCTGAAACTGTTGCTTGGACATACAAGAGATACCACAAAATAAGTACCCCCCAAACCTTATGCTTTTGGGTTTCATGGTAATTCAGAAAGTCTGCTCAAATATATCCACCTGTCTATTGTTTTGCTGTCTACCTTAGTGTTTTTCTATACAAGCAGCAAATCCCGATCAGTCTGTTTTTGCAATACAAATGCATGAGATTAGTGACTGCAGGAGCAAACAGAATCAGTTTAAATCCTGTAAGACAAGTGAATGATATTACTTCACAAGTATGAAATCTGAGATCTCTTTGCCTTTAATTTAAAAAACCTGTACCTAATAATCACATTAAAGTCTGTTTGGCATGCCAGACAGCTTTTACTTCCTCTGTTATTTTTACAATTTGAATGTCCTTTGTAGTTACTGAAATTAATTTATGCCTTTCAGCAAATTTTTTTTTTTTAAACTTTTTATCTATAAGGGTAGGCATTGTCAAGTACAATATACTTTGATAATTTCACATCTAAGTGCTTTTTCTCAATTTCTGAATTCAGCAAAAGCTAACAATCATTAGAAACCTTCTTAAGGCTTAGCATTTGTCAAATCAAACAATGTAATTTTTGCAGAAATAGTAGTCTTGAAACTCCATTCCATTCATTATTTATACTGTGTTACAGGGTGTTCACAGCGCTTAGGAAATTCAAACATAACTTTTTTATTTTGTTTTAAAAGGTCAATTATTTCCTTAAGTATTGGAGGACAGGAATGAGAACTAAGCCTGGAGCAACAAATTCAGCAAGGAAAATGGGTCAAAGAACAGATGTTTGGAGGATGACAGAGAGCAGTGGTACAGGTAACCAGGTCAGCAGGCAGGAACCCTGATTAGAGTTAACTGAACTCCATTTCCCTTTCATAATCAAAATACTTGAAAATCTAATTTATAACACCAGCCAATTGCAATAAAAATGACTTAAAAAGCTATAGAAGCTTTCAGTTGTGAAAGCAGTAAGATTTCATTATAGTAAGCCAGCTGAAAAACATCTTTATGGGAAAAGATTGCCAAGTTCTCAATATGCACATGTTAAAATGACAATTAGCAATTTAAACAATTAAGCATACTGATAAAATGAGCACAACTTAGCCTTATCTATTTTGGGTTGATTATTCATTGGCTGTTAAAGATGTCTTCCTGAAGAGAGACAAGACAAACATATCCTATATTTAACATGACAAAAGTTAAAGTAATAAGCCTTCTTACAGTATGTCTGCACCATGGTTGCAAGCTTAACCGAGCTCAGAGCTGAAAAGCATAGGAATATGTTGCAAAGATATTTATGCTGGTATCATAAATAGAAACAGTAGAGCTGAATGAGTGCAGGGGCATTACAGTATGGACAGAACTGCTTAATTATTGGATTTTGGCTGGCACCTTCCCCATGGCCTGCATCACATCGTGTGGATGTACCTCTTTGGACAGGGAATCTGGTAGACATACCCATATAATGGGCCTTATAGTAATCCTTATTTCAGCAGTATTTTGGGAAATAACATTTACCAAACATAAATGTCTACAAAACACCAATTTGAATAGTAGTAGAAAAGAAAAAGAAACATCTGAAAGATTACTTTGTTAGGAATTACTGAATTTAAGAACAGTCAAGCTAAGGTATACGCAGTGAGTATTAACCAAGTATGGTGACTATCTGGCTTTAATTTTACATTTTTTAAAATGAGTTCACACATGCTTCCAATTGTAGGGAAGGTTTTGTTTCCTCCCCCTTTCCTCCTCCATAGCTTGCACTTGCTAGTCTAATCACAGACCATATGAAGCGAAGGACCTAACCTCAGGCAGAATCACTACATTGACGTTGTTTCTTGCAGATGTTTGTGTAACCTGTTCTGAAAGGCCTGCAAATATGGAGACTCCACAGCAGCTTATTCCACTGCTTTATCATCTCCATTGTAATTCTTTGCCCCTTAATGTCTAACTCTGCAGTCTGTGATAAAATTTGAGGTAATTACTTCTTGCCTTATAAAACTAATACAGTGCACAAGCCCCTTCCTCTTTACAGTTTTCTTTTTATGTAGTTGAATACTTACCTCCTCGGTTCATATTTTCTTTCAGTTCAACAACATGAATTCCCTCACAATCTCTCCTTGTAGGTCACACTTTAGAGACCTATTATTCTCTTTATTCTCATCTGGACTCTATATTGAATCACGTTTAAGTGCAATACCGAAAACTAGACACAAACTAAGGATGTAGATGCAGGTTTACCATCCTCCTGTGTTTATGTTCTCATTAAGATGCTTGCCTTTTTCACAACAAGTCACTATTTGTTGATTTGTACCTAGCTCATTATCTCTGCTTATTCCCCATGTTCCTCCTGCTTTTTAAGAGCTACCCCTAGCCAGTTGTTTGGCATCTTTTATTTGTGAACCTGATCACCACCTCGCTGTGTGTCCTTGCATATATTGTCTGTTTAATTTCAGCCTATTTTTTGCATCTTATTTTTCCAATTTGTCCTGACCTTTTTGAATTCTACTCATCTTCCAATATACTTTCAGTTCCTCTTAGCTTTGTAAGATTTACATGTGCTTACCAGGTTCTGAGGCATCAAAGTCATGTTTAGCAAAATCAAGGAAGAGTTTTCCAAGCTGAACAAATCTCTCTGGAAATGAGTCAGACACACACACTTTTGGGGCCTTCTTTGTATGAGAAAAAGCAGTATTAAAGCCCCAAGCATTAGAAACTTTGCTTCATACTGTTCCAAAATTCATTAACATAACGGTAGGAGGAAAATTCAGAAATATATAAAAACATGTCCAAAGCAAATAAACCCACAAAACTAAGTTAAAACACCACCACGAAGCTGAAAAGTTCACAAAAGCCAAGAACACTCTCCTCAAGTCACTTCATCCTGCTTAAGAACTGCCAGTGAAAACTAATATAGTTTGATGTAGGAATTTACTTTTTAAAAAAAGGAAGGCGTTTAAGACAATTTAAAATGGAATTTCTTTGGGGTACTTAGAGGGAGTGAATTTCACTGATACTCTTCTGGTATATATGAATGGTTTCAACTTATTTTTGAAAAAGTATTGAAATATTTTTCTAGCTTTTTTTTTTCCCTGTGGAAGAAAGCTTTGAGACAGAAGCAACAATGGAGAGATCATTTTGGAGTGGATTACTTTGAGCTGTTTTTATTAACACCTATTTAGCTAAGCTACTATTAAAAAGGGTTTGAATGCTTAAGATCACATGGAAGCAAGCACACTGTACCTTGTCAATCCTTTCTACTATAGTTCTTTAACTGTGAAAGCAAAACCAAGCCTTACTGCTCTTGATACTTTACAGGAGAAGAAACAAGCAGAAAGTGGTCTCAAGTTTTTAAAAAGTATTTCCTGTGTCACCGAAAATGTCAGAAAAACAAATTCAAATTTGCCCTTGAATGTTTTTATTTTTTAACTTCTAGTGCATTTGCCCAATACACACTTCAAACTCTCTCTGGCTTGACTAGTGTTAAATTAGCTGTAAGCAAGGGATTCCCAAACTCTGCTACACAAGCTAGTTCAAAACAGCACCTCATACACCAAAACTTACTTCCCTGCATGTCTCCCACTGGGAACAGTTGTTTGGGCAGCAAACACTGCCTGCACATGCAAACACCTCTTTTTCTGTGCACAAAGTTTAACAAAACCAGAAGTTTTTCCTGCAGCTTTAGCGTAGCATTTCTTATTGAACTGTGGTGATGCCCAAGCAAAATAAGAATCTTTGCTGTAAATTTAGATGCTATTCCTCACCTTCAACAAATATAAAGGATAAGCTGTACATCTTGGTCAATAGCTGAATGGATATATCTGAAGTAGTTCCCAGTTTCAACATTTCTGATACTGGTGCAGTAACAGTTTGAGATCCAGAGAAGTTTCCAGGAAGCTTTTGTTTAAGCGTTTCCTCTTAAAACCTAATTGCTGTAACTCTGTGCAATGCGTAAGAAAAGTAGCAGAAACTCTAATAAGTAGTCTTGTCAGGAAAGCTGACCTAGCGTTATCAGCAGTTGCAAATTTTTAGAGAAGTAAAAACTTGTGTGGAGAACACTTACATTAATCATATAGTTGGAGGTCACTTGAAGTAAAAAGGATTACACTCAGACCTTTCTCCACACATAAAAATGCCTGGAAATTCCTTTTTTCACACAAAAAAATGACAGCTTTTGGAACATACACCTTTCTTTGATTTCTCTTTCCAATTCACTGGAGAGTATGTTGCTCAAGACTCCTCACCTAATGGAAGAAGCAAGTGAGCTTTGTTTTTTCTTTCCAGTAGTGGATGTGTGCAAGTATGGTAGCCAAATATATCATGCAAAGGATTCTTAATAAAGAATGTTTTTACACCTGCGTCAATGAACAGAGCAAAAAATAGGTGCAAAAGGCAGCCTTAAGGTAGTTTTGTGATGGGTATATGTGGAATTGTTCCACGCAGTTGTATTGTCACTATCAAGCAAATTAATCAGTTTTTCCAAAGCAATCTCAAAAGAGCTCTCCCATGCACACTGCATACTACCAAGCCACATGAAATATTTTTGCTGTTAATATCTGCCTAGTAAAATGTAGCATCTTTTTAATAAAGTCACTCCGCTTCAGTAGTATGAATACTTCAGGATTAAGAAAAACAACACTAAACAGAATAAACAAAAAAGACTTAATTTCATTTGCATAGCAGGTTAGTAACTTCTTGCTTACATCCACTTATTTGCAAATAATAAGTGTTGCTCTAAAACGATAAGAATGCAAATGGCTTGTTCTCTAGTATATGTAACAGAACTGTATAGATGCACTAAATCTTTAAAAATAACTTCTAAAAATATCTTTTTGTGATTATATCAGCAGGGAAAAAAAAACACTTAAGAAGTACGCAAATTGCCCAGAAGGCTATAATAGGTTACATTTCACTCTAGCCAGGGGCTTTGTTTTCCATTATTTAAGATAATTCCTGAAATATAATAAATAAAGAACATCTAATCTCAAAAATGTACATCAACAGATTTAAACATTATTCTCATTAACCTCTCCAGAGCCTATAAAATAGGGTCAGCTGAAAGGGCTTTCAAATGGTCCTCAGCAGACACTACATCATGTTCTAGTGATGTATTGCTTGAAAAGGAAAAGTCTTTTACAGCCTAGCCCCTAAGGGTTTTAAGATCATAACACTTAAAATCCGTAAGTACAAGCTTTCTTTGATATCTGGTACAATAGTATAAAATATGAATTAACAAGGATATTAATCATTTCATACAGTATCACTATTAACCATGCTATAATCCAGAAAAAGGGACCAAAATAGTATCATATGTATAACTCGTTTTAAAGTTTGTAAAGATATTTCAGTTTAATTAATGGAAACCATCTGTCTAAACACTATTAGCTCATCTACATTTTTTAAGGACTGGCTTGAAACAGAAATGTAATCTTTAACCAAGTCACACAAACATTTGCTTGCAGTGAAAGGAGGTTGCTACAAAACCCGAAACGCATTGTTTTTCTGTTATTGGGTTACAGTATCTCAAGTCTGTAAGCACCAGAATCCCCCATCCAGCTGATCAGTTACAGCTGTTAATTGTGGAGGGAGAGACTGGCTGACATCTGCTTCTTGCATAGTTAGTTAATGGTTCACTTCCAGGTCCTAAAAGGATTGTAGCCTCTCTCAAAAGACAATGTCGGCCCCCATATACGTCTGCCTTCTACACTGCCTGTCTTGTTCTGGTTTGTCACTCTCTATACAATGCAAATCTGAGTGAACTCACATCTGCCACTGATCGACCCAATTCGTGAGCAATCTTTTCCCATCGACCTGGGGTCCCCCCTGGGAACTTAACCATACTTCTTGTCAGCTGGCTGAGGTCCTCCTCTGTCCATTCAGGTGCCTGTAAAACATTTGTAAAACATTCATTACACTGCAATATTGGACATATTTTTGTGAGGTAATATACTGAAAAAACCCTTCAAACGAATTAATCAAATTGTGTAAAAAAAAAAATTAATAGTTTCAAGTATCTGGGTGCCATCTCCCTGTGCTGTTGCTGAAAACACATAAAAACAGACCAACAGCAAGATATTAAAAATCCTTCACAAAAAAAAAATGCATTTTGTATATTGTACACACTAACACATTTAATTTCCATCAACACTTATACAATGTACATAACACTATAAAATGCCATAAAGATAAAAAGCAACAATACTTTTATTAAAGATTAAATCACAGTTTAAGATGCAAGGTTTTAGACATTTATTTAATTGCACATGTAAGATTTTTCAGCACAAAGAAAATATCCTCATTTTCACATTTTGAAAAAGCCTCTAAATAGAACAGTAATTTTAGCTTTTTGTCACTGTAGTCATCCTATGTTTTATCATTCTGGGATGATTCAGGAATGAAATCTGTTGATTCTAACAAGATTCCATTAAGACTATTAAACAACTCCCCTCCCCCCCAAAACACACTGATGCCACAAAACCAGACCGGACGCTTCCACCACCCAGTAACCAAAAGCTATAAAAATGTTTTGTTTTGCTCTAACTACATAAGACAATCTGTTAAAAATAACTATCTTCGTAACAGCCAAATAAAAGCGAACAAAGCAAGGAACACAAAATTATAGCAGTTTAAGGCATGAAATCGCACTTGCCTCGGAAGGCAAGACGCAGTACCCCTCTTCGACATTTGCAGCGTCTTCAGCAGCGACTGCAGAGCCGCATCTTTGTTACCATCAGTAGTTTGCCATTTTATTTATTTGTAAGGAATTCTTTATGACATACCTCTTCTAATCACCATTTCCGATAATGAACAGGCACATATCAAGCAGTTTGCATTACAGAGCCATCAGCACAGAACAACAGTCAGAGGTGACTGACCCCAGGGACCATCTCCACAACTACAGCAAAGCTTCTCCCTGACACTAATCCTGCCTGTCATTCTCCCACTGTGCTCTAACCACACTGACATCCGCCTGCCGCACCGCAAGCTTAACGGGGCCCTTCCTGACTTTTTACTGTCTCCCCCAATCAATGGTTCAAGCGTGCTCTTTTCACCATGTCCAAATGGCAGCTTCACTCATAATCAAAGTGCATTGCTCCTGTTAAAGGGCTTCCCGAAAGGCTCCGCCATTTGCATTCATTTGCAAAGCAAACTACTTTTATTCACTTTGTTCTGCTATCAAGAGTGTTCCCTGAAGCAGATAAATTGGCATAAATACAACCTGCCACTTAAAAGACAGTAAATAATAGTCAATAGTAGCAAGGATTTCATCAATCGTCCTAGTTTGGATCCATGTAGTCCTTTATTCAATGCTGAAAGCCTTAGACATTCATATTCGAATAGTTTTTAATACAAGTATAAAATGAATTATCTATGATGATTCAAACGCAAGACGCTTAAATAACGTGTATGTGAGAGATCTCGCACATACATTACATGCATTATCATACAATTACTCTCTGGCCTACAGAAATGATAAATACGTAGAAAATCTCAACCTTGCACAATAACCTTATTACTTGTATTGTATTAAACAAGTTAATACACACCATATATTTATTTATGACATTATACTCCATATATATATTTTATACTAAAATATTTCTCAGAGATTTTTAGAAGGGAAGATTTGGGGTACTTGATGTTCTACTTACAAAAATTTTCATCACTGTAATTTAAATAACGAATTCTTTAAAAAGGCTTTTGACTGAAGATTAGTCAAATTTCATACCTCAAAATTAGCCTTAATATGCAGTTTACTGTAATTTTCTAGTTAATTTGCATTAAAACTTTGTGGGGTGTTTTTGCTGTTTTGGGGTTTTTTTTGTTGTTGTTCCGGGTTTTTTTTTGTGTTTGGGGTTTTTTTGTTGTTTGTTTGGTTCTTTTTTTAAGTAAATTCACAGCTATTCTCGCTTACCACATCCAAAGCATATCCAAGCAATTACACAGGGAAATCAAGATGATCTTTTCAGTGATGTACATGCATCACAAGCTTTCTGGTAAGTTTTATTTTCAGACTTTTTGGGTAAGCTTTGATTTTCCCATGTGCTCAAAACTTTACTAACCATTTGTATATATTACAGAAGTCATAAGGTTATCTTCCTAAATAACAGACAAAACTACTGTAGATCTGTAGTTAATTACATAGTTAATTCACAGCACAAGAATTCATTAGCTACATTAAAATATCAACTTGTTAATCTTATTTCAAGCTGACAGTAATTTTAGAATATGAAGATCTAAAACATTTATAAATTTGGAAAATCTTTGAAAAAGCTTTTAGAAAATCCACTCTCAACTGCTAAAGCTGTAAAGAGCTTTTGTGAATTTGCAATTCCTCAGCAACAGTTAATTGTGTCTTTAGATGCAACAGCGCCTACTGTGACCCAACTACTACAAGCAGCTATGAGGGTGGTCATGGTGTGAATGTATTCTCCCTGTTCTAATCTGTAGCCAACTGTAACTGCGAGAGTCAAATGAATGCATAAACATACTGCTTTGTCACCTAAAACCATGTGTGTCCAATATTACTGAAACACTGGGCCAAAATTCATCTCTACAGTAAAGCAATGGAAGACACCACATGGTGAGGGGACAGCTGTTGTTACTACACAAGCATTCAGATTTTGCATCAAAAAAGCCCCGTTCTGGGATTAACTCCCCATGCTGAATACAAAATTAAAAGTACAGAGTTATGGTCTACAGTCTTTAAAATGAAAATAAACTACAAGCGTAGATATAAAAAATTAATAGCATTCCCATAAATAATAATCCTTTAACATGGTTTATCATACATAGCTGGCAATATTGAAGGATTAGTTCACCCAAACCACTATGCACCTTCTACAAAAAAGAAATACGAATGTGGTTTATTGTTTATCATCACTCTTACATGTGTATCTGCACTCAGCAATTCCATACCACCTCTTTCAGCATGACAAGAGTTTTACACGATTAGGATTTTTTTTTTTTTTTTAAAATAGGAGCAACTCTATTTTCAATTACTAATTTTTAGACAATAAAGCATTTTATTTTCAAGAAAATAGTCTGACTTGTTTAGACCTGTTAACATTAGTAAGTATAAAATTATATACCCTTTTTTTTGATAAAATTGGGAAGTGGCTAGTATTTGAGAGTTTATGAAGAAACTTTAAAAGTTATTTATATTGACTCAACAATATGAGATAATTGGATTTTTTTAGATTACATTTTAGTGTTAGACCATTTCTTCCTGTCATCAATATACTGTAGATTCAATTAAAATCACTGTTGTATGGAAGTTTGGATAATGTTTTCAATCTGGCTAGGGCTTTGTGCTATGCTTCATCTAATTTTGGTGATTCACTGATCTGAGCATGTCTAGTCCATGATCTTGCAAATAAACCACGAGGCAGCTTCTGTTTAAAAATATCTGTGCAAACGTTTGTAGAACAAGGGTTCTCGTAAAACCCTAGACAGTTTTGCAATTCAGGATACATTTAACCTACAAGAAGGTGGTGTTTCTATCCAGTAACAATAAGAACAGAATGTAAAAGTATTCCTGATTTAATTTCTTGTCCATAATGTCTTATTTTACTTACCTTATTCTTCCATGTTCTTACAATTTCTTGCTTTACCTACAAGAAGTCTGAAGTCAGTCTTGTTTTATCAAGTCTAATACACATCTGGCATTGTGATCCAGCTGTGGCTGAACACTAAGGATCTGCTACAGTTCTAAAGATCTCTTGGGAAGCTCTAAAGATCTGCTAAAGGGTATTAATGATCTGAACTCATATGCAAAGCCACAACATGTTCACATAACCCTTCGCTCCTTCAAAGCCGTAACTCAAATTCCATTTCCACCGGTATAATTTTTATTAATTGAGCCAACAAAACCATGACAGCTATACTGTTTCAGACCAATGGTCAAGGTAGGCCAGTAAGCTCATCATTTGTGTTCAGGAAGTGCAGCTGCAGAAAACTTTACTACGTACATTGTGATAACAAGGAGGACTATATCAGTCATCCTTTCCGGTCCCACTCTGCTTTGAAAAAACAGAGGCCATATACAGATACTAAGAGTAAGGCAAACATATAGGTTACCTATATTTCCCCTAATATTTTCCTTAACTCCAATTATTTTCAGCCCAAGGAATTTCTCTAGGCTGATATATTTTATCTATTTAGTAACCCTCAATGAATCTCTCTTTCAATGTTTTTTCCAGTCTCCCCTGAAACTATGTAAACTTTCTGGATCTGCAACATCATCTTCAGGAGGAGTTGCACACATCTGCTATCCATTATACAAGGAACCACCTTATTTCATCTGTTCTGAACCTGGCTCCTGCTAGCTTTAATGACGCCTAGCTCTTGGCTTTGAAGAACCAGCAAATAGTCTATGCCTACTGACTTCCATTTCACTTACAACTTTGTTCAAAATATCCCTCTATAGTATTCCCCTGTAAGTTGTCTCTTCCTGGCTAAACAGTCCTAGTCTAGTCAGTTGGTTTCTCATGTAAAAGCCATTTTATGCATAATACTGCCCATGATGCCTTTTTCTAAACCACCTGCAATTCCATTATAACCAACCTCTTTGCAATGAGGTACCAAACTGCACACAGCAGGAAATCATAAGTTTATACAGTGGAAAAAGGATTATTCTGTTCTGCTCTCTACTCCTTTCTTAACAATTTCTAATATTTACATTATTTTTTTTGAATGACACTGAGCTGATGTTTTCAATGAAGCCAGCACTGGTAACTTCTAAGATCTCATTCCTCAAGGATCACTGCCAGCTCAGAGCTCATCATCTTGTGCACGAAGTTAGGACAGTCATCCACTACATCAACATCTGCATACCTTCATATTTACATACTGGGAAGTTTTTCTGCCACTTTATTGCCCAAGCAGTCAGACTCCTAAGATCACTCTGTGATTTTTCAGTGTCTATTCTCATCTTCATTATTCCAAGTAATACTATCATTGATAAATTCCCACACCTCAAAGCTCACCTTTTTACCATATTATCATGTTCATTATACTGCATGAATGCACTAAGCAGCACAACTGTCAGCAGAAACCCAGATGAACTCCACTGCTAACCTTGCTCTACTGAAAGAGCTATTTATTTCCACCCTCCATTTCCCATCTTTTAACTAATTATTTATCTGGGAAAATATCCTTCCTCTTATCCCATGACTGCTTTCTTTCCTTAAAAGCCTACAAGCCTTGTTAAATCCTTCTGGAAAATCAAGCGGACTTCATCAATCAGATCACCTTCTCCCTGCGTATTTGTTAATCTGTCAAAGAAGTCCAGAGGGTTTAAGGCAGGACTTCCCTTTAGAAGCAATGTTCAGGACTCCATGCGGGTCCTATTTACCTGGTACTCACTAATTCCATTCTTTATTTCAGTTTTTGATAGTTTTCCCTAAAAAGATGTCAGATGTACAGGCCTGTAAAGGTCCCTGAATTCCACTGACAACAATAAACAGAATGACACATTTGCCATTTCAGTCCTCATGCACCCAAGAAAATAAACAGTTAATTGAATTATTTAATCCTTAAATTTTCTTTGAACTCTTGGTTGCATATCCTCTGGTCCCAGTAACTTAAATAATTTAATCTTAAACAATATATTACATAGGCCTGAAAGAACATTAGAGATTAATTTTACAATTTTTCAAAGCAACTACATGCAAATATGAAGATATAACTAATTATCTTCACTTATATCATAAGCTTGTCAAGATAATAACCTAACCATAATCATTTTTGTTTACACTATTGCTCACACAGGAATGCCTTCAGCATTAAAAGCATTAAAATATTAAACAATATACATAACGTAAGTAGACAACAGCTCTTAGAGAAGAGCGAGAACCTAAGAGAAGCATGAAGTTTCATCTGCCTCAGTATCAGGTCTACCACGTGCAGCAGCAAATGTTCTAGGACAGATTCTTCCCCTCACAGCTGCCCCCAACCCGGATTAGGGATTTCCTAGGCATGAAGTTGAATCCATTTCTGTTACAAACCCAACAATGAAGTTGTCCACTCTCCACATCCCATTTTTGCTCTTAACATTTTAAGCTGGCTTTCTACATGCATTCAGTTTCTCACTTCTCACCATACCCTACTGCCTTTTCATTTCTCTGTTCAATATATTTCTGCCCTGTTCTATGGCTCTATACATAATACAGGAGGGAGAAAGCAAAAAAACCCCACCCAACAAAAAAAAAAAAAAAAACCAAACCCCAAAACACACTATCAGTAAGCAGTGTGGCTTCTTTAATATCTAAACACACAGTTGAAGACAATTTTTCTGCATAGGAGAGTCCATAGGAAAAGACGGGACTCCTCAGGAGAGATTTTTCTAGACCTTGCCTGTTTCAGAACGGGGATTTCACAGACATTCCAATTAGTGCTGCCCTCAACAATTCTGCATCACCCCTTGCAATTCTCCACACTACAGACCATTTCCAGTACTGAACAAATCCTTGCAGATATATATGAAACTCCTCTAGTGACATTTTGCAATAACAAAAATGTATGTTTCCTGTTCTTTAACTAAGCATTACTCTAAAGATCTTCCCTTTCATCTTATCATTACTCTGCTTCTATAAGAAGTCTTGCTGACAGAACCTGTCAAAAGCTTTATAAAATCCAAGTACACTGTAAAGCTCTAATAATAAGGCATAACTTTTCTTTAAATTCATGCTGACTTTTTACTATTATTTTAAAATTGGCACATCTAATAGTATCATTCATTTCATAATTTCAAAAAATTACCCAGTATGGAATTCATGCTAACCAGTCTGTACTTCCCAGAATCCTCAATGAAGCTTAGAAATTGGTATCCTGTTTCCATCTCTCATTTCAAGGCTCATTTAAGTAATTGCTAAAATATTAACAGCGGTATTAAATGGATTTAATACTAGAGTTCTTTTTAAGTCAACTAATGGTGAATACCGTTGTTCCAAGCAATTTTTTATTTATCAACTTCAGATGAATGCTTCAATCTAAAACACTCCCTCCCCGCTTGCCTTCAACACATGATCTCAAAAACTCCCTAAACTCCTTTGTAGTAAACATGGGTGAAAAGGACTTTTAGCCCGAGCGTCGTCTTGGAACTATTTTATATTTTGATCATACACTACTTCAACAAAATCCTTGACAGGGTTTCTACATCTGTTTTCTTTGAAAAAAAAAAAAAGTAATAATTTTTTGTTCTTGGACTTACCTTATTTTGGATTTCATTTTTTAGTCTGAGACAAGAATAACTTAATTCCTGTAAAATGGGTATATTTGAGATTCTTCGACTGGCTACCGTATCGATTACTCACAATTTTGACAATTTTTTTTTAAACTTCAAGCAGTCTGTTAGCCCATCCTAACTGCATGTCAACAGATGATTTTTAAACATTAAAAACAAAACAAAACAAAAAACCCCTAAGTTTACTTTCAGAGTTTAAGCATGTTAGAACTCAAAATGCAAATATGTCCGTAACTGTATAATGTCAGTATAACAGCTCCCCTATGTTTTTGGGAAAGCAAGCGCAGTTGCTATCTATTCAAAAACATCAACTAAAATCTTTATTTACAAGTACTTTCCACAGCTAATACAGGTCAAAAAGGAATTATTATTCAGCTTTCTCGATCCTAAACTGTGCATCTATATGTACCTATCTATATATTGTTTACTTAACCTCAGCAGGAAGCCTGAGTGAGCAACAGGTTCTCCCACCGGCACCTTTGGCAGTATTACATGGTGCTGCCAGGCTACTCCCAGACTTACAATAAGCCATATCTTAAGACTGACAAATTTGAGTTCCAACAGACAGACAAAAAGCAGGGGAGGAGGATGAGAAGTAAATATAATAAGAACAAGCTACATGAAGCAATAAGACAATTTTTTAAAGTTACGACTATATTCAGAAAGTTGCAGATACTCGAAAAACAGTAGTAATCAGTCACCTGAGAGAAAAGGTGGCAAACAGCGACTTAAAAATGAAGCACTGGATGAGCTATATACTCACAAGATGATTGCTATTATACTACATTCATTCCAACATCTCTGGCTTTCACTTCTAGCCATTGGCCCTTCTGTGTCTTCCTCCCAGACTCAGTGGCCCTTCAATATTTTCTCCCATGAAGGCACCCGCTAAGTTAAAAGGTCACTCTCCAAGTACCAGTAGCTACCATTTCCAACCCTTGAGTAATTTCTACAGATTTTCTTTATGTCTATTTTCCATCTTTTTTCATGTAAATCCCCAAATTACAAAAAGCCGTTCAGAGCTGATCTTTTCTCCCCTTTCCTACTCATTATTTATTCCTACTTCAAGAATTCAGAGCCAAGTGCGGTTTTTTAATACTTTCTTTGAAAGTGCTCCAGTTCTTCATAAAGAATCTGTAGGGGAAAGCAATGTTGAGCAGTAATATTCAGGTTTTGCAGAACAAGAACACCTCAAAAAACATCTCTAAATTACGTTAATAAAAATATTTTCTTGTCAATAAAGCTGAAATTGCTCTAAAGTAATGACTTATTAAATGCTAGTCATTGATATGATCGATCACCTGGTTAAAGCTACATCACATGGCAAAACAGGAGGTAACAAGAATGAAAACACTTCAGTATTTCATTGTAAAAATCTTCAGAAATATGATAGGAAAAGTAAGAATTTTTTATCAGGTGTCTGTGGCAAGATTTTGATAGCCGGGGTGGCCTGGCTGGAAGGCAGTGAGGGGCTGCCCTGTGTCGGACAGCCGGCTCCAGCCAGCTCTAACAGGCTCTGAAGGAACCATGACCTGTGGAGGACCCACACTGGAGCAGGTTTATCCTGAAGGACTGCAGCCTGTGAAGCACCCATGCTGGAGCAGGGAAAAGTGTGAGAAGGCAGGAGCAGCAGTGAGGAACTGTTACAGACTGACCAACCCCCCTACACCTCATCCCCTCTGCACCACTGGGAGCAGGGAGGAGGTAGAGGAATTGGGAAGGAAGGACTGAAGTTGAGCCTTCAACTTCAAGGGGAGTGGGAGGAAGGTGTTTTTCTCCCCATCCAACTCTATTTTAACTAGCAATAAACTAATTGTCCCCAAGTCAAGTCTCTTCTGCCTGTGACAGTAATGATTACTGGATTTCCATGCCTTTACCTCGACCTACGAGCTTTTACATTTTATTTTCTCCTCCAGTCCTGTTGAGGAGAGGGAGCGAGAGAGTGGCTGGGTGGGCACCTGGCAGCCAGCCACAGTAAACCCACCAAAGAATTACAAAGTAACAAATTACAACATCCTGGTTTGTATTTAGAAGAAGTTTTGGGGAAGAATTCTTTGGTGATCTCCCCTCAAAACTACAGGAGTAGCAGATTACCAGCATCTATGATTGCTGTTGTTGGTTACAACAGCACAAATACCAGATTTAAAGTAAAACTCTGCTAGCAATACAGTAGTCTGAAAATCTACCTGCACAAGAAAGAAATTAAAAATTGTTACCTATTGGGTATAAGGAAACAAATTGGTTGGATATCCTACACTAACCATTGATAATTTTAGGTAAAAGTTATTGACTTCTAACCAAAAGTTACTCCCTCAGTGATTTAGGCACTTCTGAAACATTTATTCACATTTTTTCTTTTTTTGACTAGCTTATAAAAAAGGAAAATCTTCCACGGATGTCTACATTCTAAAGACGTTATTGTCACCTCTTTTAAATGGCAGCATGTATTGGTTGCCTTCACTGAAATACTGAAGCCTTTTCATGATCACAAAGGGTCAAAGATCACAGATAAAAATGGCAATTCCATAAAACACAGATAAAACGAGCTGTCCCGTGAAAAGGACACAAAACCAACAATAAAGTTAGACTGTAAGTGTCCTCATTTAAAGTCAGAGAATAATTACTCCCTACGCAGTCGTCAAATAGTATCAGAAGCCCAAATTAACTAATGAACTTCCTACCCGTGGCTTTCTTTAATGAGAGGTGTTTTGAAGAATAATTTCTATTTCAGTTTTCTTTGATCAGGAAAGACATAACGTGTATTTGATGAATAAGATGTTTCTTATTCAGAGAAGTCCGAGAATAGTTAGAAAGAGTCAGAGAATAATTAAAAGATACTAAGAACCCTTCTTGGTAGCAATGCTGCTGTGTCCTCACCAAAATTAGGTATATTCAGCATCTAATTAAAGCACAGGTCACTGAAATACCTGAACTTGTTTAACAGGAGGAAACACAACTAGATGTCTTAAGGTTCACTCCAGCCCTAAAGATATAAATTTTCATGAAACAAACATCTCCTGGTTCTATAACATCAGGATTGGACACCAGGAAAAAAAAAAAAAAGGTATTTTAAAATTCTGGTTCTTGGCAAAGATCAGCATATCTAAGAACTTTATGAATCTGCTAATACAAGTGGGATGACATTAAATAAAGTGCATGATCCTTTCAATTTATATGTAAGCTGGAAGCTCATCAACTGCAAGTGACATAAAAAGAGCCATGTTTACTGGTAGAAGAGTGACTATAAACTTCGACTGTTATTCAGAGATCAAAAAACCAAAAGATACTACCAAATGGATGAAATAAGGTCTGTCCAGAGACACAGAGATGCAGCTTTAGAAAATAAAAAAAGCCAAGCACACACACTTTTTAGGCCAGGTTTTGTTTTGTTTAATCTAAAATGGTTTTCTGATCCTGTTCACACCCCTACACCCAGTTACACAAACATAACAGACTAACACATCACAGGAGTGGGACATGAGCACTCAGGTGTTAATTTACCAGAAGTTTAGGCTGGAAGTAAGAGAATGCTTCAGAGTGATTTTCAGCATGTTAAAGGGACCTGGAGGGAGTCGAATTCAGAGGGGAAGAGAAAATCCTAATCCATTCTAATATGGAGCATGTTCCATAGCAAGCTCCCTCTAGCATTAACATAAAAATGTTTAGTTATTTGCAATGCATCAACTCAAATACCATTTTCTTTTTTTTTAAAAAAAGAGCTAAAGCCAAAAGTATTAAAGCACCTGTCTCCAGCAATACACACCTGAAAAAAGCCGCTGCTCTACAATTAATGTTTTCACACTTCAGGTTCTACCAGGCTTTGATTCTAGACTTAATACAAAGCTTTCTTTAACCTATAGCAGTTAACATGACCAAATACATGCAGGAACGTTTCAAATACCTACCTACATTACCATAAAGCAATCTGAATATTCCTCCTATGAAGTAGATAGTTTTTCAAAAACATGAAAAATAACTCAAATGATGACATTTTTACGGCTTTTGAAATTAAATCGTTCTTTCGTATTTACACAAAGCCCAGCTAATTTTGTCTTTTTCTGTTTGTCATTACAGAAAACCATGGGGGGAAAAAGGTTATTTCTTGCTGCATTCTCAAAATCAAATCTACTTTTCCATCACACAAGCCAGAGGAAAAATGTCACAATTAAATGGTTCATAAATATAACACTAAAATTACTATTTAAGTCTATGTAATTGAACAGAAATTAAAATGTAGTTTTTAATTGCATATTACAACTTGAATGGTAGCACTTAGCAGAAAGTGTTAACTCATTTATTTTTTAATTGTTAGCTGCTTCAAGGCAATTGTTTTAATGCAGAAAAAAAGTGAGAAGCTCTTCAGTAAATTTGATTGTAGGACACTCAGGCATGCAGATCAAATAAACTATAGGTTGAATAGGTAATTAGGTTTGGCCTGTGATACATTAATGTGGAGACAAGTTCCTAAAGAAAAGGAATAAATGTGTTGTGTTTAATTCTCTCTCAAAACACCACTCTATTTTGATTTTTAAATGCAGCTTGAAAAGTATTACTATTTGATAGAGAACATGAAATTGCAAATCTTCTAGAGTACATAAGTCAATGAATTCTTCAGGAAAAGAATTCTGTAACTTTCATAAACTTCAATAAATAAGCACATAGGGCAGTTAAGTCCTCAACAGACTGCAGGTGGCAACTTTTTTCATAATTAGTTGATACATTAAAAATCTTTGGCCATGCTGTTAAATTCGCTAGAGAAGATGAGCCCAAAGGCATGCAGATACATTAAAGCATATGATTAGTCTTTATTAGCAAGGAGTGTTTTTCCTTGCAAGATTATTATTTGTCTCATGAAATACTAAACAGACTAAGCAAGTGTCAAATATTTAACAGCATTGGGCTGTTATATATTGGGCTGTATACCCTTCTTTAATGCACTTCAGTATAAACATGGCATGTTATGGGTATTTTGAAAACATTAACATATGGTATTAAAAAACATTCAATACACTAAACCATCCTCAATCTCACAGACTGTGTCATAATGAACAAGATATTACTATACTGCTAATCCTGCTGACTGCTCCACAGTGCTGTCCTCTTCTGTCCTTTGTCCAGCTTTTTTGTCTTGCTTCCTGGCACACTTTGTCATAAGATAAGATCTCTATCTCAGTAACTTTTGTAGTGCGGTGGAGAGTTTGTATGGTTGGATTTTTTTGTTTCGCCCCCGCCTCGGTCTATTGCTGGCCACCTGTTTCTCCTACCTTCATTCACCTTAAATATCTTATCCAAAATAATTTTTTCTTTTCTTGTCCTTGCCTTCCTTCATAATAATAGAGTTTCAACTGCCTCCATCAGAAATTATTTCAACATCACAGTTAATGTCTACACAACATTCTTCCTCCCACACCAAATGCAACTATATTATTTCACTGGCAATGCTATCTTGCTGTGCCAGCAATCAGTTATTCCTTAAAACAGCCTGGATATTCTGATCTCTTAATTTTTAACTCGAATGCAGGAGGTACTCTGCATCCCAGAAATGCACAAACATAATTGCTCTGTAAATTTGCAGTATCTCCACCAGGGATATTCAAATATTTCTTCTATACTAAGTATGGCTCATCAAGTTAGGACTATCAGTACGTTAAAACCCAAATGAAAAATCCAGCACCCTTCTCGAAGTGGACCAGATGTCCAAAGGTGATAAAATTCTCCTAAGCAGAATACCAAAACTTAGAATTTGGTTTCAATATACAAGTGCTCTTTGGCAGAGAACAAAAATAGAGACTGGTATCTAGCCTGCAACCTAACAGATATTTTGACACAGCTCAAGGCAGCTGTGAATTTTGGCCAGCGGGGGCAAGGAGAAAAGAAAAAAAAAAAATCTACTATCCTACCAGAATATACCTGCAAGAATCAGAAACAATATGTATTGTTTCTGCCCTACCATTTTAGGTAGCCCTAAATGGGCTACCTGGAAAATGTCACAAACGTGGCCCATACTAAACTAAATTTTCAGTTCTGTTTTCCAGCAGTCCAAGTTGCCATATACCATCAGGGGGACAAAAAAAATTCTGAGACATTTTCATGCATTCATAAAACACAGATCTGTGATGGCAACCTCAAGCAACTCCACTTCCAAAAGAACCCCAAATATCAAAATTGTTAATTATCATGAAACAGTATATGTGTAATTGAAAAAAAGGGCAACACTACTTAAACTGCTTAACATATGAACATTGAATCTGCCTGTCAAATTCCCAAATATAACCACAAAATCTGGACTAATTAAAAATCAAAGTTAGCCTTCACTTTTCCCATACACACAGCTTTCCCTTCCCATAATTTGTGGCCATCTGAAAATGTACCATCAGTCTCATTCTTCCCACGCTCACCTTCTCGTAACTGGGCAAGTCTTCCAAACAAGGACAATAAAGAAAAAGCCCAAGGCAGCAAAATATTGCTGATACTGGTAGATATCCAGTCAAGACCAGCATAGTTAAAAAACCCAAACACACACATACACACACACTGGAAGTTACTAACTTACTACCTAGATTCTGTGTTGACATTATTTTCTTCATAAAGCTGTTCCAATGCAGATTTCCAATGTGAATTACAAGTATCACCTAGTAAATAGTAAAAATTGAAGTATTGTGTTTTCTGTGTTCGTGTGTGTGTTTTAACAAAATAATGAATCCAGGCACACAGTTTCTCTCATGATTAAAAAGAGAACACCAACAGGATAACTTTGGATCATCAGAATGCTGATGTTCCCTAAGAGGTCTATATAAAAAAATCTGATGCTATACAACACATCAAACCTGCTACTTTTGTAAGTAAATGCATGCTGTAAATGCATGCTTACTTTGTGAAAGTCCAAGGCCTGCAGCAAAACACAGGTTTTCCATAGTACTCAATTGCAAACAAAGCCAGAACCTCCACTCCTTCGCAATTTGCATCTCAAGGATAGTCACTGTATTCAAGAAATTCTGCCTTTTGGAAATTATGGGAAGCACCATCACCAAAATGACAAACAAATCTTAACTGCAATGTACTATTTCTCATATTGTGCCATCATTAAGAGTGCTCTCCTCTTTTGCAGGTTTGGGTAAGTAATATATGATCCAGTAGCATTTTATAAAGAATGGTTCAGGCCAAATAATTTGCATCCCAATTCAAAGCATAGTTAACTTCAAACATGAACACAACTCCTATTCATTTACATGGAATGCAGTTGCAGGCTCAGGTGTGCTGAACTGAGGGTTTGAAGACTAAAGGTGATCCTTTCAAGACTGCATCCTGCCTGGCAAAATCTATACAGAAAATGGCTAATAACTAGATTGAGATTCTCTGAAAATTCCTAAGTGGTACAATCCTTATGTCAATAGTATTAAAATCACTCCTTGGCAAGGCAGGATTAACATATTTATCTTTACTGGGAAAACAAAAGCCAAACATCTCTCACATTGTTCAGTTTATTTTTAGTTCCTGGAGTTTACCCTAGATTATAGTTTCTGGGCAATTTCTATAAACAAATTTGACCAAACCTCACTATAGTCATGGCCTCAGGAGGAAAAGGAAAGCAGCAGCACTGTGCATTGTGAAAGAAGGTAAGATGCTGAATCTAACCAGATTTTAATTGGTTTGTCTGGAAAATATAATATAGAAACATCAGTATTTATTTATATTTATACATTAAAACTAGATTTATTTGAAGCTAACTTCATCTCCAACTTAAAGATAGCTAAACTCATACCAAGAAAAGTAACTATTTTGCAACAGTCTGCACTTTTCAAATTCATATTAAAAAGCTGAAAAGAGCAGCAGCAAATTGCACTACAGAAGCTGGTGCTATAAACTGCAAATTCTTTCTGATCCCTAAGTTGTGGATCCTGTGAAAATCCCATTTCAGGGATATTTATCATCCTTGCTTCTCATTTATTGGCAAAAGTCCAAGGACACACTGGACTGTGCTCTCTCCCTTCTGTTGGATGGGCAGGAGCAAGTGGGGCAAGGTCACAGTGATTAACCAGCTTTCACATCTTCCTCCAGCTTCTACCCCTTACACATGCAACTACAGTCTCTTCCTTCTGCTTCTATACTCTTCCTTTAGTAGTTGAGACGGGAGTGACTTTGTTTTGGGAGGTGACAGGGACAGAGCACTGCCAAGGAAAACCAGGATTTCCAAGACCTCCTGACCCCAACTGGGCTAAATCAGAGCAGTCCCATCGTATGTTTTTCTACATCTCTCCCAGGCTGAGAGGAAGACAAAACCAGTGCAACAAAGACTAATATTTACAAAGGCACTGCACAGCTTCTTGCAAATTTATGTAAAATTGGTATTAGCTTCAGGACAGAAGAGACACTCCCAATGAAGCGAGTCAGATTTTGAATGGTTGACTGGGAAAGACCGAGTTCCTGTTTCTCCTCACAGGTAAGAGGTTTCTCTTATGTTAACTACTATGTCTTTCTGTGATAGACAACCATCATGTCAATCTCAGAAATGAAACAGGACTCGAGACCTGAGGTAAATTAGGAAGTCCAACCTGAGTTATAGAAGTTAATATAAGCTATATAGCCTTAATATAAGCTATATAGCCCTAGTTTGGACTCAGGCAGGTGTCTAAACAGAGGTTATAGTGCTGCCCGGTGCAGAAACAGAGCTGCATTTTAAAAACCCTGTGTGTTTGTCTACACAGATTAACACTATGCACAGTTAACTTGAGCTCTTGGGTAGTTTTCAACTGACAGACTCAAAACACTGAGGACTACATACAGAACACGCACATGTAAAACTAGTCAGACTGAATTACAGCAGCAAGTCACTTCTTCTGGAATACAGATTCAGTTGAAAAACTACTGGAAGCTAGAATTTGACACCACAGCATCTATAGCATGGTGTTGAAATCAGTGTATTATTCTTCTTGTCTGTACAAGACAAGAACCTATGCTACTATATGTAATTAGACAGAAAGTTTAAAAACTCAATCAAGATCAGGAAATATCAGGCAAATGTCAACTGTATGGCCTTAATTCAATACATATGCATGGCTGATTTTTTTTTTAAACTAGTGTATAAGTTTTTATATCACATATTGTTACTATCTTTAGGAAATGTCCTTAGAGGAATATATATTTAGGCTGTTTGTTTCCTTTGCAATCTAGACTGAACTTTGCTTGTGCTGTGAAACATAAAAAAACTTGTTCCCTGGCTGTCAAATCAAATAATTTCTCTGTATTTTTTAATATTCTCCTTAAAGGCTCACGGCATGACTTTCCTGCTTGCATAGATTACACTACCTCTCCACCCAAACCAGTTCTAGCCAGCACGAGCATGGCATATTGGAGAGCAGAATATTATTGAATTACATATTCTATAAACACACCATTACTTTCTATAAATAAAGTTTCTTATGCTTTGTTAACTTATCCAACCTAACTAATAGGTCGAAGAAAGAAAGGCAGAAAAGGAAACACATAAATTCCACATTCTTACATAGCAGTTGTTCAGTTAAGTGTTTATTCAGTCTTTATAATATTCCTGACCTATTTTAGGCAAAAGTCCATAACTCTTGGTTCGATGCTTAGTACTTCTGGCATTTGTCCCAGTCATAACAACTATTTTCACTGAATCCATTGATAGGAGAATTTATTTTCTTCATTTTGTATTTACAAAAACAATTTGTTCTTTGATGTATATTTGCCATAATACTGAAAACACCAACTTGAGATGCTAGTCAAAGAATGCATCATCATCATCCTACAACTTCATTCTTCCTTAAGAAAAGCTGAGGATTAAAAGCATTGCTTGTTTAATACTGCAGATGAAATTAGATTTCTGACCCTAATGATTTGATATTCACAGCTCAAAAGCAGAGAAGTCCTATTCTAGATTTAAAGATGTGGATCATCCTCTCCAAGGAAAACTCAATAATTAAAAATAGTACTTTTAAAAAAAATTACTTCTATTCTTTCCTTAAAGCTATTTAAGTCCAAAGTAAAGTCCACAGAGGCTTAAATATTTAAGACAGAAGCCTGTAAAGAAGGATATTGCCTACATTTAAGGAAAGATGATTCAAAGAGTACATAAATCTATTGTTTCTAACTAAAATTACAAATATACCAATTGGCTAGAAATATGCTAAATACAGTAATTTGCTAGAAGTAGACTGCTCTGGTTCAACAGTCACATAACGAAACAAAAAGATTAGCCATAAAACCAACAAGAACATTAGCTGTTAAGTATGATACTTGAAAAATTCAAAGTTTTTCTAGTCTTCTTTTGTTCATTAGGCTGACTGACTTGGCGGCTAGCAAAGAGGAAGAGAATCACTAATATGTATGTATGGGACAAAAAAAATTACACAAGCATTTTAGAATAACGAAGGTGCCCGTCTACTGTTTTGGTAAATCAAGTTCTGTCCCCTATTTCACAAACACATTATGCAACAAAAGGGTGCCTTCTCCACATTGTCCCAACTGTTATTATCAGTATTTTATCAATATCATTCTGCTCTACAGAAGAAACATGTATACATTGTTCTGTACTTGTTCATTGACCCCAGGCAGGGGCCCGAGTGTATTACATTGAGAGACTTAAACACCTATTTTAAAAAGTATGTGTACAGGACAAAAGTAGCTTTTTCATTAACACTAATAACTCTAATGTAAATATGATAACTGTAGAGTTATTTTAAAATGCAAAACTCAATATTCTAGTCAAGCTGAAGTCCACAACATTTGCAGTGACACAAAGCATAATAAACCACAGGGAAAGCCTAGAGTCTGACTTAACACTTTCAGTACCACTCCAATGCAGATTTTGGGGTGTTTTTTTTAAAATGAAGTATCTACTACATTGCTGAAGAGTTTGGTAATAGAATACTGAGATTTTCACCTCAGGGTTACTAAATTCAATATGGCCCAGATCAATAGTGACTCAAAGTCATCACCATTTGATGAGAGTTTGGAGCTCAGGTTAAAATGTATTATGAGCTTAGGCTAGCTCCTAGTGAATAGCTTCATAACTGACACTAACAGGTATAGTTGCTGGCAGTCTCAATATAGAGCCTTAAATTCAATGGGCACACAGAGTGATTTACTTTCTCGACCTACAGCAATCCCTCTGGGTCAGGGTCGAGGCACACTAGCAGGACACCATGAGGAACCTCAGACTGCTAGTTGCTTACTTGTACCTGTCCCAGGAATAAAAGAGATTTAGAATACAGACACACTTTTCAGACACTATATTTGTTTCAGTGCTTAGAAAAAGAAAATTAAGTTATTTCAAAACTAGATTACCTCAGGTAGCATGCTAAAACAGAATAACTCCTCCCCTTGAAGACCAATTTATTAAAACATCTGGCTTATACAACACCTTAATCCTGCTAAGATACAAACTGCTTGCTTAAGGAATTAACATTTTTTAAAAGCCTGGAAACTGTATTCAGGTAATCCGTCATATGACATCTGATTAGAACAAGCACCGTGTTATTTGCTACTAAAGAAAAAGCATACTCAGATTTCAAAGCAGCACAGATGTGGGAAGATTCAAGGCAGAAGAGAGCAGGTGGCAGGCTAGCTGGCAATTACAAGATGTGCAAGATTATAAGATGACTAAGATTTAATTGTCAAAACTATACTTTTTAAACTAACAAAATAATAATTTAGCATTTGTATCGCATTTTGCCTTTTAATGTTATAAAGCAGAGAGACCTCCTTTGTACATTTAAAGTTGTTTTTTATCATTGTTCCACAGCCAGCTTTCAAATAAAACCTTCATGATTAAAAAGCTCACTCGGTTATCAATATCCTACCTATGAAACACAGTGCCTTGATAGCCTAGACTGAGAAAAATAAAACCACTGCATTTTAACTGCAGTGGTTTTAACATTAAACTGCATTGTAACCAGAAAAGAGTTCAGTACAAGATGACCACAGCCTACAGTTCAACACCTGGAAAAAGGTAACTACCATGTTTCCAGCATCTACCAATAAATTGTGTAAAAACAATCCTTATGTATACTTTTGTTTCGCAGCATTTTTAATAATCCTAATTTAAGCGTAAAAAGTAAAGTGTAGCAAATACAGGAGATTCATGTTATCTAAGCTTCCCAAGCTCTGTGCACAAAAATAGTTTTTACTACCCCTGCTTTAGTAAAATCAAGCCAGGTGCTCCTGCAACATCAAAAACACCCAAATGCCAAGAAGTGCCGCAGGATAACATGAAAAACAAAAATAATGAGAAACATGATTTTCTATCCATACATCTGGTACAGCTGGAAGGGATCAGGCACTGTCTTTCTCCACCTCTATCTCCCCTTTACAGAGCAAGCAAATATCAAAAGGTCAAAAGTATTCACCCCTCATTGAGGTAGAACTTGGAACTCTATCTTCAGAGACGAATGAGTCAAATAATGATATGGAACGAAGAAGAGATTCCAGTGGAAGAAGATGAGCAATCTGTAAACCAAAAGGAATTATAATCCTGGTCCCACTGAAGACAACGATAAATCTCCCATTGATTTCTCAAGAGCCAAGATTTTCATGCAACAACAACATTATTCACACAAACAATGAACCCTCATGAAAACAATGTGTGTCACAAATCATGTAAAATCAAATCAGAACAAAGAATATGAGAGAAATTACTTGACAATGATTCATCAACAGAATGATTCCAGAAACGGTAAATACCTATATTCTTGCACGAATATTTGCAAAAAGGACAGAACAAGATCAGATGTAACAGAATATGTCCTCTAATAAGTTGCTCTTTTTTCTTCCAGCTCCACTAATAATGCAATAGTGGCTTAACAAAATATGCAGGCCACAACATCATGCAACCTAGAAGGAAACCCATGGTAACATTCCCTCTAAATTTCCATTAATTCCTAATACGGATACACAGAACACTTTTTCCAGTCAATTTTTGGTGACAAAGAAAAAAAAAAAATCAGAAGCTTGAGCTAAGAGGAGACAAGTAGCTTAATTTAACAACCTAAAAGAAGATCTAATCTGGGAGTACAAACATTCAGTGACAAAACAAAAATAATTTTAGAAATAAACTTTTTCAGCACTTGAAGAGCTTTGTTACCAGTATGAGAATGAACTTTTAGTAATTCCTCTCAGCTTTGTAGTCATATGCAGTTTGCATGAATAGTGTAAACAGTGCTACATGAACATGCAATTTAGTGCTAGGTAAGTATATGACTTCCTATATAGAAAAAAAACCCTCAAGTGTCTCATTACTTCATTTCCATGCTCTCAAATCCAATTGAGTCTGCTAACACTATTTTCAACAGATGGAGTTTAAGAATGGGATAGATGGTCAAAGAAAGGTTTTATAAATGGTCGAGGTAACGTGCTTTAGTTATGCATCTCCCCCTACATGTGTTCCCAAATCTGAATTTAAACATCCTGGCTGCAAATGAAACTCAGTATTTCTTTCTCTCCAAATTTATGAAAGGTAGTAAGTAATGATAAATGATTACGATTTTAACTAAAACAGCCCAGAATGGACTGGAAAAATGATGCATTTGGTTCTCCAACAGCTTCCCTCTTCTGGTCTAAAACTCAATCTATTTAAGCTTTCCTCATAAATATAATTTTCTAAATTTCTTTTTATTGCTGATCTAGTCTTCCCATTAATTTTTCATTCTTTCTGAAAAGTGCAACGATCAAAACTATACAAGAAGTCCTAAAGCTGGATGGATCACTGCTGCAGAGAAATGCAGAAAAATTACCTTTCAGTTCTGTAATCAATCCTGAATATTATCTGAATTATCTCCCAATAGCTCACTTTCTTTTAATATTCAGTTCTAAGTAGAGAGTAACAACAGAGCAAGACAAGCCCCTCATGGACATGAACTTAGTGCGTTCTCAAACTAAGACAAAAGAATAACTTTACTATGCTACAAGCATGTTTCCAGCCAGCTACGTAACGTTATGAAAAACAGGAAAACACTCCTTTTCTACATCCCTTGCCTAAGAAGGAAGCAGTTTTCTCCTCTATAGCCTGTTCCTTACCTACTTCAATACTTAAACCCTATGGAAACAGTAATCAACAGTACATTAACAGCTTCCATATCATATTCAGACACCAGACAGAAAAAACCCAAACGTTCCTAAGCAACTATCAATAAAAATTAGTAGACAAATCAAAAAACACACTGGTACTCCAAATTGCATTTTATATTATTTTCCATGTACTTTTACATCACTGCTATTTCATTTTGAACTGATGGTTAGGTCACTTAGTAGGGTGACAGTGGCATACATTTTTTTTCCTTCTTAAAAAGGACAATGTCTGCTCTTCAGTAAGGATGATACTTTAAATGAATTCTGGGGTGACAACTAGCCTACAAAGTCTTCTGAATTTGAGACTAAAACTTTACCTCCCCATTAGAGATGGTAATTCTAATTTCCAAGCAATTTTCATTAGCCCTTACTTTCAAGATCATCTTCAATAAACATTGAAGCAAATTACTCATTTTATTCCAAAGCTATCCCCAGATCATGATTAATCTTAATTCCAGCCTCTCTGCCCAATTCCTCTTGACCTATTTCTTTACATCAACATTTATCTTTTTCTTCTATGCAGTTACAATATCCAACAGCTTAACTTTTGTCAAGTTGCACTTTATTCCTATGCCTCCTGACTTATCAGACATATTAAAAAGATCAGTAAAAACTTATGTCTTTCCAGGCTACCAAGAAAACTCCTGATTTTTTTTTTTTGGCAGCCAAGGACACTGGCCTCTGAAACCACCAATTTTAAATCCATCAAACCCTTAACAGAAAAACAAATATCCTTTTTTCTTTACAAATACAGAACTCCAGTTATCGTCAATAATTAGTAATATCTATTTTACGAAGAAAATTCTCATTTTATTTTTCTGCAGTGCCAAAGCCACACTCTTGCTCTACAAATAAAATGTAGAGCTCTTATGTAAGCTTAATGAAACAATGGTGAGTCAGATACTTCTGAAAGCCATTATCTTCTCCATGTTGGCAAAACTACTTTACAGAACTATTCAGTCTATGATAACGTTACTTCCTTGATGAATATCTGTCAGAAAAATATCCAGATTCCTGTTGCAGATGGAACAATAAAAATCTTGATTTTTCTTTTATACAGCTTTGATGCATCTAAATTCATAACCTTACACTTCCAAATTCACTCTTCCAAAGCGCATAAATGTACTCTTCCAAACTGGAAGAAACATTAGTAAACAGCTTACAGGACCTGAGCCCACAGCTTTCAAAAAAAAAAACCAAAACCAAAAACAAAACAAAAACAACAACAACAAAAAAAAAAACCAAAACCAAGCCACACCAAAAACCAAACCCAAAAATGAAAGGAACCTAAGCATTCAAATATCATCATGTATCTTTAAAAAAAAACAAAAATCCCAGGGACATGTCTTCAACCTAACAACTGAACATAATCTAAATTTTTATAAAACCGGGCACTCTGCATGGTACAGCACTTCTAAAACACTAGTCCATGGATTACAGACACCTCCTAAAGTACAAATGTCAACAGTGCAAAGCTGTTCATGAACAATATGAAATTAATTGTAATCACCTACACTCAGGATTACCAACACCAGGGACAGCAGCTCCACTTCCTTATTTCTGGATACATGACATAGTAACATAATATTTTATCAAGCTACTTTGATCTTTCCACATGGATGACTGCTCTCAAGCCTGGGTGACTGTACATACTCCACACCCCTGAGCGACCATGGAAGAAAAGGGGGGGGAAAAAGCTAACAAGCTTTCCTATGAGTGAAGCATGACAATCCCAAGAAAAAGTCTGATGGCAAAATGATTTGTGGAAGAGTAACTTGTTCCAAGACAAGCAGAACTGAGAGGTGAATGCTACAGACCACTTGCATGCCCAAGCAGAAGAGAGAAATAGAAAAGGGATGTTGTCCCAGTTCACCTCTATGATATGTAGTGGAGGAAAATACACACTTCTAAAATGGAAAACATGTCGAATGACAGGAACAATTCACTTGTGGTACAACCATTTTCCCAGTGTGCTTATTACAAATCATATGACACAGACATTCTCATATTGACATACAAATGGCTCCTACAAGCTACTAGAGACAGTAACATATATTCTCCATTTCTTTGTACAGTTTATGAATCCGTTTCTCTCCACTACTGTATTAAATATTGATGTTGCACTGCAGTAACATATTAGCTGTCAAGGAAAGGAAGCACATCTCATCACAGTTTGTTCAGGTCAAACACTCTACCCAGACAGTATCATAGAATGCTTTGGGTTGGAAGGGGCCTTTAGAGATCATCTAGCCCAACCCCCCTGCAGTGAGCAGGGACAGCTTTAACCAGATCAGGTTGCTCAGAGCCCCGTCCAACCTGACCTGGAATGTTGCCAGGGATGGGGCCTTCACTACCTCTCTGGGCAACCCGTCCCAGTGCTTCACCACCCTCATTATAAAAAAATTTCTTCCTTATATCCAGTCTAAATCTATCCTCCTTTAGTTTAAAACCCATTACTCCATGTCCTGTCACAACAGGCGTTGCTAAAAAGATTGGCCCTATCTTTCCTATAGGCCCCCTTTAAGTACTAAAAGGCTGCAATAAGGTCTCCCCGCAGCCTTCTCTTCTCCAGGCTGAACACCACCAACTCTCTCAGCCTGTCCTCGTAGGAGAGGTGCTCCAGCCCTCTGATCATTTTTGTGGCCCTCTTCTGGAACCGCTCCAGCAGGTCTATGTCCTTCCTGTGCTGAGGGCTCCAGAGCTGGACGCAGGACTCCACGTGAGGTCTCATGAGAGTGGAGTAGAGGCAGAATCACCTCCCTCGACCTGCTGGCCACGCTTCTTTTGATGCAGCCCAGGCTACAGTTGGCTTTCTGGGCTGCAAGCGCACATTGTTGACTCATGTCCAGCTTTTCATCCACCAGTACCCCCAAGTCCTTCTCTGCAGCGCTGCTCTCAATCCTTTCCTCCCCCAGCCTGCATTGATTATCAGGGGTTGCCCTGACCCAGGTGACCCAGGACCTTGCACTTGGCCTTGTTGAACCTCATGAGGTTCACACAGGCATACCTCTCCAGCTTGTCCAGGTCCCTTTGGATGACATCTCGTCCTTCTGGTGTGTCAGCTGCACCACTCAGCTTGGTGTCATCTGCAAACTTGCTGAGGGTACACTCGATCCCACTGTGTCATTGATGAACGTATTAAACAGCACTGGTCCCAGTACGGACCCCTGAGTATACCTGCAAATTGTCTACTTGTCCCTAAAATGTTAACCCCATTTGTAACAAAATATAATTAAAAAAATAAACTCATGAATCAAAGTGATGAGATGCAATACTGAACTTCTAGATGTAAGCATAGAAAAACAAGTTACTTACCTTTTAATAACAGTTCTTTGGTATGTTTCAGTTTCTGTGACTCCTGTTTCTGAAAGGATGTACCTACTACTTGTTCCCTTAGCAGCGACTCTGAAGACACAACTTCTATATACTCTGTATAGGAGGTGCAAAATTATAGATGGAATAGGCCCAGTCTTACCCAATTCCTTCATTTTCATGGAAATCCAAGGAAAGACTCAATTTCCATCAGAGGGGAAGGTGAATTTGGGGATGCAGATAGTCAAGCATGGAACCAACCCAAGCTACTGTAAACAAACATACATCTTTTCTCCTTCAACCATTTGCCCACACAGCCTGGTAACCAAAGCTGGTTCACAGAGATGCAACTAACAGGAATCCAATCCACACATGCTTCTTGAGTTAAGGTAAACAAAGCAATGATTGTACATATGCTCTTAACTCCCAGGCAACTCATCTACAGAATTAAGTACCTGACTTCTTACTTTCTCTAAGTGCATGAAAATGAGCTCCAGTGTTTGAGGATTCAGAGTGTCAACCCCTTACACAGAAGTCAAAAGCTAAACATGTTTGCAGAATGGATTTGTTACAGAAATATAAAAGTAAACATAATGCAGATGTACTAAATAATACAGAAAGATAAAGTAACAGCAAGAGAAAATCGGCAGCTGGGAAGTCATGAAGCTTAGGAATCCAATAGTGGTAGATAGGTTACGCAAAATTCAAATTATTTTAGTAAAAATTTTAGGTCTGGCTAAAAATGGGAGGCAGTATTTTTCACAAGCTTGAAAACAACTAGGGAGTAAGCAAATCTGCAGCACAGAGGAATCAAACAAATGACAGCAGGAACTTCTTTCACTATTTTGATGCTGAAGTCAACGTGTTGCCCTAACCCCACTCCAAACACACCACTCTTCTCATCCCAGTCTTCCAGGCAAGGCAGATTTTCAAGTCAGGAGACCAATTTATAACATTTCTTCTGTCACCTGTGTATCTCAGTTCTAAGATGAAAACTATACATTTTCAAGCCAGTATGTTTTAATAAAATTTACCAGAAGATAATTACACTAACTGCCACTAAGAACCCTTACCTCTAAAGTAGCAAGAACCTTAACAATAGGCCTAAGTTGAATTGTTAGGGCTTTTCCCTCAGTTGGATGAAATGCACAAAGTACATAAGCAGTTCCATAATCAAAGGATACTACACCTGGATATTAAGAACCAAAGGTTTCTTCTTTCTTTTTCCCTTTTAATTTTTTTTTTTTAAATAGAGAAGAATCTATTCTTGCAAGCAAAATGTTATTAACTGCAATTAAGAGAAAGAACCGAGCCTCATACAGCTTGACAGCATTATGTTCTACTAATTGCTAGTAAACAAGAATAGTACTTATATTAGAAACCACAGAGACCTTTCAGATATTTTAATCAACGACATCCTATTATAACAACATTTCCAGTATCATTACACAAATTACATTGAACATCGATATAATCTTTTCCGTTATGTCTCTGCCTGACAATTAATACTTCTCTAGACTTCAACAGTGTATGAATATTGTGATGGTATACACACATTATTTCATTTTCTTAAGAGGCAAGCAAAGAAATCAACATTTAAAATATATAACAATATGAAAGATTTTGAACTTACCTTCTTTTTTTGTGTTCTGTTCCTGCCTCCCAACCAGTCATCCATCTGTTCCTCAATCTCTTCAATTGAAGCTCCATGATCATATGATGGTACGTACGCACTTGACTCCAGAACCGTGTATACAGGGAATTCTGATTTTGGTTTCTTGACTTTAGGCTTCTTCTCCTCTATAAAAAAGTAAAAAAGATGAAGGAGAAGTAATGCTACTAATACTGCAGAGAAGTATAATTCAGAAGCAGGCTTAGCTCCTCAACTCTTAATGCTATATGAAAATTTCCACTGAGAAAGGGGCTTCAATTTCTTTGTTAAAAAGAGAATTCAGAGTTTTGCATAATAATTATATTTTTATGAAAAGTACATAGCAACACACACACACTTAGCCCCTCTTCTATTTGAACTATACCTTAAAGGGCTAAATGAGGAGCCCCTCAAAGACACAGTTAGCTCTTGTCACTGCTACACCACCTGGTAATTAAGATTAGTACAGGCAAAAGCATAGGGAGTTGTTAAAAGATTTCAAAAGTCCAGCTGGCTTCAAAGAAACTGGCAAAGGTAGAAAGGTGAGTTTTAGACAATTTTGTATTGCTTTATGGTCAGCTGTGCTGAGTAGAAGCTTCTGAGTGAGTAGACAGCTTCTCTGTTCTCAGATTTCTGTAACTACAAATAGCTCTGTTCTAGCAGTTACACATTTAGGAAGATTTAAATGTTGGACCTCATTTCTCAAACTGATCACTGTTTTCTGCTCTCTGTCCTTCAAATGGTATTAAATGGGAGCAGCAAACTTAAGGGAAGGAGGGACAACAACAACCTCAACCCCAGCAACTGAAAACATATCCTCTATATAAGATGATCTCAAAAGAAAGATGTAAGATTGATTGAAAGTTGCCAGAACTTTAAGAAAGACAAGAGCATGAGGATCAGAAAAAGAAGCTTGAACACTCAGAAAGCATCCAGAAACCTCAGGTATGCCAAGTGGGACTCTCTTGTTTTTTCCTCATTGTTTTAAAAACATGCTGTATTCACAATAACTGAATAACTCCTAAGGATGCTATTAAATGGAAAGAGCTGATCTGATGGCTGGCTGCAGCCAAAAGGGAAAAGTTCTACTCTGCCTCCACCTTTCCACTCTCCACTGTGTGCTTATGTGCTCCTCTTGCTTCTATTTGTGCTTCAACAGTCATCCAACCACTTAGCAAACTAATTCAATTCACTAATCAACCTAGTAGAAAATTACTCCTTTACACTCAAACGAAAAGAAAGAATGCAAGTTGTTTAAAAGTGGTGGGCAAGGAAAAGGAGAACCACACTTCTCAGCAGCAGTGGGCCATTAGATCAGCTTGTCTGCCTTTGCAACCACGCCCTAATACTTTTCTGAGCACCAGGGGAGAAATACCTGTTTTTCATTAAAACCTTCTTAAAAAAAAAAAAAAAATAATCCTAAAGAGGACAGAAGGACTGTTGCCTACAGACTCTGATGCAGAATTCCTTTTCCTACCAGTGTATGTGCAGGAACAGAACAGTGAAAGGACTACATAGACTTGATAAACTCCTAGGAACTGAATACTTAAGAAAACAATAAATGGAGAGAAAACTGTTTCATGACACCTTTCAGAAGTCCAAAAAGAACAGATACAGATGTTGAAAGTTAACACAATGACTAACGACCTTTTAAATTTTTAAACGTACATTGTTCAGAGACCTCTGTGAAAAATCTCTAACTTTGCTTGTAATTGTCAAATTATACTCAATAAATGAAGTATTAAGTAAAAACTTGCATTTGGATTTTTTTTAGCATCCTTCTACAGGTATGCATAGTAAATATAATTAAATGACATACAGTCCCAAAAAAACAAAACTAAAAAAAGGCCCAAAAATGTTAACCAGCATTTCTCTCATTGTTCAGATGTTATTAAAGACAATACTGTTGCGAAATTTTTTGTCTATTTCAAAAGGTAATTTTTATAACCAAATCACATACATTAACCATTATCCCATTTTTCTCCATAGTTGCTACATGTAATAGCTTCTGGACTCAAGAGTTAAGATTTGCAAGGATAAGTAACAATGGCTTCACCAGCTATTTACTGCACACACAGATACTGGCAAAAATACTCTAGGAAGTTACCATAAATGACAGTTTCCACTACTGTATTTCAGTCCTGCAAAATAATCAAGCACACTGCATGTGTTCACTTGGAATTACTTAACAGTGGAGACATCGAGACAGTTGGATTTTCTTGTATCTTGCACCCCATCAGCTACTGTTTGTTAATCTTCCCCTCTCAAAATATGCAAATAGTTAAAGCCTGAATGCATCTAAATAGCCTCTAAAAATGAAGAGCCTAGCCTGCAAATAGGTCATCTAGGCTCTTTCTGTAGTTTTAGAACAAATTCTGTAACAGTATTTCCAGAAGGCACTGCACCCCACTTTAAAATGAGGTATCAAAGACCGTGTCTAGGCTTTCTTCAGGAACTAAGTGAGAGAGGAAGACCTAACATAGGTAAGACATCCTACTGTTTGCTGACTATCAAAGGAACAAGAAATCCTGCCTAGACGGCTGTACAACCTCAAACAAGCGCTCAACCAGAATTTAAAAAAAAGGTCTCTACTGTCTCCCGTGCATATACAAAAAGATGAAGGAGTTCAGCATATCCCTTACTTACCACAATGGCTGTCATATTGAATTAAAGAAAATAAACAGAATTGAAGTCACAGAACCTTTGACATAGAGCTCCCAATAACCCATTGAGAACAGTTTCACCTCAGAATTTTCAAAAACCACTTTTTAGAGTAGAAAAGCACATAAAATGGTATAATGGTAAAATCGTAAAGGATTTTAGATAGGGGACATTCAGAAGTTATGTTCAGGGGTAATGATGTACACTATGAAGCCTCAACTTAAGGTAGCCAAGCAATCTTGTTATTTCAGGCAAAGATGTAGAAAGCAAAACGGATCACTGAAACAGAAGTCCACAGCAGATACCTAGGAAGAAAACCTCTCTCTTTCCATGCTATCTTTTCATTATCAGCAATTCAACCGGCAGCCCAAAAGACACTTCTGACCTGACCTGGTGCCTTCCCCTGAAAAGAATAAGGATCAGGTTTTCCCAACAGCAGACGATGCCTAGACAGCCGAATCCTACATCTGCTAAGGCTTGACAGACAGCCAGGAAGCTGGTGCTGCTGCCACCACCACAACCTCAAGCAAGGATGTGTTCGATGGTGCTGACAGTAGCAACAACTGCAGCTGTGATTCAGAGTTTTGAAACGTGACTGTTGCCTTAATGCTTAGTGTCATATTCAAATGGTGCTGGGTTTAGCCTTATGTGGCCACCCACTATAACAGAACATGCTTTTAAAATGCATTTTTCTCCTCCAGTCTCGAATATTGTTCTAATATTGTTGCGTACAAACCTAACTGAAATGCAGGAAAAACATACAGAAAAATATTTCAGAGGTTCCTTCCAGTTTTGTGACAGCCTACTCACTGTCCACTGGAGATGCAATCAGACGGCTATGCCCTATGCAGGCACCAATATCCAGCAGACCTTAACTACGACCAGAGTTACTGGTGCTCACACAACTAAATGCAGTGGGGAGAAACAGTCTTGGTGAAACCAGACTTCAGGCTCAACAGGGTAAATGAATAGCTTACTCTCACACTACTATTTTCTGGGAACATTATGTATTTTAATTGCCAAATTACAGTGTAGTGACTTTTTTAGTTTACTAAATAGAATTAAAAAACCAGGCAATAGTAGAAAGTGAATGGATAATCCAGAATCATAAGCACTATGGAAATTGTTTGATATCTACAACTTCAATGTAAAATGATCAGTATTTTACATGAGTTATGACTTTTACAGAGTTCTAGTCCTTCTGTAGCAGAAGTTTTGTTTTATCATTTGCTGAATTCATACACCAAGGATATTAATTTTCTACGAGCAATTTCCACCTTTAAGAATTATCACGTGTTTTACCAGAAGACTAAATTTGACTGCATATTTAACAACTTAGAGTTAAAAAAAGAGAGATATAATTTGTCCCCTATGTTTGAACAGCATATAAACACACCCAGCACTGGGATCCCTAGACTTTAACAGATAACAATAGCTAACTGTTAGCTAGTTAAACTCTCTTACCTGTACAGTACTTTATGTTTCTAAAGGTCTCCAAAACTATTCCAGTACTGGCTACACATTTTCCTAGTTTATGGTGTCATGATCTGGGTTTTGAAGTTTGATTAATTACTTGCACATAATCAGACACTTTGACCTTCCTCGTTAGTCCTTCCACCTTGTTACTACATTAATTTTATCGGTGGCAGAATTAATAGTATCTGGCTAATGGTTATTTGCTTTAAGATAGATCAGCTGTCATTTTTAGAAGATAAGGAATCAGCTAGCATTTTGGATCGAGTGCCATGTAACGTAACAGCAGTGCTTTTCTATAATAAATATCAGAGGTCCATATTTTAAAGTTTTTTAAAAAAGTATATACTGATTTTACCTGCCAGTTGATGTAAATGTGAAGAATTCAGAGAATTTTTCACAGAAAAAATGACCGCTTCATATAGAAAGAAAGAAAACAAAACCAAGTGCTGAACTTCTGCAGAGAATGTATGATGCATCAAGCTAGATCTCCCTCTCTCTGCAGGGCTTCTAAGCTTTAAGCATGAACAAGAATTCATAAAATTCACAGAAAATATGGCCAAAAAGAGACAGTGATGTCTTCAAAATCACAGAAAGAAAAGGGACAGACTGACTGGTATCTCATGCATTGATAAGCAACAAATATGATCACATGCAGAGGTAGGCAGCAAACATCTTTTTAGCAAGTCAGTAAGATATTGCATTGAGATCTCCTTTTCTTTCAATATTGTTCACTTACCTACTTAACTATGAAAGACAACGAAAGCATTTACAGCATTAAAATTTGTTTAAAACATGACAAGAGAAATATTCACTTATATGTACAGCAACACAGTCAGATAGAATACAATAGACCCAAAAGTCTGGAAAAAAATTGTACTAAGGTTTTGACAGTCTATTGAAAAAATGGAGCAAACTATGTTCAATATTAATGCAAATATGGGGCAAACACTCATTTGTTTAAAAAATATACATTTCTGTAGTCATAATAAAGCCAATGGGATTATATGAACGCATCACGAGTTGGAGACAGGTATACATCTGCTGGACTGAAACCTAGAAGCTAGTTTATTTTTGAGCAAACTGACTAAAAACATGCTCAGTGATGAGTATATCCTCAACTACAAAAAACTTCTCACAAGCTGCAGGGTTTGATGTCTTTAATCTTTTTCTCTGAGTATCTACCCTTCCCAAAACTTCCTGTTCCCCCAGAATACCTCATCCCCATAATATGAAAGGGTTAGAAATAAACCTCCATTATTTGAGAGCTAATTTGCCTTCCAACAAACACGTAATGAAACATGCATGCCTCTTTCAATTGAACATCATGACACTGTATGTTAGTGCAATATTTTCCATTAAAATCTGAAGCAAGTTTTCTAGGGAGAGGCGTCACATAGCCTAGTTGAAACAATTGGAAAAAGCACATGAGCTTGCGAGTTCAAAATCCTTTCAGCGGGCCTGCCAAAACAATCAGTGAAACGGATGATACTTAGTTTGCCATAATTAGGCTTCAGAGGTAACAATTAAGTGATCAGAACATTCACACCCACACCAACCAAAAAAGCATGCATTATATGAATCAATTTTCTCTGAACCTGCCTGTCAGCAAATCATTACTGAGCAGGCATGTGAACATTGCATTTTGGCAGGAATTAATACTAAACACAGTTATCCAAAATATTTGTCAATTATTTGGAAGTAAATGTAAAGTCACCTTCCATATAGTGCTAGATTACATAAATTTGGTCAAAATGGTTTACAGTGAAGAGGAAAGTACAGGAAGAAGTAGGAACATGGACTGTCTGGTAGGTTGGGACCAATCAAATCAAGAACATTTTTGAAAATTACACAGTTAAGGACCTTATGCCATATCTGCACTTATGAGGGACTGTGTGCAAGGAACCTTTGATGTAAGAGCTTGCAGTTACGGTGGACTAGCGATCTGAAACAAGCTATCAGAGCAAGGGGAACTAAGGTAATCTGTAAATAGAACAGTAATAATAGAAGAAAAGTGATTTTATAATCAGAATATGATAAACATTAGAAGACTATATACAAACCCAGGGTCCAATACTTACAGCTACACTGGAAAACTAAATAGAGTACAGAAAATCCACAGACATTAAGGGCTAAAGAAATGCTTTATATAAAGAAAACCTGCAGATAAATAAGACTTCTTTTTTTTAAGCACAGAAAAATGCTAATAACAAACAACTGAAAGCTAAAGCTAGAGAAATCCATACTGAAATTAAGATACAAATATATAACAGTAAAATTAATTGTCTGAACAAACCACGAAGAACAGAAGGCATCTCAAGGTATTCTGATCAATATCGTATCTTGCGTAACAAGATGCTAAAAGCTAAAGTGCATCACTGGTACAAGTCAAACAAGACAAGCCATGAGAATCAGTATTTTTCACTGATTTTTGTCTGTAAGGGTCTGAAATAAACACATTCTACTAAATGATCTAGTGATGTCTTCTATCCCTAAGTTTCGTGAAACAATATAAAAAGCTACCCAAGCAACACGCTACATTCCAAGCTGTCTGGAAAGGGAGAACCACCAAGCCTAACCAAACTTAATCAAACATATTAAAGGTTTCACTACTGCTCTGGATTTTTCACAGCAGGCACTCAGGTAAGACATGTCTTACTGTGAAGCCCTATAGAGAGCTAGAAATACCACTACAGATACCATCATAAAGCCCCAATACAGAAAGAAGGTTAGTAATGCAGCCATAGGGCTACTAACTTTGTATTTTAGTTAAAGCTTGAATGATGGGGGTGAGGAAAAAACCCCCAAAACTAAGTCCTGTTCAACATGGTTTATAACTAGAAGCAAAATCATTTCTTGCCATGGGTTGTTCCAGGCACCTTGTACATCAGGGCAAGAATTCTGGATTTAAAAATGCAAATATGTTTGTTAACTGAGATGCCAGTGAAGAGTCTACCTGCAGTATCTAGCAGGCACTATTTCTTTAAAAAGGCATATTTTAAAAATAAATTTAAGTCTTCATATTGAAGGTCAGGGAAAACAAACATAAGAAGAACAGAAAGTAAGAGAACTACCGAGGCTAAGCATAAGAAAGAAAAATAGATGCATTTTCCCCCAAAACGGACACGGTTGAAAGAAGTACTCCATGCAAGAAGAGAATCAGTAGAGGTGCTAGAATTTGTCTTGATTACTATTCAAGCCTTGTGATTTAAGTTTAAAAACTGGCAGAGTCATCTGTCCTGACAATGTATGCCTAAGTCTTCTCAGTTTAATGACTACTCAGTTCAGTTAATACAGACTCTATTTTACATCCCATGAATATGAAGAACAGGGCTATCTATTGTTACAGAATCATTCCCTGATGCAGGGATTACATGCAGTGTGACACTACAGGAAAAGTTAACAGAAAGTTTATTAATTAAAGCACTTTCATTTTAAAATGAATTTTGTGTTCTGGTATCTAAACGTGAAAAGGGCATCAGAAAATGTAAGACAAACCATTTATATTTTCATATGTAAAATACCCAGTTATCTGTAATTCCATACAAACCTGCATTTCCTATAAACATAAGGTCTATATTGTAAATTGCTATATTTTTATAAGGTAAAGTTGCCATATTTTACTAAGGTAGTAACAACAGTTTTGAATGGATTGAGAAGTGATAAGAAACACTGCAAAAGTGCCAGAAAAATAAATCAAAATTGTGCATAATATTGACCTACCAAGAAATTACTTTTTCACACTGTACCAAATATAGCACTTTAACGACATCTCAATACTGTCCTCTCTTTCCTACTTTGCAAATTATGTTTTCCTTCTCCAGTACCCTTCTTTGGTTTTAGTTCAGGCCACCTACAGAATACCACACATTTTCAGCAGGAAAGCAACTACTGCTAAGAGGCATGAGATACATTTACTCAGATAGATGGAACTGCTATTATGAACTCGCATTCCATGGATGGTCTCTAAAATTAAGAAGAATGGGGGCAAACAAAATGCACATTTGGTGATTTAGAACCTTTCTATGCTAATTGTGAAGTGACAATGCAGAACAATGTAATGAAATGAGCAAATTTAACAGATGCTTTGCATACAAGCTTCTGGAAAAAATAATGTAATTTTTTTTTTTTTTTTGGCCTACAGTAACACAGATGCATCTCTTGTTCTTCTCCTGGGAGTCTTATTTCTTTTAAAAAAGTTAACTGACAGCTCATTCTGCTGCCCAGCGATAGCACTGCTATGGCCAACCAAATTAATTCCATGCCAAATTTCAAACTCTGCTAATTACAGGTGGTGACTCTCAATGCTTCCTCTTGCTCCCTGCCAGCAAGCCTACCAAGGGAGAGCAGGATGCCAACCAGTGAGACTGGTGAGGTCTGGACCCTGCTCGCACAAGTGACATCGGGTCACCAGGCAGACACGGGGGGTCACACGCCATGTCGCACCCAACAGCATGACAGGGGTCAGGGTGGTGCTTCTCTCAGAGGTCAGGGGTGACCTGGAGGGGGAAGAGTGCCAAACCCACAACTCTCCCGTGTGGGCACTGCTACTGGAGGTAACAGAAAAAGTGACTCCAGGTGACACCTGGCAGAGGACAAATACTGAAAAGTTCATATGTGGTCTTTCAGTGAAACACAGGAACATGCACATGACAATTTTAATGACTTTATACTTTCACTTGCACTTCTGTTTTCAAAAACTAGTCCTTTTAAAACAGCAGTTCACAGATTTCAATGAAGAATGTATGCCAGCTATTTTGAATAATGGCAATACGTTACTATCTGACAATTTAACAAGTTTTTAATAACCTGAGTCAAGACCCTTTTTAAGGGCCCATTTTGTGGTAGGTATCTCAAACATAATGGCAGGCCTGCCTAACAAGCATTAAATGCACTATTTTGCTAGATTTGGCCTGGGTCCACGATGCTTGCTGAGGTGCTGAATGTTATCCATTTTCTCAAAATAGGCTCAGCTACAGATAAGTTAGGAATTATCGCTGAAACTGGATCTCTTTGCTGATTTTACAAAATTAAGCTATTTTGTAAATACAAATAATGCAGCTGTATTTTAAGTGCCTAAAGGCTTATGCATACTCCAAGCTAGTAAATTATTACAGAGCACTCAATGCACTTGTCAGAATAAAGGAACTTAAAAGCATGCACGTAAGTACAGTAAATAAAGCAAGCATGCACATACAAACACAGACAAAAAAACTTTTAAAATTGTCTTCAGAAGAGGGTAGGTTTAATCATTGGCAAAGGCAAATAACTGAAAGAAGAAAAGGAAGAGTTACCTATAATTATTCTGAATACTTTATTAAGGGAAATGCCAATTGCCTTCTCTGGTCTTTTATAAGAGTGTAAAGACTTCAAGGCATTTATTTCAACAATAGCATGAATCCATCTCCAAAGCCTGCATCCATGCTTTTGGAAATTCAAATCATGTTCAATTTCTATCACAAAAATCAACACAACATGCACAAAAGAATTATGAAACATAATATTTAAAAAAAATATTTACAGACAAAGAGAATACAAGAATGCTCAAAATGCAAGAGGTCACTTCTGAAAATGTATACTTCATGATCTATACATTGGAGACTTCCCTCTCCTGCAAAGCAACATTTCTAGCAAAGTATGCTTTTGTTGCTACTGTGTAACTATCACCTGAATTTTATGCTTCTACAGGAACAAACCAGCAGCCTACTGCAAAATTAGTCACAAAATTAAAAGCTTATTTAACAGCAGTACAGAAATACATAAAGCACATATTTTAGAAGATTATAAAAATGTTTGTTCACATACATCCTGTGTAGGACATAGGTATATCATATTACATCTTTGTTTATTAAGACAGTGGTAAAAACTCACTCTGAAGTGTTTCAAGTTCAGCCTTAGCCAGGGCATCTTCTTTCGCCTTCATTTTTGTTTCTTTATATTCTACATATAATTGTCTGGCATCCTTTAAGAAAACGTTGCAATGGCATTAGCATCCTTATACAAACAAGTTACTGCAATGGCTCTGTTTTAAGTTCTCAATTAATCTCACAAAAAAATTTAAGATACATTTGTTTCCTTGGGTTACAGTAATTTTCAGTATAGAAAGTATTTGTTTAGAATGTAGAATTTTTGTGTAATAAAGGTTCAAATGTAATAGCGTTGATATTATAGACTATGATGCTCATTGACAACCTGAAAAACAAAATGGTTAGAAAAACATTTCTGATCACTACCTACAGCTTTGTGAGACACAATGTACCCACTTTGCTCACATCAGCAATCTGGAAGTTCAAGGAAGAAAGAAAAGTTTTTAATTATAGTGCATGCAGGGACAAAGGCAATTGCTAGGTAGCAGTTGTTTTAGTGTGAACTCATTATGGTAACACTAACTGCATGTTCCAAAACCCAACTTGTTCCCCCAGCCTTTTTTTTTTTTTTTTTTTAAACCAACTTCTACACACTATTAAAGTGTTGAAAATATATATTAAGTTTTTTCTCAAAGGATTAGATTAGATTCTAATCTGAAATCTATTTGGCAAATTTACACATAAAACTGTAAGTCCCATCACAAATCTCACAGTAAGTTACACATTTCCAAAATCTGATGAATTAGTAATTACAGATTTGCACTGAAAGCTTCCCGATGTGAACAAACAGACTGCTGAAGTAAGAGGTATGGAGAGTTTGCTTACTCTCACTTACCAGTTTAAGAGATTTCTATACTCATTCGAAAACAATGATTCTATAATAGAAATGCTGCAATAGACAAATTACTATTTATAATTTCCAAGCATACAGAACATCTATTTTATTAAATCAAAATTAATTATAGTATTAGAGAAGCCTAATTTTAATTCTGTATAGACAAAAATAATTTTATTCTTGTTATTACATTAACAGTCCCACTTTTTACATATAAAGGCTGATTTATATTTTAGTGTAGAATGTACTGTAAAACATCAGTAAAGATTTTTATAATTTCAACTATAATCCCATACACTTGAACAAAACCTGGTCTCATTAAAAATGAAATAAGACATCTTAATAAATTTTGAAAATAAAAAGTGAGTTAAGCAGTGATTATTGCTGCCTCTAATGGTAGAAGTAATCCAAAAACATTGCTTCCTGCAAAGATACTACGACAACAGTTGTTCTTTGCATTATACTGGCATCTACCCCTTCACAGATACTTGAGGGAGGTGGGACAACACAGGACAGAATCACAATCCAGCTCTGAGCAGAACTTCGTAATGTTTTGGAGACATCTCACCAATACAAGTTAGCGTGCCTGAAGAACAACTCTGACGAATTTCCACAAAAGACCAGTAAGGTTTCATCTCCTTCCAAAATACCTCTTCTTACTCTTTTATTTGTCTTTACATTTGGGTATGGGAAATGGGAAGTTACACTTCTCTGCCAGGTTTATGTAGGAGATCACGGCACACAGAAGAAATTTTAAAGACTTTACATAACTTTTTGCTGCTGGAACATAGCAGATAAGAGCATCTCACATGCTTACAGTTTTGGTTTTGGGGATGGGAAGGAGGCAGGGTTTGGTGGTTTTAGTAGAATTAGGGCTAAAAAATGTGTAGGTACAGGAGGACTACCGTTAACAGCAGATAGGAAGCCTTTGAGGAAACAGTTTATATGTTATAACATTGAATGACAAAATTAGGATCAGCACTGGTTCTCTTTTTGGTTTACCTGAAATATGAACTCCCTACCACATATGGAAACTTTCCTTGTACTCTCCAGATTTGGACTATTTGCATCATTAATAAACAGAAACAGACATAAATGTAATGGTTAACTTCTGCTATAAGTTTGAGACATTTGGGTTGCATGGCATACACAGGACTCAGACATACTAATAACCAAAAAATGCTTTTGTTTAAGGCTATGATTTCAAAATGCCTACAATTAACCAGCATTTAAATTTAACCCATTTGACACTGAAAGCCAATATTTGATGCTAAATTCTGGTGTAAAATCCATTATTGCTTGTGGGATCTCCAGACAGCAGGCACTAGGGGGTAACTGTCAATCTCTCCAGCATGTCAATCACAGAACAATTGGAAATGTGGCTCAGATGAAAATGAGACACAATAGCTGAACAACAAAGAAAACTAGTCAGAAGCACGTAAATGAAATTTAGCATTGTTGCTTTATAGATATAAAATGGATTATCACTGCAAATGGAGTAATATCCAGGTAACAAAGGCAACGTTAGTCTTATCTTATTAATAACAGTTTATTACGGTGGATACCATAATCACAAAAAAAGGGGAGACTGCATATTTTGAAGCACACAAAAATGTATAAATTAAAGCAAAGAAAAAAACAACAAAAAATTTAATCAAAATGGATTTTGAAGATTTAAAAATCAAATCCTTCCCACAAAAGCCTAAGAAATGGCTCTACAGGTTGTAAAGAGAAATTAAGAGACATACCCGAGTAAAGATTTTAGCCACAGACACAAACTATATGGGTATTAGACCTTATAAGTCAAAATGAAAGAAACACTGGAACACAGTTTAAAATAGCAAGTTCTTTGACGAAAACTTCTGCCTTAACATAAATAAGCACATTTGAATTTGCTCCTCATTAGTTTTCAATAGTATCAGTCTAAACAGGAATATTTGTTTTTAAGCATATTCAGTTTTGGTAGTAAGAGTATTTCAAAATAGATTTATGTTCAGAATTTTTACTTTTCCAAAGGGATACATTTAAGCAGTCTTTTTGCCTCAATACAAACATTTTAGGGCTCTAAAAACACTGGCAATATAGATGCAGCCTCTTCCAATATAATGCTCCTTCCCTGAGATTCAGTAATGACTTTTCTTTTAGAGGATCTTTTCCCAGCTCAAGATATGCACATCAAAATTTTATACCTGATGCATACTTCACCTTCAATAGGTAATAAATATAAGAAAAGCAACATTTTTGTCCTTCCCAGGGTGGAAAGGGACAGAGGAAAGACACACAAATACAAAGCTTGGAACTTTTCTAACGAAAAGCTCCACTTACCTAATCAGAAATATTTTGTTCTCATTTGCAGGAGTTTGAGAAGTTTTCAAAAAAAAGAACATCAACACAACACATTACTTCACCATCAAAGCAGTACTAGCATGTAGTTAAGCAAAAAGAAAAATGAAGAGCGCTAATATATGCTGGTTTATTATACTATGATTTCAACTATATACTTTCCAAGAAGGAACAGAATGAAAAGAGTGTATTAGAAATGCAAAATTCTGCTATTAGTATTTCTAAATTATATTTCAACTCCCATGTATAGGAAGTTCTTGTGATTACCCTCATATTTAATCGAAAATTTCAAAAAGTGTTGCAGAAGAAAAATAAAATTGAAAAACACTTCATTAACATATTTTCAATATTTTAACCACAATTAAGAACCAAGAACATTGAAAAAATCTTGTATTTCAGTTCCTCTTGGTATCAGTATTGTCTTGTGTCAATAAATTTGAGATTGCCAAAACAAAGCTGCACTTGAGTTATGCAGAAATACAGAAATTCTTGACACTGGACTTTTAAGGGTTTTTTTTCTTTGTTTGTTTGGGGTATTTGTGTCTGGGGTTCTGGCTGGGGTTTTTTATTTTGTTTGGTTGGTTTGTTTGGTGGTTGTTTTTAAATCAACAGACACAGTATTTATTCAAACTGTACTAATTCTGGAACTAAACCCTCCAGTTCTGAGTAAGGCTCAGCCACTCCAGCCTCTCCTCAACTTTTGGGGAGGGTGATGAGGTTTTATTGGTTTGTTTGCTTTGTGGTTTGGGGTTTTTTTTTTCCTCTCAAGTTAATCTTCCTGGCTTTCTGGTCTACCTCAGAAAGACTAGAGATTAGGAGAAATAAGGCAAGCATTAGAAACAACTTGCTGTATTGGCCATATGTGAACCTTCATTACAGATTTTACAATAGAATCAGCTTCACATTTTACTTCTCTGGGTGAAGGACCAATACAAACAAAACGCATCCCCTCAGAATTTACAGTTAACTGGAAACTTTCCCACAAGCACACTTAGTATCAGTATATTGAAATAATCTTCTTTTCATTAATTCTTATTAAGTCAATCTATAGACTTAAAGAGAAATATTTGTATGAAGTTCTTGAACTAATTTTTTGTCTTTTTGAGTACACTGTTCTTGTACAATTTGTACAAAACACGAGAGAGAAAAAGGAGTCAAATTAAAATTACCGTAATATCTGACCTTCAATATGCTATTTCTATGCAATAAAAATGCCAGCCATTATACCACAGCAAAAACACTCTTTTGATGGGTTTATAAACTAGTGATATCAATGTGTTACTGTAAGAAATAATGTAAAAAAAAAAGTTAAATATAAATCATAATGTTTCTCTTTGGCATTTTTACATGTTTACTCAAAAGCAAAGTAGTAAATAAATAGGAATTGCATTACTTCCCCCTTTGTAATCAGAAAATCGTGTTTCAACCTTGGAATAACACCAGGTGTGGCCAGGCTCTTCAGCTGCGTACAGCCTGTGGGCAGTTGAAGCGTGGTTCCCAAGCCTCGGATGCACGGGGTGACCAGCAGCAGGCTGTGCTAATGCAGTATCTGCTGGGCATTCCACAGCCACACCGGTGACACAAAGGCAGCCAGAAGGGGAACTGAGGCACATGCTGTGAGGCCTCCCTGGGACCTACTCACACCCCGTGAGGCTTCACACCACAACACACCCGTACCATTAACTGAGAGCCAGTATCACCTCATACTCATGAGCTACTCTTAGAGCTACACTCCTCTAACATTTGTGCTGGGGTATGCAGGCATACAGTAAATGATTTGAAGGAGCAGAACAAAACTGCCACAGAACAACAGGCAATTAAGGGCAAATTTCTTTAGTGTCTTACACTTACTTAAAACTTCTAGTATGCAGGAAAGCACATTTTGTCTCCAGAGCCTCAGACAGTACCCTGTTAGATGCAAATTATTTTTGCTCACTTGCATACACCCAGAATACTTGTTTTACCACCTACTCTCCTCTGACCTGCTTCTAAGCTTCTAATTGACCTCAGGGTCAAGAGCTTCATCCCTACTTTGGTTCTCCCAACAGCTGCGAAATAGCAAGAAACAGAGCAAATGGGCAATCACTCGTGCCACACATCCTGCAATTGCTCGATCCCCACAACTTGTACCAACATTGGTGCTGTACAGTAAGTTGGGACATGTCAAAAACCTGTAAAGCTGGGAATTAAGGAGATATTTAACTTTAGCAACTTGAATAAATCCCTTTAAAAAAAAAAAATCTTTTTTTAAGGCATACGTTATTAAATGCAATAAATTTTATTTTAATCTCACATTATTATGATTTTATATAAAGTCATATGTGAAAACAAAAAACAACCTACACAAATGTTTGCTGACCTAATCAAATCTTGCTTAAAAGCTAACTTTGCCAAAGGAGATGCCCTGCTGGCAAAGCCTCTTGAGGTTAATGACACACTGCCAATCCATTTAAGGCCAAAGCTGAACCATCCCTAAACAGGTGTTGAAATGTAATCATGGATTAAAAGAAAACCTGAGGAAAAAATGCCAAGAAATTAAACACCTCTGGGTCACTAGTTTGAATCTATTCCAGGCTACTAAATCAGCTACAGTAATTACCATCTGGTAGTCTACATAAAAATAAATTACTGGCCTTTTTGTTTTAATTCACTTCGTGCTACACAAAGGTCTTTATAAACAAAAGTTTCAATTGTAATTGAAAGCTTTGTTGATAATCTCACTAGGTTATACCCAGTGCAACTACGTATTGAGCTTGAACTGCCCTCTCATTACTGGCGAGCCACCAGAAGTTCTTCCAACAGTTCACTGCTAGGGTGTATGCACTACAGCTACACTATTATAGAAGATAACAGGAAACTTTATTTTCTTAACAAGAATCCATTTCTGTCCGAAACAAATAAAAATGCTCTCTGCTTCATTACACTCAGGACAACCGCAGGCTCGTAATTTAACTAATAAAAAACATCTCCTAGTGCTGACTGGCATTAATGAAGCTGGTATAAAAATAAAGACATACATTGCTAAGCTTCACATCAAGGTGGAGGAAAAGTAGTTGACAGGAACACTAACAAACAGTCCTATCCTCAGTTTTCTGAGGGAAATATTTTGTGAAGAATAATTAACAACATTTTTAAGAAAGATGGCCAAGTCGTATGTCTGCACATCCAAAGAAAAAGCTCTGTAGTCAGCTGTTTTGGGAATAAACTGCAATTTACATATGACTGTTCTCCCACAAAAGTATACTTCACACAGCTGTCTATTCTGTATTACATTCACCATTTGAACTGAAATTCTTGCACACTATATTTAGCTGGTTTATTTCTTTGTAAGACAAATTTTCAGTTCCAATAAGCATTTTAATTGAGTTTTGTTTATTTTTTTCTTTCTTCTTCTTTATTTACTTTTTTAAAACATATAGCCTTCATTCTCATGAAAGAGTAAACTATAAATGACCTTAAAAACAACTGGCATTCTTTTTCTATCTTTTTCTTGAGCCTACATTAGAAGAATTAAACTTGGTAATAGTCAGTGTAATTTATACTCCGCTTAATGTTTCACACCACAGATATTTGATTTATGATATATTTTATGTATTGTTTTCCCTTCACTTCTCCAAACAAGCTTAAAGATGCTGTTTTCACCCCCAAATTTAAGCTAAACTAAATGCGTGGCTATAAAAGCCTATGTAGTCTCTCTCAAAATACAACTGTCAATAGTTTTAAAAAAAACCTATGAGTTTTTAGTTTCTCTCATCCTCCTCTCACCCATTTTTCTTCCAGTTTCTTGACATAAAATGCAGACTACGATAAAATGGCATAGGCCATCACAAGGGCATGCAAACAAAGCATTTTTCTTCAGTAAAGGCCCACCTTAATTATTTTAAGTGCCTCCTTCTGAAATCTGACATTTTGAAGGAGGAGGGGAAGTAGGAGAAAGACACTCAATTGGATAAATGAGAGCCAGGCATGGGCAGAAGCTCAGCAACCTGAATCCTGAGACAGAGAGCTGTTGTAAGTAGAATATCCACATTAACTAATGGGGGGAAGAGATGGATGCTAGGTAAAAGGAATCAATACAACAAGTGGCAAAAAGTTTAAATTGACCTCTCCTTGTGGGTTTTGTTTTGTTGGGGGGCTTTTTGTTGGTGGTTTGGTTTTGTGGGTTTGTTTGGGTTTTTTTTTAATAAAGTTTCCTTTGAGGAAGAACTTGTGTACACAGGCAGGTGGTTTTGTTTCCTTAATTTCAGGAAGCAGTTCAGCTATGTCACTGACAGGGCTTTGAAAAACTCAGTGGCAGAAGCAGCATTTAATTAAAGTACTGCTAACTCTTACACTTTTCTGTCTCAAATGGGGTTCATTTAAATATGGATGCATTTTTAGAAGTTAATCTACAAACTGCATTAGTTGCAGACAAATGACAGCCAACTTTGAAAATAACTTGTTGGCTCTTAAATGACTGAAGAAATCATTTAGATTCACTCAATAAACTACTAAAATCTGTAGCAGCCATCCTTATGTCAACCACTGTAACACCTTGTTAAATAATTTGCATGTATAACTAGCACATATAACACTACTCAGTATCTGTAGGAGTCTTATCTTCCAGATAAGCTGCCCTAGTGATTCCACCTATACTAAAAGCCTGAAATACTCTGAAATCTCAAGCCTATGTTAATGTATTATTGAAGAGAAAAGCAGTCATAGTTAAAACAAGATCTCTGTACCAGGGTATAGTCGTGTAAGTACAGCTGCTTTTTTGCTATATGTTGGTAATTGCAACTAAGGCAGAACTTGCTAAAACCTTAAATACAACTCAAAAAGAGCCCAGAAGTGTCTCTGTCCAGCTAGCTACAAGATACAAAGTATCTTTTGCACTGTCCTTTCAGAAAACATCTCCAACACGAGGTCACAGCTGCTCTTATGCTCTTCAGAAGAAGTAATACTTCTTTAGTACTGTTAACTAATAAGCAACAGTAATTCATTCCAGGTACCTGAAGTCCTGACTATTCTTAAAATTGAAGATTACTTGTATTTTATCGCATCTGAACTTATATAATCAGCAGGTCATCTTAAACAACTAAACAAATCCTGGAGTTAAGCAGTAGTGTCATTTACATATGGGCAATTTACTCTAGAACTCCACCTCTTCGCTTCCTCCTTACTCCAAAGCCTTCCAGCTCCGAATTCTTCTACATCCCGCTTCCCTTGCCACCAAATCCGTGCTTGCTAGTCTCCAATTTTCCATGAGTTATTGGATAACTTTTTTCCCACTACCGTTAATTTAATGGATTTAAAATCCACAGCAAGAGGTATTGGCTAGGTGCCTACACAGCATGAAACATCACTTGTGTTGTATTCATCTTTTCTGCCTATTCTGGCAAACATAGGAGCTGCTTTTCGAACAGAAAATATGAAACCTGTTATACTCACTTCTTAACAGACTATCTTAAGATAATAAAAATGAGAAAATGACAGCTTAGAAAGATTTTAAGTAGTCCTAATTTAAAATTCTTCATGAATCTTACTATACTGTATAATATTTTGAATATTTTGCAATTAAGGCAGAAAGTTTCAAAAATGCAGGAACAGCAATTGCTGAACTTAATTCTTTTCCATCTGACTCACCTCAATGAGGCATGAACATCAAAGCTTAATTTGACACAACAGTTGATTTAATTAAGCATCATCATTTTTGCTTTAAAAACTTGCAAAAAGAAAGGTGTCTTTAATAAAATAGCCACACAGTTCTGATGAAACTTTTAAAAGAGGAAGAGAGATTAACTTTTGCATCTCTTTGTAGGAAAGGTTAAAGGCTATAAAAATGGACGCTGAAAGACCAGACTACCGCATTTATAACTTTTACAAGCCTTTTCCTAATAGATTAGGAATTATGAATTATATGCTTTTTCCAGCTTGAACACAGACAGAAAATGAACATTGATGCCATTTATACTATTTATACTTCAGAATTAATACTCAATATTTCTGTAAACCAAAGCAAAATCCACCTTGCATTCCCTGATCCACAGTCATTAGCAGTGACAAGGGTATTAAAAAAAAGTGGGTGTATTCAAGGGAAATGAAAAGAAAGAGCATGTGATTATTAAAAAGGTTATTCTGATAACTGATCTGACAATACTTACACTGGATGAATATCAGCTAAATTTTACAGTTTGTAGTGTTAATTAAAAAAACGCAACTGTGGGCAAGTCTGCCACATTTATATTTATAAATTACAACCATACCTTTGCTACTTTACCTTAGTAATTTCAGGTATCAATTTATATCATTATCCAGTGACTCAAAAAAAAGCTCACTCAATCAGAAAAAGTAATTTCACTGTTCCCCCAAATTTAAATGACATATATTTGCTATGAAAACATAGCATTTGCCTATTTGAGATAAAAATACTTTTGTTAACAGATTGCTTAAAAGACATTGTTATTCCTAATTAGATGTGTATATATATATCATCCCTCTCCCATCATTTATTCTTGTAGTTTTGCCTAACAGGAACTGCTGCTGAATTTCCTAGCACGTTAAGATTAATATCCATTTGAAATATATTTGCATTTTGATGAGCTTACGATTTTTTTTTTTTTACATATATATATGGTATGTGCTTGAGCCAGAAAATTCATAAGAACAAGTGCTACACATCTGATTATGCATAACAACACCATCAAGAAAAATAATGTAACTTAAAATCATTACTATTACCTGGAATAGCTGAGGTAAAGCTTTCACAGTGAGACAGAACCATATTCCCAGCTTGCATGGAAGTAAGTCATGCCACTGTGGTTTGTCCAGTACTCTGCAGTCAAATAAAATGGTTTTATCATTACTGCCACACAATACAAAAGTCAGAACTTTCCCATTATCCTTTAATACGATTAGCACTTGTCAACTCCTACAAGAATGTGTAACTACTTAATATTAAAGATACATTTTGAATATTTAACTCAAAATATGTAACAGACAACTTCTAATCATCACTGTATTTTCATCTGTTAAAAAGGGCTTTTCTTCAAGAAAATAAATTCATAAGCCACATAAACCACTTCAGTTTAAAAAAAACCCAAACTGAAAAAACCTCAAGCCTCAACCAAGTGTTCACAAGTGCTGACAACCAGATATGAAGACTGTAGCATAAACAAAACAATACATAAAAATTAACGTCATTTGCAGTTCACTAGAGCATTACTCACTGATGTCATCAGGAAAGACGACAGGCAGAATGGTCTCTGATCTCCATCCTGCATTGATCCAGTTCATGCCCCTGCTGGGTGAACTATTTAAACCCTTTATTTCTTTCTATGAATCAATAGAAGAAACGGTGGTATCTTTTGGAGTGTCCTGAAAGTCACTATTTCCCTATGCGTTTCTTAACAAACAATGGTATTAGAAGCCTTTACCAACATGCTTGTTTTTAAGTCAATCAGAAAAAAAGCAGTAAATCAGACAAGCACTAAAACCCCATAAAAACTCCTTGCTTGGTGTGGTAATAAACTAGAGCTTAAATAAACTGAAATTTGTTAATTGTAATCAAAGGCAAAAATCTTCAAAGACAGAAAAAGTTGTAAAATCTTCTAAAATCAACTTATAGAATTAATACCCTTCTATAAGCCAGACACCATTAATTCAGCCTTAATCTTTCAATTATTGTTGATCTGCTGAATAAACACCACACATTTATTTACAAATCAAAACCTGAAAACACATCTACACTGGCACAGTTTGTATCAGCAATGGCTGTTACTACAAATACAGTTATTTTTGTCATAAAATATTTCAAAGATGCAAGAAGAAAATGATAGAACTAAACCAGTAGCTGATGAAATGTTTTAAAATACAGAAAACAAGAGAGTTCCTTCCCACCTTTCATTTTTGTCTACAGCAGCAAGTTTGGCTTCATCTGTACTCCTGCTGCCTGTTTTTTTCTTCTTCTCCCTCTTTTTTCTGCTAAGCAGTTCATCCTTGATGTAGAAAGAACTACGGTTACAGGTTATCATTAACATGTAAACCACAAATGTTACTGGGACTCTTCTGTGAAGGGTAAACAGTAGAGTAGCATTTATGCAAATGTATCTAGGGGTCCTACATGATTAAGTAAAATGATCTATCTTAACAATAACTGTTGCCATGGTATCCAGTCTTTAAACACACATGAAGTCCAGTTCTGTCACTCATGTGTATCTCCATAGCAATCAAAGTTTTCTAAGAGGAGAAAGCATTCAACTTGCCTCCTTTCTCATTCATCAACTTCAATAATGCAGTGGAAAATAAAAAAAGTAAATAGATGCTAATGTATGAATATTTCTCAAGTTATGCTTACATTTATTCCTAGTCTACTAAGTGCAATAGATTTTTTATATGACAAAATATAAAATAATCAAAAAATAACGTGGTTTATACTGCTTACCAATGCCTATCCTGTTAACAAAACCCCAAAACAAAAAAGCATTTAGCTAAGAACAAATGCAAAGCAAGTATGACTTTCAAATGAATAAAAACTATTGTTTTTAAACATCATTTAGGAAAACCATAGACACAACTACAGTAGCATATGATTCTGCATCAATAGATGATAGAAGAGTTTTTATTCCTCTTCTTCCTTCCAGTTAAAAACAAAAGAACCATCTCTTGCTAGTTATCACCAATTAGAGAAAAATTAAATAGTTTTTGGATTACTATTTCTGATATGTTGAATCCCTCATTCTAGAATTATCACCATTTTAAATATAATCCTTTTAAAATATAAAAAAATTCAAATTCAAAACAGGGGAAGTGGTAGAGATCCCTATAATATGCAAACTTCTGCAGGAAATTCAATACTAATAATTGAAGCAAGTTTGATTTATTACCAATACTTACCAGCTGTTTTTCCAGGTAGATTGACCAAACCACAGCGTAATGACCCACTGTGAGTATAATGAACAAGAGTAATGCCAGCTCAGCATTGCTCATTTTTCTCACCCGCCTGTAGTAGAATACAGGCTGTCGCCAATCTGGTAGTCCATTGATCAGAATATCATCATACCTACAGTAGCAAATATAACAAGCTTTCATGGAGCGCTAAAAATGAAATAAGCCAAACCATCCAATTATAAAACAAGACAAATGATAACCCACAGACCGCTTGAATAATACACACACAAATGATCGTTTAGTTTTTAGTTGGGGTTTTTTTGTTTTGTTTTTTAAATAGAGCAATGCCTTGTTTTGTCAGCTGCTAGGCTTGCAACTGGAAACAAACACAATCCAGAATCAAAGCTGGGGAAATGTATCTAGTCTTTTGCAAAGGGGAAAAAAAAAAAAGAGAAAGGAGAAAGAAAGAAAGAGGGGGGGGGGGGGAGAAAGGAGAAAGAAAGAGAGAGGGAGAGAGGGAGAAAGGAGAAAGAAAGAGAGAGGGGGGGAGAAAGGAGAAAGAAAGAAAGAAAGAGAGAGAAAGGAGAAAGAAAGAAAGAAAGAGAGAGAAAGGAGAAAGAAAGAAAGAAAGAGAGAGAAAGGAGAAAGAAAGAAAGAAAGAGAGAGAAAGGAGAAAGAAAGAAAGAAAGAGAGAGAAAGGAGAAAGAAAGAGAAATTCAACTGCTCCTACAACACCCCCCCGCCACCCCCCCCGCCCCAGTTCATTCACTTCTGAAATAACAGACTTCTGGAAATGTAAATGTGTTCTACCTGCCTAGTAATCAGTGGGCAGGTCTCCATGATAGAAGCAAATAACAAACCACAAACTACTAAATAGGTAGCAAAAGTCTCAAACACTAGAAACCTTTTTTTCTTTTACAAATTAAAAGCACAAGTGCTGGGGGGAGGGGAGAGCTATCTTTGCTTTTGTTTTGTCCTTTAGTAGCACGATATCCATTAGGTAAAAATGCAGCCAGACTTAACATCCATTCTGTGTCAGATATGAATTTCAGTTAAAGGCTTGATTTTGATGTTAGAAAACGAAGTTCACAGCTAGACAATTTTGATTTTCTGTTTGAAAAGCTGTCTCGAAAATCAATCTATTTTAAGACTGTTTAATTTTACTAACACTACTGACTGTACAGAAACCATTTTATGACAATTTATCAGTTTTTCTTCACACAAATGTCTTGAAATATCTTAGCATGTCTGGCATCTTTTATTTACAGTATGTTATCATCAATTTAAAAATAAACAAGCCACAGACATCCAAAACTGATTTTTCTATTTGTTAACTTTTCAGAGTAAAGTTTCAAACAAAAAAAAAAATCTCAAAAACCTGTATGCTCAAGATGCACAACCTGTTAATCTTAAATTGAACACAACTCATTACATATTCTAATCACACCATTTCCAGAATTAAATCTGCACTGAAAGGCCTAATTTGGTGCAACACATTGACCAAAATATTTTAATTAAAAATATTCTGAGTTAGGCGCAGGCCTAATTACAGGAATAGAAATAGGGCCTATATTGTCATGCAGGTCAGTAGAACTCAGTAGTAGGTTTTTCTCAAGTAAATTGACCGATCCAGGAATAATAGCGCAGCTGCTAAACTGCCAGTCTTGACATGTAAATCAATTTAAATGCAACAACTGCACTAGCTACTTTGATAGTTATTAAATTGATACCTTGGAGATGTACTAAAAAAAATTTCCACAAGCAAATTCATTTTTTTAAGCAGAAAAAGAGGCAATGGTTTTCAATTAAAAATACACTTTAATTCAGCGCATCTAGAAAAGCCGACTTCTGATAATACATTTGTTTGAATTGGCACCATTATTTCTATCTATGCAAGATTTAACACCTCAGGATTCTGCAGTGTTCTGAATGCTACCAGCAGTAAAATTCATATTACAAAATTCTATCTTCCATGACAATTATGAGAATAGGAAGATTAATATCCATTATTGTAAAATTTGAAGTAATAACTTTTTTCCTTTCCCAGTAAGTCAGAACAAATTAACTACTGATGCCTTAACACAAACTCTGTTCAGAAAAATTGCTTAGGATGTTATTTCAAAACTAAAACTTCTACTTAACTTTTTGTTTAAGAATTAAGTAGAAGCTGTAGCATTTAAAAAATAATAATGCATTTGCTAAACATTTTATTGTTAGAATACAAGAAAATAGTTTAGAAGCAAAACCATTTTTAAAACAAATTAGGTTGATAACAAGATTTCACAGAAGATGCTCTTCCTTTGAAACCTTCTGAGAAATATTTCTAGAAATCAAGAAAGAATTTTTTTGAATACTACTATAAATTTATTAAGCATTTGCCTCTCTTGTACACTAAGGCTTGTTAATTGATGTACTGAAAACGTGGCCACTGATTAAATAAGGTCCAAATATGCTAATAGTAACAATATAGTAATACGTAAAGCACGACTGCAAACTAACGTTTGGCAACCAAGTTCTATTATAAATTATCTGTTAAGAAAAAATAAATTAAGACAGCAGAGTCTCTCGCATTAAACACTTTAAACAGCACTCTGTATTTACTAGGCTATGTCCGCTGTTCTGAACAACAGTCTCCAAGGATTAAGCCTCAGAATCAATGCTCTATTGATTTTACTATCAATGAGCATTATGGCTCACACGACTGGCCATTTTAAGGAAAGATAGCTTCTATTATAACCCACTTTTTAGAATATATACTGTTAAAAGATAAATCACTGCTTTCAATAGTAATTAAGCTCTGTATTTGAAAAATAAAGATATCAATGATTTTTAGGTTTTCAACTGGAAAATGATCCTACTGAAACTCAGAAGGTTCCCATAATTTCTAAATCTTGATTTCCAAATTTAGGATGTGGTTTAATTAAAAGCAAGTTTCTCATTAAAGAATTTCTTTATAGAAACCTGTATTAACTATGAAAGATAGTTAATACATGTGCATCAAGCACTACATTCAAAAATTAACTACAAAGCATCTTCTTCTGGAAACCTGTATCAATTGTTACTCTATGTAAGAAAAAAAAAACCCAAGCTGAAAAGGAAAAATACATCTGCAGTATTTTTTCCTCAGACATATGCGCACAGAATGCAGCAAATCTTTGACATACGAGTATGCCTGCCAGTTGACTCCGAAATGTAGCAGTCAGCAAGCTAAAAAACCCCAAAGCACAAGTACAGAAACAAAAAGACAAAAAGATTCCCATTTATAACTTAAGCTGAATCTTTATTTTAAAAAATCAGGATTCTATAAGACTTGTTAGTCTTGTACTAACAAGTAACCAATTGCAAGATTATTAAAATTTCACTCTTCTGTAAAGTTTCATGAAATAGTTTTTAGAGCTCCTTGTAGAGTCAATTACATTGCAAGAAAAAAAATCCATTAACTGTAGTAGCTAATTACAGTATCATCTGTTTTAATACAATTATAATTTACTCTTCCCTTTAAGAGAGCCGCTGCATTTCATATTTCAAATAATTTCAGAGATCTGATATAGTTTATATACTATAACCTTAAATTAATGAGATCTATTCTGAACTACAGGAAGACTGCACTGGCATTTATTCTGGGGGCCTTTTTTCGTCAAGCTGCCAAAGACATCCAGCGCAACATCAGCCAGAACAATTTATACCTATGAATACAGACATTTAATTATAATGAGAGCTAAGATAAACACCTTTCTTACTCTAAACAAGTATATCTTGATTCCTTTGCAAATGCTTCCTGTAATCAAGCCCACATTGTTACAGAGGATAGGCCTGGTAGGTAGAAAAAGCTCCTTAAAATGGTAACAAACAATGAAATTAAAATCTAAGATTTTTGCCTAATTACAATTAATAGAAGTGCATAAAACTAGATAGTTTTTCATAAATTAAAAACAATTAAAGGCTAATAAAATTTATCATTGTCAAGTTGATTTACCAATAAAAGTAAAGTATATTTCAGGAAACACACCTATCTACATACCCTGAAGATAAACTTTCCTGTAGAATTTCACACACTCTGCAGTGTGTATATAAAACATAAAATATTATGTTCTGCTGCATGTATGTTTAATTTTATGTTAAACACTGCTACATTAAACAATGCTGCATGTACGTTTAATGTTAGAATACTAATATATCAGTCAAAGTGTGTAAAAGAAAAGTACTAACACGGTAGTATTACTATATTCTGTAGTGCTACTAATAATATGAGTATACTTCACAAGCAACTATATAACTTTCTCAAAAAAAGCAAGCCACATTTTAATTATAAAGCCCTGTATTATAATTGTCAGCAGAGAAGCTATAATATTTTAAGACAGGCTTCTGCCATCAAAGTAAAAATTCACTGATAAATATGAAAATACAAAGGGTTTAGAAAAATAATTACATATAGCTGGGCAACAGATCTGCCTTTTGAGAATGCTGTTTCTGTATACGCACACAACCAATTCACACCTCCGACATTCACCAAGACATGGAGGAAGGGTGTAATTAGGCCCAGTTTTATTGTTTCACAATGAGTTAATCACTCACTCATACAGTGCAGGACCTTATTCCTGCCTTTACTGGTTCTACCCTCTGCATGCACAACCAGGACCAACGCTGGATTACATCACTTTTGAGATCAACAGTAAGAGGCAGGTACGGCTGACTTCACTGTACAGAAGCAGAAGGCTGCGGCTCACTCTTCTCAAGACTGTGTAATCATGTGCCCCGAAACCATTCAGGTGTCCGGTTGTGAAGGGATCCCCAGCTATACTGCCAGAATTCCTCACCAACTAATTTGTACGAAATGCAACTAATTTCCATCTCATCCCATCAGGTCTTTGAGTTATTTTAGAAATAAAAACTACCACACTGCCAAGGGCAGGGGGCAGGGAGGGGAAGGGAGGAAATCTGGCAGAAAGCCTTGTTAGAGCAGACTCAAATAAGTGTCTCTGGAATCCGAATAAAACCGAGTTGATAAGCCCTGAGAGACAAAGAGCGCAACATAGCTTCTCCCCAGTGCACGGGCATGACAGTAAACTTTGAGCCTCTTCCACTAGGTGCATCACCTCACACAATGCATAGCCAAATATCAACATGTAAAGCAGGAAGATCGGAAAAAGCAATGACTCGCCCTTTTCCTTTGCCATACGATTACAAGAAAGCCGTGAGTTACCTTACAACAGAAACAATATTACAGGGGGAGCAGCTCCTAGCACACTTACTTAAGACTTGTTTTAAAAGTCATGCTACAACAATGCCTTACAGGATACAGGACAGACCACCCTCCATTTACAAGCTCAACTGAGAGTTTATCATTAGACTGTGTAATAAATCTGATCAAATAAAGGTTTTCTCAGAGCAATGAGACCATATAGCTCTGCTGCTCTGCTGTTCTTTCTAAACTCTGCACATTACTTCCAGAAAATTCTCTGAAGGTAAACACTATTTAATCTGCTACATTTATATTTAATCAACTATATAAACAGTATCAGCCATACATCCACACTGTGCAAGAAAAATAAAACATTATCTATGTACAAAATAAGTTATTGACAATGAAATCAATCTAAAGACTAGAACAACCTACTGCTGCTTTAACTTCTCATTTGTAATCACTGTGCTGCACTAATTAACAATATTTCACAAACAAGTTGGGTAAGTTAGTCACATTCATAATGTATACAAGGCGTAAACCCATAATTTTTACAAGCTACTGCATCACAGTTCCATGCAAAAAGTTGTTGTTACAGCTGCAAGGAAATTCCTAGAAGTTCCATGCGGGAACTAAGTTCTAGAAAGGCAGTATCAAAAAGTGTATGCAAATAATATTACGAACAAAAAGATGGGAAAATTTTGGGGCTAACTCTCTTTTCAAGTGGTCTGAAACCACTTAACTAACAATTTTTTTTAAACTTTCCTTGAGTATAACTTCACAGTGAAATTCTCTTGTGGGAAGTAAAATAAAAAAAAAAAAATATACAAATTTCCAAAAGTACTTCTATGAAGCACATTTTCATGACACTTCAAGAGAGGATTATTAAAAAGTAGATAATCTGTACTATAAAACCTGGCCTCCTGCCAAGACATCTACAAAGCCAAGAATTCTTCAAGAAATGTCTCGTGAAGCCCTGTTTAAAGACTTGTAAGATGAAAGATTATTTACTAAAACTCCAACCCAAAAGCAAAACTCTTTCAGCGTCCCAGTTTTCCTGATAATCATTAGTTTAAATGGTCATCTGCTTAAAAGGAAAAAAAAAAAAAAAAAGAAAAATTCAAAATAGTCTTCCAGAAAGCAGATAATCCCCAGGTTTTCAGTTCTTAATCCTATCCCCTTCAGGTACTGCTGGACCTACTCCTGAAGCAGCAAGGACAACTATCATTTATTTAAAAAACAAACAAACAAACAAAAAACCAAACCAAACCAACTATACATATCAAAGTTTAGAGTATTATAGATAATACACCTAAAAGAAAAAACAATGAACTAAGCAATGGAAAACAATGTTCAAGATGACATACACTGGAAATAATCCCTAAATATCATGCAACAAAATCTTTTATTGATACAGTGAGATACTACTGACAGTTGAATCGGTGACCTGTATTTTCAACTACAGCTTTGATAAAACAAGCAACGATAACTGACACAACAAAAAGTGAGTTTAAAAGTTAAACATCAAAAAAATTGCTCCAAATAACAGCTAGCTTTTGAAGTTCTTTCAAATACTAGTTTTAAAGAATAACCAGTACATCACACAAAAATACATACCAGCTTCCCCTTTAAGCCACATAAAATCTTTACTTAAACAGCTACATAGGAATTACAAACTTAAATTATGCAAAAAATTATCTGAAGAGTTACAATTAAGTCAAACAGGACTTCAATATATCACTGGCATGAATGCTTTATTTAAGAACCTTGCAAATTAATTCACCTCTGCCTCCTTTCTTCATCCTTCAGAACCTCATAGATGGCCACCAACTAAAACAAAAACAGAAAAAGAAAAAAAAGACGACACAAAAGAGTTTACTTTATGATTGAGTTTATAAAGTTTGAATAGTAGTATCATATTTTACATTTGCCAACAAATGCCCTTTGCTAGTTTACACTTTTCCCTACAACACTAAGAAGCAAATTCAGTATGCAAAAGAAATAGTGACATATTCATATACAAAGTGTCATCAGATACACAAACAAGCAACTTCTACAAAAGACTTTCTTCCCTCCTCACATCTGTCAGACTGAGTCTTGTTTCAGTTACACCTTAAGAATAAAAGGTATAATTTGTTTCATCCTAAAGATGTTACTGAAATTAAGTAGTCTGTATTTAGGTCATCAGAAGTATATTTTTAAAGGTAGAGCTAATTACAACAGTCTCGCAGTTTCACTCTGTGAAGATTCAAAAGGCAAAAATTCAAAAACTAAAATGATTTTCATTAAATTATGCCTACATATGACTTGCATTGAAAACTGATCAGAAATTTTCCCTACTGCTTTTGAAAGAGTATTTACAAAGTCTTACATAAAGTGCAAAACCTATTTTTCTCCTAAGAGTATAAATTTAAGTATTATCTTCAAATTATTTTAATATACAGCTAAACACTAAATCTGAGTTATTCAACAAGTTAATTCCAAAAAAAGTGTACTTGTTTTTAATCTAGCTACATCAGGAAAAATGTAATTCAATGTTCAACTTAGTCATTTCAAAGGTGCACCATTGTTCTTACTAAAATGACATAATCATAAAAAATTCTGATCCTATTTTCCCTAAAACTTTTATTGCCACACATTGCACTTACTTGCCTAAACTGTGTTTCTGCATTTTCATCTTTATTCTTGTCTGGGTGTAGAATTAGTGAAAGCTTTCGATATGCTTTCCGAATGTCTGCAGACGAAGCATCCTGAAAAAGGAAAACAAAGCAAACTGTCAGAAACCAATTTGCAGAACTTTGTCAAGTTGTGAAGACAGCCAACCAAGTGCAGGAACTAAGGCAACGTAGTTTGAGACATCTGATAACCAAACCATGCAACTAGCCTAGCCTAAATGACTGAACAGTCATTCAGTCCACTTCATCTTTCACCTTAACTTTCTTCATTACCATACATCCATTACAAGGATGTTTGCCAAAACTTCCAAACACTTTCTTGCTTAAAAACTAACCCGGGGACCTTCTGCACCATTTAAAAGTTGAAATAAAAATGGAAAATTATTGTATCTCCATATCTTCAAGACAGACATCATTTCAGTAAATTATCATGCTCAATTTTGCAAACTCAGGACATGCTATGAACTCCCGTATTAATGTTTACATGTAATTCACCACTAGCAGGACTTCCATTCAACTTCAGCTTCACCATGTCTAAAGAACTGTAATTTTCTAAAGTAGCTTCAAATTGCAGTCTTGAAGCTATACCGTAACACTGACATCAACGTATACCTTAGTCATTACAAGAACTGCACACATTTTGGGAGAACAAATAAAACTCAATGTAAAATGCATCATTGATGTACCAACTTAGCTGCACAATGCACAAATTTCTGAATTAATGACTGTTATTTAGTACATGCCACAAAGATATCCACAAATGGAAGATTTCAAAAGTTGTATTATATAGTACGTAGGTGTTACACTCACCAGAATATCCACAAAGCATCACATTTAAACAGAACTACTTGCATTCTATCACTAACATGTCCAAGGCAACATTTTAGAAATTAACTGTTTATCTGACAGTTTTTATTTCTAGATTTTATATACATTGTTCCCCAGTATATTCTCTCTCAAAATTACAGTGTCAATAGGGATTAAAAAACACCAAAACCTAGATCTCAATTAGCTGTGAGAGGAACAGAGCTGAAATAAGATAATAATTAATGCAATACTGTAATTAGTCTGTCAGGCTTTTTATTACAAATCATTATTTTCATTTTAAAATTTTCAGGTTTATAACATAAGGCTATAATAATGCTGTATACAAGTTTGGGCCAGGAGTGAATATCAGAGAAAGACTGGAGAAGGGGAAGGGGAAAAGGAAAAAGCAGGGGAAAATGCACTATTTGAGAAAATTCAGCTTTGAAATTATATTTTAAGGAAGCTGGTATTATCACCTAATGCAAGACCAAAGTTTTACATAGTCTCTTGTCTGTCAAAGGAAGGTGCTTTTATTACTCACAGGGAAGATTTCTCCTGAAAAGACCACATACGCATTTTTTCATTTTTAAATTTTCCAAGAGCTACTTCTAAGGTGTGTACACACCAAAGCAGAATTCCTCTGATTAAATACCAGCTTGCTTTCAGCTTGATTATTGCCAGCAAGTTGTTTCATACTGCCATTGTTTTATAGGTTTATTTTTAACTCTTGGTTAAGGGGAAGGAAGAGACAGTGACTAAATATCTATTCTAAGCACAAAGAAACATTAAATTCTTGAGTTGTAGACTTAATAGAATTATATGAAATAAATGCGAAAATGCTAAGCAAATAAATCTTTTAAAAATTAGGGATTGAGACCGTGATAACCTCAAGAAATTAGTACCTCCGTGTATTTGGGATAAACCACAGCTTATTCCTTCTCTACCACACATTTAGATGTGCTTGGTATTTTTTGAACACTCCCAATGAACAGTTAAAAACCTGACAAAAGCATATAAAGAGTTGTCCCAGAGTATTCTTCCAATTACTTTCAAACAACAAACAAGAAAAAAAGTTACAGTGTTTCAGTTGTATCCAAACAATTTAAACTTTAGTTTTACTTGGGAACAGTGTGATTACTTACTTATGTAAAAGATCAAAACAAAAGGTAGTTTATCTGTTTCATGCTTAAGCAAAGCAAGAGATCCCAAGTCAACTCCGAAAGAATAAAGTTGCTTAAATATTTATGTTGCTTCACCGTAAGAAGTTGAAGCAAAAATTTATAAATTTACAAAAACAGATTGTTCATCTTGGGTACCAGAAATAATTTAGAGATTGTTTTGTTTCCCCTCATCTACCAACCCAGTCAGCCACTTCATAAACAATGGGGGCTTGTCTTCAAAACAAAATATAATATTTCAACACTACTACAGCAAATAAAAATCAGGAAATAGTTTACTGGCCATGGTTTTAGCTAAACCATGAAAGTGATCTTTATGAACGTATCAGCTAATTGTAATTAAGCCCCTAAAAGGTTGAAAAGGAGACAATAATACCAATAAGTAATTAAATATGGGATGTTGCTGTAAACGATCTAATTACAACTGGTCCATACAAATTTCTAAAGCAACAATAAGACTGCCTGCTAACCAATGCTTCACAATACTGTCAAACACAACACAGGAAAATGTTGTATGTTCCAAGTATTTTGCTAATTAATTCTACCTACGGGTAATGTTAGGCATCTTCAGGCAAGGTTCCAGATTCTCTAGGCGCTGCCCTGAACAAAAGTGGTTGGTTTTTGAGAAAAGCCTCTCATCACTACAGAACCTCCTAGCAGTGTATGACCCCTAAATAAGCTACTAAAACAAACATACTGAAGTCAGCTGTTCTAAAAGACTTTCATTTATAGCTGTCTCTGTTTGCCACCTTCAGTACCACTTCCATAAAGACTGAGAAACAAAACATTGAGTTAAGAGTCAGTGTTTTCCACAGACTAAGATATTATTTTACATATTAGGGCAGAAGTCCAAAGATCAGAGAGAAAGCCATGACCACACTTAAGGTTTTGTTTGTTTTAAAGAAAAAGCTCAGAAGATGTGTTGGATGGCTTCATTTACAATTCAGAAATCTCCACCTCAGTTACATCTAAGGAAGGAAAAATAAAATCTGCGTGGGCATATGAGGTAATAGCAGAAGGAGCTAGTAACATTACAGACAGTTAGCGCATTCAGTGATTTCTCCAACACCATACTTCAGGTTGGCAAGTTTTGCCACCAATTAAGGCAAATGAGCCTGTCACACTGTCTCCCTCATGTGGATACAAACATCAAAAGCATCATCCTATTCCCTGATAACTATCTTTTCAAAGCAGTATTGTCCCATCATAATTCCGAGGTTGAACATCTCTTTACACGCCTGTTTCCAGTCAACAGATCTTACAAGTTGCAAACTACTCTCACTGCAACAACAGCACACGCTTCCACGTGCAGCATCCAAGTCCACTTTCACATGAGTCACTGCTGTTCAGGAGGAAAAAAGGCAATACTCCCTCACATATATTTTGAAAAATAAAGTGTAATATAAGCATTTGTATTAAAAGATAATGCAAAATGAATGCTCTTAAGCTAAAATAAAAACTGCTCAGCTGTCATAGCTGGAAAAAATGCATAGTAGACAAGTCAATGGAGGAAAAGGTGTTTTGTGCTAGAATTAGTTCTCAGAAATACCAAACTGCAAGTCTATATTTAGGTAAGCCACAGTTTGGCCTCTTATGCACGCAAATATGCAAGTATTCATGTGGGATCTTTTAATTGCTAACACTTTATTGAACAAGCAGAGTGTCCATGTGTCTAGTTACATGACCTCTAGGTAGAAGTTAAAAGTTCAATCTTTTACGCTTTTTCGCATAATCCCTTACACTACAAAAAAGTATTTTAGCACAAACAAAATTACTATTTGAAGGAATCTACAGTATGTCAGAAGTTAAACACATTTCTTAAGGTACTCTGTTGGAATTTTTAATTTTTGTCTAAAGGGTGATACACATCAGACTCCCAGGCTGAGGGAAAAGAGGAACATTCTTCTCACTATTTGTGTTGTTTACTTTTGTCAGCTTGTTCAATTCAGACAATGAAAAACACATTACTAAATTTTATTTTACTCAGCATCATTTTCATGTTCTCTAGTATTACCGAGAAAACTTCTGTCATTAGACTACAAGTACATAAGGACAAACAAAGACAGGATTTTTTCACAACACACACACAAAAAATAAATAGGCATTTGCCTTCCATTTTTTTTTAATGGAATTAAATTCTTGCTGAAAGTGCACAAAAATTCAGATCTGGTCTCCTCCTCTGTCTTTACAAATTCAGACTCCCACCTACAGAGTTCACTTCCACCTTTACAATAAATAGAAAAACTGGTGTAGTACAGTACAAGCATATTACTCCACTGCCTTCTATTCCTAATGTAACTATGATTACTAATGAAGCTAAAAAAAAGCCTCATTGTGGTCCCAAGACAATTCTTAGAGAACACATAACATATCAGATATTGCCATAGGCAAACAGTGATTAGGTCAAGGGGAAAAAATAATCAATGTCTACATAGTTTTCACTTACCAACATATACAATTCAAAACCTAAATTGTTCCCTTGAGTGCAATGCAGTTATACAACAAGACTTAGTTACTCACAATTTAGCAACTGCTTCTAACACAGTAAATGTGCTCAATTCATCTTGGGTTTTAAATATGCCTGCCGATGTCTTCAAATAGGTGGCATTATCTTTATTAGCAATGGGAAGGCACGTGGTCCAGAGGGCCAAGTATGCAGATAGAAATCACGTTTCTATTCACTTGCAGCTTGTCCAATCACTTGTTAATGGGTGAAAAGAGAATGACATCAGTATATCTATTTCATTGCAGTGCTGCTGAATAACTGTAGAATTTTCCACACCGTGTGTTACTGAAGCTATACAGCAACCAAAAGTGACAATTGTATAGAGCACCAGCTGACCATATTTCAAGTGTGAACTTTATACCTGTAAATAACCTCAGTGCAGGCAGGCCTTCATGATGCCTTTTTCAGCCTTTCCAAATTATAAACCAAACTTGTATAACTCTTGTGTTTGGTTTGGCTTTTTTTTTTTATTCAAGAGCAATTCAAATGTATATGGTCTCTTCAACAAAATATTCCATTCAGAAATTTTGTGTAGAAGATGGGGTATAAGTCACTACCTTCCTTTGGGTAACCATCAGGTATACAAGTTGAAGCAGAATGGTACAGAAAAAGAAAGAAAGAGTAATGATTGTAAAGTCACAATCACATATTTTTCTTCCGTGATTTGAAACTGCAGGATGCACAAGCTGTCCGGGGGGGGGGGGGGGGGGGGGGGGGGGAAATCACAAAACAAGCATGGGCAGATAACTGGATAGAAGCTACAACTGTCTATTAAACACTGTGTCAACATTGCTAGTTTCTACCTTGTTGTCCACAGAAAACTAATGTCCATAAGTCTCAGAGACCAAACAAACACGACTGTAGGCCAACAATTAAATATCCACAGTCCTCATTCCTTGAGCAACATCAAGGAACACAGTATGACCCCTCCTAAGTGTCTCATCCTCATATGGGGACAGAACAGCAACCACTGTTGCTCCACAACCCTTCCCTAGGTAATTCTTAGGACGGAAACCATATAGCTGTGACCCTTCTTCCAACCTAATTCTCACCCCCACTTTGGTTCAGCATAGGCTGACACATACCTCTTCACCTGCTTGAAGGCCATTCTGACTCTGGAAGCTTACCACCAAAACTGTGTAATTCAATGGCTTGCATTCACTCTAGACTTTGTACCTTTTTGGGTTTGGGTTTTTTTTTTTAAAAAAAAAAACAAACCACATTAAAACAAGTAAATGAGACTCTCTTAGAAACAAACAAAAAAATTCCCACCATCAGTACCAATAGCCTTAAATGTCACAATACGTATTTTCTGTGAACAATCACAAGCATCCCTGTTTCCTCAAGCACCTTTTTGGAAAGTAATTTCCCTTTAAAAATAACAATAATTAATTAAAAAACCCCACACACCTGCATGCTGTTTCTACACACAAAAATTGCCCAGCAGCACGCAGAGTAAAAGCAACAGCTACATAAAGCAGACATACCCATATCTAACATGGTTGCTCCTCTAACAGCCGCAACAGCACAAGGCTAGGAAATAAATGAATCTCCACCCAAACTTGATTAAAATACCACTCCCATATTTGCTTTACATGCATCCACTGCAACCTGGTCCTAATTTAAGCTCCCATGACCAGATTAGTTCCAAGAAGTACACCTGGATTTGCCAAGTTTGCACTTGGAAAAACATCTATGAAGGGAAGAGTCTTGTAGCAAATTCCAGAGGTGGGAAGGACCTGCTGGCAATCCTGAAGAATATAACTCAAGGAAAGGGAAGCAAGTGCCTCCCAGAAGACTGAGCATTATCTGTGAATTTTCTAGTTAACAGATGCCAGCTGACTTTTGGCTTAAATTTCTTGCTGCATTACCTTTGTTCAATTCACCCTTTATTTTTATTGAACTTCTTTGTAAGACACTCATCTTTTTCAAGGATGTAAAATGAATTAAACTCAAATTTGCTGCTTCTCTATAGATGAATGCTCCAAGTATACCCAGGCAGGAGGAGAGATCTGCTCTGCTGCAAACCAAGCCATGTGTCTCACAACATTCCGCTGATTTAAACTGAGTAACAGCACAGCAGGGCAATACATAGGAACTAAAAATAATGCTAAAAAGGTGTTTTAATGCTTTTTTATGTTGCTAAGTTTTAAAGCAATTCATGAAATGAAAATGAATACAAACCAGCACAATGTATTCCTGTGAGCTTCTGATAACTGGCACAATCCCTTCACTGGCATGTTTGTTTCCAGGGGAGTGTGTCAAATGAAAGAAGACTCTGTTTTCAGCCTAGCGTGCCAAATGAATGAAAATTCTGCTGCCTCATGCTTGAGAAACCAAAAAAAGTGTTCTCCTCAGCACATGTGCACAATTACATGGGCTTAGGTTTCCTTGACCAATTTGAACAACAGTATTTATATGTAATTTTTTTCCTCTGTTGAAACTATTTTAGGAGTTCACCTTTTTTACTTAGATTTTCAGAAACTGATTATTTAGGAAAAATTAGATTTCCCAAGAGAACACTGTCATGGATAACCGTAAGTTACGATTTAACATGAGCTTTGTGTCTGAGAAGCAAGCTCCCAACGTTTTTAGAATTACTCTTCAAATTCAAAATGGAGAAAAGCTATCAAGCAACAACTGAGGACATTATTCAAGCCAATACTGACTAATTTGAAATCCTGCCTACTTTTATAGTTTATTTCCATTTAGTTTTTCATTCTGCTAGCTCAAAAGGAGGAAATGAGTAGGTATCCTTTATTTATTTCACATGGTTTTCCAGGAACACTATTACATATTTATTTTGATTTTATATATTACATTTATTGTTTGCAAACTTATAGAATGTGTTATATATATTTTTACAATATAGATAGTTGTATATATTTACATCTACCTGTGTGTATTCCTTTATAGGCTAAAGAAAGTTGTTTCTAGGGAGTTTTCTTAAACCTGCCTATTGCATCAGAGATTTCCAGTCTACAGCTCTCAGATAAAAATATTACCTTCAAAATTCCTGATCCTGCAACATATTCACAGGAACTAAATTGCTAATACGTCATCCACATAACTTGAATTTAGAATACTTTTACCATCCATTCTCAGCCTCAGCCTTGAGAGAGAATACGAAACAGGTATTATCAGCAAGGCTCCTTCAGAACGTCAGATCAAAATAAGGCCTAAACTGAATGTATTGTGTTTGCATGGCAAGGTTTTGGTAGCAGGGAGGCTTCTGTGAGAAGATCCTAGAAGCTTCCCCTATGTCCGACAGAGCCAATGCCAGCCAGCTCCAAGATGGACCCACTGCTGCCCAAGGCCGAGCCAACCAGTGACAGTGGTAGTGCCTCTGGGATAATGTATTTAAGGGGGAAAAAAAACAACGAGACACAAAACTGCAGCTGGAGTGAGGAGTGAGCATATGTGAGAGAAACAACTCTGCAGACCCCAATGCCAGTGCAGCAGGAGGGCAGGAGGGGCTCCAGGCACGGAGCAGAGATTCCCCTGCAGCCCCTGGCGCAGCCCCTGCTGAGGCAGCTGTGCCCCTGCACCCATGGAGGCCCACAGGGGAGCAGAGATCCACCTGCACCCGAGGAGGACCCCACGCCGGAGCAGGGGGATGTGCCCCAAGGAGGCTGTGACCCCGTGGGAAGCCCATGCTGGAGCAGGCTCCTGGCAGGACCTGTGGGCCCGTGGAGCGAGAGGAGCCCATGCTGGAGCAGGTTTGCTGGCAGGGCTTGTGACCCCGTGGGGGACCCACGCTGGAGCAGGCTGCTCCTGAAGGGCTGCACCCCGTGGGAGGGACCCACGCTGGAGCAGTTCGTGAAGAACTGTAGCCCGTGGGAAGGACCCACGTTGGAGAAGTTCGTGGAGGACTGTCTGCTGTGGGAGGGACCCCACGCTGGAGCAGGGGAAGAGTGTGAGGAGTCCTGCCCTGAGGAGGAAGGAGCAGCAGAGACAGCGTGTGATGAACTGACCGCAACCCCCATTCCCCATCCCCCTGCACCGCGCCGGGGGAGGAGGTAGAGAAAAATTGGGAGTGAGGTTGAGCCCGGGAAGAAGGGAGGTGTGGGGGGGAAGGTGTTTTAAGATTTGGTTTTATTTCTCATTACCTACTCAGTTTTGATTGGCAATAAATTAAACCGATTTTCCCCAAGTTGAGCCTGTTGTGACCATGACAGTAATTGCTGAGTGATATCTCCCTGTCCTCATCTCAACCCACAAGCTTTTCATTATATTTTCTCCCCCCTGTCCAGTTGCAAAGGGGAGTGATAGAGCAGCTTTGGTGGGCACTTGGCATCCAGCCAGGATCAACTCACCACACTGAACAAGAAAAGCAAGCAGGAATTTCTACAAATATCATTAAAATTTTTAAAAAATTAAACTATTCCTTTGAAAACGTTCTGTATTTGGTTTATTATAAATACATACTTAATTCCTGCAACAAAAACACCTAAATGGTAGAGCCGCTGTAATAAAACATGTCCAGGCAGAGCAGTTATAATTTCTTCATTTATGATAGAAAGCAGGAGCACCTCTCTCAAAATCATATATGTATTTATTATTATATGTTTACAATATATTTATACATTTTTACAAATATATTTATTTCATATATTTTATATTTGCTTCCACCCTCCTTTTCCTATTGTTTACCTAGCTTCTGTACCATACTACAGTATTTCTGAAGGACCCATTTTGCAGAAGCAATGTTATTTTTCTTAGTTTAAGGACACTTAAAAATATCCCTGTCCACTGAACCGGAGCTTTGAGATCTAGGTCTGCCTAAGTCTGCAGTCTTTCATTTGTTTGTTTGTCCTTCTAGAGCCTGGAAGAAGGCATAAAGCATTTACTGAGATCAACAAGTTTTTCATCTCACTGCTACAAATTCCACATTGTTCAGTTTGGATAAATGCTTAATACCTTTCCCCAGAAAATAACCGTAGTTAAATGAACGGCATTAAAAAAAAAAATCTCATCTATGAGGTGGTTATGTTTTCCACAAACAAAATCATATTAGGGGAACACTACTCTCCTCCTCCCTCAAGGAGAAATTCCACTATGTATTTTTGGCATGTAGAACAGAAAATGTCTACAAATCTTGAGATCTCAAACAAACAAATGTAAGTAAATGGGAGGGGGGGATTTTTTTTTTTTTATTAAGCTTCAAACCCAACTAATCAGAAATGGCAAAATGCTGCATACTTTTAACCAAAAATGCTTCATTACAGACTATGTGAAGGTAACTTCGAGATTACATAGGATACTAATGCCTCTGAAAGCCCTAAAATACATTTCCAAACCTGTATTAATTTATTCAAAATGCACTTCTATGAGTGTTTTTTCAAATGCATTGCTTCAAATAGCTACGCTTATAAAGAACTACGAGCAGCATTTACCAAATTCCTTCCTTCCTTATTTAGAATATTTTCTACTGAACTAGTTAGGATTTAGCCCTACCCATCATGTAGGAGAGTCACATAATGATCCCTTTATACTCATTAACTACCATTTTAATGAGCTATTACTACCTCGGGACTCAGAAGACCTCAGGGAGGTTGTAACATGCCACTACCTATATAGTAATTCACTGCTGAGTTAGTACATAGCCTCCTTGAAAGAATATAGGAATGCCCTCCATCACTCTCTGTAGTATAGATGCCAGCATCAGCAAAATTTCTGCATGTAAGACACATCCCAGCCTAAAACTTCACAAACCTAAAACTTAACAAACAGTTAAACTCCAGTAAGCTTAACAGATTGCGTATTACTACGGTCCACCACTTTGCTAAATGTTATCACACTCTTAACAAAGTGAGCTGAAAGCATGAGAGTTGCCTGACCACCTCAACTCACAGTTTGATGGCATAAAACATGACAAATCTGATAAAAGGCCAGGGCAGAAGGCAGGGGACACTAACATCCCAAAAGACTATTTGCAAAATCTGACAGAGTCTGTATGAGCTATAAATTAGCCAGCCGATGTTCAAAGGTACCTGGATAAAGAAATCAAGTTTACTGTTAGGAACCATCAATTAAAATTCACACAAAAAAATAATTCATAAGCAACTGAAAGCTAAATAAAATTAAATTTTCAAAGTCACGCCCATATGAAAAAAGCCACACATGTGCAATGACTTGTGATGGAACTGACTTGAAGACAGCCCTTCCCATTCACCAGCGATTTTGTATGGAAAACTAGTATTATGGTCACTAAAAATGCTTATCTGACATTATTTCTAGTGAGAATGAGCCAAATAATCCTTAAGGAAGATAATTACCTCTCAAGATTTATGGCAGCTCTGGGCAGATACTGTTACACACAGCGGCACACTGTTCCCTGAATTGCCCTCTATGTTTTTCAAATCAAAACATTTGAACAGAACCACACAGACCCAAGTGAAAGGCAGAAAGATCACTTCCCTGCTATTCATAAAGCCATTCCCTGCAAGCAGTTTCTGCTCTTCTCTTCTAGTACTATCCTGGAGGTATCGTTTGCATCAGGGAAGGAGGGGAGTAATTCATACCAATCCATAAACTGCCCCCCTCTTGGCCTGTATGAGCCAGAAGAGCATAAGACAGACTTGACCCAAATTGGGAGACCTTTACAACAGGGCATTCCCCTACAGGAGCCGCCTAGGGAACAGCTGGTAGAGGCAGCACATGCTGAGCTTCTGCTCTCACAGCAATATCCACAGCAAGGCTGCAGCGGAACCAGACCCTCTGAAAACCCAGACAAGTCTAGAAGAGACAGAGCACAGATCTGCACAAGGAGGAAAAGCTGAGATGAGTGTGGAGTAAACACTTCTCCAGATCTACTTTAAGCATTCTTCAGTTAGGTGAGTGCAACACCCAACAACCTCATCGCTACAAAAGGCAGTGGGTATCAAACACGTGTATGTGCCTGCTTCTTTCCTTATACAGACATAAAAATAATTCAGCAAAAACAAGCCTTTTTTGCTGGGAAGCTAAATAGCCTGTCACCATCAGAGGGCTGAGAGAGGCAAAACAAGAGCTCTTACCAATATTCCCTCTGAAGTCACAAGTGAAACAGACTGGGAAATGCTCCCTGCTCCTGAGAGAAAAATAAGTAAAGGGGCAAATATAAGGTCAGTTTTTCAGCCACTGATATTAAAAGGCAGCAGTTGTATGGAGCATATTTGCCTCCCATCATCTCTCATCCACCCACAGAGACCTGGTCTCAAGTCACAAAAGCAGATCTGGACAGCTGAAAAGATCTCTTGCTTCCTCCATCCCCATCTTCATTTCCCCACCATCACAAGCAGAAGTAACAGGTAAGAGGAATTTTCTTTTGACACACGTATTTTAAGGATAGCTCCTCAGTCTGCCAACAGTACAGAGCAAGACAGAGAGCGACAGCCAACTGCAGGAACTACAAAGTCGGGTGAGCAGAGCTGGTAACAAGACAAACACTGCAAAAAGAGAAAAGACCAAAATAAAGGGGAAAAGTATGCCGCCTTCTATGCCTGTGAAAAAGAAGAATCAGCAGTTGAGTGAGCAGCAACAAAAACTTGGCACAGGTTACATGCCATTAACTATGCTACCAGAAATCTGCTTCAGCCAACTGACTGCAGAAGATAGTGGCTATTACCAATTCATTTACTTGCCTCTCAACATGGGATTACAGGATTATCAGCATCAAAGATAACAGTGAAAGTCAGAAGATAAAACTGTGGTCCTACTGCTTCAAGTAGAAACACTGACAAATGTAGAATATTTCAAGTGTTAAAGCTACAGGAAAAGTTTTGTGATCACGGGACTTAAATGGATAAAGATAAATCCTAACATGGGTTCTCCCCCAAGTTTTCAAGTCACCAAGTCAAGACTGAAAAAAACATCAACAGACAAGCAAGAATACATTCAGTAGGTAACTTCTGACACAGGTGGAGAGGAAAGGACTGAAACTGCAAGTCCACAAGCTACTATATGGAGAAAAGCATTCCATTACTGACAATCCTGCAAGTATCAATAACAGGCCAGAGCCGCATTTCCCTCTGTCTCATAACCCCAGCTATGGAATCAAATCCAAGAAATGAAAAAGGATTCCATCAGATGCAATTTCTTCCTCTCATAATTTGTCTTTTTTGGAAGGAAAAAAACCCCAAACACAAAATAGTGGTGGCAGGAATATTGCAAAAGTATTTCTGGGAAAAAAAAAACCCGAAAAACAAAACACAAAAAACCCCAGTCACAGTAAGTACCACTAGCCAAAATGAAATAAATATTTACTGCAGGGTGAAGAAACTGAGGAAGCAGGAAGAAAGGAAGAAGAGGACTAAAATCAGGCCATTTCCTTGTGTAGCTCCCCTCTTCCAATTAGTCCCACACAAACCCTGAGCCAACTTTAGGCAAATGCCAGCAGTGGAAGCTGTACACCCTGTGGCAATGTCGACAAAGAGCACACTGTTGGCAAACAGAGCAAAAAGATAAAAATTTTTGGTCAAGTTCTATTTTTGTTCTTTGAATCAAGAGAGTTTTTTTAAGAGTAGCAAGAGAAGCTATTGTTAAAAAAAAATGAGATTGTTAAGAAATAAGATATGAGTTTAATTAAAAATATAAACTTACGGTTTAATAATTAAGGGATAACAGAAATAATACATGCTATACAAATAATACATACTACAGAGAATATGAGTATTCTGAGCAGGTAAAGGAGATTTGGGAAGAACTTGGTGGTTCCCTGAAAACGACCTACAATCTGTCATCCTTATTCCTACCACTCTGTCTTTATGCAACATACAGAAGATGACTGCTTACTCAGTGAGCAGCTATTCAGTATTTTTCTCCACACATTTGTTCATGTGTGGCCTCATCTGCTCTTAGCTGCATGCTGTTCAAACACGTTTGGAAGCCGTGGTTATTTGTTTTGAAGCCCACCACTATGCCATCAGAGTTCATCAATAATATTATTCACCATTGTAATATCTTAAGAGACAAGCGTGTATTACTTTCCTTTTTTTACAGATTGCAAAATGAGGCACAGAGGTAAAATATTCAGTAATCTCAGGTGCTAATTTTATCTCAGATAAGATTTTTTCCAAGTGCTCTGTATCAAACAACATTCCATACATTCAAGGCACAGATTTTAATCGACTTCAGCTGCAGCTGCAAACCCTCAGCATTTCTACATATAAGCCCCTAGTATCTCAAATTATGCAACCACAATTGCAGAGCACTCAAATCAATTAGTCACCACTTGGGAAAAGTTTTGTTTAAACGACTTGCCTAGCATCACATAGGAATTCTGTGGCAGAGAGAGGAACAGAATCCAATCCTCAAGGGCACTTTTCGTCTGACTAGCTTACCCATGAAACCATTTTTTTTTTTCCCCTGCAATCTTCTCCCCCACTCTACATACCCTCAACATCTACAGGTTAAACAGTTTTTACAGACAACAGTCTCTTTCAATACATAAGCCTGAAGCTGCACTGGGGCCAGATCTCTCCCTGAGCCTGAATAAGTAAAGACCCTGTAGAATATAATGTAGTGAATTAAAAATCATCACAATGAACAAGCACAAAGAAACCAAATTAAGATTTGAGACATTCTGAAAACTGACATTCCCTAATTTTACAGCATGCAGTCCCGGAAATTTGTTACTAGTCTTTAAAAGCAATATTAAGATACATGGCTCTTGTACAAAAAGACAGAGAAACAAGCAGATTGAAAAAGGAAAAAAATATTTGCATAAGCTATGCAGACCTGCTTCATAAATACTAACTCACAAGCAATGTTTTTCCGCCCCTTCAAATAAACTCCAGCTCTCTGAAGAATCATTTTGATTCTAACAGGCTCCACTAAATTGCAGAATGATCTGGCTAGTTATCAGCTTCCCTATTTCAAATTACAAAACACAAATATAACGTAAAATGGATTATTCCTTAGAACAATAAAGGTGTAATGTTTCTGAGATATACGCAGTAGTAGACTAGTATCTGCATAGAACTAAAAACCCGCATATGCTATATCATTTCAGAAGGACAGGGAGAAATCAGTAAACCGAGTGCACCAATTAGGAAGGGGAAGGAGACTGCACGTATGACAAGCAGATGAGCCCAGGTGTAGACGGACAGTTCTGAAACACGCAGTGTCCAGGCAACTGATGATTCTCTTCCAGGAAGATGTACTTTTTGTCTCAAAAGACCCAGAAGTATTTACCAAGCACTTTCTGCAAGGCATATGTATTTTTATTATCTAAGACAAAGAAGCACAAGACCCAGCACCTTGCAAAATCTCTCAAGTCTAATGAAAGTAATGAGATTCTAAAAATAATGGCAGCCACGTGAGAAACTGGCTAAGAGTTTTAATTACCAATGTTGTTATGGTACAACAAAGTTCTTCCTTAATAATTCAGCAGAACTTCTCTATACGTGCAGGTACTCCAGAAGCACAAATGGAGATGTCTACTTTCAGACCACAAATGACTGCAACCATTTTTTTATCCAAATTACTTGGAATCTTGTTGAAATATAATTTGTGAGGCACATTTTCAGAAGTTATAAATAATCCAGAACTGTTTTGCTTATGTGAATGGCATTGTTAGCATTTATCACTACAAGACATACTTGCCATACTTTTGTATCACCTCTATCTCATTTTATCACCACATTTAATGCAAAACATTTGACTAAGAATTAAAAAGCCTTATATACCCTGGAAGACAAATTCCATCAAGCTGAATAAACGTGAATAATCCATGTCTTTTCTAAAAAAAAACCATACAAACAAAAAAAAACACCACCCAAAACCCAAAAAAACCCCACCACACACAACAAAACACGGAGCAAGAATCTAAGTATTTGTAGTCATATTTTTGAAACAATATTTCATGTATTTCGTATTTGGTGTAGGTTTGCTGCACTATGTAAGAATAAAAGAATAACTTAAAATATAGAACTATGCTATTTCCACATAGGGCAATCAAAATTTGCATGCAATTAAAAACCATTGTTTTAAAGATTAAAATTCCAATTCTGGAAGTTTCCAGGAATCCTAGGACTCATGCATGTATTTACATGGGAGTCAAATATGACTGCTGCCTAAACACTGGTAGAATTATGCTCCCAAATAAACCGACAGGCACACTAGGCTTTTATTCAATAATATTTAGAGATCTAGAGTCAGACTTAAATATCCATGAACTGAAAAATTACAGGCACCTTTATATGCAAGACAGCTTTACATATGGAGAACAGTTTATCTTACCCAAGAAAACCTTTCTGTTTATATTGATCTAGAGTTGCATGAAAGAGTCTTGTTTATAAAGGATTCTTAGCATAGCAAGCGTTCCTTGAAAAACTGAAATTAGGGCAATTTCCATAATCATCTTAGTTTAGACAGACTTTACACACAACACATAGGTTATAATCTATATGTATACATACTTCATGTAACATTCTTCACCTGAAAGACTTCAACAAAATTTTTTAGAAGTCTTCACTACCACCCAATCCATTCAACTAGTAATGTTAGATAAGACCAAGCGGGGACCTAGGGGAGAGAAGCAACTCTCAAAAATGAGGAAACGACAAAAGGAAATTGGGATATGGTCAACCAAGATACAACTATAATTAGCTTCCATATTTCTATATCAATATTTATACCAAAAAAGTCAAAAAGAAATATTTAGAAGACAAGTCAAGGAAATTTGTTCAGTTAATCGTTGTTGTTATTAGCAGAAGGTACAAATAAAACCAGACACAATAAGTAAAAAAGCTTTAGTGATAAAACAGCAACAAAGGAAAAAAATTTTTTTGCTTTCTTTACTGAATGAGTCTCCAGAAATCTTTAATTGGGTCTGAAATTTAGGTGAATATCGAAGATGGGCACAAAAACAAAAAACTTGCAAAAAAACCCCCCAAAAAAACACTCACTGCATTAATGAGTTGCAACACAATGAGATTCAAATTCTGAAAGGCTCTCTTATGGCAAAATAAAACAAAAACATCAAGAGTTAATTCTATGAGCAATTTAAGTTCTTCTGCTCTCACTAAACATTACAACAAGAAATGCTAATCATTACACCATTTTATATGACCAGTTTTATCAGCTTTTTTCCGAATCGTAGTTCTATGCTTCTAATAAAGTAAAATTGTTTAGAAGACCTCTCCACAAAAAGGAAACTTGTGATTATTTCCACTAATTCAGCAGTTTTAATTAGTTAATCTCTTCCATCACTATTAAAAAACAAGCTAAGGTAAAAATGAACTCCACAGTAGTATCAAGTCTTCAGTTCTGGTAGGGCATTTTTACTTCTAAATGACAAAATTAAGCATTGCCTACAGATACAGAATTAATTCTTTGTTCAAAATACACATCAGTAGTGAATCCAGAAATATTCAAGGAAATTTATTCCATATATTGGTTGCTAATTTGTGCGGTTTTATGCCCTTTCCAAGAATTCACTTGTTCCTTCAACCCAAACAGGAAGTAACTGTTTGAGATTTGCTCAGCAGTCAAGGATAAATAACAATGCCATCAACTTTTTTTTTTTAATGCCAAAGAACCTCCAAGTGTTAATGATAACGTTTACATTAAGATATAACTAAGAGACAATTTCAGGGCAAAAATGACCCCAAGTTTTAGCACAGTAAAAGAAAAAAGCCAAAGGATTTTTAAAAGATCAATATGAATTTGCCGGCTTTAACCTAGAAATTGAGACCTTTACTATCATCTGCAACTCTTAACCAGAAAAGGAGAAATAAAAGTAACACATTGCTTCTGGGGAATTGCTACTACTGCATTGATTAAAATAGAAACTATTTAGTACAAACTAGTTACCCTCCAGGAAGTGCAAGATTTTCATTACACCCACAGACTTTTTCTTTCCCCTTTTAGAAAAAGTGATTTCTTGAACACAAGATTTAACAATTGTATGCAGTTATAAATCCCTAAATGAATAAATTGCCCATCAGCTAGACATGTTTACATCTCGGGTGAAAAACCAAAACAAAACAGATTTTTTTTTTAAGTTACATTTGCTAAAATTCTTGACAATCACCTAGAAGAATAAAATTTATTTTGCACAAATATATGTATTCTTCCCATATCTGATTTTTGGCAATTATGCTGTTCAGCCTGGCAAGCAAACAGAACAACATTAACACTAACTTCCTAAACCAAATTGATTTCATGTTCCGAATGCTGTGATAATTTTCTTTGTACCTTTCAAATTTCAAATTCCCCTAAATCGAATAGTAGCAGCTAGAAAAGCTTGTACTAGGTTCTCTTAAAATTGTATTTCACCACAGTAGCCAAGATTTTCCACTGACATTAAAATAAATGCAGCCAACCCATATCACATAATGAAGTAAAATTTCATTGTTTTCTAACAAATCTTACTCAAAACAGGATTGACAAGAAACTCATTTCAATACCGTTTTTGCCACACAATGAACTAATGCCTTAGATGAAGAAATGCTACAATCTCACAAGGGCATTTCCAGCAAATGAGTCTCCACTGTCCGAAACGACCATTCTAAATACTGCACTATCTTCAACTCTGTCTTCTGTCCCTTTCTTTTTACCACTAGACAGAATATGTATTCGATACTTATTTGATAAGATAAACTTGAATTTTGCCCAGTAAGTATTCTCTGGCTGCTGTTATATTATACCAGCAACAGCAATCCATCAATTAGGCTAACAGATGCCAGCTAATACTAGAAATAATGCGCTTAAATGCTTTTAAAAATAAGAATATTTTTAAAAATAAGAATGGCATCTGAAACCAAAGTAAAGAGTTGATAACTCCAGTAAATTTTCACTTACTTTCAAATGTGAGTTTATGTTGTACTGCCTATTATAGAACTAGAATGCTGCTAATGGTTAAGATATTTAATAATTATGCAAACTTGTAATTTGGTTTTTTTATATTTTCTAAAATTAATAACAGGCTGTACATTCACAAGACTTAACAAGCCAAGTTCTTTGTTTAGTATTCAATCAAAAATATAACTGCAAAATATTAGCTATGTGTATTTTTAACAAACAAGCTCAATCAAGTTGCTGGCTATCATCTGCATGGATGTTTTTGATACTCATTCAAAATCACTTACATGTCAAAGACACTGCATGAAATTGAAACCTTTACTAATGCCAAGGTTTGACCCAGGATCCAAAATAAATCTGCATGTACAGACCCTTGTACCTACACAAAGCACCAATTACTTCAAATAAGGTTTTGTCTGTGCACTAGAGTCCACCCATGTGGAGCCAATTACTATAGCAGGGCCATTATATGGTTCATTTCCCCATACCAGCTTGGCAAGAGGTGTACATGGGTGTAGGAAGTGCAAAAGAACCTTCACTAATAAAGGGCCTCAAACACACGTCCGTGCATTGTCATATTTAACGTTACAACAAACACTTCTTCACTGGACTAGACCATGCAAAACAGTAAATACTGCAGGGCAGTTTCCAATTTGAACAGCATTTTTCAAGTTTTTCTTTCTGGTCCACCAGTAAAATCCAATTATCTTTTTTTTAAAAAGCTTGAATAATTATGCTGATCCTTAATCTACATCGCACGTTTCTAGCAATACCTGAGAATTCCCAAGAACATTGAGAGGCTGTAGGATTTGAACAGAAGGCGTGAGAAAAATGTCAGAATTGCATGCTCTTCAAGAAGTATAGTATGTTTATAATAGCAGAAGCACTGATATTACTTATTGATTATGTCTGGTATCATTCCATTCCTAAATGGGAAAGTTGTTTGAAATAATTATTATAAATAGGAGAAAACCACTTGAGTATAAAAATCTCTCCCCCATTGAAAGTACTGAAGCTCCATCTAGAGGCTTTTCTTCCTCTACTGTCATTTGTGGTATATGTAATATCACCTAGAAATGTGAACAATATTAAATGTCAGAGGCTTCCTTTGTACCTCCTCTTTTGTTATTCATAATGGGTTCTTGCCCTGAACCTTTGCCTGGCAACACTAGCTCCTTCACTGCCATCAAGTGGTAAGAAACCAAAACTGAACTTAAAAATGTAAAATCTCAATAATCAGATTAAATGATCAGTACAGTATAGAGAAAACTATAAATACTGATTACTGAAAATCTTTATGGTCCTTTTCATTGAAGTTCTAGTATATCTACTCCAGAGCACTACGAAGCCTCACACAATAAATCCAGCAATGGTTCCAAATCTCTTTTTGTAAGGTTCATTTTTACTTCAAATTGCACAGAATAAAAATGTACATCCATATTCCCCAACATTATATTTAGAACAAAAAGGCATCACAATAAAACCATTTTTAAGCAATAGTATATGTAACTCTTAACACTTCAAAAGCACTGAGTTTCGCAATTAGGAGGAATTCTGTAACACAATTAGAAGGAACAGCACAAACATCTCTTCAACCTTCGTGTTGCCTATTGGCGGTATCTCAAAAGAAAGGGCAAAACAGCAGCCCATCTCTTCGGCAGTGTCTAATGCAGCAAGTATGCAGCTATGTCAGTCTCTCCCTTTGTGTTCCACAGCTGTAATCAACTGTGGACATTTTTTATGTCAGGAGAAGTCTTAATGCTCTACAAAAGTGACCTATGGGGAAAAAAAAAGCACACAACACACCAAAAAACTGGGAGGGTTTGTCTAGATCAAATAAATAGCTAAAAGTACTAACAAAGTAACAGCAGAATGGAGCCAGGCTGCAAGACCTTGATTACTTCAATTTCAACCCCTTGAGTGGCTTATGGTACAACTACTCCCACATACAATGCTTTGAATTACAGAAATCCCACAAGGTCTTCACCATGACTAGGAATACCTCTAAAATAAACCTCCTAGCATACATACAGTGAAATTGCATTAACTGCTTCTATCTGCTCTTCCATGCACACAACCTTATTTCACTATACTTTCTCTTCAGCAATTATTCCAATTGGGTATTTTGTCCATGGCAGAATGTAAAGTACAAAGACATCTTGGTGTTGTCACATTAGACAGAATAGTGACTAGCACATACAATGGAGCTTAAGAATTCAACTTGTTACAGAAATTTAAAAACAGAAAAAGGGATAGGTACCAGCTTAAAATGAACAGAAAAAATAATATTCTCTATACCAGAGATATTTTATACCTTATCAATACTTCCTTGGTCAGGAAAGCACTACTGAACTACTTCTATCAAATCTTGTGTCTACCAGTCCACAGATTAAATCTGTGCTGTGTAAGTACTGGGTGGCCACTTACCTACTTCTAACTGAGCAGAGCCAGCTCTCTGCTGAAAAGCAGGCTCACACAAAGCAGTCTGCTACAACTTTGCCATTAGGAAAGCAACCTCCAGAGAGCCAAACTTTCCAGCTGGAAAAGGTCAGTCTGAAAGATCTGACTTCTGCATTTGCTTGGCCCTGGAACCCAGCCTGCTCATCCAAAGACACTTCATTTCTAGACCAGCAATTTTCAAACATGGTTGTGAAAAATCCTCCTTCAAAACAATCATTGGTATAACACCTATACATTGAAATTGAGACCACATCAAATATTTGTTTGAGAATGACTGGAGAAAGCCACAAACAATAAAAATATATATTAAGAAACTTAGGACAATTATTTCTTCTGCAATGCTGGGAAAGGAAGACTAGGACTGTTACTGACATGCAGAAGTAAAAATGGATCTTCAGAAATGACATGAGTAAGAGGAGACCAAAAACTGAATAGAAAGGGCCTAGAAATCATGAACAAGCAAAGGGAAAAACAAAACAAAACAAAACAAAACCCCACCAAACAACAACTAAAGTATGTGAGGATTAAAAAAAAAAAGGCAAGACTAAAAAAAGGGAATATGCAGAAGGACTGTAACATGCAGCCTAAAGCCATATGCAGCTTTAAGCTCAAGGCAACACTAACTGCCTGTTGCTTGGCAATTCAATCTTGAGGTCCAACTGAAAAGCCAAAACCAATTTTAGACAGTCATTTTAGTTACAGAAAGCATAGGGATTAGACAAAGAGGCTGTTCCTGAAGTAATTGAAATGTAAGTTAACCAGGGTGCATACAACCACTTTAGCTCCTGAGCTGAAAGAAAGGACTGAATTTATGATGAGCAGTGAAAGCCACAGTAAAATTTGATGGCAGGAGGAATATATTTAAAAAACAAACAAACCAACCACACAATAAAGAGAAAAGATGACCTCCAAGATTAAGAGTGACAAACAGAAGCAGAAGACATTGAAGATTTAACAAAAAAAAAAAAAAAAAACACACCACACACACACCCCACCTTAGTTTTTCTTCCCAAACGTAATTACATGTAGTTCAAGCTGATTGCAGATCTCTCAAAAGGATGTATTGAATACACTGATAAGAAAATGTAACCAGAGAAAGAGTGCTTTAAAATTTACAGATATCCCTGTATAGTATCCCTGATTGATTACCATAGTTCTTAATCAGGGGACAAAAAAAGGAAAAAGAGGAACTGGAAGACAAAGTACAGTATATACTTGAGCAGTACAGAGAAGACTGTTAGACTGTTCACTCTTTCAGCCTCTGAAAATTAGAACAGAAAAAAAGCCTGGCACAATAGCCATGGAAAGTGTCATCAAAGAGGAGTGAATAATTATTAGCTCCAGGGGCTGCATGGACAATCACCGTGAACTGCAATGCAGAAGGTTCCTAAGATGTATTTACAAAGCCCTAACAATACTCAAGCATCACAGTCAGCTCAGCAATTCTCAGCTGTGGCCACCAGGGACCCTATATACTGCCCTCATTAAAGAAAAACACTCATTGCAGTCCCACCAACAATGCTGTCTTGGTGAAAAATAAAGCTTTAGGCATAGCAAAGAAGAAGCAGCCATTTAGGTAACTGTCTCGTTCTCCATCATTATTCTAGGATTGACAGTTTGAAGGCAGGGATTTTGTTTGGGGGGGAAAGGCAACAAAAATTTCCATGATGCCCAGTGAGCTAATGGCAAAAACTATAAACCTGTTGCCAAACATTAATCTAGAAAATGAAGCCCTGGTAGGCAGGTCTAAACAGATCTGCTACAAAGTCTAGCGAGGAATGAAGAGACAGAAGAGGAAAAAAAAATAATAATCAGCATAGGTCATTCATTTTGAGAATTTGCATCTTTTCTGGGTAAAGGAAATAACAAAGAGTAGCTAAGACAAAATATGCAGAAAGTCTACGGCAAGCATCTGCTTCCTTTCTTGGGCCACAGGTGTTTAATCCAGTAGTAGCTGGAAGGAAACCTGCCTTTGCCCTCCTTTGTCAAGGGAATATCACCAGGACTCTAGAAGGAAGGCTATGGCCTAGAAATTAAAGATCAACTCATCCAAAACATTGTCTGGACTCAGCTTTGTCAGAAAATGGGGTAGGCTTCCATACTTTATCCAAACAAAACTATCAAGGTCCAACTTAAACAGAAATCAAAGGACAGCAAAAGAAGCAAGATGCAACTCAAAATGTCAGCAAAAGATCAGCAATGATTCTTTTGAAGATTGGCTCCTTTCCTTGGGCTATACTGGCAACTGCAGTACATTTTCCAGATTACTGATGCTTGAAACGAAACACAATTTTAGAACATTTATACCAGAGCATAGAGCACATTTTTGCTAAAATCACCAATTAAATATTAACCTTAAAAATTTAATACAGAAGACCTTCAGCCTGTTAGGCCATCGGCAAGACTGACCATAAGAAACTTCTGAAGTAACCTGCTATTCCAAGCACATGCTGGCTCCACGAGATTATCCTGCTTTCCTTCCTCTCACCAGTGTGTTGGGACTCAGCAAAGTGCTATCACACACTCTATCTCACTTGACTAAGTGATAGATTTTACACTAGTATTACTCATCTAGAGTATTTTTTCACCTCTTGTAATGATGTTTTTCCTTAACCAAGTCATTACAAGACAGATCCTTGTGGAAATGAGTCCTGTTTTCAAGGTGCCTACTGCTAGTGTATGAATCTGTTACTACTGATGTTCAATAGATCCCAGAGCACAAATATCAGGCTGAGAGTCAGAACAGCATTTTCTAGACTGAACAATTATCTCAAATACTCTTACCATAGCTTAGCACAGAAATTAACAAGTTGTATATTAATTTTGTCACACAAAAAAAACAGCAAATATTGGGGGTGGCGGCGGGGGTGGCACAGAAATCAGTTAATTCCCACATTTCACAACACACTGGCTTTCTTTCATGTTTTATTCTTAGGCTATCTGAGCAATCAATATCCTTCAGGGACCCTTTACTACTTCTTTTGACTGCCACTTCAGGACTTACACCATCTCATCTTTAAATGGCATGCTGGTTTCATTATGTAACTGGACAAAAAGGACAAGTTTTTACCATGAGAATTTAATCATTATTTTCCAGCTTTGCCAACGTATACCAGACACCAGGCCTTTAGGCATTCTTACTCTCATGCCTAAATCCATTAACAGAAATTTGGGGGGGGGGGGCAGGGTTTTTTTGTGTGTGGATTTTTTTATACACCCACTCCTATCCCCCACTCCCTGCCAGTGGAGAGTCCAAAAGGCACCTCTGCTTGAGCAAGCTACCCCTTGAGAATAACCAAAATTATCTTACTAAATTGTCCTGTGAATCCGATACGCAGGTGAAGAATGGAAATGACTGCAATATATGTACTTCTTTAAGGCTTGCAGCCAAACAGTCTGGGACTCCACAAGCAACCCTTGTGCAAGTTGGGGGGGGTGTTGGGTTTTATGCTAATCAAGTTCTGCTCTTGCAGCTGCAATGGGAAATACTCTGGATATTTGTCCTAGCTGGATGGCAAAATACTGAATACCTGATCAAGACACAATTCTATCTTGACTGAGAAATCGATTTCAGAAACCAACCTACTCCAGTACTGTCTTCCCTGGCCATAGTATCAATCCGATCACGTTTAACCGGCTGTCATGTAAGGCTCTCATATCTCATGACAGCAGACAGGATAACGGTATCCCATTATTATCACGGTATTGGTTAATTCAGTGACAGTGTCTTCAAGTTAATCTGTTAGAAAAGAGCACAGAAGCTATGGGAATGCATCTTACATATTCCAGAAGTGAAGAAACTCATGTTTTACAGCCTTCTGCTTGCTTTCGGTCAGAAATTTAAGAAGATATTATGCCCCTGTTAACAATTCTCTAAATACCAGACAAGTTTCCTTAAAAAAAAAAAAAATTTTTTTTCATTAAAAATCTGAACTTTGAGGAAGGCAAACACACAGAAGACAAACAAAATTATATTTTAGAAAGAAAACATGGATATCTATTACTAAATGTTAAGCAGTGTTTATATTCACAAATACATTTGCAAGAGAAGTCAACATTCTGCAATGGAAAATGGCAAACTATGTAAGGGCACTTTTTAAACAAAAATAGTGTCACAATTTATTTTCTAGACTTCAAATACTACAATATGAATGCAAACAAGTGTTTTGTATGAAACCTTTAAAACATCATGGTTTAAAATAGGAAATTATATTAATATCAAGATTAAGGTTCTCTATTATTAGGGTATGATTTTTACTTCAAGTACATTTTTCTCTAAGTCTGTCCCTTTTATTGGGAGAATGTAGTATTACCTAAACATTTTTGTATTTAAATACAGTCTACTCAAATTTACAACTTCAGAGACTGATAGAATTAAACATTATTTTACCCAAAAATCAAGATAAAGCTAAGACATGTGATAAAAATCAGCTGCAACACTAAATAATGTTTAATTGCACCTATATATTTCAATTTGCTGTTGCACTATGACAAGTTGGAGCCTACGCGGTACAATCCTCAGTCCAACTGTTAAGGTAGCCCAAACTAGGAAATATTCACCACCAACACCTCTCCTATGAAACTGTCCATCTGAACTCCACACCAAATACATCGTACCTCCAGAAAATGCAGTCTGATTTAGTCTTTCATTACCCCATACTTTTTTCTAGTAACTGTTTTTTTGGGTTCTCAAACTTGATTTCTCAGTGCATCACTTCATCAATGTAGATGTTAGCAAAGAGCCAAGCCTACCCTAAATTCACATCTCTTCTCATTAGTCAAGGCGCATGCACAGTATGGAAGCAACAGGCAGGATTAGATACAAGGTTTAGTTACTGCAGATAGTACCTAGAAGTATGAGTTTATCAAGTCCCTGAACAATAAACAGATCAACTCTATTTAGCAGAAAAAGAAAAAGAGAACTGTACTAAAGTCTTGAAATTCAATGTATTTTATTCAATACAAATTTTAGCTTTAATGTGTTCACTTTAAGTTCCTGCATTTCAAACAAGTTCCCTGCTACAAAATTTATTTTGACAAGTTTTTCTTTTAAAAGCTTTTCTAGAAATGAGGGCATTTCATAAAACCCTCTCACTTCTTTATTCTCACAATGCTAGCACTTGATAGAAAATGTAAAAATTGAAGTTTTCACAGTGAAGAACTGAAACAAAGCAATACCAAAATCTTCTTAAACCAATAGGAATGAGCAAAGACATTGCTAGTAAGTGGTACCGTCAAAATCAGGATAACTAGAGTAAAATAATCTCATTGTTTCCAAAACGATAAACTTAACATCACAGTAAGAACCTAGCTGTGGAATGAATAAATCCACAGAATTACTATGGTATAAAAGTACCGTAAGTCAAAAGGGGTGGGACACACAAACCAACTCTGCTTAAGTCTTAACTCAAGTAGTAATACAAACCCAAGCCCTCCATTCTACCTTCTGAAAAGAGAACTATTGTCCAAGACTGAGATGTTACAAAGTTAATGCTAGTTACTAAAGCAACATGACCAGAAGCAGATGAATATTCCTGAACTCCTTCAGGACACCTCAGTTAAAGGCCTGAGCTCCTAAGAAAATGTGCTTAATCATACATGTGTAACAACTAGTAGAACAGGCAAACTGCGTAACAGCAGCTGTTCTTCCTTCTAATGATCAAACACTACACAACAGCAGCGTGGCGGATTTTGTGCCAATTCCAGTAAAATTCATGGAATGTATAGCTAAAACACCATGTTGACTACTTCTTTCTAACGTGTTAACATGGACTTTTTTATTTGTCCGAGCAAACTAGAGTGGCAATTCATCTGATTTTCAAAACCCTTTTATTTCTTTAAATACAGTCAAAAGCAGGATGCTAGCTACAGACTGCTTGATGACGAAACTATAAAAAGTTTCATTCAGTAATAAAGCTACAGCTGTGCAATTTACTAAGTTATTTAACGAGTCTTTCCTGTTAGAGGTGTTCAAGATAATCCCACACCAACATATTCTTTGCAGTAGACAGGTCAAGAGAAGCTAATTCATCTTGAAACAAATATACATACATATTACTCCAAACAGACAAATCAGATGCTAAGAAGTCACGAGGACCATGGCTTTCACCTGAGATTGCTGAATGAAATTTATATACAAAGCTGTAGACCTGCAGGTGAGGAAGGTAACCCAGTACTGCAAAAAATTGCCACCAGGCAGGTGGCAGGCTGCCAATGTGATTCCTATCCACACACACACACAAAAAAAAAAAAAACAACCCCAAAAAAACCCCACCCAAACCCAAACCAAAAAAACCCACAAAACAGAAGCGGTCCTGGGAATTACACACCAGAAAGTTTGTCAACCATCCTTACTAAAGGCAGTAGGGGCTATAAAACTAAAGTCACTGTAGAGCAAGATAAACGTGGTCTGTTGGAAAAGATGTTGCATGGCTTCTGCAAAGAGAAACCCTGCCTCACCAACCCACCAGAGTCCTCGGAGTGCATCACTAAGGACAGAGAGAGAGGAGGTCCAGCAGACAGAGTACAGTCCAATTTTGAAAAAGCTTTTGACAACGTTCCACACCAAAGGTTATCAAAGAAACTAACTTGCCACAGGATGGGAGGAAAGAGTCTTACAAATAGAAAATTAATGAAGAGGATACAAAAAGCAAGGTTTAATGGCCAGTTTTCAGGGCAGAGAATAGGCAGCTGAAAGGTCTCCTGCTGGGGGACTGGTGCTGGGACTGGCTTTATTCAGCCCTTTCAATGACAACCTGAAGAGCAGAGCATGCAGTGAAATCTCACAGTTCATAGGTGACACTATACGATTTGGGTAGATACCGAACTACCAAAGTGAGGGAATGCCAAACCAAGTGATCTGGCAAAAACGTGAGAGAGAAGATTCAGCGCAGGTAAGACTGTCACCTTCAACTAAACCATGCCTACACAGAGCAGAGCTTGGAGCTAGCAATTACAAATCATTAAGTGGTCCAAGACACACTGCTGACAGTTTCCAAATCCACTGTACAGCACCAGCTGACTGAAAGGAATCACCAGGAATGCACCTTTTAACATTACTGATCAAAAACTGTGGAGGCTGAGTGGTACAGGGGGCAAATGGACTGCAAAACATGGCTAGGTTCACATGCTCTCCCCAGGTAACACCATCCATTGCCACTGGCTTTATTATTTTTATTTAAGAAAGAACTGTAAGGGTTATACAGAAGTATATAAATAATAAGAAACCAGGGTAGAAACCAGCCACAGCACATTGACAGCATCCAGCACTCCTTGAAGGGGTCCAAGGAGCTCATGGATGACATGGAGGGGTGCCCTAACTGGAGACCAAAAAGACTAGGGAATGGAAACAGGCCCTCACAGACGCCAGGATCTACTGCTTGAGACACAATACTAGGCTATTATTAAACATCTACAATCAAGACAAGGCAAGGGTGTTTAGTATTCTCAATGCAAATAACATTAAAAAAACCCACATTATTTTTTAACCAATACATGTTTATCCAAAAATAAATCCTCTTCAGAAGCCACACTGCATGACACCACTGAGGAAAAGACAACAATTTAAAAAGAAAACAGAAGTAGGTATCTCCAGTAACCAAAAGAATATCTTAACTGCACAGAGACAGTGATCAAAATAACATCTAACTACACGGAGACAGATAGTGATTTTCAACCAATGAATTACAGGGCCCTGAAAACCAGTAAGCAACTGATCTACTTCATCTATTGTCCTTAAATCAAAGTTCACTAACCAGCGGTCCACACCTACACCTGAAAATTAAGGTATCTATAAAGTATATCCATTTGTAGGTAAGAAAGGTAAGTATAAGTGTGTGAAAGGCATAAATCACCATGACTGAGGAAATCAGCAAGTCAGTAACTCATTGATAGGTTAGTCTCTATCTGTCCAGCAGAGGACTGGATTTCTGCCCCCGCCCCCTTCAAAATTAACACCACTTTCTGGTTAAGCACCTAGTATTACTAAACCAGAAAACATGATGACCAAAAAGATTTACTAAATGGACTACTGGTGCACTCCAGCATGGGAACTCTGTACTACGTAACTGAACATGATTGTAAGTCAGTCACACCTAATTTCAAATATAGTACATAACTTATCTACAAAAGAGGCTTGTTCTTTCACCATTTTAAGTTGCAGGAGACAACTGACTGGCTGATACCCTCAATCTGTATTTCAACTGTTGAAATACCATTCTCAACAGATAGAGTCCAACATTGGAATTCACTATTTTGTTTTGACTATTGCTGGGTTAGCTTGTAGTGTTGAAATGCTACTGGAGCAGAAATAGAAAAAGGAAAATATTCAGTAGAAAAGAAACTACAAACCACACAGGTTAGAAATTGATAGAAGAAATACTTCTATTCAACAGATAGGTAGACTCAGGTTGAAAAACAAGTTTATTTCAGATTTTTAATCAACTGAAAGAAGTGCTTGAATTGAATAAGGTTTCCTTTCCATTGAATAAGATTTTAAGTAATTCCTAATAGGAAATGGGATGAGGCTTCCATATAGGATGAAATTTCAGGCTACTTCTTTTTCTACTGTAACATTGTAGTAGCCACTGTTAGACACAAAGTCTAGTAAAGCAATTACTAATATGACTGTAAACTGTCACAAAATTAAATGGCATACAGCTCTTCTACTCTCCCATCACAGCATTTCTATCCCATAAAAGAACACTATGGGAATCACTGACTATGAAATGGTGATTATTAAATATAAAAGCTAGTCTAAATCAGTTTGCAATTTAATAAAACATTGATCAATCAGACTACAGAATCATTCACAATATTTTCAGGGGTAGGTAAAAACAATTATTGCCCCTTAAAGGAGAAGCTATTCACCCCAAATCAGTGCAATAAGGCTACTTCACAGCTTTCTCATATCCTCATCAGCACCGAATACTTCCTTCAACAAGCAAAAGCACTTTACAGTGTTGGAGACAGCAGCATTTCAGAATTACAGCTCATGTATAAAAGCAACACTCCCCTAGTTCTTCCTTCTCTCTTTAGTCAGAGAAAGATTGCAGAGTGGCTCTATTTCAACAGCTCCTATGCATCTTCTGGTTTCCTCTGCAAATTCTCCAGATTAACACTGAGAAGGAAGAATTTCAGATCTAGCAGAGATGAGGGACTGCTTATGAATTTTCCTCTCTTCTCATTCCACCTCGTTTGTTTGACATCAAGAAGAACAGTTTGTAAGGCCTACAAGCCAGGTCATTTAAGAAATTTGCACTTAACCAATCCATCAGATGAGAGCCCAGTAATACACAACCCTGCTTTAAAGTGTTACATCCAAACTGTGTTAGCATTTGCATAGCTGTAACATACACCACATGTACAACACATTGCCACATAGGTAAGATTGTTTACAAATTACTTTTATACAGAGCTAATAACAACCAAACAAGGCTGACTAGCAAACAAGAAGCAAAAGAAACCCAGAAACCCCAAATCTCCACATAGTTTAGGGAAAACCAACAATTTTAGGCTGGGGGGGTGGGGCGGGAAACACACTACTGTTCAGGAACCCAAAATTGAGAGAAGCAAACTTTTAACAGGCACGGCATACAGCTAAGCAAAAGCACAAACACTAACAAGCAAATCAAAACCTGCAGGTTTTCATATGCCGAATGATTTTGTGGAAAACTGAAACATTTCAGATATACATTAATTTCCTCCTTTTATTCATTTTAATATCAGACCTATTCTTACAGATGAAAACCCCTTTGTTATCGCTTTATACTCTCATTCTTACTGGCTCAGCTGCGCAACAGCACCACATGCTCTTTGTTACTGGCTCTGCTGAGAACACAAGGAGCACCAACCCAACTAAGGAACATTTCATGTGCTGAATTTTATTTTTTAGATTTCACCAAGTACTTAAAGTTAAAATAGCACCATGGATACCTCCAAATATCTCCCTTAAAGCTATAGCTTTCTCTCAATCTGATTAGAAAACCATGTTAATCTTAATTGTAAAATGACTCTAGATGGAGCATAAGAGGTTTATCATTCAACAGAATGAAATTAAGGCTGCCTCTAAGATTTTCCTTTACACAACTTTACAGACAAATATGTCTAAAAAAAAAAAAACAAAACCAAAAACACAATCCACAGCAGTGAAATACTAAAAAGCCCACTGGGAAGTCATTTACAAAACTGTACGTTAGATTAATTATGTGGCTGTTTTAGATAACAACATAGGCACATACATGAGAACTTCAGCAAAGGAGGTGAATTTGAAATAAGCATAAAACATACTGCCTTGTGTAAGCACCAGAGGCCACCAGCACAGGTTATGTACCATTCCTCACCAAGAAACTGGCGACTTCCTTCAATGAATTACAAGTCAAACACAGAACTTCTAGGAAGAAAAATAGCCCATTTTTTATTTCTGCAATTTGGATATCAAGCTATTATGGATACATCCTTAAAGGATTAGTGAAGTGGGAAGTATAGAGAGGAAGGGCTGAAACATTATTGCTGCTGCAGACAAGGGCGGGGGGGGGGGGGGGGGCGGGGGGCGGGAATCAAGACTGCTGCTTCTATCCTTTTCACAGCACTTTGCATATTGTTAGTTCCCTTGGGTTCCCAAACATAGTGGTTTCCCACTGCTGTATGTCCTTCTATACAGCAAGAAAGAAGAAAAACATAATCTGAAAGAAATCAGGAAAGTATTATATGAATGAATTGTCATGGAAAGTTAACAGTAAATGTCTTTAAAACTACTTATAATGGTAGATTCTGAAACACTTTTGTGTCTTTAAGAAAGGAGCCAACAATGAAAGCAAAATAACCTTGGATTTCCTTGGACAACCTCCAAGCAGAAATTTAATAGGAAACAATACAGAAAACCCATTTTTATGGAAAATACAAGTTTTACAAGTCTAGATGTCTCGATCATTTTTAAATGCAGCAACTGTGAGCAAAAACATCAGGGAACATTATGCATACATGATAAGTGTCAGAGCACTTACAGAATGGATTACATTATGTGTGTGCAGCTTACCTGAAGTTCAGCACTGTTAAAAAAAAAAAGCAAAACAAAACCAAAACACATACACACGAAAAGCATTCTGCAGCATCCTCAGCTACAAATCTGAGCAGTTATGATAAGTGCTTCTCTATGGTGACTCTTGTAGGCAATTAAACTATAGTTTAGAACAACTTTGTTCTGTAGGATCCAAGTGAATAATCTCAACAATGACTTCACACAAATTTAGTAATTTACATTTTTTTTATGAAAAGCAGAGTTTCCAGAACTGCTGGAAATATCACTTCAATGTATAACTTATAAGTAACAGACTCAAATAGGAAGTTTAAAACCATGAAGGGATGCAGAATTACATCTCAATAACACACTGAGAAAAAGCACACAATTACTTTTATGAATGAACTGAGATTACAGCTAAAGCCACTAGAAACAAACCTGGATTTTCTAATGCTATTTTTGTCTGAACTAGTGCAATGAAGTCTATTACTGCCTCAATGTTGATAGTGTATTCAGGGGGTTTGAGGGGCTTTTTTGGCTGTAACTGCCATAACAGGAGCCAATTCTTAAAGTCAAAAGAACAATTTTGAAGAACCCCTCCCTCATCCATCACTTAAAAGGAATGTACAGTTTCAGGAATTACTAAAACCCCTCACTGTCCAGATAAAGGTCTGCTACTACTATCACCTAGCTGTGTACTATAGAAGTTAATTGCAGCAAGAAAATTGAAACATATTTCACCTTTCTGACTGAGAACTCTGATGTTGATTGACAGCACATTAACATCTAATGCCTTCCAGAACTACTAGACCTGCTTAACACATATTTTGAAAAAGAAGTAGAAAACAATCTTGAAACAGGCTTAGACCATTAGACTTGATGTTTAATCACTAGCCCAACAACTCTGATTCCTCAAACATAGGTAACATACCAAGCGGCACAAGACTTTCAAAGGTCACAGTGAATATTTTATTTGTCATGCAAAGGGAAAATAATCTTACAAAACAAAGCAAGAAAACCCTACAGCTCATAGTTTTGACACAATCATCTGAAAAAGTGATGTCATAATTGCATGCATGTGAAGCTCTATCTCACTAGATCAAATACTTCCAAAGCTTGGAAGACTGAAGCAGTATTACCAACCTAGATTTTCTCTAAAACATTTGCAGATGATGCACACTCCACAATTTTAGTAACACTGCACCCACATATGTTAACCTTAAAAAGCAGCCAGGGAGGAGAACAGCCTTAAGTGTTAGAAGAGCAACCAAAATAAGTCTTTGGAGTGTGATCTAGCTTGTAACTGGGAAGAAGAAACAAACTGATGAGTTTCTGGGCTATCCTTCCTTATTTTCCCCTTCCATGTCCTCCTTAACATGCACCTTGCCTGCCACGGAAGACAGAAGACCTGTATGGGTACAGGTAGGCTGTTCTTGCTGAGGAGTTGAGAGCATTCCTTGAACAGATACAGCTCTCCCTCACATGCCTCTTCCTACTTGAGAGGACCACTCTGTGTAGTCAAAGTTCCCACAAAGCTCTACAGCAAAAATAGTTTTATCTAGATATTTTTTCTTCTGGATGGGGACCCATTCAAAGCCACACTACAGCAGTGCCAGACAATATAACACTGACAGCTCCGGAAGTTGCCATTCTTTCTGAAAAACAGGTTACCAAACCAATGTCCAAGAACTTTACTTATGTAACATATGAATTCACAACTTTAGAACTGCAGTGATGTACACACTGCATGTCATCAGGCAATACACTTGCATAAAACAGACTACACAAACAACTATTACTGAGAATTTTCTTAAGTCTCTCATAATGCCTTGTAATACCATAAAAGCCATACAATTTGTTGTGCGACTCATTCCTGACAGGGCAATGTCAAGAGATAAAATTCAGCATCAGCCGTTTACTATAAACTATAGTCTTTAAAGGTGCATCTACCTCAATTTTTTAGTGCAGATTAGGAGCGCACATGTAAAACAAACTTCCTTATTGTACCCACTGACTGTGTATCACGAAGCAGTCCTGGAGTGGATGAACTGGATTCCTTTTGGACAGAACTGAACTGTAAGATGTAAATCCAGGAGTGCAAACAGCACACTTCAACACAAACGGGCATTTAGTCCATGCAGCCAGCCTGGAATTAGTTCAACAAACAAACAAACAAAAAAAATTCCCCAAAATGCAAACAGTATGGACACCAACTCCTCAGCACCAAACCCTGCATTCTACGGATGCAACCGTCAGACCCTGCTACTTGCCAAGGTACACACAGCTCCTCTGTTCCAGTGGTCTTGAAAGGAGCCTATTAGCCCAATACATCCAGCTCATCTAGAGGGGCTGTGGCTTCCCGCAGCCAAAGAAATCTGACTCCTTGGTTTTCACGCCTTGCACTTTCTTGGAATTGCTAACATACCAGGGTCTCACAGGCTGTAGGACCAAAATCGGATTCCCTACGTGCAGTTCTGACTTTGTGCTGCAGCATCATCTAGCAAACCCATCGTCTAGCAATGACGTTGATACAATGCCCTTAGTTCTCTACAGTAAAACCATATGAATGGATTAGAGCCTGGTTCAAAATAAATCTCATTTGCCACAAGGAAGGCATAAGCAAATACTGAAGAAAATATCTCTCTCAACATTTTTCAGGGGGTTACATATTTATCCACAGTGTTGGCCAGCAAGCCGCACCCGTGTGTTTCTCTCCCTCAGGAACTTGAGCTCCCAGGGCCTCTTCTACTACCTCAAAGAACGCTTCGAATAACTTTCTGTGTTTGGTTTCATACACTGCACAGGCCTAGCAGAACTTTTCAATACAAATCTGTTCCCTTATCTAATTACCAGTAGAAGCCAAAGCCATACTCAGAAATTCCTTGGTCCTAACTGATACATGACATACTGTGTTGCTAGAATTGGCCGGTGCAGAACAGCTCATGCATTTCAATACATCTTGACAAACAAATGACGTTTCCTAAAAATTTCTTGATCAGATCTCTTGTATCCAAGAACCATGTCACAGAGTTTCAAAAGACATTCAGAGGACTGTAGTGCCTTCCTTACTGCAAGCCAAAAAGAGTAGAGGAGCAGGTAATTCCCTTGAAGCCATATAAGCAGCTACAATCAAACCCATATTTTGGCACAGGTTCAACTGATGCCTAGTTGATTCATCCATTGCATGTCATATTTATGCAGGTATCAGCTATTGAAAGCTGTAAGAGATAATAAAATTAACTTGATCAGTTTGTCTGCCATACAAGCTTGTAGGTCCCCAGATCTTCCTAGAATTTTTCCAAAAAGCTGACATCACATTTGCATGTTCTTATTCTCAGGTAACATTTTATTACTGACTCTGCATAGCCCCTGGTTTAATTCTCCTGCTTCATCTGAGTTTTTAGATTAATACTATTTTGTCCTGATCCCTTTGTCAGTTTGAAACTGGCTATACTGAAGTGATTCCTGAAATGATTATTACATCTGATCTGTCAAGAGTTTATGATTCTGTTTTCTTCATTTGGACACAACTTCAGTAACCACTTGGGGGACGTGAAAATGTAATCTTTTCTCAAGCCAAAGGTTATCTTACCTCCCCATTCTGCTAGGTCAAACTTCTTGAGAACAGCAATATTTTAAATGAGCCATTCAAGTTAATCACATCACCAATTTAATAGAATCATAGAATGTTTGGGGTTGGAAGGGACCTTTAGAGATTATCGAGAGATCATCAGTTTAAGAACAACCAAAGAAAGAGGAAGGTAGAGCAATTCCCAAATTGTTCAGAACAGTAATAGTAACGACATAACGATGCAAAACTTCTTACATATGCTATGCTACCATTTGATCTGATGGATTAACAAATAGATTATGTCTTTGGACAAATATCAGATAGTTCTTAATCTAGGTGCTCAGTCCTAACCCTTGGGGGTTGGACAAAATGACCTCCAGAGGTCCCTTCCAACCTCAACCGTTCTGTGAGCATACGTAGATTTCTCAACCAACTCCTCCTTGCAGTCAAGCCCTAGACAGTTATTCTAATAGCCAAGATAGTCACAATCTTACTCTCCCTCTGTCATTCCACATTCACAACAAAAGTCGCTTTCATTAGATCCTCCTCTATCTCAGTCACCGATCTTGGAAAGCACTACAGCAGCTTCAAACCTAACACCCTGCCAATGCTGGATGACAGTTACCTGACAATACCAGGAGGCTTCCACAAGAAAAGACAAAATGCAAAACCCATACTCCCGCAAGTGTAGACTAGCAACAAAACAAAACAAAACAAAAAAATCATCGTTTCTTTCCAGTCCCAGGGAAAAATCCAGCAGCCAGAGGCCTCATCAAAGCATGCTAGAGAGCTACAGGATTTCCCACAACGCCTTCTGCACCTTGTCAGTTGAGGTCAACATCAGCTTCTGACATCACATATGACGTTCAACAAGCAGCCGGTACCACAATTCTCCCATCAAAACCTAAGCTGCTTTAATGCCTTACAGAAGCACTGGAGTCATTCCCGATATTTTTTCAAAACACAAGATGACATGTTTAGAAAAAAATCTGGCAGCCCTGATATACTACTGTTAACAAACACGGCTGAGCATCCGTATCTCAGATGCAGAAGTTACATCCTGCATATGGGAGAAGTACTCCCTCCCCCAGAAGTACACGAAGGAAGAAGGGATTATCAGGACACGATACAAGGCAATGAACACCAACAGGAATATGGAGGGGGGGGAGAAGGGGAAATCAAGCTTTGATGAATTAAATATTATGAAACAGTCCAAAGGCATGGCCACAAAGGCCACTGTCACACACGCTCTGTCCCTCTTGTGCTAAAATGCCAAGAAAAACACCTGAGCACAGGGAATAAAATCATTAGCACCAGAACTACAAAGAGTTAATCACAGCATTCTAGTCAAAGGCATCCCAACTGAAACAATAGTGACATACAAAATAACCAGCAAGCTTCATTAAACCATACTTCTAAAAAATAGCAGAAAACCTGAAGAAACATGCGAACAGCATGTAGAGACATTATGGTAGAAGGCAGCTTTGCGTTAAGACATCCAAGGTAGGATGCAGCACGCCCGAGATTTGTGCACTTCCCTTGATCCCGTTACAGGACCAGTTACCCTTCTCATACGGTAACTTAAATTGCTGCAGCTACCTAGCGAGTCACTGCAAGTCAGAACGCTGCTTCAGTACCTTGTTTGAAGCTTCAGGTATAGGCCAGAGCTGGAGAAGGAAGCAGCAGGAACAAAGGATACAGTGCGGAAGAACCTGTAAACCTATACAGCATCTTCCAACGCATACAAATTTCTGTTGAAGCTCAACTTCAACATTGTATACTCTATTACTGTACTCACAGGTGTGTTCTGCTGCATGTGCAAAGCATCTAATACTATGTACACTTCAAGTCTTTGCTGTAACGACATTGTAAGTGACCAACATATACTTACAACTAAGAAAACTTCCTTTCATTTGTGTTGCCCTTGCACTAACTTTTTCCCTGCTCGCACATTACAAGTGCTTCAAGTTCTCCACTAAGATTAGAAGTAGAGTAGAAGTGTGAACTAGCAGAATATTTGCTTGCTAAAAGTAACATTATATTTTGCTAAACTTACTGTGCAAGGTACAGATTCAGCCCTAGAAAAAAGGGGTGTGGAAGATATTAACAAAGAGTTGCATACCAGATCTGAACATCACTAATTGAAACAAACAAAATTTTGTATCCCTACATTATCTAACACTAAAATTGCCTTTGAGGAATTAAAACCTAGATTTTTAGGCTCATGAAAGTGAAACTCGGGTAGCAGTGTTTGCTGTGTTGTATATATGATGGTATTCCATAGTATTTAAGACCAGATGCTTAAAAAGGAGTAAAAGAAAGAAAGAGATGAAACTGACTCAGAATCCCCCAACTATCGTTACCAAGCACAGCCGGTAGTTTCCAAAACAGGCCCCTTATATATGGCAGACACTTTCCCTCTCTTTGTAGACATGGCCCTAATGAAATGCACCTGAAAATACAGCTATTATTCTCAAAAACTACAAGAACTACATCAGAACAAACTTCAAAGTTGTCAGGGAAGCCATTTGAAGAGTGGGATCACTCACCAGAATGTAGAGGTGCTAGGAGACAAAGAACAAAATGTCTTTTGGGGACTCTGGGTGAAGTAACAGAATATAAAGAACTGCATATTTAATTATTGAGGAGAGGAATACTGACTGGAAGAAAGAGACAAAAAGAAGATTGCGAAGATGCATGAAGAGAGATTGAGCAAGATTACACACACACACAGAGCAAAGCATCTAGAGTTGAGGAAGGCCATCAAGTGGGAGCCAGGACAAGCGATAACAAGTTGAGGATGCCAAGTGGCAGCAAAACCAGCAACCACATCCAAAACATACACAAGATACATGGGATAAAAGTGTTTGGAACAAGAGTTCCTGTCTTGACTACACATGCATGAAAATTAACTGAAGGTGCGTAATAAATGCTTTAAGATAATCTCAAGCGCTGCTTAGCAAACCGAGGTGAAAACCATGGACAATAACCAAGATACACGGCAAGTAAACAAATGTAACAATCTACAAGCCATTACCATGGCAAAAGGTCGCAGTCTACCACATGGCACGCATGAGAGAAAACAGGAGCCACAACACAGGGTGATGCACAATCTTAAGATAAGGAACCAGCACCTATACAGAATGAGGGAAAGATGAGAAACAGCCATATGCAGGATATGTATGGGGAGTGGGAGAAGCCCGGGAGCTACTTTTGTCTAGCTGTAGATGCATTTAGAGGAAGGTGGGGGGGGGGGGGGGAGATATATCCAGAAGAGCAACAGGCAGTAGGAACACAAAAAGGTACAGTGGGAGAGGGAGGGTTGATTTATGGTGGGGCCAGAAGGGCAAGAAAATAGAACAGTACTTGAAGGGGAGCGGAGCCCCCTCAGAGGGAAGGAAGAGGCTGGGGAAGGGACAGGCGCCTTGCCCAGAGCCTCGGGAGCCGGGGCACCGGAGGGGGCCCGGACTGCAGCGGCAGAGCGGGCCAGCGGCACGCAGGGGAGGGCAGGAGGCGGATGACAGCGCCAGGCCAGAAGGCAAGGGGCCGGCGGCGTGCCCAGCGCCCGTGTGCCGCGGGGAGCGGCCGGGCGGCGGCAGCGCAGGGCGGGCGGGGGAGGCGGCCAGCCATGTTCGGCGGCGGCAGGGACGGCGGTGACAGGCGAGGCCCGTGCCCGCGGGAAGGGACCGGGGCGGGGGGCGGCGGCGGGGGAGGCGCGCCTGAGGGCCCGCGCCGGGCGGGCGGCGGCAGCCCGGTCCCTCGCTCACCTGCTGCACCCCCAGGAAGTCGTAGAAGTTCCGCGGCACCTCCTCCACCAGGTCGAAGAGCTCCAGGTCGCCGCTGTCCCAGGCGCGGGCGCGGGGCGCCGCCAGCGCCAGCAGCGCCAGGAACGGCAGGAGCCGGAGGCGCGGCGCGGGCCGCGGGCGGCCCATGACCCCCGCCCCGGCGGCGGCGGCGGCAGCAGCAGCGAGGACGTGGCCGGGGAGGCACCGCTGAGGCCGCGCACGCCCCGGCGGCGGCTCCGCAATGAGGGGGAAGGAGCCAGGCCCGGCCCCGCCGGCGGCGAGTCCCACGGAGGCGGGGGAGGGGGGGGAGCGCTCTCCGCCTGGCCAATCGCCGCCTCCGTAGGCTGTGACGTCGGGTGCCCCGGCAACCGCTGGCGCTCGCGCAGTCGAGGGGCTGCGGGGGGAAGGGCGGAGGTTGGGGGGGGGGGGGTGGTGCTCGCGGCGGCGGCGGGCCGGGCGCGCGAGGGAGCGGCAGCGGCCCGCGAGGCCCTGGCGCGAGCTCTCCCCGCGCGGCCGGCGGGGCTCGCGCGCCCGCGCCCTCCCGGCCGCCCCCGGGGCTACCCGCGCCGTCTGCCGGCCCTTCCCCCCGCGCCCTCCCGGCCCTTCCCCGGGGCTGCCGGAGCCCCCCGAGGGTAACACCCCCCCCCCCCCCCCCCCCGGCGGCCGGGAGCGGGCCCGCCGCCCCCCGCCCCGAGCAGCCGTCCCGCAGCCGCGGAGCGGGGTCCCGAGGGGCGGCAGCCGCTGCCCCAGGCGCCCTCAGCGGGCGCATCCTCGGGGCCAGCAGCGCCGGGCAGGTCCCGGCGCCGCCTCGTCCGCCCTGCGGCCTGGCGCGGCCGGCGCCCGCGGCAGGGAGAGGCCGGGGAGGGAGCGGGGCTGGGGGGGGGGGGGCGCGTGCGGGGCCGCGTGCCCCCGCTGCCCCCGCGCGCTGGGCCAGCCTGGGGAACGCGTGGCGTTTGTTCACTCCCTAAGGGTGGCTTTGCTGATCGCAACCTCAAATCGCTCCGGCGTATCGCCGACATCAGCTCGGTTTTTAAGCTGTTTTCCCTGGAGCTGTCACTCTTTCCTTGCTTACATTAACGTTAAGCATGGATGCTAGGTGAGAAATCAGGTGGAGACTTCATGGCTTAACAATACAAATTATCAGCATTAAATCACTTTTTTCTGGTACGGTCAGGCTCCTTGGAAAACCCCGTCTGTTTAATCTCTCTTGAAGCTAGGCCTGGTTAATAACACACTATGAGAATTTTTAAGAAAAGACGGTTTCACTCATCCCAAAAATATCCATGAACTGAATCAAGTTCAGAAAATAGTTTTTTCAATTTGAAAAAAAATCCCAAATGCCAATCTTACATGCACCCAAATTCACCAAAGAGGAGCTAGGCGCCATTTACCAAATCTCTGTGTCGTAGAGCACTGCCTTGGATACTCCATGGGAATAGCAAGATGTGGCTTTAACGCACACGCTGCTTAATTCAGAATAAAGACTTGAACCAACATAACCGTTATCAATTTTCCAACTCGTAGAGTAGTCTTCGGTATTCTCTTCTATTGAAACTGTTCCCTTTTGTATAAACTATTTAAATATTAATTAGAGTGATATTTAAACTCATGTTTCCATATCCCATATGCATGCCCACTGGGCTGTTAGGATCATGATTCTGCCTCTGGCTCTGTTTTCTGAAAAGACGCCTAAACCCATTTGCCAGGAAATGCTAATTTAACCAACAGTGCCTGATGCAGACTCTTTTTAATTCACCCTTCTCAAGAAGGAGCACTTGACTGTTCATTCTGATCATCTTAAAAAATACTTCTCCCACTTGATCACAGAGCCCAAAAAATAATCCTTTTCTAGAGATTGACAAAGTAAAAAGAAAGTCACGGGCTAGTTAATTTATCAGCCGCTTTGTTTTGCTGAAGTAACTGAACCTGGTATGGATCAGTTTCTTCCCTCTTCCTTATTTTCTTAATCTGTTCTGTTTTGCACACCAGTATTCACAGCATAAATTCCCTTTGTTGCCTGGTGTTACCTATATTCTCGCTTTCAAGCCTCGAGCTTTATTGCACAAAAATACCAGCTTTGGGTTCAAAAAGTTACCTACTCATAAGGTTGTAGAACAAAGTTTAGAGATGCAAAGTACCCTCAGAAACCAGGGGCAAATGAAGAGTTCAATAAAGTAGTATTATTTTTAAACCAGGTTAAAGATTTTTTAAAATGTGAAGACTAGCAATACTCCATTCCCCTTAACAGATGCTTTCCAAACTCTCCTTCCCTTCTGACCCATTCTGTATTTTCCGTATCTACTTCATCTTGCCTCGTTAGCTTCTAAGCCTCCTTAGTTAAGTTGATCTAGTGCAATGATCCACCTTGAAGAGAAGCATTTGTTATTTTGATCTTATTTTTAATCATTCAGAATTTGTTAAGAATGACCCCTTTCAAAATCCACCTCTGCTGCTTTTGCTGAAACTGTTAAAACCACTTTAAAAAACCTGATAAACACAGGTGATCTATACAGTTCCGCTGAGACTAGGAAAAACTGTCCTAACACTGACCACCAATTCCGGGTAGCTTGTGGCTTCAGTCTTTTTGAGAACAGCCACCCATCATAGCTATTTTGAAAGAAACATCTTGAAATTCTTCAGGTAAATTATGGTTTCTTTCAGTCAAGAGGAATGTGAATTTAAGAAGAATAATAGGAGAAAAAATGCACTGATTATAATGGGATTATGATTATTTAAAATACATATTTAAGAGACATCTTACTTTTAAGACAGCGTACTTAAATTATTCCAATTGGTTTTAACAATGTGGGAAATTAGAATACTCATTTTTATTCTGCTCCTTAAACTGTTAGAAGGCCTGATACTGCATGTAACATGTCTAAAAAAATGGATTTTTTAAAAATTCTGGACTATGAGATTAAATGTTTCCATTAAAATCATTCTGTACCCCAAGAATAAATACTGAAATTTTGGGAAGAAAATGCAAAAATGCTCTTAGAATTCTATCAGCACTGCCATAATAATGACACATTATTATCTTCTCATTCTTCTGTTTTCCTCTTTAAAGTCATGAGAAATTGTTTTTTCTTGGTGAGTCACTAGAGTCCTTCCCCCTTCTCCAACACTTCAATTAATCCAAGTCACACTAGGCTTCCACAATATAAAATAAATAAGTTAAATTAAAAGTCAGTTCTCTCTCCTGGTTTCAGAGAAAGCCTTAAAATACAAATCAGACATAATCAAATTCAGCAATGCTTGCCTTCGCTATGAGCCTGCAACAATATACGTGAGAAATTTCCAGTGACACGTGCAATGACCGGTGAGTTGGGTGACCAGTGATGACGATTTAAGTCTTAGCACTGCGAACTCTGACACGAATGTGGAGGAGAAGGTTGAGGACTACACACGGCTTTTTCATTATGGTCTGAAACTACTCATGTTGGGATGTATTAGTGTTTTTTTCTGTGACTCAGACATGACATTTAAATGGCTAGAGGATCAGAGAAAGGTTTTTAATTCTCTGTGTAGTCTCCGCAGCTGGGCAGCTCCTTTACTTTAAGAATATGGAGAGCTGTGAAGGCAAGGATGGCATTTTCTTTCTCTGCCCCGAGTTCGTCTGCACACACAGGCAGGTACCACTGAATCAGGTACGCTCGGTCACGAAGCTCTCCTTTGCAAACCGTAAGGGAAAGAAGCACACATAGAAATAATTTGTTTAAATAAGTCTCTGTTCTGACACTAATTGACAGTAGCACCCAAGGCCCGAGGCATGAACCAGTTATTATTAGCGTCTTTAACAGCACTGAAAGACCAACATGCTTCATAAGCCCAGTAGGATTCACACAATCACATTCTGAATAGCTAAACAGCCTGCGATTTTGATGTCTCAAATGAATAGAAGAGGTCTAGGGGAAAGAGCTTATTAAGGGACCACCCCTTTTCTTCCTAAAGATAAAGCCTTATCTCCAGCAATTTGAGAGCCTGACTGCTCTGCAGCCTATTCCAGTTTCCTATTCCAGCTGTTTCGTTTAGGTGCTCTGCATGGTTTTGTAGAGTAACAGTAGCTTTCTCTGTTCACAAAGCTGGCTTAAGGGTTTCCTGCGCCCTCCCCCCAGCCCAGGCGCTTGTTCCCACCTCTGTGCCACTGTTCGCTGCCTCCTCAACTGTGCTAATTCAACTCTTTGTGGGCCACATTATAAATCAAATGACTGAAATAATCCAGGTTGGTTTTTTTTTTTAAAAAAAAAAAAAAAAAGCTGCGCACTCATAGATACACATATGCACGCGAAAATTCAGATGTATTTCAGTGATCCAATTTACAACACGACCCGCAAACAGCTGCATCGGCACAATCAAGGGGACAGCGAACTGTGGTGAAGGAGCAAGAACAAGAGGGCAGAGCAGGCAGGAAACTGCCTGGCTTAAACTGGCTTTCCCATTGGAAAAAAAAACCTTTGTATAACTACACCCGGAGAGCTGAAAGCGAGCTGTTCCCCAGGCAGTGAGGCTAAGCAGAGCGGAGGGAGGAATTCTGTTTCACAGCTGGCAGGAACGTTTGAGGACTTGCTCCGGAAGAGAGGGTTCTCCTGCAAAAGCGGCGAGCGAGACGCCAGTAACCTTGCTCCGAAGGGTCCTGTAGTGCTCCGTCCCAATAGGCAAGTGGTCTGGTTATTGCCTTTTTAAGGGATTTTATTTTAAAGCCAGATCATTTTGCAAATGCAGTTTAGAGCGTAGCCACACAAACAGGCGAATGGAGTGGAGACCGAGGGAAGGTAACATCCAGCGTGGCAGTGGGAAAAGAGGGGGGACAGCGTCACTTTAGAGCAACCCTGCACACTGAAAGATTTGTAAGGAATATGCCATTTGTGTAGACCAGCTGTTACCTTAGGCCAGGCATAAGTCAAAGTAATGAGAAAGAAATGTGGGAATGGAAAGAGAAGCAAAAGCAACAGAGCTAAAACCAGAAAGCTATTACGGTCCATCAGACATGAAAGAATATTATTTAGGAAACAGCTAATTCATGCCTGGTCTGGGCAGCTCAGTCCTCTCTTTTAGCTATGTTACTCGTTTTTTTTCTTTTTCCTCATGTTACATCATTAGTGCCAAAGCCCAAACAACCCCTGCCTACTGAGCATGCCATACCCTGTGATGCTATTTTCCAAACTGAAAAACTACCTGAAGTCACACTGACATCATACAAGATGACTCACAGACTGTGGGATAGGAAAGCGGGGTTCATTTTCAGAATATCAGCCATATCCTAATAGTATAAAGCCAACATGTGAAAGCCTTGATCATTATAAATGGCCTTTTTCCAGCATAAATGCATAATGTTTTGCTGCATGACATGACCATAGTCTGTCATTATATTTTAATATGTATTTTCCTGAAGAAGATCATCAACATGGGGAAGCACTGTCTTAGGCAGAAGTTTAGGAGGCACAAGAATTAAAAGACAAAACAAAATCAGTGATTAGAATGGTTATGCTGTCTTTTTAAACAATGTATTCTTGACACCTTTCAAAATGATCTGTGGCTTAAACTGCAAGTGGATGACTTCCAATGTCAATTTTGTTATTACTATTCCAAGAACGACATCCTGGTACTCTATTCACATATGGAGACACTCATCATATGCAAGCTGAAAACCTCTGGACAACTTTTAGAAATATGTACAGCTCTTTTAAAATTTTCATCCAGGGAATGCTATTCTAGCTTCCCAGAATGAAAGCTCTCACTGTATGGATGACATTACTGATTTCTAGAGAGCGGCATATCAAAGATGCTGCGCAGTTGAATATAATTCCCATAGTCCATAACATAAGAACACTGTAAATCAGGGATTCTCAAGACTACACCATGTTGTCAAGACATTTGTGTTAACCTCCCCCACAAAAAGCAAAATAAGAAACATGATTTTGAAATGTTGAAGGTCTCATACAATTTTCAAATGGTGATGTTGATTCCTTTTGTTCTATTCTGCAGTGACTACCAAAGATTGATGGAGCTTGTTCATAACAGGATTTTCCTTAATTGTATTTGACACATGAAGTATTGTTTAGCAGTTTACTTTTACTTGTGTTCACTGAAGCAATTAGTATCTCTTTTTAATTTCAGGTAAATTTTCCTAAAGGTGTTTTGTAATATTTTTCAAAATTAATTCACCACCAGGGGGCAAAGAACTATTTCTCCGGAGAGAACATTTTATATCGGTTTTATAGATGCATGACCCTTCCAAGGTCCTTTTCTACTTCACAGTAATTGCAGATGTGATTAAAAAAAAAAGTGCGCAGACTTAAAAATACACCAGAGGGACATCTTTACCATTTTTTTCCAACTTTGACTGCTCTAACGTTAAGACAATAGCTGGGAGAGCAAACTGGAGGACCACAAAGAGGTGGTACAAGATGGCTGCTATGTGAGAGCTGCTTCAGTCCTCTTTGTGCATGTGGTTTTACCATGTCTCTGTCAGGTCCCACACTATGCTGGGTCTTGTACAGGAAAAATGAGAACCATCTAGGCACTAAATAAGGTAACAATAGTAATTCAGTGATACCTGCAACCAGGACCCTAACACTTATATTCTATTTCACTTGATTTTAGTTCCCTGCACAATACTTTCAGTGCTGTTTTGTTCCTGTTTGGTCCCTCCTTGTATTCTTTGCTTTACCATAGAGGAGTTGATGTTAGGTATAATTAAAAAAAGAAAGAATTTATTTGAAAAGAATGAGTTTAAATATCATCTGAGGATTTGCTTATTGTTATGAAGAGATAAAATCTCAGATGATACAATTCCATTTGTCAGTATATAACACTTATCTCCCATTTATTAAAATGGTAGTTATATATGTTTGTGACATTTGGTAAGATACCCCCTCAAAGAAAGGAAGATACTAGCACCATAAAATGTTGGAGAAGAGAAGGTCAGTCAAATCCCAAACCAAAAATACATCACCATAAAATAAAATAGTACATGTAACTATGACCATGCACAGAGATAGTGTGCAATCAGAAGTACAACATGCCAACAGTACAAGGCAAGAGCTTGTGACAACAAACGTATGTAAGAATTAATCATGGACAGCATTTGAGTTTTGAGATATCACTTCAATAAAAGGACTGAGTCCCTTCAGAGAGTGAATTGAAAGCTATGAGAGATGAGCATAAACTGCAATATTTACTCAAGACTGATGTTTCTGTACCATAGAATTTGTTTGTGGTAAATTGCTGTCCAGTTCAAAACTGAGGATAATACTTTGAAATTTGCTCAGGATGTTCAAAATGCTTTCTTCATAAAATAAAGTTAAATTTCAAGTGATATAGTTTTCACATTTCAGGCTTGCATTAACAAAGTTGGCAGACTGTTGTTATACAGCACAAAATCAGCAGAACTAACTAAACATATGAAGACCATCAACATGATGTATGTGTATGTGTGTCTTTCTAAGAAAGAGCCTGTAAAAACTCTTCAAATTCCATATTAAATATAACAGTGCACTTAACTGTGATTGGGGGGAAAAAAAAAATCCATTGATGCCAGAGGAATTCCAGTCTATGCAGATACCAAAAAAAAAATTCCTAGGAAGGCCAGTCCAGATCGGATAATCACAATTACACACACAGCAGAAAAAGTACATAGTTAGAAACCAATATAAGGAAATAAGGTTGGATTATTCCATGGTTATATTTGCCAAAAGGACACCTTTGAAATCCTACCCACATCTACATATGCAAACAGATATCTGCTAAAATAAGCACGTAATGTCTGATATAGCTTTTCTTATATGTATATGATGTCAGGTAGAGATATATTCACTTCTTGCAGTCACTTGCTTTTATAAAATTAAAAGTTTGGTGTTAAACATATCACAGCATCTTGCTGCTGGTAGATTATATTTGAGTTTTCTTCAAATCATAACATAAACAGCCAAAACCCTTCCTCTACCTGTACAGTTGTGACTTCTATTTGCTCTCAAGAAATGTATTTCAGAAAACAGAGCAGGACATATTACTTTAATTACAAGTGCAAAATGTTATTTTCAGAAAAACAGATCTTAGAGATCACCTCTGGAGTTGTTCTGAAGCAGTATATTTTGAGACAAAGCATGTCTGCTGTGAATAGTCATTTGCAGTCCTCCTTGAATGTTATTTGTTATTTAAAATATTTACCTTTTAAATTTTAAAATTGAAATATCTGAGCTTGCCTCGCTGCTTGGTTTTCTCAGAATCACTGTAGTCATGTAGAAATATTTCATGTTCCTTCTATGCCCTTTAATGGCTTTTTCTTCCTCCTGTATTTGCATTCTCTCTCACCTCCCCTGTGTCTACTGTGTTGTGCTACCAAATAAATATTAAATATGTTGTACTCATTTAGTTCTTTTTACCCAGGCATTCAATTCACATAACAAATACTTCTTCTGTGGGCAAATATTAGTCAAGGAATATGTAATACAGAATGTTATTTAGAAAAATATATTTAATGAATTCTATCAAGTGTGTGGTATAAATATTGACTTCTCCTCCATGTGGCATGTACAGGAAGAAATCACTTAGTGGATGCTCCTGTTGTGTATTCTTGGTCACTGGCAGGCTAAGAAGGTAGCTTGCAGAGCACAGAGTAGGAACTTGCACGGTGGCATTATCTGGATCCACTTTTGTGTGAGTCGTACTAATGAGTCACACTTTCAGCACAGAGTATTAAAAAGTTACAAGACAAAAAAGACTATGTTTAATAGCTTGTCAATAGCATGGCAATCCTCCCAAAATCAAAACTCTCTGTGAAAACTGGGAAAGCAACCACCCTTAACAGCTGTGCTAATGGATGTGATAGTTAAATTACTAATTTGTTTCACTTGTGTTGCAGAGGCCAAACAAATATTCTCTTCTTTTTGATCCATCATGCAAGCTCCAAAAGTCTCTTACATCCTGCAAATATTAAAGAATTCAATGTCTAAGTCCCTTGCATGCCTTTAGGATATCCTTGAATACAAATATTAATGTTAAAGAACAGCCCTCTTGTCCTTATTCCATTTATCCCAGATTTGCTTTTATAGTCAAATTCTATTTTTCAACTTCATTTTTGTTGTGAAATATTTATTTTGAAACAGTAAACAAACATCAGACTAAGAGTTTTAATCAGTGCTAGATCAAAGTGCTGTTATCTCTGTCTACAGGCCAGCAAAGGACTCCATTATATCACTTAAGCACCATTTAGAGCTGAGTAGGTGATTTATTCTTGCAGCATGTTAGAGAAAAGGGCAGAAAGAATTCTCTCCGCAGTACCTCCTGCTGGGTACAGGCTGCCCTCCCACAACTCGCATGTCAGTGGCAGATAATTTATGTGCCACAAGCCATCAGTGATTGCGGTCCTATCAAACACAGGGCTAGAGATTGTAAGTATAAGGCCAGGATGGTCCCAGTTAAGTGCTTTGCATGTGCACACTTTTGTGCATGCACAGAAAATCATAAACATGGCAGGTGAAGCAGACAAAGCGAGCACGTCCAAATGAGCTGCAGTTGTGAGGCTAATTGCTATCAACACACGGGAGAGCTTGTGTCTTACATGATGATCATATGAGATGCAGAACTTTCGCTCTGGACGCTCTGTGTTACAAGGGATGTCTGTCAATCCTACACAAGGAAAGGCATGATGCCTGCTCTTCCCTGCCCTGTGTGATGTGCATTTTGCCTGCAGGGAGCTCCTGATAGCACGGGAACTGCCATCCTGCCTGCCCTGCAGCTTCAGGGACAACGAGCAGCTCCCTACGGCCATGCTCCCCCTTCCTGGCACCTTCCTCTGCTGCTTTGCACAGCCTCCTCTCCCTCCTGCTCCCCATCTGCCCCAGCTCCTTCGTGCTCCCCTGGCACCCACGCCAGCCTCAGTCACGGCTATGGAGAAGGGACCCAGGCATATCTGTCCTCTGTTGGCACATCCACGTGCGGAGCAGCACCCAGAGCTGGGGACCGTCTTGCTTTCTCCTGATACATGCCAACAGCCACTCCTGCTGACTTTTCCAGAAGAAAAAAAACTGATTTAGGCCATGCAGCTTGGGAAAGAGCATTTGGTAACCTTCCAAAGGCTACTCGTAATGGACGAGTTCTAGCCAAAAGTCCTACACTGCCATCCAGCTCTCCTTTAACAAGGTAGCTTTTCCTTTTCAATGACTGGACTTTGGGGCAAAACCCACCCTTTTCTGTCAGCAGGTCCAGCTGAGAATGGATCAAGTACTCTGGCCATGAAAAACAAGGCAAAGCAGGTCAGTTGAGCAGGAGAGGCATCTGTGACCACCTGCCCTCTGAACGGCTGACAGAGACGAGGAAGGGCCCTCCGGATGCTGTAGCTCATGGCAAGTATAGGAACAATCCTGTCCTAGTATTTTGCTGAAGTTTTACGTTGAAGAATGCAGTACATTCAAACACAAGAGGTAAAAAATAATGAGATTTTCTGCTTAAAAGATTAACTGTGGTTTTTTGGTCTCTGTTTTGATTTTGAATTATTTTTACTTATCCCTTGGGTACATATTCAACCGTTAGTGTTGTCTGGTTTCCCAGGAGTATTAAAAAATGTAACCTAGGCCTTTCTGCAATTAAAAGCAAGCTAACTTGCCACAGCTGCGCCCCATGTTCAGGCCCTATAGCAGACTCTGCCCCCACTCTCCACACTACTTTTCCTGTTCCCACTGGGCTCAGGACTAAAATTCACCAAAATGGTGGCACTGCCATCACTAAGGTGCTTCCCATCTGCGCCAAAATCCCGTCACTTCTGCGGTCTTTGTAGAGCACAGGAATATAGAAAACAAAACTGACCTGGAAAGAGGTATGGGTGCGTCAATGGGTCCCTTCTGAGCTGGAATTTCTGTGTGTCTTTATAGAAAATGTTAAATACTCTTGTAGTCAGCTTTCTAAAATTTCAGTCCATGGCTCACTGCTGAAGATAGTAATCTGTTAATTTACATTAAAAACTGTATTTGCCTCATGGAAAAGAATATTCAGCAAACATTTTGCAATGGTTTGCGCAGGACAACTAGACACACCATCTCCTCCATATTAAGAACTGTACAAAATAACGATGACAGTCAAGGTAAACTGTAAATGGTGGTCACGATACTCTTCTGGCTATCATTTAAATACACTTCGGTTATCATATGGTTGACTCTGTCACTCTTTTACCCATATTTTTGAAGGCTGTCTCCTGAAACTGCACCTCACTCCAGAAAATCTTGGATACGCCATCAATTTACGTGCCTGTTAATAGAGTGATCTTGACCTAAAAGGAGAGAAATCAGACTGGTCAGTTTAAATGTCTAAATTGCCTTTAGCCATCAGCGCTCTCAGCCAGAGAGCTGTAATTGCCATGAAATACCCAGGGAGGCACTTACCATTGTTGCTTTCTTTTTGTACTTCTCTGTTATATTTGGAGTTATAACAGATTATCTACAGTCACTATAAAGTCATATTCCCAAGTGAAAAGACTCTTCACAAACTATTGTCTTTCTTCCTGTTTTCATTTTCGCCAGCAAGTCACCAAAATATTTTTTAGAAGGAGAGAGAAGCAGCATAAAGATTTATCTTGGAAAAAAGATTTTGCAGCGGAGGAATGAGCAAATAGGATCTTACTGTTTTCTGGTTACATTTTGCCTTTTTCCTGAACAATAAGTGAAACAAAATGGTGGTTTCTCAGCTATGATGATTTTAGAAATACAGTATTTAATTAAATCTTTTTTATAGCAAAGTATTATACCTGTACTTGTTGTGCTTCTTGTAGATCTGAGGCTTGCCAAGTTTCACTCAATTAGAAGGAGATCAGTCATTCCAGAACTGAAAGCAGTTTTCTGGAATATCTCCATAAAAAACAACATTGAATAACTTAACTGAATGTAAGAACTTCTAAATAGTAAAGCATTACAAGCCAATTTTTAACCTTGGTCTTTTAAATTTGGTGCATAAATATACCATTTCAGTCCTTCCTCATTTAACTTCAGAGACAGTTTTAGGTACATAACACCTATGAACATTAAAAAACACTCATGGTAAAAGGCACTTTAAGAAGCATTCTGGTTTGAAGTAGCTCTTGCTACACTCAGTCAGTGCTATCCACCTGATGGAGCAGAACACACAGATTTTTCCCCAGCATTAGTTTCTCTTTAGTTATAATAATGATTTATTGTACTTCTAAATCCTGATTTGGAGTTCTGCTTCACTGCCACCTCAGAAGACAACATAGTACCAGCAACAGAATAGATACACAAGTAAAAGAAAAGATAGCAAGTAAAGGATATCTTAGAGAAACCAGTAACGGCTACACTATGTCTCTAACATTTCAGAAATACGCTAGAAAATTGAAGCAAAGCAAGGCATGAATTTTTCCTATTCCCAAGAAGATGAAAAAGTGTCCTAAAAAATACAGCTGATCAGGGTGTACCAGATTAGGCAAATAGGCTACGTGCAGGCGAGAAAGGACAAGACAGCTGTTACACAGCACTAAAGAAATGGAGAGTATTCTTCAGTTACAGGAAGGTAAAGTTGAAGAGGTATATGTTTCTTACAAGAAATCAAAAAGGAGATGTATGAGGCTTTATATGTATTAAACTGTAAATCCATAAAGAGATGCAATTGCAAAACAAAACTGAAGACTCTATAAGTCCACAAAATAAAATCAGAGTGGATTTGCAAGAAGTCACACATCAAAGACTGCACAAAGGTTTGAAATAAAATATATAGTAATAAAATATAGACCAAAGCAGCCTTTGGGCAAATCCATTATGTTTGTGAGAAGTAAAACAATTCTGCAAAAGTCTGCAGACAAGACCTGAAGAGAAGCAAAGAAGAGCTAGAAAGAATAAATCATAGCAGAAATTCTGCAAGAGACTGCTACGTGCAAAGACTGGATTATCACTTTGAATATGAAAAGACTGCAAACTATTTACAGTTGGACACAACACACAAGTAATACTATATTTGAAGTTACAGCAAGACTTTTGAAATGAAAATCTAATTGTGTTGAATACAAACAAGAAAAGCTGATCTCATAGTAGTTGTGCTGCAGTGAATGTGAACTGCAAGCCAAGGCAAGGCAAAATTCAGAAAAGTTAACATTTGCAGCTATTTAAAAAATGAACCACTGTATCTTTTTTAGGACTGGCAATGTCACATACTAGATGATAAAGCAAATACTGAAGAAAAACACAAGTCCAGAAAGCAAAAATATAAAGAGGAAGAGGAACATAATTAAATGGATAATTGAATAGGCAAGTAACATAGGAAAGGTAGCTTATCTGTAACTCTTTTTCTCTGAGATGTGTAGTTGTATGTCACTTATACTGTCAGTGTAACTATATCCAAGCACAGTTAGCCAGATATTTTTTTGTCTTGATGGAAGAGACACATTATCAAAGGTATGCCAGACAGCTAAGACCTGGAAGCATGTGCCTTAGGAACTGCTGATAGAAGTCACTCTCCCAACTAAGAGAGAATTCTGACACTACTTAGAAAGGTATTTAGGAGGAGTATAAAGGGTAAACTCTAAAAGAGGTAGTATACAGGAGCCTGTTTATAAAGGTTACCATCTCCTTTTACTCTCCTGACTGAAGTAACTGCAAGGCTGATTTCTCTGAGAAATAAAAAATGGAATAAGATTTGGAAAGTGTCCTACCAAAGATATAAAGACAAGCTTACAAGACAATAAGGAGCAAGCCCCTGATGGGAAGAAACTTTGGGGAGTTTCAAAAATATTCAGTGAACCGCAGTGGAAAACCCTCCACTTGTTTACACAACTTGGGTATGACTGTCAGGGGTATTTCAAACAAGCTGATCAAAAAGTCCTGTCCTATCATACATGCATCATCATACATCAGCACACTTGCTGCATGTGCCCTCTGAAATCTTCGCTGTTGTTTGTCAGGGTATCACCAACCAGGATAAACAGGTAAACTGTAATCCAGAGAGCTATTGCCTGCTGCTGACTGGAGGCAAGCTCAGCACTAGGAGGTCTTGGCACTGAAAAGCCATGTTTTAGGGAACTGTACCAAAAGCTTAGGTGTACTGGAGAAAAAACTGCCTTAGGCCGTGGAAGAATCACTACAGTCATATATTGTCTTACCTGCTGGATGACTATGGTCATGAAAGAAATTTCTGGGAAGACATACTCCTCTAACTGAAAAATCAAGAAACCATCTAACAAGAACTATAGAGACCAACCAGCTCTAGTGTAGAAAGACTGGTAGTTCCTGTGGACATCAAAGGGACAACCTCTGGCTGGTGGTAGAGGATATTCACCAAGTTGATTCAGTGGACTTCTTTAAAGGGACATAAAGTATCCTTATTTATCAAAGGAAGACTGTTAAATTAATGATGGATTGAAAGGGCTTGGTCTATACAAGGAACAACTCAATCTAAGCCCACACAAAATTCCTCTGGCTGTGTTAGGGTGGAGGAGTAATGTGATAACACAGATCCCTAACCTAAAAAAGAGTGAGAGACTTTCAGTCTGCTCCTGTGTCTTGAAGAACACTGCGGAAGCAGAACTCACTTAAAAAGCTCCTTCCCTTACTCTGTCCTGTTTCAAAAGGACAGGTCAGTGTATAAGGAAACCGTGATCTTTGCCTTGTGCTTTTGCTTATGGAGTTAGTAGTTCCTCCAGGAATATTTAATAAAGGAGAGGAAAGCCTTCTTGGCTCCCAGGGAAGACGAGGAAGAGCTCATTAATTAAGTCCTCTGATTTCTCAAGGACTTTCAGTGTAAAGGAATGCTCAAGTTATAAAGGTAAATGCTGTCAAATCAACAGCCAAGTCACTTAATGATACAAATCATAGAATCATGGAATCGTTTAGGTTGGAAAAGACCTTTAAGATCATGCAGTCCAACCATTAACCTACACTACCAAGTCCACACTAAACCAGTCAAGGGTAGACTAGACTAAACCATGTCCCAGAGTGCCATGTCTGCCTGTTTTTTGAACAATTCCAGGGATAAAAAAGAAAGCTGGTAAACCCTAGCATACAAACAGGAACTATTTGAAGAGAGTCAGTATCATGTACAAGGACCTGTCTATGAATGAGTCTGGAAGGAACAAAGTGAGTACCATTGTGGATCTCAACAATGTGAGAGTCATGGCTGTTCTGGAGAGTCTCATGAATTGCTGTTCCAAACCAGGAGGTCTCGAAAGACATGGTCTGAGCTAAAGGTGAAAAGCCAGCCTTTGTAGACCTACATCTGACCAAACCACATCTTAAGAGCCAACAGTCTCTTTGTCAAAAGCTTGTTTCTTCTTTCTGATTGTAGAAACATGAACCAATCCAAGAGCTGTCAGCTGGACAGTTTGTTCTCCAGGCTGTTTGACCTTGTAGAACCCTCTGATTTCCTTATTAAGTGTTCTCAGAGATAACACCAGTAATCCCCACATGTCCAGGACTTGAATCCAACTTTGAACATCTTGCCAGGGATGTGCACTTCCCTCCTGCAGTTAAGACAACAGCAGCCATCAGAAGTGGAAAAACAGGTTCCCCAGGGAAAAGTCCAGCAGTCTACGCCAAGTAAGGGAAGCAGGTAACAGCTGGTGAAGTTTTGGCCAAAAAGCAGCTGAAAAACTGAGCAAAGTTTATACCTGTATATATTTATATTGATATGGAATAAAAAAATCTATACTTCATATTCTTTACATATGAATTATGCATATATATATACACACAACTATGTGTGCATATACACATTCTGTAGAGAAGCTATTTTTATAAATAATTATATATGTACATAACTTGAAACAAAGATCTGGGATCTTGCTCCAAATCACATGGGCTACTAAGATGGGGCCACAAAATCCTTCAACACTGAATACCTGGCATGAGGACGGGGCTGGGTCTGTGCATCTCCCACCTGGATAATTTTGCTTCCTCATCAGTACATGACAGTGTAAAGACATATGTAGATAGGTACTCAAAAGAGAAAGCCAAATTCACAGCAGATTGACAAAAAGACATAGATACAATAAGACTATAAAAATACTGGTAAAGTAGGCCAAAGATAAAGAAAAGGAAAGACCAGAACCTGGTGCTGGAGACCAAAATGTTGAGCATAGCATTTTCATATTGTAATCCTCATTGATTAGAAAACTGTATCAAAATTGTTAAAAGGTAATTTAAAAAAGATCCTTGGCGCTGCAACCTCTATTTAGCTCAACTAAATTACAGAGCAGAATTCTTGAAACTGAGCTGATCATCTGCTAAAATAGCTAATAGAAATCAATAGGACTATCTGGTTATGTAACCATCTCTGTTAAAACCTGTGGAAATGCAAGTTTTTTATAAATATCATAAAATCACTATGGTAAAGTGTATTTAAGCAACCACAAGACAGACTTTTTTATATATATATATATATATATAAAAAAAAGTAAGGGCTGAAAAGGCAGTATTGTCTCATAGAGATGGTCTTTGTCACACACAGACTGCAGAAGGGTAGGAGATATCTACATCTTCTGATGGAAAAGGAGGAGGAAAATGAGTAAGATCCTGATTTTACATATTCCAAAGTAGAAAAGACTGTAAAGAAGCCAAAGGATGACCAGGTAATATGAGGAAAAGACTATGCACAGAACAACACACAAAAGTAAAACCTGGTGGATGCTTGCTTGCTCTACAAGAATTCAAGTGCAGGCTCCCTAAGACAGAGAAGACCAAACTGACATTGACTGAGAACTGTTGAAATGCACATTATTCTTTCAGAGGGGACAGACAGGGTGGTTGGCCTTTTAAAGCTTTCAGCATCCTGCTTTCAAAGAACCCCTGTTAGGGTCACTAATCATTAGCTGCCTGACAGAACGGGGGTCTTTCTCCCTTGCAAATTCCCTGCCCCCCCCCCCCCCCCCTTATGTGATAGTTTAATTTTTACTTGCAATAAGAACTCAATTCTTCTCTCTTTCACTAGTATGTAAGAATATGGATTAAGTTGCAAAAATTTAATACACCCAAAAGATGAAATGTTAGTCTTCACTTTCATATTTCTCTTAGCTGTCAAATGGGGATAGTAAGTTTAACAATACAGCTCACATGAGTCATTAGACTTCATTAAGATTTCCACAGATTGTATTTTTTAGCTACCATGTGTTATTATTTTTATCTCTTTCCTCTGATGAGGGATTTAGAATGTCTTTCAACACATTTCTTATTGCATTTGCCTTTTTTTTTTAAACTCAGATATTCAGAGTCCTGTTTCTTGAAAGCTCTGTATGATATCTGGGTTGATAACACATCTTGGGACTCTTCTAAGATAGCCCCAAGTGTTTTATGCATACACTAAAATTAACATTCTTTGTTTTAAATTACAATACAACCCACAATACTACCTCCTTGGCTGAGAACCACAACTGCATGCACTTGTTCTTGTGATCTGGAGGAGCCTGCTATTTATGAGTCTGGCCGTCTAAATTCACATTATGCAAAACACTACATTTAAAGAACATTATTAAGGTTGTGAAGACAAATATTCAAAAGTTAAATACCAGAATTAGAGCCAATTCCAGAGTAACTTACTACCCATTCATTTGACAATAATTTCTACATACAAAAGTAAGAGTTCTGCACTGGGAGCTTAAAAGTTGCTTTATAGGACTTGCTCACCTGAATATTGCTGTACTTTCATGCATCAGCACATTTTTTTCAATTCTTTGTGAACCACATTTCTGCAGAATTCAACACACACACAGCAGTTCATGAATGCCATGACAAGCCCACTATACTCCCAACACATGCCTTTTCTCAAGTAACTGAGTTTATTATTTTGATGCCAAAATGAAAAGGTACTATGGAATTTATGCAGTGTAGTTTTCTTTTGTGCACAATAATATTCTAAACTATGCTGACAATTTTAGGGCTTTAAATCACCAGAAGAACAACTAACTACTCTTTATGATACCACAAAATGGCTGTATTGTATTCTGACTGTAAAAGGCTGATGTGAAAATGATAGCTGAGGTTTTACCTCTGGGTTTTTTTTTTTTTTTCATTTCATTTGTCTGTTTTCAGCCTACTTACAGATGGATTTTCACCACGACATAACAAGCAGTGGCAGCAGTTGAACAGAACCTTTCTTTACAATGAAAGTTAATATCCTTCAGCTTTGGCTAATTTTGAACTCAAGGAAGTTCCTTGGCAAAATGAAAATCACAAAATTGTTTATTAAAACAAGTAAAAGAAATTATAAATAAACATCTTATTAAATATTTTGAGCTCCTTTTTCCTGCTAGCACTGTTTTCTTTGCAAATTTTGATCTAGTAAAAGCTTGTATGAAGGAAGCCCTAGCAGGTTATGGGGATAAAATATTTCTCCTACTTACTGGTTTCCCACTCAGCATTAGGCTGCATTATCAGTCACAGTTTCTGTTCCCTCATATTTTTTTACCCCTAAAATTCTCCCAATACAGAGCACCCCATAATGCTCTATGAACCACTCATATTCCCAGTTAAGCTCTACTTTACATACCTTAGTGGGTCTTAAATGATATACAGATGCTAGCTTGACCTGTTGCCCATATGCAGGTGTGGGAGCACTGGGTGGATGGATTGTTAAAAAAAATCACAATGCCCCACAGTGCAGGGAATCTGCCTCACCCTTCCCCCCAAGCCCTGGCAGGAGGACCTGAGCAAGCTCTTCGTATACTGCCTTGGCATCCTACCAAAGGCACGAGGAATGGGAAAGTAAAGGCTTATCAAATGGCTGTAAAAACATGATCCAAGATGAAAGTTGGAAGCTAACATTCAAATCTATGTGCCATTTAATTTTTTTTTTTTTTGGGGGGTGGGGTGGGGCAGATCAGATTGCCTGCATCTGGATTGCTGCGTAAAAGCACCTTTTTGGCAATCTTGAATTTAGATGAGATTTTTTCAAAATGCTGTTTTCCATCCCTAAATCTATGGGGCAAACTAGATACTTCATTTAGATGAGCAGCTTTTGGGCATGAATGACAACTGTTCATATGGATTTTTATTATGCACATTAAATGCTTTCTAATTACACATAGTGGAATACTTCATAACAGTCTGCTGTGTTATGTCAATAATCCATTACGATATGAATAGATGCTTGGTAAAACTTCTGCTGAAAGCAAATGAGCGCTTATAATCTTGTTGGAGTAAGCACAACAATCCTATTGACAAGAGCCCGATGGGATTGCAGAGATACAGTCTCATGAACTGCTCTTGAAATCCAGAGAAAGGTCCCATGGTGCTAAAGAAACATAAATACTCATGAAAGCACAGAACTTCAAAACTAAACTTCGCTTTTTTCCAGATTCATTCCTTGTACCAGTAGGAGCAGCTCCACTAAACCCCGTGGTGCTTTATCCCTTCTTCCCACAAATAAGTTTGGACCTAATTTTCAGTGGTTTTTCAGATCTAGAACAAGGGTGGTTTGAGAGGGGAACTAATTCTGGAAGAGACTGGAGGGTACCAAAAGATACCCATGTTCTCTTCCACTATTTGCTGTCTCCAGTGCCTGCTGTTGCCATCACTGCAGCACTGAGTCAAGCAGGCAGGGACATCAGTTAAAAAGGGACAGGAAGGCTAAAAGCAGAAAGGATGGGGGATGTTCAAAACCCATGATAAGCAGAGACAGACATTTTAGAACATTGCCCTGACCTGAATCCTAACTACATACAAAACAAGCTTAAATCAAATACTGAGTTATTTGTAGTTTATATTGGCTGACCCCAAATCAGCAAGAGGTATTAACTTAAGCTAGTAACACTCATCAACTGCTAATATAACTATCCTGTAGTTATGGAGGCATGGCAAAGTCATGCTACTGCACACTCTTCTGTGCCTCCCCGCCACCCTCCTTGTCCATCCAAAAAGGGCAAATCCTTAGGAAAAATTTCACAGAGTAGCTTAGTGTGCTACAGGGTTAAGCATCGTGGGATGTATCCTAAGAAATATTATTGCCATAAATAGTTATCTTGATGCTGGCATAGACACAGCACTGCAAATGAAGTTTTACAGTGCAGCCACTGTCACTTGAATTAGCATAACCCGGGATAAGCAGCTTCAATATTGAAATTGGAGTTAAGGATGTTGCAAAAGGTTGTGAATACACCCAATGGTGATCTCGAACCAGGTCATTTCTGTGAGACAGCTCACAGGATGGCCCTGTAAGCGGTTGTATCAGCCCAATGTGGGGGTCAGTGAATTCACACCTTGGCAGGAATAGATGGCTGGGGATGAAGAAGCAGGGGGAACAGTCAGACCAGGAGGACCTTCTTAAGGCAGCTTTGTTTAGGTTTTTGTGTATGTTTGCATTTTATGAAACCCTACATCTAGCAACTGAAGGGATCTCCAAAACCCAATCATTCACTTTGCTAACAGACTATACTACTTCTAGCTCCTGCATGACTACAGCATGCATGTGCCATGTGACCCATGCCGCAAAGTTTTCTCCTTTGCTTCCAGACTCCTATGTGACTGTACTGTGCACCTGCTGACCCTGGAGCATCTAAGCATGCTTTTTCCAAACAAATACATGCAGGTGAAGTTGTACTTTCCCAGCAATAATTGCTCTGAACAGGTAGAGAGAAAAAGCAGCATGTCATTTCTGTGTTTGCTGTGACTTGCATTGCTTTCACACAAGGTGCGAGAGGAAGGAGCCACCTGAATCAGAGCAGAGAGAGCCAGTGACTGATGAAACTGGGACCAGCCAGACAAGAAACCTGGGAGCAGAGAGAGGTGACAAAATGGAGAGGGGGAGGCAGGAGAGACTGGATTTAGAGACTAGTTGGCTTTAGCCTGTGGGGAACACACCGGTATTTGATGAAGAGCTACATGATGAGGAGTGACTAAGTACTGAATATGCTTGTTCAGTAAAAAAGATAACTTATAACACTGACTAAAGACTGTATTAGTAGTACTAGTGAAGTGAGATTTGCAGTCACAGGTAGTATCTTTTATGAAATCAAATTATATTGGTTGGAGAAAAAGGTTTTGGACAGACAAATGCTTCTTTAGGTCTTAAATAGACCAATCTTCAACATTAGGTGCAAGTGCTAAGATTTACTAGCCATGTAAGTCAAAGCTTAGATACAAGCTCATAGAAGACTGGAGTTACGCAGAACCTCACTTGTGGCACTTCCTAATTTTGGGGTGCTTGAGTCTGCAGCCTCAGTAAAGCTGTCATTATTTATACATGTGTTATATACCTGTATGATCCCCAGAACCAATCAGAGCAAATGCTGAAAGGATACCCCAAAGTTTCAAAAGAGTAAATTTGTGGTAATCCTTGGGGAAAAAAACTTCTTGTTCCTTGATAAAGTCACTGAGTATATCATGCAAAAATAAAAGGGCAAAAAAGACAGATGATTTGTCTGTTGATCCATCATTTATTGGGTTCCTTACACACACCTGGTAATGCACGTCGATCGTATTTTATTAGTTGGATACACACAGCAGTTGGGTGGATCTTTTCAGTGTCATTAAGGTAGATTACATTTTTGCTCTTACCTCATTAACCTTTATTGCTAGTGCTTTAGTTTGCCGAGATAGAGTTTGTCACTCTGCGATCCTGTGTTAAATTAAATAGAATGCTTTGTAGGCTGTCTCATTTCACTGTATTCCCCTCTTTAGCTCAGTATTTTAAATTGTTACTCATTCTGAATAAAACAGTCTCCAGACAAAACAAATAAAGTTTATTTACAATCTGATAGTAATAAAAGTCTACACAAACAAAAAATTACAGGTTGCTTTTATTTCTCTTTTGATTTCTAAGTCTTTAGAGCTTATATGAACATGTCTTGTAGAGTTGTTCTGCAGGCAGGGGCTTACTTCTGTTTAATTAAAGTTGAATTCCTGCTGTAATCATATGAATTTAAGAGTTGGGGCTTTAACAAAAATCCTAGATATTCTCAGACTCTCAGCTGAATCATAAGTTATCAACATTCAACTGCAGAGCTGCATGATTCACTGTGAAATTGATTTTATCACATGGTTCCACAATGCATCCTGTGGGTTTTTTTCAGTGTTCTCCATGCATTTTTAATACATTGCCAGCTCTTCGAGTACAGATTCCTCTCCCTTTAGCAAATTCTAACTTGCTGAACACCTGAGCAGTTTCAAACACCTGATATTTAATTTTCATCAGCCTTCCAGGGAAATATTTTTTTCCTCCTCAATGTGGATATTTTTCTGCTAAAAGTATACACTTCTGAGGTACACTATTCAATCTTAAAATATGAGTAGCTGAAGGGCTAAAAATTAGATCTCTATCATGACAAAAAGAAAGAGATATAGCTTCCTGATAGGACTCAATGCTTGCTTCTGTCACTGTAAGTCAGTAACAGGTATCCGCCATTTAAATGTTCACACTTTCATTAACAGAAGAACCATCCAAAGTTATTTTAGAATTGGTTTGCCTTCAAGCAGCTCAAACTCACTCAAAGGTCTTAAGTGCATCTCTTCAGGCACATTAATTCTATTGACACCAGTGTAATTCCATGCTGTAACATGCTTAAGTATTTTGCAGAACCATGGTGCTACAAACATGGCCCTATAGGTGGAGAATCCCAAAACATCTTAAATCTAATGTAGCTAAAATTTTATTTAAAAAAAAAAAAAGGTAAATGTGAGTCCAGATATATGTGTGTGCGTGTGTGTGTGTGTAGATATATATAAAAATCATATGACAAATAAGTTTTTATTGTTACTTGCTTGGAAGGATATATACATATATATATTTCCTTGGAAGGATATATATATGCACACATGACTAGCTGAGTTTTATAGAGGCTGTATCTATTGTCCAACTATACAGTTGCCAAAACACAACTATTTTTCAATAAGCAGAATAACCCACTCCCCCTTTACTTAGATAATTGGCTAAATGACATAACTCAGCTTCATATTTTAAAAGATGAGGGGTCTATATTAAATAATTTGAGATAAATCATGGACCGCTTGAAGGACTGTAAACAATTAATAATGATAAATAGGCTGCAATTTGTTGAAATAGATGCAAAGAGGTATCTAGGGAGATGCTGAAGAAGTCAGTGTTGAAACAAATTTACTATAAGCATAAATGTTCTAAAAGGGGCAGTTGATTAAATGAGTATATGATATTATTTTAAATTTCATACGTAAGAAAATACAGGGGGGGAGAAAGAACCGTGGTAATCAAAAGAAAGTAGCAACATGAGGTTACTTCAACTGAAATGTAAGATAATAATATGGGAAGGAGTAATGACAATCATAATTATCTTCCCCTCACACAATTCTCTTCAGATATAGTTATGGTTTAAAATACATTCAAGAACTTGAGACACTGTTGGCATCAGGAGCCTGATACACAGGCTGTTAAAATGAAAGGGAGCCTTTCCCTTACTGTCAGCATCTTTGGATCCAGCCTTACAAGAATTTCTGGATTTGGGATGGAGTTAATGTAGAGAGTAATAGAAATTGAAATATAATAGAAACTGAAATATGTTAAGGAATACAGAATAGGGATAAGGTAATCAAATAATGGCAAATTCTCTCTGTAGCAACACAATAATAGTATAATTATAATTAAGTCATGTCAGAGTTTGTGGACAGAGGTTAGGGTAAGATGCTTAGAGTAACTTAATATTGCTTAGCCTTTTTCTTCCATCATAGCATGAGTATGCACAGATCAGTGACAGTTCTGGGATTATTATTTAACATGAAGACTTAAGAAAACAGTAATTTGTTTTCTATGGATTTTCTTCATGGTGGAGGACAGGCCTATAGGAAGTCAAACAGCTGAAGAGAGGTCTACATTAAAATATGAATGTATGAAATTTAATTTTCTAATAATATAATCTTCCCGAGTCTGATGTGCTAAGCATAATAAATGAACAAGCACACAGTACTTTATGCATAAGCAAAAATAAATCAGTGCAAAGTCCCTGTAATTCATCTGGTCAAGAAGAATTATTAGACAAGGTCAAATTATATGAAAATCAATCTTCATAGATTGAATCTGATTTGCATTAGTAGATAAATGTTTACCATAATTCCAAATCAAGAACAAGACTATACAGTAATTCCTTCATCCACGCTCGTGGTCCGTCATACCTAGGGACGTACTGTTACTTATGTAGGCTCTGCCCATGCTCGTGCTTGGCTCAGCTGAGGGGAGCTGTGCAGAAATGCTGCTCTAAGCAGAGATACGTAAATCATTTTTGTCTAGCTTTGGAAAAAAACTGTCCTGAGTTAACCTGAAGCTATTTTTGATTCAATTAAAAACAAGTCTAACAAAATGTATTGTTTTCCTTTGTCCTCTCTTATATCTCCACCAGGGAGGAAAGCTGCTCTCCAATCCTTATTCTTACTTGACCGGATGAGGAGTTTGACCTGATGTCCCACTTCAGAGGACTGTCCTAGATGTGGACTTCAGCTTGCAAGTAGCTTGTCACCCTGCAAGAGATCTCTTCCTCAGCTATGTGAGCTGCACTCAGGCATGCCTATGAATCTAGCCTGAAAAAGCTTTAGGAAACGGTTTAGGAAATGCCAAACTGATCTATTTCAATTTTTTTTGGTCATTTGTTTTCTTTTCCTTTTTCTTTTTTTTAAAATCTGAAGCTATTTGCCAAATTCATCTCATGCTTGCAAATAACTTTGGTTGTCCTCAAATTTCTTTTGGTGGATGAATAAATAATTGAAAATCCTGAATCCCAATCTTAGTTCTAAACGTATATTTATTTTTTCCCCCCCTTCAGTCCTGGTCTAGGTAGAGGCCAAAACAGCTTGTAGTATAACTGTAGTATAACACTAAGATCCCACTTCCTAAACTGCTCTGAATTATGCTGCGGCAGAAGGCTGAGCGCTCTTTTTCAAGAGTTAATTTGCAGTTCGCTGAGAGGTAGAAAAATATTTGGTGAGAGATACTCACAGGAGGGAATCCTTAGGTAATTTTTAAGACAGCTTCAGCACCCAAAGCAGCCAGACACCAGGTCTGGAATAAAACTTCCACATCTCGAGTGGAACTTGAATAAGACTTACAACCTCTTTACACTTTCTAGTAAGTTTTTCCACGCTGGGCTTGATTCTGATTTTTCCTACGGTAGCTTTACACTGATGTAACTCCACTGGTGGGAAATAGAGCTGCTCTGGATTTCATCTGGCATCAGACCTCTCTGAATACGATGCTCTGTCAACAGCTGTAACATAGTCCTGGGTCCCAGGCAGGCCCCTACCCTCATGAGTTGCAAGTTTAACCTGTCATAAAATGTTAGTGCTAGGAGAGATGGCACACTTGCTCTCAGGGAAGGCAGGGGGGCTGGAGGGTGCTTATCACCCTCAAAGGATGAAGGCTGCTGTAAGCACCCACCTGCTGAACATCCACCTCCCACGCCCTGGCTGGATTCAGCAGTAACAGCTATACTGAATTTTCTGTCCTAACCTTTTACTAATTAAAAAGCTTTAAAACCTGAATTGTGACACCATGTTTCTCAATCAAATTCAAATAACAGGGCCTTTTCACATTAGGGCCAGACTCTAATGCAAGCTGCCTGGCTGTGACACAGACAGCGGACCCACGCCAGTGAAAAGCGGTGTGCGCTGCGCTGCAGTCCGAGCGGTCTTCTTGGGAGGCTGGAAAAGCCTGGAACAGCTGTCTCGTTTTAATTTGCTTACTCTTTCCAGAGTTTTTATAACACTACCACTACTTTCTGGTCTATCAAAAACATGATAAATAATTAGAACCTACTTTAAAAATCAACCAAAAGATGTAACATGGTTTTACAGATGCTGGCAAACCGACACTGGAGAGCCCAGCCTGTTGCAGGAGCTCAGATGTCGACCTGATCAGTGCTTCCTTGCCACCTTTCCCCTTTTTTTCCTCCTCTTCTCCTCTCTCTCCCTCCCTCTTTACTCTTTTCTTCTTTGTGATAAAAAAAAAAAAAAGACTTGCTAGTCTGACTAGCAAATATGACTCACCCCCCAGTCTTGCTCACCTCCCAAATCAATCTCCACGCAGCCCCTGGGACAGGCTGTCGCACTGAACCTCTGTTCACCTCCTCATGGTCTGGGAAGGACTCCATCTCCATCTCCATCTCCATCTCCATCTCCATCTGACTGACACTGCACAGGATGCTGTTAGATTAGAGGTTTGTAATCAATGGAGCTAGAAATCGCTTGAGAAAAGACAGTTCTCGCCTACACCCTGCAAAGTATGCCCTATAGAACTACCTCTTTGTAATTAACAGCCTCCTTTGCTAGCTGCCTAAAAGACCTTTCCCAAAGCAGAGGAATCAATACATTTCACCTGCAAAAACAGGCACCTCATGAAAAATAAGAGGTCTGGCATGGAAGCTTAAGAATATGGGCTATCTGTGGTGGTTTTCTGACAGTTTCTCTGCCTCCTATTCCCCATCCCACAGGAGAGAATGAAGATGGGCAGCATTAGAGCAGAATCATAGAATCATAGAATGCTTTGGGTTGGAAGGGACCTTTAGAGGTCATCTAGCCCAACCCCCCTGCAGTGAGCAGGGACAGCTTTAACCAGATCAGGTTGCTCAGAGCCCCGTCCAACCTGACCTTGAATGTTGCCAGGGATGGGGCCTCCACCACCTCTCTGGGCAACCTGTTCCAGCGCTTCACCACCCTCATTGCAAAAAATTTCTTTCTAATGTCTATTCTAAATCTATTCTTCTTTAGTTTAAATGGGAAAAAATAGAAAAATGGAAAAAAGCCATTGGCAGGGCTGATAATGGTGATTCCACCCACTTTCTGCTGAATACAGTCCTTCTGGCTACATCTACAGTGTTTAGGAACCGCAGCTGCATTCAGGCTTAGGCATGCTGAGCCAAATGGCAAAGATCAGGTGCTTGCAAACCACCACCTCAAGTTGTCTTTGCTTACTCTGGTTGTATCCACGCTATATTTTGGCAGGAACTAACCTGGGCTTAGCAGCCAATACACTTTTGTATTGCCTCTGGCACTCACACCATTTCGAAAGCATTGCTGACACGGCTCTGGGTTGGCTAGAGAAGGCAGAGCTCTGCCAGATGTCTCTTTAAACAGTAAACCAGCAGAAGATGGGATATGGCTTAACAGCCGATCTCCGTAAAATCCTCCCAACATGGAATACACTCCTTGTACTCCAGGAGGACTATTTCAGGTCCTGGGCAACTTAGGAGACCAGTTCAGGGTTTTTTATTCTATATTTCCGCTGGCCAGACAACCTTTGAAGACTGTATTCATCCTGAAGAGATGTAATCCGCCAGCCGGTGGATTTAGCAGTGAGATGCTGAGGACAGGGCAGGTCTGGTAGGTGGGTATGGAGAGTGAGTACAGGAGCATTAAGGATGTATCCAAAACCCAGCACCAGGGTGGCCGAGGTGAGCCAAGCCCTGGGGAGCTGGAGCTGCTCTATAAAAGCCGAGCTCTGGTCTGGGATTGTATTCAGCCGCTGCCTGCGTTTTGTGACCAGAGACCCCCTGGGTTTGCTCTGCCCCAGGGACAGGCTGCAAAACAGGATCCAGGCACCACGTCAGTATTTCAGGTGTTCTCCTTCCAGATCCTCAGTTCCTTCACAAAATATTAAAATAAATAAGTGTTGATAGGACCCAGTACTTTACAGGGCTGTGTCCTTAAATTTAAATCATTAAGCAGTTCTTTACTCCGTCCAGATAGAAGCAGATCAGATCTCCCAACACTGCCAATGCCCACTTTTTTCCTTCCCCCGCCCCTGCTTTCCAGTTAATTTATGTGCGAGGAAAGACCCTTGGGAACTGGCCTTTAATACCGTAGCTGTAATCTGCTCTGAGGCCAGGACAGAGAATCCTACTCAGGGATTTGAAGTCTGCAGAGCTGTGTGGTAGTCCTGTCTGGTTTTATATTGTCTTTATAATTTTTAAAATTGTTTTATATTGTCTTTCTCTTGTCATTAAAAAAAAATAAAAAATAGGGAAGTGGTTTTTTCAAATAAAGAGTAAAATTTACATATAGATAATTATTTGCCTAAATAAGAGATCATTCCAATTTAATAGATTAAATTTCTGATGCATATTAGAAAAAAAAAAAAAGAGGATCATTCATTTGCTTTAAACTAGAAGACAGGAAAGTTACTGACAAATTAAAAAATGGAATTGATGATTTCCTATTGTTCCTAAGGTATCAGAGCACAGGAAGAAATCACGGAATTTTTCCCAGACTTAAACATTTGAGAGACTGGAATTGCACTGCTGAAACATTTGCTGTTCAGGCCCACTGCTTCCGCTCTATAACGCAGTGAATGAGCCCACCATTAAATGTTTAAGACAGAAATACTTTATCTTCTTTTTTTTTTCTTTTTTAGCTAATCAGGATCATTCTGGTTGAAACCCCATGTATGTTCCTAACAGTAAAAGTTCTGTTCAGATGTCTTGAGCTTCTGCCATCTCCTCCAGATTTTCTGCACGGCTTGAGTGGTGGGCTGTATATTCAAACCATGTACAACAATATTTCTTACAGATGTCAAACATATGCAGTAGGAAAATGAACTGTACAGCAGGCTTAGTGACTATGTAAAAGTGACTTTTATGTTAAAGGAATTCCCTTTCTACAGGGAATAGAAAGGGCTAGAAAAGGACTTGGAGCTACAGAAAAAAGTACCGTTCCTCGCTGTCACATTTCTGCAATGTTCAGGGATCAGGACTGTCTGTGCACAGCCTTTGAAAAGCATCATAACGGCATCAAACAATTACCTGATTCCATCAGCAATTTCTTATTACAACAAAATATCTTGCAAGGTTGAATTTTGGTTAACCACTCAGGTCAAGTACACAAGTAACTCTTTTTTTAGGTCTTGTCTTACTAGATCCCAGAATGTGTTCCTCAATTGCTCCTTTTTACCGCAAATAAGAGCTTTTTTCTTTCCTTCCTTTGGTGATAGGCGTGATTACATTTCTTCACATTCACGCGAGATGAGAGTAAGACTGGAAGCAGTTGGCTGGGGAGGAAGGCATGCTTTTACCTCTGACGGCTGCGAAGTTCGTGGCCTTGTGTCCTTCTTGAGACATGGGAACAGTGACCTTGGCCAGGAGCTCCCCTGAAGTCTCATGCTTGTTGGAACAAGCTGTCAGAGCATAACTCAAAAAAAAAAAAAAAAGGGACAACCAGCACCATACAGGCTTTTGAGAGTGACTGCAGCAACTTTAAACCAAAACTTGTGGTTTAAGAGGTGGAGCAGAGCAGAGCAAATTAGCACAATGTGTTTCCATAAGTAGATAAAGGTATTTCTAATTTTTTTTCCATAGATTCTGAGTGAAGATACCTCACTTTTTCTGTCTTTGAACCTTGTGTGTGGTCCAGCTTTTCCTGGCCACGCAGGCTAATCCTCGGCTTTCTACACACACCTCAGAATGAATTATGAATTATGAATTATGTGTCCCCCTTTATAAGGGTCTCTTCTTCTTGCTCCGATTTGTGCCCTTCATCACTTTATAATAAAAAAGAAGCTGTATTCAGCCTTACAGTTTACTACTATGTTTCCAAACCATACACAACTTGCACACAATACAATGGAATTTCCTTGCAAATCCCTGGCCCATTAATATTTTTTAAAATAATCAATTCAAAGAGAAACAGAAACATAATTTTTGCAATATAATATCATTTGTATGCATACGTGTATTACTTGACCTTATTGCATGTCCTTTGTGTGCTAACGTGAAGACTGTATCTCAGCTGTGGTCTTATTCTTACATGAGGGCAAACAATTGAGTGCTACGTATTTGTGCATTTCTCTAATAAGTGATTGCCTGCAGTATATAACTGACACCTCTTTCATGCATACTGACTCGTAATTAATATCCCACTGCCTGTTTGTACTGAAAGCTTGTCTGCTGAAGATTCGTTTCAGAAGGTTCCACCTGAACATGTGGTGTTTGCCCTGACAGAGTGGGCAGGAAGGCAGTGCTGCTGGCATCTACGCTTCTGCCCTGCCTCAATTCTCATTCAGCCAAAGAACAGAAACAAAACCTTAACGCGAGACCCTACACGATCGCACCTAATCAAGATGACACAACTCCCAAGCACGGATTATGGAATACTTACAGAGAACTCTCAAGTCACTTCATAGCGATTACACAAGTTACGCAAATACAGGGGAAAATGAGAAATTTATCAACGTGTTTGAAAAAAACTGAGCAGCTGTCATGAGTGCAATGAAAAGGCCAGATCAAAGCAGCAGCTCATGAGTCAGAGCCGGCTGCCAGCACTGTGTCAGCTGGCATATTACCTCCCCGAGCACCTCCACATGCCCAAACACTTACTCTGTAAACTGTCAGCCCACCTGTGTCGGAGGAGAACCCTGCTCCGATGGAACTCCGGAGATCAGCTTACAGAGGTGCCCCAAAGCTGACATTTGGCTCATGGCACTGCAAAGGCTAAGCCAGCCTAGGCTGGATTTTTATAAATGACTGGCTTACTTTCTGCACCTCTTTGTCACCTCCAAATCAAGAATTACTGTAATCTTTAAACATTATTTATTATTAGTCCAACCAGAACTCCTGCTTAGAGACCAAGGCCACCTGGCACTAACACAGAACAAAAGACAGTCTCGACTCCAAAAGTTTATGAGCTACGCGTATTCCCTGGAAATGGTCTTCTAGTTGAATTAATATCAACAAGCTGACTTGCCTTTCTTCATGTAAATCCCATGCTCCAAAAAGAAGAAAAAGGGACCCATAAACGGTCTCTATTTTGCTGTCTGTCAGTGGCGGAATTCTGCAACCACTGCAGCAGAGAGCAGAGTCAGCTGCAAGAGTGTTGTGCTTATGGAATAACTAGGAAATATTAAAAATGCACAACCTGGCCAACATTTTTTCACTCTTCAGATCTTTATTTCTCTGAGGTGGCAAAGGACATATGGTGAATCAACATAAAATTTAGCTCTTTATGTGCAAACGATTCATTTTTTTATTTCCTTTTGCCAATTTAGTTGGAGCAGCATGTTTTATATAGTGACAGCTGATAGCAAGTGAGTCAGTTTGGTCTGATGCTTGTAAATCTGCCAGAATCTCACTAACAGTTATATATTTTACCACAGCATTATCCTTGGACAAATAACGGTCAAGCATTTTATTCTTCCCAGTCTCTTTCCCGCTCTCCTCTGACCCCATCCCCACTCTGCTAGCTACTGCAGTCTGCAGTGAGCTGCTCTTTCTCCTCTTCTCTGTTTAGTCCTGACATCCTCTTCTATCCAGTCCTCTTTCTCAGTTTCTCTCTCTTGTGGGGTGCCCTTCTCACTCTCCTTAAAAGCGTGACAGTTCTTAGACTGCAACTAAGTTGATAGGGATGCTTTCATAACATCCTATCAATATGAAATATACCTTTGCTTTTTGGATTCTAACAAGATATGGGTAAATAAGGTATTTACATTATTTTATCTCAGGGCTCAGGCCTTTCTGAAGTTTTCATTTCCTAATAATTGTTCTTTCAATATGCTATAAACAGAAAGCTATTACTTTGGGACTGTGACATTATCTGTACATCAGTAGACTATATGACTCCAGCACCAAACAATGGAGACTATGGTGGTAGAGTTAAGCTAAAATAAGTTGCAAATAAGACTGTTAGCTTTCAAGTATATGTCTGGTTTTATATGTTTATCCTATTGTCCAATGGCTGATAGCATGGGAAAAAAACAGAGAAATATTCCATGCAATTGTATGAATTTATTTCCATCCTTCAGCTAGATATACTAACACCTCCTATTGCAAACACTTCACATTCTACTTTTTCCAGAAATAATGCTTAGACTTATGTACAGGTCCTAACTTTGATTGTAGATAAAGCAATAAAGCCTGTTAGTTGTTCAAATGGAAAAAAAATCTTAACTTTGGAGAGAGCTATCTCCAATTCTAAATGATATAATTCTTAAGTTTCTGTGTTTTATCTGAAATTCAGCTCGCATCTAAAGGTGCAAAATTGTCTCCACAGCCAAATGAATATTCAGTTATTTGTATTCTTCACACAGTAATTCAATGACCATGACTAGGAAACTGGTACTGAAGGGCTTCTCAGCTGTAGCTCTGCCCACGCAATTGAGTACAGATCAGATATTCTCCAGGGGATGCCCTCAGAAAGAACTGCTGCTGACCTAGCGTACCTTCTCCATAGTCTATGTCATGGGAGCAAGAACTTCTACCATCCTAGCCAGGAAAGTAGGCAATAGAATCAACCCAGGAAGACTCTGTATTTCCTCAATATTAGATTAAATGTATTTACCTACATTTTCAGTTTCCAGCATGCCAGTGTATACTGGCAACTGAAAACAGCATCAGAAGTTAACAGGGTGGAAGCTGAAAGTTACCTTTCGAACTGAGGTCACTGTCATGACAGAGAGAGAACCGATAGGCAACTACATGTAGTAAAAGCTTATGGTTTAAATATTTAGCTAAAATTCTCAGGTACTGAAATAGTTAATGCAAATGCAGCTGTCATAATTAAGTTTCAGATTTTAGCATTCTGCTGAGATGAAAGGTGCTGATTTTCACACCATCTGCAGACTCAGGAAGACAACGCAGCAACTCTACTGTCTGCTGGTGTTTTGACGGTTTCCGTCCCAAGAGCACGGGGATAACATGCAGCTCGCTGTTGCTGCACCAGCACCGTCTCCAAGTTTGGTTGAAATCTGTTGAACGTTCATCGGTGAAAAGCAGCCAGTGAGTGTCTCTGACAGGTATCACGCTGGTAGGCAGAGAAAAATACCTGAGAAGTTTGCGACCGTACCTCAGGCTCCTCTGATTAACACGCCGCCGTTAGCCGTCAGGCTGCAGCTAGCAGTGCTCCTCGGCTTATCCTGTAGCTTTTCAGAGCACCTTGCACTGTAACATCAGCACATGCATCCCATCCTCACAATCTCCGATTTAAAGCTTCCTTGGCCAGAAGACTCACTCCAGCGCTGACCTTCCTTCTTTCTCCCCTCCAAGCTTTTTTTTCTCTCTCGGTCCAATTCGAGGACCTGTCCCTCACTGTTTGTCATCAGGCTCCATCCTGTACCCCTCTGTGCCTTCAGGGTGTCTTCTTTTTTCTCTGTTCCAATAGCTCCAGGGTCATTCACTGCTCCTAAAGGAACCTGGCTTTTTTCTTCAATCCCCAGACATTAGACATCTCTGGACCCCTCTGACTATTCCTCTGTCTATCTTCCTTCATGGTTCTCCCTTTCAATTTGCAAAACCTTCACTCCATCAAGTTTTAAGCAACAATATTTCAAGGGAATGGACAGGAAATTCCCATGCCCATAATTAAATTTCACATGTAGGGCTGTGCGTGCCTTAGCGCCCACACTGACAAATACTTCTCATAATGAGCCACAGCTAGTACAAATCAAGTGACACAAAACCTGAAACGATCGGAAAGAAAAGAATGTGACTCAAATACGTAGGACCTTTCTTTTAGCACAGAGAGCTTTTCATTGTTAAAAATATGCCTGAATACAGCATTCAAAACCTGAACAAACTGATTAACCAGGGACCAAGTCAGTAAAGGAGCGGCGGCGCTCTGTGTTATCATGTGAGAGGCCCCGGGTTGGGAATGACAGAGGCTGATGATGAATGGCTGCATCATAGCCACGATGCCACAAGTCTCTGTGGAACAATACTGGCTCCTCTGCCCTTACTTGACAGCTGCACTCAAATCTCTGCAAACAAGAATTACTCCAGAAGGCTGTTTGCTCTTCTTCTGTTGAGAAAGTTGTCTGGGGAATACACACGGTCGCTAGCTATGAGGATACACTGAAGGGATCTCTGGTGCACGGCTTCACTGTGTGTTCCTGTCCCCTCTACTGTGCATGAGGACCTCTCTACCAGGGAATGGGCACAGACGTTACTTTGCCACTGGAAAACGTGTCTACCACGTGATTTAGAAAGCAGCCAATTTGGTTGTGCCAGCAAAGTCAACACATCTCCTAATACCTCCCCTTAAGAAAAGGAAAGGTCATCATGATCAGCTACAGTGTTGGAAGTGAAAGGGCAAAATATTATTCAGACCAATGAAGTTTTCCATTTTATATTCCCCTGAGTAATATTCTGTGTTTTAATTCTTTGTGAGTGGAGACAAGAGAAGGCAACAGAGTAAGTGCTTGAAGTACACAGCCATCCATGTGCCTTACCATCTGTATGTTTCATAAATTCCAACCTATGGAGCTGGCTAGAAACAATGCCTTGTTTAAAAAAAAAAAAAAAATTGTGTTACAAAAGTTTCTGTTTTCAAGTTTTTAGAAGTTTTCTCTTTTCTCCCCCTCTCCTGCCTTTGTTTTAAATAAAAGAAAAGGAATTTTAGACAAGTCCTGGACCCTCCAGTGTCTCAGCAGAGGGGTGTTGTGGAACCAACCACTGGCTTTGCTCTCTTTACGGATTAACACACCTGGGACCAGCTCTCTGTCCCAGCCCCAGTATTATCAAATGAAAACCTCAACTACACCTTAGTAAGAACATACTTTCCACTTTTTTAACTTTAAGTTGCATCTTGAGACGTACATGGCACCCTATATAGGGATTAAATTGGGTTTTTTAGACATAGCCAGTGATTAAGGTGGGCATTTATGACCTTCTTACTGGCAGGAGCCAATCTGTGTGAAAGCAATCTGCAACACTAGCCCTACAGACAAGGCAAGGTACGATGCTGTAAACCAAACCCCATTCTGTTGTAGTGTTATTCAAGGAGCCCCATCAAATTATTACTATTATTTATACCCTAATAAAATGTGGAGGTCTCACTCAGGTTTCAGGTTCCATGGTGCCTGATTACCTCCACACACACAATGAAACACTGCTCTAAAGCTGATGGTAAAATGAAAACAGTTGGGAGAATTTAACAGAATTCGTAATTAATTATTTTCAGGCATATGCTTGTTTTAAATGTTTTCTCATAACTGCTAGTATAGCAGAAAAAAAAAAAGACATGAAATTAATCAGGAATTTCATTGTCTTTAAGTAAACAACATGACATAAATCCAATTTTGATAATCCTGGATTACAGTGATGGTGGTAGCACCGGTCCCATCCCAGACTGCCTCTCCCAGTCCCAAGGTGGCCCAAGACATTTCCTTCCTCCAACAAAACAGGATGGAGGATGGATGTCCCAACTACGGTGCTGGCCCTGCGTGCCCTGAGGTTTTACACATATGGCAACACTTTCTACAGGTGCTTGTAAACATGATACAATTTATTACTGGTTTCTCCTTCCCAGTAAAACAGAATCAGAACACTCATTTTCAGACGAAATTCCTTTTTTCCTAACAGCTGCAACACTTAAAAAATTTAACTGTAAGCTTTTTTCTTCCGATTTCCAGAACTGAAATGATTCCCAAAAGTAAAGACACGCACTCCTCTTTTCATACACTTATGTTTATGTATATATGTAAGCATCTATTCCAACACCTGGTTTTGCTAAAGAATGTACTAGGAATCTCCTATGCTGAATAGCAGCTTTCTCCTAACAAAGAAGCAAAGACTTCTCTCAAAAATCTATAGGCATTGGAGTTATATAAGTATTGATAATTAAACAACACCATTTTATAATGTTTACAATCTTGATGAAAAATAAGCAGGAAGATAAATCTTATTTAAAAAAACAAATACCACAAACCCAGTTAAGGCCTTTTTCAGGCATCATGGAAAAAAATACAGTCCTCACTTTTTTTTTTTCCTTTTCCATGTTATTTTAAATAATTAATGGTAAATCTTTATCTACAATTAGATAGGCCACATCATCACCCATACTTAACAGAAGCCACTCCTGGCACCACCTGAAGGGAACGCTGGCACAGCGTGGAAGCCCAGTTTCCGTGAATGTCTTGATTTGGGTTCACTCTTTGGAAGAGTAGAAGAGAAGACCGTGACCATCTCTGCTTATGAGATGCTCTATATTGCAGTCAGCAGCTTCTGGCGGACAAGCACCACGCAGGTACACTGTTCAGGAGCCAGGGACGGCTTCCAGAGCTGGACAACCCTGCTTCCCCCTGCCGCACGCTGCTTACACACCAGAGGAACAGTGAGCAGTTTATTGGAGAGCATCCCATACGCTGTCTTTGATAATCCTGAACCAGCTGGAGAACATTTCCACTTTGCAGGCACTATAGATTGCCTTGCCTGAGGTTGATCCACAATAAAGTAAAAAAAAAAATAGTTTGCAAGATGCTACTGAATAAAAATGGCCCTGACTAGGATCAACATACAACCACACACTGGGTGACCACTACCACCAGACTCACCACATGCACAGATGACATGGCTCCACAAGCAAAATGACTCTGAATACACTAGGAATACATTTCCTGATGAGGTGGGGGTGTGATCGGTGCAGATGACATTGGAGCCTGCAAGGATGGCACTGCAGACTTTAGCCACCAGTGTATTAATGGAAGAGTTATGTTAAACTGGTTGTCCAGCACTGATCTTTAATAACTTCCTATCTGGAACATTCCTTGATTGAAACAGTGTATAAGAAAACTTGTGTCTACTAAAAGATAAAAACCAGTAAGTAAATTTAATTGCTTCTATAGCCTTGTGTACTAGGCACGTTTATCTTAATATAGCCAGGTATGAAACCTACATCAGATGGTGTAAGAGGGGAGTATAGAACTGACTGAGAGTGGAAATTGCTATAGTGCAACAGATTTTACTGCCTTCTCACAAATAAAATATAAGCAATATGCCCTACAAGTACCTGAGCTGCTATGCTGGCAGATACAACTTGTGAGCGATAGACCTGCAGGAGAGTGCAGCAGATGAGCTGACGCTTTCTGGTCTCGATGCCGAACGCTACCTTGACACTCGCAGTCTTTTCTGCACTCCGCCTGTCCAAGGGAATGGCCCAGTTCCTTAGAGAGCTCTTCAGACCATGCACTGCCAGTGCAGGGACCTTGCTGTCCTAAGTTTATGAAGAGAACCTAGTTTCTCAAGAATATGCCTGGGAACCAGCTAAGTAAACAAACAAAACCATAATACATTGCTGCCTGAAAATACGCTACAGTTAATGCTTGCACAGGAAAATTCTTACATAGAGCAAATATTTTAGGACTTTCTGATTACCTCCACTTGCCGCAGCAGTTGTATCCTCCAGGCATTGCATCACCCTGCTGTTGGAACATTACTGGCAGTGGTAGCCTGCACTGGAGTTTTATTCCCTTTCTCTAGGCCAGTCCTTTCATCTTTCTTTTTTTTTTTTTTTTTTCACTCTGAAGGTTATTTATGCAAGTGTGACATGCAGTTACAGTAAAGTTCCTTGCAATGAATGGAGTGCAGGGCAGTGGTAAATTCTATTCCAAAATCATTTTGAATTCTAAAGGCTCCATTTAAGGGATAATGATGGGAGCAAAGGGCATTTCTCCAGGATTAATCACTGGCTGGGTGAGATGATAGCCCAAGGCAAAGCCACGGGCCATTAACCCCTGCAGGTCACCTTATCCCTACAGGAAATGCACTGGGTCAAGTTCACTGTTGCTATTATAAACTCTTATTGGAGAAAGAGGTTACACTTCTATGTTTATATATGTCTTCCATTCCCATGTTTGTAATGATAGTGGATAGCTTTTGGCAATGCCTCTATATTGTACCATGGAGAGATGTAAAAACAAGTTCTATTGTTGTATTTGATGCCAAAGACACAAGTGGATTTTTAATGTTTACAGGGAAACATTTAAGATTCTTGATAAAAGAATGAAAAATTAAATGACAGAAAAATACCACATAAAAAAGACCCAAGGAAATTACATTAGAAAAAGTGACCCTCTCTTGAGCTGGCGTAAATCATCACATCTCCTCTAAAGCCAAAGGACCTACATGAATCCACACCAGCTGAAGAACTCAGCCAGAAGTTGAGGTTGAAACACACCAAAGTATAAATTTTAGGCTTGTATCATATACCATCACATAGGAAACATCACATAAATTAGCAGTTTGACAAAAATGCTGCTAAATGGGATTTATGTGCTCATGAAAACAGCATTTAAAGTGGTGCCCAAATCTTCTATTATTTAAATAGTTCACAGTCACACAAACTTCAGTCAGGTCCAATACTAGTTTCTAGCCAGGACGCCAGGCAAAGGTTTTCCAAGCAACCCTTTGCAAGGGGAAAAGCTACCAGTGTACTGTGTGGGGTGGCGTAGCAGCAACTTTGCCCACTGTGAAGTTTTTCGTGTGCCGACATGAACGGTAGCCCCAGAGTTCAAACTTGGATCCAGAATGAGACCACGCAAAAGCTTCAGGATTTGAATTTGAAAGATTGTCCCAAAGAAAAAGAAGGGGAGAACAGTGAAGGTCAAACCAGAGCTGGGTTTGTGTGCTTCGTGCCTGCCTTCCCGAGCCTCTCTTGAAGCATATAAAAGAACTTCAACTTTCATTAAAGAGCAAACAGTCCTTAGTCCTCTGCTAGAGAATTACACCGAGGACACGAGCACTTCTTCAATCTCACTGCTTGCGGTGGCTGCTCGTTTCCCCTGGGGCCGCAGTGAGTACCTGTATCCATTTGGGACGCACAGCCTGAAACTCTCTCTCTACCTCCAGCCTCTCTTTCCAGGGGTGGAGCAGGGATCACTGGTTTTATGATGCCCCTGCAGTTAGCAGCAGTAATCCCTTCTATAAAATCATTTCCTGATTGAGGACTTGCAAAGGAACAGCAGATTTAGGCTACTTCTCCATAGACTGAAGGGACTTCAAACGCTCTTAGCTCCCATCTACAGGGCAAATCCGTTGGGGGGCATTTACCTCCTTCATTTTGAAGGTGTGCTGAAGTTCAGCAAAGAAGTGATGATCCACTGAGCCGCAGAAAGTGGCCAAGAGTCCATCTCCATACCCAGCAGTGGAGGTGATGCCTGAGACGGGGAGCCCTCGAGTCCAGCAGCTACTCATCCGACAGTTCCTACATTTATCCAGTTACGATCATATGCACAATGCATAAGCAGCCTTGTAGCAGCCAGGATGTTACACTCTCCCTGAAGCAAATAGGAATTTCACTGCGGTACAGAACTGTGGAGTTTTCCCCATTAATACGCCTTTCTCTCAGAGACTCTCCCAATGTCTCTCTCCCCTGGGCAAAGGAGCAGAAATCAGCACAGCTGCTTCTTGCAGGCTGCAGGTCCCCCACACACGAAGGAAGCTCCTTCCTGACCACAGTCAGGTGCTCCTCTTCTGGAGAAAGCTCAAATTTCAGATGGAGCCCTGTCTCTCACACTCCCAATTTACGAGGGTAGGTGGCTCCCAGACCATCACATGGGTTTGTTTGTACCCCATTTGGAGGCACCTGCCTCTCCTCACGCGCTGTATACAGAGTCCAGACAGCTAACACGCAGTTCTGATTTCCCTGAAGAGTTTTAAAGTTGCACAGGAAAACATACTTCCATCATTTCCTAATTTCAGAATACTACACTTTGCAGCTTTAATGTTCTTTTAATGAAGTTTTTAGGTGTAATACAAACATACAAACATTTTAAACATATGGCAATAAACTGCAAAGTAAATATAATTACAGTAGCTCTCACCAAATTGAAAGCTTTTTATTTTACTGTTAATTGACTAAAAGGGTTTACAAATGCTGAAAAGAAAACTTTGGCATCGATATTTAATAAAATACAGTAATAAAATACTAATGATCTTATGGAACCAAGTAGCTAGGTTTTAGATCATATGATACATGATCAAATGTACAACTGCTGATGCCAATTGCTCTCTAATTAATACCTAAACCAACATTAAAATAACATAAAAGATCTGGGTTAGACCAGAAAGAAAAGCTATTCTCTCCATTCGCTTTCTTTACACGTTATTGTGAGGAAAGAGCCATTATGTTAAGTGAAAAACAATTGTTCCTCACGGCCCTGACCCCTGTGAAGATGGAGACCAGTGTAAGGCAGACTTCAAAAAGAAAACCCTGGCAGTCTCCTTAGCCGGGCCAGCCAGGAGGAGCGGCGTAAGGCTGCCTGCTACCTGCGTGTGCTGGGGTAGGCAGAAGGCACAGAGAGTTTTCCACGCTTGTCCTTCCATGGGGAATCCGTAGTCATTTCATGGCACCAACCCCTCCAAAGCAGGTAGAAATTAAATAACTGAGGTACCAGACGTGGTCTCTCCTCCTTCCCTCACCCTCCCATTTGCTTAGGGAGACCAAGGGAAAATTCTTGCAGAAAACGACCATCGTGGCTGAACCTGGGCCACCTCCAGCACATGATCCAGTGGAGGAGAGAAAGCAGTGCGAGGACCAGGCAGGTTTCTCGCTCCCAGCACTGCTCACAGGTACCGCAGCTAGCATCAGGCCCCAGGGATTTTAAAATGCTGCCACATCATGTGTCTGTTCAACTCCCCACTCAACGATTACCAAGTAGTGGTCAAATCTCACCCTTCACAGTTGCACGTTGCAACATCTTCCCTGCTCTGTTGTGCCCACCTGTCCCCTCTCCTACACTCTTGTATTTGCCAGCTTTCTGGAAGAGATTGTCTTTTTGTTATATGGAAACGGTAGCTCTCGATTTCCAATGGCTAGTGCCTCAGTGCTGCTGCAGCACATAACAATCATTATAGTAACAGAAATCATCATGCTTGGAAGATGAAAAAGAGGCTGAGAAAAAATATCTTTTAGCCTCAAATACTATAAAAGTTAATAAATTGAGAGCAATAGAATACAGTTTGTTGCATATTTGGATGGCCAATACTTGGAATGCTCACCCCAGTTACTCATGTCCTGCAGACTTTTCAACCTATATATATATTATATACATATATATATATTGCTAGCAGTTTTTCATCTGACTGTTGAAAACCTGTAATGATCACATTTTTCATTTTAAATACAAACTTATACTGAAAAAAAAAAAAATCTGGTGGGTAATTTTCTTTCACATCTGTAATGGGAGATGTATTATGTATTTGAAGTTTGAGCCAGGGTTTTCTCTTGCTATTTTTTTTGCTCAGAAGAGCCAGCAAGTAAGAATGGTCCATTTTACTGCTCTGCAGTTTTAAAAAATTAAATGGGTTGGACCATCATGAATAGCTGAATAGTTTGAGCTTTCTCTGCTTTGGCTAGGTATTGCTACAGCAAGAGGAATTCAGATCTCCCCACAAACAGTGCTCTAATGGTAGGGTACCACAGCCTAGCCCCAGTGGCAGGGGAGCTCTACTTCGGCCCTTACTCACTCTGACATGTTTAATCCAGGCTACAATTGTTTCAGCAATAAGATTAGAAACTCTGCAAGTCTGAATCTCCACCCCATTGCACCAGCTTTATACTGATTTAACTGTGTTAGCCTTGCATAAGTTGCATCACACTAGAGGGATGGGGGGGCGTCAGGATCAACACGTTTTTTGGGCTGCCTCCATTTTATGCTATGTGTGTTTAGCCTGCAAGTCCAGGCCACATTCAGAAAGCCAGTTCATAATAGCCATCGTATTTTCAGTTTGACTGATCAACTACTTTAATTTGCAATTAATACAATAATAAATGTCATCTATATATTCAAGCACTAAAGGAAAAACCGTGAAGAAGAGTCATCACCAGTTATAGCATATACAATAGCTTTGGACGCTTGAACCAGAAGGAATTTCCTCCCCTCTCTTCTAGGACTTCCAAAGTCTTCATTAAAGCATTTGGGCCCCATCCTCCACTCACATGTATTGGTACAACCTCATGAAGGTCAGTGGAAGTCAGGCCAATTTAAACTAGCCCAGAATCTGGAAATGAGAAATGGTTTCCTTTTATACCATCAACAATAGTTTAGACACAAAAACTGAAGATAACCATTTACATAAAATGCTAGACTTAAAAAAAAAACAAACCTCCTTAAATGGAATGTTTGTGTGTTGCTTGTTACATTACTTATTATGTTGTCAGATTATGTCAAACTAAAATAGCTCAAAATATATTTGTTTGATAAATATTTTCTGTCCTTCTTTTATGACATCTTCTCAAACAGGTAATGTGCTTGTTTTACTCAGATAAGCGGTGTGATAGATCTGACACAAGAGAATATTATAGCACATGGCAAAGGAATTCTGCTGCTCTTCAATGACGCTTCTAGGTGATCAGTAGCTTTGTCTTTAAAATGTTCAAGAAAAAAGCCAACACTGATAAAGAATCACATTTACATTGCTGTATTTAGGTTTACATTCCTGTTCACAAACAATGGGAGCTTTGTATCTTAAAACAGTAACACACTTCATATAGTGAGCCAAACGCATACTTTACGTAGCGCTGCTACTTAAAAGTATTATAGATCATCCAACAATATGAGAAAATGTCACCGCATTCATTTAAAATAGCTATTTGCGAAAAGTGTGTTACCGTATTTTGCTTGGGGCAATATATTTCCATGCTTTATGAAATTATTAATCCTCATTAAATTCTAATGATCCTGTCTGAAAAGAGCAGAACTAATTAACTGCTCCATTAAAGTTATTACTTACTCCTGATGAGGCCTGTAAATGTTTCTACTTTGTTAAGCCAGTGAAAGTTTTCTGAACTGCAACTCCTAGCATTACGAGGAAATGTCCCCCATCATCAGCTTATTCCGTAACAGTAAAATTACCAGATCCTAACAACACCCATGTAGCCTTTGAGACTTAAGTCTTCCGCCCTGAAAGAAATATATTCCTCCTTTTACAAAGAAGAAAAAAAAAAAAAATGAAGCTTATGCTGGTGGGAAGGATCTGCAGAACCTGCATCAGACAGGTGATTCTGTGCCTGGCTGGGGCCAGCCCTGACCGAGCAGCGGCCCCGCTGTCCTTCCCTGCCGCGGGCAGCTCGCGCGCCGGTTCCCTCCGGGCTGGCAGGGAGGGTTTGTGGTGTCCCATCAAAGCTTTGGGGGTGTGACTGTGTGGTCGCTTACGGCTGGCACTGTACCAAGGACCCACACCACGGCTGGACCGGCGTTTTGGCAGCGTTTGCAGGACGTGCCAGAGCAGGATTCGGGTTCCTATTTATGCCTATATGGAAACTAGTTACTTAAATCTAAATCTCTTTGAGGATTTGGACTGCAGTGACTTTGTACCTCTGTTGGCACTTGTAAAACTGAAACAACTTTGCTACCTCACCAGAAAGCTTGTGAAAAATGACGACAACTGTGAGGTACTTGCATGCTGTGTTTATTGGGGTTTCATCCATGTAACTCCGGACAGATGGCAGAGCTGTGAGCAGCAGCACTGCCTGCAGAGCAGCATCTTCCCCCCAGTGTTTGCACACTGGGCTTAAGGATTCAGCATAAACTGGTAATTTTAAAAGGTTACATGGTCATCTCCATAATCAAAAATGGTATCTGCTTGAAGATCATCACGGCTGCAAGAAAGGAGTTCCCCGACATGCACTAATGACAGGTAAAATAGCTTCATCAGTTCTCAGTACCAGGATGGTCAAGATCACCAAGACTCAATGAGACATCAGTTTATCCCCAGTGAAAATGAACGAGGAAAAGCATTACTCAGAACTGCTAAGAAAAGCTTGCTGACTTCAACAGCAAGCAAAATGCAACAGTTGCGTTCGCAACCGAGTAGTGCTCAACAAATAACGTACAAACATTCGTATGTGAGAAACATTTTCAATCTACACATGTAAAAATCTCCCATGATATGCCTGTATCCTCATCTGACCACAGAACTGGAACAGAGTTTATTATTGCTACTACAACTCTGACCAAGAGCTACTCAAGACAAGTATCAAATCTTTTAATCCATCAAATAATAATTAAAATATCAAGATATTAGTTAAAGAAATTGAAAGAAATCGTGAGCTGAGATCAGGGTTATTACATTATTTACATACACTGAATAAATTATTTTTAAAATTATTTGCTCAGCTTCATTATTAAAAAAATTTTCAAAGCATGGGGGGGGGGTTTCAGGGTTTGCTTTTTTCTATATAAGGGCTGAATTTTTTTAGAGAAATTACATACTTCTTAATAATGCTCCCCACATAGTAAACACAAAATTTTTAAAACGTTCAACTCATATTACTCCCCAAAAAATACCTCAGTTTGCATAGGCTTCTGCCACAAAAACATTTTTTATATTGGCCATTGAGATGTTGAAAAGGATCAGAAGCTAGATTTTCATCCTAAATTGGCAAATATACACCTTATTTCTACACGTTATATGCCAATCTCTGCTATTTAAGCATTGGGGATTGGCTGAGAGTTTTGGATGCTTCTTATAATAAACCAATATAACCTGAAATACTGACTGCTCTAGAAATACCAACGCTTTTTCTTTTCCTGTGTCACCCCTTTCAGTCGCAGCTAATAACTGGAGATCACCACCCAAGAGTACTGAGGGAGCTGGCAGAGGAGCTTGCCAAGCCACTTTCCATCATCTATCAACAGTCCTGGTTAACAGGGGAGGTCCCTGATGACTGGAGGCTTGCCAATGTGACGCCCATCTACAAGAAGGGCCGGAAGGAGGACCCGGGGAACTACAGGCCTGTCAGCCTGACCTCGGTGCCGGGGAAGATTATGGAGAGGTTCATCTTGAGCGAACTCCACAGGCAAGTACAGGTCAACCAGGGGATCAGGCCCAGCCAGCATGGGTTCACAAAAGGCAGGTCCTGCTTGACCAACCTGATCTCCTTCTATGACCTGGTGACCCGCCTGGTAGATGATGGAAAGGCTGTGGATGTCATCTACCTCGACTTTAGCAAAGCTTTTGACACCGTCTCGCATAATATCCTCCTCGGGAAGCTGGCAGCTCACGGCTTAGACAGGCATACTCTTCGCTGGGTAAAGAACTGGTTGGGTGGCCGAGCCCAGAGAGTAGTGATAAATGGTGTTAAGTCCAGTTGGTGGCCGGTCACGAGCGGTGTTCCCCAGGGCTCTGTTTTAGGGCCAGTCTTGTTCAATATCTTTATCAATGATCTGGATGAGGGGATCGAGTGCACCCTCAGTAAGTTTGCAGACGACACCAAATTGGGTGGGAGTGTCGATCTGCTCGAGGGTAGGATGGCCCTGCAGAGGGACCTGGACAGACTGGATCGATGGGCCGTGGCCAACTGTATGAGGTTCAACAAGGCCAAGTGCCGGGTCCTGCACTTCGGTCACAACAACCCCATGCAAGGCTACAGGCTTGGGGAGGAGTGGCTGGAAAGCTGCCTGGCCGAAAAGGACCTGGGGGTGTTAGTAGATAGCCGGCTGAACATGAGCCAGCAGTGTGCCCAGGTGGCCAAGAAGGCCAACAGCATCCTGGCTTGTATCAGGAATGCTGTGGCCAGCAGGAGCAGGGAGGTGATTGTCCCCCTGTACTCAGCGCTGGTGAGGCCGCACCTGGAATACTGTGTCCAGTTTTGGGCCCCTCACTACAAGAAAGACATTGAGGTGCTGGAGCATGTCCAGAGAAGGGCAACGAAGCTGGTGAAGGGTCTGGAGCACAGGTCTTATGAGGAGCGGCTGAGGGAACTGGGGTTGTTTAGCCTGGAAAAGAGGAGGCTGAGGGGAGACCTTATCGCTCTCTACAACTACCTGAAAGGAGGCTGTAGTGAGGTGGGTGTTGGTCTCTTCTCCCAAGTAGCTAGCGATAGGACGAGAGGAAATGGGCTTAAGCTGCGCCAGGGGAGGTTTAGACTGGAAATTAGGAAAAATTTCTTTACGGAAAGGGTGGTCAGGCATTGGAACAGGCTGCCCAGAGAGGTGGTGGAGTCAACATCCCTGGAGGCGTTTAAAAAACGGGTAGATGTGGCACTTCGGGATATGGTTTAGTCTGGTCTACCCTTGATTAGTCTAGAGTGGGCTTGGTAGTGTAGGTTAATGGTTGGACTGGATGATCTTAAAGGTCTTTTCCAACCTAGATGATTCTATGATTCTATGATTCTATGATCAATTCTTAAAATTAGCCCCTCGTTCGAGCCCCTTGGAAAAGATTTTGCCAAGCGTCTGCAGTTGCAACATTTGATAGCACGGGCTTTCCTCAAACACCTCACCCTTCTCCGCTGTCTTCTGGTCCCCACGCACGCTGGGCAGCCCTAGTGTCCTGGTTTCGGCTGGGATAGAGTTAATTTTCTTCCTAGCAGCAGGCATAGTGCTGTGTTTTGGATTTAATAGGAGAAGAATGTTGATAACACGCTGATGTTTTTAGTTGTTGCTGAGTACTGCTTATGCTAGTCAAGGACTTTTTCAGCTTCCCATGCTCTGCCAGGCGCACAAGAAACTGGGAGGGGGCACAGCCAGAATAGTTGATCCAAACTGACCAAAGGGCTATTCCATACCATATGACGTCATGCTCAGTATAGAAACTGGGGGGGGGGGGTGGCCAGGGAGCAGCGATCACTGCTCGGGAACTGGCTGGGTATCGGTCGGCGGGTGGTGAGCAATTGCATTGTGCATCACTTGCTTCGTGTATCATTATTATTATTATCATTATTATACTGTTACTATTAGCATTACTGTTTTACTTTATTTCAATTATTAAACTGTTCTTATCTCCCCCCGGGAGTGTTTCTCACTCTTACTCCTCCCATTCTCTCCCCCATCCCATCGGGGCAGGGGGAGTGAGCGAGCAGCTGCGTGGTGCTGAGTTGCTGGCTGGGGCTAAACCACGACACCTAGGAAGGCAGCTAACCCATTTGTATGAGACAACCCCCCTAGGTTCATGGTCAAATGCACTTTGTTCAATGATGTGCAGGAGGGATGGTCCACATGGAGGTCAGTAATGCTATTTTGGGCCCTGAGGCGACTGCACAAGGAAGTGTCTCTAAGTGAGGAACCGCCAAATTATTTGAATTTTCTCAGCAGCAGAAGCAGCAATAGGAACTAAAACACACTCAGGTCCGTCGAGCTGGACTCCTGTGTGCAGGCAAGCACCAGGCACAGTCCCAGGCTCAGCTGCTTCCTGGTAGAGGCATCATTGTTCCTGGGGGGACCTGGCTCCATCACCCACGCCAGCGCGGCATTTCCACCACCCACATACTCCCCGGAGAGCTGTGCCACTTGCCGAGAGCTTCCAAAATAGCAACTTCCCAACCCATAACGTTAAAAGTTTTTGAAAACATTTGCAACCAATTTTATAGTTAATTAAACCCAGATTTGCTCTATTCATTCATTTGTTCTATGACTTTTAAATATTTTTTGGTTTAAAGTTTAGGGTTTTTTTCTAAGTCATGCATAAGCTTTAACTGTAAATAGGTTAAATGCAGCTCTGATCTTCCTCCAGCATCTGCCAGTAAAGACAAACAATTTTCAAACACCAAGGACTAACGTGGATCACAACGTTTCAAGGTGGGACCAGTCCCGTGGCGCTGCCAGCAGAGAACCCCATGCCAAATCATACAGCTAGTAAATAGCATGGCATCGATTCCTCAAAAATTTCCATAGCAAGAGTTTTCGGAGGAGATCCAAATACCCCATCAGTAAATCTCGCAGAGTAGGTGATACATTTACAGTCGCCAGGTATTTCAAATGGCCTTTCTCTCACGTATGGTTACACGCTACAAATCCAAAAGGTACACAAACTAGATACGCCACGAAGTTTGAAGCTATACTCTCTCCTCTGTTCACAACAAATGTAGAAAAACTGTATGACACAAAATCATCACTTGTTTTGTTTCTCAACAAGACAAGAAATCATTATTCACGCTTTTCTTTAAAAATCAATATTTCTACCCAGAAAGACAAACAAGTTGTTGTAAGAAAAACTGTCTAGCTTGAGTTTCAAGCCAGGTTTCTCCTAACCTTGGAGCACAGTCTTCCCAACAATACTCATTTCTCTGGGTCCCAAGCAGCATCTCTAATGGCTCTCACCTTGGGCATGCAAACAAGGAAATCTCGGTTAAAATTAAGCTCCTGCTCACCAGGGACCAATTATTGATTTTCTTCCTTCCTTTACTCTATTAATAGAACAGATGGGATTTCAAAAACATTTGGAAAAAAAAAAGACCTGTTAAAAACAGCTACAGTGAATTGTAAATATCAACACCAAAAAGCTAGCCCTGTCTTGCCTCCATTTCTGGTGACTACTATAATTTTGTTGAGAAATGAGTGGTCTGCATTCACTGAATAAGGTCACAGAAACACCACTGTGCCTTGAAGAACAGCTGGGATCACAGACGTCCTTGGCAGCTGCAGGCACCTACACTCAGTGCTAGCCCTGGACAAATGAATTCATGCTACAAAACCGGAGGTAACCAACTGCATAACGTGCTGGTATGTCCCAGAGACAGGCAGCAGGTGCTACAGGAGCTATGGGCTGTCCTTTGCAGAAAATAATGGCCGTTTTACCTAAAATGAGAGTTTAACACACACCCCCCCCTTATATCAACCTGTGAGATGTGAATTTATGTCCAGTAAAATGAAAAACCATCACGTGAACTCCAAGTTAATTGTCTGCCTGTTCTTGAAAGCAAGCAATGATTCATTTATTACTACAACAGATACTAGCAAAACCTGTTTATGCATTAGAATTATCTCAGTGCCTTCAACTGGCTTTCAGAAAAGCTTTCCTAGGTAGCACACAGTAAAGCGAACGGTTGGAAATTTCATGTCTGACATACAGAAAACATGCTGGTCTCTAGTACCTTCAAATTGTTGTTAAATATTATTATAATTCTTTAAAAAAACACTCTGCAATTTCTTGAAACAACTACATCAGTATCATTTAGCATCATCTGCTGCTGCTGGTAGGAGACCATGCTCAGAGAGCGCAGATGCCGATGAGCAGCTGGCTCAGAGGCCAAAGTGCGATCCGTACAGTCCTGCCTCTAAGAACGACCAGGATGAGATTTCCCAGGCCACATCCAAGCACTTGGGATCAGAGATCACCTGTCAGTCACTACACACATTGGAGAAAATGCCTACTCTGAAAGCACTGTCGCATTCTAGCAGTTTTCTTTCTTCAATAGCACACCCTAACAGCCACTTGGTTTTTCAATAGTTGTCTGTGTTCTGCAAAAAACACCCTCTTTTAGGCAAACCTGCACCACAGACTAATAGACCAGAAGTATTCACTTAGTACAATCACATCAATCTCAGTGAGTCTTAACTGCATACACAGCAGCATATTTACAAAATCCGCAGCATTCAAAAATCTTGATATAAATCAAGATCCACGACCCTGTGCCATATATGCATAAATCTCCAACTTAAATAAGCTGGAGTCCTGTGCAAGGGTGAGACTCACAAATTCTCCTTCTTCCTCTCATTTGAAAAAGTGTGCAGGGCTAGACATAAGAGAGTCATAAGGAAGGAAGTTTAACCTGAGTTTAAAAAAAAAACACATGAAGGAAATGTGCAGATCTTGTATCCAGAATAAATATATTATGCCATTCTCATAAATATTCACTTTTTGAACCTGTGCCAAAACTTACCAGAACTCATACTAGTTTTTTCTTGAGTTTAGGCACTGTGCTTAAAGGCTTGTAGAATAGTTACCCAAGGAATTAAATAAAATCCCATTGGTTTAAATTGTAAAGTTAGGTTGGACTAGTCACTGGAATCTGACTGCAACCCCTTTAACCTGGCACTAAAAGTTAAAAGAAAGGCCCGTGAGCTTTTATCATATGGTTTTTCTCTCCATCTTAGGAGGACAACCCACAGCACGCCTGCCAGTTCAGTGCCCATGACCTCCAGGACGAAGTGCTGCTTCCCCGGGTGCCCTTCCCGTGCGGTACGCTCCTGCCGCAAGCAGTTGTCCATCTCCCATCCGCAGATGACTTTCAAGGCTGGTTGCTTTACACATCAGCGAGACTCGTGACCTCACATGGCCACTTTCCTCTCTGACGTCGTCATTTACAGGCTGGTGTTATCGTGGCAGGTTCTTTAAAGCTGGAACAAAGAAAGAGCACAGGTCTGCTTCTTAGGAAGAACATTTACTGAACAACCTGCAACCAGTCAACTCCGAACCTGTCTTATGTCTTATGATGATCTCTCAAGGTCCCTTCCAACCCAAAGCATTCTATGATACTATGTTCTGCAATGTCTTATGTCCTGCAACGTCTTATGTTCTGGGGAAGGCAAAGGATTGGTGGTCAGTTACCGTACAAATCAAGGAGAAGGAAAAAGCATACAGAGCTTGTCGCTGACACTGGCCGCGATTGCAATTAGAGATGAATGAAAGCAGTGTTACAAATCAAGAATCACCAAAGAATGGAGCATCAGGTAAAAGGAAAGGTAAAATATGCCCTTTTTCTAAAGAGGAAAAACAAAGTATTCACATTGCATTCAGCCCTCAAGCTGCTGACAAGATGCCCCTACACAAAGATTATATATTACTGAAACCAAGAGCCTGGGAAACACAAATCTTAAAAAATAAATACCACACAGGCAAAGACAGATAAGCTGCTTTACACGTCTACCCACCTACACAACAGACTGGTAATCAAGATCAATCTCCTTTTCGCTTCAGCCATCTCATACAGGAGGAGGAATACCCTGTGCTCCTGCCACAGCTCACACAAGCTCCGAAGATGCAGCTGTGAAGCTTTTGGAAAGGGGACAGCATCCACAGGCTCCGAATGAAGGCCTGGGGGGACACCACTGCCTCCTTCCGAGCGTGGACCTCCCAAGCCCTCTCCTCACTTCACAGGAACCTGAAAGGAGGCAGCTGGTGAAGGGTCTGGAGAACAAGTCTTATGAGGAGCGGCTGAGGGAACTGGCGTTGTTTAACCTGGAGAAGAGGAGGCTGAGGGGAGACCTTATGGCTCTCTACAACTACCTGAAAGGAGGTTGTAGTGAGGTGGGTGTTGGGCTCTTCTCCCAAGTAGTTAGCGATAGGACGAGAGGAAATGGGCTCAAGCTGCGCCAGGGGAGGTTTAGGCTGGAACTTAGGAAAAATTTCTTTACGGAAAGGGTGGTCAAGCATTGGAACAGGCTGCCCAGAGAGGTGGTGGAGTCACCATCCCTGGAAGTGTTCAAAAAACAGGTACGTGTGTCACTTCGGGACATGGTTTAGTCTAGTCTACCCTTGATTGGTTTAGGTGGGCTTGGTAGTGAGGGTTAATGGTTGGACTGGATGATCTTAAAGGTCTTTTCCAACCTAGACGATTCTATGATTCTATGATTCTATGAAAGCTGACTACATTTTAACCAGGAAATCCTGGTATCTCCACTTCTTGTTCCGTGAATGCCCAGAACCGCTGCGGCCTGGAGAAGGCAGCTGAACAACCAAGGGCTGTTGCATGCCTCAACCTTGAGTCTGCTCTAGCAGGCACACTGCTGCCGGGTACGCATTCCACATAAAATATAGCAGCATCAGCTATTCCCATTCAAAAACTGGAATGAGGCCCCCCTCATGAAATAACCCTAAAATTTGCAGAGTTCCTCATTTTTTTTTGCCAGACTCCAGCCGCAGCGATATCACCAGAAAGTAAAAGAGATGAGCTCAGATCCTACTCCCAGCCTCAGGGGATTCAAACCAGCTTCCCAGGAGAACGCTCTAATTGTCACCCTGGTCTAGAAGGGCTTGTTCCTGCATGAAGCCTTTCTTACAACACCTAAAAAGCTTTCAGGAGCAGTGAAGTCAGCGGAGGTGTGCTCAGGAGCTGCAGCTCACCTGTGAACCATGAGCCAATACAATAGGCTTCATGTCTCCAGTAAAAATTCCAGTCCACCTTTAATTATCGTCTGCTGGAGTTCACTTGTTTAGTCCGATAAAGATAGTAGCTCAAGGAGATAAAGAAGGATGCTAAAGCTTACTTTAACTGTTTTAATTCCTGTTTAAAGAGTAAGAATTCTACCGTTCTTCAAACACAGCTTTAGTCTCCAAGACTCTCTCCTATAGTACTTTTTGTTCTATTTTTAATAAATGAAATCAATTATTATATTTACAAATTTACTAACAGTTTTATTGGGGGCATACAACATCAAGCGCTTCTCCCTGTTAATTCAGACCACTGTTTTCAGTTTCAATGTTTCCAAAATATTAAAGTTTGTATTAAGCAGAGACATGTAGGATTGAAGTTGCTGAAATAATTTTAAATACTTTATTTTAAAATTACGCAATTTCCCTTTCTATAGATCTGATTTGCCAAGAAAAACATAATAAAAGGAGATTTTCTACAAAGTGTCTCCAGGAATCATTCTGGCTCTTTCAGGTGCATTTTTAATGCTAATAAGTATTATGGCCTAATTTAAATTTAACCAAGCACATGCTTGCTAAAATTAACATCGAGAGTTCTTATCAAAACATCAACATTAATTTTTAAAAAAGCATTGTATTTTTAAATTTCAAAGTTACATCTAAAAGCACAAGAAATCCCAACTGTAGATGGCATGCAAAACCGTATTCATTCATGAACATGTTATTTCTAATGAGAACAGGTAACATAATTCTAGAATCGTATTTTGAGGTTACCTTTTAGCAGGCATCCCCCTCCTTAAGACCAAAGCCATGCGTGCAAAAATTTATCACTAATTTATGTTGACATTAGTAATTAAAACATTTTCATAGAAATGTTGATATTTGTCATATTGTTTTCAGGCACCCTGATACCAAAATGAAGAAAAAAATCTAGTGAAAATAAGTACTTACGCTATTGCACTTCAGTATGTTTAATGACTGCGTTTCTGAGCGCTGTCATTTAGCTAGACATACAGGAGCTATGAAATGCACTTACAATTTATTGCCTATAATTAATTACACTCACCATCGTTTACAAGGAAAAAATTGTACCAATAAAATGGAGACCTTTTAAAAAGAACTACGTATTACTCTGAAATGATAGGCTTCTCTAGCAGTTTCATTGCTGCACTTTGTCTAAAAAGTTTTTTGTTCAAATAGAGAATTCTCTGCCTGGGCCCATCTCAGCTCTCCTGAGCGCTCTGACTTCAGACTTGCTGCAAAAGCCGCATTCTTCAGCAGTGTAGTGTTAGCAACACCCAGGATTTTGTTGCGAGTCTTGGTATAGCTGTGGTCTTACTATTTTTTTTTTTTAAGCTTCAGAGCTCAGAATGAACAGATTACATGAAAAATTCAGCTTCCTTTTAACAAAATAAATTTCCATCTTCACTGGAGAAAAGGTTGAAAAATTATTTTTGTAAAATCTTTGGGATGCAAAAGGGCTGATATGTTGGGTTTGTGTCCCATTTCATATTTTTAATGCTCAACATTGATGATCTTAATAGTGGGATTTTATATCAAATGTTAAACACTGCAAAAGAGCAGTCACCCATCAGAACCAGGAGAACCTTTACAGGTTAATAGAGCTGAGTTCCTCCTGCATCCCTATTAGTAACCGGCTACAAAATCTATTGCTTATATAAATCGTTGTGAAACGGGGAGGGCGTTAAGTATAGTCAGGGCTTTGTTTTAGCGGACTGGTTCAGTGGAAAGCAAAATGGTAGTTAGTATCAAACCCACTTATTCAAGAGAGTGAACTGGGACAACAGAAATCCCCCAAAGCAGAAAACGTGTTTCCCAAGGATTTTTGCCTTTTTTTTTTTTTTTAATCTAAGGTTATGATTTATTTTAAAATGTGCCCTAGTGCAAACCCTGGGCAATGTCAAGCCCCGCACTGTTGTCCCCTTGAGTCTGTAAACAGACAGAATTAAACAATAGCATCGCTAAGTGCGAACTTTCTCCATTCATCTTAATGGACTGTTAATTATGACCACTTAAATGCCCACAGTGTTAACCCTTTCACCGCTGACTGGATTTCACCCAAAAGGGCAGTTTATAGATCTTGATTTATCCCCAGGCAGGTAGATTTAAAACTCACAATCCATATACAGTTAAGTGGACTAAACGATTAATAAAGTTGTGAATATAGATTATGTAGCCAGCTGAAAAAAATCTAATAATCGTCTTCTGAAGTTTATTCTTTTCAAGGATTCGAGCAAAATGATGCTCTCCCTCTCAACGCTGTGTAATTGTTTGAGGGTTGTAGAGATTCAGATAGGATGGTGTTGGTTTTGCAGTGCATTTTCATGTAGCAGAAAGGCTGGTAAAGTGTAGTTAACTGACTGTCACTGCACATCCTAAGTGATGTGGCAATATGTAACGTCAGAATATAGTAAGGCTAGTTAACTTCTTTTAAGTTCAGAAATTTCTACAAAGCTACATAAGAAACGAAACAACTTTAAAAAGCCAGGTAAATCCTGGAAAAAAATTGTCATAGTTTTTATTTCTTGCTGCCTATAAGCTGATGCTATTCATGGAATTAACAGATACTACAAATTGAATCAATTTTTGGCCATAAATATTATAGACACATTTGGAGGAGGGGACAAAGATCACAGCGGTTTTGAAGAATTTAACAGAACAGAACAATAGTTGGAGTACAGTCCTGACAGGAATTACATTTTTAATAACATATGTACTGAATAATTAATTTCCACAAGTATTTGAATCAAATTAATTTTGTACCACTAACTTAAGCTCTTCAAAAGTTCTAGGGCTGGTTTCTTCTCTCTTGAGCAAATGGATCTGGTATAATATAGACAGCCTTAGATTTCATTAAATCTCCCTGGTTCCCCACATTCCCACTGGCATCCCTGGCTATTTGAGGAAAGCCTTATAGCCAAAAGGGACCGTGAACATTTCTTCTGAACACACCACAGGTTTTCCAGTGGTTCCTTCCATCAGGTCCTATGGTTGTTTCATGCTTGCACAAATCCCAGATTGTGGACAAGTAGATATATTATCAACCCAATGCTTGCCTACAGTTTTTAACACCTGCATTACAGCAGCCACCTGGGGGTATGCGGTAGGCTGGCTAGCATGGGGAAAAGCAAGGGTTCACAACATTCACGACATGCAAACCGCTCCTACGTGCTTTCTCAGGCTGTGCTGGTGGTTACAACCACCGCCACTGCGCTGCCACTGGCTACCCCTTGCAATGCGGATACTCATTTTTGCAGGGTAACTCTTGTTTCCAGAGTAGACGAAACAGCCAACACACTGCTCCACAACAGTTAGAAAACAACGGATCTGCCAAGCAGCTCTGAACACAGAAACCATTTTCCAAAACCCTGAGAACCCAACAACTATTTGTGCTCAAGCATGCGGTCCGTTTTCCCCATTTCAGCACTTTAAAGTATCAATTTTTGTTTAAAAGAAGAAGTAGTTGTAAATGAGCAGTCAGGCCCATGTGGTCAGCACGTAACGCTGGCAAGAACAACAGTACGTGGGCCGGTGCATTGGGTCTACCACCACTCTCGAGACCCCCCTGATAGTTACCATAGAGATAGTAGGAGCCACAAAGAGCTTCGATCACATTACTGGCTGGGAGGGGGTCAATTTGTATGCGCGAGCCCTGCTGGGATTGAAAGAATGCAGAGGAGGACAGGAAAGATAATAGAGAGAAAAATAAGTGAAGGGAGAATACAAGAAACGAGAAAAATGAAAGAAAGAAAGGAAAGGGGGGAGAGAGAGACTGGGGGGAGGCAAAGGGAGCAAGGGATCTCAGAAGTAAAAAAGCCAGCAGAGAGACCAAGGGGAAATGAAGAGAGAAGGAGAGAGAAAACAAGTGAGAAAATTCATCTTGCGCAGACAGCGCTCGTGTCGCTGCCCGACAGGAACCGCTGCTGCAGGGGAGCTCGCCCAGCGGCGCGGCCAGCCACGGGGGTGCTGGGGATGGATGGAAGGATGGATGGATGGATGGGTGGATGGAAGGATGGATGGATGGATGGGTGGAAGGATGGATGGATGGATGGGTGGATGGAAGGATGGATGGATGGATGGATGGATGGATGGATGGATGGATGGATGGGTGGATGGAAGGATGGATGGATGGATGGATGGATGGAAGGAAGGAAGGAAGGAAGAATGGATGGAAGGATGGATGGATGGACGGATGGATGGACGGATGCCTGCAGCACCTGACCCATGCCAAGAAAACTGCTCCAAACACACTGTGGAGCAAGGAGAGGGGATCACAGAGGGGAGAGGGGGTTTTGCGTTCACATGCCCACAGGTCAGCAGCCCAAATGTGACACTGACTCAGCAAGTGCCACAAAAGCAAACACGTTTCTTTCTTCTTTGGACTCCTCAACCCAGGGCACAGAGGGCTCGGGGCTGGCCAGGTTTTGCCTCTGAGAGCTGTGACTGCCTGGGGCTGGTGGGGCTGGAGCTTCGGCGGCTGCTCCGGCTCTCCAGGAGAGCCACGGCAGCCTCCGCAGCCCCAGCTGCTGTGTGCTCACCTATACTTCCCGTCGTATTGCTGCGTATGCCTTCAAAGGCACTGGCAAACCTTTCTAAACTAATGTCCCCTAGGTCCATACTCCAGAAAGGCTGAGGAGAACACTTTGAATATCTAAATCAGCAGAGTATCCAAAATATCAAACCCTGGAAACACGCCCTTATGGATGTCTAAGTGACTGGTGTATTGTTGCAAAAATCTGTTGCTCCTCTGCAGGTTAGTAATGGCACGGCCAAAACCTGCTTGTCTGTCAAGAGAAATCCTAGCAAAGTCAGAGAGACAGAGAGAGGTGATAGGATTCACCAAATAACCAACAACAGTTAAAGCAAAAAGGCTTATTTGGTGACGTGTTCATCGGCCCTGTACCTCCCAAAAGGTAAGGGTAACAAAGAACGTCCTGCTTCGGTTGTCTCGTCAATGCCATAGCGTCGCTTCACGCCGCAGCAGCTCGCCTTGCAGGTCTTCCCAGGACCCGCACAGCTTCATAGCCCGGCGCTGGTACTCAGCTTCAGGACTTCGGCAGAGGAATGCCCCAAAAGCTGGCAAAGCAGCAGGCCGCTGTACCATACCTTAGCCTCGTGGCTGAGCAACAAATAATTTTTCCCGGGGAGAATGATGATCCGCTGAGTTTTTCTAAAATACACCTTTTCTTCCTAGCGGGAGCATCACAGTACTCCTCACCCTCAGGGCCAGCCCATTCAGCCCCATGAGACTAAGACAACATCCTCTACATTTTCTCACAAACAGATTTAAATATGTTCAGTGAAAATCAGCACGGATTTCAGAGGGCAATATAATCCCCAATTACCAGTAGCACCCACTGGCCCGACTGCAGTATCACGTGCTCTCAGTATATTACATAGACCAGACTAGAACTGATTATGAAGGTGTTTTTTTTTTTAATGAATTAGTATTATTTTTGTATCATTCCACGTTTCAAGCCAACTGTCAAACTGACCATAAATTAGATTTTTCCCTCGCATATTACCATCAAAGTGGAGTTACCCCTGAGATCAACAGCATCGCCTTTGAGTTAAAAGCACACAGATGTCTGAGTAACAGTAAAATTACTGAAGTATGTAAAAGCTTTTAGAAATGCTGTAAAGCAGCTTTTCCATATATAGCAGTGTCACCATTTTAAATCAAATACATTGTGATTTTAGCTTAAAAAGCCCTCTAAAGCAACACAAACTAAATTGAAAACACTTTCGGTTCAGAGGAATATACTCTTTACATAAAGCTGTAAACTACAGCATGAAAATGGCATGTATAAAATTGCAAAGTGCCTTTGTAGAAAAACCCAAAGCGGTTTATGCACAATTCAAGCTCCCAAACTGTCCTGCACATTAGAACTACTCTTTTTTTCTTTTTTTTCCATGCAATTTATAATACAGAATATTTTTTAAAAGAGACAGTGTCAACCCAGCCATAGATATACTCAGAGATTTCAAAGCCTGCTTCCAACCCTTCCCCTTCACTTCTCACCACCCCACGTGTAGGGAGGGGATCCTCCAGTAAGGCAGTCCCGGAGTTTCCATTCAAGCCCAGCCCAGCCTCAACAGCCTCATCTCGGACTGCTGAAGTCGTTAAGATTTTTATGAACATCTACTAGCCAGATGAGTCCTCATTTCCAGATCCCTTACAATTTTTTCCACTACAAGAAAGCTTTCCAAAAGCTGGGTAATAGGCCCCAAACGGTTCTTTTGGCACTAATGTGAACTGGAAACTAAAAAAAAAAACCCCATCCAGCAGGTAATTTGTACAAGTCTCTTAAATCTTGAAAATGAGGCTATTCATTTTCTAATAATAAATCTTTACTGCAGCTAATCTTATCTTCTTTCCACAATAAACTCCTAATTATTACCTTTCCAGCCAGCAGATCTGTGATTTTAAAAGTGTGTGACAGCAGTAAAAGCAAGCGCTGGATCTTAGGACTGAAAAAAGGGAATACTTAGGTTAGGCATACAGAAGATCCTTGTTTTTTAAACTCTGAACAACATGATATAACGGAACAAGTTACAAGCTAGGAGCGAACTATTCATACTAGAGAAGTCAAGGACAGCCACCACCGCTGCTCCTGCGCCTGAGGGCTCTGGGGAAGCTCCACCGTCCCCTCCAGGAGACCTGCACTGCCCAAATGAAAACAAAAGAGGAAAAGTACTTTTTTTCTTTCTTTCTTTCTTTTTAACCTAGACCCAGTCAGACCCAGAATGCATTACTAAATACTAAAGGCAAAGGAATAAAACATTTTTGCAAATATTTGTCTAAACTCAGAACTTTGCACATCATTAATTACGGTTTTATCTCTCATTTATGCTGGAAGTACCTCAGGGCCAGCAACCCTGTGAGGCCCAACAGTACCAAGTGCAGGGTGCGTAATGGCACAGACCTCTTCTGCATCACTTTCGCTCTCCTGAGGCTAAGCAAATTACGGAGAGTACCTGCGAAGCTCATTTTTGAGTTTCAGAATATTTATTATCACCCAAGAAAAAAAACGATGTCAGATAAACTATGTCCGCAAGTACAACTGAACATCTGAATTTTGACTAGCAGCTACTTGTCACTGCCTATTCTCAATCAAGCCATAGAAGAAGAAATATTTAGAGAAGTGAGGTGAAGAACACATCCGTCTGAGAAAAACAGAAATGTTTGCAGGGAATCTGTAAAAAGGAAAGGAGACCAAAACTCATCACGCCGTTTTTTCTGCCATTTTACTGCACCACTTTATAATCACCTTTTAAACAGTACAAGGGATTTAACTGCACTGGTTTTTAAACAGGTATATTTACAAACAGCACTCAGCTTGTTAAACCAATAATTCCTTACCAATATATGCACTACTCTAATAAGCACTTAATAGTTGTTTGCAGAGCCTGGTGTGGCAGCGACCCAACAAGAAAACAAAATAACCAGCATATCCTGTCCATTCAGAGTAAAATATAAAATCAGCAGTCCCCTTGGCCTCAGTTATTTGGAAGTTGCCAGATATTCCTTGCCCTTCTGGAAGGTGTGGATAGAAGCATTCCCACATCCTTCCCTGCCTGCTTATCTATTAAGGTGCAATCTGGCTCTCAGGTCTTGTCACCAAAGCTATGATGATGATAAAGGAATATAATACTTAACAGGAAAAAACAGTCTGAGCCCATCTCATGTAACAATGCTTTAGGCATATTAGGGCAAATGAACTTTATGAATAAAAGCTTTATTTTTTACAGGAAAAATATGATACTGTTGTTTCTCTTTTCCTGTGAATACATTTCTTTCAGGCAAAATACATATTTTGAGTCATCATTAAAAAGACATTTTTTACTTCATTTAAATTCATTTATTTCTTCTATTTATTTCTAGAAAATTTCTTTGACCTTCACATTTGATGGACAAAACACAGAGGCATATCTCCTTAGTCCTTCTTTGCACCCTGTTTCCTCTCTGGAACCCTACGTACCTTTCCCACATAAATTGGAGTTTCATGACATTCAAATGCATTTCCTTAAGCTTTCAACAAATTTGATATGGCTTTCTTCTCTGGGCCCTACAGCAGTCCCCAAATTCCCAGTATTATTCAATCTAGTTGAAATCTTCCTGTTTCTTAGATAACACTAACAATTTGAGCTGAGTGTTGCTTTCATTTTAAGAATAAGACCTGCCCATTAGAAGCCAGCGCCAGCTTTTCTAGGGTATTGTTTCTACTCTATGCATTTTTTGGTCACAAACACAAGTTTGTAATTTTAGCCTCTGATGGAGCCTGTCATTTACATTTTAGTAATTTTGCTCACTCTGTTTTTCACAAATACTATTCTTTTGAGATTCCGTACACGCTCCAATTGTAAAAAATGACTAGGAAGCTGCTTGGCTTCATAGTGCCTTTTGATCCAAACAGTCTCAAGAAATGCTGTACGAACATCAGGATGCCTATGAAACAGATGCTAAATATATTTTAATGTATCAATCCACAGGGGAAAGTATGGCACTGGGAAATTAAAGCAAAAATGTTCAGATACAGAAAGTAAAGCTGTAGCGAGGTACTGAAATAACCAGGAACTGCATATGCAGTACCTCAAAATTCCCTTGAAAAATTAGAAACTTTAATAAGAACAATACAGTTCTCAATAGGAACCTTACCCTTAGCAGTTAGGATTAGAAACGCTGCCCAAACTGACATTAAAGAAATCAGCAAGTGAATAAAATCAAGCAGTTCTGCCTTGCAATCCTATTCTTTAATCTTCAGACAATGCTCTCCAGCCATCCCTGCATTATTTTTATTAGCTGTCTTTGGCTTTTTTAAGTGCGTGGTTTCTGCTGAGCTTATCTGCAAAGGAGTAGGTCCAAAGTAAGCAAACAGCAACGAGGAAATAAATAAATAAATAAATAAATAAGCCCAGGGAAGGAGCCTTTCCGAGCCTGTGTAGCTGAACCACTGGCTTATTGTCTCTGCTCTCACCACCACCACCCCCAGTCAGTTGTTCCTTTTTAAAAAAAAAAAAAAAAAAAATTTTGGGAAGGCCTAACCAGCATTAAAGCCTTACAATTGTTAGTAACAAAGGGAAAGCTCTTTTGCAGTTACAGGAAAACAAAAAGCATCTGAAATGAGCATGTTGTATTTGTTTTCCCCATCAGTGTGAGGGGGGGAAAAAAAAGAAAGGAAAGAAAAAATACAGACAGCTGTTAATCCATTTTAGTAAAAGTGGAAAAAATCCTGGGGACTTTCTAAGCCTAATTTCAGCCTAGAGTGATTTTTATGGCCAAACAATGAATCCTTAGAATAATTGGTTCATATCATGAATACACAACAAACTCTGAAGCCAGGGCCTCATCCAATTTTCAGGGTAATCGGTAGGAATACCTCCTTCGACTTCGGTGACAGTAACGACATACAGTACCACTAAAAATAAAAAAATCTTTAGAAATGTGTTCTGGGTGAGTACAGACCAATTGTTTGTTTATGTTGCATGAGCTCTAAAAGTGTTTTTGCAGCACTACATGCGACTTTTATCGATGCAAACAAATCAATATAAATCGTGGGTAAAAAAGCACCATCACTTAGAGAGGTACTAAATTTCCAGACCGCGGTATTCAGCTGATGATTATTTATTGCCATTGTACGTAGATGAAAGGCTGCGGTGTTCCTTCCCGTTTCATTGCTTCGCGCCAGCTGAATTCTGCGAGAGGGATGGTGTTAGAAATGGAAGGCTACAGTAATGTTAACTATGCTGTTTCCCTCCAACATCCATTTTGTTCCAAAGAAACACTTGCCAGAGATTAAAATATTCAAGATGGCTGTTTTCTGCACCCTTTCTGCGAGCTCTACAGTTTTTCGCGTTTCCAATATTCCGGCTCCCCGCCTTCACTGAGGCCACGAATATTTTATTCCCCAACCTTATCTGCCTCCCAAGTCATTAAATATCGGCGAAAGTTCAAAGGGGCTTGCTCGCAAACGCCGCCAGCTGCAGCCCGGCGGCGCGGCCGCGCTCCGGAGCCCGTTCCGGCGGGATGCCTCCCCCGGGATGCCTCCCCCGGGATGCCTCCCCCGGGATGCCTCCCCCGGGACGCCCCTCGCCGGCCGCCGCCGCCCGGGGATGCGCCGCAGCCGGCGGAGCGGAGCGGAGCGGAGCGGAGCGGAGGGGGCCGCCCCCCGCCGCCCCCCGCCGCCGGACCCCGCGGCAGCGCAGCGCGGCCCGGCCCCGCTCGCCCCCGCCGCCGGGAGCGGCAGGGCCGGGGCCAGCGCCCGGGAGCGCGGCGGCTCCGCGGGGGCGGCGGGGCCCGCGCCCCGCACCTGGGTTTCCGCGGGGGCCCCGCCGTCCCCTCCCGGGCTGCTGCGGGGCGGGGCGGGGACGGGGCGGCGGGGGGGGGGGGGTGTCCCGGCTGCGCGCCGCCCCGCCCGCCGGAGCAGGCGGCGGGAAGCCCCCGAGGGGGGACACGACACACGGATCCCCGCGGCTCCCACGCACGGCCCGCCTCTCCCCTGCGCTCCTCCGCGGCGGGGGCAGAGCCATCTTTTGTCCCCGCGCGTCCCGTCCCGTGTCCCCCCCACCCCCCCGGAGCAAAGGCGGGGGTCGCGCTCAGGCCGGGGCGCCAGCGCTGCGGGCGGCCCTGCCCCCCCCCCCCCCCCGCGCCCCCCGTGCGGCGCTGGGGGCGGCGGGGAGCGGTCCCGCACCCACGGGGCACGCCGGGCTCCCCCCCGCCCCCGCCCCGCCGGGCCGCGGAGCCCCCGGGCGCTGCCCCCCCGGGGGGGGGGGGGGTGTTGGGGACCCTCTGCCCCCCGCCCACCGGCGGCGGCCCCGCCCGAGCCCCCGGGCTGCCCCCGGCCCCGCGGCCCCGTCCGGCCGCCGCGCCAACAAAGAGCCGCGGCGCGGGGGGGCCGTGGGGCTGGGTCCCGGCGCTCGTGGGCTGCCTTCTGCTGCCGGCTCCTCGCGTTCTGGGCTCTCCCGGCCGTTCCGACGGCGACGCTTCCCCAGCTGCGCCAGAAATCGGTTGGGATACGGCTCGGGAATATGAACGCTGGAATTTAACTCGGGATTTGTTGCGAGGTCACTTCGGATATGAAGTCTTTTTCCTGAAAAGTATCAGACGGTGCAGCCCCTTATTATACTTAGCACAGCGTTTATCCTAAACTGCACAGAGATAAATGGATTAACGTAAGAATCGGACGGTGTATCTGGGTACGTTACACAGCTACGACAAGGCTTTTTTTCATGGCTGAGAACCGAAAGCTTCACTGACCTCTAAAAAATTTTTACTCTCTTCTCCCCAAAATGTATCAGGTTTCCCGTTTTCCACAAGCTTAATTGTAATTAGTGAGCAGATGGGATGAGGCACTTCCCATGCACGAGCCTTCCACTTCCACAAAATAAGTTTATCAGGCTCTGCCTAAACGCTGCTTTCCATTATTTTGCCCACGCCGCGCATTTGCAAGAGCCTCCGTCCCTGGCACGTCCCGGGGGATCGCAGGGTGCACGCTCACGCACCGCACCCATTTTCCCAGGTCCGGTGGCGCACATTTGCACGCCGACGTGCAACAACTGGAAGGAGCGTTGCCAAACCGCCTGGTCAGCAATAATCACCTCCATAAAACGCGCCTGTGACTTGCTAAGGAGAGCGAGACTTGCTTTATGGGAGCAGAACCGCTTGTCCTTCCTCCTGAAGGATCAGTCTGGTAAATTTTAGCTCCTAAATTGTTACTGCCTTTGCAGCCATTGCTGCTTTACGCTGACATGATCAATTTTTGTTGTTGATGATGATTCCTGTAAGCTCTTGATGTCCGCCTGGTAGCGAGGCAATCCCAGCACAGACGAATGCAGATTTTAAAATTTCTGTCCCCTGTCAGGCTTTGCTGCCTGCAGCGACTGCAGTCCTCCCGGGCTGAATTCATCCTTCCGTTGCAAACAACGTGGAAATATCAAGAAGGGGATTTATCTCAATGACTCTAGTTAAAAGAAAATTCTACTGGTCGGTAGGAAATGTTTATGGGTTAAGTGTTGCTAACGATAATAGGTGGGTCCGGCAGCGAGCTGCACCTACCCTGATGCTAAGCACACGGCTGCCAGTTTTTTCCAAATGTTTTACCGAAACGTAGAGGATGCGGGTGACAGAAAAAAAATACGCCAGCCAACTGCTGCAGATACAGCACGTCAACGATTTAGGGTTTATTACTTTCAAAAGATCCTTCGGTGTTTCTAAAGACACGTCTTTTCTCCGGTATGTTAGCTAGCGAGGGCCATATCTTGTCGCCAATGGTAAATCAGTGGCATAGCCTGACCTTTAAGGGGGTTATATCCTTTATTCAAAACAGGCGAGCTGAAAAGAAAGATCTGTGAAGTACAGCTTCGCTGGGGAAGGGGGCATTTTTAATACGAATTCTGTTTCCTATAAACTGTAAATAGATCCTCGCCGCGCTGGCAGAGGTGGCTGCGGCAGGCAGCCGTGCTTCGCACCACCGAAGCGCTCGCCGCAGTCAGCCCCCGGGCTCGGGTACGGCGAAGGTGCCAGCTCCTAATTGATACGTTTAGGCGAAGCTCCCGCCGTAATTGCTTTTAACATTCATTTATGCAAAGCGGCTTCGTTGCGGGCAGGGCGAGCCCGGAGAGGCAGCGCTGCCTGCCAGCAGGAAACGGGCCTGGAAACAGCTCCCGCTCGGCCGGGAGCGGGACCCGCGGGGCTGCGGGGGGCGGCGGGGACCGGGCGGCCGCGGGGGCCGGGCGGGAGCGGGGGGCTGGGGGGGCCGCGGTCGTGCCCGCCGGGCCCCGGCAGCCTCGGCGGCGCGCTGGGGAGCCCGCGGCCGGCTCCGTGCTGCCAGCCCTGGCCCCGGCGTGCCCGGCCCCGGCGTGCCCGGCCCCGGCGCTGCGAGCGCCCGTGCTGAAGGCTGGGCAACCGCGCTGCCTTCGTGCAGCGGGGAGAGCGGCGATCGCCGTGCCTGCGTGGTGACTTCGGCGCTCACGGGCACCGGCGACAGCGGCGACAGCCGCACGCAGCAGTAATCGCAGTCACCCTTGTCGCGACCGGCTTTTCCCCCGCGAGCCTCGGCTCCAACCCAGGTTATCCGGTGGCGATGGCTCCAGTACTGGGGCGCCGTAAAGGCAGTGCCTCCTGAAGCAAAGCCTAATCGCTCGGCATCGTCATTAATTAATCACCATGCAGATAAAATGAGGTCTTTGCCTTTGCACCTTCCATCGCGGGAGCGCGGGGCACAGGAACTGCCGGCGGCTCTCGTCCCCGCCAGCCTCCGGGGCAGCCGCGGCGGCCCCTTCCCGCCCGCCGGCAGCAGCGCTCGGGGGACGGGGGACAGCGCGGGGCGCTCCGGGAACCCGCACCGGCCGGGGCGGGGCGAGAACACGGGTTCGGGGGTGCCGCACCCCCCGCTCGGGCAGGAGGGGAGCCACGGCCCCGCGGCGGGCGAAGGCAGAGCGGCGCAGGCCGGCGGCCATCTCGCCCCCCCCGGCGCGGCGAGACCGTCCAGCGCCCGGGCGGGAGCTGCCGCCGCGGCCGCGCCGAGCGCCGCTCCCCTGCGGGGGCCCCCCTGCCCCGAGGCGGGCGGCGCCCGCCCGGCCGCCGGCGCTGATCTCGCAGCCTCCCGGCGCACACGCACGGAGCGGCGGCCGGCCCAAAAGGGGAGCGCGTCCCTGGGTGGGCTCGAACCACCAACCTTTCGGTTAACAGCCGAACGCGCTAACCGATTGCGCCACAGAGACTCCCGCCGGGGCTGCCGCCGCGGCGCGACCCATGTGTGCGGCCCCCGCACCCCCCCCGCTCCCGCGGGCCCCCGAGCCCCGCGCCCGGAGACCGGGGCTTGCGAGCCGCCAGGAGAGGCCTGAGGACACGGTGGGAACGGCGGCTTGTCTTCCCCTAGCCCGCATGGCAGGCTAGCTCTTTCACGTCGTCGCTCACGGCAGCCGCCTTTTTTTTTTTTCCTGCGGAAGAAATCCGCGGAGTCAAAACAGCTGCTTCTTGGCTGCTGCTAGTTCACCCGCCGCACGTGCAAGCCAACATGTAATTCCCAAATATCATTGCAAAATTGCCCTATTAATATATTTAAAAGGCAATTTTAAGTGACTGCAGGGAACAGTTAGGCTCTTTACAACGGGCAGCACCCCCCTGCATGTATCTACATACAGATAATTTATGTGTATTTTATATACGTACAGATAAATTATGTATATAAGTATAATTTAAATACATAAATTATATTTACCTTTCTACGTGACAGGTGAAGAAAAGCTAACATTCCTATTATCATTTTATCAAAATCTGCTTCCCACATCACCTTACAGCAAATCTATACCTACGGCTCCACCAAGTACAAAGTTTTCACATCCAAACATGAGCAAATTTTTTCCCCTTTTCCTTCACAGACTGATGCTGTTTGAAGTCCTACAGTATCAGCTGCTTCACGTTGTCCCTGCGGCTCCATGAAGCTCTGCCTGACAGCTCTTCCGCCCGCCGAAAGCCTTCGGACACAAGGACGGGTGCTAACTCCTTTCCCCGCAGGTGCTGGTTAATTCCTAGTCTCTGCCCACCCCAAGACCAAGGAGTCCCAGCTCGCTCCTGGAACCAGGGAGTCTTCAGCAGCGGGAGTAAGAGCAAGAGCGTGTTACTCCAGCTCTCACGCTTTGTGCAAGACCTTGCTCTTCAACACCGTCAGACTTGGTTCCTCAGCTCAGTGAGTAACTTTAAGCTGACCATTTATTGTCCACAGCTCAGCCTTTCCAGTTTTTCCAGTACATTGAAAATAGCTACATAAATGTCCATATTATCACAGTACTGCTCAATTTTTTTACTGCATATTGTTGGTACCTTACTGACCAATGTCTTTTAAAACATGGAGGAGAAAGACAAAACATGCAAACCCTGAACAGTAATTAAAATAATTATTTTAAAGATTGCTTTTTGGGGCATCGCACCCACTGCGGCATGCTTTCCGACCCATACCTCTGCTATTCTCAGCATCAGAAGAATCAGTTCACAGGCCGGACCACTTCTATTTTCTCTGTGTAGGAGGACAAGCAAACAGCCCTGTGATTTTATGCGCAAGCAAATAGGTATTTAGTGGAAATCGCAAGATTCCAGTCTGAACAAAGGCCGAACCCATAGACAGGTAGATGAACATTTGGGCATGGATTTTGGGCCCCAAAACATTTTACTTTATAGACATGAATGTCCCAATTAGTTCTAATGAACGTAAATTTGACTATTTTCAAAATCTGTGTCTAGAGGCCAGATCTAAAAAGGGACTTTGCTGTGCTGATACTGAGCACAAGCTCTAACTTGGAGGTGCCTGAGAGGAGCACAGGACCGGGCATTAGACACCGGTGGCTGCCTATTCAATGCAGCGGGACAGCGAGAGTGCTGCAGGTGAGGCCACGGTGCCACTTGGCACCTTTCTTCTCAGCATTCTTCTTCACTGAATCTCGGAGCCTTTCATTTAAAGTCTTACAAGAAAATAAAAAGTACATACACAACAGCGAATGCTACCTCTTCAGCTTGAAACCCACAGAGCAGCAGCAGATCTGAACATGGATGACTTCCGCTGGCTATTGAAGCACTAACCAGTGAGCCATTATACCAGCGAGCAACATTATCTATCACTGCTCTGTGAATGGAAAAGTTTAGCTGTCTACCCTTAGGAGAAGGTTTCTGTCTGTTCCTTCAGTATAAAGGAAAAGGCCAAGTGCTGTTGAAGGCGTTCAGAAACCAGAAAGGGCTGCTACTTCAGATTAATCGTCCTCCCTATCAGTGTTTTGTTCTTTATTTCTGGACAGCTCTCTTCCTTGGTACTCTATTTCTTGTGGATCCTACCAGCAGTTGCTTAATTTTTTCTAATAGCTAGTGTATATAATTTAAATACCATTATTGGATTCACTAACTATGGTTTATATTTTGTTATATATTTTTACAAAAACATAAATGTATACAAATGTATTAGGAATATATGAAAATATTATACTATGTAATACAACACTATTCTTATATTTTATAATATTTTAATATTTTATAACATTATTTTATTGTTATTTTGAGACCCATGAACTTACATGGTCATTGCTATGACATCTGTGACCTTCTTCAGATAATAAGCTTTGGTTCCTGAATGTCAGGGGAAGTTAATATAGGACAGAGGGTGAAACTGGGTATTGTTTATGAGTTTTATAAACATACCATATTTTCATCCTCTGTTCAGAAAAATAGGTCTAGTTATTCAGCCAGAACTGTCGTAAAATCAATTCAGTAGGATATAACAGAAACCAAAGCATCTTCCCGCTTGTATCTCAGAATTACTCATTAACTATGAGTTAACTATGAGCATGAGTAACTATGAGCATCTATTTCTACAATTTCTCACAGGAAAGGACCATTTACCACCCAAAAAGCACATGCACCTGCAGTATTTATTATTCTACGTGTCATTTTTGGTCAACCGTTTGTCAGCTCTCAAGTTGCAATGCGGCCCAAACTACAAAAATTCAGAGTCACAAAAAATTTCAGAACAGCTACTCAGTTTCTGCCCAAATATATTTCTGATTGCTTACTTTGTAACAGAAGTCTGTAAGTGCACAGCATACCACCCAAAGATTTCTTGTGTTTTCCTCTGAAACATATGATTCTAGTCCTTACCAGAACCAGGACGTTAAAATAAATGTACAACTAATATAATTCAACATTGCTATTAAAATTATTAAAAGCAGAGAATAAGATTTCCATGACAAAAGTTTTTTCTTTATGGAGCTGCAAGCATCAAACCATGGAAAGCATTATTCCTGAAGAAGGATTCAAAAGGTTGGAAGAAGCAGGTATGGACAGTTTTTCTTGATCAGTTGCAAGACTTCTGTTCTTTTCATTCTTCAAATAAAATGCATTTGGAGGGTTTTTTTATTCAGTTGTTTGTATACAGATTCGCTGTTTTTCAGAGACAAAGGTGGCTTACCTTTTTTTTTTTTTAAGACTTTATTAACTAAACACCTCTATTCTTGGGTCTGCTAGTAAAGTCAGAATAAGTGTTATAATTGAAAGGACATCCCTGCAAATAGGATCAACTTACCTTAAAAGCAAAGAACAAGACTGAACAACAGTATTTTACTGACCTCTCCAGTTCACTTAGCTCTGGCTTCTCGTATAATGCAGGCCACACAAAAGAAGGCTAGATGAGAAAATCCAGAAATCTTGGGGTATTGCTAATTGAAGACTGTTGGGTAACCTAGAAGTCAACTGTTCTCCCAACCTCCATAACCATGTTTACCAAAAGGAAATGGCATAGGCTGCCTGGTTCTGGATCACGAAATGTATAGTTGCACTTCTGTTCAGAAGAGACAAAAAGTTGTTTCAGTGTGACTTGCGACAAAATTATAGAACAGCTATTGCTATTATCAGTAATTTGGAATACAGTCTGCAGCTGTGGAAAAAAAAAACCAGACACCAAAAAACCCACCCCAAACCAAATAGAGAGGGCTACATTCAGAACTTGTCTTCAGATCTCACCTGACATACTATATGGGGAATTTTGCATAGCTATTCCCTGCAATCTATCTGTTCTGAGTGACTACTGAAAAGAGTGCAATCATTATGGCAGTCGGTTTAATAGTTTACACACACACAAAAAAAACCCCAACCCACCCAAAACAATCAACATACTGCTTCAAAACAGTGAAAAGAAAGAAAATTTTAGTGGTATAAGAAGTGAGCATAACACTGAGAAGAGTAATAAAGATGCTTCTCACATAACACCAAGAAGAGTAATAATGATGCTTCTCACATAGCACTTATTTCTCCCAAGCACTTCTTATTATCATGGTAAGAAAGGGAGAAATTTGCTGTCCTTCCTGTCCTTGTTTTTTGAACTGCACCTACTAAGAATGCTTAAGAGTTCTTAAAATAATAGCGAATACCGTGAAAATAAGAATGAGTCTTATGCAACTGAACTTTAATGTTGTCTCTACAGAACACACAGGAAAGCAGAGGAATTGCCAGCCTGTCTTTTCAGGAACAGCAGCCTATTTTAGCATTTTCTGAAGTCCAGGATTCAGATTTAAGCTCTAAATGTAGGCCCCCGTTCAGGAAAGCCACTGTATTCAGAGCAATATGAAGGCAAGTGTTAACTTCAAGTACAGTAAGATTACTAACATGGTATAAAAGTATTTTCTTAAGTAGATTAAATTCAAGAAAAAAAGTGAATGGCAAATTTTAGAGCAGACTCAAAACCACTGTTTGTTAAAGAATGAGAACAACACAAATTTTGTGTCCTTGCAATGCTTAGGAAAACGCATGTCCCTGAAATATTCTCACCAGAAAACATCTACCGCAGTTCTAAAAGTTATTTTGCAGGTGATCACACTAGTCAGCTTCACATCTGTCCAAGTGCTATAATTCAGCCAGAACTCTAATGTTTGGAGGAAAGGCAATGAGAAAGGAAAATGCAGGTAAGCTTTGTGGATCCACTCCAGGTATTTCCAAACAGGAATCTGACATGTTCAGCCAGGCAGCACCCTTAAGAAACCCATGCTGACAGGTTGTATGGGCAACACCGCTTCTGGAGGCCTTTTCTTAACCAGACTGATTCGAAGAGGTCAGGCATCAAATTCAGGTATCAGTGCTCTTTTCAGGTTACATTTACAGGCTCACAATGTTCTTGCATTGCCTTCTAGAAGAGCTCTGTATGAAAGATGACACAGCGGGTCCAAAGAACCATGGAGAAGCCATTATATTTTAGTTCCTCCGGCTACATTTATGACCAGCTATCAAAAGATTAGCAGAGGATTATTAATCCTAGAACTCTATTGCCAAAATGGAGGGAGGTTATGATACCCCACTATGAAACCAAACTTCAGTTCGTACGCTTACAGTTAGCTCCAGCAGAATTCTAACTCTCTCAAACACCTCTGGTGCAAGGAAGCTTCTTCCATTGCTGTTCCCTGGCTGTCCCTCGCAATGCGAGCAGCATCCCACAGGACCCCAGGATACCAAATGTGTTGGTGGCCTCAACCTGCAATAAAAAACTCTTTTTTTGGAGTTATAACAGGAATGGTATACAAGACATTCATCTTGTTCCATGTAAGGATTATGTGAGAGATATTCAGAATATTCTTGGTAATACACAGCAGATAGAGACTAAAGGGTACATCTCTGTATCTCTTTTCTTCATATGGTCTCAGACATGGACAGATGCTACAGTAATGGGGCCTAGATCAAAAACTAGAAGCAAAACTAAAACTAGATCTCGCTCTCTACAATTGAGTAGGAGAGAGAAAAATTGAGGAGGCTTATACTTACCTGAGTTGAAATAAGGGACAATGTATTTCCATTGTTCTGTGAAACTTCATGATCACTTAGGATAGACAGGAATTCATGGGGGTGCTGGAATACGTAAAGAATTTAAAAAAAAAAAAAAAAAAAGAATCTTTAAACCCCCAAATTAAATATACCTATCCTAGTGTCAAGTCTTGAAAAGTATGAGGTAGAGGAAGATAAGAGTATGGAGAGTAAAGAAAATAGAGACAGATTAGGGAAAAAAAAAAGAGAACAAAGAGGAGTGGGAGGGAAACAAAAGGATAAAAAATCAGAGAAGTGAAAGGAAGTCTGAATTAGCTCATTTTTCAGACAGGCCATATTCCTGCTGCTTTCAGAGATTTTACAGTGGAAAGGACCCAACGTACTTTTGCCATTTCAACAGCTTGTGGTGAGACCGAAGGCAAAAGGAGAACGCAGAGGGAACTGACCTCTCTCCAGTTGCTCCTGTCCTAATGGATGGTATAATCTCCACTCCAGCAAAGGAACAGAGAAGGCACTTAGTGAGTTACTCACAGCTCCCTGTCCCCTCCTCCTCCTCTTGGCCCCCAGCTTCTCAGATCTTTCTATTAAACTTTTAATAGTGGGGACCCCCTCACTCAGGGCAGCACTGCAGTCATTCATTAGTGTCCACCTAGGGAACAAATAACTCTTTAGCTGCACTGTAGGTGTCCAGCTTGCTTTGTGCCTGGAGGGGGATTTGTAATCGAAACAGGGAAGTGCAGGAGCAAAGAGAAAAAATGGGCAATAATAACCCGTGAACTCGCCTTTCATTCAGGTAACACACAAGACACATGTTAATGATTTCAGCTTAAGTACCAGGCAGAGAACTAACTGTACACTAACCATGCAGAAACCACCTGCATGTGCCAGTGGAGCTAAGCAGGGACTTCTTGAAGAAGGGACAGCAAGAAGTAACTTGCTGAATTTGCAGGGGGTTGTTTTGTTGTGTACTTTACTGTTCTTTATTTGCAAAGCCCCTTTTCAGACTTCACCCGAATGGATCAACAAGCCAAGGTTTTTCTCGCGTCTTGTACTTTAGGCTGTCTGCACAGAGTATTCTTGTAACTGGATTAGGAGAACCCATGAATATTGAGACAGAATGTGCTGGGATTTCAGCAGCTATGTTGTCTAATGGGACTAGAATGTCAGCCAGTTATGTGCTGCTTAGGCAGGATTGTTTCAGACCTCATGGCCTAGATTGTCTGGACCATTAAGATAATTTTTAAATACAAATTAATTAAAACATAAACAAATAGGAAATGAGTTTGGCTTCCTATAATTTCTGTCCAAATGCACGTGTGTGCAAATCCAATCGAGCAGTCTTGCTCTAAGCACTCTCCTTCATTTGCCTCTCAGCTTTTTGGTGACTACCGGCCACGGCAGGGTGAGGCAGCCATTTGCCCATCTTGCCAGTAGCCTTGGATGAACACATCTGCCTGCAGCATATAATAGGTAGGAGACAACCAGAGAAATACAAGAGAAGAAAGATCTCTTTAACAGAGAGGAGAGGACTGCAAATACCTTTGAGGACAATGTTTCCTTTTTCATCCCTAAATATTTGCAATCAATACAGCTTCAGTATTTCGCAAGGTAATCAATAATGCAGTGACAGTGAAAGAGATGTGAGGGTCTTTTTAGCAGCTGCAAACTGGCAATGATGCTTTGATGGCTCCTACCGAGGATTTATCATTTCTTGGATAATCTCCTGCAGAACACCGAGAGTTTAATATGCAATATGGCTATAGGAAGGAAACTGGACAGATGACTGCACTTTATTTTAATTCCCTATAGCATCATGTGCAAGGAAATCAAAGGTAAAACAAAAGCATGATACACGTCTAAAAGTATGAACACAGCGTACAAAGACTGTTGTTTGGTCATTTAATAAAGCTAAGCTGGTCCATAAAAGGTGAGACAGGGCAAGGAGGGTGTTATGAGGAGCCACAATCCCATTTTGCCGTTGTCCTTGCCATGAGGGGCTTCGGAGGGACTTTATTATTAACTATTATTGTTAGACTATATTATAAACTATTTCGGAGACACACACAAGCTAAGTCTCTCTCCCTTTCCACACGCATGCAATTCACTAACTTCAAGAGGGCTGTTTCTGTGAATAAAATGAGAACAACTTGCCCCTAAATAAAGGATCACATATAGTACTTAATAAATAGGAACAGAAGAGGTCACGTCTCTGACGTTTAATACATTTTGGTCAAAATGCAGACCTTGGCCCCTGGCTCAAGTGACCTGAACATTTACTGAGATAAGCCACCCCTGGGGGAAGGGATCTTCTGTTCAGACATCTCAGCTGCTACGCAGAACGCTGCCGCTCACACACAGCTTAATCCTCCCAGGAAAAGGAAATACAGGCTGTGCACAGCAGCATATTCTGACAATGCCAACGTCCTCCTCCTTCTCCTTGAGGCCGTGATGTAGGGCCCTAATAATATGTCCAAGAGCAGTCAGACAACATGTAAAATCTCATCATTTCACCTGCCCAGGAACCCTCTAGGCCTGAAAGGACTAAAATCATTCCTTACCCATTCTCCTTTCTCACTTTTCTTTCATTACATAAAAGCCTTTCTAGATTTTCTGAAGTCTGTGTTGCAATTATTTACTACCTCCAAATAATTATTCTAGATATATGAAATTCTACTTTAAGAAAAAATGGTATGTTAATAAATACACACTGTAACATATCCCAATTGCTACTGAAGAGACTCCTGATCATCCTGCATTACAACATGTTGCAACTATGTATTTTTCAGAAGAATATGATCCAGCATTTTCATTTTTTCATGCAACGAAGCAGTAATTGCGGTATCATTAGCTTTTTCAGTTTTATCACACTACATGTTAATACACTGTACATTTGCTCCATTTCCACAAGTAACTACCTAAGTGTAAATACAAAAGATGAAAATCATATGATCATGTACAGCATATTTTTAAGTCTTATAGCCCTTCCTAGTCTTGTCATTACAACATTAACTAGCTTTAAAAATTCTGCTAACACTCAGAGCACTTCAACAATTGCTTTCCTTATGTATTCATGCAATTGGTATTTCCAGATTCTCAGAGGTTTAACCTTTTTCTTCTTTGCAGTTTAAAAAAAAACAAAAACAAAACCAAAAACCTAACACCCAAAACCCCCCAAAACAGGTGTGCATGAGTCTGTAAATGCACCTGGAAATTTTCAATCTTTTTAAAAAAAGTAAGATAATCATCATAATTGTACTGTTAAAATCAGTGAGTTCTCAATTAAATTGTCAAGTAACCTTAAAATAGCTCATTTTCTGAAATTCTTTAATTTGTTTTTAACTTAGGATTTTTTAAAGCTTGTTAAAATATTATGCCAAAACCGTCAAGCTAAAACATGTCAAAATGAATAATGATATTAACAACAAAAATTGTATTTATGGTCTTTTACAAGTCACAGTATCCAGTTCAATGACACACAAGCAGATTTATAACAAAACTAGTCTCACAAGACTACAGAACCCTTTAAAAGCAGCGTTTATGCCATCTTCAACAGGCTTTTGCAGCTTGATAGGTACAGATAATTTGTATTTCATACAGCCAATGGTCATTAAGGACCCCCCCATATTTCTCTTAAATTGCATAAATTGGAAAATTGTTCATTTCCTCTTCCTCCAGCTCTGTTTTCATGTATGATGAATTTAGGGATGTTTTGCTGAAAATGGGCAAGAGATTAGGCTACATACAGATATGCCTGCTGAAAACAATTCAATGAATTAAAAATAACCGTGGACTGCAACTGACCTTTTGTATAGCCATAAATCTCTATATTTTTGGCATGTCTTAATGATTATTAGAGTTTAGCTCAATGAAAGTGACTGAATAGTACAATATTTAGCATTTGTTTTATATTATTTATAATTCCAGTGTTCTATTTACAGAGGTTTATGATCCCCATCCTGGAAATCTTATTCAGATGAATAATCCAATCTCATGTAAGTATTCTGAATGAGAGATGCAGGACTGACTCTTTCATTGCGATATAAACACAAGATAAACAAGTAGACAAACTATATAGATCAACTTAGGTAGTGGATGCCTCCTTACTGGAGGCAATGTGTCTGCTATCTGTACAGGGTTTATAGGCAGATGAGCACAGCAATATTGAATCCAAAGTCCTGGCAAGCTCCAAGAGCTCTGCAGTACTTGTGATGGAAACATATTACAATCAGTTCTACACCGCATGTACCCACTCCTTCCCCAAAACAGAAAGTTCACTATCTCCAGCATCACTGTGTGCATAAACATGTTTTTCAAGATTATGCTTCAAATGTTAATTGTAGTCAATACAAAGAACACAGCCTAGGATGTATTAAATATGGGTTTACCTCTATGAGGAAAAGGGATATATATAACATCATTTCCATCCTAAGTCCAATTTTTAACTAAAATTACCATGGAAATGTATGTTTTGTTCACTTTTATATTAACTAAATGGAGAATCACAACTGTGAAAAATACTACTGTGGCTAGTGACTTTTTCAGTTTTGAAAATGAAATTCTGTAAGTACATATCAAGATATTATTCATAAGGATTTTTAAATAACGATTCTTAACAACACATGGAATAAGTATACCTATAAAAATGTGTTAGAAATCACACACGTTTCTAGTTCAGAGCAGATGCAACTATTGCCAACATCTTCCTCACTGGTACTTTTTCTTTTCACTTCAAAGGTTTGCATACAAGGTTTATGTGCATGGATTTTCTGACATTTTCAGGATCTGGCCTTACAAACGCTCAAGTAGCTTTGTCCAGAGGTATAGTCCAACTCCGCTCCAAAGCCTCTCATCTTAGTCAAGCTCCTTACATGTTTGCAGAACGAAGCCGTCGGTATAGACGCCGATACATGTGGCTAAATGAGATTTGGCTACCGATTTCACAATATGGCATTCTGTATCAGACAAAGCAACAAAGGAAAAGTGACTTGTTCTCCTGTGTGAGCTGTAAATACCAACCTTCACACCACCTAATAGGTTTATTTTATTAATAGCATATAGTTAAAGTCTTCAATGCAAGTTTCTTTTGAATGATGAAAGGCTGGTAAATTCTTAAAAGATAATAATCAGCAGTGCAGCGGTTCTTTGATGGTCTGTAATTACCCAACTGTCCGCTGTTTGAACGACAGCAGCAAACTACCACTCACCGTTAGTTTATTTTTATTTATAACTTGTACTTTAGGTAAGAATCCATTAATTACAAGCAAAACAAATTGCTTACTCGAAACACTTCCCACAGAGGCTTGTTTTTTTACATGCATTAATCTAGTTGAGCTATACATGACATTTTAAATGGAGGTTAAACTGATGTAAATAAATGCAATTATTTGAAAGCAAACGGGATTCAGTCACATTTATTTCTGCATGGGATTACTGTACATTTTCCCCTGGTGTGTATCGTGAACACACAGCAATTCCAGAAGACTGGGGATTTTAAAACTTCCTACCGACATGAAATTTGACGATATGGCACTGTACTCTTTCTTTTAATTTTCTATGATTTGCCTGAGGTAACATCTTGTGTAATTGTTCTTAAGATAATTACCCGTAGAACCGCTTAAGCTGGAGGGATGGCAAAAAGTTTGAATTTCACGGACGTTTTTGCTTTGCTAATAAAAAGCTACAGATGAACCCCACGCATGCCTGAGTCCCGCACGCAGGAGCACTGCCGGTCCTGACAGGGCGGCAGGGCCATGACAGCCTTCCCGTGCGGGACTGTGCCCGATGGCCGCCATCACGGGCCTCCCCAGGGAGAAACGCTTTCCTGTCGCACCCCGGCCAGCCTGCAGTGCCCACCAGCACGCCCCTACCAGGCCCTCACACCTTTCTGGGGAACCCTGCCCTCAGCCAGCCCCAGGAGCCTGCCACAGCCCTCGGCTGCCTCAATGGCTGCCGCAGCGGCAGTGCTCCTTCCCGCTGTTCTCCGCAGGCACCGTACAGTGCCACACATCCCACCGCTGCCCTTCCCTGCCTCACACCCACCTCCTGCCTCGGGGCCAGCTGCTCTCCAGCTCAGCTGGCGGTTTTCTTCCACTTTTCTCCCACTTATTTCCTCACTCCCATTTCTTTCCTCAAAGTATCGCCTCCACCTGAGAACAACCACCTCGGCCTGCACCCCGGCGCCTCACAGCCACCATGTCGCCGCAGCTCCTCCACCTCGAGGCCCTCCAGAGGAGGCGGTGGCGGACAGCTCCTTCCTCACTTGCCTCTTCTTCGCCAGCCCCTCATGCCGAGCAGGGGCCTCTCACGGCAGCCCCCTGCCACCATCACAGTCCCCAGCGGATGGGCGGGCCTCAGGCCGCCATGGCGGGGGAAATGGTGGCTGCTGCCCAGAGGCTCCAACAGGCACGGCGAGTCCTGCTGCTGCAGCCTTAAAACCACCGGCTCGTGACGTGAAAGTAAGTGTTGTGTGCACATATATGTGCATATATATGCACTACATCTGTGCCATACTGTTTCTTTGTATCTTTCTTACAAACACTTATCAATTTATATGTAAGCAAAACCTGTCTGTCACCGAGTCACACAAAACAAAGTTACCCTGATCTAAGCCCAGAGCCACTTCAAAAGCAATTATTAACCGAAAGGACATGCCAAAATTAATAGCTGTAATCTTGCAACCTTTTATACAGGATTTAAGTTTCAAAAGTGAAAGTAATTTGTAAAGTTTTTGTATGTTTTTCTCATACTCTGCGCTGCTTTAGTTTTACTATTGTACAGCAGCCCTCCATGCATCTCTTTGAAATAAAGAAGAGTAAAAAAATCACCATACACCAGGAGCGACGCTGAGGAGCCGATGAATTTCCATGCTGCAGGCACTGGGCAGCCCAGTCCTGTTTCTGCTGAAGACGAAAAGGGTTTCGCCACCGGTGTCACTGGCAGCAAGATCAAGCTGCCTGTGGCAGCAAGTTTTTGCAAATCAGTTAGGTGGTATGATAAAGACTTTGGGACACAGTGATCTTCTTGTACTCAGCAGGGACAAAAAACCCCACCCAATTTAATGTACCAAACCATTTCAGCCACTGTTTTTGCCTTTTGCTCTCGCACAGGTCTTCTGGAAATTATTTAAAATAATATATAAATATGAAATACAAGATGTCAATTTTACATACTGCTGATTTCAGCTAAAGTTCTACATAAGGAACAAAAAAGAACATCGTAAAATCTAGTCAATAATATCAAAATACACAACCAAATAATTAACCTTCTATGTGCTGAACATTAGTCTTGACGACTGTTGTTTCAAAGAACACAAGTTAGGAGTAGTTGCAAAAGGAACAATCTTTCCATAACGAAACCAATGTAGGGACATTGTTGGCTTAAACCACCTTTAGGGATGCATCGACCGTTCTTCCTCGTTTTGTATACATGGGGAGACATAAGCATGACCCTGTCTTATTCTTGCTCCATTAGAGAGGTTACCCAGAGGGTGGGGGTGCTGGGCTCCCACAAGCAGTTTCCTACGAGACCGGATCTCACATGCATTTGCAGCAGCATTACTGTGTAAGGGCTAGTCACAGTCACAGTCTGGCCCATATAATCCATTAACCCAACCAGAGATCAATTCCTGGGAGAAGTCTATCCCATTTTTTAAGAATGACTTTGTCGCCAGCATTGTAAATCTAGCAATAAACTGTTGCGAAACTCTATCCTCTCTCACATTTAAAAGAGCTTTGCAGAAAATGGATCTTGGGGGATAGGGAGACACAGGGACGTCTGTCTCCAAATATTTCAAAGAGGAGCTTTTCTACCTGGTAAGAACACAGTTTTGTATTTTTGAATGTTCATATAACTAGTACATTTTTAGAATGTTATTTTTACTATTATTTCAATAAACCATAGCTTTGTATGGTCACTTCCAAAAAATATAGGCAGGAATATCTTTGTCATAGTTACATATTGTCATCAGACATACATATTTATAACTCGCATTTTCCTTGAACGCTCCACATAAATAGATGCTCATTGCTTGTCATGTTACATGTCTTGCAGATAGCAAGAACAAAAGAAAAACAACAAAGAAACAACACCAAAAAAAATTTTTAAAAATCTAAGCTGAAAACATGAAAGATAAATGTTCAGGCATTCACTGGTAACAGCCACAAATTTGAAAGCAGTGAGACTGAGCTATGTTTTTCCTCATGCTTATGAATACAATATGATAGATGTCATGTGAAGGGGGAGAAAATTATTTAAATCTAATCTCATTCTTTCTCTAAGTGTATTTTATATTGATAGACTAATTAAAAAACAGTCACCTTTCCCTTTATAATAAAGTTCTAGCATGCAGGAGCTCTAGTGAGAGACTAACCTTAATTTCTTCGCTCCAGTCACATGAACCTGGTCAGGGTCACAAACAGTTATATATACCCTGTCATATGGCACAAGGGTCAGTATCTACTAATTCCAGTGGCTACTGTTACAATATTCAACCACCAAAAGTTTCAGATCAGAAGTTGAAAGTTTGAGACATTTATGAGTGAGAACAGAGGCTCCTAATTTAAAACGTGTGTGACCTTAATATAACATTTGGGGGTTCAGAATGTTCTTATGTACTTTGCCTAATCTGCAGTTTTACAATACTCCCTCACTTCCAGTCGTAAAACTACGGATTGATTTACCTTATCTGTAAATTATGAAGGATAGGTTTCTGGAAGAAGCAAATTTCCATGACTATTTGAACCAGTAACAGGCAAAATAGTTTTCCTTAATGCAAAAGCAGAATAAAAAGAACCTGCATCTAACCCTTAATTCCAGCCGTAAGTTAGCATTTTTCACAGATGTGTATATTTTTCAGAAAGTACTATAAATCAGAATGATTCTGTACTTGTCAATGATAACTCTGTTTATGTAAAATAATCTTATAACAGGACACCAGAATAATCCATCTTAATCAAAGGCAGATTTATATCCATACGGTCCAGTTATTCACAGACTGTAACAAAACATATAAAAATGCAGATCTGACATCATCGTAAGCCTTGCATACACAATTGCCTTCTTCATATAACAATGAAAAACCATCACCTACTCCTGCTCCCACTGAAATCCAGGACACATTCCCATTTACATGACTTGCAGTTGGATGATTCTATGAAAACTAGTGTCCAGCTTTTGAAAAGTCCTTAAAAACAGGTATCATATGTGTTTGACTCATTCTGATTGTTCCACAACTTATTGGAAATATCACTAATGTCTTCATAATTAGCCCAAGGAATTAAAACAAAACTCAGAAAAGTATGGACATGCACAGTATTTTCCATAATTTCCATAATTCCATCCATAAGTTTCTTCCAAAATTACAGCTTAGAGTACAAGAATCCAACTCAGAAACCTGGCGCACCTAACAATTTTAATTAGGAAATTATTTAGTAAATGGCAGTATGAAATAGAAATGGAATACCTGTACGCTGTGATATATTTCATTTTCTCTGGTGGGAATTAGTATGTTATTGATGAGCAATATTTGGAGCAAAATCTTTATTTAATCATGTGTACTCTTTCGGAGGCCAAAACTCAGTGCACCTACAATAATATAACTACAAAAACTGTGTGAACAAATATAACCAAACCTTCAGCCCTTACACAGCCAAAATATCCCTTATTTACATGATTATTTTGCCTATGGGTCTCACTTGTAATGTTTCAGCAGCTCTTTTGATAGGAGCAATATTAATAAATGAACTGACAATGGAATCATTAAAGAAACAAAGTAACATATTTTTAATAGTCTGCAAAAGTTTAATGCAGATAACTTAGTTACCTAGTTATGTTCTTGTATCAATGTCAATGGAATTTCCAAATAGTAAGGTAAAGTCAAGAGCAACTTGAATTCTTTATATGGATTCTGCTTCACATAAAAACAGTCACATTTTATTCAAAGTATAGAAAACAACAATAAAGTTTTAGTGAGACAGAACAGTGCAATAACTCAAGAAAATTAATGCCATGAGCAGTTTTTCCTCTCTTTTTGACTGCAATGGTCCACAAAATAAATGAAGAACAACAAGAGAGAATCAATGCAAAGGCCTAGAGAGTAACTCCCATTTTTTAAACTATTAATTTTGTGCTTGGTGTCAAAGGCAATGACAGTAAGCACTGAATAAATACAAAACTTCTTTGGGATTGCTGTTTTTTTCAAGATGAAAAATGCACTGGCTTGGAATGTTTATTTGAACCAGCTGTATGGTATTACTATAGAGAGTCAGGAAGTTAATATATTCTTTGGAAGTCCAGTATCATAATAAGTTATTCTAGCAGCCATAGTAAATGAACAGAGGACATGCAATGTCATTTGGCAGCCCAAGCACAGACACTGCATGCGCTCCTAAACTCAAGCTACACAGCAGCTATAAGTTACCAGCACTGGCTCTTGCTCATAGCTAGAAAAGTGACTGGTAGAAAGAGAGCAGAATCAGTATTAATATCAACATTTCCTAGTACATGTGATGGGACTGATCCTCTTTGAAATTAACAGAATTAAGTCTTCCGACTGAAATCTCTCACTTGACAGGATCAGGCCCACCATCACCACACCTCTTTTTGTTCATTACAGTATTTTATTCTGGGCATTTGTCTCCCACGATTTATGCAACCATGTCCTCATTGCTATAGTGCTGGCGATACAGCAACATGTTGTGATATGAAGCACTGGAAAATCAAAGAAATCTCTGTTTTGACAGAAATTTCCGTGGCAAGCTGATGTGCACAGGTTGGAGGGAAGGAAGGGTATATATTCAGATATTCTGGTTAGGAACAGCAATGAAGTCTGTTTATATTCTGAATCTTTCTCATAAAACTACTATCTAGTGGAAGATCACTTACTTGTACTATTAGTGTCTAAAGATGAACTGCCATGCTTCAGTAATATTAATTTTATGATATGAAGTTTAAAGCAAATTAATTTAAAGTTAGTGCTGAATTTCAAGGCTAGATGTATATTTTTATGGCAAGACAATGCAGGAATGTTAAGTTATGACACTGCAACATCTAGGAATAATAGGGTAAGTTAAAGTTACCATAACAGATGTTTTGATTTTAAGTCTGCATTCCCTTACTCTGGCTAACGTGGTCACAATCTTCTGGTTGCCTAAATATGGATTATTGTTATCAGCCATATCCCATCATCCTTAGGCAACTTTCCCAAAAAGGGAAAGGGGAATTTTCTTTGAGTGACAGATGCAGAATAGTGACAGATGCAGAATTCACCATTTTTTATCTGCTATCTGCCATGTAAAATACAACGTGGAACAGTTCTGGAACATCTTTGCTTTGTAGACAAGGACAAAAGTCTCTTCCAGAAAATACCACTTTTACCTAAATCTTTTGCCTTCATAGAGCAATATAGGTGTTAAAAATTAGCTGAAATCTTAGAATGTATAAAGAATTTATCTGAATTTATTTATGCTTAAAAATGGTTTATGCTTTAAGCAACTATATCTGCACTTTCTTTAAATTACATAAACAATTTCTTTTCCAAAATATGAACTGAGGCACAACACAGTTTAGTTGATTTAAGTACTCTATCCATTAAATATAGGAAAATACAAAACTAAGTTATTCGCTGGTGTAATTGGCACAGCTGCATAGATCCCAACAGGGCTTTACCAGCTTGTGCTAGGAGATACTTTGGCCCATAACATTAGTCTATAACATTGTCCCATAAATAATAGACTAAGTGAACAAGTACTCTGGTATGTGCTTACGTTTAAAGCACATATTATCTACTTGATATAACAACTCTTTTTAAGTTAATTGGGTATTTTACTGTACTCACAGACTATTTAAAAACTTACTAGATAACACTTTTGGGTCCAGTACAGGGTATTCTAAATTCTGCCTTTTTTTTTTCCAGGGGACTGTAATGTAATGAAAATATATCAACTTAAATAATTAAATTAAATTACTGCCATAAAATGCATGCATGACTCCATTTCTATATGCAAAATCCTTATGGTATTTTCCAGTAGAATGTGGCACAGTGATCCTAGTGATGTGGGTGGATGGTGGGAAGCACAAAGCAGGACTCTACCTCCAGGCCTGAGCAGCGTGACTCAGCCAGCCTAATCAGCTCCATAACTTCATGGCGTGAACATCTTTCAGCATTGGGAAGTTCCAACACTAGCAACACTAACAGGTTGCTCAATCCCAGCATTGTTCCTTTTTCCTCTGACTCCTGTTCTTCATAGCCACATTCATGAAATCTTGGACTTTCTGCCAAATGGTGGTCTCCAGTTTTACCCTGCCCCAAGAGATGCAGGGGAAATCAGACCAATGCTACTATTAACTGGGGTTTTTTTTGCACTTAGAGTCAGGCCAGTGGCTGGGAAATTAAGGTCACAGTGAAACAGGGCAGAGGGAAAAGGTTTCTGACAGTTTTCCCTGACACTGGGAGAACTCCACAGACGAATGCATTCTTTTCAGTTTCATCATACAGCACAAGAGAGAAAATCCCACCATAGAACCTCCCAGGGTTTCCAGCCCCTCAGATGGGCTTTGCCTCAGAGAGGACGCCTTGACAGGAACAGATGTGATAACAAATGACCTTTAGAATTGCACCCTGAGAGCCGCTGACCGTTTCCTGAAAGTTGTTCATCCTCCTGAGCTCCTGGCTTTAGTTGGAAACCTTGAGATCCTGGCATACAACTAAAAAGGATCAACAACAAGAAAAAAAAAAAAATAGAGCAAAAGACTAGAACCAAAAGAAAGCAGGGGCAAAAACAGAGTACATACATGTTTTAAGAGTCTTCCTCTGCCTTTAAGGATAAAAATCATAAATCCAAGTGCAATGCCAAAACTCAGTGTCCAAATCCCCAAATCAAGGAAAAAGTTCTGAGATGAACAAAAGTCTATCAAATGATAATACAATAAAAATTGGGTTCAAAGCTATTTAATTTTTATTCCAATCCAAATTAGACCAAATGTAGAATATTAGGGAACGTCGTATTTGTATATTCCTGTGAGTGTGCTCAGATTTGCTGTGCAACATACAAAACTGTCTTTCCCAGCAACAGCTTACAGGGTCAGTGGTGCACACAGAAAGCAGGGCACCTAAGGAAGTCCAGAGGAGAGGCTGTGGATGCAGACATGTGTCCACAAGCATGAGAGAGGAAGATGGGAGATTGTTTATTTGTTCCTCTGTTGGTCCTCACCAACTATGGTGAAAACTTTCTCAGCACTGACTTCTTGTAAAGCTCCTTGAAATCAAGACTATGACCATATCCCATGACTAGCATGGAGCAAAAGTCACATTTCACCCATATGCTCACTTAGGTTTATGTTGATGACTTCAGGCTGTCTCAACTAAGTCTTCTCGGAAAAAAAAGGTCTGAAATAATAACAACGTACTCACTGGCATTCCATTTTTAAGACGAGTTTGGGAAAAAAAATGATCCTGCTAATACAGTGATATGCTACATCTCATTCATTGCCTGTGAGAGGCAGAGAAGAGAAAAAGGGGAGGGGGAAGCAGGAGACAGAATGAGACAGAAAGCAGAAGCAGAAACAAAGATGCAGTATCTGGAGACAAAACGAAAGGAGGGATGACATCGGGGAATATCCAGAACATGCCTCTTCTTACATTTGTTGAAACTAAACACACACACAAACTATAAAGCTGAAATGAAAAGGACAGGCAGGCTTATTTGATTTCACCGTTTCAAGCAGTAAAATTATTTTCTCTATGATTTTTGCCTTATCAGTTCCTGCCCTTTCCTTGTAATGCCTTCTCCTTTCTCACTTGTCTTTTCTCCTTTTTTTTTCACTGCCGTCTTGCTTTGTTCCTTTTTCTTTGCTTCTGTCTGCTTCTTTCTTCCTCTTCCTTTCTTATCCCCTGTCTTTTTTGTCTTGCTCTTGCTCTCCCATGTGTTCCCTGAGCACATGAAGAACATGAGCACCAATAGTGGAAAAGCATTTTTTTTTCCTTTTCTATCCTCATGTGGTTTTGACTGCTGGAGCTCTGTTAGGCTTTAAATACACATGGAGAAGCCACTTGTACTCCCATGTGTTTTAGAACTATCTACAGTAGCACACTGCAGGAAAAACACGTGGGAAGGGAATGTGTCGGAAAAGTTGCTTGTACTCCCGCCAACACGTGGGCCACATTTAACAAGGTCAAGGGACAAGTGTGGCTCACAGGCATTAGTTTGACCGGTACTATAAAAAGGATCATGCATTCTTCTTTCTTCTACCTGCACACATTCTGCAGTTAATCACTCGCCAAAAAACAGCTTATGGAGTTTCAACTGATCTACTTTTATTTTTTAGGCTAGATAATCAGCTTAACATATTTTAGGACCAGATTATCATACTTTTTTTCCCAATTTGACGATTCCAAGATATTGAAGGATATAAATGATAGGATATAAAAAAATGAAGAGTATAAAAAAAGTCAAAACCTTTTTTTTCCCTTTGTCTTCCCTCCTGCATGAGAGCATCATGCAGACGGTCACTGAGCAGACAAGGGTATGCCTGTTAAGCTGCCTGGCTGTCCCTAAGGCAGATACTTACTTCTGAACTTTCCTGCTACAAGACCAAATTCACACAAAATGTCTGTGAACTGTTGGTTCATGTTATGCACATTTTGACACCTTTCAGCTGGCTTTCACAGATTTTCAAAGCACCTGTTCCAATACAACCTGTCTTTTTGGCAGCAACCAGTACCAGTAAGCCCCTGATTTTCTTTCCTCCTTCACTCAACCATTTCTAACAATGTACATGTCAAAAAATATAATTAAATGAAAGGAGGCAAATGCTGTCCAGCTCTCCTAGATATCGGACCAGACTTCCTGCAGAAAAAAAAATTGTTTGCATTGTTATACGGACTAACTAAACTGTTCTTGCCCATCACTCATTTCTCAGGGGAAAGGTCCAGCTAACTTGCTAGTGGGCTGTTTGCCATGTGAACAGATGGGCACAGGGTTCGACAGCCAAGAAATGGTGGATCAAATTTTGAAATTTCTTGCTCACTCTCCACTCCAATAGTTCCTAATTGGCCTCAATGGAACTTTATTGCTGTAAAAATGGTATAATGGCAAAACATTTGAGTGAACAAATACACATCCCACCTAGGTGCTGCAGGAAGGCTTCCTGGCTGACAAAATCAGAACGACGCTGTCAGTGAATGTCTGTTACAAGCTGACGTAGCTCTAAGGTTAACATGTTCCTATGTGAGCATACAGTGGGGTTGAAGGGGAGCATCTAATGCTTATTTTGAATGGTGGTCTAAGATAAAGTCTTTTGTCTTAAAAGATCCTTTTAATAAATACAACCATTTAAACAAAGAATGAGTTCACTTATGTCTTGTAATAAGCATAAGGCAATAGGAGGGAAGAGGTTTTTTCAGTGATACACTGTTTATAATATATGGTCTAAAATTGTTATTACCTATATAACAAATATTATTCATGATTTAACATAGCAAATTGACCAAATTTAAATTCTATTTGACTGCTACTAAGAGATCAAGAAAATAAACTTTCTTTTAGAAGAACATTGTTTACCAGCTTTCTAAGCCCTGCTATGGCAGTATACGTTCACCTCAAATTCCTGTGTACTCAGTGAAAATATAAGATGTGAAAACAATGTAGATTTATCCGTGCATCTCATTGACGCACTTATTTAGTCCTGGGTTTGTATCATCAGCAATTTGAATTATTACTGAAGAAAAAGCGTTCACTTTGCCGATGAAATACAGGCTGCTTAGACTGCTTCATGTTGGTTGTACATAGCTTTGTAATTTTAACTCTGTCTTTCTGTTATCATTTTGACCACGCCAACGTTGTATTAGGTTAACTAATACCAGCAGTTGCAAGCCAGGATCTTAATATTCTGTTTATACTGTAATGGGAATTTCTTGCCTTGTACCTCTTTCTTGTATACATTTTGACAGGTTACTGATGCATTTGCAAAAATAGTTGAAGAGTTCTGTGAGTGCACCGATAAGAAGTGATGATGATCATAATTAGTGCTACCTTTAGAAGTGCGTTGTATTTTTAATCAAATTGCACATACAGTAAAAGTAGATAAAATATTTTTATAAGCATCTACACCACACATTTCATTAATTATCTGAGGGGAAAAAAAGCAATTTCCCAATCTTCCAATTTTTCTCCACCACCTCAGGCCCAGTGCTATTTGGTATGGGCAGATTAGGGTAGCTGATGATTCCTATTGATTTAAATGTCGTGCTAGGAAGCCTAAATCCCCAAGAGCAATAGAATCTCCCCTATCACTATCCTACTGCTTACTGACCTAATTCACTAACCAACCATCAGGGTTTTCTCTCACAACAAATAAATCTTGCATGAAACAGACAGTACATGGACACTTGTAGTTTTCAGCGGTGTTGCCAATATCATAAATTTAGGGTCATCAAAGCATCCCTCTTTGTTTTCTCCGATTGACCATAATGTCATTTGCCATTTAAAAATGGGCAGAAACCGCAACTATATTTTTAATATCAAAACTATTTTTACAATCTGAAATAAACTTGATGTCATATAAACAATGCAGACGACTCAGCACATGCAAAATTCCATGTATTTCCATGCTCTGATTTGCCTGTAAGTTATTGCTGGAACGGCTGCTGAACAGGTCTAATGGTTGCAGCATTATAACCATTAATTGAGATACTACTTAGACCCAGTGTTTACTGCTCAAAATTCTGATAATTAGTAAACTTCCTCTTTCATTAATTGAGCTGAACAAATGAAGAATGAGCCAGGGTTTGTTATGTTATTCTGAGTCTCACAGGGCAGTCTTTTAAACTAAAACTTTTAACTCGGACTTTGCAGATGCCTGCATCTGAACTTCGCTCTCGGTGATTTTACTGGGTTGAATAACACGCTTGTTTATATGTAAAAGCCAGGAGTCTAAACTTAGCAGCTCTGTAAAATGTGGTCGTCACTAGCTATGAAATACGTTCACCAAAAGAGAACACAAAAAATACACTATATTAAAAAAAAAAACCCAAACCTCCATACTACTTTGATAGGCAGATCTGTTTCAGAGAAGAGGCCTCATTCTGCTCCCAGTGAAGTTAATTAGAGCAACACCAAGGTCCTAAATTACTAGTCCTCTCATCAATATCAAGTTAAGCTTTTATCAATGTAATTTGAAGCAGTATTAAAAGCAATAAATGCTAATTTATAATTGTTGATATTATCAAAGCAAGTTCATTTACAACCACACGTAACTGTGCCAGATTTTTATCACATTATAAAGGTTAACATAAGTGTTACAAGAAACATCAATGAGCTACGCACGCTACGTTTGCTTTTGGTTAGATAAGTATGCTTTGTAGTAGTTGATATTCCCTCTAGATAATGGATATGGGCCAGATTCTCTGCTGACACAAAGCAGTATAAGTAATTTGAAGGCAGATATGCTGATTTACACTAGCTGCAGATCTAGCCCTAATATCTTTCGATGCAATAAACCTTCTTAAATAAGTCAATTTCCTAACTATTGCTCAGCCATTCCTCGCTATTGCCAAAAGGGAACTGTGAATGCCAAGGTCTGCAGGATTTTATTTATCAAAGCTTCTTTTAAGGCATCTATCATTTTGGCATGCCAGCTTTGCTTTATGACCAGAATCAAACATTTTCCTGAAACAGCAGGATTAATTCTAGCAAAAAATACCACATAGTGCTCCTTCTTGCTGTGATATCTGTTCCATCTCTCTCTTTTTTTTTTTTTTTAATGAAAACTGCACATTATGTCACTAGATTTAAATATTTTTGCTGCTTGGTACTGATGAACTGTATAACTAAAATTAAAAACATTATACCATGCATCTCTTTAAATACTGGATTACTGATAACTCATTGTATTTTCATATTTATCTACCTTGATAAGAAGCTAAGCAAATCACATTTCTGTTTGTTACATAAATACAAAATTGTTTTACCAATCAGGTGCTATGCTAAATAACATTTTAGCGTCCTGACATTAAACATCTGTAGACAAATAGTACCTAAAACATACAGCCTAATTTTCCTTTGAGGTTTATCTATTTTTACTTACATGTGCTAGATGTCAGCTTATAATAATTACTCTTCTATACACATCTCTAGCACTAATGTGACAGACTGTGAATGCTTTTTGACAATAGAGCATAATATCCTCCTTACAGGCTTCCAACAGTAAGGCTACAATCTTACCATCGAGTGTATAAACATGTAAAAAGGCTTACTTAAAACATTGACAAATTTCAAATGTACTTGGTTTACTGTTTAAAAGCACATACAGATTAGACATTTCTCAATAAATCTAAAAAATAAGGCTAAATGTAGAGGACTTGGGGTACTATGCGTGACATCTGTATCTGAGTGCTGCCTGAGCAGCATGAGCAGTAGGTACAACTTTGAAGTATCTGTAAATGATGTCAGGTCATTTGAAAAGTAGCAAAAATTCCCATTTAAAATCTACTACCAACAAATGTTGCTTAGAAAGAGAGGATACCAATATAATCACTAAAAAGCCTTTCCTAGCATTTTTGTGAGTATGACAATGTGAGTATGTTCAGCTGTGACACGGGACTAGACATGGAATTACAGTAGTGGTTCCACTAAAGCAGCAGGAATCTTTGTATTTCTCCATCCGACATTAAAGGCGGCATCTTTTCTGTAGGCCTCATTTATAAATCCCCATAAATTTAGCCAAAGACACTAGAGTTTTATCTTAAGAAAGAGCAAATGCGTTATGAACTACATAGCTTTATTTCTGTGTGAGAGAAAGAGAACGACTGAAAATTCAGTAAATACAGCAATTTCACTTAATTAGAAGGACTTTAAAATATGTTAAAATGCACAAAAAGACAAAGCTGCTATCCTGGAGGATGTGCTATCTAGTACATCACAGTGATGCTTGCTCACATGCCTAAATCCTTACATCCTTCTATTACTCAGTTTTTGGTGTGCTCTTAGACATAAAGTGTACAAATTCTCCCTGTGATTCTTTTGTTTTATTTGACAAGAAATAATAAAATATAAATTCTAACACATTTTTTTAGGGTTTTGATCTGACATATGTTTTAGTAAAATAAGGGGGAAATTGAACTTTTATAATATGTAAGATTTTCCCGAATTGTTAGAAATCAGAGAAGCGATGAAGTTTTAAACAAGTGGTACTTCTCTGGTTGCCTCTATTCCTGAGTGCTTAAATAAGGACTGAAATATTAATAGCTTAAAAGTGTATAATTTAAACGTGAAAGGTCTAAGGTTTTGTTAAATTTTTTTACAGCCTAAGAATACATGGCTCTTTCCATGCCTGAGGGAAAAATCAGAAGGTTTTAAGTTTTGACAAATAGAAGATAAAACCAGGTCAGAATAAAGCTAATCAAAAGGTAAATAGGTAAGTCCTTCTTCTTTTTTAATAAATTAATGTCACTTAATTCCAAAAATACTACCTAGTAGCAAAAATGTTTTTTCAGGTTAAACTTAGAATAAAAGATATTAAATACCTAACCAAAAATGTATTCAGCTACTCTAGGTTTTACCTTACTGAAATAAATCAAGTGCTTTCACATATTTAATTAAAAAGCTTATTTCCTGAACTGCTAATCAGAACTATTTGTGAGCAAAGTATTTTTTATTGAATAATGCTTGTCCGTAGCCAAACAATGCATTTATTGAAATTAATACATACCAACAAATTCCAAAAGTATAAAATATTTTTTTAAATATGTGACAAGTACTGGACTTTCACCGGATACGAGGACTGTCTACAAGAATCGTACCGACTAAATAATCGACATCCTGGCTTAGTTCGAGGCAGTATTTTATTTTACTGTATTGCACTTCTGTGCCTGTGACATGAGAGAAATTTTCCTGGGCTGTTCAGGGTATTGTATGCAGACTCCTTTTGTTTGATGCTATAATCATGTCAGTGACTGATACTGGAGTATCAGGTTTTTTCTTCAGATATGAATCCAGCAAGAAATAAATTTTGTAGAAAATAGTTACTTATTCTTTACTGTTCTATTCTGCTTCAAATATTTTATTCAGTAAAATATATTTTACAATAAAGAAGACTTGATACTAACTTAAAAGAAAGATTCTAGGGGTATTCCATTAATGTATGGATGAAACTCTTGAAGTCAGTAATAATTTTGGAGAAAATTGACACTGGAGTATCACCTTAAATTACTGTCTTTTAACTCTGTGAAGAGCAATACACAGAAGAAAAAATGCTAATCTGAGAGTTCTCAGAAATACTTATGCCAACTCTTAAATTTTATGAATTAGTCCTCTGGACACGCTAAGTGACTTCCCTTCATTTTGTACAGTTGCATTGTTTTGTTTTGACTAACAAAGTGAAAAAAAAATACTGTAAAAAATACTAGCCTGTGTGGACTGAGGCAGTTTTTTCCCCCGATTAATTAATATTCAAATATTAATGCATTTCCTTCATCCTTTCTTTATTCAATATACAGTTTAGCTTCCTCTCAGAAATTGTAATGAACAGGGTTTTTAAATATGTATACACCGTGCACAAGTATTAAAATCTGATAGCAATCTCACAGTCTGAATCCATCTCGTGTCCTTTTTGGAGGGAAAAAGATAGAAAGAAAAAAAGTCAGGCGGAGAGGTTGGATAGGGGAATTGAAAATACAAATTTTGCGATGAAAAGTAGTTAAGCTTATATGTAGTACATAATCTCGCAATGAATATTTAGCAATTGTTTTGCCTTTAAAGCTAGATTTTAATTTATAGATTTCGGTATGCTATAAACGATAAGGGGATGTTGAAGAATAAATTTCTGTAACGTGCAATCATGCCATATGTGTATATTCTAACTTTTTGGGGGTGACTGTCCTTTTTTAGAGCCTCTGTCTCTTTACCTTTGTAATTCTACAGCCCAGAGCTTTGTCCTCTCCTCCATTTTATGGGTTTTCTTCTCCTCCATTTTATGCTGTCTTTTCTTAGGTATCGTGTCTGTATTTGACAACCATACCAAAAGACAGAGAAAGCCTTATTTTGTCAACCCACCTGTCCGTTGCCATGCCTTTCTTGTTTCTGGCAAAATAAAAATTACCAGGACTTCCATTAGCCAGAGCTCTGAAGCTCAGAGTTCATTAATTTTGTGGTATTAATTTTTATGCCGAAGTATCAGGCTAGCAGTATTACTTCAGATCACACCCCAAAACTCGAAGTGTCCGTTCTTCGCAGCATCGTGAGGCCTAATACTGTACATACAGTGTGTTAGGATTAAGGGCCTGATCCTGCAGCCAGTGTGATTTTCCTTTTGACCTCAGCTCGGGCGTCACTGAGACCTAGATATACATTTGGCAATATGCATTTGGCAATAATTTGCAAAGACAGTTGGTTTTGCACTCTGCATTGTCTGATACGTACCTGTAGTGTGAAAAAAAGAACTCTTTTTTGAGGTTATGTAGATGTTATTGTAAAATCATTAATCTGGCAGAGGCCTTTAGCTTTTACTCTTTTTTTTTTTTAGGCCGAGAAGCTTTGAACATTGAATTTCCCTTTAAGAAATGTTCAGCGGAAATGTTTGTTCAATAAAGAAGGCCCGATTACACAGTACTGTTCTTCCCAATTCAGAATAGCTATGCACAAAGGAAAAGGTGGTATCTACAACATTTTGCAGACTTCAACTCCAAAGGTTGTATACATCATAATTCATGCGACGTAGTAAGGCCTTTACTTACGTTTTATTAGTTCCGTCCTAATTTGGCCCTTAGCTGAGATATAAACACACGCTATTTCATTGTTTACCTGCAAAACATTAAGATTTTGGGGGGGACTATGGCGATGTTTCCATACGTAAAAAATAAAGCGTTAACGCAACGGGTTAACGCCTCACATTAGGAATTTATTAGCTTAACGCGGAGATGTTTTTAGATAGCGTTTGTCCATTTTTACTAAATCACCAGCGAAGGCTGTCTGCCACTATTTTACGTACGTCAGACTGCGCCAAGCCTCTGTCAAAATGCCGGAGCCACTATTTTACGTACGTCAGACGACGCCAAGCCTCTATCAAAACGCCGGAGCAATCTTAGTTGCAAAAGTATTTTTGATTCTAAGCTCGCATTTCAGCTGGCGATAACCGTAGGTTAAAGAAAATGTGGGTTGATACACAGATCTATAACCACGGGGGTGGGGGGGGGGGGGGGGGGGGGGAATACCTTGTGATGCACGTATCTAAGGTAGACATTTGAGGAGCAGAATAACCTATAGGGAAAGGGCTAAGGGTTTATTCCTGATGTTTTAAGTTGGCAGGCGGCCGGTCTGCTCGCTTTTTGCCGCCTCGAAGGCTTCGCACCGATATCGGGCGCTTTACGGGCGTGCCGGGGTGCAAGAGCGTCAGGCGGTCAGTGAGACAGAAGACACGCGTGGGCAGGACAGTGACCGGGGGGGGGGGGGGGGGGACACGGGGGGAGGCGCCGCTCGCCGAGGGCTCCAAGGAGCCCTCGGCGAGCGGCGCCTCCCCCCGTGTCCGCCCCCCCCCCCCCCGCCCCACGGCGGCGGCTCCGCCTCGCCGCGGCGATCAGCTGCGCGCGCGTCACGTGGGCGCGTGTCGAAGGTCACGGCGCCCACAATGGAGCTGTCGGCGTACGCGCAGGGCGGCTGGCGGCTTTTGGGGGACCCCCGCCGCTTCCCCCGCCGCCCTTACGCCGCTCTCCTCCGCGCCGCTTTCCGCAGCCTCCTCGATCACCCCCATGCCGGGTTGGGTAAGGCGTGGGGGGGGGTGGGGGGGGTGGGGGGGGGGTCGGTGGTGCTCCGCGGAGCGCGCCGGCGCGCCTTTCTTCCGCGTCGCCCGAATGCACGCGTGTCCGTGCCGGCGTCCACCCCCCCACCCCTGCACAGGAGGCGGCTCCCACCCGGAGCGTCGCCCGTGGACGGCTCCAGGGTGCCGCTGCGCGGGGTGTCAGCGCTAATGCGCGCCTGCTTCAGCAAAGCTTAAACCCGCCGAAAATAGAAGAGGGGCGGGGGGGGGGGGGGGGGGGCGACACGACGACACGGCCCGGGACGGGATCCCCCGCACGTTCGTGCCCGGGTGGCAGGGCAAGGAGGCGGCTTTCCCCGGTCGCCCCGATGCGACCGTGGTTTGTTGTTTTGGGTTTTGTTTTTTTGTTTTTTTTTCGCGCGTGGACGCTTCCCACGGCAATCCGGGCGCGAGGGTGTAGGGCCGTGCAATTAATTTGGCGGTGTTAATGAGGCCGCCTCCGCGCACGGAGGGAGCCGCCGGTGCCGGCGGGCAGCCCCGGTCCCCGCCCGGCCGGTGGCTCCGGCTCCGCTCCTCGCCTTTGGCGACGGGCTTCTGCGAAGCGCGGACGGGGCTTGGAGAGGAAATTGAGATTTTTCCCTTCTTTTTTTCTTTTTTTTTTACCTCCCCCCCTCCTTTATTTTAATGGGAAGGAGATGGAGAGGCGGCGGGGCGTGCATCGCCGGGCAGCCCCGCCTGGTACGGCTCGCACCGGCCAGCGCTTCAGCCCCTCTCCTCTTCCTCGTCCTCCTCCTCCTCCTCCTCCTCCTCCTCCTCCTCCTCCTCCTCCTCCTCCTCCTCCTCCTCCTCCTCCTCCTCCTCCTCACACCTTGCCTGCTCGCTCCGTCCTTTCGCTCTGAAACACCAAACGTGTTTCATGTTGAAGTTTTTGTGGGAAAGCTACCGTTCAAAGGGCGAGCAGCAGCGCTGGGTACCGTGTGCTGGGATTTGGCAAATAAGTGTGTCATCAGTGATTCATTTGTTTTAGACGATCCAGACCTGAAAGATATTGACCCGACGGTATTAAAACATTGCCATGCTGCGGCTGCAACGTGTATTCTGGAGGCAGGAAAGCACAAAGCCGACATTGCTGCTATAAGGTACTAACACTTTGAAGCTACCCCATTTTTTCTAGCGGTTGTTACTTTAAACTGTACTGCTGAGTTAATGTTAACAGAAAACTAATAAATTCTTTTTCCCTGTAGCACATGTCTAGAAGACTGTAAACTGGATAAAGAGAGAATAGAACAATTTTGCACCGAATATCAGGTTTTTAAACCAATTTTAACATACTTATATTTTCTTTCTCTCATAGGAATTTATTGAACCTAGCAAATTTTTTTTTCCTTTTTTTTTTTTTTCCCCCCACCAGAAAAACAAGGATGCATTGGAAATCCTATTGGGAAGGTAGGTCAATCAGTCAGCACAGATACATAGTTTCAATTACAGCAACTTTGAAACTGTCCTGGAAGACACCTATGCATACTTTAGCTGATTAAAGTAAGAAATACTGTTCCATTAAAAAAAAAAAAAAAGTACATTTTTAACGAACTTTAGAAAACAGCTCTTGAAACTTTTCTTCCTCCTTTTGGAATTCTAGTCTTAAGAAACTTCTTGAACTTTTCAAGAAGCATTACAAGGAGCGTGAAAAAGTTACTTGCTGATGGACAGCTTGAGAAAATGACATTTTTCTCTTAGTGCGGGGAACTTGTAACTGTTGTGTCTTTCAGCATAGGCAGATCTCCTCTCCATATAACTGATGTGTCTTGGCGCTTGGAATATCAGATCAAGGTAATTTGAACACATCAAGGTGTTTCTTTAGTCTGTTTCAGTGCTGAGACCTGACTTTTTTTCTATGCTCTGTGTTTTTAATGTAGAGCAATCAACTTCATAAAACTTACCAGCCTTCCTACTTGGTGACCTTAAATGTAGAGGTACTGTACTCCCAGCACCCTCAGAGGAAAAAATGCAATTTCATTATAATTTTTTTAATGAAACAGACATTGTTGGGTTTTGTTTGTGTTTTTTTTTTTTCCTCTTCAGAACAGTGATTCAGGATCACACCCAGATGTTAGTTTTAGTTGCACAATGGAGCAATTACAGGTACTTCTTTCCTTCATTATTGTTTCTATGCTTGGCTCCAGTTGTGGATATAAATGTTCTTAACAACTTGCCAATCAAAATGAAGTCATATATACTATTATAAAAAAAAAAAAAATCCAGGACTGGGAGGGTAGGGGAGGATCTTCTACAAAAATTATCCGAGTGTAGTTTTCCTGTCTTCTCAAATAAAGTTGCAAAGTAACTGATTTTAGTTGCATGGGGAGCATTTTACATACGTGCATAAATATTTTGTCTGTTTTCATAACTGTCATGTATATGTAACATATATGTATGGGAGGAAATACATCATTTTTCTGAAACTCTGATCTCCCGTGCTTTAGAGAAATGATTAAAGAAGCTGGTTCAATGATTTAAATGTGTCACGATTAAAAATAGAGAACGAACTGAAGGCTCTTCAGTGGTGTTAATGACATGTAAGAAATGTACTGAAACAAACGTTGATCTTTGTTTAGCGATTTAAATGTGTAACTGAACAATAGAGGTATTGTAATGCTTGGAAGTGACCAAACTCTGGAGGATTGGGCAGAGGGGTTGGGGGGAGAGGAAAAGCAAGATATTAAAACTAAAGGTTTACACCTCTCCTTTTTTCATGTGTGTCTCAAAAGTTGTCCTTCACTTAATAATGAGTGTTTTGAATTGGTTTGCTGACTCGGTTAGATCTGACGTGCTTTGGTTGGAGAATGGTCCTAGTACAAAATTACACTCAAGGTATTTTCAGTATTTTAGAAATGTATATGGTACTTCAAAGCCTAGAGCAAATGTCAGCGTTAGCCATTGTAACGATGCCGATAAAATCTACGTGTTAGGAGTAGTGATCTATTTTACTAGATGATTGTATACGTTAAAAGGTGTTTTCCTTCAGCTCCCACTTTTCTTACTACATGGTAAAAGAGGGAGCTATTTAATTACTCGCTGGCATTGTTCATCAATTGCAACATTTCTTGTGGTATAAGGTGATGGTTTCCCACGACTCTGCGTATAAAAAAGTATCATGTTCTACTAGCTGACCTTTTAAAAAATATGTTTATTCTGAGACAGTATTTCATCTCTTAGGATTTAGTTGGAAAACTAAAAGATGCTGCAAAAAGTCTAGAAAGAGCGACTCAGATGTGATTGAAGGAAGGTGTCAGCCTGCTGAGCTGAAGTACTCTCATTCCTAAGAGTGTCTTCTAAAAGACAAATGTCTTTCATCTCTGGATGTAAACTGTTCTTTTTTTTTTTTTTTTTTTTAATTCCTTGGATGCGAATTAAGTGAAATAACTGTTTTTTACGACCGCACTTGGTATTCCTTGCTCGTGTCATTTTTTTTTTTAATTAACTCTTGTTAAATATTTGCTTAACTGTCGTGTCTTCAAAACACTCTTTCTATTTTATTTTGTGTATTTTTAGAATGGTCACTGATTACTTTTCTCTGGGATCTAATAAAGTTTATTCGCTCCCGTTCCGCAATTTCTGTGGGTGAATTAGCTGTACCTAGAAGTCAGATGCTGAGCGCTAGATCGGCTCCGTCAGGCGAAAACCCCTTCCTCCCGTGCCGCTGCTGCGGCGCGTTTGCCAAATTGCCCATCGCGCTCCGGTATCGCGCTCCGGTATCGCGCTCCGACTGATCTTGCGGCTCCCGTGAGAGCAAAGGTCGGTCCGCGGCGCGGGAGCGGAGCGGGACTTCAGCTGCATCCGAGGGAGCCGGGGCGCCTGACGGGCAGCGGCGGGGCCGCCGTCGGCTCCGGCTCGACGGCGTCTCCCCCCTCGCGGGGCCGCGGCTCTCCCCTCCCGCTCGCCCCGGGCCGCCCCGGCTCCGGCGGCCGCCGCGGGGCCCGCCCGCACCTGCCGGCGGGGGAAGAGCGGCCCCGCGGAGGAAGCGCGGCGGCGGACGGGCCCTCGCCGCCCCGCCGCGGCGCCCGGCCGGGCTCTTCCCTCCCCGCTCCGCCGTGCCCGGGGCCGCGGGCGGCGTCCCGCCCGGGGGCGGCGGCGGGCGCCCGCCGGGGTCTCCCCGCTTCCCTCCCGCCCGCTCCGCCGGCGCCCGGCGCTCCTCGTCCCCCTCCGCGGGGCGGGGGACACCGCGGGCGCCCGCGACAGCCGCTCCCCGCCGCCGCTCGGGGGGCCCCCGGGGCGGGCCGGGGGCCGCCGCTGCGGGCGGGGAAAGCGGCGGCGCGGCCCCCGAGGGCACGCGTGGCCCCGCGCAGCCCCGGCGGGGCGAGGGGGGGCGGCGGCGGGCGGGCACGAGGCGGCGGAGGCGCGAGGCCGCGGCGCGGCGTGGCGGCGCGCGGGGGGCTCGCTGCGTGGCGGGACGGGGCGCGCGGGGCGGGGGCCGGGGGCGGCGGGTGGGAGCGCGCAACAAGTGCGCGGGGGGGGGCGGCGAGCGCAGGGGGCCGGGCGGCGTGGGGGGCCGGCGGGCGGGCAGGGCGGCTGCGGCGGGGGGGGGATGGAGAGGGCAGCGCCGGGCGGGGCGGGGCGGGGCCGCACCTCGCGGGGTGGTCGGTGGGGTGAGGGGGGGGGGAGCCGGTGCTCGGGACGGGGCGGGGGGGGGCGCGGAGCCCGGGCGGGGAGGGAGGCGCGGGGCGGGCGGCGGCCGCGGGCGCGGAGCGGGGCCGGGGGTCGGGGGCGGGCGGGCGGCGCGGCGGGGAAAAGGAGGCATCGGCGGCGCGCGGGCGAGCGCGTGCAGGGCCGGGGGGAGGGGAGGGAGGGAGGGGGCGGCGGGCGGGGGAGGGGAGGGAGGGAGGGAGGCGGGGGGGGGGGGAGGAGGCGGCCGGGTTGCGGGATTGGGTCACGGGGAGGCTGCCGGGCCCCGGCGGCAGCGCCGCTAATTCCCAGGCCGCCCTTAAGGAATGAGGCGCCCCACGTGACGCTGGCGGGGCGGGCGAACTCCGAGCCATTTTGGGGACGGTGTCAGTTTCCACTGTGTGCCTTCAGCGTTGCATTCTTCCCTCCTCCGCCCTCCTCCCGCCCGCCCGCCCGCCCGCCCTCCTTCCCTCCCCGGGTCCCCGCCACCAACTATGAAATAACAACAACAATAATACTCGTAATAAGAATAATACTAATAAAAAAGGGAGCGCGAGCGAGGCCGCGAGGCGGAGCGGGGGGCAGAGGGAGAGACAATGGGCTGGTGGAGAGAGGACCCATCCGGACCGGGGAGACTTTGCGCTCCCAGCGCCTGAGCCGCCCGGGCGGCGAACTCGGAGGGCGAGCGAGGGAGCGAGAAGGGCCGGTGGACGCCAGCAGCAACCCGGCTGTTTTGTAACTAACATGAGCGGAGCGCAGCGGCGGCGGCGGCAATAAGCTTATTGCAATTGACAGCGTCTGCAGTTCATTTCAAGATGGCCGCTTGGCTCACATTCATTTTCTGCTGAACGACTTTTAACTTTCATTGTCTTTTTTGGCCGCTCCGATCATCACCCACCGGCTCCGTTTTCCGGGTACGTATGAAGCGAGGTGTCGCCTTACCAAGGGCGGGGGGCGAAGGGGGCTCGGCGGCGGTTTTCGGCCGGTTTGGGGGCTGCAAAGGGGAGCCTAGGTGTCCCCCGAGCTCTCCGTATGGGAAAAGCGCTGACAGGCTGCTCCAGCCACACACACACACATATAGGCACGCAGCAGCAGCAGCAGCAGCCTGTGCACTCGCTGGCGTTGCGCACCCACATTTGCAAATTTTAGTTCCTTTCTTTCTCCAGACGCCCCCTAAAACCTTTCCGTGCACATGGCCCCCGAGGAGAATATTTATATTTCCAGACCCTGCTGCCAGCCCGGCCCGAGCGCCCTTTGTTTAAAGGCAGATTTTGATTAAACAGGGACGTTCGTGAAATCTGGAGCTGCCTGGGTCAAGTGATTTCAGTCCTCCCCGAAAGAAATGTGTCTGGGGGAGGTTAAAATGTCAGATAACGCACCCATTTTATAGAGATAGAGCCAGCGGGGGGTAGCGATCCTCCTGGAGGGGTTGTTAGGCGGCGGGGCACCCAGCAGAAAATGTTATTAACTTAAGTTGGACAAGTACTTGTGTGAAATTGGATGGGTTGTAAGATGGCGGTTCCCAGTTGTTTCCAATGCCTCCTCTTACATTTCTCCTCTAAATGCTAAAGTTCGGGGGGTTCTGCCTGCTGGGAGAGGAAAGGGGTGGCCAACACCGAGAAATAACTTTTGGGGGGGCTAAGGGCAGCAGTTTGGCCGCGATCTTGGGGAGCTGGGGCGTGCGGTTTGCTGGAGCCTTTGGAGCAAAGGTGATGTGTCTGTGGGACGCAGGGGGGGGTTTTGGATTTCTTTTCTCTGGTTGGGGTTTTTTTTTCTTTTTTTTTTTTTTTTTTTTCCTCCTGAGCCCGGGAAGGGTAAATTTACGTGAAATCCTTTGTCAGATCTTAAAAGATGTCACGAGTGGGCTCCTCGTGCTGCTGATGGGCAGCACTGGAAAGTTGCTGGTGTATGTTTTTGTAATTGTCTGGCCTTGGCAATATAGAACGCGGGATGTTTCTCTGTGTTTACTGTAAATATTTGCAAATAATCAGGTAAAAATGAGCAGAAAAATCGCATTTCTGTAAAAGTGAGAGAGTCACTTTTCAGCCTCCAGAAACTTTCCTTCCCTCCTCCACTCTCCAGAAAAGTTGGGGAAAACCTGGGCGTGTGCGCCCGTTTGCAAGCTTGGCATTAAAAGGATTTTTTGCGTAGTCCGTAGTGGTCAGAGCGGCTGATTTTATGGGGCTGTCCCAAGGACCGGGGAGATGCTGGAAATACAGTCCAGTAAGACTACTTTGAGTGCCTCTGTGCAGTGCGTCCTGGAAACTGAGACAGACTTGTGTTGCAGTTTGCCAGAGACACGGAGGGTTGACCTACCTGATCGCTTAGATAGTACAAAATTAACATTTTAGTGTGGTTTTAAAGTAGACGGGTAGTGCCCTTCACCTAGTTCCAGGGAGGCGATTTGAAGGATTGGGGTCCTTTGGCACTGTGTTGCCAATATTCAGGTCTTTCCTGGCTGCAGCGAGCTGGGCAGAGATATTTGAGCTCCGTGTGCCTTCCCTGGAAGCAGCACCGTCCCCCCCTTTAAAACATATGTGGCCATTCTTAAGCGAAAGAGTAATAACAGGCTCGATGGTAAAAGTGGCTCTGACTGATAATAGGTGAGGATGTAGAATGACGGCTGCTTTATTCCTGATGAGAGTTTTCCGAGAGGAGATGGGTGCAAAGTACACAAACCCACCCGAGTGATGCTTCTGGTTTTCATGTATGTATTTTCTGTTAGAGACCTGTCGAGCAAGGTTTGATAGCTTATTGCCTTTATAGATTTTTAATAATGTAGCTGATTCTTAGCAGGAGAATGCGCTTCTGTTTTTCTTCATTTTGACATAACCCGTTTAAGGCCTCTAAATAATCAGTTGGCTGGCAGTGTTTACTTCTAGAGAGTATTATCTCCGTATATTTTACGTTTAGTTGTTCCGTGTGTCAATGTGTAAATATATATTGTCCTGGTTAAGAGGCTGTTTGTATTGACTGCGTGAAGTGTTGGTATTCGCCGTGCTATCAGCCCGAGCAGAAAAAAAAAAAAAAAAATCTGAAAGGGTTTCCCTCGTACCAAAATATTAAGCTCGGGCTGCTGTAGTAAAATGCGCTGCGTTCGTGTTACATACCCGCAGGCACAGACACGCGTGTGCGTGTGCCTGTACGGGTGGCTTTTGGGGAGAAGTTAGGCGCCTGGTTCAGCTCGCTGGAGAAAATCACTGATTTCAAAGATAGCTCGTAGCACGTTGAAAACGTGCTAACTTTGGGCAATAAATAATCCGCGTTTAGGGGTTGCTTCGACAAAACAGGTTTCACGGTTGAATTTAATCCCCCTCCATTTAGGAAGGGGCTACGCCTGCGTGAAATAAACGCGTTAATGTCTTGAAAGGTTTGTCCCAGTCTGTCAGGGCTGGGAAGGAATTCTCGGTCAGCCGACTTGCGTGACCTCGGTCACTGCTGGGTTTTTTGGTTCGGATATTTATGAATTATCAGGTAGTGGCTTGAACAAATAAGACACAGAACCGTGAAGGCAGCCTGCCCGTGTTTGAGTGCCCAAAGGGACCTCAGAGTCGCCGGCTTCAGGGCGCTGGACTCTTCAGAGAGGGGTGCAGAAGCCCCGGCTCTGCCTTTTCTGGGTAAAGCAAGCCCTCGGCATCGGTTTAAAAGTAAGAAGCGGAGGGTCAGGGACCCTGGAAGCGACATTTAAACCGCAGTACAATGCAGCGGGGGTCTTGCTTTCCCGCACGGGGCTAGGAGCAGCTTTGGGGACCTGGTCTGGCTTGGAGCTTCTTGCACTTTGCTTTTCTGCGTGCTGGCCGGCTGTGGTTTGCTGCTGGGGAGTTTTATCTGCTGCTCACTCGAGGGTTCTCCTGCAGCAGCAAGAGAAGTTTCCTGGCCAGGGTCGCTCGTTGGCGCTGTGCGCACTTCTTGAGGAATATTGTACCCCTGTCCTGGGCAGTTTGGCCGAAATTCAAAGCTCTTAGAAAGCTTGGTGTGTTGTCCTTTTTTTCTTTTCCTTTTTTTTTTTTTTTTCTTTTTCTTTTCTTCTTTTTTTCCGCTGCCTAACATCGAAGTTTGCGAGTGGCTGGGGGGAACCTCGCACCTTGAGACTTCTCCATCTCGCACGGTGCTGCAGGGAGAGGTGGCTCGCAAGCTCTGCCTCGGGAGGAGTGGGGACCAAGGGTAGGAGCTGGTGTGCTGGCAGCACTGACACGGGGAGATGAATAGCTTGCATTGGAGCAACGTTGTTACGTTACATTTTTCAGGATCTGGTTGACAGAAAATAATTTACTCTGCAATTGACGTGGCTGACAGGGTTTTTTCCCCCGGTGTACTTTCCCCTTTACCTCTTATTCCCTCTCATTTCAAATAGTATGTGTGCATCTAACGCTGGTGCCAGTGCATCCGATGGGGGTTTATGGGTTTCAGACTGTGAAAATGACATTTGTTTTTCACTCTTGTCGCTGCATTGTGTTGACAAGGTGTTGATTTAGCTTTAGGAATGATCTGGTCACATGGTCCTTCGCATGTTGTCACTAATGTACCGTTTAAAGTCGGTTTGGGCTTCCCCCCTCCGCCCCCCCCCCCCCTTCCCCCCCGCCGCCTTGGTGTGCTTGATTGCTGAAAAGGGGGTTTCTTGAAGGATCCGGAGACTTGTTTTCTCCCGTCCGAACACCTTACCCTGGTGCTGCAAATCTCTTTCCACCTCTTAGAAAACTTTGCACCGCGCTCGCTTCGTCCGCGGGAGGCTTTTCAAACGAGAGTCAAAAGAGGGGGGGGAAGGAGAGAAAGCGAGAGAGAAAGAGTTGGGGGGGGGGGGGGGAGGAAAGAAGGCGAGAAAGGAGGAAAGGGGAGCAGGGGGGGAGAGAGGATGCCGGCGGCGCGGAGCGGGAGCCGGGGCTCGGCACCCCGCCGGCGGTGCGGGGGGCTCGGTGCCCGGGAGCGCGGGGCGGCTCGGCACGGCTCGGCTCGGCTCGGCGGAGGGAGGGAGGGAGCGGAGGGGGAGAGGAGCGATCTCAGACCAGCTCCTCGCACCGAGTCGACGTGGAGAGAGGCCCCTGAGAGGATCCGAAATGGCCGAGGCTCGGGAGGAGCCTCTGGCGCTCGCCTCCGCCGGGCTGAGACCCCAAAGCCCGGCTCAGCCCCGCGGCAGCTCCCGCCGCCCGGGCGGCCCCGCACCGCGCCCCGGGCACCCTCCGGGCTGCGGCACCCCGACCCCGCCCGGGCCGCCCCCCCCCCCCGCCCCGTCCTCCCGCCTTCCCTCCCCCTCCCCTCGCCACCGGGCTCCCAGACCCCCGCGGGCTCCTCGACTCCTCCACCCCCTCCGCCAGCCCCCGGGCCCCGCGTCCCACCCCCTGGCCCGGCTCGGCTCGGCCCGGCCCGCCCCCCCCCCCCACCCCCCCCCTCCTCCCCGGCCGCCCCCCCCCCCGCCCGGCTCTCGTGTGTTCCCAGCGGTGGCAGGATGCCAAGTGTAAGTGTAAGTTGCTATAGCAACCCCCTCGGAGAGCGGAGCAGATCCGGATCGGCACCGAGCAGCAGCGGCAGCCGCCCGGACCCCCCTGGCGGGGCCGGCCCCGCCGCCCCGGTGCCCGGCCCCGCTCCGAGGTGCGTGTGTGTCCCCCCCCCCCCGTCCCTCCCCCCGCCGCCCCTCCCCGCTCTCCGGAAATGCCAGGGCAGCCGCACCGGGAGGCGCTGGTTCCCCTTTGTGCTGCTCGCCGGCAGCCCGGTGCCCGGCCGCCCCCCGCTCCGCAGCTCCCCGCCGCCCCGCCGCCGCCCCGCCGAGCCGCCGGCGGAGCCCCGGCCGCCCGCTGCCCCGCCGCGCCGCCGGGAGAGCCCGTGCCCGCCGGGGAGCGGCGCGGTGGGTGCCGCGGCGGGACCGCGCCTCCGCGGGGCTGCGCCCGGGCCGGCCCGCCGCGGTGCGGGGCGCTGCGGGGACGCCCCGGGACCGGCCCCGGGACCGGCCCCCGCCCGCCGCCCGGCCCCGGGACCGGCCCCCGCCCGCCGCCGCCGCCGCCGCCTTCCGCGCGTTGCCTCCCCCTGCGCCGGGGGATGCGGCCGCGGCGGGGACGGGGCCGCGGCGGGGCTCGGCACCTGGGACGCCGCCGCGCTCGCCCCCGCTGATCCGCCCTCCGTGTGTGTCTTGCAGAGCCGCCCCTCGCCACGCCAACATGCACCGAACGACCAGAATCAAAATAACCGAGCTAAACCCCCATCTCATGTGCGTGCTCTGCGGCGGGTACTTCATTGATGCGACAACCATCATAGAGTGCCTCCACTCCTGTAAGTACGACCGGGCGCTCCGCGTTGCTCCCCCGCCGCTTCCCACCTTTCCCGGCATCCCGGGAGCGCACACGCACACAAAAAGCCCAAGCCCAAACCCCCGGCAAGCCCGAACCCCCCGAGGTGCTCGGCACCGCCGCCTCCCCGACGGGCTGGGAAATAGGTGGCCCGGCCGCCGTGCAGTTTTTCTGACGACGGCCCTACGGTCTTTGTTAAAGTAATAATATATGTACTCTAAGCGTCCCCTTTTCATGGTAATCGCAGCTTATTTGGGTATTTGTTTAGCTTAAGCAGCGCGCTGCTGACAATGGACGATTTGCCCTAGCTTGCATAGTTTAGAAAATCGCACCTCGATCTATGCATATCTGAGCGTCACCTACGACCATCACTAAAAGGCTTTCGTGTTTGACTTCCAGTCTGTAAGACCTGTATCGTGCGTTACTTGGAGACCAGCAAGTATTGTCCCATCTGTGATGTCCAAGTTCACAAAACTCGACCGCTTTTGAATATAAGGTAGGAGAAGGATGCGATGCGCGCCCTGCATCTCTTATTTCACTTTATATGGGGAGACCAGCAGTAGTCGTGCTGATGTTATCTCTTCGTCTGCGATTTAAATCTGAAAGGACTTGTCAATTTACAGGCTAACTCGTGTGTATGCTCCCTCTTTGGAGTTTTGTCATTGATTGAAATTGAAGATTTCTCTGGATGCGAGACAGAAAGTTTTTGTTGGTCTTTTTTTGCATACGCCGACCACTGATGCAACGCCTCTCCCCTCTCCCCCACTCTCATGTGTACCATCCCCACAGTTTCTACCTCCACTTTCTATTTCTCCCAGGCACGCTTCGCTCCAGCCATCGCTCCTAACCATGACAACTCGTGCTGAAACTTTCCAAGCTAAGAGGCAAAAGTCCTTTAAAGCACGCTTCTCCTTTCAGAAATATTTTTTTCTTGTCAGTGCTACTTTTTTCTGTCTTTATTTTCTCGGGAGGACCTGTAGTTTTTAAGGCCTTCCTTCGCCCCGAGAGAATTATTTTTCAGTTGTGGTAGCGCAGATGAGTTTTGGTTTATAGCAGCATTTAGAGCAGTGTTGGTTTGACTGCAAGGTCTTGTAAGTTAACTTTTTATGACTAGCCTCCCACTTTGTAGAAGATGCCTCATTGTTGTGAAAGATTATAAATGAGGAGCGGCCGCTTGGATTAAAATATCCCTTCATCTGCTTAATTGTATGTTTTGGGATTGTTCTTTTTTCAGGTCAGATAAAACTCTCCAAGATATTGTATACAAGCTAGTACCAGGCCTTTTCAAAAGTAAGTAGTTTTTTTCCTAAGAGCAGAAAAACCAAACCAGAGCTGCTATCCTGTATCAATACCAGGAGTTACAGAGCAAATACTAAAAGAAAAATATATGCTTTTCCATCTAGATGAAATGAAAAGAAGAAGGGATTTTTATGCTGCTCATCCGTCAGCTGATGGTAAAACTTCTCGTTCGCAACTTTAATAAATGTAGCATCGGCCTAGACGCTTTGCTGTTTCCTTTTTAACTTACAAGTTATGTGTTACTGTGACAGAATTTTAAGTAGTAAATTCAGCATTAAAAAAGTTTATTGTTTTAACAGTTAGGTAGCTTTAATTCATAATCTTACTATGGAGATTTTTTTTTTTTCTTGTTACTGAGAATTGCCATTCTTCCTGATTTGAATTTCAAAATGTAAATTATTGTGGAAATTTCTGCGCAGCTGCCAATGGCTCTAATGAAGACAGGGGAGAAGTGGCTGACGAAGACAAAAGAATTATAACAGACGACGAGATAATAAGCTTATCCATTGAATTCTTTGACCAGAATAGGCAAGTTCCAGAATGGCAATATTTTATGTTTACCTGACTGATAGCAGCTGTATTTATTATTTGTTGTAATTGTTTCATTTCTTCTCACAGACTGGAACGAAAAGGAAATAAGGAGAAAGAAAAATCAAAGGAAGAGGTAAATAACTTTCCTTTACTCCAGAGGAAACATAACACACACAAACATCTTTGGGGCGGGTTTGTAGCTGAGAAAAACACATAGGCATGTGTACCTAGCACAAAAGAAACACACCTCCCGTTATGGGGCTAGGTACAGAAGAGGTAGAACATCTTCATATGGCTGTATATGTAAGCAACTCTTTAAAATAAAAAAAATACCTTTGGTATTACTTTTAAAGCAGAATCTGATTTTTTGACAAATTCTGCAATAAATTTCTATTTTCATAAATTATTAATTAATAAAAAATTTAATATGCCATGCATGTATATCCTAAAAAGGCATTTAGTATGAGATACAAATCTTTATGTACAAAAATAGTTGCATTTTTTTATTACTTTCTCTGGAACTGTAATTTACCACTTATTTCTGTTGTTCCTTCTAAGGCAGCAGGAATTGTTATGTTCTAGTTCCTAATTTAATAAAGTGCATTTTTTAAAAAAAATGACGTGAAATGTTGGAATACAACTTTGGCGGGAGTAACTGCTTGTCCTCAGGAGACTGATTTTCTTTACTATGCCGTCAGGTGAATGACAAAAGATACTTGCGCTGCCCAGCAGCAATGACAGTGATGCATCTAAGAAAGTTCCTGCGGAGTAAAATGGATATACCTAACACTTTCCAGGTACCTATGGAGAAAGAGTCATTTTTTTTTTTAACATCAGTCTTGCTATTCTAAGCCTGCGAACGCTGGTTAGCCCTCATTTTCTCATTACAGCCAGTTCCAGCAAGTGGTAGCTACCAAGTGTTTCTGGTGTGTGCAATACGTTGATGGGATTATGAACATTATTTTTAAAATGTCTATCCGGAGAGTTTGGTGACACTGTAATTTTTTATTGCTGTAAATATCGAGGTATCAAGAAATTGCTCCTTAATGGGTTTCAAAGATATCTAATGGGTAGGGAAATTCCCTATTTCCTGCTGGGTTTGGCAGAGCATTTTTTTCAATTTTCTGCGAGATATGGCAGCGGGGCTGCTTCCACCTTAGAGCAGTCATACGCTAGGGGTAAATGCCTGGGTGCTCCTTAATGCAAGGATTCGTATCTTGAACAGATCGATGTGATGTACGAAGAGGAGCCTCTGAAGGACTACTACACCCTAATGGATATCGCCTACATCTACACCTGGAGGCGGGTGAGTATCTCCAGCGCGCCTCCTCCCGGGGGGTGCGGGTCGTGGCTGGGGAGGGCGCTTACCCGCGTCTCCCCTTTGCCTTGCAGAACGGGCCTCTCCCCCTGAAATACCGGGTCCGACCTACCTGCAAGAGGATGAAGATCAGTCACCAGAGGGAAGGCTTGAATAACAGCGGGGAGCTGGAAAGTGACTCTGGGAGCGACAAGGCGAGCAGCCCGGCGGGAGGCATCCCCTCCACCTCCTCCTGTTTGCCCAGCCCCAGCACGCCGGTCCAGTCTCCTCACCCCCAGTTCCCCCACATCTCCAGCACCATGAACGGCACCAGCAGCAGCCCCAGCAGTAACCACCAGTCCTCCTTCACCAACAGAGCACGGAAAACGTCGATAAATGGCTCCTCGGCCACTTCATCTGGTTGACGCGCCAACCAGGCTACCGCCCCCCCCCGCCCCTCCTTTATATAGATCTCTCCATGCCATTACAGCTTTATAGATGCTAATCCATGTGACTATCGTCCAAATTGCTTTCTTTTGTAGTGACACTGAACTTGGCTATAAAAGGCGGACTAGGTGACATTCGGGATGGACGTTAATGGAAACGCAAGATTGAAATGTAAATTGTTTTCAGAGGACTGGGAAGCAAACAAAAGTTACACCTTCACCTGTTCTGAGTGATGCGGAGTTGTTTCTGTCCCCATCATCTGGACTCGGGAGTCTCCAGAAGACGATACAAATCCCGGGAAGTAGTTTGTTAATCCAGACTAACTCCTCCATTGCGTTCTCTTCGATTGTTATTGTTCTTATGCTGTTTTGTGAACCTGTAGAAAGCAAGTGCTTTTTCATCTTGAAATCAAACAAAACCGAAAGAATATGCATAGAATAATGCATATATGTAGCCATGTCACTGTGAATAACAATTTTTGCGTATTAGCCATTTTGATTCTTATGTTGCATCTTTTACTTCTCTGTTGCTGCGCAGAACCGATCAAAAGAAAAGTAAACTTCAGTTTTACAATCTGTATGCCTAAAAGCGGGTATTACCGTTTTATTTACTGACTTGTTTAAATGATTCGCTTTTGTAAGAATCAGATGGCATTATGCTTATTGTACAATGCCATATTGGTATATGACATAACAGGAAACAGTATTGTATGATATATTTATAAATACTATAAAGAAAATATTGTGTTTCATGCACTCATGATATGGTTGTTAAATTTCTAAACTGGTTCGACCCTTGCAGATGCCGCCTGTTTGAGCTTTGCTCATACTGCAAGAAACACTTTGTGTGTGAGAGCTACAGTATTGGGAAAGCACATTCAAGTCTCTGATAACCTGGAGGCAATTGGCAATCTTAAAAGGATTTTACTGGCTTTGTCTTTTTTTCCAAGTGATATATTTTTACTTTACCAATTGTTGAAGTGATGCAGTGAAGCGGGGGCGGGGGGGGGGGGGCGGGGAAGTTAAGGGACGTGGAAGTCTTTGACCTGTTTGATTACCTTTTTATTATTTGGTGTGGTGGGATTGTGTTTTTAAAAGCACATGGAATCATTACAGAAGCCATAAACTATTTGGTATAAATTTTAAGGAACCAGCAAGTTGCTGGATGAAGGCGTTTTATCTAAATTTGTTTTAATATATATGTATATGGTACAGTACTAACTTCATTAAAATTTAACAGGTACTTTAATATTTCCAATAAATTGTGGAGAATGCCTCCTCTTTAATGGCCTGCAAATAGGTGCATTTTATTAGAGGCTTCTAAGGGTATTATTTTTTCAGTAGAAGGAACTTTTCCACCATAAAATATGAACAGCCCAGACCACTTTTCAGTTTGTGCTTTGCTTTGGTCGAACTTCGTGTGTGTTCATCACCCATCAGTTATACATTTGTGAGGGTGTTTATTCTATATGGATATTGTTTCATGTTTGTACGGGAAAATTGTAGTTAAACATTTCATTGTCTCCAGTCTGCAAAAGAAGCACAATTCTATTGCTTTGTCTCGCTTATAGTCATTAAATCATTACTTTTGCATATAAATTGCTGTTATTTGTCCTGCTTGTTTTTATAGACCAGGTGATTGCAAATCCTCCACAAGGTTATTGCTTATTGATGTATAATGTCTTGTTAAACAAGAGTTGATATTTTTTCCTGTAGTAAACATGTACAGTTCAATTTCAACAGTAAAAACTTCAGTTTTATATACACGAATAACTTTCATTTATAGCTGATCTAAGAAATAAACAAATAAAAGGGATAATTCATTGAAAAATAGCAAATTACCTCTGTTGATAATGTGGTGTTAAAGGACAAACATCTTGTTCTCATTGGAAGTCTTTCTGGGTGTACAAAAGATTTCAGTGAACAGAGCAGTATAGTGCTAAAATAACAACCAAAAAAAAAGCGCCTAGAAATCGCCATGATTTGTTTTGATCGCCTGCCTCGAGAACATTTGCTGTTCTTTATTTGACCCCGAATTATTCTTGAAGATAAGCAAATGGTGTATCCTCACGTCCCGGTCAGGCACAGGTTTTACCTCCTACCTGTTCAAACTTAGCCCCTCTTAAACCTCACTGCCTGGGAAGGGAAGAACACGATTTTTGTGATGGCGAGTGCCAGGTTCCGCCTGCGCTGCTCTGGATTACTTTTTAAAGCCTCAGTGGAACTAAATACGCTTTAATGTAAAGATGTCTCCCCATGCGACCGAGTGTCTATCTTGGCACGATTCCCTCAACTATATGAGTTAATCACACTGTACTGGTTCAATTAATTCACCCAAAGAGCAGCACTGAACCTGCAGCAGAGGGTTGTACGTGAGCGCACCGATCAAATTGCGCTTATTTTTACTGGAAGGAGCTGGTAATGACAACTTTGAGCATCAAAACGGAACTATTCTCGGTCTTTGTAAAGTGTCCGTGAAGCACAAGGCAATGAAACAGGAGCGGGATAATTCCTTTCGAGGTTTATTAAGCTCTTACAGCACTTCCGACATCTCCCAATTTGACATCTCCCGTCTGAAAAAGAACAAACGTTTTCAGTATCTCTCTTGCCGAGCTGCAGAAGCCGCCGAGGATGTTTGTGCTGCCATGTGAAACTTTTGTTTTGCTGCTGGCCCGAGGCAGATGGCACTGCGATGCGTATATATTGCTAAGCACAACTGGGAGGACGATCAAAGATAGCATCTTGATGTTCTACTCGCGAAGCCGCTGTGTCAACCTCCCCGGTTTCACAACATTTTTCCTCGCAGCTGCATAGCGACCGGGTTTCCTTACAAATGTACGTAAACCCTCCCTAGCTGGAAAGAAATCTCAGCTCGGCGTGTGTAAGAAGACCCTTTTCATTATCCGACGTTACGCTGATAGAGATCGAGGGATAAAGGCGAAGTCTGCTGCGCTTTTCTGAGCTTGTTCAACAAGCAATCTGATCAAGGGGAGAGGCAGGGGCGGTGTGTCCCCGCTGGAAAATGATGTTTTCCCGAGTTCGTCCGACCAAATTTTCCGCCCTGCTTCAGCCGCCTGCAGCTCCAAGCAGCGCTTTTGTGCCCGGCCGGAATGGGGGACAGGCGGCAACGATCCAGCCCCGGGGGAGGCGAGGGAGAGGGAGCATAACGAGCTCCACAGGCTTCTGGAGGAGACAGGCGGAAAGAGGGAGAAGGAACGCGGGAATATGCAGAAAAAAGAAAGAGAAGGAGCATGAGGAGCTCGCTACGCCGAGCCGCGTGTCCCCCAGCACCGAGCATTGCTCGAAAGAACCTGCGCCGCCGCCTTCCAGCAGGCCGGTGCCGGCGGGCGGGCACCGCCGAGAAACTCCCGAAAAGCGGCGGCGTCCCGCGGGGAGAGCGCCGGGAGGCTCCCGCCGCAGCGCCGGGGGCCCGGGGAGCGCCGGCGGGAGCTGCGGGGAGCTCCCCTCGCAGGCGACGTTCTCCGATTTTCCGCTAACGACGGCGGGCGCTGAACCCCGAAGGCGGAGGCAAAGCAAGCGGCAGGCGTCCCCGCGGCTGAGGCGATGCTTTCGGTCCCGGTCCCCCCCCAGCCCCGGCTGCCGAGGACGCACCGCTTGTCACCTCCGCCGCCGCACGGCTGCCCGAGGGCTCACTCGTTGCGCTGGGGTTTTTCAAAGCGCGGCCAAAGCAAGTCCTCCCGGGGCCGGTGCGGGGGGGCGAAGCCTCCCCCCTTCCACCCCCGCCACCCCCGCGCCTCTTCCCTTCCTCGCCGCGGCCCCGGAGCGCCCGTCCCCTTCGCCGCGGTGGCGGGGAGCCGGGCTCCTGCCTTCCAAACATCACTTCTGGGCTGTCGGCCGCTCACCGCGCAGCGGCTCCTGCAGTTCCGAGCTTTGCCACCAAAGCGGTTCGCGGGGATGGGGCTGTCTCGCCGTGCCTGGCCCCGCTTTGCAGCCCCGGCGCGGGGCGGGCGGCGGCGGCGGCCCCCGCCGCAGGTAGGGCGGCAGGAGGCGGGCGGCCGCGGCCCCGGCGAGCACCTTGCGCCCTCCCAATTTTAATACGGCGAGATTCTGAGGCGATGTTTACTCAGCTAAGTGTTTCCTGTTTCCGCTGTTAATTTTTAACGTTCTTGTTTCTACTCTGGGTACTTGAAACGGATTTCCTTTATTTTACTACAAACAGTTTCTTTTTCATCTTTTCTGCCCGTCTCCTGCCCAGAGGACGCCCTGAGAAGAACCTGCTCTCCCGCCCGGAGGGCTGCGGATCTCCGCTTTCCGCAGTTCAAAGTCGTTGCCCCGCTCCGAGAGCTCCAAGCCACGGTTGCTTTGTGCTTTATTGCTTCAAGAATTGCACGAGGATTCTGGCAGCGAGGAATTTTTTTTTTTTTTTTTTTTTTTTTCCCCCCCCCCGGCTGTGGCTCCTTCGCTCCTTTTCCCCACGACTGACAGAAGAGTCCCAACCGGGAGAACAGAAAAACTGCTACAGCCCGGTGGGAAGCGGGGCAACTTTCGGTCTCACCGTCTTTGGGGATGGGATATTTGTATTTATTTAACAGTGATGGTGTGGGCTAAAAGAAAAAAAAAAAAAAAATGTCGGTAACGGGTAAAGCACGACGGACACGTAATTCCCATGGCAGACGGAGGTTTTCCCCGCCGGGGGTGGGCAGGGAGAGGGACGTCCATCCCCGCTCGCTGCCGCGGAGCCGCGGGCGCGCCGGGCGGGACAGCGGCGGCCGCGGAAAGGTCGCGGGCGGCGGCGCCGGCGGCGGGCGCTGCCTCAGGGGTGCGAGGAGCCCGCGGGCCTCCCGGCCGCCCCGCCGGCGGGGCGAGCGGCTGCCGCCTGCCCCGGGCCGCGGAAGGCCGGCGGGGAGCCGGGGGTGCCGCCGCGCTCCGCCGGCGGGGACGGGGCTCCCCGGGCTGCCGCCGACTCGCGGCGCTCGGCCCACGCCGCCGCCCGGGAGCAGGCCCGGCCCCCGCGGCGCCCCCGCCGGCTGCCCCGCCGCCGGGCGGGCCGCCCGGCCCGCGCCCCCCACGCCCGGGCAGAGGCCATCTTGCGCCTGCGCAGCTCTCCCGCCTCGCGCCCGCGGAACTGCCCCCGCGCGCCGCCAGATTCGAACGGGGCGCGCGGGGGGCGGCGCGCGGGGTCCCCCCCGGGGCGCTGCGCGCGGCTCCGCGCCGCTCCGCGCCCCCTCCCCCCCCCCCCCCGCGGAGCGCTGCCCGCTCAGCCCCCGCCGGCGCGGGCGGCCGCTGCGGGACGCGGTGCCCCGCTTCGCCGCCGGGCCGGGCCGGGCCGGGCCGGGGGGAGGCGGGCACGCCCGGCGGGCAGCACGCCCGGCCGCGGCCGCCCTCCGCCGGGGCGCAGCGGTGGGGCGGCGGCCCCCGCGCCGCCCTGTGCCCCCGCCTGCCCTTCCCCCCCCCCCGTCCTGCCCTTAGGGTGCCCCAGCGGGCCCGCATATTTGGGGACGCGCGTGCCGGCAAGCGGGCACCGGGACGTGGCTTTGCGGCATCCCCCGGCCGGCTGCGGGGCGCCGCGGTCCCGTCCGCCCTGCCGCAGGGACCCGGCCTCCCTCCGAGGCCGGCCGGCCCCAGCCTTCCCCAGGGCACGGCGGGGCCCCGGGGCGCCCCGACCTCCCCCAGAGCGGGGAGGGGGCCGCGGTAGCCATTTGGCGCCTGTATTTTCATGGCACGCAGCTGAATATCGCACCTCGTCTAGAGAGACAAAGGGCTGCATGTTCCCCATCGCCAGGGAAAGGCAGATGCTCTCCCCGCTCCCGGCGCCCACGCTCTCCACGGTGTGGCGGGGCAGACTCCCCGGGGAGCGGCCGGGCGAGATCTCCCCGGTGGCAGGGACGCGCTTTTCCCGCAGCAGAAGCAGCCGGCAGCCCTTCCCCCGCCGCCGGGCTCCGCGCCGCCGGTGCCTCTCGCCCGCCGCATCCCCGGCGGAGGAGGCCGAGGCCGGGAGGCGCCGCCCCGCATCCCGGGGCCTCCGCTGAGCGCGGGGCTCCCGGCCACCTCTGCCAGCACTGGCATTTCCCACTCCGCCCTCCGCATGTGCGGGGGATGCTCGAGAGGTGCCTCTTCAGCGAGGCACTCTCTGATCTGCGAGACAACGTCGTGCCAAAGAGCTTGCGCCTGCTGGAGGCCTCCGAAACGGGCTGATCCTAAAACAAGGGAAAGAAACATTAAAAAAACCCCAAAACCCCAAACCAAAACAAACCCCAGAACAGCCCCGCATGAACAACCCCAAAAACTTTAAATGGGAAATGCGAAAAAATAAAAACCAAACCAAAACCCCAAACCAAAATCCCAACCAAAACCAAAACCAAAACACCCCGAAAGCAAAGCGAAAACGGTTCTGGAAGGGAAGGCGTTGGCATGGCCAAGGTGCAGGGGTGCTGTGTGAGTGACGGCCCTGCGAGGCAGCTGCCGCTGCGCGGGGTGCGGAGCCTGCGCGCACCCTCCGCGGGTTCCCGGCGCCGGCAGCCCGCGTACCGGAGCTGGGCTGCGCGGGGCACGGAGCCGCGGCTCCGCCCGGCCACCGGGTGCTGCGGAGCAGCCGGTCGGGACGCGTCCCATCCGCGGGGACGGGAGTTTGTTTTCCAGGCCGGCTGGGCTGGTCGCGGAGGGCGAGGGGCTGCGGCCGGAGCCCCGGGGGACACCGCGCTGCTGCTGCCCGGGCCGGGGCGCGGCCCCCGGGCACCGAGGGGCTGGCAGCAGCGGGGACCGGCGGAGGCGAGGCAGGCGCTGAGCGCCGAGAGGGATGCCTACGAGCGACGAGCTGCCATTTTGTCTCTTTTAAGTGGGTTGCCTTTCCCCTCTCCTGGAGCGCCGTGCGCGGCGGTGGCGGCGGTGGCTCCCCTTGCCCTGGCCCTCCTCGGCCGCCCTCCGAGGACACAGCCCGGGGCCGCAGGGGAGGTCCCCTCGGGAAAGCGCCCACCAGCCCCAGCCTCCCCAGCCCTGGCGTTTTCCTTGCCACCTCCGCCCTAGGTGCTCGGGGTTTGCAGGCTGTTCAGCTGATTTGTTGCTAATAGCAACCACACGACAGCGATTTGCAGCCTTTTCTGCTGCTGGTGCCTCTCGTTACACCTTCTTCTGCAGACCGGGATATCGTCGTCTGGCTGCTGCGCGTCCCCGCCCCTCTAAGCACAGCAGCCAGGGACAATGATGGGGCAGGAGGACGGGGCGGCCGCGGGCTCCGCCGGGCACCGCGCAAATTTGGTCCTTCCAGATGAAGAGCTAAATACTGGCCAGCCCCGCCGCAGCCGCGCAGGCTCCGCGCATTTGGCATTGTCTGGGAGCATTGTTGTGAGCTGCCAGCGCCCGCGATCCGACCGGCATGCGGGGGGAGAAGCGCTGCTGGGTTTACATATGTAGATGCGGGCAGCGTTCAGCGCCGAGCCGACACACACCCTCCCCCGGAGCAACAGACACAAAGGAAGACCTCGTTCCTTTCAAGTCCCCAGAATAAATTAAGCTCCGGCTTTCAGTTTTGGAACGTCCCAAAAATATTTGTCTTTTTTTTTTTTTTTTTTTTTTTTTAAATGGCACTGCACAAGCGCTGACGGTTCCGCAGGAAACCAGAGGTGTAACCATATGCACGTGGTAAAAAGGGCTCAGCCCTACCAGCTAATATTTCCTGGTCCCATCCTGCAAGTCAACCTGAAATGTTTTGCCCTTTTCCGGCTTACTTATCCCTTGCATTTTTTGTTCTGCCTTTGCCTAGTGCAATGGCGACGCACCAACCTCCACTAGCCAAGTCTATACCGTTTACATGTTTACGGGTACAAACGTCTGCTCAAACGCCGGCGTCGTCCTCTTAGGTGAAGAAAAAGGAGAAGTCCTCTTTCTAGTGCGTTTGAAGTGCCTCGACGTTTCTGTCTTCGCCTCGCAGAACTAATTTACTCTATAGGAAGGTCTCACAAACTAAACTCGCCCCCGAAAATCCGGAGAGGGGTCCCCAGAATAGCGTGAGTCGCTGGAGCCCCGAGTCAAAGCTGAGGGAGAAAGAGAGGGGACTCTCCACGGCTACGGTCCCACCGACAGAGTTTTTGCTAGACTCAGGTAATGGCAAATCCCAACTTAAATTTGAAAATTAAATTATTCAAGGATTCAGACATTATCTTTCAGTAGAGGCTATGCACGGAGTTGGAGATCGCTCACTCAGCACACTCTTTTCCAGGCAGCGCTTCAGTTCCCTGCATCCCATTCCCTCCCACTAACCTTTCCACGCTTAACCTCCCCGCTTCCAGAAGCCCAGCGCTTTCAACCCCGACCCGCGGGAGCGAGCGGGGGAGTTTGCGCCTTCCTCTTCCCACCAAACGCGCTCAGTCGTCCAAGCACGGGATTAACCACCCCCCCCACCCCCCCCTAATTTCTGCAACCCTGTAAATATCTGCTCGAAGCCCTGAACAATTTGCCAGGCGTGTGGCAAGCGGAGGAGACCCTCCAGAGGCGGATCGGGCGAGCCGGCGCGGTGCCGAGGGGCGCGGGGGGCGGCCGGGGGGCGGCCGGGGCTCCAGCCCGGTTGGCCCGCAGCCCCGCCGGGCCGTCCCGGGGGGCGGCCGGGGGCGTCCCGCCGCCCGTGGGGCAGCCGCCACACCACGACGCGGGCACACCTCACCTTTTAATGAGCGTCGCGCAGTTTCAAGCCGCGGAGGAGCAGCCACGGCTTGGCCAGCAGCGGCCCCGCGGGGCATGAGCCGTCGAGGGACAGCGAGCCCGGCCCTGGAGGCGGCACCCAGCGCCCTTCCAGCCGGGGGGGGACCTGCGGAGGAGCCGGCTGCTCCCCGGCGGGGGCCGAGCCACCTGCTGCCTCGCACCCGCGGGGACGGGACCGAGCCGGGAAACCACCCCCCCCCCCCTGCCGGCACCCCTCACCCCGCAAAAAAACTCCAGCAACAAGTTCGCCCTTCAGCCACTTGGGGAAAATGATGCTTCCCTGCCCCGTTACGGGCGTATTTCCCAGTGAACCAAAGGCTGAGATTAAAGAACACCCACCAGAAAGCGAATGCACGTTATCAATTCGGATAACTGTCGACTGTTCCCCTGGCCTCCGGTTTATTTTTTAAGCTGACGCGGGCAGTAACGCAGTCGTTATTAACACCACCCGCTTAAGGATACAGGTTGCCTACTAATGAGCACCCCAGCAGCAGGCAATGAAGTATCACAACTACGTCATTTCCATAAATGATTTTCCGTCTTCAGTACTTTTGCGAGAACGGGTGACATTTCCGTAGACCGCACTTGCATGGTGTTTATTCCTCATTATTATTATTAACCACGTGAACAGACTCTCAGTATCAAGCAACGAAATGTAACAGCAAGTTTTGGAGGTACTCGGGGTGCGTTTTGTTGTTTCACTTATCCGAACATTAGACTTAATTAGACAGATAAATCAATTTATCTGTAATCGACACATCTGCTTTTTTTTTTTTTAAAAAAAAAAAACCTCTGGAAGTAATTCATCACCGTTTGTTTATTTTTTTAATTTCACTTAAGAACAGAAATAAGTATAAAGAAATGTGTTTAACAGCTGTTCCCTTCTCAAGTCCACATGGTGATAATTTCCCCAAATATTTTCTGTGGCAAACGACCTTCTCACCAATGTGATTTAATTTGTCTTATTTATTTGTAAAGAACAGCACATCGCCTGTTTTGTTTGTTTGCTTAAAGAGAGATTTTTTTTTTTTTCGCATTAAATACTCATGGAAACACGTGGCTCATTTTAGACCATGATACTGTTTACGTTAGCCCACCTCTTTTCACTTGAGCAAACCCAGAGATGATTTATTAAAATTAGACGTCTGTCTTACACTTTTTCAAACTTTTAAAATGCGGCTGAAGTAACTTCAGCCTTTCAACTTTAAGATATGAGACAAAACTTTATACTGCCTATCAAATAATGCGTTTGCACAGTGTCAGTCATCTGATTTTGTACATTTAGAGCTTTGCAGAACAAAACGCCAGCCTGTGAAATCCTGAAGCCACTGTGCGTTTGAGGGTGCCTACAGAAAGGGGCAGTTTTTATGGAATGGTAACTCTGGTTTTCTGCTGTGGATCACAATTTCACTTGGAGCAGCCTGATCGATAGCGGAGCGAACTAGGAACTTCGTTCACAAATATCCCGCGTCCTGGGAATCGCCCTCAAAACGTCCTGGAGGAGATGTAGAGTCTATTTCCATTCAAATCCCGATGCCCCTGATTTCATTTTGCAGTCCCACCGTTTGCGTTAGTTGTTGAAAAGACCTCCAAGGCTGTGTTTACTCATAGGTGCAGCCACGCCTTGGCCGACCGGTTATGAAGAGAAGTATTCGTAAATAGTCCTGTAAGGACTGTAATAGTCTGTAAGATGGAGACAGCAAGGTGGAAAAAGTGGAAGGCAGTCACCAGGTTACCCCCCAGAATGACAGGCTGTTGGGGGGCGGAAATCATATTAAAAAACGCTGTTACGGTGTGCAGGAATAGCTGGTCCCCGTGCTTGGCAAAGTCAGAGGGGTGCTGCCGGACCGTGCCCCCGGTGCCCCGTCCTGCGCGGAGGGAGCACGGGCAGCTGCCCGCCCTGCGCGGGTGGGTGCGCTCCGCCTTCCCGGTACCTCTGCGCGGGGGCAGGGAGCGCGCAGAGCCTTCCCCTGCGGCGGGGACGGCGCCCCACGCCTGGCTCCCGGCAGCGGCCGTGGCCCAGGGGCCGGCCCCTGCGCTGCCCGCACGGCCGAGGCTCCGCGGCCGCGGCTGGGCGGGGGCTCCGCGGCCCCGCGCGGGGCGAGTTTGTTCCCCGTGCGGCGCCAAAAACCCCGGCGTGGGCCGGCGCGGCGGTGTCAGGCAATAGCGGAGATCCCCGGGGAGGAATCGCGGTGGTGGCAAGAAAAAAGAAAAAAAAAAAAAAGAAAAAAAAAAAGAAAAGGAAAAAATGAAAATCAAAGCAGCCCCCTCCCCGAAGAATAAAGGCGCGGCGGGGTGCGGCGGGGGCAGCTCCGGGAGCGCTGCGGTTGCCCTTATGTTTTTTTTTTTTTCTTCCTTTTTATTTCTTCCCCCACCCGGGGAGCGGCAGCCGGGCAGGGGCATCCCGCGGGAGCTGCCGGGCGGTGCGCGGCTCCCAGCCGGGGCGGCGGGGCTCCCCGCTGCCCGCCGGCCCCGCGGCGAGTCGCGCAGCAGCGGAGCGGGACGAGGCGGCTCGGCGGCCGCGGGCACCGGGGCCCGGGGCAGCGGCTGCCTGCGCGGGGCGGCCGGGACCCCCTGGCCCGCCCCGGGGAGCCGCCGCCCGCCCCGCAGCGCGTCCCGCGGAGGTGCACCGGCGGGGCGGCCGCGGCGCCGCTCCCAAATGTCAGCGGGGGCGGGCAGGCCCCGGCCCGGCTGCCCGCGCCCCCCCCGCCTCGCCGCCCGTCCCCATCCTCCCGAGGCCGGCGGCTCCCCGTATAGCGCCCGGCGGCTCCCCGTATAGCGCCCGGCACGCACAGCTGCCTGTACGCGCTCTTACGCAACTTGGCGCTCTCACGTACCCACGGGGCGCATCTCCGCGCCGCCGGGCACGTGTTTGCGGTGCAGAGGCGTGAAGCCCCCTCTCCGCGGCCCCGTGGGTCCCTACGCCCCCGCGCCTCCCCGCAGGTGCCTACACCCGCACTTGTGCCTACACCTATACACTTGACGCGCGCGCGCCGCCGCCCGGGCACAGCCGCCCCCCCCCCCCCCCCGCCCGGTCCGTGCCGCAGTCCCCCGCTCGCACGCGCCGCCGGTGCCCGCGGGGGTGCGGGGCCGGGGGCTGCGCGGGACGGCGCGAGGCGGGCGGGCGGGCGGGCGGGCGCCCTGACGTCACGGGCGGTGTTGGCGCGGCCCCGCCCCCCCTCCCGCGGCGCGGCTTCCGCCCGGTTGCCAGGGCGACGGGTACACAGCGCGGCCCTGCGCGGGCGCGCAGCCTGCCGCGCCGCCGCCATGAGCCAGCGGCAGGTCCTGCAAGGTAGGCCGGGGCGGCGGCGGCCGGGGCCGGGGCCGGGGGCTGGCGGGGCGGCCGCTAGCCCGGTGCCGCGGCCGCTAACCCGGTGCCCCGGCGCTGCCGCCCGCAGTTTTCGAGCAGTACCAGCGCGCCCGGACGCAGTTCGTGCAGGCGGTGGCCGAGCTCGCCACCCGGCCGCAGAACATCGAGACCCTCCAAAACGCAGGTACGCGCCCGCAGCCCTTCCGCCACGGGAGAGCCGGCGGGGCCGGGCCGGGCCGTGCGCGCCTGCGGGGAGCTCCGCGCCCCGGCGCTTGACGCCCGGCGGCGGGGCGGGGGGAGCGCGGCGAGGCCGGGGCCCTGGAGGGGGGGGGCGGCGCTGGGCCGGCCCCGAGGGCCGCTTCCCTGTTTTTCTTGCCCCCCGCGCTGGCCGCTTAGTTTTCACTGATTTTTTTTTTTTTTTTTTTTTTTTTTCCCGTGGGATTTGGCGTGGTGCCGCGGCCCCGCGGTGCGAGGGAGAGCTAATTACGGCCGTCAGCTGGGTGCGCGGGGTGCCCCGCTTGTCTGCGGGGTTATTCCTGTGGCCGCTTTGCGGTAGATGTCTCCGGCTGTGATCGCCGAACTTATTTTTATTTCAGGGAAAACTTCTCAGCGTAACCCGCTTCTTCCATTTACTTCCTCGCGCTTCCGATGGAGCTTTACGTAAAGCGTAGAAGCTGGAATTCCTGGTGAAGCCAGCGCTGGCTTGCCAAGGAAAACCTACTTTAAAAGTAACTTTTTATACTAGCTTTACAAGTTGTTCCTGAATTCTTCGGTGCTTTGTGCCGGCAGATTTGCTCAGCTTAGGAGGGATTCGCTTTTGTTATATTGCTGTCGTGGGATGTCGTGAACCAAATTGAGCATTTTTAGAAACAGGAGCTGCGGGAGCACTTCTACCAGCTGTTGTGCTGCTGGCATCTGGCAGACCCGCTCTCCTTGTCCAGAGTTCCTGAGCTTAAAAGAGGAAAAAGAAGAAATGCTCAGTAATTGATTACCTGAAAGGCAGATTGAAAAAGTGCTATAAATCCGTAGTTGGTTTACCATATGGTATTCATGAATTGATCGTGTTTTGCTTTGTCTTGATTTTGTTTTTAATACTTGTTTCCCAAATCTAGTAAAGCTGTCAGTCTTTTCTGAGATACAGTGGGAATGAACAAACAAACAAAAAGGAAAACCAATCACGTAAATGCTTTCAACTTTCGGTTGTTGTATTTACAACTGTCTATTAAAATGTTTTTGTTGAAAACCTATCACTTAAATTCTTGTTAAAGAAACATTTGCTTTGATTATGGGAGTGACACGTTGATACCAGGCCTTTTGTATTGCCTTGCTGTGCCTCTTGATTCCCTGCCCCCCCGCATCTTTCAGCGAGTTAATGCCACTGCTTTAGTTTATACAAATTACCTTCATATACCGAAGGGACATCTTGGCCATAGGAACAATTTATGTCTTATTTGTAAGAAGAGGTCCCTCTGTGTCCATTTACAGTTGTGGTTTTAGCTGCTTACAGAGAGAGATCCCATTTAGGCAGGCTTCTTAGAGTTAAATGCAGAAAGCTTCTATTTTAAGAAAGCAAACAAAGTGCCAAGCTAACTTTAATTACGTTGTATTTCTTAAAATAATTATTTGATGTGGTCTGGTTGGTGGCTTTACCTCAGAACTGATTTGTTGCTTGTGCAGAAGAACTAATCAGTTCAGAGGCCTGAAACTTTCTTCTGTGCGCAGCCAGTGTTGGTCTGAAGGTTAATTTTATGAGGATCAGGCTCTGGGGTAGTAATGTGGAAATGTGCATTTGTGTAGGTTGTCATCCTTCTTGGCTCATTCTGGTACTGAGCTGCTTTTCCATAGGCTTTAGTTTTTCAGATGCTAAGGGGAATGTCATTTTTTCAGAAAACAGGGGAATGCCTGCAAATACAGTGTTTCCTATTACACTTTATTTGAATGGCTGAGGCCCACAAACATTTTACCCTCTTCCCTACCTGTGCCTTTGAAACTAATTCATAGTTATGTAATTAAAATGGTAGCTGTTAGTTTTGACTTTTTCTTGATGTGCTAGATACAGGTTTTAAAACCTCCTCCTAAATGAAATGTGATTAAGTGGGTTTTAAAACCTCCCCCCAAATAAGATGTGATTTGGTCCTTTTTTGAAGCACTTACACAAGTATTTTGAGACATAGCTGTCTAGCAGATAACTGGCGTCCCTTTTATGGTCTTGATCTAGTGAGCTCTGGTGCAACGATACAAGAAAGATAGATGTCTGTCTATACATGCATCTCTCTATAAATCCATATATAAAAGGACTGGGGGCTCGTTTCTTATTCTGGTAAAGAAAGTTAGGCATCCCTTAGGGAGATCACTGTTTTAAGAAGATGCGGAAAGTCTTTGCCTGCTGTCATTTTCCATTAGCTTTAGGAGTCAGGGGCACCTTGCAGGGTTCTTCAGTTGGATCTCAAAGGTTGTCAGGGTTTAGTCTTTTTCTGGCTGAAGCAGAAGGCAAGATGACAGTGACTTGAACAAAATTGAGCCTTTAAAATGTACTGTAGTGTACTTTTGTGTTACTGGCCTAGGTTTATATTCCTGGAATATCCGAAATTCAGACTGGCAGCAGTGAAAGATCAGTGCTCAAGGAATAAAGTGTTTGGTCCCATTTTTAGAAGTCCTTTTGATCTTACAAGGAAAATAAATAACAGTTTGAGACCTTGTTCTTTGAGGAGGTGTCTCGGGCCACCATGCTAATATCATGAAAGGTGGAAGTGTAGTTAAAAAATAATTCTTTACTGCACTGTAAGTCCTGCTTCTGTGGTATTAAACCAGGTACTAGCAGTGGTATTGTTGCAAATTAGGAGATGGCAGACTGCAGCGTGGAGGGGAGCAAGCGGCCAGGATCAGAGGTGGGAGTTTCTTACGCTGGCTTGGCTGTTAAGTACTATAATAAGCACTAATAGTGCTTAAGGAACTATTATTGTGGAGACTCCTATGTATGACCTGTATGGAAAACTGGTGGGAACTGGCAAGCTGGAAAGAAGGTCAGAGAGGGCCAACAGGGAGCCCACCTTTTCCCAGGGCATCTGTCTTCTGAGGCTTCTGTATCTCGTACAGCTCTGGAGCTGCCTTTTGCACCGAGCAGAGAACCTGAAAGTGGCTGTAACCAGGGAGCTGGAATCTGGCCCTGGACTTTGACACATTTACACGGCAGTGGCTCTCTCGTGGTCAGGAATGCCCTGGGGGATTAGTGCCTGGGAGCTCAGCAGCTTTCTGCTGGCAGGCAAGTGCAAGGCATGATCAGAGAAATTCCTTTGTCAGAACTCATTCCTGTGTGTTTTCCAGCTATGTGGTTGGCTTTGATAAGCTTGTTCCTTATGATTCAATACTACCATGAACAGTAATTGCAGGATTTGTCCTTTGAATGTTTAATTAATGGATATTTGGGGGAAAAAAATCTCCTCCAAAACTCCTAAACTTTTTCCGTTTAGTAAATATATACTTGGAACAATGACAGACAATTAATTTATCAAATCTCATTTCTGGATGGCTGCTGACTAATGGGAGAAGCTACTTTGATAGTAACGGTTTTAAACATATTCTTTAAAAATCAATCTATTAATTTGGCAGCTACAGCTCATGAAGTTTGGTACTGGAATGCATTATTGAGCCCCACACCCCCTTGTCCTTCCAAAATTTAAAATCCTAGAAATAGACTATTTTCAATTACAATGGCAGATGAACTTGAGCTCTCTTTCTTGCACTGAGATATAGGCAGCTTTCTGTCTTTTAGAAAATTTAGGAGAATATTTGAACTGGTTCCAGTATGTTTCTAAGAGGGGTAGTCACTGAGGGCCTAATTCTTCTTTCTTCATCTGCCTTGTGAAGTGCAGCACTCTGTAAATAAATAGTCCCTTTAAAATAGTGTTTTGTTCTGATTTTTTTTTTTTTTAAAGAGGCATTTACAATTCAGCATTAGTAAATGTATCGGAATAAGACTTGAATTACTTCTGGGTATTCATTTTTGTATCGTCTCACAGTATGAATTAATTTTTTATTTATTTATTTTGCATTAGAGCTTGTGGTAATGGGATGGTTGCTTTTAATTTGTAAGTTATTTGCTTTTAATTTGCGAGTTATTTAAGGATATCATTGGGATTAAGAAACAGTTTAGTCTAGCAATTTAGCCTTTGGCTTTAAAGATACTACAAGATCAGCTCTTTAACCCCTTTCTTGGGGCTGATCACATTCTTAAGCATAATGGCAGTGGAAGTCATAGGGAAAGCTGAGTCTGGAACATGGAAGAAGAAATTTGAAGCTGTGTGTGGTCTAGCAGCCTGTGCGTTGCCATGGGACTCTGTGTGCTGGGACCCTGCACACCTGGGTTCCCTTCTCATTGCTGCTGGGGTATTTTTATCATCTCGGGCAGATAACTTCAACTTCTATTCCTCTGCCTTACATACTTGCTGGCCAGTCTGCAGGGTTCCAGGAAGGTTCCAAAATGTCAGTGTAAAGGAAGACCCTTTCCCAGTGAATCTCATCCAACTGTCCTCCCACTGACCCTGAGCCCAGGTCTTTCCATTCTGCCTGGTATCGAGCTACTTCTGAGGCCTTATACTCCAGCGTACAAGCTATACTGTAGGACAGCATCCTCTCCTCCTCTTTTACCTCTGGGCATCTTCTCCTGTATCTGTTCCTCGCAATGCAATCCGTGTTGGCAAGAGGCTATACCGTGGGGGCAGGGCTTATCTGTGTCTAAATAGGGCTCCATCACAAACCCTTGTGGCATGGCAGATTTTCCCTTACTTCATGGTCAGTTTTTATGCAAGTAGAGGATGATGTCATGAGCGTTGGTTCTCTCCCGGCTCCAGAGCTATTCCACTGCCGACAGGTTTTAAAAGCTGTTTTTCCAAATCTTTGGAGTGGTTTTAGGAGTCTGTTTTTGAGAAAAGGCTGTTCAAATTTATTTCCCTCATCCAGTTACATTGAGTCTTTTTGCCTGTGCTTTTCTCAGCTTCTCTTCCTAGTGTACGTATTTTAAATATACCTATTTTAAGTGCAACAGTTGGACACTTGGCCCTGCGTAAGGAGGATCAGAATCTGGAAAGGGATTTCAGGATGTAGTTCCACATTTTCCGTAATACTAAAGAATGTGCTCTGATAGCTCAGTGCTTTGTAGAGAGCCTGCTGAGAGCATAGGGTGTGTAGGGAGGATGGCTGTCGAGTCAGTTGTGCGGAAGAAGAGCTGCTCCCTTAAAGCATCTGTGTTCTCACCCTATCTGGACCTTGCAAGTGGATATGCATGGACAGACTCCAGTGCCCCTGTGTAGCCAGTTTCAATATTTGAGTTGATGCACCCTCTTTTGTGAAGGATGCACTCTTCTTTAAAAATTATTTTTATTTTCAGTTAGAAGCTTTGCTGAGCTTTAGTGGGAGGAGAAGTGGGAGAGAAGTATCCAATGTGGCATGAAAGGCAAAAGGTTATCTTTGGAGTTGTAGTAGATCAAGTGAGGAGAGTGGCTTTCCCTGAGGCTTGACGATGCGGTGGTGCCTGATGAAGGGCAGAAGGAGGCTGTGTATTAAGCAAAGTACCAGCGAGGTGACAGAGAAGAGGAAAGTAAATGTAGCTGAAGCTGGAGGACTGGCTTTTTCTGTAACTCAATCAACTGAAAGCTCAACTGCTCCAGGATTCTTCCTCTTCTCAGCCTCCTGGCCTGTTTGGAGGAGATTGGCGAGTAGAAATTTCAAAGCCAGAATGTGTTGGGCACTTCTGTCTCATCTTAGCGAGTGGCCATTAAAAAGAAGCAGCTCCTTGTGACCACCTTGGTTTTGGTGTGTTTGTGAAGGAATGAGTGGTGGCCACTAACTAGCCCTGTGAGGGGCATTTTCAGAAACTCAGTCCTCTTGGGACGGGATTAGTTCTGCTCCATTAACGCAGAAACAGGGTCTGGAAAACGATCAGCCAGATCAGCTTTTACGGAGGAGAAACTTACTGCTCCTTGATCCTTCAGAAATCTCCAGCCCCGCTGTCAAACTGAATCTGCATTATGTCCCACACCATCTGGTAATTGCTCTATGAACTACTTGATCACTCAGAGTCTCTGTTACCAAACTGTATTTATGTTCCCTTTGATATTTGAAGGATTGTAGTTGTGTTGTGCATGGAACCATTGCAGTGAGGAGTCCTTTCTCGGGGTGAGTCACACTTGAGGAGTATGTACTTGAGACGTGCGTACTATGTCGTCTCTGGAAGAGGCCATGTCAAGATGAGTGAGTGTGAAAGTTCTCTCTCTCGCTATTCTGCTGGGAAATTTGTTTTAAGTCTCCTACTTAAAACTCGCTGCAATGCTGCTTCTAGGAAAGGGTAGTTGAAGATAGGGAGCTGGGGTGAGGCAGAAATAAATTTCCATTGTATTTCCTTGTTAAATCAGCTGACTTAGACATCAGGAGCCCTGAAAAATCAAGGTGATATGATGAATGTTTAAGTGCTAATGTTAGCTCAGTGAATGTTCTTAGTATAACAGGTAGCACACAAAAATGAGAAGACAACGTTATATATGACCCAAAGCAGGAATTAGAAGAACAGCATCTCTAAGATAAGAGTGTGTTCAGAGAAAACACTAGCATAGAATGCCTTTTTTCCACATTTACATTTTAAAATGGAAATAATTTTTGGTTTTAACGAAGGAGAATAGGGTAGAAGGTCATCTTCAGGTGCAGAAATAGAATTTGAAACGTAGAGTGATGTTTCTCTGACTTGTGACTATTCAAGTTTGACAAGGGTTTGGCGGGGGTGGGAGGAGGGTAGAGGGATTCTGCCTGACTTCCAGGTGGTTTTCCCCAAGAAGTCAAAATGACCAAACGAAGGTTGGTATCTCCAGAACAGTGATTAACTGTCTGGCTACAGAAACTTGGAATGAAAAAAGTTGGAACATGCTGCTGCCCTGAGCGATGTTGGGTTTTGTGGTGTGGTGGGTTTTTTTTTTGTTTGTTTTGTTTTTGTTTTTGTTTTGTGTTTTTTTTTCCCAGATAGGCAGCAGCCAGCACTGGCTTGCTAAAAGAAAGTGCATCAGGCCTGTGCACAACAGCTCCACTTGAGAAGTGTGTATAAGGGTGATTCAGCTTGTAAAGTGTGTCATTCCTTGAAACAAATCTGAGTGGGAAACTGAGGACAGAAAGGGGAATCGTTCCTTGCCCAAGGTCAGTCAAGGTTCCGTGATGCAAGAGAGAATATTTGGCAGTAATTCTTTGTTACTCTGTTTCTGAGTTGCTAGTGGGAACTCTTCCAAAACAAATCTAGTCCAATGGTCTAAATGCCTTATTTTGTAGTTTACTTTCTGTGTTGCTGCCTTTGAATTAGAGTTAATGAATTTCCTACTTCTGTCACAAGAGGCTTATTTAGAAGACCACCAAAGAGTTCTCCTAAAGTTTTCGGCAGCAAGACACTGCTACTCCCTGCTCTCTACGTCCCTGTTCGCTTCACTGAATGGTAGAGGTAAAAGGAAGTTGTTGGAAGGTTCTTGCCTATTTTCCTGCCTTAAGATAATGTTAAAGAAATTTGAATGTAATTCAAAATGCTGATAGGAGTCCTGGCTTGGGCCTCTTTGGAGAAGAGGGGTAGACTTTGCTCTAGGCAAGGACAGACAAAAGAAATGAAGAGATCAGATAGAGGAGCTCACCAAATACAGCTGTCTCTGGGAGAAAGAGCTGGGTTGGACAGGAGAGCCTGCTCCTGTGTCAGGCACGTCTGTCCTCTCCAGCACTATCTTCAAAAGTCATAGAAGGAAAGGTGGACATCTTGGTTTTCCTACAGATGTTTTAGTGAAGACCGTATAATCTCTATGTAGCTGTTTTCACACTCTCAGAATGAGTTGTTTATTTTTTCTAAGTGCTGTAAAGAGAGAAACTGTTTGCTGAAGATGTGAAAATCATGATAATGGTGAAAACTCCTCAAGCAGTTGGTCTTGCAGAGAAGTCAGAGGTGACAGATAGCATCTCGATGCAGAGAAAGAAACTGGTTTTAGAGAAGGTGGGAAGTAGAGGTAGAAGCTTTTAATTATGTTCAATGCACAGGCATAATCTAGGCCTATACACTTCTCTCAATTATCAGTTAATTTGATGTCAATATAAGGCTTGTACAGCAACAGGAATTGATTTTTCTTTTTCTTGTTCCACCAGAGCTCTTGTCATGATAATTATTTGTTCACTGTCTTTTCTCACATGCAGACATCACTTTAGGAAAATATATTTTCCTTGAGGATCAGCACGGTTTCTATTATTCCTAAACCTTTTCCATCCACTCACTGTTTTTTCAACCCTGTTTTAGCATCCTGTGTCTTTTCTTCAAACAGTAACTCTTGTTTCGCTTTTCATCTCTTTCCTCACCTTCAGTTTCATCAGCTAAAGTAATTTGCGGTAGAACATTTTGTGCTGACACTTAAATGTCATCACCAAGCTTTACATGGTTTATGCTACAATGAAATGAATGGTATTGGTCATAGGGAGGCATGCTGCTTGGAAGCATTTTCAAGGCTTGTTAGCCTATTCCAAAAGTGAAATCTCTATCAGCTAATCTTGAAAATAGAAATGATATAAATCTCATATTTGGGACAACTCAAAGCATATGCATAGGTAAACTTTCTTAAATGTGGTTTTACATTTTGCAGTGTCTAGCTATGTCATGCAGGATAGAAACATGTCACGTGGTCTGGATCTAGCTCATGGGTTCCTCCTGGGTAAAGTGATTCTAGTCTGCTTGAATTTCACTGGATTTTGAGACCATCACCAGAATTAAACTGTCTGCCACGTCCTGCTTGAATGTCGCACCCATCAGGCTCTTGGCTTTTCTAGGGTCAGGACACTGCACACTGAGGCACTCCTTTTTTTCCCCAACCACTTCTAACAGTATCTTTTATATCATTAAAACTTTTTTATTTAAAATTTTTCTTCTTTTTCTTGTTTCTCTTAATATGAAAGTAAGATTATTTAGTAATCTCAACTTAAAGGTTCAAATGTAGTATCTGTACACTAAATACGAGTGTACTATTTCTAACTGTTCCTGCTTTACTGAAATACCTTCAGTGTAAAGAGTCAGAACAGCATGAGGTCCCCTTAGGAATTTCAGCAACTGTTTGACCATGCAACTGATGTTAGAGGGAAGGACAAGAAAATGCTCTCCCATAGAGAGTGCAGGTGACTTGCTAAAAGATAGGTCACTATAGATGATATACGGGTTGGCCCCAACTCACATGCTTATTTGTTTTTACTTTTAACTTGTCATGTAAAGTACTTAGTGCATTTTGATATGAAGCATAACTCGCTAATGAGACCATACCTGCTATTTGGGAGAGTTTGTGAGAAGGTGTCAATATGACGACCACATTCTGAAGTAGTGATTTCTGCAAAGTGCTAAATGAATTCACATCGATCTTAAAATACTGGAGGATCTAGCTTTTGTCTGTTGGTACACAGGAGGCCTCTTTCAGCTCCCAGTGGCTTTGACAGAAGTGTGAGCAGACCCCAGCTCTGTAGTATGCTACAGACCTATTTCCATAGGTTCTACACGTACATGTTCAATTAATGCATGTTACAAAGCCATTTTTGGTGCTTCTGTAGTGCTGTTAGACATCACAATTTCATTTCACTTTTCTCCTTTTACTGCGTGCCCCCCTGAGACCTGTGTTATTTTGACTTGTGAACATCCTGGGAGGCCGCACCTCTCGTGGCAGTGCAGCTTCTGTCTGGAGTATTGACCTCCCCAGAACAAATTCATTAGTGCTCAGCATGGCCTCCATGGTTAGTTTTACACCCCACCTCCCCCCTTTCAGAGCCATGTATAGATTATTAGGCTATTTTCTTCTTGCTGGGAGCAATTTGGTTTTAATTTTAAAAAAATGTTCTCTGTGAGAATTACACTGCTGCTCAGCTTGCTTTTTTTCTTTTCAGAGTGCCCTTCTATACAGAAGTACTCTATGTGTGTAACTTGTTATAGCCTTCATCCCTTTGGACTATTGCTTGCTCTAAGGCTCTCAGCTCTTCCTGGTCATGGTGTGCCTGTTCCACACCTGGGTGTCATCTGCTATTAGGCAGCGTTCCCACTGTTGTGGGAATGTTGCACCAAAAGGCCTTTGTTCAGTGCTTATAACCACACGAGCCCTTGAGAAGGGAAGTGTGCTTTCTTCCACAGTCACCCAAGCTAAATCTTTATCTTCGTTAGCAAAAAAAATGTAGTGGAAAGAACCGAGACAGCTGGTGCGGAGATTTCTGACTGTAGCTCTGAGTGTTTGGTGTTCTGTTGTAGCACTCTGCATCTTCAGAGAGCATTGCTTTCTGGCTGAGGTACAAAGCTGAGGAGTATTAATTCATGCAGCTGGCTGGTACAGGGACAGCACTTTTGAAGATTCGCAATACAAGTAATTTTCCCTTCCCAGACCTTACAAATCATATTTTTTTACGTAACCATGTGGATCTCATTTATATCCCTATTGAAGAGTCTTAGTTTAACTGTAGGAAGAGCTTCCACGTACAGAGTGGTCATCTTTGATCATCCTTGTTGCCTTTCACTGAGCCTTTTCCAGTTCTGCTCTAGGGGAGGGTGTTAAATATAGGATAGATTCATGCAATAGCATAGCGATGGTCTCTGCTCTGGCCTCTATTCCTTTCCAAATAATCCTGAGGGCTCTGTATACTTCTGTGGGTAAAGTTTCTTCTCTGCTACTGAGCAATGAGCTGGTATCTCCATGGAACTGGCTGTTGCAACATAGAGATCTTTCTCCTGGGTGGTAGTGATCTGTTTGGGGTCCATCACTGCATATGCGAGGTTGGAATTGGCTTCCCCATGTGTGTTCCGTTTCACTTGCTGGTTTGTTATCCAGTCATTCAGTCTCTAGTTCCTTACCGTTTCCCTCACTGGTACTACCTTGAACAACTTTGAACCGCCAGCAAGGTGTCGCCTCGCTGTTCATCCTGTTCCAGGTCATAGATGAGTGCTGAATGGCACCTGTCCCCTCCCACACGGAGGCCTGCAGAACTGCACTGTGACCTCCCCCCTCCTACTGCAAGAATGGAAAGTTTACTCCTCCCACTTCCTATTTTTAGCCAGATGTTTATCCATATAAGGACTTTCTTAGGCTGTAATTGCTAATGGTTCACGTCACGGCTACTTACCTCACCTATAATTTCAAGTATGTATTGTAACACCACCTTAGGGAATGGACTTTCATATTCTTTAATGTTTAGCTGATACACTGTGGACTCATCAGTGAAAACACATAATAAATAATAACATGATAAGAAAACCTTCAACTCTTCTATCTGGAGCGTAATATATTATGGATATTGGTCCCCAAATCAATCATTGTTTAAAATAGATGAAATGTAATCTGGTGTGATTCAACATAGAGGTTCTGCTGGCATGCTGAATGAGTGACGTGCCAATGTCAGCTCACCAGGACCTCCAGGTGGAGTTTCCTGTGCATACTTTAACACATGCATTTTATATATTTTTGAATATACCTTATTTTCTTCTGTATGCTTTAACACATGTATTTTATAGATGTTTGAATATAGCTTATTTCTACATGTGACTTTTTTTTATATTTCAGAAGTGTTTTGTACCTATGAAAAATGGGCAGAAACATTGCTATGCATCAACAGTGCTATCAAAGTGCCAACTTCATTTCAGTGGAACACCTGGATCTCCTACAAGTTCTTATTACCTGGAAGAGTAATTTAACAGGTTTCTATGAGTAAAGGCAAATGCTTAGAAAAATTTCTGCTTACCAAATGGGCTTTTCTCTTCCTGGTGTAACTCAGGTGTAATGTCTTTGCTGAGACCTCTTTTGCTGGATGCCATCCCAACTATTCAACAGACTGCTGCTTTGGCTCTTGGGAGACTTGCCAATTATAACGATGACCTGGCAGAGGCGGTTGTGAAGGGAGACATTCTTCCACAGCTCGTGTGTTCATTGTCTGAGCAGAATGTAAGGCATCATTGTTTTCTTAAGTAATCTTTTTTTTTTTAACTATTGCACAGGGAAAGGGAAATCTTTCTGTACCAGCTATCTGCTGTTGTTCAAGTATAGCAATAAATGTACTGAAGTCAGAGACAGCATGTCTGTTTGAACTGCTGAGAGATCAATGTGTACTGTGTGCCTAAGTTTGACTTTAAATAAGCTTGACTTTAAAATATCATCTTACCTTTTAGTGCGCTATAGGAAATATATTCATGGCACTGTTACGTTTTTGAAATGTTGAGTGATGCTTTATAAAAGGTCCCTCTTTAAAAATGAGACAATCTGAAAGCTGTAGTGATAATTGACTAGGATTTGTTGATAATACCAAACACTTGTAAAATATATATAAAAACCCTGAACTTCTGTAATGAAATATTTCATCTCTCCAAACATAGCCTTTTGGAAATCTGTAGCATGAGAAATATCAAACCACTGACACAGGAAAGTATGCTGAAAGATTTTCATCTTCATATTTGTCAAAAAACCCCCAACAACAAAAAAGTATTGTTGCAATTGCAATGCAAATAAATCTGGTGGTCTCTTTTTCTCCCTTCTTGCCATTTCTCTTCAGGTTTTGCATATATTCCAGCTTTTGATTTTCCAGTGATCCTAACCTAGATTAAGAGAAATACTTTGAAATAAGGTTCCTAATAACTGGAAAAAGAAAGAGACAGCTGAGAGTTAAGAACATTGATATCACAGCCATACTTAGGTTGCAGTTTTGATTTATTAGGTTTAGGAGAAGTAGGATTTCAATGGAAATGTAATTTGGAAAACTATTTATTTCAATATTCAATCTTTTGAAGCGAATATAAATGTAAGTACTCATTGCATATTTTTTGTGCATATGTGGTCATTGCCTATACAATTAATATTAAAAAAAAAAAACAGCCAAAGAAAAACCTTGATGTCAAGATACTGGTATAGCATGGAAAGAAAGTTATGGTTTTAGTTAGACAAATTTATAACCATTTTAGTTATTTTATTTCTATTTTTAAGGGAAGAAGGGGAACAAAACTCTCTATCCTCTGTTTTTGAGTTGGAAACCACCCCCTGCTACAACTCAAAGCCCTCACTAAATTAGCTTGAGTACCCTGATTTATCTCTTCCATGTTACTGCCCGTGCTGTCGTTACATCGAGACGGCTGTAATTCAGAATCACTTGGGGCAGCAGTAAGATTAGTGTGAGGTCATGGAAAGCCTACTATGCCTTGGTGACTGAGGGCAAGTGAAGGAAACTCATTATCCAGTTCATGCAGAGTTTAGCAATGCATGCAGTTTGTTACTTCCCATAGGCAAAAAACCCCAACCCAGTTACGTTTCCATTCCACTCACTCTTCATGTATCAACACCTATATTTAAGGAGGAGCTTCTCGGAGTACGCAGTAAATACTAATTCTGCTGATTTATGGAGAACAGTTACAGGGTCACATCCCAGATCAATGTTTTGTCAATTAAACTGAGCAAAATACAGTTTTATAGTGTGTTCTGACTGTGCCTGAATATGGTTTGTTTGTAAATAGATGTGTTTTGAATAATAAAAACAAATAACTGTTTTTCTTTGCTGGGAGCATAATTACTTCACAGAAATAACATACCTATATTTGCACAGACATAGACTGGTGTAAACAACTATAGCCCCATTGAGTTCAGCAAAAATTAGCGTAACTTGCATTAGCTAGGGATTTGACCATTTGTCTGTACTGCTTCCCTTAACTTCTGTTTCCCCTACATGATGTTTAAAGCTTTGCTTCTAAGTTATGTTTAATGTCCCTGCTTGTAGGCCTTAAGTTAGAAGACTGGATTTTTGGCATTAAGGAATTATATCAGTACTGGTAAACTAAGCAGGGTCAGGGCACGTGTTTGAGCACTGGAAGGTGATTGTGCTCTTTAGTCGTTAATGTGCTCTCTGATGTGTTTTTAGCCAATGCCAATGTGTTTTTAGCCATCAAACTACTTGACGATGCCCTGGACGTGGTTTAGGGGATAGCACAAGGCAGGGGCAGTTTCCAGTAGCGTGGATGAGGCCATCGTGCTTCGAGGGAAGGGGACTTCAGGTGGACGGATGTGGTATGCTGCGTCGCTTCCCTTCGCGGCCAGGGAGCGGGCCTGGGTCCCTTTTACTTCCTGTGGAGCCATTGCAGATACTCCTCTGTTGCCATACCTTAGTGCTTTAGATCAGACTGTCAAAGGTGTTTGGGCACCTCACAGGATGCACAAAAGCACTCACGTGGTTCTTTGTTTCTCTGGACTTGATCCAAAAGGGATGTGGGCTTTGCACTGTTTAAATTTTGGGTACCTTGACAGTAGGAATCGAGCACTGTGAAATGCCCAGGCCCTCTGTGCAGAGCGGGGGAGAATGAAGCATCTTGGAATGAGATTAAAGCCAGCAGGCACATAGAGAGGGCCCTCTAGAGCTCCTCTTTAGGGCTGATCTGTCAACTGCCAGGCTGGAGAGCATACTCTGAGCACGTGGATGTAGCAGTAGATTATTTGTGTCCCAATGAATCTTGCACTCATTGCTGCACAGTGGCCTCAAGAGGGAATTGAGCTGTCTTTCTCCCAACACAGGTGTCTGTGGCCAGAGCGCTTTAACTGGGCTCTGGAATTTGAAACTGTAAGGCAGGGGAAGAAGTTTAATCTTCAGCTTCCACATCCTGATGATGATAGCTATGAAACTGCAGGACGAGACTGAAGTGTGACACTTGGGGGGAAGACTTTAATTGTGCGCTTAGATGAAACCACAACGACCACTGTAGTTTACATGGAACCCCCATGATGTATGCAGGGTCGTATGTTTTTTATATGTGTGTGTATATATGTGCTCAAAACATGTATTTGGTCCAGCAACTGAGGGAGATGAGTAGAACTGAGACTTGGATTTTGCTTGAACTTACAACAGAGGTGCCAAGCTTCTTCGTCCTGTCAAGTGAGCTGTTTCTGGACACACGCAGGAGTAGAATTGCAGGCTGCCTGGTCAAAACTGAGGAACACCCAGTGTTGGGTGTTTGGTGGGGTGGGTTTTCAGGGTCTTAGCTGTTGGCTTAGGCAGTATTTAGGCATTTCAGGATTCAGATCCTAAACCCTTTTGTTGGATCTAGTTCTCTGTGCCTCTGTTTCCTGTTTGTACATGTAAACAATGTTTTCTCATAGGGATGTTGTGAGGGCATGTACATTAGAAATTGTGAAACCTTGCAAGTGTCACAGATGGGTAGAATTATTTTAGGAGCTTGCCCTGCATAACCTGTGCAATCTGGTTAAATATGTTAAGAGCTATTGTTTCTGCAGCTCTTATCGTTCACTACTCATTTAAACAAACAGGCTTATCTAGACTATTATCTTTTCCCCATATCCTCTTAGCCCTCTCATTTTTTGTTTGTTTATGCACTTACTGCAAATTTTAGATCATGAGCTGTCTCAAAGAAGGACTGTAGGTTCATTGTTTGTGTGGTGTCTAGTGGTCCTGATTTGAATCCGTATGAGTTATTACTGCTACTAAAAAAGTCTAATTTATGCATGTCTGAACTGTATTATGCTTTGAACTACTTAATGTTAGTAAAAGCTTTTTTTTTTTTTTTTTTCTGATTTGTATAGCGTTTCTACAAGAAAGCAGCTGCATTTGTGCTAAGAGCAGTTGGTAAACATTCTCCACAGCTAGCTCAGGCAATAGTTCGTTGTGGAGCACTGGAAACGCTTGTGATTTGCTTGGAAGATTTTGACCCTGGAGTCAAAGAAGCTGCATCTTGGGCGCTTGGGTGTATTGCCCGACACAATTCAGGTAACAGGTTTCACATGTGTTATCTTTCAGCTTAATGCTACATGAGAATTATAATAAATGAATTGCGTTATTGTAATGTTCGTAAATAGAACAAGACGCTTTTTCTTCTCTACCATTATAAAATTTTAAATTTGGAATAAAAACCTACTCTAACTATACCGATCCAACAATGCTGTACCTTTTGTGGGAAGCTGGCATATTTGACACCACCAGTGCCCAGTTATGAGAGGTGCTCTAAGAGGAGATACATCGGGCCTGTGGCCAGGAAGCTACACTCTGCTTTCTTCTCCTTCATGAAGAAATTTCAGAATCTTTATGTATTGTATAACTGTCACTGTGGAACAAAGATTCTTTTGCTCGACATTGATTCTTATTTTATATACATAGTAAAATGGAGACGCCTAGGCAGAACCAAGTTTCATTCAGCTTACCGCAGTGCCTGCAGGATAAATGTGCCAAATTCGTTGCACTGGCTATTATCATTAGCCAGTAGACCACACTCTTCTCTGAGAGTCAGGAATAGATCCTAGGAATCCGATATCGAGCAGTTCACTGCTGTCTCACAAGCAGTTGTATAACTCACTGGCAGTGTCATGTTCCTATTTAAAAGCTGATCCACGTGGTTGATAATTCTTTTACCAGCTATTTATATAGTTCAAGTAAAAGTTTAGAGCTATGAATCAAAGAACTGAGGGAAGAAACTGCTGGCTGGAATGGGTGGGAGAAATGGCTTGTATTCATATTGTTTAAAGTTAAAATTATTCTAGGATCGCAACATTAACTCATACATTTACGTTTGCTTTTGGCTCTAAAATGTACATAGACTGAATTTGTGATTTTCTTCTTTATTTTTTTAATTGATATGGAGTGCTGGACTGCAGAAGGTGTGGGGGCTTTCCCCTTCCCACTTAGAGAGGGTTAACTTACTGGGACAGACTCCAAAGTTGTCAGCACCTTCCCACCAGACTGCTTTTTCTGGGGAACAAATTCATTATTGGGGGACCTTTGTGTGCTGAAGATCTTTTATCTTTTGGTCATTGCGTCTGGATCCCACCCTTGGTGGAAAATAATTGCTGCTTCCATCTGAAAGATATTTGTTTAAGTGTCATTTTAAAGTGTTCCTTTGTATAAATGTGTGTAGTGTAAGTGTGTGTCTGTGTTACTCTTAACATAAACATTTCTGTAGTTTTGTTATGTCAGTAAATCAATATTGACTCACCTCAATTGCCCTTCATGCTATTCACTGCATGAATGCTGGCTGATCTTTAGGGTGATCCAGTTCACTCTGTGATGGCATTGTCTGCAAAGATGGAAATGATGTGGGGGTATTGCAGAGAACAAACTCCTTGTACAAATTCTTATTCCACAATTATGAATTATTTATTCACTGACGGTGAATGGGTACGTGTCTCGTGTCAATTTACGCCAGCAATAAGAACAGCATTTTCAGAAATTAGGTTGAAATTGCAAGTGCTACCAAGCTGCAAGCATCAGGATGTAGACAGATCACTACATGTAATCAATTAAAAAACAAAACAAAACCCAAACAAAAAAACCCCAAACAAAAACCCTGAAAAAATTGTTCTTCCGCTGCCCAGCTACAGCCAATTTGGGGGATTTACCTTCCTCTGTAACACAGTCACAGGAGGAAGTCTCTAAAATGATAACGGAAAGTAGAGGAGTTACACTGAAGAAAGATCACTCTGTGCATGGTATTTTTCTTTCGCTGCTACAAGCATGCCTTTGCAACAAGATATTGTTGGAGATGGGATACAAAGATAGGTGGAGCTATTCTTACCAACATCTGGTGTTTACTGTTCAAGAAACTCTGGATTAGACTCACATGCTTGTGTTGACAAAATTGGGCAGTTATGATTTTCTGTCATTGACTGTCTGTGGACACATATTGCAGCTTAAACTCTAAAAATAGTTGGGTGTGAAATGGTTTTCCCCACCCACGAAAGATTTTTCAGTTTCAAAAATTGTTTCAGTTCCTAAATGGGACAAGATGAATATCAGATTTTTTTTTCTCTCCTGAAAAGAGGGGGTGGGGGGTGGGGGGGGGTGGGTAGGGAGGCTTATTTGCCCCAGCAGGAAAAGTTCAGTAATTAGGGCATATGTCTAGGATGTACGTTGGAGAAGGTCCTGATCTGTCTTAGGCGGGATGTGAACCTCTGTCTCCCTGAATGCAAGCAAAGGCTCCCAGCATTCAGCAATAACTGTTTGCAATGGGAGGGTCTCTCTGCTTTTAATCAGAAATTCCATGCATGACCTGGTAAAGCTGCTCTCTAGGAACTGCAGTGTGTGTTCCTATGAAGAGACTTCCATTCTGAGAAATCAAGACTACTATTTTTTTTTTTTCCCCCCCGATGAAAACATTCTCTGGTTAGCAAGTTCCCTACTGTCTTCATACAACAATCTCTTAAAATGCAGTTCTTCTGTGAACAGATGTCTCCAGAAGGCCTGTGAGATTTTAGGTCAAGACAGATGTCTCATGAGATTTCAAGACACCAGAAATCTTGCCAGGGCAGATTCCAGAATTTAGGAACAGCCCTTGCAGTTCTGCTCTTTCTTGAAGATCCCTTTGAGTTGAATCAGATGCTGCTCTTACTCCAAAGTATACATATCAGTCTGCTGTAATTTTGCCATTCGTTATTTCTACTACTTGTGTTTCAAAAGAAGTGTAAAGTGTTTCAAATACCATCAAAATACCATCAGATCCATGAAAAGTATTTTGTAAATTTTTACTTACACCATATTCAGTTACTTTTAAAATGCAGAATTATTGTTTGAGATATGCAAATAACTTAACTTTCCATTTGCTTTGTCTACATAAAAGGTGTAATTTATTAGTCATCTCTTACCTGCTTCAGCATATTGTAAATTGGTAGGAAAACAAAAATAAATAACACTATACTCAAGCGTATTGCTGAGAGTGGAGTTACGCTCATTTTCTGTCATACAGTGGTACTCTTAGGATCATAGGATAGCTCAGCTTGGAACGGACCTCGGGAAGTCTCTAGTCCAGCTTCTTGCTCAAAGCAGGGTCAGCTACAAAGTTAGACCAGATTGCTCAGCTCCTCAGTGATTTGAGTCTAGCAGTAACTTTGTCTTATTTCAGGATCTAAACTTGCCCCATGATTAATGACCTCCATCCTCCTTCTGATGAAAGGTTTTCCCACTGGTTCCAGTGGAATCTTTAGCACTGTGGTTGTAGCGGTCTGCGTAAACCTGTGATTTTGAAGTGCAGCCTTGTGGGGACTACTTGTGGGGATTAGAGTCTTCCTATACGGCCATTACATGATCATGCAGTCCTCAGAAAAATACATTATTGATGGTTGTTTTGGTCAAAAGCTGCTGTTTCCTGTGGATACACCTGCCACCACAGCAGGGTCTGTTTGAGAACCCTGGTCTGGACTGAAACGTGCATTTGCTTCCAAGGAAAGAACGTTTTGCTGCTGCTCCACTATGTGAATATGGCATTTGTTCAGAGCTGATTTTCCTTCTCTGGGGGCTACCTGCACATTCACTTTCTCACCTTCATCTTTTCTCCCTAAACTTTTTTTTTTTTATCCATACTATTATTGCCAACATGTTTATGTTAGTCTGGATATTTTTTTGTAACACCTTAAACCAGTTTAGATGAATCCTGTAAGACTTCCTATTGATTTCACTGCATATGTAGTCAGGATCTTATTGACTCCTCTTTGTTGACTTTCCACTCTTCCCGATCACATAAACTAACGACTAGGCCTCAACTTAACTTTGAATTCATTTCTTAGTCCCTGATGAGTTCTTTTGTATTGAGACAAATCAGTACACCTCTAGTACAACTTCTAGTTAAACTGGTGACATCTTAAACTCCAAAGTCTTTCTTTATCAGTCTTTCTTCTACCTCCATGTCAGTCTGTCTTCATGTCTGCAGTATCTCCATTTGCTAAAATCTTCCTCATATTGTTCTGGACAAAAGCAACTAATTTATGGTGGGTTTTGAGTCTTAGTTCTCTTGTCTCTGAGCATACATAGAATAACCTTTCCTACTTTCACTCACACAGGGAGAAGTCCTACTTTGTAATCATGTAGTTGGACAGGTTCATTGAGCCATACCCCAGACTGAAGTTCGAAGCTCAGGGTTTTCATAACTTTCTGTGGAATTAAATGAAGTTCATAAATTAGTTTTTCTCTGCTGTCTTTCTCCTCTTCAGCTATTGTCTTTGCCCTTATAATGCAGTCTTGGCATACTGTTCAGAAAAGTCTTTTTGTAATTTGTTCCAGCTCTTTTAATTTCTTTGAATATTTGTTTTCAAAAATTTCTTCTTGACAACTGTGTTTTCTCCTTTATCTCTTTCTGAGCCTTCTTTTTTTTTTCACCCTTGTCTGTGTTTTGTAATTGGATAGCAAAGTTTCGTAAATCCTTGGTGTATAGTCTCAATTAAAGGTGTTCTACCAAGTGGGAAGGTTAATTGAGCCTCTTTTTCAGACAAAAGAATCGCAGTTATCATAGAGTCATCAATACTTAGAATCGTAGTTTTGGGCTGAGTTTGCAGAGGAATGTGATGGGAAGATCTATATTTTCTTTCGTCCCTGCCTCAGCTTTCCTGTTTTTCTGACAGTCTGTTTACTGCTTGCCTGTCTTTTGACACATGGTCCAGCCCTCCATGTGGTAAGTTACTAGCCATGAACCTTATAAACACCACTGAAAGAACAACCATTTAATTAACCATGACCAACAGTAACCATCAGTATTTAAATGATATCAGACTTCTAACAGCAAGGGCTGGTCTAAATTGAATCAGATCTAGTTTGCTCTTTTAAAATAACTTTTATGGTTATTTTTGCATGCCTGGGCGTAGTTGTGACCTTAAAGTATTGCTCTTTCTCTCCCTGCTTGAACTTCATGATTTTCGCTCATAAGGCATCAAAGAACCCCATTCTTCTAGTAGTGTTCTGTCCTTCTTGACATGATTTTCTTGCTATTAGCATCTCCTAGCAGACTGTAGGCAATTGAGTTGGTTGCTCTGATGTTGCTTCTGAGGCACAGGCAGATGGATTAATCCGGACTGTTGGTCAGTAGTTTGTGATGTATGCTGCTTGGTTAGTGTACAGCACCAAAATACAATTTGAAGAAATCAAGTATGGCTTTTTCCATGAAAAGCTGAATGTAGCTTATACCACTTATATTCATTAGCTAGTTTTCAGGTTTGTTCTCAGATACGTTTCAGGTATATTTAATTTCAAATTTGTAAAACTGAAGATATAGCATTTGGGTTTTGTTGAAATCTTACGATTTGTGTGTATTTGGAGGATGCACATGCTATGTTTTCAGTCAAATAGTTATTTGAAAAGTGAACCTTGAAGGGTTAATTTTGTATTAGTTTTAAAATTACTGCATTATTTATTGTAATTTTGTAAGGTAATATTTATACTTTCTTTAAAATATTGTATCATAAAATAACATACAGTGTAAATATTTGACTTATCACATGTATTGGAGTGTGTGGCTATAACTCACTAATTGAAAACAAATCTGGCCAGGAACGTTATTTGGATATTAACAACGTAATGATGACATGACTTACATATTTCATGAAAAACTATATTAGTTTATGTATATTTAATGAAGTATGCTATATTTTTCTTAGTATTAAAATCTCTTTATGGATGGACTATAAATCAAAAGCTAAGTTAGAGTCTTGAAATACAACAGCCATATGTTGCCATGGTACTGTAAGTCAAGATAAATGTTAAAGATAATAATGGATATGCATAATAAGGTGTAGCAAAACTGTACTAAGAACCTAATAGATTATTGAATCCCCCATGATTTTTACCACTTTTTCAACACTATTTTAAAATAGCACAGCTTGGTTACAGTATAAATTTTGCTTCTGATATCCAGTAATTCTTATTTTAGGACTATGATTAATGCTGCATACATGGAGAGAGCTAATGAATTTCTGATAATGTAATTTTTGTCCATGTCACCTAATCATATGCTCAGATTTTTTTTTTTCTTTTTTTAGTTAAGGTGCAGTTAGTTAAGGATATTGTACTAATCTCAGATGCAAAATATCCCACTGATGATATTTCTCATTTGTGTAATTGCGTATGATAACATTTTCATGTCATTAAAGTATAAATTCTGTCTTGTCCCATGTATGGTAGCAAAACCTAGTTTTGATCAGCAAGTTCCATTTTTCCAATCTTTTATGCAAGATAAATCTTTTATGTATGTTTTTTGTATTTTTGGTTTTGGCATTTGATCTATGCTAATATCTGCTTATCATTTAAAGAGGGTAAAATGCTCTCTAATTAGGTGGTTGGTAAAATTTTGGTACTTTGGCTTTCTGTGTTGTTGTTAGCCATGCATAAAATGCTTTCCTATTGATCAGTGTAGAATAGCCAGGGTTTAAACAGCTGACATCTGCTTACTTTAAAAAAAGAAAAAGAAAACAGAATAACAAACCATTTCAGCCTAATCTACCTCAAATGTGTGCATGTAAATGGGGGTCCATCTATTGACCTGCATTCTTTTCAGTTGTGGATTGGTCCACACGGTTTATGAAACCAGGAGGGCTGATTTGAAATGCAGATGTCGAGACAGTGAACTACACCCTCCCCTTTTTCCTTTGCTGTATCTGTCAGGGTGAAAAATGGCTTGCACAAGGGTCAGTCACCCATACTCACTTAATTACTTTCCTTGGACCTACAGAACTGTCACAAGCTGTGGTGGATGCAGGAGCTGTTCCTCTTTTAGTGCTCTGTATCCAGGAGCCAGAAATTGCTTTGAAAAGGATTGCTGCTTCAACTCTCAGTGATATTTCAAAGCATTCTCCAGAGTTAGCACAGACAGTAGTGGATGCAGGAGCTATCGCTCACTTAGCTCAGATGATCCTGAACCCTGATGCTAAACTGAAGGTACATTTAAAAACATTTTTTTTTTAATCTCCATTATACCAGTCTTTACTTGATATTGAATCAAAGACACTGATGTGCATATTTATTTAGGAAGCTCTTGTTTTGGGCGTTAACAAAATGTAACTACATAGTTAGTGACAAAGAGTTCTGAACATATTCACAGATTTAGCTACTGGGTAAAAACTGCTGCTCTGAGAGGAACAGCTAAACTAATCTTTAAAGTGAAGAGTACGAATTTTTTTTAGAATAGTATATGAAGAATGCAACAGATATTTTTAATAGATAAAATTTGCACAATTCAGTTACAAAAAAGGTTTTGCATACTTAAGATTATACTATAAACCAGTTTAATATTAAACGTATTATTGTATTTTGGAATGTACTATCTGATGTGAATAGCTGATGTTGAAGGTTTAATCACTGGGGTTTAATTGTCAAAAAAATTGTTTCTTAATATAATTTTTCTGTCTCACTCTAACAGAAACAGAAGACAACATAAAAATGCCACTTCAAACAAATAGATAAAAATGCTTTAATATAATGTCTGACAGACCAAAATTATGCAAATAAAGATACTTTCTATAGATTTCACTAAATTTTAAATTACAGTTTTAAATGGTATATATATTTTTTCCTTTTTAATACATAGCAAGCTTGAATGGGATAAAACAAAGGAGAAACTTTTATTCAGGAACCAGCGAATGTTCTGTGCCATTATATTCGTGCATGAATTGACTCAGTGAATTGTAAAATAGCTGTAATTGTTTTCCCTATCGTGCTTTGTTTTCCTTGATGCAATAGATTTTTGTGTGCAGGAGGAGGGTATGTTGTGGGATGTTTGTATACTATTGATTTTATAACAATTTCTATTTACTAGCGTCAGGTGCTGTCAGCTCTAAGCCAAATAGCAAAGCATTCAGTGGATCTTGCTGAGTTGGTGGTGGAAGCAGAAATTTTCCCAGTTGTGCTCACATGCCTGAAGGACTCAGATGAATATGTCAAGAAAAATGGTGCAACTTTAATTAGAGAGATAGCAAAGCATACGCCTGAGGTAAAACCTTGAAAATGCAAATACAAGGTCATATCATTAGATTTTACACTTTAAATAAAATACAGGATTATTCTGTCATTTGCTTTTTGAAAGGGAGGGCAAATAGCTGTTTGGCATGTTCATTGGAAAAATATGGAAATGCTTGCTGATACTATGAGATGTGAATTGAATGTGACTTGGGTTAGGAAACTAGGAATCATATAACGTATACCTAGCTACTTCATTCCAGAAGATATCTGCACAGAGAGGGAGTCTTAGGCTGACAGTATTGTCAGTCCTAGATATTAAAAATAGCATGAGAAAAGCCTCACAGAAGTCATGATACCAGCTAATAAATGGCAAGATCATCCTATAACAATAATAGATGGTGTGTGTCTTTTTAAAATACCTTCTGGGGTGCTGGGATCACATTTTAATTATTTTTCCAATGACAATGAAGGTCAGAAGTTCTCTTAGTTTTTATTAAACTGACGGTAGTTTCTTTTATTAGCTTGATTTTGTAATTTGAGTCTCAGCATTTGCAGTGCTTTTGCCAATAACTGGTACAGGAAGGTGGGGATGTTTGGCAAAGTCAATACAAAATAAATAGGAAAAACAAATAATTATAACTATGTTAATCTGTCAGTCCATAGAGATAATTAAAAGGCTCTAAATATGACTCCAGAGTGAAATACAACCAATGTATTTGTGGAACGCACTAATGCTGAGCGCAGCCATGTCAAAGCCATGGTACTAGCTTAACAGAGAAGTGTTTAAACATGAATATTGTGCTGTTTCTTCAGCCGGCTAGTCTTTAAGCTGCTGGTGATTAAATGTTGCAGTCTTGTCACATTTCCTGCTTTCTCTCTGCACCTCATGAGCAATGCAACTTCACTTTCTCAAAAAAGTGAAGAAATTATCATTATCAAAGGGGGGCACTAGAGTCGAAAGCCAGAGGCCAAACTCATGAGACTGCAGGTAAAGTCAGAAGAGCTGGTAGCACAGGATCGTCCGTGCAAGGGGAATTGGCCATTCTAGCAGCTCTCCAAAGGAGCTGTAGAAGCATCTTGGTGACTCCCAGTGGGAAGTCACAATCCACATTCGGCTTTAGAGTGACAGTGATCTCTGTCCATCTCTGAGCAACTCTATTCAAGCAACACATGTTGCAGCAGGGAGAGATTGGCAAACGGTATTTCTAGAGGAGTGGGCTGTGTCAGTCATGTGAGTGTTGTGGCTTTTGGATCTCAGCTCTCTATCTGCATATGCACCAAAATTCACGTGAAGGTCAGGATCCGGGGGACTTGCAGGAGGGCCTGAGGGTCACAGCACCAGGGAGTGTGTGCAGGGGCTCTGTGTACATGGCTGTGCCCAGATGGAGGACTTGGTCATCGCTGGCTGCAGTTCACAATCATGTGAAGAGTTTTTTCTGAAGTAATAACTTTAAATTTCATCTAGCTATTTCATGAAAAAAACCCAAGCCTCTTTTAACGGCTCTAAGGCAACAGTGGATTTTATGTTTGTATAAATCAACTGGATTGGAAATCCACATGCCTCAGCTTTGTTAATTTGATTTTGACTTTTAAGAATGTGTTTCTTGTGCTTTGGAATCTTTGGGAAAAATGTGATAGACCTAACAAGATAGAAGAAAATTATCATAATATGAAATTATTTTAATTTCTGTGCATTGTTGGTATTGTACATAACACTACTGCTGTCCCTCAAGTGATGTGAGAAGTGATACATTTTTGAAAGAAACACGTTGCATCGCTTGATACACACAGCAAGCATCATAGACTGTGGACATGATTATCATTTATGAGCAAGGCTATGTAATTTGGCATTCTGGGGCAAACTGCATTGCCCATCCAGTGTGTTCCCTGGACACCTCCCTCAGAACACCCGAACATGGCAGAGTGGTGTAGTCCAAGTTGGTTTTGTGCACCCACGTGCTTCATGCCTCAGCAGGGGGATCCACAAAGGCTTTTATGCTGCAGAGGTTATCTAGAATGCGGGTGAGAGGAGGAGTGGGCCTTTCTCTCTGTCCCTGCACAGAAAAGATGATGTTGGCTTGGGAATGAGTGGGCATTAGTACAAGAGAATATCTGGCTCAGTAGGTGCGTCTGCAAGGGCATTCATGTATTAGGCTGTCATTTGCATGATTCTTTGGTGTATACTAATGGCGTTGAGAATACATCATTCCGTGCTGTACAGCATCAAGAATTCAGAGTCCCGATTTCCTTGCAGTAAAGTCACTCAAAAACAGAGTAGCAGAATAGCTTAATTCATGAGAACTTCATGCTGCACTTAGTGCCCAGCAGTCTGTATGATACATCACTCTTATTGGAGCTTTTTTTTGTAAATCAGGAGTAATACATTTAAAGACTTTTCTAGTGTCGTGCTTTATGCCTGTTGATACTTAACAGTATCTAATCTCTTCCGTTTATCTTTTCAGCTTTCACAGCTTATAGTAAATGCAGGTGGAGTTGCTGCTGTGATTGATTGTATTGGCAGCTGCAGAGGGACTGTCAGACTGCCTGGCATCATGATGCTTGGTTACGTAGCAGCTCATTCGGAGAACCTGTCAATGGCAGTGATTGTCTCCAAGGTTAGCTATCACTTTGTTGTCTTCCTGTAATTCTTCAGTGGTATTCTGAGAAAGAGATACAAATTAACATGGGCAGAGAATGTATTTTGTGACAGAATTATATACTTGCTGTTGATGAATGCACTTTCTTCTAATATTGCTGCTTGCTGTGGCTGAAATTATGTGGTAACCTGATGAAAGTGTGTCTTGATGAAATTGAACCTTTTTATAAAATGTCCTGGATTAGTTTGTGAACAGCCATTTGTATTACAGTACATGATTCTTCTGTGTTGCAATTGCACGGCTACAGTAAATAAGTCAGTGAATTTCTATGGTCTGTTTCCTCTTAAAATGAATATTTGTGGCTACATCAAAACCCTTTTTGAAACAAGAATGTTTAATGGCACATTCTTCATTGCACTAGCATGACTCTGCTAGTACTGCTAGAGTAGTCTTGCAACAGAAATCTTCAGACTTGAAAAGACCTCAGTTTCTAATGTAGTATGGTTTGATTCAGTTGTGCAAGTGACATTTCAAATGAGATAAGCTATACATTTTCATGTTTAAATAAATTCTGCTGGGCAATGATATAGAAGGGAGAGAATTTGCAATATTCGCAATAGGTGAAATTAGTGCCTGACGTAATATTCTGATGTGAATAATGTTAACTAATGACAGGAGGAAGGAAGTAATTTCACTGAGCATTGCTGGCCCATTTTCACACTGTGTCAGTCATTTGAAATATACTGTATGAGTGGAAACAACGAAACAATAAAAACAGAGCAACAGAAATGTCTTCTAGTAGGAATGCAAGTTAGAAAATGGAAATTGCTACAACATAACATCAATAAGTGTGCCAGGAAAGTGGGAGTGATCAAAAAAAATGCTCTTCTGCATTTGAAAACTAAAGAAATAGACACTTTCCTTGCCCTCTGGAGGCCCCTTTTCTCTGGATGTGTCTCTGTCTCTCCACTTTCAGGGGTGCCGAGAGCAAATATGCTCCTGCTGTTGAGTGCTTGATGTTAAGTGGGATGAATCCAGGATTAAGCTCAAGAGGAAGCACCTAAGTGATAAAATTTTGAAGAGTAATAATGGTTGCTGCCATAACTGAATGGGAGTGCAGTGAGAGATTTTGCATGGATCTGTGCAAACTCTCATAAAAATAAAAACTTTAACGAATGATCCACAAAAGGAACCCAAATAAACCCAAACCCCATTTAAAAAAAAAAAAAATTGCTTCAGAGGAAACTAAGCTTGTGGAATGGTACACAGTGCTGAGGACATGGCTTGGTGAGCTGGAACCATTTGAAAGAAATGCACTGTGGCATAACCACATGCAGTTACACATCTACGATGTTATGATGTAAAGTGATAGCTCCATTCTGCAGTACTGTATCCTGGAAAGGATTAATTTTGAAAAATAATTTTCGGGGTCATACTGGACAAACACTTCATTGTGGTCTTCTGCTACAGTGCAGTGGCAAAATTCAGTCCTGTGCAGTATTAAAGAGTGGAAGATGAAGCATTATTGGAAAAGAAAAAGTTAATCTATCTGTAGTACTAGTGCATATAGTTCTGTTATCTGTATTTGAAAAGGATCTTGAAAAAAACCCAAAGAGTGTGCAGAAAAGACGAAAAAATGATCCATGGGATGGAGAGAAAGTTAGGGTTTAGTAGCCTTGCCTTACCTAAAGTAGCAGGAAATGATTCCTATTGAAGTATCCTGGCATAAAATACTAGCTGCTAAGTAGCTCCATAATCCCGTGGAGAAAGGATGAAGACTGTGACCCTGAACCAGAAGAACTTCAGTGACAGCTGGATGTGAATGAGGTATTCTCCATCTCTTGATGTCTTCAAATCAAGAGGTGAAACCATTCTGGAAGTGATTGGATGAGTCAAACATGAACTGCTGGACTCAAGAAGAGGTTGATAAGTTGAAATTTAGTGCTGTGGATAAAAAAAGAAAGACTCAATGATGGGCCCTTCCTGGTCTTAAACTGATTTCATAGATTGATAAACACTCAAATTCTTTTATTTTCAGTCTGACAAAACTGAAGCCTTTACTTTTAGTACAGCCTGAATTGTGTTATTTATTCCTTTTATCCCTTAAATATGTGTGTTAGCTCAAACTGCCTTCTGACTTAGAACATTGAATCTGTCTCTCTCTTTCCTTAACTAGATTTATTAAGATTTAGTCAAAATTCTTGCTAGACATGATGTTGTAAAAATATGACACCACTAGCGTACATTCTCTTATAGCTCATTTTAGAAGAAGAGTGTAAATAGAGAAACGTTTTCTAACAATCTGTATCAGTTTCAAGTTGTCCTTCCCTGGTGTAGATTTGCAAAGGTTGTGCTTTTGATTAATGCTACAGGGAATACCACCACTGTGTGCCTGCTTGATAGAAGAACCTGAAGATCATATTAAGGCAGCAGCTGCTTGGGCCTTGGGACAGGTTGGAAGACATACTCCTGAGCATGCACGTGCTGTTGCCGTAGCAAATGTGCTACCCACACTGCTTGCTATGTATATGGACACACGCAGTTCAGAAGATCTTCAAATGAAAGCAAGTATATTTGTAGTATCTGCAGTATGAGATATTTATTGTAACGAACAGGTATAAGTGCTTAAAAACTACTAAACGGTATGTGCTTTTCTTGATGTTCATCGAGTGACAGATTTCCTGGGTGTAGGGTGTCCAAGGGCTGTGTGTCATTTATTAGGACTGGCTGGTCCTAATGGGTGTGCGTATGGTGCATACCAAATCATATGGTACTGCCACAGCAGTCTAGTCCCTCATTTTCTTCCCAGTTTAGATCAGAGTTGCATACAGCCATAAATGCTATAATTTCTTGTGTGTGACTATTTGCTAATTATCTACTTTTTTTTTTTAAGTATAAGCTCTTGTACAACATATTATAGTCCTTGTAGTAGATTTGCTTACACTTCTATTCTTATAATAAAACTGTAACAAATACTCAAAGCTCTGCTCTTGAAAACATTCAACTGTCCCTGTTTAGGGCCTTCCTTGTGTGGGAGCTAGTAGAGTTGCGTTTGGTTAAGTGTATTTTATATATAGTGTATTTATATATAAGAGCAACAGTAAATGAACAAACTGAAGAGTATAATATGACAGGATACTTTCTCCCATGTGGTACTATGCTTCTGTACATTCCACTGAAGTATAACGTTCCAGATCTGTAAAATAACTTTTGTATAGTCATTTTCGGTGGTCACCAAAATATCAAGGCCATATTAGCTGTACCTATAATCCTACCCAAGAAGGTCATTACTGCTTGTAGCAGTCAGCACTGAGTGTTTTCAGAAACTAAGCACTGACGTACAACTGTTTCACTCTCTCTTTCCCTCCCTGCTTGGACGGTAGTGCGCTTTGCTATCCCAGACCAGCAGACTCTCCTAGTAAGCCACTTCTGAAATACAATCTTTTAAAATGTGTTTTGATTTAGCTTTCTTATTATATTACAGTGCTTCAATTTACTTAAAGGGTCTACTTGTGCTTCCATTATAGTCAAAGGAAAATCGCCGTTACTCTGACTGTAGGTAACATAATAAGAATAAGATGCACTGTGGGTTTTGAGGTTTAATAAATCTAAGTAGAAAATTGATTCTTCATTATGTGACCTGATAGATATCATAGTTTTTATTCAGAAAATTCTCTTTGAGAATTCTGATCAATTTGCTTTTTTGATCAGACTTTAGTGATATATAACATGAATTCTTGTTGTTTTCATTGGTGTCTTACTAGAGGAATTTTATTTTGCATTTCAATAGACTAAAAAAGCCTTAAAGAGCATCCTTCAGAAATGCACGTATCTTCCAGCACTTGAACCATTGCTGCATGATGCCCCACCCAATATTATGAAGCATATTGTTGGGCAGTTTAGTAAGGTAAGAAAAGGCTCTGCTTGATGAGTAATACGTTAATTGTTTTCTATTTAGCAAGGAAGCTATCTTTCCAGAGATGAAGTCTTCCTAAAGGTCTCAGTTGTTTTTCTCAGGATCCTCGAGCATCCCCTGCAGAAGCAGTTTGGAGCATCCCGTTCTTTTGTCTGATAAAGCTGGATACTGTTTCATCTGGAACCTGCCATAATTCATCCTAAGACTGCGAAAACAGTTGCTTATAAGCAAGATGGTTTTTTTCTTCCTTGTCTCTTGAGATTAAGTGGAATATTAACTCACGTGCAAATATTTTCACTGAGCCAATGTATCACATAAATCCCAGTCACATCTGTTTTAGATAAAATACAAGCTGTCTGTACAGGAGTGACTTAAGTCAGGTATTTTACAATAATCTGGAGTGTAAAAGCTTCACCACTTTTATCCTCATTAATTTTCAGTCTCAATTAAGTGTAAAAATCCCAAATCTTTTCTCATCCCTCTCAAAATTTGAAACTGTTTGTTGTTAATTACATCGTTGATTTGAGCGCAGCATGTACAAAGCAATATAATTGAATAAAAATATTTCAAATTATTTAAGCAATTGCTAACTAATCAGGAGATTCCCAGTGTCTGCAGTGTTCACCAGCTGTTGGGAATCCTGCTCAACTATAGACTATCTTTTGTGCAATCGTCTGCAGCGTAATCTGTTAGCAGGGGGTACCAGGCTCTCTCGGTGAGATGTGTTTTCTGGAAGTGCCAAGTAAAACACTCTTGATATTCAGTTCTGATTATCACAGATCTGGAAGCACTACTATTTGTAGTGCAGATTCCTGATTATATTGCCACACCGAGGTTTGTCCTGTCTTCTTGCTAAGTCTGTACAAAGATTGGAGATTTGCTCAGAATCCAGTGCCTTTTGCTTCTGTGTGACTGGAGCTATTAATGAGCTGAGTGCACGGTAATTGGTTAGCCAGTGTATAGATTTGAATGTTATTTGCTGTTGGAGTGGTTTTGTAAGCTCCATATCAGCTGATGTTTTGTTTTGTTTCATTTTTCTTCTTCTCCTACATTGTATTAAACAAACTATACTTGCCTGGCATTTGCTCTTCTGAAGTATACATTTAAAATTAAGTTCTCTGCAGTAAAAGCATTTTTCTCTTCTGTACCATAGCTTGGGAATTTCCTAGCCTTAGAGTTGTGGTGTATTACTTCTGTTGGCTTATTTATAGCACAGTAAAAGCCTTATTTCCGAGCTGTGCTTCAGAGCGAGATGCTATCCGTGCTTGGTGCTGGACTGTGTCATTTTAGCATTATCCTTTTCAGGGTCTGTGCAATTCTGTGCTGTCTCAGTTTGGACTGGGGGAAGGGACCATGTCTCAGAGGTGCTGTCTGTCTTTAGAGCCTCTTCCAAGAGAGTTTTCTGCTGTTTTATCCAGCCTGGGAGTCACAGTAGGGAGGAGGAAGGCAGGGAAAGGGCCATATCCTGTCTCCTTGCTAGTTCCTTCTTGGCAGTTCTTGCTGTGGGAGATACGTGGAAACAGACGTCTTTTCAGTTCCCACAACGAAACAATCACAGTTGTTCCTGACACTTCCATGGAGCATATAATAGGGAGAAGTCTCTATGCTCCCCTGTTTTTTCTTTACCTGTCTGTTGATTTTGTACAGCCTAGAGGGATCAGAGAAATGAAGGCTGTTTGCCTATATGCATGGCAAAAATCTCATCCTTCTTTTCCTTCATCCTTTTAGGCAATCCCTTCCTCCTCCTTCAAGGCTCTTGTTTTACACTGAGATACAGTGAAATTTATGGCTTGATTTGTCTGACCAGTGTGAAGGCTTACAAAATGCTTTTGCTCCCATAGTATGTAACTCAGAGTTGGTTTTAAACCCATCTGGTTTTGTTGTAGATGCAGCTGACGACTTGCATTACCTCTCTTCCCTCTTTTTTTTCTTTTTTTTTTTTTTTTTTCCCCCTCCCTTTTTTTTTTTTTAATATTTTTGCAGCCCTGTGGGCCTATGGACTACATGCTGTCATTCTCCCTTGCCTGGCCCAGCCCCCACTTCCCTCCTTCCCTCCCTCCCTCCTTCCCTCCCATCCTCTGGACAGAGCTGCATATTGGCATCACTCAGGGAGCGCAGAATGTATTGTCTGATCATTTCTGCTTCTCATCCCCTTTGGCTGCAGAAACTTCACATTTTGTGTGTGTGTTTGCGTGTGTGTGTGTGTTTGTAAAAGGCTTCCATGGCTACACAGTGTGTTGTAGGATTTTAATATCTAGGAATTTAATAGTAGCATGTAATGCTTCAAGGCTGCATTGTTCACTTGCAACAATTCTCAGTATTGTTTTCATGCACTAATCTATACTAGATCATTACAATGATATAAAATTCTGCTCTACAATTAAACTGTGGGAATTAACATAAAAGACCTGAATAACTTGGTTTAAGTAGAACAGATGCTGTTGTTATTCCATGTTAGTGTTCTGGTTTTATTATCTATTTAATCTCTGCAATCATATTGTCTCTGTAGGAATAATTTAAGAAATATTATTTACATAAAGATAAATATTCAATTCAGTGTTTATATATGTTATGTATTAAAGTACATGTTAAATTATGTTATAACCATAAAGGGCTGGGTTATGATTTTTTTTTCCCTGTACAACTGGGTGTTAAAATACAGTAGTCATTACAGATGTTGTGCCTCTGATGTGTTCCATTTTATCTGTCCTCTGAATTAAAAACAGATAAGCAATATTTAAGACTGGTAGCATAGAGATTCCTTTAAAAGAAAATGTTCTTTTATTTTCAATGTACTTTTCTGTGTGTAGGTGTTACCACATGACAGTAAAGCACGTCGTCTCTTTGTAACAACCGGTGGACTTAAAAAGGTTCAAGAAATAAAAGCAGAAGCTGGGTCACTTCTTCAGGAATATATCAACACTATTAACAACTGCTATCCAGAGGAAATAGTAAGGTAAGGAAAATGAAATTTAAAAAACTCATACTTGCAACATTATTAGATGTTTTTCACGGGAACAACACAAGGCAGGGATTTAAAATTTTAATTTAACTTTTACAGGAATTTTGTTTTTAATAAAACAGCATAACATTTGGTTGGTTGCCCCAGTGGTAACACAACCGTTAGACACGTACTGTTGAACACTTTCTCTTTTCTGATTGTTTTTGGGATCAAATTTCTCTGTAAACAAAGGCCAAATAATCAGGCTCTCACAGGAAACTGGGGGAGAAAAGTCAGTCTTGCACTACCCAGACAAACTGAGACTTCAACACAACTGTTCTCATATTAATGAATGTCCGTGGGAAGTTGAGTTTATCTTGGTAAGTTATTTATGGATTACTCAGGCTCCAAGCTACAGGTATTGGTGAATCTTTGCTTGCATCCTTGACTTCCCTGAGAGCCTGTCTGATAGTGTATTCAGAGGCTCCTTTGAAACTTCCTCTGATGTGCAGAGGGTCCAGAGGCTCTCCTGCACAGTTGCTCTGCCCACAGCTGCCCTTCCTCCCCCAGCCTCATCATGAGGCTTAAGTGTTATATAAAAGGACCATACACCAGCTGTCTGCACCAAGTTGAACTTTGCCCTTAATGAATACAGAAACACTATTAAATAGCTTACAGTCAAAATGTCACCATCCTAAATTGTAATAATGAGAGAAATGCCCTCCTAGATTCTAGATATCCATTTACCAGTCCTTCACTCCATCAACACATCAAAAGGATGCTGTACTCGTGCACTCCCTCTACAGGCTCTGAAAATCTGCATCATCAATTTTAATTATAGCACCAGAGTTCTCTGGCTAATAGTAGCTACAAACTAAGTCACGCAAAATGAAGCCCTGTTTGTCTCCACAAGGAAAAGCCAGTGGCTGTCAAATGCGTAAAGCAAAATCATAAAGGAACTTTATTCTGCAGCTACAAACACTAATGCTTCTGAGGGAAAGAGGACATTCACTTACACTTTCCTGGATATAATTAATGTTTCTTTGTTACAGCTATTTTTTTTTTTTTTTCCCTGTAACTGAAACAAGGTTACTTATGTAGGCTGGGATGTAATAAAGAAAAGGGCCCCTTCGAGCATCTCCAGCTTGCCTCTTTGTGCTGCTGCCTTGTGCTGGTTGTGCTGCCTGAGGCACAGCTGCTATAATAGACTCCAGCTCTGGGTTTGTCCTGGAGACCTGTTATTTTAGGCTGTTTGCAGACTGAATATAATAATGCATTGAAAAGTTAGCTTTACAAACAGAGAACTAATACGAGTTTTAAAAAGAGTTACATTATGCAGAAATAATCCAGAAAATGAAAATCAACAAGCTAAATGGATCTTCCTTCAGTGTGAAAACGTTGGGGATTTCTACTTGAATACATTTTAGGCACGCATTACATGGAAGCGTGTTCCTCTCTCTTTGTAGTTAAAGCTTCCAGGGCTCAGAGATGACAATTTACATGTCTGCAAAACCAGAAATGTACTGAGATGTATGTTTTTAGAATAACATAGTAATAAATTTCAGATAATTTTAACCTGGAAAACAAGAACTAAATGCAGCTTTGGTGATGCTTGCATATTGGAAGCATGTAGTTGGTCCATTGTGGAAAACCAACTGAATGACAGCAGGACAATAATGGCACCATAGAGTCCTACTCTAATGAAAACCTATTGGATAATCTCCGTCCTTGAGTTGGCATTAGAGACAGAAGGTCATTGTGATAAATTTTTTTGTTCCAGAATCAATGTCTCTCGCATTGATGTAGACTTCACATTAGCTTTGGGGTGTGTGCTTATGTTTGACGAACAGCAGTAGACTATTGTCGTCTGGCAGCCTATGGTTCTGTGTAAACTCATGGTTTTTTATTAAAGGCCATAATTTCAAAAGAAGTTAACATCTACATTTCTTAGTAAAGACAATGCTTATGGCTGCGGAACCTATCTTAAAAACTAGCCGCTTACCTACATGCCCTAAAAGAAGCTAAACGTATTTTTGAAAACCTGACTTCCAAGTATAAATGATAATGTAAGTTGAAAAGCAGGCTCTTAAAACATTGTACGGGAATAACTGAAGAATTCCTTGACTAGTGTCTAATGCTAGGATTTTTTCCTGATCAATAGAAATATGAATAGTGTTTCATTACTTAGCACAGAACATGCCTTGTAGTCTAATGCACAAACAAAATGTTTCTCTTTCAGGTATTACTCCCCTGGATATTCTGAGATACTTCTGGAAAGGGTGGAAAATTACCATCCAGTTTTATAAACTTCAATTTTTTATTAGAGCTGTATTTCACATTTATGCCTTTATGACCGTAATACAAATACAGCTGTTGAAACTCTTGTTTGATTCTGAAATCTCCTTCTACTGTTTGAACTACTGAAAGAGCTCAGCAATTCCAGCAAGCTATATTTTGTTCTTTATAAACTTGTTTGTTGTTAAGTTTTTGTTCCTTTTTGTTTTTCTCGAACATTACTACCAGATATTCCAGCATATATGAATGGAATTTCATGCAGGGCTGATGATTTATCACAGAAGCTTTTTTAGAATCAGCCATTTCCTTTTCCTTCCACAAGAAAGGTTTGTTATTAGCTCATTCAAATTTTAGCCTTCTCAGTACTGTAACCATTTTCCCCTTTTGCCTTTGCATATTGTTTAGAGCTTCCCAAGCTTGATGAGGGGGAAAAAGCTGGCCCCTGTGCTTTTTCTAATTATGGAATCCATTCTGCACTTGAGATATCTCCTACTGCTACCTTTCAGAAAGTAGCGATGTGATTTTGCATCTCCAAACGTGTTAGTAGCTGCTAAGTAAAGAAATAATCACATCTGATGATGATAAAAGGGCTGAATTATGCATGATATGATAGTGTGGTGGTCCTGGCATGGTAGATAATATATCTTCTTCAAAAGTCCTCCTAATTAAGGCAGAATTCACTGTGGAGAGAAGGAGCAATACACTGTTTGGTGTATGCATCGTTGTTCCTCTTGGAAAGAACAGAGTGAACTTAGGACTTCCACGGGCACAAAGGGAAGGACCCTGTGAGGTTCGGCTCCATTTGGGTCAGCTGCAAATATGTGTGGCTCAGAAGAGAGGAGAATTGATTGGCTGCAGGAACACTGTTGGCAAAGTTCTGAGCACATTCAGAGGAAACCTGAGCATACTTGAGTCCCACTGATTTGAGTGGTGGGGCTAAGGCTGCTCAGTACTTATTCTTCAAGAGCTGAAATTGCTGCAGAATTGAGTTGGAACACAATTGGAACTTAGTCTTGAAGTTGCAGATCACATTGACATGGAGGTTATTGGAGGTATGAGCTCTTGCCTGTCTGTAGAACACCCTGGAAATATTTTTGCCACCTTATGTAGAGTGAAAAGACTTTTCCATTCTGCTTACTCCTCTGGTGTACTGTAGCAGCAGGGAGCAGCGTGCAACCCTTTAGTATTCCTTAATATGTAACTGTCATTTACCATTTTTTGTTCTTCTAACCATTTTTCTTTTCCTTGTATGCAGCAGTTTTTTGTGTTGGTTTTTTTTTTTTTCCCAAAGAGTAATAAACAGTATTTCTGGAACGGGATGTTGAAATACTGGCAGCCACAAGGAAAGACAATATTTGAAAACCCCCGCAGGAGAGAAACTTGTCTACTTTCTAAAACATATTAACTGAATGAGTTTATAAAACAGGGATAGTCTCTTCTATTACTTGTAAAACAGGAGCAAAGACTTACTGCAGTTGGAAATGATTTAGAGTGGCTTTTCTCTGCCAACTTCCAAATGACTATTTTCTTTTATTCTTGTCAGCATATTTTTCAACAGTTCACAAAAACATTGATGGGCTATCTTGTGTTAAGGTTTAATTCTACAGGGGGCTGTGCTCCCGCTGTGAGGTACTTGGTGCTCTCTGACTCTGCTCTTCAGGAGGAGCAGGGGATGCACAGTACCTTGCTGTATGGAGCCTAACTGAGATAGAAACTGTTGGTGTCATGAATGCTGGTATAGAAACCACACCAGCTGGGTTCTTTCCTTAGCCCACATCAGAGTGAAAAGTCTTGGAGCTGACTAGCTTCTACCAAATGCCTTTTCATTTTTGGTGTTTATATTCTGACATTATTAATGCTAGAACACTAGTGGAAAAACATTAGGTCTATTAAAAAGATCGGTGTAATACTCAATAATTTTCTCACATGCATTATGGATATTTAAAAATCAAATCTTGTCAGTGTCTAAAAGAAAATGTACTGGACCGTCTTGAAGGATCTGAAGCCTTTATTTTCTCTAACGGAACAGAAATGGTGCAGAGGGCTGAATGCAGTTGCAGTGCAGATGGGAGGCAGGGTAGGCACAGAGCTGCGTACCCATAGCTGCATCATGTGCTGGGGAGCACACCCACACCACGCAATGCTAATGTATATGTTTTGTGCGGAGAGAGCAAAGAGGCTTCAGTCCCCTGACAAATGTGCTCCTGCTGTGTCACACTGTGCTACACTGTAAGGATTCCACAGGGTTAAATTTCAATGCCTAAACAATTTGTTCACAGTCTTTTCACAGTCTTTTTCTGATTCCTGACAAAGGAAATGATTGCACAAGGCAAACCTTCAAAGCGATCTGATTGTGCAGAGCACAATCTAAATCAAACCTAGCATAAATACATCTTTACACCAGCTAGGCAGTTCTGTCCTAGACCAGTGGCTGTTTGGCCTCTTGTTGCAGGACTCTCCTGGACGATGCCACATCCTATTAGGCTGTGGCAGTGCAAAGTCCTCTCCCGCATACTTCGAGACCCCCTCAGCTCTCCTTTGCTGGCAGGCTGCTTCCCTGCATTGTACATACACCTTGTGGCTAGAGGCTTCCCTGGAAGTACGCGTCTGCACGAGGCAGATCTAGCCCTTTACAGCAGAATTATCGATAATTTGTATTTTAGGTCTACATTACTAGGGCAAGAGTTGCTTTTTTCCTGTAGTGTTTCATAGGCTCTGATGTACAGCTTTTCTATTCCATCTTCTCCTTTGGCTTAAGTCATCATCTAAAACTATATTAATGTTTGTAATTACTACTCTGGCAGGCTTCAAGTGTGTATCGTTTGTCTCAATTTCATAGAATAAAATGTAGATTTGCATTTTAATTCATTGCGTAAATGCTGTTTTCATGCTAGTTTGTGACTGATGCTAGAGAAGATGAAGAACAGGCTCGTTTTGCAGCTTGAGCCTGACACCACCTTTGGATGTTTGTCTCGGCTTACCACTCAACAGTGCCTACTTCTGAGCTTAGGACATAGAAGCATTTTAAGTAAGAGTCCCTCTCACAGAGGTGGCTTATTAAGACACACAAAGAAAATTAAGCCAGTGCTTTGGCAGAAATAAATGTGAGCGGAGACAGCCCTTAAATCATTTTGCCTGTTCCTTTGACTGCAGCATTGGGACTTTTCAACCCAAGTCTTTAAAGATCTTCTCTGGGGGCCCGAGCCATGATTTTTGTCTACGTTACTACAGCTATTATTACATCTACAGATGTAAACCAGTGCCTTGAAAGAACATGTGGATGTGTAAAACTTTACCATATTTCATTCAGTGGATGGATTAACTGGCCTACAAAAGCTCCATTCTTTATCTGAATGACTGGAAACCAAGAGGATCTGAAAAGGGGAAATTCAAGGAGTTCAACTCTTGTGCGTATAATATGTTCCGCATTTCCAGAGGGATTTACCAAGGGATTGCTTTGTCTCATCTGAAGTGATCAATCTGCTGGAGATCTGCATCTTAACAAACAAACGAACAAAATGTTGAAGGAGCTGAATGGAACTGGTGAAGGAAGAAATGAATCTCATTTTGTGAAGTAAAGCATAAAGTTACTGTAATTAGGAAGCGGATGGCGTGTGGGCAGATCCTCCGTGTATCTTGATTTGGTCTCGGGGTTGTGAATTAGCTTGGCCAAAAGGGAGTTTTAGGCATGGAGGATGCTGTGGGATAGCCTTCAGCTTCTGGTGTAAATTGGAGTCCTCTCATTTCTGGGCATGTAGGGGTGGCTGACTACTGTTCCTTCAGGTGAGGAATCTGTGAAAGCATGCTTGCCTCAGTATCTTCCTGAATGGCTGTTTGGCGCCCAGTATCTTGGTTGTTAGAGTTTTAGATCTCACTATGCGACCAGGGTAGAAAGGAAATACAGAGCAGCACTAGATTGCAAAGCCAGTGGTTCCATTTCTTGCACTGACATAGAATTGCTTTTATGGTCTTGGATAATTATTACAAATCCCTGTGTATCATCATCTTCAGCTGTAAAGTATCTGTTATACTCCTTTGTTAACTTGCAGAAGTGCTGGGAAAATTAAATTCATATGAGAGGTCGATGCAGCAGAACTTAAATTCTTTATAACTAATACCATATTCAGAAAGGAATATTGTTCAAGAACCTACAAAAATTTACCTAAGAAATCTTAGAGATGCTGATATTTAGAATTTGAGTTGAACTAAAAGCCAGTGGATTTTGTGAATTTCCTCATCTGACACAATTTGAAGGGATCTTGGAGAAAGAGGAAATTACAATGTCTCTCATGACTATACTAAAACTACTGATGTCATTTTTGTATAATACTTAACTGTTAATATTGATGCTACTATGCTGTATTCTGCAGTCAGCTCTATAATTTAGCTAGTGAAAATACTAATTACATTATTACCACTGTACTGTATTTCTAGACACTGCACAAAAGATTGAATTAGAAAATACATATAAGCAGTACTGAAGCCTATTTGCATTATGAGAATGCCTTTTAAACCAGGAAATGCTATTGTGCTGCCTTTCACAAGAAGTTACTCTTACTTGGGTTGAACACATTTTGTAGTTGTGTTCCTTCCCACCCAGAGGTCCAACCACGAGGCTCGCTGAGTGCTCAGCAAAGTGCTGAAGACCATGATCTACTGTTTGTAGCAGAAACTGGTTGTGTTCACTATCATGCATCAGCAGGCTATGGAGAGGAACAATGTGAGTGTACTAATGTTATCATCTTAACAGATTTCCACAGAGATTTTGAAGGCTTGCTTTTTCTTCATAAAAATATGCTTGTTCCTACTAGTTCCTACCTCTAAACTGAGTTAAAGAATAGGTACCCAGATTAACTTCAGCTGTTCTATATTTTGTTCCTTTTATAACAAAAATTGGATTTGGGGGCGGGGGGGAAGTGTGTTAATGTCTTTCTTTAAAACAAAGTTTTTGATTGTTTTTTGTGTCAAAATCAGTGACAAAACTGTAATCTTGTGACAAGATCTGTGCCCTTTGCTCTCAAGGAAAGTTTTGTCTCATTGATACAGACTAGTGATGTGTTTTATCCCTGTTGTCCAATTTATAATTAGGTCTGATGGCCTCTTACATGTTCACCTTTCAATATTAGGTCAGTGTTAAAGTCATTATCAATCTGAAAGGTTGGACTACTACCAAGATTCAGCCTTTGTTGCTCCACAGTGCTATAAATTATATTACAATCTATTGTTAAAAATTAATAATATGCAACATAGAGGTCTGATGGAATCATGTTAATGAGAACACTGAAGCTTCATTGACTTGCAATATCATTAGAGCTCTGAGACAGGTTTATAGCCTTGTGCAAAGTATATTTGTGTTGGTTTAGACACAGTATTTATTTGGTCACACCCAGCCAAATGTTTCCTTACTAAATTAAAATAAATGCTGGTTAGTTCAATGAGCTACAAAGATATATAGTGTAATTTCAGGTTCTCAGGTCACAGAAAATAAGCCCCAACAATGGAAATCAGTAGAGGATCAAAAATGATGGATATACTAGAGTGAATACGAACAAAGAGGGAAGGGAGTTTACTGAGTTGGGCAAAGTTAATTTTTTATGACTCAAGCAACGTATAAAATTTGGAAAGAACAGCTCCCATTTGTAGTCTGCTCTGATCTTTATGCAACCCCTCCCTGTATACACATACATACACACTTGCAAACATGGTCAACCAAAATGTAATCATAATGATTTCTGTCTTTGCTTTCACAGGACTTGCTTCTGTAAAGCATCCTTAGGGGCTGGAGGAGATCAGGTCATTGCCAGGTCCTCTGCTCACTAATGCCACCTTTATGGTACTAATTTCCATTAAGGTCAGCAATGCCCACCTGATTTCCATTGCAGTGAGAATCAGCACTGGATCTGCATCACCTGTACTCCTTTTGTGCTCTGAACAGCTCTGCTTCTTGCTGGAAACAAAGCAAAAGTGATAAAATTACTTTATTTTTTTTCTTCCCCAACAGTGCTTCAATTGAGGGAAAGGTAGGAAAATCTTTCTAGAGCTTTTCAGGAATAGCTCATGCTCTGTGTTGGAGCCTGAATCCCCAGCTGTGCAAGGCATGAGATAGAAAGGGAGATTAGAAGAATCAGTAACATACTGGTGTTGCAGCTATTACCTGCTTTGGGAAATGAATATGTAAGGAAGCTTCAAATTTGCTATCTCCTTTCATGAGTAATACTTCCTTGCTGTAGCCATCTCCGGGTTTGGTCACAGGGCTTGTTGTCTCTGCCTCCTGCTTTGGGGCCACGCAGTTGCATCAGTCGGTGACACAGTGGCAGTGCTGCTCATGCCAGCCTAGCGTTGGATCATGATTCCTGCAGACATTTTTGTTTTATCGGAATGGAAATGAGGATAACTCCAGCGATTCTATGAACAGTTTAACAATATGAAACTTTATTGCTTTCAGTCACTCCAAAGCAAATCCTGTGCCAGTTTATCTGTGAAGACTACAGGGGCTTGGAGCACACCAGAGACAGGGAAATTTGGCAGTGGGAGGCTGGGCAGGGTTCAAGGAGAGCAAGTGTTGTGCCTATGCTGCTTGTATGCCATTACAGCCAAAGGGATGGAGCTGAAGTCAGTCTGTCCTTAATTGCATGGGTTAAGACCCCACCCTGCCCTGGAAAAGGTGGAGTACAGCATATACCTGTAGGGCTGAGAAGAATTACAGATTCCTCTCCCCGCCTCCATCCCGTGTCCGTTTGGCAGCAGTGTGCCAACCTTACCTGGTTGGGTCTGGCACAGGGAGTACTTCCACCTCGTAGGATATCCCAGGGGTGTTGTCCATTAGTGCTTTGAAGTTGAAAACTGCTATGAGTGCTAAGTGTTATTACTGTTTACCGATGTGATCAATGTGTAGCTGACCTTAACTCATTTTCTTGTGGTAATTCCCTTGGTTAAAATGGAGAAAATGAACTGGTTTGATGATGGTGTTTTAAGAAGCTTCAGTTTCAGAAACTATAGCTGTGCCTGTGATACATTGCCCTGTCCGACAGCAAGGGTGGAACTTGGCTTTGTCTCTGAGGTGTGGAGCTCCAGTTTGGACCATCTCCCCATATTTATGTATCTTTTTATATCAGACATGACCTACTAGTAACAAAATCTGTTAAAATTTTTCCCATTTACTTGAATTGTCATGAGGTCATGAATCATTGTTTTAGGCCCAGCCCTTCCCCCTCCAAGTGTTTTTTAAAATCCCGATATTGTGTTTATGTAGTCGTGCAATGGGAATGTTTGGTAAAATTGCCATTTAATTTACAATAGAAGAATGCTTTAGCAGCTGTTTTATAGCAGTTTAACTACTCTGACCTAAATGACTGTTCTTAAGAGATTGAAAAGTAATTGAAGAGGTGAAAAAGTCCAGGGCTGTCCTCTCGTTTTTTTTTTTTTAATTTTGTGTGTTTCTTTTTTAAAACATCTTTGAAATGGCTTTATAAACAATTTGAGTTCCTCTGCGTAATTCAGATGAGAGAGGAAAGAATGCCAGTTTACTGGGACTTGTTCTCTGACCACCTGAGAAAAATGAGTTTTTCATCTTCTTGAACATCATCTGGAGTTATAATAAAATGTGCTCTCAGCTGGATTTCTTCTGTGTGAAAATAGACAGAGCTACATTATTGCACACCTAAAGGAAGGACACAGAACTACAAAAGCAATCTGAAATCTGGATTTTTTTTCTGCTCCTCAGAGACCACAAATAATTTTCTGTAATCTTAATGAAAATGACTTGAATCTTGAAGGAGGGACATACCTCTCCCTTCCCCTCAACCTGAGTAGTCCAAAGGACCAGAGCTAGAGATCCTTTTATACACAGCTAAGTCACCTGTTAGGATCATAGTGTGAAAACCCCTAGCAATAGCTATTGAAGGAACTGAAAAAATCCACAAAACTAAAAGGTGATTTGGGAAAATTCACTAGTAAGCTAATAAAACTTCAGCTGAATGTTCACTCCAATCTGCTGCAGATGAATGAAATGTGGCGCTAGTGTGTTGGAATCCTGGGGTGACAGACACATGAAGAATACAGAAAAGATGGATGTTAGTTAACCAGTGCTGCGGAGAGGCTGTCCTACTTGTCTGGGGAGCTCGTCCTGCAAACCCTCAGCCAGGAAAAAGCTTTTGTTGATTTGAGGGTGACTGTACACTGAAGAAAGGTTCCCGGGCCTGGGCATATGGCAGTCAGATGACGGCGGTGCAGCTCCCGTGATGTGCTCTGGACTGGTGGAATGGTTAGATGACAAAACTCTGCAACTTCACGCAAGTGCGCTGTAATTTGAAGCTGTTCTGCAGGGAAACCATAGGCAGCAAGTACAATTTCTAAGCCTGATATAAATTCCATCCTATTTAACTGCGGTCAGTATTACTGCTGCAGATTTCACTGCAAGTGAAAGAACAAAGCCATGGAGAGATTTGATCTGGCTTCATAATGCAATTGAAAAACTCCTCATTAGAGGAGCATTTTCCATAGCCCCAAAGGCACAGTGCTGAGGTCTTTGCTGTTCTCTGTTGCCATGTTGTTGTGCCCTGAGCGGGCAGCTGGTTCATTTGCTTCCTTCCCTTTCTCCTGCTGAACAAAATAGTGGTTCAGTCCCTTTTTCTGGATTTCCTTCATCTTGTCACTCTGTCTTTTTGTTTTTTAATTCTTTCATTTGCTTTAACTGAAATTCACTGATGCATGTATCTGCTACATGACTCTGTGGGAGAGATGCAAGAATCTCTCCTTTAGCTCCTTCCAATGCTTTTCCAGACCTCAGGTACTCCCTCTGTTCCTTGATTCCAGGTTGTGATGCACTTAAATAATTTGTCCTGTTTTTCTGTTTATTTGGCTAATTACTTTTCACATCTCCTTCATCCCTTCTAAATTACCACTCCACACATTGCTTGTCATAGTTCACACCCCTTTTGTTTGACTTTGCTTTTTCCAAGGCTAGTTACTGAGTCTTGGCAGAATTGTTATAGCATCTCACAAACAGCTGTTTTTTGCTGTGACAAGAGGCTGATGTATGCCTCGAAAGTGAACAAGCAGGCCTGCATATTAAATGCTTACAGTGTCGTGACAAGCACAACCAATTTTTTGAAATCCTTTAAAAAAAAAAAATTAAGGTGGAGATTAAAACCAGGAAATAACTGAAAAGAAACATTCCCAAACTGAGGAGCAGGCATGCTTGAGATGAGCCACACAGTGTCAGCTGTGAGGAAAATATCAAAGAAGATCTCTTGCAGTGAAAGTCTTCAAGAGGAGAGGAAAACACCATGGGTCACACGATGTCCTGTACATAGGAAATGTAGCATGTGGGTGCCTGCACAATTTCTGCTGGGTTGTATCCCAGTAAAGGGATCACGGAGCAAATGCAGCTCTACTTAACCCAGCAAGACAGGGTGCTCTTATTTTATAGAATTCATTTATTGCTTCAAATAAACTGTTTTATCAGGCAACTACGTCATGATCACTCTGAGCATGTATTTTAATGACTGCTTTGTTTTAAAGCTGTGGAGTACGCTACCGCCTTCATCTTTCTCTCTGTATCTTTCCTCCACCTTCCCATTACTTTTCCCCATTAATGTTCGATGCACGCTATAAGGTATGCCTGTCAGTGGGTATTACTTTCACCAGCTTTTCCTTGCGGTAGTATGTCTATAAATGGCAGACAGCATCATTCCTAATTACATGTTGCCCCCAGATGCTCCATGGGTGATGCTGATGGATTGCTGTGTGGGTGGTGTTGAAGGGGCTGGGGGAGAGGCAGCTGGGATGCAGCTCCTCTAAGTGGTAGCAGAGGTCTCTCTTCGGGCCGGGCTCATCAGTCCTCCCTCAGTAAAGTGGGCTCAGGAACATCTGAGATCGTGCATCTGGGCGTTGGAAAAGGGGATGTAATGCAGGAAAGGCTTTGGGATACAACCCAAACAAACAGGGAAGCAGGAGGAGCTGGGAGAGACGGAGAATTTCACTGGGGAAAACACATTTCTTGATTTAAGTTCCCCCCTCAGCCCTTGATTCTGTGCTGGGCAGCGTCAGCGCTGCAAGGCAGAGCCCACTGCCGCAGGCTGCGGCAGTCGGAGGGTGCCTGCCCTGCCGGCTGCAGGGGCTCAGCTTCATTTCCTTAATGGCATTTCTGACAGTGACCTTCTGCATGGATTAAGATATCCTTGTCATGGTTGAGGGCAGACTGTGCTTTGGAATGGAATCGGGCTGGTTTTGGCTACCGAAAGCATGGCTGTGGAGCTGGCAGACTGAGCCACTGACTTGTACCAGTCGCCTGCTCTGAGGTCGGGTCCGCAGAGGACGTGGGTAGAGGAGAGGCAGGAACGAGCATCAGCAGGCCCTGCCTTTAAAAGAGACAGGCCTTCGTGCAGCAGAGGGAGGGACATGCCTGCACCAGCAGACTGAAAAGGAAGAATGGAAAGATGAGTGATGCTGGACCTTGAAAGGATGCTTATCACACCCCAGACAAATCCCAGGAAAGGTGAGGAGGTGAAAGCAGGGATTTGCAGTCAAGTGTTTCTTGGTTTTGCACAGATCTTTACTCTTCAAGGGCTGCTAATGGAGAAGGAGGAAGTGAGAGAGTGCACGTGTGCGAAAGCACATCTGCAAAGTCTGTTTCCTTCTCTCTTTAGCTGTGCTGTGGTCCTTGAAGGGTTTTATATTTAGCGTCCCTGGCAGGTCAGCTACTAGGAAGACATGGAGGGAGGCAGGCAGTGCTGGCTTTGGGGACTGAAGCAGTTGGACTCCATGGGTTTTTACATCCCAAGCTTAGTGCCAGGCTGGGAATTTGCCCCCATCAGAGTGTGCACTGAAACTAGGAAATGTCTTGGGACAGTGTGCAGAAGCACATTTAAGAACATAAGATGTCAGCTGCTGCATCAGACCAATGGTCCATCCAGCCCTGAGTCTGTCTCCAACAGCGGTAGGAGGCAGTGCTACCTGCAGACAGCAGGTGAGCCTGGTCACGTCCTGTGGCCCATACTCCCCCAGCATCCCCAGCTGTTGGATTTGAGTGTTAGAGGCTCATCACTGCCTAACCCTTCTAGTATCTGCTTATGGACCCACTGCCCACTCACTCAATTTTATGAAGTCCCTCTAGAGTTACTTGCCTGAAAGAGCTTAGTGTAACACACAAACTTGAGGACTTCACTGTATGCTCCCCCCTTCAGGTACTCACTGGAACTGTTGAGTAAAGCTAGTCCCACCATCAATCCCACAGCGGGGAGACCTTCTGATGCCTGTTCTCCACCCTGAAGAGTGACTATTAAGCCTTATCTTTTGCTTCATGGCCTGCCTCCGATTTTCTATCTGTAAAAGTCTTTCCTCCCATCCTGTGGAAAGTTAGTTTCCCTAATAACATTTGGTGTGGAACCTTACCAAACGCTTTTTCAAAATTGGACTGTTCTGTGTCTGCTGGACCCACTCTCTGTCTTTACTGATGCACTCTGAGGACTGTGTGTTGGTGAGGCAGGGTTTCTCTTTGCAGAAGCCACGCTGCCTTGTTCCCAACAGACCATGTTTATCCCTGTCTACAGTGACTTTTATTTTTTTAGACCCTACTGCCATTAGCAAGGATGGATGGCAAACTTCCTGGTCTGCAATTCCCAGGATCCCTTCTAAAGTCGTTTTTGTGGCTGGGAGTTGCAATGGCAGCTTGCCAGCCCTCTGGCAACCTGGTGCTTGCCATGCTGGGTTACCCTTCCCGTCCCATGCAGCCCAAGGCTGAGGGGTGAGGATGAACGGTAGTCAGGGACAGAGTGGAGCTTTGCTCATGAGTGGAAACTACCACCCAGAGAAACGTCAGTAACTCATGTTTTTTAACTACAAAACACATTTGCTCAACTTCTGAACTGAGTACTTAAGTGCCAGTTATTCTTTCCCACCCTTCCCTCCATAGGGACAAGACATTTTATATGGCTTCTCATACGATGGTCTGCAAAATACAGAGAAGATGTATAGACATTAGATGATAATACAATTTCTGTCATAGGTCTTGTACCTGCTATTGGTATATAATTGATAATTGGTGGGATATTCCCTGTGGTGTGACAGGAATATCTGCATTGGCAGTTTATTGGAGTAAAGGGGGAGGGAGGCACCATAACTCTACACTGAAATTGATAGATTAGGATTTAACAGAAGAAATGAGCACAAAACTAAAGAACATAGCTCAATACAGACCCTTTGGGCTAGAGAAACACCAAAATGAAGAGTTCTTTGCCAACTATTAAACACAGATATTTCTTACATGACATCTGATGAAGGACAAATGCTGCTAAGGAGACTCAGAGGATCCAGCTCTAGAAAGGGGCTGGAGGGCAGCGAAGCTTTTTCTTGTCCCTGCTCACAGGCAATGCAGTTTTGCAGGTAATGCTCTTTACTGGCCATCACCAAGATGGGGAGACAGGAAAATACAAAAGTAAAAAAGTAACAGTGAACACTAAATAAAAACACAGGATGCAGCAGTAAAAGACGTCAGTTTTTTGTTGGGCTCAAAGCGACTGCTGAGGAGCTTTGTTCTGGGAAGAGAAAGTGCCACAGCAGGACGGGAACGCTTGGCTTGGGCGGGCTGTCATATCTGTCATCATTATAAGCATGGACAGATTATGATGATCTCTCCATTCTGTTTCTGGTTTTTCTCAGTCTCCAGAGATGCTCACCCAGCTGTTTTCACCACAAAATTTATTCAGCTAATTTGTCTACTTTCCTTTCTTGTTTTCTTACAGTGCTTCTTACCTTCATCAAGCTGGTAACATTTTCTCTGTGCCCACTGCTACTTTCAGCCTTCCCTGTTCCTGGAGATGCTGACTACTTTCCAGTGTCCGGTGGTGTGTTACTGTCTTCCTCCGGCACTGCTTTTCAGCTCTTCTTTCCCACACAACAGGGCATCCCACATCGCGCGAGGCCAGGGCAAGACGGGGGGAGAAAAGCAGGCAGCAACCGGGGGGCTCTTTAGGCAGGTCACTTCTCATAGATAACAGGCTCCTTCCTCTCCTCTTATGGCTCCCTCTCTGCACCCATCCCTCGGGTGCTGGCCCCATGTTCATTTTCTAGCAGCAGCGTGTCTAAAAGCAGGCAGCTGACAGCACAGCTCATTCAACTACTGCTGTAAGATTCTGAAGACAAGCAGGTTTCACAAGGCTGCAGCTGAAGGGAGAAGATTTCTAGAAGCCAGTTCTTCTCCAGAGTTTTTAGAGAACATGTGTGCGATCACCGATGCTTTCCAGTCTTGGTTTTTGGTAAGTGAGGTCAAGAAAGGTACTCTAAGTCCTTTTCATTTTTTCAAATGATAACTAGGATATAGCAGTCGTACCTAGTTATGTAGCTCTCCACACCCTGAGCTTGTCACAGCCTGTGTCTGAGGAAGACCGCTCCGAGTGAGATTTATGTGCGGGCATTTGGTATAATTTGAAACAGACTGAAGCTTAGTGTCAGGGCATTTCATGACATGCAGAGCCTTAAAATTATGATAGAAGTCATCTGGGGACCTGCACTGACAGCGTGCAACCCTTCTCGCCGGCGCTGTTCCTACCTGCTTACCGCAGCCTGCAAAACAAACAACCACCCATGCAATCGCAGTGCGGAGAAAATGCCGCTGTGATGGATGATGTCCAGGTGTGACCTTTCACCTGTTACGGTAGCCAAAAAGCTTTGCGGGAAGAGTGTCTGATGGAAGATTATGGGATAATAAAACAAAACAAAAAAATCAATCAGGTTCTGTTGTTAAGAAAGTATTATCTGTTTTTTAAATACTCAACCATTGGAGAGGCCAGGCCACACCTAAAAGGGCTAAATAAAGCCACCGTTGGCTGGAATGGTTCGGTCCGAAGGGCAGGCTGGTTTGTTGGCCAGTGCAGAGCGTATCTTCAGTAAAATGGATGCAAGAAACTGAGCACATTGTCAAACGCATGGTGGAAACTTGACGTTTCAGCAATGTAATACACTTGTTTTTCCAGTGCCATGAGACTAACACACACCTTTTCTGCGCTTGCCGCAGCGTCATTCACATCTGAGCAAAATAAATGGGGAAGAAGATGATTTTGGTATCTATTCTTGGCCTTGCTAATTTTAGCGCCACTAAGGAGAGGGATTTTTTCCTTTTTTTTTTTTTTTAAGAAAATGTAACAAAGCACATGAATCTTAGAATAAAAATAACTGTGAAGGGCATCATCGCTGATGTTTGTTTGATACTGGCACTTCGATAGCAGCTGTACATCCCTTACATTGTCTGGAACAAAAACCAGCCATCAAACTCTGACACAGCGGCGTTATGAAATCTTTCCAGCTCCTCTGAACCTCCAAAGCAAACCAGGGTTTGTGTAGCTGAAATAAATATAGAATGACCATGAATGAAAGCTTCTTAACTCAGCCCCATCAGTACAAAAGATTACTTCTCTAGTCTAATTTCTATGCTGCGTGCAAGAGGTTTTGAATCCCAATTTTGGAATCAGTCGCCTGTTTCCCTCTTGCAACACCTCCTTTGTGGTAGTTTGTAACATAAAGATCTGCGTATCAAACAAAAATGGTGGAGAAAGGGTTGTGCTTGTGCTTTTTTTGCTTCCAGTCCTACCTTTTCTGAAATACATGCAGATATTTATTTTCCCTATGATATAGCTCCTGTTATGTGCTTTGCACCTTTAAATGTGCGAAGCATCGTGTCTGCCTGGCAGGACCCTGAGATTCAAGATGGAAGAGAGACAGGCTTTGTTTTCTCTCTCATGGAGATTTTGCATTCGGTCTTCCTTTACTGTTATGTTGGCTTGCAGACAGGGTTAGTAAACAACCCTGTCCTGTTTCCCAGTTCCTTTACATTTTCTGTACACAAAGAGCAAAATGCACGTTTTCCCCCTGCACAGGGAAATGCCAGGAAAGGAAAATATACAAAATATCAGCGCGGGGAAGCAGCGTCTCCTCTGCTGCAGAGCCTTCTCGCAGCAGCCAGGCAGGCTGAACGCTCGCATTTGAAACCACAAAACAAAGAAAATAAACTAGCAGGCACACATTCTTGAGTGCCTAAGGACTATTTCTGTTCCTCACTGACCTGCTCGCAGCCAGCACAATAACGAAGGCACGCTGCTGCGTGGAGGCCCCATACACGCAACTGCTTTTTGCAGATTAGGCATTTGCCATTGCATTTTCAGATAATTTCATTATTCTACCCGGTTTGTCCATGTTCTAGACTACGAGAGAGTAAGAATCGTATGAAGGTCATTCTTCACCTGCGGTAGGTTACTGGTTAAATTGGTTAAGCAATGATCTGATTTTGTAACTCGTTCCGCATGAGCAAGCGAAGGGGCTGCAGCCAGCAGGGAGCGAGGTGAGGCTGTGTCCGATGGGAGTGGCTTTCCTGGGGGGGACAGCTTTGGAGCCCTGAGTTTCTCAGAGGCAGATTTTCTTTTCCCCACTCTCGCACGGCTTTCAGAAGCTGTATGGTGGCTGCTTTCCGAGAGGAGGTGAGTCTGAGGCAAGCCAAAGTGAGTGAAGCCACATTAGTATTCGGGTTTGTTTGCATGGTCAGAGGCTTACCAGTGCTGTCAGTTCTGATGAGTTCATGAAGAAATTATGGCAATTTGTGGGGAGGCCTCCAGGCTTTTGGATGAGGTGTGGACTGACTGTGGTTGGAGCTGCATTCTTTTTTCCCCCCATACAAGTGACCTCCTTGGGAAAAAAACCCCAGAATTTATGTCAGAACAGTATTCTGCATTCATTAAATAGAGATGCAGCTGCTGTGTGTGTAGATGTGTGTGTACATGGAATAGCAGTGTTCATACCAACATCCTCCCTCAAGAATCCTGTTGCGGGAGGACAGTTATAAATAACTCTTTGGCCACTATAATTGTTCTGCCAGTACAAGCTGCCAGAGAAATACATTGACTCAGCACATGCCCGAGCAAGATCCTTTCCCAGGCAGCACCTCCCACTGTATAAACGTCCCCGCAAAATCGTGTAGGTGCCCGGTGGGGCAGCGAGCCCCATCTGCCTGCTGCTGTAAGCTGGCATAAGCCAGGGCTGAATCAAAATCAACGTTTGTAAAATATACCGAAGATAAAAAAGCACTGCTTAGGCTCTACTTAATATTTTTTGCAGTACCCCCAGTTATAATTCTAACTACTGTTGCAAGAACTGCAAGTGCCTTTCCCTGCAGTGGTACCCTGGGTGTTTCTCGTGAAGAAATGGATGTTCTTCTTCTTCTGCCACTTGCACAGAGCCACACAAGTAAGATGACCTTGTACGTGTTCACTGACAAGTGGAACAAAATTGCCCCCCATGCTAATGTGCTTAATGTCTGCTGCTACGATAGTTTTACGCCTCTTCTGCCTGCCACAGTCTTACCAAAGAAAACTCCCTGTACCAGGTAGGAGGCTATACAGTCCGATTTTTTGCTGCTGTTCCTGAAAGGATATTATTTTTGACAATTACATGGGAGATTCTTTTTCTTATCTTAAAAATTACCTTAAAAATAATAATTAGAAAGCTGTCATTTTTCTTTTTTTCAAAGCAGGTTCTACATGGAATAAAGAACCTAGAAATGTGATTTGCTTTTTATCACTTGGAGCACTAAAATGGATATAAATGAATTCAAATGTAATTTTCTTGAGAAAATAATTCCTCTGTTATACAGACCCTATTTGCTATACTTCTCAGGGCCTGTTTTACCTGTGCAATCAGAAAAAAAATCTGCCTTTTTGTTTGTGCAAATCTCAGTTCTGCCTTTTTCTTCTGCTAATTCTGAGACTGCTTTTTCTACTATTAATAATTCCTACAAGTAATTGTAAAAGACATATCTCCAGAATATCACTCTCTAACTTTCCAAGAACCTTTCTGCACACCTACAGTGTGTTCCCTTAACCACATGGCTCCATTTAAACCAGTACAATTGCTTGGTAGATACGTAGGTATACTAGTGTGCTATTTTTACATTGCTGTATCTCTTTCCTGAAATGGTGATGGCATAACGTATAGTAATGCATCATACCTTTATATGAGTAAAACTGCACATGCAGTAAATGTTTTACCGGTATAACTACTTTGGTAAAATAAAATTATACCCCTGCCTAATTATAATGAAAGAAAACCAGGGTGTAGACCAAGACTCACCAGTTAATTCCTTATTACAGTATGTTTCCAGTTGCAACAGAATTTAAATATCACATTTTCCTGTGTGGGTTATTTTAATTTTTTTCCATAATGTCATGGATTTATTATTTCTAAATGCAATGACGACATCAGTTACGATGGGAACATTTTTATCTTTGCCCTGTGTTCCGTAGAGAGAAACCTCTAGAAGTCAAACAGTGAGCTTTCAAAAATGAGCTTATCTCTGAGGTTAAACAAGGTGTGGCAACCCTGACATGGGTCTCCTGCATCAAGAAAATGTCATTTTTCCAGCCCCTAATAGTGGTCCTCATCCTGTAGTGTGAGGATAGTTTTATAGCTCTGTATTTACATATTTTTAGCACCGTCATATACTTTGTTTTCAATGGAGATGTTATATTTAGAAGCTTCTCAAAATGTGAAGCATGTGTTAAATTTCTTTTGCGTAATCCGTCAAGACTAATTTGATTTGAGACCGGTGCCTTTTTTTTCCCCCATCTGTTTGGAAAAGTGCAGTTGTAGAGACATCAGTCATGTAACACTTTCTGTGAAACAGCTTTACTGACAGTTGGGAGTTGTCAGTAACCATGTGGATTTCAAGCTCTCAGTCTGGCTACGATGAGAAAAACCTTCTGACACATAATTTCCACAGAGCCACAGAATTTAAGGCCGGAAAGACCCCGCGTGATCATCTAGCTGACCTCCTGCCTAGCCAACCCAGGGATAAGTCATGTTTCAAGCCTAATAGCTGCAGAAAGCACCAGCTTTTGGGACAAATAGACATTCAATTTAATAGTGTTCGCTCACCAGTCACCAGTAATTTATTTCAATATTTAACGACTGTTATTTCGTTCATATATATGTTGTATGCAGAATTGTGGCTTGTTTCCTCTTTAAACTGATCTAGCTTCAACCTCCAACCTTTGGGAAACGTTTAAGAGATGCTGTTCCTTGTATAAATACGCAGAGACCAAAGCCTGCGTTAGGTGTGGGTGGGACAGGCAGATGCCCCAGGCAGCAAATTGCTGGAAGCAGCAAACCAGATCTGTGGAGGGACAACCACGGCCCTGCAGCCCATGCCCACAGCCCCGCTTTGAGCTTGCTCCCCCAGCGCTGGGCCGGCAGCAGGACCAGGGGCTCGCAGGGCTTGACACAGGCTCGCAGGGCTTGCTGGCTCTGCCTTCGTGCAGGAGGTGGAGGAAGACACACTGAAGTACTTTCTTTTCAACTAGGAAGCAACAAGACTCAGTTTTGCCCCTATGCCACTGAGAAATGTCGAATCATCTCTCTTCGAACCACTGCAGAAATCACCATTGTATTCACCTTCGAAAAGCTACCATACTGAAATGTTTCAGTCTCTCACCATAGGACGTTTTGTACCCTCTAGGGTGCTCTCCTGTTCATTCATATTCTGCTCAGGAGGTGGCCAGCAGAACAGCACATGAGGGCCCTTGTCAGAGGTGACGTAACCTACCACGTCATACTTGGCATTTCCTTTTATCTGTGTTGGTGTGCACAGATTTTTGTATATTAGCTCCTTTTGTGACAGCAATATGCTCTGCAAATTCAAATTCATTTACTGTGCTCCCAAAGTCTCTTTTCCTAACCTCTGCTGTTCAGCATGGCATCTCTTCTGCTGTAAATCTTTCATCCTTGTAAATGTCTGAGTTTGCTTTTGCCTGCTTTGGAAAGCTTATGGTTTCACCGTGCCCATGCAAATGATCAAGTTGACTCTTTGGGTTACAATCTTGCCTCCTTGTTATTTACTGTTCTCCTGATCTTGGAGTTTTTAAAAATGTTACTCAGGAATCACTGTATGGTTTCTTCCAGTGCAAAAATATGAAATAGAGCATATTCAGCTACCACCTTCTTGCAAACTGGAAACGAATCCACTTACTCTTATTTATAATCATATTTTGTTATCATTTCATACAGTTATTATTTCAATTGATTAATCATAGAATCAAGGGGCCTCTGGAGTTCATCTAGTCTAACACCCTGTTTGAAGGGGGACTGTCACCAACAGTGGACAAGGTCAGCTTGTGGACCAGGTAAATCTTGAAACATCTCCAGGAACAGAAATTTCACAACCTTTCTGGGCAACCTGTTTCAGGGTTACGCTGCCCTCCTGGTGAACATGTCTTCTCCTGTCCAGACCTCAGCTTGTGGACACTGGCCCCTCTTACAGCCTCTGGCACTAAGAAGATGAGTTTGGCTCTTGTCTGCACAGCCACCCTTCAAAGAGCTGTGGGCAGCTGTTCCAGCAAGCCCTTAGCCTCCCCTTGATCAGACTAAACAAGCAGAGCTTCCTCAGCCCCTCTCATGTGGCTCCGGGCCTCTGATCATCTCAGTAACCTTCCACTGGACCCTTTCCAGTTTCTCCACACCCCTCTTGGACTGCTGGACCCAAAAACTAGGTGCAAAGCTGAACAGAGGGAGATAATAACTTCTCACAGTTTTCTGGCCACTGTCCTCCTAATGTAGCTCAGGACGTCACATGCCCTGTTCAGGTGAGAGCACGTTGGTGACTCACGTTCAGCCTCGTGCCCTCTGTAAGCCCCAGCTCCTTTTCACCAGGATCACTCTTCAGCAAGGTGCTTCCCAGCCTGTACTGCATCATGTTTCCTTGTTGAGCTTCATGAGGTGCCCGTTGGCCCAGATCTCAAGCTTATCAAGGACCCTCTGTATTGAAGCTTTGCTGTTTGTCCTGTCAGTCCAGATAGTTTGTCATCAACAAATCTGGCTGTGTCAACATTAAGGTTGTTGATGAAGATGCTGAGCAATGTGGATCTCAGTACTGACCCCTTGAGTGCTCCTCTGGTTGCTGGTGACCTGCCAGACATGACCTGCCAGTCTTCAGCCCTTCTTGCAGTCTTTCTAGCCCACACCCTATGAGCTTCCAAATTACGACATTGTGTGAGATGGTGTTAAAGCCTTACTAATGTCAGGGTAGATTACACCCAGCGCTTTCATCTTCTTCACACATTTCATCATAGAAAGCAGGCCAGTTGGTCAAGTTCAGTTTGCCATCAGTACATCCATACTGTCTGTTCCCAAATGCCTTCTTGTCCTTTATGGCCTTGGAAGTGGATCCCAAGAGGGACACACTCTCTGATCTTCTAGTGACTGAGATGCTGCTGATCAGCAGACAGTTCCGCAGTTTCCTTTCTTGCCTTTTTAAAGACAGATGAAGTGTTAGACTTTTTCCAGCCATCAGGGACTTTCCCAGTCACCACAGTTGTCACAGGCAGCAGACAGCAGTCTCACAATCTCATTGGCCAGTTCTTTCAGGAAATGGGTGCCGTCCCTTGTGTCCATCTCTTGTATGCTCCCTTTATGCATTTTGTTTCATCAAGAAGGTGCTCCCATAGCCAGCTAGGTCTTCTGCTGAAATTCCATCTTCCTGCATGACAGGATTGTTTTCCATGAAGTTCTCAATAAATTATCTTTAAAAATCATTCAGATCTTCTAGGCACGTTTCCACTTCATGGTTGAATCCCAGGGAATTTTATTTAGCAACTCCCTGAATAAACTGATGTTTCTTCTCCTGAAATCCAGAGTTGTAACTGTTGCTTACCTTTCCAGCCTTCTTCTAGACCCTGAATTCAATTATGGTCACAGCAGATAAGCCCAGGCTGATACTGTGACCACATTCACCGCTGGCAAGTCTAGTAGAGTGTAACCCCTGGCTGGCCCTTCCAGCATTCACACGATGAAATTGTCGCTAGTGCAGTGTAAGAAGCTCCTGGATTGCCTGCTCAATGCTGCGTTGCCCTTCCAGCAGATGCCTGGATGGTTGAAAGCCTCCGTAAGGATCAGGGCTGGTAAGAAGGACACTTCTGACAGTTGTTTGTAGAAAGGCCCGTTCACAGGCTCCTCCTGGTTGGGCGTGCTGTGAGAGGCTGCCCCATCTCCAGCAGGATTGTCCCCTCTGCTCCTCACCCAGAGACTCCCCCCGGTCTCAGCTCTCCGGCTGGAGCTTGGTATAGTCAGGGAGCTCCTTAACACAGAGCACAATTCATATCGTTCATATTTGATTCGCTGTGATTCACACTATCTTGATTCATTCTGAATCTCTTGAGTCATATCATTCTTGTTTCCTAATCAAGATGTCGCTCATCTCTAACCTTACTACAGTCAAATGCAGTCAAAGCTAAGAAATCCAATTCCTCTTCTTATTATCCGGGCTTGGTATAGCACTGTAAAATTATGTATATTTCTTTATCCTCAAGCTCTTTGAACCTGACCTGCACAGAATTTAGTGTTCTCCCAGTCAAGACATTTGTACGTGATGACATCAGATGATGAAGTATTTGTCATAGAGAGCTGCATTTGCACCCTAGCACTCTGCGGCTGTGAAGATGGAAGGTATTAAAGGGGGATGTGAGCAAACCTTTGCGCTAATGAAAGTACCACACCAACATTAACATCAGGCTGAACAAGCAGAATTTTTGTCTTTATTGGTTAATCCCCCAGAGCCCCAAACAATCATGCAAAGAATAGACTCTTTTGAATGAAAGTCACACATGAACTTTATGTTTATATTTTCCTTCCACTCCAGTTGAGTATTTTTTTTCCCTCCTTCTCCCACTCATTCCTTTGATCAAGATTTTATATAAAAGAACAGAAATGAAGATTTTTGTTTGTTTGTTTGTTTGTTTTTTTAAGTGAAAGCTTGATGCAGAACTTGGGATGTTCCTGTTGCCAGAAGGTGCAGCAGCCTGGCTGCACGATGACCCATGGCCCTGTGCCACATCGCAAATAATGCTCTTATTAATCTCTCCAGGCTTTGTTCTGGCCCCCCTCCTAGCGGTGTCTGATTTCATGGTACGGCGTAGCCAAAGGTCAGATAAACTACATGATGGCCAGAGTTGCTACTGAAGAAGGAAATCGGAAATGCCTCTCCCAGTAGTTTCAGTAACAGGAATGGAGAGGAAAATAATTTCTTTTACTATTAACCTGCCTGATGTATCATCTTGTGTTGCTGTTTCAGTAGAGGAAAGCTGAGGTACAGCAGTAACCCAGCGAAGCAGCCAAGCCCAGCTCTTGTTGCAAATGCTTCTGGGTCTGCCCAGCCTCAGTACATTTTTCAGCGAAAATGTTCTTTCTTTAGGTGTTTGATCATTTGCAACAAATGACAGTCCCAAGCTAAAAGAGATGGTGAACTTTGTCTCTAACTGAGCTGATGTCATTGACTGATTCATTAATTACCCACTTTTCCCCAGATCTGATTCAACATACTGTTCACAAAGAGATAACCAGTCACAAATTAGTCAAGCTGAAGTTTGATGTGCTTGGCTACAGGGCCATTTTTTTGTTACCAGTTTCAGATGACTGATTACTCCTGTGAAACTAGCGAGTGCTTCTTGCAAGTTGTTTCTTTTCCTCCATGTCTACCCGAAGTGCTTTTATTCAAATGAAATGGAGCCCGTACGCACTGGGCTGGAGCTCTTTGCCAGCAGCTAGCACGGCCAGATCAAATATGTATGCTTACTGTAAACGTTGCATGGTCTTCCTTGCTCTCCTTTGAACCAAGCTATCTTGTGGTTTCTGGTGACTGCTGCCTCTGTGCTATAGGCTCCGGGTAATGCTGACACATACAAGACTTATCTGGAAAAAGAGAGGGGAGCAGAAGACAACATCACTTCCTGCACACACAGTCCTGTCCTTTTCTATCAAAGGTTGAGACCTTATCAAAGCTCCTTTCAAGAGAAGCTCCCTGCGTCGTATTTGAATGATTCTGGGGGGGGAGGGAACCTGCCTTTGGCTAGTCAGATGCAGGAGAGCAGCAAGTTCGTTCTTCAAAAGCTTCATAATTTCATGGGCAGGCATTGCAATTCCAGCCTCATATTATGACCTCCAGAATCACGTTTGGGCAAGTCTGCAGCGTGTGGGGCTGCGTTCTTGCTCTGTCACGCAGAGATGCATCGGCCTTGCTCTCCATCACTGTGTGGGGGCTTTCTTTTGCAGCAGGGCTCCCGCCGCCCACGTGGACGTAGGGCTGCTGTCGGCTGGATCCAGTAGCGGTTTGTTCCCACCTTGAGCAGATGCAAGTAATGGCACAAAGCACAGAAGAGGGGAGAGACTGATCCAAGTGCTCTGTGTTAAACCTGGCCTCCATGACAGCCGGGGCCAGGTGAGGCTTTGCAGTGAGCAGATTTGGGGCCTGTCAGTCTGTCGGCCACTGTCGAGGGGAGTGACCCCCAGCTCAGCACCCCATTTTCCAGCTTGCCAGCAGCTGCCTCGGGATGACGCTCTGTGGAACCCCCATCCTGAAGCTTACCCCATTTCTGCATGTCAGCTCATTTGCTGCAGCACGGGCCATGGCAGACACCAGGGAGGTGGCAGCCAGGGCCAGCCCTCCTGCCCCAGCCTCCGGTGTCCCCTTTGTCATTGCCTGTCCCCCATCAGTCTCCTATTAACCCGATGGCTGGCTGGTGGCAAACTGTGCAGAAGCCCTGCCCTTTTTAGTTCGCTTACCCAGGGGGGTTTACTTTGTGGAGAGTGGTTATTAGCGGTCTGCGTTTGTTCTTTGTCATCGGCCCTGCCTTATTTTTATGTGGATTAACTGTTAATAATAATGCGAAGCGTTAAGCTTTGGCAACCAGCTGAGCTCTGCACAAATCCGAGGACAACGCAGCCACTGGCGCAGGGCTGCTTGCCGCCACGGCAGGTGACGGGATGCGTGGCGCGCTCGGTCCGGCGGCTGGCACAAGCGGCTGCTTCCCGCCGAGGCGGGAAGGGCAGCCCAGCACATGCTGGCGCAGGGGTCGGCCCCGGCCCCAGCTCCTCTTTGGCCCCGGGCTTCTCCCAGTGCTGCCCTTCGGGGCTCCTTCCCACTCTCCCCAGCTGCTCGTCATCTCTTAGGAAGGCGGCAGGAGGAGGGAGGAGCAGAGGGATGAGAGCTGGCTTTACTCACGGATGCTACTGCTGCGGAGAGAGGCACCACCACGGGAATGTAGACGGACAGGCAGAGGTCATTAATAGCGATACATATTATTTTAATTGAGTCATGTTTGGCCTCCCGCTTTTGTCAGCACTTGATTTTTTGCTATTGTTATGGTGTGAATTTGGAATTAATGTAAAATATAATAAGAGTCCCTCAGCTGGCAAACGCAGGCAAGACTGAAAATTAAAATGCTATGTAAATCTCACAAGATTAGGGCATAAACTGCAGCAGGCTATGGAATGGCTGAAGCTTGAAGATGCTGGAAAAGCCTCTCTCCACATTATTCCTGATAATACAAAATCAATTTACATTGAATGCATTTTTTCCAAATAACCATCCAGCACGTACTATTTGATATTACTAATGAATGCAGCAATTGGATCTTAATACATTCCAGGGAAATATTCTGCAGAGGTTTTATTGGTTCTAAAAATACTTTGTGGCATCGCAGCACTTTGTCATTAAAATTGCTAGGTTTTGTGATACAGATATGGTGGAATTGTAATTAAAGCACTGCGGCGCTGGCGGTGGCAGCATTTTGTTTTGAAATGCCAGGTCCTTTCCGAGGGCTTTTGAACCACCATTTATGAGAGCCTACCACCCTCCCGCCTTCGCCCCTGCTGTAGTTGTTAAGGTGAAGGAAGGGCAGCAGCGCACTGTAAGGCAGGATGGTGATGGTGCACAGGACCAAGGGAGGTGTCGGCCAGACTCCCAGGCAGTACTGAACTCATACGTGCTGTTCTCCCTCTGGGCTACCTCATCCTTCCCTGATGGCTCCGAAGAAAATGCAACAACCAGCAATTAAGCAAATTTCTCCCACTGCGGATGTGGAGTAGAATCACAGAATGCTTTGGGTTGGAAGGGACCTTTAGAGGTGAGCAGGGACAGCTTTAACCAGATCACATTGCTCAGAGCCCCGTCCAACCTGACCTTGAATGTTGCCAGGGATGGGGTCCTCCACCACCTCTCTGGGCAACCTGTTCCAAGTGCTTGACCACCCTCATTGTAAACAATTAGTAGGTTCAGGGCTGTGAACGCCGCAGGGTCCCACACATGGCAGAAGCTGCTCGCCTCGTGCTTCAGGAGGCTGATGGAGCAGCAGGCACTGGCTGGGGCTGCCTCTCCCAGAAATCCCATGGAAATGAAGGCTTCTAGCACGTGGAGGGGGAGAAATCCCAAAGGGCCTGATGAGGAGATAAGGCCTCAAGCGCTGCAGCACACCCTCGGCTCACTATCCCTGCGACAACCTAGATGGCCGCTGAGATTAAAACGTGCTGGATTGCACCAGAGTTGGGGAAAACGCGACAGAGCCCTCTCCTTGTAGGTCACCAGCTTAAATCTGCCTCGAGTTACGAGGAGGTGGAAGTCCCTGCGCTTTTGACAGTTGCTTGGAGCTCCATCTGCAGCACTGTTGGGGAAAACATCATTTCTCCTGCGCCAAAGCCAGCCCCGAGCCATTAATTCCCGGCTGCGGGAGAGCGATTGGGCGCGTTGCAGAACCCGACCCGCCACGCCGCGAGAAAGCACTGCCGGCTCCCGGGAGGCGGCGAGAGGGGCCTGGGGCTCCCAGCGGCTCCGTGTAGAGCAAGCGTTATTTCTGATGTGCCAAAAGGTGCTTTCTATCTCTGCGGATTAAAGCCAGCCCGAGCGCGGGGCTTCCCTGAAAGTAGGCCTCTCCGTGCGGTCTTGGGCGGTTGGGCAGCCCCCCCGCTCCCCTCCCATGACTCAGCTTCCTCGTCTCGGGAATTAGGATAATAATATCTGCCCGTGGGAGCTTCATCAGCTACAGCCAGTGGCTAAAATTGTCAAACCAAGTGAGAGAAAAGGGCCACTTATTGTTAGATTTCCCATCAGGATTCTGCTTTTTCTACTGTCTGTCAAGGAAAAAACTAAGCGAACTGAAAATAAGACATCTACAAGAGGGGGGAAAAAAAAAAACAAACCCAACCACCAGATCTAAATAAAACTCTATTTGCGTGAAGCTTCCTACTATCTTTAACTGTTTTGTTGTGCATACAGGCAAACAACCCAGCTCTGGCCCAGAGGAAGGTTAAGACCCCCAAAATGACGGCTATCAGAGGCAAAGTGGAGAGATGAGTTACAACAGCAACATTTATATTTTTTCAAATCCTTTTCAGCCCTGGTTACAGCTCCCATTTTTTTCTGCCACTGATTAATTTGATCAAACATTGTGAACAAATAATTTGTATTAAAAATCATGCGAGTTCCACCCTTCATGTAGTTGGCTTCAGGCAGGTATTTATTGGGTAACATAGTCTGAGACTAGTGAATGTTGACATTTAATTAATATGGAAGCTTAGCGTTGTGAATATGAAGAATAGAAAAAGACCCAAGAAAATCCTGTGATAATGAAAGGAGATGACAACTAGGTTCTGGTAGTCAGACATTTCTGTTGACATTGAAGGGTCAAATGTAGCTATCTGGTGGAGGGCTGCAAATAACACACTGCAGGTCACGTTTGCATGTACAAATAGCTCTGTACGATGCCTGACTTATACCTGCTTGAGCTGCCTGCACTTACATTGGCAGCGTTATGGTGGATATTTTTGTCGTGCCTATACTAGGAAGATGCTACCAAAATAGGGAGAGTGGTATAACGTACCAGGAAAGCGCTACGGGTGTGAATGCGCACCACACAGCTACAGGATTGGTTTCCATGGACTATCCTGGTAAAAAAAAAAAAGCAAAATTAGGCTAGTAAAACTGCATCTGTATGAGGGGATTAGTCACTGTGACCTACATACCTACGCCAGCAGAACCCTGTAGTAGCTCAGAAGCACTTGTGTCCTGCCTAACTTGTGACGGGTAACATCCGCCCCCACAAAAAGCAAACAAACTGCAAAGAACTTGATTGTAATAAAAAGAAAGCATTTTATCACAGAAATCTACGGGAACTGTTTCTCTTGTCATGCATAAATCAGGAGCATGAGGTTGCCTGAATTTTCCATTCCATTAACTCCGTAGTTCTTGAGTTGAGATGAAAATAGTTTCGGAGAAAGGAAACAGAAAGAGCTATTCTGTGCTGTACACCGAGGATATCACAAGACAGGCTAAATTGCCCAGTCACTTTGTTGGACATAAACCTACCACTAACATCTGTTTATTCTGTGGTTTACCTCACAAAAGTAATTGTGTTCAGAATCTAGTTTATTGCACCTTCAGGAAGGATACTATTTTTTCCTTACATTATTGGGCTTTATAACTAAACCCCTATACTTCCATGTACTTCAGGCTGAAATTTGACAAAAAAAAGAGGTGAGAATCTGTCTTTTTCTCTGTTTCACGTTGAGATTCAACAGAGAAGTTTCTACTGAGTGGAAACAGATACTCCATTAAAAGTCCACTGCTGCTGTATAATTTAAATGCTTTTTCAACACCACAAACTACCTCAAGCCAAACAGCTGGTGTTGACTAAGAACAGTATTTCAGCCTGTTACATGCTGTGATTATTACTTCCCAAACAAGAGTTTATACTTCATTTTCAGTGAAGATTAAATTAATTAGGGTGGCAATGTGATATGGGAATAAGGAGGCGAGTGAAATTAACAGTTTTCACCTACTCTGAGGTTTGTTTAATTAACTATTTCCATTTGGAAGTGTTCTTCTGGGACTGTATTTTAGCAGTAATACCTCTTTTTGAGCAAATATTGCACTTTGCAGGTCGTGAACAAAAACACAAGCTCATCAGAAAGAGTACTTCCATTTTGACTATGCATGATATACTAAAGGAAAAAAAAAATCACGTTGAACAGACTGAAGAACTCTATCTTTTCATAGCATGCGTTGAGAATTAGTAGTATCCTCCCAATAAGTGTGAAGAAATTGTATTCTGCTCCTTTATTATATTTGATGAAATTCCTTTCTCATGTGCAGGAAAATTGCCACACTAGAGAAAGCTACTAATTCTTGTTTTCCCCATTAAAATGTAGCGAGCATTCTCCTAAACTATCAATCTTGTTGCAATGCTTCTTTTTCCACAGATCAGGGATTATTCCTCCATCGTCAATAATAAAATTTAGTGTTTAAAAGCTTAACTCTGCATTCATAATGCACTGTTGATATAAAAAAATATTAACTATCCTTACAGCTGTCTCAGTATTTCATAAGTCATTTAAAAAGGAAATAAAAATGAAAAACATCTGCCTTAGAGACCAACCCCTAAGAATCTGATTCTACAAAAACTCTGGTTGCCCTCACATGCCCTTAATGACCACTTATTGGCAGTAACATAACTTAAGGTTTTAATTGATGCTTTAGCTGGGCTTTTGACTTCACAATAGTATTTGTAAAGATTCTAATTATCATGATATAGTAGAAATTAGAAGGCAATTTGTAAATGTTTAGGTCAGCGTGATCAATACAGTAAAACTAGAGCAGCCTAAACATGCATATAGCTTTACTGATGGGAGCAGTCCACACTTAAAAGAACTCTCCAAAAATAACTCCAGATTCAGGTCTTAAGAGATAAAACACCACCAGTCTGACCAGGTTTTCATTGTCACAGAAATGTGGTGTGTTGTGCAACTTGTATTCCATCAAGTATAATTTGTATTCCATCAATTATATGAACGAAATTAATCTCTTTCCCTGTTTGAGTGTTAACTGTGAATACATATTGAGAGATCTGAATACAGTTGTTATTTAAAATTGTATAAACAAGTAAATCTTAGTGTACAGTTTCTTCACAAGAAGTTTCTGATGAGCATGTAGACATCTGAGGTATTTTGACTGGACCCCAAGGAGTGTTTCTTTCCATGAAACACAGCCCTGGAAACCTGAGTTTCCACCATGTGCTGCAGATTCCTTTTCTGTGAATGCTTTTCCACTTTTGGTTAAAAATGACTGTGTCAGTGATAGTCTCACAAACACTGGACAATATTTTGTCCCTATGAAGCACATTTGAAAACACTGGATACAAAAGGAATGCAAACAGAGTGAAAACAAATTAATTAAACAGCAGAACCGTTTTGTAGTATCATTCTAAGGTATTGCCTGTCTTCTGCCTTAACACTCTCCCTTTAAAAAAAGAGAAACCTGGAGGTTGCATTTGCTATTCCAAACAAGTTAGAAAAGCTGTAACTGTGCATTAGTTACAGTTCCTTAAAAAAAAGTCACTTAACATTTCTCAACCATAGCATTTTTGCTCATCTGCCAAACCGTGCTCTTTGCATGCAAAAGCCAGCCATCAGTGTTAAACAGACTTTTCCACAGAATTCTTTCTAAAATTAGTTTCTTTTCGTAATTTTGATACAACCTGAGGCACCTATATTTCATAGAGGCAGAGAGGACAGAAGCATTTTGTTTCTGGGCAGCACGGAGTACCTGTTTTGAGTTAGCTCTTGCTTGTCTGACTCCCCTGAATGATTCTATTGATTTCGAGGGGTCCACTTGCATGAGAAAAGTGAGCAGCAAAGACTGGATGCTCGTTCTATTGTTTTATCCAACACAGATTCATTTTCTAGGATCAGTTATTCTGCGTGATGAATGGGAAGTGCAACTAAAAAATCGAGCCTAGAAACCTCATGTTAGCAGAGAGCGTATGAAAGTCTGATTGTGAAATACGATCCAGAACACATTTACTAACAGACAAAACTCGAGACTCATTTCTCACACAGGCAAGACTGTTAAAGTCAGTAATACTTTGCTTTTCCATTACAGCCAACAGGATTTCTGCTGCACAAAGGCTAAGCAAAGCAAAAGATAGAAAGATCTGGTACTCGGAGCAGCAATACTTTCATTTACTGAAACCTCATGCGTGCAGAAGGTAGAATTAATTTAATTGCAAATAAATGTCAAGAAATAAATTAGTGAAACAGTACTAAATTCTGCAGCAAAAATATGTTATGGGTAAGATATGCTTTTGTGTCAGTCTTAAAGAGAGGGAGACAAAGGAAAATGGGTAGGGGAAAAAAAGGCTGTACTGAAAGCACATACAGAAATCAAACGCAGGAAAACTGTTGGGGACTTAATAGTGCTAGAGGTAAATTGGCCGCTATTCTTTCTATCAGAAAGAGACCAGAGTATTTGATTAAGTTAAACAGGGGCCGTTTCTTTGTTCCTGAGAATAGAGAAAGCGGCATTTCAACCAGACAACTGAGACAGAGAACACAGGGGGGAAAAAAAATCTATTAAAGAGATAACAGAAGAGAAAAGCACTTATACTAATTCTGTCAAAACTCATGAAGCATCCTGAGAGGTTTATAAAGGTGATATTCTTCTAAGGCACATGGAGACTAGGCTACAGTAGAATATTTGAGGAGGTCCAAGGGACTGGTGATTTCTTGGCATTTTTAAAAGTTAAAGGCCCAGTAATGCCTATGAAATAAGCTAAACAGCTAAATCTACGAGGACCAATAAAACAGCACAGATGTGTGGATTTGAAATTAAATATTATAAAGACAAAAGCACTCAACCTTTATAGCACTGAAATTATTTCAAGAGGGGTTTCTAGAGAAAGGCAGGCCAGCAGATTTGATGAATATTTTAGCTGTTTTACCTAGAACAGGCAGCTCTCGCGTTCTAACGAAGGGGCCGGCACTAGTATTGCTATAAACAAGAAGGTAAAAAGCTGTGATTTCTTGAAATAGGTCATGTCAAATCAGTATCCTTTATTCTCCACAATAATTTATAATATTTACCGATCAGATTGTAAAATAAAACAAAACCCTCATCTGCACCTATATCCACTTAAATCGCTGTTCACCTTCAAGCAAAAAACAATTCTAGCCATCTGCTGTTATTTATTCTTTAGATTTTCATATGTGAAGAAATAATCAGTTATCCTTTGAAAAAAAGCCTCATTCTTGTATTTCTGTAAATTCATACAGAATGTATTTTACAACAGTTTGTATACTAAACATTTTTGGTGCAAATACCTTGATCTTACTGGGACTAATTTAGGGTAGATACTGATTTGAGAGCAAAATATGGCCCACCACCTTCCATATTTAGGTTAATGCAAAGATTTATTAGTCCTCTAGGTAAACATTGACCTTGGCTTCACCTTGGTCAATATTTACTTCTCAGGTTAATAAATCTTTATATTAACTGCAATTGAAGTCGCCCTCTGCTTAAGAGATAAAGACCAAACAGGACCTCATATGAAGACAGCATTCATCAGATAAACTCTGCAGCTTGATTTATCTTCTTGCCCACTTGTCTTAAAAAAATGGTAATCCATAGACGGTGAAAGATGTTCCTCTCTGGAAGGGAAGGGTTTTTTTTATACCTGTAATTTTGTGCACTTCACCTGCATTTGAAAGTAATGGCACAGCTTTGTGTCTCTTGCACTTTGGAATGGCCTGAGTTTCCAGGATATTATTCTAAAGGACGTTACATCCCTATGCTGTCTATTTGCCTGGAGACTATTTTACTCAGTGAACAGCCCTCTCGGTCACAGAGGTGGTTGCTATTTGGTTTGAACAGGGTGACAGGTCTGACTTTTTGGAATTCATAGTTATTTTGGAAAAAGATGCTGACTGGGGGACATGAGAATGACACTGCAATCAAACAGCAATAATAAATCTACTAACATGTGAGGATCTTGGAAAAACAGGAAACATTGAACTTATCAGAAGAGAAGAGACATCAAAGACTTGACTTAACTACTGGGAATGGGAATTTCCATTACTGTAAAAGAAACTGTCCTGAGAAACATTTTGGTAAGCAGAGGATGAAGTTACAACTAGAGATTTCCTTGAAATTAACAGTGACAAGAAAAACCAGACAAGAACGGGTTTATACATCTTCTCTTTCCACAATTTCAAACCCTATTGCATTGATTAAAATCTCACCATGCTCTTTTCTCCACATTTAAGTTGTGCTTTTAAAAAACTAAACCAAACAACGTATGTTTTTGTCCATGGGTGTCTGTGACTGAGTTCAGACTAGTTTGCACCATATTTCACTTTTAAGCAGATTCTGAACAGTATGAAGTCTTTCTGTTTGACTGTTGTCCAAAAATTGAGGACCTGTTGAGAGATAATTACTCAGATTACAGAGAAATTAAAAATTGAACTTTCTGAGAGACAGAATCAAGGCAGCATTAACCTTGAAAACTAAATGGGAAAGCTGTTTCATTTTTAAAAACATATTTAAGATCTCACTTAAATAAACATCAACCACTTCACTCACGCAGGCATTCCCTTTGAAGTCAATGGGATTAGCCATGGATAAAATTCATCCTAAATTCTGTGTAGAAAGACAGGTACAAAGTCAGTGAATCATTTAAATCCCACAGATTCTCAGCATTAGGCTTAAAAGCTGCAGAGGTCTCTTGTTAGTCCTTTGCACTGGAGTTTTTCATCGTCTGGAAGTCTGGGGGGTAGGATTTGTCCTCACTGGAAGATACTTTAAGACTCTCCACCTACATTCCTCTCTTCTATCAAGCTGCAGTTTCAGCATCCTACTGGTTTTTCTCCATGCAGCGCTGATGAGTTTACAATGATGCCGTGATGCCTTTCTGCAGGCAGCGCAGGGAAATGTCATGCAAACGCCATTAATAAATCATCCTATTGGCATAAACTATCTGAATGGCACAGCCAGCTCTACTAGCAAGACAATATATTTGCATGGGGGTTGTGTGTGTGCGTGCGCGCGCAAATCTGTACAAGTACGTATACTCATCTTCTAACTCCCCCCAAACTGATCTGCGTCTCTTTTTTATTTCTAATTTTTTCCTTCGTTGAAAAGAGCAGCTTATTCAGTCAATGACAAGGATACAAAAGGATGCAAGCTGCATAAAGCCAATGGTGACTGGTATAATGTACCTCTGACTTCCATTGTCAATGATGTAACTATGCATAGCTGTGCTTCTCTCTGCGCTGTCTTATTTCCAGTTCATGAAAAAAAAAAAAAACAAAACCAAATAGTGTTTCAACATGGTTACGAAATGATCCAAGATTTTGAAAGAATTTTTAAAGGGTAAACATAAATAAATAAAGATTGTTTTCTTCAATGCACTGGCACGTGAGCTGAGGGCTGGGAATTTAACTGTTTGAAGGCTACACTGCGAGTGAGTGGAAGTCCCGAGAGAGGGAAACCCAAACAAACGCCGGCTGCCGACTCCCAGTATTCGACTTTCCCCGGTGGGGGTTGTCGTAGGGGCAGATCCGTGACCCCCTCCCGGCGGCAGCGCGACGCGGACCTGCCCGAGCGCGGGGGAGCGCCCACCTGCGCCAGCCGCTCCGTGGCGCGTTCGGGCGAAGAGCTGGAGCGTGTTCCTGCGTGGCCGGTCACGCAGGGTGCACGCAGCAGCGCCCGCCGCACAACGGCGGGAGGCGGCACCTTACCCCGGGGCCTCACCCCGGGGCGAGGGACCCCCCGCCGCCACAGCCGCTGCGCCGGCACCGGGAGCCGCAGCCCCGCACGGGGGGGGGCTTCGTGCGCGGCACCGTCCGCAGGGTTGCGGCGGCCCCCCGAGCCCTCCCGGCCGGCCCCCCCGAGCCGAGACCTCCCGGCCGGCCCCCCGGGGGCGGCCCGGCGGGCGCTGCCAGGGCTCGGCCGCCCGGTTGCCATGGGACCGGCGCGCCGCCGCCCCCGGGGCCGCCGCTCTGCCGCCGCCGCACCGCTCCGCGCCTGCCGGGCACCGGCGGCCGGCCCGGGAGGAGGAGGAGGAGGAGGAGGAGGAGGAGGATGCTTTCCCCGCCGCTTGCCTGCCCTCCCGGAGCCGCCTGCCTGCGGGCAGGGGGAGGGAGGTTTTGGGGTGCGCGCGGTAATTTCTAAAGCCTCTTCCCTCTCCGAAATCAAGTGGCCGAAACCGTGGGAGAAACGCCCCCACCCCCGCGCCGGGTCTTTCGCCTTTGTTGTGCTGAGGCCGGCACCGGCGAAGGCGCCGTAAATGACCGGCAAATTGTCTTCAGCCGGCGCTGGCAGGTGATGCCCCGGCCCCGGCGAGCTGACGCCTCGCAGCAGCACAGGCGCCTCGGGGAGGTTGCAGCCCCCCCCGTTCTTTCCCCATTTAACCCACTGCCCACCCCGGCGGGGCTACTTCCCCCGCACGCTGCGTGCCGAGGGAGCCGGACACACAGGGTAGTCGAGGGCGCACTTGGGTAATTAATAAAGTAAATTAAAGGGTTTAAAAAATTAATTCTACTCATTTAGTCACCAATCTGTTAATGAGGCATGGAAAGCCCCCGGGATCGATAGTCGGGACTAAAAACGAAGTAGGTGAAGGAGGTGCCTGCTGAATGGTAAAAGGTTTATAGAGGAAGTATCCGTATCTCGGGCGATATAAATATGGAGAAAAGGGTACGTATAAAGCTTTGCCTGCTCTGGCGGGGTCTGGATTCCATCAGCGGTACGGAGGCAGCCGCGGTCTTCCTGCTTTATGGGGCTCCAAACTTTCCCTTCCCCAATACCGCGGGGCTTCGACCCCTGCTCTGCCGCATCCTCCAGCCAAAGCAGCCTCTGGCTCCTACCATAAATATTAATACTCTGCGCTAGCGCGAGGCATAATTATCTTCCCTTAATTGCAAATTCAACCAAAAACTGAGCCTGCTGTCATTCAGGCACCTCTGAATTATTGTAATTAGGGCTTTTTTCATGCCAAGTGAATCCCCGGGCTGAACGCTAGCCCTCGTATGCAGCGGCGCAACATGTAAAGCACACGCTGTGCCGCGCCGCCCGGGAAGCCCCGCCGCCGGCAGCAGCCCGGCCCCGCCGGCCCGCCTCCCGGGGAAAGGCTGGGCTCCAAGCGGGACGCGCTGCAAGGGGGGGCCGGCAGCGGCTGGCCAGCCCTCGGGGAGCCCCGCCGCGCCGGGGGCCCCGCCCGAGCCTCGCCGCCCCGCGGGGGTTGGCGGCCGGGAGAACGGCGGCCAGCGGCGGCGGTGCCCACCCGCGGCCGGGGCTCTGCGGCCGCCCCGCCCCGGCCTCCCGCCCGCCGCGGCGGCTGGGCGCCTCCTCGGAGCACCGACCCGGCCCAGCGCTCTCCGCCGAGCCCCGCCGCGGGGGCACCGGGCCCTCCCGGGGGCGGCCCGGCCCTGCGCGCCTCCCGCTCCCGCCCCGCCACGGAGCCGCCCGCCCCGCCGGGCAGGAAGGACGGAGCGGCGGCGGCGGCCGGGCGGGGTTTGCCGGGGGGCGCCCCGGGGCCTTTGTTCGGGGGCCGGAGGGGCCGCGCCGGCCGCCCCGCAGCGCCCGGGCTGGGGTCTTCGCGCCGAGCAGGACGGGCTGGGGGGGGGCGGCAGCTCCTCCGCTGGGTGCTGAGCCGGGGCCAGCTTCCAGCACCCGGTGCTGGGGGCCGACGTCTGCAGGTGCTGCCCGAACTGGGGTCTGTGCCCATCAGCTTTTGGGGATGAGGGAACGGGTGGATCTCCTACCTGAATCCCCTGGCCGGCCTGGCACTGTGTAGCTGAGCCCTAGCCCTGGCAGAGAGCGCAGCGCTGAGGTGCTCCAAAAAGCGCTGAGTCCTGCCCCCTCCCTCCAGAGCGCCGTCTGAGGAGTGGGCAGAGTGCTGCTCGCTGTGGCCTGGAGCTCCTGCCAAGGAGCCGGCACCTGGGCTCTAGGTCCTTCTTCAGGCTCATGAGATAAGCCTTGCCTTTCTCCCCAGGCTGGGGGTAGCTCGGGGCACTATTGCCGCCGAAGGACATGCGTCCTTCTGGGTGAAGCTGGGGTGCTGTGCAGAAGGGAATGCCACATTTGTGGGGCCAGCAAGACAGCAGATCAAAAGGGAACCCATAGTCCATGTTGACGACCTTCTGCCAGAACGGAGGGAGCCTGGGACTTAGTCCCCGGAGAGATTTATGCACTTCATGCAGTGACTCTCATAAGAAATACTTAAGGAGCCTTTATCTCAGATGCTAGAGCATGTCCAGTTGCAGAGGTTGCAGTCTGCTGCTGCTACCGTTTTGCAAAGTCTTACATCTGGTGTGCTGCCTTGCAGGCTGAAAGAGAGACAACTAATATTTTGTATGGAAACGTGGTGTCAAGCTTTCAGAAAACTGCTTGTAAATTACTGCTCAGGAAGCGACCTGCCGCAGCACTAAGTACACGAGCCACGTGAGCACGCCGTCTAGTTAGCCAGAAAGATGCTGCTTGCTCTGGTTGTGCTCTCAATTTTGGTGGTAAGGCTCTGTAAGGAGGTCTTCCCCTCTTATCTCCAGTTTAGTCATTCTTGCCTTTGTGCTGCCTGCTGTGCTGTGCTTACAGAGCTATTTGTGTGGCCGTGAGTGACACAAACTGAAGAATCATTATGGCTGGTTTTCATTCCCCCCCCCCCCCCCCCCCAGCCTAATAACTCTGAATTCTACTGGGAAATTGTGCACCTCCCTTCCCTAGGCACACTCCTACACTGTATCTTCATTAACACAAGTCACACAGGACTCACCTGCAGCTTCTGATGTTCCAAGCCAGGTGATGGAGTGCAGGATAGATAGAATTACAATCGATTAAAAGTTTATTTTTTATGATGCTTAGCGTTCTCAGTGGGGGTTCTTTTTCCTGAGTAGGAAATTCACACAATAGCATACTGTCAAAAGAATAAGTATATAAAGTCAAGGACTTAAAAATTAGGAAATGACAGGATGAAACTTTTCCCTACAAGTTAACGCGGCCTTACTGTAAAGGGCTTTTTGTCCATCTTGATTTTGAGATTTTACATCATCTTTGCTGCAAGACTCCCTCATTCATGCAGAAGATGCCCCGTGACCTGCCAGTGAGTCAGAGTTGTGTTTCAGTCACCGTCCTTCCCTCCCATGGGCCGTGGTGGTGTGTGGGCAGCAGGAGCGGGCAGCGCGGGAGGGAAACGCCGCAGGCAGCTGATCAGTGCTGCGGGGGCACTGCTTTGCCTCTGCTGCGGAGCTCATCTGTCACCTGGGCTGGCCCCTGCAACAAACTTTTCCGGGATGGCCGTTTCGTGCCATTCTTATTTCTGGTCCTAAAGGAGCAGCTGAGACCGGAGCTGAAGGGGATCTGACCTGGGAAATGCTTCTGTTGAGAGCTACGCTGTCAATCTGTGAAGCAGTACAGAACATGAAGATATCACAAGACCCAGCTCCCGGTACTTCCAGCTGGGAGATCCAAAACTGAGGGCGCTAACAGCTCTTGCTGTCCCTACCCAGATTCACCTAGGGCCTCCCCCACCTTGCCCATGGCCCAGGACCCCCCGTCAGCCCAGACTGTGGCTGGCAGTCCCTGCCTTGCTGGCCCTGAGGGACCAGCCAGCCCTTGTTGCTCCTCGATGAAAATCACTTGAGAGGTCTAACAATCAGCTTTAAATTTTGCCTTTCAAGGTCTTGCATATACAAATAAGAGAATAATGCCACCTTGCCTTGCAGTGATGTAGTGCAAATAATTTAGCATTTCTAACGAAATGGGCTAGTGAGGTGGGAAGACCAGAGAAAGCCCCACAGAGGACTTACCGGTACAGTGGGAAGCTGGAGAGTCCCTGCTGGAACATGGAAACAGCAGATCCCATCCTAAAGCAACCACATGGGAGTGAAAAACTGGATGCTTCTCGTTTTACTCTTTGCTGTTGTCTTGAGCAGCTAAATTGCTTAAAAACTAAAAGGTCCTTTGAAAGTCACAGGGCGTGTTAGCTGTTCTGTAAAACCTAATATTACACTCTGGAATATTTTTTAGTGCATAGCCTGTTACTCCTCTCCTCCCCAAATTTTACTTCCTGAAGGATGATATGCTGGCAGAGATGACCCTATTTTGGCCCTGTTGAAGTCAATGGGAATTTTCCCCTGACTCCATGAGAGCCAGCATTTCACGTGGGGCAAAAAAAGTTGCACTCCTTTGCTTCCTTAAATTCAGCCAAGCTCAGTATGGATTTGGTGAGCCCTAAGTGTTACAGAAAGCTGTTTCCCTGAGCCTGCAAATACTGTCCCTGTTTTAGGTAAATCAAATTGTGTTTTAAATTCCAATTTCAGAAGGAAACACAGATGTGATTATTACTGCCTAGGAGCAGGAGACTATGATTGTGTAAATGGGTCAACATGCTGCCTGGGCCGGAGCCCGAGAAGTGTTTTATTTGTGTTACAGAAACCATAGTTTGTTTAGAAGGGAACTTTTAGATTAAATCTTAGTGTTTTAGGAATAGGTAGAGTCAGCGAAGCTTGTGCTATCACTAGTTCTCAATCATTCTGCAGAGATAGCATCTGCTGTGTATTTTACTTGCTTGATACATTATTTGCAATAGTGTTAATAACATTGCTTGCAATATTAATAATTTAGGATTTCTGTGAACCTGTGCTTAACTGTGTGTGGGAAAGAGATTTGGGAGGGTACTCATACAGCCAGTAACATACCATCTGTGAATTTGCAGATATTATTTATTAGCAAGTTTGGTTAGAAAGCCCTGCCATGCACGTATAATTGCCCTTGCCCTCAATTTGAGCTTTGCCCCGGCAGCAGCATCCCACCCCGGCGGGCGGGTGGGCGGCGCAGCAAGAGGGATGCTGGAGGAGCAACGCTGGCTCTGCGGGGTCTGGAGTTGGTCTGACAACATGGAAACGGCGTGCAGGTGGCTCCGGCCTGCTTGGTAGTGGAGGAAGGAGCGAGGGTGAGCTTCCAGAGAAAAGACACTTCACTGGAAATCTATTTTTGCGCTGATAAAGACTTTCCGCTGAGTACCTTCACAGCAATGCAAAGCAGTTAATGAGATGCAGAGCTCCTCTTTGCCCAAGCACTCGTACTGTGCTGCTTGCCAGAATCTAGCCCTGGCTAGCTGCGCTGGTGTGCATCATACAGGCTCAACCCGGACTTTCACCGGCCTGAAAAAAAGCAATTTTGGTGAGCAAGCCCTGTGCCCCGCAGCTTGGAGGAGGAAGGCAAGAGAGGGACCGTATCCCGTGGAAACTGCAGGGGGCACAGTGTCATTACTAGAGGGCCAGGATAATTAGATGCTGTGAACTTGCTTTCCCTGAGGAAAAACTAAGATGGGATGTTCAGTGGCAGAAAATGAAGTCCTGGCTTTGATGACTTACCTGTGTAAAGGTGCTGCGGTCTGATGCTGAGTTGGCGCTTCCGCTCATTGCCAGGCAAGGGGTGATACCTGCTGGAATGCCTTTTTTGCTTGCTGCGGCAGCGAGTGGCCCAAGGAGCTGTGTGGCCCAGGCGATCCTTCGGCCTCACGGTGTGCAGCACGAGGCGGTAGAGCTGCAGGCGCGCTAGCAGCTACGGCGCTGCGCGGGGCCTCGAAGCGTGGGCCAGCCGGAGTAGGGCTGGGCTAACCCCCGGCAGGGCTAACTCGGAACAGTGCCCTCCCGTCAGCAGCCGAAGCTGGCGATGGACTGAGGCAGCTCCGCGGGCACCGATGCGAAGTGCGAGGGAGGCCTGTCAGGAAGCCCCACGTCACGTCAGGAACACGGCCCCCGTCATCCTGTAACACAGCATTTGCTGCCGGCCTCATGGAAAGGGACGCGCGATGCAGGGGGATTTGCTAAACACCCAGCACTGAGAATTTGAGGGAATAGGTTCGCTGCACCTTTTCAAAACGTTAAAAAGCACTGAATATAAAAGGATTATTGTTAATAGAATACTTTCTGCTAATACATAATACATGGAAATATATTAGTTTGGAAGCTGGATGTATCAATGTTACTTTTGGAGTATTTTTCTTACATGCAGCTGTGAGGAGCAGATCCCTCTCACCCGTTCTGGGCCAGCAGGGTGAGGCGTTTGCTTTCAACGTGGGGAACATAGATATGACCATTCGAATGGCATCTTGGTTTGTTTTTTTTTTTTTTTTCCCTCTTCAGAAATGCCTTGTACAGCTGACATCACCGGTTCTACAGTGCTGAATAATCGTAAACATGTTTGTCCTACTTATTCCCCTGGAGGATTTTTCCACTTAAAATATTTAAAGGAATATGTACTTGCTGTGACATAGGTCTATTTTAGAAATGCTGTTAGATTATATTAATGCTAAAGTTCGTAGATTTAGCAATAATTTTCCCACAATTAAAAGCCAAAAGGTTTTGCTTGTGGATAAAGAACTCTTTACCAGTTGAAAAGGTATAATTGTCCAAGAAAAAACATTTGTTTTATTTATGGAAAATCTTCCTGTGATATAACGTGTTAAAGTCTTAGAACTGATAAATTAAATCTAGAAACATTTGTTTCTCAGGTGTGCCGTCTCTGTGAAGTATAGCTAGGTACTGTATAAGGAGTTTGATATATGTAAATAAGGAGTTTGATACTGCTTGAGCATTTGCTTTTTATACACACTCGTGATACTGTTAGATTTTTGTAAACTTTTCACCTCTAACTAGTATTTGTCTGAGGGGATCAGAACAGAAAATACAGGTTTTTAAAAAATTATTTCAATGAAAAGGAAAGTTAACAAGAGAAAATCACTAATAATATTAAACAAGAGTAGAATACAAGGATTGCTTACCCCTGTGTAAGCTTAATGCCTATCCTTGGGAATAAAGAAGAAAAGGGAGTGTGGCTGGGGAAATGGTATTTCCAGAGCTGCTGGGAAGCACTGTTAATAGTTTAATAGAATTTATTGTAGTATTTGTTAGAGTGTCAACAAAAATAATAAGAAGGTGTTAACTTCCTAGTTTTGTTTTTATTTGGTACCAGTGCTGTTTGTAGATTATCGGTCAAATAAAGTGTCATGATTTATTCCAACACTTTACTACAAAGCTAGCTCATTAAGGAAGTTTATGAAATATTATCTGAAAAATATTGTTTGCAACGGTACAGTGAGTCCGATCATATATCCACCTAATAAAAAAAAAAGGATTTTTCCATGTATCTACACTTTGTTTATATTTTACAACAGAAGGATACATTTCAGTTGTTAGAGTTTTCACCTACATTTAGGTGACTGCATTTTTAGGTAGTAAATGAGTCAAATGGAGAAGAACCTGCTAAGTACTTTCATAGACAGAGTTACTTATAATCTGTTTTTCCACTCAGTAGGCTCCTGCAACGACAGGGAGCTGATCGGAGAAGGTACAGGCTGGCGATTCCTGCAGGTGAAGGGTAGCTCAGCGTGTAGGGCGCGATGGACCCTCCCCAAGGTCTCTGCCCTCTGACCTGGCAGCAGCACCTTGCCCGAGCTGGCCAGCCCCGTCCCTGCAAGCCCTCGAGCCGCCGCGGCAGGCAGAGCCCCGAGGGGCGGATTGCTTCCCCTCCATTCCGTGCTGCTCTGTCAGCACCTTGCCGCAGCTGGGGCCAAGCTCTTTCTGAGGAAAACCAACACAAATAATTCTGCTAATCTGCCTTCGCCCCTTCCAGCACTTTCTACAGAATTGTGGTTGATTCTGAGCTCTGAGTGAAGCTTTGCTGTGAGTAGGATGTTCATGTGGTGTCTTGTTTGGTGCCTAGTATCTTGAGGGCTCGTACTACCACTTTCCCTTGTGCAGGGTGCTTACGAAGTCCCCCTTTTCTACCCGAACTCCTGTCCCTATGGAAAGGTGTAGGAACTTTGTAGCTCAAAGCAATCTGCACTCCTCTGTCAAATTTGGTTAAAGCTGGCCAGAGGATTTGGATTACTGGGTCGTACACATACAGAGACACATGGTGCCTGTGTGTCTCGGTTTCCTTAGGAAACGAAGTTAAAATGACATCCGTGTCTTTTCCTAAGATCAGAAGACAAATTATTGCATCTGTGTGCATGGGGAAATCCTTCCTTTATGACTTCTGTACTTAGTGGCAAAGATCTTAAATTCAAAACTTGAAAAAAAGCAATAGCTGTCTTCATGGGAAGCTACAAAACTTAACGGGCCTGGCCAGTGCCCATAAAGGAGCTGGGCTGAAAACCAGTTCCAGGGTCAGAAAGGACAATGGCTATCCAGCCCAACCTGGCCATGCAGCTGTTCGTTGGCTCAGACTTTTACGACTTGTTTTCCAAATTTTTATCACTTTTGTGTAACTGTCTGTAAGGAAGATGAGAGATTTGGAGAAGTGGGCATCAGGACTGCACATAGTAGTGGTCTCAGGATTGAATTGTACTGTAGCAAAATCAATTCCTTTCACTTAATATTTCCATTTGCACCTTATGCCACAAGCTCATGTTCTGGTGCTTATTTGAACGGACTCTTCGGCTTCCCTCTGAGAAACTGATTTTCAAAGTTGTCTTCTGCCCTTCAAGCACCACCTGCATTTCTGATTACCATTTGGCTGTTCTGAAACATCCTGTAGGGCTGTGACCATTTAGCGGAGCTCGTAAGAAAAACATGTTCCCTTCATTACGTTCTGCAGCCCTTGCTTTTAGTGCCATGCACAAGCTCTACTGACCAAGATCTTACGGCATTGTGAAGATCATTGGTAAATAGATAAATTGATAAATAGACTGAGAACTAGTCCCAGAAGGTTCACCCAGGAAAGAGTCCCTTTCAGATACTTGCTCATTAAACTACATCTTATGTTTTTATATTCTTCAGTAAGGTGGTTTTTAATCTATGTGTGCCTTATTATCTTCATGTAAAGCAAGTTTCGCCTGTTGTGTGGTAGCCAGTCAGATGCCTGGGAGAGATTCAACCCTACTATACCTGTGCGGCTGTCTTCTGCTTTCTACGCAGCTGTCTACTGATGTCAGGCCAAATAGTTCATACCTCTGAGTCATTTTTCTGCTTTTTAAACTAAGGCGGCACAATTTGGCATTTTCTGGTATTGCCCAGGGAACTGGGGCTGTCCAGTCAGAGTTTAGAGTGAGATGCTTGAGGTGGGACCAAGGGCTATGGGTGGGCCTGAAACACTGGAGAATGGGGCAGAAAGGAGGCAAGCTCAGGCAGAAAGACTGGAAGCCAGTGCTCATTAGATCACGCTCCGGCTCAAAGCAGGGTTGGGATCTAGGATTCCTAAATCTCACGCTACTTTTGCAACCACCAGATATCTGAGAAGCTGTCTGGTGAGTTGTGCCTTCTGTTCCCTTCCAGTGGTGGTCCACCCAGATATATCAACCTACTCCTGCTGCCGGTTGGTTTCTTACTGCATGTGGCAGGTGTGTTGGTGGTGGATCTAAGGATGTCAGCTCCAGTGGTGAGCCTTGGGGACCAGCATCAGTCCATGTGATGCAATTTCTGGGTTTTTTGGGGGGTTTGCCTTCAGTAAAATTTCTTCATTTGTCATAGAGGTGGTATAATCATTGTTTAATGATTGGGGCAGCCAAATGATGTTCTGGAGAACTGGAGGCTACCCTTGCCATTGGTAGAGGGCTTTACATTTTCCTGGTGAGGTTATTTAAACCAAATCTGCTGTAGGCAATCGCTGTTTTCATGTTTGTAAAATAAGACCCGTGGGAATGCTAGACACTCAAAGGTGAAGTTGACATAATGAGAGCTGTGCTTTGAATCTATGAAGTCCTATATAATGTCAAATACTTCGAAAAAGTAGGCTCCTGGCATCTCAAATTACTATTTATTTTTTTCTCCTAATCTGTCTCTAGTTCAGTTCATGGTCTGTAAAATGGGAGTAATAATGGTGTCTGCCAGCTAACCTAGGAGCAAAATAATAAAAAATTAGTGAGGCATTCTGATACAGTGATGAATGTCCATAAGGAAATGAGTGATTCTTTTTGGATAGTAGAGTTTAAATAGCAAGGATTATACCTTGAATAACACGAAGAAAACAAAATGCTAGGCTTCTGTTCATTAAATAAACTCTGTCTTCTTTGCATTGAATAACGTAGAGATCTTGTGGAAGAACAGTGTGTGATCATGTAATCAGAGATCATATATTAAAATCTGATAAACAGGTATGCATCTGGAGGTAAAGCAAAGTCGCACAGATATTTAGTTCTATTCTTTTCCCAGATCCAGTGTCAGTAATCCACTAATGTGTTAAATATTTTGTTTCAAGAAACAACATGAAATATTATTTATCAGAAAACCAATGTAAAGAACATCATGAGCTGTTCCGTATGTCCATCTCCCCATACTCCCCTCCCTGCCTGTTGCCATATACATGTCGTAAATCCTCTACATTGTTGCTCTCTAAGGAACTGTGCAACTGGTTCATTGTTCGTATGTCAGTTTGCATATGCAAATGGCATGGCACCATACATTTCAGCAGCAGAAAAAGCTGTTTCTATAATCAGGAAAACTAGCAATTAATGAGGTGGGAGTAGGAGCAGATATTGCTATAGGCAGGAACAGCAGGCTTTTGTGCTGTTTCTCCATGACTTTTTGTGTCTCTGCTTGGGTTTTAGAAGTGTTCCGTAGCTGAGATGGCCCCTGGTTGTTGTCTTTCTGGTTAATTCTGCCTTCCAAGGGCTCAGCACTATGTAAACATGCAATTGAAAACTCATTGAGTCTGAAAATTAATTTAAAGGTGGGGAGACTTGATTTGAAAAAAAAGCTACGTAACTGAATAGCAAGCTTTTAGAAATCTCGTTTCCTCAGCAGATGTGTTGCTCTCCAGGCTGTCTTACAGCTGAAGGAGGGAAAATAGAAAACAGCAACAACTGAGGCAAACGTTCACCAGAGGTGAGCATGTGTAGGAGCTGTGGGATGCTGCCCGGAGGGACCATGTACAGGAGATGCTGCCTTCTGGCCATTTGCTCTGCCATGCTTTCTGCATATACTTATGTTATACACAGAACCCCTGTATTCTACCACTTTCATCTAATAGGACTCTACCCTGGTATAAACTAACATATTTTACAAATGCTTTTGGATCGTAGCATGGTATTTAAAAGGAAACGCAGATGTTAGAGAGCAATTCGGAGAGGAAATGAAAAGAGGAAGAGCATCTGGAGACTTGAGTCTAGGCTGGAGCTCTGGTTGTTGCTTGATTCAGTACTCCTGGCTCTTTGCAATCAGATCTGGCCTTTCTGCTTTTGAGTAGGTGCCCCGAAGTATTCCCCAGCATACCTGACTTTGCTCTGGGCATGGGACTATGCACCGTGGGAATTCAAGGCTTTGGAGGAAGGACAGACAGCTGAACGGCTTTGACGCCAACTCCAATTGCAATGTTCACAGCCACAGGTTTTAGATCCCTTTCAGTTTTTATCAACCTTCTGGTAACGTTGGTGTCCAGAAACTGTTGCCTGTGTTTAGAAAAGTTTGGTAAAGGACAATCACCTGAAGAAAAGGGAGTCTGGGGACTCTTCTCTGCCTAAGGGTTTTGTGTTTCAGTCACTGCTGTGAGTTATAGATTTAATAGATGGGCTTGTAAGCATCTGCACGACAAACTGTTGCACCACCTGTGGCGACGATAAATATTTTATACGCTGCAGAATTTGTGCCTTAACAAAACTCTTGGTTACAGTTACCTGCATGTTTCTGTTGTGCTTGTGTCTGTTTGCTGAGTTTGTGCAGATTGTATCTGTACATCTGAGCAGGTTTGACAGAAAATTCTTGTGTTATTCAGCTTCTCTCAGGCTGAGGAATACAGAGTATGGGAGCAATTTTATGTTAGAAATAAAGAAATGCAACGTTATCATAATTCCCTGATATTTGTTGTGGGTGTTGTTTCCTTAACATCCCCACAGCCCCTATACTCGCTCTCCCTCAACGTCTCTGTCCTTGCTGAAACGTGAGATTTAATGAATGCTAAGGCTTATATACATAGTCAGTCTCTCCTCTGAGCTACATTTTGTTATTTAAAGAAACATTTTTATATTTTGCACCCTTCTGTTGACTTTGACAATGCATTGTCCTGGAAATACTGAGTGTTATCTTTCACTAGCAGGGATGTAGTTTATGTCATGTCTCCTAATAACTAATATAGGCGTTATCTGTGTTTAATGTAGGTATTTCTTCCTTTCCTTGAGCTCTGGTGCTGTATATTATATGTTGTCTAGATCTAGTCAAACTTAAAAGCAACATAGAAGACATTTGATGGAGATGAGCCTTAAGGTCAGTTCTTTGCTGTCTTTGGAGTTTGCCGCAAATAGTTTGAAGGAAAGGGTGGAATCAGTGAGATAGGAAGGTGCAGAGATTTTTTTTTCCAGACTTTTTTCCCCAAAGTATATTTAAAGTCATCAAAAAGCCTTATTAATGTGAATTGTAAAGACAGAAATTCCTTTTTTTTTGGTGTTTTTTTGTTTGGTTGGTTGGCTTTTTTGGGTAGTGCTTTCTTCCATTTTTTTTCTGTTAGAGGGACATTTTATTCTGCTCTGGCATATTGGCTGTTTTAATCCTCCAAACACACTATTCAAACCTCCTGGAAGTTTCTGCCAGTACAGCTAATTCAGGCTCCTAGGACTGCAGTGAGAGAAAAGTATGCAAGTACATGCAACACTTGTGGAGGCCAAAGGTATTAAAGGGTTCAGGGAGGGGTAGGTCCACTGAGGGCTATTAAACATAATGGTCCAGATGCAACTGCGGTGTTAGTGGAGATGTGGACTCTAAATGCAAACTGTTTGCTTAGATCAAGAGATTTTGAAGTATTATATATGTGGGTTTGGAGATGTTTTTAGTTAGTATGTTGCTGTTTTCTAGATAACAAAATCATATATGACTGTTGCAAATGTGTAGGGTTTTTTCTCGCTCAAAGGATAGAAAAGAAAATGTACCCAGCTGTTTATGCCCTTTGTGAAGCTTCCTTTAAATAACACAACATACAGCAGAGTATAACAGCTTGAGGTTTAGACAAGCTAGACGATGCTCTTTTTTTAGTGACTTGTTCTGTTCTTTTTGGAAATCCAGTAGAGTTTTACCAACATGAATAGGATTGAGCCTTAAATGCTGAAAAATTAGCAATGCTAAATACATGCAATTTAGATAGCGACACATTACATACAGTAACAAAAGTGAACTGAGTACCACTAGCAGAACACGTAAAGGAGTGTACATATGGGTTATGGTGAGCATTTAGAGGAAAAATGATGAAAAGAAAGAAGAAAAGCAAGCTGCTTATGGAAATAATTTTCCAGCTGTCCTGGGTCATAAATAATTTGTGCCAAAACACGAAGCACTAAAAATATTTCTTCAATGCAGGTTTGACTGTTCTAGTATTGGCCCAAGCAGCTAAGTTTGAACAACTGCTGTGTAGATAGGTTGCATCATTTTTTAAAATTGTTATCCCTTCAGGTATAATGGAGTATCTATCAGCTAGGACACAGAGACAAGTTTGCAGCCTTTAACATTTTACAGAAGAAAAAAGAAACTGCAGGCATACAAGAAAATAAAATCTTAATTTCTTTATAAAACCAAATGACACCATTGTTGACTCCATGTGAACAAGAACATGTGGTTTTTTTACCCCGCATTCATTGTCTTTTAAAGATAATGCAAGTTTTGATGGTGCCTTTATGTGCCATCGTTCTCTTCATAATATGAAAATGCTTTCATGTTTCTGATAGGGAAATGATAATTTGCAATCTTGAAGAGATTGTCACATAAAGGAGATTGCATGTACTGAACTGCATATGCTGCACAGATGAGGTAATGTCTGTGGTGCACACTTGAGATTAACCTGGTTGAAGCATAGAATACCATTTTAATGATGAATTAAAAAACAAAGGGGGGTGTGTGTGAACATATTACTTTGGGCAAAAAGGTGAAATCCTTCTCTAAGAAGGTTAAACGTGAGAGAAAAATGCTAAGCTGCAGAAATGAGCTGGAGAATTAATGCATTGTCAGAGGGAGTTTGGAGAAAAAGAGTATCTTCCCAAGTTGACATATGACTTAATGAGGGGCTGAAGAAATGTAGTGGAGGTGTAGAGGGGAAATAGATAAAAACAATTCCAGTTTCCTCTTACTGTCAGACTTCCAGGTGTTACGTGTTTTCTTTGCCTCTTGAGCCTAATAAAGGCTTGTGGGAGTCAATGAAAATATTTTTGTCTCTGTGTTCTATTTTTCTCCAATAACAGAAATTTTGAGAAAAAATGAAACACCATGGTAGTCTGAAAGGCATTTCTTTAGATAATGTAGATTGCAAATTATTTCCTTACAGGACAAGCAGTATAATCCTAGATCGTAGTTCAGCTTTAAAGCCAGTTTTGATCTATTTTCACAAAACTAAGGCTTTAAGAAATTTAATTGCCAGACGGTTTCAAAATGTACTTACTGTTGCACGTGATAAGCTATGTTGAAACATACCCTTTTGAAAATAATCTAGATATGATCCATGCATATGCTACCTGAAATAAATTGCCTTATGTACAAAGTGGGGGAAGAGCATGTTTCATAGATCACTGCACTGAAGCTTTAGAAATGTGGCACAGTATTGAATATCTATGTAATTTTTAGCAATTGCTGAGGCTTTGTAGCCTAATGATTGAGAGTTTTTACATTTTCCAGATGTTAGGAATTTCAGTCTCTGTTGTGCAAAGAAACTTTTTGCTTTAATTATATATATTTCTTTTAAACTGAAATCATAAGCTGCTTCACTAACGTGCTCCATTTATCACGGCGGTCTTAAGAGTGCACCTTCAAAACCAGATTTTGTGTAACTGCAGAGGTGGAAAGGAAAGCTGAGAGGTAGTTTTATTAATTGAAGAGGGTTAATCTTGTATGGTGAACTTCTTGTGCGGATAATCACAAATCTGAGCAAAACCGCAATTGTCTGCTGATGTACCATTTGCACTAGTTACAATGAAATATATTATACTAACAGGATGAAGGATTATATTAATATAAAAGTCCTTAGATAAATGTTGATAATGATAGAATATCATTCTTGATAAGCAAGTGGAAGAAACAGCTATAATTGCACAACTGCATATAATGTCAATAGTTTTATGCCAGCCAGTTGGAATCCTTTCCCCTAGGAAGGTGGCTAGAAATACCGACAGAAGCATGATTCAGGTCGGTGGACTCTTAACTCAAGGATTCCTGCTTGAAGTCAAGCTGCAACTGCTGGTGAAAAGTGATTTCAGTTAATGCACCTTCCTGCACAGCATCTAGAGAAGTAAGTGGAGGGAGGTATTTTTTCTGGGTTTGCTTCATATTACATTTCAGAACATGGGTTAGTCTCCTTGTGTCTCCCAGGCCCAACACCACCACCAACGCAGCTGCCGTGACATGTTTCATTTTACCCACCGAGTGAAGGCTACCACACCATTTGTTGTGTGCAGGGGATTTCCCAGGCAGAAATCGCTATGCTTTTACTGTGCATAGCATGTGCAATGAGCCTGAAGCTTCTGCGAAGTGTTGGATTTACTGTAAATGTGCAATAAATTTGGCACTCGGGGAGTGTTTTGGGCTTGCTGTGAATGTGTGAATCAGCCGTGCAGTCTATTAATGGCCAGTCTGAAGCTTCCAGGCAGTGTCTGACTTATGGTGTGTGAATGTACAGTTAGAATCACAGCTTGGTTTGGGTCGGAAGGGACCTTTGAAGACCACCTGGTCCAACCGCCCCCTGCCATGGGCAGGGACATCTTTCACTAGATCAGGTTGCCCAAAGCCCCGTCCAACCTGACCTTCAGCACTTCCAATGATAAGGCATCCACAACTTCTCTGGGCAACCTGTTCCAGTGCCTCACCACCCTCACTGTAAAAAATTTCTTCCTTATATCTAATCTAAATGTACCCTCTTTTAGTTTAAAGCTATTGCCCCTTGTCCTATCACAGCTGGTCTGGACAAGAACTTCAGAAACGCATTGCATTCCCAAATGACAAGTAGCTGGAAAAGGGGACATGTTTGGGGAGACCTGGGCTAGGGCAATTCAGTGCAGGTCATTGCAGAGCAGGTCAGTGCCTTCTGGCAATGGGGGAGACTTCAGGCTTTGTCTTAGGTTTGTTGTTCCTTAAAGTGAAAATTGCGGGGTACTAAACTCCTGTAGAGACATTAGAGGGTGTATAAGGTCAGAAATAATAATGGGTGGGTTTTTTCACTATGGCTTTGCATTATCTTCCCATAAGCTGTGTATGAAACAGTGATGGAGTGGAGAACCTGGAGCTCTTGGAGAGGCAGCATTTGGGGGGAACAGCTAGGGGCATGAGTCCAGACTGGTTCTTCTCATGAAAGCGAAGTGTGCTGCCATCTCACTGTACATGTGCTTTGCCTGTTTTAATAAATCAGCTGGAGAATGGATTTTTTTTCTTTTTTATCTCATTGTGAGTAATTTTGCTGCCTAGTCTTGAACCTGGAGGATGTTTTTATTTTTTAAGAGGATATCTCTCTTGATGAGGTGATAACCTAAAATGGCACGGGAGGATCTGATGCAGCGTGTTTTCGTTCAGGGGCTCTGTTTTACAATCAAGACTAATGATAGAAAAAGGAAGCTTGAAAAGAAATTGTTAACTTTATAGATCTAAAGATGTTAACTTTTCTGTACATGTGTATTTATGGTTTTGAACGTTACACTACAACTTATATGCCAAAGAAATGCTTGGATCCCATGCAGTCCTCCAATGGGTTATACATTTCCAGAATCTTATTGTGTATGTAGAAATACACATATTGCATAAAGAGCATCTCAGAGAAGAAGCTAGGGAAAGCTTCCCGGCAAAGGACAGGAGGGGATCTGAGGATGGACTCCTAACAAAACAGTGAAGTAGATTGGCACTACTTACAAGGTTAAAGCCCAAAGAAAAGCAAGAGGGCAGAAGGAATGCCACCACGTTAGGAAATATGCACTGACAGCTAATACTGTTGCTGCGGATGGAAGTTTGGGCACAATAGCTGGTAGCTGTCCCAGGACCAGCACAATTGGTGCTTCTGCCCTACAAACAGCTGCTTGTGGGTGGTGAAATTGCTGCCTTAAAATCGAGTCAGGCCACTGCCATCCTTTTTCTTTTCCCTTGTTGTTTCTCTCTAGAATGACTGTGACTTCCCGGGGCATCTTTAATAATATTTCTTTGGCACGTGCACCAAAGGTATCTCTAATTTTTTCACTTTGTTTCCACAACAGCTGCCTATTCCTTTCTGTTTGCACCCTCCACCCTCACCCCGAGGACATGATAGCAGGCTGTGAGCTTCTGGAGTCAAGAATCAGTCCCTTAACTGCCATAAAAAGTAAAACCCAATCAATCTCAGTGAACATTGGCATATTTTTCTAATTGATGTGAATGAGATGAAAGGGAGAGCTGACTTCTGTGACCTCTGCAGGATAATTGTGTATCATGTGTTGCGTGAATAAAGGGGTGTGCCTTAGCGGCAAAAATGGGAATTGACACCATTCTGCTCTTTAACAACATCTATTGGTGTGTGTCGCCCAAGTACATTAACAGCTGTCACCCTTCATTTCTCTTCTGCTCACCTCCCACATACTTTGTTCATTTGCATGATGCAACTTGGTGAGTTAAAAAGTTTGATGCTTAGAATTGTTGAGACTCTTCTTCCAACTTCTTTTCATAAATGCAAGTGTAATTATTAGTCTGCTGATACTCTTTCCATCTTTACCAGAGCAAGAGAGCAGAACAGAGTCCGCAGAACACCTGGGCAGGTTCTTGCATGCATTACTGTATTGGAACCTGTAGGAGGAATGCATTGACATAGGTCTATATTACAGATAAGATACTTATCAAAGGAATGGGTTCTTAAGTGGTGCAAACTGCCATGTACATTGTTAGGGCTGAGGTCTGCTCTCCAATGTTTTTTTTCAATAAAATTCTTTTGAGTTGCTTTTGTGGTATTTCTTTCTCAGTCAAAAATGAGTAGTATTGAAAAGGCTTTGAGCAAAATTGGGTTTATATTCTACATTTGTGAAAGAAGTATTATTCCCATGTTTTCATTTCATTAAAGCTTTTGTGTCTGGCTGTAAACCAAGCTTCTGCCATGTCTTTCTCCTCATGGAAGGTTTCGGAGCAATCCAAGCTGAAGTGCATCATCTTACTGCATGGCTTCAGTCAATTCAAAGTTGAAATGTTCATGCTTGTGTTTTAAATTACGCATTTAAGCTTCTTTCTTCTGGAGTTGAGAAGAAGGTCTAACACAGACAGTATGAGCTTACTTTCCCTTCCTTTGGTTAGGATACAGAGTTATCCTGTTGCGTAGAGAAGCTGTATGGTACTAATTACGCTGTAGGAAAGCTAGCACATACTGTGTGTGTGCGCTGGAGCTCGATTTGTTCTGCTCTCATCTGGTCTGTGGGAATTTATTTGACAGTTGAAGGGATGTTTGAACTGGCTGTTAAGTACTACAGGAGCATTAGACAAATGGGACTGAAGATACTGTTCAGGAGGTCTGTCCAAACATCTGTCTTGCTAACTAATTCTACTTAATATAGTTATACTCAGTAAACCTTTTGGTGAGGAAGTTTGACTTTCCTTTTACAGCTGCAGTTATGCTGTAAAGATTTTAGCACAGGTACAGTCATGCTTCTTACGCTGATACAAAGCAGAATGTACATCAATAAGCACCCTAAATAAATATTGGAATATGGGCTAACAACATCAGTACTTTTACCATGATATATCCAGACCCATGGTAAGAAAGACAGGAAATATGAGTTTATGCTGGCACTTTTAAAGAACAGCAACACCTTTTAGTTTCACAGGGACTAATTTGTGTGAGTCACTGATGATGAAAAGGTTATGCTTGAAGAACTTGGTTCAATAACTATTGTATTTAGATGGAGCCTTTCCTGGGCTGTGGATCAAATTTTAATTTCTAACTTAAGGTATTTGTAAGTTAGAAGATATTTCAAATGCCTATGGATTTCTTTTCATGTGTTGAATGTGTTCCAAAGTGAATAATGGTTCGAAGGAATGGCTTACACTTGACGGAGTGGACTTCAGAAATAGTACAACTTACTTTTTACCACTGTAAATCTTTGCTGTAGCAAAGTCATAGTTAAAGCCAATCCTGATTGTGACTGTAGGCAGGGCAATGCAAGGGAAGTAGGTGAGACCATTTTCCACTACAGTGATTAGAAAAACAGAGCAGTGCACTCTGGGCTGTGAATTAGTTTGGAAAGGTAACGTTTCAAGTTGTGGAATGAGCAAGAAGGGGCTAAAGCACTTATCGTGAGCAGCTTGCTTAAACACAACATTAAGCTACATGGGAGGTCTGCTTAAAATCACTTTGTTTAGCAAAAAAGCAACAATTAGGATTAGAAACAGTTTGCCTGTTAACATCTAAAACTGATTTCCTGGCTGTGACTTCATGGCAATATCTGTATCAGAAGAAAGACCTAAAACCAAACACTGGACAAAAAATCTAGAAAACATCCGGAAGTATGTTTGTATGTGAGCCCTGGCTGGTTTCTTTGAGCTAGCTGAACTTTTCCACCTTTCATTTTCAGGATAAGCTGTGAAATGTAGCCGTCCAGTTATGCATGGCTGTGAAATTACATTTTCTAGGAGCTGGCAAGTCCTTTCACTGTGCAGACTCTTTTAGTTGTCCCATGTAATCAGAGAAGGTATGTTTGGAAACATCACAACAGGTTAAGTACACTGGCTTTCTTTCCAACCACTCCTTCCTCCCAGATGTCTCAGAAGCTCCTTTAGGGTTTTGCTCTAGAGCGCAGCCCCCGTCTTTGTTTGGGCTGTAGCTGCCTTGCAAGAGCTACGCCTGCCCTGGTGCTCACGAGGCTCAGCGAGCGAAGTTCTCTGTGAGCAGGGTTTCAGCGGGGTTTCCATTTTGCTCACAGCTTGTGCAGAGTGCAGCAACTCATTTACTCCCTGACTTGAGTTCCCATGATCCTATTATGTCACAGCTGCATTCTTTACATTGGCTGCCTATAAAACACGGATTAATTTCAAACGGTAGTTTTGATTTTTAATGGGCTTAATAGCACAAAGCTTGGTTATGTTTGAAGATCATCTTCAGCCTTCACCTTCTGGGCATCTGTGGCTGGCCACAGTTCACCATGTAATGTTTCCCACCCTCCTGCTCTAAATTGGGACATATACGCATCTTTGCTAGGGTGCAACTTGCTTTGTTTCTCACCTTTTTGAGGAAAGCTTCTTTTTATTTTTAGTGATAATGGTATTTGATTACTAATAACAGCTCTGTACCTTCTTTCCCTCCTTCGAAGCCATGTTTGACAGGAAACCAACAAATGCTGTCTTAGTAAGCTTGCTAATAAATGTACAGTTGCTCAGTGGTAAAGCAGGGCACTGTGCCTTTGGAGCGGGTCTGCAGAATGAGCCCTGCTCACCAGCACAGGAATGTATGGGACAGCAGCTCTTCTTTGGAGGTTTGTAAGTACAGAAACCCATTTTGGGAGAGCATTTTGTGTTTAAAACATTTGTATTCTTATCTTTCATAATAGCCACATTCAAAGCATGAACCTGCAACTGCAATATATATATCAGACTGGATGACTTCTAGGACATCAGCTGTGATCTGCTCTTTCACTGTGTCCTGGTTTCAGCTGGGATAGAGTTAATTTTCTTCCTAGTAGCTGGCATAGTGCTGTGTTTTGGATTTAGTATGAGAATAATGCTGATAACACACTGATGTTTTAGTTTATACCAAGTCAAGGACTTTTCAGCTTCCCAAATGCTGCCAGTGAGGAGATGCACAAGAAGCTGGGAGGGGGCACAGCCAGGACAGCTGACCCAAACTGGGCAAAGGGCTATTCCATACCATATGACATCATGCTCAGTATATAAACTGCGGGGGGAGTTGGCTGCAGGGCAGCGATCGCTGCTTGGGGACTGGCCGGGCATTGGTCGGTGGGTGGTGAGCGGTTGCATCACTCATTCCTGGGTTTTGTTCCTCTCTCTTGTTGTTTTCATCACATTTTAAAAATTATTATTATTTTATTTAAATTATTAAACTGTTCTTACCTCAACCCTTGAGTTTTCTTACTTTTGCTCTTCAGATTCTCTCCCTCATCCCACTGGGGCAGGGGAAGGGCGAGCGAGTGGCTGCGTGGTGCTTGGTTGCCAACTGGGGTTAAACCACGACACTGCAGCAGTAGTGGCATTTAATGGACTGGTGAGACAGTTGATGCACCTTCCCCAAGGCGGCCAGTTAGAGCTCTGTTTAATAATCTAAAGGCTGGACTGAGGGTCCTAACCTAATCCCCAATGCTTGAGAAGGAAGAGGCTGCTTCATAGTGCACTTTAAGAGAACGACAGACTTTTCCCATCCATTGTCTCATCTGAAAAGCTTGATTCTTTATGGATTAGCCCTCCCTCCCCCTTGCCCAAATGTACCTGTGAAAACAATTATCTGTTTTTAGGCCAGACAACTTAGCACTCTGAATGAAGCCAAAAGTTGCGTTGGTGGGGAGTGCGTCTGATGAAGAGACTGGCTTAAGAAGGTGGGAGACCAGCAGGCTACGTAATGCATGAGGAAATGTTTCTGGGTCAGAAGAAAACCCCATCCAAATAAAGTGTTTCTACAGACTGGTTTGGGTCACAGAAACAGCTTATTTTGATGATGAAAACGTTCCACGTGGCCATCCTCCCACTCACGTCTTTTCTGTATTAACATACTACCATATGACGTGAGCCTGGCAGTTTAATTATGTTTTGCACGGGTATCTCCTTGAAGCTTTTACTACATTGCCTGTAAAGATGTTGGTTTTTTTTTTTTTTTTTTTTTTAATGGGGTGCTATCATTCTGCTCTCTATGCTGATCAGTTACCCTCTCTGCTTTGCTCTACTTCTAATCTTACACCATAGCACCTTTCACATTATTTCTGTTGAGAAGGGGACTATTATAAAATGCTTTTATGGTGTTGTCAACATAATATTTTAGGCCTTTCCTTCTGCATCATAATCTTTATGGTCTGAGATTTTCCTCTACTCCTTAAGAGAAATCCATATGGGACCGTCCTCCCTGACCCTAGAGCAGCTGCAGTTAATGCCAAACCCAGGAACACGCAGCGGACACCCCTTGCTCAGGGACCTTGTAGAGTATCTTCTCAGTAGCATCTCTGTATTTTGTTTCTTATTCTCAGCTTTATTCCTCTACTGGCCTCAGTACTGTCTCTTCCTTGCTGCTTCAGGAAAGGTTAAGTTTTTGTTTTATGCCCTCCCCTTACCCAAAACCCTTGTTACTGCAATCTGTAGTGTGAGTTTCTTTTTCTCCCTAGAAGTAAATGAATCACTTCTCTTACCCGACTAGTCCTGCTTAAGTCCTCTATGAAGGAAGCTAGGTGCTCAACATTGGTCCTCCTGGGAAGGTGAGAACTTGGAGCAGAGTGGTGGGACACTGCTCAGTGGCTTATTACGTGGCTGTCAGATGCCATCGTTTGTGGAGGGCTTGTGCAGGCAGGCAGTCGTGTAACAGGGTTGGAGCAGTCTTCCGCCTGCCCCGCGTTTGTCCCTAGCTGCCAAGTTTTGGGTGGAACAGGCAGTGTCTGTGTGCCTGTCCCCACTCAATCTTCCCTTGTCTTCCCCCCCCCCTTAATAAACTAAGTCACTGGAGGACTAAACTGGGTGGCTTTATCCACTTTGTCCTGCAGTTTGGTGGCAAACGAGACAGTTACATGTCTACCTGTCAATGAAGGGGGCAGGAACAGAGGGATAGAACGCAGACGATAAGCCACATGCGCATTTTCCTGAAGCGTGGTTGTGGGGAGTGTGTCTGATGAAGAGACTGGTGTGGGAGATCAGCAGGCTAGATAATGCGTGAGAAAATGTTTAGAAAACATTTAAAAAACAGGGGGAGCCCATCTATTTTCTTCCACTTGCTAATGCGCTCTGGGAGCCCCATATGCCGGCAGCCCCAGGAGCCTTCTCAGCCCGGTAACACACTTTGCTTGCCTCAGAGCAAAACAGTAAGAGGGTAAGCAGGGAGCTGCATTTCAGTTTTGTCAGGCTACCAGCCGACAGGGGAAGTGCCATGAGGAGCGATACAGGATTTTTTAAGGACATTACTTAAATCCAGGATGCAATTTCAAACACTATTTTGAAATTCCTCAAGTAACACTAGGTTGTACAGAAAGCACATTTTTCTCCCTCCAGACTGGGGCCTCCAAAAGCACCATGATAAAGCTGGGCCCAGTTTCAAGGCTACAAATGTCTACTCAGTTTTTCCCCTTCCAACAGAGCCAGTGCCATCCCACTCTCCTGCACCCTGGGTGCAAGAGCAGCCCAGCGCAGAGATGCTGCAGCTTGTGGCATGTGAAACACAGCTTGGAAACTTCTGCTGTAGAGCGCTTTACAATGTAATCGGATCAAACACTCATTTTTCCTTCTACAGAGAGCTGTGCTACGACTGAAGCAGCAGAGCAGTACTAACTGCTAGCATGCTCACCATCGTGCTTAACTAAAAGCAGATTCTTTCCATTGTACCCTATAAAGAGGTGATCAGAATTGCACAGTACAATTTCAGAATTGCACAGTACAATTTGATATTTTAACAGCCTCCCACCCCAAATACAAAGTCTTTGGAGCAGCCAATGTACAAATAAACTTCTAAGACTGACTACTGAACTAAGTGGAAATACTGAAGAGTAAAGCCCTTCGAGACAGAAAATATTTTGGTTTTGTTATGCAGTTACACAGCATGAAGGAAGACAGGGCAGGGCCCTGACCCAGAGTGTAAAGTTCAATTTAGCATTATGTGCCCGATTAAAGTAGGCACTAGTTAATCAGACCTACTTGGGTAGAAAGGATTCTTATCCATCACTCCAAGCCAATCCAAGCTGCTAGGATAAGCAGGCATATCTCAGGAACACAGGACTTTCTCTTAACCACAGTCAACCATGACCCCGTTATCCTCAGGTGGTGGAAGGCAAACTAGAATTGTTGTCAGCCCAGGAACTGCAGCTAGCCCTTGTATCTGCCCTGGCATGCCAAATACGCTGTAGACAATACAGTGACTGAGATATTCTTATAACAAAATATCTTTATGCATCCACTTAAAAATACATAAAACACCAAAGAAAGTAGAGTGCTTCCTATGCAGAGGCAAGGTGAAATAGCAAAAATGGAGAAATGTAATGAGTTAAATCACCTTCCAGGCTTGTATGCAAGCGCCAAACCTCTTCAAAACACAAGGTTCTCGCAAACACCATTTATTCCAATAGGATGCACATCGCTAAATAAAATGAGTCACTATGAATGAATCAGACTGAGGGGGAAGAAAGTAGGAGCTCTTTATAAACTTAAGCATATTGGGCAATAACTAAAACACCTGGAAATATTCAGAGTGCTAGGTAAGAATGAATTTATGTCAGCTCGCAAAGAAGTATTTTTTGTATCTTAATACTTAAGACCAAATAATTATTTTATGTCATATCACTGACGAAGATTAGACTAGAAGCTGTGAAAAGAGAGTATCATTAGGAAAGCTAAGATCATGATATTGTTTACTTTGCGAAGAGAAAAGCAGTTAGTATTTTATTGCAGTTATAGCAACAACTACAGCTAAGCAGTAGCTGTATGCTCATTTTGAAACTGCGTTCTGTTCAAACGGCAATTATTACAATTGTTTTATTAGATGGTAAACAGGTGGCTAGGAACTTCTTAAAATAGAAATCTGCAAATCCATTTATTAAATGTGACTGACAATTAAGAAGCACTGTTTTAACAGATTTTTTTTTTAAATTAGGCATTACAAAAAATGGAATAGGTCATTCTGTCTGGTTTAAAGCATTTTGATTATTTTGTTAAATAAGGAAAGGGAATATTCAATTTAATATGTGCAAAAGCTAATATTTACATTGTTCAGTACATAGAGGCAGGATCACATTAAGAGAAACTGAAAGAGGAAGAGAATAAACTGTTCTCGGGGCCACTGTAGATAGAACAAATATTAATGTGCTTAAATAGTAGTAATGTAGAGTCAGTTAAGGTATTGGAAAAAAATCTTTCTAACGATATAGCTAGCGAGGCATGGGATGGGATAGCACAGGGAAGTCATGGAACCACCCTCCCTGGAAAAGATTAACCCAATTTTTGCCAATGTTTATCTACAGTTGAACTGCTCTGGGACAGACTGTATCTCCTCAAGTCCAGCCCTGTTTCCTAACAGTTTTAATAAGGCTATTGATAGTGATTTTAGTCTCACACAAATCGCCTTTGCCACTTGAAGATGCCCCTCTCAAGCTCTTCCTCAATCCCTTGTTCATGCACATTCCCTTGTTGTAGCATGAAAGTAGATCCCTGGTCAGTCTCATGCAGGAGTAAACCAGGATCATTGTCCAGATTAGATTAAAGACCGCACACTGCTCTGACTGTGCAGCCTCTGCTCTTTGCTACTGCATTGCACCGTAAAGGATATGCTGATTTCCAGAAACAATACATGCCATAGAGAAATCAGGACAGAAAGGAAGAGATGAAACAGATTTCTCCATTAACTGCTCTCTATTTTTATTTTTTTTTCCCATTAAATATCTGAGGGTTTGAAAGAAACCAAGTGGACAGCACATACAGAGCAGACACTGGATAAAGGTGGGGTATGAGACCATCAGAATGCAATGATCCCACTTGATGCAGGGACTTGCTAACTAGTATTACGAAGGAAAAGAAGAGGTAAGCACAAGGGAGGGAGCTGGAAATGCAGATCATACATTTAGGTTAGGTGGTTGACAGAAAAATCTTGTTTCCAAGAATTTTTAATTTAAACATTTCTTTTGCCGCAGTCCTTGCATTAACAAGCCACTTGGGTCTCCTACCTTGAATATCATCACTGCCTTCAGGTTTTCTTCAGGTGAGAGGGAGAGAAAACATTTTATCAGAAAAGATATTATCTTCCTATGCATTGTCATATACACACTTCTACTAAAGACAAAGGTCCTTCAGCTGCTTGCTGAAGTCAGCAATGCCTGTCAAACACAGCGTGCCCTGTAGCAAACTCCACAAAGAGAAATGACAATCACCCTTATCGATGCAGAAGAGGCAGGAGGCAAACATCACCAGCTAGACGGCCTGGGGATGCCCCTGCGTTGAGATTGGGATGAGCAGGATGTCCACAGGTAGCAGCATGGCCTTGTAAATCGTAGCTATGTAGCTGTACGAAGACGACTCAGTATCAGCTAGAGAATGGTGCTGTAGGGGACTGCAGGAAGAATTCTACTAAACCACCGCTTCAAAAGACAGGGCTGGCTTAAAATTTAAATATAGTATCCTTACTGGAAAGTTAAATCTGAGTATGTCCAGAAGACTTAGGAAGAAAGAGAGGAAAGCCTAATTAAGTACCACTTCAGCTGTTGAATAGTTTGTTGGAGCAGGAGAACAGCAGAATGCTTTTAGATCTGGCACATTGTGCTGGTTTTGTATATTAGAAGCTTTCATTTTATGTTGTGAGGGAGGTGGCACTTAGAAATTACGTACCAACAACCCAGGCGCATCTGTATTATAAAAGCAGCGGAAGAGTTTGGCAGCCTGTTCAGAGGGCATGACGGATGGTTTGAGTGGCACGCAGAGAACCAGCCAGGGAGCTTGCTGTCCACTGTGGCCAACGTGTCCACGTAACATGGGCAGCATTCCTTGAGCACCATGTACATATACTAAACCCTAAGCGGCTGGAGCAGCTGTGTGAAGTCCAGGCTTAGATTAATACTAGAGATGTCATTAAGTGAATAATTAAGAAGCTGAATCTCTCCCCTCCCTTATCACTTCACCTACTTTTAATAGAATAGTTCCTCAACCATCTTCCCCGGGGGGGAATGTCTACTTTATCATTAATTCCATCATGTGTATTTTACAGGTAAAAATATTGCTGAAAATATTGGTTTGTTGCATCTGTGCAATAAACTGAAAGGAACTGAAAAGTGACAAATGTATTAAAAGAATTAAAAGTTAGTCAGAATAAAGACAAAAAGACACTTTTCTGCCATTTGGCCATGATGTGAGGTGCAGGCTGTATCATGCGCTGAAAGCCCTGACAATCAAAGCCTTGAAATTCTAGAACAGAAAGCCCTCCCTCCTCTCCATGAATTATTTGGGCTTATTCCCAAGTCCTTTTTAAATAACTGGATTAGTGCAAGATCTTACACGTTAGCAAAGTTCTGCCAATCCTTCTATCGATTAACTATTGTGGATGATCTTCCTGTTTTTGTAGTAATATTAGGATTTAGTCCATAGAATCGTCAGTTACAAACCTCAGTATTTGCTCTCAGAGCACAGCCTAAGCCCCAAAACCCAAAGGCTAAATGTTTCAAGCCACTTAAAGTAAGCATGGAAGAAGCAGGGTAAAATCTAATGAAAAAGTTTTAAGTTTCTTCTTATTTTTTCCTTTGCGATATAGGCTACACATTTATTTTAACATCCAAAATTCATCTGTAAGTGATCAAAACCATAGCTGAAGCACAAGAACAAAGGATTTGCCTAGTGAGTCATCAAAGTGCTTTATTTTATAAAGCCTTGCTCATGTATGGAGTGTAATCTAAGCACTAACATAATAATGAGTCTTCCTTGCCCTGTCCAAATAAACAGTTTATCAACAAGAATGAGTGACAAAACTGCTTCACAAGACAAAAAGAATGCTTTTCTGTAAATGTCTAAAATTGTCTAAAAATGTACACTTGTTGGCCGCAATTAAATATGTACTCCAAGTACGTGTACCTCATTTTTACTTCAGGGTCTCCCTGTGGCCTCATACTTTAAGAAGCCACAGCATGCTTCAGAAAATGAAACTTGGGTGAGAATGTAGACAACTGGGGTATGGGGTGGGGTGGGGGGGAATCAAGCCATAGTACCAACTTCTTTAAATACATACAATACAAAAGTATACACATACATTACAGTGCTGCGGACATCACTAAGTCAAACGTAACAAAAAAAATCCTGTAGGAAAGGTTGGGGAAAGGAGGAAAAAATTAGTACACAGCAACAGGGATAGCATTGCCTTTGGCCGCTGAAGAGAGTGTAATGAGTTGCTATTGTATAGGCTCCTCTGAAGTAAACCACTACGTATGTTATGCACAGTTGCAGGCTTAACAGCACTGACATTAGTTATGGAGAAGGCATGCTGGCACTCCTGATTTGAGTTACAAACGATGATGGGGAGGGCTTGACTTCTCTTACGTTGCCTACAAAATCTAACCATTTCGATAAAGAAATTTTAAAGGCACAGCTTTAGCACAGTGTATAAGTACAGAAACTTTTAAGCATATGTAAATTTGTCTCTTTCAAGCATGGAGTCTTTCAGGGAAAAATACAAGAAGAGAAGAAATACAATGTTGTTGTTTAAAAATTTTAAACAAGTTAAACATGATCAGCACAGTTTTAGGCAATGTACTATACAGTCAAACTTGAGTAAATGGTAGGACAGGTCATTTTGATGCTAAAAGACGACTTTGGGAAAAATCCCTCTGAAATATCCTTTCTCGTTTTATTGTAAAAGAGTCTATCACGGAGGTGAGCGAGACATTCACTTTAGTATACTACTGCACATTACACCTTGGAAGATGACAAACATTACTTCATTTGTACTGCAAAATAACTTTACATGTAAACTCGAAAGTAATCTATTGTACACGGCTCTGAAATTCAGAAATATCCCTGCTTTCCTAATAATGTAAACAGTAAAATTCAGGTTCATTTTTAGAGGGATAATCTATAATAAAATACTGCTGTTTGTACTGTACTGCAGTACAACATAAGCATTTAAACTTCAAATTCCCAGTAAATTACAAGGGAATGGAATTTCTATCAGTGTGCACATCTTTCACGATGGGTGAAAGATGGAGCTACTATTGCCCAAAACTATGCGCTGCTTCAGATAAGCTTTTTTCCATTTGTAACATTATTAGTTCCTATATTGCAAGAATATAAAACAAATGAAAACTTCAGGTAACAAAGTGAAATAAGCAAAGTTTTCCCTTAACATAAGTTTACTGTAGCAAAAATGTACATGTAGCATGAATTACGTTAGCTCTTTGTAAGATAAGAGACGCCGGCTCTCAGATGTCTGAGAGGCTGAACTTCCTGATGCGATGTGCTGAAAAGAAGACAAAAACGGGAGAGGGGAAAAAAAAAGGAAAAAAATCCAACTGCTAGGAACCGAATGGGAAAAGCCTCCGGCACCAAGGTTGCTGCAGCTGCTTTTTTTAAGGAGTGCCAGTGTGCAGGGTGTAAGTGTAACATTCGCAGTAAGGTTTTTATTATTATCGTCATCATCATGAAGAATACTGTCATGTATCTTTTTAGTTCAAAAAATAAACTGATCCACAGTTTACAATTTGATATCAATATTGTAGATTTAACATGCATTTACTCTTCCCCACCCCCACCCCACATCTCTTTGCTCATTTATTCTGTTTCAGCTGGTAGCATCAGAGTATTACTGTCACAGTGCACTCTGAGTAAGCTGTTCTATTTATTTAATTTATTTTAATTTTTTTTTTTTTTTTGCACACACAAGAGTCAGAAATAGCTAGAACTATGCTGGGAATATCAGGCAGCTGTTAAAGCGAGTACTCCATCCCACTTCAGTCATCTTTGCCAGCAGATGTAAACAAAGGGGTTGCTTTCTGCAAGATGAGCGCTTCTCTGAGTTCCTTTTTTACCCTACACTTGTAGCGACTGCTGCTGTCCCCAGGTCTCATGTCTGTCCTACGTAACATGATAGGTTACGTCAAGATGTTGGCAATAAAGTCCAAGAAGCGCTTTGAATACTGTTCAGGATTAACAGTTGAAATTTCTGCACCAGCCTATACAGAGAATTGGGAAGAGAGAGGAAAGAAGGAAGAACCAGTGTTTTATTTGATGCTTTGTCACCAAGAGTGTTACTTACTCAATGAATTTCATGTGCAGTCTCAGAACCAGACACTAGGAACACAAATGGTAATGGCCCTCAAGCAGAACCTTACTGATGCGTTTGTAGGCTTCACACGAATACAGTGATGCTCGGTACTCACCACTGTAACTGTAGGGCACCCATATTCCATTTCTGAAATGTATTCTCTTTATTTTCCTTACTTATCTTTACTTTCATTGTACTTCAGTCCCCTATATAATTTGTACTGCATGCTTCACCATGTTACCCACTGATTCATCAACAGATTCTGGTCTGTTGAGCAGCAGTGTCTTCATAGAGAAGACTAAATTATCACACTCAGATCTGGTGTATCAATACTTGTGTAATGTATATTGCTACCCGAATGCTACATAACCTGGTTTGGAATATATGGTAACAATCAGTAACATTTTTTCAACTTATATGCATTTAAATCTGGACTCACTGAATAAGCTGTACAATTGCTGTTTCAATGAAGTCACGATTCCATTCACATTTTTATTTGAGGTTTTCAGAACCTTAGGCCACATCTGTATTTATATTTTTCCCGTTTTACAAAAGGGGAAAATTGTATGCATGCAATTAATGAGCAAACTTCAGTGTCAGGTGGCTTAGGATGGAGATAGCAAAATAAACAAAATGGTTGTATAAAAGTAATGTTCTGTAATAAGTTCTAATCACAGTCAGCTTTAATAATCATATTTGTTATTTACAACACGTTTCTATGCCTTATTTAAGCCAGAAGTGTGAGGTTTTAAAGTCTGCTACATTCAAAGTTCATTAATAATTGCCAGATAATGGCTGCATATGGTCTGCATCAACTTTCAGCTGCTCTTGAGAGCAGAGAGAGTAATGAGCGCGTTGCTTTAGAGAGACAAAAAAATACCTTCTACAGGCCTGTGTGGGGCTTATTGCTGAGCATTCCACATCACTCTACTGTAAACTAGAAAGCCCTGAGCTCTTTGCTTAAAACCCCCCACAATGCCCTGATCCTTTAGATACTTAGACAGAAGAGGGATTTTTGCCTCATGAACAGTTATGCTCTTTTTAAAAGGCTTATGAAATTTGAACCTTAAGTCGCCATAGGAGTGATAACGGTAGATATAAATTGTAATTCCGGAAGACTGAGCTGCTTCACCACTTTTTTCTGTTGTTTGCTGCTAAGCAGCAATTTAAGTCAAAATAAAGAAATTCATGGCAGTCAAACAGAAGCCTTCACTTAATGGTCTCCAAGTATTTAATATGTACCTTTTATTCTTAATTTTGCAAATCATACTATTTTTTTTAAGAAGTCTTGTAAAGTGAGCCAATTATGTGCTGAAGAATTAACTTTCCACAGGCTGTACCAAATAATAAAACCATCACTAGGGCCCTGTGTCTGAATTAAGATTCACAATAGCTTTCACAGAGCTGTATACTAATATAGGTATCTGGTGACCAGCTTTGTTTGCAAGAGTAAGGTGCATCTCACAAATTTAGGACAAAGTCCTAAAAAGGCATCTCACTAGAGTTCTTTATGGGTAAGCAAGCTCTGCGTACAGCTGAAAAGGGAACTCCACTCTCAGTATGTAATGTATAGCAGTTACTCTGCACTTTTGTGTTACATATTGAACTAGAAAAAAACCTGAAAAAATTCTAATCTATTTCCCCTTTCTCTAGATTTCCTGAACTGTGCTATAGCAGTGCACTAAACAACAAAAATGCAGAAGCATAAATGGAATCAGAGGAAAAAACAACCCAGATACTTACCCCATGCTTTACCGTTTTTGCAGCATGGGCAGCTTTCTTTTTTGCATCATAATGAGTAAGAATGTCAATAATGGCCATAAAGTATACTTCCTTCCTAGGTGCATCTGCAAATGGCAAACATATGGCAGTAAGAATGACTTTTGAGACATCTTAATCATGAGTCCTCCTTCTAACAAAGGAGACTTTGTGAGGCTCAATCAGCAGCTAAGACATGTTAATGTCAGTCAGAATCACAGACCTGTACAGACCACAGGCTCAAGCTGTCCTTAATTGAGAGTTTAACTGCACTCATATATAATGCAAAACCCACTAAGTGGGTGTAAAATAAAACAACTGCATACAGAAATAGGAATTATTGCTCACTTAAAGTAATGTGGATTTCATCTTCCTTTGTGGAAAAACTATGAAGTTTTATATGAAAGGTAATGCTTCCGTGTCAACAAACAAAATCATATTTTCTTTATGAATAAAAACATGCACTTATCAATGTAAATACTTATTTTAAAAAAACCAACCAAACACCTTTCCTGTCTTGAACAGCCACAGGTAAATAGTTATACTCAGTTTTACACACTAACATCACACCCAGTTTCAGGCTTCTTACACACTCCTTACGATGACTTTCTTAGCTGGAACACAGAAATGGGGTATAAGTGCGCAAATTTTCAAAAAGCAACCAAAAAAGTGAAATATAACTTGGAATGCTGATTTTCTCATTCTTTCTAGACTGTTTTTAACAGTGTTATCTTATCTGCCAGGATAAAAACAATTATAGATACTAGGTTTCCTGAAAGGGATGAAAAAAACCATCAATTAACTGAGAACTGTTGTATCTGAATAGCTAAGCCAGTATACGATTTGATTGTGTAGTAGGTGAATTATTTGACTGCATCCCCACACATCACAATATTTAAGAAATATGTTCATAACAATGCTGAGCGTTATAGGTGTCTTCTGCATTCTGCTGCACTAAAGAGGAACTGATTTTCTCTTCAGAAGAGTGAATTTATTTTTTGCAGTTTAACTTTGCCTTTACATGGTTGTGAAGACTTTAGGATTCTGGTGTAAGAATCAAAACATCTTAACATAAAAATATTTATTACTGCTTACTTTCATGGGATTTTATTCCATAAACATCAATAGCTGGATCAAATTCCCCTGGAGCCAAAGGCAGTGAGCTGTTCAGTGTGTTTCCCGGACTGTCTGGAGGGGTTCCAATGGGGTGGGTCCCATCACTTTCACCTTCCTCTTCTCCATCATTCTCTTCACACTCTACTTCTTCCTGTTCAGCTCTTTCAACATCATGAATTCCAACCAGCAAGCTGTAGTCCATGAGTTTTAACTGAGCAAGGAACTGGAAAGTGATAATAAGCAATTTATCAGTATCACTGAAAATTCTTTAGAAGAATTAGAATTTAGAAGCAAAGATGTCATCAGTTGAGGAAAAAAAGGCACTTCTAAGAGAGAGCAAATGGGAGGATTGTGTGATAAAGCTAGCAGAGAGATACTTGAATTTATTAAGATGTAGTAACAGCACACAGGTCACTTACAACTTCTCTTATAAAAAAGCTGTAGCCCACTCTCCTAAAATCCTCAGGGAAAAATCATTTTTCCTGTAGCGAGGACCAGTGCCTGTGCAAGCCGATGACTGTCACTCTTGTCTTGTGTTTCAATTAGGGCTATCCTGTCATCGCTCAATGTCCAGACCAGCCTCTGTGCTACCATGCGTGCGGCATGTTACGATCTGGTGCTAAATCTGCTCCCTCACTCTCTTTTAAGCCTTATTAAAGAATCATGAAAAAGTGTTTAAATATTTTTGCAGTGGAAAGGAGTGAAGTTTTACACCATGACGGCATGAAATGATGCTATATTCTCTTCACAGTGACAGGCTCACAATTTAAATCACGTAAGCAAAATATGAATGTGAATGAAAGGGTGGTTTTGAATAAAGACTGAGGATGGGAATTTTTAGTAAACTGAAAGATAAATACACTTTATGTACAGACAAAGTGTTATTTTAGTTGAGGGGAACAGGATAAGGCAGAAAGCTAAGAGAGGAGGATGGAAATAAGGAAGGTATAAAAGCAGAAAGATGGGATAAACAGTCCAAGGGTGAGGGATAGGCAGGGCAGAGCTGTGCTGCAGCCTAAATGCAATACTGTGATTTTGAACTTGTGGAACCCTTGCTTATGGTATGCAGAGAAAGAGGCTGAAAATACATATAGTTTCAGTTTTTAGAAACTCTAAATGGTTATAAAAAGGAAGTTAAAGCAGACCAGAGAAGAAGAGATTTAAGCCAGACTTTGGAATAGTGATAGTTATGAAAGAGATGAGTAGAAAATACTAGGAAATGAGAAACTACAGTTTGTCAAAATCCTAATTCTGGGAAAAGAGAGGAGTCAGGGATAACAAAGTGACTGTAAATTCAAGTGCTAGAAGAAATTTTGTGAGATTGAGAAGTGGTTTTGAGAAGAAAGAAGAAATTGGCTTCTCATCATTTCAATATAATAAAGCAAAGAATGCTTCACAAGACTAGAAAAGATCTAAGTTTGAAGAGATGATGTACAATGATATACAAGAACAACAGATGAGATTGGCCAAAGGCAATGGAGTGGGAGGACTCCAGGCCTGTATCGTTAGGTACTTGATAAATACTGAGAGAGACAGGAGAAAAATCTACCAATAATCATGCAAAAAAGCACGAAAGAGAACACTCTTGGGAAAAAGAGTGAACTGCAAATTAGAAGAGAATTGCTCTTGGGAAAAAAAGTGTGCTGCTGCTGCTGCTGCCAGCAAAAAAGATTTAGGGAGATCAGCACAAGGAAAAGATCATCCAGTTTAAAATGGAAAAGATATCCTTATATGCTTTTTCAATGGAATGAGGAGGTACGAAAATAGACAAGAGGACATCAAAACAGCAGTAATAGCTATTTGTCTGTTTGAACACAGGAAGGGGACATAAGACTCAATTATGAGAGAAATATAGACACAAAACTTACTTAATGACAAACAAGGCTGGATATAAAGTCATATAGTTTAGCATACTACTCCATAATATGTTTAACTATAAATACTGTGTGGTAAGATAATAATATGCTAAGTGCAGTGCATTTCTTTTCATTGTAGTGAATTGTGAGTGTTTACACGTTGGGTACAAAGTGTATACTATCAGTTATCTAACAAGGGCAGAAGAACCAAAAAAAGAAAAACAAGGTTAAAGAACAGCTTGCCATCGTTAAAATCAGGTGCCAGATCACTTCACACTAGTGATTTACATGGATATTTAACAATGTTCTGTATACATTTCAAAACCATAAAAATAGCCTCTCAAGACATGATCTGGAAGCTGCCATTACATTCACAATCCAGTAAATGATGTAGAAGATGGCACACAATCCACTTTCTGGGGTAGTAAAGTATCTTTCATGTTCCTTGCACACACTTAAGACATCTGCAACCTACTTACTGTAAAAACATTAGTTAGCCACAGCAGTACATGTTAAAAGAACACAAAACTTAAACCCAAATAAACCTATCTCTAGAGTTGTGACATCGGTAGAGCAGTTTTCCAGCACAGTATTTTAAATATAAAATAAACACACATTGGTATTTCACAAAATACGTATGTTTTCATAATTATCATCAACATAAATTTCTCATTGTTACTGTGATGGGAAATTAGATTTCCTCAAAAGCAAATTACTGGGTTAATTCTAAAGTTGCAGTATTTTGTTTTGTGCAACTGTAGATCTGAAGAACTAGACAAGTCAATTCACAGAGCCATTTTGATATAAATAGCTGAAAGTCTTATTAAGTCACAGACACATTTTGCTATCAGGTCTCTTCCAGCAAGGAAAACAGATTTTAGGCTTTGAGTGTAAGGGCTGCAAAATATTGTGTTTAGTGACAATATTTTCAATTATGGAAACTAAAGTCAAGCTGTGTGAACTAGTTAGCCCAATGTTTATTTTCTTTTATTTGCCGAACTAAATCAGTTGTAATAAAATATTACATTAAATTCACATATTAACACTTTTCTATTAAGTACTGACTATATTCAGCCAATTACAAATTTATATGAAAGACTACATTAAGATAATGAGTCCAACTGCTGTATACAAATTACTGAAGTACTCTACTGTTGCGATACTAAGGATGATTTAAAACTGGATTACTAACATGAAACAAATAGAACATGCATGGCTGTGAGTGGGGACGCTACATCCTCTCTTGCAGACTACAGCCTGCAGCCTCAGCTCTGGCGTACCTCCACCTGTAAAATACAACTACCAATACTCACCTCTCTCTTGTGGACATTTGGAAGTACGAGGTTTGTAAAGCGCTTAAGTACTAAGTAGTACCATCATTTTAACATCACGTCACCAAGACAGGGACAATGTATGGCAACCAGCTATGGCAGCAAGCCATTTATCACATCAGCAAAAGCAGCGATCAACTCCTGAAAGTTTAAGCTGTGTTTCATTTAAAACAGTCAGCACTTACCGTCTTATAAACAAGAGTTTTCATGAATGAATTACAGGTATGGTTTCCTGGGATATCTGTAATTTGCCACAAATTTTAATCACATATAACTGAACAGGCACATTCTTACCTCAACATCCTTTTTGAGTTTCTCAAGGAACATCTTTTTGTTATTCTCATCAATATGAATCTTTTGGCCGTCGTTAATAAAATCATTGTCTTTGAACGTTGGCAGCTCTTTAGCCTAAAATAAACCAAAACTCCTGTAAGAGCGGGATCGCAAAGAAGAGTGCAGTGAAGCTGCTGGCCTGGCGTGGCCCCCCCACCGGCAGCGGTGCCTCCGGAGCTCCCCTGTGCCCGAGCGGGCACCACCGAGCCACCACTCCGGGGGAAGCAGAGGCACCTCCATCGCACGCAGCTCTCCGTAACCGCACCCACGGAGCCGAGTTTACCCCTCCTGTAAATGGCCTAGAAGGTATACGTTTACTGAGCGCGCAGCAAATGTAGCTAAGAGAAAATCTGTGACTCAATACTTGATTTGCATCGAGCTGCTTCTAAGATGTCGCTTGTCAAAGTGACTGGCAGTAAGTGAAGTCGAAACACAATCTATACCTCATAACAAAGCGCTTGCATCAGATCTTATAGAAGAAGTCAGACTGGATTGCATTTTACATAGCTACTGTGAATGCTTGTAAGTGCCTAATACCAAATAATTATTTAAAAAGCATCAAGTGAATGTGAATTATGTAATGCTGCTTAGAAGTGGTAAATGCCGGAGAAGACCACTGCCTTTTAAATAAATAATTAAACATGGTTGATGTTGGAGCATTTGGTGATTATCTTCATCTTTAACTCTCCCATGAAGTGATTTGCAACAGCATTAAGGAAAGCCAGAAACTTTCACATGACCAGCACAGACAGACTAACCACTGGTTTTGGTACTAAGACCCCTCAAACAGGCTCTGTTTTCAGAGGGCAGTGACTGGAAGTTTACATAAAAAACCCCAGCAAGCCAACAAACAAAAAAGCACTTGCTTCAGGGTATTTGGTCAAGCAAACTAGAAGTAATAGTAGCTTCTGCAATCAGAGCCTTTAAAAAATTAGCCCATTAAGAGCAATGAAAAGCCTTTCTCCCTGCACCCCATCTTTAATAAATAGTAGGGAAGAACAGGTTTTCTTTACAAAGAAAATGTTGCAGAACAACCGAGTGCTGCAACCCTCAATGACCATGAACTAATGGGTACTTTGAATAAAATAAATTTGTGAATTGCTCAAGATCCCACAATGCTGCTTTTGTTTAGAAAAGTGACCCTTCTCTTCCAATTAACTGCCCCAAATCACTTAAGCAATTAATAACATTTTAATAGTTATGAATCCATGTTAAATCCATTGCATCCTGACACCTACGAACTCTGGAAAAAAATAAGGTTCTAGTCTGGCTGCTCTGAATTATTACCGTGTTGCATGTAGAACATTCTGATATATTAAAATACCCTCTAATAGAGACCCTCTATTTTAATTTAAAATAAAAGGAAAAAAACTCTACACAGCTGAGATGGAGCTATAACCATTCATCCGTCCCAGACTTCTTCCATGGAGAAGTCATCCTGCAGCGTTCTGCTGCTTTACTTAAAGATGACATTAAACGCTTCTTGAAGCTCACAACAAATTGTTTACTACAATACGACAGCACAGCATGCATCAATTTTCTTTCTGGCCTACTCAGTAAGTGGTTTAGGATGAAAATGAGTAGGGGAAACATCAGATGAGCATTCCAGACTAACAGCTGTAGAGATTATCATTCACAATCAAGCAAACTGTCCCATGGACGAGGGCTAATTCTGCAGAGGCGGGACTGCGGATCCAGGGATGTTGCCAACACCAGAGGATGGAATCCAGTGTGTGGGATGCTTAAGAATAGAGGAGATTTGGATGAATTAATTTAAGATGAAACAATAATGAAAAGAATGCAGAAAACCAAGCTCCCTTCATTTCTATCCCAAAGTCACTAAAAAAGAAAATTCCTCAGATTATCTTTACACCTAGTATATCCAAGTTATTTATTAAACTAGGCAGAGGTTAAAGTGAAACAAACCCATTAACTCTGATCCTCCACCCATTAATACTGTCTAAAGCTGAGGGGTGGGTAAAGAGGAAGGATGTGCTTGTGGTTAAGACGCCGAGATGCAGGTTCATCTCCAGGCTCTGCCACAGACTTCCTGCCCAGCACGGCACAGCCAGTCAGACCTGGTGGGTGGGGGAAGCGTGCTTCTCCACTGAAGACACTCCTATCCTCACTTACATGACAAGCAGCACCTTTTTGGAAGATGCTAGAGCTGGTAAGCCAGTCGTGCAGGTGCCATACTCCACTTTAACCTTGTCTCTAATCTATTTTTAATAAAAGCGACCTAGCAAAGCCGACACAGCCGCATTTCTTGCCTGCTATCACAAGACCCAAGGGGTACTCCCAAGGACATTCAGGGCAGTGAATCAGCTCTCCCAAAAAGCCAGACTCTTCGCTGCCTCATGTGCAGGCTCCCCCAGATCTCAATAGTCCCTCTGAGTAATTTTATCTGAGATATTTTTCTTCACCCAAACACCCGTAGCTGTGAAGACTTGGCAAGTACAGAACTGCATACATTAAAAGCCAGTACCGAGGCTTGTGAAGAAAAAGGAAGAAAGAAAGAAAAGCAGTGGGTCCCATATAAGAAACTGAAGCTAAAAACCTATGTGCCAGTAGTTGTCCTCACCACATTATTTGTATGATGCCTCCCAGCCTATTCTCTTCCCTCTTTCTAGGTGTTATGAGACAAAGCTTTTTTTTTTTTTTGGTGTGCTAGGCAATACAATTTCCCATATTTATTTAAAGTTGAATAACCCTAGGATACTGTGCAGTCCCAAATATTACTAATGACAGCCAGCACTAGTAGTGATTCTCGTAGCGCTTTAACTGAAATTCATGTCTTAAATTTGATTTGTGAATTTAGGAATTAAAACCTATGAAATATGTGACTAGAAGTGGCTCTCGTAGTTATTTAAAATTCGTAATATATGCATTCATGTTGAAAAACCCTAGTATGTAAATTTTCTTCTTACGCACTGAAATAAATAAATACAAAGAAAATCATGTTGGGGCAGTTTAAAACACTATCTGAATGAAAAAAATTGAGACTTTGCTTTAATGAAATAATTGATATGGTTAATTTTTAATGAAGTCTCAAATATTTCCAATGAAGCAAAATCCTTGTTGGAAAAAGATTCTCCTAGAATGTAATTCATTATAATGAACATATTACTATCATTAAAGATCTAAATATTTTAAGAGCTGCACAGGAGATGAACATCTAACTACTTCCACTAAATTAATAATAGATTTTCTTTCTGAACCATCTTCATCGTTTTTAATCCCCTACTTAAAGATGCAAGAAAGGCACAATAGATTTTACAAATATGAAGTATTTATTTATTAAAAAAGCATGTTATTTGCACACTTCAGGTTTGCATTCCAATGTTCGGCATGGTCACAGAGAATTTTAATAGCAGGAAGATTTCACTGCCTTCGAAATGGCTGAAAAGCAATAAAGCTTTCCCTGACTAAGATGACAGAATGATCAAGCCTGATTCAAAAACTAAAATTACGGTGAAACAGCCCACTGACATTGTTTTTGGGAAAAAAAAAATACATACACCTTTTTTTAAAAAAAAAAAATTAACTAAGATTAACTTTAGACTGGGCTCACCAGCATATATGGAAGGCAGTATTTTTAAACAAAGGACATTATGGTAAATATAGTTTGCAATAATTCGGCACAGGTGGTTTTGAACTGAATCAAAAGTCTGGAGTCACTAGATTTACAAGATGGAAGAATAACTAGAGCTTTCTTTGGAAGTCTGAAGATTGCAGCTTCTTCCCTCCAGTAGTCATGGGAGCTGGTTCCCAGCTTTTGTTGTACAATTTGCCTTGTGCTAGACAGGGGCTTCTAATCAAACGAGGGTCTGCAGCTCCACTTGGCATCACAGGACTGTAAATGGCAATGGAAATAGAGCTGTAACCCTAAAACGGGGTTTGAGAGGGAACACTGGAATGGTTTTAGACAGTATAATAGGCATTTTTGTAGGACAAAAAAATTGTGCAGGACATTGTAGATGGATTAGGAATTCGAGCATGTACCAAAATAGTAACTACACATCTTTTTAATGTTCAGGGAAATCCATCCAGAATTATCCCTAGGGTTAATGTCTTCCTGCTGCAAAATGAACATGCAACTTACAAAATGCAAGACAAAGTTCCCCTTTTATTTTTTTTTTAAATTATTTTAACATATGGAAAACAGACTTTTAAACAAAAAACCCCAAACAAACAAAGGGAAACTAGTGACTTGTTTTGAAAAACAATAATGGGGTTGGTGTCATGTGAAGGCTAAATACTGAAATAGGAATCTGAACATCTATTTCTATCTTTGCGATGTATTGCAGTGTGATGTTTTGAAAGTTATAAGCTCTGTATATGCAACCTTAAGATTCATTTCACAGAGAAATCTAAGATATGCTTCACATGTCTGTTGTGTGAGACAGGCATATGAAGCAGATTGAAATCACTAAAAGAAATAAGTAAAAAAATGCTGTTCTGAAATTAGCAATTTTAAAATAGCAGGAAAATATAGCTCAGATTTTTGGGCATCTACCTTGAGTGAAGTTTCAACTATTGACATCAAAAGAAAGAAAAGTAATTCAAGACTGAGTAATCTTGTTGCTATGCTCCTGTACTAAAATCCTTCTTCCTTTAGTTATAACTGTCCTCTCAGAAATCACTTAATTACTATATGTTGTAATAGATAATGTAGAAAGTAAAGCTAAGAAGTGATTTGTTACATCTAGCAGCATCTTCCAATCTAATTATCAGAGCTATGTATTTTGCATACAATTTAACTAAGATGTTACATAGCTGTCAGCTATGGCAACTTTTTTCCAAAAAAAGAACTTGACTAGAAAATCCTTTGTTCAAATGTATTTACTGTAATTTTGCTGCATTTATACTTATTTGTGAAACAACACAACCACAGAGGTGGCAGTGCAACCAGTTTTAGATTCATTAAAAAGCACAATAATCTATGAAATTGCTCAAGAAAGATGAAATATGGTGGGCTTCAGTTCAGTTAGGTTTTATTCTGCTTCTTCAAACTGCCTTCCAAGTTGCTCACTCACAAGCAACATGCTTAAGTTTTGTATAAGTACAAGCAGACTCAGCTGTAACTGCTAATTTGATGTCGTAGTGCAAGCATAGCATAATTGTGAGCAGACAGACCACCAGGGGAGTTCTGCATTATCCTGGTTTCACTTAAGAGGGCAAAATTGTCCAAGAAATGAATAGAAAATGCCCATTATTAAAATAACAAAAATAAAAAAATAAAGAGAACTAAAGCCTAAAAAAAAAGTAGCAGCAGTCAGAATTTGACAACTGTTGAAACATACTGTTCTTCTAAAATTCAAGACATCTGTAAGTGCATGTTATGATACTTGTTGCCAAGAAAGTGATGCCTTTATTATTAAAAATAGCATTTACAATGCAAATGAGAGGAATCATGTGTTAAGGTGAAATCTAAGGGATGGAGCTTGTCTCCGCACCTGTTATCACAAAATATTGAAATGGCAGGTTTGGAGCTTCTCATCAGTATGTTAGGATATTAAACAGCTGAAGACAGTCAAACAGGAGATGAACTGAAAACAGGACAGAAAAGTAACAAAGTCATTCCAGCCAGCTTTTCTTCCTAAAAACTGATTTAAAAAAAATGTTTGAATACCAATACCTATTTTATGCTACAAAACTAAAGTAGAAAAGTACCTCCCCCCGCCCCGATTTCTTATTTTATAGTCCATTAAATCTTTCTGCATAATTGCCTCTTCTTTATTAACTGAGTAAATAACAAAAGAGTAGTTTGATAGGAAAAAGATTCAAGAACATCATAATTTTAGCCAAGTTTGCCATTTCAAAGTAATTTATCTAAATTTGCAGTGTACATTAGAATGCAACTGTTTTCTGGCTTCTGCAGCTTTAAAAGAAGCTAACATATTATGCTTGATATTCTGAAAACCATTTGAGTACTTGAATATTGGCATTTGAAATTAAATATGAATTACTTAAAAGCCCATTTAAAAACCTACAGCATTGCCAGACATTTTAGTGGTACATTTTAGCACCAAAAGCTTCCTGTCTTTTATTACTTTTCTGTTTTTCAGCTGTGAATAGCAGTGGATACCTTTATAATAAGTAATTAAATAATGCTGACATTAATTGAAATTCTATTATTATTAATGTAATTTCAGGGCGATATTAATAAATTGATGATTTAACTTGCCTTTGGCTAAAAATTAGCTAATAAGTTACTACACCAGCTAAGTATTTGAGATTGTCTGGTTTTGTTTAATGATTCAGAGCAATCTCTTCTAACACAGGAGATGCCAAAATCTCTTCAGAGCATTTGCTAAAATACCTTTTTTTTTTTTTCCCTTTTCAAGCTAAAATTTTTCAGGTGTTTTAACATCTTTAAGATTGGTTTCAGATTCCCACAGAAGACAACAAACAAAAAGTCTGAAATAGTGACATCTATTTAAGAGAAAATGGAAATGAAAAAACAAGCTACAGGGCTCTCACTTGCCAGTTATAAGTATGTAAATGGTCCATTATTCATATTAACACAGTCCTCAAGGTCCTGAAATCAGTGACACGTGCCCTCACGCTAGCAGGTCTTTAGCACTGCTCAGAGTTTCAAAAAATGAACTTTCTTTGTCTATTCATATAAATATACAACCCCCTTTTTATTTAAGCTTAAAAACTGTGCATTAGAAACACTTGAGTAGTTTAGATGAGTAAACCACTGCAGTTCTAGCACCTATTGCAGGAGATTCAGATCGCAGTGATGATGAATGTTCTGAACATCTACAAAACAGACACACGGTAGTATATTCTGACCCTTTCAAATCAAGCAGACTCCAAAACTGAGACAAAAAACATGTAATAAGCAAAATATTATGTTTCCTTTGCTTAAATCCCTAAAAGTCTTTCTTAAACTGTTTGTAAGATGATGTTCCCTCTATGAACTTAGAAGTCTACCCAACTAATTCCTTTTCTTAGAAATGTTTGTTCTGAGTGCTAGCTTGCGGCTTCCCTGCTGCACTGCACTGGCATTTGAGGGAAACGATGAGTAACAGAAGGCTGTTCTAACAGCCTCAGACCATTTGCTTGCAACATCAATACACTTAGTGTAGTTCTGTCTCCAAGAAATCAAATTCCTTTGAGAAGAAAATAATGTGCGAGCTTTAAAATAGCAGAAGAATTTGGGGGACCAGGTTTTTTTATATTTCTTTCATAGAAGTACTCAAAATAAAAGGGGAGGTTCTAGACGTGTTGAAATTGATAGGAATTTTGGTATTGGCCTTACTGAAGTTATGACTGCACATGAAATTTAGAGAATAACTGTTGTATACAGGTATACAAAACTACACAACTTTGTTTCAACTTAGCTATGATCAAGTTCAATAGCAATTTTGCCATGAAGTTACATGGGAACAAAATTAAGGCACTGTTTCTTTGAGGTTCTCACTCAATGTATTAACTACAGTGCATGTGTACTACTATTAATCTATTTATTATTATAAGACATATTCCTAAAACTGGTCAAAACTGCTACACTAAATATCTGTCTAGTATCAGCTCCTGTACAGTTGAGTATGTGTAATATTGTTAAATTTTACATTATTATTCCAAGCATTAATGTTGCAACCTGAAGTAGTCACACCCAAATAATTTGCCCTCATTTCTATCAGATTATTTTAGTACTACCAGCAGAGGTTTTCAATGACAATAGGTATTATTTGTAAGACACTGAAGGGTTAATCCCTCTGCTTTAAAAACACTAGAGTTGTGCTACTAAACAAGAACAAAAATAGACCACAAGAAAGGAATGGAGACCACTCAAGGCATGATCTTGAGTGCCCGATATAGCAAAAGAGAGCTAATGCTGGCTATTGTAACTGCAGTTGGCATTTGGGACATGGTGGTTGCCTAATGCTGGGGAGAAGAATTGCAAGTTTTCCGTCATACCGTAGGACAAAGTGGAAAAACTTGGCACAGAGTTTTTCATGCAGCGAGAACTGTAGGACTGACAGCTACTGCATGTCCCTTATGCAGTTGTGTGATCTGTAGAAGACTCAGAGAGGCAGGTACAACTAATGCTTAGGAGAAAAACAAATGATCTGAATGGAAATTGGAACCAACATAAAATGAAGTCTTTTAAGTGAATTGCTGAATGATCTTACGCTAATTCAGAAGGAATGTGCTTGGAAAAATTCAGAAAACAAGGGTCATGGGTTCCTAGATTTCACCCAAATTTGGAAATCTAAGAAGTCTTAGATGATGGAGACTCTGTTCCACCTTCAATTATCCGTAGATTCTAGACAAACCTCTCCTAAAGTGCCATCAGGCTATTTCACTGAAACCTCAGAGAAATGCTGATTTTGAGAACATTAAATTTTCAAAATGAACTGAAGTTGGAGATGCAGAAAAACAAAGTGATCAATTTCCTTTCAAAGCAAAGTTTCAGCCCAGAATTTGAGGGAGACTGTCTCTCATTATAGCTACATGTACATCTAAGTCTGTCAGTTGTTTGCTCATTTGTATGAGCTTTACATACCCAAAGTTTCTCACAATTCAAGGTTTGCTTCATCTTTGCATTCACTTTAGAAGTGGTGCCACGTCACATCATTCCATTAACTGACATGGAGCATCCATAAATCTCAATATTAAAGAGCAAGAGAAAGAAGATGAAGAAGCAGGAGGGAAGAGAAGAAATTCTGATGTTTTCCTACCACAGGGCAGGCCCTGAAGAAACTAAGAAGAGAAGAGAAAAAAGGAAAAGGAGGAGGTAGAGGACTGGCTCACTTACCTCTGAAATCTCAACACCATTGCAAACCAATATTCAAAGGTCTGCAGAAAATAGAGGAAAGATAAAGGAGGGAATAAGGTAGAACTCAAGAGGTGAGAATATGACAGAAAACAAAGAAAAGGGGCAGAACAGCACTGGTTATGTTTGTCCTGAGACTAGCTAGCAGGTTAGAAACTGAAAAAGAAACAGAAATGCACCATACCTTTTCTTTGTCACTGGCTTCTCGAGCCACAGTAGAGCCCTGAAACAGAAAAAATGGATCTAAAAATGTGCATATGTCAGAAACTAATTTGAAAATGTTACGATAACAGGTCAAAAAGCGGATGAACTGCATCCTTCTGAACTTGAGAGCTGTTTTAAAGAAAGGTGATACAGTAGGTAGAATGCCCAGGGCCACTGAAGTGCTGCAATCACTTGAAGAAGATGTATCATGAGAGAAGAAAGATGGATTAAATCCTCAACTGCTCTACATCTAGTGTCCTCCTGACTGCTGGAGCTTCTTCCTCATGTCCCATGCTCATTTTGGGACTATCATTCTGGAAGTTCAGTTTGCGTGGCAGACTTTTAATCTTTTTGTGCCAATTTAGCTGTAGTATAGTTATGGAATAGCCTATTCTACGTAACTATTTGGACATATGTAATACAACATTGAAAAGGATGTCACACAATAAACACATAAAAATATTTAAAAGATCACAAACTACAAACAAGAACAAAGCACTTCACAGCAGCATGAAGTCAAAAGAAGAGATGAGACCAACTGTGGATTCACAAGATTTACAGTGCTTGCCAAAGACATTTTGTATATTTTTTTAATTTATTTTTTAGCTTAAAACTAGCAGGCAATGTGGTGCTTTCTGAATAAGCTGGAAGTGACAAAAAAATGGCTGTATGTATTTCCTTGCAAATTTCTTGGAGCAGGACCACACCTTTAAGTACCCAGCATTTGTTCATCACATAATAGCACTGCAATAAACAACAACTACAAACATGATAATTGGACACTGAAAGATGGGTAAATTAGCTCTATCATTTGTTGGAAGGGGTGCGCTGTGTAAAGAAGTGCTGGAGTGGAGTCACACTAGTTTAAAGAACATGAGGATTCCCAACCACATCTTTTTATACCATGTTTTATTCTGTTTGCAGAGAAAAACTTAGAAAACTTAGAAAGGATGGAGAGAAAAGATAATGGGACAGTACATCTTAGTTATTATATATGGCCCAGCAAGCGGGGATTTCATTGCATTATATTATTAACTGATAATAAAGCCTTGTAAATGTCTGATATTTTAGTTTACTGATGATACACCTGTTGTATTCTGTGCCCCAACAGAGTGCTCCAACAGACTATTGGGCCTGAAAAAAGATCAGCTGAAAACCAAGCTGGAGGAAAAGAAGTGCATTTACAATAGTAAAAATTAGGGAGACTGCCAAATTTGACATTGAAGTAATTTTAATAAAATGCCTCAGTGGCCCGGAAAATACCTTTGAAATCCTATGCTGATCCGTGGTCTCTTTTTCTTGGTATATACACAGGTAGAGACTTGTGCTACAAGGGAGCTCTAAGCTGGTGTCAAAAATATTAATGTATGAAAAAGGACTTTGAACCTACAACCACAGATGCTGTAGCAATGAAAATCAAGAAAATGTGATTTATAATATATGCAGTGTCACTATATATCTGCTCAGTGGAGGAGTTTTTTTTTTAAGAATAATATGATATTGATGCTAAATTTAAATTGGAAGAGAAGTTTATCTTTAAAGCAATTCTGTCCAGCTGGACAAACTGAATAGAGTACAGAAGCATTTACAGAGGTAAATAATGGCAAGAGCTGTTGACACCAATGCTAAGAACATACTGTATATCATTTATGTTTCTTTCTGTTGTGCTTTTACCCCTTTTTTAATGCATCTGGACATTATGATGCTCTAAAACGCATACAGTTCTCTCAAATTAGAAAAATATCTTTCTCAGGTAAGCTCTGCTGCCAATAATGCTAAATACCAAAAAGTCAGTTGTTGACAATCTGGAAGGAAATCAGTTCTAATAAATCACGTTCAGTCAACTGTCTAACAAATTGCTAGGTAGATACTTGACAGTAGGAAAGATGGTGCAGTACGTAGCATCACAAATCTCTTAATACAGAATGCTAAATAAACATCTTAAAACAAGTTTGCAGATGCACTTAGTGGTTCAACACACAGAAATTAAATGTATTAGAAGGAAGTAGGTTTCTAAGGGGAGACTTTATGGAGGAAATTAAAATACAATCCCTTAGGGTAGAAAGGCTAAGACTGTATTTTGGATATTCGTTGTAAGCACTGTATATTTACTATTGGCAAAATTACAATGAGCAAATAAACCTTCTGAAACAAAACTAAAACATACCTTATCATAAAAGCAACAAAAATTTTGTTTATTAAGAACCTCCTCTTTTCTACTTGAATTATTTTTAAAATATAGAATGAAATATGAAGCTTTTGTAGTAGTGATGTACTTTGTTAGTAGCATTTTATTGGTTTAAATGATGATGATATTTAGTTATTTTATAAAAGCCCTCTGCAGAATCTGCTGTGGCTTTCCATAACGTTGATAAAAACCTATAGGAAGCAGAATTATTATTGTACTTGTGTGAAGGGTTTTACCTTTAACCATTAGTTACATTTAACAAACATACCCGGTTAAACTGCTCCATTTAAAAATGCACAATGCAAATAAATTCGTACAATTTCTACAAAACCATCCTTCAGTTTTGCTAAAGCTAGACGCAGAAGTAAACCAGTTAATGCTGGCTGTCACAAAACACAATTTTAAATTAATCAAAATTCTGAGCAATATTGAAGCATCAGCATAATCTAACATTTATATTAAAGATTTTCAGCTACTTTGTCAGTTATTTCCTCAGCAGTTATTTCTCACCTTTAAATCATATTTTCTATAAACAGATAAACGATGGCTGAACACATTTCTTGTAACAATCATATATACTTCAACTCCATCAACAGTAAGCCGGTACATGCCCAAAAACTGGGGAAGAAGTGTATTCCCATGACACTCCACAATAAACTGCAGGAGCAAAAGAAAAAACAGAAATGAGGATGGACACATATTATATAAATACATATTTATACTTTTTTAAAGATAAAACACCCAGAAACAACACATTTATTTGCTGAATGTATCACTTGTGTGGAGACAAACCTTCAAAAAATCATGTCAAAACAAACCCCTTCATCAGGAGGTTATCCTGCTTTTAGGCCAGTGTTTAAAAATTAAAATCTTGAACTGCTTAGCTTATAACTCTTGAATTCTATAGACAATCTCACAGAAAGAGCAGGCTCCATTTGACACACCTTTCCACTTTTATGGTCCAAAAAGCACACCTAATGCAGATAACATATTTGGTACTGATGTCAAAAAACAGAAATATTTTTTCAAACATCACACTGCTGTATTTTGTACTCTGTTGTCCCAGATTATATTTAATTTGTATGTTTCTCCATTCTCAGTATTTGTTTATTATAATGAACATTTATGGTGCTGTCACCAGCAAGGGGTATTATTTATTATCACCAACTTTCTGCTAGTTCCCGCGTGACGGTTGCATTTCAGGGTCAATAGGGTTGAGCAGTGAAGTGCAAGATCCCTGTATTTTCTTATTTACTAATCATTATATTTCCTTAAGGTCACCATATTCCATTACAAAAGGGCTATTAACCTTGAAAAGATTTGCCACCTGCACCTGAAACATGTCTGTCTTTTTTTTTTTTCTTTTTTTCTTTTAAATCACTTGCCTTACAACTAATAGTTCGAATTTCTATTGGAAAGACTACTGGAGGAAGCAGAAGAAGTACAGACTACATTGATGATGAGAACTATTGAAGAATGAATATTTATTCCCAGAATAAAAATGCCCGTACTGTATTAATCCTAAAGCCAACTCAAACACATCCACTCTTATTTTGTGGAACCAGGGAAAAGTTAAACCACAATGATGCAAACCAGAAAAGGACTCACCAGATTTCATCTTTCTGTTATTACCAACTCTCAAACAGAGGGACTTGGAGAATAATTCAAAATTTGAGCCCCAAACTGGAAACATGAAAAGTAACCAACAGTCAGCCTTTAAAGCAGATCAGCTTTTAAATAGTCATCGACTACTGAAGCTGCTGTTTCTTTTGTGCCAGTGTGACCTGGTTATTAGAAACACATTATTCTAAAATACAGGAGACTTTCAAACAAGTTAACTGAATAAGCTATTTGAATTGTTTAACAAAGGTAGTTAGTATTTGGTAATAAACAATATAATAAAGCTCTTGGAACCCTGGCATTTTTGCAGTTTTGGGCTCCTCTGCTAATTTTAAGGAATTTCTTTCACTAACTTTATACTGGAATCTGCACATACCACATACAGACTTTCCTTTTTTAAATGGCAAAATAAAAATAGAAAGATTTAAGAGTCCTGAAAACAATCCTGTCCAGCAAGAAACAAATGGAATGAACAAAAAAGATGGAAATTGTTGACTGTGAATGGAACATAATTTTGACTAACAACTCTGACACACGAGCTCTGTTGAATCTTGCTAGCACAGTTTGGGCTGTAACGCTCCTTTCTGTCTGCCCTGTAGCTATATTAGAGGTTATAAGCCCTGAAGCAGAGAACACATAGTCATGACGCAGTTGTGCCACTTCACAGTGAAGCATTTTTAAGCTCAAACTGCCTATGAACGGGCAAAACATCTTAAGCCACTGCAGAGACTCAGTGAACACAAATCAGAACCTTAGGAAGGAAATATGATTGTATGCCCCAAAATACAAAGAAGTTTGACAGTAAAAGGCCACTAAAGCAATGTCAGTCCTGAGCAGTGCACAAAGATTGATCAGTTTGCACCTGAGAAGGCTTCTGTGTTTAACAGATACAGAAGTTTTAAATTGGAGTTCTTGAATTGGAGGATTTTCAATCATTGGGCTGTTAACAATCTCATGAAGCAGTTACGTGTTAGAGGATATATAGCTCATTTTGACCATCAGTAGTTTCTCTTAAAGATGCAATCATAAAGTGAAATTAGAACTATTAATGCTGAGGTTACAGAAAACTTGTTTACAATACTAATCCCTATTAGAAAAACTACATTGTTTATTTTGTTATAAACATCAAGCACTTGGCATATATCCTAAAGGTAAATACTTTTCTAATGCTTTGCAGAAGGTGGGAAGGGTTGTTCTTATAAAAACATTTACTGGGTGATTCCTTCTCTAAGATGATTAGGTTCTGCAAGGATGATAAAAATTAATCTATCTTCCAAGAAGAGTTTAGTGCCACAAAATTTCAGGCCACTCAACTCTTTAATGGATCCAGCCATTCCTAATCTTACAGCTCTTAACTACAGAATTTGAATTAAAATAAATATTATTATTCCAGTTTTCCATATGGGGATCTGAGACGCAGAAACTTTATCTGAAATCATACAGAGAGTTTGTGCCACGTGGAGGAATGGTAGCTAGGTATCTCGAGTAGCAGGCTAATAACACCCTGCCCTTCCTCTCAGCTGCTAGGGTCACAGTCTTGACACTTAAACCATCTCTTCAACCCTAGCTATTGCTAACTCTCCGATTTTAACCTTTCTGGTCCTGAGTGTCCCCATCTGTAAAACAGCAACGTCATTAAACACAGAACATGTGCAACATACCCACTGCAATAACACAAAGTAAGTCCTTTGGTTAGCAGTATACAACCCCCTCCCAAACTGGTCTGTGTTACGTAACAAGGAAAAAAAGGCAATTAATGAGAGTCGCTCAAGTCCTTTTTGTAAGTTAGGGTTAGCCATTCGCTAACGTTGTTGTCTCATTTCAATATTTTGCAAACAAACCTTCTGAAAGGACAGTGTTACTAGCATGCAACACAGGACATGAAAAGATCTGCTAGTACCGCTCTTCCCTTGATAAAGGGACTTGGCCTTGTTCTTGCAGACTTCTAAGAGACCTTCTCCAAGCAGACCATGTACCACAACAGTTGTTTCCTACTTGCTGCTGACTGTGGATACTCGTGCCATTGCAATTTAAAGAAAAGACCCTAAAATTATTTCAGTGTTTCCCATGACAGCATTTCTTATCCTGATGGGGAGACAAAGGAAAGAGGGAGGAATGCCACTTGCTTTCAGCATCTACAAGGTTGGTCTAGAACTTCCTACCTTTGAAACTATCAATCCCCCATATCTGCATCACAGAGGAGGCAAAACGTGTCATCTGTTTGGGTGGGAGTCCAGCAGGACTTGCACTGGTGACTGTGGTTGGCAGATTTTCAATTTGTCCATCTTGATATAAATGAAGTAGCAATTTAGTCACCTCAAGGTGCTTTTTAGGAATGATTTCCTGAAGTTTCCCACTCACAGCTGGAATAAAAGTGAGCCTAGAAAATAAGCCGGTACATGCTTAACAGGACTGCTAAATTTCAGTGAAAAGACCTTCACTCCTTTATGTTAACTCTTTCTAAAAAGAACATTAAAACAATTCTATCAAGCAGCCTTGCTAAATAAAACTGTAATACTTAGCTAATACATTTACAAGTCCTTATATGCAGTAACAAAATCCATCTTTTTAAAAAAGAGTGTTGTAATAAACACCCCATCATTTTTTGTTAATTCAGACAATTTTCACTTTTCTGCACAGCATGAGGACAATATTACCATTAACAAAATAAAGTATCATCAGCGTGTTGACACAATTTATCAGCTGTGCAGCATAGGTTTCAAATACGTAATTTTCTGAGCTCTCTTGAACCCCATGCTTAAAGCTGAAAATTAGTAAGAAATTCTTTATGACCCTATATTCTCCTTAATTTTTGTATAAATACAGCTTCAAGATTCCTTAATAAGAACAGAACTTTTCCTATCTCATTTTACATGAAAAATAAGATTCTGAGGTTCTTGCTTCCCCATGGTAATGTTAGTAAGGTATCACAATGACTAAAAGATAACATAGTGTGTATAATTTATTGGCAAAGAGGTTATGCCATTTTTGGCTCTTTTTGGAAAAACAGGGGGTGAAATTCCCATTTCTGCTATTTCTCCTCCTCCCCTTGGAGATAATCTGTGGAATGATTTGACATCAGTGAAGACTAAATCCTGAATCATATCTGTCTGGGTTCTGTGTGAAAACTCAACATTCCTATTTCTCACAGGTAGCCCTATTTTGCACAGTAATTCAGAAATACACAACATACTCATTCTCTGTTACCCCTTTATATATCATTTTCACAATTTTCTACATCATGATTAAGGCAATCATGCTTGAATTAACAAACGCTTACATGACAAGTCTATACATTCATTAGGATACTTTCACTAAAGAAATTGAATGGCAAGCGATAGAATTATTTAAAAACATTTTGGACATTGTGAAGGACAAGACGTTGATAGTCCTTTTCTGGGCTCAACTTTCTCTTTCAAATCCTCTTGCCTGCAATCATAAATATCCCCCACCAATGTGTCGTGTGCGCATGTGTTGACATGTGGAATCACTCCCCAAAAAGGAGGTCGAGAAGTTCTCCAGTTATATCATGTTTCAGGATATTCCGATTATTGCCATTTTTTTGAATCCTAATAATTTCACAGAAAATTATCCATTGGGTAAGTACCCATGGATATGTGATTATGTGATACATTGAAAGGATTAATTAGCCAAAATACAGCACACAATGGAAAGTTATAGATTTTCAAGGCAAATAAAGGTGTTTTCTTCTAATAAGTCACATAAGAAAGTAATTTCATTTAAAGAAGTGTGCAATAAATATACAGGTTTTCAGATACAGGCCCTGTGATTCACAGCCTTACATTTTATGTTGTTTCAGACTTGGGCCAGTGTTAATTTTACTTCAAAGAGCAACGTAATCTAAATGTTACCACCACGTGTGATTATCTAGGCTGCAGATCTGCTACCAGGAACATTATATTTGGTACTGCTACAAATCAAATGACGCACTAGGCGTGCTGATTTCTTCTGCAAATGCTGTGCACAGCATCAATAGCTTATCTATATAAAATACAGTAAATATATAGAAAACATCTGCTGGTGAAACCCAGGCCTCCACAAAGCCAGTGCAGCCAAGTCCGTTCTGCCATTTTGTGTAGTTATTTACCTATGAAATTTCATATCTTTCAGTGAAGATTTTTGATGTGTTTTTCGGTAACAGTTCCAGCCTGTGGTTGTATTGCCCGTTTGCATATTGCCCTTTTGCAATTCCATTTAAACACCTACACTAATGAGTTTCCCATTTTCAGGGTCACCTCTCCTATAGGAAACAGAGGGCCCATGGAGGCAGGTGAAATGTAGACTGTTCAGATGAGAACACATATATTTTCATGTCTACTTTTTCTGCTTCTCCTGGCTTTTCATATCAAAGCTGCTTTACAGGTTGGTTATCTTAGCACAGGGTAGAGGCCATGTTCTGTGCAGCCTCTTGATTCGCATAAGGAACTGGCTGAAGGGCTTTTCTCAACTGCATTTCTTCACAAACCTCCCATAAATCTTCTTACTACATCAGGACATACAGAGAGTCAGGGTCACCATTACATGGTATGCATCCTTCTTCATGCACATTTGTGTTTAAATAATAGTACATTATATTGCCTTGCTTTGCCTTTTTACCAACCTTTTCCCTTCTTTTTGTGATACATACAGATGCAACTCATGAAGAAATAGGGGGGAGCTGGGAGGAAGCAAGCCATTGATAACCTGTGCAAGTAATGACATGGAGGGGGGATGCCACAAACCTAAATGTAGCTCTGCTTTAGCAACCTACTGGCTTGATGTCAGCCCATCTCAGTGCAAATTCCTAGACACCAAGTCCCCACTTTCTTTTCCGGGGTATGCGCCGGCCTATGCTGTCACCAATTCTGTGACAAAATTGCTTTTAGCCTACAGTAACATTTTTCTTTCTGTTTATGATTTTAATGTTTTCTCCTACCTTCCACTCAATAACCTTGTGCTATTCCTTGATTTCTGCACAGCCTGGAACCCTGCTCTTGGTGCAATTTCCCCCTTTTTCACCTTATTGCCTACATTTTTTTCCTTTTCATTTGCCTACCTGTTTCTTTCATCTTTTTTCCCTCTCCAGAAGCTAAGGTAATTTTTTTTTTCTGCTTTTGTTTTCTCCTTTATGCTGTCATCTCCCCTTTTCAGCCCATTCTATTCTTTCCTTTCTTCCCATTCACTTCCCCATCACTCCGCTGTTTGCTGCCTCTGGTAAATGGGCAGTCCCTCTCCTTTACCACTATTCACTCTTTCTGCTGGTTGCCAGGGAGACAAACAGGCACTGCAATAGGTGTCAGTTCTGCATACAATTACCTGTGTAGGGAAGAGAACATGCAGTCAACAGAGACAGCCACCTATAGAAAACCTAAAGGGTACCTACACTCATAAGTAGTTCTATACTGGAAAGCTTGTACGCTAACAATTTCCTCTTGTTCACCTGCTTTGAGATGGCTTCTCAATTTCTGTTCTTTACTGAAGTCACCTGGATGTCAGCACTGAGGAATAATAAAATCCTTTTGAAGTATATTTTAATAAGAAGGAGAAAAGAAAAAAAAAAAGGTGTGCAAAAGGTGGTGTTTTTTTCTGAGACACTCAAGTTGCTTTCATTTTATTTTAAAAAAATTTCCATCCTGCCTGTCATCTATTCTCAAAGAGCACAGGATTCCACTTTTACATCAATTTACACCAATTTAATCTTTAAAGCAAGTTTAGCTCACTAGGAAGGATAGAATGTCTTGATTCAGACATTTCAGAAACTAGAACATCTGCCTACAGAATTTTACTCAACTGTCACCGATTTCTGCCCTTGAAAATCATATTTGTAGTTTATAAAATATCTACATATATACTAATATCTACATTAGCATGTTCTGTATTTTACGTAAATTACTCAATAATTTTTTGCACAGGAAAATACATCCAAAAGAAATGTATAAGCTTGAATATATGCTGTAATGAAAAGTTTTCCTTTAGGAGGAAGCAGGGTATTATTACCCATTCCTTAAATACAGGGTGAAATCCTGGCAACGCACTTACCATCACAGATGACTTTGCTGAGCTCTCCTTTAACAATGCCAAAGGAAGCAGTAGGTTTAACTCCAATTTTCTGGCCCATGCTCTTTGTTTTTAAATCAAAACAGCACTAGATTTGGAGGTATTTCAAATGAATATTTGATTTTGTCCTCAAATACTATTTAAGTATTGAATATGAACATGCTTGATTAACTTACACAATTTTAAATGGTCAAACTATGTCTGAGAGTAGGTAAGCCCATACAGCAAAGACTTTTCTAATATTTCAAAGTCTGAGCCATTTGAGTATGATGGATCTAGTGCATTTGACAATTAAATGATGTTCAGCTTAAGTAATGCCTGAAGAGTAGCAAGTTCTACTAACTGATAGTATAACGATAATGTAAGCAGCCCAAAACAATTGCTAATTATTATTAAAATGTGACTAAAAAGCAGCATTATACACTATGTATCAGAAAATATTACAGTAGTTAAAAACTGGTTAGCATGGAAATTCACAGCATAAGAACCTAACATATCATATATATTCGTATTTACCATAACACTTAGAAACCTAGCTGGTTCATGCTCTAAGCCATTTTGTCTTTAAATGTAAATAGAAAGCTGGTCTATGCATGATGGACTCTATAACCTAGTCATAAATAACAAAATGCTTTGCAACTTTAAGCATGGAGAAACACATTATTCCCCCCTATTTGTGTAGAAGTAGTGGGCTTAGTGGTTTGGGTATTTTTTTTTTTTAACTTTGCAAGAGAAAATGATCTCTAGTGCTCCTGCTCAGTACTAAAAGCGTCAGACTCATCTGATGAGTTGACAGAAAGCGTCAATGTTTAGACTGAAGTGTTCACCATCTGTCTGAGGTTGTAGGCCTGACTGCCACTGAAAAAAAAAAAGGCATCACATCAGACAGGGTAAACGGATGACTGTAACTCATAATTTTGGACAGCAACTATAATTTACAATTGTCAGGACTATTACTTACAATTCAACAGTTTTAATTTGGAATTGCTATATATACTTATATGCTGTTTCTGTAGTAACTTCTGACACTCCTTCAAGCCTGGTTCACTTTTAGTTATTTACACGTTTCTAGTATACAGCTTTAGGCTTGGAATTTAATCTTTTTGGTTTTACTCTTGAAAATTTTTTTTAACAGTGGTAATAATACTGTGAGTTGGGATGCACCTATCTTCGTTACTTTTGCAAAATGCCACGTGATACTGCAACAGAACTCAACCCAGAAAGGAGAGAGCTAATAACTCAGTCAAACTAACTTACTTTATTTTCACTCCTAACAAGTTACTAGCCATTATGTTTCCTGAAAATAACCCGATTTCTCTAAGGTGTACAGTCATGTCCATTATAACTTTGGTTAATTAAAAACCAGGTAATCTAGACTTGGTATTTTTAGACTTACAAGTGTTTACATGCTACGCACAATTCCTGCTCCTTTTGTAAATACCTAAGTATACAGACTGTGTAACTATAACCTCAGTTCCTCACAGCTCCAAAGAACAGACGGGCTATTGCACAGATATATATTCAGACAGATGGAGAGAGGAAGGACAGAAAGAACTAGACGGGTTTGTGAACTATACATCTCCATGATCTCCAGTTACTGATAAAATAACCTTTATTTCTACTTTCCAGTGGCAGTCTACATGTCTCTTTCTAACCTTCTGGTGACTTCACAAAAAATCATTGATACTTGGAGTTGGATTTTGGAGGTGTTAATGGGAAAACTGCCCTGCTACTTATCTCTGCTGACCACACTAACTCCCAGATGCCTCATCGGTAGCTTCATAGTTCAAAAAGGTGCAAGGAGAATGACAGCTGTTTTGCAAGTGCCAGGGATGAAGACTATTTTGGTGAATGAAGAACACATCCGGTCTCTCACACTTCCAACTTGACACGGTCCCCTCCCCAGTATTCTTTCTTTAAAGATAGCTATCCTCTTGTACTTATTGTGAAGCAGTTTAAGCAGTCTTGGAAAACGTTTGATAAGGCTTGTCTGGTCCCTAAGCAAGGACAGATAATTCTGAGGTCCAGAATGATTCTATCAGCTTGGAGCTGCTAGCCTTAGTAAGGAAACAGGTGAGTAAATACTGTGGTTTAAATGAAACTTGTCCAGAGTTTCAACCAGTGGAAGAAACCTGGAATGAATTTGTAGAGGGGAAAAAACCAGCCTGAGAAAGAGAAGAGAAAGAGAAAAGAAAGAGATGAGCTGTCATAAATGGCATGAATTTCACTCATAATCATATCAGAAATAACTGGAAGATAATTACTGCCTTAGGCAGGTGAAAGAGGGTGCAAGATACCAAGGGTCCACAAGTTACTGTTCATAATGGATAGATGATCTAACTTCAGGTCCTTTGGGGGTATTAGATCTCTAAGAAGGGAGAAACAGTCTTCTAAAATTCACATGAATCACCCCTCTAGTCTTCATGCACCTGAGAAAGGTTATTCCTCCCAGGATGATCCCTGCACTACATAACTGGGTCTGAACACGTCTGCAGGCTCCCTTCCTTGGAAGGCTGAACCTTTCAAATACGGCTCTGCTCCAAGAGCAGTCTAGCACAGGGTATGATGTAAGGGCATGCCACTAGAAGTCCCAAACACAATCACACCTGGGCTGTGAAGCACATGTAGCTGGGCCTGAAATTTTCACACATGTGGCGAGTGCTGCTGGCAATCAGTGAACTGACACTGGAGAAAAACTAACAAGCCGACTTTTCCCTAAAAGGTATTTGGTACTTTTGTGTGTAATGACAATTAGCTTCTTTAACTGTAGCAACAATTACAATTAAGGAAGATACTGGGCAGTAAGGTAAGTATATAAATCAGTCCAGGGAACTTGACATTTCCTCTACTGGCAGAAGAGAATATACCAAAAGAAAACTGAACTCAATAGAACTTGTTCTATTGACAAAGATTTCCCCAGGAGTACCAGTGCAGTATCTGAAAGCCTTGTACTACTGCAATTAAGCCATCTCACAGAACCATAAAGTTACATCCATACCAGTGAATTAGATGGGTCTTGGACTGTATTCTGGCATCAGTTCTAGTTGGAATGGAATAACTCACACCCAAATTAAGTTCTCCTCTAAAACAGGATGCTAAGTAGGAATAGGAACTGGCCTGAGTTAGTACCTTGAACCTTGCTCAGACTTATTTGGGAGACAGCTAGCTGGCCCAAAGCAAAACCACAGTAAGGGACCATTAATGAGCTCAAGTGCCAGTGGGTATTATTTGGCATTGCACTGTTTGCTAGTAGAAACATAGTCTAAGGCCAATCTGTGTGGGATGACTTGGTCAAGGGAATTAGAAAAACCTTTCCACAAGGACAATGAGTTCTCTAGACTTTGTCAAGCAGGCTATGATAAGCTTCACTTGTCTGAAAAACATCTAGAGAAGTGGGAGGACGAGCTGCTGTACCGAATGATTCCAAGCATTCAATTTCCAGGAGCAACACACAGGCCATGATATCAGTTGTCACCAGAGTTAGTGGGATTTAATTTAGATTTTCTTTAATTAATTCAAATGATTTTGTTCAGTACATTGCTGAAGATACTGAAATTAATTTATTTCATAAAAAAATCCAATTATTAAACTGTCTCTGTACTTGAGTTCCTCTGCACTTACAACGCTTTGTAAAGTGCTCTCAAGTTCTGAGACAAAAAGAAATACAATATTCATATCTTTATGAATCTTTTGGAGGCACCAATGAGAGCCACCTTATATAGATGTTTTTCTAGTATAAAGTCAAATTAGATGCCTGGTACAGATAACTTGCAGATCATTATTCCTTGTAACCTAGCCTATTATGAACCCTGATGTTTGAAAGCACTAATGAAAAAAGATTCCAAATGATTAAGTTCATTCACGTTAGCACTGTCTTCATTGATGGTCTTGAAAGAAGATAACTGTTTTGAAAGCAGTACAGCTTTTCAGCTGGATTAAGTCTCAAAATCTGGATCATTAATACTAGCTTCTAATGCCAAATAAGAAACAGACTAAATCTTTAATTCTGCTGCACTGCTTCATAGATCAAAACCCTTTCAAATCAAAGCTAAAATTGTAAGTTTGAAAACTCTAATAAAGAATAACCCTAAAATTACAATTAGATAAGAGTTTAAAATTTCTCTTTGGTAAAATTCTAATTAAAAGATGGTCTTATGAACATTTCTGATAGTGACAGTATTTATCTATGTTAAAACAAACACATGGTGGTCCTACATTTTAGTTAAACAGAAGAACAACATGCAGAGAGGGAAGAGAGTTCGTATCTAACTCACTGAAGGCTTCCCAAGCTACTCTGGACTTGGACGGCATTCAGAGATCTCCCTTCAACAGAGGAAGAGCAGAGAGGGAGACAGCCAAGCAGCACCTACAAAGATGGCTGGCAATACCTTCAATCCCAAGCAGCCCAAAATCATGCTTTTGCCTCCCTTCCACCTCAAAAGATAGCTTTAAAACTGGTTTTCCAAAAGTAACAGTATTTGGGGGGGGGGGGGGGGGGGGGGGGAGGGAAAAGGAGTCAAGCCCAAGTACTTTATATTCACCCAGTGCTGCTTTCAAACTGGAGTTTGAGATTCCAATTATATATTGGTTGAAACAGTTAGAAAATTACTAAACATTGCAAGACAAAAAATAAACCACTGAAAACAACAACAACAAAAAAAACCCCCAACCCTGAATGTCCTGAAGTCTTTACCTGAAATCCCAACCCATGGAAATGAGCACAAAGATGGAAAGAAGGACAAAACCCCCCCTTCTTTTGGGTATCTTATTTTAGATGATTTTTAGAGAGTTTTGTGATTCACACAGCTTTAGAGCTTATTTAAACAGATCTGGGGCTAAGAAAATTAGCACTGATTTTATTAAGGCTTCTCTTATTTCCCAAGTTCTGCTCCCTGCCATGCCATCCACACACATTATACACTGGCACAGTATGACAGATATCAAGGCTGATTTGAGGGATGCTCCACTGTTCACTTTTGACTGTAATGTTGTTCCCAGAAATTTACATGGCAAAACCTGTTTGTTTATTAGCAGAAATTTTACATTAATTATACACATTTTTTTATTTCTCATATAATATAACTTTTGAATTTTTTGAAACCTGTTGTTATTGAAACACATGAGACATTCAGTGATCAGAGCAGGAAGAAAGAGGTCACCTGCACCATTCGTGTGTGTGTACACAGACATCACCAAGCTGGCCCAGAATAAAGCAGCTCCAAGCCTGGGAGTCCACTAGCTGAAAAAAAAAATCATCTTCCTAGTAAGGTGAAGGAGCTTATGGCCTCCAAGTTAGTAGCTCTGTATCATGTAGACGTATCATTTTACTTAAAGCAAGCTTAGATATTTAGAAAAGTGCAGCCTTGTGAATTGCAGACATACAATAAATTGCTGATGCAAAAAGGAAAAAGTCTGAAGTGACTCTTTTTCCATAATTATTCATTTAAAACTTTTAACACTCTAAAAAAGGTTGGCATTATAATATTTAAGAAGAGATCCTACACCCTGATAATAATTAGTATATTACCTGATGGTATTTCTTCAGTATGTTGTGCATTTCTGCTACATCTTCACTTGTTATAGTTTTGATGATATATCTTTTGTCGTAAGATGTATGAAAGCGGGCACCACTGCGTGCTTGGGAATCATTGGCAAGGGGTGCACTTCTTGTCAATGAATTCTGTCAATTGATTTAAAACAAAAAAAGCATTAAGTTAGACAAAAATATGCAACTTCTAATTAGAATAAATATAAACAATTTACATTTATTTTTTAATCTTTTTCAATACATCTGCACAAAGCTGAATTCTGCAAAGAATGTAATCACAGACCTCTTTATCTTGACAAATCACTTCAAAAATATTCTGAGAACAAAAGAATGTTTGGGGGAAGGTATTGCCTATCGGTGGTTCAAGTCATTCTCAATGCTGAATGAGAATTTATCGCACTTCGTTACGTATACATTATCAGCTTTTGGGAACAAAACATACAGTAATTAAAAATCCAAAAGGAACACTGTATTACACCACAATAACTACAAATAGAGGATTTATCCATAGTAACAGTATCGCTTTAAAACTGAGCAGGGTTTGCTCTTGAGCCTGTACAATCTGGTACATAAACAAGATCATAGCTAGATTTCCGAGTTCTAGTACCAGACCTATTCCAATGATTTAATACCTAGTGTTAAGCAATTAATATTATTGTATAGTACCTCCTTTTGTAAAAAAGGCCTACCTTCCTACAGACTCAAGAGAGGAAGATTAGTTAATGACTGTATAGTAGTTAGAAGAAAAACTGACAGAGATTAGTGACCATTTCTAGACCGAAGCTTGGGACTACTTGCCCTTCAAGAGTAGGAAAAGCAGCCTTCTGCTTTTTTCAGAAAGTAAGAAGTATTCGATTATATTTTTACTGATTTTAAATATAAAGAAATCAAGTAGACAAAGTATATCAAGTTGCTTTTGGCTGGAAACATCTTTCTTTACCAGTAAGAGTTTATGCCAATTGTTACATACTTGATTACAGCATTATTTTTTTTTTTAATAAGTAGTAACAGCAGTAGCACAGCCATAAGAAAACACAACAATGTTCTTACACCCCATGTGTACTTCCATAAAAATGGACAGTACTCTGAAAAGGTTAAACAAGTTAATTACAGACTGCTGGAACACTTCTATGTTTATGAAATAAACTTGGTATCTCTACTGGTAGCAGAAAACCCCAGCTCCTGCTATCATTCCTCATTGCACCATACTGCACAAACAGCTGTTGTTAAATTGAAATACACTTCCCGCCTTCCACACTCACATAGCGTAACATTCTTCCTGCTAGAAGAAAAGCCATTTTTCACAGAAAGTTTTAATAAAATTTTGCATATAAATGCAGATTCCTAAATAGCAAAAGTTCAGCTCCAGCAGCTACAGAACAACATATTTGTGTGGTTTGATAAGACACCATGAACTAAGTCACAAAACAGATTTATACTGGAAGAACAATGACGCTTTCAGACAGTAATTACAAATAGGGTCAGTCTACAACAACCAGGTACCAAACCCACAAAATTTTATCCTTATAGGAGCTATGTCTTATTCAGAAGTTTGACCATTGATAAATCTGTTCACAAACTCTATGGACTTCAGCAGGAGCTGGACATGCAGATTCAACCCCAGTGACAGAAGGCCAGTAATTATTGTAAAGTAATAACCTCAACCAAGAGATGAGGGCAACTATAGCCCCAATTTAAGACGACACTTGAACACATATTTTGGAGACCCATTGACTTCAACAGGCCTTCAGCATAGTTAAAACTTATCCCAAAAGTGGGATGCTTTCTGAAATGTTTAATATGAAATAAAAACATTTTCCCACAAGGTTACTTTGTTCAACTGAAATACTCAGGAGTAGTAGGAATAACAGTAAATCACCTAAAAGCACACAGCTCTACAAGGTCTTATTAGAATGAAAACCTTAATTATGACATGTAGGAGAAATAAATCTTTGCACACTTCTCCCTGTATATTTCTAGGCTTGTGCAATGAACTAGAATCATTACCAATGTCTATGATAAGAAGTGATGTCTTTCTCCATTATCCTCTCTATTCACTAAAGAAAGAAAGGATGCGGGTGCTGCCCTAATATTTATAAACAAACAATTTTTCTAGACTGGTCAGAACAGAGCTCTAGGGACAACCACTGCAGACTCAGTTGTTCTCTGCACTGGCTTTTGGACAGCTAATTTTCACAGATATGAGTCCTGATGCACCATCACTTCACATGGTACTGAAGATACTAGAGAAGGGAATTTAAGTATTACTGCAGTTTTCTTTACCTGTTTTCAGATGTTTCCCATTCAAATTGATTTCCCACCACTCCACCACTGAGATGTTTTTATGTACTGATGAATTCTATTCAGGAGAACAGGTATCATAAATGGATCGAATTTTCTTAATGCTACACTTGATATCAGTAGTCCATTAATTTTCAAATTGAATCATGAATAGAGTTAGTCTTAGAAACCATCCTCTGTAGAAACCCTCTCTATTCTAGAGTCAGGACTTGGCTTTATTGCCAGGACATATATTTAATAGTTTAAGATGAAGAACTGGTAATAGAAGTTTTTTTTTAAAAGAAGTGTAAATTCAGTTACCTTCATCACAAACTAGAAAATATCATGTAACATAATAACTATTTTTAATTTTGAAAAAAGCTAAAGTATGGGTAATCATGAGCATATGTAGTGAACTAAACTACTCCTAAGTTATTAGGCTGTAATTCAGTTAGCAATAATAAAGGCTACTGGGTAATTACCTGTTATTGTTCCCAGCAGAAAAAGGTGCATTATTCTGAGGTTAGCTATTGCAATAAAGCAGTAACCACAGTCTTCTGAATGCATTTTTCCCAGAGTACCCTAGCCTTCAAACTGTAAGGCATGTGGTATAAACCTTGAAAGCAATTAACCTGGGGGGAGACTTAAGTTGTTTTGCTATAGAAAGTTGCAAAGAAGTGTACTTGCTAGTCTGCCACTGAATGTCTGAAGGAGGAAGGAAAGACGGAAAATGGTAAGGAGGACCTGAACCAGCATTACTCTACAAAATTTCTAATACTCTTGAGGTATATTTTAACATTCTTCACCAAAAGACTTGTCAGATTTGAGTGAAATTCAGACCTGGGAGTACTCAGTATGAATGAAATATCTTGCTAGCAATGTCTTGAATGAGATACACGGGAGATGTTTCTTCTCTGGACTTTTCGGTTGCTGAAGCTCAGTTACTAATTCTGTGGCCAGAAAGGGACAAAAATAACCACTTTTGACTTCCAAACCTTCCAAATGCTATTCCTATAACCATTTGCTCTTTTAAAATCTGTCTCCTTTTGTCTTCATAAGCACTATTTGCACAGGATAGCTCTTCTAAGTGTTAGGCCTTAAAATAAAGTTCTTCCTGTTTTCCAGGAACCTCCTTTCATCCCATTGTTAACCAGGAATATCTAGTATATAGGTATAGTTATGTAACAACCCATCAAAACAAACATAAATGTATTCAGATTTTTTTTTTCCCCATGATGGAATATTATACTTGATGCATATAAAAATATGAACAGCATAAGCAATAAGAAATTCTGACTTAAAAAGAAATAACAGCTGTTAGACTAAGAGAACAAATCAACTAATACTCCTTTTATCATGCTGCTCTCATCACAATTCAGGCTAGACAGAAAATAAAAATATAGAAACTAGTCAGATTCAAATAGAAATTAATAAATTTAGTCATATTTTAAATCAACAGGAGGAAACCTTGTAAAGTCACTGACTTTCTACTGATTCTTGTTTTTTCCAGCAATAGCTTCTTTTTCTAATGGAAATGAATTCTGCTTGATTCCTAACTATAATGACAAGTTAATTTGCAAATATAACTATCAAACCAAAAGCGCTGCTAACAAGAGAATATAATACATCTGTAGATAATTACTTAGCACACACTTTACTGTTTCTTAATGCTTTAATGGGTTAGAAATGGTGATGCCTTTATTTTTCAGTAGATGGCTATTATTAGTTATCTATATCAAGCTTAATTAAGAATGCATACAGCTATCATTTTACCACATGCATATTAATTTGTTAGAATAAACCAACCAACTTTATGCTAAGCAGCACCTTTACATACAGGCGCAGGTAACCCAAATGCCCTTTCTACAATACTCTGACTCTAGTAATAAATTAGAGTTAAGATCAGATGTTTAAACATTAAACATGTTTAAGAAAAAAACAACCTCTAATTAAACAACCTATTTGACACTTTATTTTTACTGACTCTCCTGTGATAACTCTCTTGATATAATGCTCTCTCCTGATACAGAATGTAGTTCCTTTGAACTCTGAAAGAAGGTGAAACATGGAGGATATCGTTAATATTACTATTTGCTGTGCTTTATTTTGATATTTGCATAAGTTTATTAAATAAACAGTTTAAAGGAAAAAATCTAATTCCATCATATTGTGCTGATTATTAGTAATTGCATTACCACTTTCTTGTGCTGATAAATGCATAGCTGAGTTTTGTCTGTAGACAGTTTTATTTGTAATGGTTAACTCTCACTTCTGTGAGCAGAGAAAAGTTCAAATTCCTTCTGAAGTAAAGCTTCTAGGTACAACGCAAAGACTCTTACCGCTCAACTATACTAGTTGTATTTGTTTATAGTTAGATATCAGTATTCAATAAAATACATATACTGTTGCCTGATCACAACAATGAAGCTTGAAATAAAAAGATGACAAGAATTGGCCTGCACTGGTAAGTCATAATTAGCAAGTAAGATCAAGGAACAGCTTCACTGAAAGGATCAAACAAGAAGAGTTTAGGGGCTTCAAAGGAGAAACAATATGGCTATTTAAAAATACTTTAAAAACACTAAGATCCTTCCCTTTTGATGTAGGTAAAGCTAACTTACCTGTTCAACCCAACACTGTTAAGTATAAATCAAACCATTTTGCATCCCATTCAACCTTGCCAAATACTAACAAATTAATAGTACGTAAATTAGAATTGAAGAGATTCTTTGTTGGAAAATGTGTCTCATATGTTAACACACAAAATGGCCAAGAAGGTCTGCACTTAAGCCTCTTTAAAACACAACCACTAGTAAACCTATAACCAGTAAGAAATCTCAGACAAAAATACGAGTAACGCCACATGTGACGTCCAATGTGCACTTTACCTCACAAAGACTATGGAAAGTTTGTGAGGCTTTCTCTTTTAAAATTAGATTTTAGACATACCTAGATAAGTAAAAAAGTTTAACTTATTCTAGCGTTATCTAACCCAAGTTTTTCAGTTAATCACATCTGTCTTAATGCAGACAATAAGAAGAAACATGTAGTAGTGCTCATCAGACAGGCTGAAAATATGCATTTATTTGAGTTGTACTGCTCTGTAGTTCAGACTCCTATCGGACACACTGTATAGACTTGTCTCTTACGGCCAAATGCAGTTTTGTGAGACAGTACACGGTAAAACACTCCTGTGATCCAGATGACTTTTGCCAGAACACACAGATACGTTTCAGCGATGATTTGCACAAAAAGAGAGTAAACCAAGTTGTACTATAGACATCTGTGCACAAATGCCTTGGAAGAAAAGCTGACTGAACCTGTGCAAAGAGAGCAGCGTAGGGCTCTTCCTCTGCTTCCTTGTTCAGCAGTAAACTCAGCTAAGAGGCTCATCGCCATCCCCAGCAACATCATCTCCTTCTTAGGTGAGGCTTCTGTAGGGGACTGGGAAGGCAATGAAGAATGAAACTCAAGCACCTCCCTTTTCCAAAAGGAAAATACAAGCAGGGTTGAGGGAGGGGGAAAGGAGAGACAGAGAGAGATAGATCACGGCAAATACCAGATTGAATTCCCTCTGGCTCTGCTTCTTAATTAGCGGAAGACTAAGTAGAATATGAACAGATGGGAAACGAGCCACTCCTCACTTAGCACAGATCTATGTGCCACAAAGCAGAACAGGGAGGATATCCTTCAGATATAGACAAAAAACCCACCCAACTCTTATCCTCCAAAAGATACAGGTTTGATGGTCTAGCAACCCTTTTACCATCGCTGCTACTACACAGCACTTCCATATTGTGTCAGGAACCAGTGGAGCATGTATCTAGCTGTACAATGTTGGAGTTAGTCATAAGTTTAAAGAAATCACCTGCTTATACTATACTGTTAGCACAAAACTCAAAGAAAAGAGGGTCACAGTGCCCTGTCCGCTTCAGATTTTCCCAGCCTTCTCCAACTCCACCACGGTGTGCCTCGGTGCTCTGGCACAATTAAAACATCTGTCAGCCACACATACCCTGTTCCACTTAACAGCTTCACTTAGCAACTCACTGCAAGTCTCCCGCTCCAAGTGTTCGTGTTCTGCCAATTCCCCATTCACTTCTCATTTGTGAAGTTTTAATCTTGCGCCTGCTGGTTTTTTGGTCTCAGGAGAAAGAAAAGGTTTTGTACTTTTAAAGTGTGAATACTTTTATGAGGTCATTTAAAGACTACACTAAATTACTTGTGTAATTACTTATATAACTGAAGACACGTTTAACATGCCAAGCTCAGAGATACCTCTACTAGATAAATTTCTCTTTCACGTACCTCCCCCTCTCTCAAATAATCTCCCTCTGAGAAATCACTGGCTAGAAGTCTCGCTACCCTTACATAAATCAATATAAAAAAATATCCCCTATATTGCACTAAGTAGCAGGCAACCAGAAATACTCATCTGGTCTTCAGTGCCGAGAGGGTACAAATCACAAAAGAATTTGTCCCATACCACAGAATTAATTTCTGCTAAAATAATAAAAATACAGCTCTAAATATAAATGGGTAAAAGCTACACCACTTACTATTTCATTTCCCAAAGAGTTCTTGATACAAAAAGTTAATGAGCACACCTAAATTATATGTCATCATTTCACCAAAGAACAGCATATTCTTTAGCAAATTAACTGAAAGGTTATTTAGTTTTACTGTAGACCCACTCTATTCCCTCAGCATCTCTTTCCCAAACTCTCAGCAATCTGCACAGAGTTTTATTTCCTACAGTAAAAATGTATTAGGTAAGAAAAAAGGTTTTTTCCACAGGTGCTCTTAGGACCTGATCCACAATTCTTTGAAGCTCAAAGAAGCTTTTCTGGAGCCTTCAACAGAATTTCCTAAACTGGAATCCAACACAACCGCTACCCTTCAGAAGCCATTTCATTTCACCCAGCCATTCCTAAACTGAACTCCAATCTCTGCTTTGGGTCAAGGTACAACTTCCAGAAAGGCAGTCTTGATTTTTCCAACTTCAAAAGACCAAGATTCACCACTGTAGTTTTTCTAGCATTTAATCATTTGTGTTGCTGAAAAGATGAGTCTAATTTTGAATTTTTTCCTTTTCTGGTCATTCCTACTTATTCTTTCCTAAAGTATCTAGTATTGTTTTTCTGCAAGGATATTCACACATCACTTCTCAATTCTAATTTTTGTAAGTGCAGCAGGTCAAACTCTGCCACTCCCACCACAAGGCACTCTCTGTATCCTGAAATTCCTTTGACGCCATTTTTCTGTATTTTTTCTATATCCATATTTTCAACATCCTTTTTTAAGATGACTAGCATCAAAACTATATATATTATTAGCTTCAGGTATAAAATAAACAGATGTTAAAAAAAGTTACAGCTCGCTCTGGTCTTATTTTATACCTTCCAATTTATCCATCCAAGGGTGCAGTTACTCCTTCTAGTCAGGAGCTCACACTAGTGCTAAATCCTTGTCCTTTTTGACCTCTTGTTCTTTCTCAGAGTTACTACCTCCTTGAATGCAGCTTTCCCCTCTGTAGTTCCGCGCTCCTTTTTATCCATATAACTATTCATCTGTCTGTATTAAAAGGTATCTCATTTGGACAGACTCAGAGTGCCAGGCGATCAAAGTGGTTTTTGTACAAAATCCTTGTCTTTATCCCACTTTGCCATTTGGACAGATTTTGCATCTTCTGCAAAACGCCTTCTGCATTTTCACTGCATGAAATGTAAATTGTTCTCAATTGTTTGTTGTCATTTAATCGTCTATTATTTACATAATTTTTATTTTTTATTGTAAAGCCCCACAATAATTGGCATTTTAAAAATCAAAGTCACAAAATATCAAGCCAAATACTTTCTAAGAGGCATCCTCAAGAGTCCTTAGAAGTCAGCTAAAACACCACCTAATGCTTTATCCTTTGGAAGTCTCTTTTTACCTTGCACATTGGTCAATAAAAACAGCAGCCTACTATAATTAAGTAACACTACTGATATTATTGATAACGTGTTATACCAACACCAGATATCAAAAAAAGTAAACTGATTTCCAGAGAGACTGGTTGTTTCTAAGAGCAACAAGTTAAGCTGTTTGGAGCTATTTTTTCCAACTGAAACCATTTTTGTGAGAAAACACATGGAGCAGAGCCACTAAAGTACAGGAAAAGCTCGTCCGTTCCCCGCCCCCTGCCCCCAATTGCAAGCTATATTTATAACTGGCAAAGTACTGCCCTCCTCTTCAAAGACGAACTGCTGGTGAGGCTCTTCCTCCTCTGCCCACTTTGCTTAAAATGTTCACAGCATGGATATTTATCTCCACAGTGGGAGGCCAAGGATTAGCCACAGCCTCCAAGAGGGTGGAGAGATTTAAAGGTCAATTTAATTAGCTCATTCTAATCTCTTACACATCTAATGTAAATGTCATTGTTTTCTAACTGCTACTTTAGCAGACAAGATTATATTTTAGAAACTTTGAACATGGGAGCTATGTGTTGGATGTAATACAAATACTTCATGTAACTAATCTAAAAAGGGAGCCTAATAAAAATTGTCATTGATTCAGAGCTTTTCCTGAAAAAGAGAAAAAGGGCAATAGGAAAATTCTGGTGATAAAGCATGGAGAGCTTTAGAAGAACAGTAATCTTTCAAACTGACTAGCTGAACAGCTTCTCATTGATTTAAATCTTTCCCATTTTGTGATGTCTGGACAAAAGCAAACAACAGTTTCTGGTACTGTGATCTCATCCAAAAGTTGTGGAATGCTAAAACGAGCTTCACAAGCCCAACGTACCCTAAAGACAAATCAGATCATATCCCAGGCTATTTAAGAGTGCCTTCGGGCAAGCTTTGCATGAACGAATAGGCAAAAACAAGTGCACAGATGATGCTCTGTGATGACTGAAATCATAGGTCAGTGGAAAAGCCTGACAGTGGTTCATTGCTGTTACAGAATTACGTACACATGGTCTGGCTGTTCTTCTGTGACAGCAGTTACAGCGGTGCTGCCTGGCCCATGCACAGCTTCTCATGAAGACAAGCTTGCAGCTCCCCCCAACCTTTTTTTATTTTTACAAGACAGAAATGATGGGTATGGATTAATTAGACCTGGATTACTGATTAAGAAGCATATCAGAGAGACACAGTGTCATACAACTGGACATAGATGCTCCAAGTCTTTTTGCTGCAATTTGAAACAAGCAGCCTGCTTTTGGGATGGTGTTCAGGACAGTGTTTTGCCAGTGACTTCTAGAGAGAAGAAAGGCAAAGTGTTAGTATTTTAATGTAATAACAGAAGCACCAAACCCAGAGATGTCTGGTTTTGTCATACGGGGAAGGGTAGGGAAGACTTTGGGGTTCACTTTGTATGCTGGCACCATGCATTCTACCATTGCCACTGAGCAGGTTCACGTCTGGAAACACCGATGAGGAAACATGATCAGGAAACACTGATCTCCAACACTGACACGCATTTAAGTCTGGCATGTAGCAAAGCATACCTGACCGGTAACATACGCTACAAGCACATTCAGTGGTATGAGCTGCCCTTGCCTTTGGCAGCCGTATGGACAATACCACATGATGGTTTCTTGTCAGTTCAAAAGCAGGGCTCTCAAAAGACCTATGGCGAATGTCATGGGGCCTCCAAAAGACAAAAACAGACCACCACTGGTCCTGTGGTGCACCTGGCAGAAATACTGAGTCCCTTCTACAATCTCGTTAAGATGTGGACGTATATACTCTGAACACCTATGAACGTTTCTAAGCAAATTGTATTCAGGGACTGATTACTGTGCTGAAAGACATTTAAAAAAAAAAAAAGGTGAAATACCACTTTCGTTTTTGTACTGAGCTATCCTTCCAAGAGAAAGGTTACCGGTTCCTTGACTTGGTCCAACGAGAGTTTAATGAATAAAACATGGGATTCTTTCCTAAACCAAGTTATCCTGTTGAGACTTTAGGTCTGGATTTGGAGCTGTCGGCTTAAGGCATGCACTTGCTTTGGAAAGAGTTAGGGCTCTTTTTCTGGGAGCTTCTCTCTTTCAGCCCTGCAAAGCTTAGCTTGATGCCTCACTTTCAACAGCTATCTCCATGAGAGCTCAGGCAGCACCTATCAGCTCATTGTTTTGATGTTGGCAGCACATGCTAAATTACTTTTTTCTAGTTGGAATACCCAATTGTGAATCACACTTAGTTTAGGCAAGAAACTGCTGAAAGCAAGGCAAATTAAATGTTTTCTCTAGGGAAGACTAAGAAAACCAGAGGTTAAAATTTCTGTTGCCATACATACTAAGGTTAAGTCCCACAGTCACTAAATTCTTATTTGGCCTCACACTCAAGGCACCAAATCCTAGAACATAACATTCAGATTGCAAACTTCATTTTTTACAGGCTGGAAAGACCACAAATGCCACAGTTTTTGTTAGTACAGCTGGCTCAACACTTTACTACTGCTACTGCCTTATGCCCATGTCAAAGACGACGTCAACAGTTCTGAAAATCTTGGTGCCAATGTCCATTTGGGATCCACAAACTGTACTTTCTGCCACAGACACGTCATCTGACAGATGAGCTCAAGAACTTTTCATGCACTGATAGACTTACCATGCTAAAATGACCAGCACAGGAATTTTCTTTTCAAGACAGTTCTTGCTTGCAGCATTTTTTAATGTATTTTATTAAAACATTCAATGAAAAGATCATGTCTTAGGAAGAAGATCCAGCTCCTAACACAGTTGTTGCTGAGATACTTATTGCTGACCTTGTTGTCTGTAGTTTGATGCTAGAGGTCGCTCGTTCTTTCCCAAACCAAGGGCCAATAAATGGAGGCATAAATTTCAGTACACAAGCACCAGCAGAGAGCTCTGACAAATATTTGTTGGTGTGAAGAAACATATCATCTTAGATTGTAAAATAGTTTTTAAGCTCTTAATGTGATGTCTTAGGATTGGTTAAGTTGCAGAAAATGAGCAAAAATATTCATAGCTTGACAAGAATTTTGTGATCTGAAGTTTAGATACTTAAAAAGAAAATGACATTAAAGGCTGACTTCCGAAAAATGAACCTAGAATTTGCATTATTTACCTGATGCCATATTAGAGCCTGGACTATAAATCCTTCTGTATAGAAAGCTGTGAGAGATTATCAAAACGTAAGGAGACACCCATATCAGGAGACATGAAAGATACTGAGTTCATATGGTTTGTGTACTGGGTTTGCATGGCAAGGTTTTGGTAGCTGGGGGGGCTACAGGCGTGGCTTCTGTGAGAAGCTGCGAGAAGCTTCCCCTGTGTCCAACTGAGCCAATGCCACCCGGCTCCAAGATGGACCTGCTGCTGGCCAAGGCTGAGCCCATCAGTGACAGCGGTAGCGCCTCTGAGATAACATGAAGGGGAAAAAAAATTGCTGCACAATAGCAATTGCAGCCGGAGAAAGGAGTGAGCATATGAGAGAGAAACAACTCTGCAGACCCCAAGGCCAGTGCAGCAGGAGGGCAGGAGGGGCTCCAGGCACGGAGCAGAGATTCCCCTGCAGCCCCTGGCGCAGCCCCTGCTGAGGCAGCTGTGCCCCTGCACCCATGGAGGCCCACGGGGAGCAGAGATCCACCTGCACCCGGGGAGGACCCCACGCCGGAGCAGGGGGATGTGCCCCAAGGAGGCTGTGACCCCGTGGGAAGCCTGCACTGGAGCAGGCTCCTGGCAGGACCTGTGGGCCCGTGGAGCGAGAGGAGCCCATGCTGGAGCAGGTTTGCTGGCAGGGCTTGTGGCCCCGTGGGGGACCCACGCTGGAGCAGGCTGCTCCTGAAGGGCTGCACCCCGTGGGAGGGACCCATGGTGGAACAGTTCGTGAAGAACTGTAGCCCGTGGGAAGGACCCACGTTGGAGAAGTTCGTGGAGGACTGTCTGCTGTGGGAGGGACCCCACGCTGGAGCAGGGTGAGAGTGTGAGGAGTCCTGCCCTGAGGAGGAAGGAGCAGCAGAGACAGCGTGTGATGAACTGACCACAACCCCCATTCCCCATCCCCCTGCACCGCGCCGGGGGAGGAGGTAGAGAAATTGGGAGTGAAGTTGAGCCCAGGAAGAAGGGAGAGGCGGGTGGAAGGTGTTTTTAAGATTTGGGTTTATTTCTCATTATCCTACTCAGTTTTAATTGGTAATAAATTAAATTAATTTTCCCCAAGTTAAGTCAGTTTTGCCCATGATGGTAACTGGTGAGTGATTTCTCCCTGTCCTTATCTCAATCCATGAGCTCTTCATTATGTTTTCTCTCCTCTGTCCAGCCGAGGAGGGGAGTGACAGAGTGGCTTTGGTGGGCACCTGGCATCCAGCCAGGGTCAAACCACCATAGCTTGTTAGGTAAATTGCTTAAAAGCAGGAATTCTTAATTTTCATTTTAGATTTCCATCTTTTATATGGAAAAATGCACATCATAATAATAAATATAAATAATAAGCATCTCTAAATTAAAAAGAACTTACAGACCATCTGCTACAAGTTCTTTATGAATTCTTTGTCCTGTGTAGAGAACCTCTACAAACTGCTCCTGCAGACAGGCAAAGTCCGATCTGAGCATGTCTCCTATTACACTAAGTACCAAAACTTTAAGGAAAATCAGTTGTGCTCTCCCCCATGCCCAGTAGAAGGCTCATTAGGTATACTGGGACAGTGGTGCCCTCTGGTAAGAGCAATTCTATTTTACTGGGCAAGAACCCAGTCTCCGTCTTCTGCCTAGCAAAATCCAGATGTGGGATTCAGCAATAACTTTAAACAAGAACAGATGTGTTGGAGCATAGTAAAGTAAGTTTCCCTTTCCAGAGCAACAGCAGCAGAAGCATTGTAACTGTAGTAGATCCCATTTTTCTAGAATTTTTGGGGGGGCATTAAGTTAGGTGCTTGCCTGTTAATCTCTCATAATTTTGCAGAAGCTATTCCTGTAATTCTTCTGACAGAACTGTACTCTTGGATTTGGTAAGATAAGAAATTATGTCAACCAAGTTGAAAAGAAATTCCAAAGTTATCAGAGCTACCTCATATATTTTGGAAAAAGAGGCCTTTCTGTAGAATAACCTTTGCAAAACCAATATCTAAAACTATGGGGGAACACAGAAATTAAAAATTAGTTTAGAGCTGTAGTGAGGGATTTACTTTACTACACCTGATTTCTAATCCCCTTTTTTTTTTTTTTTTTCTTTCCTGCTAGGAACTCTCAAGGATTTTCTTGTCAATGTTAGGAGGATCTTCAAGAGTTAGGGATTCTTTTTCAATGAAATAGAAGACACTAAAAAAATACAAGATCACAATAATCTACCCTATCAAGGCAAAATCTGTCATTATTTAACGCTCTGGCTTGTGGAAGTACTCTGACATTTTAAAAAATTATCTTCAATCTGATATCCATATGTACTTACTTGTAACATCCAACAGCACAAAACATAAGAATAATCTCCCTTTGATAATTTATAGTGCATGTAAGTGGTTTTTCCATTATTCAAATGCAATTATGATTCATATTGACTAATCATCACCTGTGTTTCCCTTTCTAAGAGAAAACAACCAGACTGCTTCTTAATTTGATGCAATAAATATCTTAGTAATATGTGATCACCAAGAAGGAAGATTGGGGTCTAATAAAAGATTTTTTGACAGAAGAACAAAGTTTCTTAACCTAGATTAAAGACTTAATTTGTCATAACAAGTTTCTATAGGCAACCTTTGAATAAAACTCAAGGTTTAACTAACTTCATACTATATTTTCCACATTGCTGTCCATAATAATGAATCACCAAAAAAACCCCACTCATTATTAGCAACTACACATGTATCTCCACGAAACTTTAATCCTAGTTCAGTACTAATCAAAAAGTCTCTCAGAGATGCCCAATCAACTACGAAAGTCAGATAGATGTAGGACAGATTACCAAAGATAACTCAAAAAAAGGAGTTGCTTTTCATTATGTGAAGGGAGGGAGTCCATTATAGGAATCATAATTGCCATTAGTAGACATGGCTTCCTGTAGGGCATGAACCATATACAATTTAAGGAAATCCCCTGATTCTGAAGTTGGACTTCTTGTAGGAAAACCCCCTGTATTTTATGAGATTTAAATCTGTCTTCAGGGATAAGAAGGAGATCTCTGTAAGAGAAGATCCCTATATTAATCATTCCATATGTGAACTAAGCCTATGTGCTAAGCAGTCTACAAAATTACTGTACAAAGTGAATAACACAGTGTCAAGAATTAAAATCAGTATAGCCCAGTAATTAGAACATACACTACCAAATTCTTTTCATGAGGTAAGGATTTTTTAGTCTTTCCTTATGAGTAAGCACTATCTGCCCTCTGGAGCAACTCATCAAGGATATCTGCAGAACATTCCAAAACCAAAAACATTTAAAATGAATGTTCTTCCTGATTTAAACTGATGTGTCTGACTAATGAACAAGGTAATTGCATTTATTTATCTAAACCAATCCTATCTTGCTCAATAACGGGAATGACATTGTTCACGATTGATTAGGACTCCCTTCCTGAGAATCATTATATAAGAAAAAACTATCTAGACAAAGTTATTTGCTATCTCTTCCATAAGCTTTCCCTTAGTTCAATACTGCACAGGCTTTTTTCAATTCATGTTTGGCTCTGAGCATAAGACAATAATTTGAACCAATATTCATTGGAATCTTCCTTGAAGACAAAGATTATCTGAAAAAAAAGTATGTACAGTGACTGTCCCTTCATCAAATTAGATTACCTTTTTAAATCACAGAGAATGTAACATTAAAATGAAAGCAACTTCTACTTTTAATAGGCATAATTATCTTACACATGGGGTGACCTGAATTTTCATTTATGTGTATTTCTGTAAAAATAATTTCATTTTAAAAGTGTGTTCAAAATACATTATGACTTTGAGCTTTTTTTTTTTTTTTTTTTTTTTACTTTTTATCAAAAACAGTCCAGTAGAATAAGAATTCAGAGTGATAAACTACTTGGATTGAGGAAAAAAAGAATAGTGAATGCAGACATTGCCTACCCTTGGGTCAAAATTAATATTAACGATCTTCTGTTTTTTGCTAAATATACTTGAAATACTAAACAGCACTGAAGAATTTTTTCTAACTATTACATAATTTTATTGAATCAAAACCCAGGATGTGGTTGCATTTTCTTCTTTCGGATTGTTGTTTGGTTACATTGTCAAAAAAACCAAAACACATAGCTATAAACAAGTAGTTTTGTTTTTAATCTGAAAATACAGACATTTTATTTAGTGACAATCCTTTAACATTGGTTTATCACTGTTATTATTAATAAATCCAAACAGCAGTATAGCAGAGTTACAACAGGAATTTCTGTTGTAGAACAGTAGTGGAGATGGAACATTTCACAGTGCTGTGGAATGCAGGATTTTTGATTATGCTGTTTGCCACTTTTAACTAATGACAGTATCTTGTCTTCTAATATATTTAATGACATATAACTTTGATTGCCTAGCAATGTCATCACCCTATCTTCTAAAGGACATCAAACATGAGCTGACACGATAATTTTAAGTCCATGTCCTTCCTCTTTGACACACTGATACTGATCCTTTTCCTTTGTCAAGAAAAAGGAAATCTTCATATAAAGGGATCAATTAACTTCCCAAACAATAGGATTCTCTTTGGTCCATCAGGAAAATTGAACCAGGAATGTAATTTGATGTAACTGTTTTAACTGTTGGCCTGAGTCTTGGTGTATTTCCTCTTAAACAGTTCTTCAGTAAACAGGATAGTGAAAAATCATGCGATAGGATCATGACAGCTCTACCAAAAGAAACCAACCCAACCCTCTCCTCCACCTACTGGCAAAACGTCTTACCAAAGTTACAGTGGCCGTATATCGAGATCCATAACCTAATCTCCATCCACACTCCTGCAAGCATGTTTTAACCCATCTATGCATTTTTACACATTGCTTGATATTGAAAAGGGAAAAATTGGTAAAGGGGACAGTTGAAGGACTTAGATGTAGACTTTAGCTGTAGTATTCAGTCTGCTCAATGTAGCAAGAATGGGAGTGTTATGACAAACACATTTTGTACAATTTGTTTAGCTACTTGAAACTGTTTATTAAATATCTTCTCCTAATATATATTAGGGACAGGCTACAAATAGAATTGTAGCCCACATCAAAACAGTTTAAAAGAGTGAGAGAGCACGACAGGAAGTGGTGCTGGGTTACACAGCAAGTGCTCTTTTGGATAGGACATCCCGCAGCATGACTGTGGAAGGAATTATCCCTGTGACTCAAATAGTGTGCATTAGGAACAGTTAATGGAGAAGGGAATGTCAGTGAGTATTGGCAAATCAGACTGAAGCAGAGTTCAAGAACTTTCTTTTGCAAAGATAGAAAGAAGCTTTGACTGCAAGGAGCAACCCTGCCAAATCTAGAGCAATTTCTTGTTTTGCTGTATCTGCTCTATGCAAGCTATTTGTTTCCAGATCCTCTTAACAACAGGAAAAGGAGACATAATGAAGCAGTATGAAGTTGGCAGGCCAGAGGTCACTCTCTTCTAAACAAAGAGCATGAAGGGGGGAGGGAGGGGGCGTTGCGGAAAAAGATTGTGGTCATTTCAGAAAACACATCTCACAGACACACCACTGAAGCAACTGTTATCTAACTGACCCAGCCGAATATAGCATCTCCTGTCAGTAGTGTCCAGACATTATTTTTTCTTTCTATTGCACGAGGTATCATCCCTCAGTTTTAATAACATGGCTTATAACTAGGAGGTACTTTAATGGGAAACAAGGAGGACTAAAGATAGGAGAAGGGTAGGAACCAGAAGACAGCTATGGCAGGCAAAGAGGTAAAACAGAAATGTTCTGCTTGCAGGCGGGGGAAGGAGTAGAAAGAATGTCTTCTTTTTCTCTTACTTTTCCTCCAACTTATACAAAAATAAAATAAATTTATTTCAGCACATTGGCCTGTTTGTTCATAACTGCAGCACTACTAACCTTTAAAATCTGTACACATCACCAGTTTAGGTGTTTTGAAAGCAAACTTACCTGAAAGTCTTGATCATCAATTCCAAACCTCTCTCTCAGATTACGGAAAACCATTGGACAATATTCCTTAAATTTGAAATGACTTGGCATGTTTTCTCTGAAAGAACAGAAAACCAAATCAACTTCATTCACCTGCATATGCAATAAGTAACTGTAGAGTATTCTGTCTCAATTCTGTTCATACAAAGCAAAGGATAACAAGATTTACAATCTCTCTTCTAATAATTTCTTTTATTCAATGAGATTTGGTCTCACTGTTTATTTTCTTTTTCTTTACAATGTTTAATAAATTTATAAATATTTGTCTCTAACAAGCTACAACATAACTAGGTGAAATAAACACAAACTATATTTTGATGACTTTGGAACCTGGACTCAAAAGCAGAAAAGGATGTTTGCCTATTGCCCTAAAATTACTTCAAAGGTGAAATCTTAGATCAGATTACACAAGAATTACTATACCATCTGTGACACCAGAAAGTATTGACAGCGCCAAATCTTCAAGAAAATTGGACTCATTCAGTACAGGGCTAATTCTAATATCCTACAGTTAATTTCAGACTTATAAGTGAGAAAAGTTATTTTGACCTTTGCCACAGAACAGAAGACCCAAAGTAGCAGAATTCTTCCTTTTTCCAAATATGTTCTTGAATAAAATTCAGGTTATACACAAAACAGCATAAACAGTTTTGTATGTCTGCACATACTGTTCATGGAACATTTTACTTTTAAGAGATGTAGGTATTACATGAAATCATGTTCATATTTTTGGAGCTTCTGTATGATTAGTATGATTTCATATTATGGTTATAAAAAGATGAACATTATTCAGCTTTGATATATGCTTTGAATTCTCATTCTTGTTCAAATATTTCATTTAATAGAAAGTACATGCACATGAATTTATGTTTTTAAAAATACCCAAATAAATGCTTATATCAGCCATAAATAATCACACTAAGAAAGGATCACCCTCAATATGTAAAATACTCATAAGGCAGTAATAAACCATATGAAGGAATACTACCCAGCAGCCCCTGCTGTTGCTTTTGAGAACAGCACAGATGGTAATGTTTATCACAGGATTAACTTAATCATCAGAACTTCAGTCCCATCAACTGAAAAATAACGGAGTTTGTGGTATTTCATAAAAATATCACTGCCACTATCCACTTCTACGAAGAACTGTTACTTGTACTTACTTGTTGAAAAGGTGATTGTCCACCTTTATCTTTGAGTACGCTTTGAAATCATCTGGCATCAACATAACGGGGATTTGAACATGGCTCAGTTCATTGATCTAGAGAAAACAGAATATATTTAGTTGCTGATGTCTTTGCAGAGGTGCTGCATGTGTCTTAATTATGAAAATGTTATTCAGTCTACTATTTCTTGTGTATATGTCCTGGGAGTGAATGTAAGTAAAAGAATGCAAAAGCAGATTTATTCCTTCCAGATTAAATGCAATCACAAGACAGACACTTTGGAAAAGAAGAAACAGCATTCCATATGAATACCAGTTTCAGAAAAAAAAAAAGTGCTTCAGAGCACACCTGGAGTGTACTTTTTATGCAAGGTCAGTGAGGATGCCAGCAAAATGGTCTTTAATCCCAACACACTGTTCTTGTTTCGTCAGCTGAGCTACACTCTCCAAAGATAACTCAAACTCTGTATTTCAAACAACTATTACCTTTGCAGCTTATGAGTCAGTCTTACATGTCCGTGTCTTATTTTCACTTGTCAGTGAAAATAAAATGAAATTTCACTTACACGTGAAGGCACACACTTTGGACTCAATAAGCAGAGGCTTGTTTCTTCCAATAGCACAGACCTCAGATGAGTTTTTGCAAGTCACAGCATTCAGGCATTTTTTTGATTGTTCAAGTTGGACAAACTATTTAAATAGCAAAATTTTTGCTTAGAAGCAGTTCTAAGGTTGTCCTTATTTTGTTATATTTATGGGGACCATCTATTTTTTCTACCTTTGAAATAAATATTGTTGGTCTTCTCAAGATTAGGATTTTTCATATATATATTTGGAATCCACTTCTGGCTACATCTTTACAATAAAATGTAGACAACTTTACCGTTACCTAGTTTGTAGGCATGTTTTTATTATCGCATGTATCAATCTACCCTTACTTCAGTAAACTTTAACTAAAACATGATAAATATAGGAGAGAATTGTGAGCTTGCAATGGTGCTTTCAAATCACAAATGAGATACCCATTACAACAGTTGCCCAATACCCATGACATACATTTTACCTATGTTCTGACGGTGCTCTACACCCTGGTCACGCATCTCGATTTACCCAGTCAAATATTATCGCTCATGCGGAGCACATTTTGCTTCAGCAGTCTTCTACAGGGTTTAGGGGGAAAACCCACTCTGTATGAATACAAATGCACACTAGGGGTGGATATAGCAACACAGGGGTGATCCTCTGCTCTTAGCACTGCTTATCCACCCGTTTTCCAACTAGGAAGCTGTTAGTTGCCTGTAAATGCTATCGTGCTTAAGAGAGGCTTTTGGAGAAGCCTTCACTGAAGCAGCTATAGGTTATAAATATTGGAGGAAAAAAATGCACTCACTGCAAGTATGACCTTTCACAGAAATGAAGTTAAACAAAATAAGAAAACAGCGAGGAACCTTTTAGCTCTTAAACAGAGGAAAGCAACCAACACAAGCAGGCAGGTCAGACAGCCTCATCACCTTTTAGTACTTTCAAGTCCCAGTAATGTTCCCTGCAATGTCTCATTTTTATTATTCAGATCCCTGCAGCCCACACAAAAACTGATAAAATCTGTTGAATTTACTTTACAGAATGCTTCTCTGGAAAGCCCTGAAAAGCTCTACATAGAGGCATGGCAGTTATATAGCAGAGTGGAGAAAGTAAACAGAAAGATGTCCAGGATGGGCTCAATGTGCTCTGCTCCTTCGAATTGTAGGGAGAACGCTCTTTCCTCCTTCCAAAGGGAGAGAAAGAAGAAACTCCAGTAAATTTTTGAAAACACAGCTGTACAAACCTAATAAATCATGCTGACACCTCATTAAATACGACATAAAAATAACAAAACATTGATCGAAAATCACTACATCTAACATACATGCTCTTTACTACAGTTGATACTGCTGCACATCAATCTCACCCTGAAACCACAGGGCAGGTTCATGAGTCTGCAGAACTCGTCTAGCTGTTGTACAAATAAAACTAGAAACAAGTAGATATATTACGCAGAGATGTGAAACTTTAGATTTGCTTATACGGAATTACCTACTCTCTTAGACTGCCAGATTGTACAACAAATTCCATGCTTGAAAGAGGCACAGCAGAGACCTACATGCATTTCCATCCTAGCCAAAAGTGATGCAAAGAATATCTTCCATTGAATACTGTCAATAATGCTGAATTCACACATCTTCAAATGACCCATCTACTATTTGCAAGTTTGCCTGAAAATTTGGATTTTAGATTATCAGAATTGCATTGATCACATTTTCACATGCATTCACTTTCTTAATCTACTGATGTAAAGTTTCCCTAAATACACCTATAGATTTGCTTTCATGCTGTGAATATTTGTGTGATAATGGCACAGTTTTAATTGTGCCTGTAGGCCTCACAAATGTCATCTGCATAGCAGAATAACATAGCCAAATGTGCTCGTATTTGCATACTTTAGAGATTCTTTTATTCTCAACAAAAATTCCAAAATAATTCTCCCAGGAAGTTCCTTACAAGGTATGAATGTACACACAGGTAACATATCCCCCCCACCAAAGCAAGCAAAAAATGCAGCCTAACAGAAGTTTTTTGGTTTGGGTTTTTTTGTGGGGGGAGAGAGGGGAGGGTTGGGTTTTTTTTTTTGAGGGGGGTGGATGTGGGTTTGAGATTCATTCAAGTCTGAGGTATGTAAAAGCAATTTCTATAATATTTTAGGGAATTCCTCTCTAGCAGGAGAGAGGAAAAAAAGCAGGTGATGAACACACAGTAGAAATGACCTTTGGTATAGCACACCAGCTGAGTAATGGCACGTCCCAGCGGCACAGGCCATTAATTAATTTAAACCTTTCAAGTATAAGGTCTGGTTCTTTGTGCAATAGTACCTTTTTTGGATAGATTTGATGAGGCCAGATTAGAAAGTGCACACAAGACAGAAAGGAATACCCATGTCATTAGATCTTGGTGGAAACTGGAACCACATTGCAGGGGGAAGGGAGAAGAAACAATATCCAAAACTCCCCCACAAACAGCTCTTGAAAGCTAAAAGAAAAGGGAAAGGTCAGAGGGATCAATTCTCCACTTTGCCATCACCATGTAAAGAAACGGTCACATCTGAAAGACACTAAATATGAAACACAAAGACAGTTTGAGACTTCCAACTCATCTCAGATGAAAATTTTGCTTCTGTTTCTCTGTGTTTGAAAGTCAAGCGTGACACAAAATTTTAAGATGCATGTGATACCTTTGCCAATATTACATGCATCTCTTCACGTTACCCGTTAAATACAGCTAGCTCCCTTAGCAATAGCAAATGAAACGTGACTGTGAGGATGGAAGTTCAGTATTCCCAAGTACAACAGAAACTGTGTTACAATAGCTGTAACAATTACATAAGAAATAAGAAATACCCATTTTCCTCTACGGAGTGCTTCTGAATGTAACAACCATTAGCAAGAAATAATTTCCCACAAGAGATAATCATGACGCATAAATGAAGTGGAAAGAGCTCACTGGACAAGAGGACTGACTTGTTGCTGAGGACTTGGAATCAAACATTCACTTAACTACCATTACTTCTAAAAGAACCCACATTTATAGCATTTCTACAGTAAACACGATGTGCATCATACAGAGAAAGAAAGTTCTTTTAGTCCTGCAACCTACATCCTTTCACTGCCTTGATTTGTTGTTGCCAATACAAAATTTTGCTGCAGTTTGTCTTGTTATTTCAAACAGGCAATGCTTACTATATCTTTGAGGAATTTAAATCCCATATAATAGCCTTAGAGAATGGATTATTTTAAATATGAATGACTAAGATTTTAGTTGCACAGTAACCATGCATATTATGTATAAATACCTCATGTCTATTAATAACATTTATAAAATCATGCACACAAGACCTTAATAAGTGACCCAGAAACCTCCCTTTAAGTAATTTTTTCAAATACCTTCCATGATATTCGTATAAAACCAGATGTTATGTGAGATGGAGACATCCCCCACGACTTCTGTGCTTTAAGGAAGAACAATTTTAAATATCTTAGACTGGCACGGCCCCTTTAAACACACGATACAAAAAACTGTGGCTGTAGCGATCGGCTTAGAGCTGCGGCTTGGTCATGGCAGGTGGGAGGGGGCGGAAGCGAAAGGAGGCTTTCAGGGAAAAACCGACTGATTGCAACTCATTTTGCTCCTGCAGGTTTAGGATTGAATTCACACTGTCAGGAAAACAGAGGTTGTAATTAAACTGCAAATAAGGGAATAATAAAAGCCTACTGGACATTGAATAAATAGTAAGACTCAGCTGGTAATGATTCTGAAATTAGCACACAGAGAGGTGTTCCCACAAAGCCATCTTATATTGGTGACATTTCAAATAAGCTTCTCTAATTTATATGATTTGAAATCAAGCAATGAATATATCATAAATTGTTAGGCATTATTAATGGCCCTTATTTAATTCAGATACATTCACCCTAAACACCACATTACTAGGGCAATGCATAATTAAACATTAGTTTTCATTCTGTCAGAACATAAGCAGCAATAAATTGCTTGTATGCAAAGCAGACAATGAGATATTTAAGCAGCATATAATAAAGGCAATTTACAGCATATATTGCATGTTTAGCTGGAGGAGCCAGAACAATGATCCTGTTCTCCAACACATACAAGCTGATGCCTATCACTACGATGCTGCAGCAAGAAACCTGTGTAACACATTACAGCTGGTATTATTCATGAAAAATAATAACCCCAAATAAACCCCCCATTCAAAATTGAAGGTCACGTACATCAATGTCCAAAATTTCATCCCAAGCGCATCACAAATCACACGCAGACTACTTAGCAATGCTTAGTGGTTCCTTTTGAAACTCTCTTCCTATTTAAAGCCTTCATTCTGTACGTGGTTTCTTGTATTTAGCATCTCAGCCTTAACATACAGCACAGATTCTATTTCCTTTTAATTTAACCTATCAGCCAGCCAGACTCACTGGCTGAACCTATGGAGGGATGAGGTGTTTTCACACTGAACGGCTTGATAAAACATTTCAATCACAGCTATGACTCTTGGCAGTTTCACACACAGGAAAATCCCTGCTCCTCCTGATGCTGGGATGTGGCTGAAGTTGTGCTACTTTCTTTTCAGCGCTGTTTGTCTCCCAACTCTCTTTCTGAACTGAAAGCCAACTCACAGCAGCCTGATCTGCAGAGACAAACAAGCTACAACTGGTTTGTTACTCAGAGAAAGTCAAGTGCATTTTTCAGAAATTTGTGTATTTTTAAACAGATTTTGGAAGAAGTGGGAGTTGAAGAGACTTTGGAAGAAAGAAATTACTGAGGTCTAAAAATAGAATTGAACTTTTAACACCACCAGCAGTTCTGACATTTTTATGGTTTACTTTCTGCATCTCAGTTTTTTCTTTGGCAAGGAAACTTGCACAGAGCTCTGAAAAGAAAAAAAATATCAGACAGTACTTTTAGTTCAGACATGGAGCCACCATTTTGACAGGGCCCCAGACTGGTAGGTTAATGCTTACAAAAGCAAGCCTATTGGCTTCTAATGGATTGCTCTTACAAAACAAGGCTGGAGAACAAGAATGCAACAGAGGAAAACTGTTTGGAGTATAACATTTCATGCTTAAGAGACTATTATCCTTCGTTCTTCCGGGACCTTCTTGATAACTGAACACCCTGCAGGTCCTACCAAACGGAGCATTTTCCCGATTACTAGAGCACAATCATCTAGGAGATAAAGTTTCTTAACCTTATTCTTTCTACTATCCTGTAAAAAGCCATTTCCAAAGCTGTTCCTATTTTGCAAGGAGTAAGGGTTTAGGTTAAAGCACAACGGGCTGGGTGGTGACAGGCAGAGCTATAGGCAGGGGTTTACATCCTCTCCTTCCCAGATGTGGAACATGCCACAGAATAGCTACCGGGACAGTAAACGCCTTGTGTTGAAGTATAAACTGAAAGTGAAGTGATTATTTTACAACTCTTTGAAATCTACCTTGAAGGGTCTGAAAAGGGTGGATGAGGTCAGCAGCTAATCAATTTTGTGGAAGACATTTGCCTGTTACAGGGCAAAACCATCATTTGATAAATGTCATTTGACAGTTTAAATTACACTCAAAGCCATTCTTGCAAGAGAAATAAAAGGTTAAGCTAAGTTCTGCTGTAGAGAAATAAATCAGTTCAGCAAAATACTCCTTAATTTGTTTTAAATGAGGTTTTCATCATTTCAATCACACAAAAATTAATCTCTCTTTTTTTCCCCCTAAAAGCACAAGGTAAAAAATATCTACCCAGACTTTTTTTTATTAACTACACAATGTGCTAGGAGTTTAAATGGCATAGGAGACTTCTCCTATATAAGTAATTTCTGCTTACCTATTCAGAAAGAAGCCCTGAAATTAAAGCAATCATATGATTGAGAAAACCTCAGGGTAAAGTATTTAATTTTCTCTGAGTCTTTAGGATCATTTTAATTTAAGGTATATGGAGAGGAAAAAAAACCCAAACAAGTATAAAAGCCCACCTAGCTGCCAGAGTAATAGGCGTTGAAGTTTTACATGTCTCAAAACATCTACCAGTAATTACTAGAGCAGCTTCATGTTTTCACAGTTCAGGTGATACCTGTCATTAGATTGTTGGCTTTCAATAAAATTCAATAATCTAATGCTAGGAAAGTAGGCCCAATTGAACCAAATGTTTTCCAAATTACCTTAATGCAGAAAGACATACTTTTCCCAAAGTACTAAACACAGAATATCTGAAAATACTTTGCAAAAATATTAAATACAATTCATGGATTTAGAAATTCTGAGAAATGAACCCATCAATTACAGCTTATTTACTTTTTATCAAAAAAGTAGCAAGAAGTCTTTCTGAAGTCTTACGGTCTGACTTTGAATTAAAAAACCGAACCAAAACAAAAAATTTCACAGTAAACCCCAGATGTTTTCTTGAGACTTTTTAGTTGCTGTTTTCAACAGTACAAGGATATCTTTGGGGACAGAAGGTCTGTAGTACATGCACCCATGTGGAAAACGGGATATTGTGCATACCCGAGAAAGCTCTGAACAGGATATTGTGACATACTAAATACAGTCCCAAACAGAGGAAAAAAAATGGTTTTGAAGAGCATTTATTTCTTGGTGTTTATCTTTAAATTTGGGATATCAGGGCCCCAAATCCAAATGAAGCCTTTTATAGCTTGGTTATCACTCCTGTTCAGAGAGTTTAGAGTGACAGTGTTTAAAGAACCTACAACAAAAGCACTAAAATCACATTCCCTTTACAAATGTTTTGATGCAAGTTTTCAACTCTTTCAAGTCTCTTGGACACTTGCACAGTCTAGAAAATCCAGAACATCTGCTGTATACTGTCAGACAAGCGTAAAGCCGTATTTCTAAAGATTTGGTTAAACTTCCTGTGAATCTCCTTACACCTTTCAATGAGTGCAAAAATTAACACTTCATAATGTGCCAAATAATCAAAGACCAAATATAAATTAAGCAGCTCAGATATAATGCCTGTCATGATAATCCCCCATTCTCCTAAAAAGCTAGGAGAAATGCAATAGTGTGTACAAAGACACTAGTGCACATTTATGAAATAGAAAATAGAGTAATAGAAATGTAACTTATTTGTAGTGGAGATTTTTGACATGCAAAACAGTTTGAGTAGCAAATGGCATATAAAAATAAAATGCAGTCTCAGTCCAAAAGGAAACTAAAGCAATGAAAGTCCTTCAGATTTGGGTGAGTTGTGATGCACACAATACACGAGCTAATCCTTGTTTGCTAATGTAACGGTTAATAAGAAAAGAAGACAAGGCATACAGCTCAGACAACAATTTGCAAGCTATTAGCTAGTGGGCTTGCCACAAAATTCATAAAAGAACATTTTATTTTTTGAGCAGAAATATCTGAAGTCATCTTTTTTAAACTTCAATTTGCGTGCTGGGAAGTTGATACACTTTAATTCAATCTTTCATAGCAACAGGTATCTTCAGTTATTGTTTGAAATACTGATTTAAAATACACATACTTGTCACAAGGTCTGATAGCAATCTGGTCTGTATTTTTCTAATTAAAGAATAAAATGTTTATCTAGCAATAGATGAACTTTAGTTTGCTTGGCTTTGTCCTGAGAGCTTCATAAGAAAATACCTAAAGAGGAGGATGCTAGGAAGCACCAAATATTTATTTACAACATAAGGAAAGGTTTAAGGGAAATAAGTTCAATTCTATATACAAAGTAATACACAACTCACAGATTAATGTTCTGCTGTTTTTCTAAATGATCTTTTGTGGATTCTGGAAGAAGAGTTCAAGCAGCAGGAACAAAACAAAATGAAATGACACATATTACATGAATCATGTTACTCAGATTTGGAAAACAACCGAACTGACCAACCAACGAGAAAACAGACTTAAAAGGAGTCTATTAAATAATGCTCATTTCTCATAACAGCTTTTAAGATCATGTTTTTCAAGTCTAACTTTTCTGAACAGGAAAAATGAGTCCATGCAATTGAACATAAAACTCCAGTAAGCAGCTGAACAAATACAGAGATGCTGTAGCCTTACCTGAATACTATAACTGAAAAAATGAAATTCAATAGAAAAAAATTCTCTTCAACAAAGAAAGGCAAAGTATAATGGGAAAAGAAAGCTAAGGAACCATTTCACATATAACACATGCAACTCAGCTGCTTGGTAAAGAGGAAGGCTTTCACAGCATCCTGCCTAAGAACGACAAACTGGCATGGCCACAGAATAAATGCCATAAAGCAACAATTTAAGGCATCAGATGGGCTTCGTTATTGTTCAGAAGCAATAACAAATGTTGAAAAGCCAAATGCTTTGGTTATTTTTACACTGGCACAATGAAGGTAATGTATTTTAGATCATTATTACTATTATTATTATTTATTAAGGAGAAGGAAGACCAACTTGTGAATAGGCTTTTTGGTAACACACTTTAATGCGCTGTCACACGTTCCAGCCTCACAAATATGTTATTATTTAGGAAACTGTTGACTTGTGAATAGATGACATTAAAGCATGTTCCTTCTGCCCATTTCTGACTATGGATTAGGTGAAGGCTGAAGCCGTGAGATAAATTTTCTGAAAACAGAAGCGATACCATTTGCATTATATAAATCTAATTTATGAAGTTAATTAACTGAACACAAGTGACAGCAGAAGCAAGTACACAAAGGTCATACTACAAGTATTTAACTGTTCTGTAAAGCAGTTACAACAGTTGTTTTTGGTAACACGGACTATACAGAGTAATCAGAGTGCGCAACGTACAGAAATTGCTCTGCCAGCATGCGTTAGCCTTCAGGTAAAACGACTTTTTTTTTTTAAGCTCTCAGCCTGTATCCTCCAGGAGAAGTAACCATGCAAAATACTGTACTGGAAGTCCAAATGCGTAAGTATTGCATTTCCTCGGTTTAGAGAAATCCCTTCATTTATCTCCCTGATGCATCTTGGTTGCACTGTATTCCTCTTGCATTTACCATGTAATTTTTTACTTCAAAGCAGTGTACTGCCCGAGGTCAGGCTAACAGGCCTGTAGTCACCTTGGAGGGTTACCAGTCTTCCAGATTTTATCAGGATGCCATCCAGACATTTTTTGCTACATGAAGCCACTCTATGGACTCTGTTTATAAAAACACTGTCAGAGCAAAAGCAGAAGTTGTTGCTCGTCAGGACAGAATAATAGCTCCAGGGAGGACACGTGAAAGGCCATAAGGCCCAAGGAAAACAGAAGGAGCCTGGGCTGGGTGGCAACCTCAGAACAGCCATTTGGGGTTGCTCAAGTGCCGTTTTAGCACGTTCCTGTCCACCTCTTCTGTGGTCATCAAGGCAGGAGTCTTTGTCTCTCAAATATAGTTTCTAAACATGCATTACTCTCCCCTTCTGACAGACATATTAAAAATGCACACTCATTCATACGGGGCGGTGGTGGAGAGAGGGGGAGAGAGCCTGCAGCTTCTTGCTACTGACGCCATGCCTTTATGTGCCAGTAGTTCAGTATTTGGGAAAGAACAGTATCCTGGTGTGTTTACAACGAGCCGGGTGTTGGTTCTGCTCTGGATATCCTTTTTCCACACAGAATCCAAATTTATTTTGGCAGTAATGCTATACGCAAAATTTCATGGATTTATTATCATTACTTATCAGATATTAACTGCCCAGATAAAACAACTACAATGTTCGTTTTGCTGCAGGCTGGCTATTTAAATTACTGCCTCGTATTTCGTAACCCCAGAAAGTCTTCCCGGCCTCGCAGAAGACGACGGGTGTGAGAGGAAGGCGCAGCAGAGCTGCCCGCAGCTCATTGACTCTCAAGTCCCATCACCCTCCTAGTCCGATTAAATTGGAAGTTGAAATGATCAAACAACTCAAGGTAAACATCATCTCTATCCCTTGATGTGAAATAAAATACAACTTGTTAACAGCAATGTAATATAATTGCACGACCTGTTTCCTCAGTTTACAGGTCAAACTTTTGTTACTGGAGGATTCCACAAGCTTCTGGAGACAATAGGACACATTCAATAGGCAAGAGGATATAAATCTGCTTTCTATTCATATTTGTCATAGCCCATAAATAGAAAGCAGCTCTGGTGGTTTTAGTGCCATTAATCTGAACGTGCACTGGTGTCATGGTGCCTCCGAAGGGAGATCAAACAAATTACCAAACTTTGTCATTCAGTAAACATGGTGACAACAAAACATTACTTTTACTGTAAAGATAAAGACTAAAACAAACTGTAAAGATAAGAAATTTTCAGCAGTGGTTTCTACTACGCTGTCCATGGCAACATTGTTTCAAACCCAGTCAAAAAGCATTTTCCATGATTAGGTGGCTGATGCCAGTATTTGATCAGCTGCCACTCATTTCCTCTCCTGGACTCCAGAATCACATTTCCAAGACTGAGAGCAGAACCAGCCCACAGAAACTCTCTCTCTCATCACTGACATTTGACTTGGGTTATGTATTACTAATGAATAGTATGAGAAAGGAAAGCTATGTTTTACTATTTTCGTACTTGAAAATCCAAACATTTAACAGATTTAATTTATCCCTTAAGCAAGAATTTCATATAGAGCTATACATATTTTACACAAACATACACATATACATATAAATTAAAAAAAATTTAAAAAAAGCCTTGAGCTACCACCATGCATTTTCAACTACTAATGCTAATTTTAATATAGGAAATTCTCCAACGCAAATTAAAAAAAAAAAATTAAAGTTCTGAATAATGCACACACAGTGAGCACAACATTGCATGTTTGAAGATCTGAAGTCACGTAGTATATCAAACCAAGTAATATTTTTGGGACCAGAGGCATGAGCAGGCTGCCTGTGCAGTACAAGGGCCAGTTAACTCAACTCGCAGCTGCTTTGCATCACCGCACCAGCACAGGCGATCTGGAATGTGCACCCTTACGCCCTCCACATTCCTCTGTGCACACATACTCATTTTTCCATTTTGTCTTACTAAGAAATATTTTTTGAAAAACAATGTTAAAAAGGAAACACTGCCCTTAGTCTTAATTTGAATATAAACCTAAGGAACTGAAAACAAGATTTTTTTTTTTTTTTTTTTAAAAAGAAACTCACAGTAAAAGCTATTGCCATTTTTCTCAAGGAGATTGAGACCAAAAGCTGCCATACGTTGTAAAAGGCATCATAAAATGAGAAATAACAGTAATCTGCACTAATGACTGGACTTCCTGCACACAAGACAGCCACTAAATTCTACTATTAATTTCTACAGTGTCAGAAAGGTGGAGTGGCTGAAGTAAGGTGGTGGCCCTCCAAGCCACAAGGAGTCAGAGGGAAGTGCACATGCAGCAAGTTAAGGAACAGGCTTGTCATTTTTCCGCCATCAGGAAAGATACAAAAACTAGGATGGATTAAAAATACCTACTTCAAGCTTGTAGGCTCAGGCTTTTTTTCTTGCATTTGATTTTTCCTTCCAATTATTTATGGAAGCACTTATGATTTTATACAACTTTTGAGTGAAAACGCACAGTTAATACCGGGGGTATTTTTCAGGAAATCTAGAAGACACCTCTACATAGTTACAAGAAACAACTCAAGAGGAAAATAGGTTCAACGAGCCACAGGTATTTTCAGAAAAACATATACAGGCCCATGCTTCAAACAAGTCAGTACCGCCAACATCACCCCCAGAAGCAGCACTTCTGATCTTCCCCATTTTTCCCTGCTTTTGCACCATCATTTCTCCTCTTCTGACCTATGTGGGTGCGTGGTTGGTCATGTGACGAACCAAAGCTAAAACCCAACCCAAACTAGGATTTTTGTTTATTTGGATCATTTTGCCAATCCCACTCACTGCGAGGTTGCAGGAGAATGAAGACAGCAGAGAAATGCTTCTTTCTGCAATTCCTTAGTTTAAAAGGTTTAGACTGCTACAGGGTTTTGAGCTAAAACCCCTCAAGTTGGAAGTGCTGCCTGCAATCTTAGATTTGGTTATTAACAAGGTGAATAAAGATTCATCCGAAAATGTATTTTTGAAATTTAAATGAAGTTTTAACTTCAATACCTTGTAAAATGTATCATAAAATGAGAAATAACAGTAACCTGCACTAATAACTTGACTTCCTGAACACAAAACAATTTTGACATTTGTTTTTGGTGCCAACATTTAAGTACTTAAGAAAAAAAAAAATCACTTTGCTGAACTGCAAAACCAGCTTGGGGTAACTAACTTGTTTTTCAGGTGCAGGCAGAATATTTTCTTCATTTCTGCTCATTCAGCTAAGAGAGTTGAACAGATAGGTCATTCAGAGTTGAGAAACCAACTGGGAGTCAAAAAAGCAAAAAGACTTGTTTTCCTTTTCTGGTTCCCTAATTAAAAAATGTTATAGAAGATGAGATCTAGTTTTGAAATTTTAAGGCACGTTCATGAGTTGAACTGATTATAGTCTTCAGATAATACTTCCTTTGTTTAAAAAAAAAAATTACAATGTCAAGTATAAAAATTGGTTTGATTAACTTATTTTCCACTTTGTGGATCCAGGATATTTAAGGTTGTTTTATTTAGCTTAGGAAAAAGAATGCTGGTTTAGCGTGTTGCTTCACAGTTTATCATACAGAGCTTGACAAAAGTGATTTAAAAGAGGATCTCTTTGTTAAAAAACAAACTCTTGCCTGCCAGCCCACTGTCAAGAATCTGCAGAGGAGACAGGCATACAGTGTACCTTCCTACTTAGAAAGGCAGTACTCGCTTCATTAAATACAAATGCAAACTAGAATTAAAACTGGTTATATGTTAACGAAAATCAGTTGCTTATCAATTTAAGCTTCATTTAAATTTAAACTGCTGCTTTAAAATTCAGTATAGTCTTCTGCCTCAGCTCTACAGGTTCACTTAAGGAGAGCCTTGTTTGACACGTTTTTTGTCTCATGCTACCTTTTGGAATCTCAGTGGATGAGATTTTCCTAATTCCCAAATAAACAGAATTTTATCTATTCACAGCAAGAATACGTACAACTGCTAAGAAGTACTGAAGAAAACTAAATAATCCCAAATGCTTGGCTAAGAACTGCCATGACTAAGCCTCAGCAAGACTGAAAAAGTATACATCCTTGAAAAGAGAAGCAATTAGATTTCTTTTCAAGTCTTAAAGTATTGTCATTCTCAAATTTCTCATACGGACTTGAATTATCAAAATTTACACATTTTTTTCCCAGGCAAATTTACTGTATCAATATAAAGGAAAACTCATGCCAAGTTTTGCATTTTTTATGAAATGCAAAACAGAGGTATCCTACCTTGGACACCCAGATGTAAGAAAAACTTAAGGCTAGGTTTGTAGAACTTCAAGGTTTGAAGCCATTAATAAATTCTGAAGTGCACTCTATCTCTGCCTAGGCTTACAGCTGAAGCTGTGTATGATCTTCAGATTATCAATAAGGTCTTTATCAGCCAGCAAACTTTATATCACAAACTCTGAAATTTGAATTCAAACAGCAGTGAAACTAAAAGCTCTGCTGAACTTTCGCTTAGGAAGATTATCATTCCAATGCTCATCTCTGTTTTTCTTCCTTAGACTGAAGACTTCTTTGCAGGCTTCAAACACAGGAAGGCTGCCAGCAGTGTAATAACTTTTTTCTTGTCTTCAGGCTTTCTGTATTGTCTCCCTCCTACTTCTACTGTCTAGTAGTAGATAAGCCCAGAAGGCACGACAGATCAACTAAAGCTAATTTTCAGGAGAGCTGCACTTGGCACAATGTGAGGAATATGTTGTTTTTCTAGGGGGGTGGGGAGGGTGGGGGTAGAAAAAAAAAAAAAAAGAGGTAAAAAGAAATGTTTTAGACCACGATGTGTAAACTCAATGGGATAAAGATGACTCACATGGCCCTGTCCGGTTCAAGTGACCTCAAATACTAACACAGATAGCATCAAAGAAAACACTAAATAAATACACATTCTAAAATAACATACCATCTATCTGCTAGTGCTAAGAATAACCTCGTATTAATCTCTGTTAAAATACTGCATGATGGATAAACAGATGCTGTTGTACTGTGATCACTAACTGTAGCAGTGAATGTGCTTACCAGGCCCAGGACTGAAAGACCTAGAAGAACTAGTATTTTGTTCCATGTTTGTACACCACCTAGGAGAGGAAAGGTCCTGCATTTCCTCCACGACAAGGGCCCCTGAGCATCACCTGCAATGCAAATAGACTGTTCATGGCGTAAGCTCTACAGGGACCAATGTATAGGTATTCACAAAGAACTGAGCTAACTTATTCCTCTTTGTAGAAGCAGAGGTTTTGTTTGTCAGTGACTCATTAACGAAATAAAGCATGTTAAGGAGGACTGAGTATGACTAGCTCAGATGAACCCCATATGGAAAGTAGCCAAGTTTCCTCAACAGTAACATTAGGGACTAGTACCACCCAGAAAGATATTTGAGTTACTTCTTTTGAGGTTTTAGTACACATGAAAATTATATACACAGAATGCTATATACTCATAATATTTCACTTTGCTTTGCCATCTGGAAATTATTAGTTATATCCAGGTCATAATGAAGTTAGAGCTAGCTCTGCATTTGAAAAGTGTCACCAGTAAACGACCATGTAGGTCTCATTTATGCCAGCAAAAAATTGCTCTTTTGCCATTGTAGCTTACTTCATCTCACATGAGCTGGAGACATTCGTACAAGCAATTTGGGAAGGAGTGTGGTTTTGCAAGCAAATTGAAAACACATAGCAGCTCCTGTCTATCAGCTATGCTTGTCAGGAACCGATTCCCATTAGAAGCATGGCTGGTGCACCTGTGTCTTCAGCACCCAACCTTCCAGTGATTTTCAGTGCCCACTTCAGAGTGGGCAATTCAGAGTATTTCTGGTCTGATTTTTCAGACGTGCCCAACAGAAACAGCTCCCATTGACTTTTGTTCAATTTGGGGAAATCTATACTCCCAAGAGCTAGCTAGGAGATGTTTCTGATTGAGGTTTGAATACGAAGGCAAACCTTACCTATGGAGATTTATTTAGGTCAAGGTTTTCAAACTGAAGTAGTATTAATTACTAATGGGATCTCATTCCTATGAAAACTCTTGTCAGTTACAGTGAAACTAAAAATCCACAATACAACTTGTGTAAATAAGTTAGCATTAAGTGATGAATTTCCTGTTGACTAGTGGCACCCTGCATGCCAATAATCTTGTTTATTACAGGTCAAAGAATTACAGCCTAAGGAAAGTATTAAAAAGCCAGTGACAGAAAACAGGAACAACTTTAGAAAGTATGAATTTTGTATTAAAAGAATGCCTGATAGAACAAATGCTGAAAAGTGTGATAATCATATTAAAACCACTATTGTCCAACCTCCCTTTCAGAACCTCTAACCCACAGTCATCAGCTGTAAGGGTGGTTTGTGGGGGTGGTGGTGGTGGGGCATGTGTCCCAAAGAAAGGAACAGCTTGCTAAAACTAACGTCGCTACAATAATCTCTCTTCCAGCTCCTGAGACCACCTCAGCAGAGCAGATATTTGAACTCTGGTTTAATGAGTGCTCTGGAGGAAGTGAAAAGTCCAGACCATGAGAAGGACTTAATGCTCCACTCAGAGAGAGAGACAAAATGCATTTGCAGTACAATTATTGAAATGCTTATGTGGCTCTTTAACAGCATCTATCCCATCTTTACACAATTGGTCGTTTTAATTTTTTTTGGTAGTAGACTCTTTGAAAGAAGAGTGCTAAAAGGAAAAATGTTTCTGAGTTCACAAATGACTGTATTTATTGTTTTATAGAAGCTAGGGAAAAATACAAGTGTAATTTATCGTTAAAACATCCATTTTGTTGTTAACACTTTAAAAGTATATTGAAAGCATTTGGTACAATAGAGAGGAAAATAATATCCGAAACATTAAGTAGATTGTTTCAACAAAGACATTTATCTAACTTGCTTTTTACCTTACTAAGAGTTACAGATTGCCTTCTTTCTTTACTAATGTATCTGAATAGCAGGCTGAATTTGGCAACAAAGTGTTTTTGAACCATACACTTAAGTACCCTGCTTACACTAATGTCTCCTGGCAAGAAGTAGAACCAAAAGCAAGTCTGGCATTCACCAGCTGTAGTGGGGGCACTTCCAAAGCAGTTTACTTGTGTGTTCTTACTAAAAAAGAAACACCCCATCCCCAAAACAACCAGGAGACTTCTCTAGCATCTGCTTACTTTTCAGACCGCTTGCTGTTTCAGTTGCTATCAAATAGTTCCCATTCACAAGCATAAATAAAATCCAAGCTCCAAACTGCCGAGGTCTGTTACCAGCTCACAGTTATTCCTTGACCAAGAAGCACCTGAAGTGTTCATACAGAGTTGTCACTAGCCTCTTAACCTCCTCTCTTCTTAGTCCACTCCAACTGAAATCAGCCTTTAATAACTCCCAATTTACAGGAAATACAGCAGACACCTAAGTAATTTCTCACTCACTTCACTTTCCTTCCTCCATCCTCCTTCAGCAAGCTTTGGCCTTCCCCAGACAGCAATTACATGCATTGAAGGATTTAACTTTAGGTTGCCTTAAGATTTAAGGCAATCGTTAAACTGGTAAATAGTTTTTGCGACTATTAATAAAGCATGATAGCAGCAATACTCACACAGAGCAGAATTCAACTGACTATGGAAATACTGAGCTGAGGCACAAGGCTCAGCTGTGCTTATGACAGAGATCTAAGCAACAGCAAACCGAGTCCAGACTGATCTTGTCATGGTCAAGGGTTTAAAACAGGCCATAAGATAATGCCCTTAAAGCACCTCTTTCTCTGTGTTAATTCCAAGTGGAGCTGAGGGCGACTACTTCGGCTCTAGACATCTGCTACTGTAGAGCCAGGGTGGATTTCACTTATTATTCTTCTGCTACTCCGCTAATCAAGTATTTGCAAAGCACCTACTTACTGAGAACTATTATGCAGTATGAACAATTTTTGGAGACCAAGAATAAAGATTGTTGACTCTCATGCAAAATACATTCGACCTCACAGAGACTATACAGACAGTCACGTGAGCGAATAACAAAGAGCATGTGCAAAGGTGCTAGGAGAAAAACCCCAAACCATCAATGCTGGAAAGACACACAAGCAGAATGCCTGTGAGCCGCTGCTCTTTTTGCGAGAACTAAACCTGTGCAAGCACTCCCAACTAGCAGTAATGCTCACTGCAGGCTGAGGAGGGGGAAAAGAAGGAAGGAAGAAGAGAAAAAATACAAAGCCTCAGTTTTGGTTTCTTAAACTTAATTTGATGCGACTTTTATATATATGCACATGTCTTGTCAACACACTTCAAAATGAAATATGCAGTGTTATTGACAGAAGATATTTTCTTGGCCCTAAAGTCTACATCTGAATTATCAGTCATTTACACTGTAACTAGCTTGAGATTTGTTCTCTTTTTAAATCAGTGTATTATGTTTCCTGAACATTTTTCTGATGTTTTAAAGTTGTATTTTACAACCAGCCACAGATTGTTATCCAGTTTTTAATAAAAGGACAGGTAGGGAAAAGGAAAAAAAAAGTCATTAGCCAAAATAATCCTAGACTGGAAAGAGCAACTAGCAAACACATTTATACGACCAAAAAGTATTTATTAATTTCTGAATTAATTTCTGAATTCTGAAGTCTTAACCACCCCAGAAGACTTTCCACCCCATGTGGAGTGATTCTCATTCTTTGATTAGTATATAATTATTACAATACATCATTTCCACGTGAAATCTTTTATATTTCATGCACTAATTCACCCCTACTTTCACTGTAATTTTAGAAAGGCTCCCAATATTTTAAATATAAAATCCTGAGTGCACTATTTAATCTATAATCACATCAAGTTTGATTTAGTGAGATTTTTCTGTTCATTAGTTAAGAAACCTGAGTTACAAAAAAGAAAAAAAAAAAATGAAGAGCACTGCTATTCAAGGGGAAGCCATGCTTTTCTTATCTGTCACTGACTGAATGAAAATATTTATTTGTAGCAGGAGCATTACCCATGAGAAATGGTTAATGAACTGAAGGAGCTTAACCATACCTTTAGGAAGGATTTGATGGGACTTAGATCAACTCTTACAAAAAGCAACATCCTAAGAGCACAGAGGCAAAAGCCTGCTGCCACGCTTGTGAGGAGCCATGTAGCAACATGGTGATGAACAGCAACCGGGAAAGCAGGCTTGCGCTAAAAATAACCACCGTTTTCTTTTTCTGGAAAACTCAAAACACACTCAGCTTCCAGAAGCAGAAATCTGTATTAACAGAAAAGAAAGTATGCAACAATGTAATAGTTTCTATATGAGATGTAAATCACTGATTACAGGCTGGATTTGCTCTTTGAGAAGACCAGAGCAATCCCAGGAGAAAGTTCTGTTCACAACACACAGTCACCCACCTCCCAGTGTTACAGCTCCGGTAAAGATCTATGCCTTTGGGCAGAGCAGGATTTAAGTCCAAACACCTTGATTTCCTTCTCCCACTCCCTCCCAAACTGTACTCGGCAGGGAGCCTTGGACTGGGTGTGATATATAAATACGTGGTTGTGGATATAATCAAGATGAGTGAGTAATATTATGAAATGTGTGCAAAAGCCTACAGTCAGAAGAAAGATTCCTCACAAACACTTTCTGGCATTCAAGAATGGGGACTTATCTTGATGGTGTCTTTTTTAAAGGCATGTCTGGGTGTCTTTCAAAATAATCTCTTGGTTTTCTGCTGAACCACCAGTAATCAAGGAAAGCAGAACAGATTAAACTAGTGTCAAAACATTTTTTTCATGGGTAGCCTTCCCCTCTCTCTGAAATGCCACACCAAGACACTGGATTCAAGATAAAACAAGCCACAGACATTAAACCAGAAAGAAAAGAACAAAACAATGGTTTTATCTAGTAGGCAAAAAAGTTATGGCTTTTGCACAATAGAATTAATCCTGATTTTAATATTCAGTTTCAAGACAAACTAATATGGTATGAAATGTACAATGTAGGACAGATATTTTAAAGACATTCCAAGTAAAGGTGCCTTTGACTGGAGTCTGAAGTTAGATGCTCAGGCAAGCAGCAGCGATGAAGACACCCTTAGTGTTTCTGAGTTTGACGTAACTATACCCATGAGAGTCTCAACCAAAATGTAGCAGACTGGGACGTCTCCTGATACCGGATGGGATGCACAGTCATCATGTTATAAGCTTCTGCTGAGGTTCACAGGCTTGACTGTCCTTTCATCCCAAAGGCTGTGAACCAAAAATATCTGCACTGATGTCTATGCAGTTGCCTCATAAACCCACTGAAACAAAAAGGTTAATCAGACTCTCAGTGTTTGTCCTCCCTACATCCAAGAGAATAAGGTCTAGGCTGCAGAATTCAAACTACAGAAACTTAATGGAAATTCCCACTGACATTGACAGGTTAACAGAAAGAAAAGCCAAGAACTGTAGAAAGAAACTAAATGAAGGCAAGAGAAACTCAGCAATAGGAAGGAAGCAAGCCAAAAAAATCCAGGCAAAACCCAAGGTATCAGCGTGACGCTCAACCTAAAACATCTATTTCTGGAGTTACGAGTTGTTCTGGGCACATCATCTGCCCAACTATCTTTGTAATTGTGCATGTTTCTAAATAAATAAACCAACAGAAGAAGGTTATCTGGCCTTTCATACACAGTGATTTGGAAAGGAAATGAAAGGAGACTGACCAATAATACGGGTAAAATGGCAATTCTGCATTGTAAGTCAAGCACTGCAAATTCAACAGAAAAGAGCATTATTCTTGTTCCAATCTTTTCTGACCCAAATTGTGTTATTGCAAGGAAGAGCTAAGTCAGCTGCTTTCTGAATTAATTTTAACTGCTTTTCTATAAGCTGAACAACAAAAATCCTAAAGCCTCATTAAGAAGAAACAGCAAAGGGCCTTCAAAACGCCCTTTCATTTTTTCCTGAAAACCGCTTTCCACACAAGTCATTTGTTGTATGTAGTATCGAGGCAATTCTTCGGTCCTGTGTTAAGGTGATGAGCTACAAACAGCTCAAGCCGATCTGGTGCATCACCCATCTGTGCCTCTGCCCCTCACCCCAGCCAGTCCCCAGCAGGTTCCTTGCTCTTGCTGAGCCACAGAACAACTACCGTGGTTTTTGCCAGCATGAGAGTGTGGGATGGGGGGATACACAGCGTAATGGCAAGCAGTGAATTAAGTACACTATTACACTGTTGTACAGTATTTCATCCTGAGCAGTCCAGAGCATAATCCTGCAGTAATCCTTCTGTCCATATTAAGGCTTTTCATTCATTTGTTTCTGATGCCAAGTCACCAACTGGATAGAAACAAGCAGTGTCTTGCCTCAAATTGAAGGGGGCTTTCTCAAGAGACCAGTGGGACAGGACTGTGACAGTGTGATTTGTCAGACCACAGTTACAAATAAGCAAATGACATAGCACACACCGCAACTTTCTGAAGCTCCAGAAGCTTGCTGAGATCTACTTTTAGGCTTCAAACACTGAATTCATAAGACTAATTCTTCTCATTCTATCCTGACAGTTTTCACTGGAAAAGAATGCTAGCAATAGGTTCTAGTATCTGATTATTCTGGAGTACCTCTGGTTAACCAGGAAACACAGGGATGCTTTTCCTCTATATATATAAAAAAAAAAAAAAACACCAAAAACACCCAACCCCAAACAAAAACAAATGTTTGCACCAAATCACTCTATAACCTGCTTAACAGGGCATTTAGTGCTCTATGTGAGGTATATTCAATTTTTTGGTTTACCTCTTTAGGTAAGTTATGTTTATTTGAAAAGACGTAGAATAAAAATCTTTATGAACCACCACATTTTCTGGCTAGTATTAAGCTCATGTAGTAAGTCCCATTATACTACCTACAGTATAACCATAATGCATGGTTAGTACAAGGAAAATTACATTTTGTTAAACAGTTATCTCACTGCCTGATAGGGAGTTTGGTGTTTTAAGACAGCACAACACCAAACAGTACGAACTGCTGACCCTTGAATAGTAAGCTATCCCTACTTCCCTGAAAAATACAATGAAATCAGGGAGTCTCATGAAAAATCCCACATTTAATTATAGCACTGATCTTTCTGAAAGTTTAAAAAAGCATTTAAAAGTACCCCCCCACAAACTTGAAAATATAAAATGAGTCAAAAGCCCCCAGCTGGTTCAGATCCAATAAATCCATCCAAAGCAAGTCTTCAACAAGATACAGAAACACAAGGCAAGTTTTTCAGGTTTACTCCAGCAGCACTTGGGAAGCAAGTCACAAAGCTGAGAACACACACAGAAGTAATTTTGACCTTATCAGACCTGAAATTTTACTTAGGTCTAGACACATCCAGTAGGAGCTCACACAGGCATGTATTTAATCAGCTCACGCATGCACAGCAGTGAAATGCTGCCCACTTAGAGTCCCACCCAGGCTACAAAACCCACCCCAGGAGCTATAAAGCTCACACTTCTAGTAAGCACAGAAGTATGTGTTGCTCCTGCAGTTACACTACTAGAAGTAGCAACAGATCAGTCCAAGTTACTAACACACCATCAACTCAAACGCAGATGCACTGTCCATAACTGTATTAGAAATCCTTGCCCAAGTCTTTGGGCTGGATGCTATCTTCCAGTGCTGGGGTAATCTCAAAGCAAAAAGATTTAGGGCAAAAATACAGTGGTGAACTCTGCCTTCAACTATTGATATTTCATTACTTTAGCACATTAAAAAACCAACAACAACAAACCCCCACAACTCAAGAACTTGAAACTACACAACAGTGTTGTTCTCACAATAAATATTTATCACTGCATACAGATACAAGTGGACTTTTCTAACAAGTCATTTATTCTCACTTAATTCAGTCTTTTCTTGTCTCTTTGATATGGGTCTGTCTTGTATACAAATGATATGCAATTTTTTGGAGATCAGTGAAAAAAATGGCATGAATTAAAGACCAACATTTCATTTGCTGTTGTGCAAGCCTACGGGAGCATATTGGCACATGCTCTGTCACCTCCTGACTTCTATGCACCCCTACTGTGGGTTTTGAGAACTAAAGGGTATGGCAGCAAATCATCTGCAATGACTGAATTAAAGGTTTAAAGACCTTTTCTTAAAAAGGAACAAATGCCAAGCATTACTAATTATCCGAAAGATTTCAAAGTAACAAAGGTAAATCTAAAAATATGAGGAGTAAAATCACACCAGAAAATACTCTTCCTTGCCTGCAGATGGGGACTAGAGTAGATGTAGTGGAGGACTATAGAGGTTGACTATATTTCACTCAATATACTCTTTCAAACCTGTGCCTGATAAACAGGAAACAGAAGATCTAGGAAACCTGTATTTTACAGCTTTTAATACATTCATATTGAAGAACAGTTTATGAAATATCACAGACCTGGTTTTTGTTCCATCTTACCAAGCACCTGTTAAATAAAATTAATATAGCTTCTGGAACTCCTTCACACAATTTCTCTTTGATAAGGAAAACTAGGTACATCAAAAGTAAGGAGTTGACTGTTCATTACACATATCATTTCTTCCACATAGAGGAAATTCCTTTATCCCTTCCTGGAGCCCCATCGCCACTGCAGTTAGGTATCCCATGCTTCTCAGAGCTCACCCCAGTCCCACCACCCTTCGGGTGAGTTACCAGCAAGCACAACGCAACATGGCAGCAGTCGGCCGCCGGTCTCACCATCAAAGGAAGTTATGGGCTATTTAGAGTTTGATTGATCTTTTCTTCTTTTAGGGGAGAAAGCATGATTTTCCAAACCTCTAAGATTACTACAGATGAGACTGCTATTCCTCCTACAGTGCTGATGACAAGGAAAATGCAGCAGCTTGTGCAGCTCATGTGAGGCTGCCGGATGAGGGCAGTTTCAGGAGATTGACTCCCACATCATCGAGCACTGCAAGCTGCTGGAATTTTTTTGGAACAGCCAGGACCACTGCCACTTGCCTTTCCACTCTCTTGCAAGAAAGTGAATCACAACAAGGACAATGACAATGTTCAGAAGTCACCTTAGAAAGATGCAGTGAGGTTTTTTTTTTTAAGCATCAGAGATGAGTGCAGGCTAAACGAAGCAGATTATGCTGCTCTGATCAGATACTGCATGATGCCAGAATGATAAGGGGCATTTTTCTTCCCCTTGGTACTATCCTGAGCTGTAGAGATCACACAATACCAGAAGAATCCCTGTTCTGTTTCACACTGACTATCATCAGCTAACAGCATGGTAGAAATCAAAGGATCCATTTAATTGCTAACCACTTGTCAGATCAGCTGTACATGCTTCTTTGACAAGAGTGTGCTCTGGTGCTTGATCAAACTATCACATTTTCCAAACGCTTCTATGGAAAAAATGCAGAACAATACAATTTTAAGAAGCCTTGCCTGTTTTTCTTTAAAACTTTACAGCTCGCTAGCAGCTAACAGCAGTATTGATATGCTCCAGTGTTCCGCCTTTTGTGCTTGGAGGCTCTGCTTATGCTCCACAACCAGATGGTTACAAAAATCTCTTTACTGGTTATTTGTATCATATAGAGACACCAACTTTTACAGACTGTATTACAAGCATATGGAAGAGTAGCAATAGGTGACAAGCAACCGAGAGGCTTGAAACTCCCGAGGTGTACCTGCACCGAATTATAACTACATGTTATCACAAACTACCAGTACTGAGTGAGGTGGTTCTCAGGAAAGCAAATTCACCCCTAAAACATCTATTGCCAGCCATGGGAATGGTATCCTTTTTCATTTACATCCTCTTTCTCAGGACCCATTATTTTCTGGCAGAATGTGGACTAAATGGATCTTTGGAGGCAGCAGTATTCATCTTGAAGTTCTGAACTGTTTTTGCTGCTTCAACACAGTTACAGCATTGCTGATAAATTCCAACTCATTTGGGCTCACAGATCTCTAAGGTTAATAAGTAACTTTTCAATACTTAAAGACAATATAAAATAACATCTATTCTATACATACGAAAGAAAAACAACCAAAAAGCCCATTGGTTTAAGAAAATGAAAGTGGGAATCGAGGCCGCACAAGTGTATAAATAATGCAGGGAAGGAGAAAAAGGAGAGGAAGTATGGTCAACAAACTTCTCTCTCCCTCATTGCATCCTATATTTTATTATCTAGCAGGAGACATATGGTGAGTAAGGAGGAAAAGGAAGAAAGGAAAGGTATTTACAGAAGGGACAAGACCCATCAGTTACACTTTTTCTGGTACGAACTGTTATATAAATATAGCAGCAAACTTCAGGCAAGCAGACTGATTTTTTTTTTCCTGGCTTCGCACAAAAAGATAAACTTTTAAACCCTTCGCTGATAAAGCTTCATAAGGAAGGAGAAAGCAGCACAGATAACATCATTACTGTGATGTACCATTTGGTTAATTAGCATTTTTAACCCCTAAGGAAACAGTAACAATGGGAATTGCGTGCTGTTTCAAGCACGAAGAGAGCTTAGGCAGTAAGTTTTAATCAGGTGTCCATTGCTAAGCAAACTCTATCTCCAAGATGCTTAAAAAAGGATGAGAAAACGTTATCATACACTTAATTCAGAAGTAGCCACAACCAGGCATCAGAACAATTATTAACAACCTTTTTTGATTATAAAAGATATTTAGGATAGAGAGCATAAATCCAATCCATTACTGGCATGAGCAAGGACTGCAAACTGACCTACTCGCAGGGGTATGTCACATGCACAAAGACTATTTGATTAAGGAAAGTCTGGGCAGCAAGTTTCTCATCTGGCAACAGCTCATTCTTTTCTTTCTGGAGGTGTTTAAAGGGGTAGACTGGGACAGGGGGGAAGTGATGTCACTGCCTGTTGAACAAGTCTGAAATCTTCGACTGCATTCCTACGCATGCTGCCGTAGCAGCATTGATTCCTGCTGCAAGAACCCACGCTATTTACTACAGAAACAGATTCTCTTGAAGGACAGCATCCATCAGCAGTAACAGATGTTCCATTCCAGCTCCATTAGACTTCAAGTCTCTACAAACTATTTCACTCTGAATTTAGTATTCCCTATGTTTTTAAGTTTCCACAGAAACTCATGCACAAATCACTATATTCTAAAAAACAATTAACCTAGAGTAAAGGCTATGCTACAGCCGGCTCACTATTGTTTCCTCTGTGGCCTCAATATTTAGGGTTTAAAATGAGATTTCAATGGAAATTATTGTCAGTTTGAACTCTTTCATGAAAAGCTTCAATTGGCTCCTTACACAAGGATGTTTTTTCATTGTAGCTGGATCTGTACTAGCCATTCCCGTCTCGGGAGGAACATGGTGTCATTAACTGTCACACAGCGTGCCCTGAGGCTGCGTAAACACAGTCACACTTGTCCAGATTCTGCTCTTTTTCCATCACTACAGAAGCAACTGTAGGATCTAGACTAATATACGTGTTAAAATATTTAAGTGCTGTTCTGTAAACTAGGTTTCTTCCAATTCTTCTGTCACAGAAGGATGTTTTTCAACATTTTTCAACAATTCATCACTTGCAAAAAGCATTTGAAAAAGGAGGCATGATAAAGTTGTTACAGCTGTTATTTATGATCCCTTTAAAACTCTTGCAATATTATTTCGATCCAAATTGTCCACTGTAAGAAAAATGCAAAGATCAACTTCCTTTTAAAGGCTCAAAAACATGCACTTTGAACAGTCAGTAACAAAATTAGATTAAAATGCTTTAAGGGCAACCATACAGAACTGTAATCCTCCAGTCCAAGATGGCAAATTCCAGTGTAAAGTGATTATAATCCTAAACAGAACCACGGTACAGTCTGACCCTTTTCTACTTGCAGGAAAAAAATACCCACAATCCAAACTTTGAGTCAGATGCTGTAATAAGAACTACCCTGCATGGACAGGAATTTTGCAGTAAAACTCAGCTAAGAAAATAGAATAGAATAGGATGCTGGCATTAGGATGTAAAATTTCTATTCAGAAACACCTGGTCAATGAGCACTGCCAAAATGACTTAAACCTTCTGCTTTTTAGGTTTTAATGCATGTGGATTAAGATGTACAGCTTATGGGAATTTAAGCTACTAAACCCCACCACCACTAACCAGTCTGCAGCAGTTCCTTCCCCTGAAGTGGCTAAACGTGCTTGTGCAGCAGCACACTGACCTGACCTGAACTGCAGCGGTTAACAGAAGTCCAGCTTCACCTGTAGACCAAACATCCGTACTGAATAACCCTTGTGTGACTGTGAATTCTCTTTCAACAGAGGTAGCAAGTCCTGAGCCTGTTGCAGGTAGTTTGATAAACCAGCTCTGTGGTCTTTCAGATTTTTTAATAAAAATGCTTTATTAATAGTCCAGCTTCACCTGTAGACCAAACATCCGTACTGAATAACCCTTGTGTGACTGTGAATTCTCTTTCAACAGAGGTAGCAAGTCCTGAGCCTGTTGCAGGTAGTTTGATAAACGAGCTCTGTGGTCTTTCAGATTTTTTAATAAAAATGCTTTATTAATATGAGGAAATGGAAAGTAAAACTTTTCTAATCAGCTTCCCCAGGGTTGTACAGAACAATGTCCAATGGTTTTGTTAGAGACTTTTGGATTTTTTTTTCTTCTCTCTCAGTGATGATGATGACAAACACACAAGAATTAGCTATGTTCATCAATATTTCTGAGTTAACTGCAAAAGCATAACACTTAGAGAAGATGCAAATGCGCTCAAATGCTTTCCGGCAAATTGTTCTTAAAACTTCATAAACCATCTTTACATACTTATAATCCTGCTACAGTAATACAAGCAGTTTTGGTTCTACAGAAGTATTAAATATTGTTCAGTGCTTTAGCAGATTTGACTTAAGTCTTTGCTTTTAGCAAGAAAAAAGGTTATTTCCTAGGAAGAGAGCTTTCCTTTCTCTTACATTCAGCCATATAGTGTCCTGGAAATGCAGGTCCACAGTTAGTGTTTGCTCACTGGTCCATCAAGAACCACCCCTCCTCTTCTCCCCTGCAAATTAGAACGTATCTTTTTTTTTTTTTTTAAGAGGTGGAAGGTTTTAAAAGTTCCTGTACCCTCTTTAATTATTTTAAGTTTAATGTGGCAGCTTCACATGCCAGTACATCTGGCATGTCTTTATTATGCCACTTGGCATTCATCAATGCTTTTAAGTAGGCTTGTGTAATGCTGCAACCACAAGGGCAGAAGTATACCACTTAGAGAAGATGGAAGAGCCCTCGAATGCTTTACTGCAAATTGTTCTCCAGAGATCTTTCAGAACTAACATACTCAGGCAACAACTTAGACGCTCTTAACCTCAGTCTTATCCTCAGCTCATCATCGTAAGTGCTGCTAAGACAAATTTTGAAAGTTCAACAAGATTCACCAGGAGCATTAGAATAACCCATCCTTAGATGAGGATGGCAGCGAAGATGCAACATGAAGGATGAGGGTCATGAATACTTACAATGTGTTATCAGTAGGAGTATCTTAACAAGTCCCAGATGAAATCTTAGCCTCTCCCACAGGACACATACTTCCCTGCAATAAGTACTATCAGCATGACAAAGAACCCAAAATGTAAGATAGTAAAGCCCACAGAGTTCTTAGATATCCTCCTGTACACCTAACACCCCTGCTTGCAAGAAGTTGGATTTTGTAAGCAAAGATACTTGATACTGTTCTTCCCTTCACAAGGACGGGGGTCTCAACCCATTTTTAACAAACTTAAATTTCCCTGACAGCTTCAGCTGTCAACAATAATAAAATTGAAGTTATATATTCTCCATCTTCCAGAAAGCTTCCGTAGGGAAATTAGTACCATACAGCTCACTAGAAGATTTTACAGGAAGGATAAGATTAAAAGGAAAAAAAGCGCAAGTTGATTTTAGGCCTTCACACACCCAGATTTCACTCGCTCACTCCCACATAATCCCAAGTACCAAGATGCTGTGTCCACCACATGGTTTTGCCACAGAGGGAAACCAACTTGACTCGTCCTGAAATTTTTGGGGTCCCTGACTGGTGATAAAACCTGCATTTTAGACTCATTTTTTTATATCCTTTAGGAGTCACTGATGAATACTGAGTGGTTCTTTGTCTCAAAACCACTTTAGCTTCAGTTTCTGCAAGCGTTAGGTCAGGCTGCAGGCCCATTATCTGGTTTTCCTCCCCAGCTAAGAGGAACAGGGAGAGCACATGTTGTCAGGGCATTTTAGCCTTTTGGTCTTGACATAAACACCACATTCCTCACATTTTACAGCTAGGAATGGTGTCCTTGGTTATCAACACAGGCCATTTTTTTAACCCTTTGTTCTCCAGTTTTCCGTGGTCCTTACCACACACATTTCTATTCATACTGCATTTGTATCAACCTTAATGTTTCTGGTACAAAACTATACCATTCCACAGCTTTTACAAATAACCACAGTGTTCATGCCTAGATAAACTTAAGGGATTAAGTCTCTAAGATATCTTCAAGCTTTTCTTTGGTCTAGTTTTGCTACAGGAAGGAGACAGAAAACACAACATACCTTGTTTTTTTTCCTTTTGCCTCTGCATCTAAATCCCCGATAGTATATATACACTATTTCAATCTGAAACCCATATTTGGGATGTCAAAACTAACCATCTGAAGTTCTGAAGCTTGTTACTCAGTAACAAGAGCAACACATCAGAGGAAGAGCCTGTTTCAGAACAAAAGACTTCTGCTGCATAAAACAAAATTGGAGAGAAAAAAAGAAAAGCACCACAGGTATAACATGAAGGGATGCATTACCTACAACAAAAATCTATTCATTTATGTAATACATATTAATCCTAATGCTCGAGCTTTAACTATTATTTTAATTTACCAGCAACTAAATATACTCTCCACTAAATTAAATAATTTTATTTTTTGTTTTTTTTGTTGTGTAATAGGGTGCATGCAGCCACACACATAAACCTGTGGAACACAGAGAAATTAAAGACTACCTTGGCTTTTTATAATATTAGAAAATGACAGTTGACAATTATTTACAAAAAGCAGCTTTTTAATTCGGAATTTGTATAACATACTGAAAAAGAAAATAGTTTAAAAATAGATGCCAGCTAATATTAACTGCTTAAACAGTCTTGACTATACTGTAATGACTTTGGCAAAGCTGCTTTTTTTATCTGTGCTTTGCTATCCAACCTGATTACTTTTAATCACCATCTTTCAAGATTTTTGAGGTAGCTCTCTCTCTCTCATACCTCAGTTTTATTCACGTGTGGAGCAAGAAAGAAAAACTTGTGCAACTTTAAATTACCTAGCTGAATAAGCTTAAATAAAAAAAAAAAAAAAAAAAAAAAAAAAAAAGAGTCCTCAACACCTACAAAATAGGACTCTGTCCAGCAAAGCTAATTTTAAAAGTCTGAAGTTTGGATCAAGGTACTTACTGTAAACGAGCTTTTATTCCAGTTTAGTACTCTGATCTTTAAAATCTGAAGAAATAAGCACACAATACTTTCAAATTTCAACTACTGTAGCCACTGGCACTAGCACTTTCAACTTTAGAAAAAAGACTGTGCTTGTGTTGCCTATTAAGACAATTAATCACTAAAAAAAAAAAAAATTTTAAATGGGTTTTTAACCATATTGATTAAGAGATGACTGCTTGCTTGAGCAACTGATTGGGATGAAGGTATTAAGTGATGCCTTCACTGGCATCTCCTTCTAAAGAGACATCTGTCTTCTCCAAAAATTATCATTTTTAAAACTCCAGGCAAAATCTGGTTGGTTTTTTTTTATTCTTCAACCATACATTTCACCTTCTGAAGTACTATGAGAAATCTCCATGCCTAGGTGGGGAGATCTGGTGAGCACTAGGTCTAAAGAGGCTGGAGTAGAGAGCCCACCTTCCAAAGGCAGGTGGCAGCCCCGGGGGGATGCGCAGCAGGGAGGTACCTTCACATTTCTGCTTTAAATAAAGCAAATGCACATCTAAGCCACACTTTGCCTCTGCAGTCCAAACTCTGGGTCCAGACAAAGCTGCTAATTGTCCATTTGGCAGCAGAGTCAGACCTGGGATGAGAAGATAGTGCTGGAAATCATTTTTACATTGAGATAGGAGGAAAATCAAGTCCCTTGTGTTCCCAAACCCATCAGCAAATGGGCAGAGTGAGAATAAAAACTCCATTAGGATCAGTTAGTCTTATTGATTTAACTGGAAACTAGATAAAGCCTTAGATATCTGATTATATAACAACGCTTTCTACCATGCTTCAATCAAACCATGGCTTGTTCTATATGGAAGCCACAGTACACCGTCTCGTAGGAATCACTGTTTTGCTGTCATTTCAGTTCTCATTGTACTTTTATCCAGTAACGGTGAACACATCAAATGGGACTATAAATTTATTAGAGAAAATAAACTATAGTTATGCTTTTACCACACTCTTCATTCTCCTGCTCCAAAATGAAGTTACATGACCATTTACATGTTCAAGAATGTTTCTTTAATATTAAAAGCTTGAACTCTACTGCTACACTTTTAAGCTGCTGGTGACTGTTGGTAGAAAGACACAGGCAGCATGGGCAACCAGGCAAACGCACACCTTCTGCTGAAACAAGTCCTAGGCAAATCCATGACAAACTGACAACTATGGCTTGCTGCATTTAATTTCCCTGTTCTTTAACCATGAACACTTACACCCACCCTGTTTTGTGCAATCATCTCTTGATAGCTATCTAAAATGGTATAGTCACAATTGTTTCCACCACTACAGAGATCTAAAGAAAGAACACACAATAGGTACATCTACTACATAAAATCCTTATTTGCTCCAACAACATACGAAAATCCGTTACTATTCAATTTTCAAGTGCAGCAACATTAGTCTGAAGCTGTTAATGCCTGCTAATTTGTAAGAAGTCTTATTTTATAGGAAAGTTCCAGTTTCTAGGATCACTGTTGGCATCTGTTTTTATATAAAAGTAAAGTTAAAATGTCTAGCCCACACGCTTGCAGAAAGAAGCCCAAGTATATAACCCATAGAGGCTTGAAGCTAAAATCAGCCTCTGAATGAGTCTTAATTTTTTCCCCAGGTCTTACTTTCATGCACGTGGGAACTGACAGTGTTGCTCTTATTAATGTCTAGTCTTCACATTTTCCAGATGGAACTAGGCAGTTGATGCTGCTTTGCAGGTAGTAGGAACCTGAAGGGAATTTAAACAGGATGATGATTTTCTTCCAGGTTTTAAAGAAGCACTTATTCAAAAACTGGTCCACTTCATTTTTCAGTCTCTTATCTTTTGCAACCCAGTCTTTCCTACTAGGAAAAGGCCTGAGCTTCTAGACACGTTTGCCTTGCACATTCAGTAATTATCTGGATATACCAGGATTAATTCAGATCCTCAAAACAACATAAGTAGGTGCTATATGTTTACTATTTTTTAGTTTTAGAAGAAAACGTCTGCAAAAGCAGAAGTGTCCCACCCTTTCCCCCCAAGCTTCACGTGAAATCGCTCAGATTTCTTTAAATCACCCTTTAGGAATGTAGGGGGCTGTTTTTTGTAAGAGAGGGGGAAGGAGGAAGTGAAGGGCAGGAAGAAAAGCAGCGGTGACCCGTTTGTTGCTTGTCTGTTTTTAAATCAGCAGCCAAACAGTTCTGCTGGGCAGCTGCTGGTGCAGCCAAAAGCAGGATGGAACAGATGAGACCTTTTAATGTATTTTCTCATTTCATATGCTTAAAACCTCTACATTATGAGCAGTACTGTTACCTAGATGTTTTGTAAATATATTTCACATGACCTCCAAAAACTGAAACAAGCCATCTGAATGCTTCATCCACCTTGAAAACCGGATGGGCACATCCTGTTGTGGTAGGAGGCAAGGAGGGCAGAGGCTGCTCCGAGAGGAGAGGCTCACCTTCACATCAGCCCCTCAGGGCACCGACACTGAATCTGGTTCTTACATCTGCCTCTGAGCTGCAGAAGTAGCATTTTAAGAATTAAAGTTTAAGGCATTACAAAGCTCTTGAATTCTTTTATTTTCGTAGGTTTTTGTTGTTTTTCCTCACTAAACAAGGCATAGGTGTTTTTCATTTTGGGGGGTACCTACAGATATTACTGCTGTAGTTCAGCTGCAAAACATTAAGGAGAAAATTCCTAACTCCAAAATCTCAAAGTGAAAATATTTGTAGGCACATAGCATCAGACTTAAAACTTACTTTTAACTGCACATGTATTTGTATGTTTGTCAAGCGGGAACAGAAGACAGTAACTTAACTTGCATTATTATCAGGAAATTAATTTTGAAATTTTTTCTAAGGATTTGTTGGTACCGTTAATTTAGGACTAACTTGACCTTTATCATTCAATGGATGTTTTCAACACACAGCATTTTGAATCTGAGGCATATTTCTCCACACCCCCTCCCACTCCAGCACAGAGTAATCAATAATGAATGTGAGGACATACTCTGATTCATTTTGCACAGGAAGTCCTGAAGAATGCATACACAGCCTTCTCTTTTCTTAGACTCAAACACATTTACAGTTCTTTTAAGCTTCTCAAAATATTTCTGAAGTCCAAAAAATACTTGCTCCTTATTGAGGTCAGTTCTGCTGGGGAACCAGTCTTGCAGTATCTCCTCCTTTGCCCTTTAGCTGCCACCCAGTGAATGTATTCTACCCCATCCAGTACTGTCAAATGAAATTGTGTTCCTTCTAGAGAGAAGCCATCAGATAAGAGTGTACATACAAGTTATTTCCTTTCACCTTTTCTTGATTATGATAAATAAATCTGCACTGGCATACTTTTCCTTCAAATTATCAGAATTAAGTCGAACACAGGAGTTCAATGCAGTTTTCAGGGCTGACAGTTACTGAATGACTGGATCAACTTTGCCTGGATAGGATTCTCTAACCAGAGAAAGTACAGCATTCTCAACCACTTCTAAAAACAGAGCTGGTACTCCTTCTACCACAGTGTCACAACGAGGTTTTGTTTTATTCCCCATTTGCCTCTTCCAAACTCTTGTATTTATGCATGGAAAAAGAACAAGAAAGTAGAGACTTCTTTAAAGATAGGTGTCTGGTTTCAAATTTTACCAACAGTTTAAAACTTCAGACTTCAGAAAGTGCTAAATTCTTGAAGATCCATAAGGACTTTAAGAGTATGGCTCATTGCATTTTATGGAGCCTATATAACAGCTCAAGCAGTGCCAAAAAGGGAGGTTCCTGCTGCCTCCTCCCACCTGCTCCAGCCACACACTCCCATGCCCCTGCCTTCCCCGGGCTCCGCACACAGCAGACCTCCCCATGAGCTGCTTAAAATTGCAAACGGGAAGGTGGAACAGAATACTATTCTGTTCTATTCTAAGGAGTAAAAACAGCTTATGGGAGCCTATCTCTTTTTAAGCATGGTCAGGTTGGTCAACAATCCAGCTTGACATCACTTGTGAGCTCCCATGCAGCAAATACAGTACAGAAGTATTTTGCCCAAATAGTTTGCAGATTACTTCCATGACACACACAACAAATTTGAAGTCAAAATATATTTGTGTATCTGTAAAGTTCCAAAAAATTCCTCTCAGGTCCATGAAAGATGGATCTTAAGAGAAGCCTAAGAAAAACCCTAAGACATTTTTATGAAAATCCCCTTCTGTCTGAGGTATTTTACAAGTCGTTAAATTTAAGTATTACGAAGTAATTTTGAGTACAAAATTCAGGACACAGAGCTCTATGTGTTCACATTTATGGGGATCCCTAGAGGAATGGGTATGGAATTGTGGACAAGGAATGAACAGAGACAAACAAAGCGAAGAAAAGGGTAAGAGGCAGTGCATACTAAACTAAAAGACTTGTAACTATGGGTAGGAGGGAAGGTGGAGGTATTAGGGCTTAGCAGCTTCAGTCTCCTCTCCCACATGGGCTGGCACTTGGGGGTGAAGAAAATCTAGCTTCCTTTCCTGCTGCTACTGTACAGCTACCTCGAGACAGCCATTTGTTTCACAGTGCATACTTAAAAGACAAGATTAACTATCCCATCTCCTAGGAAAGATTTTCTTCCTACAGACTTAGTGATATATAGATATCAATAATTTTTTTTGAAACTGACAGTTACGGTCTTCATTCAGGAACAATTGAACTAAGTTGTGCAACAAAAGCCATCAAAGGATCTCTTCAGAATTGTTACAGATCTTTAACAATCTCTTAAGATGGAACAAGGTCACTTAGCATTCATTTCCCTGACTGCAAGTCAATACAGCCATCTGACCTTCTTCCAGTGACCCTAGTCAAATACTGCTCTTATTGATCCCTCTAAAACATTTTTTTTAAACTTAGTGTAGAAAGCTAACATAAATGATTATAAACACTTATGTTACTGGACCTAACAAGATACTTCAGCTTATGAGTGAGTAAACTACAGGCGTTAGAACTGTAGTCCAGGTTCTTTTATACACTTTGAAGCCTTAAAGCAATTTACAACAAAAAGCAGAAACATGATCTGACAACATAACACAGCAGCTCCCTGTGAGGCAAAGGTGTTGTACAACCATAAATTGAATGCTTTAGAGTAGGAAGTATGCTTTACAGGGCAAGAGAAAGGGATGAGCCTATTATGCCCCTAAAAGACACCTTAAATATCCTCAAATAAAACTACATATTAAGAGTCTGTGCTGATGCAGACAGTATTTTTTCAGGGCCACTAAACAGAACAGTTTTGCACATTTCAATAATATGCTGTGATGCCACCTCATCAAGGAACAGAACCAACGACGTCCACATCAGTGAAGCCTGATGCTGACAAGCTCACAGAAGCAACTGATGCCTCTGGTCGCCCTGATGTGCCAGGAACAACTCCCTTCACTTCCAGGTAGTCAAGGAAGATACAAAGCTAAATTTTCCTTTTGAACATTTAGATGATTCAAGTTGACTAAAGAAAAGTAAAAGCACTGTGTCTCAATTTCAATTTGTAGACCTATCAGTACAACTTTTGACACAGAATGCTAGCTCACAGAAACAGACCCTAAAAAGCAAAATTACAGGGCGAATAAAAAATGACAGAGTACGACAGGAATATAGTGCCTCAGTGTGTAGGCAACATGTTTGAATTTCAAATAAAATAGTAACTAAAGAAACACAGAAAAAGGAAGAAGTTATCACACAAAGGAAAACGAAGTACATTTTCATCCTCTCTCAGGCACAGCAACTACAGTGACAGACTGCAGAGAATACATGGAAGTTTATTTATAACCTAGACCACATATGGTAGTATCAGTAAGGTTTAAGAGGTTTTATATTGAGAAGTATGTCTTTAACTTCCAGCAATATCAATTACTAGTTTTTCAAGTTATCTTTTCCTATAAGCTCAATCTAACTGAGCAACTTTAGTCATAGTCTTACAGAGCACGTAAGATGTGCTTTGTAAGAAGGCAACAGAATCTGATCAAACTATTCAGAGGCTTCAAGTCTACCATAAACATAACAAATGCAAGGGATGTAAACTTCATGCTGTCACATGAAAACCTTTTGTTTATTAGAACATTCATATGAATAATAAAAGACTTTCATATTAATAAGAGTAAACTGAACAGAAAGCCTTTAACTCTACACATCACACATTATAGAGAAGTAAGTAATCATTAATTACTTTCCTTTAATACTTTAATGTTTTATGACAAAGTAAGATCAGTAACTCTGCTCAGATCCTGTTAAAGCCTAAGTAAAAGCATCAAAGCAGTTTTATTGGTTTTGTTAGATAGCGTAAAGAGATTACATAGTGTCCACCTCTGTCCAGTCATTGCAATTCCTTTATTTCACTTCAGCCTCACATTTTTTCATTAAGACTCAAATGTAACAAGTGGCAGCTTTGGACTTTGATAAAAGGTCACTTCTCAGAATTTTGTCCTTTATTCATCTCCTCAGCTAAAAACTGTAGGAAAAAAATTAAATTGGCAGCTCATTCTTACACATCTCAACACACAAAGTAAATGACGATGGTATTACTCCACACAAGACCAGATTTTAGTTACATTTTCACAAAGGAGAATGAGATAAAGCTAACACAGCAGCAGAAATATATATTTGCCAAAGGAAGCCCGTGGTCCACGTAAGCAAGCACCCAGTCACTGCTGGATGATGCAGCACTTACGGTAAAGGTTTGAAACTTGTTGACTTGTAGAAATCCTGTGTTTGAAAAAAGCTATTAACCTAGCTGCTGATTACATTACTTGAATCAAGGAAACGATCTTTAATTATAGCTGAGGTGGTATGTCAAAGACGAGGACAAGATTTATTTCTTACAATAAATGCTTCAGCAGAGCTTTCCCTCCATCTGTCCTTTTACAAGGGAAAGTAAGGTTCATCATTTCGATTATCCAGGTGGACAACTGAAAGCACCAGGATTAGATGGTAAAGCAAAGCCTAAACACAGGTCTTGATTATCAGTTGCCTCCTTTGCTCACAGTGATGAACCTTTTGTACAGTGTCTCACAAAATTGATTGAAGTCTCACAGGTTGAACTGATGAAGGGAACATTAAGTTATATCAGAGTAGCACCCTGTGTGCAAACATGTACAAGTAACTACATAGTGCCGTATTTCTCAATCAGTAGTATTTTTATTTAGACTATTTTAATAACAAATATGAAATACATAACCAAGCTGCAAAGAATTAGCCAGCAAAGCCTTTAAGGCAAGCAAAACAGTAAAAATAAAGGTAGAACTGTATTTGGATTGGTTTCAAATTCACTACAGCAAGATCATTAGAATTCAATTTTCTACTATGCTGTAAGTTTAAGAAATAACACAGAAAACATACATTAATTCTGAACTGGAATAGCAATAACTTGTCATTGACAAAGCAGATCACCTTGATAGTTGAAAATTCAGTGCTCTTCTTGCAGTGTAGACAGCAAGTCTATAGTATGTCACAATGATTTGTGATCAAAGATGAGAAAGATTGTTAGCTTATATCCTCTAAATCTCAAATTTGCATCTCTCCTGAAACTACATTGAGCACCATATTTAATAAACTTTAGATAAATTTGAATTATGTTTAGTCCAAAGGCACAAAATTCTATACAAGTTCTTCTGTATCCACCTTTCAAAGTGAAGTAAACACATCGAAGTAATAACCTTCAGTTACTGCACTTTCAGACATAATCTCCCAGTTCTCCTTAGCAGTCCTGTTCGAGATACAACACAAGGTCACACTGCAAGAAGAACACAACATAAGAACAGATATTGCAGTTCAACTGAAAGTCCATCTAGCTCAGACTTTGCATGGCAGTGACTGTAAATAAACACCCCAGGAAGCAGTGTAAGAATTGAACACGTGTGAAGTTTTTATCAGCTTCCACATAGCACAGAATGTAGTTTCCATGCATTTAGTAACACACAAGGGGTCAGTCTTACTAACACTCATCCATCATAACCTTGAGCTTATGTAAATGTTTAGCACCCACAGTGCCCTTTAGCAATGACTTTCACTATTTGCTGCATGAAGAACCACTTGGTTGTGTTAAACCTGGCTTCTCCATCTTTCATGGAAAAAGGCAAAAGTCATTTCCTACCCAGTCTTCAGTTTAACTCCTGAATTTACAGACTTCTTACACCTCTTTCAGTCATCCAGCCTGAGAAATCTTGACTCTTTTAGTCAATTCTTTACATCAAAGCTGTTCTGTATCTTTGATCATCCTTGTTGCCTTCAACTGAGCTTTAAGGTCTACTACACATCTTGGCAGGAGGAGGGGCCTGCACATAAGCATTCAAAATGTGGATGCAAGCTGGATTTACACAGTATCACGGCAACCTTTTCTGGTTTCCTCTTTATTCCTCTTCTAGTAACTCACAATTGCTTGTTTGGCTGTTATTGAATGCTGACATAATACTAAGACCTCACTCCTGAATAGTTATGGCCTGTTTATGATCCATCACTTCATATGCAAAAACTGGGGCTGTCCTCCTCAGTGCATCACTTTCAGGTAGCTACCCTGACACATAACAAAATTGGAAATTCAGTCACCTGAGTTCTTCTGTGGCTCTCTGCAGTTGTACCTCACCCTTACTATCCCAAATAATTTAGTATTAGCAAGCTTTCTTCCCCACTGCTCTCCAGGGCTCTTCCAGGTAATTTAGGAAAATGTTAAATTCGCACAGTAATTTGTGCAGCCTAGATGTGACTTTCTCTACTGATACAGCCGAGCATTTACTTCTGCCCTATGTTCTTTATCTTTTATGGAATTATTTATCCACACAAAGGCCTTCCCTTCTTATGCTGTGGCTAACTAGCTTCCCTCAAAAAAGCTAGTGAAGGACCCTCTCAAAATCCCCTCAGAGATTAGAGACACCTAAATTACTCTTACCCACATGGTTACTGGCTGTCCAACAGCCTCCACAAGGTTGCAAGACAGGTTTACTTACAAAAGTCATATTGACTTTTCCCAAGCAGAGATTATAGAAGTGGTGGATATCTGCATAAATAATGCTACTAATTCAACCATTTCAGACATTAGGATTACAGTCCTACAAGTGCTAGTCTCCCTTATCTAAATTTGGCATCACACCTGCCATTCTCTATACCCCTGGTACCATGGTCGATTTAGACAAGAATTTACACACCATCAGCAATTCCGCTATTTCATCTTGCAAGTTTTTAGAACCAGTGTGAATACCACCCAGTCCAGGTACTTTGTTGCTGACCATGTTGTCAGCTACTTCCACAAACTCTTCTCCCATCTCTACTGTGTTAGACCCAACAGTTGGAATCCCCTGCAAAGAAGCATTCAGAAATTGGAACACACCCCTCCCCCCCCCGTTTCCTCCCCACTGAACAGACACACAAATAATTTAATTTCTCTGCAAAGGCCATATCTACTATATGCACTCCATTTATATCCTGATCATCAGCAGTTCCTACAGGCAGTCTGGAGACCTCCTGGCCTGTAGGAAGAAAGCATTATCATCAGTTCTGATGCCTTTGTTCACCACAAACTTTTCAGTGAGTTTCTACATTTAGACTACTAGACTCATGATTCTCAATTAACTCATTTGAACATTCCTTCTGCTTTTTTTTTTGTTTTGAAGGCAGTTCTCTTACTTCTACCTGTCTCCTTCATCCTCTCCAGCCTTCTTCTGCGCTTTTGTAATTCTCTTGCTAGATGGCACACTTGCTAGATGGCGTTCTGCTTCAGATACAATGTCCTATATCTCAGTCTCCTTTACTATGCTCCATGTCACCTTGAGAGATTTAGGTCTTAAGAGTTGTCTGGTTACTTTCTTTTTAAGAAGCTTTTTTTTTTTCCCTGTCTTTTGTTTTTTTGATGACATACAAAAGATTAGAAAGGCCTGAATCTTTCTTTAAAGAATACAAACTAGTCTACTCTTGCCTACCATTTCTTTGAACCGTGCTGTGTGATGACAAGTGTGTAATAAGCACAGCTGGTCCACACCACAGTATTCATGTTACACAAGCAGACACTTCCATTGACTCTTAAATTATATGCCTCAACCCCTTAAAAAGGCAGGGGGAATTAAAAATCCAAAGACACAGAAGCAGGGGTTTGATAAAGTTAGATGTATGGTTGTCTTAAATCACTGCCAGATTGGTTTATCCAGCTGGGGGTATTTTTTGTTTGGGTTTTTTTGTTTGGGTTTTTTGTTGTTGTTGTTGTTTTGGGGTTTTTTTTTTTTGTTTGCCAACTCCTTACTGCAAGATACAAGCACTGGAATAAATCTAGTTTCCACATGAGTAATTTATATATGAATTAAAAAAAAACCAAAAAACCAAACCAAACCAAAACTCCCCAAACCCCCACAACTTTATTGACTTTAGCTGAACTGCTCTACAGTGTGGACGATACACATTCACAAACAAGAACACTTTATTTTGTTTACAAACTCAGACTATTACAGGAAACAAGTGCATGGCAGCAGTTTGTTACTTGTGAACCACTCTGTTCAGAGAGACAGTGCCTTTACATCGATCATATATGGCACACAGCAAATCAAGGTTAGGTTTAAAAAGCTTCAAAAGGGTTTATACAGAAACAAGATTGATCTGGGAAACACATGTTTTCAAAGAGATGACAGGATGTAACAGTGCATTTGTGGTCAAAGATATGATTAGTTACAAGCATTAGCATGATCTCAATGCTATCGCATTTAGTCTAAAAAGTTCTTTGCAGATGAGCTAAAAACATGTCTGCTTTCAAATACTGATGAAGTTACAGTTGTGGGATAAGATACACAGAAGCATTAGCTTGTATTTGTTTCAAGTATTTGATGACTCCAAAATCTAGAGCAGTACAGGAGTTTAGGGACAAGGGGAAGATAGAAACCCTTTGTAGGGGAATGGAAAGGATTCAGCTGGAGGAAAATACAGGTACGTCAACAGTTCATAAACACACAGGTTGTTGCACTAACTGGAAGTCAGACCTGTTCCTCTTTTAATCGAATAAGTTACTCCCAGGCAAGTGATCAAGCTACCTATTTTCCCCTCTCTGTTTATTAAAGATGCAGCTTTGGAGGAAGCCAAAGCCAACCTCCTCAGTAGAATTACAGCAAGAGCAGAGCCTAGAGAGGAACGAAGGTATTGAGGAATGATCCTCGTGTACCAAGTTTCATGTGTGGAAAGTGTGTGGGAGGGGTCAGGGGCAACCAAGCTCTTGCCTTCTGCCTTTTGGAGAAGTTCCTTCATAATCAGGAGAGCCTGTAATACAGAGGTAAAGATTTCTGAGTATAGCAGTCAAAAGCAGATGAACAGAACCGTTCTTGTCTACCTTCTGAAATGAAGGCATGAAAAATACCTCCATCATCCTTTTTGGTAACTGGTATGTCTGAGCACTAACATAAACCTCCCTCTGCCAAACACACACCACAGAAAACAAACAAAAAAGCCCCAGAGGCTGCAACACAGCATGAAGATAACAGAGATAGTGCTAAACTGATAGCTTGCACTAGAAGCAGTCAGTGCACAGCAACTCAAGCTGAGGTGAACTGCTTACATTGAGATTTTCTTACTGGGAGAGACACGATCTGGGTCTCAGGAGCTGCAGAGTGTTGGGCACAAGTGGTTTGACAGCAGTACTTGTTTATCAGCCAATAATCATTTTCCTTCCAACATACGGCTTCCTATCAGCACTCCTACTATCGACCAGAGTGCCACAGACCCTAGAAGGGCAGCACTGCTCTTCATTTTGCAGCCATGCATTCATTAGCCAAGCCTCAAGCAGAGAATACTCAGTCTCAGCATTGTACAACAGCAGACAACTGGTCTAAAAAAAAAAAATTAAGGGAGTCAGGGTCTTGGCTTAAACAGGCAAGTCCAGGAGGGAGCAGACTTCAGACCATTCTCAGCACACATTTGCAATATTTAAGTCTGCAGATCAGGTTACACAGATTGTGAGCTGAAGCATTTCCTAAAGGAATTAGTAACTGCTTATCTTTTAGCCTGATCCTTTCATATCTATTGTCCCAGATACACAATTTTGCAATTGAGGCCCGCATGCACTTCAGGAATTTTTGCTAACACTTAAAATGGATTACTCTAACTGCTTCAAATTTATCAGTGGATATATTGCATAAATCAGTAGTTTAAGTAAACAATATGAAGTTTTATGACTAAAACTGATGATATGTAACTTACTCAATGTTTTTGTTTTGGTCAGATACACACACTGAGTAACCGGATGTGAGCAACAGGCAGTAAATGTCGTGGATATAGGTGGTACTGCTATATACTAGCTGGGACAACTCATACAATGCAAAGAGCTTTACAGCTAGAGGTGGAGAAGAGCATAGCTCAATATTTCACTTTTCCAGTGTAGTCCTTGTAAAAAGTTCTTTGTTTATAAAAAATCTTATTTAAGATGCCTTATCGTGCAAACATTACTTTTGACTGCATGTTCCACACACATCACAGCAAGGAAAAATAAAAGTATTTTCAGTAAGTCTTTTGGGGTCACAGTAGCTATTTCAACTCATCAAGCAGAAGCCTGACATGCATAATAGATTATTTATTTCCATGCAACTATATATGCCAGCATTCTCACAAGTGAAATGACTGCAAAGACCTGCAGATCCCAGCACAGAGGAAAAGCTCCAACCCTTATAGAATATTCATAAGGCCAGGAATTACTTAGTGCATGAGGAAACCAACTGCAACAACTAAGAGAAAGTTGTGGCTAAAGATTTTTCCTTTTTTTCTTGTTTGCTTTTTAAAGGGTCCCCTTCCTATCTTCCCAAACAGAAGGAAGCCACATACCCCAAACTTGAGTTTAAACTCAAGTACTTTATTTCTGATAAAACATGTCTTCTCCAATAATTACTGAAAGGTGGGATGATGGAAGAGAATGGGTTTTCAGAAATTAGTAAAAAAGTCTGAAGAACTCACTTCTAAGTATAGGAAAATATACAGACAATTGTTTGTTGCATTTATGCTTCAGTTTATACAATTTTGAGTAAGAATAGCCAGATCTACATGAGCACACTACAGATATTAAGCCAGCTGCTGCAGAATATCATCTTCCTTTCATGTCTTTTCTGTGTTCAGCTTCACCTTGCTTTCACTTTGCATCAGCAAGGAAACAGTTGCAGTAAGTGTCCTTTAAAACGCAAGTGCTTTGATCAGACAAAAGGCAACCTAACCTTTCAAAGCCATAAAGCATACTGCATAGAGAAAGCTGGAAATACCCACACATTAGAGGTATTTCTCCATCAAGCTTGCTTCCTCCAGCTACCACTGTAAATAAGTTGGTATTTCCCTCCCCCAGTGATTTATATTGTAAGGAAAAGCAGAAGCCAGACTGGGAGCTGGGCACGATACTGTTCTTTTTGGTGCTTTTTGTGAGGGGAAGGAGTGGAACAAGCCAAATGCCCTGCTTCATGCAAGCCAATGGTTTTCCAAAAGGTACTGGACTACACATACGTTGGAGAATATCCCTTCACAGGTAATTCTGAAGGCAGAACATGCGAGAACAGAAGATGCTCCACAAGCTGAAGTGATCGCTACCTTGGAGAAGCAAACCCCTCTATTTTTAGGTTAGTACTCCAATAGGGGGAAGGGGGAAGACTCTCCAAGTTATGCTTGCAAAATGGGAGTTAAATCCAGGATTTAAAAACAAAGAAGAAAAAACACATCTTAAACAATTATCAGATGCATATTAATAAACTGTAGTTTATTATTTATTTTTTATTTAGTTAAGAAGCATTAAATGATCCTAAATACACACTTGTTGCTCCTTCACAAGGCTAGCTTGACAAGTGCTTTGTATTACCCACTCAGGGACATGTTAGATTTACCTGACACATCACGACAGCTTTAAAAGGATCAGTTCTGATTTGACAGGTAGGTGAAACTCTCCTCAAAAAATTAATACAACAACTACATACAAGAACTGTTCTTTCACCCCGTTTCAGGTGTTAGTTCATGTATATCATGCACACACATTGTAGTGACAAGTACCTTATGTACAGAAGGCCTTTACATAAGACAAAACTTGTGCTGAACAGCAACAGTTAAAATCTGCAGGAACTAGAAAGACTAGAACAGTGTCATGCAGTCTTGATTTTGTTCATTTTCCCACCCACAGGCTGCAGACTGTACATCACTTATACAAAAAGAGAGATATAAGTACCTGTAATTTACACCACAACATTAAATTTGCATTAGCTATAGAACTGGTTTTCTCATCACTTTCTAGAATAATGGTGCTTAGAATGAGGTTAATGCATTTCCAAACAGTTTACCTTGTAGTTCCAGAGTGTGAAGGCAGGGCATTGATTTACCCACAAGGCACAACAGAGGTTCAGAAATAGTACAAATAAATCTGATTTTTATTTCTTTAGTCTTCCCCAAAAACCTCAGTGTTTAAAATAAGATTTTAGCACTTGGCATATTTAACATCAAACTAACATTCATACTTGACTTTCAAGTATTCAATATTTCTTCAGACTAGAAGCATTGGCTTTAAAACACACCGAAATAAATCTATCTAATGCTTACATCATGATAACTAACAAGTCACTTAACCTTATGTTTTTTCAGTGAGGGACAGAACATAGCTCCCTAGTTTTACCTCCCTTAGCTTTAGCCTTAGTCTCAAGACAATTTAATTTTCTACCTCCTCTGCACAATACACATTCCCATTTCTGTAAGAGTCAAGGTACTGTTCTGCACACAATAGCCTCCCCTCACTGTACAGTCTTGATTCATCTCTTCAGCATAAAAAAAATGCATAGCAAAGACACGGGAGTCTTGCTTAAAGATACAATGTGGTAAATATTGCTGGAGTCTCATCAGAAATGCTATGAAGTTTAGCAGACACTTAGAAGTCCGGCTACGCATAGACTTCTGCCTGTTCACTTCCCACACTTATTTGCAAACTTAACTAGAAACTGGTGTAAGGACCAAAAGTAAGACAGGAGAGAGAAATGCAGCAACAAATCAGACCGATCATTTAAACAATGACTTTTTATTTATGGAAAAAATTCACAGACCTCTATAATAACATAGCATATGTAATAGCACACTAAAACACTGCAAATTTTATTGCAGAATTTAACAATACTGAAGGAATGACAAGGACAGTTCAAAGACACTAAAACTTATCTACATGACATCACTGCAGTTATGTCACCGTATTGTAAAATGTTATATTAATAACTGGGAACAAAACCACCTAAGCAAGAACCAAGAACGTAAAGAGTTTCTCAAATCATTCAGATGGGTGACTTCTATTTCTTAGAGATACAGCCTTATTTGAAGGTTTCTTATCAACAATTCTTTACAAGAAGTTTAATGAGGCATAGACATTCATTTGTGTAGACACGCAGTTACGGTTTTGCATCAATTGTCTAAGACGTTTTCCAGAGAAAGTATTACCCCACCTTTTATTGCTTCTGAATTCAATTAGATTGACTCCTTGACTTGACAAACCCACAATGCAAAAAAAAAAAAAATTGCTAATGTACTTCTATGTAGAGAGCTAAACTAATCCAATATACAGCCATCTACTCTGTAGGATCATACCAGCACTCATACAAACACTACAGTAATTTACTTTCCCCTTGTCCCAAGCTAGTTGTGGTATCAAAGTAAAAAGCATTTATAAGCATTTTAACAGGAATGTACTTGCAGAACTAAACTTGTCTTTGACATTAGCCTAGCAATTCTTACGTATTTAATTCTTTGGGGTCTGAAGTTTGATAAATTCCCCGTTTCTTCCAAATTAAATTAAAATAACAACATCATTCTACCACCTTGCTTTAATATGTTTTTCCCTACACTGACATATCTTGAAATATGAGGGATCACCCTATCATTCCATTTCTTTGCAACCATTTCAGCTGTAGTAAAATGGATGAGCAGGCAACTGATCCAGCAGGCTTGTGTCCAAACTACAAGTCTGAAGTCTTGTCAAAGGCCCCATCTACCACACCACCATTCTGCTATATTAGATTTTAACCAGTTAATTATGTCAACAATAGAACAGACTTCATATAACTAACGCAGCAGTGTTTCTTGGCAGGATTTGAGGCTGCTAACGCAAAAATATTTTAAAGCTTTTAGAACTGCTAGTTTTTATAGTAGAGCCCTAGAAAATGTGATGTAGGGGACTGCATCCTCTCACTCACATAACACTGGTGTTTCAGTCTTCACCGTGCTTACCATATGGGAGAGATCCATGTTGTGAGGATACTGCAGAGCTGCTTTTGAGTATTAGAATAGATTTTTAAAGGAAATATTAATAGTTACAAAAACATACATTTTAACACATACAGAAACATGCAGACCAAGACTCAGTGGCCACAGTTCAATTTAATCAGAATCCACACTCCATTAGTGGCTGGAAGAGTTCCAGAAGCTGCCTGTGCCCTTGGCCATCTGCCAAGACTCTTGATTATGTTTTAAGTCCCCTGAAATTACAAGGATTTATCTGAATATATCATTCTCCACTTTTGGTACAGTATTTACAATTTTCTTTTGTTGCACATACAAAAAGTAGCTACCTCACCAACAATACATTTGCCTTTCACAGACATACACAGTCAGACATACTTAATGTCACCTAAATCTCAAATATGTTTGGTACCTTTTGCAAAGCTACTACTAACCCCTACATTTCCAGGCTTCTTGAACTGTAGGAAAGCAAGGCACTAGTGACACCTAACACAAATAAACTATAGCTAGCATCGAAGATTTGAATTCAAGCATGAAGTTTAACCTATGGAGATAAAATGAAAGTTCTCAAGCATTTACCAGTGCTATCTACAAGTATGCTAGAGCCAAGCATCAAAATTCTTGTCCAAAAACCTCATTCAAGTCTACTACTCAGAGTCATGACATGCACTAACAGCTCTTACAATAGCATTGTGCAGAAAATGCTGAAAGGAGGAGGAAGTGTTAAAACCAATCACAATAACTAAAAGTCTTTATGTTATAACATCAAAATGAGATAAGCTAGTTTGGCCACATCCCAAGAAAACTGGGAAGTATTGCATCTCCCAAGAACATTTGCACATACATGCAGTCACAATTCTCTCTGGAGATCTTCAGATGATAGTATTTTATCGATCTAAGGTATCAGAGAACATCCAGGTTAAGGGGGCAGGGCAGGGAATCAAGGCAGATAGTCATGACTAAAACAACTCTTACAGAAACAATGGTAGAAAGGGAAGCAGAAAAAAACCAAACCAAAACACCCTGGTTCAGAAACAGGTCCAGAATACTCTGGAACTATTTGATACTCATGTCCTATGTGGAGTCAACTCAACTTTGCAGACTCCTGAAGCCCACACTGAGACCTGCCATCATTAAAGAAAAGGAAGAGCTAGAATATTTGCACAAAGTGGATGCATCATAACTGATGCATAGCCTAGAATCTGGTCTTGAAAGCACATTAGTACTTAAGTACTGCCAGGTATCAGGTTTGATACATGGAAGCCTAACAGCATAAGAAAGTGAAAATACTCATTGTCAGAATAACTGCTTCAAACCCAAAAGACTTTACTGTACAACACAATGCAGCACTACAGTGTTAATTTTGCTCATCTTCTCTGGCTGTAGCTCTGTGGCTGTCTAAGCCAGCTTGACAGCTGGATCCAGGATTTCTACATCTCTGTCATTTGATAGGCCTTTTGTTGAGCTCAGCTGGTGGAGACCGACCCGACCAGTAGCCAGCAGTTAGATCAGCTCAGGCTGTGGGTTTCCAGCCTTTTGCTTCACAGCTGAGCTGAATTACATGGTTTGCCACTTGGCAAGTGGGAACAGTCTCGCCTCCTCTTCCCCTCTCTACCAACCCCTTCGATCAGAAAGCAAGCCGGTTTAGCCTATGAACCCAGCAAAACAAGAACAAAACAAAAGCCCAACACACAGACTTTTTGCCAGATCAGTCTCTGGTCTTCTAACAAGCTGAACTGATTTACTGGATGATCAGACAAATACTAGAGCCAGCATAAACTAAGCAGTTGGAACTGGGCCTCCTTTTATTAAAGCCACAGACACAGTTGAGAAGGGTTTGATCAGTTATTTATCCCTTTACCTTATACCACAGGTAGTGCTGCTGATCTGCTGCAATTTATTCTGATGGGACACAGTTTAGTAGAAAGACCACATAGGAAAAGTCAAATAGGTTACTCAGGGGAGAAACCACTTAAATTTGAAGCATGTCTTTTATTGGAGTGGCAGAGACAAGAGATTATGTCAGTCTCTGAACAAAGACACAAATGAAAATGGTGTGTTGGACATCAGTAGAAGCAGAAGAAGATTTCTTTTTTTTAGTAAGCCAGTTAACTACTAGTTGTACCATATAAAACACACGGCAGTGAACTGTAGCTGCACAGAAAAATGTACATCATTTCAAGTAGAGTCCTCTTACATTTTTTTGCCCATGTAAATATTATACCTGCTTGCTCAAGACAGCTATAGAGTAGTACCGCTGTGAGCATTTGCAAGTGTAGCCAATATGAGTGAAGTTAAAACTGAAAAGAATGAGGCTGAAGGGATGCAAGACACTAAACCCAACAGCTTCGTCCCATCATGAGGGGGACAGACTCATTGCCCAGCTAGTCCCTGCACCCTGCCAGGCAGTTCTGCCTACCCCTTTTGCACTGGCTCTGGTACTTGTCAGATCCCACCAGAAACTAATTAAGTAATTTCCTAAAAATATCTCCTCCTCTTTAAAAAGATATTTTTCCTGTTGAATTGGTAAGTTAAACAGCTTGGCCAAGGGTACAATACTGAGGACAGTGAAAAAAAGAAGGAAAGAATAGGACAAAGACCAACAACTCCTGCTGCTGAAAGGAGGTAAAAGTAAAGGAACATACAAAACTGAACCACAAGTTAAAGTTATCTTTCCAAGACTCCTACTGGGACCATATAGTCAGATTCCCTGAAGACAGGTAGATGCAAACAAGCTAATATAGCATTACCTATCTGGCAAATTGTTATTCAGAGTAAGCATAAATTGTCCCTTGGGGAAAGATTTACTAAGACACAATCCTAGACTTTAAAGGGACACAGCCACAGAGGTATAAGTGATACACATTCAAAAATAGAAGGGAAGAGACTGTAAGCAAGGAAAAAAGGATACAATTTCTTTTCTTTAAAGACCACTTTCCATAGTCTCACATAATGCCAGGAAGGGGTCTCATCAGAGGACTAATTGAAAAAAAAGTAGAATAATTTTCCAATTTCTTGACAAAGATGCAGGAGAAGTTCGCTGAGGTTTCTTTACCACTTACTGCAAAACCTACAGCATTAAAGACAGAATATGAAGATGGATTAAGTCTAAATACATTAATTTTTAGGTTCAGCAATAGACTTAGACTTAGCATCAGTGTCTCCCATTGGGAGAAACAAGCATTTCCAAGATCCCCGAAAGCTACCATGGATATGGACTATCCATATTCCAAAATCCCATATAGACACTACACCTTTATTTCCTTTACACTTTAGTTGGCTAGCATTTGCTGCAAAGACTGGTATTTAAACTGGCAATATCAGAGTCATCAGATTTTACTGCTTCTTTCATGACATAGTGCAATATTGATTAAGTGTTAAGAGGGGTGAAGCTAATTAGAAGAGACCTGATCAGACAGAATTTGGTGTCTGTTGCTAGAGGACAACAAGCTCAAGAATAAACCAAGTTACAGGATAAGTCTGTCGGTAAAGCCTATAGCAGCAGAAACTTTAAGAAGCAGCTGACTTGAAGAGATTTCACTTTTTCTTCTATTGCTCCTCCCCTCAATCATCACCAGAATTAACACTTTCCAAGTTTCAAAGTCACTAGCACCTATGCAGAGAAAGAAGCCACACCAGGATCTGGGTCACAGCTGGCTTAGACTGAGACTTGGCCTTTCCTCTGCAGCAAGGAATCACGCAGCCCAACTCCCCGCATGCTGTCTTGCCCACTGACTGCTCCCACCAGTGCTTAAAAAGGCCACAAGGAGAATGAAGTCATTTTGCTCGTTATTTTAAACGCAACTCACATCCCGTCCCTGTCCTGCCTCTGCTCTTCCCTCCCTGCCTCCAGGCAGGATTAGTTTTCAGCAGGACATGCAGCTGACCACACGGCCACACTTGCACTGCTGGCAGAGGGGCTCTCCCCTGCCCACAGGAAGACAAGGTTTTAGGCAGGACCACCCCTTTGCACTGCCATTCCATCACATTTGCTCACTCTGATGATGAAGCCATGCCTTTACCTAACAAATCAGCCAGAAATCAGAGAACCATGGCTCTGTCCCAAAAACATATAAACCCCCAAATGAAATTCCCCTCTGTCCTAGGACACACCCTCTTCCCCCTCCAGACAGAGCGGGGAAGGTGCAATGTCAGCTTTAGATCTCTGGAAATCTTTAGGAGCAAAGTCATTACGCTGCAGCATTACTGGCTTCAGGCTAGTTATTTTGTGCTTCCTGACCTTAAGTACCCCTTGGAGGGGGGAAAAAAAAAAGAAAAAAGAGCTAATAAATAATTGAAATAGTTCATTAGTAAATCACCATGGAAAGTTAACAAGATTAATTAAATGCCTTCAGTTTCACAGTGTTGGACGTAAGTGACAAGGAAAATGTCACTTATGTAAAAGATGTTTTTATTCACACAGGAAATATTTTATATTTCCAATAAAGCAATGCAACTATTCTGCAGTCATAGCCTGGGGAATTAAAGATGATTAACGATGTTGTGGAGAGTTCCCATTGGTTGTCAGCTTAACTCAGCTTTGAAGCAATCTTACACCATTTTTTGTTTCATTCAGATTTTTGGTGGCAATTATCTTTCCAAAACTTTAGACTCCCACATGATAAGCACCTCTATCTGATCACTCACCTTGTACACTTTTAAGAGCAGATTTCACTGCCTGTAACCTGGGCCAGCATGACTAGCTTAGGAGCAGAGCTCTAGGCTGGATTTGTTTGACTGCCTTTCTATCACTGTTTCTTTTAACACGCCTTTCCAATGTAGCTGCAAAGCTGTCTGCTCACAGAGGGAGCTGTGAAAGTGGTAGCTAGCGCAACAGTGAATCCTGCCAACTCCACCAGAAGCCCCAGTCAGATTCTCCAGAGCACTTTCTTCCTTGCATTACTTAAGCAAATATATGTAAACGCACAGGATCTGAAGGCTTCAGAAAACACTTCACAAAGTGATAGGTTAATAAGGCAGAAAATCAGCTGTTCTGTCCTGGAAGATACAGTCAAAATAAAAAAATAGCAATCTTTTGACTGGTCTATTTCTAAAAAAAATATTAAAATATTAAAAGATTGCAAGCTCCCCTCAATTACATAGTGGTAGTACTGTGACTAACTGCACACTGTTATTTTATGTTCAAGGAGTATAAAGCTGAGCACTTTAATTCCTGGTTTGTCAGGCTTGTTGAAGAAATGGTCTCTGAAGCCTCAAGTTCGGAAGAGCCATTATGGCAAAACAATCCCAAACAACATCACATGTGGAAAGTGGGACTGGACGCTTTTGTCCACTGTACCTCAAGCTCTAAGCCGTTAGATATATCTGAAAGCTTGGCTAAAACTAACTGGAAGTTAGTTTTGTCAGACATGTTTTTCAAAGAGTGATTAAGAAGTTTGGCACAAATTGTGGAGAGATTACTGTATGGCACATCTGCATCAACAACAATACTATAACAAGGTTTAGCATTCCTGAACTAAATACATTTCAACAACCGAGAAATCATTTTCATAAACTAAGTATCCTTTATGGTTACAACCCACAGAATTATATTTAAAACATTTGGCACATCAAGCATATCATGAGGGGGAAAAACATACCTACCCAGACAACTACTATTAGCCCATACCTTAATCTGGTACGGAAAAAACACACTGCATCAGAGCAAAGCTTCAGATATACTCTGTAGTATCTGGAAAGCTGAGTATTTACATTCCTCAGCAGAACTGTGTGTCAGAGCCCAGCTAAAGTAACATACAAACCCATACACGCAAAGCGTGTCTTGTTCTTCAAAGTCTGAAGTTGCTTGTGAGTATTGCTATTTTATACACTTAGTTTACAGACTTCTGGCCTGAGGAGGGGTTATGATACTTAAAAAGCCCCATTCTCTCTGGAATTTTGGGTTTTTTTTTTTTTATCATGTGGTACGTCAACTTCCTGGTTGTACCAGGATACACATACACACTTGCCCAGTGCACACTGGCATGACTCACATACAACACTGACATCCCACGAGAGTGGATATAACAACGTTGTCCAGAGAAGCATCAGACCAGATGCAATAGCATATTTCATTTTGAGGCAAGATTTACTTTTCTGTACAGTGAAATAGAGTTAGAAAAATGGAAAAGCTCTCATCAGTATTTCTTAAATATATGAATTAGTGGGAGGAAAAATTAGTGGAGATTTGTGTCAGAAGACTTGCACGCTCTGGGTGTGGCTATTACATACGGATCAGCCTCCAGCAAGCTTGTCAATACCAATGCAAATAAAACGCATACTGGAGAGTGCTGGGAGAAGACAGCTACAGCAGGGAATCTTATCAAGTCCATCTTCTGTAGCACCTCTGCCTGCCCTCCAAAATTATCCATGGCATTTACAGTATACCTGAGCAGACCTTCTAGGAGTCAAAAAAACCATGGCTAAAACTACACAAGTAGATAGTTAAGTTACAATAAGGGTTTCCCCTGCAGACTTCTCCTAATTTCTGTTTACAGGCCCAGCTCACTTGAACAGTGTATCTACACCACTTCTTTCCTAAGAATCAAATGAGAACTTCCACTTCTAATAGCATGTTTCCTCCCTCTTCACTTTGCCTGTACAATATAAGAGTTTAAGTATTATTTCTCTTTACACATTTTGCCTGACCAACATTGCTGTTCTTGAGATGGCAAAGTTCTTTACTACAGCACATGCAAAATACTTAAAACTTTCTTTGAAGTATTTGAACAATCAAGTTAAGCTGCCAAGATTTAAACATACCTTTGAAAAAAACAGACATGCAAAAGGGAGGTGACACACACAATAACCTCTGTGAAAAACTTATTTTAGGGTTCAATTCCTTAGCCTATCAAATAAGGGAAAAATAGCACAAGACATAGCTAGCATGAATCTGACAAACCAGTTCTGAGCTCAAACTTGCCGGCTAGGAAAGCAATAGTGGAGAACATGTAGCTCAAGTATCATGCTTTATTATCTCAGCCCTCTGTTGCTTCTTGCACCTACCTGAAGACATAGTATTAAGTTTCATCATCCAAGTGATCCATGCCAGCTTGCACCACTATTTGAGTCAGTGCTCAGTAGCAGGTGAAGAAAAGCAGGAAAGCCTTTGCAGTAAAGATACTTGTCTTGATGAGTAGCTACACAACTTCCATCTTGAGAACTCTACACAACCAAATCTATGATCTTCCTTTAACGAAGGGCCTAGGTTTTTTATTTTTTAAATATAAACAGTGCTTGCCATTCGGAAATTAGTTAATCTCCCAAGTTAACTCTTTTCAAAGACTTTGACCAGTAAGTCCAATGTTCACAGAACATTTCAAACCTCCCCCTCACCTTTTTTTTTTTTTTTTTTTTTTAAGGAACAGGCTATATATACATTGAGAGTCTTGTCAGCAAGACACAGATGATCCGGGTATCCACATTCCTTTTGGTTTTGCTTATCCAGAGGTTAATAATGGTCAGAATATGAGTTTGACAGAGGAACAAGCAACCCTGAATTACTAGTTTTGTTTATATGTGACACAAATCTGATGTCTTCAGTTCAGAAAGGGGTCTCATGGCACCATGAAGCAAGCAGTTTACTTCAGGTTAAGGTGCTACTTCCCACCAGCTGAATACAAGGATGTCTATGGCCTTGGCCAACTCAACTGCAAAAAGGAACACACATTGATTTAAACCATCACATTTTAGTTCCACTTTCTAAACAAAAGAACAAAGGCTTCCTTAAACCCCAAGTTCTTTAAAAAAGTACTTTTAAAATTACTTTTAGCCTTGCTTTTGAGGTAAACACGCACACAGAGCAATAGCTACTTAAGGGACTGAATTACTGTCTGCCAGCTAGCCATATTTCTATACCCCTCGACTCCCTCTGTTCTTAATGAAGTTAATTTCTGAACTTTTGTTCAGCATTATGCTACCACAAGAATAGTACAGTATCCTGTGACAATGCCAAACAAGAATGTTCTTCTGCCCCTAATAACTCTTAAGACAAGTAGATAAACAAGCATTTTTACATGCCAAGTAACATAAGGATGGCTCAGCCACTTCAGCAGCACAAGGACACCCTCCAAACTACCAGTCATTACAGATGTTCTATTGCAGAATGGTTAGAAACATGGCTTTTCAGGAAAGAGGAGTGTCTACATTTTGAAGGGCATTTATAATAGTGTGGACAAGACCGCAGGCACATCACCCCACATTAGTTAGCAAGAACAAGCCCATTGTAAAAGAGTCACCACTGTTCACATCCCAGTGGACCTTCTTCATCTTTCAGGTGATCAACACATCATGCAGGAGGAACCAACTGCTTTCAAGCTCTTCCAGCACATTCTTACATGCTCAGCCTTTAACTGTGAAGCAAGTCATGTTCAACCAGAAAATCTTAGGAAGTCATTCACAGGAAAATGAAAGAGTTGATGACTTAAATATGAAAGACTTGGAGATCTCCTCAACAAGATAGGAATATTAAAAAAATATCCTACCAAATGACATCTCCCAAGGAGAAACTTGCAATATACCTTCTCTGAAAGATTCAGCAGGTACAAGAATAATGTCTGAAGAGTAATTAGCTTGACAAGTGAAGTAAAAAACACTGCTACCAACCACAGATAATTGCTGTACATGGGGGGAAAAAAAAAACCCCACCTGACAAGTGGTATTGGGAGATGTGGCGGGAAAGGAAAAAAAAATACACCCCACTGCCACCAAGAAAAAGGCATAGAGCACTAGCAAGATTCAAGATGCTCAGGATTTCAATACTGTTTTGCTTTGATGTACTGCAACACAACGAGCTGAGGAGGGACAAAGAGTGCAGGACTCCATGAGCCCAGAGACATCTGAACCCTATTAACATCCCTGAGCCAACATAGCCTGAAGGACATTGCTCACTCAAATGAAATAACCAGCTACAACTGCCTGCAGCTGTAGGTAGGAAAGAGAAAGCAGCATTGTTGAATCAGCTGAAGCCCAAAATAACAGCTGGAGAAACTGCTATATCAGGAACTCCCTGCATCTATAGAAATGGGCAAGAGGTTCTGAAAACAGCAGTTGCAGTGCTTTTTGCCTGCAAGCAGGTACATGTGTGTGTTAACAAGCACTAAGATTTTGTTTCTGTAAATTAGTTTTACCCACTTGCCTTTTGTGGGCTGGGGGAATATCCAGAAAGCTTTTCTTGTTTGTTTGGTCCTGCCCACTGTGCAAGCACAGAAGGTGGCTGGTTTACATATCACAGATTGCAAGTGAAGCTTGAGTCAGACTGAAAACTCACTAATCTGATGATTCTGCTTAAGACCTGAAAGAATAATTATGCCAGAAGATTTCTCTTCAGTCCTCCTCTGCTACCCTTATTATCACCAGAGCAGGGGAAAACATCAAGAGCAGCAGGGAAACCCTAGCCTGCATCAGCCCCAAGCTGCTGCACAAGAGGGTGGCGCTGAGCTGCAGCACCTCGCTGAGCATCTGACACTGCATTTCAGTTCGAGTGAGTCATTTCTGAGTCCTCCAACTGCAAGTTTGTGGTGACTGAGGAGGAGGAGGAGGTTGGGTATGGGCTTTCCAGTGAAGTCAGCTTGTTTGAGACTGCTATCTTTCCCAGAAAGTCAACCAGCTCTTTTTAAGAGCCAACTGAGACAGAATGTGTTGGTAAGTACTTCCTCTTCAAGGACTTAGTGCAAAAATAAAATTATTTCAAGTACAAGCCTTTAAATATTATCACTACTTGGACCAAGCAGTTTCAGATGTACTTTATGAATCAAGAATTGATTTGCATACCATCTTTAAAACTGAAGTTGTACATCTTTATAGGCTGTTTGGGTAAATCTGGAAGACATCACATTATTTTTCTTTCAGGATTGGAAAAGGTACAGAAAACCTCTAAAAACAGAACAGTACATAAGTACAAACTCCAGAGAAGAGATCTACCCAAACAGCATCTAAGTGATTGTTTTAATTATTTGCAAAAGAAAATCATGCAATACTTCATGAAAAAGGGAAGTATTTTTCCTTAAAAGAGGCACAAATTTTAGAACCATTACCCTGAATGCAAGTGTTTGTGCCACTGTTCTCAGAATTACATAGAAACCAAAAGTAACCTTGTCTACCATTAGACCTTTATTAAAAAAGAAAAAAGCAGTACTAGTATCACGACTTGAAAATCTAAAATAAAAATAGATATCCCATTCCTCACTCAACTGCTTTCTCAGTTTTTGGTATTTTGCAGTATGGTCTCCCAAAACTAGCTCTAGATTCAGATCAAAATACACAAAGTCAGAAAGACTGAAGCAGGAAATTCAGAGATTAGCAACCTTGCTTTTGTTATGTCAATCTTCTGATTGTTGCTCAGCTCCAGGCAACCATAATACATCAGATCTGCACACTGTAAAAGGCCCTGACAATTACATAAAGAGTATTTCTCTCCAAGCTCCTCTAGAATGTTTTCTGTTATCATCACACAGAACCCAATACACGATGAGGGTCACACCACACCATAACATCAATAAATACTCTCAAACTAGAGACAATTTACAAGGCTGAGAGAGAAAACAAGTACACTGAACAAATAGAAACACAGCCAGCAACACTGTGACATCAGAACCTGGTGTACCAAAACCGGTTTTGGTACCTAAATGATCTAGCAAGGGTCTACAAAACACCGGGCACCACAGTTAAAGCAGAACTAAACTCTGCGAACAGCTTTATGTCTACTTTGCAACAGGACATGCCACTATGAAGGGCATTATATGAGAACTACTAGTTTAATAACAGAATTATTGAGGCTTGGCACAATAAGCTAATCACCTAGTGCCCAGTTTCAGTTCTGTATAATAAAATTGTTACTAAGCTGCTTTCTTTTTGACTGGTTGGGTATTTTCCTCCCTCTCCCCTTCAAAAAAAAAGTCAGTGACTGCTACAGCCACAGGCTTGATATACTACAAGAATTACTATTTAGAAGGTCTTCCAAATGTTAGCATTTATCTCTAAAAGCAAATTCAAAAGTTTCAGCCCCTAGGAAGCCATTACAACTTTTCTGAAGACATTTACTCTCTACCTGGATAGGCAAATTATGAGGTTAGATGGTTCAGCATGTTCCAAAGATCAAGACTGAAGAGATGACCAGAAACCAACAGGGACAATATAGACAGTTCTGTCTCTTACAAAAATACATGACTATTTCAAAAGGTTAAAATAGTTGAGAAAGGTCTCCATGTTGAAAGTGCAGAATCCACAGTGAGTTCTCTACTCAAGCACTTTTTATTATGGGCAACAGTATAACTCCAGGCTACCAAATATGAAATTGAGCTGTAGATAGGAGATCAGTGGTCAAAGAGTACACACCAGAGCTATCTGAGTCCCTCCAATTGTGCTTCGCAGCTATAAAAACTCACCTTAAAGTACACATACACCTGTCTCTTCCGTCCACTCTCCCTGCATTGTGTTTGCAGCTCCTCTTTTAAGCTGGGACTGACACTCATGGATATGGCCTGTTGTGGTATGAAAACCCTACCCTATTCACTCTTCTGCATTAGTTTTTCCTGTAGTACATCTCCCCAAATGAACTCACCACAGGATCAGATCAGTGCCAGAAAGAGTGGAAACAAGTCCAGCAGCCCTAGCTTTAGCTGGCTTAGGTATTGAAGTCCGTGGTTTGACTAACTTTATGATAGCATGAACTGGCGCTTCCTTACAAAAGTTATTTTGCCCCATCTTTTCTGCTTTTACACCAACTCCACATTCTTTGTGCTGGCACAGCTGTTTGCATGGCTGAATGATGAACTTTAGTGAATTATGGTCCATCTAAAAACTCCTCAAAGGGTATTAGTTTTGCTGGATTATTACTTTGGAGCTGGGTAATTACTGATAAGGAAAACATGTATGGCTGAACTTTCGCAGGAAGACTGCGATGGCAGAGACTTGATTGATAAAATGCAAACACAGGAATAGCAGAGTTGCAAGAGGTGAGACAGCATATGACTGAGACACCAAGAGAGACTGGGAAAAGTGAAAGATTAAACCAGTTAGTTCAGGCAGCTGCAAGGTGGTTCTGTAACTCTCAGCCTCACCAAGGAGCTCCACAGGCTTTCTAGTAATGCCACATAAGGGAATGTGATTTTTTCAGTTTTGTCTTACTATCTGAAAGGATCATGCGTATACTCACAGCTGTGTTAAGAATATTAAGGTTGCCTTGGGAACTTACAATGCACACAGAAGAGCTGGATTAGACTAATTACCTTGCCTCAGTACACAAGGTAGTTGTTCACCCAGTCTGATGAAAAGTAAGTACTGTAAAAGGTGTATGGCTATTTCTACTGTAAACTATTCAACCCCACTCTCTGAAGATAAAGCTAATGTTTTCTTTTCAGTTTGTGACATCCATCACTACAGCATTCAGCTACTTCAAACAATTTTCACAACACCCTTATTAAGCAGTCTCTCAAGACAAAACTAATTAACTTATTATAGAACAGCCCAGGCTCTATAGGAAGATCATAAGACAGATGTTCACATAGCAAGCCACATGCAAGAAGTTACCATCTCAACAATTCAAAGCTAAACCATTTCACCATGTACCAGGATGCAGACAATGAAAATTAGCAAGGTTTGTCATTACCATCCCATAGCTGCGGCAGCAATTTCTTAGACTGCTTCAGCTATTTTGCTAAGTGCAAACATGTGCTTTACCAACAGTGAAAATGAGGAAGAGAAATCAGGACTTTTGTTAGACAGCTAAATAGTAAACATCAAGTATAAGAAGTGGAAAAACATGGAAATAGGCCTTGAGAGTAAACATAAAATAATGAATTCATACTGGAGTCCATAACCCACAACAGCAGTCATAATCACTTAAGTCAGGAGAAAATGAACATGTACTTCTTTCAAGCCTTTAAAACCTCGTAGTTCAACAAAGATGACTAATCTTTCAACAAATCAAGATATCTGTAAGCCAACATGACTATAACTCCAACTGAGCACTTACCTCTGGCAAGATTACACTGAAGATCTGTAAATAATAGGTAGTTTCGCCTTACTCTAAAGTTGTCATGAAGTTGCATAATGTACAGCTAGACTATGGAACCCTACAGCACAAGATTTTTCAAGGAAGAGCAGAAAACAGGACTGTACAGCAGGAACTGCATAATGGGGTGAGTCAGTTACATTAAACAAAGTTTTTCACCCTGACACTACAGGAGGAAAATAAACATCTACCAGTCTCTGGCCAATGGGCATAATGCAAGTGTCTGCTTTAAAGAGCAAGGAATTCTAAAATAATCCCCTAGAGACTCTTTCTTAAGGTATCTGGTACAGGATACTCAAATAAGATGACTAAGTTGAGTCAGCAAAACAAATTTGTGCCGCCTCTTTGCTTCACCGAACTTTGTCCAGCCCTCCTGCTGTGGTTAATGAAATTCAGTTTCAAAAACCTATAGGCAAAAATATCCCCTAGCCTTTGCAGCACCTTATCTTGCAGGGCAGAAGAAACTACAGAAAGTAGCTCTGAAATTACTGTCAGAGCTCTTTTCATAGCCCTTCCCATCTCATCCCCAACAGAAGCTATTGTGTGTGTCCCTTTCAATAGTTCAGAGAAGGACATGAAATATCAGTCCCCTTTGTATTTCATGCAGAAATGTTTACTACCTTTAACCCAACCATAATAAATATTTACAATTTGTAGTTTTACTAGTCCATCCACTCAGTGCAAAAGCAGTATCAAATTAATTTCTGCAGTACACAGAGCTTGACACCCAAAAAAGAACCAAGTTTTCAATAAACAGCTCTTCCTGTTCTACTTCCTTCTATATACAAACATCTGGGCTGAGTGCCCAGCTGACTTTATTTTAAAATAGTTTTAATTGCTTTATTATCTGCTCTGCTGTAATCAATGCTTTTTAATATGTTGTTTCTTCCTGCTTCTTAGAAAGCCTTCTCCCATGTAGTCTACCACCACCACCTTCATTAAACAATTAATAAGGTTTGCTGGGTTTTTCTCCAAGCTCACTGTTATGAATCTTGAGTTAACTCTAAGACCAGTAGCTTTAGTTTTACTTTGTCCCAGTTATTTTGAAAAGCCACTTAGAGCACAATTGCAGTAGTGATGTTCTGCATTAAATACAAATACTAGCACCACAGCTGACAACACAACTGGTGAGTAGCCCTCCCCATCTCAAGACAGTCTCCAACCAACCTGCTGTGCTGACTCAACATTATAGCTCCATATCCTCAGGGTTTCACTAGTCTCATCATTTAAGAGAATATTAAAAAAACAGACCCAGAAGTTACCAACTCCCATAACTTATGAAGATATATTGCTAGCAGTAAGTGCTGTGGGTTTGTTTTCATGGCTTTCCAACCCCCCACCTTTAGAGGAAACTGATCATAAACATAAGTTAGTAGTTTTTATTCCAGAGGGCATAACCTAGCTTTTAATTATTTTAGGCTTCATCTTTCTAATGATCTACTCAGTAAGCTCCTTTCAGTGTCATTTTCCTAAATGTACAATGTTTCAGGATAGGAAGTTCTTAGGAGAGAGGCTACGTAAGTCAGTACTAAGAAACTTGATTTACGCCACAACTGAGAGGGTACACATTTACTTAACAAGCTCTCCCGTGCCATGTTAAAACATAAGGACAGGCATGAATAAGTGAGCTATTTGCATATTTGTCTGGATAAAAGTTTGTAATAGGAAAGGTATGCTAGCTAAGAAAAAACCCCAAACTGAAACCTGACAAGAACACAGACATTTTACAGCTTTCTGTAGAGATACAGAAGCCTTCCTAACATGATCAAATATATCCTAGTATGTATGAGGGGGAAAGATGCATTTACTTGTCACGCTTTTTTTCCCCTCCCCACTTCTAACTGTAACAGTGAATGACGCTGGCGGATAGAGGAGTCCCACAGCTCTCGCTGCTTTTATTATTCTGTCCTGGTGTTCCACTTCTGTTAAAAAGATCAAGACAGATTACAGCCAAGAGTGCAACAGTAGCATCAGGCTCACAGTGCCTCATGTGAGCAGCTGAAGGAGGTCGTGGAGTTTATTGTTGAATTCTTCACCCACGGAAAGTACACTCTTTCTGATGTACTCTGCAATATGCTGGGGAGAAAAGAGTCATTTGATCCATGTATTCTTATTGTTCCACTTGCTTATTAGGCAACAAGTGTCACTGAGAAGCCAGGCACTGCTAAATTTTTAGATTAGCTTGTTATCATCCAAATAACAGATGGCAATTACAGATTCCAGGGGCTGGGGGGTGGCAGCTGGTTTTGGTTGCATTCTTTTTTAAACTTGTACAGTATGCTCAAGAACTTCATTAGGCATTCATTCTCTTCTCCTAAATATATTTAAATTTAATGGTTGACACAGGAGGTGAGGTCTCCAACAGTCCATTATTTACCTCAAAATTAGTTACAAAAGAACCCCACTTCTATTAATTCTCTTCCACCTTTGTGGGTAGTATGTTTTGAATGACCTAAGCCCAGTGCCCTACAAATTCCCAGCTTTCCTAACAAGCTTCTAACCAAAGCAGACAGCCAACATGAGCGAGAGCAGACTCACCATGATTGTGCCTGGGACAATCATCATAGGCTGCAGAAAACACAGAATGCCTGGCTTTCACTTTTGGCACAGAAAACAAGGAGGGAAGAATTACTTCCAAAAGCATTTGACAAAAAGTTACATGCCACCTTCCTTCTCTCTCCTCCTTCCCACAGTTATTGGAAATCCACCAGCAGTGACAATACAGAGGTGAGAATAAGGATGCTATTTACCACATCAATTGTAAATGAAATATTACTACAATTATGTTAACTAGCTAAAAATATAGCTTTAAGTCATACTAACCACTGAGTTTAAGTATTTGTCTCAGTAGCACAGCCAGATTATCTTTGACACAGGGTAAAAGACCAAGATAAGATCAACTCTTAATGATGCAGATGCCCGCAAGATCCAAGTGCAGGACAATTAGTCTTTGCTGCTACAAGTCATCAGTATTATAATCTCATCTACAAAATGGGACACAGTTGCTTTCCCTTTTAGTTAGCAGAAAGTTTCATTCAGCAGCATATTTCAGCATACCGAGAAATAAATTTACAGCTCTGAATGTGAGCACGTATTTTCCTGCTTCTTAAGATATTTGGGTAATGTTTACATGTCTTCCCCTCATATGCTCTTCTAAGTTACTACTGAATTTGACTGGATAGCTAAGCAGGATTTTGCATTAGGTATGTCTCTACCTAAACAACAACTGAGACAACCAAAGCAATGTGCTTACAGTTTCTTGGGGGGGGGGGGGGGGGGGGGGGGGGGGGTATTTACAAGAACCTTGGGTAACAGACACCTCCCTGCAGATTTTTTTCCCCCTGTTAAGAGTTCACACCTTTGCTGTAAGCCCTCTGCTTTGTGACACCAATGCGCAAGATCTCCCTTTATAGTCATGTTTCCTTCTAGGACAGGAGAGTTAAGAGAACAGTTCTTGTAACGTTTTCCTTGGATGAAGCTTCTTCACACATTCAATCTAAAATCTGAAAATCCTCCAAAACTCAACTATCACGTACAGCAGTGTTTTGGCCTTAAGATCAAAAAGTTAAAAAGCCTGCAGAAAAATCTGCTTTTCTCTTTTTATCTTAACCAAGTGCTTCCTTCCAACATATGCCGCCTCCTGTCAGAAATGTGGAAACTGCATCTCAGCTTCACCATTTCAGTACATACTTACCCCCCCAAAACAGTTAGTAAGACTCAGAGACTGCTACTGTCTCATTAATTGAGATGCACCACACTGGAAGTGGTCTTAAATATGATTTTTCAGATGACTACTATGCTCTAAGTTTATTTAGTTACTACCATCATGAACTACGATCTATGCTCATTTCCTAGTCTAACCTTTGCTTACGGATTTCTATTTATTCTGCTAAGAAACTTAAGGATCCTTAACTCCTGTTCTTAATGAATCCATGCACATAATTTGTATTTCTCCCATAAGAAATTCTTATTTGTGATAACAGAGTCCAACCACACTGAACACCTATTTTCATTTGCTGGACAGTGCCACATCAAGCATTACAAACTGACAGGGTAAGCATCTAACAGACGAGCCTGCAACACTTCAATGTTGCTGCATTCCTGGCTAAGAAGAGATGTTTAGATTTGGACACGTCAAATTAACTTTTTTTTTTTTTCCTGTTCTCTCATTCAGAGGGATTTTGCTTCCATGGGGCCCAAGGCATTCATGATCACACCTTGCAGCAGGGTAAAGAAATGGAACAGTATCTGCAGAACACAGAGCGGATACTCACACCTACAACCATATGAACATGAAGCTGCATTTCTCTGAGCCTGTCATATTGCTGAGCTTGCTCTTTGAGCCTCCCCAGTGAAAGGATTTTAGTTTACAATTTTTAATTTTTATGTGCATGAACCAGTATGCTTCTTTATTACATTTTCTCATGGGAACAGCTCTGTACGCCACAGTACATAATCGTAGGAGTCATGTGCAGTGTTGTGTTTGTCACTATTTACTTTTTTATTATTTGTACTGGAGAGGTCTTTCCTCTGAAAGTAGTGGTATTTCCAGTATGAACACATGTAGCAACGAGCTTTTGCAACAGGAAGATCTCTGTTCTTGTCAGAGATCTTCTCCCTCTCTCTCCCCAGGGAGACCATCCATAGCTAGCGCACTGCCATTCAGTAGAAGTCTCTCACCCTGTAATTATCAGATAGCTCATTAATGAGGCCTGTTTTGGAATTCTATGAATAACACTAGCCACTAGAGAAGGAGCAAAAGATATTTGTGTATTTAAGCCCAATTCTGGCAAACGGAATATCGTGCACTTTCACAATTAGAGATCTTTTTGCTTTGTAGATAAATATTGAATTTCTTATCAGTCTGTGACACAGGATGTCACTACTTACAACTGATGTACAGAAAACTTGAAATCCTTTGTCACCATTTCCTACCGACTCGCAGTGCTATCTTAAGGAGACTATTTAACCTCACTAGAGCTTCTCCTCTGTCATCCATACCATACTGTTACACACGGTTAAAGCATTTCCCTCTATACCATCTCTTCAGGCACTGTGCTGTTTAACACAGATCTAGCGGTGCTTAGCCTCGATGCCCAGCCTCCAGACTTCAGGCAAAAACTACCAAAATGCACACAAAGGAAAAAAAACTCACAGCATTTGGATGCGTAGGAAACAAAAGGAATACAGAGATAATACTACAGGCTTCTCGCCTGTTTCATGGAGCTGTTACAAAATTTGTAGTCTAATCTCAAATTGCACATTGACAGTTACTCTTGCAAGCTCTTAAGCAGCAACAAGAAGTAACCCGTGTAAACCCAACATTTGGACGTACAGCAAGAGAAGAGAAATTGGTTTCGGCTTATCTGCCCTGACACCTGATTTTAGGTGATCTTTGGGCTCTACGCTTTTAACCTGCCATGGCAGCTATTTAAAGATGTAAAGCTGCGACCTGAGCTTCATAATGCCGAAACCATGTGACATCTTTACCAGGCTCCTAATTTTAACGCTCGAGAGCAGCCGCTCGACGTTACTGCACCCGGTACAGGCACCCTTTTGAAGAGCGAGCAGCCCGTCATCCGCAGGGTGATATAGCACTCCGCAAATGTTGCAATTCTGCTGCTTTACCACATCAAAAACCGGCCCTCCTCCCCTCCCCCAAGCGCACAAAACCGTCAAGAGACACTTGCTTAAGCAAACTGCACGGAAGACGGGAAAAACTTCGCCAGTTAAACGCTAAGAATTGGGTGGTTTTTTGCTTTTTTTTTTTTTTTTTTTAAACCCGCAGTACATTTACGCAACGCCCGCTGGCGGGGGGCGGCAGGCGCGGAGCGGCCCCGGCCCCGCCGGCGGCACCGTGCCTTCACGGGCACCACCCGCCCGCCGTGCGGCGAGCGGAACGGCCGGTCAACAGGACACCGGCTACCGCAGGCTCCCCGCCGCGCCGCGCCCGGCGGCAGCCGCGCACCTCGCCCCCCCCGCACGGCGCCGCGCTCCCGGCCCCCGCCGGGGCGGAGGGCGACAGCGGCGGGCGGCTCCCGCCCCCCCCCCCGCTCCGCATCGACCCCCCCGCCATCCCCGCAGCCCCCGGGGGGGGGGGGAGGGGTGATGGGGACCCGGTGGGGCGGTCCGTCGCCGGGGCCGGTGGCGGCGCTTACCGAGTGGTTGACCCCCCACATGAGGACGCTGAGCAGCGGGTCGCTAGCGCGGAACAACTTCACTTTTTGCGCCACGAAGTGCTTTTTCTTGGTCTTCGTTTTACTCGCCATGACGGGCACGATGCTGCTGGGGGCCGCCATGGCGCGGCCGGCGGCGGCAGCGGCGCGGGGGGAAGCGGCGGGAGGGGAGGGGAGGGGCGGGCCGGCGCCTCAGCGCCCCAGCCCCGCGGGCAGGCGGCCGGCGGCGGGCTGGCAGCCGCGGGGCGCCGCGCGCATCCCGGCCTGGCCGCCGGTGCCGCGCGCTGAAATGGCCCCGCTCGCGCGCCTCGGTCCCGCCCCCTCACCCCCCCCTCCTCCTCCTTCCCCCCCCCCCCCCCGCGCGGGGGAGCCGCCGCCCGCCACGCACCGCGCGCCGCCGCGCCCCGCCCCCGCAGCCGGCGCGGGAAGGGCCGGCGGGGTTTCGGTTCCTGCCGCCCCACGGCGCATGCGCCCCCCCCCCCCCCCCCCCCCCGGCTCGCGCCTGCGCGGCAGCGGCGGGAAAAGCGGCGCCCTGAGGGAGGAGGGGGCCCGGGGGGGCTGAGGCAGGGCGGGAGGGGAGCGTGCGGGGACAGCCGGGAAGAGGGGGGGGTCCCCTCGCTGAGGGGAGAGGGGCCTTCGGAGGCGAACCCCAGCTCCGCGCCTGCCTGGGGAGGAAGGTGGTTCTCGTCCCCTGCCCAGAGCCCCGCTTCCCACCCTGACACATCTCCCAAGTCCTCTGGGAAACAAAACCTACCGTCATCCTGATCTCTAACTAATCATACACATCGTTACTTTGTGCAGTTTGGGTAATATTTACTCAAGTTTCCAGTTCCCCGCCCCATAAAGATACCTCTAGGAGTGAGAAAGACACTCTGAGGCAGGACTTTGCCGGCTGCTCCTGACCTAGCTCCAGCCTGCGAGCAGAGCAATTTGTGCCAGCCAGCGTACACCAGATACTGAAAACTCGGTCTTCTGCAGAAGTATTGCACCCCTATAAACTACACTCCTGTATTCATACCCACAGCAAAAAAATGTAAAATGCTTCCTAACCGCCTCTATGGCCCCAGAGGATGCGGTCCGTGATAGACGGCATCCTGCAAAGGCACATCTGCCCGACTCAAGGCATTGTACGCAGCATCTTTCCTCCACCATGTAATGAGGAACCTTAACGACAACGGCAGTCACTCTGCAGGGTCAATACAGATAACACAGCATACATCTTTGTGCATTTACAATAGGTCATCCATCAACTTCTCAGTCACACAAACTGACCTGCCCGCTGTAGATCTTGCTGTGTTCGTCAGCTGATCGTTCAGCAAGGCGACCAGATCCTTAGGGAGAAGCAAGAGCAGGGCTGCTCCATGAGGGTGGACAAAAGAGCAGCCGAGGGTCATCCCAGCACTGGAACAGGTTGCCCAGAGAGGTGGTGGAGGCCCCATCCTTAGAAACATTCAAGGTCAGGTTGGACGGGGCTCTGAGCAACCTGATCTGGTTAAAGCTGTCCCTGCTCACTGCAGGGGGGTTGGGCTAGGTGACCTCTAAAGGTCCCTTCCGACCCAAAGCATTCTATGATGATTCTATGATGAAGCAGTGCCCTCAGCGACGGGGCCCGGACCCACAGGGTCCACGCACAGCGGGCAGGGCTGGGTGCTGGCAACAGCGCACACCAGCAGCGCCAGAGAAGCTGAGGCGATGAACCAGGCCCAGCCAGGAAGGCACAACGTAGGCACAGGGTCCATCCAGGAGACAGGGCCAGAAACAGGACTGCAGGCAAGCTACCTACAATATAGGACCAAGGTACAACCAGAACACAGTGCTGAGGACAGGTATGCCTACAGCATAGCTCAGGCAAAGACCTAAACTGAGCCCTCCCTGAGCTTAAATGGAGGTCCTGGGCAGAGGGTGCTCCCAGGTGAGGCTGTTCAGGGCAACTAAGGTCAATAGGTGAGCTCAGGGCCCTGGCACAGACTTACACTGCTGCTCATAAATTTAAGAACTTGTTGCACCAAACAGTTGTTCACGTGTCTCATCCTATCCATTTCTCTTTTGCTTCTGTGATCTCAATAGCAAAGTTACCTCTCATGCTGGAATCCAAACCAGTAGTGTTAAATCTCCCTCCGGCATAGAAACAGTTACTGGGATTTATTATATGGTCCCTTTTCTGCATCTTAGGGAGAGTAGGAGAGAACAGAGATGCTATATTTAATTTTCCGTCATGCTTTTTTTTGAGAGCAAGACTTAGGAGTTACAGAGAGACTAAACTGTAATGTTTGTTCTTGAAAATAGATTCAACAACAAAAAAAATCCCTTATATTTCTACTGCAGTCAACAGAAGCAGCTGAATAGTCAGCACCTTTGAATAAAAGCAGGTCACTTAGATGCCTAAATACAGATTTGAAGTCAGACTTTCAGAAGAGTTCAGTACCCATTTTATTCCTTACATTATGCTTAGAACATGACATCTGAACATCGTACAATGCTGCACACATCAACGTGACTAACATCTGTCACATACGTGTCTTTCATCTTCCTTCCAGAGTAAATCCACATAGTGAAGCATTTTGGTTTATAAATGTGTAACAAACAACAAACATTTTGGTAGGTTTGTTATAGGGAAGGCAAGGCTGAGGAAGGAAGTCGCTTTTTTTTTTCCAGGAGACTTTCTTGTCATCTTGGCCTAGATTCTGAAGAGCTCTTCCCTGTGAATATGAATCCTTACCAAGAGAGGTTGTTTTATCAGAGGAACAAAAGATACTGACCATAACCTTTACAGCAGAATTAAAATAAATCAAGGGCCTGGGATATCTTCATGACAAGGTCTGGGGCAACGATTTGTTCTCTCCAATTTTAAGCACCAAGAACAGGATGGTTGCCTGTACCTGTCTATCCTGTAGGGACTACTGTGGGCACAGGTTTTCCACTGAATCCATGATACACATGCAGCTGGACACAGGGTTTGCTTGAAGAGACAACACTTGATTACACTTGCAGCCTACACTCCCCTGGGGAAGTCTCTTTCTGACCATGCTTTAACTGGAGCTCCAGGCTCGCTCTTTCCCTCAACTGTAACCATACACCTTAAAATAAAACTAACCAGAGACTGAGTCTGGGACCAGGCCCCTCAGCCAGCGCCCACAGCAAAAATTTCCCCAGCCAAGTTCTTGCAGCCTGGACTTCCCTTTCAAACCGCTTTCTAGCTCCCCTCCAGCTGCGGCTCTAGGCTGTCTCTGTCCAAATGCCCACCTTAGGACTAACACAGATCCTTAGACCAGGACCCCCAGCCAGTGTCCTCAATAAAATGTTCTCTCTGCCAGGTTTTTTCTACCCCAAGCACTTTCTTTTCAAAGCTCCTTTCTAGCTCCATTCTAGCTGCAGCTCCAGGCCCTCTCTTTCTCTCAACCCTAACCTTAACCCTCACACAAACCATATGCTGGGCTTTGGACATGGCCTCCAGCCATTGCCCGCACCTGGAAGTTCTTGCAGCCAAGTTTTCCTTGCAGCCTACACTTCCCTGGGACAGTCACTTTCTAGCCCAAACCAGCTGCAGCTCGTGTATCTCTCTTTCTGTCAACTATAACCTCAAACCTCACCCTATACCTGACAGTTATATTGAGCCTTAGACCAGGCCCCTGAGCCAGTGCCTCCACCTAAAAGTTTTTGCAGCCAAGTGTCCTGGTTTCGGCTGGGATACAGTTAATTTTCTTCCTAGTAGCTGGCATAGTGCTGTGTTTTGGATTTAGTATGAGAATAATGCTGATAACACACTGATGTGTATTCTAGACACTGTATTCTAGACATTAGAAAGAAATTTTTTGCAATGAGGGTGGTCAAGCACTGGAACAGGTTGCCCAGAGAGGTGGTAGAGGCCCCATCCCTGGCAACATTCAAGGTCAGGTTGGATGGGGCTCTGAGCAACCTGATCTGGTTAAAGCAGTCCCTGCTCACTGCAGGGGGGGTGGACTAGGTGACCTCTAAAGGTCCCTTCCAACCCACAGCATTCTATGATTCTATGATTCATTCTATGTTTAGTTGTTGCTAAGTACTGCTTATGGTAGTCAAGGACTTTTCAGCTTCCCATGCTCTGCCAGGTGCACAAGAAACTGGGAGGGGGCACAGCCAGGACAGCTGACCCAAACTGACCAAAAGGCTATTCCATAACACATGACATCATGCTCAGTATGTAAGCTGCGGGGAGTTGGCCAGGGGGAGTGATCACTGCTCGGGAACCGTCTGGGTATCAGTCAGTGGGTGGTGAGCAATTGCATCATGCATCACTTGCTTTGTATATTATTATTACTGTTATTACTGTATTGTTACTATTATTATTACTATTTTACTTTATTTTATTTCAATTATTAAACTGTTCTTATCTCAACCCAGGAGTGTTTCTCACTCTTACTCCTCCGATTCTCTCCCCCATCCCATTGGGGTAGGGGGAGTGAGCGAGCGGCTGCGTGGTGCTGAGTTGCTGGCTGGGGCTAAACCACGACACCAAGTTATCTCTGTGGCCCAGCCTTTTCACTAGCTGTACGCTGAGCCTCAGACCAGGACTGCCAAGCAGCATACACAACAAAAACTTGTTGCGACCAAGTTCTCCCTGCACCCCACGCTTTCTAGGCCCATTCTAATTGCAGCACTAGGCTCTCTCTTGTTGTCACATTTAATCACAGCTGTAACTCCAACCATAACAGTAGGCTGAGCCTCAGACCAGGCAGCCCTGCCAAGTTCTCCTTGAGTGTAGACTTCCCCTTCAAAACTCCTTTCTAACTCCCCTCCAGCTGGAACGCTAGGCACTCTCTTTCTCCCAGCCCTAACTCTAACCCTGATGTAAACTTAACCATATGCTGCGGCCCTCCTTTTAATGCCCATACCAAAAGATTCTCCCAGCCAAGTTCTCCTTGTAGCCCACCTGCTTTCTAACCCCACTCTCACTGCAGCTCTAGGCTCTCTCTTTCTCTCAACCTCAGTCCTAATCCTAGCCTATATTGGGTTTGTGTGGCAAGGTTTTGGTGGTGGTGGGGCTACAGGGGTGGCTTCTGTGAGGAGATGCCAGAAGCTTCCCCCATGTCTGATAAAGCCAATGCCAGCCAGCTCCAAGATGGACCCGCCGCTGGCCAAGGCCGAGCCCATCAGCGATGGTGGTAGCACCTCTGGGATAACGTATTTAAGAAGGGGAAAAAACTGCTGCAAAACCAGCAGCTGGAAGAGAGGAGTGAGAATATGTGAGAGGAACAACTCTGCAGACCCCAAGGCCAGTGCAGCAGGAGGGCAGGAGGTGCTCCAGGCACGGAGCAGAGATTCCCCTGCACCCCTGGCGCAGCCCCTGCTGAGGCAGCTGTGCCCCTGCACCCATGGAGGCCCATGGGGGAGCAGAGATCCACCTGCACCCGGGGAGGACCCCACGCCGGAGCAGGGGGATGTGCCCAAAGGAGGCTGTGACCCCATGGGAAGCCCATGCTGGAGCAGGCTCCTGACAGGACTTGTGGGCCCATGGAGCGAGAGGAGCCCAGGCTGGAGCAGGTTTGCTGGCAGGGCTTGTGACCCCGTGGGGGACCCACGCTGGAGCAGGCTGCTCCTGAAGGGCTGCACCCTGTGGAAGGGTCCCATGGTGGAGCAGTTTGTGAAGAACTGTAGCCCATGGGAAAGACCCACATTGGAGAAGTTCGTGGAGGACTGTCTGCTGTGGGAGGGACCCCACGCTGGAGCCGGGGAAGAGTGTGAGGAGTCCTCCCCTGAGGAGGAAGGAGCAGTAGAGATAGCGTGTGATGAACTGACCACAACCCCCATTCCTGTCCCCCTGTGCTGCTTGGGGGGAGGAGGTAGAGAAAAATGGTGAGTGAAGTTGAGCCCAGGAAGAAGAGAGGGGTGGGGGAGTAGGTGTTTTTAGATTTCTTCTTATATCTCATTATCCTGCTCTGATTTGATTGGCAATAAATTAAATTAATTCCCCTGAGTTGAGTCTGTTTTGCCCATGATGGCAATTGTTGCGTGATCTCCCTGTCCTCATCTCGACCTAGGAGCCTTTTGTCATATTTTTCTTCCCCCATCCAGCTGAGGAGGGGGAGTGATAGCGTGACTTGATGGGCACCTGGCAGCCAGCCAAGCTCAACCCAATACGCAGCCATATCAATAAGCCCAACCAAAGGTTGAGCCTTGAACTACAACTCACCAGGCCAAACCAAAAACTTCTGGCAACCAAATTCTCCTTGCAGCCTACACTTCCAGTTATCCATTCCTTCCCAGTCCCACTGCAACTGAAGCTCTTGGCTCTCTCTTTCTCTCAAGCCTAACCCTGACTTTAAGCCCAACCAGAGGCTGAGCCTCAGACATGGCCCTCAGCCAGTGCCCACAGCAAAAGGTTCTTGAAGCGAATTTCTTTTTGCAGCCCACCCTTCACTGACAGCCCTCTTCTAGCCCCCTCCGACTGCAGCTCTAGCCCTTCTCTTGGCTTTCTCTTTTTCTCAGCTCTAACCATGACCACAGGGTGAGCCTTAGACCAGGACACCCCACCAGTGCCCACACCAAAACATTTCCCCTTCCAAGTTCTCTCTGCACCCCACTGTTTTTCTCTGAAGCTTCTTTGTAACTCCATTCCAGCTGCAGCAGCAGGCTGTCCTTCCGTCAACCCTAATCCTGACTGTAGCCCTAATCCTTACTGGAGGCTGAGCCTTGGGCACAGGCTCTCTTCAAACAGAGAGCTTATAGCCCAGGTCTTCTCTTTGTTCCTTTATGCATTATGGATGTTTTTGTGCATGTGTGAGGGAGGTTTTTATTCATACAGCCTGACATAACGTGAAAGTTGTATTTCAGTCCATTAACAGTATTTCAGTCCATTAACAGTTTTTTATAGCATGACACTGTGAGTGTAAGTTGCAGTCAGCATTCATGGTGCATATACAGTATTGGGAAATGAAAGACCTTCTGGGACAGTATTAAAAAACTTCAGCGCTAAGACCAAACCTGGTACAGTGTTGCCTGTTGGTGAGCTGGTGAAGGGTCTGGAGCACAGGTCTTATGAGGAGCGGCTGAGGGAACTGGGATTGTTTAGCCTGGAGAAGAGGAGGCTGAGGGGAGACCTTATCGCTCTCTACAACTACCTGAAAGGAGGCTGTAGTGAGGTGGGTGTTGGTCTCTTCTCCCATGTAGTTAGCAATAGGACGAGAGGAAATGGGCTCAAGCTGTGCCAGGGGAGGTTTAGATTGGATATTAGGAAAAATTTCTTCATGGAAAGGGTAGTCAAGCATTGGAACAGGCTGCCCAGAGAGGTGGTGGAGTCACCATCCCTGGAAGTGTTCAAAAAAACGTGTAGATGTGGCACTTTGGGACATGGTTTAGTGGACATGGTGGTGTTGGGTTGATGGTTGGACTGATGATCTTAGAGGTCTTTTCCAACCTTAATGATTCCAAGTTTTTAATTTCATTAAAAATAATCCAGCCACCAAGCCAGGAAACACGAAATTGCTACTCTACCCTTAACTGGTTTAGTGGTGGACTTGGTAATGTTGGGTTAATGGTTAGACTGGATGATCTTAAAGGTCTTTTCCAACCTGAACAATTCTATGATTCTGTGATGCCTATGGAGAGACATCTCTTGGGCAACGTATCTCCACAACTGCATTCATGCTGCATTGCAGGCCAAACTGTTTGTTTCACTTCACAGATAACCGGTGAGCAAACAAACTTAGATGCTGTGATGATGGTCCAGGCACTGACAGGAGACTGAAGGGCCAAATTATGACAGTCCAACCTCTTCTGAGGTTGCAGGGGGTCCTTAGCTGGCTCTTGGAAGTCTACTCAGGATCTGTAGGTTCCAGTGTTGGTAAGAACACTTAGGAAAATAGGAGATTAATTCTCTGAGCTACTGTGCATTTCAAATCCTGACTGGCACTTCCTACTCGACTTTAAAGAAATCCGCCCCCCACAGATATACAAGTGTTTGACACTCCCTCAGTGTGTCCAGAGTTTTTTGATGACTGAATGTAAAGCTTTTGCACTCTGCAAGGACTGAATAGGGGAGCACAGTCTGCATCAATTCACATGGCTTGGAAACTTTATTAAATAGGTGTGGTATCACCATTGGACTAAGCTGATCTTTTTGCAAGCACAGAATGTGCACTGACTCCGATGAAGTAGTTTACTGTCCTCCATGGAGCAGAGTGTATCTGGAAGCTTCAGTGGAGACTGAAAGAGAGATCCTCCGGGCTTGTAACAAGTTGCAAGATAGGCTTGGGGAAAACTATTTGTTTTGTCCTGTCTGCTTCAGGTTTTTTTCTGCCATTGGTATTAAAATTGCTGCTTTGTCCCACTTCTGGTGCAAAACGCTCTCAGTTGGAAGCTGGTGGACATGGGAGAGAGAAGAATAAGAGAGAATGATCTAGCAAGACTGTGCTAATGAATGGCTGTCCTTTCTTGACTTAATCAATAGTCAGAATAAATTAAAACAAGGGTGCAAGCTCCCTTGAGTTTCCCAGGATTAGCCATGACTAGCAAGCTCATTTTTAAAATGCTTGCTCTTTTTTATGCTTGTGGCAAAGCTTCATTTAACTTTGTTTTTTAAACATAACACTTTCTAATTTGTTACTTTATTCCAGTACGTATGTGAATAACTTGCTTTTTGTTTCACTGGTCATCAGGAGCAATTCTACTGGTGTATTAGGGTCTCTAATTTTAGGGAAAGGGATATCACATAGTTTGTAAGTGAGGCTTTGCCTAGCTACTGGAAGGTAATATTTCCCTTTACAATTATTTTCTGCAGCTGCAAAGAACAGAAGGCTCACAGAGTTTCCCTGGGCCAACTGCCATAGAAACTAATTTCAGCTAAGGCAGACTCATAAATTGTTCCATTACTCTATAAATTGGTCTGGGCACATGTCACTTTAAGCCAAGCTGGGTTACTTTAAATCTAGCCTGTAGTTCTAAAATACTGCCGCTTTTTTAAAGAACACGTCTTAAAGACGTGATGAAGATAAATAATATCTGAAGTGAGTTAATCTTCTACAACAGCATGAAACCTACAAGGATATCAAATTATTAACCATTTTATTAGAAATACATAATGACCAGACCAAATATTTTGAAGACAAAGCATTTCCTTCATTTGTAAAACAGAAAAGGAGAAATAGAAAACCAGTGTCTATAAACAATTTAAAATGCAGACTCCTGAATTGCTCTGAATTCAGAAGAATACAATCTGTATGTGAGAATGATTACTGGCTACATATGTTTACAAGCAGAAAGCATCACCTGCCAGTTTTCACATACACCATTAAGAGCTATAGGATTCACAGAATTTCACATTATTTACAAAAGATTTCAAACAGTCTATGAAACAATTTAAAATAAAAAATCAAAATTATTAGAATTAAATTAATTTCCAAAGATCAATGTAATAATTTCTTAAGCAGAACAAATTCTGACATTTCATAAAGCACTACCAATTTCCTTTTGCTCCTCAACAGGAAGCACAGTACGTAACCAAAGGCCTGCAAAGAGACTATCAGCCCCAATTAGAGATCAGGCATCTAACCTAAGTGATGCTTTCCTTTTTTGTTTGGTTGGGTTTTTTAAAGGTGAAAAAAATAGGCAGCCTGCTCCAGTCTAGGCTTAGGAAATTAGTACAGCCAGACATAGCTCCTTTAGTCACAATCCTAACAGCAGTGGAAGCCAGGACAGCTTCTTTTCACCTTGTTCAACTCTCCATAAACAAGCCACCTAAAAGTCTCCCTGCAATCAGCATCCAGCAGTAGCAGTGTCCATTTTAGTTCAAACAAAGTCAATTCTCCCTGGGCAGAAGCATGCTAAAGCCCAACTACCCCACTCCCTCTGGGGCCCTCCGCTTCCCTTTTATGACTTCCCCACTTAGGCAGCACAGCTGTCAGTTCCACCTCCCAGCAGTTTAACAAGCCACAACTGCCAGGTTTTGCAGCTTATATAGTCTTTAAGGGCTAACCTCTTCCTTTTTCTTTAATGAAGGATTTTAACCCTTTCTAGGTTCATAGTGACTACAGCTCAAACTTTGGAGTTGTTTGTGTGCAGCTTTCTAGGGTGACTGGGATTTTCTAATGTCTCTGTTGATCCAAACTCCTGTTTTACCAGGTGCAGTCAGCTAGGAAATTGCAGAACTGTTCCCGTACACTGTTGCTCCAGCTGAGGGGTTAGAGAACAGTATATAAAACAATATATAAACTTTTATTTTCCCCCAGCAAATAGATCAAAATTAATAGATTTCACTACTAAAATGGTGATATTTTGTGAATGGTATCAAATGCATGTAAGCTTACTAAGGGTATTCTGTATATACACCTTGTTTATTCTTCAACTTGAAAGGTATTTTGCTCAACACCAGGTAATAAATGTCACTTTGAATAATCTATTAATTGCACTTGTGCCTGTCTAAAAGCTGATTTTTTTTTTCAAAATATGCTCTTTTTCTTATTGACAAGATTTTAATCTTCCTGTATTTGGTTTTACTAACCTTTAAAACATAAAAGGACACATGTTTTAATAACAGATTAAGAAATAAAATGTAGTCTTTAATTTCTTTAATTGCACATCCTTTCATAAAAAAATGCTTGCTGCAAAGCTTATCTTATTTGGTGAAAAGCACTGTAAGTTCCATTTTCCTCTAGCTGTTATTTTTATTATTTGTAAAATTTCAGAAGAATTTTACTTCCTGCTACAGCACTTCAGCAGCCTTTTCAATTTGTGGCCCAGAAATACAGCTTCCTTAACATATGCTGTTTTAGCATTTCTTGCTTACTGTGGTTAATCACAGGAACTACAATACCTGAAGAACTGTTAGAGAACTACAGTCGTTCCCACATGTTCTAATTTAGACGGTTGCCACTGTTACTGAGGGTTTTGTTTTAAGAGAAGGTTATGTTTCTGCACTCTTTCAGTGTTGCTATAGGACTTTCTAGCATTTTTCTTCTGGAGATGTTGAAAAGCTACACTAATGGAAAGTAGGTTAGCCCTGGAAAAGTCTTGTGAAAGTCATGGAAAAGCAAGATACAATGTTTTCAAAGCTCAGTTTACAAAAACATCCTTTTATTTTGCATGCCTCCATTTTGGACAGAAAATACCACATACCAAGACCCTGAGTACTGACAGCAATAACTGAATCTTGAAGCTCTAGTGGCACAGTCCTTGTGAAAACCAGGTCTCACATGTATCCATATGGTATCTAAATGAAGTAACATTTAAAACACCTGGCCCTACATACATTTGAAAAATTCACATGGTCAGCATTTCACCACACATCACTTTGCTCCAGACTTCATCCATTGCAGTTCTGAAATATCCAAAGAAAGAAATCCTGCAAACTTCCCCTTTTTGGGGTTGTTTAGCCTGGAGAAGAGAAAGCTCTAGGGAAACCTTATTGTGGCCTTTCAATACTTTAAGGGGGCTTATAAGAAAGACGGGGACAGACTTTTTAGCAGGGCCTGTTGTGGTAGGATAAGGAGTAATGGTTTTAAGCTAAATGAGGGTAGATTCAGACCAGATATAAGGAAGAAATTTTCTATGATGAGGGTGGTGAAGCACTGGGACAGGTTGCCCAGAGAGATGGTAGATGCCCCATCCCTGGAAACATTCAAGGTCAGGTTGGACAGGGCTCTGAGCAACCTGGTCTAGTTGAAGATGTCCCTGCTTACTGCAGGGGGGTTGGGCTAGATGACCTTTAAAGTTCCCTTCCAACCCAAACTATTCTATGATTCCAGTATTTGGCCACCCACACAGGGGAAACATTTTCCAATGTATCTAATAAGAATTCCCCATGCTCCAACTTGTGTCCGTTGCTGCTTGTCCTCTCACTGGGCGCCTCTGAGAAGAGCCTGGTTCTGTCTTCTCTGTGCTCCTCTCCCACTAGGTATTTGGAGACAGCAGTAAGACTTTCCCTTTGCCTTCATTTCTCACTGCTAAACAAACCCAGATCTCTCAGCCTGTTGTCATATAGCATGTCATGCAGCCCCATAACTATCGTGGTGGCCCTCCACTGGGCTTGCTCCAGTATGGCAATGCCTTTCTTGTCCCAGGTACCCCCAAACTGGACACAGCACTCCAGACACAGCCTCACAAATGCTGAATAGAGGGGAATAAACACTTTCCCCAAACAGGTGGCTACACTCTTACTAATGCAACCCATTTATTCTGTCCCAGATGCAAGATCCCAGATCCCATTTGCCCTTGTTGAACTTCATGAGTTTCTGTCAGATCATTCTCCACTCTGTCCAGATCCCTTTGAACAGCAGCACTGTCCTCCCAGCATAACAGATGCTCGCTCCAATGTCATATTGCCTGCAGTCTTGCTGAGGCTGCACTCCATCCCACCACCCAGGTCCTGAATAAAGACATTAAACAGTATTATCCCCACTATGAATCCTTGAGGGATGCCACTTGTACAACCAGTCACCAGTTCTGCTTCATATTGTTGATTACAACTCTTCAAGCACAGTGGTCCAGCTGATTTTCTACCCATGTTATCATCCACTTACAGAGTCCATACCTCACTAATTTGGCTGTAAGGAGATAATGGGAGACCATATCAAAGGCCTTGCTAGAATCAAAGCAAACAACATTCAGTGCTCCTCCCTGCATCCCAGAGCAAGTCATCTCATCTCAGGAGGCAATCAGGTTGTTCAGGCATAATTTGCTCTTGATAATTCTGTGCTGGCTGTTCCCAATCACTTTCTTATCTTTCCTGTCCTTGGAAACAGCTTGTAGAAGAATTTAGTCCGTAACATTCCCAGGGAGCACAGTTCAGCTGAGTGACCTGTACTGTCCCAGATTCTCCTTGTCTTTCTTCTTTATGGCTTGTTTGTAAAATATTGTTATTTCAATCAATAAAAAAATTATTATTGGACCCTAATATGCTGTTAGAGGGTTAGAATCTATCAGGTCCCTCCTTTTAAGGAAATTTTATATTCTAATATAAAAAACTTGCAATATTTAGGTTTCAGTAAATTGTGATATGGTTCTGCTAGAGGAATTTTTACCCTAGGCAACAATCTTGTCTCAAATTCTTTTCATTTCCGTAACATATACACATTTTCTAAAAAATAATTCTGTAAGAAAATGGAAATTAGACAAAGTCACTTCCTTAAATCTATTTTAATTACTAAAAAACTTTCCCAATGTCAATAGAGATTTAAAATATTATTTTATATAAAATAAATGCGAATAATCAGCTTGATAAACACCAGAATAAGAAAGGAGAAAAATGAAATGATATGAAGAAAAACTTGTCCGTCTTAACTACTTTATAATTACTACATAAAACTCAAAGGACTTCAGAGAAAATGAAACTCATTTCTCATGAGAGCAGAAGGAAGAATGGTGTAAGAGCTGCTTAGGCACAAGACTGAAAGAGATTCTAGTGACATCTGCTAGAAACTGCGTAAAATCCTCTAGACCTGAATAAAAAGAAAGGTTTTTGAGTGTATGGTAACATGTATGCAAACCTGTGATTGGACTCATCTTTGACAGGATTAAGCAGCTGCGAGCCACAAGACCACCGCTGTTTTATGTGAGGCAGTGGTAATGGTTGCATTCAGTTTACTAAAACTCCTCCCTCTTGTACATGTTTGAAAATACATGTGTATGAGGCCTGATCTACACAATTCTTTTTTGTTAAAGTTTTGTAATTAAATGAGCAGTGTAACCTTTAATGTAAATGGTTTGCACAAGTGCAGAGCTGACTGCAGCTGCTTGTACTAAACAATTTTACTAGCAGAGGTAGGTTATTTCCTGCTCTTTAGAGAAGCTGCTGCACAATAAGAGCACCTTTTTACATGCATGACATCCTCTACTCTAAGAGATTGTACTGCTTTGCCTGTTCTGGTTTTAAAAAGTAGGTTAAACAAAATCATTGAAGCTATTCTAGAGCTGAGGAGGTGCCTCTTTGCCCAAGGTTTCTTCCTTGGTAAGATTTAGCAGTGGAGGTGGCACTTCCTGGCAATCATGGGGATGATAAGATGCTGCTCAGTCTGCATATGTGGCTCGGTGTCAGTAACCAGAGTCCTGGTATGAGATTAATTAGTAGGGATTATTAGTGTTGTTCAAACAACATGACCTCTGTGCAGACAAAGCTTTGATCATTATACAATGTCACGGAAAACTTCATAGCAGTCTTCAGCAGCGTACCTCCCAGGTTTGTTATCAGAGCTAACAGGCTTTAGGTTCTCTCATTTTTACTAGGGAAGCATGATAATTTCTAGGAATTCAGCTTTGGAGAAAGCCAGTGGTCCCATAGTGAAAAGAAGAGCCGTTCTAGGCAGGAGCGTGATCAGTTTGTTTCCTCTAAATTGATTGCGGTCCATCACTACCAAAGATTTTTCAATATGCAGTGGAGGACTTGGGAAGGCAGATATGGCCAGGGCTAGGGCCAGCACCATTTACACTGCAGATCTTGTTTTGACAAATAAATGAAGGTAGACTTGCCCCATTTTTTGTTGGTGGTAAAAATATGGTCAGATAGTATGAGTCATGCTTTACTTTGAACTTAAAGTGACACAATATAGATATGTGATTTATAATAGCTTATAATTGGTTATTAGTGTATTCTACATTGTTTTTTAACTACTTTTCTTACCTGTTTTCTTTTTTTTTTCCCCAAATGTTCAAGAATCCAGTTTGTATTTATTTTACATGAGAGCAAAATCCAGCAGAGAGTGGATGTACAATTGACATAACACAGATGAAGGCAGGGTATAGAATTATCAATGCAAGTTGCTATAGGCAAAAAGGAATGCTTTTTCTAAGCAAGGAATACATCTCAGCCCCAGCTAGTTCCTTTTCTCACATGAAAAGGCATAGTTCTTTTAAAATCAAAGAAGTTACAATGATTAACACCAGGAGAGCATCTTGTCTGTGATTACATATAAAGTAGGCTTGGTGATTAATTCATTAGTGGAGGGAAAAAGGACTGAAATCATAGGTGAACAACTGATATATGCCCAAAGCTCTCTCTAAAGTATACGGTTTTACATGTGCGAGGTGGGTAGGATTAGAGTGGCAGAATATGGACGCAAAAGAAGACATACCACAAACCACAGCTAACTTGGCCCTCAACTTTCTTACGCTGTCACTGTTTCTACATTTGCAGATGAAGTTGCAGCCACATTTCCTCTGCAAGGCAGGCAGAAAGGGCAGCTGAGAAGCTTGCAAACGGCAGCAGAGTAAGTGCAGCACTGCAGGAGTTTTCATGTTGATAAAAATGGCAGCTCTTTGATGTTAGGTACTGCACGGTCCTGCAGAAATTAAGGCAGAGTTCCCATCCTATGTTGAAGAACATGAGGAAGCCAAGAGACTTTGTTTTGCTTTGAAGCAAGGATGAATAAAGACTGTCTACAAATGAAATAGTCATGCATTCCAGTGTGGTTTTTTTCAGTTCCTCAAACAACTATATTTTGATTTGAGCTCAAGCTTAAGAAATGTCTTAAACTACTGCCCCATGGTAGGGAAGCGCTCCAAGGCCTAAAGGCTGTGCTGAATACAAGAAGCAGAGTATTGGTGACACTGGACCAACACCACACTTACCCTTGCAGACCATACTTTTCAGTTTAAAATCAATATTTACTGACAGGAAATTGTCAAAACAAAAATAAAAGTCAGACGTGCTTAAATATTTGTGATGGGCAAGGAAACAATTTCCATGCTGCTCACAGTTTGCAGACCACATGGTTTCTGTTCAGGTTCCTGCAGGGAAAGCAGGGGAGGAAAGAAAATCTGTGGCAGATTGTGGGGTCTCTTCTATTTCCAAAGCAGAGAAAACTCCAGTAAATATAACCACGTAACCTGGTATTTGCATGTCCTCTTCCCTATTATTTTGGCTGCTGAATATTGCAGAGGACAGGCTTCTTACACATGGCAAACAGGTCAGCTCTTTTCCCTAACTGGCAGGCAGAATCTATTTTTCAGGATTGTTATCTGACTACCAAAGAATAGTGTGAAGACACCATTAAAAAAAATTACAAGAAAATATTATTCCATGTCATATATTGCTTGTACAACTATGCAGACATACATACACAAATATACCAGCCAGAAAGAAGAAGGACTGTTGCAGGAAAGAGCTGACAAAAAGGGAAATGAAGGAGAGACAAGTAAATAATACAGTGAAAGGGGAGGGAGGAAGCAGTGGGTGTTTTCTTTCCTCTTCTGCATATTCTTTGTGACAAGAAAATTACTTTGGAGGTTTAGGCGTTAGATTAGATATTTAAAAAGGAAAAGCAGAGAGAGCATGAATGAGACTGATCTTTTGAAACAAGCATTACCTTATAAACGAAATCAAATAGATTCTGCTGGGACAGCAGGTCTCATGAAGTATGCCATCAAAGTGACCTACTCTGTCAGATAGCAAGTCATGTTTCCCCTTTTGCTCAGAGCAAAGAAACAATTTGTATGACTTATCATGTCAGTATTTTATTAATTTGCTTTCTCGTCCATTACTGGGATATTTTCTATCAGTTACCAGATTCCTCTTGGCTCTGTCCTTCGTCATGTTCACTGGCAGAAAGTAGTATTAGCTTGAAACAAATCTCTCAAGGAGAAAGATGTATTTCTCTAGGCATTTCAATAAATCTGAAATATTGTTGCTTCTAACAGTCTCTAAGGAAAAGTAGGAAAAAAGCCAAGTCTGAATATCTTTTGCATGAGGAACTATTTAAAAATACATGTAATGTTTTGTATATTAATTTGGTTTCTATGAAGAAAATAGTATTTGCACATCAGAGAGCACAGGGTATGGTAAAGGAATGGTCTGTGCTGTGGTTAGCCCTAACAAGCTGGAGAGCGAAATGCAATCCCCTCTCTTCTATACACAGGGAGCTACACTGGTCAGCCCTTCATTACATTTTAGGACTAGCACAGCCACCATCCCCAAGGCATCATTCCCTGATAGCGCCTGCTGTCTAGCTTTAGACTAGCCCAGCTGGTACATGTCCTGGTTTCGGCTGGGATACAGTTGATTTTCTTCCTAGTAGCAGGCATAGTGCTGTGTTTTGGATTTAGTAGGAGAAGAATGTTGGTAACACACTGATGTTTTAGTTGTTGCTAAGTACTGCTTATGCTAGTCGAGGACTTTTCAGCTTCCCATGCTCTGCCAGGTGCACAAGAAACTGGGAGGGGGCACAGCCAGGATAGTTGATCCAAACTGACCGAAGGGCTATTCCATACCATATGACGTCATGCTCAGTATAGAAACTGGGGGGGGGTGGCCGGGGAGCAGCGATCGCTGCTCGGGAACTGTCTGGGTATTGGTCAGCGGGTGGTGAGCAATTGCATTGTGCATCACTTGCTTCGTGTATCATTATTATTATTATTATCATTATTATACTGTTACTATTAGCATTACTATTTTCCTTTATTTCAATTATTAAACTGTTCTTATCTCAACCCAGGAGTGTTTCTCACTCTTACTCCTCCGATTCTCTCCCCCATCCCATTGGGGTAGGGGGAGTGAGCGAGCGGCTGCGTGGTGCTTAGTTGCTGGCTGGGGCTAAACCAGGACATACACAAGGAAATTGTATACTAAATTCTTAATGTTCTTCCAACTACCACACCATTTGTTAGTTAATAATAGTAGTAATACTTAAATAGTAATTACTAATATAGTCATATTAAAAATTGAAAACAGAAAAAAATCATTACAAAAGCAGTTAGATATTTATAGGAGAAAGTATGTAATTTCCCTGTACTGCAGCTCTGAGATTATTCCCACATTTAAGTGTTTTAAGAACTATGCTTTAACAACTTTAGGCAACAGTCTAACAAAGTGGATAGATACATTAAATATAAGATGAATATAGGATATAGGTGAAAATTTACAGCCATGTAAATAACATGAACATAAGGGGAATAAGGTTGATGGCTGAACCAGTTAAAACTCCAATTTTTAAAAGCTCCACCACTCCTGGAGAGTTTCATAACTGATTTCCACAGGAGTGGAAAATTTTGGGTTTTAAAATTTCATTGAAAATTGTCCATAAATATGCAGATATATTTTCCATGATTTCCAGGGGAAATTTGTCAAGCTTACAAGTAATGACCAATCTCAGAACTCAGCCTCAAATTTGAGGATTTTTATTCTTTTTGTTGTTGTTGTTATCATCTCCGGTACTAAAAGTTCAGCAGCATACATGATACCCTCATTGACTTCACCTGGTCAACTGGCTGGGTTGGACCTCAGTAAAGAGTTCTGGTTGCACACAAAGTCCTTTCAGAAAGATTAGCTCTGCACTGCATGTAGTAGTGAAGCGCCGTGACAATATTTTAACCACTTCAGTAGAGAGTCATTGCACCAAATGTACACAAAGGAGGGAACTGAGGAGAAAGAAAGTGTCGTTGATGATATATTCATCACCAGAGTAGAAGTGTACTTGAAAAACATTCAGATGAAAAGAACTACCTGAAAAATAGCTGTTCTATGGTAAAACTACTTCAAGCTGATACCTAGAGGAACGAAAATGTGAATAATGACACCTGAGGACTGGTTCTTCTGATTTTCGCTCAGGAGAACAACTCTAATTGAGGAGAATTTTGCCCAAAGAACCATGAGAGTGCTTGGGTGACTTGGGATCTACTTACACTGGCCTTGGTAAAAACATTTTTGCCTTGGAAATGAAAATGTATGTTTTAAAGGAAAGGCCATACCCCAAAAGGAAGGGAGCACTGGAACTGTATGGAGTCAGGTACAGCCGGACCTCAGTGCACAGCAGACGACCACACCATGGGAAACTGCTCCAATGGGAAGAGGGAAAAGAGGGAGCAAGCCGCAGGCAGCCTTCATGTCTGAAATGAAACAAAACTCTGTGCCTCCCACCTCTAAGGCTAGAAATGACTATTTGGGGCATTCTTAGCTTCCTGATAGGGAGAAATTCCCAATATTTTGGCCCTTTGGACATTTTGCCTGCTGGGCCTTGTTCTGCTGAGAGAAACCTGAAGTTTTAGCTATTGGGACACACATGTCCTTCCCTAGACAGAACCTGTTATTTTAGGAAAAGTTTTATAAAGTATCCCAAAGGAAGTTACTCATATTATTTGACATTTATATATCATATCAGCTTTTTAAAGCACGGAACAAATTATAGTTGACTTGTTAATTAACTGATTTTCAGCAGATGGGGAAAACAGACATTGAGAGGTTAGAATAAATTGGCCGTACAAGTTAATGGCAGTCAGGAACATGAATCAGTATCTTCTGGCGAACAGGCCACAAGTCTTTGCCAACTGTGCCACTGTGACAATATGGGCTTATCTGGTATCACGTGCTCACTCTCTCCATGTTTGCCTCCTGCCAAGAGGCGCTGCACTGTGCCTGCCAGGACGGTCCTCATCCTGGCATGTGGTACAGTCTGGCCACAGTCACTGCCCTACCCTAGCCCTCTTTACTCAGTGAAGGACTTTATTTTTCATGTGTGGAAAAGCCTTAACTGTTGACTTCTGGGGGCTTAACTTCAAGCTTCTTTTTCACATCATTGTCAAAAGCTTTGCAGACCTGATCCACAGCAATTAGGTTTACTAACGCATTTTAATCCTCAACCCTTTTAGTCATTTTCTAAAAAGTGGCCTAGTTTATGAGATGATTTATGTGATTAAAATTATTAATTTTTTGAGATCTCTGAATTTCAGCCAAGGCATTTCAGGTATGATGGATGACTGTTCAATACAACCATCTTAAACAGTTTATAATCTATGACTTGGTCTGCCATCACTTTGTTAAAAACTGTCAAGTATTCCCCTTTCAGGCTGGAATCAGACAATCCATTTTGCATGTCTCTCTGGATGACATGTAACCTTTAAAGACAGTTTAGAAAAACCCTCTCTGATGCACTCCCTGTCTCTGTAGAGGAGACTCACTTCATCGACATCTGTGGATGCCAACACCAACACTTACCCTACCTACTAGGAGGGGTGTCATTTTGCAAGGTCAGCCCCTTGGGCTCAATTTCTGCTCAGCCAGCAGCAGGGCTAATTGTACCTACAGGGACAATTGCTGGTGGTAGAGAAACACTTGATTTAGGGTTCCTGTGCATCGATGTCTGGATTAAAATCTAGATCCTTGGAAACAGTTTTCCTGAACTGAAATTGGAGTACTCAGTTGTCAGTACTTTTCCGTGTGAGGGGAAACACAACTTCTGCAAGTCCCAAATCTGCACTGTTTTTGCAGGCATTCAAAGCATTTCTCTTAAGACCACTTGGTCATACTCATTTCTTTCAGGGAAGTGACATATCATCTATCTGTCAGTTTCACATGAGTTCACTTTACCCCTAGAAAGCTTAATATGAAAATAATGATTTTATTCTTGACATAATTACAGAAGAAAAGCCTCCTTGGAAATATTCAGAACCCTTCTGGATGTGCTCCTGGGCAACTTGCTCTAGGTGGCCCTGCTTGAGCAGAGGGGTTGGACCAGATGACCTCCAGAGGTCCCTTCCAACCTCAACCATTCTGTGATTCTGTAATTGCAAGTATAAAATATGTCACTACCAATCTTTTGTCTTAACTTTCACTTATGCTGTAGTTTCATCACAATTTAGCAACCCTTCACCCTTCACCCCTGCCTGCCTGTTCCCCTTTCCCTCCCACTGGTGCATGTCTCAACCTGGGGTGATCCAGTTCAAGAAAACAACAATTTTTCTGCGTGTTTAAGTCCATGAACTGGTACGCTGTGGATCAGATGAGCACCAACACCAGCATAAGAGAGAGGAGAGGAGGCAGGCAGGGTTAATTTATCCAGGAATCACAGCCTTAGGCATGCTCTGAGGTGTCTTTTGGCCACAGTAGCCAGGACCCAACTCATCAGCACTATGCCTTTAAAATGCCATCTTTAGGAGGGGGTTCCCTTTCAGTAAATCTCTATTCAACTTGGAGATTTTCCAGTTGCCGCTGGATATACAGAGAGTGTCAACAAATGTTTTAAGAACCCTCTGTTTCTCCAGGAACACTGTATTTCTCTAGCTCCTGATGTCTCTCATTATACTATGATTAAAGGTATGGATTAATTGCTGAGCATCTGTGAGAATGAAATGGAATAACCTGAAATTTGCTTGAGACTGCCCCTCCTGTGAAGTGCAGAGTTCTGTTTCTTCCCCTCTTTTGTCTTAGGAATTGAAATTTAGATGTATTTTGCTGTAATTTCACTGATCTTTTTTGAGAATCACATATCATAAAAATGTTATTACTGTGTGGAAATTTCAGCTGCCTTTTGGGATTACTGACATCTTACATATATCACGCATGCCATGATAATACCGCAGATTTAGTTTCAGAAGCCAGTGTGTCATGTTGCCTTCACGTCCTGTTTGTATTCTTTGAAACATTGGTGCTTTTTTGCACTTTCAGAGGCTTGAATGCATCCCTCCCTTGCAAAGGGCCAAACTGGGACACCTCATTCGCCAAGTATTGCTATTAAATTCAAAAAGTGGTAATGGCTAAATAAGGTACAACTCAATATTACTAAATGAACAAGAATATATCCTCCACCGCTTGCAATATAGGAACTTGCTACTGTGCTGGCTACAAAGATGTCAAAAGAAGAGATACTCAAAAAACCTGAGAACCATACTGGTACATAACTAACCAGAATCCCCCTTAGCCACAACAAAACAAAGCAGCTTTTTCATGTCTTATTTTAAAGAAATGGTAAAACGAACCAGAAAGCCCCCCTCCCCCACCATGCACACACTAATATCATGCTTTACCCTTGCTGAAGGTTTTGCAGAAAAACAGGGAATGATTCAGTATTACCTGCCATACCAGCAATGTATATATTGCTACTGAAATGGCATCTTATGGAGCAGATATTCAGACATGCAATGGCACTGAGGAGTTACTCATATGCTAACTGTGTTTTTCACTTCATATTATCCTGTACGCCAGTGTCTAGCACTTAAATCATACTTCATCCTTTTGCTCTGTTCAAGTCTGACTCCAGTTTTTAAATGGAAAAATATATTAAGAGAGTCATAATCATAATGCTCCCTCTGGTTCCATTAGCTTCAGAAGAACCGCATTTCATATGTTATACGTGACCAAATTAAAAGGCCCAAGTTTTTTGTGTGCGATTCCTGGCTTACAGAGGCTGGGTATAATTATTTCTTCTAGAGTATTGCATTATGCTATAATTTGCACAATGGTCCAAAAGCCTTCCAATGTGCCAGCAGAATCAAAAACTCCACCACTTTACAGTCAAGTGCAGTGCTGCCACTCTGCTTGTTTCAGCGTGGGTAGCCAACTAGGTAATTAGGGTGGAATTAACCCCCTCATCCCTAAATTAGGGGTTGTACTAATATATAAAAAGAAACACTGAGTTTGGAACATAAACATATTGATCTCATTTCATCAAAAGTCACGAACATAATATTAAGTTACATATGAAGTAATTATTTTTAAGTGTGCAACTTGAAATGTTGAAGAGGTTCTACATAAGATCTTCGTACTGAGATTCATAAAACTGTTTCCTCTGCAGCCTTTGAAAGTCAAAAGCCATCCTTCTTGTTCTTCTGTACATGTAAAATTAGGTACCATTGAGTCACAGCCATCTCAGTGGACAGAAAACATTTTTATTGTCACAAAAAGTACCCTCATATGAAGCATTTTATTAATGTCACCATTTCAGCTGTCAGCTGACACTCAGCTTGACATTTATAAGGCAACTTCAGTGACATTTCTGTAATTTGACTAACTAATGAACGTGAATAATCAACTGAAGATAGCTGAGATCAAACTCAAACACCTGAAGCACTTGCATTTATGTTATACACTGCTACGAGAGTTTCAAGATGCTAAATAATTTTGTGGCCTGTTTAAATCTTGACTGGATAATTGATATCACAAAAGCAAAAATTATAAAGGAAAATTCGTATCAAATCATTGTAGAATTTGTGCACCTGGGCTCACCATTCACTTCTTACAGAATGGGGGTATCTTGTTCTTCACACCACAGGCATTTTTTAATAGCTTATAATAAAGCTCGATGGTTTCTCTGCTCCCAGATTAAATTGTGCTTTCTTGAGATTGGATGAATTAAGTGAATTGCCGTTTTCAAGAGATTGGTTGAAATGGAAAAGATAACTATTATGAAATAGTACCAAAGAAAAATACCAAAAAAGAAGGTTTAACTTTTTTCTTGAATTGTCAAACCAATTACTTAAACTATCATTTCAGGAACTTTTGATACAATTTCAGAATTTCCCATTATATTCAGAAAATGATGCCAATTATTCTGCATTATTACCTTTTGTTGGCTATGGAAAATAAATGCTCAGGGAAGCATGTCATACTTCATATTTCATATGCTGAAATATATAATTTCAGTGATATTTTCTATTAATGTTATAAGTTCATATAGTACTTACTCTGCAAGTATCATTTCAAGGATGTCGTGATCTGCAAAATTAAAACATGTCACTGCAATGAATTGCTGTCACTTGTTCTTTCTCTTGTTATAGCATGGCTAACATCAGCATTACAAGTTGTTACATCTATGCTCTTGAATATGTTTATTCAGAGATATCTATTTTCTTTTTTCCTTTGGAAGTGTTGGAAGCTAAATATATCACTATTATAATCTTTTAAAGACATGCAGTTGCTTTTAATAATTCAAAGAAACTTGATATCTCTTCAGCAACTTCCTTCAAGCTCTTCTTTCTTTCTGTCTTTTTCTTTCCGTCTCTTTCTTTTTACTTTGGGAGATTGTAATTCTGTAAAAATTTTTGTGCTTAGAAGCACATTGTTTCTACAGTCTGTAGAATAGCAAAGACAGGGAGATTTTAATTTCAGAAGAGGTTTTTTTCAACCGAGAAGAGTTGTCTTCTTCATCTGAACCAGTTGTCTGGACTCCTTTCTAAGCATTGAAGATCCAGTCATCACGTCCTAGAGCAGGACGGTTGGACCATGCCCTGAAAGTGTTTGTTTCCTCTCAGCTGAATTTAAGAGGAGGTTAGAATGATTTGGTGTGACAGACACCTCTTGCTGTTGCCATCCCAAGTTAGGGGAGATGAAGCCCTCCCAAAGCCCCTATCTGTATATAAGCTATCATAGAGCCACTGGAAACTGTCAGCTTGGGCTATGAAGAAAGATCAGCCTGCTTAAAAAAACACATTTGTTTCTGATAAGGCAACCTAGAAACAGTAATGCTATCAGGCATCTGGCATTTGGTTCCTATTACAGGGAACAGTAAGGACAGGTCAATGCTACAACCAAGAGAAATTAATTTCCTTACAGGAAGTGTACTGGCTGTCTTTTTAATCACTTCTGTTTCAAATGCTTTCATTTTATGACTTTGAAAATATGCACTTAACTTTTATACTTCAGTGGGTGATCATATGCCTATCTAGACCGGAAACTAGAGTGTCATCTAGACTGTTTTTTTCAAGGGGGAGAAAAAAACCCCAAACCTCACAGTATTTTGGTAAAGTTAAAGTTTAGTTGGTATTTTGGTTCATATTGTCATTCTATGGAATAGTCTATATCAGGACAGAATCTTTAGGGGATCACTCCCAACCCAATTTGCATGATTATAGTGGAATGCAGCTGCTTTTATGTAACCACCATCGTTCTTGTTGTACTTAATTTTGTCCCAAAGGTGCAGTAGCTGCCTCAACCTACCAGATATACCCAGAGAGAAAGAAGTCCTTCAGTAAAGAGACGAGGCTCAGAAGTCCTCATGACTTGGAACGTTATTTATAGGACTGAGTGGGGATTTTCTGAATATACTGTTTTGCCATGAAATATTTATCAGTCAAGAAAAGGAAAAATTTTTTGCAGGAATATTTGTACCACTTTGGACAAGAATGAAATGTCTGACCAGAACAACCTGGCCTTCTCCCAGGAAGCCAAAAGCCTAGTAGTCACAGCAATCTGGTGTGACGTAGGGAACTAAAGTGCAAATCTGCACTCTGCCCACTGCTGACCACCACCTATGCTGGAGTCACACCTCTCTTGTGACTGCCCCGTCATCTGGCCTAATGGCTGTTGAGGGAAGGGTCTCTCATTCTCTCCTGTTGTAGTCATTCCATTTTATATAAATAGTTATTTGGTCATTGAAATAGAGACTTGGCCTTGACTTCCATATCTCAGGTGAACACTGTAGCAATCGGGCTACAGAGCCACTCTGACCCAATGAATATTTCACTTACACAAAGTGGAACTGCTCCAACAGAAGAAGAAGAGAACAAAAGAACAAGACAGAGAATGAAAGGCTGCTCATTAGTTGAATACTATCCATCCTGGGACCAGAAAAATAAAGTCTTTTTGTGAAAAATATAATATGTAATAATGAAATTAAAGACTGACCACAAGGTATATACACAGAGGAGGAAGACGGTGGAGTAAATTCAATTTAATCCTAGCTTTGAAAGAGCGGCAATGTAAATTACGGAGAATTTCGATTGAGGATTTTTAATGACGCAAGTTTAGAAAAGTAATCTGAAAAGACAGAAAATTCCCCAGTTTCTTACTGAGACCCACAACAGACCAGGAGTAGGTGATTAAATTTATATCTACTCCAGAGACACCTGCCATTTAAGTTAGTGGAGTAATTTGCAGTCATAAGTAGTTTGTCTGTGCATGGAGTGACAGCAGAGTGGAATAGGATGGGACACACACCTGTGTATGGATGTTGTTGATTTTTGTTGGCAGTGACAAAAGAAGACTTAAAAGTCTTATATTCTTTCCCAGTCTCTGAAAAGGAAGTGTCATTTAATTGGAACAGCTTCTTCTTCCTATTGCTCCCAGGCCTGAACTCTTTTCTGCTGTTCCTTCAGCCTGTTCTTACCCCACTTCTCATCGCCCATCACCACCTCATACCCCTCTACAAGTCACTGCTCTACAGACTTCTGAGACTCTTACCCCAGTAAATCCCCATGTCATTGGTTTAGATGGCCAGTCTCCCATTTGCCTGTTGGGTATTTTTTTTTGTCCATGCTTTCCTATTCCACTGTGCTTTTCTGGCTCATTATCTTTGTCCACTGATGGGATAGATGGCTGGGAAACTATATAAGCACAGGACAAGCTTGCAGTCAACCTACAAGTTTCCCAGTAAAATATTCTCAGATCTCAGTACTTCTCAGCCTAGAATTCCATCTGTCCTGTTATTTACTTGGTATCAATGGATTTCACATAGGACAGGATCAGCTTCACGCTCAGCCTCACCTCTTCCAGCTTTGTCCCTCTGTCCTCAGGTTGGAAAGAAGATGCTCACTTATTTTGTGGAGGTAGCTCTTGTGAAGTCTTGGCCGTCCTGGAAGTTGTCAGACACTTGAGCATGCTAGGGAAAGTAGAATCTTCACATTTTTATTTTCAAAATGCAAATTTCTCTACTGAGCATGAGCAATCTGTGATTTTATAAGAATTTACAGGTCTTACAAGAAGGAAAAATTGACTGGCTGAATCTTTTTTTCCGTGCAAGATTTCAGCCCAAATTGTTGGAGATGTGCAAAGCTACAAGTAACTGGGGGAACAAAATCTGTAACAGAAAGTATCAGCTGACCCTGATAACTGTGCTGCTCTCTGCCCTGCCTCACAATCATCTGCGGAACGATAGGCACAACACTTGTAGCACAATTAATTAGATATCTCTATGTTCTCATCAAGCTAGGTATTTGAAATGTTGTATACCTGTTTGCTATAGACAAACCCAAAATTGTATCACTGTACTGGGAATGCAGATTATTCTACTTCCTTCTCTTGACACTGTAAGTGTTGGATGCATGCAACAGCTCGACTTTCTCCTGCCACCCCCTGTGATCTCCCTTCTTTCTGCTCTAGTCACTCAAAGCTCAGGAATGATGCAAGTCCCTTTCACTGGGGACTTCAGGGTCTTGCAACAAGCCCCATCCTTCAGCTTGTGATGTAGGAGGCACACCTGAGTCTTAGATCTGGTCATAGTTTTGCTTCCTGGTCACTTCAGCTGATGTTTTATGGATGGGAGGCTACGCCTAACTCTGTGTTCCTACAAAGCATCATCTGCTGAGGCTGGGGCTAATAAGGAACCAGCCTTGAAACCAAGGAGCTTCAGCAGATCCAGCAACCCTCAGCATTGTTACTCCACTCTGCATCAGGAGACACTTCATGTATATTGACAGTCTAGACCATTAGGGCCTTCTAGACCATTTATGAGAAATGTAGACACAGACAGGGTATGCTGGTGTTTATGCTGGTGTCATGAAGCAACATAATATATTCATCCTGGAAAAAATATCACAGCTAATAACTGATACATTTTTGGGGGTAGGGGGGGAAGTTTCAATAATGGTTTTCATCACAAATTTTGCAACTCTATTCTCCCAGCTTTCTGAAGAGTTTTTTCTAGCTTGTTCTCATCCCTCACATCCCTGCAATAGTTCAATTAAGCTTTTTATAAAGCCTTGTAATTTCAAGGAAGGTCTGTTTCCACAAGTATACCCTGTATTATTGTTTATTGCAACCTGCATATCAAAGCCATGCAGCTAATAGAATACTTGCTTTTAGCCCTGCTCCCCCACACACAATTGCATGTGGAGAAGCAGTAATTTAAGGACACAATGGATTTTTGTCTACTTCTACAGAAGCCTGTACCACTAGCTAGTAAACTGAAAGCTTTAAACTATGTATGACTTGTTTAAATTAGACACTCTGGCAGTCTTTAGGATGTATGTTTATTACAATGGAAAATCAAAATATATTAAATTACTACCAGTATGAAACACTGTTTGCAGTCCTTGTTCTGATAATATTTTATTTGGTTTAAAAAAATAAATGAAACCACACCAAAGACCACACCAAGTTCACTCAATAGCTCAGTGGGTCTCAACTTCAGACTTGCAATCAGTGGTGTTCTACTAAGGGAGAATATGGCCCACACCTTTAATTTTGTTTGATATTAGCAGTTAGCTAATATAATATTCCATATGAAAGGATATCACTTACATTAATACAAATATGTTGGGTAAAAAGAAAGAGAAATGGTGGTGCAAGTAAGTTAAAAGAAGTTAGGAAAAATATGAAGCAGAACATTTGTTCTTCAGATTTGGACAGTGATGGCTTACCACATTTATGAATAATTCCTCACAGTTTTTTATCACTTTCTGCTCCAGAAGCTAAATTAGTTTTACAACTATTAATTGAATTGTCTAACTTCACTACACACTGGGAAATAGAAAGGATTATTAACTCCACTTTATAGATAAGGAAACTGAGACAGGGAGAGGAAACGATTAGCTGGAAGTCACAAGGGGACTCGGAAAGAGATAAATCCCAGATCTCTCCATCCAATGCATTAAGTGCTCAACACTGTTCCTTCTCCACACAAACAGCCATCAGAAATGAGACACATTTCAAAGACAAACAATTAAAGCACCATTTAATCAAAGATAAAAGCTTCTGAAATTCATCCTATGCTGGTGATCCCAAATGTTGTTCTCTTTTGTCTCTATCACATTGTTTTAAGTGCAGATTATCCCTCCTTCCTTGCTTCCTGCATCATTAGGGCAGCACGTGCAGCACATGCACTCGCATCACTTGGTACAGCCACGCAGCCCTCCTGCAAATATCTGCCCTACCTACACAATGTACACTGCTTTGTATGCATGTAATCAGTGTTTCCCTTGTAATAAGGACAAAGCTGATCATCCGTTAGCACTCATGGTGCATGAAGTATAAGTCTATCTCTCCAAAGAGACCAGTCTTTACATTATACAAACATAGGATGTTTTTATATTTTAAGAAGTTAATAGGCAAGTTCATAGATAAATTGTGCAAGGTTTAACTCTCTGAGAGGATGTGGGGGATTAACAATAAAGCAAATACCCCATACTTCTGAGATTTTTTTGGCCTGACCACACTCACATGCTGGGTGTCTAGGAAAGCTCTAGCATACTCACCTTGCACAGCACATTTACAATTTCAGCTATCACCACTCTGAATAAGGTATTTGATTAAACTAATTAAAGTGTTTATTAGCTGACAGCCATTAATAAGTGAGCTGGTTAAACACTTGCCACAGTGTATCAATCAACAGATTAGAATTTTCTTTGTTTTACTTTAAACCTATGTGTCTTTGTTATAATTATCTTAGTACTTAGGTCTAATCATGAATTTCTGTAAAGCAACAGACATGTTGCCATTAATTTCCACAGGAAAACCATCAGGATCTCTATGAAAAAACATTTTATTAATGTTTTATGAGAGCAAATCAGGTCTCTATAAGATCTACGGTTTTGAAGCGACTTTAGTGTCTGGCTTTAGCATTTCTCTGCTTATTTTTGTCTCCACTTAATACTTGTACACAAATCATTTGCTCCATTTCTAAGAGAGTGCATGAGGTCTCATGACTTTAGTTTAATGGGACAGATCTATACTACTAAAGAAGAAAACAGAATTATTACACAGCAAACATCAGGGCAGAAGTGCAGATTCATTGAAAAGAAAACAAAACACTTCAAAAGGTAGCATTAACTATTCCAAAAATCTTGTTTGAGCTACAACTTTTTCACTGTTAAAAACCTTTCTTAAGTTCTCTTGACCAAGTTTGTAAAATAAAGAGTTTCTAAACAGCAGCATGGATCAAAATCAATGTATTTTTAAAATAGTTCTTAATGACTGCTGATTCAGTATAGAAGTATTCTTTAGAATTTTTCCAAGTTAAATAAACAATATGTTTTTCTGGATTGGTTTCAGAGGAATCACTGGGAATATGATCTAGGGAAGGAATTTATTAGCCGTACTTGAAGTCTAGAGCTTCAACAACCTGGAATTCAAGAAAATGCCATTAGATAAAATTAAAAAGACTTACTAATCATTACTGACACTACTACAGTTGACTCTGCCCATTACTTTCTATAATTATACATAGTTTTCTACCGGATAGTCCTGATGTCTGTTACAAGGCCTAGAACATAAACGCATTCCAATTTACCAATGGCTTTCCTTAGCTAAAAGGTATAATGCATTAAATTTTACTATTTGGTCTAGATACAGAAAAAGTATTTATTTTGCTTGTGAGGTGAACACCCCTCTTATTTACTTACAATTGTTCTTGGGGCCACTTATATTTTGTTGGAATAAACCTATCATGTGTAAAGAATGGTAGATGAATATTTGAAAAATAGCCAAAGCGAGTTTAGTATAAAGTAATAAGACTTTTTGAGAGTATCTAAGAAACAGAATGTATAATGAAAGTCTTTTGTCTTCTCAATGACAGCTATAATAGCCCTCCTTAAACTGAAACCCACATGTTTAGACTACAGCTGTAGGCCATTAAACACCCATGACCTTCTATGAGCTGCTGAAGATCTTTGAAAATGACTCTTTACCTAATGGCAACCGTGTAGTTAAAAAAAAAAAAAAACCCAAACCAAATGCAAACAACAACAACAATAAAACAACCGACCAAACAAACAAACAAAAAAAACCCCAAACCAATCCCCAAACTCTGGAATGAAGCACTGCCTCCCTTCCAGGGGGCACTGCCCCTGATCTTCCAGGCTGGAAGGGGGAACACTGGCTCAGGAGCCCAGGGAAGTTCCTCCACCAGTGGTATTCTACAGAGGGCAAATTTGCTTGGTGTATGATCTCATTAAATGCCTAGGGCTGTGCAAGGGTACTGGATTGTCATGTCTGCACACAGATTAATTTTCAAACCCATCTCCAGAAATTCTTCTAATTCTCATCTTCACCTCCCGAGTTCCAGCACAGAGGCTTGGTCTGCTTTAGATGCCAAGAAGAACTGAATGTTCTGCCACAAAATTAAGGCTACAACTGCATCTATATTAGTGTTGTGTTTTGAGGCAATGCAAATCCTGACAGTCCTAATTTACTGCACGTTGGTGCAGTCTGCAGAACAGTGTTTATACTAACTGGGTTTCCTTTCAGAGAAATCTAACCTGATGGCTGTGCTCCATGCGGCCACCAATTGCACTTCAGTCCCTAATGGGGACACATGAGCCTGTAACAGTGCTTGTTGCTTCAGGGTACGTCCAGATTACTGCTAGTCGGTTCAGATCACAAATGTGCATTTGAAGCAGATCTCCAGGCTGTCCCACTTGCTCTTTGATTCATGCTGCAGAGGGGTCTCAGAGAGCCTAAACTGGATTCCTTGTAGGTGAAACTAAACTGGAAAAAGTACTCCAAGAGTTTCTCCTAATGCGCTGCAGCTACTAATGGACATTCAGTACGTAAGACCAGATGAGATCTAATCTGAAGTAAACCCTCTGAAACACATATAATGTGGACCTCAGCACCAGCTACTTCACTCTGCAGGCCTGTTTTTCTCACAGCACACTACTTGGTAACTTAAACACAGCCTCACATATGTGATGGTGATGATTGTGGTGGTCCAGGGGACCAAATTAAAACGGCTCCAAAGTAAAATCCCTGAACTGAGCATAATGTAGATGTACAGGCTTCAGTACTGATTAGTTCATTAACTGTTCCTTTTATTGCACCGAATTACTTGCTAATGTGGAGATAGCAGAGTGCTCTTTGTCATTAGACAGTGGCCTCTGATGCTTAGCCATGCTAACCAGAGGTGGGAGACATGCCACCATGGAGACCCTGAAATGGGCTGACAAGGGCTGTCAGTTTTCATAGGTCTGCTCGGTTAAGACTTAAATTCCATCATATGGCTTTTCCTGATGGTTTATTTAAATCCTGCAAGTGCAGTTTTATTTTATTAATGTGCTCTATATCCGATTAAATTTTGTGTATTTTTTTATCTCTGTACATCACCTAGCATTAAAAGTAGAGTCACTGGAATACAAATAAATACATAAGTGAACTCAAATCCACCATAATTCTGCTGGTCTGATTCTGATTTCATGCTAGCATTAATCAGAACTAAAACAACTGAAAAAATCAGAGCCATATACTTCCAGAGTTTGTACTAGTGCGCTTGATAGATAGTATCAGAGGGTTGTCCTCTAACAGCATAGCAACTTCTGCTGTTGCAGATTGTAAATACTGAAGTAAAGAGCAAATAGCAATAGCGCCTAAGATTAATCTGATGCAAGGCCCAAGACATATTCTCCATGGTCCTTGTCAAAAGGGAACACGAAAGATTTGACCAAGTGTTATTGGCCAGAATTTAAAAAGTGGAAATGAAGATTTCCACATATCTGACTTCCGCCTTGTGATTTCAGTCTGCAATAGAATTAACATACAAAAGAAAATGAATTGTGGCAGGACTACAGACAAAGATCAAGGCTGCTTTAGATTAAGGTCTCTGTACACATCATGGATCTGTACCATCTGTTTTGTATTGAAAAAGAATAATATTTTAAGGCACGTTTATTACAATATATTAAGAATCTTAAGAGCTTATATACTCCTTTAAAATATATATTGAAATTAAAGACAGTGGAAACTGAGGGCCCTCAGTATCTTTCAAGAGACATTCAACAATTTCATGATTTTCATGTAAATGAAAAACAAGCCTAATATACATGATTCTTGCCTGCACCCTGTAAAAACAATCACCATTACTTATACTGCACTACTCACATATTTTATGTGCATATCCTGTAAGTTACAAAGAATAAACTTCAGTCACAATATTCACTGATAAATTTCTGTTATACAACTGTATGGAGAACTTTATAAAAACAAAGTATTTGTTTCTTTCTAGTCATGGGTGGACCTACTGAATTTTCATATACTGTCATATTCATATGAGATAAATGGGATTTAAAATACATACAGCTTTTTATTTTTGCACTGTATATGAAATTCATGCACATTTTTTGTTGGGGTTGTATAACTTTTCTCTTATTATTCAGATTTCACAATGTCCTTGCATTGTGTGCCTCAGTGAATTCATTATTTTGGGGTTTTGTTAGCAAAAAACGTAATTGGTGAACAGCCACGTATTATCCTTAAGCACTGCAGTTCACTTTCCTTTATACAATTTCACCCATGCTAGGAGAACTCTCAGTTGTCTGTTTAAATGAGTTATCCAATATCATGATAGATATAAAAGGGCCCTAATGGGATCTGGGATTTTTTAATGTTCTTAGGAACCAGAGTTACAAAGACCACTTCTCTGCAGACTACCTCTTCCCTGGCTCCGAATATCAGAGCAGCAGCAATGCTAAATGCCATACCGGGCTGCACTAGCAGCAGCATAGCTGGCTGGCTGACAGAAGTGAGTGGTCCCCTCTATTGACACTCACGTCCAGCTTTGGCAACCCCAGTACAAGGCAGACATGGGCATACTGGACCAAGTGCTGCAGACAGTCACCAGGATGTTTAAGGGACCAGAAACACAACATACAAGGAGAAGCTGAGGTATCTGGGTTTGTTTAGCCTGGAGAAGAGATGGCTAAGTGGGAATCCAGTTGCTGCTTTGAACTGCCTAACTGGGCTTACAGAAAGGACGAAGCCAGACTCTTCGCTAAGCTGCACAGGACAAGAGACAACAGTCAGGTTGCAACAAAGGAAATCCTGAGTGGACACAGAAAAAAAAAATTCCTCCATGAGGATACTTAAGGACAGGAACAGGTTGCTCAGAAAGGGTAGGAATCCATCCTTGAAGATATTCAGAATTCAGCTGGACTGCCCACTGCGACTTGAAAATTGGTCCTGCTTTGAGCAAGGGGCTGGATTTGATGACCTCCAGAAGTCCTTTCCAACTAAATTCTAAGCCTATGTGCATGGGTTGCTACTCCTACCACTGTAATACTTCTCATATCTAGCTTTTCTGCATCTATACACTAAATCTGTCATCTAGATCCTCATAATCTTGCATCCTGATTAATTCAGAAATGCTGTTTTCAGGCCATCTGTTATACATATCACCCCCTCAACTGAGTATATACAAAATACAGTGGATATGATATTCCCTGACCACAATTCTGACGTTGCTGCCTTTCTGTGTCTCATCACAGCATTGCTTATCTCCCCCCACAGCACAGTGGATTTGCTTGCCCATATGTCAGATTCTGCCACCAGGATCTGCCTGAGCTGGCAGATCTGCATGGCAAATCATATGCCGTGACCAGTCCTTCTGAACTGGTGCATAAACACCTTCCAGCCTCCCACATTCTCCCACACAGAGTTCAATTATTGTGATTTGTTGAAGAAGCTGCCAGATGATGCATAATGAGAAGGGCCATGGTGTTTGTCAGTCTCTTTCTTTAAAATGATTATATACTCCACATATTCCCGATACTTCTAATCTGGTATGTCTTACCTTCAATTAAATAATTACAGGGGTTTTTCAAAGTACATAGGTTCCCAAAGATACTAGGGGACATGCTTTTTTGTAAATGCCTAAAAAGGGTAAATGTCTCATTTCCCAAAATGCCAGTGAGAGTTAGGTGTGCCCCCTTGCAGCATATTTATCCTGCCTAGGTGTTTTTCCAAGTCCCACCAGGCAGAAATCTACACGTTTAGCTAAGCAAGTCTTGAAAATTTGGTTGTTAACATGACATGAGAACAATAGCAACAATAAAAATACTGCAAAGGATCATAATTAATATTTAAGTTGTTTTTCAGTCCAGTATTCTTTAGGGTCTTTGCTGATTGTGTTTTTGGAGACGACTGCAGGATGTTGTGCTCTACGTAGATACATGAATCTGCAAACTAAAGTCCATTGCAAAGGTTTGATTCACATACTTGTACACAGGCACCTAGTGATGCCATATAAGATGTCCTAGCTTCCTGCATACCCACCATGGCCTCTAGCTGGGCACTATAAAAAGAGAACCAATCATACACTGCATTTGGCAGCTACCTGAGGATGTGAGATCCTCTAGGATGTCTGAAAAGGTATGGAATACCTTTATGTGCAGGCAACTAAATTGGAGCCCCTAGTCCCTAGTTTGTACATAACTTGTAACATAACACAATAACAATAACAAAGGAGCGAATCCCACAAAATACACTGAAATGATTAAAAGAAAATTGTAAGAAATCCAGAGGAACAACAACAAAACCTAATCATCAGGTGTTCAGTTTCAAATGTTAGGTGAATCAGTACTTGGCACACCAGAGTGGTAAGGGCTCCCAGCGTTAGTGAGTCCAGTCCCTGCCATCATTGGCACGACAATCTATAATCCTCTCCAAAACCACAAGTTTTGTCATTGAGCATGTATCACCTACTGCTCTTCCAACTAACAGCCAAACGTGTTAATCAGTTATAATCCATAGATATATGTGATAGACATATGGGGTATATTTTACTAGTGTCCTGGTTTCGGCTGGGATAGAGTTAATTTTCTTCCTAGTAGCAGGCATAGTGCTGCGTTTTGGATTTAGTAGGAGAAGAATGTTGATAACACACTGATGTTTTTAGTTGTTGCTGAGTACTGCTTATGCTAGTCAAGGACTTTTCAGTCTCCCATGCTCTGCCAGGTGCACAACAAACTGGGAAGAGGCACAGCCAGAATAGTTGATCCAAACTGGCCAAAGGGCTATTCCATACCATATGGCGTCATGCTCAGTATAGAAACTGGAGGGAGTTGGCCCGGGGGCAGTGATCGCTGCTCGGGAACTGTGTGGGTATTGGTTGGCGAGCGGTGAGCAATTGCATTGTGCATCACTTGCTTTGTATATTATTATTACTATTATTATTATATTGTTATTATTACTACTACTATTTTACTTTTTTTTTTTCAGTTATTAAACTGTTCTTATCTCAACCCAGGAGTGTTTCTCACTCTTACTCCTCCAATTCTCTCACCCATCCCATCGGGGCAGAGCGAGTGAGCAAGCAGCTGCGTGGTGCTTAGTTGCTGGCTGGGATTAAACCATGACAACTGGAAATATCTACATTTTGATTGTTTCTCATGCTGTTTCCATTCTTTTGGAGCCTGTTTAGGCCATGATTTTAAAGAATTATATCAGTCAAGCTGGCTATCAAGCTGCAAGTTATGGGATGCTTGTCTTCAACTATCTGTCTACAACTTTGTTAGAGAAAGTAGAAGTACTTACTAGACAACAGCTCCGTATTTTTCACGTCTTCAGAATAAAAACTACAAATGACATCTTCTTTTGCACTGCCTCTGTCCATTTTGGACTGACAATCATCTGTCTAAAACCTGACAATTGGTTTATCTTATCCCAAACAAAAAGAGAATAAATAAATTCAGGACTGATACATCAATACAGAAAAAAATAGCCTCATTTTCAAAGCGGTCTGACAAACAATAGCCCCAGTAAGGGAAGATTAGTAATATAACTAACAAATTAGCTTTGTACTGGAGTCTTGGCGTAATGGGAAGTCAGAAACATTTGTGGCTGGACCTCAAACTACACAGTCAACAGAACTCAAACCCACTGACTGGAACCGAGATGTGGATTTGATTCTCATTTCAAAGGAAGTGAGCACGGGTCACTTCCTATATCTTTGGTCATTTTTTGCTTGAAACTCTACTGGAAAGTTCAAAATAAGGTAGAGGAGGAGGAATATGAATACAAACCCGGTGTTTGGAAAAAATGAATGTAGTGTTCATCAAAATTATAGAAAGTCTTGCCCACCAGACGGCTACGAGGTGCTAGACCATAAATAACTGCATAACTCCATGCAAATATAACCACTGGCAAAATCTTAAATAATACTGTCTATATCGGTCAAAACATTTACATACTGGACTCACCAGAATACCCCCAAATGCATCCACATCATCATTATTCAGCACAATATATTAATTACAGATTGAACTTGACAGCTATGACCAGCTTCATAAAAGCACTCTGACATAAAGTTTAACCCATGATTGTACTTATAGTAAAGGATTCTCTTCTGGTTTCAGATCACTTGTTATAACATTATATATTTTTATAATATCATTACTATATTCTCTCCTTCCTTAGTAGAGAATTTGAAAATATCTGATGGTGTTCAACTCATTTTCTTGCTGTATGTTGCTTCTGGCATAGTAAGCACAATGCGGTTATAGCCTGCTATCTCTTTCATCTGAAAGATGTGAATGATTGTACAAGAAGCTAGTCTGTGGCAATCACATCCACTGTGTCACTGAATTTAGACTTCAGACCCACCAAGTATTTCACACTGCTTTCAGGGTTCACGCAGTTGGCTCCTGCCTGACATTCACTTGCAGCTGGGTTCCAACACACATATTTATTCAGCATTTACACAGATCCTTTGATTTGGTGCATGAGATCATGGAGCAGGAATGAAGCTGTCGCAAGTCCACACCATCCTAATGGAGCCTCCCGCTCACAGAGGTCCTGCTAGAGGATATACTCTCTGGATGCAGCCCAGTTCCCGAGTTCCATTAGTCCATCACTCAGTGCTCACTCTGTCCCCTGGCCTAGCACAGCATTCTCACAGGTACTGAAATAAATGGGACCTGAAAGCACTGATATCTGATACCATGCAAGGCACAGAACTTGCAGTTTATTATAAAGCAGACAGTGCAATAAATCCCTCTGTATTATATTTAGTAATGGTATCATTTGTGTCGTTCAGGGAAGTGATCTTGATAGTTTTGTAAAACCCCATGGCTTTGAATAAATCACTTCCATAGTGAAGTATTTGACTGATGAGACACTAACTGTCCTACAGCGAGAAAATTATTCAGGCTGGGAAGATGACAGGTTCAGAGCACAAAAAACAATAAGCCATAGAGAAGCTGGAAAGAACAGCATGTACAAAAGACCAAAGGGCAATTGTCACTATCCCTGAGTAATGACCATAACAACAGGTGCTAAAACATCCAATACAACTACATAGTACTAGCCAATTTCTAAACTGGCAGAAAGCTCAATAGCCAAGTGAAACCCTTTATAAGCAAGAAAGTCTCATTAGCACAATGAAAGGGACAAATAAAAATGGCTAGGTTTTGTTTGTAATACCCATTATAGTTGCCTGCAATGTGAAAGAGCTTCCTGTTTTCTATTTCCATTTGATCTCCCTATGCTATAGCTAATATAATAGTTGCCAAGTGGAAAAATAAGTAGAATCTTTAGTTAAAATTGTCTATGGCCTTGAAGTTGTTATAATTTCTTTCCTCGTCTTTCTTTCCAACAAGATCCCTGTCTCACCAAGTACAACATAGAATTATTCTAATTTTTCCTCATGAAGATGTTTATCCTTTCTTATCTAGCCTGCCTGTCATATCTTGTTGTAATTTACAGAAATCTGAAATACACTGTTCTGATAAACCTGTCAGAATAATAACAGAAATACATATAGTTAATCATTGTGATAGGGTTTCCCTATTATTCTGAGAAAGATAGAACCGAGTATTATGAATAACATTCTAAATGTAATTTATATGAATATATAAATCCTTACCAGTGGTTTCCATTTTCTAATTATCTTGAAATCTTATCAGATATTAATTGCTAAGAAGTGTGATTCATTATGACTTACTGTGCACAGATTTACTGTTCGTGACAGTGAAGTAAGCAAACAGACATCGGCATGGAGTATTTCTGAAAATGAAAAAAAAGTTTTAGTTATCTATAGGCCTGCCAGATATGAACTAATACTTGTTCTAAAGAATGTCAGTATGTGTGTGTTGGTCTTCAGTACCTATGTTACTCTGAGCCTTTTTTTTAGTATATATTTACCAACACTTTACAGAACAAAATAGAGGAACTCTATTGTAACACTATACAGCAGAGCTGAGCTAGCTAGAGATAAGAAGTGGTATCAAGCTGTCATTTGGGGAAATGTTGCATCCAGATTCTTTAGGTCCAGTCATGGAGACATGAAGGGAGATTCATCTTCTCCTGTATAATTGCTAATGACTTCAATGTTGAATTCAAGAGTTCTGAGAACAGAAAACATAAACCCCAGAGAATGATCTTCTGTTTGAAAGGCACATTAGCTTTAATCCTAAGCATATGTCCCTGCCTCCTGCACAAATGTAGGAAAATCCAACAGAATAAGCAAAACCATCCTTTGATTTATTTCTCTGACTGCTCATGCTTCAGCTTTGTCATCAAGCGATCCATTTCAGCCTCCTCTGTGCAGCTCGCATCTCTTTTCTCTTTGCTGTTTCTCATTGCAGCTCTTCTTGCTGCTACTGCCTCCTGAGTCACACGCAAAGAGATTTAGGCATGAACATTTAATGGCAAAGGCCTTTGAAAATTATAGAACTATTTTTTTTTTAAATTGTTTTTGTCTAGTTGATAGCTCGCAGCACCAAACCAAACAGAATCATTAAATGGTTCAGTGGACTAAGATCAAAGACAGACACCTGTGAGCAAAATCCTCTATTATCCTTTCACTGTCAAAAGTAATTGTTGCTAATTGAACAAGTTTTTTTCATTCTAATATAGCTCAAGAGACCATATCCTGAGCTGCAGGAAATAGATCTGGTTCTGCTGAAGTCAGCTCCAGTAATCTATAGCAACTGAGGAACTGCCACAAGGAGAGAAACAGTTAACCCATTGCTTAACTGCGTGGGCTGCATGACCAGCTATTGCAACTTAATACACGTCTCAAAACTTGGGCTGATAAAGAAAAAGAATGACCACAGTCATCTTTGCTTAATTTTATGTGAGAAGCTATTAAATACACGCGTTGATATCAGTAGACTAGAAGACGTCCGATAGAATTCGATGAAGGTAAAAATTAAAATATGCTGGAAGGTCTGCAAGCAGACACCAGCCATCATTTCCTAAATGCTTTTAAAATCTGATTTCCCTTTGCAAGAAAGAAAGCCTCTCTCCTCCCTACTCAAGTTTAACAGAAACTCACAATCAACCAGCAAGCAACAAAGAGCAGTGCTGGTGTATCGATTTAAATGTTTACAAAGTAAATAACCACAAATCCAGCACATCTTCAAATCAGGCATCTTTATAAAAAGAGCTCAGAATAAAGTGTGGGTCTACCTGCCACATATTAAATCCTGGCACAGTGAATGGAAAAAAAAACCAACCCGAGCAATCACCAAAATGACTTCCTGTAAGGGCAAATTAGAGAGAGCTGTAAGATAAAGGTCTGTTACACACATCACACCAGCCTGATTATCAACAGTAAAATTGCATAAAAGCAATTCTTTCTGAGGTATCAGTGCACATTAAAAAAGAAAGAATGTATTTTAGGGAGAGATTAAAAATAATTGCAATCATAAATACAAGTATTACTTATTTCAGAATCAGTGCTGGCTTCTTCACTCAGCTAAAAGAGCTTCACTAAGCTTAGGAGAGCCTACAAATAACTCCTGTAAAACCCCAACTTATCCTATTTCTCTATCTGCTGCTTCATGTGCTCCTGTTTTACTAGGGCTTGCAGCAGTTCACAGCTACAATGGAATGCCAGTGCAACACTGAACTGCCGTGCAGATCGTCACGTAAATCCCTGCATTTAAAAGACTCCACATTATCAAGGCTGATGCAGATACAGTCTGGAGAGAGAGAGATTGGTGCCACCGCACAGATGTATCACAAACAGAACAGCAGGCTGCATCATGGGTGCTAAGGACAGCCAAATTCCACTTAGTCCCCTTGCTAACTCCAATGTTATTTACTTACAATGCTTATTTTACTATTATTAGTGTTGTTGCTTATCACTTATTTTCTGTCCTTTTGCTTGAGCTATTCTAAGTCTCCAACCATTGCCTTTAGCTCTTATTATGTTGCAGTTACATTGTTAAAAAAAAAAAAATAAATCTATAAACCACTGAAGAAGATGAGGCATTATAAAGGGAGCTTGTTAAAACTCACTCGTGCAAGTGCCTGGGCATGACAGATGCCATACATTCAGCACACATGTAAGAAGTCACCAAGTGCCTTTTTTTTGGAGCAAGAGACTTTCCAAAACCGAGAAACATTAAGAGCCATTGCCCAAAATATAGGGCACAGCTAGTTCCTACCAGCAACTGAGCTATGTGCATACCAGGCGGTAGGACCTAGATGTAGGTTCCAGTACTAGGGATTATTGAATGGAGAGACAGATTGAGGATCCAAAGCAGGTACAGAAAGTAGCAGATAAAACAACATGTAGCAAGTAGTAATATAGCCCAAGGATGAACAGTTTTTGGGAGACAACTGTCTAGAGGGAGGCTTGCCACTATGAGCAAAAAAACTTCTGCTGTTGTGGAAAGAGGAACTGTCTCAAAACACACAGTATTTTACAAATGTGTGTCTATTTTGATTCCAGCATACTGAACCTGAATATTAACCAATTGCACATGTCACAGGGAAGACAATATAGAAAATATACAAACAATATACAAACCATCAGTGTTTAAACACTAGCTAGTAATTCTACATTGGCTGTGATGGCATCTCTTAATTCAGGGTAACCACAGTGGAAAAGGAGACAAGACCACCTGGCCTAAAAATAGCTTTTTGGTACGGAATTGTTCATTTGCTGATGGCTTCCTGCATTGGTTAATGAAGATATGAGGTGCATACTATGGAAATATACACAAATGCTGCGTTTATCTTTTTAGTTCATCTCAGATGGCTTGCAAAACTTTACAGGTTGAGATGCAATGCTGTGGTATTTTGTCATGTGCCACAACACATTTTCTGCAAAAGTTGATCTATTAAGAGTATATGTCCTGTAAAGAAATTATTTTAAATGATCACCAAAACACAGAGACATGCAGTTAGTAAGTAACTTTCAGATTCTGCTCTATGTTACAGTAAAAGAAATGCTGCACAACACCAGACTCCCAAGAACAAAAGTCCTGGGAATCGGTACAGAACCAAACCTCATTAGTTTAAACGAGGGGCCCAGGAGTGCTCCTGAGCTCCCTGGTTTGAGTGTGCTGAGCTGCATGTGTCCTGTGTCAAGGATTAAAACCCATGAACTCTCCAGCTTGCATCCTTCCCATTCTCACTCTGCTTTGGTTTCTGCAAGACGGTCCCTGAATCTGAATGGTGAAAAGGACAAGATCCTGCAGTACCACAAAGACAGCCCTTGTTCCATCTAGGTACAGCCATTTGTGCATCTTCCTAATTATAAGGAAGGTAGCCAAAACACAATTATATGCTCTAAAAGCCTTTTTCAATATGATTACCCCCTGCATTGGAAACCACACCCTCAGGTCACGGACTTTCAAAACTCTTTGGAAAGTTTTTGCTGTGTTCATATTCTCTATCAATGAACCACGTAAGGCAACTGAGCTCAAATTAAGGCTGTTGTGGACAACAGTGATTCTGCAAAATCACACAGCATTTAGTCCTATTCTGATTTAAGCATAGCAAAAGGTGCATTAGTATGTATGTACTCAGAAATCAGGACTGGGCGAGTACAAAAAGTATATTTCTTCTAGAGTCAAAGGGAGTGCAAGATCCAACAACCCCTAACTGAACATAGGAAAAGCAGAAGGCAAAGGAGGGCTGTATTGCAGAACATGTTAGTTAGCATCTTATTCAGCATCCTAAACTAAACACAGCTCTGAAACCATTCTGTGCAGATGCCCTACCAAACGCTCCTGAATGCACTCTGCCAAACACCTAAAATGACTGGGCTCATGACCAATTTCTTAATATCCAGAATTAGGTAACATTTTGGTAGGCTGACAATACGCCAATGTAATTTTCAACACAAATAATGCCAAAACAAGAACTGGATAGTAATCAAGCTAGGAAGCATGTGTGAAATTAAAAATAATTTCAAGTTAAAACAAGATCCTCATTGATTGCCATGCAGTTTCAAGGTCACTGACCTAAATCACAGCTCGCCTCACTTTTTGTGCTCCTCTTCCACTCTGTCAAGCTTTTATAGGACCAAATATAAGAGCTTGGCTGATAGCTCTAGATCTATATCTAGATCTAATTCAAGCTGTGAATTACGCTATTCTAACAATAAGGCCTGGCACCACAGACAGGCTTTGGAGACAGCAGTGCTGGCATCTTTCATGTTACCCATGGGCTCATTAAGCGGTTGGCCAGCAAGATGCTGGATTCTCGTATCTGGTCTGAGTCTGGCAAAAGCACTCCAAAACGAGTGTTTCCTTAAAAATTAGTAAGCTATGGGAACAAATAGATGCTCTGATTTTTAAAAAAATTCCCCTAACTGACTATGAGGGGGAAAGAGAGGACAACAGTTTGAAGATACTTAGGTATCCCTAAACAGACGTATATGACTTAAAAATATTTTGGTAATAACAGGCTATTTACATACTCTCACAGCTAAACATCAGAAAGCACAACAGAGAGATATCTCAGCTAAGATTAAGGAATGTGATAAATAATATTTAAAAGCAATGCATAGACTGATAGTTTAAATAACTTTTAAATACAATTTCTTATCTCTGAACCCATTTTCTAGATGTAAAGGGCATTTTCAGTTTAAAAAAAAAATCACAGCAAAAATGGGCTTTCATCCAAACTAGAATCTTTCTCAGGAAAATTTATTTGTATGGCTTGTGTGCATAACTTCAGACTTTAAAATGTTTGTTTCTTTTCTGATTTCCAAACTCAAAAATACCCCTACATGGACAATTTCTTCCCTCTCTATCAGCTGCAGACTTATTTTGCCTCAAGTTTTTAAAAGTTACACAGTAAGCAAAAGGAAAATGAAGCTGTAATTCTGTACTCTGTACTGTTTTCTGAGTTGACAGAGTTATGTAAATTACAGAGTAGATTAATGAAGAGGAACTGAAGACAAGTGAAAAAATTGCTCAATTTCCCCTCCGAACCAGAGAGAAACATAGGGAGGAAAAGAAAGGGACTGAAACCTCAAATTCTGAGAATTCTAAATCTGTAAGTCAAAGAGCAAAGACATTGACCAAGAAAAATTTCCATTTTGAATGCTACAGTAATGAAACAACTTAAAAATATTCATTAAACTATCTATTATATGTTGTGACTCTAGCCTTCAAATCCAAGGTTCAAATCCAACAGAGTTGTGATTCCTTGTTGAAACACAGCCTTTGGCAAGGCTTCAGAGGATTGGTGCTGTTATAGGAATGGAAGCAATACAGCACAGTTTGTCCTGAGGACACTACAGAATGTTTCATCTTTGAAGACTGAAGTTGTAAATTGAAATTTGGGCAGGAAATATCTCGGGTTTTTTAAACACAATCTGTGTATTCCTTCATCAGCACACGAGATTATGGCCTCTGAGAACACCTGATATCAAACTTAGCATGTCCAGGATGTCAACACTTAATAGCATCCCAGAGAATTGATTCAGTTTAGCCTCAAAAAGGATCTACGTATTGGGAAAACAAGTGATGTTTTAAAACATATTTTCTAGGAGACTGTGAAAATATTTAGGCAGAATTATCTGATCTGTGTTACATGTGAGGTCAAAAAGGTGATTTCTCCAGTTATCCCTTCCTTCAGTCATTCCTTACAGTCATCCGTTAACATGTCTGATAACATCTACAGTTTTCAAATACCACTTTAGATAAAAAACACACTTGTATATGTTCATTTATGTTAGCTGACTGTGGCCACTCCTGACCTACTCTTTTTTAAAAACAAAAAATGTGATAGTCATGGTGACTTAAAACACAATCTCATTTTCTTGGGATACACATGCCCTAAGAAACAAGCATGCCACCTATTGATCTACCAGATGCCACTTAAACATACCCTTCCTAATTTTGTAATGCTTATATGCTCCAGCTACAATATTTGAGGATGTTAAAGAACTTCAGCTCAAAACACTGTGTGTGATGAGGACTTCAGAAGTGTCCGGTTTCATAGGCAGAAATTCAAGCATAGAAATACTAAGGTCATTCCAGTTAAACAAGCAAGTTGTCTTCATTTTATGCAGTTTATTCAGGATTACACAGGAAGTCTATGGTCTCAAATCCTGGCTTAAAACTTTCACTGGTGAACCACCTGTCCTCTTCTGAGTGTCTCTGAAGATACTAGGTACGTACGCACGCATGCGCTGATGTTACGTACCACTGCCAGCAGTGAGCAATCTAGGCTGTAGATCTAGGTACAAGCTGTGGCTGCAAGTCATCAGTTTCTAAATGATAGCGCTATGCAATTTGCCATTTACAAACTATGATTAATACGCTTGCTCAAAGTAATCATCCATTAATTTAGTTTTAATGTCGTATAGAAGAAAAACCGACTAGAGAGTACAACTACACTGCGAGGGCATTTTTCAATACTCCCACACCATACGCTTGGTGAAGGCAGGGTGCCTGAGAAAAATGAAGACTTACAAATCTCACTTGCAAGACAAAAGAAGGAACGGCTTGTTCTTTGTTTTGATTTCCATTTTTTTTCCTAGAGAAAGAGGTCCATTTACATTGATATTGAGTATTTTAATGTGTGAAGTAATATGGCAAACTGAAATGCCAAGATGATATGTTGTAAATTCATCACTCCCTAAGCCAGCTGCTTCTTGTCAGAAAAGGAAAGTTCCTTTTAAGTGTCTTTTGAGACCGATATAAAACAAGTTATATGACAAGACTGTTTGTACTGTATGTCATCAGGTATTTCTTAAAGCATAAATTATGACTGATTTTTTTTTTTAAATGGAAAAAAGAATTATTTCAGACAAGCAATCCAGCAAATAGTAATTCCACTTCTGATGTTTCAGGAAATGAGAAATGACTCCCCCAGTGGTGCTTTCAGTACCACTAGAAAGATAATTTCAAACACCTCAACATGCAAATTTCCAAGACTTAAATTCAACAAATACTTTGATTTAGCAGTAGCTTATGCATTTAAATCCCTTTTGAAATTAAATATCTAAAACGTTGTTCCACAATATTCTTTCAAATATGTTTTTAATCCATAGTTGATTTATTTTTGCAGAAGCCTTAATTTAATCAAATTGATAGGATATTTGGCCCTGTTCCTTCATAGGAAAGCACACAAATTCTATAGTGGCTTTATTAAAAGCTAAGTCATGAAATGTCATTAAAATGTGTAGTTAATAAAGTCCTTGTTCACTTTATTAGGTATTTAGTCTCTAGAAAGCTTTTTAATTTCATAATCTCCTATCTTTGATACAATTTGTATTATTCTGGTTTGTGTATCATTTAGTGTTAGAATAAATTGTATTTCAATAAAATATTTCTGTCACTTGTGACTATGTCACTTGTGAATTCTCATGACATTTTGTAACTGTTCTCCTCATTAGTCCTCTTCCTTTTTAGTATGTTGTTACTTAATGACACCCTCAGAATATTTTCAAAAAATTAAATTAAAAAATAATTTTCTTGATATATTTGCATGATTGTGCCAAAACATAATAAAAATACTGCAATTATATGGCTGTCACACAGTGCTTGATTGCCTCTACCCATGGCAAACATAGATAAAAAAAAGACAGAAATCTCTGCAGAATTAATATCCACAGAATGATAATATCACATTTATTTAGTCTATGGAGTAGGTAGGTGCCCACAATGTGCTCATGGTCCTTAAATCCCAGGCACAGAAAATAACACTGGACTAAGGAACACAGAAAGGATGTGCTCAAATCTCACCTGTCCTGGAGTCAAAATGCCACAAAAGCACCTGGAGGTGCTTCTGGGTCCTGAAGGTTCGACATGTGAACATGGCATGAATAACAGAGCTGGGGAGGGAAGAGCACGCTCATCTTTCTCCTGGTCATCTGCTGTTGTCCTTCTTCCTTTCTGTCTGTCTGTCTGCTTCATAATACAGATGCATACTCTCACAAAATTTGTGAGAAGGTGCTGGTTATGAGTTTGAGACTACCCTTTTGTGTCCTATCTGCATGAGACACTTTAGTCTTCAAGGATAACTGAGCCCATTGTTCCAGGAGTGTATTGAAATGCACAGTGATCATGCACCTAATTACCATGTCCCTCTTCTTTCACATGGATTCTGCATCGTCATATGTCTTTTATGTGACCATTAATATGAAATAAAGAAAAGACCTAAACACTTAACGTTTGGCCAGAATTATGTTTGAAATAGCCATAAGAACTGCCATCACTGAAGACAAGAAAAAAGAAAAGCTTTCCCAGTCAAGGAAATCGTTTGGTTCGTGGTGAGGAGGTTGCAACCAGCAACTAAGCACCTGCCAGCCGCTTGCTTGCTACCCCGACACACCCACAGCAGGATGGGGGAAAGAATTAGAAAAGCAAAAGTGAGAAAAAACCAAGTAGGTCAAGATAAAGACTGCTTAATAAATGAAGGAAGAAAAAGTTTAAAAAAATCCAGGTGACGCAAAGGCAATCACTCACCACCTCCCACAAGCAGACCAATGCCTAGCCAGTCCCCAAGCAACAGCTCCCTTGGAAAGACCACCCCCCAGCTTTATTACTGAGCCTGATATTATACAGCATAAAATATCCCTTTGGTCAGCTGGGGTCAGCTCTCCCAGCTGTGTCCCCTCCCAGCCTCTTGCATACCCCCAGGCTACTCGCTGGCAGGGCAACGTGAGAAACAGAGGTGGCCTTGACATTGTGTAAGCACTGCTTAGCAATAGCTAAAACATTGCTGTGTTATCAACACTGTTTGGGTCACAAATCTACAACACAGCAACATGCAAGCCGCTATGAAGAAATCTAACTCCATCCCAGCCAGACCCAGCACAGAGTTAAAACCAAGTCTTTGCCTTCACTGTTTACGTTCATCTCTTCTTATATTTCTATCACCTGCCCGCCACTGCGGTGCCTGTGTCTGTTTAGAGAAATAAAAATCCACAAAGGAGTATGCGAAGCAGATGACTTGCCTTTACCAAGCTACTGCAAAATCTTTCCCTTTTTTCCCTGCCAGTGAGAACCTCTACTAACCATTGTAAGCCTGAGAGGTTGGGCAGACTTCATGGAGTGTCTGTCCGTCAGAAACTGGCCTTAGAAGTTCACTGGGATTTCTCCTGTCAGCTGAGATACAGGACAGTATAAATGGTTCTTGACTTGTCAGCGCAGTTGCTTTCCAGAGAAGGTGATTATAAATCTCTATAAATTTTCCGTGGGAGTGGTGATGTTGAAAGCGGAATGAGACACCTTCACATATGCGGCTTGCTTACACCTAAAAATGACCCCCCAACTCTTCTGTTATGACGGTACACATCTGTCATAGTGTAAGGCCAGGATCTGTTTGTGCTATGATCTCAACAGATTGATACAGCTTATAAAAACAGAACTAAATTTATACTTGCAGTGTAACATTATAAGAAATCTGGGGAAAAAGCAGTAAGATTTGTGATAAAAAGGAAACACAGGAGAGAGTTGATAGCAGCTGTAATTTCTTTACCTATTATTACCTGACTTTGAGGCCTCCAACGTGATTACATTTGCCTGTTTCCTGTTACTTGTGCAGTTACTGATAGTAATTAAGCTGCATTTCAAGCTAGAAAATGTTATTTGATTTCAGAATTTAGCTTAGTATTCCTTCCAAAATAGCCCTGGCTGGCAAAAGAGAATACTACGATGAATTATTATTCTGAGAATAGCACAATTATCCGTACAGCATGGCTTTCTCCATCATCAACCCAGAGCTGTTAACAGAAAGGAGACAACTCTTTTGGCCCTCTGGCAAAGCTCTGCGCCGATCTTACCGGCGGGGCCACCGCAGGAGATGCGCTGAGCGAGGACTGCCAGCGCCTCGCTCTAAGTCCCGTGGCTGTTTTGTCTGCTTGCTCCCAAGAACCGATGGCTCTTTCAACTTTCTTTTTCCGTGACTGCACTGAAAGTAGATCGTGAAACAGGAACAAGAGGAAAAAAAGCAAAAGGAAGGCGTGAACATGGCAACTTTTCATTTTTAGACAGACTGTACATGTCTATTAATTTTCAGAAATACTCAGTGTTCGTTGGGTGAGAAAGTAGGCTTTTCCTTTAGTTTTGAGACATAACTAATTTATTTTTTCATCACTAGCCCAGCCTATCAGTATTAATGACTTAGCACTTCCTTCAAAGATGCATTACCAGCACGTTGGAGCTGGGATAAATTGCGAAGAAATGCATCAGCGCACGCGTCACAGTGAAATCACTCTCCAAGGACTCTGGAGATTCGCATTAAACGAGCACGCTTGAAGCCGCTCGCCAGGGACAGCGGGGAGAGGGGAGGAGCGGCGGCGGCGGGCTCCGGCCCCCCTCAGGCTCCCCTCAGGCGGGCCCCGCCGCCGGCCCCACCTTCCCGCCCGCTGCCCCGCGCATGCGCCGCAGGCGTCTCCTAGCAACTGGGGAAACAAGGGCGCGGGCCGCTGCTGCGCGATCGCTCCCGGGTGGTGCGTCGTGCCCGGCCGCGGCGGGTGAGTGGGGGCTGCCCCCGGCCCGGCGCTCAAGGGTGGCCGGCGGCGGGCCCGGGGAAGGGGGCGGTGGGTCGGGGGGGGGCCCCCCTCCGCGGCGAGCCGGTGGCGGAGAGCCGCAGCGGCGCCGGAGGGGAGGCGGGCGCAGGGGGGAGGTACCGCCAGGGCGGGGGGCGCGGGGCGCGGGCGCTGTCAGCTCCCAGTAAGCAGAAAGAACCCGTTCTGTGCAGCTGGCGGGCCGCCGGCCAGAGCCCGCACGCTGCCAGCGCCGCGGGAGGGAGGCGGTGCCGGTGCCGGTGCCGGTGCGGCCTCGGGCGGGGGGCGGCCGGTGGAGCCGCCTGGCCCGGCCCGGCCCGGCCCGGCCCGGCCCCTGCCTCGCCTCGCCTCGCCTCGCCTCGCCTCCCCAGGCGCTTTGTCAGCGGCCGCGGGGCCGCCTGCCCGGGGGCTTCCGAAAGGCGCGGGTCGGAGTTAGGAAAGAATCGTTCTTCCGTATTATTATTAGTTTTAAAGACATACGTTGACGTGTCCTCCAACCACAACGAAAAAAACGCTAGAGACTTAGTGTCTGCTTGATAACGGCGTCTACGCCTTTAAGAAAAGCAGTGACAACTGCAAGATTGCTAATCAAATTGTAAGATTTGATAACAGCTGAAGTATATCAGAATGAACATAAATAAAATTGAACACCAGGCAGAGCGAATCCTGCACTTAGGGGCTGCTGACACTACTAGAAAGTGGGAGTTTAGGAATTGGTGTCAGCAAAAGTAGGGAGAGACACAGGTGGACTAGTTCAGCAGAGGGTAACTGTGACCAATATTTTTAGCTGTGAACTGGGAAGCAAGAAACTGCAGTGGACCTGCCCTAAGGAAGCTTATATGGCAGAGAAAAAGAATTTTATTTAAAAATTTGGATAGGTCATATGAGCAAAGAAAGAACGGTGCACTACAGATAAGATATGTAGAATTCATGTGTGAGAGTAACTGGAAAGGTGTGAGACCTGAAATTGTATGGATAATAGTTAAGGGGGAAAAAAAAAAAAGAAAAAGAATAATATTTTAAATACAGAAGTTTTATCCTAAAGAATTCTAACAGGTGATTAGGCTATTAGGGAGGAAATCTCACCTAATTTATTGACGTCTCACAGGGTTTGGGGCATCTGCAGAAAGGAATTTCAAAATAAAGTATGGATTTGCTGGCAGAGGAGCATCATCTGTAGAACAGAACTCTTCTTTTATAATCTTACTGCTAATCTGAAATTATCCATATAAGGTAGTCTGATATTGTATTATTTTAACCTATGCAAGACAAACACGTCTGCTTTCTGTTGTTCATTGACTGTGAGCAAGCTCACTTTCTCACCTTTGTTGATGGAAGCAATATTTCTTTTTGTTTTATTTCATTTTTGTGATTTTTATCATGCTGCCATTTTCTGATTACCTAACATTCTGCTAACACGATGAATGCCAAGGTGGGCTTATCCTATAGTTCCTACTTTTGTTTGCAAACCTGCTACTTGTATTTTTGTCCTAAACTGTAACAAGTGTCTTGTCTCTCTCTCTCTTTTTTTTTTTTCCTTTTTTAATTTTTTTTTTTTTACTGTTAACATGTTAAAGCCTGGTAAACAAGCAGTTAAAATTAAATGATAGGGCTACCCTTGCAGTTTGACATAACCATAAGTCATGAATGTGATAGTAACTCAGCTGAGGTATTTCCAGTGTCGACAAAGAAGTATGAGTACAATTTTGTACAAGACAGGAGAGGCTTCATCTGGGATGCTGTGTTCAGCTGTGGTCTGACTTAGAAAAGGCTTATGACAGCAATGTGGGGAATGAAGAATCAGTTTTTGGAGGAAATTAGAAGTGTTCTTTAACCTAACAAAATGAAAACTGAGTGGAGATATGTTTATTATCTTCAAATATATTCTGATTCTATATATGAAAATATATATAGTGTATATAGAAGATAGTATATAGTATGTATAGAATATAGTAAATATATATTGAATGGTATAAATATTTAGTATAAATAATATATTTTGATACATGCCAGCAAAGAAAGTAATTGACAAACGTTCAAACATGACACGAATACAGTAAACTGGTCATGAATAAATATAGACTAGAAATTAAAAAAGGTCCCTGGCTGTTTGAACAATTGGCTTGTGGAACAGCTTTTTAATGAGAGAAGTGGGAACGAAATACCTAATGGTTTTTAAGATACAGCGTGATAGGTATCTGGTGGGATTAACGTGATGTGGTGGCTGTGACAGGGGAGAGGAATGACCCTGATCATTCAGAATGTCCCTTTCAGCCTGGTGTCGCTGTGAAAGTGGCAGAAGGAGGTATTCATTTTAAGGCATGTAGATAGGGACAGCTGGTAAAAACTTAGGAGTGTCTTTAATTTTTCACTAGTCTTTAAAATGTTTTTCCTCCTAAGGCGTATCATCTTTGACTTCTGTATGAAAAGTGCCCTGCTATTGTTGCTCAGACAGTGGTTGGGTAACTACTCTCTCCCATTTGTTTTAGATTAAGTCAATTTTTCTTTAGTCCCTTTGTCATGGGATGAGGGATTTCACTATGTGTCTCAGCGAGGCATTTAAAATCACACACATAATTTCTAAAAATCTCCTTCATTCAGGTTGTCACAGCTTGGATTCTCCAAGGATAGATCCTCGGTCTGATGTTATTTAATATGTTCATTATAATTTGGAAATGAGCAATAACATAGAGAAATCGAAATTTTCTGGTGAGATAATATAATTTATGTTAAGACTAAAGAAGACTGCTAGAACCTTCAAGAGCTCTTCTCCAGTTAGGTGAACTGGTAACACCGTGACAGATAAAATTAATCGTTGATGAAAGCAATGTAATTTACACTGTCAGGAATATTTGGAACAATATACTCTTCAGTAGTGAACCTAAATTAATTGTGATCAGCTGGGGAAATGACCGGTTTACCATATGTGGATAGCTTAGTGAAAATCTTCAGTGAACAAATTATGTAAGAATTAATGCCCAAAAAGTTACAATGTCACTGAAATAAATCAGTAGTGTTCTAGAATCGATTATGGTATTTCAGGTTAGGTTCATCATATCTGAGAAAGATTTAACAGTCGCAGAGGGACTCTGAGACAAGAAACATATATGTCTGGAAAAGCTATATGGAAAAATTAATTAAGGCAGCTTAGAAAGGTGATAAATCAGAATGTACAGGGAGTTATAAAAGAAAGTAGAAAAGATCAAGTCAGGGCATCTTTTAACTAAAGTTGTAGTACAAGAACAAGGGGATGTTGTGTTGAACTGAATAACACATTTAAACAGTTTGCATATTTTTTTAGATCTAAGGAGTAGTTCCTTATACGGTACACTTGACAATTGGACCTGTGCTGTAGCATGTCAGACTAAGAATTAAGAGTAAAAGGATTAAGCATTTATGTGGACAGTAAAAATAGCTACTATTGTTAGGAAGAATGTAAAAACTTCAGGAGATCTAAACCTTCGTACTTCAGGGAAATAAAAAAACCTGTAACAGATGGAGTAAATCTGACTTTTGGGATTGGTTTCATGCATTTATGAGAAGCATTTGGCTCTTGCCACTCTAGAGGCAGAATACTGATCTGCTGTGGAAGACTGTTCTTATTCATTGGAGGAGGTTTTTTTGTGCTGAGGCTGCTTAGTTGTTCTGTGATTTGGAAAGAATGCTATCATGTTCTTTAATTCCCATTACTTCATTTTATTAACATTCATACACCATCTTTTACACTGTACAAATTAGAAAATATATTCTGCCTCTACAGCTTCGGATCTTAACATGACTGAAACACTCCTGACTTAGTACACCTCTTGCTAGGTGTACCAAACTGTTCAGCTTCAGAAAACAGCGAAGTATGGTCCTTGGGCATATGAAAAAAGGCACTGCTGTCAATCAGAGGCTATACGTGAGTCAAAATTTTATTGCAAATCTTACATATTTTCACAGCATCAGGTTGTGGAATCAAATAACTGAGAATCTTGGCTTTTGTTAAAAATCTATGCATCTACCCCTGGGCTTTTGAAAGTAACACTCAGCTGAACATTAATGCGATACCAGAATGCAAATAAAAAGTATCAATGTATCTTAAAAGTTTTGAGATTTTAAAAAAATAATTGTGTTACTTTTTTGTTCACCTAAAATCCCCACCCTTTCTCTCTCGTAGCTATTTCCTCAACCTGGCATCTAACTACAAACTAATTTTGGTTCTAAGGGTATGTCTGCAGAGTACTCCACTCTGCACCTCGCAGTATTTTTTTTTTTTTTGGTGATTCTTTTGCTTTGTGCATATATAATTTATAAACGCATAGGCCGTTTGAAAAAAAGGAATCTTTAAATGAACTGTCAGAATGATCAGAGTATATTTAGTTGTTTTTTTTTTTTTTTTTCCAGCAGGATTAACTTTGTCCAGCTGAGTCAAAATAGAAAATACTATCTTGTATCTAGGAACAGATTCTAGTTAAGTTTGGTTAGTTAACATTTGTTGCGTGGTAGCTAATTACTGACTTAATCCCGATCATTTTTTGCCTAATATACACGTGGGCACAGATAAAACAGTGGGCATATTCAAAGGTCTTGACTGAATTGGTGTCTCATGTAATGTATTATTTTCATACAGCATGTATCTTCAGGAACTGAATATTAAATTGGACCTGGTATCTCTTTTTAACTCCCTTCTTCTATGAAGCCAAGTTTTTTTATAATGTGTTAATGCTTGCACTGGCATTATAACACTGGGCAAGGGGAGTCTGGTGATCCATGTTTAAGGAGTAAGACAGAAGAAAGCCAGAAGAATAATTTGGGAGAAAGAAGGGAGTTTCAGGATTATTCCACGTTGTTGTCTTAATTATGACAAAGCTACCTGAGAATGAGGAGGAGGATATTTAAGCTGTCATACAAAAGACATAGTAGTTTATGGACTGAAGAAAGGAGTGAGATTGTCAGCTAATGCTGTGATTATAATTTTAGTATCTTCCTTTTGATTGCATTGGAAGGCAGCAGAACTAGAGTGTCCATACAGAAATGAATTGAACTAATCAATGAAGATGACCAATTTATAGGCAATTTTCACTGTTAGCACAGAAAAAAAAGATTCTATTTTCTGTGAGACAAGAAGAAACAGCAAGACTTCACTTAAACTAGCTAGACTAAATTGAGATTACATAATTACCACTTGGAAGGCAAAAAGAATCTCACTTGTGCATCATTTTTGGAAAGAACCTGAAAATCATGGCCAGGTTGTAGTAACACAGCTTCAGACTCTCTCAAAGCATGGGACAGTTAATTTGCAAAGTGGATCATGCAATACATAACTGGTTAGAAGATGCTTAAATGCTCTTAAATGCTTCTCTTTGCACTGCTTTTCCATAGGAGTAATTGCTCTCAGAAGATACCTTTGATTCCTTGACTAAAAGGTAAGTTCCAAGGCTGGCTGTGTCTTTGACTTATTCCTGTTCTTTGTCTCCTGTCTTGCTAACATGCAGTATGTGCAGGGTCTTAGGTTGTTGTGTCAGTTATTTAAGGTTTTAGAAAACAGAAGATGCAAATGGAACAGGTAATGTTTTCTAAATGTATTGTCCAACTTAAACCCACGAAATATTATTGTCTTTAAGTGTATGCAACAGGACTCTGAGAGTATAGATATACACTCCATACTGGAAAGGAAGTGTTTATAAGATTTCAGTATTTTGGACAGAAAAAGCACCATGAGACTTTCCTCATATTTCAAAGTATGATTTATAGACTTTTTTTGTTGTTGTTAAAGCTCACTTGCTATCCATCATCTAGTATTTAAAAAAAAAAAATAGTGACTAGAAATAAGTGGATATCTCGGATTTGCAGTCTAAGAAACTATTCACGCTGAGCAAGCCAATAAAATGAAGTAAGTACAGAGATCATGGCCATCATTATCTTATGATCTAGTACTTGGAATCTGCTCCTCTGGGCAGGCTCTGCAACAAATCTTTCAAAAACTAAATAAATTTCCCTTATTTTATTTGATGTGGCGGAGATGCCAGTTCATGATATAATAGCTAAGAGATTAGAGGGTTCCACTTTTGAACTAAAAAGTCCACATTTGTGACCTTCCTCAAAATCATTTTCCACTAATGGGCAAAATGTTCTAGTCACAGAAGTGTTACTGAAGATGGGCCTATTCCTTCAGCCACTTTTAAAAAGACAAGGTGGCTGTGTTTTGTCATATGCCTAGTTCTGTTAATGTTCAGTCTACTGTGATAGTATCTGACAGGCCTAGCCTGGCATGTGGATTCATGTGGAGAAACAGAGTAATAAGTTTATCTCACTAACTTCAGATGTCAGTGTAAATGTCAACACATCAGCTAGCACCTCTAGACTCTGTTTTTGGTCTGAGGAAAAAGTAGTTATTTTTAAGGTGCAATTCAATTTTAGATACCTACTTTAGGATGAATCTGCCTTAAGAGCTATTGAATATCTTGACTACATCTCCATCGATTGTCAGGGAGAGCTACTAACTTAAGTACTGATGTCTAAGTTAGTTTAGTGGACACTACTCATGGTTTCTGGATACTGGTTCAGCTTAAGATATTCATACTGGGGTAGTTCTGGTCCTATGGGAAAGCTGGAGGCCCTAGTGAAATTCACAGTGAAACAGGGAAGTGCCTGCTGAGCTTAGGCACCAAGAATAGCCAGAGCTGAGGGAGAGTGGGGACTGTAGTTTTGGAGTGAGGATTTAGTTAGATGTAATGGTTGTCCTGCTGGCTGAGAGATAACACTTTGTTAGACCACTGCACTGAAACTGGGTAGGAGCAAAGTAAAGCAGGCTAATTTGTCTGTTGCTGAAGGCAGTAAATTCCAGGTGAAGGACAGGAAGTAGCATAGAATGATAACTTCATAGATTGCTTGACTATGCGTTGGCTTCATCTGTTATGTCAAAGTCCTTTATTACCTCTAGCTCTACATAATTTAAAACAATCAACCCTTTAATCTCAAAAAAACATATGTGGAAAAAGTATATTCCTGTGATTCTAGAAACATACACAATGTGAAGTAGAGAATATTACTCAAATGAGAATATTCTTCATTTTGTCTTTAAGATTTCATCAATTACAGTTAATTACTAGTGAATAGAGTTTTAGTTTTTAAAAGAAATTTTTCAGGTAACATAAACCCAGCATTTAATCACATTTATAAATCAAAATCCTACTACAAATTTGTTCTGAATTCTAAATATTTAGAATAGTAAACTGAGAATCAAAGGTATGCATACTGTAAACCTACTGAGAAAAAGACAACATGCAGTTATCATGGAGAGAAAGGGATTTGAATAAGAAGTTCTTTTATGGGTTGGTAGCCTTTCAATACCTGTACACATTGATTGTCTGTGATAATTAAAATTCAATGCAGAAGACACATTTTCAGTTATCAGTAAGCCAAAGAATTCCATGTGCATCATTGCCTCAAGTCAGAGAATGACTGCTGAATACAGAGAGCTTTATGGGAACAAGGCTAATGCCACCATTTGATGGCAGAATGCACTGAAATCCAGAATAGAAACTGCAGCAAAGGAACAGACTGAGGGGCATAATCCACAATAAAGCAGTTGCCCTGTTCTCTGTGCTTGTTGCTACAGATCATACTGCTTTTTTAGTATTACCAAGAAACCAAATATTTCTGAACATATAGAAAAATGTATAACTTTCTTGAAAATATTCTCAGAAGTTGGATGTATTTATACAGTGTGAAGAAATATTTACAATTAGAGGCTTTAGTTATTCACAGTCTCGGAATATGTGTAATTACTTGAATCTGTGAACATTAATTGTACAATATCATAGATACTTTTACATTAATTAACTTTTAAAATTGTTTGGTTTAAACCTAATTAAACTCATTCAGAATTAAAATTGCTTTTTATGACCTTAGCTTAATTTATATCTGAAATGAATTGAGCTGAACTGAATAATTCTAAATAAGTGCCCATATCTCCATACCAGGATTTAACACAATTTAAATAACCCAGATTTCCTGAATGTCCTTGTAAATCTAATTCTTGTATGTGTGCATGATGCTTACTTTCTACAGTAACTGCATAAATCAGAAGGTAGCATGTCCATCATTTTTGTTGAATATACTGTCAGTAATTTGTCCTTATGCTTTCTCTTATATAAGTTAATTTGTCCCTAGCCAAAGCTGCACTTTCTGAAACACTGAATTCTGGTGTGTGTGTATGTGTTCATATGTGTGTATGTATATATGCACAAGAGTAAAGAAGATCGGACGTGAAGAATCTTTGTATGGGCCGCCTTCTCAAAACTATTATTATAGAATCATAGAATCGTTTAGGTTGGAAAAGACCTTTAAGATCATCCAGTCCAACCATTAACCTACACTACCAAGTCCACACTAAACCAATCAAGGGTAGACTAGACTAAACCATGTCCCCAAGTGCCACATCTACCTGTTTTTTGAACACTTCCAGGGATGGTGACTCCACCACCTCTCTGGACAGCCTGTTCCAATGCTTGACAACCCTTTCCGTGAAGAAATTTTTCCTAATATCCAATCTAAACCTCCCCTGGCGCAGCTTGAGCCCATTTCCTCTCATCCTATCGCTTGTTACTTGGGAGAAGAGACCAACACCCACCTCACTACAACCTCCTTTCAGGTAGTTGTAGAGAGCCATAAGGTCTCCCCTCAGCCTCCTCTTCTCCAGGCTAAACAACCCCAGTTCTCTCAGCTGCTCCTCATAAGGCCTGTGCTCCAGACCCTTCACCAGCCTTGTTGCCCTTCTCTGGACATGCTCCAGCACCTCAATGTCTTTCTTGTAGTGAGGGGCCCAAAACTGGACACAGTATTCCAGGTGCAGCCCCTCCAGCGCCGAGTACAGGGGGACAATCACCTCCCTGCTCCTGCTGGCCACACTATTCCTGATACAAGCCAGGATACTGTTGGCCTTCTTGGTGACCTGACTATGAAGTTCGAAATTTCAGATCCATTTTTAGGATGTGCTTATCAACTGGTTTCACTACTGCTGTGTTATAATTTATTTGAGAGGCCAGTAGAGGAACAATACCTGAAAAAAATCAGAGGATTCAAGAGCTCCAATTTTTTGTTGAACACAACAAACAATAGCCCTGACTGCTGTAACCAGCCAGGCTACAGCTGATATTGCAGTAGAAAATAATCTCTTACACCACAGGGAGGCTGTCAGGATAGTCCTGGTTGAGGGTGAAGGTGTGGTTTCCCTTTGAGAACTAACCAAGGAGTTACTAAGGGGTATTAACAGTGCACATTTCACTTTTACACAGTGTTAAAAAAAAACTAAGTTTGGCATAACATGGGTTATGTTCTACGCATAGCTAGTGCTAGTGGGTCATGTTGCTCTTTACTTTTGCCTGTAGCTTAACTGGAAGGCTGTGCTGAAGTTTTGCAAGCCACATGAAATTAGGTCCACATGAGGTATTACATCCATATGCTTCAGAAGCTACTATTAGTTGCAGCTGAGAAGGTCTTCCTTGTTCATGTGCACATGTGCTAATACAAAAAAGCAGAAGACAGAAGCTGGACTTGGTGTAAGTAGATGTAACTTTTTTTAAATCAGTGAAATTTGTACTGTGCAGAACTGTTTCTTAATACCTGCAGACCTGGTTTTTGTCTTCTGTGAAATATGAACAGAGAATTCAAATTGAATTTGAGTGACATTTTCAAGGTAGAACTTATTTGTACATTCTGCAGTTGTATAGAATATTTGCCAACATAGAATGTATAGATAAACACGGGGAAATACCCTAATAGGACCTTCAAGTTCACATATGATTTATAGATGCAGATAAAACTAACTTACAGAAAAGCATGTGCTATGTCTTCGTACCACATTAGGACTTGAGCCTGTGATGTCTCAGATCTTTCTTTTTAGTTATGTATTGACAGATGTATTTTACCAAATGTGTTCAAGTGTTAGTTTGTTTTGTTTCTAAGGGACGACTTTCTGCATAGAAATTACTATGTCAAAGAAATCTTCAAACTGATTAGGTGGGTCAAATGAATGAGAAAGTCTGTCTTACAAGCTTTCCTAAATCACTGGTAAACTCATTGCTAAAACACAGAAGGGAGTTTGTTTGTCTGCTTTTATTTTTTTGTTGTTTTTGTTTTTAGAATGGGTAAAAAAGTAAAGAAGGAAGTAGAGCCTCCACCCAAGGATGTGGTAAGTTTATAAACTGCTATGTGCTATAAAATAAACATCACACAATTATAGGCCCAGCTCTACCATCCTTACATAGTTCCTTACTCTCCTAGCTTACCCACATATTCTAAAAATGTCTTTTAAAGATGATTCTGTTTCTGCTTTTCTTGGACAGCATACAAACCAGAGTGACTGGGCATGTGTAGCTCTTTGTGGAGATTGTTGTCTTTGGCAGGCTTTGCAAATAGTAATGCATGAAACAATCCAGGCTTCTTTTTATTTGAAGAACAGTATTAGCTTTCCATTTGTAAAAATCAAAGGAGAAAGGAGAAGAGCGACCTGAAATCTGCCTGTCTTTTCAACTGTGGAGACATTACCTTTCTTTAAGGATGAAAGAGTTAAGAGCCTAGATGGATCTGCAGAGTTTTTTACTGAATACAAAATTTAACAGATATTTTGAAGGACAGTACTACATATTCTGGATCTTTTGCAAAGATATACAGTCTTTAGCAGCAGTTCAGGTTTTTCTGGTATCATTGGGAGTGCCACAGTGAGAGGTGCAAGAGCTGAAGCCAAATATGGTGGTAATGCAACTTTTTTTCAAAAGATGGAAATTAAGGGTCTGACTAGCACACTTTTCAAGAGTTTCTATAAATTCACAAGGTACAAAGAGACCCCAAAAAGATAGAGATTCAAAATATAGGTATTTTTAGAGTTTAATTGGTTTATTCAGAAAGAAGTAGAGGAAATAACAGAAACATGGAAAAGAGTATAATATAAATTCTGTGCCAGATAATAACTAAGTTAATGAAAATCAGGACCTCAATGAGTCCCACAGAGGAGCATGAAACTAAATGCAAAGTTCAGTACACTGTTTTAGAAAAAAACAATGGGATTGTCTGTAAAGAGTGATGGTACTGCAAGAGCTTTTTCAAAGGTCATAGAAAAGTTGATCAGCAAAAACTGCGTCACAATTTCAATATTAAATAAGCATAAATAATTTTGACTGAGAGAGTAATATCTAAAAGCCATGATGTCACTGAAGTATAGCAATTGATATCAGGTTTTGCCCAACTGTTCTGTGGAAAGATGAATATTGCAAACGTAATTCATAAGCTCCAATCAATAATAAATCCTTATGAAAGGAGACTTGATATAAAACTTCAACATGAGAGGATAAATTGATCTAAAGCCATTTCTGTATGGAATAACCTAGAAAACCAGGAGGAGACAGTGTGTGTGGATAGGACTAATTAAAACAGGCCTGAAAAATTAAAACTAAGTATCTTTGCAGTCTAAGAAAAAAAAATTGAAAGGCATGACAGTAGATTTAAGGCATACAGATGAGCTAACCCGCTCCAAAGTAATAAAAGTTGACTTTTTCGGTAAATATCTAGGAAGTCAGTAGAACAAGCACCACAATTTCTAGATCCAAAAGACATCATTAGAGTTTCTGGAGAAAAGTATGGTACAGCCTACTAACTACTACAATAAACTGTGAACAGTGTTATAAAAGATATTCAACAATTGAAAAAATTAACCTTACAGAAAAGGTCAGTAAAACTATTAAAAAGGAAAGAATTGGAAAGAGTGAACTCCAGATGGCATCTGCAGTTTTTTGGCTTAGTTTTTACCCTTATTGTATTTCAGGCTAGCATATCTCTTCTAGCAGTCCTATCAGGAGAAAAAAACTTGAATGTTGCATTGCAAATCAGTATTAATATGAAAATAGATCATTGATTAGTTGTAACCAGCAACCAAGAAAATCTTCTAGCTATGAGAATATTGTTAATAGTGATCATGTAAAATCAAATCTCAAAACTTCAAATTTCACCTGGATATTTCAGATGGCAGGAAATGAGATGCAGACTTCTGATTGATAATCTGCTTATGAAAATGTCAAGTCCAAGAAAAGCCTTGAGATAATGTGGACAGGCTTATAAAAGAGGGCCTTCATGCATGTGGAATGCTCTGAGAATATATGGTACTGCAGATGACCACTAATTTGTATAGATTTCTAGGAACAGGTGGAAAACACACCTCTTAGCCTAGCCACTGCTTATATGTTTCAGAAAGTATTCCTGAGGACTCCGTTTTCCCTGCCTTTCATAACTTGTCTGTTACTATTATCTGTTCTGAGAATTGGCCTTCTCCAGGAAAAATATTGCTTTGAGTCTCTATCTCCATATGCATGACCTTAGACAGTAATTCAGGCAGATAAAATACGCTAGTTTTGACATAGATTGATAGCAACTTTTCATATGATATCTTCATTAAGTTTGGTCTAGACAATATTACTATTTGATCATCAGCTAGGGCATAGACCTTAAAAGGGAAGCCTAAGATTACTGCTAGAGAAAATGCTGAGGCATAGATATGCTGAGCTATAGATCATAGAATCGTTTAGGTTGGAAAACACCTTTAAGATCATCCAGTCCAACCATTAACCTAACACTAAGTCCACCACTAAACCAATTAAGGGTAGAGTAGCAATTTCATGTTTCCTGGCTTGGTGGCTGGATTATTTTTTAATGAAAGTAAAAACTAGGAATCATTAAGGTTGGAAAGGACCTCTAAGATCATCAGTCCAACCATCAACCCAACACCACCATGTCCACTAAACTATGTCCCGAAGTGCTACGTCTACCCGTTTTTTGAACACTTCCAGGGATGGTGACTCCACCACCTCGCTGGGCAGCCTGTTCCAATGCTTGACAACCCTTTCCATGAAGAAATTTTTCCTAATATCCAATCTAAATCTCCCCTGGCACAGCTTGAGATACCTGAGTATTCTTGAAAATGGCTTCATTCACAACACTTCTGTTAAAAAGGTGGAATATATGAAGTGGCACTGTCAGCTCCTGAAATTCAGTCTCCACAGAAACACCATGTTTTGAGCAACTAATGCCTAAATATTAGTTTGACTTGACTTTAGTAAGGCTTTCAACACTGTCTCTCATAACATCCTCATAGACAAACTGATTAAGTATAGACAAGATAAATAGACAGTGTAAATGAATTGAAAACTAGCTGAACTGCCAGACTCAAAGGGTTGTGTTCAGCAGCATGAGGTCCAGCTAGTCAGGCACTAGTGTTGTGTCCCACGGGCTGATCCCTGGGCCAGCACTGTTTAACCTCTTCATTAGTGACCTGAATGATGGGACAGAGTGCACTCTCAGCAAGTTTGCAGAAGATATGAAATTGAGAGGAGTGATTGATAGACCAGATGGTTGTGCAGCCATTCAGAGGGACCTCAACAAACTAGAGAAATGGGAAAACAGGAATTTAATTAAGTTGAATAAAGGGAAATGGCAAGTCCTGCACCTGGGGGAGGAGTAACCAGTACAGCCTGGATGATGACCAGCTGGAAGGCAGCTTTACAGGAAAGGGCCTGGTGATTCTCATGGACATGCACCAGCAATATGTGCTTGGGGCAAAGAAAGCTAACAAAATCCTGGGGTGCATTAGGCAGAGTGTTGCCAGCAACTTGAGGGAGGGGACTATTGTCTTCCACTCATCATTGGTGAGTGAGACCACACCTGGACTGCTGTGTCCATTTCTGGGTTCCCCAGCAGAAGAGAGATGTGGACTTACTGGAACAAGTCTGCAAAGGCTTGGAGCATTTGTCATATGAGGAGAGACTGAGAGTTGGGACTGTTCAGTCTTGAGAGAAGGCTTGGAGGGGGTCTTGTTAGTGTGTATAAATACCTGACAGGAGGGAGTAAAGAAGTCAGGCTAGGCTCTTCTTGGTGGTGCTCACTGAAAGGATGAGAGGCAATGGGCACAAACTAAACCCCAGGAGGTTCCATTTAAACATAAGAAAAAAAAATCCTCTTTTACTGTAAGAATGATGTAACGTGGCACAGGTTGACCAGAGAGGTTATGGAGTTTCCATCCTTGGAGATACTCAAAATCAGACTGTGCACTGGCCCTGAGCTCTAGTTGACCCTATTCTGAACAGGGCAGTTGGACCAGATCATCTCTAGAGGTGCCTTCCAACATCAACTGTTTGTGATTCAGTGGAATATCTTGGCTTTATATTGTTAGTATAGGAGATCAGACAATGACAGAACTGAAACAATTAACATGACCAGGTATATATTAACTCTGTTTTTCCAGGTAAAGGAAAAGGGGTTGAGAATATCAAAGATATCACTAATGCTTCTAAATAGTCTATGAAAGGTGGAAGGATAAAGCAGACCTGTAGTCAGTTAATTCAAATTTAAAGGATTTTTTTTTAAATGACAGCATGATTAAACAATGGAATAATAGCAGATAAATACATCCTTCAAAAGGTAGGATTTGCATCTAAACAGCAAAACAAAAAAAATCTTGTACTCACAAACAAAAAGTAAAAGCACAATGTCACAATGAACCAAAATATTTTGGGAGAGAACTAGTAAGGATACAAAAACTAGCAACAAAGCTTTTCCAAATTGACTAGAAGCAAGAAGCTTCTTAAACGGACACTATTAGGTGATTAAAGTCATAAAAGAAAAGCAAAATGACTTATTTTTGTGTCAGAAGACAAAGCTATGTAGCAAATCACTAAAACAAATGTGAAGAAATTGCCCAAATATGAATAAATAGTACTTGCCCAGGTCTTGTTCTGAGTGAAGAATAACTAAAATCTAAAATTGTGATACTGCTGCTTATGGTATTTAATGTGTACCCTTTGTACTAGAGGAATGGAGGGTAGAAAATTTCATTTTCAAAAAGAAACACATGAATAATTACAGGCCAGAAAGTTTGTCTTCCATGCTGTGTTAACTGGTAGAAATAATTACACACACAAAAAAACCCAACCCCCCCAAAAAAAAGCATGGATAAATATGATAGTAATGAGGAAGAATCAGCGTTGCTTGTGTAGAGGAAAGTTTGATCTCTGAAATCTGTTTGAATTCTTTAGAGCAGCCAGTGAGCAAGTGGGTAATGGTGATCTGGTTGATACAGTTATTTAGCTTTTTCAAAAGGTTTTAGACCAGGCTCTTCACTTACATAAACACTAACAGGTAAAAAGAAATTTCTCTCCTGACAATAATGTCTGGTTATAAAATAGAAAGCAAAGGTGAGAAAACAAATTACTGTTCAGGTTTTATAATGGAGAGAGGTTGCCAGTGGAATGTCATGGGATTTTATTCTGCAAACTGTGTCATCCAGTCTATCAGAATTAATGTAGATACGTTCATGAAAATGACAGCCAGTTACTAAGTAGGCAAAAGTGAATAAAGACAACATTTCAAATTCCAGAAATAAAAGCCAAACACTGTGTCACTAGCAAATGCATTATACATGCACATGTTGAATGCCATTAACAGTTCTGGTGTTTCTATCTCAAAAATGGTACAGTCGAACTATAGAAAAGTACTAAGACAGATAACAAGAATAGACAGAGCAGCTTCTATATTAGGAAAGATCAAGGAGAGTAGGTTTCTTCATCCCCAAAAGGAAATGACTGAAGAGGAATATCATAGAAACTTACAAAACAAATATACAGAGAAGGCAAATGGGTGTCATTTATTTCACTCTTTCTTATGCTGAATGAGCTGTGGAAGACAAATAAAATTATCAGGTGGTGGGTTTAAAACAAAGAAAAGGAACAACTATTTATATGACTGTTAAACTGTGACGCTGGTGTCTCAGAATATTAAGGGTGGCTAAAATACAGATGGTTTCAAAAATTATTTACCAAATCAACTAGTGGAAAATTTTTCTTGGACTTTTTGAACACAGGGATGAAATCACTAGCTCACCAGTTCTCTAGGCTGCAGAGCGCTGGAGTCTGGGAGGGAATATAAGCAAAGTTTAATAGTCTGCTTGCCCACACCTGTTACTGGCCTTTGTTGGAGACAGGATGCTGGGCTGGATGGGTCTTTGGTCTCACTGGAAACATATTTTGTATTACGTTCAATTTCAACTCAGTTAAGTTGATGGAAGCCAAAAAAAAACCCAAATACTTTGCAGTTTCTAATGGCTTTGAAGTCACATGTACACAAAAATCATGATCAAAGACATATAGGAGTTTTTAAATTATAGCTTGCTTTTTCATTTAACATGCTTTTTTCTTAATACAAACTGAATGTTGGAAATGTTAAATTTCTGTGTTTAATTGTTTATTTCAAGGTTGTTTGTAACTTCAGGCGTATTAGTCTAGCATGTAATCTGTCCTGTATGTGGCATTAAGGGAAGAGTCTGCAATGATGTATGAATATTTAGGAGCAAACCTTGATTTTTTTTTTTTTTTTTTTTTTTTTAAAAAGGGGAGGGGAACTCTAGCTATGCTGGCATTATGATAAGCAAAAGTCACATCCAGCTCTATCATAGTTTTGACAAACAATGTTACTTCCCAGCAAATCACTGACCTGCTCAGGCCTCTGACTTCTTAAACGTACATTGATTTCAGTGACTTTTTCAGTGTTTTCAGTACAAAACTGCTTCTAATAGGGAAGTACCTATTGAATATTTCAGACAGTAGTAGTGAATCTAATGTCTATACAAATGGGTAGGGATTAGACCAATTTCACTCTGCTCATATGCCAAACTGTCATTAAATTCTAGGAATTGTCATTGAGTTGTAGTTTGTATGATTACTTTTGAACACGAGCAGCTATGAAAATGGAGCAACATAATAACATCTTTGGTATTAGATCAATGTAAATTAATAACTGAGATTTAAAACTCTTATTTCATACTTCATTTCTTATTAAACATCATCTGAGATCAATCTTTGTGTTTCTTTTTCTCTGGAGGACTAACAGCCTTTCCTAAAAAATTACAGTTTTATCCCATCACCAAGTATTTGCCCAGACTCAGATGTCTGTGCTTAAATCATAGCACTTACCTGGAGGATCATGTTCTGTCCATGCAAGGACACAAATGTACAGAAGTAGAGAAGTGTGAAGGTGGCTAAAGGGACTTCCAGTCATCTCTTAATCCTCCTATATGCCTCTCATATGGGTAGAATGAATGAACTGTATAGAATGCGTAGACTGAATGTTGTTGTGAGAAGCTGAACTTTTTGCCTCCTTACAATCTAAAAATAAAATTCCCATAAAGAATTCCATCATTTTAGGGCCATCGTTAAGATTTAACTTGGACCACTGTGCCACTATTTGGTTTAATTCTTGTTGCTGAGTCATTATTAAGCAAAATAATGGAAAGGCGGATGTCCTGTTGGGAGTCTGCTATAGACCACCCAACCAGGAGGTAGAGGTAGATGAGGCATTCTATAAGCGGCTGGCAGAAGTGTCGCAATCGCTAGCCCTTGTTCTCATGGGGGACTTCAACTTGCCAGACATCTGCTGGAAATACCACACAGCAGAGAGGCAGCAGTCTTGGAAGTTCCTAGAGCATGTGGGGGATAACTTTCTAATGCAGCTGGTAAGCGAGCCTACCAGGGGAGGTGCCCCGCTTGACCTGCTGTTTACCAACAGAGAAGGGCTTGTGGGAAATGTCGAGGTCGGAGGCCGTCTCGGGCTTAGCGACCACGACATGATAAAGTTCTCAATTTTGGGTGATGCTAAGCGGAGGGGCACCAAAACTATTACCATGGACTTCCGGAGGGCAGACTTTGCCCTCTTCAGGACCCTGGTTGGGAAAGTCCCTTGGGAGGCGGTCCTGAAGGGCAAAGGGGTCCAGGAAGGCTGGGCCCTCTTCAAGAAGGAAGTCTTAAGGGCGCAGGAGCGGGCTGTCCCCGTGTGTCGTAAGACCAACCGGAGGGGAAATCGACCGGCCTGGCTGAATAGGGAGCTTTTGCGGGGACTCAGGGAAAAAAGGAGAGTCTACCGCCTTTGGCAGAAGGGGCGGGCAGCTCAGGAGGAGTACAGGGATCTTGTTAGGTCCTGCAGGGAGGAAATTAGAAAGGCAAAAGCCCAGCTAGAACTCAATCTGGCCAGTGCTGTAAAAGACAATAAAAAATGCTTTTATAAGTACATCAGCAATAAAAGGAGAGCCAAGGAGGATCTCCATTCTTTGCTGGATGTGGGGGGGAACATTGTCACCGAGGACAAGGAAAAGGCTGAAGTACTTAACGCCTTCTTTGCCTCCGTGTTCAACAGCCAGACCGGTCATCCCCAGGGTACTCAGGCCCTTGAGCAAGAGGATAGGGATGGGGACCAGAATGGAGCCCTCATAGTCCAGGAGGAAGCAGTTAATGACCTGCTATGCCACCTGGACGCTCACAAGTCTATGGGGCCGGATGGGATCCACCCAAGAGTACTGAGGGAGCTGGCAGAGGAGCTTGCCAAGCCACTTTCCATCATCTATCAACAGTCCTGGTTAACAGGGGAGGTCCCTGATGACTGGAGGCTTGCCAATGTGACGCCCATCTACAAGAAGGGCCGGAAGGAGGACCCGGGGAACTACAGGCCTGTCAGCCTGACCTCGGTGCCGGGGAAGATTATGGAGAGGTTCATCTTGAGCGAACTCCACAGGCAAGTACAGGTCAACCAGGGGATCAGGCCCAGCCAGCATGGGTTCACAAAAGGCAGGTCCTGCTTGACCAACCTGATCTCCTTCTATGACCTGGTGACCCGCCTGGTAGATGATGGAAGGGCTGTGGATGTCATCTACCTCGACTTTAGCAAAGCTTTTGACACCGTCTCGCATAATATCCTCCTTGGGAAGCTGGCAGCTCACGGCTTAGACAGGCATACTCTTCGCTGGGTAAAGAACTGGTTGGGTGGCCGAGCCCAGAGAGTAGTGATAAATGGTGTTAAGTCCAGTTGGTGGCCGGTCACGAGCGGTGTTCCCCAGGGCTCTGTTTTAGGGCCAGTCTTGTTCAATATCTTTATCAATGATCTGGATGAGGGGATCGAGTGCACCCTCAGTAAGTTTGCAGACGACACCAAATTGGGTGGGAGTGTCGATCTGCTCGAGGGTAGGATGGCCCCGCAGAGGGACCTGGACAGACTGGATCGATGGGCCGTGGCCAACTGTATGAGGTTCAACAAGGCCAAGTGCCGGGTCCTGCACTTCGGTCACAACAACCCCATGCAACGCTACAGGCTTGGGGAGGAGTGGCTGGAAAGCTGCCTGGCCGAAAAGGACCTGGGGGTGTTAGTAGATAGCCGGCTGAACATGAGCCAGCAGTGTGCCCAGGTGGCCAAGAAGGCCAACAGCATCCTGGCTTGTATCAGGAATGCTGTGGCCAGCAGGAGCAGGGAGGTGATTGTCCCCCTGTACTCAGCGCTGGTGAGGCCGCACCTGGAATACTGTGTCCAGTTTTGGGCCCCTCACTACAAGAAAGACATTGAGGTGCTGGAGCGTGTTCAGAGGCGGGCAACGAAGCTGGTGAAGGGTCTGGAGAACAAGTCTTATGAGGAGCGGCTGAGGGAACTGGGGTTGTTTAGCCTGGAGAAGAGGAGGCTGAGGGGAGACCTTCTCGCTCTCTACAACTACCTGAAAGGAGGTTGTAGTGAGGTGGGTGTTGGTCTCTTCTCCCAAGTAGCTAGCGATAGGACAAGAGGAAATGGGCTTAAGCTGCGCCAGGGGAGGTTTAGACTGGAAATTAGGAAAAATTTCTTTACGGAAAGGGTGGTCAGGCATTGGAACAGGCTACCCAGAGAGGTGGTGGAGTCACCATCCCTGGAGGCGTTTAAAAAACGGGTAGATGTGGCACTTCGGGATATGGTTTAGTCTGGTCTACCCTTGATTAGTCTAGAGTGGGCTTGGTAGTGTAGGTTAATGGTTGGACTGGATGATCTTAAAGGTCTTTTCCAACCTAGATGATTCTATGATTCTATGATTCTAAAATGGCTTATAGTACAGTAAGCTGATTATATTTTATTTAAAAAGGTGCGTTGTTCCATGACTTTTGTCGGATGCCTCCAGCTTGTCACAGCAAGCATAAAGTTGGACAGTATCTTGAGGTTTTCAGACCTGCTTGAAGCTGGGGAGACCAGTTAAACACATTAGCCAGGCAACCTCTTAACTGTTAGTGAAACTTGGGTCTTGATCTTGCAAACTGTTAAATTGTGTGATATGCCTCATGGAAGATAATGAAATTACTTAGATTTAAAAACCTACCAAAAATATGAACTTAGAAGTCTGGGTACTAGTATCATATTTTGCCTTATTTTTTAACAAGTCAGAGGAGGGAGAAGGAAAAAAGCCTTCTCTCTGTTCATTTTCCTTCTAACACACTCATAACATTTTTGAAGATTTCTCCAAGTAATTTCCTTGCTTGACAACTGACTTGTATGTATCTTCATGCCCTTATTGTTCAGCAACACGTGCCTCTGATGCAGCTGTTTTTAAATGAAGGAAAACAAATAATATACGTTTTAAAATATATAAGGTATAAATAAATACACATTGTAATGTTTGTAAATAATTTGTATTGCTATTGCTATCTTAAATGATTAATCTGCTGTATTTTAAAGATAAATACATTGATATTGAGAGACTGCAAGACTCCGGTATCTAGTAGTTTCTGTATGTAACACGGATATTATATAAGCCTCAAGTGTGAGGGCAGAAGACAGTTTTTCTATATTAAAAATTTATTTTAAATCCAAATAAGCTTAAAACTTTTTAATGGGTAGAATTTTCAGAAATCCTTGAGTCTTGTTAAAAAGCAAAAGGCTTTTTTAGAAGACTCCCTTTCTCAAGTGATGTTAGTCCCAAAGAGTCTATTATAAGAGGGTGAAAACTGCCAGATTTGTTGGAAGATTTCTTTCTGTATGAGAGGTCAGAAATGGAAATGAACACTTTGTATCATTTCTAGCTGGCTGAGCAGGGATTATATCATGGAAATACTTCAGCTAGTACAAGATCATGGTAAGCTAGTGAACTGAATTGAGGCAGGCACAGGAAGGCTCCTTTTATTTTTTTAAAGCAACCACGAAGTGTTAACACCACAGGGTAAGCAAATCCTCTTCTTCATACAACACCTAAGTTCATAGGCTCTGTGCACATCTGCTCAAAAGAAACTTCTTCCCATGTTTGGTTCCAAAGCCACAGGATGCTCTTACATTTGTAACAGAATGACATAGTCTGTTGCCTTCAAGACTTCCTAGATGCGCAGAGAAGCGTTGAGGTTTTCCCAAAGTCTTCATATGGGATGAAATCATGATTATATTTGGAAGTCAATTATCCTTTCATATTTTTCAATGTCTCAAATTGTTATTAAAAAATTGAATGTCTCCAAGTAAATAGCAACTCATGTTAATATTTCTAGCTCAGTGTAGATCTCAAACCAGATTTTGATTTTTTTTTTTTTTTTTTAAATGAAATCCTTGAGTCTACTGCAGCAGATGGGAAGACTCACTATAAATCAAACTATTCTTTCCTTTTTTTTGTTTGTAGTTTGATCCTTTATTGATTGAAAGCAAAACAGCAGCAACAGTTGTGCTAATGCTTGGTTCTCCTGAAGAGGAAGTTTTGGCCAAAGCATGTGATGCTCTATATAAATTTGCATCAAAAGGTTAGTCTTTTTGCAATGAGCTTTCCTTTGCATTGCTTAGCTTTTGATTGTAGTTCATAATTTTTTAGTTTCCTAGCCCTGAAATCTTCATTTCATCTCAAAGGTCTCTGTCAAGGTTTTGAGGGTGTTCTGAAATATCTGTCAAACCTGTATTTGCAGTTATAAAGAGGTCTTGTGGTTTGTGTGAAGGAAATTTTTATCATTTTGTTGTAGAATTTTATATTCTCTGTTTAATAGAGCTTTGTTTAGATATAACCTAGATCTGTTTTATGAGCAACAGACCTGCATATTGGAAAGAATTCTCTTTTTTCTGTTACAGTTTGAAACTTCTGTACTAGTGTAGTTATTTTAAGGTTCGGTTTTCAATGAAAATTACTTTTTAGCCTGTTTCTGTTATTTTTGCATATATCTCTTGTGTCAGTACTTCTGTGACAGATGATTTATTGGAGACTGCTCAGCATCCATTATCAAGCTTATTTCTGTATGTGTTGGGAATCTAACAAGTCTCCAAGATTCCAAATCTTCCAAAGGTCCATGTATTATCTATAGCTAAGCATCATGTTCTGGGTACCCAGAAGACAACTGTATAACAAAGGCTCAAGATTACGTAGCACATAATTTCCTTAGTTGTCTCCCACTCATCCCATGCCAGCCACTCAGATTGGTATACACTGGTAGCATTCTTGGTATAATTAATCTGTTTCAATATTAATTTCCATTTAATTTATGTTGTCTTTAAAAATTATGTTTTTATATGCTGATTGTTGTACTGATGGTAATTATCAACACTGTTGAAATTGTGAGAAAAGAACTGAAGGCTTTGAAAGCTGGCATGGGATCACTGAGTTCTGAAAGATGTGTATGTTCAGCTTAATATGGCAAGCTTGGCTGGGGGCATGCAACCAAATTTTGAATATGTGAAGAGAGAATTTGGACTGTTGGGAGACAGCTATGAACCGCACACCATAAACTCTTGGTGGCTCCTTCCCTGCTGTCCACAGTAACATACGGCACACTGCAAGAGGACAAGATATTTAATTTTTTGTTTCTACTAAATGAATAATCCTTTAAACTGCTAATGTAGACATTCCTGCAATCCTCCAGAAGACTAGACTGTAACTTTGCAGTGTGGCACAAGAGAAGGAGTTGTTTTCGCTTTGTAGTTAATTTATTTCTTGAATGTTGCTACTAAATTAAGTCCCATCCCTTAATAAAACATAGTTCTTGTATTTTAATTGTGTTTTCGCATGAGAATGAGCATAGTTCTCCACTTTCTTCGCACATTTCTCACTTGCAGCCAGAAAGGACAGGCGTGGTTCATTAGAAAATGAATTACAAAGCTGTTGCGGGAACTGAGAATAGGAGTAGGTTTTGGATTTTGTTTCTCGGGTTTTTGAGTGAGCAGGAACAGAAGGCTGTAATCATACAAAACACTTCTGTTCTTTGCATGGCCAGAGCCTATTCAGCTACAGAGTGCTCCATTCTCAGGTGGTAGAAATCTCAGTCTGGATTTAATGATCCAAATCCAGGTAGTTGCTTCAGTTGAGGGATAGTGCAGATCCACAAAATGAATTAACTGTTATTTTGAGGAAAATAAAATTGGGAGGCAAGAAAAAAGGAAAATAAAATGAGGTTCTTAATGATACCATTCAGCTGTAATTCGCTAAATAGAAAGCTGTCCTTTGTACTACCACTGCAGTCTCCAGCGATTGAGTTGGGTGTCCAATAGACAGAAGCATCCTTTGCTTTACAAATGTGAATTAATCCTAGATGCTATTAATCCTTGATACTATTTGACACGTGTTTATTTGGGGTATAGGTTAGATGATCTCCCAAGGTCCTGTCCAGGCCTTTGTTCTTTCATTCTACAGTCCAGTAAAAGACTGGTAGCTGGTTTACTTTGTTACATTAGAACTGTGAGCTTGATGCATTTTTACAGAACTTTTAACCTAATTACTCTTCAGGTGATGAAAACAAGGTGACACTTCTTGGTCTTGGAGCAGTGGAACTTCTGTATAAACTCATCTCACATGAAGATCCAATTGTACGCAGAAATGCCATCATGGTATTTGGCATCATGGCTTCTAATCGTAAGAGTCTCCATTGTTTAATATTTTTCAATGTCTATGAGTGTGCTCATCAAATCAATAGGTGGCCCATGTGAAACTATCCTGTATTAGCAACCCAGCATAAAGGAACAAATTCAGCTGGAGTGAACTCCACTGATTCTGAAAAAAAATTACAAGAGAAGTTAATTTTCCTCCAACCCTTATTTTTGTTTTGAGGGGGCCAAATTGAAACAGTTTAATACTGGAATTATGTCTATCAGGGAAAGCCTGACTACATAAGATGCCCACCAGTGTGGACATGACACTCTTCTCTTTTACAATAGTTGGAAGAGAAGGTTAAAGTAGGCAGGTCAGTGCTGCTGTAAATATTTTGTTATCTCTATCTGAGCTAGTGAAATTCAAGCGGTCTTGAGTATCTCTCAGAGACATTGCATTCATGGCAAGGTAGTGTATCTACTGTAGCTGTACCATTATTAAATGATTTAACCACAGTATATGCAGATTTTCATATACCTTTTTACAAGGTGAGAATGTATGTGTTACGTCCATGCTGGGTGGCTGAGTGCCAAATGATCAAGCTGCAGTGCGTGGTATGTAGACATAAGGTTGAGTTTCAGTGGCTGTTATTTTTACATTGCTTTATAAACTTACCATCTAATTAGTATAATTAATCAGGTCTTACTTTGGTACATGTTCTACCCAGTTGTTGTCCATGGTGATATCCTAACCGCTATTTAAGTCTCTTCGTCAACTGCTACCTGTTTTTCATGTTGCATTGGATGTTATGCTCTTTACCTTATTTCAACTTGGCATTAGCATATAGTCATTCCCTCCAGACCTTCCTTGCCTTCCAACGCTGCTGCACAAACGTGGATTCAGATGACTGAAGATCTTCTATTTATATTCACATCTGAATTGTTTTTTTCTTTAAAAGTATATTCAGCTCATACCTTATTTCTTACATTTCAATACTGTAAGTGTTGATAGTAACAACACAGCCCTCTAAGATCACATGAAGTCTGTCCCAAAGAATGGTTTTTGGTTATTCTATCTAGTGGTTGTGGTTTTGCTAGTTTGCCACTGACAACAATAAAAATGCATTCTGAAAGTCTTTACTGTGATTTTAATAAGACCTGTATAATTCATGTTTCCAATTTTCAGTGTGGGCTGTGTTAGCATAAAATTAGAAAGTGATGGCTTGAAAATTAAGTAACGGAAGGATTGCTTTTAGTTTGATAATTTTAACCACAAATAATTTTAACTGTAAGGGTATGACTTCTTTGACAACTAAAACTGAAATATTTAATCAGAACCTGCTAGATGCAAGTATTTTGAATAAAGTTTCAATGAATTATTGAGGAACTTCATATATATCAAATGTCAAAGAATGTTGTCTGGTACTTGAAAATCTCCTGTATGTTTTCTGGGCCCATTATGATCTTGATATAACTTCAGTTGTGTGTCCTTCTCAGTCAGATCTTTTTGTCACTCAAGGAGTAACTGTAAGTACATTTCCCTTGGAGCAGCATGTTTCTTTACTCAGCCAAGATTGCCAAACGAAAGACTTCATATTTATATTTATTTCATTGTAGATGATGTCAAGAAGTTACTGAGAGGACTGGATGTCACAAATTCACTTATATCACAGCTGGCGCCAGAAGGTAGCTTGCAGTATTCATTCCTTGTGCAAAAATACACTCAGAAATAATTTATGATTGCCATTTGATCGGACAGTTTAATGAAATCTTCCTTGTAACTTATGATTTGTCATACTACATGTTAAATAGGTAATTGCTTTTATAGGAGTAGCTCTGTTACTGAGTAGTGTTTTATGTTGTACAGATGGAGCAACATGTTTATGGAGATGTCAGGTATGATTAACAGCTATTGTTTATTGACTTCAAATAATATTTTAAACCACTGGATTAGTGAACATCTACTGTGCTGAATAAAACTTGATCAAAATACTTCTTTTTTTTCCCCATAGAAGATGTAGTTATCCATGAATTTGCTACTCTGTGTCTAGCACATATGGCTGCTGAATATACTACTAAAGTACGAATATTTGAGCAAGGTGGATTAGAACCACTTATCAGACTGCTAGGTAGCCCTGATCCTGATGTTAAGAAGAATTCAGTTGAATGTATCTACCTCCTGGTGCAGGTAAAGTTTGTTGTTGTTGTTTTAAGTTACAGAGGCAGATAAGCACTCTCTCCACCACCCGCGCCATCCTCTGTGAGGTTAACAATTTTAAAATATTTGGTTCCTTTACTCTCCAGTGTCCATCAGTGTATTTGAAAACTTTACACCAAAGTCCTTGATTGTTACATTAGTTACAAATGTAGATGATTTGACTCTAATTCTGTTGAACTTAATGCAGTTATCCATGCTGTACAGCAATGTAAGTGAGATCAGATTCAGATTTTTTTAATTAAATATGAATTTGTTTTCTTAGTTGGAAAATATTAATCTTGGTAATGCGAGTTATAACCTGTCTATCCAAAAGATTGGAATAATCCTGTCAATTAAAGAACTAGCAATTGCATTGTGCCTTGTTTTGGCCAGCAAGCTCATAGTCACAATTTTGAACATCTTTTTAATGATAGGTGAATGCTGTCAACAGCTACTTTCCATACTGGGAGGAATAGATTTGTTATTGGCTACTTTCACACTCAGCACTAATGTCATCCATATGCTGCTTAGCAAAAGAATGGTGCATTTGTATGGCAGTTCTCTTCCATGGCTTAAGCGAATCAATTCAATAATGAATTCAGTTTATAACTCTATCTCTTTTGGGGCATCAGAGCATGTCTATTCAGAATCGCATTTTACTCTTTCTCCTTTTTTACTATCTCGCTGTCTTTGTTGCAGGGTATATCAGGATAACTGCACCTGGTGCTTGCTTATATTGATAAGGATAATTGCATGCTGCACATGTGCAATAAGCTATTTAAAAGCAAATTGTAATTTATTTATTCTTTTTCTATTTTAATATAATCTACTACTGTCTTTTTATTAAGCTGCATATACACTGTTTAAAGTTGAAATTTTAAATTGTCATTTTGTAATTACTAAAACAAAGGAAGATATAACCAGGCAACCACAGTAAAGTGTGAAAACTATTTCCTCTTCCCTCCCCCGAGGTAAATAAAAATGATGAAACTAAATTTTAAAAACTTTCTCAAAAAAACACGTATGTTCAGACAGACAGGGCAAAACCAAGAGTAAATAGTCTTCCTTAGACAGGACTAGATTCTGTAGTGCGTACTTCAGTCCTGCAAAAAAAAAAATTAGAATTTAAGGTTGCTGGGGCTTGATTATACTCAGTTTGATTCTTAGCTGAAAAGAAAGAAATCTTCAGAACTGGAAGTTCTGGAATATTGACTCTTTTTTGTATGTTTGAAATCAGATTTTTGATGTTCTTTCTGTAAAGTCAGGAACTGATGTACCATTATATTCTCTATCACTAACATTCTTTGTTGAATATTTTACTGCAGGATTTTCAAAGCCGTGCTGCAGTTCGTGCGCTGAATGTAATTCCACCCTTGCTGGAACTACTGAAATCTGAATACCCAGTTATTCAGTTGTTAGCCCTTAAAACCTTAGAAGTAATTAGCAAAGACAGAGAAACCAGGATAATACTGGGAGAAAATAAAGGATTAGATTGTCTTCTGAAGATACTGGAAACCAATGTACAGTTTACTTGCCTTAAAAGTTTTTTCTTCTTGCTGCTAATATTTGTATGACTAATGAGAAATATTATTCATGTTACGGAAGAGTGATAAAAGAAGAAAGAGCTCCTTACTTAGAGCTAACTATGATAGAAATAGGATAAGCTAGGATACCTAGCTTACTAAGAAAGGGAACAAAGGGATTCACCAAAATATTTATATTTGTTCTATTGCTTTATTGCTATTAGTAATACTGTTTTGCATCTACTGTCCATTTCTCAAACTGTTGTAAATATCAGAAAAATTCACCATATAGCTTTTTATATGATGTTTTCCCAAAATTTTTTATTATATGCTGAACTCCGGTGCTGGTTCCTAGTTCAAACACTGATCTTTTTTTCTGAATTTACTTTGATATCAATAGCCTTAAATATAATTTCCTACCTTGGAAATTTCATAGTTTATGTTATTATGAGACTCATTTTAGTGCTTTTGAGTTCAGATGTCACCATGGGAAATATAATGCATAGAGAAATTTGTGAATTTTTTGAAATTTTAAGATGACAGGTCCTTTCTGAATACCTGCCTAACACATTTTGATATAAATGAGAGATTTTTGGGGTTTTTACTGGTTTTGATAAATTGTGTTGTATCCTAAGGCACATCAAAGAAATTATACAAAAAATATGAATATGAAAAGATGTACTTTGCAGTATAAACTGCCCAAAAGAAAGTCATGACAATTATCCTACAAAGTTAAAAGCCACAGATATTTTAATCCTGATTTGAAGGTTATTTTTTTGGGGTTTTTTCCTTATTAGGAGTTCAGCGATCTACATGTGGAAGCTCTTGCCGTGTTGGGAAATTGTCTGGAAGATGTGGATACTCTGCAACTGATTCAGCAGACAGGAGGCCTTAAAAAGCTACTTTCATTTGTAGGAGTCTCTACTGTTCCTGATATTCAGAAGAATGCAGCAAAGGCAATTACCAAAGCAGCTTATGATTGTATGTGACTTTTTAAAAATCCATGCATGTGAATTTGATTATGAAGTAAATTTTCATCCAGAATGAGGCCCTCTTATCTGGTTGAGGGTAGTGCTTGTACTTGCTGAGGAAAACACTGGCAAGAATGAATTACGGTGATGAATCTTGGCAATCAGAGCAGCAATTGGATGCTAGGCTATATATATATATGAAAATGTTAAGATTTTGCCTCAGTTTGTTTTTAAATGTAATATATTCTTGCAAAATGCTGTCCTCAAAAAGGAAAACGGAGCTCTGAAAATATGATCTTTATCTTTTGTTTAGTGATGCCAGGTAACTGCCATCTTAAGCTACCTCTGCTGGCACTATTTCTCATTGGTATCAGTTCAGACTTAATCGCAAGCTTACTTCCTTTTGCATACAACTGCTCGTCTAAATGTCAGGCAATTTCAAATACAAATTCCTTGAACAGGGACATGAAAAAAAGCTTTCAGATGGCTTGCAGATTAATATTCCCAGTGGAGTTAAATAGTTTCATTGTAATCTTTTTATAATTATTCATCCTATAGTTCTTTTTTATATGCTTTTCCTTAATTCACCAGGGAATTCTGCATTAGGCAGAACATGCTCATCACTTTTGCCCACAAGGATGGTCTTTAAATAAATCTACATTTGAAATTCCTTCCATACATTGGTTTCTGAGTTGCAACATATGCCTAGTAGTGCTATATAACAAAATGCAATGTAAGAAATAACATAGTTCTCTCTATAGAAGATTTTAATTCTGTCAAGGGATTTTGATGACAGTAACTATGACAGTAGAGCTTAAATATTTCATTCATATTTCTATCATCTCGTGGTTGAATCATGGCTTTAATTTATGTGTATTTTACAAATATGTTATCTAATTTAATACAGAACTAAAATAATCTCTCCTTTCTACAATATTTCAGACCTCTTTTCTTCTCTCCCCATCTTATCTTTCCAATTCTTTTCTCACCTTCCTTAGTTTGACATCCTGAGTATTTGTAATTATTTGGATTGCAAATGATACATGAAAAGAGTGGAATCTACCTTTCCTAGTATTCTGTGGGTTTCTGTATGCTTTTATCATTATCTATTGGAAGCTTTGCAAGTCACTGAAAATTATTTTCATTAATGTTTAGGTATCAAAGATAGGAAGGGACTTTCTTATGCCAGTATTTTCTTCATGTATTTTCCTGTATTGTTATTTTATTATGCTACTTAGGACTGTCAGTATCATTTCTATAGTCCTGTGACAGGCTTGTAAGTAGTATGCTAAGCAGATTTACATTTGCTCCTACTACTTTCTACTGTGTTGTACTCCTTTTTCATATTTATTTTCAAATAAGCATAGCCGCCTTTTCCTCTTTCACACCTTTCCCAGTTTTTGTGGCCTAGTATTTTAGCAGCTGTTAGTAGAAGCATGTCTGAGCACAACATTTTTAAAAGAAGTGGCAAGAGCTACACATAATATCTTACAGTACTGCCTGTGATCTTATACCACGGGATGTTACCATCAGTGAAGATGCATCTTCTTGTCATACTTCTTTACAAATGGAGTCAATGTGGTTTCATTATAAAGGTTTGCTCTCTGCTTCAGCCTATAACAGTTGGTATGGATGCAGCAAGCTGGAAAAATAGATCAAAAGAAGATTTAAAATATTTGCTTCCAAGCTGTAGAATATTGGTGACAACCAGTTAGACAAAGGGCAACGTGTTGTACTGGTGCAGTGGAAAACACAGCCCATTAAACTTGCTGCTCAACATGTCCCCCAGAAGTATTGAATTTATTTGAGATACATAATGCTACTGGTCTAAAGTCACCCTTCCAGTGGAAAGAAAAGTGACATTGGGGCCATTATAAGAAATAGTCCAAGTGCAAAAAGAAAACAGAAATTTTACCAGTTCTTGTTTGTTTGTTTGTATCCTGGTTGTAAATATACTAAACAGCCTATCCAAACTGCAACACTAATGTATACTATACTAATGCTTGCCTTGATAGGAATCCAATATAACAACACATCTCTAAGTTCTTTTATGACTTTTTCATTAAATTTGCAATAGCCATGCAGTAGCCCACAATCTTCATGTTTGATAATTGTGGTTGGATTTTATGAACATTTCCTGCATACTTGAGGAAAAAAACCTACCGCTTTTCATTGAAATGAAAAACTTACTTCTGCTATGATAGAACATATATCTATCTGGGTTTTTTAATCCTGGCAGCTGAGTATACAGCAGTGTCTGGTTTTGAAATTATTACTGTTGACAGATGGAATTTAGTTTTGGTTTCTTCCTGATAGACGTGATCATAGCAAACAATTTTGGTTTATGCCCCTTTCATCCCTTTGGAAAGGGACTTCCATAACTTTTTGTTGTTATAAGACAGATGTATCCCTTAAGAGCTATTCTCAATCTCAGAATAAATTACATGGTACAAACACTATATTCAATTTTAAATACCATCTTTAGGATGCTGCTCAGTTTAAGTAAATTAAAATTGATCATATTTCTATAAATAATCATTATCCTTTTGCCCCTGAAAATTTGTTTTGTTCTGTTACATAATTTTGAATTTAATGTGTCAATGTATCAATGGTTTTATTTTGTATGCTCAAAATTACAGTGGTGAATTTTAATGTGATTCCCTCCTTGCCCAGCAAATAATGCAGTCATTTCAGAATGCAAAATATAATTTAATGCTATAAATTATTGAATATCTGTGAGTGGATTATCTGGATTGTTGATTAAGGAGGGACTGACTTTCCCCTGACTGCCAGACACACCAGCAACAACAAAATGCTATGGAGCGTGTATGGAGAAAGTGATGATAATGCTTACTCAAGTTTGGCCCCACTCTGCCAAACTTCTGGTTTGAAGCTCTCCCTGTTCTTTACTTGTATCTAAATGCAAATCTTTTCAAAAGGGAGCATACTAAACATGCTCTGTAGCCTGATTAATGTTTGCTTTTTCATAATACAGGGTTCTATTTATCTAGGTTATCTCAACTCAAGATCAGTGAGAGGTCATTATATTAAACATTAACTTTTTTTCATTTGAGATTGGTATAAATAATTCCATAAGGTGATGACAGTGAGCTGAATAGGTAATTAGTAGAACTCTGACCATGGTTTTGGGGTAAGAAGGGGAAATGGGAAAATATATTGAACAACAAAGGTTGTCTCATGATGGGGTCAATGCATGAAAAACTGGACAGAACTGTTAGTACTCTAGACTCTTTTAGTTGGGTGTGCCTGAGTATTTTACTTTGTGTTAAATCAATGTATTCAAATTACTTTAGGGTCAAGAAATTCATCACTGTAAATATGGTGTTGGCACTGACATGAGAAGTGCTTAAGTACAAAGGATGCTTTTCACTTGCACATTCTTTCTTTTCTATAGTAAAAGCCAAAGGAAGTAACTCATACAAACAGAGAGAGGATCAGCAGAAATTAATCATCTCTTAAATAGAATTGGTACCCATTAACTTAAAATGTTAACAATTTTCATCTATCTGTCTAGCTAGCTAAATATAGGTGTATACTGTTTACCGTAAATTCAAATCCAAAATCTGTTTTTGACATTATTGAAAGTCTTTATTCTGTTTAAAATATTTTAAATCATGATTTTCATTCATTCAAATGAATTATTATCATTATTACTATTATTATTTCACATAGGCATAAATTATCTTTAAAATTAAATGCTTACCCATCACCATAATTGCCTTTAAAAGCAAGACAAATTTTTAAGAAAATCTGTATAGTAATAAGTAACTTGCTGTACCAGAACCAAATTACTGAGGCATGAAGAACCTCTAGAGATCATTATTAGGGATTATGGACTACTTTGGCAAGCAACAGGCCAGCAGCATACTTGATTACTTGTCAAAACGGTCTGTAATCCCAATTAAGGCCTTCTCTTGAGAGCTGGCTGATACACATCAAGGTTGTGGCCAAGGTTCTGCTGACGCTTAAAATCCTGTTTTATTTGTTGCGTCTTTTGCTTTGTGATTTCAATTGTGTGTCTCTGATGATTCTAAAAGTATTTAAAATTGAGCTAGAGAGGAGAAAATGACTGTCTCATGTATGTGCATTGAGTCATTTCTGCCATAACTAGATTTTCGATCAAACTTTCTTCTGTTTGTTTACTTTTATTCACTGCAGATTCAGTTTTATTTAAAAGAATACTTCTGATATTTTTTCTTTCCTTTTCAAAATTTCTATTTGTAAGACAACATTCCAAATAAGGGAATGATCCCTCAAAGCAGGTAAAATTTCCAAATGTTTCGAAGTCCTACTGACTTCTTTGTTCCTGAATTTCTTTGATACCTTCAAAAATTTTACCATGTAGAATTAACTTCAAGTATGTGATTAATCCACTTTAAATTATGCATATGGTTAAACATTTATTGACCCTTGTAACTGTAGAGCTTCTATAGTGTCCCGTGCCTTTCTGGCTGAGAAAGTTTCACTCGGGGCTCTGTCTAACAAACACCTGCACTTCTGATCTCATCCATTTTGGGATGAGTGAGTTTACTAGTATAATTGTCAGATGTCTGTACATACTTTGTAGACACTCTATGTTGTTACTTCTGTAGAGGAAGGGAACATCTATGTCCTTCCTTAGCTGCTGCAGATCATTGCAGTGTAGGTCAGCAGTGAACCCTGTGTCACCAGGCTAAAATATGAAATTGAAATTCTCTGCAAAGTGTGCACTAATGAAGAACTGCAAGCTGTGCAGAATTTAAAATTCAGTTTTTAACACCTCTTGCCTTTTTTTTTTGGCTATTGTATTATGTTATCTGGTACTCCACCAAATTCAGTTGTACATTTACTCACATGTTCTTCAATTTTATGCATTTGGACTTCGTTAACATAAACCAAAGTGAGCATGATACTGAGTAAGTACGATCTGTTGAATTGGAAAAGCTGTTTTCATCAACCCTGTATGCATTCTGCGGTTTTAAGTCTTATAGAGAACAAACTTTGCATTCTGTTGGGCTATGTATGTTTAAAGCTGTATTTAATAGTCATCTTTTGGGCTTGATTCAGAGTTCACTGAAGCCTAATGGGTTTTGGATTGGGTTCTTTGTGCACATTTCTTTATTGCTGGTGCCTCTGTTACCAAATATGTCCATTTCCATGGTATCAAAAGCAAGTGTTATCTTGGAAACAATTTCATGAAATCAAATTTGTGTCCTTTCACTGATTTCTCCTTGGGAAGCTGGCAGCTCATGGCTTGGATGGGCGTAGTCTTCGCTGGGTAAAAAACTGGTTGGGTGGCCGAGCCCAGAGAGTAGTGGTAAATGGAGTTAAGTCCAGTTGGCAGCCGGTCACGAGCGGTGTTCCCCAGGGCTCTGTTTTGGGGCCAGCTTTGTTTAATATCTTTATCAATGATCTGGATGAGGGGATTGAGTGCACCCTCAGTAAGTTTGCAGATGACACCAGACTGGGTGGGAGTGTCGATCTGCTGGAGGGTAGGATGGCCCTGCAGAGGGACCTGGACAGGCTGGACCGATGGGCCGAGGCCAACTGTATGAGGTTTAACAAGGCCAAGTGTCCAGTCCTGCACTCCAGTCACAACAACCCCATGCAACGCTACAGGCTTGGGGAAGAGTGGCTGGAAAGCTGCCTGGCTGAAAAGGACCTGGGGGTGTTGGTCGACAGCTGGCTGAACATGAGCCAGCAGTGTGCCCAGGTAGCCAAGAAGGCCAACAGCATCCTGGCTTGTATCAGGAATAGTGTGGCCAGCAGGAGCAGGGAGGTGATTGTCCCCCTGTACTTGGCGCTGGTGAGGCCGCACCTGGAATACTGTGTCCAGTTTTGGGCCCCTCACTACAAGAAAGACATTGAGGTGCTGGAGCGTGTCCAGAGAAGGGCAATGAAGCTGGTGAAGGGTCTGGAGCACAGGCCTTATGAGGAGAGGCTGAGGGAACTGGGGTTGTTTAGCCTGGAGAAGAGGAGGCTGAGGGGTGACCTTATTGCTCTCTACAGCTACCTGAAAGGAGGTTGTAGTGAGGTGGGTGTTGGTCTCTTCTCCCATGTAGTTAGCGATAGGACGAGAGGAAATGGGCTTAAGCTGCGCCAGGGGAGGTTTAGATTGGATATTAGGAAAAACTTCTTCACGGAAAGGGTAGTCAAGCATTGGAGCAGGCTGCCCAGAGAGTGTTCAAAAAACGGGTAGACATGGCACTTGGGGACATGGTTTAGTCTAGTCTACCCTTGATTGGTTTAGTGTGGACTTGGTAGTGTAGGTTAATGGTTGGACTGGATGATCTTAAAGGTCTTTTCCAACCTAAATGATTCTATGATTCTATGATTTGGAAAATGAATGCAGGTTAATGCTATTGTTCTTTTTTGTTTAAAGCTGAGAATAGAAAAATCTTAAATGAGGAAGAGGTTGAGAAGTGTCTCATACACCTTTTGGAAACTGATAATGATGGAGTTAAAGTTGCTGCTTCCCAAGCAATTTCTGCTATGTGTGAGAATTTAGCTAGTAAACGTGCATTTGGACTCCAGGGTAAGTAAGGTGGGAAGGGATGAACTGAGAATCTGTACTTTTCCTTTTATAAGGAACATATTATTATTTTTCAGATTGCCATGGTTTATTAAAAGGTTCATGTATACAATTATTTCTTTCAAAGGGATTCCCCAGCTAATACAGTTGCTAAGCAGTGACAATGAAGAGGTAAAAGAAGCTGCAGTGACAGCATTAGCTGATTTGACAGCAGCCAGTCCTAGTAATGCAAGGTGAGTCTGCAATAATTAAATTATTATTTAAAACACTAATCTAAACACAAGTGATAATATTTTGATTTTTAAAGAATGCCTCATCTTGTCCTTATCCTACAAGGCAGGCCTGTTTGAATTTGACTGTAAGGCACTTTTTGGTGCTTATGAGTCATCTGGAATAAGTTGGTTCTCATCAGTGTTACAAGAGTTACACTATCTCTACTAACATTTGCTTTATCAAGGAAAGGTATGAAGCAGATGTAATGAAAGCAGAGATGTAAATCATGTTTTGAAGAGAACATATGAAGAAAATATGCCTCATAATCCAAGACATTTGACGTGGGGTATTTTTTTAAAGTTAAAAATCAGTAAGGTATCCTTTAAAATTTCATGGTTCATGCAATTTTTTTGACTGATTTAAACCCAGTCTTTGAGGGAGATAGCACTCAGATATTCTGATGTTGTCATTGTCTTTCTCTTTCTTTTTTTATTGTTTCCCAATTAATAGAGAATGCTCATAGTTCATTCTGTAAAAGAAAAGTGTAACTTCAGTGTCCAAAATAACTAACAAAGGATGGTTAGCTGACTATAAGTTCCAAAATAATTGTATCAACTAAATTCTACTGTCAGTTGCAGAGTTCTGTTGTCCCAACTCTATTAAAAGTTCTGTTCAGGGAAGAGAAACAGAGCAGTCTGACGTATATGAGCAATCACATGTAACTAACAAACCATAAAATAAAATTCCTTAAAAGTTTCCTGGAATATACTCAAGGAAGTTGTAATCCATTCACAGGCGTTCTTTGAAGTGAAAAAGTAAAATAACTCACCAAATAAATTATTTGTTTCTATTTATTGATTCAGCTCTAATAGTCACGAGTATTCATTTAATGTTACCAGATGGAGCCATAATTTGACACAAGAGAATAATATTCTGTTCTCAGATTCACATAGTAGATTTTCTTGTCTGATATTCTGCTCTCCTCGTGTGCATGACTCTTCAGTTGGTGTCAGTGGGAGTCATACACACATAAAAAGAGCACAGTACTGGAGTCTGGGGGTCAAACTTTCAGCTCTGCTACAGCTGTTTTTTGTAGCACAGCCTTTGAGGTTTCACATTGTGAAAAGGGAATCTCTGGAGAGTTTTGAGTTGGTATAGCAGCTTATGCCAACTCATTCAAGTTTTTTTGCCAAGGAGATAGTCAGGACATTGTTTAGCTCAACTGCTAGAACAATTCTCTGAGACCTCAGGCAGGGAAATAGCTGTCTGTTCCTCTGCATTATAATGGAGTCTGTATTTGTTTCTTGCTGGGCAGAGTCAGGAAGTTGTAAAGGTGGCTTATATGTAATTCTCTCTCTTTGCAGTCAGGCTCCAAGTACAATATGGAAGCACCAGATAATCGAATCACAGGTCTTCTGTGAAAATCAAGAAGCAATAATTTACATGAAATATGTATATTGGACGAATGCCATGCAACTATATAATTACTTCAAAACTTCATTTCTAAATCAAAACCATTAATAACTCATAGAAGGGTCCAAGTGTGACTAGGATCTGTAAATGAATATATAGAGTTGAACCCTCAGCTGATACAAATTGGTATAGTTCCAGCTCACTGACTGAGTATCTGGCCCATATTTATTTTACATTCGCATAACAGGAAAAAAAAATAGTTTGGAGAAAATGCATTCCAGATTGAGTTACCATAATCATATTTCATTCTGGAATATTTTGTGTGTGTGTCTTGTAAACCACTGAAAATAAGTGTATATATAATGAAGATGCTGATACACTTTTATAATGATGTGACTTTGCTGTGTAATTATATTGGCAATATTCTGGTCCCAAATGAGACTAATGAGACTAGTGCCCTTTTATTGGTTATATATTAGATTCTTGTTATAAACCCTCCAAGAATATTAAATCATAAAGCTAGTAGTAGCAGGTAGACCTTATGTGGCAAGAACAAAATGGCTACAGTAAAGGGGAAGACTATTTACTATAAATGTTTTCACTTTTTACTGGTCAGACAAAAATTCGGTCTTGTTGAACTCGTATACATGTGTTCTGCCATATTTCACGTCATGAGCATTTTTGCATGTATTATATTGATTGAAGGATGTATACCTTGCCCTTTAATTTTGTGCAGTATATATTACAGAATGTAAACAGAGTACAAGACATTGCTATTTCTGCTGGAGATTGGTTGTTCTTGTTAGGAATATTTGGTCAAGAAATGTTGTCTGCTTTTCATATAATATGGAAAAAAATACAAGTCAAAACAAATTGTGTAATTAAGGCTCCCGCAATAGCTAGCTCATAAGGATGAAGTCTTCCATTGATTAATAACACAAGAACAGCATAGGCAATGGGCAATACTACCCCCCACTAATGTATATTAACCTTGACCTTTAGGTGCTTCCCCACAGCAATGAAAGGCTAGTTCTATACCCCTACCCAATCAATCCTTTGTTTCTTAACCGAGACAGCTAATAAAGGTGTCAAATATGGTGGAGGTTTTGTAATTAGAACACCTGTTCACGATGAACGGGACAGAGACCAGCTTGTCATTTCACACAAGTCCCCAAGCAACCATGATTTGGCAAAAATAAATAAATTAATTAATTACTCTGGCTCCTGTAGTATTTTAACCAAAGATCTAGAGCAGAAGAGAACATGAGTCCCATACCAACAGTTTGAGTTTTCAGGTTCACTGGAAAACATGGATTTTCAATATGATATCTACCAGAACATATAAAAATTACTATAAATAGCTTTTAAAATATTTCAGCATTTAAGCTTTTGCTGCGGAGCTGATGTTGTGTCATGCTTCAGTAGCACACAGAAAAAAGTAGTGGTCAAATGCCTCATTAGTTTACAGACTGACACGCCCAGATGATGCTTTTATCAGAGTTTTATCATAAAGTAATGACATATTTTTAATGCTGCTGTGTATTGATGATAAATTCTTTGTAAACTTGTTAATAACTAAGCTAAATAAAAATAAAATTGTAAAGTATACTGCAGTTTAAAATTCCACGTACTTATTCTAACATACGATAAAGAAATTATTTGGGGATGTTACTATGTGTATGGCTCTGAAGCCATCGCTGATATATGCGTCAGAATTTGTTTCTGTGGGTCTGCTGCTGGGAAGAAGAGAATTATGTTCAGCTGCATATTTGCATCCACTTCACATTTTTTGATCCAGAACACTAACTTGCTTTATTGAAAATTGTGTACAGTTATGTGGACAGCAGAATGCCATTTTAAAGAATCTGTGAAATCTGTCTATTTTTGATGTGCCCAAGCATCAGGAAATGTACAGGCGCTTCAATAATGTATATTATGCACAAATTGAAAAATTACACACAAAGAAACAGCAGTGCCATCTATTGGACAGAAAAATAAATTACTCTGTGCTATGTAACTACAGAACGAATGCTTTACTTCAGCCTCTGCCTATTTTTCCCCATTTAAAGTATAAATAATTATTTTCACTTTTCATGTATTTAGGATGAGCTAATCGTGCTAAATATAAATATGATAGTTAGAAGTAAGACCTAGAAATAAGATCTCAAGTGTCCAGTTAGTCAGACATTAATTTGACCAGCTCTTTTCTTCAGTATTGTCGTAGCACAAATGCCATTTCTAATAGCTGTCTTCATAAATCTGGCAATGTCTGAATTCTGGGCACCTAATGGAGTTACCACTAAAGAAAAACACATGCTCTGAAATTTAGAGCTTTGTACTGGACATGAAAACTAATTAACAGCCTCAATAATATTTGTCTTAAATTGTTTATTTTAAGTACGAAATTTATAGCATTCAGTTAGAGTTTGGTCTGGGGGAAGAAGGAAAGGGATGTTTTTTGTTCAGCTGTGCTAAGGGCTGCAGGAAATTGTGGTACATGACAGACTTAGGATCTGGCAGAATATTTCTCCTGGGGTTTATAATTAGTGTCATGTTACATATTTCTAAGTATTATGTCTGGATTCAAGATAGTAAAATGTCATCCCCAAAATTGCATCGTCAGCAAGCTTGATGTTATTTAATTTTCTAATTCTTGAATTCTTCACAGGAACTGGTGGACCTATTTACATTAGCAAAATTCTGTCCATATAGGTAGTTGCAGGCATTATCACAGCATCTCAATGTGTGCTTTCTCATATGTATCAAGATTTTCAAGATTTGGGAGCAGGCTGGGGATAGGAAGGTAGTTTGGGACCTCATTGGTTACGGGCAGTGCCCAGTGAGGAGAAAGCGAGTTGTTCCCTTGACTTCAGTGGGTGTTGCATCTATTCCAAACTGAAATTCATATACTGATCTAATGACCCAAAATACATGCACAGTCTATTCCGTGTGGGTAATGCTCACCTGTGGTGAGAGTCTGTCACCCTCTTAAGTGAAGGTTTTCAGTATTCACAACAGATTTTTATTGTTTTTAAGGTGGGTGTGTCTGTCAAGGAATAAATTTAAAGAATGTCCGGTTTTCTTACATTTCAAATTCTGTTACTATCATTAGGAAGTAATGATTATTACCATTAGGTAGTAATATCACTAGGCAGTAATCTTTCCCATTAGAAAATGGGAAACTTAATCATAGCTTTTCTCTTTCAAGACTGTAGACAGAACCTAATTCACATAAATGGATCAATATTGAAGGGTTGGTATTATGTAAGATAAAAATTTGCGTGAATATATGTGTTAATTTATGAGAACGGGAACAGAAGTTTCTAATACACGAGAGCTACATTTAAAAGCAGAAATAGGTAATAATCTATTGTATAGGTTTTGCCTTTTTTATGGTTTAATAATAATTCTTTCTAACATAAGTTTGTGTTTCTGAAGGAGGGAATCAACAATAGAATGCCACTAGCTGTATTGTGTAAAGGTAATATGTTTTAATACTGACCCCTAGTGACAGAATTATATTTTTGAGCTACTGTGCTGCAACGGTAAAGGGATTTTGTTGGGTTTTATGGCTTGTGTTGTTATTTTTTACATTAGCACCCATTCTGCTGAGCCCTATACAAATACACACAGTTAACTCGTGCCATGAACAGATTCCTGTTTTGACTTTCTTTTACTGTGTATCCATAGTGTGAAGGGTGCTTTTTAAAGAAAAAAGAGAACACGGTCATTATGCAAGACCTTACAAGCTTTTCCTTACAAGTTACTTGTTGACTTCCATTAAAAACTGCAAAATGTTTTATGGTAAATTTCTCCCTTGGCAGAAAAGCTGAATCAAGGCCTAATGCTGGGATGTCATTCAGAAATGGGTTCGCGCTATGACTTTAACATGACATCAGATGACTGATACGCAACCCATGGACAGTACCCTAAATCAACCCACACTGGCAGGTGCAAAATATTTCACTCAGCCAGCTGTAGGTGTTGTCTCTTAGATTTGTGAAGATGTGGCTATGGAAAAGTCCCTCTATCGGCTCAGACACTGTAACTGCATTTTGTTCCCAGTACAGCTCTTCTTTCACAAAAAAATTTGTTGTGTATTTCCCTCTTTATTTGTTGTTTTTCTTAAACTCTGCCTATCAGGGGCTGTATTGAAGACAGAGACCAATATAGAGCATTCATCTCTAACACAAATGTCATGTCACAGCATCCTAAAGTGCATGAGAACCTAAGTATATCCAAAATAGTTTCAGACAAAAAACAGAACACTTCTAAATTGGGATGATGGTAACTATATACAAGTTCTACCCCTTATAAGTATAACAAAATTTCTTGGGCTGTTTGTACTCTCCTACCTTCAAAGCCTTGCGGTATGATCACTATTTATCTTACCTGTGGGAGGCTGAATTTCACTCGGAGCACGTGTGTTGTCACCTGTAACCTCCCAGGGTAGATTTCTGTGGGATCAGATGAGACTTTTTTCCTCCTGGGTGGAGACTCCTAAGCCTGGGAGAGAAAACTGCGGTTTATATAGTGGCACAGGTACAATGATTTCTCTTGAGTGTGTATCCCTACAATGACATTCAGTGATACGCACTGAGATGAATTATACTTTTTATGAATTAAAAGTGGCAAGGGTTGTTTTACATTTGAGTAAATTTCAGGCAAATCTATTGGTGCTTTCACATGCACGTTTTCTTTGGAGCATACTTCTAAATTAAATGCAAATTATTTAAGTATATGTTTTAACTTCAGTACAGTGTGAAGTTATTTTAAGTGTGTATAAGGGAATTGCAGGTTTATGGCTGATCATACAAACTTAATTCTGTCCTGCTGTGAATTTAACCTGTGCACTGACTGTGGCATGTTGTCTAATTGGACTGTCATACACACAGGGGGGTAAAAATAAGCTTTCACAAGTAACTTGAAACCTTTTGACTTGCAACCTCAGTAATTTTATCTTAACGTAGTGGTGTATGTGTACTTTCTTAGAGATTTAATTTTAAGAGAGAAAAATAAAAGTATAAGTTTCTCCACTCGGAATCATCATAAGAGCTCGAAGCTTTAGCAAGGCAGAACAGATTGCTGCCATTTGAGATAAGTTCACAGTTGTCCAGAAAAGACTTATCCAGAAGTGAAGGACGGGGTCGAGTTTCACAGAGTACTGTTTGTAGAGAGACTGACTTGGCACAGCTTTTTTGTCCTTCCTCAGCTGGTGCTTCCAAAGGTGAAGAGGAGCCACTGTCTCCTCAGTCCCTGTGTTCAGATGAGTTGCTGTGGGGACCCTGCTTTGGCTCTTTCTTTCCTTCCCTTACACCTCCATGAAGGCTGCTCTGACAACTCCTGAATGTTCCCTTTTATTTTGCTTTTGTAACAATGTGGATTCCAGACTCTCAACATTTGTGCCGAGTTATTGATTTTTGCATGCACTGCTTCTTGGATCAGGAAAAAGAGAGAGGGGTTTGGTGTCTTTTTCATGAGCTTATCCTGGCTGAAGCTACATGGGATCTTTAAGGGGCAAAAAGGCTTTCTGTTGCTGAATTTCAAGCCTTTCCCCTAATGGTGAAAGTGTCAGAAATTCTTTATAAAGGTTGCAGATAATATTATAATCGAAAGGATCAGATATCATGGATAGTTCATTACCAATGCCCCTGTAATATTTTAAATTAGGTATACTACAGTTTTAGAACTGAGAGCTTTGTAACTCTGCCAGATGAGTTCAATGACAGACATTAGAAAATCTCTGTGTATCTCTAAATGAGTCAGGTATTAGTCTCTGCTAACCCAGACAGTTTAAGGTTTTATTGCTTCCAGACCATGAGGGTTATTGAGTTTTGGGTTTGTTGATGTTTTAACAAGGTACTTGTCATTAAAAAATAGGAATAGGGGGTTCAGTTCCTGAAATGAAAAATTAATATGGTTTGCTGATAATCATCAGTATTTTTATTGTAGCATAAAGGGGCCCCAAATTGTAGATCAGAGTCTCTTGTGCTGGATTCCATTACTCAGAATAAAAATACTGGCATTAATTTCCCTTGTATAGTGAAGAAAACGGAAGTAATATTAGTCTTTAAATAAAACACAAGTGACTATATACAACAGTCAATCGCTTTTGAAAATAATTAAATCACAAAGTGAAATTTTTGGTAAATGCAGAAGACATTTATTGGATGTGATTATTTTGATGGCATAACAAAGCAAATGAAGAATACTAATACATTTAAGGGATAAAAGGGAATATATTTCTTGAGGTTTTTCAAACTTCTGTTTATGATATTCTTTCTTAATCAGAAATTACATAATAGATCTGGATCAAAAATGCCTTGTGTGAAAAAGAAGTCATGCGATTTAACACAGATAGAGTTGATTTTAAAAAATGTGTGTGTAATTAGATGCATAATTCTTATGCATAATTTACATGCAATTACGTATGAAAATGAGATATGCACAGGCATAAATGGCTAGCTAAGCACCTCATACACAATCACAGTAATTTTGCACAGAAATTAAACATGCAGTTGCAAATACATTTGGAAAATGAAGTCCATAAGGAGTCCAATGGCCTTTGTGAGGAGGAAAAATCTGAATTTTTTCTGAGTAAAAATTGTGTTAAATCCTCAGTCAGAAGGGAGGAAGTAAACAGCATAGACATGAATAAAAACATAATTTAATATAAATCAGTTTACCTGCAATTGTGGTAGAAGCAGCAAAACCGAACATACTTTACTGTTTTTATGAAGTGTCAATCTCACTAGTGTAAATTAAGCACAACCCAGAGTAAACAGTGGTGTGAAGCTGCACCACTGCTCTTCCCCTCTACCTCCCCACTGTGGGAGCTTGCTTAGGTTAGAGGTTTGGAGGGCAGTCTCGGTGGTTTCTGTCAGCTCTTTAAACATTGATAGTTGCTTTCTCCACTCTGCTGAACCTCCTCTTCATGAGGAAAAGCTGGCTGTGCCATTCCCTATGCACTAAGGAAGTAAATAACCCGTTGTCTTTCTTGCCATGGCTATGAGGCTTGGTCAGGGACCAGAGCTATTAAGCTTGATGTGATGCCAACAAAGAGGTGGTTCTTGCCCCAGAGAGTTTACAGTCCTAAAAATACAAAAAAACCCTACAGAGTTTTGGTCCAGTTTTACTGATGATTGTTTTCACAACACTCTACCAATGTCTGAGCTTTCCTATTGCACCCCAGACAACTAAAGCAACTAAATATTCAGTTCAGTGAAATTCATATGCATCTCCAAAGTAATTGTTTAAAAAAAGTTTGTATTGTGATACTTTTAGTAATTATTTTATTGTCAACTTTTAATCTTTTTTTCAGTAAAAACAGTACAGAAAACATTTGGTTTTTCTCAAGCTCCCAGCATTTATTCTTTGAGTCTTGAGTGATCTTTTAGAGAATTTTCAAGAAATCTCTTAGTAAGCTGTTACAAAGTATATTTAAAATTAATAATTTAAATTAAATCTTTATTATCTGACCTTTTAATGTTTGCCCTTCCAATGACATTTGAGAAAAATGTTTTAGCTGTTCTTGACTACAGTAATTTTAATTCAATTGTAATCAGAATTTTACTACTTCACTACAGGGCATGGTTAAGGTCATTACAGTACCTGAGCCGTGTATATTCTGGTTCGGGTAAACAGGGTGAGGCACTCTAATGATCATAACCATGGGCTTATAAATCATAACATTTGAATTATTCGAACTTTAATTTGAGCTCTGTAATTTCTACACCTATCTTGTCTAGTTTTTCTTGTTTGTTTGTTGGTGATTCAGATAGTCAGCTTCTACTTTACAAAAAAACATGGCGATATTGCAAATGCAACATCCTTTTTTTCCCCTAATCTTTTCTCTCCATGATTAGGGAAGTTGATGTATTTTGAATCTTTACACAACACAGAGGAAAAAGAGATGTGGATTTATATTAGTTACTCCTTTTCCACATCAAAAAGTGTATACTTTTTTTCAGCTAAACCAAGGCTTCCTTATTCCTTGAGGATGTAGTCCTATAGCGGGAGCACTGATGAAGTGCACCATCTCAGTAGGATGTGTCTGAAGCAGAGTGTGTTCTGGAGGCAGAGAGAGAGGCTAGTGCTGATCTACATTAGGCAAAGACAGTGCTGGTAAAAGCTTCTTCCTCTAAGTTTTGTTTCCTTGTAATAAAAAAACTACACAGTGTATATCTCTGTCCAAGATGGAAGGGAACGAGGACCTTCATACTTAGATCTTAACGTTGTAGTATTTCAGCACCTTAGAAACTTAAGCATATTCACTCTTTCGGCTCCTTTCTGAGGTCAGGCACTGCTGTCTCTTTAGCAGCTGGGGCTCTGTGGCCCAGGGTGAGAGCGCTATTTCTGTATTCTCCAGAGGGCTATGGGGTAGGAGTGAGTTGAACTATGGATTCCTCATTCTTCCTTCTTTCGTCATAACCGCTTCTGTACACATCTGTTATCAGGACACAGTGTTGCCCTCAAGTGTTCGTGCCCCCTTAAAATCTTATTCTCAAAGGTATTGGTTACCTTCAACTCTCATTACCTGCTGTTGTTACTTCTAACATGAATTCTTTTTGCCTTGTGATCCATTGTGCTATTTGATTAAACTGTACTCACGAAACTGTGATTCAAAATGGATCTGCGCAGAAGTAGAACACAGGATGGAAATAAATATGTATGATCTTCTAAATCAGTGGTTCTCAACCTTTTTGAAGTTGAGTGGCACTTGAGAAAATTGGCTGTGCTCTGTACCTCGCTGAGGTCAGCTCTGAACACACAAGGAGCTGTCACCTTGCTCTTTTGTTAAGTACTTGCGTACTTGCTGGCTTTATGGAAATTACAGTAAATCTGCTTATAATGTGATTGGCTACATCATTCAGTTCTGTGTATCATCCTGGAATCGGTCTGTTGGGGGCTATATGTTTATTAGGATTTCCTACAGGAGAATACATGTGTTATTGGGTGTAGTATAGGAATAGTAAGTCCTATACTTGCTGCAGAAGTATTGGATATACTACACCTGTGAGATGCAGTGATGCATTTCATGAGCAGTGGATCTGTCCCATAAATCCTGGAATTTCTGTGTATGCATTCTACAAGAAAAACTGTTCGATTTTGGGTTTGGGGTTTTTCTTCCTGGATAAGGCATGTGTGTATATACTGTGTAATGCTGTAAATCTGATAGCTTATGGACATGCCTTACTGTGCATGGCTGCAAGCATGTACGGTGAGTCTCTCCCACATTTTGCCAGCAGGTACATCATGTCATTGTTACACGTGCTATGAATGTGATGTTTTCCGGAAAACTTGTGGTACATGTGGTGTATAGCTGATCCTTACATGTGCAATCAACATGTCCAGGTTTTCTTCATATACAGCAGCCCGGATAGAGCTACAACATTCCTGAAGCTGGAAATGTGGTTAAAACTTTCATGGGGAAGAAAAGACAATATTAACTAGAGAACCTAGAAATACAGTGGCCTTACCTAAGTAAAAAAAAAAACAAACAACCCACCCCCCCCAAAAAAAAACCCCAAAAAACCCCCACCAAACCACCCCTCCCCTCCGCCCAAAAAACCCCCAACAACAACCAAACAAAACATTTTCAGCTCTTCTTCATCTCCTCAAAGAGGAAAGGGGAGGGAGGATACCCAGATAAGGGGAATCCAGCTAATTGAAGACACTCTGCGGATTGCAGTGCACGACATATGAAAACATGGGATTCACTTCTGAACAAAGACTGAAGCACTTGCATTAAAGTTACTGGTGCTCCAGGAGGATTAATCAGCCAACACCAAACTGGCCCTATGCTTTTATGCTGCACGCAAGCTAATAACCCTACTCACCTTCATTCCCTGGATTGCTGCCTTTTCCATGTTTTTCCAAACTGGGGGCTACTGCCTGCCTGCTAGCCTTCCTCACACCCATGTTCCAGCACTACCTGTAAGCTGCCATCACCTTACAGCTGAGGCAGAAATCAGACTGTCAAGTCCTGTTGGCCTCTGCTGATTCATTCCAGGTATGCTCAGGAGTATCTGCATCCCCCTCCCTGAAAATGTGGCTTAGAGACACTTGCACTAAGATCAGTTCAAAGTAAGATCTACGTCATGTTGCCCAGGTAATGGAATTATATAGCACAGGTTGGCATGTATCCTGCTTTCTGTCCTGTTTGCATAGGAGTGTGACCATCAGCATTCCTGAGGTTTTTTGTTTTTATCAATGCCTTGGCAGTCTTTGATAGCATAACTGCTTCTAAGCTTGTGTTTATTTTCTAACTGTGAAAGTTACCAAAAGGTTAGTTAGATTTTTGGTAAGATGCTGTTACAGTAAAAGCAAGATTTTCACGTCCAGATTTCTCTTATTAATGTGTTGACAGAAATTTCACAAAACTTAGAAGAAATGTATGCTCTTCTGTTGTTGAAGTGCTTAGATATGCTTGTATAGAGGTGGGAGAGTTTGTTATGTTTTTGATATAGACAAAATGTACTAAAAGTGGGTATAAAAAGCAGTTGCAATGAACATTCAAATTGCCATCTGCGCATTTCCATTGCTAACAATATTGCCAACTTTTGTTTAACAAACAGATGAGCCCAATGTAAAATTACTAAGAGCAGATAGTAAATTGGACATATGCCTCAAATCATTAGATCAAATTATATATACAAACTCAGAAGGAAGACAATTCAATTTTTATAGTGTGCTCGTTTATAATGACATTGGAAAAAATACCACTGAAACGAACGGAAGATGATATAGACAAAGAAATAAGTTCCTGTTGTTCAGTAGAAAGCAAAGGTTTGGCAAGAAGGTCAACAAAAATCTCAAGTTATGGAATATCTTACGGCATTTGAAGGATGTAAACTACATTTGTATCAGTAGTCTCTTTTGCCTATGGCAAAGAAACCAAAGAATACATCATGAGGTGGTAACCCAGAAATGTATGCCTTTTCAGATTTGTTAGAGCATGGTAGTTTCCCCTCAGTCAGGCCAGGGCCTGCATCAGTTGTAGTTGGAGTTTACTATCATTATAAGCCATGTCACCAGCTGTTTTCTAATATATTCTTTATTGCAGATATTAAACATGAAGTTGCCTTTGGTTTTTTTTCTTTTAAAAGGCACTGTCCCGGTGAGTGCCGGAAGCAGAATACCAGTGTTAAGACAAAGTGTTCATAGGCCAGTTCCTTCTGCTGTGACTGAGATGTAGGCCTGCGTGACAATTAGTTTTGCAGCACATCAGATTTAAGTCATTTGCAAATGTGTCCTCTAATAGTGCAGCTGCCTGCGCCTTCTGCTGTCTCCTGCCTGAAGTTACTATTTCCTTAGTAGTGCTTCTTCAACTGTTTTTTCTTGGCTGTTCTCTAGGCTAAATCTATGAAATGATCCTTTAAAAAAATCCCAACAATCTTACCCAATGTTATGTGCAAACAGGTTGTTTTGCAGGTCTAGCTCAGAACTTGGCCACCCCAGCATTTGTCCCAGCACTGCTGAGGGGCAGCACCCTTTAGCCATGGCTGCAATGATTATCTGGGAGAAGAGGGAATATTTAAACTGGATCTACTGCTGATAGACTAGTTGATGTGAAACCACAGTCATAGCCAGCCCTGAACTTTATGCTGATGTGTCTGTTGTACTCCTGCTGTCTCAATCAGCTTGTATAAAGCCAGCACAATAATTTCTACATTGCGCTGAACTGCACCGTGTACACCTACTCTGTAAGAGCGGCAGAAGCTTGCTGTACTATGTTTATGCCACCTAAGTATCTGATCGCGCTAATTTACAGAGACAGCACAAAGAACAACAACGTGATATTCCATGCACTATAATCCTCATTAAAAATAGTGCTAGAATGATTATGGGGAGAGGTGGTAAAACTCTGCAGAGTCATTTGCCTGGAACTAAAGATACAGAAATTCTGCATTTTTGAAAAGACGCAAGATTTCATTCACTTGTTCAAAACCTCAGAAAGAATCCATATCCTAATAAGTTAAAGAATCCAGAAGTTTGTGACTTGGTTTGTCTGCTTAGGTTGTGCCTCTTGAGCTTCACACTGTGAGTCAAATATAGTTAAGGCATCAGAAAGAGCGGTGTCACAGTTCAATTTTTAATTTCAATTTCGTACTATAATTTAGAATATAAACATCAGTCTTGCAATTTATTGCAGGTAAGCAATATTTTATATTCTTGAAATGTAATACTAATGTAGTTGGTAAATATAACACACTAAGAAGAAAAAATGGTCCTAAAATAACAAAGATTTCTTTCTTTCTCCTTCATTTTGCTAGTGCTGTTGCTGAGGCTGAAGGAATTGAGCCATTAGTAAATACCTTGAACGCTCAGAGAGATGGAGCCATTGCTAACGCTGCCACAGTGCTAACAAATCTGGCCATGCAAGAGCCATTCCGCGTAAATATCCAGAGTCGTGGTATTATGAGTGCACTTGCAGAACCATTGCGCTCAACCAACAGCCAAGTGCAAAGCAAAGCAGCATTAGCTGTGGCTGCGTTTGGCTGTGATGCTGATGCAAGAACTGAGGTAAAGCTCTTCTTCCAGGTTGTGGTTATCTGTAACATTTCTAGATCCTGAGGTTGGTGTTACACTTACCTAGGATCTTTGTATTTTGTATGTCCGTCCTAAAAGTCCCGGAGTTTCTACGTAGTGACTAATTTCTCACTTTCATTATAGGAGCTGAATTTAGCTCCATTTGTCATGAGAACTTGGAAACGGTTTTCTTAAATTTGTATTTTTACTGATGTGTTTGCTCGTACCAAATTAACGTTTTACAGCTTTCCAGTGGCTTCAGTGAGCTCTAACCAGGGCTATATCTTAATCCTCATGTTTATGAGCATTAAAGATTAAGGTTTCTCTCAGCTGAAACTGTCAGCTGTATTTTGAAGATGAGAAGTTCTGTCCACTTTACTCTCCTTCAGTGTTGTTCTATTGCCCACTTTCGAGGCCTGAACAGCAATGTCTGATCTTGATTTATAAGATACTGGATGTACATGGAGTAAATGTAATTCAAATAAAACTCAAAATATAATTAATCCCTTGATCAGTGGCATCCAGCAAGTTGAACTTTTTGTTGTTTATCAATGGTCATATTATTTTCATAAATAAGGATGATGCTATGTGCATTCACAGATCATGAGCTGGGGATTTCTCATGGGTCAAGGCTGTTAATTAGGACATGAATAAGGAGGATAGATAATTAATCTACCTCTTTCAGTGTCCTTAAAATGTCTTTCTCTTCAAAATCCAAATGAGCAATATTTCCTCCAGCACGTATAGGAAAGATACTGTAGCACACAAGAGAATAAGATGTTAATAAGATTGTCATACATACAATACAATACAAATTCAAATATATTGTGATGTAAATTAGTTGCTAGGAGGCAACAGAACACAGAAAAAGCTGTGTAACTCTCCATGGCAGTGTTGGGTTGCATAGTCTCTTCAGTTTCCACACTGCAATCTAATAACTGAAAAGCAAGCCAGAGCCAGAAGGGATGTGTGCCGTGAACCCCTCCGAAGCTCACTTCAGCTCCAGCCTATGCAGGGCTCACAGAAGCAGAGAATCCTCATAAATGGCATTTCTACCAGCCCCAGCATAGCTTGTCTACAGGGCTTGAATGTTTCAGAAGGTGAATTTCACAGGGTGTTCTTGCTGGGACAGATGAAATATGTAAGCAGCAATGTCTTCTTTTTTTTTTTTTTATAGTTAAGAAATGCAGGTGGACTGGGACCACTCGTTGAATTGCTGCATTCTAAGAACGCAGAAGTCAGAAGAAATGTCTGTTGGGCTGTTATGGTCTGTGCAAGTGATGAACTAACCGCTGTTCAACTATGCAGGCTAGGGTAAGCAGAAACAGTATCCAGGGGCAGAGGGAAGATTTTGATGAGAGAACTCTCTTAAGTTGATCTTTACATATTAATAGCAGAATAACAAAGTTAAGCTATACTTTCTGGTAAGCAGAAACTACTTTTGCACCACAGATGTTACAGATGAAATGGTATTGATTCTAAGTTACAGAAGCCTTAAGAAAAAATGCAAGCCTCAGGAGAGAACTGTCTGGAATTATAAAAACGTTTATTTTTTCTGTGACTGAATTAGGCTTTATATTGAAGATGTGCTTATATCAGTCAAAATTGGGGACCACAGTGCCCCATACATATGAAACTGAAATTAGGGTTTCAGGCTAAGTTCAATATACAGTAAATTGTACTTGTTACACACAGGCTAAATTTGGTTTACAAACTCTGGTTAACTGCAGGTGTGCTGAAGTGTCACGTAAAAGAGACTCTATTTTATTCCTTCTTAGAAACTCCAAGTTCCATATATTAATATCTGAATTACAAAAGCTGTTTTAGGTTATAAGAATTATGGCACAGGGCTCCTTATACGAGGTGACGCTTTTAGTTGTTGTTAAATTAAAATATATGTAATTGCCCTGCTCCCTCTGCTGGACACTTCTCTGATTACTGCACAGATACTTAAAGTCCATTTATGAGGGGATTCTGCAGAGTGAGAATCTCAGAAATTTAGGTCTGGAGGGGACCTCAAAGGTGATGTTATCCATCTGCCCACTGTAAGACTGAATCAGGTACACTGACATATTTTTGCTTGTGAAGTATAAATACCTCAATTCTGAGGGGGTTTCACAACTTTCCGAGGTAACCTGTTCCAGTGCTGAAGTATCCTTACAATTAAAAGGGGTTTCTGAGTTCTAAATATCCCTTACAGCAAATCAGTTCAACTACGTGTTGTCCTACTTTCAGTGGGATTGAATAACCACCTTTTTATAGCAATTTGAATTTAACTTACTGAATTTTTTCATGTTCCATGTCCCTCTCAGTTTCGTTTTCATGACAAAGTAAAAATGTTAAACTTCTTTTTGTTTTGAAATCTTGTAGCATTTTGTCACCCATCTCTGAATTTCTCTCATTTATTTATGCCATTTTGAAGTGTTGTCTCCCAGCCTGGGTGAGGTACTTCAGCTGAGGTCACACCACCATCAAATAAAGCTTAGTAATTATTTTCTATATCTTGCATATAGCACTGCTCTTATTTAATCCCTTCTTTGTGACAGTGTCAGAGTAGACACAGAGTAGACAATTAAGAGTGCTCTAATTTATGTGTCCTCTCAGTTTGACAGCGTATTATTGATAATAATACATTAAGCATAGTTTTTCAACTACTTCATGTTATTTTCATGTAGATCATATTTCCCTGACTTGAGTATTCATGTAGGAATATGTGAAAAGACTTATTAAAGTCAAAACATATCTCAAAGTCAACTTGTATCTCGCATCTACTTCTTCTGCCTATACATTAAGTCACTTACCCTATCACAGAAAAGATTAGACTGGCTTTACATGATTTATTCTTGACAAATGCATAATGGCTATTTCTTACCATCTTATGTCTTGTTGCTTGCAAACCGATTGTTTAATGATTTGATATGGTGTCCTTTGGACACTGGAATTTGGCTAAATGATCTCTATTATTTCCTTGTTCTTTCTTTATCCAATCTAGATACTATCTTTGCCCTTCTCCACTCTCCTGGCACCTAGCCTGTCCTCCCTGAATTTTCAAATATAATTATAAATAGTTCGGAGGTTGCTTTTGCCAATTCATAGAGTAGTATGAGGTAAGTCTCCTCAGGCACTGATAACTTTGTCTCTTCAAACTTATTCTAGACATGTTAAGCCTACTGTTTCCACCTCCTTGTTAATATTACTGCCAGGCATCTGCCTGCAACCTTTTTATGAAAACTGAAGCAAAAAAGACATCAGACACTTCAGTCTTTTCTGTGCCATCTGTTATGAGTTTTCTTCCCACATTGAGTAATAGGCCTACATTTTCCTCTCTGACTTGCAGCATATGAAACATTTATTTTTGTTTCAGTCCCTGAATAGTTGTATCTCACTTTGCCTGTGGGTCTTTTGGTTTTTTCCCTTACTTTTTCTTCTCTGTTGGAAGTGTCAGTGTTTCCATTTCTGTATGAGTCCTTTTTTGGCTTTTGGGTCTTCACAGAATTTTTGGGGCAGCCGTATTCTTCCCTTTTTGGCTTGTTTCCTTCACATGAGGATAATGTGCCATTGTGCCTGTAATGTCATCTGTCTTTGACACTGCTGTACTCATTAGGCTTTTCTTACTCGTTTTGCCCTTTAAAATTCTTCCCTGCGTTACTTGCTGGTTGCTTGACTTTGTAGCAGTATGCTGTGTGATAAATAGCCTTTTCTCCCATTGCTCTCTTCTAAAGAGTTGTCATTTGCCTTGCCTGAAAAACTTGTTCTCTGGAATCCATCTGATGTACCTTCAGAAGTCTACATTGTAAATGTCCACAGCTGAGGCTCCCTGTGTAGTTCACAGAGAGAAATGGGCAGTCTAAACGTGGAGTTCATTATATAGATATAAAAAATTGATTCCTTAGGATGCGAAGAATGTCTGCATGTGCGTATAGACACACACGGATATAAATTTGAATATACACATAAGCACATGCATATGAATATATCGCCCTCTTTTTTCCTGTTTTCATTCCTAAACAGTTCCAAAACTGCAATATGTTATGTTCTCCTGATTCAGCTTCCTTTTTCTTCTTGGTGACCTTTTGCTAAGTTTCTCATGTCAGAAGTTATCAGTATGTGGGTTTCAGCACCAAAACCAGCTAAGGAATGAATTCCTGTCCTCCCACGTCCCCCCTGATTATTTGTTTCTACCCTCATGCTGCAAAAATCCTGCACCTGGTGATGCTGACACCACTGCTTGCATTTCCATGCTTATCTGTGTTTTGCAAATTTCTGCCAACTATCTCAAAGACAGTAACAGTCCTAAAGCAGGATTCACACATTGTGTAATGGAACCTGCAAATTGCATTGCAAGTTGGAGAGAGATTCCCTGAACTGTATCATATGGTCAGCTCTCACCATTACTCCTTTTACTCTGCTTTTACATCCTTCTTTTTCTCAAGTTCTCTGTGGTACCTAACATCCTTCTGATAAAAGATTGTGGCATCCTGTCAGCATTTCTTTATGTAACTGTTTAACTGCCTAAAGGAATTACTTTTTGCTTTTAATCACTGCAAGGCATTTTCCTCTCCTAGAGAAAGAATTCTGTGCAGCACAGCCAGGTCCTTGCTGGCCGAGGGTGCACCAGTCTAGTACTTGGAAGTGAATCTGTCTTGGCCTTGGCAATGCTGCAAACTAACTCTGAATTGTATAATAACAATTAATTGGTATTTAATGATGAATTAGCCTTTGTATTGTGTTTAACAGTGCTTTAGACATCCTAGAAGAAATTAATCTATCAACGGGGCGCAAAAGTAACTTCAGTGAAGCTGCTCTGGAAAAGCTACTTGATAATAATCTTTCCCGAAAGTACAGCCAGATGGGATATTTATCATCAAGTAACATCATTAGTGATGGATTCTATGACTGTGGTCAGGTAAGCTACTTTAAATAAATTACTCAGAACAAGTAAAATTTTCTTCTTAATTTAGAAAAAGTAAGAGTACTATAGCAAAAGCCAAAATCTGGCTACATTAAAATACTTTGTTTTCTTGTCATGAAGTTTCCCAGCTTTTATACTCATTTCTTTTGATTATATTTCTTCATGGATGAAATCTCATCATCTTCATGCTAATTCCCAGTTGCGATCTCCTTCCCAATCTTGTGTAAGCTGTGCAGCTCCTAGTTCCTTTCCAGATCCTTTCTCAGACCTTAGTTCTTCTGGTCTCTTTCCCTGCAGTATACTTAATACTAACCTGACACTGAATGACCTATGGACTTTTTGTTTGCTTAGTTTTACATAAAGAAGGAGAGAGTTCATGTTTTCACCTTGGTCATGACCCTTTCTCTCACAAAGCACTGTTTATATATAAAGAATGGCTCCACTATGTATCACTTGTTAGTGCTGTGTTGAGTTTAAATCAGGGAAAGACTCTTCAAAATTCCCAGATGAATTAGAAATACCAGTCTTACTGAAAATCAGTGGAATACTTGCTCCTAAAGCACTTGGTTGCTTTTGAAAATTCTGTCCTATATTGTAAAGCCTTTAGAGGCCCGAGTATTTCTTTATTCTAGCACTGTTGGAATGAAGTAGTAACAATAATTACAAGTGAAATTATTTATAAATGATCTATTCTAAGAAAACTGATGAATAAAATGCAAATTAAGAAGAAATCAATTTCATATATTTTGAATGGCTTTATAAGTCCTTATGTAAGTCTTCTGTTAAAGATTAGGAATTTTAAATTACTCTTTAGGTATCTCTTAAATATTTTTTTCCTCTTTATCTTTAACTGAACAGAATACCTTATCTTTTATTCTAATTTTCTTCTAGATAAAACCTGGAGTGAAATTTTTATCTTTGGAGGAACTGAGTATGCAAGAGCTTACTGACCGTCGGGCCATAATCTTCATTAATGCTAAACCACAAGAAGAGTGAGTCATGTTTGATCTACCAACATTTATTGCAATAGCTCATCTTTTCCATTGTTTCCACTGTTTCCAGTACAAACTACATCGTGTGTGTATATATATATATATACACACACACACACACATATAAAATAGAGAGATCTCAGCATAGTGCTTCATTTCCTAGAAGGCAAGAGATTTGTATTTTACAAAAGAAGAATTTGGAAAATAACTTTTTTTCCCTCTAGGCAGAAAGTATTTATTCAGTTAAGTTGCTTTTTTTTAACTTAGCCGTTAAGACTCATTCATTTAACACCCTTCCTGATGGTGGGAGACCCTGTGTTTTATTAGTTATCACAAAGCTTGTCATCTGACTTAATAATTATGTCATCTAAGCTGAATGTCAACATGCAACAATGAAACCTATGATTTGATGATCTTCTTGTACAGACAAATGCATGGAATTTTAAGCACAACATCCCAAGAGGCAGGACAAAGCCAAGCAAGCATCAAGCTTTCGGGCTTGATAAAGAACCTGTGTCCATTTCTTCTCTGTTTAAATTGAAGCCAGCCTAACAAATCTTAGATTTGAATGCAGGAAGTTGGTATTGGGCTTGTTTAACTGGGAGTCATTTCCTGTAAACAGTCTCACAGATCAAAGAATGCTCTACCAATATTTTGCAAGTCCAAAACCTTCTTCTCTGTCAACACATCACATGTTTGGTTTACAGTATCATTAGCTTCCCTTTTAAGCTTGTATGTGATACCATAAGGATGTCTGAGAATATCTATGACAAATTAAACTTCCATGCTCTTTGCTGATCCCTAGAGTTGTCTTTAACTATCAGACTTGCTTTCTTTGACTTTGATATAGCTTCTTGCCTTTTCACCTTGGCAGCAGTCTTACTCTCCAGTTACTCTTGTGTCCATCATTTGGTATTCCATACTTCATTTTTGATCCCTAAATCAGTATCTGGTTTATTAGTGGTTATGTTATTTCTTCCACTTATGTACTTCCTATGAATATATTTACTGTCCTTTAAAATCAGAACTCTGGTTTCATAGCTTAACATGCAAATACTATCTCTGCAAATAATATGCAGAAATATCTTGTTCCATTTCAGTATCCTTGCAGTAGAAGAAAAGGCAGAAGATTCATCTTATGAACAGACTATCTTGTCACCTTCTATTTCAAGAAAAGGCAGTAGAGAAAAAGCAAGGTATGGTCTTAAGATTTACTTGTCAGTGTTCTGTTATTGCTCTCTAACATTAGAAGTAGAATTCTGATTGAAAATAGTTATAGAAAGTTTCCTAACAGAGTAAAAATGCTCAAATACAATGTTAAATATGTTTTCAGTCTCTCTTTCACCTCCTAATTGCAGTAATCTTCCTTTGTCTATTTTAATAATTATTTGTCCTCCCTCCTCATGCTGTATTTGAACATCTCCCATTTATTTGGCTGGTTTTCCTTTCAGTATCCCTAGGACGCTGTGAAATGCTGTTATTTTACAGCTTGACAACCAAGACACAGGGAAATTAGGGTAGAAGTTCTTTCTCAATTTGGAACCTAGACCCACAAAAAGTTCCTATACTGCCTACATGCATCCTTATTTCTAGATTAAATGTCTTCCAGTGAAATTCCATAGATGAGTAAAAGGTGAGAAAGATGTGCTCAGAACTGTCCCAATTTTGACAGCGACAAACCTAAAATGGCTCTTGCAGGGCTCCCTCTGACCCATACCATACACTAGGTACAGTCCTGCAGTCCTTTCTGTGGAACTGATCTGGTGGGCATGTCTGCTTATACCAAACAGGTCAGAATCTCTAACCTTGTTGTAGGAAATTAATTTCCTTCTTTTACAGAAAGAGGATCTGATCCTGCCCCTCCTACCTGCAGATAGCTGATCACATGATATTTGGGGTTTAGCAGTCTCATTCTGGTTTGTTGTAGCTGTTCACTAAGGAAGAAGCATAATGAACAGAGCTTTCTACTTCAGCTATTAGGGCAGTTATCTGAGAGAGTCGAGACCAAAGTTCTAGTCTTGTCTTGACGACTTTTAATATAAAATGCTTAACTCTTAGTTTGTTCCTGTGGAAGAAAACTGAACCATGGTCTCCCAGCTGAAACGGTAACTCTTTATGTAAAAGAGCAGCACTACCACAACCACAACAGTGCCTTTCAGAGAAGGCAGGGGTACATGCCTAATTCCAGGGGCATGTTCAGGATTCCAAAACCCGTCCAAGTAGAGCCTCCTTGCCGTCAATGGGATGGTGTCTAGTCCTTGATAGGAACATGATGTAACCTACAACTCTCCTCGGCTTTTCTGTTAGCTAACTCAGTGAGCTGACCATTTATTATGCTGGTTTCTGTGGGTCCCAGTCCTGACTTCTTAATTTTCCTTATTTTATGGTATAGGGGGCCTTGGCCATGCCTCAGGGCTGTTAGTTCTAGTCAGTGGTGGGCATTACAAAATGCTAAGCACTTCAGGGTCTGAAAAGAAGGGAGCGATGGAGTGTCTGTTGTAGGAACTGAGGTACTATGTTTCAGATTTTTAGCTTGGAGCTCGTCCACGAACTGTGATATGCTACTGTCTGTACAGGCATTTTATTGACAGAGATAATGGTTAATTTCTTAGACTGCTTATGTATTTCTGTGTATGTATGTACCTGCGTGTGCTTGAGAGATGAAATTAAGAGAAAATTGGAACCTGCTTTGTGATCCATAGTTCAATGGTATCTCCAATGGAGGAAAAGCAGGAGTTACCTGGACAACAGTCTTCACTGAGCAAAAGCAGCACTAAAGAAAAAGGCTTAAGGTATTATGCTTTGAATTATATGTGTATCAGTTTGTTTAGAACTGACATGCAAATTGTTGATGGTAATAGCTACTGGCTATGAAGGGTTGAGATTCTGACTTAAATCAGGACCCAAATTTTGAGTCAAGTCTATCCAAAAGTTATTGACTTACAAGGCAGACATTTAACTAGTTATTTGGACTGCAAGCACTTCTGGAATTCAGCTTAAATCATTTTGTAGTAGATACCTGAAATGGATCGTATGAATTGCATTGTGGAAGGTTCCTGTTTCAGGATGCAGAAGAGTAGATACTGCATCCTGAGTGTCCTACCAGGCCTATTCTAGCTTCTGCTCATTTACTAGGCCCTCCCAATGCCCAGCATGCTCTGGTCATGACCTACCATGCGCATGCCAGTTTACTCAAAGGGAGCAGGAGGCAAGGGGAGATACTGAGCCCCAGTAACGTTTGCTCTGCACCAGTGGGGGATTCCTTCATCTCAGAAGGTGCTCTGGAGTCATAGACCGTGTTACATAGTCTCAAGCAGCTGTGCAGAGCTGAGAGACCTGTTCTGACAAGATAATATGTTTGTTTATTACAGTGTGAGATGAGGATACCCTTGGATAGTTGCTTTTTAATGTAATGTATGTCAATTACACAGTAAATGACAGCTCTGTTAGCAACCATAACACTTTTGGAAAGCAAAAAATTTTATTTAGGAAAAAACAAATATTCAGCTCAATTTCCCATAGTAAACTTGCAGGGATACAAAGACTTCTTTCTTCAAGTATGAAATAATTGCTTTTGAATGTCATCATCAAGTTGTATGATTTATAACCCCATTGTCATGCATTTTGAATCCACAATTCATATATCATCATTATTATTATTAATTTGTGAGATATATGGGAGTTACTTGAAGGTCAGTATCTGACTCCAAGTCTCAAACATGCTTAGACTTTTTCCTACACATTTTTTTCCTTTGATCATATGTTTCTGTTCATCATTATTTTGCAAAGTACTACTGAACACAGTTTAAAGCCATTGTTTTGAAAAAGTGATACTACTTTATATAAACCATAGTTGAAAGCTAAGAGAAAGGGCAGTTGTAATTGTCTGCTGGAATTGTTTGAGTTAGATGTAGAGGAAGTGCCTAGTTGATAGTTTTGACATATATTTGTTTTTGATCAAACAGTTGCATATCTGATATACACATTGACTGGGCTAAAAGATAATATTTAATGTAGACTGATAAATGTGCATTTATTCCATGCTATGTCCCAGTACAGCATTTAAGGAAATCCTTCCCAATGCTCATTTATTCCTTTTCTAAAGACAGCCAATGCATTAAGCTATGCAAAAAAGGAAAGAAAATAGGTGTCATGGCTGTATTTTGGTGGTAGAATATTGTATTGGGTGCCTTCTTCCTTGCACTGACTCTCTGGTGACCCATTGGACTTTTGTACTGAAGTTGCAACAGGTATCAGAAACAGCTTGGAGACTATTAACTGCCATGAGTTCTCCTTTGCAATGGTCTTCTGCATTTGCAGCAAGTACGTCTCACGAGTAGTAAGACAGCTTTGGGAAAGGGGAGTGATTTTTTTTTTCTGATGTCGCAATTCCCGTTGGTAAATAAAACGGGGATAAAAAAGAGGATAGGAAAAGGATAGCAGAAGTCTACTGCAATGGTTACTGATTATTTTATAGCACTGAGGTGTAAGGCAGCAACTCCACAGTTCTTTATGAGATAAATATTAGACAGACATAGTGAACTGAACAGTTGAGGAGTAGGGTAGAGACAGGGGTGGAAGACGACCTTATTTCAGCTATTCCACCAAGGAACAGAACATATTCATACCTCAGAGGAATAAGCAGCAGCGAAAAACCAAACAAACCATTGTTCAAACCCATCCTTCTCAGGTCTTTTCTTCCTGTGAACTGGCAAGAAGGAGAATAAGAGTGATCCAAGAATCATTTGAGTAGATAGGAAAAGGGAACAAATTCTCCTGCTATAGCGCTATAATTTAGCGGTGCACTTCTCATAGGGAAAAGAAAGTCCTGGGAGAGTAGAAGGGAAGAGCAGGAGACAAAGAGAGAAAATGGTCAAGGAACAAGAATTATACCATTTGTAGAAATTGTTTTGAAAACCTGCTCAGTCAGACACCAGAGAGGTGGCAATAATTCAGGGGTTTTTTTTAAACAGGGTATTCTTAACCATAATCATAAGTGTATAAATGGAGAAGTAGGTAGCTGTTTAATCTAGCATTGTAAGATCCCCTGGCTATATATATAGATATGACTATAATAGAGTCACATTAGATAAAGAAAACTGTTTGTCTGGTTTTTTCAAGTTTAAGTGTAATTAATAACCAGAACAGTTTATTTAAGAGGGTGGTGAATTTTCTATAATTTGAAGATTAAATCTTAATTGGTTATCCTTCTAAAAAAATGTGCTTTATGAAATCTATGAAAAGGGCTTTTTGTGAATATGATAAATCTCAATAAGAAAAGTTTGCAAAGTATTCTGAAGACAAATTGCTTGAATTAGACTACTGATAATGGTATATGCCCTTCTGCTTTGTCCAATGCCTTCCATCTTAAGAATGCTGTTCATCGTATAAATTTTAAGTATAATTTGAAAAGCATACAATAATGATAGTGTGCCCTGGAGCCATATACTCTAGTAGTGGTCTTTTATTTATTTTTTTTTCCTTCCAAGAATGCCAGAAGTATTATGGATTTTAAAAAATAAGCCAGAACTGTTAAACAGAGGAAAGAAATTTTGTCATATTTTACATTAGAATTATTCAGGACCTAAGCTGAAAAAAGACATAATGCTTACAAAAGACAACTTCCATGGGCTCCCACAAATGAAAAATCCTAAACTGTTTGACTGTATAGATCTTAACAATATCTCTGGTAAGATACTGATTTTATAGTTGCTGCATAACTTGCAAAATGTACAGTATTCTAGCTAAGCAAAACAAGCCTTTCATTTATACCTCCACTTGGTGCTTATGATGCCTGTTCAGGATCACAGTCTTTTTTCAGATTCTGAACATTAGTGAAAAATGTAGTGTGTACAATGAAAAAAGTCAGCAAAACCAGATCTCTTACAAAATCTTGGTCTGACAAATCATGTTGTAGTTTGTGTAATGCTTGAAGTACATGGATTTGCAACTACAGAGAACACTGCTTGGCATGTCCTGTTAAGATTTCAGCCGTGGGAGTTCATGATTTTTAATTCATGACCATATGTAACCAAACTGTAACTGTGTAAAAATATTTCCTATATACTCTCTAAAAACTTGTTATTATTTTGTAGCTGCATGTAGGTGTCTTCTCCCCTAGATAATCCATATATGCGAAAAGCATATCAGAGCCACAGACAAACATAAAATGAGAATTTACAGGAATATTAATATGGAGCTAGCGTCATTTGGTTCCTAACCATCTCCTGAGGGCATGTTCCAGAAATATTCTCTACAGCTTTGTAGATTTTGGACTATTCATTATCAAGACAAAAGATTTCCCCTACCTTCCCCCCAAAATCAGTTTGTCTAAAATATCCTGTTGGAGAACTACTGTATTAGAATTTGGACTTTAGAGATTCCAGTATTCTAAATAAGTGTATATTGTTTTCCATGTAAGAAAAGGGAAAGGGAAAAAAGAAGAGGAAAAAAAGGAAGAAGTTACTCAGATTATATCTGAAGTCCAGGATGAAATAAATCTAGAAAATTCACATTGGCTACCACCACCTGACTTCATTTTACTGGATTACATTAATGATGCTTCCAAAACAATTCTACCACTAACTACTACCCGGGAACAGGTTGTGACTCTTGCACAGTGAGTACGGAATTGTATTTCCATAAATAATGCAAAAAAGTTGAATTGGTAAAATAATAGTTTTCTCATCCAAGGACAACTTTTCCAGATTTGTTATTTTTCCAATCCTTCATTGGAATCCCAATCAGCTTTGATCCAGAATTTTGACATAATTCTGGATTTTAAGCTTCTTGTTTCTAATTTTGTTGTAATTAGTTTAATTTTTTAAAAATAAAATATCACTTGCAACAAAAGGGTACAATTTCAGGTTTTTTCACATTTATATATCTGTACTGATCCTTTCCAACGAACACATCAGCTGCATATAGCGTCTAAATCATCAAGGAACAGGGGAGACCCAGGTGCTGCAGAGCCTAAATGCACAGGCTAAAACCCTAGCCTAATAATGAGACTGTTGCAACTTGTATGTATCATGTCTGTTCTTTCTCTTACAGTCTCTCTTGCCTAGTTGGTTTGAGACACAAACTCTCCTGTAGAGCCAAAAGCATGAGACATTTTTCTAGTGTAGTTTTTAGGTGCTACTGTAATTAGCATCCTGATGATTTAATAGTGCCAGAATATTGCAATGGTGAGTGTACAGACTGTTGTTATCAATGTGTGATTCATTAGTTACACTGACTACGCAGCCTGGGCACCAATCACTGTCACCTCCAAGCAGTGTGTCTGCTTTCATCTTCTCCTTAGTTTAACCTTTACTATCTTAGCAGTTTCCTGGCTACCTCCTGAACCTGGAGAGTTTGGCATCAGATCCCGCTGAGCCTCACAAAATTTGTTTCTTCTACTAGCTCTCACTTTTAATGAAGTGGTCTAATGTGATATGAGGAATGACTTTTCTGTTGATTGCAAAATTTGACAGGACAGATATTCATCCTTAACTATCCAGCTGTGCATAAATCATGCTGCCTTCCTCAAGGTGGAATCCATAAAATGCTCTTTCAAATCCACTCTTCAAACACGCCAATGAAATACTTGCAGACGCACAACCCAGCAAAACAATCATGGGAAATTTAAGTAGAATGTTTTCTGTGGGGATTTTTATGTGTATGTTCCATTTTAAGTGGCTGCCTGAATAGCGTGTGTTGAATAGAAAGGGGAGGAGGAGGCAGCTGCAGCAGCCCTCGGCAGCCTGGCAGCTTGAGCAGAGTTCCTGCTGTGCTCACCAGGGAGGGAGCCAGGGTAGATGAGGGAACATGCGATAGCGCTGGCTCTCTCCTTTTAAACAAATGCAATACATCTTTGTGCGCACGCGAGAGTGGTGTGCGTGTAAGCTCAAGAAGCTTTGCTCTCTTTACTGAGGGCTGGCTGTAGGCACAAGCAGTACTAGTGACTGCTTGGAGCCCCCCGCTTCTTCAGGCTCATCCAGTAATTCCCAATTTCAAAATACCACGTCTAGCCTGCTCGGTGGTAACCCCCTGTTCCCGTGGTGTTGCAGTCAGCACCTCCTCAGGCCCTAGGTTTTGAGAAATACAGCCTTTGAGGTTGCCTTGCGTGTACTGTGAGGACAGAACCTGTTCACAGTTACTGCAGAGGAGGTGGTGCAGGTTTTAGCTCCCTGCCTGGAGCAGCGGCTTGCGATTCCCGTGTCAGCTCTGCAACACCCACCTTGTCCAGAGTGAGAACCCTCAGTAACGCTCGTGCCTGTGGCGGCGGACGCTTTGAGGAACATACGGGGGCCATGCATAGAGGAGGTGAAGGTGTGTGTATGAGGAGGTAGGGACTCGATCCTGTGGGTGCACAGTCACCCCGAAGACATGCTTTTGGCAGCATTTTCACAGATTGTGAGTTCTCATCTTCTGTTTCTTTGACTGAGCCGTTCTTTTCAATGGATAAATACATGCCCCCCAAATATTGGCTTCAGTATAATCATAGAATCATAGAATAATTTAGGTTGGAAAAGACCTTTAAGGTCATCAAGTCCAACCATAAACCTAACACTGAATAAGAAAGCACATGTAGAAGTTGAACTATATCTTTTCTGGATATAGTTGCTTTCCTTTGTTGGGATCATTACCTATGGCTTTATGTTTGTCATATACATTCTCATGCCTTTATTACTGTTTGAAACAAATGGAAGGACTAGGGATTGTAATATTTAACTCACATAATCTGTTAGCTGTAAAGATGAACACTAGCTTCTGAACTACTTCCTCAGTAATTACACTGTTATTGGTGATTTTCTCTGAGGACTTTGTGCCTATACTAGACCTCTCCGAAATCTCTGCTGACAGCTGTTGCACCTTGTTTTAGGTCTGTGACAAATGTGAATGACCTGAGTTATGGTTGCCTGTATTTAACAGTGAGCATATTTAAAATACGATTTACTAAATAAAATAATTAAAGCAAACATAGCAAAAGTATTAGCGTCTTATATGTCATTCACTTACCGCTTGTATACATTTCATTTTGCTATATTTTTGTGATAAATACCAGGAGAATTATAGATATAATTGATCCCGGTATACATTGGAACAGGTTTGTTGCAGACAAGATGGGTGGCCCGATTGAAAGAGACAAACTACATGACTTCGGCTGGGAACTTCACATAAGTGAAATAGAATTTGAACTGAAATGCAACATTGTGCCTATCGGGAAGGTCAAAAAAGGGACATTCTGTCACAGGGCTTTACTCTTCAAGGTACATTAACATGTATTTTACAACATAACATCGTTGATGTTAAATGGATATTATAAACTAAAGTATACTTGCATTAGGATAATACAATATTTATATTCATGTAAAATCTTTTGTATACACTTAAGTAATTTTTCACTGGCAAAGTTGATTTCCCAGTGAATGAAAGCCAGCATCGCTTCTTCCTGTAAACATTCTTGTTGTCATTAAATTGTCTTAAGTGATATCAGCAGAATACTTGATAAATGGCAAAAAGCCAAAATATTTGATTGGGAGTCAAAACATTTTACATTTTCTGTAAACTGTAAAATATTGAATTATGCAGCTTCCTTTTTTTTTCCATGCTACAAATGTAAACTTGTTGGGACAATTTTTAGTTGGTATCTATCCAGTATTCTATGACAGGATAGAACAGCTTTTATGTTCTAGTTTCTTAGGCTGGGAAGATTCACTTCTTCTGTCTTCATGTGAAGATGTCCTGGTGCAGCCTGCTTATCTGTCCCATCCTTTTTCCTTGGCTGTTGGGTAGCTGGACTTTTCACCTTCTTGGACAGAAGGGCAAAGAGAAGCAAGGGGCTAGCACATTAAGTGTGAAGGACCTAGCAAACAGTACACAGGAGAAAGACCACAATCCTAAATTTATGGTATCCATGGAGAAGGAAAGTTCCTGATGCATTTTGTGGAGGTCTGAGGGCATGAATTAAATGTGCTGAAGCAGCACTGATGTTCTCTTACCCTCCACTGTCCTAAGAAACCTTTGTAGGGACGGATCATCTCTCTGAAAGCCAAAGCAGTCTAAGCAATGGATATCCCTGTCCATTTGTAACAAGTTAGAAATTTTTCAGGATTTCATTCCGTCACAGCAGACGCGTTCTGAGAAAGCAGTTTCGTAGCTGGAAACCATTATAGGTCTGTCGGTGATAGCGCAGGTGTTTCATCTAGCAGATGCTTGCCTCGCATTTCATTGCTTCCCACATTTGCAGGGCTGAAAAGCAAGGAGTGTGCTTTGGAGTGAAGCAGCAGTCCTAAACTTACACTGGTAAAAATGTTACATTTTTACACTTAATAATTCATACTAGCTATATGTGTGCAAAGTACCTGCACCTCATTGCTTGTATAGACAGTTCTTCAAAATGTTATTCAGAAATAAGTCTTCCAACTAGAAAAAAACATCGCTGGGTACTGTGGGTGTGGCACTTCATTTGAGATCTGAAGGACTGGCTGATAAACAAATGTACCAGTGTCTGAAAAGAGTTAAAATTAGTATTTTTCATGTTGTGCATAGAATATGGTAGAAATAACATTTGAAGGCCTACACTTTCTAAGCAGAACAATAAAGATTTGCAGTTTGGAAGACTTTAGAGATTTACAAAGTCTGTTTCAAGAACGCTGTTGGCCTTTCGGGTATTTGTTTTCTTTTTAAGCATCTCTTGGCCTTGCTGTATATTGCACAAGCTACATGTATTAACTGTGATTAACTCCTTTTTCTTTCCTTTTTAGGTGATAGCAGACAGAATTGGCATTGGCTGCAGTTTAGTTCGTGGCGAGTATAACAGAGCTTGGAATGAAGTTAAATTGGTTGATGACTCTCCTCAAGGAATAGCTGGGCTTCTGCTTCCTCCTCAAGAGTATATTGTAGATCTAATGTTTGAGCCAGGTTTTTTGATAAAACAGGGAAGTGCAGAGGCAGATCAGTACAAACATATTTAATAATCTCCACAAATTTCTCCAAAGTAACTATGTTAAAGATGTTTGCAGTGCTAATATTTATGAAACATAAGGGGTTACATGTCCAGCTATCAAAAAGAAGCATATGTGGTATATTGTCCTAAACATTTAATTAAACATATTTTAGGTATCCAACTTCAGTGCTTAGAGAGTTTGATAATTTTTGGTGCTATTTTAAGACTAAACTGTAAAACTACAGTTTAAAATTTGATAGATCAAGAATATTTGGTATGTGTTAACATTAGAATGCTTATTAAATAGGTTTATATTATTTCCAAAATACCGTATATTCTTTTTTTCTTATGTTTCTTCAACTCCCATGCACATTTACAGGAATTTTATGTCCATGAAGCAAGACAGTATGACATCTGGTCAAATAACAAGTCACCTGAAAAGAACTGGACAATTTCTTGTGTGAAATAACCACCCAAGAACTGACAGTTAGAAGAACTAAGATAACAGTATACTTTCAGCCTCTGTAGAAAACATCCTATTTATATTTCTTGGAACTTGGCAGAGTTAATAATTATGGATAACAACATACTCTGGAAGAACATAAATACTCTTTGTCCTGGCACAGAGAAGACAGTTGATTGATAAGTTATTGCTTGCAATCTCCCTTTAAATTCTTCATTTTTCACTTGAAGATAAAATAGATTCTGAGAAGGGAGCAATTTTGGACAGGGAATTTGTATTTCTTGCAGCCTTTGGTAACGTGGTGCTGCCAAAATGTGGTGGTGCATCTAAAAGAGGTAAAACACTGGCTAGAACACTTGAAAATAAATACTTTCAGGTGAAGCTGCCAGGAATGTAATGAAGTAATGAAGTAGAGCACCACTAAAAAGAGTTTACTTTATTGTAGAAAACTGAGGAAAAGTCCTGTCCAGAAGTTAGGCCAATGCAAACAATGTTGTGCAAAACTGAATTTCAGAAGACCAGAATGCCAACAAGGCATTTCCTTCCTGCCCACCAAAATGTGATAAAGAAATCTGAGGTCTGTGTTCTTTTAGTTTTTTTAATGTTTGTATAAGCACAGTCACTTGTATAGTCTGCTTTGGTTTGAGGAGATTTAAATCTTTTGTATTCATTACCGTTTATGAGCATGATCCCGCTACTCCCCCTCCCTCCTCTGACACGCAGCATGATTTTCTGGTAGCCCTTTGGGAAACATTTTATCTGTCTGTTGTAAATTTACTTATATGGCCTCATGTTCATTTTTTTACCTTATGTTCAGCAGTACTCTAGACACCAGAATGAAAAAGAACTCTGGAACCAAAATACACAATATACCAGGAGAACTGAGTGGAAGGCGAGGTTGTGTTTCTTTTCATTGCTATGTAGCAGGTAGACTGATGAAAAGTGATACGCTGTCACTGACAGGAATGGCTGGATGTAGAAACCTGCAACTTTGAAAGTGCAGTAAATGGAAGTAAAGTAAGAATTAATTTCCTACTGGCTATCATTTTGTATGGTTTTCCTACATTAGAATTTCATTATTTTGTATGGGAACCATAATGTTAAAGTGTGACTTACTCTGAGAAGGCCTTGAAAAACAAAGCCATTTCTGTTGTTTCTAATAGAAGTCAATATTTTAAAAAAAGACAAAATGTAAGTTTTTCAAAATAAAAATTGGGAAACTTCTATTCTAGACATACAAGCTTCCTTTACATAAAATGATTAGCTAAATAAATGAAAAAAATACTACACATCCTTGTATAATGCAGACTTTGATGATCCAGACATGTTGGATGGAGGTTGTTTTATGTTTTTCACAATTTTTAGCTTTGTATTAGCCAAGTTCTGTCACTTCAAAATTGTAATGTGCTTGGGTGTCAGAAATGAGATCTAAGTAGAATATAAACACTTAAATCCCAGTTAGTGACAAGTAAACTGCAGTCACGTCAGTCAAGAGATGCCACACTTCTTTTATTTGATGCTTCCCAGGGACCTGTAGCTGTGCCCATGCCCTGGTTAAGAGTTCCCCCAGCCTTGACAAGAGCAGCCCAGCTCACATTCATTCCAAATCTGAATCAGAAAATAAAATGTTCAAAAGTTTCTGCAGGGCTCAGCTGGGTAAATATTCCCAGGACATGTCCAGCATACACCATTTGGCTTGGGCCGTGCCTGAGCGAAGTGACCCCTTACCTTCTCTTCAGGAGCAGATGGGGAAGGACTTCATATTTCCTTTTACCTAATAGTTCAGTGGGCAGATCTGTCACTCGGGACATAGAAGGAGTCAGGCTTGATGCCTTCCTAAGCATAAGTAAAACAGTCTGCAGCTACCTAATTGCCAGGGTATATTGTAGGCACTAAGCACTCTTCATGCCTCTTTGGAGCTCTGCTGTCGTGTAGAAAAGAACACAGGATTAATAGGCTATAGAAACTGAAAAGTTGAGCAACCTCTTCAGCCTAGTATTAGGGGTAACAATTAGGTTTTTCCTTTGGGGAAAGAGAGTCTGGGTCTCCAGTGCCCACTGCCCGAAATGTTCGTATAGTTTACTGAGTGTCTACTGTAAAATGTAGAAATTGTACCCTACCTAGAACAACACCCAGCTGGTTAGGTGCTCTCCTGCAAGGTGAAAAGCTGTTTTAAGCAAAGACAGGAACTGAAACAAGGTTCATTCCTCCATGGCTGTAAACACTGGGCAATGACACAGAATTAGGCATCGTGGCCAGCGGCTGTGCAGAATGAAAACCAAATGAGACATGCTCAGCTTCTTGAAAGACAGGGTAAGTAATGATTATCCCAGGACAATGATGCGGACTGTAGATCCTGATTTGAAAGAGGCACCTGTAAGTCATCCTTACTGTGATGCCTGTGCTTCTGAGAGAAGCTAGTATGAAGACACCATAGTCTTGGTTCCTCCGGTTCACTGGAACTACTTAGCTTCACACTGACTGTGCTGAACTTAGGTAGCACCCTGCTCAGCTTGCTGCTTACTGCAGGGTCTTTTCCAAGGCATCTGGATCTGACACACCACACATGCACACACACACACACACACCCCGCCGTTCATTTTCATAAAAAAGAATTTTGGTTTTGATTTGGCATTGAAAAACACAATGTTTAATATATAGCACATCTGCATATCACGAAATACAAAACTGGACTGTGTTGATGAAAGGTCAGACATGATTTCTAACTTTCTAATGAACATGAGCCAGCAAAGCAGCAGACCAAAACTGGTGGCACTGTCAAGGTGATTTCACATTGCATTAGAGCTTTTAGTATGAGAGAGTCTAATGCTTTGACGCTGCATACTTCTCTGTCTTTGCTGTTCTGTGTGTGCCAGAACCATTGTCGCTGAGGGGATTCTAAGTGGATAATTCCAGGCTTTTGAGACCAGTTTTTGGCTGAGACCTGTTTCTGAGGGGTGCTTCTGGTAAACACCTTGCTGCAGAAATGGATTCTTCTGTTTTTCCCCAAGCAGGTGCAGAGGCAGTACAGATTGCTGGCAGCAGCGGTACCAGCACTTCCATGCTTCCCTTCTGTTGCCCTTGATCCCTGAGCAGTAAGAGCACTGAGGTTAACTTACATTTGGTTTATATTTATGCTAGCAGGGAACAACTGCTGTGTAATTCATAGAATTTACACATTTCAAATAGTTTCTGATTACCTACTGCTAAACTACAGCAATGGCAGAACATCACCCCCTCAAACTGTGTAGTTCCTTGCATAGTAGAAATTGAAATGAACTCTTCCTCCAGTAAATCTCTGTTGCTGATTAACTCTGGATCCTGAGAAGAATCCAAGGCTCTTAGAGCAAAACAGGTGTTCTTTTCAGATCCAAGAGGAACTTTTATTCTGTTATTTTTACATCAAACTTGGCTTTAGGGAAAAACAAACAAACAAAAGAAGTATTTTTTTAGTAAGTACAGGTTTTGAATGGTGACATATTGTTTCATCCATAGCTTCCTTGCATGAATCTGCACCTCTTCTACATGATTCATTTCTCCATAAATCCAGCTCATTAGCAACGCAGAGTGTCAAAATGGAGACTGTGCAGAGACAGTAGACATTTACTGGATAACATGCCGACTTAGTTAAGATAGAAAAGTAGCTTAATACATTTATTATAGATCAGCAAGAGAACTATGAATATATAAGAGTCTTCTCTCCAGCAACTCGTTGGTAGTGCCTGTTTTCCTTCAGAAGACTGAAAATAAGCAAAAAAATCCCTATATAATTCAAAGCCTGAAGATCGCATGTGCTATTGCAGCAAAGTAGAAGAAGAAAGCATAAGAATGGACGTCCACACTCAAGCAAAGAGGCTGTCCAGCCAACTAGCCCATCTCTAGCAATGGTTGATATAGAAAAGGTTAAGAACATGGCACAAATACATTTATACATTTCCAAAGTAGTTTGGTAGTGTTCAGCAGTTTGCAGTTCAGGGACTTGCTATGTGCCAATGTATTTAATAGCTCTTACAGTTGTCCAAAGCAGCATGTCCTTTCATTTACTCTGAACTTGTCATCTGCTGCTTTCATTTAATATCTCCTAGTTTTTGTAGTGGAAGAGACAGTGGGCATCCATTTCCTACTTAGCTTCACCATAAGGCTTGTGTTCATATGGGTCTCCATCCTATCTTCCCTCAGTATGCTTACATGCAGGGTATATTTAATCGCTTCCTGTGCGGCCTCCCACCCATACCTTTGGTCATTGTGCTGTTCCTGACTTGTCTGTCTTTTAGTTATACTGTATTTTTAGATATGAGACTAGACCTCCATACAATATTGAATAGTTTGTGATGTATTCTCTTTTTTTTTTCCCCTAATAGCTCCTAATAATCCATTTACAATTGACAATGACTCAACGTTTAGCTACTTGATTTCCTAGAATGAAGGGATATGGAGGAGCAAGTGCAGCTCATTTTGAGAATCTTACTATGCAAAGTCTAATAAGGTGTCTTTAAAGTTCTCCAGATTAGCTGCGAAGTCAGTGGTTACAATGGGAAGCCTAACCTGTATCAATATCGTAGACCTCGGGATGCTCTGTATAGCTCCGTGGTCTTCCTGAACCCTAACATGAGTCAAGGTTTCCTTATGATTCCATGACAGATAACTCCATTGTCGTGCAACAGGTGAACAAGCAGGAGATACCAAATTGACTCATCACTGCGAAAAAAAAAAAAAAAGGTTGTCTCTGGAAATTACATGCTCAACATGACATAGTGGTTCATCCTGCAGGCCTTCAAAATGCACTATTTCCTTACACAATAAAGGATTTGGCCACTATGCTTTTGTGCCATCCTGAGTTGCTAAGTGCTGTAGTAAATGACAGCTCTTATTCTTCACTAGGAGACTAGAAGGTCCAAATTTCCAGGAGATGTCTTTTTGACTCCATGGACTTAGCCCATTCCATGTATATGCCCTGTTACTTCTGATCTTAGAGGAAGATAAAAGACAACATACTGGAGAAAGAATCTGAAGAATAGGATGTATCCAATAAAGACAAGTCCAGAGTTCAAGACTTTGGAAATAAAAAATACACAGCTCTCATACTTCTGGTATCTTCCTTGGTTAACTAGAAGAATACACCCTCCAAGCTTCATTCCTTCATTCCCATGTTTTCATTCCCATGATGTGAGGGCTAACTAGCTAGCCAAAATGGGGGAAAAAAAGAGTCTTTCACAGTAATCTTGACTATTTTGTTTTATAGGGTTCCACAATCTCCCAAAAGTGTTCTCCAGTTACTATTCCTTCTCTGCCCTCAGAGGCTGGTTGTGGAAAGAGGGTTTCAAATCCTGTGCCAGAGTTCTTGGTGCTACAGAGCTTTGAGAGGCAGAACAGAGGTTTAGTGGCAGCTCCATTTAAAAACTCAAGAGTTTCATTGATGTATGAAAATGAGCAGTCAGCAGAGTCACATTTATTGATTTAGCAATTTAGATCAATTGATTTTATATTACAAAGGTTCTCATTCTTCATAAGCCTTTTTTTTTTTTCCATGACAAGGTACCACCACATGACAGCTACAGCCAGCAGGGAGGTGACGGTTCAGGCAGCAGTAGCAGATTTGGGCCCCTGGGCTATTTGATACTATAGCAGGAGATACTGGCTAAAAACTCCGTGATAAAGATCAACGTTACTTGAGTCAAGCCACAGGTAACGGGAAGACGCATTCTCACATCCAGTCTGTGTGCCCATTAGCATTTATCCTCATCATCTTAATAATGAACCCTCATGTCATGAGGTGTTTTTTTTGATAGTTGAGTTGACCTAGTAAAAAGCTTTGGTATCCTTCTTTATCCTTAAAAAAACCCAAAACATTGCTCAGTGGTGAGAGCTGGGGTGTCCAGTTCCAAAACACTGGGTGGTGCAGCCCCCCCACGCAGGGTGCCTGTGCAGCCCAACAGGCATGCGCCTGCTGCAGCACACACAGTCAGGCCACAGCAACTAGGCCAGCAGGGAACCAGGAGAGCACAACGCTTGCTGAAAACCATAGTTCTGAGACAATCGAGATGTGTTCAAAAAGTTACTAGTTACAGAATAAAAGCACCATTGAACATGACCAGTAAGCTATACGTGATACTGGCCTATGAAACAGCATCATCTTGCTGTCAGCCTGCTCTGTCCATCCTTTCCTTCACATTCCCTCCTTTTTTGTTTTTATTCTCTCTTTGCATCTTCTCTCGAGGACTTTTCCATACGCAGAAGCACAAGTGTAGCAGCACACATCAGCGCACGTGACCTGAAAGACCTGCATTGGCTGGGTGTGTGTTCACCCCATGTTCCTGCATGTTTGTAGCCTACATGTTAAGACATGTCTATCCAACGAGCCATAGGGTGAGGGGGGTGTCCAGGAGCTGCTCCAGGGTCATAATGTTCAGCAGAAGTTCCACAGCCAGTGGTGGGATCCCGGAGAGCTGGAGAATGCCTGGGCAAGAAGGATTCAAGCTCCCAGGGTCCTTCCTCCAAGACCCCTGAACTCACCTGCGTGCCGCTTTGCCCACTCACTTTTGAAACGACCCCAGGCCAGCACCCCTGCCCTGGAGGGGTTGCTTCTGCCCAGCAGCAGGATGATCAGCCAGGTGATCCGCTACCAGCACCGGGATAGCGTAGGGCACGCAGGCACTGCGCAGGGTAGCGAGGCTGAGTTCAGATCGACCTCCTGCTGCACGGGGCCGCTGCCATGCACGCAGGCAAGGGTGGGTGCCGAGGCTCCGGGCTGCTGCCGCTGCTGGGATTTGGCTGCTCTGGAGCAGAATGAAGTCAGTTGCAAAGTGGTTTCATCTTTTTGCCACAGGGAAGAAAACACACTGATAAACATCAGTTTGGTTGTGGGCTGGGGTGGTTATGGACCACAGGCATTGCTTTGCAGGAAGAAGTCCCCAAATCTATGGCCAGTCTCCCCTCAACAAACTTTGCTATAGTGCAGCAATGGCAAAACCCTTACCTACACCTTGACAAGACCTCTTTTTCTCCTGTATATACTATTTCCCTGAACTACGTAAGCTAACAAAGAGCTCTTTCAGCGCCGTACCTTGGATCTATGTGAGGCACCAGACATTTGCAGCCCTACAGGCCAGAGGGGTGCCACCCAAAAGCTGAGAAGTGGGGCTGGCCATGCAGTGAGCTCTGGGAGGCAGGACTGAGCCTGTGGATGGCAGGGGCGGGAATCGGCTAAAACATGTTAACTGCTGAGTGCTGATCAACACATCCAAAACACCATGAAGCACTACGCAGAGATGAAAACACGTAATACAGCACAGATACACATGGACAAACACCTACTGGTACATCCAGAAAGCAAACCCCCTGCCACCACAGCTGTGCCAAGGTATCTCCTCTCCTCCCTGGCCACTGCACCTCTCCCCAAATGGCACAGAGAGAAATGACCAAAGGACTCTGCTCCAGCATTTTGCCATGGGCTTTGCAACACAGCTACATGGACTTGAGGCACGATTTTTTCACACTCTTTACCAGTACAGCTATTACAGCAGAACTTTGCCGATAAATTAACAGCTCTTTAGCCCTCTTAATGAGCTAATTATTTTTCTATTATACAAACACTGGCTCTGACACTGAAAGGTATGAGAAATATTGGAATGACTTTATCTGGCCTTCCTTGTCCACTATCATGCAGGCAGAATTTACATTTCAGATATAGGTAGGGTACGTGCAGAAATGACGGAAACACAGAAGGAGAGACATAGGCACATACACGTCTTTGACCTATAAAAATGTTATTTGTAGGACATGGAAGAAATTAGTGTATTGGAGACACAATGAGCTAGTCAAAAGCTTTTCTCTCATTACGGAGTGAGCTTATTTGCATGCTAATGAACCAGCTTGTTCTTCCAGCTCATTGATGTTTCACTGACATGCTGAGATGTCATCTATGGAAACCATGTGCAAAGCATAATTGAAGCCAGCTCTTGCTTGAAGTTAGATAAATGTTGGGGAAAATGCAGCAAGATGAGAAAAGCAATCATATCAAAGTAGGCAGCAGATCCTGTCGCTCATGCAGCCCTTTGCCCAGGCTATTCCCACCTACTCAACTGCTGTTTACGACCAGCTCTCCTTGTTCAGTCCTACCTTGCAAGTGAGCACGGCAGAGTGTTTCTTTGACCCTGTCTTCCAGCAGGCCTGACGCTTGGGCTATGCAAGATTGCCTTGCCTATTTTAGAACAAGAGACAAAAAAGGCTCTTCAGTGAAAGACTCTTCTAGAAAGTGCAGCTCTGTTAGGATTCACGTGGAGGTCTACCCGTGAGCAAACCTTTCCAGTCTACATAAGCCTTTAGACCTGCCCACTGCTGTTTTGCACTCCCTCATCTGTGCTGCATAAAGCTGCCACAAATAACCAGCTCCTCTGTGGACTCAGTAGTCTGTAACATCTTTCCCTTCTGTAGCGTCAGCATTGTGCAAGTTTGCTTTAAAAAAAGGTGCTAACTTCTTGTGGGCCAGAAACTGCTCCAAAACCAGTTCACCCTTCTGTTGCAACAAAGGTTGAGCTAACTAGCCGACCAGACACCTCAGCACACGCCGGTCCCACATCTAAATTGCAGCTCGTAGACTCGGTGTTCCCTGTTTCCTTGTTATTGCTCTCTCCTGCTGCTTCCGGGAGATGTCCCTAGATTGTCACTGCTTCTGATATTCACCTCTTGTGTTGTCTAACCTACATCCTTCTACAGATCAGCAGTGCTTCCTAATTGTAAGATGGATGTGAAAGAAAAAACATGCTGTAGCATGTTTTTAATTCCTTTTTAATATAAACTTCTCTAAACAAGATGCTTTTAGTGAGAGAGTTTGAAAGAAGATTCCTTAAAAGGCCAGGTGTCAAAAAGATATTCTGGAGTCAAAAGGCTTTTCAAAATGTCGAGTCACTAGTTTTAATTTGCATTAGGGAACAAATTATGAAAGGATGGAGGTCTGCTCAGTGTCCCAAGATGTAAAAGCTTTTGGTAATGATATCTAATTTCCCAAGTTGGAAAATTAGAGTGTTCTCTGACAAATGGGCACTCTTAAGACGCAGTTTATCCATGGTAGATCATACAGAAGAATCACGTGCTGTGAGTGCCAATTTCTTTTCATTCACTATTTTTGCTGTACACTTCTAATGTAAGTGAGTTTAATCCTAGATCCACCTGCTATTAACAGGAGCTGCAGTACCAAAAAGAGAGCTAGATGACTAAAGGCTGGCCCTTAGGCAAAAATATATTTTAAAAAAAGTCAGGGGCCATAAGACTAAACACTGGATGAGCTTAGAGCTATTCAGGTATTAAATTCCTCTAGGAATTCCCAACGACAAGAAAGCTAAGTACCAGGAATTAACAGGGACCAGGGCTTTGCAGCACTGCGCCAAATGTTACGTGTAAGTATCTCATGGCAGTTTCCGCAAGCCAAGTGTTTGTGTCGCGTGCGGTATGCTTCTAAAATAACATGAAAGGCAGGGTGAGTTCAGGAGGCAATGTCACACGTGCCAAGTAGCACGCTGCTCTGTTGGTCAGCATGCCTTCCTCAGAGCAAAACCTCTGATCAGAAAGCTGCAGCCATTCACTCAGGGATTAGTCTGTAGCTTTGGTTACCACGGGATAGAGGAGGGATAAGAAAGGGGCCACCACCAATTTAGTGTGTTGCTGCCACTTGTTATGTATTTGCTGACCAGGGGACTACAACAGTAAACAGGAGCACAAATACCAGGCAAGTCTGTGCTCAATTTTCGTACTGAAATGCCACTGAACATTAGGTATGCTGGGAAGTTGTCTTTGCTTGCCACTCAAAAATTAAAGCAATGTATGTTAATGAACATGCTAGCAATACCTGACCTACCAGTATTTTTCCCTGCTAGATGAATGGCAGTATGGTGTGGAAACAAGAGGTCTGTATAAAACCTAGAGCCTGCTCTGATCCTTTCGACCCTCCTCCTACACAGCAAATATGGACCAAAACAATTTCAGCAGCAGCATCGACTCAGTACCCTCTGTCTTTTAAAAGGCTCCTGACCTAAAGGTCCCATAGGGGTAGTTGTCCCTGCAGATCTGGCCAGTCCTGATATCACATGAGGCTGGACTAGAAGTTTTTCCTCAGCCCAGAGTTGCTCAGATGGGCTCTGGAAAGGAAACCCCAACTCCCATTCCTGTGGGGAGTGCTGGACCATAACGCCACAGGGTACTGCATTTTCATGAAATAGAAAACCGGCTCATGCCTTGAGGACAGAATGCTAGTTTTTCCAACAGGTAACTGGTGAGCATGCTGGAGACCGAGGATTATAACGCAATCTTGAAGTACTGCTAAAAGAATCAGTTTAAAGCAGGCAAATCACACTAGGCAAAGCAGAACTGCACACTGTACGCCTGCGAATCCCCCAGGCAATTTTTTGAATTAGGGTGACCTCTTGCACTGCTTCCACCCTACTACATGTTTCTTATTTTTCAAATAACATATGCATTTGAGAAAATCACAATCTGGTCTTAAATAATGGGGTGGGGGGGCGGGACAACGACACGACATGACACAACACACGACTAAAAAGCCTCCAAAAACCCAGGTGCCAAATTCATTTTGAGATATTTCCTCCCCTCCGCTATCCATCTACTTTACCAACAGTCCTGTTCCTCACTCCGTAATTCTTACCCAAGTGAAATCAAGAGGTGAGTCCAGCCTCCCTGTCCAGCCATGAGACAAATACCTCTTGCAGCCAGCTGGCGGTGTGTTTGAGTGCCCCATAGAACTCCCCTGCAAGCTGGGTCACGGCCTTTAGGGCTGCAGACCCAGGGCACAACGTTTCACACTGGGAAGAAGTGCTGTTGGCAGAAGCATGTACCTCATAAAAATAGAGAGGTCCAAGGTATTATTTCTTGGCCCCTCAACTTAACTTGTTCAATTGCATCCAGTTTTTAGCATAAGAGTTCCAGAGGAGAGACATTGCCAGGTGTCCTTACCCACACAAGTGCATCAGAACTTGAGCTCCCAGCTAAACCATGACCGCTGCTGGTGGCTTGGACAGTGGCAGTATGAAAGAATTTAAGGTCATTCATGAGAAGCAGGGCATGCACTCAGCCCCCTGCTTTCTGCCTATCTTCCAAACCAAAAGTGCTGCAGTGAAGATGAGCTACGAGCACAAAATGAGTGGGTGACTCCACCAGACACATCTTCATCACAGCAAAAGTGAGATGGAGGAAATGCAGAGTTTTAGGGGATTTTTAAGGAGCATGAGTTTCTGCTTTCCGAAATTAGAAAATGCATTAAAAATACATTTTTGGGGATCATCTAAGACAGAAGGAAAGAAGGTTCATAACTGCACTTACATGAATCCCAAATTTTACAACACATCTAAGATGAGTGAGTGGGAATAAAACCCATTCTGGTGAGCCCTACTCCTCAGGAATTCCCATTTGCTGGGAAAGCGGTAAACTCTGTTATCAGGGAAATCAGCCTATTGAAGGGAGAGCAATTTCTTCCAATCGGAGTGTGAAGCATGACATACCCCACTCTTAAATCACTTATATTTCACTTCTTTATAGTGCAATCATGAATTAGCTTTTTCTGCATTTGTAATTAGAGGATAGAACAGATGGTCAGGGCTTAGTTCAGGGTGATAAATCCATTAAGATAACCTACAGAAAGCTGCTGCTACAGCGGTTGCTGCCAAATAACTGTTCATTCAATGCTTTGTTCAGGCTTTGGGCGCTGGGTGGAAGAAGAACCATCACAGTTCTTCACTACCTTGAGGTACAAGGGATAAGACATTACACACAAGTTTGGGGAATGTATTATTACTGTCCATGCGGGTCAAGGAACTTGGATGGTATGATATAGGGGATGCATGGGGCAATCCAGGGAAATAGCCTGCCGTTGTTGCTTCCCAATAGATGCCCCTGCAGATACACTCACTCCATCCCAGAGTGCATGTCTACTTTTCAAAGCGGATGAAATTTAGCTGAACAGGTGGCCCAATTGCAGAGTAGAGTCTTCTATCAAGGAGAGATTGCAAAATATCCATTTCACTTTGAATCCATGTCTTCACTCATTTTGCAAGAAATTTCTCAAAGCATTTAGAATCCTAGAATAATTTATGCTGGACAAGACCTATAGCAGGCATTTGGTCTCATCCAACTCAAAGCATTTGTCACAGTGGACCAAACCTGTAGGTCCCTTCCAACTGGAACTCTTCTGTTCTGTTCTGTTCTGTTCTGTTCTATTCTGTTCTATTCTATTCTAATTCCACCCTTAGACTCCAGCAGAAGCCTCTTGCTTCAGCTAGTGCACAAATATGACCTATTTTTTTCTAAAAAGAGAGGTCAGAATAATTAGGTATCCTATAGCTTACAATTAGCAAAAAGATACATTAAACTGTAAAGCAAACAAGGCAAGAAGTTGTGTGTTTATTATTTCTGATGATGTCTTTGACCTGAATCACATCAGGCTACTCCACAAATTAATCTCAGCAGAATCCATGGGTTAGCTTCAGGGAGGTTCAGATCTGCATTCAGTCTCTCTGTGCCTCTGGAAACCGGCAATACCCTTTTCCAAGATGCTTTGGCACTTCTGCTACCAATAATTTTTGCTGAAATTCCTTTCTGTCATTGGAATTCAGCACTGGAGCACTACCGCATACCTTTGGATAGCATTTCTATGCGGAAACAGTGTCTCCGTATACCAGGAGCTGGGAGTTCCATCACATCTGAGCGGCTAGAAACTAGCTGTAGAGTTGTATCAAGTTTGTTAAAGGAGAGCGAAGACTCTGCTGAGGAAGGATGTGGAGTTCCTGCGATCATCTCCTACAAAAGCAGTGAGGATTTCTGTGGGGAAAATGGAGCTTGCCACAGACACAACCTACCCACCAAAGTGCTCATGCCGGTCCCCCTTTCTTCATTCTCTGGGGACCTGGGCATGCAGTACCATTACATATAACAGGTCCAAGCCAAAATCTTGTATGTCGAGTTCCCATATGTTTCAACGGGAACGTCCCATGGGAGGGGACATACATTAGGTATGAGAAAGTGAGTAGAGGAAAAATAATTGCATACAAATGCATATAAAATGAAAATACCACTATTTTCAGTGTTTTATTCCGCACACAGTAATGTTGAGGGCCTTTATTAACAAAAGCTGCCTATGCAGAGGTTTGAATTTTAACAGGGTTCATTTGATTTCTGCACCTCACCGCTTCCTGGCTGACTGCTCAGTATCTGCCAGCGTAGGCATTATGTGATGCTCTGCTTGTCCCCAAAGCTGTCAGTCAAGACAGAGCCTGGGCTGGGAAATGGTTAGGGCCCGAATAAATATTAGCAGCATAGTCTGGACCGTGACCGCTTCCCTCCTACTCTTGCCTTCACCCGCCTACACACATGCTGCTGCTGCTGCCTTGGTGCAAAGTAACGCTACAGGAGGAGCTGAGGAGCTTCTCCCCCATTTACGCACATCTAATAAGACACTGTGCTTTTGATGAGTGACCCTTCCCTGGATGCAGCTTGTGTATGTGCCGGAGTCAGGCAACATTTTTAACAATAAACCCGCTGAATTACAATTCAGGGAGAATTTACTTGAAAATTTACATAATGTAGCTAGGGGAGACTTTTAACTGCTTCCCCTTGTGCATAAGGGAGAAAAAAAGGAGGTAAATTAAGTAACAGCCTAATTGGCTTTTATAACAGTCTATGGGGAGAAATGCAGGCCCGTGCTCTGCCTAGCTACAAAGCCTGGTATGTGCTGTAACCATGGGAGGCAATATTACAGGCATGACAGGACAATGATTTGGTTTTTCAGCACTGAAGATCTGAAAAATGAAATACCTCCAGCCAGGGGGGTTGTTTTCCGCTTGAGGAAGACCTGTCATGCCGGTTTGGAGAACTGCAGGTCAGGCTTTTGTTGGAGGGAAAAAATGGAGGATCTGATCTGCCCGTGCTCCACTTCAAGTGTGGATCGTGGGTGTTGGCATGAACAGGATCTGCCTCTTCCACCACCACGCTCATGTTAATCAAGGAGTGGCTTGCAATAAACTTGATAACAGAGAGGATGAGGAGGCTAGGGTGGATGAGCCTAATGCTTTCTGCTCCTGCTGCTCCCCTGGGTGCATGGCCCAGGCGCTCGCTCCCCTCCTCCAGAGCCCAAGGAAGGTGGCACAGCAATGGACCTGTGCTGGTTCGGTTCCCACTGCCCCAAAATTGCTGCATTTTGGGATAACACCAATAACAGAGAGCTGCAAGGAAGATATTGAGGGTTCATTTTTTATTGAATTTTGTCTTTAAAAAAACCATCAGTTAAATTAATGTCAATTACATGAAAACATGCAAGTTTCAGGACTAATCACTTTATCTCACCCTCCTTCATTTCCCAGGTACTTCAGGGAGAGCTCCATTGATTACCTGTCCCCCTCAGCAGCAAACACTGCCTGAGACCAAGGGCAGGAATGGGAGGGGAATGCCTCTCTGCCATGGTTGAGCTGGAGACAGCAGCAGTGGGCCCCGGAGCGACCCCATCGCCTGCCAGCGCTTCCCAGCCCTAAGCCATGTGCCAGAACTGAGGGAGTGTCAAATTGAGTCTCTCATCTCCAAAGGCTCCCTAACATGTTCCAATTCCCTCCTGAACCGTGGTAGAAGACTGGTGTAAGATGCCATAGGGATAAGCTAGAAGGGGTTTGGAAAGATCTTTCTCTGATCTTCACTTCCCAAAATGACTGAACATAGAAAAATGTTGTCCTTCTGCCTACAGCATAGACACAGCCCTCTGCCAGCACCGAGAGCCCCTGCGAAGCCCTCTCCTCTGTGGCCAGCAGTGCTGCTCTCCTACCATCCTGAATCACGGTCCTGAGGGCTCACAGGCATCACGTCTCCAGGATTTTTATCAAGGTACTCCGGCTTCACTCCACCATGTCTTATTATATAGGACAACGCTATTAATCAACTGTGTGCCCCCCTCTCCCCTGCTGCTGCAGACAGCAAATGCAATCATCTACGGGCCTTGCTGCTCTCCGCCTTTTGGTGCATGGCTTCGTGGGTCTGAGCAGAGGATTTGATTACAGCTATGGTACCGATCATAGGCTGTGTTGGATGTCCTCAGCTGCCGTTGAACTCACTGTCTCAGACATAAGGATATATGTCTCAGACATAGACATAAAAAGGCTGTGTATACTGATATAGGACTGATCACACATCACTGGTTTTTAGCTTTGATTTTAAAATTTGGCTAGAAGAATTAGACTAAAAAGAAAGTAATTTTCTATTAAACACCATTATTAGCTTTGTTATTCCATGCAATCAAAACAGTTCCTTCCATATCATTCAGCAACAATGAACTAATTCCAAATCAGAAATGGAGCTACTGGGAAAAAAGCAGACAACAGCATTAAGGCTTAACCTGGCAAACTGAGTTGTGTTTAGGACCACCTTTTAGGACAGGAGGCCATATTAAAATATGGGTCCTATTACAGGTATATTTATAGGCCAAGTCAGAGCAGCTGTGACTGCAAATCATCCTGCATAAACAAGTAGCCACTTAGCACATCGCCTTCGCAATTACTTGATCAATACAACTAAAAGCAATGCCTAGAACATGCATTTAGGAGAGCAAGAGCACTTTTGCATGCAAACACCAGACTTCTTCTCCTTGAAAACAACCTATAACAGCTGCAAGCAAATGCCTCAACAGGATTTTGTCCTATTTATGGCTGCAGCGATCGTTCAATTTTTAAGAAGTGATTGAAACCTTTACCTGCAAATCCTGCATTGGTATGTGAGTGCGTGTTTTACTCATTGCTTTTATAAGGTGCAATTATTTAGGCTGAACGCACAGATTAGACGTGCCGGCTGCAGCCGGCAGCTCCCCCAGTCCCGCCCCGCCGATATGGCGGCTTGTCTGCTCCAGAGGATGCTCCGGAGCCGCCGCCGCCTCCTCCTCCTCCACTCCCCGCCGCAGAGCTCCCGCAGTGGCACAGGTACCCTCCGCCCGGAGCATGGGGAGGCGCGGGGAAAGGGCAGGAGCTGCCCTGCGAGGGGAGGGCATCCCTGTCCCCAGTGTCCTCTAGCCGGCTGGAAAGGGCTAAGTCAGCCTGCTGTAGGTATTTCTCTTGAACTGGCAGGCTAAACTATAGCTTTTATAGTTAAACTGTCATTTTCAAATTCCTTTTTTTTTTTCCCCAATATGATCTCAGCATTGCAAGAGATGAGTCCAGGCAAGTGTTCATCACTCAGGAGCTGGTATTTTCACACGTATGCTGATGGGAGATAAGTGTGGAGGTAGTTTCCCACCTCAGACTTTTTGATTAGGAAGGAATGAAACTATTTTACTTGTTGTTTTTCAGCCAATCTATCAATTCTCTGCCAATCTCATGCCACCATAAATGTGCTGCACAGTGTGTACAGAGTCATAGCAGGCGGTGCTGGAGGTTTGCACCATGATGGGTGACTTCTGCTCTCCTGTTGTGTGCCACCCACTTAACTGTAGCCCCGCTCCTCTTGGGCTGTAGGTGTTGCTTTCTTCCAGTGCTCCTTCTTAGCACCAGTTTTCACCGAGGCCTGTGGAAGTTGCTAGTCTTTGATAGCACATACATGAGCATTAGTTCTGGTTTCTGAAGGTTTCCAAAAGGCAAACTACCAAACCTTTCAGCGATACCCAGGGATGAGGAAGGAGCACCAGCAGACTGGCAGTTATCCCAAGCCAGAGCAGAGGGCTGTGCTGGGAGAGGGGATGGTGCCATGGGTCGTAGGTGCCCGTTTCCATTCAGAGCCTTCCCAAGTGATGTGCTGGAGCTGCTCTCCTTATGTAGCACACAGAATGGAAAGCAGATGCAAAGTCCTGCACTTGCTCCTGCTCTTATGTCCCTGACCTGCCCTCCTGTGCTCTGTCTGTACCCATAGAAACTTTGGGAGAACTGAGGTGATGATGGAAAGCATCAACAGAGGACTAAGTTAACATGGTTTTAAAAATAATACAAATTATCTTTCTATATCTAATTGAAGACACGGGCTCTCTGACTAAAGAAGCTGAGGCAACTGTTGCTACAGACTGGAAAAAAAAATTGACTCCAGAGCAATTCTATGTTACCAGAGAAAAAGGAACTGAACCGGTAAGCAAAAGCGCTAATGCTGTCCAAGGCTAAGCCACCTCCTCTGCCTGCTGGGCAGGGAAAAACCTGCTTTGCGGAGCTGTCACCACTCAGTTGCTTCATAGGTTTTCCGCTGCCTTCCTGTGGATGAAAGTTAGGCTCATCAAGAAAGTACTGAAGCGGGTGGATTTTGTTCTGACCCAGGCTGGTTTGCAGATGAAAAAACATTCTGCATTCTTTTCATATTTTGGTTTTTTCTGGGATACTTTACTGCCAGCTCAGCCGTCTGTGTGGCAGTAGTGGAGGCCTCTCCAGAGGGGAGGGAGAAGATCATATCTTTGTCCTGTAGTCTCCTTTTCTTGACTTGATGTAGATTAGCCATGGAAATCTTATACATAGCACTCCATTCAGGAGCCAGGTTACCCCTCATGTGCCAGATCACCCACCCACCTTGTCCCCGCGCTTTGCTTCCTTCTGTGATGGAGGCCACGCAGCGTTGTGGGTGGAGCACCGGCGTCCCTAGCCCAGAGCCAGGGCTTCTGCACGCACCAAGCATGTACCGTGGGATTAAATCATGTGAATCGTGCCCAAATCCTTATCTGTAAAATAAAGATCCTAATTCCAGACCATGCAGGGAGGAGGAGAGTCCCTTTGTAGAGCCACTTTGAAGTTGTGGCACTCCATAGCAGAGCCCTGGTCTTTGGGATCCTGCACATTGCACAAGTTCCTTGGAGGTCACGACTCCAGCCCTGGTACCTGGATGATTTATGCATCTGACTGGTCTCGAAGTTTCTGGGGGCAGGGGGTAGTCTTCACTATTAATCCAAAGGCATCCTCCCCTTCATTTCTTTAGGCTGCTAATGTTTGTTCTTCAAAGCCCCCCTGTGAAGCTTTCTTTTTATGGTTTTTCTCCTGTTTTGAGTCTGATTCCTACATGCTTGTTCCAGATGGTGAGCTTTTAAAGACCTGCATTATTAACTTCTCTTTTTTTCTCCCTTTTTAAAAAGCCATTTAGTGGGATCTATCTGAATAACACAGAATCGGGAATATACTACTGCGTGTGCTGCAACGCCCCACTGTTCAGGTAACATCCTTTAGATTTCACAGCATCCTTAAAATGTCCTAACTGTGGCAGGAGGGGCAGTGTCTTTTCATGAGAGGAATGGAAAATGTAGGTCAGAAGAACAGTTCTTTGGTGCCAGAGTGCTATGTGTAAGATTTCCAGGATACCTGTGGAGATACAGGTACCTGGTATGCCCTTTTCTTGAGCATATGAGGGTCTCCAGTGGCCAGCAGACAGCAGTTGCTACATTAAGGTCTGCCTTTTTCTCCTGTCACACAGGCGGTCCTTTTTGGTTGATAATAATTCTGTTTAAGAGGTCCCTAAGCCATAAGTTGCCACAAAATACATGTGTTTATGTATAAGTATCACTGTATGTTTGCTCTGTTCTTGTGCTCTTCCATAGTCATCTTCTGCCGCTCGTGCTACTGGGCTAAAGAGACTTTTGGTCTGCCTTAGTCTAGCTGTTGTGTTCTTACCGCTGGGTCCCTCGTACTGGAGCTGAGACCTCCTCTTCACCCCCACCCCCTTCTTGTTCCCTAAATTAAATTCCATTGGTTTTGCCTTTTTGGTTACATCTACTTTTTAAAACCCAGCTGCAAATGACTGCGTTATTAACCTCTGTGCTCTTTACAATACTATATATTTTGCAACTTCATTAAAGTCTAAGTAAAAGGAAATAGAGTGCCTCGGAGTAGGATATGCAGAGGGTGTTCTGTTCTCTGTAACTGAACCAAAAAAGACAGTTCCTCATATTTTTGATCTAGAAAATAGCCTTTATATATTCCCAACTGCGAGTTCAATGGAATATGGCTGATATGGCCATTTTTATGAAGACTTTAAAGGATGTATCACAGATCAGAACTTCAAATGGGACGCTGAGGAGTGAGAGGTCTGGATAGTAAGAGGGGAAAAGATGTAACATCTGTATTGAAAATAAATATAAGCTAAGCAATTAAACAGTAAAATTGAAGGCTGATAATTGTGAACAGTTAGTTTTCCTTTGGCCAAGTACAGAAAACTGTTGTTATGCAAATGAACATTTGATTAAATGTATGTTTTTCTGTAAAGGTTTGCTAATAAGCACTTTTAAATAAAATTATTTCAGAAGCTAGTGCAGCATTGCAGAATATTCTGAAGACAAATAAAAACACCTCTGGAAAATTCAGATAAATTAGAGAAATTTTAAATTACTAAGCTGTGGAAGAGTTCCTTCAATTGCTTCAAATGTTCCTTCAATTCAGACATCCTTTATATTAGACGACAGATATTGACAGGCCAACGTGAAGAGAGAAGAGTACTGAAGGGAATTCCTTCTGCTGCTAAACTAATAACAAAACAACAATATAACCAATCAATCATGCTGCTTTTTGCAGTATCCAGGTCTCAGGGAATATAGGTACTTTTTTTTAAAGCATAAAGTAATGCTGAGCTTTACAAACTGATACAGAGAAATTTAAAAAAAGAAAAAACTTTTAAGAAAATTGAAAATTATTACATGTGCAAAATGGTCTGAAAATATTTTTTCCATTAATGCATTATGTTGTGGAGGATGCTAACAATGAGGGGAAAAAACAGGTATTTGAGAAGAGATTCATTCATCATGTTTATTTCTTAGTGCATTAAAAATGTCCTTTCTTTTTCAAATGCATTAGATCATTAGCTACAGGTAAACATGCAGCATTTTCTCCTTCTTTCAAAGTACACGTGTGTGTATACATTTCTATCAGAATTTATTACCTTCTGCTACCAAATACTCATTTGAAAGAGTTGGAAATACATGGAACAAACCCCTAACCTTTATAGATAGCAAATTGTGGTGCTTTAATGAAATCTCAAACCTTCAGCGAACCATAAACCTACAGCTGAGATTCATACAGCAAAAAGCACTTTTTAGAATTATCTGGATTCCATCCAGGACAACTGAAATAGGGATCAAAGTAAATGACATGTGCTGGAGGAATGGTGTGTCGAAGGCTAATCTAATGCATATGTTTAGGGAAAGTCCATTTATCCATAAATTAAGTGGCAAAATACTTCAAAGGACAAATATGATCCTGAACAGCAATATTTTTGGGTACTAAAATGCTTCTATTAGGGAATCTAAGTGATATTTCTGTTAGTAAAACCATACAGAGACCATTTCTGTTGAGAGCTGGTTTAACAGCTCAAAAGATTGGTCATTTAGCAGTGGAAAACATCTACAATAAACTTAAGTATTGTGAGCGGCGTGCAAGGGACGGACTCAGTCAGGGTCAAATGCAAAACCGACACAGCACTGAAGACCTTCCTTGACTCTAGAGGGTTTCAGAGAGGATCCTCACATCTATGTATGAATAAGCAGAAGGATCCCTGTGTCAGAAAATGAAGAGTTCTGATTGAAATCTTTTGAAAATAAAAAAAAAAGAAACAGCACAGGTATGTCAGAGAAACTCGGAAGTGGTGTACAGGCATTTGTGTTCCCCCAGGTTTTCCTTTGGGAAGCTGTGGCCTGTAGGCACAGCGTTTGGATGGCTGTGTAGCCGGGATGGCAGAGGGCCCTCTTTAGCTGGAAAGAAATAGGCGTGGAGCCTTAAATACCTTCTCATGCAGACGCAGAACTGCAAAGTGCATTTGCTTCGGTGCAGCCTGCCTCTGTACTGTCTCCTATTGCTCCTCGGTTTTAAGGAGGGGAGGAGGTGGAGAGCTTTTCTCACGGGTCTTTGTGGATTAATGTAATGGACTGAGCAACAGCCCGCACAAAAACTAGCCTTTGGTCATTCTGTGTTTGCAAGTCCTCTTTTATTTCCACAGTTGCATTGCTCAAAGACAGCCCCATACAGTTAATTATAAAATGCATGCTAAAGCAGGCACTGTTCTTTGGGTTGGATATTTTTAAGCTTTTTGCCTGCTTGTTTGTCTTGTCTTTCTAAAAGGCACCGCAAGTAAGAGTCTCAGATTTTTCTTCACTGTATTAATATCCCACCAAAATATACATGATATGTACTAGATACGTTGCTTTAAATTCTGTATTGGCTAATGTGCTACTCCCTTGGTGGCAGGGAAGCTGCTGCGGGTGTTGGTGTCCCCATCCACCACTAGGTGCCAGCAGGAGCACGGGGTTTGTGAAATGGGATACACGGGAAACCGGGAGGAAACGCTCCTGGTGGGGCTCCAGACCACTGGTCCTATAGTGTGTGAATCTGTCTTCATTTCTCGCTCTAACTCACACTAGGTCACTCTTCGCTAGAAGAAAGCACTTATGGCTAGCAAAACTTGCACAACTTTAAATAGGAGGGATTATCTCATTTCTGTCTGCTAAATCCCCAAAATATTTTCTGATCATATTTTCCAATCTGCTCGAGGTTTTAACATGCACCTGAACAGAGCTGGTAATCCTGGATGTTAACAGGAGGCACCCACAGGCTGACAGTCTGTAGGACTGTTTCTGATGGCTGCAATGATCTCTTGGGAAAAGTAGATCTTTGCGCTGTGAGGATTTGTCATTTGTTGATTGACGGTTTGAGCAAGGCTCTGTTTGATTTACCAAACCGTTTTGATGGCTGACTGCAAGCCGAAGCCATCATCTGACGTGAGCCTGATCCAGTGGGCCAACCCAGCCATTTTCCGTACTCATTTTCCATACTTCGTTTCTTCTTGTAAACTCTCTTCTCTGAGGTTGTGCTGTATTGGGCCAGGCTTTGAACTGCAACTTTGGAGGTGTAATTCAGCTAAACAATGTGCTCAGTTGTTGGAAAAACCTTTTTCAAGCTTTATAAAATACCAGACTATCAGTGAAATAGAAACAGAGAGGCAAAAGCTCCTGTTGTGGGCTGATCGAGAATTCCCTTTGGTAAAGAGCTTCCAGCACAGTTTGATGCCAGTGAGAAAACTTCTACTGTGCCAAATACTATTAATAGTATTACAAGACAAGGATGAGGGAAAAAACCCAATGTTCTCATTAAAACCAGACCTTTTTGTAACATCTCTGCTATTAATTAACAAGAAGGTCTGGTTTCCACTATAGCTCGGAAAAGAAGTACAATTCTGGGACTGGATGGCCGTCGTTTTCTGAGGCTTATGGTACTTGTGGCAGAGATGAAAGTAATACCAATATCATGAGACGACCCAATAACTCGCTGGGATCAACTAGAACTGAAGTGATCTGCAAACAGGTATGTTTACTTTGGAGGTGATACACAAAGACCTAAAACTTAACAAGGTTTTCTTTGTGCCCATGAACAAATCTACCTAAATGTAGCCGTGAGAATTACGGTATCACTGGAACTATTCTGTCTCACTTCCTGGTATGAAACGCGTGAGTAGATCTCTAAATATCTAATATAGACAGTCGGTTTGGATGAAGAAAATTATGTGACTGGGGAGAGTAGTTGTGTAAGTATAGCCAAGGGTTTGAGTTTAGACAGAAAATTTATTCAGAGGACCTCTGGTGAAGTGCAGTATGTGACAACAGACAGGAGGAGGGACTCTGAGATTTAGTCCACCCATTTGCCCCACCACAGGGCCAGTGCTTCCTAATTCAGTCCTGCTAAATGTTTGCTTAAGTTGTTCTTAAAATATGCAGTGATGGAGAGTCCCCAGCCTCACTAGGTAACGACCTGTAATGTTCGTGTCTTCCTACGATTGGTTAGACACTGGGGAAAACACTAAGTTTGCTTTGCAGCAGTTGAGGATTATTATTATTTGCCCTGCACGGCAGTGGTGGTGCCATGCATCTTCACAGCTGTCTTCTATGGGTTCTCTTATTTCACAGAAGCCACCCTTCCATGGTAGCTGTTCCTGTCCTGGTAGTGTTCCTCCCCTCACACCTTTTCTTTTCCCCAACCCATGACCAACACTTATATTGGGACCTGCTGTAATACCCAGTTCCTTTTCTAAAGAACCGCCACCCCGAAGCACTTCTTCCCAACCCTGAGTCTGTTCTGTTTATTACATCTGTTAATATACAAAAGTATGCAATTGAGTTTAATGAATTGCAGCCCCTTCTAGCAGGATTAGGTATTATCTGCAAATGTGACAAGTATTCATTGCAGTCCACTATCACGGTATAGTTCATGTTTGCAGTAATATCCAGCAATCACCTTTCAAGAACCCCAGCTGAAGACAACCTTCCAATTTTATAATGAACCACTGATAGCTATTCTGCATCTTTTTTGTCTTTTTCCCATCAGTAATTGGGGGGGGGGGGGGGGGAATCCTCAGCTGACCTATGAGAAGGACCTACAGTGACTGTCTCAATTAACTGGAAACTTTCATTATGTATTGAGAACTCTAGATCCTCCCATTTATTTCCTGTACTTTCTGGCATTAGTACCTTTTGACTTCCTCTTTCGGAATCTGCTTGTCTGGGGGCAGATATTTGCCTGCTGGCCAGAAGTGATTATTCCAGGATGTATTTCTAGTCTCTCCCCAAGATTCCCCCACCCACACAACTCAACCATGTATTCATCATACAAGTTTCTTCTTTCAAGATAGCACAGTAGGTACCAGCATAATGTTGGTCCAAAATTGTAATGGTAATAATGGTACATAATTTCTGTTGCAGTGTGACGCCCATCTAGGCCATGTGTTTGATGATGGTCCAACACCTTCTGGGCAGAGGTTCTGTATCAACAGTGTTTCATTAAACTTCAAATCAGGCTCTGGTCAGTAAGAAGTGGATCGCTGTGGCTTACAGAACATCCTTGTACAACAGGCTAGTAAAAAACTCTCACACTTTTAATATAGAACTCAAATTTTAGTACTTATGCCATTGCAGCTTTGCTTTCCAGCTATTACCAGTGTTGATAAAATACATATTTTTGCAGTAACTCTTTGGCAGATCTGTGTTGATCTGTTTATTGTATTTTTTTAATTAAAAAAAAATCTATGCAATAGTTCACATTCACAACTATCATAATTAACTGTATTGAGGCTGCTGAAATGAAGTGCTCTACTGAACCTGACCTTGCCTGTGCTGAACAGTAGTTGTGGCACCCAGGAATACAGATGTATATGGCTGATCATGCCAGAGCTTCTACTTCTGTAAAATTGTCGTATCCTTCTAAAGGGAAGCAAAAATAACATGAATCTCCAAATAAGGGGGGGGGGGGGTTCTACCCTGATGTGAGAGACCTTTAGCCAGGCCAAGTAACTTTTCCATGAACCCATAAAAGCAAAGTCCTGAAGGAGGGCCTAATTAAAACTATTCCAGGCAATGGAACCAGTGGGGACATGGAGTCTTTCTTCCTTTCAATCAATGACTTTGATTCTGTGTCCAATAGCAGAGCTAAAGTAGGGTTTGTTCCAGGAACTTCCTTTTACAGAAATAATATAATAATAATGTAATGATCTGTGTAATGTTTCCAGACTTCTGTTATCACTTGTGTATTTCAGAATCTGAAAATAAAAATTAATGTTCACTGTATTTGGGGGAAAAAATCACCATCAAAAAAAAATTCAGTAAAGCGATGCTTTTGTTGAAAACATGCCTTGTCTGTTCTTCCTTGTACAAGTTTGTAAATACTTCTGTATTCTCCCAAGCATTGTCACCATGGTTTGCTGTAACAGGAAAATAAATTGTATGTTTGTTAAATTGAGCTTTCCTGCTTTCAGACTTTTTTCCAGAGAAAATAATCTCTGAGTCAGAACATCAGCTTCACTAAACTGGCCGGGTTTAAATGCTTCCCTGCTGAGAGTTACTAGGCAACATCTCATTTGGCTTTACCTATAACAGGCTGTTTCCATTCTCCCCACTTTGGTTGCCTCAGTAATAAAAAGGGTGTGTTCATTTACTTAGACTAGCATAGTCTTAAAACTGTTTAATATCTTCAGAAAGCGGACCTCTATTGCACTGAATTTACTTTTACTCCTTCTGTCTTGGAGGTCTGCAGTTTTTCATTCTCATGTGCTTTCTACAGGAGAACTCTACATTTTCATAACTTTTACAAACATCTTACGAAGACAGTGATCACTACAGCCAACCTAAACCAGAATGGCACAAAGGCCACCAGAGGTGTGAAGCAGCATGAATGAAGCAGACATTTGCTGCTACTGGTTTTATGTAGCGTCATAGATGGTGACGGTCACATTGTCATCAGAGGTATCAACAGCAGCAGCGTGCTGCTTGCTGAGTCTGTGCTGCGTCATGCTCTGCCATGCAGAGATGCCCTTGCATCACCTATTGCTATCACCTGCCTGCTCGCACCAGGATGTACGTGCCCAGCCTGCTGAGGTCTCTGCTCCCAAGAGTCTTTGCAGGTTGTACAGAAATCACCATCCTTGAATGCTCTGAATTCATGTACCCCCCATCCTGACATACTTTTATTCACTGGTTGTTTTTTTTTTTTTTCTTAAAATCTATTGCACAGCCACTGGAAAGGGAATTTGGCCCTCACAGGCATTCTTTAGTCAGGCAGCCCACTCCCCTCTCCTCACCTTTCACATCAGGGAGCAGGTTGTCTCAGAAAGGAACGTGACTAGAAGGTGTCCCCAGCGTGACTCCTGTGTTCAGCCACGTGCTGGTGGAGAAGCCAGCACCTGCCTGAGTATAGTGACTTTCGGCTGGGATACCAAATCAAAATGTTCCTCGTTTCTGTAAACGGCTGAAAGTAGGAAGAGAACTGGCAAAATACCTGTTTCTTACCTCTCCCCACAGATATCAGGTCTCACTGACACCTTCTGCAGATGAGACTGAATGCCATACAAACAAAATAGACCATGGAGCTGTCAAAACAAGCATCCACACACAGACTTGTGTGCAAACAGCACTCAGTTTAGCACCTTGACTGGTTGGTGGAGACCAGCTCTTAGTGAACTGGCAAGTTAGTAACTATTACTGGCAGAGGAAGGTTGCCTGAGCAGAGAACACATTTATTTTACACCTAGAAAGATCATTGTATGCAACTGGACGTTTGGGCTAAGAAGCAGCTGGTGCCTCCTCACTCATACAGCACGGAAAGAGTCCTGTAAGGCTCTGGTTTAGCTTGTGCAGTGTTAACTACAGATATGTAATCATATGAACAGACCCATATCTTCAAGGACATCACCTGACCTGCACTACACCAATATATCACCAAGCAAACAGCATAAAGTGCAAGTCTACTGCCCCAGAGAAACCAGGCACTGAGCTAAGCAACCTTGTGCTACTTATTCAAATGAGAACAAGGAAAAGAGGAAGGTCTGGCTTTCACCATGTGTGTAAAATCACAGCAACGGCCCATCGCTTTTCAGTGCGGCTGTGTGTCCTGCAGTTTGGAATAGCTATAACTGAGAGATACCTGAATATCCCACCCCTTACTCCTCACTGTAACTCTAAAAGTGTTTAGATGTCTGTATGTACCTGTGTGTATATAGCAATAGAGGAACAGGGGAAATAATTTTGCTTTGTAAGCATGGCCAGTACTCAATTTGGAATAAAACCCAAAATCAGCAGAAGCCCTCTTATCACTCCCAGCCCTCCCCATTGCAGGCGGTATGCACCTCTTCTAATAAAACACAGCCAATGATGCAGGATTGAGCAGAGGAAAAGGAAGGTAGTATATAAGGGAAGAGTGAGTGGAGGAAACGGGTGTGAACTTGAATTAGCTCTTCTGATGCTTTTTTGGCAACGTCTGACTCTCTCTTACATTCTCTGCTGTATCAGATAGAGGCTGGAACTGGTTGCACAGCAATCTCAAGTAGTGTGGTGGGGATAAGGCAGGGGTTTCTTAACTGATCCATCTTTTTATTACATTATCACTTGTGAAAAATGATATGGATCAAATGGGCTACTCCTCAGCAGTCCTTTATAAAAAGGCAAACTTGATAGCCTTGTTTTCTATTATTTGTCTTCAGTACAAGATGGGGGAGAAGGACCATGTGCATTTGGGTACAAGATAATTATCTCTTGAGCAGAGCATTATTATTACTAAGTTAACAATTAATTTTGAGGATGTGCCAAGATCTGCATGTATAAAATTGCAAGCTGGCTGTGTCTTTGGTTTTATTGTTTCCTCTGCTGGCTTTTTATTCTCTATGTATCAGCTCAAACTTCTATTTTTCACTTTTAAGGTCTATCACATCATGGTCCCACCTTGTGTTTTGTCTCATACAGGCTGACGGTACTGGCCTGTGCTCTGCCAGTAATGTCTGCCTTTGTAAATTTAAGGTCAAGTTTTCTTCAAATACAGTTGTGCTTTATCTTGGGCTGCCAAAACCAGAGGAGATCTATCTAAGACTCTGCAAGGCCACTTAGTTACCCTGCCTCTTCCTGGCCTCCTCCCTGAAATTCACATATCTCAGTGTGCACATAGAGCACATGTAAGCAACTGGTGTACTCTGACAGCTGGGATTTCACCAGCCATAATGATGCCACTGTGTTCATGCATCTGCCAGGGGAATCCATGTGACATTTCTCATGAGGTATTTCAGTTTATCTCTCATGACGATGCATTTACATGAACTAATTTTATGTCTGTAAACAGAGCTGGTGACATTTATGGTCTCATCCCCATGTGAGGTACACTGCTGGACATTCGGGATCTCTGACCGTAAGCTCTTTGGCACAGGGAACTTCATTATCTTCTGTGTCTGTGGTACCAATGACACCAGGACAGATTCCAGCTAAAGGCCCATAGGTCATGAATAATAAAGACCACTAATGATGGAAGACACTATTAAAGAGTATCATAGGGTACAAGAATTTCCTTGTGTATCTGCACTGACTTTGTTCCACCATAGCGAATAAAGAGCAGTTGGTTCTCTGAGCTGAATATACTCTCCAGGCAACTGCAGATTTATGTTCCATCCTTCACATCTGAGAAGTTTTTCAGCACTGTTATTTCATTAATTAGTTTCAGTGATGATACTTTTTATCCCATGGTGTTTTCAAATAACCTTTTTATAAATCCTAATTGAGGTTTCTCCATAATTCTTAAGAGATTTTAACATCTTCAACAAACTATTTCAAGACTTTCTTCGTCTTTGCAGTGTCTCTACAAGGCAAGTAATTATTCTCAATTTTACTGAGGGAAGACTTGATGAGAAGAATTTAATTGACTTATTCAAGACTACAAATTAAGTTTGCAGCCAAGCCAGAATTAGACCCTGCATGGCTCCTAACAGCATCCAGATCTTCAGACTCTGCTTTTTCTAAAACTTGTTTGGTACTTAATTGTTTGGGGGGGGGGTGAATTATCAAAAGAGAGGTGGTAAAATTAGCATGTTTTTCCAGCTATGGTATTAAAACCAAAGCTAAGCCAACTAGGGCAACTTCGGCACATAAAGAGCAATGCTTGACCTCTTTCTCAGAGCAAAGGTGGTACAGGCTTGGTTAGGAATTAGGCAGCTGTATTCTCTGGCTGTGCTGTGTATTGCTACCAATGTTCTTTGTTCCATGACAGCTTTAGGTAGAAATGAGGCAAGGCACCTTGCTAACAGCAACTTCTTTACTTGGGAGGCCGCATGGCTTTTTTGTGAGCACAGAGAGAAGATAGGAAAGAAGGAGGTTACTCTTGTATTACTAGCAGCTTCCCCCTCCTTTCACCAGAAATCATAATGCCCATTATTTTAGCCATGTATCCACAGAACTGTAGTGATGCTCTTTTCTGTTGCACCACGCTGCAAATCAATTGGATTCTCTTTTAAGCTTGTTGACAACCTAGTCCGATTCTGATCGGAACAAGAGAAGAAGAGAGACTTTTCTCACAGCAAAAATAGGATTTTGCCACCCCAGAACATCTCCAGTGTGGAGGTGGCTCAGGAGGCAGCCTGCATGAGAAGGAACTGAAAAAATCTTTTTTTTCTGTTTTTGAACAAGATGGTGAGGGCTCAGCTAGTACTTGTAAGCGTTTGTATTTTCTGGTCTTCAACCTTGGCCATACTGTGTAGAAGAAATGAGTCCTGTTACCACACAACTGAACTGTCTCCTCTTCCATTCCCTTAATGACTTTTCGCACTTGGAACAAAGTGATTTAAACCATATTCCTGTGCCTGTCCCACCTCCTGCTACACCCAAGTGATGAGCTGCGGTACCACTACCCTGACAGCATGTAATGCTCAGCACCACATCAACCTCATGGATTTCACAGCTCTTTACACATAAATGATGCCTAGCCCCAGCCCTTTGAGGTAGTGGTGAGCCACATGTCACAGAATAGGAAGCTGAGGGACAGCTGTGGGAAGTGACTTGCCCACAGTCCCCCGGGGCAGGGCAGGGAAATCTGATTACAGAAAGGGTTCTCAAAAGCTCTCCAAGTGCGAGCTGCTGCCAAAATTCACAAAGGCAAAGTAGTTTAAAAGCAAAGCTCTTTATTGAAGAAGTGCCCAGATTTTTTCAAGAGTAAAAGAATTTGTCTCAAGGCAGGTGTGTCCATGGGGACTGGTTTTAGTAGCGCTGAGGAATGTGTGTGGAAGGGATTGGCAGCTTGCCATGGGGCAGAAGAAAGAGATATTCATGCCCATTATTGCGCTCCCTTTTATTGTCTTCTCTTTTGTTGGTTTTTTTCTTTGCTCTGTGGTATCCTTCCTCTCTCCTTCTCAGAAATCCCTTTGTAATATCCCTTGGGCTCTGGCTTTCTTGACTGCACTCACCCTTACCTTGTGCCTGAACCCTCCTAGTTCCATACACTCGGGCCACTTCCCTTGGTGCCAGAGAGATGATCGAACACGCAGTCCTGTGACCACATCTGAGTCAGCAGCTATCTGCACATGCTGGAGGTGACTGTGGGCCTGCAGGCTCTGGGGAGGCTGGCAGAGCAGGCATCAGCTGTGCTCGTCCAGCTCGCCTCCTTTGCGCACGCGGTTTGCCAGCATTTACAAAGTGACTTCCAGAAAAACTTGTCAGGGACAGAGGAGCTGCCAGAAAAATCAGGAAAAAGAAAAAGAAGAAAAAAGTCATCATGGATGCTCGAGTAGCCTGCTTAGTTCTGGAAACAAAGACTGTGCTGCCCTGCCACATTACTGATGTTTGGGATGTAGAAATGTGGTCCACAGCCAGGTCACCTTTGCTCAGCTGTCATTTTTGGAAGATCAGAAGATGGATCCAGACATTTTGTGATAGGAGGAAGGAACAGGAAAGGATAGTAAAGTATTTTGCACAACTGTTAGGAAAGGGGCAAAGGCAACACAAAGGAAGGTGCTAGAGTCCGAGAGACAATGAGAATTCATGCTTTCCTTTCCAGAAGGAGTCAGTACTGAAGGATGAGGACACAGGCTATAGACTGAAAGCATGTAGAGGATGGCAGCTAAAGAGCTGACTGTGAGCTCTCAGGAATGGGGGAGCTGAGATCAGTCCTCACTGGTGTGACAGTCCCTTGGGGACAGTTCTGACAGAGCCATGGGATGCCTATGCATTTTCTTGGGTTACTGAAGGAGAAAGCCTTGTGAAGGGCTAGGATCTGAGCGGTGCTAGAAGCAGGTGTTCATGCTTGGGAAGTTCAGGAGATTGACCGCACTGTTAATCAGAATACCAGGTGCAAAATGAACCCTCACACATTCACTGCCCCAGGAATGACCCTATTCCCAATCCAGAAAATGTTCCCTCCCTATTTCAGGCTTTGCATTACCTCTTAGTCCTGGGCCTCTCCTGAATGCACTTGGGTATTCACGCTCGGGTCCATTATGAACAAAGGTCATTAAACCTTGTCATGTACAATATGTCTAGCTGGAGTTTCCTTAGGCCCCCAGAGAAGGAAAAAAAAGGGGCTCCATGACACTTCTCCTTGGCAATAGCCCAAATAGCCTCTGCCTCTGGGCTTGGTCTGTAAGAAGGGCATTTTCCAAAACCGGATCACATGTAACTTTCTATGACCTTGTAGCCTTCACTTTACTTTTATGAATGAATCTCTATTAAAAGCGGGGGGTAAATGTTTTTTCTTTGTCCCTCTTTCAGTTTACAAATTTGTCTTCTCCTATAGCCAGCTGTTAAAAGATTGGTTCTGCCCCTGCTTTCACCTTTCCTGTTTTATCAGCTGAGACGTCAAACTGAGGGCCTGACCACTTGGTGTTAAAGATCCATGGCTCTTTTTGTAAGGCAGTGGCCTGGCCAACTCTAGACTCTAAATGCTGCCTTGTCTTAGAGTTTGAGTTAGCCTCTCACACCCTAAATCGCAAGGCGTCGTTGCCTTGAGCAATGAACAGCTTCTCTGCCCTAATTCAGGGGTGACAGCAGTTAAGCAATAGGTGAAAAACTGTGTATTTCTGACGTATGAGCACTGCTGAGAGGCTTAATTTTTTCAGCTCTTGCAAATTGTTTGACATCCACAGATGAAAAGGGCTGTAGAAATGCTTGTGATGGCTTATTATCTTGGCCCTATTGCTATTCTTATTTCTATTACCCCTGTGCCAATTTATCTTCTTTTCTGCAAGATTTCACCTTCTTGCTCTACACCTGCCTCAAGAATAGGCAGAAATTGCCAATGAAAAAACATTGCCTAAAATGGAGATAGTAGATCAACTCCTCCACTCTGCCTACACTTGGTATTTAACTAAGCCCATTAAGCACTTCTCCACAGATAACTACAGCTGATCAGAGGTGTTCAGCTGTGCTTGTGATGACTTCCCAGCCGGTGGCAACCACAGCAGTGTCTGCAGGGACCTACCTGCTATTAGAACTGTCCTTCTGGCTGGAGAAGGACAAACGAGACTATTTGTTGGGACCGTGGCGGGGGGGGGCAGCTTGTGGGTGCTGGGGAGATGTGACACAGACAGGATGATGAGGTTGGGCTACTCTGCAGCAGACACACCTCACGGGGTGAGGTGTGGTATAGGGAGTAGGTGGGAATATGAGGTGGAGGGTGTAGCATGAAGGAGGTGACATTCTGTCTGAGAAAGGTAACAGGGTACAGTTTTGAGATCCTGCTCTGTGGAGGTATGGCATATGGTTGGATGATTTTGGAGAGGGATGGACAGTGACTACTCAGAGTCACCTCAAAATAAATTAAAAAAAAAAAAATCCACCTTAATATTCCAGAATACTCTTGACAATTTTCCCTCAGAACACAGAGTGGCTCAAATGGCTGCTCTGCAGTGACCTCTAGGGTACATTTTCTTTCATACCTGCTGCAACCTTCAATCACCTAGAAAAAACAGCTTCTCCCAAACAGATTATACAGACTTTCTTTGTCTTCTGAAACTGGCTTGTGCCATTGCCAGTCTCAAAGTCTTTCTCCACATAATGCCTTAGGTAGGGTATGTACGGAGAAGAGAGGCTTGTTATCTACAGTTTGCTGGTGCATCAAAGGAAGTTGCAGATGCTCCGCATGGATTTGATCCAATACTCTTTGAAGTCAATAAAAACCCTTCCCTTGACCTCTCATTCAGTTCCCCTCTCTCAGTAGCTCCTTATGCAAATCATAGTCTATTTTGTGTGTGTCTCCAACAAAATCAACATGTTTCTCCCAAGCATATCCCTTTGTGGAACCCAATAGCAAACCTTTCAAAATTCTTGGCGTTCTCTTTTTCTGATGAAGCGTGACTTGAAAGCAGATTAGATCTATCCAAAAGGGGGCGAAGAAGCAAGCCCTGACCTTGCAAACCTGTGGAAGTACCAATTACTGGCAGCTATTATCACTCTGACTGCAGTAGGACTGCTCACCTGGGTAACAGCCAGGAGGAATAGGCCTCAGATAGGGACCTGCTGAAAATCAGACACAATGCAAATGCATGCAGGCCACTTGACAGCAGAAGGTTGTCAGGAAGCCAAACTGGAAAGAGCTGGCCAAGCCTAAAATGAAATCATCCACATTTGCTAAAATAAATAAATAAATACATAAAATAATGAATGGAAGTATAGCGTACAGAAGTCCTAGAAAACTCAGGACGGAACTGTTAAAAAATGAGACCAAAATTCACAGTAGAGGCTAAAACTAAAAAATGGGGCAGCCCTACTTGTGATGACTGGGATGCAATCCTAACGCTTTGTGCCTTTTAAGATAGTCTTTATGTATTCATGTGCCAAGAGCTCCCCCCTCCCTTAACAATTAAAAATCCGGGATACGGATTAAAGTGATAGCAGGTGGCAATGTAATTGCTATCAATCATACATCTGAACCTCTCATTTGTCATATAAACTCAACAACAGCTGGCTCTCAACTCTGGTTATCCTCACAGCTATAACAACAGGTTCAAAGAAGGTATGGATGTTGGGTCCTCATGTACACGCTGCCAAGGAGCAAGGGGAGGAGAAGATGTACAGGTGCTGCGCTCTGCAGCAACGAGATGAGGGGGGAACCAGCTAAGCCCCCTTTTCGTTCTCCTCACAGGAGTCGTTCATGGCGGGACTCAGCGTTCATTAGCCGGTACCAGCTTCAGTCTTCACACCGAATCAACGTGGGCTGAAGAACATCCACCGGCCTGGTCCGCAGCCAGAAACCCGCAAGCCACTGAGGCAGCAGCACAGCGAATGGGAAGCGCCGTTCTGAGCAAGAATTAGCAAGAAAGGAAACCTCGGCCATTTTCAGGGCTCTTGTAGTCATATCGCAACGTTTCAGGCATTGGCAAGCCTGGGTTTTGGGGTCTGGGGTTTGTTTTTTTTTTTGGAGGGGGTTTAACCCGTTCCGGTGTGCTGTGCTGTGGGAAGGCAAGGGGTGGCCATGGCAGGTCGCACCACCTGTGGCGGCTCACGGAGAGGACCGACTGCCGCCCGCCCAGCCTCGGGAGGGGTTTGGCGGTGTAGCGGGCACGAAGGCCCCGAGCCCCCGGCCGGGGGCTCGGGGCCTTCGTGCCCGCTACACCGCCATCTCTACCCCCGGGGCTGGGCGGGCGGCGGGAGCGCCATCACAGGGCCCTTCCCTGTCAGCGCCGTTCCGCGCGGCGTCACAAGATGGCGGCAGAGCCCCGAGGCCGGGCCCTGATGTCTTCCGCCGGCCGGCCGCTTTTTCCCGTGAGGAATCACCAAAACTGGCAGAAGCTGGGGAGCTGGCGTGGAAAAGGGTGGGATCCACTGTTGTGTTGTGAGTTTTGGGGGGGTGTCTGTGTTCACGCTTGGTCTGTTTTGGCAGGCAGGTAGGCCATAGTTTCCTTATGAACACGTCACGCTTCAGCCCGGGAGCACAAGGTTTAGGCGCAAATTTATTTGTAGTCTTGAGAGGTGTCTGTGGTATTGGCCTCTGGAGTTCGAAGGTGGCTGGCTGTGCTATTTGTGTCTTCTCTGCTAGCATTTTGGTGGGAGACAGTGACATTTGGCTTGAAATGGAGAGGGGCAAAGCTTGGGTAGGGAGGGAGGAGAGGGAGCAAAAGATGGTGACTCCAGGCACCAGGAGATTAGGTGTCAAGGGCAGAGGGGAGTCTAGGGCAGGGGAAGGAGGGAATGAGGCACTCGCTGAAGTGAGGCGGCATGGACAGGGGCTTCATCAGGTAACTGGGGTTAGTGAGGGAAGAGACGGGGGTCTCATCATCTCTGAGGATTCGGTAGAGCGTATAACCTCTTTGTGGCTCAAACTATCGTTACTAACATGATGTTTCAAAGCAACGGGGTTATGTTCACCAAGTAAACTCAATTTCCATTTGATAACGGGAAAGAACTGGTGATGCTATAGCCAAAAATACACCTTAAAGTGTATTATTGTCCCTCAACTGCCCTTCCTAAATAATTGCAGGCCCCAGGAATACAAAATATAGGAAGGCAGCATCTCTGCCCTCTAAAGAAAGGACAGTCTGCTGTGTGAAACACCAGGGAGAAGCCCTGGGAATGCAGGAGCTGAGCCGTGAAGACCTGCAGAGGATTTGCAGTGAATGTTGGCATGGCATAAAGAGGGCACTGAATTCACACGTGCTTCCCTAAGCCTTTGTGTGCCAGTGCACAGGGCCAGCTCTCGCTGCCCAGCCCCACAGCCGTAATTAAGGGATTCCCACTCGCCACGAACAGGTGCAGCCCCACCCAAACAACAAGGCTGCAGACAAAAGATTACAAATAAGAGCTAAATCCCTCTACTGTACATTGCAGTGGTGAGCAGGGACAGGTGGCCTAGGGTAATTCGGGTTCAGTCCTCATGCTGGGGCGGGAAACCGCAGCAGCTCATTTGGATCTGAACTATTATATGATAACTCCCTGTGGGTTCTGTTGATGGGGAAGCCAACGGAGGCATGGATTAAATCAAACAGCCGGTAAGCTACTGGAAGTGGAATTATTCCTACAAATTTCTGACAGCTTGCAAATAAAGGCACAGATGAGGGAAATGCTGCTTGCTTCAGCTACCCCTTCCTCACCAGCACTATATGTCATTCATTCAGCTATAATTGATCATAAAGATCTTGTACATCAGAAGAGCATGAGTGTATGCATGCAGCTCGACCTGTGGATTTACAGTGCCCATGTACCTTTGGGACTTGCTATGTCCAGAAGAGGTCTTGAGTGTTTTGGTAACAAAAAAGAAGCAATTGTCATCTGAGGTGATCTTTGATGTTTTCTTAATTTACTACATTTGAGGTTGCGTTAGATGTGCCCTGCCATCAGTGTCCTGTCTGTAGATCTGGAGGAAGGTCTTAACACAGCTCAGGGGTGTGGGCAGCTCAGCTGAATTTCCAGTACTGCATCCATACTACATGGTGCATCAAAAGCTTCTGCCTTGGGTGCGTGTGGCTCTGTTACCACAGATCAGAGTGCCCTGCAAGCTTTCATGTGGTTATCCTCACAATGCCCAAGAGTGAGTGAAAGGCTGTTTTCTGTACTTGATAGATAGGGCTGAGTTATAAAACCCTGGATTCCTCTCAACAAAAACACCCAAGCTAGGGTTTAATCAGTGCAGGTTCTCTTGGTAATTATTAGAGAGCTATAAGCGTGTAAAGAGGGCACTCCAGATTTTCGGACGCTTTGGAGTAATTAGCTTCCCACATTGGGTGTCTTCAGTAGTGCTGAAAATCAGCCAGAATAAGCATGGGCCAGTCTGGGAGCAAGGCACTTAGGTACTTCAAAACTCTTGCTAGGCATTTGAACCATTTAAATGTCAGAATGCCTTGAAAAACATATAGCTGCCTAAATATTAATCCTGTAACTTGAAGCTAAAAAATTTTGTTTCCTTCTATTGTCAGTGAAACGGGAGTGACATCTTCAAAGGCCAGGAGACTCCATCTTAAGGAAGTTCCTTCCTGAGGGTGGTTTCTTACACCCATCTTTTCCCCTTGACTATTAATGAACACCTTATACTTAGGGATGCAGTTACTTTAATATGGATCTAGATGCCCTATCCCATTCTGGATGCCTCAGATATCCCACATGGATAGCCTGCATGGAAGCTCCAGATGAGCTTCTGGAAATGTGCAGGTCTCCTGTGGGTCCTGTGTCATATCTGTGAGCCCCAAGAAATGTCTTCAATACTATATAGTACTTAACATGATACTAGACATGCGTGTCATACTCCTGTGTGCAAGGAACTGAATCCCTCTCCTAATTAGTGTCCAGCTTTTGACTGGCTGAAGTTAGAGGCAGTGACGACTCACACCCTAAGTGACTTGCTTGAGGACATTGATGCCAGAGGCATGTGTTTACAAGCCCAAAAAAGAGCAAAGAGGAGGATCCTGGGAAGTATAAATCCATCAGCGAAACCATGATAATGAGAGTCAATTATTAATCAATTTGTAAGCACATAAGTGATAAGAAGGCAGTAGAACATATCAACACAGATTAATCAAGAACATATCACTTCTAATTAATTCAGTGTCCTTATTTGAAGGACTAACTAGCCAAGTGTATAAAGAGATGTGTGATATCTGTCGACTTTGTTAGTGTCAAAAGCCTTACTCTTCTTATAAACAAAACCATGTAATGGGATCTAAATGAAATCGCGATTAGAATGAGCGCATAATGTTTGAATCACACCCAAGCACATGTCTGCAGTTCACTGTCAAAGCTGGACGTGCCAAGTGGGGTCCTGCACGCGTCTGTTGTGGCCCCAATGTTTTCAACAATAAATTGGCTACTGGAAAAGAGAGTACTTAATTCAACTCCTGAGAGCACTGGCTGGGAGAGGTTGATTTGGAGAACAGGATCAGGACTCACATTGATCTTCACAGATTGGAGAGCTCGCCTGAAATCAATAAGCTGCACTGTAATAAAGACAAGTACAAAATGCAGTCTTGGGACAAAAGACAGATCAAATGCATGGTTTGTGAAATGAGGAATAACTGATAAGGCAGCAGTAGTGCAGGAATGGATCGACTGGCTGTTGTGAACCATGTAAACCAGGTAAAGCGGGATGAAACCTATGCAGAAACCCAAATGTCATTTGGGGGTGTATTAGCAGCAGTGTTTTGGGTAAAACACTGAGGTAATTATTCTGCTCTACTTGGCACTGGTGAGGCTTAGCCTAAGTACAGCGCCTGGTTTTGGACATTACACTTGAAGAAAAGCTACAGGGAAATTAACAGAGAACAGCAAAAGTATTAAGATGTTTGAAAAGCGCACACTGAAGGGAAATGGATTTGCTTAGTCTTGGGAAGAGGTCATTGAGAGGAGACACAATAACAATCCTCATTATGAAAAATTTCTCATGGAGTGGAATGAACACTGTTCTCCCATGCCTGCTGGAAGGTGAGCATAGAAGAGCAGCTACCAGGCTAGGTAAAACAGTACTTATTCATGTGTGGACAACTTCCAAAGAAAATGCAGCATCTCCTTGTGTAGATGTTTTTCATGTCCCTGACTTGGTTAATAATTCACCACAAAGATAAAAGCCTCAGGGCTAAATGGATGCGGAGTTGTGGTTTTGCAATGCCTAAATTGTAGGTGCTGGGCACCCAGCCTCAAGGTTCCTGGTATGGTGAGAGGCGTGTGATCAACAAAGAATGCAAGAGTGAGCCAGTGGGCTCAGTAGGGAGCCAACAAATGTGGTAAGACATTCTGGGCTGGAGAAAAACCTAACTGCACTTACAAGTGGGGACTGCAGGATCTCCACTGGAAATCCTTTCCTGGGACTGAACAACCATGGTAGGTCAGCTCTTCCTAGCTAAAAATCATCAGGATAGTTTTCACATCACATTAGAGCCAAGACTGTTCAACAAAACACCAGCTGTGCAGGATGTCTCCTCAGGAGAGAAACTTGTAGGGTACCTAAGGAGAGATCCTTGAGGAACGTGGACCCCTAAGATGCTTTTAGGCCTCTGGTTTTACCTGCTTCTGTAAGTCTTGCATCTGTTTCCAAGACAGGAATAATTCATTTAAAACTCACCTCTACTAAATAGTATCTAATAATTTTAATAAAACAACTTGCTGCTTGAGTTCTAAAAGCCATTAGACAAATTCACAGAAGAGAGAAATGTGTCAAGAGCTCTTAGACACAGACACAATCTCTGGCAAAAGAAGTCCCCGAGCTTTTGCCACTGGCACAGGCGGGTGAGGGATCCGGATGGACCTATGCCATGGCCCAGGATAGTCATCTCTTTGCTCTTATGGACTCAACGGAAAATTTTCATGAACAGTTTTAGAACAAAAGGACTCTGCTAACAACACCTGACAAAGCTGCTAAGATGCAGGAAGGGCATCCCAGCACTGCATAGGCTTGAAAAATTATCAGGAGGAAGCCTAGGACTGTGAGTACCAGACTGGCAAAGAAGGAATGAAATCCAGTATTAAGAGGTCACGCATTTGGGACGTATGGTAAGAACGCGTGCTATGGCTGTAGTCTCAGCAGTCCTTGCCAGATAGAGGAAAAAGACCTTGGGGCACTAGTTAATGACAAAATGGTCATGAGCCGCTGGAGGAACGTGGCCATGGAAAGGGTAAATGTAACCCTCGCGGTACGAAGTGAGTGGTTTTGGCAGAGAGGCAAGTGCTGACGGCATTGTCCAAGGAGCTGTGAGGACTCTCTTGGATGGCTGCACAGTTACGGCTCTGGTTGTCCCAGCAGATTAACTCATATGGAGAAAAGGGCAGAAAAAGGTGATTTGGGTGATAAAGAAACAGGGAGTCTAATCCTGAGCTTGCTTTGCTTCCCCTGGCAAAATGAGAGCTGGGAAGGAACATAGCAACTGTGTATCAACCCAAGGGAAAATCCCGTGGAGGTAGAGATCTTTCCTGGGAATCTGCACTTGCACAAGAGCAAATGGGCGTAAACCAGGGAGGAAGAAATCAAGGGAGGAGGTTAGAAAACAGACAGAGTCTCTGGCCCACAAAAAGGACCGATGACAGGAAAAGCTTCCTTCTATTTAATCTAGAGCTGGATGTATTTGTGGAAGAGATGGTGTAACCCCGTTGTTTGCCGGAATGGAGAAGCGCCCTGTTACCCCTTGGCACGGGGCTCTTAGTCGTCGGAAGTTGTCAGGAATGAAAAAATGAAGACCAAGCCACAGCGCCTCCTGCCAGCTGGTGTTAGGGAGCCTGATTACCCTTCCTAAAACTGTACAGCGTGTCGCTAGCGTTTCCAGCAATTGTCACCTGCTCTGCTTTGTTGTCTGCTAACCCTTCTGCACTTACGGTGACGGCCTGGTGTAGTTTTTCAAATGAGCGATCCTCTGGGTCGGAGCGGAGTGGTGTCAGGACCCGGTCTCAAGGAACTGTTCCCTCTTCCCACGAGTGGTTTTGCCTATTGGAAAATAGGGGACTCCTTGTCAAACCTGCTCTTTACATACTGCTTGCCTCCAGCGGCCTTGCTCACGAATCGCCCACGGGGGAGCGAGGAGGGTCACCCCGCGGCCGGGGCAGGGGGATGCTGCCGGGGCTCCGGGCAGCCCGGGGGAGCCGGCCCCGGCCCGCAGGCCGCCGGCGCCCTCCGGGGCGGTCAGAGTGCGGCCCCGCAGGAGCCCCTTCCCTGCGGGGGCCGGCTGGCTCTGCCGCCGTTTCATCCCGCTGCGGTGTCCTGCGTCCTCCCCGTCCAGCAAAACCGGCGCCCGCCCGGCATCCCCCAGCCCGCACCGCGGCTGCCGCTGCCCCCGACCTCCCCCGGGCCCGGGCCCGGCGGGGCAGCCCCGTCTGGCCCCGCAGGCGGGGCCCGGCCCGCCCCGCTCGCACCTGAGGGGCTCCGCAGGAGGAGCCGGGCGGCAGCCGCGGCCCTGCCGCCTCCGCAGCCGGCGGAGCCTCGGACTCGGCCGTCTCCGTTGATTTAAATGATATTAGCTGTGAGCCCTTCTCCTGTCGGGCCAATTTAGGAGCTGATGAAACAGTAAATTGTTGGTGGAAACGTAGGCAGCTTTGTGCTCTGCCAAGCAGGTGCCTGGCGGTTTTAGTCAAGGATTGGTAAATTTACAAGAGCGCAGTGGACGTGCCCTCCCCGGGCTATTGTGAAATTCAGGGGCGAACAAAGGAGAACGTGAATATTCACACAGCCGCCTTTCAGCGTGTGGCATTGCTCCGCAATGTTTAAAGCGCTGCGCTTTTTTTGGTTTTGTTTAGAGAAAGAAAAAAAACCACCAACACCCCCCCCCCCCAAAATCAGAAAGTACCTGTTTGCGTTTTAAAGCACATGGAAATCATCTGTGAGCAACCATATAATTTGATTTGCTAAGCAATCTGCGAGGCGATTGCACATCATTTATAATGTTCATTGAGCATTTTGCTTAATTGTGTCTCTTTTTGTAAAGGAAGCACAGCCCCCTCCCGGCTGCGGCCGGCACAAGTGGCCAGATTCCCATGGACCCGCCGACAACCGCCGGCCTTGCGCGGGGTTTTTCCCAAGCGGAGCCGTCCCCACCCGCACGTCCGGGGGGGCGAGAAAGGGGCTCAGGTACGGGCTCGCCCCCTGAACCCCCTCTGCTCGCAACCCGCGGCTTCGGCAGGTGCTGCCGGCCCGGGCTGGCGGGTGCCCGCCTCCCCTCTCGCCGGGGCGGTGCGGCCGCGGGCGGCGAGCCCCGGGCTCCGCAGGTGCGGGGCAGGCCCGGCGGCACCGATGCCGGGGCGGGGGCTGCTCCCCTCCGCCAGCCGCAGGCCCGGGCGAGGAGACCCGACAGCGGCACCCCGAATTCCCTTCGGGAAGGACCTTTGCTGGCACGGCCTTGCTGGAGTCCCCCCACCGCGTCCCCCTCCAGGTGCTTTGCAGCAGCTGGTCGCGCCTCCGCACGCCGCGCAACCTGCGCGCAGGCCGGCGGAGCCGCCTTTGGCGGGACGAGCCCCTGGCAGCCGGCGGCCTCTCGGCACGGCCGGCGCCGCTCCGGCCCCTCCGCGGGGGCGGGAGGCGAGGCCGGGAGGGCCGGGAGCGGGGCGGGGGCTCCGCCGGGAGCGCTCCGGCCCAGCGATGCCGCTCGCCCGCCGCTCGCCCGCACCTTTTGCCGGCCGCGGCCGCCCAGCCGCACCATATAATTTGATTTTCCCCCGTGCCCGCAGATCGATTGCAGCTCATTTGTTACGTTCAGCGGCTCCTCGGGGCGGGGGAGCGGGGGAGAAGGGCGGGCCGGGGGAGCCGGCGGCACAAGTGTTGGGATTCCCATGGGCTGTGCCTGCTCTCCAGCTTGCCGCGCTGGCACCCCGGCCCGAGCGGCCGACAGAGGGGGGTTTGTAGACACGGTGACCTCCGCGATCTCGGCTTGAAAGAGCCTGAAAGGAGGCTCGCTATGGTGCATTACCAGCCCAGCACCCAGGTACCAGCTCGGAGGGGAGGGCGCGCAGCCGGGCCGACCCCGGCTGCAGGTGCCGCCTCCTCCGCCGGGCGTGCGAGGGCCCGGGGCCGCCCCGCCGCCTTTGTGGGGCCGCCGCCCCGCCGCGCCGCGCTCGCCCCGGTAGCGGCGCCGAGGGGGGAGCGCCGCTCCCCGCCTGGGTGTGGGCCTCGGGCGGCGGCGGCCGGGGAAGCGGCGGCCTCGCCGCGGCCGGGTCCGCTCCCTCCGCACCCCCCCGGGCCGCTCCCTGCTCCGGGGGGGGCCGCCCGGGTCCCGGGCACCTGCCTCCGGGGGTGCTGTGGGGCACAGCCCGGAGGCGGCGAGGGCTGGTGGGGCTTTGCTGGCCCGCGGGGGGCGAAAGGGCTCCCGCAGCCGCCTCTGCGAAGCGGTTTTCGTCCTCCAGCGTCTGGCAGGGCGCGGGCCCGCCCGGTGTCAGGCGTGCGGTGGGACACCCTGCGCCCCCAGCGAGGCGTGCGGGTCGCCTCCCCGCACCTTGGGAGCAGGAAAGCCGCATAAAAGTTTGTTACCAGGAAACACGCAATCTCCCGAGGTTGCACCGGGCAAAGCCTAATTGAGATTATGCTTTCAATGGTAAAAACTGAGAAGATTTTGTCTTTTTCAACTAAATAAAGTGCCATTTCGAATCAGGAATCGCATTAGGGTTTGGATTTTTTTAATCCTTTTCTGGTAAAATAGCGTTTGCGTGGGTCTTGGGCTAACTCTGGTCCAGTCTTTCTCCTGCTTCCTTTCTGCATCAAACCTTGCACCTCTGAAAGAGCGCAGCACACCAAGGAATCCCCACAGGTGAGCTGCTGAGTTTTATCATCTTGAGGAAAAGATGGCCATACTCCGTGTTTGCTCCACTGTGGCTTTACGGACCCGAGACCTCTTGTTTAACCGGACACTGACAGGGTGGAGATGAAGATTTGAGAAGAATATTGCATAGTGCCTGCATGGAGGAAGGGGGGAACTCTCCCGCCTTGTCTTTCCATGCCTGTGGTTTCATGGCATTGGATCAGCAACAGGAGTTAGGAAAAACATGCAGGTAACACGAGAGTAGGAGCTGGATTTTTGGCCTGGGTGGGAAACCCAACAGATCCGGGGACCTTAGGAGACCTGGGGTTCTGCCTTAGCTTTAGCTAACGGGTTTCGTTATTCTGGAGTATCACGACCTCGCCGCACCCCTGTGGCTGCTCTCCGCCCGGGACCTCACCGCTTAACTCCACCTTTGCCCCGTTTTCCGTCTCCTAACTGTTCGGGGCCATACGTAGCAGAAAGTAGAAGCCGGGACACGTACTGATGGGCGGCGGGGGATCTCGGGGGCAGCGGGGGCCCCGGCGGCCTCTTCCCGCTGGGGCCGGCGGGGCCGCGCTCCCCGCGCAGCGCCCGGGGGGCTCGGCGGGCGCGGAGAGGCGCCGGGAGCCGCGCTGCTGCTCCGCACCGCGGGGCTCGCACCCCGGCGGAGGGGCTGGGCAGCGGCGCCCGGGAGGGTGCGGGGGCGGCCGGTGCCTTGATCGCGCCTGGGTGCCCGGAGGGAGCCGCCCGCCGCCCCGCCCGCCGCTAGGGCAGCCCAGGCGCAGGGGCGTGCGGATGAAAAGGGTGTTTGGGGCAGACTCCTGGGAGGTGCGAAGCCCGCCGGGGCCCGACCCCTCCGGCACGGCCCGCCCTGCTCAGCGCCGCCGGGGACCGGTTTCCTTCCGCGCTCCGTGCAGAGCATCGCCGGGTGCCGTGCAGCCCCGGCGGGGGGGGCGGGGGGGGGACTGCTCCCGCTGCCCGGGCCCGCCCGGGCCTCGAGAGACCCCTGCCAGAAACCTGTCAACGGGAAGGGATGGGCGCCGGCGGGCCCGGCGCTCTTCTTGCCCTGGAGAAGCAGAGCCGCTGTGTTCTCCCAGCTGCGCCCCGGAGCCCCTGGCCCGCGGGGGAGGGCCGGGTGCTCCGGGCCCCCTCGGTGCAGGGTGCGCGCCCTCCCCTTGTTCCCTCGGGGGGACATTGCGTGGGCCCACGGAGGGTCGGCAGTGGGGGCCGGTGGGCCAGAGCCCGCACGCAGCCCTGCCCTGGCCCCATCCCCCGCCCCATTTCTGGGACCTTTAGCGGCTCCTGGTCCCTGTGAAGGTGGCTGCAGGTAGATTTCTCGCGTGATCACTGAGTCCGGAGGGAAGGCGATGTGCTGCCCCTTGCGTCCCCCGCACTGGTTCCTGCCCTCGGGGAATAGAAATAACGCAGTGTCAGACGCTGGTCACGTATTTTTCTTTGCTGGAGAGCGGTGCGGGGCCGTGTCGTTCCCGTGGGCACGCCGCTGGCCCTCACGGCGGGCAGGGGGGCGGCGGGCGAGACCCCCGGGCAGGACACGTACCGAAAGAAGGGCGTTCGCGACACTGGCGGGGCCCGGGCTGCGCGGGTGCCGGCTCCTGGTTTTCGCAAATCTCCTTTTCGTCACGTCTTAGGCAACCCGAGGGGAGCTTTCCCGCGCCTCAGGCTGTTCCTTCGGGGACGCTCCGTACTCATTTCTCAAAGGCAGATGTACAAAGCTGGAATCGTTCGTCTTTAAAGACATCATTGCCGCAGGGCCGAGGGCTGAGCTGGGCACAGTGCGGGGACCGCTTCTGCCCCCGAGCCGGGCGTCGCAGCGGGCACCGAGCGGCCGGGGATGCCACGTTTCATCGCCTTCGCACCCCAGCGCGCCCGGCGACGGGGAGAAGGGCTGTACGAGACCCGTCCCACGCATCGCTTCCCTCCCCTGGGCCACTGCTCGCAAACTTTCCAAAGATCTGCCAGGTCTGAACGGTTTCAAGACAGGCTCCGGGTCCCCGACAGTTTGGAAACGGTGGGCTCCCAAAATATCCCTCTGCTCCCCCCAGCAGCGCGCTCCCATCATCGGGAGCTGCCGTGCCACCTCCACCGTGTGACATCCTCCGCCCAGCGCGGTGGGGCTCACCCCTGCGACGGTGGCCAAAGAGCTGCGCTGGGAGAAGGCTGGTGGCAGGGGCTTCGGGGGAAAAGAGCCCGTTTCGGAGGGGGGGGGGGGTGGGTGGGTGCTGCCCCTCTGCATCTGGCGGCGCTGGGTCTGCCTGACCTGGGGAACACGCCGCAAGGCGGGCCGTGGCCAGCGTCGGGGGGGGTGTGTGTGTGTGAGTACGTGTCTCGAGTGGGTGCGCTGGTGACAGGAGCCACTCGAGGCCGTTTGCTCATCGGCTTTGAACTTCCCAGCTCCAGCCGGAATGTGGCAGGAGCAAGGACTCGCCATCCCACGGCGGATGAGTCGTTGGGCATGCAGGAGCGGGAACAGAGCCAGCTCTGTGGCCAGGAAACCTCCCCGAAATCACCTCAGCGTTGTTAAGATTTAGGGGTTTGCTTTCTTCTTTTGCCGGGTGTTTCGGGGTAAGAGTGCCACGGATCCGAGAGGACTTCATGTACGATACCTGCAAGATTTACACACGTGTTTCCAGCCGTGATGCCTTCACACGCAGCGGTCATTCCCCGGCTGCACGCATCCCGGATAAGGCCGTGCCAGGCAGGGAGGGAAGGAGCTGCCTCATTTGCTTTCAGAAAAGGAGATTCCCCGACCGCAGGCGTGGCCCGGCGCTCCCGGTCCGCCCGGCCGCCGTGGGGAAGGACCGGGCGCACGTCCAGGAGTGCCCCAGCTGGACAGGTCCGAGGGACCCGGGGCCGAGCTGCCCTCCCCGGGGCTCCGCACCGGGCTGGGGGCCGGGCTGCGGGCGGGTGACACCTCACAGGGGCGCGGGGACCGCGCCTCGGCTGCGCAGCGCGGCTCTGGCACCGGCCGTGGCTGAGCCGGCGGCCCCGGGGGACCGCGGGGATGCGGGGGCGGCCGGGGGCTCCCCCGGGCTACCCGGCCCCTCCAGCCCCGCCAGCAGCCTCAGGGGCCGGGCACGGCGGGCCCCTGCCCTCCCAGCGCTGGGGACAGGGGATGCCCGCGGTGTAAGGGTGCCCCGCGGAGAGCCCCGGGGCGGGGAAGGGGAAGCACAGCGGTTCCCGTGCGCCGTCCGCAGGTGCCGAAGCTGTGTTTGCTCTCCCAGGTGGGTCCCTCGGCTCGGCGGGACGGGGCTGCCCCCGCCGAGCGCCGCTGGAAGGGCTGGGGGTGCCGGTGGGCAGCGAGCTGGGCGGGGGCCAGGCGTGTGCCCCGGCCGCGCAGGGTGCCAGCAGCATCTCCGGGCGGCAAGAACACGGTCACAGCCCGGGAGACGGCGGGAAGGGTTGCCCCGCGCACCCGGCACTCGTGAGACCGTATCCGAGGTCCGCGGCCGGTTTTGGGACAGCCGGTACAGGAAACACGCCCGAGAGGGGCGGAGGAGCGGCGGGGCGGTGGGTGCCGGAGCCGCTGCCCGGGCTCGGACCGGGGCAGGGGCGGCGTCGGGGGGACCCCGCAGCACCCTGCGGGGGGGCGTCCAGGGCCCCGGCTCTTCACAGCGGCGCGGGGTGCGGGGGTGGGGGGCAGCGGGCGTGAACGGAAACGGGAGAAATCCGGACTGGACAGGCGGAAAACCTTTTCCACCATGCGAAAACAGGAGAGAGTTGGACTTTATATCCATAAGGGAGCACTTAACTAAACGCTTTAACCCCGAGGAGGGTGAAGCAGCAGCACCGGTTGCCCTGGAAGCTTCCACAGGCTCCGTCCGCGGAGGTTTTGAGGACCCGATGGGCTGAAGTCCTGCTCCGGGCTCGCAGCTGCCCCGGGTCCCTGCCGGCCTGGCTTGTCCCCGGGGGGAGTGGGCAGCGCAGCGGGCCCCCGGCGGCGCAGGCGGGGCTCGGGCGGGCGGTGTCCGCCGGGCCCCGCGTTCCCCGGCCGCGGAGCAGTCGAGGCTCGGCCGCGGGGCGCGGTTGCTCCTGCTGCGGTTTGGAGAAAGTCATTAACCATCCCCCGAGCCCGGCCCCGTTTCACCGGGAGCCGTGCGCGGTGGGGAGCCGGGGAGGGGCCCGCCGCCGCCCGCCAGCAGCGGGCAGCCGGGCCGGGCTCTCCGGGCGCAGCGGCGGGGACCGGGCGGTGATGCCCGCAGCAGGGCGGGAGCCGCCCGCCCAGCCCGGCCCACGGCGCTGCCCGGGCCCGCAGCCCCCGCCCGGACGTGAACGGGGGAGCCGCTTCGCCGCCGCTTCGCCCCGCGGTGGGGAGGCTCCCGCGCTTTGCCCTTCCCGGGACGGGGGCAGCGGGGCCCCGGCCACGCGTGGGCGCGTTCCTGGCTTCGCGCGAAGCTTTCCTCCTTCCCTTCTCGTTTCTTTCGCGTGGTCCGTCTGCAGGGCAGGACTTCCCAAGAAGCGGCTCTGGCAAAGCTCTTTGTTCCCTCCCGTGACTCCCGCGTTTCCCCGCCGTTATCACGGCGTTGTCAGCGGCTTTGAAGTCGAGTCATTTATTAGGCTCCCGGAGCTGGCCCTGTCTTGCTCTGCTGATAGAGCGGGGTGCGTTTCCACTCGGGGTTTGATCTCTGCCCGTGCCGGTGGCACGCTGGAAAGTGACTTTCGATAAACCCCGACAGGCTCTGCCGGACAAACTATTGCGGCGCTAATGACAGAGATAATCCTCCCCTAATCTGCCGGGCAATCCATTTCACCCCAGTGAGAATTTTTAAGGCTTTAATCAGCGAGAGTCAGCGAGGGAATTATTAACAGAGCCTCGGCCAAACGGGCTCGTCCCGAGGGGGCAAGGGGAGTGGGAAAAGGGAAAACGCGGCAGGGCGCGATGCGGTCGGAACCGGTGCACGGCCGGGCGCGAGGAGCTGGCGTGACTCATTTCGATGTCGCGACTGAACCGTCTCCCGTTCCGACGCCGCGAGGAGCCCCGCGCCATCGGCACGCCCGACGCCCGCCCCGACGGTGGCCGTGCCGGCGGCACGGCCACCGTCGGGGCGGGCGTCGGGCGGGAGAGAAGCGCCGGGGGGGCGCGGATCGGGGGGGTGACCGGGGAGAGGTGCCGGGGCGGAGCGGGGCCGCTCGCCCCACGTGCGGGGAGCGCCGGTCCGAGCGGCTCCGCAGGCTCCGGGCCCGTCCCCGGGCGGGGGGCGCCGCCGGGGCCCACCCCCCCCCCCCCCCGTCCCCGTCCCGGTCCCCGCCGCGGCCCCGCCCCTCGGCGGTGACCCCCGACGGGGGGGGGGGCGGGGGGTGGCGGCCCCCCCGGCGCCCGCTGATTGGCTGGCGGCGGCGGCCAGCGGCACGCGCCCGGGGATGTCGTTATAAGACTCCTCGCGTGCCGGCCCGCCGCGCCAGCCGGCTCCGGCTCCGGCCCCCCCTCCCCGGAGAGCGGCGGCAGCGGCCCGGCCGCCCGGCCACCCAGGGGCGGGCAGGGCAGGGCAGGGCAGGGGCGGGGGCCCGGGCCCGGGCCCCGCCGCCGCCGGGGCGGCTCGGCGGAGCGGGCCGGCGGCAGCGGCTGGCAGGCGCGTCCCGGCGGGGCTGCCCCCCCGCCCCGCCCCGTCCCCGTCCCCGGCGGGGCCGGGCCGCAGCATGGATTCGGTGCTGCTGGAGCACTTCCCCGGCGGGCTGGACTCCTTCTCCTCGCCCCCCTACTTCGACGAGGAGGACTTCTTCCCCGAGCCGCCCCCGCGGGACGCGCTGGCCGCCGACGGGCTGCTGGAGCCGGAGGTGGACTTCCTCAGCCGGCAGCTGCAGGAGTACTACCGCGACGGCGGCGACCCCGAGGGCGGCTACCGCTGCCCGGCGCCGGCCGCCGCCTTCCCGCCGTCGCCCGCCTCGCCCGGCTTCGCCTACGAGTGCTGCGGGGCGGCGGGCGCGGCGCTGCTCTCGCCCGGGGGGCGGCTCCAGGCGCTGGGCTCGGCCAAGCGGCGGCGGCGGGTGCGCTCCGAGGCGGAGCTGCAGCAGCTCCGGCAGGCCGCCAACGTGCGGGAGCGGCGGCGGATGCAGTCCATCAACGACGCCTTCGAGGGGCTGCGCTCGCACATCCCCACCCTGCCCTACGAGAAGCGGCTCTCCAAGGTGGACACGCTGCGCCTGGCCATCGGCTACATCAACTTCCTCAGCGAGCTGGTGCAGTCCGACCTGCCGCTGCGCAGCGCCAGCACCGAGGGCCCCAGCCAGCCCAAGAAAATCATCATCTGCCACCGCGGCACAAGTAAGTGGCGGCCCGGCCCGGCTCCGCGCCCCGCAGGAACGCCTGCGGGCCCCGGCAGTAACCCCCTGCCTTTCTCCCCCCCACCCCCGTGTCCCCCAGGGTCTCCCTCCCCGAGCGACCCCGACTACGGACTCCCCCCTCTGGCCGGTCACTCGCTGTCGTGGACTGATGAAAAGCAACTCAAGGAACAAAACATCATCCGGACAGCCAAAGTGTGGACCCCCGAGGACCCGCGGAAGGTGAACAACAAACCCTCCCTCAACGACATCGAGAACGAGCCCCCCTTCGACTTCGTGGCGTGAGGCGCCCCGCGGGAGGCCCCCGCCCCGCCCCGCCCTGTACATGCTGTATGTAGAGACCTATATTGTAAATGTATTTTAAGATCCAGACTCTAAGGGCAATCAACTTTATTTATCTATTTATTACGGAGTAGCGATAATGAGGTAGAATCGTCTGTTTTGAATGTATAATTTATATAATTTATCCTGATTTTTTTAAGATATGCAATAGGTTTATTCCACCAGCACCTTTTTTTGGGGGGGGGGAAAAATAATGCCAGAACCTGTGAAAATAATTTATTGCCGCACGTGGACTCTTCCTGTGTTTGTTAATAATAAACCCGGATTGTACCTTGTGGAGCGGTGTGTTTGTGGGAAGCGGCTGCCGAGAGCTCCACCGCGTCCCGAGGAAGCCCTGCAGCAAACGCCCGGCCCGGTCCCCGGGCAGGCGGGGTGAGCCCCGGGGCCCAGCCGGCACCCTCCGCCCGGCTGCCGGCCCCACTCTGCCCCATCGCCGGCTCGGGCTGCTCTTATACAGCCGGGGGGGGGGACGACGACGGCGACGGGCGGGGGGACACTTTCCCCTTCTCTCCACCCCTTTTGACGTCCTCTCCTGAAGTGCTTCCAACTGATGTCTTTGTCTATCTCTAGGAGGTCCCCTCCTTTCAGTCCCTCTGCTCTGCTTGCGGTTTCCAGCTGAAAGACCCGAGTCCCGAAACACCAACCTTGCGAGGGGGTTTCCCCCCCGCCCCCCGCGCTGCTTGCTCCCCCCCGGCCCCGCCGCCACGGGGATGGGCGCGCTACCCGAAGCCGGACAAAGCTCTTGCCAGACGTGCCGGGGAGGGGGGACCAGGCTGGGGGGGCCGGGCAGGCTGGGTCCCCGCGGGCTCCGCGGCTGCCCCCCGCCTCCCGCGGGCCGCGCACCGGCCGCGCCTGGGAAACCGCCCCCGCCGCCCTCGGTCCGGGGCTGCCGCTGGCGGGGGGCGGTGGCAAAGCCGTCGCGCAACTGGTGGCAGAGCCGCGCTGGCAGCCCCGGCTGCTGGGGGGGGGGGCGGCTGGGCTGCACCTGCCCGGGGGCGAGGGGAGGGGGCGGCAGGGGCCGGGGGGCTGCGAGTGCTACCGGCGGGGGCGGGGGGGGCGGCCCGGGGCTGGGGCGGGGGGCTCGGCCCGCCGCCGCAGGTGCTGATTTTCCCGTGGCACCCGCGGCTCAGCCCCGACGGCTCGGCCCGCGGGAGAGCCCCAGATGCCCGGCCCGGCCCACGACCGGAGCAGAGCCGGCCCCGCGCGGTGCCAGGCGGATGGGAACGGCCCGGGTGAGCCAAGGTGTAATTATTGCTCATCATATACTGTACATCTCTCCCTCTCTCTCATTTTTTTTTTTTTTTTCCAAAGCTGCCGCAAAGTGGGAGCAATATGTTGCGTGCATGCTAATTGCATTAACCTAGTTAGACACATTTAGTTCCCTAGCGCGGATGGCATGGATCTATTCCAATAGCAATTAGAGGAGCTACTTACACACACAAACACGTCGAGGCTGGGCCGGGGGCGGGGTGGGGGGGGGTGGGGGGGTGGCGTTGGCTTTGCTTATTTATTTGCTCATTTTTCGTGCGAGCCCGGGGCTGCCCGGCTGCGAGCCTCGCCCCGTCAGGCAGCGGGCGGGAGGCGGGCGGCACCGGTGTCATTGAACTTAAACGGGGCTCTTTGAGCGAGAAAAAGAGCCGACCTATAATTCGATCTTGTCCTGTATTAGGACCTCATTAAACACAGAAAGTCGCTTTTGCACAAATGCTTCCATCAGGCATGTAATCTCATTACACTCATTAGAAAGTCAAATGTTAGTCGGACTTCAGCTTAATTATAAGTTATGGAAGTGTTGTACCGTTTCCTTCTGTGTATAGCCCCGTCCGTCTCAATTGGCTTTGGTGTTGCGGTCCCCCACAATTAAAACACTACAATCATTGTTATGTGGCACCTTTTCTTCGGCGTGCCACTTTTTTTGCGATTCAATGCTTCAACACATCCTTTAGTATGGTGCAGATGAAGCGGAAGAGCCGGCCTTCGCATGTAAAACACCAGGGTCTCTATCTTGTCACTCTCCCGTCTTGACTTGGCAAGTCCCTTTAAACGCAATCTTCAAAGAGACTGACAGCTCCTTTTGACCGCCTCGTCATCCATTCACCCCAGCGCCGCGCTCCTGCCACAAAATCCCGCCGCACAGGGCAGGAGGAAAGGGCCTGGGCAGGTCCCCCGGGCCGGAGGGACCCGGCGGCTCCCGCAAGCCCGGCCCGCAGCTTCTGCGGCAGCTTCGGGGGGGTTTGCCGCCGTCCCCGGCGCGGTAAGGGCCAGCGTGGGGCGGGCGTGACCGGCGGCCACGCAGCCCTCGTTCCCAGCCGCCTGCCCCAGCTCCTCCCCGCCGCCCCGAGCGGGGGCACCGCGGCGGCCGCTGCCCCCGTCCGCCGCTGCCCCCCGGCGCGCCCCGGGCGCCGGCTCCGCGCCTCCCCCGCGCCCCTGCCCCGCTCCCGGAGCCCCCGCCTGCCGCCTGCAGCCCCGCACCGGCCCCCGCGGGGGCTGCCCCTGCGCGGCCGCGCTGCCCCGACGGCGCCCCGGGGGGCGGGGGAGGCCCTCCGGGGCCCGGCCCCCCCACCCCCGCCACGCATCCCCGCGGGGGCCGAGGCTGCGAGGTGGGGCAGGAGCGAACAAAAGCGCGGGGGGAATCCCCAGCCCCGCTTGGGGGGGCGGCGTTAGAGGCACTGGCAGGCGGCTCGCCTCCCGCAGCCTCCCGGGAGGGAGGTGCGGGCTCTGGGCGTGCGGACTGATGCTGTCCTCCCGGGACCAGCGTCACTCGTGGTGCTTCAGGTGAAAAGACGATTTAATTGTCCGAAACGGACAATCCCCCGTTTTTGTTTTTTTTTTTTTTTTAAAAAATATCATTACACGACGACCACAAGACGGCCAGCCAAGCCCGAGAGACTGGAGGCGTGAGCCCGCCGGCCCGCACAGCCAGCGAGGGGCGGGAGGCGAGCGTGGCCACCGAGCCGCGCCGTGCGCCGGCCGGGGCCGCCGCGGGCACTGTGAACCCGGCCCGCCGCCGTTCCCAGGGCCTCTCATCTGCCGGCAGCCGGGCCAGCGCCCGGCGAGGCGCGGGGCGTGAAGCCTCCCCGGCCCGCGGTCTCACCCCGCTTCCATTCACGCATCTCTCGCTGGCACCGAGTACCAGCTGCGAGGTCGAACAAACACCAGTTGAGTGTCCCCTGGTAAACCTCCCGCTTTCCAAAGCATCCCGCAGCCGGTGGGAATGGTCCTAAATAACTCCACAACAAACCGCGCTGCCGGGACCTGGAAGCGTGGGCGGGAGGCGATTCCCACGACGGGGCCGGGGTCTGGCCAACAGGTGCTCGGGTTTGGCGGAGGGCGCCGGGGGAGCCCGGGGAGGCAGAGCCTCCGCTGCCAGAAAGCAGCCTGCTCCGGCGCCTCCGGCTTTACATGGCGTGGAAGCCGCAAACAATCGCAATGATATCTTTATTGCTAGGTTCATGTCCTGGGCTATAACATATCAATCCCTGTCGTGGTTCTCTCGGATGCACCTGGTATTTCAAACTTGTTCTTTTTGTGCTTCTGGGTCCTGGACTGCAGCTGCCTAAAGCCAGCAAAGAGAGAGGCCCTTACAATGTGTCCAAGACGTGTTGGCATGGTTTGCTTGTCTTTAATGTACCATTAACTATTGTCTTTACACAATATGGGAACTGTAAAGCATGACATGTGTTATAATAAAACACATTTTCAACGATACACTTGGACTCGGCGCTGGGATGCAAGCAAACAAACAGGCCCAAATCTTGTTTTGTCTCCCTTGCTAAGCCTACTGGCAATTAAACTTAAGACCACTGCTTTCCCCTGATCAGCCAATTAAATTTTATGTCTCCTAATTTTTCACATAGAAAAAAAGTCTCGGTGCCGGCCCCTAAAGACATTGATTTTCTTGCTATCACCTGGCGCTCAGACCTTAGTTCCATTTATCAAGAAGGGAAACGTCAGGCGTTACATAAAGTGACTCTGTTACCATAAGGCTCTCACCATCCTGCCCCATTGTTTTCCCTTGTTAATAACTCATTACCAGGATTTAACAAATCAACCATTACATATGTTTTGTGTCTCCATATTTTGATCCGTACGATTAAGCAGATGTTACGATTGAAAATTGAAAAGTCCAAGGCTACTCTCGTCTGAAAGAAAGAGGGCAGCCTCAAACAACGAGCTAACAATGAGATTCAGAAGATCTTCAGAAAAACATTTACGACCAATAAACAGACTCCAACCTGCTCCATTTCAACCATTGTGCGCCTTGGGGGAATAATTAAGTTTAATAGGAAGAGGTCCGCGGGGTTTTCAATGCCAAGCCCACAGGTGCGGGGTGGCACGATGAATGATCCGCCTGATTTTTGCCAGGCTCAAGGGCCCTTCTCCTGGCCGGCCGAGCAGATACGAAATATTGTCATTTCTTTTAATTCACGGCGTTACTCTCAGGGCGAACAAAGGGGCGGGGGATGAATGGCTCCGGCTGCAGGCGAGGCGCGCCCGGACGCCGCTGGCCTCGCCGGAGACCGCCCGGCGGGGACGAGCGCTCCTCCTCCGCCGCCGCCGCCGCCGCCGCCGCCGCCGCCGCCGCGCCCGGGGGCGGCCCCGGGGGGCCCGGAGGGGCGGCCCTGCCCCCCCCGCCGCCGCCCGCGCCCCCGCCCCGCCCCGCGCCCGCGCGCGCCCCGGCCCCGCGCCGCCCCCGCGCCCCGCGCCGCCGCGCGCCCCGCCGGGGGCCGGACCCCGCGCGGGCGCGCGTGCGCCCCGCCGCTCCCCGCCGCTCCCCGCGCCGCCGCCGCGGCCGGGAGGAGGCGGGCGGGGCGGCCCCGCCGCGGGGGGGGGTCCCGGCCGCGGCCCCCGCCGCGGGGCCGCCGCCGTCGGGGCCCCGGCGGGCGGCGGCGGGCGGCGGCGGCGGGGCTCTCCCGCCCCGCCGGCCCGCGTTGCGCATGGAGGTCTCCAAGAGGGGGCCCGGCTGCCGGGCGCCGCCGGCGACGACGGCGGGGCCGGCCCGGCGCGGCGGCGGCGCCGGGGGCGGCCCCGGGGGGGGGCCCGGCGAGGGGCGGCCGCGCCGCGCCGCCGGGCCCCGTCTGGCGGCGGCCCCGCCGAGCCGAGCGGGGGTTCCCCCCGGGCGGCCCCTGGGGCGGCGGCGCCGGCTCCGGCGGCAGCGCTCGGCTCTCCGGCCGCGGGCGCCGCGCCCGCCCCGGCGGAGGGAGCGCGGCCTCCGGGGGGGCCCCTGCGGCGGCGCCCGGCCCGGCCCCCGCGCCCCCGGCCTCCGCCCGCCGCCCCGGCCCGCCGCGGCCCCCCGCTTTCCCGGTGCACCTGCTCCGCGCAACCTGCAACGCCGAGCGGCTTGGAGAGGGCAGGGGAGGCCCGGCCCCGCCGCGCCCGCCCCGCTCCGGGCGCCCTGCGGGGCAGCCCCGGGGCGGCGAGGGCCTCCGGCTGCTCTGCCCGGCGCTGCCCTGCGCGGCCCGCCCGGGCCGTGGCCGCCGCGCTCCCCCCGACCCTCCCCGCCCCGGCAGCCCCGGTTGGCGCGGCGCGGCCGGAGCCCGCGGCCCCGCCGGGCGGGGGCTGCCCGCTCCCCGAGGGGAGGCAGCGCGGAGGGGCCGCACGGGCGGGCCCGGCCCGCCGCCGCTCCGCGCCCCGACGGGGGCCCCGAGCCCTCTGCGGCCGCGGGGCGCCGTGAGAAGGCCGGGAGCAGGGGGGCCCTCGGCGGCGGAGCTCGGCGTCCGCTGTGCGGGCGGAGGCGGGCTCCCCTCCTGGGGAACGTCTCCTCCGGGCGCCCCGACGGCTGCCCTGCCCCGGAGGGCGCCGGGGGCCGGGGCCGGTTCGGGGCGGCCGCTCGCCGCCTCAGCCTCCCGCCCCCCGGCCCCGGGGAGAGCCATGTCCCAGGCCGGAGCCGCCGTCCGGCCCGAGGCGGGCGGCTCCTCCGCGGGTGGCGGGCGGCCCCCAGCCCGGCGAGGCCACGGGGAATCGCCCGGGGCGAGCTGCGGCGGGGATTCCGCCCCGGCGGGTCCCGGCGCGGCTCGGACAGCCCCGCTGCTCTGTGCCCGCCGGCGGTGGCCTCGGGCCGACAGAGTTTGGGGAAAAGGGGGAAAGCACGGAGCCCTCGGGACGTGTCGGGACCGGGCTTGCCCGCCCGCGTGGGGAGCGGCGGCGGGCGCACCCCGACGGCGCGGTCGGGGGGGTCGGGGGCTGCCGGAGTCCTGCGGCCCCCCCGGCGGAGCGCAGCCCGCGACACTGACCTTCCCGCGGGGGGGGACCGGGACGCGCCTTTCACGGAATTAGCCGCACAGGCGTCTCGCTATGACTTTTGTTCCCCGCCACCGCCCGGGGACGGCGCGCCCGCTCTGCCGCCCGCCCGTCCCGTCCTGTCCCATGCCGTCCCCGACGGCTCTCCCCGTGCCCTGCCCCGACAATGCCGCCAAATGCATCACTGTCACCGGGCGCGGGTGACGGATGAGGCGAAGGCGCGGAGCCCTCGCCAAGGTCAAGTTGAAGATGCCGGTGGCGGTGTGGCCGCCGCCGCTTGGTGCCGAGCAAGGCCCGGCGCGGGGCCCCCGGGGGGGGGGGGGGCTCCCCGACGTTAGGTTTCTACCTCCCCCCCTTCCCCTTCTCCCCTCGGGCTTTGCCAGGCGTTTCTGCGGGGGCCTGCGGAGGCCGGGACGCGGCCCGAGGGGACGGGGCGCTGCGCGGTGCTGCGCGGGGGGGCGCGGAGGGCTGGAGCTCCGGGCCCTGCGGGGCGGCAGCCGGGCCGGGCCGGGGCGCGGAGCTCCGGCCGCCGGCACACGCGCGATCGCCGGCTTGAAATAAACTCTGCAAACCGCGCCGGGGTGGGTTTTACCCCGCGTTCAGCAAAAGTTTTCCAAACGGGAGTCTGCTTAAACAAACACTTCGCCCTTCTCCCGCTCCCGCTCTCCCTCGCTCTGTGATGATTGATATTTTTTATTCAGCCAACTTTTATTTACCTTGCAAAAATGTTCGGGACAAATGTGATAAATTACAGATATGCAAATTTCTTTGAATGGCGTTGTAAGTGTGTCTCGCTGGAGCTGAATAAGTCCTTGCAAGTCGGTCTGCGCGCACTCAGGACCCCAGGGAGCTGATCAAAGCACCCTTTCTCTTTCATCCCCAGTATTCTCCTCCAAACTATTTCGATACAATATGTTTCCATGATGCACTTAATGTGCTAGGGACACAGAACTCATTACAACCTAGCTAGTTCTGCCGACCCCTTTGTTCAGAGGCATAAAGTTAAAAAAAAAGGAGGGGCGGAGGGGGGGAGCGCTGCTAGTTGCCAGCTTTCTGAAATGTTAAAGCATGCGTCATTTTTCACCAGGTCTCGTCTTGATATCCTCAAAAGACAAACTATGAAACCGGCCTCAGCCCTTTCTGGCATTAATTACGCTGCTGTCCAGCCGATCTGTTTTTCCTATTATATGCATTTCTCAGCAGGGATTTTTTTTTTTTTTTTTGCAAGACTAATGCAGCTGCAAGTCGAAGTATGAATGCGTTTTATCGGTATAGAAAAAAATAAGTGGAAAGGCTGAAAAAGATGTCAAAGTCTACGCTGATTTTTTTTTTTTTTTTTTTTTCTCGCTTGCCCCGCGTTTCAGGCAGTGGCTTTGGAAAAGCGTTTTGGATGGCCCTGTTATGTTAATCGTTTTTGCCTCGAATTATCAGCGACTTAGAAGAGAAAAATCTCAGCCGTAGGCTGCTGAAAGCAGGTTGCATGTTTATTGAATGCCGATGCGCCCAACAAAATCTTTTCTTGCCGGGGAAACGCTTCCAAGTATTGGGGGAAATAGCTGGAAATTAGCAGCCCCGAGTTCAGGGCGATCCGTTTCAAACCCACTGCGAGGTGGCGGCTGTTTGGGGAACTGACTCCGGCGGGATGACAGTAAGAAATAAACTCTATTTCAGCGGATGGCGCGTTTGTTTACGGGGTTGATTGGTTGACGGAAATGGCTGGCAGCCAGTTCTGGGAAAGATTCCAGACCTGACTCCGATTAACCCTCTCTGGTGAAACTCTGCTGGAAACCAACTCACCAGCAATTGCCATTAATCTACTTACTAATTAAGCCAATTCATTTCTAAAGGAGAAAAATTCCTTTCTTTGGCCAAACTGATGGGAGGAAATTTGAAAGAAGCGCCAAACTGTGTAACTGTAATTCAGCCAAGGACTGCTAAAACAAGGTGTTGATATATAGCTGGAGATTTAAAACAAGTTTCTAGGGCAACAATCCTTTGGAGACGGTGGTATATAGTGCATAGTAGATGAAGCTCGAATAATGGTGGACTGCAGTGTGCAATTGTACGGACATTGGTTGGAACCAGGACTGCTTTTCCCAATTAAGCCGCTCAAGTCTTTTACTCCTAATAATTTATCTGCCCCGTTTAAACGTTTCAGCCTTGGGCGACAGCCACAAAGAGCATCTCCGCCGGGACCCGGGGAACACAGTTGTGGCAACAGCATCGGACTTTTGCATGGCGACACCTCAACTCTCCTGACTCCCGGGGTGCGGATCAGCCCAAGCAGGGACACAGGGACACAGGGACACAGGGACACACGCTGCCCTTGCAGCCCCCCCGTGCCTGCGAGGACCCGCCCAGGGTCCCCTCGGCAGCGGTGCACCCCTCCTGTGCCTCTCTGGAGGCTCTCAGTGAGGCGGGGGTATATTTAATTGAGGTTTCATCTTTAGGCGAGCAACGCTGGGCTCCTAAAGACACGGTCTAGGCCCGGGAGGCGAGTCCCAGGGAGACCCGGCCGCGGAGGCTGGCCCGCAGGGCAGGGTGCTCTTTTCCGAGCAAGCCGCCACCTCTTGCGCTGCTGGCAGCAGGTGACGGGGAGAGGTGATGAGTGAGGGGCCTTCGCCCTCCGTCCCGGCACCTGAAGGAGGAGGAGCAGCCCCGGGCCGCCCGCCCCGTCTGCCGGCCCCGCCGCCGGCACCCCTGCCCGCCCCCGCCCTCGGGGCCTGGCCCGAGCCCAGCCGAGGGCCCCGCCGCCCCGGGCAGACCCGGGGCACCCTCACCCCTCGCTGTTGCCTCTCACACGGCCCCCCCGCCCGCGCCCCACCCCGCTCTTCCCCTCCCCGGCCCGGTTGTCCGTCCCGCACCGCGCCCAGAGCAGCCCCGTCGGGGCCGGGGGCGACGCCGCTGCTCCCCCCGCCCGGTCCCGCCGGTGCCACCGGTGACCGGCAGCGCTGACATTCCCAAACCGGTGCCGAGGGGTGCGGGGCCGAGGGCGGGCAGGGAGGCGGGTGGGGGGCCGGGAGGGACCGGCCCGGGTGGCGCTGGCCCGGGTACCCCGCTCCCGTAAGCAGCGGGCTCGGCGGATAAAGGGCGCAGCCCCCCAGGCTGAACGGCGTGCGAGAGACGGCAAATTCAAGAGCGGATAGTTTGAAATAAGTGTAACCGTTCCCTCGTGTTTCGTTCTTTTTTTTTTTTTTTTTTTTTTTTTTTTTTAAGGTGCACGGCGGCGAGGCACAATTGCAAGAGTAACAAATTAAGCGTTCAGTGAATCCGTCCCGGACAAGGCGGCGGTGGTCAAAGCGCTCGGCGGGAGGTAGGAGGATGCTGAGCCCTGGACATGAACAAACCACCCTCCCGGAAAGCAGCAGCCTCGTGTCATCTCGCTAAAGCGACAAGATCTGGTGAAACGCACGGCACCGCCAAGGGATGACAGCAGAACCGTAACGGCAGCCTGGGGAGGAGTGGGGAAACCTTTCCTCCAGCAGCTGATGGCAAAACTTAGTACGCGGCTCCAGGTAGCGCGGTCTGCTTTCATATCTCAAGCAAACACCCAACTTCTTCATTTAAGTCTCTCTCTGAGATCATAAAAAATAGGATGCGATATCCTAAAAAGACTAATGACATTTCACAGGTAATGCAATTTAGAAAGAAACACTTCCATGTTTTCTTTTCCAACAATGTGCATTTTTGTAAACTGCTATAAATTGCAATTCAAAAGCCCTGATCTCGCCATCCCCAATCATTTTTTATACTGATCAAATGAATGCAGATACTCCCATTTGGGAGGGGCGACATGACATTTCACTTGGCAGTTCTAAACAGGTCACGGACCTTTCACAGACCCTAAGGCAGTGGGAGGGAGCTCTTTACGAAACCGTGTAACCAAATCAAACCAATGGTTACCCCTTTTCAATACCATTGGAATGGTTTGCACAATGCTATTCACATAGCAGCAGAGAAACTGAAAGGATGGTCATCCAATGGAAATTTCTTTTCTTTTGTTTAAACTTGCAGAGCTCAAAAAAATACTAGAAAACAATTACTTTTTGTATGACAAAAAGAGAAACACTTCTACGCACAGCCGTACGCGTTATACCACGGCCCTCGGCGCGCCTGGATGTTTATATACATATAGGCACACATCTGTGTGTGGGGATGTACATTTATTGGAGATGTTGCTTTGTTTGAAACCATAGGCACAAAGACACAACATGGCTGCCCTGGAGATGACCTATTGCTTTCAAGTTGCTTGAACACATCAGAATTTCTATTGTTGAGGTTGATTAATTGAAACTGATAAGTTACCATGAATAAAGATTGTTTTTCTGTTTAATGTGGTGGGCCTGATTTGGTAAATGCTTCATTCATGTAGCCTTGCAGTGCAGCATATGGGCAAGATTCATTCAGTATCGCAAACATATACAATTTATTATGCTTGTATGGTCACAACCAAAAGGCCTTTCTATTTTAATGACAAAGTTTGAATGAAAAATTCCATTTAAAGAGTCACTAACATTAAATGCGGGTTTGTAATTTATTCGTGCCGCCGGCTGCCGGGAGCCCAGCGCGCCGGGAAAGTGGGGACGCCGCGGGCAGGGGCGGCAGCGCCCGGGCTCCGCAGCCCCGCAGCCACTCCCCGCGGGCCTCGGCCGTCCCACGCGTGGCGAGGGTGCTCGGCTCTGCACCCCCGCGTGTCCCCCGCCACTGGTAGCCTCATCACTGCCCTGCCCCGGTGCCGCTCCTGCCCACCGTGGCCTGCGCCGGACGGGGCAGACAAGGCTGATGGCGAGCACCCGCCCCGCTCTCCAGTGCCTCCTCCCTGGGCAAAACCGCCCACGGGCCCACGGACACCTCTGCCCGAGGCAGCAGGTGTCCAAAATGGCCCTGCCCACGCCACCGGCGGAGTCGCGCCCCGAGGGCCGCGGTGCCCTCCCGCCGCCCCTGCGCTGGCTCAGCCCCTGCAGGTGTGGGTGGCCCAAGGGGCTCCCGGGGCCCTCTCGCAGCCCCGCCGAGTGCACCCCGGCCGCGGGGGGCGGCGGGCAGGGCCGGCGGGGTGCCTGCGGGTGCCAAGAGGCTTCCACCGGCGGCGCAGAGGCCAGGGGAGGGAGGTCGGCTCCGCCCGGGGTGCCCCGCGGGGCGGTGGCACGGAAAGGGTACGGGGAAGCCAAAGGGCTCGCCTGCGGTGCACAGGCTCGCGTGGGGGGTTGTGTTGAGACTCGAGAGTGAAGTTAAGCACCACTGCGGCCAAGGGGATTTTTGCCTCGACGTTTTAAACCCTGGGTAATCGCTGCTTGAAAAGTTGTCAATGTAGGCGACGCTCAAACTCGACCTCACTTCTGCTTAAAGACCCCGTGCCTTTCTCTGCATCCTCCACTCTCAAGTAAAGCAGCTCAGAACAACAACGAAGCCTTGCCCAACAGAGAAAAAAAGATCAAACTTGAAACTAAGATGTGATGAAGACCTGTCAGGAACTACCGTGTGGGGCAAATCACTACACTCCAGTCCGCGTGTGGGGAGGTTGATCCTGTTCCTGCCTATTTGAGGGGATTTGTAGAACAACATTTAACAAACTCAGCATATTTGACAGGCAAAGTAGAGTTTATGCACCATCACAAACAAGTAATTAAGCTTGGGGTTGAAATTTATGAAAAAATCCCCTGAAAGAGACCTTTCAAGCATTTTTTTCTCTAAAATATGACCTCTTAACCTCTTCTTCCTCGATTGACAGGGTAATTTGAAACAGAAACAATGTAATCTACCAAAATAAGTTGTGTTACTTCTGTAAATCAGATATTTATGTTTGAGCTTTCCCTTACTGACAAGCTGTAAAGGCTCACTGTTATTCCAAGGTTTTATCTCTGATATTCTTGTCTTTTCTGCTCATTAAGGGTCTGTCTACAGATTACAAAGTCAATAGATGCAAACACTGGACTGTGAGAAAACTCTCCCTGAGTACATAAAAATCAACAGCAGTGGATGCTATACAATGGAAAGCATAGATGTTTTTAGGTGTTCGCTTTTATCATCTTTAAACAAGGAGGAGAGTAAATATTGTGGCAAAACTTCACCTTCCAGTGTTGCACGCTTCCTTTTGCTGTTCCTGAAGGTGGATCTCTATGCACCACCACTTGTGAATGGCAGATCTAGCAAACAGTTTAAGCGAAACACAGTTTGCAAGTGTTCTGGGTTTTCTACACATAACCACAGCGCTAATTATCAGTCTGCCTACCATACGGCGGACCTGGACGGGATGACTTTACAGCTACTTTTATGGATTATCCTGTAAAGGGCTGACTGAACCTAATGGAGCTCTTTCACTTCATTAAAAGACTTGGAGGGATTTTGGGTCCTGGACAGGTTCCTTCAGTTGCTGAGAGGTGCTTCTAGGTTCAGATTTTCAGTCTTGCCTGCCCCAATGCATCCAAGTTATTATAGGTGTATTTTGTTAAAGCTGCAATTTGTACCTTCCCAATATTTCTCTGCACTCATGCGTTAAAGAGGGGCTGAAGTTAAAAACCAGACAAAACCTTCAGCTCCAACCCAGTCCCCAGGGGAGGGCACTTAGTACATGCTCAGCTGGATGGATGTTGCCAAGCTTTTAAAAAATGAATACTAATTTCAAAAACACTGTTTTTAAATATTTGTGAGCAGTATTTTGGACCATCTTTAAAAACTGCCAAGAAGAAAAAATGATTTCCAAAACGTTCCTGTGGCTACCAGCAGGACTGTGACGGGGAATTACTCAAGAGGAATCTGATTTCTGCGCCAGTACCGCCGCTGTTGGCTGAAGGCCCACTCGTTAATGGCCGTGGGGGCCGGGCACTCGCTCGCACGCCTTTCAGGGCCAGGCACGGCCAGGAAAAAGCGAGCAAGGTGCAGGCTTGGAAAGAGCATTTAGGCACTCCTGCCACATGCTTACAAAATATGGCTGTTAGTCGGGTATTTTTGAAAAGGAGAAGCTAGGCAAAGTCATGAAATAATCTGCCACTGTCAAGAGCTCAGGCAACCTTTGCAGAGGGCCGCCCTGCCTGTGGGCGCACCTGCGCCAGCGCAGGCCGGAGCCTCCCCCGTGCTCGGGGCCGAAATGGCGGCTCCCGCAGCAGCCACCAGGCCAAGGTGGATAGCGGCTGCCAGCGGCAACCAGGGCCGCCCGCGCCTGCCCTGCGGCCTGAAACCCACCCCCGCCCGTGGCGGGGCGGGCGCGGAGCGTGTCTGTGGTGCTGAGCGGCGGTGAGGGCAGGGGAATGGAAACAGGACGGAGCGTGGGCTGCAGGTCACGGGTGTCCCCTTCCCCCCCAAGGACGGGTGCTCAGCAGCACGTTAGGAGCAATCGTTTCCACAGACAATGCCCAGATAGCTCGAAGCCACGCACAGGTACATTTTACATTCACGCTAACTCATCGTCTCCCTGTTGTCCAACGTGCTACAAGAGCGATTCAGCCTCCAGACCTGAGGGGAATCCATGCGTTCTCGGTTTCCCCAGCAGCTGGGTAGACCTGGTGTCTTCCCTGATGCGCCAGTTCACTTTTGGAGGGGAGGGAGGTAGGGAACTTTTGGACAGCCTCTGTAACTGCCTGTGCCTGGTGCTTTACAGCTGACACCTCGTTTAATTCTCCTGAATTAACCCTCCCTGACTACACTGTGTATTATTGCCATTCACCACCCGCTCAGATGTATGGTACTTTTTCTCTTCAGGCACAATACTGAACAATCGCTTCCCCGAAACCTGTAACAGCCTCCTCCACAGCAGAGCTTTTGCATGGGCTGTGCTTACAACTTACACTTGTAACTGCTTTACAAAAGTGGTGAAGAAGAATTGGAAAGTTTCTATTTGAAAAAGAAAAGGATATAGGTAAGGTGAAGGCAGGTGCATGAGCTGGAACCTGTCTAGGATAAAGAGGTTTAATACTTCTCCTAAGCATTTATAAAATACTTTGTTTTGCAGGAAGTTAACCTAGAAGACGATTTTCTCTTTTACCTTTAAAAAGGTTTAACATTAGATGTCATAAATTTTACACAAAAATATATTTGTATGGAAATAAAGATTCTATATGGAAGCTAATAAAGTGACAATTACTTCTACTATAAATTCTATTAAATTATTAAACCTGTATATGTATATCATATATTCCTAAGCCCAGTTTTTTTCACCTTTGCTTAAATAATTATTTGTTTAATTAAATGTCAGCAAATTTATTCTCAGAAAAAACTATTCATTAAAGCATTATGTCATTTTCTTGTTTCAAGAACAATATCCCAAGCTGAAAAAGTCTCAAACAATGAGGTCACCTGAGATTTACTGCAATTGATTCTACCTCAGTATAGGCAATTCACTGGATTTATCCACAGGTATGTGGATGCAACCAAGAGATGATTTCACTGGTGCTTTGACATGGAGCGCCAAAACTGTTCTCACTTCTATACTGTTTGCCAGTGTCATCAAAATGGTGCATTTCACCATTTCACAAAAGAAATTCACATTCATTTCTCTAAGTGAAAGGTTGTCAACTGATGTCAATAATCTTTCCATAAGTTGACAGCTTGCAATAAAATCACTCAAGGATATTTTAAATAGGAATAGTATACCTGAAGCTTTTCTTTTTCTTTTCTTTTTCACCAATTATGAGGGCTTCAGTATCCTGAAGAGAAATTCTATCTTGTTATTCTTGACATAAAGCTGATATTTTAAAAATCTGTTACATCTGGATCATATAGGTATTTCTTTCTTGAGTTGGGGTAGCAGTGTTCCAAGTACATTTCCTTATAAACCTCGAACATACTATTTTCAGTTTGGAACGTACCACAGTTTTTCTCCCTGAACATCTGATCAGATGATTTGAAGCAAATCGGGCAAATTCGTTCTATTATTGGAAGAGTAAATCCTTGCCCTGTTTTGGACAGACTATCTACTGTGTTTAATAGTTTAAAAATCTTATTTCAATAACCTCTGTTTTCTGACTGGTACTTATTTATTGCTGCTGTTCGTTAAGATAGGCTGTTTCTCTGTTACTGTAGATATACAAACCCAAGAATCCAAGATTGGGAATGTAGGGAAGCCCTTTCCTCATTCTCAGCTCACACTTACCATAAGCTCTGGGAAAGAACATTCTGCTTGGGTTTTTTTGGGTGTTTTTTGAAAAGTCTTCAGAGGATTGAGAAAGGGGTGTACGAGGGCAGTTGGACCATAAGGACCTGCGTACACACACAAAATAAATTAAGCTGAAGACAAACAGTTACTGGTAACTTTCTTCTTTTGGTGTGTGCTTATATATACATTCATATGGTTTGTGACTCCAAGCAGTACACCTCCTAAAACTCCACATACCCAGAGAAAGCTTGTGCAGTCAATATTGAATAAGGACTCTGGGACTGTCCTCCCATATGCTGCATCATGTATCAATATTTCAGCAATAACATAGGTGGAAATGAGACATTCTGCAGAGAAGCCACTTAGACCACTTGAATTCTATCCGTACATACTATGACAGCCAAATGTTCAAAATCTTCACAGAAAGCCTGTGGCAATAATCCCATGACAGAGGAAAGGTAAAGCATTTTGCAAGTGTATCTTGCAATGAAAGCTAGATAGGTCAATACTCAAAACCAGGAAGAGGTGAGAGGTAGGGTTTTTTTCTTCTTTAAAAATTGTTCATTTTCTTAGTATCTTTTGTGTCTTGTTCATTCCACCAGCAGCAGTATCCATGACAAAAGAGGGTGTAGGTGTACAAACCAGAAAATCCATATGGCCAAGTAGACTGGATGCCTTCTAATACATCTCGATATGGAAGCACAGATGAGGTTGGTTACTACAGAATATTCAACACAGAGTTTACCAGCTGTCAAGAAAAGACTTCACAGGGCAGAGGAGTAATTGAAAATATCAAGGATTCCTTCAGAATATCCCATAATAGGATACTTGAGGGGAACCTGTAGGGCAGACATCACCCAGTGGTACAGCTCCATAACTGGAATGACATTATATAGTACTGGTAATTAGAACAATTATTTCTGTATAGCTTCAGTTATGCATGCCGGTGTTACCCTTTACAATCTAATCAACTATTAATGAGAAAGATATCAAGCTCTATGCAGGAGACAAAACATCACTATATGTTGGAGGAGTCTTCTGTTGAGTTACAGTTTTCCATATACTCCTTCACATAACTGAACTGATGAATTTATTCTATTTTTCAATCATTTTGCTTTAAAGGAAATCGAGAACTTTGTGTCTAATCATTTTCTCTAGTTCAGGGAATATTTTCCTTCCAGTAAAATTGGTGCTGCAGTAAATATTCTTGTTTGGCTAACTAATGCCTTCTTTTGCCTTCCAAAAGTGCTGAAAACAAAACCCAGTACAACATCAAAGAAAAGCAGTCCTTGGGTTGGCATGTAGAATCTCAAAGTTTCTCAGACCTTAGAAGCATTTTCCAGTAAAAGAATTCAGGTTACAGGAACATTTCGCACCACTACTTAGTGAAGAATAGTTTGCTTCTTTAAACTAAAAAATCAGAGCAAGGCATACTAACATCTTATGTTCTAGAGCTATGATGCCAGAGGTGGGTCCTATGAACAGTGGGATCAGTTCATCCTCTACCCCAGTTGGTCACGTTGTCTACTCCAACAAGTTCCAAAAGTAATGTGAACTCTTAACTTTGAACCTTGGTACATGTGAGGTCTAAAATAGCTTAGAGCAGGCATTTACAAAGTATTTATGAATGCTATAAATAGCTTCATATAATATAAACACTGAGCATCATCAGAACAGGATCAGTTGACAAGCTGGTCTTGTTAAGGAAACAATTGCTGAAGTATTTCAGAAATAGGAATATTCTCAATCACATTATTTTCCTTTGTGCTCCAAGTTGCCCCACTGAAGCTAGCAACAATTCTTTCAAACTACCAGCAAAAATTCATAACCTTCTTGCTGAAAGTGTGGTTTCTTTCTACTTCAACAGTCACAATTCAGCTGATGGCCTTTCAGTATCTAAAAAAAAAAAATCTACATTTTTTTCTTCATTCAGCCGATATTCAGTAAGAGTGATAAGTTTGAAGAATTAAAACAAGTCCATATTACTAGTCTGCAAGCTAAAACTTACTTCTGGCTTGTTAAAGGAGAATGGAGGAGAATTTCCATGAGTTCTTGATCACACTGAAATGCAATTGCATTTATGTTTTGCTATGTTTTGTTTGAAGCCCCATAGCTTCCCTCTTCCCTTGAGACTTTGGTAAGCAAAAGACTGTGAAGACTGCTAAATAACATTTGGCACCTAGATATGGGATGGAGTCATAGATCACACTTGGAAAACCAAATCATCACAGGCTCTGTTATGCCTGGTTTTACTCTGTTCATCATCTGTGAAAAACTCGGGTGGAAATTACTGTAGTAATGGTGGTAGAAAGAAGGTAATGGCCAGTCAAGAAACTCTCCAGATCAGCCTCAAGAGACTAGCAGTTTGCTGTACATATTAGAGGTTGAAGAAAGGAGAAAGGGAAGGAAGACAGTTCAGAAGCCCTTTCACATAGCTGAATTGTCTTTTTTTTTTTTGAGAGAAAAAATGATACAACATTTAGCTCAAATTCCCAGAAACATGGGAAATTACCAAGAAATGTTAGTAACAGTGCCTAGTTGGACAAATCCCTGCTTGCTAGGTATCTGCAAGGCTTATGCATTTGTTAGACAGTCTTTGTAGAGTAAAGGAAACTAGTGTGAAAACTCCACTCACTGAAGCAATCAGACTTTTATCTGCATATCAAGAACAGAAACCACCTCATTTGCAATGAGGTATAAACACTCAAACATCCCAAACATTCCTACTTACCTAGTCAAAAGAAAATGTTCTCTTAGAGGCTGCCTCCAAGCCTTCTGATCCCGTGTCTTGAGTAACAGAATTGTGTCTCTGAGACAACCATACTTTAACTTCAAATTTGGAAACAAAGAACTCTTTTCCCTACTCCCCAAAGACTCCTTTGCTTGAATTCTGGGTCAGGTAAAATAGTCAGTGACAGCACGAATGCCACCAAAGGTAATAGATCCAAGTGCTTTTCAATGTAACCATCTCTGTTCTCTTTAATTTCATTTCTTTCTTGGTTTTCTGCCTGGGGAAAAATTTTACAGAGACTGACACTGAAATCATGCTCCAAAACCACACAGAGCTAACTTAGCTCTTTGTTCATAGCCTCAGCAAACAGCTGACTAGAAGAAGGAAAAAGAAGATGGTTAATCAGAAAGGTAAAGTACCATGATGTACAATGTACTACCTCTTTCTTCATGGTTGCCCTTATCACTATTATTTATCAATCACAGCACAGCCAATGCTAGCTGAAAAACAGCAAAGGTGACTAAATGTTTCCATGGGAAACATGTCCCAGGGACCAAGCCTGACAGAACAAACACCATATCCATGCTGTCTCTAACTCATTCCAAAATAAAAGTAGCTTTTACATACAGAATCAAAAAAAAAGGACTGGAGAAGAGCTACAGAAACAGAACACGAGGAGCAGAGCAATGCCCAAGGTAAAAGCTAACATTGGTTAAAGTATACAACAAAGCCAAAGAGAAATGTTTAAATGATATTAGTGCATTTAGAGATACAAATATAGAAAAGGTAGCAATTTGCTACATGTATAAAGTCAGTGAGAAATACACTTGCGAAGAATTACTTACAACAAAATGTTTAAGAGTGCATACTTGGTTTTAGCCTTAAGAATAGACACTGGACTAAAAGAGTGCTATCCACACACTTGATACTAAGCAGATGTTTTTAAACATCTTGCTGGAGAAGGAATCATAAGTCTTGAGTAAAGAAACTGTGACATTGTATGTCAAGACAAAAAAACCTGCTAACTGGCATTCCAAGAGACGTAGTGAACAGTGTTGTGCTTAATGGCTATTATGCTTTTTATTTTTTAATAGCAGAGATATTGAAAAGAAGAGAGATTAGTATTACAGTTTTGATGCATTATTGTTGAAGTATGGTTCTGATACGTACCCCATAGCACACAAAAGTAGAGGTTAAGAAAGTTCTCATGAAGTTCTTCAAATACAGAGTGTCATGGTGAAATCATTAGAATTCAGTATTGAAATGGAATCGAGTTAATCTGTGATTTCTCATGGAAAGAGATGACAATACATCAAACCCTTATAAAATCTTTGAAGAAAGAGAGATCTGGAGAAATACAATCACGTTCAACTATATGCTAAGCAGTTAGAAAGAAATACTTAAATTGCATACTAGGTTACTATACATCACAAATTTCAGACTCACCATCTTCAAACACCATCCATTTTTGTTGCATTTGGAAGTCTAAGAAATTAATCTTTGTCTTCTTTCTGCTCTTCTGTGGACTGGGAATATATTGGGGGCTAGAGGAGAAATACTTTCTTATCAAGGTTGATTAGAAGCTATTGGTTGACTAAATAACTAGAAAGCCAAGTTACAGTTAAGTTCATCTGAAATCCAGGAAAAAGAAATCAAATTAAAACTGTTCTTAAAACAAAGAAACACTAGACCACAATAAAATACAGAAATGAGACTTACATAAACAATTCTCATGCTTAGTTTAGTAAGGAGTGCTTGAAACAAACCCCCTGAGAGATATTTCAGCTACCAGCACTTAAGCCAACCTAATATGTCCTTAATTCTTGAGAGGCTACTTTAGGGCCTGATGTAATTTTAGTTAAAAGAAGCATAAATACTTTCACTGAATTTTGAGGACTGGAATTGTTTCATACATGCCCTTTTTGCAGGATAGAACATGAGGAATTTAATATTTGCACGCATATTTACAGACATATTTTTATATATATATTGGAATATTGATATATTTCAGACAAATATATACAGACAAGTCTGTATTTCTGTTTATATCAACATGTATTTTTGACTGGCAATTTGTTATGACACGAATAAGGCACATTTCTATCATCTTGCTTAAGAAAACGGTTTTATTCAGTTCACTAATTTAAAGAAGGTCATGTAATCATGGATAGAGTGAATTTGACTGCTGTTAGAAACACACTTGTATACTATCTAGACTATTAATACCCATAATTTTAAGCACTTGAGCATCTAATATTCCTTTTAAATAATTCCACTTTTTTTAAAGAATTGGTAACATATTTTCATGTTCTCTTCTGAGAGAAGCATCTGAGAGTCAATTCATCCTCTGTTATTTGCAGAGACTTGTTCAGAGAATTGAAAAGATGTACTTCAGGGTTCTCTTTACTGAAAATTGTTCTTTATTAACTTTATGTGAATTGATGGTTAAAATGGAAAGCTCATTACTTTTGTAACCTTTGTATCTTTTCTGTAATTACCTATAGCAACCTGAACAATATCTTATTCTTCACTAGCCTTTACTTAAATGTAATTTTTTTCCACCTGAATATCTTCTGGCGTTACATTAGCCCCTGCATTCCTGTAATTTTCTGTCATAAATAATTGTATCATATAGGCCTTTATGTTCACAATACATTACATACCAGAATTTCAAACAATAATCCCAGTTGAGTGACATATATTTCTAATAAAGATTCTACTTGTGCTCGCAAACTGGCTATAGAATTCTCCATCCCCTGAAGTAATCTCATAATCTACCCACTGAGGTTGAGGTATTAGACTTAAAAGGTAGCAAGACAAATTATACTCTTACCGGTTAGGCAACTGGTGGTGTTCATAACTTTAGAAACCCATTCATTTCTCATGCAAGTCATTTTGGTCTTCCCATTTATTTTAGTACTGGATGAATCAGGCTTACACTCGCCTTGCTAACCACTGAGACAATACTACTTCAGTTCATATGCAGATGGTTACAACTGCAGCCACTTTTTTTTTTTTTTTTTTTTTGATATTGCAGCTGGCTTTAACACAGAAGCTGGCATGCTTTTCACAAATACTTGTTATTGCATCCATTTGAAAACAAAAAACTCAGAAAATTTGCATATGTTAAATTTTTTAAAAACTAAACAATAATATAAAAAGCATGTAAATAATCATAATTCATGTTGTAGAGAAATGGGAAATTCCTTATATGTCTGCATCGAGTCATTGTCTGACATTAAGAAACTCTCCCATTGAAACAATCTTCCATTATGCAAATGATAATTGTTGACTCTCGGATATATAAAAGTCTTATCCTATGCTTCACAAAATTGTCAAAAATGTTATCATTATTAAGTACAGAACATATTTAAACATTTATGTTTAGAAGAAAAAAAAGAAGTTACATACCAAAGCTGAAGACAAATATAACCCAGCTCTGAATCCCCTCGTGTCTCTTGTATCATTTTCAACACAAACAGGACAAGCCACCTGTAAGAAACATGCTAATCACATACTAAACACATTTCAAGACAGTGTAGCTTAAGACATATAAGCAGATAAGTGAGAAATCAACATTAATAAGAGATTTTAAAAAGGATGTAATATTTTGTTGACTCTAATTGAATATGGAATTGCCATCACTGTATAATCATTCTTAAATGAGGGGATTATGTTTTAACTTGACCATACCTGATTTGTACATCTTTTACATTGAGAGTTGAACATATTTACAACTGATTTTGACATGTGACTTTAAATGGGGGGAAAAAAAATCATTGGAAGGTAGTATTTTAACACAACTCTGTGTTTGAGCATTCATTATGCTGGTGATGGTAAACTCAAAATGTTTTCAATCTGACAAGCTCCACCCTTGTTCACTCTCCCTGAAATTCTTACCATGCTGTCAGAACAGCATGAAAGGGGACAAAACACGTAGAACTCTGTATGAAGGAAATAAAAGTAATTCTTCTCTTTAAGACCAACTGCCATGCAATGAATGAATATTAAACATTTACACGTCCCTATTCTGTTCTGCCAAAATAATTTTCTTAAATTCCTCCAAACACGGTGTATATGCCTAATTTGCAAGAACACAACCTGACGCGACTTAGAGACAATACGAAGTTGTGCTAACCCAGGTCCATCCAAAGGGGGGTTGACTGAGGACCTTTCTGAAATCTAGAGGGTTTAAATTAAATCCCAAAAGCCTCTGAGTTACTATGGAGCCTCCTCCACTGACCCAGGCAGTGAGCAGTCTGTGCTAGACTAGAATATATCTTCCCCTATTTAACTTCCCTGGAAAAAAGAAGGACCAAAATTTCACTCTTGCCTGCTGTACCCGCTTGTGTAAGAGGAGGATCGGTGGCTTTTTAGCAGCAGCTCTCCTTGCTGCCTTAAGACGTACAACACGAGTAGCCCACAGAGCGAGTAATATGCCAAACCTTATAGCTCCTTATCTCCTTACCTTCTATATGGTGGATATAGGGGGGCAACCTACAGTACGGGGTCTGAATTCATGAACTGACCATTCATTCATATTCTGCAGATGGATGTTATGTTTACTTAGTGATGTATGCTAGCAAAGGCACAATTTATGTGTTATTTGTACACACAAATTATGTACACATGATTGTACTGCATGCGGCTGAGCATATCCAACTTTGACGATCTGCCTCTGTTGGACTTACCGTTTCATAATTTTCACTGTCAAATCTGCTTGACTTTATGGTATGATCTGGCTTCCATGTCTTGCTCTATTAGAAAGACTTCCTTCAATAGAAATGAAGCATCAAATAGAATAAACCAGTTGCCTTGTCTTTACTTACTGTCTCACTGAAAGATGTACATTTAAGTGCTAGTAACTAGCATTGCAGGGTTTGTCTAATAAACATCTAATCCTTAATCGCATGCAGACTGAAAAGATTTTCACATTAAATTAACCTACATTAGCCTGTTTTCATTCTTAAGAATTACAACACATAATTAAAAACATACTGAGATTGAATTTCCAAAATATCAAAATAACTATAATGAAGCAGACGTTTGACCGATATTCACTTGAGAGTTGTAAATATAAGCAACTCTTAAATATAGATGGAGCATATTAGTTCTGGGTAGCCTCAGTCTATCTTGTATGATCGTTAATCAGTTGAATTCAAGTTCAGAGCACATTAGCACTATCAGTGGCTAATCTTAGGAGATGTTTCCATTTAAAATAACATTGAAGACTGGTCAAAAAACTCTGCAGCTGTATTCCTCTTATTTAAAGAAATCAATCAATTTGTGAATTACTACCCACTGCTCTGCCCAATTAATATTTGCACTCATTCAAATTTTGAAAATGAGAAACTTACCTGATTTCACTGGTAATGAATATGAGGTTTGGCTTTTTTCTCTCCTCACTAAATTCATTAATCTTTGCCTCTTCTCTGACATATTTTCTACAAACTCCTGTGTATTTCCTGTGCATATGATTTCTATAGGGTATCAGGTACTAGAAATCTTCAATTCTGTTCATTCTACAGTGACTCTTTGCAAAAAGTCCCTTGAGAGTTTATAAAGGATGCAATCATACAATGCATTTTAACAATGAACATCAAGTATGTTTGTGTATATGGCACCTCTTTTGATGTATGAATGTATGTTACATTTTTTAGGAAAAAATAGATACAGCGTAACAGAGCAAGAATACAGAGCAGTAACAGATACACTCCAATTTTAATCTGATTCCATACTACTGAAAAGATTGCGATAAACACAAATAAAAATAGCAGAAAACAAAACCCAAAAGACCAGGTTAAACCAGAAAAATATAAATAGATGTGTTGATAGGTTGTATTTCTTTAACATATATATATATATAGCTGTGTCATAAATAAATACCTTTACACAAGTATCACAAACACTGTGATACAGAAGAAGGTTAAGATATTGCAATAAATACTCTCCAGCACAACTTTAAAATAGCCAGTTACAAAAAAATGTACTTTTTTGTATCTTTTTCAGGCCTCAGGGGAAATAATTAAGCAAACACTATTGATCAGCAAAATTAGAACAAATAACCAGTAAGAGTTCAGCAATCCATGGGGCACATATACATTAAAATGTGATTACTATATTACATTAAATGTATGAGTAAAGTAGCAGGCCTTATGCAGTGGAAAAATCTGTGAGGAGTAGAATACACACTTTGAATTTAAAACACTACCCTTTTCCTGTCTGTAAATTTACTATAACTTTAACCACAGAGTGCTGATATTTTATCTAATCAATGAAAATTGTTACCTAATTTCTCAAGGCCCAGTTCATGAGGTAATTTGAACAGCTGTAAAATTTTTCCTCTTTCTTTACAAATAAAGGTATTACACTGCAGAAACAGACCTTTTTAATGAAGGGAAGCAAAAAAACTTGAAAAAGATGAACATTATTGTATCAGGTGATAAGAATTTTTCTTAAAAAAGAATATGTAATTTGGATGGTTTGGATTATTTTCCCTTGAATTTGTGAGGAAAGAGCGGTAAGTGGCAACGAAATATAGTCTCTTCTGCCTCAAAATCACCACATAGTTCAGCTCCAGTTCAGTAATAACTAAAAGACAACTCTGACTGATAGTCATGTTTGGTCCTATGACTCATATCATTGATATGTGTGAAGATTTTAAAGAAAAAAAACCCCTGTATCATAAAAAAGATCTTCACAAAACATGTTTTAATTAGCACTTTTCATGGCAATTATACTAGCATGGACAAAGTTACTAGAAACCTTGGAGTTCTGTGTCATGTTTGTGTCTGGTTACAAACCCAGAACTTCATGGGCATTTTAGCTACAGACAGTAAATTAAGAGATATGTAAAGGAAAACTTAAATGGATTTAATTGTTATGAAGAATGAAGGAGAACTGACATTAGAAGTACTAACTAAACAAATTTACATTCAATGTTCTCTAGATATTTTTCAGACACTTCATTCACCAGGCCACACAGTCTTTGATGGTTTCATAAGATACATAGAAGATATTTTAGCCACAAGAGGGCTCACATATTTTATAATTATTTTTAAAAAATATATAATAAAATTATAACAATATACAGGCTAAATTCAAGGCAAATATCTGCTGCCCAGATAGTCACACTGTCGTGAAAAAGTAATTTGCATGGTTCTTTAATAAACTATTGGAAAAAAATGTAGCAAAAATAAGGATGTTCCTACAATCTATTTAGATATCACCATTAATTGGCTTTTCATCAAAATGAATCTGTTTCTGTGATGTTACGACAATTAGCTATGTATAAAATGACAAATTAATCTCTTATTTAAGCAAGTAATAGTAATGGTCTCTGTTAAAAAAATTCCCCAGTACTTACCTGTTCAGGTAACACAGTGTATACTCATTAAACTAGACCTGGTAAGAATAATAGAACTTCATAGAATTGCATTATTACTAAAACCACTGATAACACTGTCATTATATTATCAGTGCAGTCCATTTTCAGATGAGAAGATAACTCTGGGCCTATTTCAATGAGTACTGAACTTAATGAGAAACTATCCATTGACCTTAGAGATACTGTATCAAACTAAACAAGCATGAAGTACAATACAGAGAGTTTGCTGTGTAATGGATGTACCTTCTTTACAGTTCACCATCTGTAGGACAGGAATTACTGCATTTCCACAGCTTTGATTGGTGTTGTAGAGATAAAAAAAACCAAAAACAACCAGGAAAAAAACTGTCTGAAATAAAACAGAATGTGTGGTTGGTGGGAAATTTTGTTCTTTAAAATTTGGTATCAGTCCAGATGTATTTGAAATAAACTTGAAATTCTGAAAAAAAAAATCTTGGAAAAAATGAAATATGATGTTTACAAGACTAAATATATTCCATCAGGACTCCATAAATTTGAAATTAAAATTTGTCTGATTCATTCCTACAACACTAGCCAAGAAGCCACCAAGAACATATTAAAGTCATTTGGCATCTGCTAGGGCTCTCCTATCCTGCCATTCCAGGCAACACTCACATACAAAACATCTTTGGCTATAAAGCCTACAGTTTCCACAGCTTGTCCCAGAGCTTTCAGACTCCAGTTCCTAGGTTCATAGCAGGGACTCTGGAAGCTCTGACAACCCTCATTAGAATGGAGGCTACTGAGATTTTCTACCCTATTTGCATGATCTTGAGTTCAGTCTTAGTAAATCCTGTGTGCTTCTTCAGACAATAAAGATGCTGAACGCACTGCATAAGACATACACTACTAAAATATTTTGCTGCAGGGAGAAAATCATAGACCTAAGACACACCACACAACTTGTTGTCCACAGTCATCAGTACTAGTGACCTCCAGAGTGGACTGGTTGCATTCATACTGGGCCAGGTTGGGTTCCATGGGGCACATGTGTGGATTTTAGATATCCTTAGTCTGTAGACACACTGACACTGATAAAGAACCAAGACCAAAGGACAAAGGTGAGCATCTACCCCATTAAAAATTATTTGTCAATATAGATGTAGTCCTAGCACGTCTGGCTGTCCAAGTGCTACTTGCCCAAGAAACAGCACAAGGCTTTTTCAACAGGCAAGATACTAGGACCAGCTTTAGACCAAGGGAATTCGTAACTTTTCCAAGGTTTTCAATCTCAGTCACAGTTTCATGGCCAGTCAGAAAGCTATGTCCTGAGTAGTTGTGCTGGAGCTGTGTGACCTAGAAGCACTACAATTTTCAGCCAGTCTCTGTGACTCTGTACAGAGCTTGATGGGAGCCTCTGTGTTGTTTTGCTAGAAGCTCATTACATTTGATGATTAGAGGGAATTTGTGGGTTTTGACAGTCAGCATTTTTCAGCCAAAATGTTTCAGAATACTGAGAAGGAAGATAAAGATACTAGAGAGGATGGATAGAGCTGAGGAGAAAACGGGCTGAGGAAAAAAATATGCATAAAGGAGAACTGTGATCACATGAAAAACAGAAGAAAGCACTGTGAGTCTGGGATAGAGAAAGTGTAGTGACAGAAAATGGTGAAGTACAAAACAAGGGAGATGTAACAGAGTTCTGGGAAAGAGGGGCATTAGGAAAGAAGACAAAGAGAAACAAATAGGTTAAAAAAGAGTATTAACAGCTTAAAATCTCATTCAAGACTGCCGTAAGAAAGACATTAAAGAAAAATGTAGTCTAAGAGCACACAAAACAAGTTTTTTTTTTAAGAACTCCAAGTACTATTAACACAATCATACAAACTTACCTGTCTGAAGTGTTTATCATTGTTACAAGCAGGTTAGCAGTATATTATTCAGTCCATTAATATTTAATTCAAATCCTTTAAGCCTAGCTATTACATACTCAGATGCTAATGACTAGGTAACAGAATAGTGTATATAACTACCTTAATTTTCACATATATAGTTTGCAAAATCTATAGGCCTGAGGTATTTTGTCAATGCAATTGATGCAATAATACTAAACCTGTTCTGTAGAATCTGGAATTTCTTTTTCCATGTTGTATTACTTTGCTCAGATAGAAAAAAAGATAGAAAAAAAAAGTGTAAAGAGAAGAAGTTAAATCAGCACAGAGGTTTCTTAAATTTCTTAAATTTCTTCAAAGCACATCTTAAAAATTTTGGCCACTACCTTTCTGTGGTTTGCCTTTCTTGACCTTTATGTTTCTTCAGTTTCTCAGTTTCAGCAGTCAGGGTTCTTTCAGCAGCTTTGCTGCTCAGGTACTACATATGTTATCTGAAAGTAAGTAAAACACTGTTTATTTTCTTTGCCCTCTATGCAAAAACAAATACAAAGTTTTGCTCATACACAGTGCTATTCTTGGGACAGGTTTTCCTGTTTGGGGGCTGTTAGATATTTCCAGTATCCTGTTAAAAATTGCAAGGTTTTGTAACCTAAGCCAGTAGTTCAAAGTTGGCTCTTTTTTTTTTCTTTGTTTCTAAGGATTGCGACAGGCAACATTTTGGCAACTATAATAAAAACAGCACTGTGGATATTAAATGCAAGCTTGTCCTATGTGTATGTGTCTGAACCTCATCTTACTGCTATCAATGCTAAAATTGCCTTTGCCTTAATTGGACAAGGACTCAAGACCTACCATCATAAATTCCCCATGGCAAAACCAGTAGTTTGTGGAAAGTATATGGTGGAGCAATTAGAACAAATAATTGAACTCCTGACTCAGACCTAACTCTGTTTTTCACAATTATGTCTATACTTGGGGTCCAAGAATCCTTCCTAATCTTTGCTTTTGTGTGGATGCCCTCACTCAAATTAGTCCCATGTCAAGTGCAAGAGCTAGGAAAATCCAGGTATACAGACTGGAAGGGAACTGTGGCACATTTCCAGTCTGGGTGATTGGGCGGAGGTACCTATGCAGGTGCTCATGGAGCATCCATGTCATACAACTTAGACATAGCCTGTGTGACTTTGGATCTTCAGTCTCCTTTCTGGGAAGCTGATTCCTATTTCTCTCAGAGAAACGTCAAGAGAAATTCTGTGAGGTCCTGGGATAAAGCTGCTACATAAATGTCTACTACTGCCATTACTTTAGCAACTAAAATGTTAAAGATGCAGCAGTTCTGTGAGATCCATAGACTTTAAAAAGGCCTGTGTATAAATGTATATAAAATATATACCTAAACCTATTAGCCTGTAATAATTAAAAGATCCCTTTGTCAGTAAGTTCTTTCTTCTGTTTTGCAAGATATTTCTGTTTCATAAGGTGTTCCTTTTCCAATTCTCTTTTCTCTTCAGGCATTATCGTTTCAGTTTCACTTTGCATTGGCAGATTGGTCATTATAACTTCTTTTTGCAGTACTGAAAACTGACAAGTAAAGTCTAATGAGCACACAAACCTGGTTTAGTTTCCTGTAATACCTTTATCATTCAAGAAAAGAGAGCACCATTGACGGGGCATGCCGTATCAGAAATCTTAAAGAAAGTAAGCGACCTCAAATCTTCCATTCTCTCTCAGCAGGATGTCATATATATTACTTTTCCAACTGTAAATTATGTTCTACACAGCACAGAGCAAATCTGAAAAAAACACAGATGAGACGCTTGTTCAGTCCTCTCCCCAGCCATCTCCTCCTGCTTCTTCACACCTCACACAAATACATATTCCCTCCCCCAAGAGACATTTCATCCCTGTTACATTTCCATGGATCTCCACACAGACACACTGGACATGAACCTGGTAATTCAAATACATTATCCACCTGCCTGTTTGAACAGAACTTCCAAGCTTTCAGTAGTGTTTTGTATTAAACCCTAGCCCTATCCAGATCAAGTCATCATTTTGTTTTTTCAGCTATAGATACATTCCACTTTCTCTCAAATACACACATTGGTAGCTATGTGGCTAGTTCAGAGGTGTAAACACCAGAGTTAAAGAATAGATAGTATTGCAGATACATTGAGTATCAGGCCTTTTTAAATAAAGTAATTTTATCTACATACTATGAAAGTTGCAAAAGAAATTCAATGTAAATATTAATTATTACTAAATGACTGCAAAACCAATTGCGTGGTCAAATTCTCCTTCCACACATGGATTTTATACTGGTGTAACATCCTCGATTTCAGCGGCTATATAGTTGGGTAAAAGGAGAGTTCGTAAAAACAGATTCAGGCCCATTGCAGCTATACACAAAATGGGCTAGATCTCAAGCCATGGGATAACGGTGCAAAGCAGCTCTAAACCCACAAGATTTTATTCCCAGCTGCTTGAAATATGAGCATAATAGGGCTTCTGTAACCCTTACTGATACCCTCACTGACTGCTGGGCATGGCAGGGTAGAAAAGAGCATGTCTAAAGACTTTCCACAATCAGAAGATCCCCAGCTCTTGGGATGGTCCCCTGCCAAAGCAGTGGCACTTCTGAGCAACAGTTCAGTATGGCAGTCAAAAAGAAATGAATGACAGTTGCACTTGTGCTTCCTGTAACATTTTATGTGAAAAAATGGCAAAACCTCCACTTTAAAACTAATGCTAACAGTAGCTACTTTCTAGGCTTCAACCAGTTAAATTTTAAACATATAAATTCCCTCCATTATATTTTTCCAGCTCACTCCTTTTCCTCATTGCAAACCATTACCATGTTTCTCATTAGATCACTTTAATCCCTTCTATGCTTTGATATTCTTTCTACTTTGTTTTTATTTACTCCTCTGAAATCTCTGTCATCACATGTATCTCACAAAACAGTGCTCTTCCTGGCTGAAAAGAAGAGCAAACCTCTTTTCCAATGTGGAAAGCAACCATAAAACAGATGAAAATTCAACTTTTGAAGACAAGTGAGATTCCTGCCCCTTTTCAAGGGCATCTCCAGCTGATCGAAGCGTATTCTTAATACAGAAGGAGTCTTGATCAATCTCTTGATCAGAAAAGTCCTTGCTATTTAAACTGTATTTCATATCCTTCCGCTTTAAAACCTCAGGCAGGCCTAATTAAGATTCTATTCAGATTTCTATATAAAACTGATAAGAAACACTAAACACTAATGTAACAGCAATTAGTGCATTAATGCATTGAAATTTTTGCTTTTCAAAAGTTGGAAATGTGTAATTCTAAGTATTTATTACTGTCACTCATTCATCTCACTGCAGAATGATGGACTAAATTTTATACCCTCTTTAAACTGACTGAAGCTAATGAAACAAATTTCTGCCCCCTACTGATCTATCCAATGAAACCTGAGTGAAGGGCTAAGAAACTATTACTTTCTTCCTTCCGTTCAGTTTAAGGTCTCATGGGCCGTTGTTTTTTCAAATTAATGTTGTTCAGAGTAGGACACCAGGACAGCCCATAGCCATAAGCCCACTGAATATTCTCCACTGTGAGCTTCAGCTCTCAACAGCCACCCTTGGTACACATGCATGGTCTTTGGACTGCCTCAACACATGACCATCTGTCATGATTGCATGGTGCCTCTCCACAACTGGGTCGGATCCTTGCCTGAGGGCATTAGGTTCCAGACAATGCTGGTTTAGATGAACAGTTTGGTTAACACTACAAGGGCCATCTGTTCTACAGGAAATCCTTTCTCTGCGTCATTAATGAAGTGCTCCCAGCACATAACTATATATTTGTCTCCTTATATAAGCTTTTATGTAATAGGAATTATGAGGGCGTGTTATTTGCAAACGAATAGCTTGCAAAGCCACTAGATTTCATTACATAAGTTTGTTTGATACACCTCTTAGTACAGATGAAAACTTGCCACATATTTGGCAGAGGAAGTTATTGCTCAGCTAGTGTTTCAGCATGGTTACAATGCCTCAGTACCTCAGGCAATGTAAAAGAACTGAACCTCGATCTAAACCTTGCAAATAAAGTCTATTGCCTCCTGGAAATCAAAATATGAATCCTATTGAACAGGATTCCAAACTTTAACTTTGGTAAGGAATTTGAGCTCCTCTGTACCATAAGCTAGGATGTTGTGTGTTAGCATGGTTATTGTAAGAACTATATTTCAGGGAAGACCTTCCATACATTTCAGATATGCGATCAAATACAAAATTAATTTTTAGCAAATTAAGCATGGCCAGAATCTAATAACTAAAGTTTTTCATGTTCACTAAGCTTTTCATCCACTGTTCAAACACGTTTAGCTTTCAGACACTGGAACTGTAACTTACTGAGTAGGAAAGAGCACTCTGCAACTTGTCTTTTGGTAACATCCTCTCCTCTCCCACCCCCCATCTCATTTTCATCTTAAAAGGTGAAAGTTTGAAATACAACATATCCTACTTATCTCAGTACAAAACCTATATTGCTATAAAATAGCTATATTGCTAAAAATTATTAACTACTGCATTTCAAAATATTATTAGATTTCACCCTGGACAAGACTCTTAATTGCCTAAAAGGTTCTAAAACTAAACACTGTTGGCTGAGCAGCCATGGAGGCCTGGAGATGGGTGAAGATACAATGGGTTTATAGACTTGCTCAGAGGGCTTGGTGGATTTTCACTTTATGCCTAATGTAGAAGAGCATCGTAAATACCAGACAGTGACCTGACTGAGAATCTTCCATTTTGGGAATTTCAGAAGTACTCTTTCCTCTTTCGTAAGTCCTGAAATTACAATTACTTGAGCCATTTTAAAAAGAAATCTAGAACCTTAAGACTTATGTGCAAGGCAAAGGTTACCAACCTCTTTTTTGGATATATTCATAACTTCCACTACTTGCAATACAAGTGACATCAAAATGGTTTGATAAATGCCTGTTAAGATCATATAGAAAATTCACTCCTTTTAGTCTACTTTAGTTTAGAAAGATTTGGCAAACTTGAATGAGCCTCAGCAGTATTAACAGGAGAGATTTAAAACTTAATAAATATTTTTTCCCATTAATTATGGCATTATTATAAGGTTTTACAATAACAAGGAGTAAATCTTGAAGAATATAAATAGTAAGGAAGAAAATCATTCAGTCTACTAAATATTAGGAATTAAGGGATGAATTTAGGGACATTAGAAAACAGAATGAAACCGAGAAATGGAACTACAAATGAGAGACACGAGGCTATGAAACTAATTTCAGGGGAACTGTGGGAATCCTATTATCTGTGACACTCTTTCTGCTCTACTATTATACCCTTCCCATCATGACATTACTTGGATATGAATTATGTGCTCTAAATTAAATTAAGAAAATAATGAAAAACATTCAATAAGCAAAACCTCCCCCTTGATGGGACTAGCTAGAATGATCTATGGTTGGACTTGATGATCGTAAAAGTCTTTTCCAACCTAAATGATTCTATGATTTTAATATACTTTTCCATCTCTGGAATTAGTGTTTATCTGTAATAAACACTAATTCTTCTTGCATATATAGCCTGTTTTATCAACAGTGCAGTATGCAGTCATCAGCTGAAACAGAGTATAAACAGATACCCTATTATTCTCAAAATCTTCAAAATGGCTTTTCCAGTGTAAATATAATCCCTATCTAGATACATAAAAATTTCTAGAGGTGAATGCAGGTGTCCCTTGCTCTATCTACAAAATAAAATTACACAACCAAATCTGCTACAGTACAAACACCGAGCAAAATATCAGCTAACACGGTATGTGTACTTAAAACTAATTGAAAAGCAGTTGCACTTTATTGAATGTGCTATTGTGTGTTCCTTCAAACCCACATTCAAAAATTACAAAACTATACAGTAGAACCTTGCCAATATCATCTAGTGTTTTACTCATTCACAGCAGATTGTATCTGGAAAGCACTTCAGGCCATGCCAAAGTCTATATGGTTTCTGAGAGGCACCATCCTCCCAGGACTGTAGAGCTATCGGCAGGATGCCAGGTTAGGCCTGGACATCCCTACATCCCCCTTGTGATGGCCTGTGAGGAATGGTCAGGTCTGGGCATTTATCCACTTGTTTAAGAGCCTGAAGGGAATGAATGTGCTTTGCTCTTTTTAGAAGGGTGCGTGGAGGAGGATGATTCATGTACTCTCTTGCAGGATCAATACAGTATTGATCAATATAAATACAAAACCATACAGCTCTGATAAAAGAATTTTAATTCACCAGGTTAAAATCCTGTTCTCTCTGATGTGTTTTAAAGCACAATAGCAAATATGAAGGTTGTAGGCACTAGAAAGAAGAACAGTATGAGTACTAGTAAAAACATAGCAGAGCTATGGTTATTATGGATGGGATATTCTTAGAAATTCGGCTAACAGGAAAAAAGATCATGAAATAGCAGCAGTAAATTGGTCAAAAAATACTATACAGCCAACGATGATGAGAGATAGAACAGGAGAATTGGGTATTAAAGGAACATAGAAAAATGTTAGCAGTATTTCAAACTCCTCAGAACATTTCTAACAAGAGAAGAACCAGGCCAGGTCATTTTAAAGGTGAAACTATAATCAAGTGCTCCTTTGGTTCCTCAGGTATATTCAGACTGGTACAGACTTGGTCCATGGATAGTGGATTCTTGACATATTTATAACAGGAAAATTCACAAAATACTAAAAGATGCAAGAGGAAAAAAGCATTTGCAACCACAAAAATTATGCCTGATAGAATACTGGAAGAAATGAAATTCTTATTTTATCAAATTGTACTAGAATAAAAGATGGAATCTAAAGAATGATTCATGCACAAATGTTAAGTGCTGTTTTTTATATAAGCTGGACTTTTAACTTTTCAGTTTCATATCTTTCCTTCTCTCCAACTGGCCACATTACCTTTAGCCTAAAGGTCTACTCTTTTCAAACAGACCAGCCCAACACTGGGAAAGGTTTGCTGGAAAAACTAACAACCCTTCAGTAAAAGTCTATGCATGCAGAAACACTTGAATGTAGGCTTTTTGAGTACAGAAATGACGTAACTATTGCCTACAGCTCGTTGTCCCCTATACCCCTCAATATCACAGCTATATGAGCCAAATTTCTGGTGAAGACCTAGTTTTCAACCCCTACATAACCTTTAGGGGGTAGGATGTGCACCTGTGGAATACCAGGGAAAATTCTGTAGCAAGACAGTTTTTATAGTTTCTAATCATCTTTCCTGGCTTGAACAAAAGGAATGCGGCGACCCAGACGGAGCTCCCGCACAGACACGCGGCCGTCCAGGTCACTGGCTGCAGGGAGTGCCTGGGCCTGTCGCTTGTGCCAGACGGCAGCGGGGACGGCAAATGTCTTCGGTGTGAGCAGGTGGATGATCTGCTCAGCCTGGTGGCAGAGCTGAAGGAGGAGGTGGAAAGGCTGAGGAGCATCAGGGAGTGCGAGCAGGAGATAGACTGGTGGAGCCGCACCCTGCCGTCCCTGGGGCCAGGGCAGCAGGCGGAGGCCCCACAAGGAGCGGAGGATCCCCTGCCCTCTTGCCGGCAAGCAGAAGGAGGGGATCCAGGAGACGGGGGGGAATGGAAACAGGTCCCTGCCCGGGGAGGCAGGCGAATCCCCTCCCGGCCTCCCTCACCTCCCCAGCTGCCCCTACACAACAGATACGGGGCTCTGGAGGTTGAGGGCCAGGCAAGCGGGGAGGGAGGTGAAGGCGAAGGTCCAGCCAGGGGGTTGCCGAGGGTCAGTCAGTCACCCCCACGGATTACGACTGCCCCTGTTAAGAAAAAAAGGAGGGTGATTGTGGTGGGGGATTCCCTCCTGCGGGGAACTGAGGGCCCGATCTGCCGCCCGGACCCATCCCACAGGGAAGTCTGCTGCCTCCCTGGGGCCCGGGTTAGGGACATTACGAGGAAACTGCCTGACCTCATGAGGCCCTCCGATTATTACCCACTGCTGGTTATACAGGTGGGCAGTGACGAGATTGCAGAGAGAAGTCCTAGGCCAATGAAGAGGGACTTCAGGGCACTGGGGCGATTGCTCGCAGGATCGGGAGCACAGGTTGTGTTTTCCTCTATCCCGTCAGTGGCAGCAAGGAACACTGAAAGGAATGGGAAAACTCACCTGATTAACAGGTGGCTCAGAGGCTGGTGCCATCGCTGGAATTTTGGGTTCTTCGATCACAGGGAGGTCTACACGGCACCGGGCCTGCTGGCGGCTGATGGAGATTGGCTGTCTCCAAGGGGGAAAAGGATTCTCGCCCAAGAGTTGGCGGGACTCATTGAGAGGGCTTTAAACTAGGTTTGAAGGGGGAAGGGGATATAAACAGGCCCGCTAGTAAGGAGCCCAGGGGCGGCATGGCAACATTGGGGGCAAAATCGACAGCCCAGCTTAAGTGCATGTACAGCAATGCACGTAGCATGGGCAACAAACAGGAGGAGCTGGAGGCCCTTGTGCAGCAGGATGGCTATGACATAGTCGCCATCACGGAAACGTGGTGGGACGACTCTCATGACTGGAGTGCTGCACTGGAGGGCTATAAGCTCTTCAGAAGGGATAGGCAGGGTAGGAAAGGCGGTGGGGTGGCTCTGTATGTTAGGGAGTGTTTCGACTGCATAGAGCTTGACAGTGGTGATGACAAGGTGGAATGCTTATGGGTAAGGATGAGGGGGAAGGCTGGAAAGGCGGATGTCCTGTTGGGAGTCTGCTATAGACCACCCAACCAGGAGGCAGAGGTAGATGAGGCATTCTATAAGCGGCTGGCAGAAGTGTCGCAATCGCTAGCCCTTGTTCTCATGGGGGACTTCAACTTGCCAGACATCTGCTGGAAATACCACACAGCAGAGAGGCAGCAGTCTTGGAAGTTCCTAGAGCATGTGGGGGATAACTTTCTAATACAGCTGGTAAGCGAGCCTACCAGGGGAGGTGCCCCGCTTGACCTGCTGTTTACCAACAGAGAAGGGCTTGTGGGAAATGTCGAGGTCGGAGGCCGTCTCGGGCTTAGCGACCACGACATGATAAAGTTCTCAATTTTGGGTGATGCTAAGCGGAGGGGCACCAAAACTATTACCATGGACTTCCGGAGGGCAGACTTTGCCCTCTTCAGGACCCTGGTTGGGAAAGTCCCTTGGGAGGCGGTCCTGAAGGGCAAAGGGGTCCAGGAAGGCTGGGCCCTCTTCAAGAAGGAAGTCTTAAGGGCGCAGGAGCGGGCTGTCCCCGTGTGTCGTAAGACCAACCGGAGGGGAAATCGACCGGCCTGGCTGAATAGGGAGCTTTTGCGGGGACTCAGGGAAAAAAGGAGAGTCTACTGCCTTTGGCAGAAGGGGCGGGCAGCTCAGGAGGAGTACAGGGATCTTGTTAGGTCCTGCAGGGAGGAAATTAGAAAGGCAAAAGCCCAGCTAGAACTCAATCTGGCCAGTGCTGTAAAAGACAATAAAAAATGCTTTTATAAGTACATCAGCAATAAAAGGAGAGCCAAGGAGGATCTCCATTCTTTGCTGGATGTGGGGGGGAACATTGTCACCGAGGACAAGGAAAAGGCTGAAGTACTTAACGCCTTCTTTGCCTCTGTGTTCAACAGCCAGACCGGTCATCCCCAGGGTACTCAGGCCCTTGAGCAAGAGGATAGGGATGGGGACCAGAATGGAGCCCTCATAGTCCAGGAGGAAGCAGTTAATGACCTGCTATGCCACCTGGACGCTCACAAGTCTATGGGGCCGGATGGGATCCACCCAAGAGTACTGAGGGAGCTGGCAGAGGAGCTTGCCAAGCCACTTTCCATCATCTATCAACAGTCCTGGTTAACAGGGGAGGTCCCTGATGACTGGAGGCTTGCCAATGTGACGCCCATCTACAAGAAGGGCCGGAAGGAGGACCCGGGGAACTACAGGCCTGTCAGCCTGACCTCGGTGCCGGGGAAGATTATGGAGAGGTTCATCTTGAGCGAACTCCACAGGCAAGTACAGGTCAACCAGGGGATCAGGCCCAGCCAGCATGGGTTCACAAAAGGCAGGTCCTGCTTGACCAACCTGATCTCCTTCTATGACCTGGTGACCCGCCTGGTAGATGATGGAAAGGCTGTGGATGTCATCTACCTCGACTTCAGCAAAGCTTTTGACACCGTCTCGCATAATATCCTCCTCGGGAAGCTGGCAGCTCACGGCTTAGACAGGCATACTCTTCGCTGGGTAAAGAACTGGTTGGGTGGCCGAGCCCAGAGAGTAGTGATAAATGGTGTTAAGTCCAGTTGGCGGCCGGTCACGAGCGGTGTTCCCCAGGGCTCTGTTTTAGGGCCAGTCTTGTTCAATATCTTTATCAATGATCTGGATGAGGGGATCGAGTGCACCCTCAGTAAGTTTGCAGACGACACCAAATTGGGTGGGAGTGTCGATCTGCTGGAGGGTAGGATGGCCCTGCAGAGGGACCTGGACAGACTGGATCGATGGGCCGTGGCCAACTGTATGAGGTTCAACAAGGCCAAGTGCCGGGTCCTGCACTTGGGTCACAACAACCCCATGCAACGCTACAGGCTTGGGGAGGAGTGGCTGGAAAGCTGCCTGGCCGAAAAGGACCTGGGGGTGTTAGTAGATAGCCGGCTGAACATGAGCCAGCAGTGTGCCCAGGTGGCCAAGAAGGCCAACAGCATCCTGGCTTGTATCAGGAATGCTGTGGCCAGCAGGAGCAGGGAGGTGATTGTCCCCCTGTACTCGGCGCTGGTGAGGCCGCACCTGGAATACTGTGTCCAGTTTTGGGCCCCTCACTACAAGAAAGACATTGAGGTGCTGGAGCGTGTTCAGAGGCGGGCAACGAAGCTGGTGAAGGGTCTGGAGAACAAGTCTTATGAGGAGCGGCTGAGGGAACTGGGGTTGTTTAGCCTGGAAAAGAGGAGGCTGAGGGGAGACCTTATCGCTCTCTACAACTACCTGAAAGGAGGTTGTAGTGAGGTGGGTGTTGGTCTCTTCTCCCAAGTAGCTAGCGATAGGACAAGAGGAAATGGGCTTAAGCTGCGCCAGGGGAGGTTTAGACTGGAAATTAGGAAAAATTTCTTTACGGAAAGGGTGGTCAGGCATTGGAACAGGCTGCCCAGAGAGGTGGTGGAGTCACCATCCCTGGAGGCGTTTAAAAAACGGGTAGATGTGGCACTTCGGGATATGGTTTAGTCTGGTCTACCCTTGATTAGTCTAGAGTGGGCTTGGTAGTGTAGGTTAATGGTTGGACTGGATGATCTTAAAGGTCTTTTCCAACCTAGATGATTCTATGATTCTATGATTCTATGAAAAATATCCTGCTTGAGGAAGATATTGTCCTTAAAAGGACAGAAAAGGGTTTTGGAGGTAGTGTGGAGGTTGATTTTCTGTCAAAATTTTACACTGTTGCCACTGAGATTGAAATTTTATGCTATTGCTGCTGAGATTTTACTGTATGATTAAAGCATTACGGCAGGTAGACATCTGGGTAAGTATCAAAGTAGTACTTAAATGATACTGAGTTCCATGAAACATGAATATGAATTACATTCTTCAATAAAGGATATTCCTCTATGCCTACAACACTTTGAGCTATAGGTCTTAAGTTAGCAACAGTATACCAATTTTTTGTTTTAATACAGTCATATACCACTTTCAAACATCACACATATTTCAACTAAACTAGATGTGTTCCAGTTCAGTTTATCTCAGCATGTAGCTTGTTCTCCGCACATGCCATAGATTTCCAAATCTAACTATGATTAACAGGATATGTCAAATAACTGTTGAAGGAAATCCAGCTTCAGAAAGTGAGGCTGATTAATACATTGATTTAGATATTAACTTCTAAAGATTGACTGGTTTTGTTTTGCTATTATTTGAAGTTTTAGGATGATCAGGGATATCAACAACCTTTACTCAAATAAAGGCATTGTGATACCTAAATTCAATCTAACTTTAAGAATAATAAGACAATAAAAAATTACTTTGTTCTTATAATGGTTCACTACATTTATTCTGTATTATAAAAATATTCTGCAAAAGCTAAAGAGTGTCCACAAATACATATGTACATTTTCCCGGCAACTATTTTTCTAAAATGTTTAAAATATAATCCATAGCAGAAGAGAAATCCAAACAGTTTAACTTTCCTCACACCTTCAGTAAATTAAGTGATGTAGTGGTAGGCACAGATGGCAAATTAAATTTTTATTTTATTATGGTCACATTCAGAAACCTCATAGTAGAATGAGTTTTTAAATAGTTCAAAGAACTAATAGAAATTTGTTATAGATGCATAAGTGCTAATCATTCTTACAAAGGAGGAAAGGGCGTTTTTTAAAGGAAACCCTTCAAATCCTATTAAAACGTTACAAGATTTTTCCTTATTACTCTTATATGTTTTTCTACTTAAAGGATTCAAAAGATGGCAAGCGTGCAGAAGGACTTATAAGAGTCTTCAGAAAGGGAGGATGACTTATGTAAAGCAGACCACACTTTCTCTCTTTCTCTCTATAAATCAAAGTGGGTTTGATCATTCAGCATGAAAAAAGGAAAGCATAAATGGAGAGTTACTCCCTAAACATCAAGAATAACACAAAGACATAAAATTTTCTTATAAAATCATAGAATCATAGAATCGTTTAGGTTGGAAAAGACCTTTAAGATCATCCAGTCCAACTATTAACCTACACTACCAAGTCCACACTAAATCAATCAAGGGTAGACTAGACTAAACCATGTCCCCAAGTGCCACATCTACCCATTTTTTGAACACTTCCAGGGATGGGGACTCCACACTGTTCCAATGCTTGACTACCCTTTCCATGAAGAAATTTTTCCTAATATCCAATCTAAACGTCCCCTGGCACAGCTTGAGCCCATTTCCTCTTGTCCTATCACTGACTACTTGGGAGAAGAGACCAACACCCACCTCACTACAACCTCCTTTCAGGTAGCTGTAGAGAGCGATAAGGTCTCCCCTCAGCCTCCTCTTCTCCAGGCTAAACAACCTCAGTTCCCTCAGCCACTCCTCATAAAGCCTGTGCTCCAGACCCTTCACCAGCCTTGTTGCCCTTCTCTGAACACGCTCCAGCACCTCAATGTCTTTCTTGTATTGAGGGGCCCAAAACTGGACACAGTATTCCAGGTGCGGCCTCACCAGCGCCGAGTACAGGGGGACAATCACCTCCCTGCTCCTGCTGGCCACAGCATTCCTGATACAAGCCAGGATGCTGTTGGCCTTCTTGGCCACCTGGGCACACTGCTGGCTCATGTTCAGCCGGCTATCTACTAACACCCCCAGGTCCTTTTCGGCCAGGCAGCTTTCCAGCCACTCTTCCCCAAGCCTGTAGCGTTGCATGGGGTTGTTGTGACCCAAGTGCAGGACCCGGCACTTGGCCTTGTTAAACCTCATACAGTTGGCCTCAGCCCATCGGTCCAGCCTGTCCAGGTCCCTCTGCAGGGCCATCCTACCCTCCAGCAGATCGACACTCCCACCCAGTTTGGTGTCGTCTGCAAACTTACTGAGGGTGCACTCAATCCCCTCATCCAGATCATCGATAAAGATATTAAACAAGGCTGGCCCCAAAACTGAGCCCTCGGGAACACCACTCGTGACTGGCCGCCAACTGGACTTAACTCCATTCACCACTGCCTAACTTTCTCCTTGATGAAGTAGAGGAAATATTTTTCACATGTGGATAAACATGATTCTCAGCTTAAGCTTCAGAAATAAAAGTTTATTCAATACCTGGACTGCCTTTTTTTTAAACTTGCTGTGTGAAGACACTGTTGTAGCACAGTAAGCTGTTGGTCTTTTGCAATACTATGGCACACGCTTAAGGTAGAATTTGTGCTGCTTTTGGTCTTGAAATATGTAGGTATTATGTTAAACAGCAAGAATCCCGGTTTTCTGTCCCTGTGCTTCATGGCATTGTATTTTTTGGTACAGCATTGCTGTCTGTGGACAAAACTAGGATTTAGGGTCTAGTGTTTAAATGTTTTTCAGTATTTTTAGCTATCTGTAAGGTACAATGCTTATGAAGGGATTTCTTCCAACAGACTCTTGCTGTGTCAGTTGAACTGATTTCAGCCAGACAAACCCTGAGCTATGCTTACCACTAATTATAGCTGCCGAACATCATGCCCTGTGATCTGCCATGTTCATTCTCTCTATACGAAAGGACAAGGAACGACAAGTACATGCTTCAGTTCAAAGGGGTAGTGAGTAGAAGATAAGGGCCAAGTCTAGGAGTGATGTTACTTAACTCCATTTGGATTAAATGGAAAAAAAAGATTGTTTAAAAGAGTATAGTAGTTACTAGTGCAGTGTAAGGAAAATATTTCATTACTCAGTTAAAACACAAACATAGGTTTAAGAGAAACCATTGGGAAAAGAAAAACTAGACTAAGACAAAACAGAGGTATGACACAAGCAGAGCACTTTGCAGTACTGGCTAATAAAATCTATCTATATTTTACTTAAGAAATAAAGATAATTGCATATTTTTTTTCTGTGCCACACCCAAGACACTTTGCACTTTTGTCTTGGTGTCTTCTTTCTTCCTCCTTCTGTTGCTAAAAGGGACCACCAAGAAATAGGAACAAAACTATAGGCAGAAACTTTTGGAAAAAAGTCTAATATTAACCCAGAATTATAGTTTATTGAAAAATTGTATTAAAATAAGATAATAAGAAGTCATCTGTAAGTAGCATATTCAAAAGGCATACAACTTGTTGCAGATTTAAAGCTAATTGTACTAGCACTTTGATCTATGACAGGGAAAAACTGTGTCTCAGTTCACCATCTGGAGACATAATAACTAGAGAGAAAAATACACTTTTTCTTCGAAAACTCTGTTGGATATAAGCTGGGACTGTCAACCACATTAGAAAGTGACAGCAACTCCTTGGCTTGTACTGAGTTGTAACAAAGCCAGCCATTTCTGTGTTACTGCTCAGTGCTGCTCATAAATTAGTCAAATAATGGGAAAGCAAAAATACTGTTTATAGACAATGAAATGAAACTGAATATTGACAGATTCATTAAAGATGACAAAAGGGGAACATTTAATCAATTGACATTTCACCCCCTAAGATTTATTCCAAGATTTTACTATTGATTCTATTTGGAGTACTTTGCTAATGATTCTGTTTTGCAATTGTTTATTTTCATCTAACAGGACATTTTCCAGGATTTAAACTATTAGCAAATGTCATTTTATATTACTAACATTTTTATTTATTGTAATAAAGTCAAAATATCCAGAATTGTATGGTAATACAGAAAATACTATATTTATGTAACAATCTTCAAGAAATTGCTTTAAAAACTTGTTAAAACTTAGCCAAGATCTTTTGGGAGAATAGGATCTTTATTCCAATCATATGCCATAGGATTTATACTTTCAGATTCAATCTTAGTTACAAATTGCTTTTTTATATTCAGTGTTCATTCCTCTTTCTCAAGCACTATGTACTCTGAGAGTGTTTTTATTCTCTTGCTTGTCCATCTTTCATTTCCACATTTGTATGCACTCAGAGTATCAACAAGAAGTCTCAATGAGCAAAGCATTTAAGTTCTCACTGAGTCTACTCCTTCCTTGTTGTTTCCCAGAGGATAAGTATTTCACTTGCAATGTTATTTCCCATTCACTGTGCACATCACTGCTCTGACATACCTGTCTTAACTGCATTACTGCTATATTTCTTTTGCGTTTCATACTGATTTGTTTGATAATATGCGATCAAAAGATAAAGATAAGGCCACAAAAAGTTGCATGTTAAATACTTAGGTATTGCAGATTAGTCAAGGTCTCTTCATCACATTTCACAATCAATCACAATGCACACTCTGTATTTTGGGGCACTAAAAGACCTTAGAACCCTCCTCATAAATATGTTCTAGACATTTGGCAACTGTGTGCTTGATTTTAGTGTTAGGAGGAGAGGGAAGAGTGAGGCCAAATCTCACTCAACAGCCTTTGCAAAGGTTGGACTCCTATGTACTCATTTGTTTTGGACTCAGACTATTGCTACATCTGTGCAAAGAAAGATTTTCCCAGTTCATCCAAGAAGATCCCTTTAGATGAAGCATTTCTAGGTAAAAATTGGAACTAACTCTGGAATAATAATAATAATAAAAAAAAAGAAGTAAACATGTCTAATAATCAATATTTATTTTTTAAAATACTTTTATTTTGAAAACTTATTTTTCTCCTTAATTAATAAAAGCTTTCTAGTATCCAGATTTTTTATATACATTAAGGATATATCAAACCTGACTACTTAAGCTTTGATGTTAAAGATCCCACTGGGATTACTGGAACTATCACAACTCAATTTGTGACTTAAAATGATGTTTCTGGGTGCCTCAGCTACGATCCAGAAGTCTGTCGAATTTGTTTTCATGTTCCATATCAGTTCAGAAACAGACTATGAAGCCAAATCAACCTTCAGTTATATCATTGTACAATGCCTTCAAATGCTTTTGGTATACAAATATACAAATCAGATGGTAATTTTTAGCATTAGCCAGCATTCTCAGCTGGCACATTCTTCTCCTAAGAGATTTTCATTGAAAGAGCAAAGTCTATACCCTGGCCTAAATTTAGACAATCAAATTTTAAAATCTTTTGCTTATAATTTTCTAATGCCAATACAGTCCTGCTTACATTTTCAGGTTAAAGAAATTTTCTTAAAATGTGATGAGAATTATAAACCATTTTCATTATGAAGATGCTTATTAAAATTTATTTCATAGGCAACTTATTTTGTAGTTTTTTTTTTTTAACCTTCACACACTGATTTGAAAGACCTACTCTATAACATTATATTTTGGTTTTTTTCTCTAATTTTCAAAAAAGGCAGTCCTACAGTACTTACCCAGACTCACTGAAACTGAAAAGTGAGTAAGTACTGCAGGATTGGCCCCCTATTAAAAAAGCCCAAGACACATGGTGCTGAGATTAACAAAACAAAGTAAAGCAGCTATGACTTGGCACAAAGTTTGACAAGCTGCAGAAAAGCAAATGTTTAAATAACTGAAGTGGTACTGATTTTCTATTCACAACCTTTTCTCTTCTAAACAGTATCATATTCTTTTCCAGCACATTTAGATTGCAAGTCAAGCTGTGTTTTATTTTTTATTATAATAAACCCAGTCAGTTTACTGTAACAAAGACATACTAGTGGTGATCAGTGTGAAAGCCAGTACGAAATCAGGCTAGGGGTAAAAAAAAAAAGTCAAATGGTAAAATAAAGGACCAGCCGTCTGGAAAGTTCCTGGATCATGTAAAAAGAAAATAAAAGGCAGTGTTCTTATGAGACTAATGCAGAATACAAAAATATTTTAAAACAAAACTCTGTATCATTGCCTATGACATTTGTAAACAGCAGCAGAAAATCCTTTCAAATAATGTTGCATTTATTAAATATTTTCCAAGTCCTCCTAAAACAAAATAGTGGTTTTTTTAAAAATACTTGTAGTAGCATTGTTTACATCTGTTCCTCTCAAAATATGGTAAGAACAAAATTAAACTGTAAAGTATTTTTGCTATCTTTTTTCACACATAAAACTACTTCCCTACTTAAAAAATGTTTATTCAATCTATGGGATATTAAAAGGGTTTTGCATATTTTATTAGATTTGCAATAAATGGTGGTTTACAAAAAGTAATGTATACATAAGTATCTTACCCAATTTTTAACTAATGATCTTTCATTTTCAAGTTCTGCCTTCATTTGTTCTTGAGTTTCAATCAACTAAAATATAAACATGTGAGAATCAATGTTGGATTTCATACTACAAATGGGCACAATGCTCTAAAATTCCTTTCTAAGTACAGTGTCCCTGATCAGGAGACTACATGTGGACATACACATATTCTTGTATTATAACTGGTAACAGATAGACATTTTCACTTATAGTTAGATACTTTTATGTGGGGTTTAATAATGTCACAAGAGTCACACATATAAAGTTCTTTTGACATAAGCAAAGTTCAGTGTGATGTCACAGGAGGTAGGAGGAGGGCAAAAACATTAGAAATGGAGACTTCAATGACTTAAACTCTCAGAAAAGTGGGTATTTGTGGAAATCTGTTACAGCCAAACAGCAGTGGCAGTTTGGCATGGCAGGGGCAATTCCACTGTTCTGCTGTAATTTTGTAGAAAGATCAGCAGACGTCTATATCATCTGCAACAAGTTCTAACATATCCTCGTGAGACAAACATTGTCAGGCAAATTACACATCTAGTCTCACTGAGGACAATGGGTTGTGCCTAAAGAGCAATTTCAGCAGAATTCTTCAAGAATTCTTCAGAAGTTCCAGAATCAAACTCCTTTAACAGTTACATTGCATGGCAAATCTTCCTTGGCTCTGCTGGGTTTGAGCTGCCTGGGACTTCTGTCAGAGCTACTGTCACTTGGGACTTGCAAGTTAAACATCTATATTGCTCAGTGTCACCAGGAGCAGAGTTTGTTACTTACTAAATTTGCATTTCGAACATATTTAAAACCAGACAATGTTGAGTACAACATTGACACTCATTTTCTTTCATAAAAATGGAGAAATGCTCCCCTTCAGCATAATAACCTAGAAGCCAGAATGCTCAGCCACAAATCAGGGCAGCCGACATTGTATGCCGCTGGGAGTTTTATGGGGCTTGATTACAATATCCCAAGTCAAGGAAAAGTAGCCTAACTACCCCTCTATGATGAGAATAAGCCACCAGTTCTGTTCAAGCTGTGCCATTGGACACAAAGAATATGAAATTCATGAGACTAGATACAGAATGCTCATGCACGAGCTTGACGACATACCAAAGCTGTGACTGCATGAGAAAGGGACAAGCCTGTGTTTTGACTTGCTAGATCATTTATGCATTTTACATTAGACTATGAATTACAAGAAAACAATAAACAAACCACTACCCCCACCCCCACATAAAACCCAAGCAAAAATACTCAGCAAAAATCCGAAGAAAGAAAGAACAAATCTATAGAAAAGTCCCATCCTCTATGTTGAATATCCTAACATGTAGCCTAGAGATTATGGCTCTTCTGTGCTTGCTCTCCCTGTGTCCAGCTTTAAAGAGAATATTGTCCCACTAGAACTCAGTATAAACTAGCAGTTACGTCATTTGGAGCTACGGGTTCAAAAGTCCTCAAGTTCATCAATGATGAGAACCCTGGGCAAGTGCTCTAGTCCTTATGAAAAACTCAGTCCTTGCCATTTCTTATGATGCTTTGAGAGAAATTAGAGAGGCAATTAGAGAGCCCCTGCCACAGCTAGGGCACAGCTTGGCTGCCTGGCCACGGGAGGAAGATCCAGACTCCAAGTCCCATCCACAAGAAATCAGTAAGTAATTTCTAGTTAGTCCAGGTAAGAGACAGTGCTTCCAATGTGTTTCACCATCACTTATTACTGACTGTCTGCTTTGAGTCCCGTTTTTAAGTGTTAAATTGTCCTCATACAGTGTATGTTGGATACTGGTGTCTGTACAAACTTTGTGAACTCAATTTCTGGAGTCAAATGTCCAGCTGCTGGGCACTGCAGCGGTGTGTGCCTTCATGGCCAGATCCTCTTTTTAAAGATCAAAGCTTTTTAACCAAAGAAGACTTTATGCACATTCTGGCTATCAAGAAAACACCTTTCAATAGGATGTGCAAAGGAGGAGGGGGAAAAAAGTCAGAGACTTCAATCAATGTAGTTAATCTTTTAGAATTGTAGATTTTCTTTTGGGAATGGAAATACAGTTACATTAGTTATCAGAATTATAATGGGAAGAGAAGGACTGCTCCAAAGATTTCTCACAGCACTTCAGATTTACAATTTAGCTCACCTGACAGACTGCGCAGTGACTGTGAAGGGCTACCTGTCCACGTAGCTGTACTGGAGGCAGTTTGGGAGCACGGTGTGTGATCCATTTTTACACAAACAGTGATTCCATATCATGTGAGAGGCATACAGAAGAGAGTTCCTATGCTGTTGCTCAAATCCACAGGCTAAGGTCGTATCTATGGGAAGATACTAGACGTAAGACAATGTCCTCCATTGTATGGAAATGAAGGGAAGGAAGTGAAAATACAGAGTTTCAGGAAAAATTTTCTGTGAGTGAAAGGATGAAAAAAGTGTGCTATTAAAAATATTCTTTGGTCTTTGCAAGTGAACTAAGAAGAAACATTCAGTATAGGAACAGATGACTAGCCCTTCCTTTCCAGAATAATGAGACTTCAAACCTAAGTGGGATTCCTGAGCACTGTCAGACCTAGACAGAAAAAGAGAAAAACTAACAGAAGACACATCCCTTCTTTGACAGACCACTGCATTAGACAGACCAATTAATATTCCAGTTCTGATTTTGGATTTCATGTACAGAATCCTAATGAGCTTAACCTTTCAATGCTCCTGTAAAGATAAGGAGCTATCACCATTTTCAGAGTGGGAAACTTGCTCATAGAAGAGAAATACATCTAAGGTCACAACGAAAGGCAATGAAAGGGATGATTTTAGAAATCCAGTGCTTCAGTCCCCACAAAAATACTTTTTTTAAAAAAAAATATGAATTTGCATGAGAATTTAGTAATCATGGAATTAGCATATTACCACTATTTCCCTTATATTTCACCACAAAGGAGTGACTTATCTACAAAACATTTTGGAAAAGTTTCACAGAAGGAATGTTTGCTATAGGAAGAAGTTCTGTGTCTCTTTCTTAATTTTTGGAATTAGAACTATACACTGTAGAAAAAAGTCCTTTTAGAACTATTACAAGATAGGAAGCCCACTGCAAAAGTATCTAGATGTTACACTGTGAAAACACTGAGAGCTGTCAACCTTTTATTGAGATCACTTATTAATTAATAAACACTGATGCTGGAAAGTTTTTTTAAAATGTTGACTTTTATACCTTGTTCAGCTATTGTTTTTCTCAGAGAGCATATAATAATAGCAGTTCACATATACTAACAGCTCTACCCAGGAATAGTGGAATATTTAACAAGTAGCAGGTTAGAAAAAATAACCATTTTCTTTTTTGAACTGTACTAGCTATTCACCTATACAAATCGTCTTTCCCTGCCTTCAAAGGCTTACTGAGTGTGTTACTTTTTTATGAAAGTATTCAATCATTTTACTGTAGCTTATTGAGGTTCAGAATTTTCACTGAGTTTTAACAACATTATGAAATATGACAGGATGAGAAAATCAAAATCACGATATTCATTACAGGAATACCAATTCATTATTACTCTACAGTGAGTTATACTACCATAAACCAAAACGTAACGTAATTCAAGTTAAAGTCAGCTTTCTAACATTATTTGGACTATACACTGCCAACAGTCCACGCTCGTTACTCTTTTGCCAAGAGTGTAGCTTACAAAAAGAAAAAATTACAGTACCTTTTGAACAGTTTGCTCATCAGCTTCCATTTTTGATCACGTTCTTTGAATTTGCTTATCTGGAAACAAGAGGGGAAAGAGAAAACCCATGAAATTACATGCCTACATTAATGCATTCAAAACGTTTGCTTCAGGTCAGTCTCTAAACCCAGTGGAATGCACCAGGGATGAGAGTCCTGGCAGAACTGTGACCTTCACCGAAGCCCTTGACATTCACAGCCTTCTTCCTGCTGTTCAGCCGGCTGGTCAGATAGAGATGAAGAAGTAAGTTCAAGAGCCAAGTGTGACTGAGTGCCCACAGCTTTTCATTAATACTAATTCTGGACATCCTTGCTGTTAGTCACAGCCAATGCAAAGTGTTTTAGCAGGTGGTTCTTTATTGGTCATACAAAACTACCAAAAGATAAGAAGCACCATTGAATCAGATGATAAACAGGAATCAGGAATATTGTCCGTGTCAAATTCATCTTGCCACTACTGAAGGTGATACTGCGTCTAATCTACGTGGACATAACAAAGCTAAACAGCTACTCTATTGCTGTAGTTTCTAGTCCTCCATTAAATATTTCACTCTGGCGATATATGAGAAGTAACCTGCAGGTAAAGACAGTACATTGTACTTATCAGGAAAAAACCTTCCTTTTAAGAACTGTGATAAAGCACAGGTCTCAAAAGCAGTGGTGACTTATTTGATAGAAACTGTTTCTCTTAGAAACTTCCACAGAAACACAAACTAGTTATATGAAGAAATGCAAATCCCAATATTTTGCAGAAGCTGAAAAAATACTCGAGAGAGAGAGAGAGTAGGTTTTAATACAGTTTCCTTAAGATCAAATAGTAGACGATCATTTAAAAATATAGCTGTCTACATATGACAGTTTTCTATTTCAGTAACTTTACTGCATGTATCCGTCACAAAATATGAACTCTAGCCACATTGCTAGGCAATATTAGAAGTCTCAAAAGCCACAGCAAATATTCCTTTGTCATATATTAAAAATATGTAAATATATGCATTAAAATTAGAATAAATATGTATGAATTTCTCTACAAATACATACAAAATTAGCATTCAATACCAGAAAAAGACAACAGTTCAGAAATGTTGCCATCCTTCCGAAGCGCGTTGACGGTTAATTCCAACTTTAGTAATGTTTCTGACATGCTGCATTTAAACTAATCATCTTGATGCAACATCAGTTTAAAGTTTTACCTAATAAATACTTTTCTTTCTCAGAGCGTTTCAGAGCATTTTCGAGATGAGAAATCTCATTGTGCAGTTTAAAAAACTCTTCTTTGAAATCCTCATTCTCTTTTTCAAGCTTTTTTTTTTTTTTTTCATGGTCATCATCTTCAAAGCCAACCTGAAAGATTGCGATGCCTTGAATTTATAAGTAAGGAGTCAGGGATGTAAATACGCTGCACTGGTGTAATATTATACAACACAGTATCATATAATTTCTGAATTCTATTATGGAGTCATAATATGAATAGAAAAAAGTCGAGACTCTAAATAGGTCCCCGCTAGAAGAAAGGCTGCAGTACATTATATACAAAGACCATAACACATGGGGACATTTTATTGACAGGAATAATGCATATCATACTGTTTGTGTGCCCTCATCATTCAGGTCAATTTATTATGGAGGCTGTGTCCAGGAAGGCAGCTGGGGCCTATCCACCCACACTTCCCCCCGTGTTTATGAAGCGCGGTCCGTAACTAGGCAGGCAGGAGAGGCTGCGGACAGGCAGCACCAGGGGGTTGCAAAGTGCATGGCTAAGGAGGGGGGCTTGTTGCCTTTGTGCCATTTCGCAGTGACAGTGCTGCCAGTGTCATGAGGAGCACATCACATGTCAAAGCGGTGAAGTTTTCAGGCTGGGAGCCGCATGGAGTCCATCAGGCCTTCTGATATCAACACAGTTGGTTTTCTACTTGGTGTCGGAGCCACCCAGAGGCAATTCATATTCTGAACATTAACATGGCTTTGCATGCCTGTCACACATAGACCGTGCAGGGGTTTAATGCTATTGAAGACTACGGTTTAAATCTCTATGCAAACAGTGATTACCTTGTAAGAAGGTTCCAGGATAACATGCAACAAAAGACTTTAAAGTTATAGTTTTAGTAAAGCAAACTCATTTACATTTTTATTATGCGTGTCCTTTGTTTAAATCTTGCCACGTCCATTATGGAAAAGACTTCTTATGCAACTGAAGCTTATTGGGACAGCTATTCTTTTTTTCTTGTTGGTTTCAAAGCTATTGAAAACATTTGAATATATTGTCTTATGGCTGTCTAGATTTTACTGCCACATATTTCTTTTAAAATTATAGAAAAGCTTTCAGAGCTGGCACAGATCTTTATAGTAATACCAGAATATTAACTAACTCCTGAAACCATTTAAAATATTAACACAAAAGAGAAGACTCAGACAGCAGTTGCTTCGCTTACTAAAGAAAATTTAGGATATTATTTGCTTTGCTTGGTAAAAATATGAACTCTTTTAAGAAATTACTTCAAAATAAAAACGTTAAAGGACTTTGAAAATAAAATTCCAAGGTTTTCAAATGGCATATATTAAACTATAATATATTTATGGGCAACATTTAGTCTACAACTATTTGTTTTTTCACAAAAAAGACATTTTTGATCTCCGATTTACCAGAACAAATGATCGTACGTACATACATACATAAAGTTTTGGCCACAAAGTTTTCACTGATTTTATAAGAAATCATGTAAATAAAATGTCAAGTGCTTTGGAAAGTAATTCATTTCAGTTTGTGGTTCCCCTTCCTTCGCTGAAGAAACAGCAGCAGTTTACATAAAGACCAAGTATGAATAACAACAATGTTACTTTTAATAATGTAAATTTTTTATACATTCTAATGAATTACTTCAACTGTATTTGATTTTAAACAGTCTTCACACAGTAACAGATTTAAAATTACTCTTCTGAGATAATTATTAGATTTCATGTTTTTACTGAAAACTTTTACCAAACTCTGTAGGCAGACTCTAGGGAAAACAGCCACATTAGGAAAACAGCACATGCAATATTTAAACAATTAGCTCACACTCTGCTCTGGCAGTGGTCAACTCTAAACCACTGCAAAACAAACTTAGAAGTTCAAAAGACCTTTTAAGTAACTGTTACAGCTCTTAATAGGCTTAAGTATTTGTTCCTTTGCTCTGGCTGCATTTGAGCATCAACAGCTGATGCTCAAAGAAGACCCTTTACATAAACAAAAAGATTTTAATTAATCCTGTGACTAAGTTTTAAATGGTATCTCAAATATCAGTGTAGTCATAATCTTTTACTGTTTTAAGGAAAGGACAGAAAAACCACGAGACATTTTGTTCACAAACTGGTACTTTGCACATGACTCAGATAACCTTTAGCTCTAGCTCCACCATCTGCTAAAACCAAGAACTGCAAGTAATTAACTATTCAGTCTCCTGCTGCAATGAGGACACTCATTAGCAAAATGAACAAAGGGACAATTTTCTGTAGCTACAGTCATCTGTTACACTTTGAGTGGCAGGTTTTGTAGCAATGTTCTCTCTACCATCTGCCCACAGCGGTAGCGTTTGGCTTGCTTAAACTGGGGAACTTTTAAGTTGCAAGAAAAAAGGACTGGAGTTCGGACGCAATTAGAACACATCTTACATAGGAGCCTTCAATATTTCTCACCTTTTCTGTTTTGTTGCCTTCATTCTAACAGGTTTATTGCTTTAAGTAAAAAATATGCATATATTAGCCTTAATACCTTCTACTATATATTTGCTAAGGTTATGTATTGTGGACTCTTACGATTGCTTTCTAATAATACTAGACAGATATGCATACATAATTTTGGAATATACCAAACTTCAACTAGATTCATCCACCTATACTCATAGTATTCTAACCAAATAGGTAAAGGTGAGAGAATATAGCTGTGATGCAGTTGAGAAGTATGCACTTCCTTTTGGTACCCTCCAGTATTTACCATACACTCAAAATAATCAATTGGCCTTTTGAATAACAGCTATGATTTTTGCACTCTAATTGCAAAGAAATATGATGCAAATTACTGATGCTCTCCTATGACACAAAAGAAGAAAATGTCTGAGCACATTCTAGTTAAAATTATAAACGGAAGTTGTTACTGTTGTTGATTTATTGGGAATTTGCCATGAAAACAAATCAATTCTCAAAAATCTGTCATCCAAATCATTATGTACATTTCCATTTCTAAGCGCTACTATAGGTATTAGAGGGCCGCATTATGTACACCACAAGAGGGTGCAATTGTACAAGTTGTCATGAAAAACATTCATTTACAAATTACCTGTTGTGAGTTGCAAGGGAAATGATCATTTTGATACTTATGTGTATTTATTGTTATTTTTCATAATATGTTACATTTGTCTGTTTATAATTTTAATTCTTTTACAGTTTATATCTATACTTTTCTAAGAAACGCAATTTAAGCTTCAACATGAGAACCTCTGGTATGGCCACTGGCTGAACACAAGCCTTTACTTTTCAGTTACCCTGTTACTACACCCATATCTTCAATTCAGCTGATGGCTCTATTCTATAAGGGCTTCCAGTCTTGAAGATTTCAGGAGATGAAGATGCCATCACTCCTCTGACAATATGCTCTAATCAGCAACCATTCTCATAGCAGTTTCATCTTGTAGCCACTGTATTTGATTTTGTCATCTATGGAGATCTTTTAAATGTAACAAAATGTAGACACCAGGCAGGAAGGGACGAGCAAGCTGCTACTGGCCCAGATAACACCATTTACCTTTTCAACGCACGTCTGGGCTGGAAAAAAGATTAAAGATGACATAGCTTTGGAGGGAAAACAGGCATTTAATTGCAAACTCTTTGACAGAGGCAAACAGCAAATGTTTCTTGTTTCTATTTTGTATAAATGCAGAACTGTTGGAGAAGCAGCCAAAGATGACAAACTTTTGCTGCATGGATCAGCTAAAGATTGCATAGATACTGAAGTAGTCCTTGAAGTGCAGCCTCAGGATGAAGGGTTAGCCAGCCAGTTTGACACTAATTGTTTATTCCAGCCAGCCTTCTCTACTTTCCCTTTTTTCATCCATTCAGAAACATATCTGGGACAAAGATCAATTAGGGAATTTTTGTGAACTGTTGTTAGAATAATTCCTGTGACCTGGAGAGAGAAACTGAAGTTTTTGTGTACAGTACCTCTTAAGAGAATGCTGTATAAATCCCAAACCCTAGGCAAGTATCCCTAAGTCTTCTCTTTGGCAAGGTATTCAGATTCTGTAATCAAGTAATCTCAAACTATTTGATAAACAGATTTAAACTGAGATTTTCAACTTAGAGCATTTTCTCTAGCTCTTAAAAATGTTTTGACTTTTTCTTGTTCACTTTCCTAACTGTGCAGACTAGGACTAGTACTCAACAGATTCCAGAAATCAAATATCTCCTTACACTTATCTCATCATTGAAGTATTGTATCAACCCTTTTAAAAACTGTTGTACCTTACACTTATCTCGTCATTGAAGTATTGTATCAACCCTTTTAAAAACTGTTGTAAACTATGAATCTGTGTTCAGTTGGCAGTGTACTCCAACATCCCCCCCCCCCCCTTTTTTTTTTTTTTTTTGTAGATACTGAATTCCTGAAGATAGTTTCCCATTTTGCAGTTACGGGCTGCCTTCCTTGTGTCTAGAGGTGTAACTAATAACTTGTTTCAATGGACCCAGTCATTCAATGGACCTATCATTCTGTGTTGCCTACAAGTTTAATCAGCAGTGTTTAAATTTAATTCCAGGTCACCAATGAATAATATGAAACCTTTATTAATTATTACAGAAATTTCTTATTAGTTCTCATTAAAAAGTTCTGTAATAATAAAGTTCTGTAATAACAACAAACAAACAAACAAACAAGACCTATACAATGTTGATTCCTCATTTACAGGTGTTTTTTTTAAATCTTTCATTGTTGAACAGGAGCTTTGCCCTGAGAAAATATCCTTATCTGGTTCATAAATTATGCAAAGCGCAGGACCTGGACAGCATCCCATCTTTTTGGAGTTAGAAGGACAAATGGCAACAGTAGATATTTACCCTACAGATTCCAGCATCCATGTAATTAATGTAACTTTGACTGAAGTTCTCGAACTGAAGAAGAAACTTCACTGCTGTGCTGCCTGGTTTTGCCCTGTAGGCAAAGGGCCTCATCCATGTTTGCCTACCTCTACCTGAGGTCTGAAACTACAGACTTCTAGGAGCTTCCCACCCCTTAGTGGAAGATCACAAAACTAAATTTTAAGGCATGACATACCTTGCCGTAGCATATTGAATACTATATTTTAAACAGGGCTACTAAATCAAACACCTTGCAAAAGTCTTGTCTTCACAGGTACCACTCAACCAAACTGGTATTCTACTGAAATAATGAAATCAGCTTTGTTGGAAGATGATATCTACTTTGTATAAAGCCTTTCATGCTGATTAGGAAAACCCATATTAAGTTTTCCATTATGTTAACATATCTAACATAAACAGGGCAGCAGTCTCTGGGGGGGCCCTGGATCTAAGCTATTTGGGTTTCCTCATCTAGAGGAAATCTCCATAAACATTTAAAATCCTTTCTGGAGGTTAATAAATCAGAAAGTAATTGTTAACCTGAGATACAAGCACCTTGTTCTGCCTCCTCCTATATACAGGACATCCTTTTTTAAATTGCCCCCAGGATTTTCACATTATTCTTGAGTCTGTAATTTTCACCTAACAGTAAGCTCATACAATTGCAGCCACTTCCTTTGCTCCCAGTACATTAAGATTATTTTGTCCTTAATGGTGCTATTTATAGTTCTTTCCTTAATACATTGTCCATTTTATAGACTTCAAAAACTTCTAATTATATTAATTGCCATGTTTTTTCCCCTTTTCCCACATTTGTTATACGTTGCTTTAATTTCTATTATAATTGCTAATGTCATCTTGCCATGGAACAAAAATAGCGCTTTAGTAAATGCTGTCCTCTTCCTTGATTATGAGACTACGGCCTTTTGGTCACATAATACTTTTTTTCTAAGAGATTTCAGCTTTTTTGTTCATATTATTGTGTTCAGATTTTAAGCTTCAGTCAGTTTCCCTCACCGATGTAAATCAAGCTTTTGCAATATTGCATGTATGTGCATACAAACCCACTTGCATGCAAGAATGTGTTCATATACTTACGGCAGAAGTTATTAACTTATCATTCACCTTGGCCTCACCTCGAGTACTGTGTGCAGTTCTGGGCCCCACAATTTAAGAAGGATGTGAAGGTCCCTGAATGCATCCAGAGAAGGGCAGCAAAGCCGGTGAAAGGGCTGGAGGAAATGTCCTATGAAGAGTGGCTGAGGTCTTTGTGTTCGTCTAGTTTGGAGAAAAGGAGGCTGAGGGGCAACCTCATTGCTCTCTACAGCTGCCTGAGGAGGGGAAGTGGAGAGGGAGGTGCTGAGCTTGTCTCCCTGGGATCCAGTGACCAGATGTGTGGGAATGGTTCAAAGCTGCGCCAGGGGAGGTTTAGACTGGACATGAGGAAGCATTTCTTTACCAAGAGGGTGGTCAAACACTGGACCAGGCTTCCTAGAGAGGTGGTTGATGCCCCAAGCCTGCCAGTGTTTAAGAGGCATTTGGACAATGTCCTTAATAACATGCTTTAATTCTTGGTCAGCCCCGAAGTGGTCAGGCAGTTGGACTAGATGATTGTTGTAGGCCCTTTCCAAATGAAAATATTCTATTCTATTCTATTCTATTCTATTCTATTCTATTCTATTCTATTCTATTCTATTCTATTCTATTCTATTCCGTTCCATTCATTCCTTAGAAAACCACTATAATCATTAAATCAGGAGGTTGAAAGCTGCATTTGGTTACGCTAATTTGAAAAGTTTTGATAGAAAATTCTCATATTTGAGGAAGACAAATTTCTGACATACCACCTGCATTTTCACATGATATGAAGGAGTGCTTCGAGTTACTCATCCTCTTCTCCAGTTTGCCGCTTGTAATAGAACCTCAGTAGACAGTTATGCCACCACAAGTTCAGGATTGCAAGAGTCTTAATGTATAGTTACCAACAACTTAAAAACCAAATTGTTCTTTGATATTTAATACCACTACTCTCATTTTTAAAGTTTTTTTTTAACTACTTCATCTTTCCTATAAAGCTGTTTTAGTCAAAGATTTCAACTTTACAGATACGGTTCTAACAGATTTCAATAATATCCCTTAAAACACATTTCTTGACAGGAGTATGACTATGCCCTTTTCCCCTCCCCCTTGCTTAAATCCTATGATTAGCATATAGTCAATTAACATTTTGCTTATGGCCACATCCTCTGCCATTTCAAACTAACATAATTTGTTTGTAACATAAAAAGTTGGAATACTATTTACCTTCTCAATTTATGTTATTAGTGAGAATCTACAAGTATGACTTTTTTTTTAAGGTAGAACTCAATGTTTTAGATAGAACGCGTGCATATATATCAGTATACTGTATCTGTCTCCAGAATGACCACCACCTGACAGCTTGGGTGCCTTTACAGTGGATTTCACAGCCATTACAGTGGGTATACACATGCCATTTGGTTAAGAGGCAGAGTCCAAAATCTGCATCAAAACCCCTGATGATGCACTGTAAGAGTTCTGCATTACAGGCACTAAAACCTACAGCTACCTGAACTTGTAGTACTAAAAGCTGCAAGACAGTTTAAGTAATGCTGCCAAACTATTTTGAACCCTAATAGCAATGAAAGGTTTAACATCTAATTTCCAGTGGAAGTTACAAACATTTCTTTACAAGCTGCTTTCTGATCCAGGTAGGCATTCTAAAACTACTCCCATCAAATCAGAACTTTTAAAAGGTAGTGAGGTGATCCTGTATCCCTATAATTCCACAGCCTACTGTGATAATGAAAATCCTTGTTCACATCCAGCCTCCTCCTCTTTTGGAGAAGAAATTTGAGCCATAAAGAATGCAGTGACAGCCTCTTAGTATATTCACATGGGAGCCTGGATTGCAGCCCTCATTACAGAGAACATTTAAATGTACGTATTTTCATAAAGTAAAACAGCCTCACTGGGGCTTACCCAAATGAAGCAAAAGAGAAATAAGCTGTACCTCTGTTGAATGTTGTAGCTAACAGTCTGTTGCAAGATGGAATTACTATCACTTCCTTCTGTACACAGGAATGACTGACCTGGCTTAATGATCCAGTTCTAGAACAGGTTGCATAGCTATGAATTCCAGCTGGGGAGAGATACCTAGTTTCCTCAGAGGGTACACCGTAGACCCTGTATTTCTCCTTTACAGGCCATACTGTCAACCTTATGTGGCTGCCAGCACAGTTAGGCGGCATTTTCAGATCCCATTAGTACTATACATCTCAATGATGCATCACAGAGAGCAGAGATGAAAAAGCAATCCAGCGTCAGGCTTAGCTAGAAGCCTTAGAGCCTGAGACTGCTTTTTATCAGCCTCAAGCATATGTGAAGTTACAGATTTCTCACGCTTCAGTGAACTGCAGATGAGTATACTTAATTTGGGTAGGAGAAGGACATGCTTATGTTACAGAAGGGATACAAAGATGATGTATGGACATATGAGACTGAATCACGTCCATTTGAAGACTACAGACTAAGTAGGACAGTTCTTAGCCATTATAACTAGTTACTTATGTCTGCATTTGAGTGGTAAAAAGATTCATAACTGAAAAGGGCTTCTCATGTCTATTAATGGTTGTACCCATGTAGCTGACATAGTCCATGAACTTCTGTTGCAGGAGTTAAGAAAAATCAAACATGAGGAATCTTGTATGCTATTTTTATATTTTAAATGAAGATACATCTTCATTGCATACTCAAAATGCTGATTTAAATGATTAACAACACAATTCTGAAGAAATAAAAAAAATATTTATTTTAGAAGTTATTTAGAGACAGTAGGAACAAGAAGACACATGAGAAGATGTAACTACTTCTGTAAGTAGCAGTAGAACAGAGGTGGACTTTTCTGTAACTGAGATGTTCATGCATGGGGTAAAAATATTTTATAAAAGTTTTATAAAACTTTGAGTTGATTTTTTGGATTTTTTTTGTTAAGTTTTTACAAAAATACTTTATAAAGTGTTTTAATTTTATTTTATTAAAAAAATAGATCAAAAAAAGGCAGTACGACTACCAACTCTTGGTCAGACTATCACTGATATAAATTTGTGTGACATTAGTAGAGTACTATAAATTGTTTTAGTCAAAATACTTACAATAGCACAGGGTAATCCCAAACAGTGCTCTAGTACCTTCCCAACCTAATGTTTCCTATAAAAACAATGGCACTAGAAATACACTTCATTGAATATGTTTAAGGATTTCCACATTTGGATAATGAGTTTATGATCATTTACAAAAACATACCATTTTAGCCCTTTCTTTTTCTTGGTATTCTTGCAATTTTCTCTCCAGATCTTCAATTATGGACTCTTTCTCCTGTAGCTTGTTATATAAAAGCTTCAAAAGTTTCCCTGGTGAACATTCTGTGTCTTCTCCATTTATGTTGTAATACTTCTATTACAAGAAAAGATTCTTCAGTGAGACTCTTGTGTAAACCACATAACCCTTTATGAAAGCTATATAATATTTTTTGTAATTTGAACACATCATAATGCACATTTTACATTCAAGAGTTCTGTTCTAGTATCAAAAATAAAGTATCTGTATCTGACATTTCACATACTTAAACAAAAAGTGTGTTATATCTAATACGTTATCTATAATACTAGAGAATTCAAACACACAGCAAAGAAAAAGGAAATCTGAAAAAAAAATTGCATATCCTATATATTTTAAAACTTTCAAAGAATGTATTTAAAACATGTAAGAAATAAAATAAGGAGAAAATGCAGCATAAGTACAGAATAACAAAATAAACTATTAAAATGTTAACTTTGCATTACTGACATTTATTTTTGCATCTTCTTGACTGCACAAGCAAAGTGTTTAAATTGCATCAAAGGATAACAAAAGAGCACCCTAAAATGGATGATTTACTTCTCACGTAGTCAAAAAATAAAAATAAGACTTCCAAAGAAAAACAACATGTAGAGCTTCCCATTATACAGAAATGTCTCTCCAAGGTGGTGTACTGCAAACAGTTGGCCATTGGGAAACACTAAGCTCAAAAGTGTGTTTGAGATCTTACTTCAGGAGTACTTAGATACCTAGTTTAAGTTATTTTCCAAGGTTAGGTGACTAAATTAGGTGTCAACTTTTTAAAAACATTCATATCAGCAGAAATTACTCTCTCTTGTGTAATACTTTAACATTTGTAGCACTCGCTGAGGAAGTGAAAGAAGTAGGGTTCAATTATTTCCTCAGCCACATGGAGTCAAACTCAGTTCTCCTTTCTCAGAGCACCCTACCTACAAAGCTACACACATGCCTGGGACGGGGCGAATCTCTACCTGGTTGCTGAAGCTGGACCAGCAGAATCCAAGAGTAATTCAAGATCTTCCAAAGAGAAAGCAAATCAGAGGGAACCTGAGCCTGCAATCCCCCGGTGAGAATACTGCTACTATACACTCCATGGAATTCATATGCATTTTTTACCATGGAACAATTACATGAGCTGGATTTGAGAAAGAAAACTTTTCACACACAAAATGGAGTTTGCATTATTCTAGATGGTCTGTGCAGCAGTTACTTGATTGTATGTAGACACATTTTAGCTATTCACACTTCGCTTTTTTAATAGTCTGTGGAGATTGAGTTTAAAGTCTGTGGAGATTTAGTTCAAAGTCAGACAAGTCCAGAGGATGCCTCAATTCACCCTTAAGTAGGTATCTAAAATTGATCAGATGAACTGTGTCCTAAAAAATACCTATTTCTCTGATTTGACTATCAAGAAAGCAAGGTCAGCACAGCTGCATCATAAGCATGTCTACATTACTGATGAAGAGTTACAGGAGACAAATACCACTCTCTCCATTTCTCTGAGGAGTGACTATTTCCCCAAAGAAGTGTTTCACTATCTAATTTTAAAAGGGAACACAGTTTTTCTTCAAATAGTCTCCATAGTCTACAGCACTCTTAAACCTACCCTGCTTAAAATGTTAAAGTCATTGCTAGGAAGATTTCCACAATTCTCATGAAAAAAAAACCCCTATTTTACACTTGGTTTTGGAGCAGAATGTCTTTCTTCAAGTGATGGTGCTACATATCGTTATTCAGGAATGAAGAATAACAAAAGTAAAAGATTAACATCTTTACTCTCTGTGAAGTCTTAATAAATCTTGTACATTTTTTTCTTTATAAAGGCTACCCTTTCCTTCACTGCTAAAGCCTAGCTTTGCCTTCTAATCACTCACTTTAAGCTATGCCACATTCTTTGAAACGCGTATCATCTTTTGTCACTTGTTCAGTGTTTTCAGCATTCTGATTTCCTCTCACATCTTTTTAAAATTCCTCAGTCTCACAGTTCCTCATATCTTTTCTGTGAACTTTTCTCCTCTGCTTCACATTTCTCTATCCTATTCTCTGAAACATCCACATGATTAATGCTGGTCTGAACTTATTCACAACTGCACCTGTTCTCCTGTCCCTTCGCGTGTCTAGGAGATCATCCATTCTGTAAAAAACACATTCTTTTCTCCTTCCAGGATTCTTTATGATTTTCTATATACTGTATTATACAGCAGATGCTGCTAACATACTGTACACACTTCCCACTATGTATCTCCACTTGACCGTGCTATGTATAAACAAGAGTAGAATAATTATAAATATTTTTACCCACTACTTTTCAACAACTATCCATGCAAGTAGGTTTTTTTTCTTTTTTTTTTTTTTTAAACATAATCTTTTTTTTTTGTCAAGAAGTACAAACTTGCATGCTGCATTTGTATGTGGGGGAAGAAAGATGAAATTTAAGTTCCATACTTTCTAATTTGGATTATTTTTACTGTTCCAATTACATTCTGAAATCTGTTAATGAGAAAGTTTGTGGCACAGTCCCCAGAGGGCAGTAGAAAGCCACCTGGAGTGCCCACGATTGGTCACCATTCTCTGGTCCCTTAAGAGTTCAATTACCCAATTTATCAAGACACTTTCATTTTTCATTGAACCAAACAGCATTTTATGTTATTACTATGTTTCTGCCTCCTACCAGACCCAATCACAGACTGTCAATTAAAGTAAGTTCACTTGCTGTAAATTAAAGCATGCTCATCCCTTCATTTGATTTGACTACCCTCAATAACACGGAAAAGTAAGGCCTGACTGCATATTTGGGTCTAATCCTACACTGCTTGAGTATTTCGTGGTCAATTGCTTTTCACTAGTCAAGAAATGAAAAACTGTGATTTTTGCTTTCTTCCACTGGTATCTACTAACATACCTCATTCATGTTGTAGTAACTATGATGTTACTAATCTAAAATTATACTCGAGTATGCTAAACTGCATAAGGGGGGGTAAAAACAATACTTGTAAAAACAATTGTATCTTTGTGTTGATTAGTTTGTTTCTATTTGATACAGTTTAAATGCTTGGTCTTCATGAAAAATTCAGATACACTCTTCTCCAGGTTTTGAAGTGCAAAGCTATTCTCTGCAATTAGTTTATGATGTACTAATACTCAGACCAGCAGTCTACTACCACATTAATGATTAAAACCCACCTCAATATTTGCTCTGAGAACAGCCAGTGCATCACATAACTGTTGTTGGTAGCTTTGTCGAATTTGGACCTCCTTCTGCAATTCAGTTTGTAACAAATTACTGAGAACTTTGATGTGCAACAAAAGGACACAAGCAATTACAAAACCAAACCAAACCATACAGCTTTTATATAGTCTTCTTTTTCATTTAAGAAAATTAAATGCTATTCAAGCTCTTGAACTTTAAAAAAATAGTAAGCTCATGTTCCTTTTCTACCACTTTTTTTTTTCTGCATCTATTTTTTGGTTTTTTTTTAATGTTCATATTGGAAGCTTGAAACTGAGGCCTTATGCAAGTTTCTCCCTTGTAGTGAGTGCTCACTAGTTGCAACATGACTGCCTAGGAGCGTTAATGCTGGCATGGGCTGTGAGCTAGTACCTAAAGATCATTGACTATATATTTTCAAGAAATACATGGGAAAAGAACTGTAAATAATTTATACACACAGGAAGCATGCTGTGTTTCTTGCCTATAAAAATATTGTTATAAAGTATTTTACGAGAAATAACCACACTACTGTTTAAGAAGTTTTCCTAGATATGGTTGTTAATATGCCAAGTACAATGCAATCCATGTTCTGTTAATTGCAAATTTGCAAAAGAGACCTTAGACAGTCACTTTTAAATCTATATTAGCACTTTTCTTTATTTCCTTATTTTCAATACTTCTGTGGATTACTGTTCATTAAGTAAAATATTGTATCAATCTGCACAAAGAGGGTATATGAATGAGAACTGGCATCTAGTGAAGATTAACATGTAAGCGAACAAGAATTTTTCTCTTTACCCATTTATGTAAAAACTCAATGTCTGTCAGCCAATCATTTATGTATTTACAAAGATTTGAAGCCTGGTCTTAAATTTTTTCTTCATATTGTGCGTGAATGATGCTTTTGTAGATGAACAAATCTTGCTGGAGGGAGTGAACAAGCTAAAAATCCAAATCTTTGTATTATTTATTTTTATATACAAAGTAAGCTAGTCAAAAGAAAAATATGACTGTTACATTACTATGTTCAAGATGCTGATGACTAGATTAATTCACCTAAACACAAGCATCTAATGCATTTCTATGCCCTGTGGTATCCTCTTTGGTCTACAACAGTCACTTGGGCACGGGTCTCTACACCTGTCAGAGCTCACAGCTTCACATCCATGCTTTGGACATCTTAGGCTGTCAGCAGGAGTTTCCATCTGCAGAGTAAACCGCCTAAATTTAGGTGTCAACATAAGAACTAGGTGAGTAAGCTTCTGTTACAGGCAACGAAGTCAATGGAACTTGACTCAGTTGCTCATGCACACATGGTTTAGTGTCAGAAGAAATGAGGTTTGAAAGACATCTTATGCAAGGCTGGCAGACATGACACAGGGCTAAAAGAAACCTGTCCCTTTCTGAAACCAGAGACAGAGGCCAAGTAGCATATCTTTAGACATCTCCACTGACTACAAAGACAGACCTGCACTGACTATATGGGAAGTTTAGATGCCCTGGTCAGACAAAGATACCCCCATGAGACACCTAAATTTAGGTTTCTTAATCTGTGAGCTGATTCTCACCCCAAAAACCAAATTTGACTGTGTCGTGGTTTAGCCCCAGCCAGCAACTAAGCACCACGCAGCCGCTCGCTCACTCCCCCTACCCCAATGGGATGGGGGAGAGATTTGGAGGAGTAAGAGTGAGAAAAACTCCTGGGTTGAGATAAGAACAGTTTAATAATTGAAATAAAGTAAAATAGTAATGATAATAGTAACAGTATAATAATGATAATAATAATAATAATAATAATATACAAAGCAAGTGATGCACAATGCAATTGCTCACCACCCGCCGACCGATACCCAGACAGTTCCCGAGCAGCGATCGCTGCTCCCTGGCCAACCACCCCAGTTTCTATACTGAGCATGACATCATATGGTATGGAGTAGCCCTTTGGTCAGTTTGGATCAACTATTCTGGCTGTGCCCCCTCCCAGTTTCTTGTGCGCCTGGCAGAGCATGGGAAGCTGAAAAGTCCTTGACTAGCATAAGCAGTACTCAGCAACAACTAAAACATCAGTGTGTTATCAACATTCTTCTCCTACTAAATCCAAAACACAGCACTATGCCTGCTGCTAGGAAGAAAATTAACTCTATCCCAGCTGAAACCAGGGCAGACTGTTAAATAAAGTCTTGGGGATCCTTCTATAATGAAAATAAGAAATATTGCACCATAATGTTCTCTAATGAAATTAAAAAGTAATAATATGAAGAAAACTGTAATTACTTCTGCAGAACAAAACATAAATTATAAAAATGTGCCAAATGAACATATATTGCCATGTCAGAAGTATCAATGACATCTTTGTAATGTTTGTTGTAAGCACCACTCCATTGTATCACTCCTGTGGATGGTAAAAACCTAAAACTGACATTAAGAAAACTGTAACTCAATGGAAGATCTGAATAGACAATATGAAGCATGTATTTCAGTAGTCCCAGGCAAGGAAAGCATAATGATAACTGACCCTCAATACAAATATATTGGTATCCAGATGTACAGAGTGTTCTCTGTTAAACTAAAAACTCCCCCTCCAAACCTTCAGTATTGCATATTTTAAAGAAGTTTGGATTCAATATTTGACAGGCAGAGAATATTTATGCAGGAAAGATATTTAGCTTTCTCAAAAAAATAACTAATTTAGGAACACTCAAGTATCTGCCAGATGGTAACTAGTCAGATTCTGCAAAAGACACCTACACATACCTATCAATACAGATATCAAAATGTAAGTCCAGAAAGTGGTCAAAACTTGTTTATAAATCCTAATTCAACACTCTGCAAAGTATTTTATGGTGAAAAGAATAAAAATATCTGCATTTTAGCAAGAAGTGACAGAGGAAGTGTTAAAGGAAATGCATTCTGCTTGCCACTGGCTCAGATGAGCAAAATACTCTGAAGTCTTTCAGGGATGTGAGGCAGAATGAGATATTGCTTCTAAAAATAGTACCAAAATAATTTCATTTTAGTTCTTATCTCTAGATATACCATCTAAGAACTAAAAAGTTTCTTTTTCCCTAGGAAATTAACTTTTTTGTGCATGTAATTATTTTATATCCTGAAGCACCTTCCTTTTCTCACACAGTAAAGGCACAGATAGAAACACCTCATTTTGATGGAACAGATCTCCCTCTGCAGGTCTCTAGAGGCACCCGTCTTCCATCACAAACTGCTAAGGCACTTACGTTAAGCAGACTGCACCGTGCCTCCTCATGGACTGCACCCTCCCTCCCAAGTCTAGGCATTAAATTTCAGTGAGACACTGCTTTAGCTACACATATAATTGTGCAAGACTAGATAATACGATTTGGATCTTCTTTCTAATTTGCTTTTGTTTGTGATTTGCAGAAGCACTGCGCTATTTTCTTTAATCTCCTTTATGAGATGTGTGAGGTCTCCTTAGCCATACTCATAACTCATATCAGGCAAGTATCAATGGAACTGACAGGCCCACATTTATTTCCAGACTCTTAGCCACTATTAGATAGGTTTAAACCTTAAGAATTTTCACTAGCGTTTATCTTTTTTTGTACATTAAGTAATGTCAATGCCAACGTAACTTTCTCAGATTCAGATAGCCAAGTAATCCCATCTCTAATTCATCTATCAATACTTGTATATTATTCTACTTTGAAAACAGAAATTTATATAATTTAGCTGAAATATGCATATGAAGACAGAAGAAAAGCCAAAACAGATTCCTTAAGAATTACACAAAACAGAGAGGACAGTGACAAAAGTGCACATTCTATAGCAAGAGGAAGACTGTTAGGATACTTTCCTAATTTCGCTTGATTAAAGCTTGCATAGCAATAGCTAGCTCCTTTAATTCTGGTATTTCTTTGATATCTGTTTGCATAGCATGATCTGTGCTGTAATATCCTATTTTTAAGTCATCTGAAATGCAAGGCCTACAAAACCAGACAGAATTGAAAAAAGACCACTTGCAATATTACAATACTTGATTTAATCAAGTTATTTGATCTTCTGTTAATAATGGAAATTCAGAGGCATGGAAATTCAGAGGCAAAGTGCCTATTTTTTTTTATCATTTCACTTGTCTGACTTTTTTAAGATAAAAGGGAATTTGAAAGTGTGTAATTAACACTTTAACAGTTTGTTTCTACGTTTGTTTCATGAAGACAAGTTTTTTTTATTCAAATAACAAAAAGTTAAACAACACTAAACATTAGCTAAAGAACGTAAAAGAAAATGCTGAAGAAGTGAATGTGTTCTGTCAGTAAATAGATTATTTTCAGTGTTCTGCAGAGAAATATATCAGTCCAGAAATCCTGGACTGTATATTCGGAGCTGGATTTTCTGTCTCACTGATAAATTTGAATATTTTGATACTATTAACATAGTCTAAAAGTCACTTAACATTGTTACATTTTTAATAAAAAATTAGAACATTGGATTGTTAAAAACATAATATTTTGACTCTGTCAAAATTCCTTTCTGTTAAAAATGGATGGTGTCAGAAAATTCTTGCCCAGGTCTACTTAATTAACAGGTCATCCCAACTGGGCATATAGGTTTAAAATTTTAATAGCATTCAATCGGAGGTGTTCCAAGGACCTCTTCATTTTGTGAACATTCAGATACATTCCAAGTGCTCGCAGCCCAGAAGGCCAACCATATCCTGGGCTGCATCAAAAGAAGCGTGGCCAGCAGGTCGAGGGAGGTGATGCTGCCCCTCTCCTCCGCTCTCATAAAACCCCAGCTGGAGTCCTGAGTCCACCTCCGGGGTCCTCAGCACGGGAGAGACATGGACCTGTTGGAGCCGGTCCAGAGGAGGACCACAAAAATGATCTGAGGGCTGGAGCACCTCTCCTGTGAAGACAGGCTGAGAGAGTTGGGGTTATTCAGCCTGGAGAAGAGAAGGCTCCGGGGGAGACCTTATAGCAGCCTTCCTGCTGGAAGTGGACTTATAAGAGATGGGGACAAACTTTTTAGCAGGGCCTGTTGTGACAGGACAAGGTGTAAAGGTCTTAAACTAAAAGAGGGTAGATTTAGACTAGATATAAGGAAGAAATTTTCTACAATGAGGGTGGTGAAACACTGGAACAGGTTGTCCAGAGCAGTGGTAGGTACCCCATCCCTGGAAACCTTCAAGGTCAGGTTGGACGGGGCTCTGAGCAACCTGATCTAATTGAAGATGTCCCTGCTCACTGCAGGGGGGTTGGGCTAGATGACCTTTAAAGGTCCCTTCCGACCCAAAGCATTCTGTGATTCTATGGGAAACTCCTCACTGAAGCAGTTGTGATCCCAGCGGTAAGGCTGCCCTGTAAGATGCACAGCGCAGCCAAAAGTCTGAATTACCATGGGCTATGTGAACCTTAATTTAGTGCACAAATAGATTACTTTCAGTCAAAAGTACAAGCAGATTCTTCCAAAACAGAAGAGAGAAGTGTATACAAGATACAGTCTTGTCAGTCCCTGGAACAGCAGTGAAATACAGGGAGCGTTGTTAAATAGGTAAGGCAGGTATGCAGGTGAAAGCTCAGCGTATAACCGCTCCAGGAGCAAAATTTAGGACGCGTCCGGTTTCACGGTCGAAAGCACCGTGAAACGGAGCCCCGTTAACAACGACTGGTGTCCCTCGAGACCGACCGGGAACCGCCCTCGGCCCCTGCAGCTGTGGCAACAGGCGGGCTCTCCACAGCCAGCCAGTGCGCCCGTACACGCCGGGGCTCGGACAGCGACCCGCCGCCGCCGAGGGCTGCAAGCGGCGCAGCGGGACGCCAGGTCAGGCCCCGGGCCCCGCCGCCCGCCGCGCCCCCGCGCCCCGCCCCCGCCCCTCACCGGCGCTCGGGCTCGGCTCCTCCGGGCAGCGCGGCGGCGCCAGCCGCTCCAGCGTCCGCGGGGCCAGGCGGAAGGCCCAGGCCCGCGGCCGGCAGCCCCCGCCGGCGGGGCGCTCAGGGCCGGCCGGGCCCGCCCTCCGCCGCGGCCGCTGCGGGACGCCGCCCGCGGAACCATGGCAACCGCGCCCCGCCCGCACGGCCCTGACGCGGCGCCGCTGCGAGCCGCGAGGACGGCGGCACTTCCGCCCGCGGGCGGCAGGAAGTGACGCGCCACGGCGGGCCCGGGGGCGGCCGCCGGAGCTGGGGCCCGGTGGGGCGGCGGCTCCGCTGCCTCCCGGCCGCGCCTTCCCCGGCTGCTCCCGCAGCGGCGGCCGCCCCGTCCCACCAGCGGCCCTGCCTGCCAGCGCGCTCCGCCAGCCCCGCCGCCGGCCTCCGCCCCTGCGCGGCCCCCGGCGCGCTGCTGCCGCCAGCGGTTTCCGAGCAGGCCGCCCGCCCGCCCGCCCGGGGAGCAAACCCCGATGGCCTGTTCACTCTGGGAGACCTCCCCTAGGGGAGCAGATCCGTCCCACTGGAGCGTCCCGTCGCCCGAGAGGCAGAACGCGTCTCATACATTTCTCATATTTGCTACCAGTCAGCTGTTCTTCCACAAATAATCTCCCTGCTCGATGTTTTTCTCGTTCAATGCACATTAATCTACTTCAGTAACCTCTTTTCCCTATGTTCAGCCGACCTCACTATTACGAGCATCTGGCTAACTCAAGACTTCCTATTTAAGGTAAAAGTACTGTTAAGTTGAAAATACAAATGGTTTGCTCGTCACTGGAGAGTAATTTGAGGAGAGTTCGTGCATTCCAGGTAGATTATTGTCAGGTCAAGAAATGTTTTCCCCACATCATGGCATGTTTCAGAGAATACTGCATATAATGTGACACCCAAATGCAACGATTCCCACCGCACATTGACCATTGTGAACTTTATCCACCTCTCCTCCTTCAGTCTTAGAAAATAAAGTGGAAAGTTCAGATGTGCTTTTTAAGCTACATAAGAATGAGAAGAAACTAGAGGAAATATGGAATAGTGGCTTAGGTGATAGAGGTACAAGAAGAAAAAAGATTTCAGGCAGTTTATGACTGCAGGCTATAAGAAGGTGATGTTGAACATGAGTGTAAGCCGTTATGAGTGGCCTGTTTGCTTTCATTGTAATACTGAATTTACGCTTTGACATTTTAGCTTTTAAATGGTTAGGAGACAACAGTGTGATGACCAAAAGCTATGCATAATTTTCTTAAAACTCTCCCTTGATAGAAGGCCATCAGACAGTATGGGCTAGCTGGAAAAACTATAAAGTTATTAATCTGTGTTTGAATACACTATTTGATTTCTGGTGCTCTTTGACATCAATAATTATTAGCATTTACACTAAAAAACCACTTCAACTTTGCTTGAACTTGTTACACCTAGCAAGATGGCAAGCATTTAAGATCAAACATCACAGCAATACCACACAACTTTATAAATACAGAAGCAAAATAGTAACTAATAGAAACTGTAAGGATTTTTAAACAGGATGATTGCTTGTAATAGAGTTGAATTTTTCTAGGATTAGCATCTATGTCTGTTTAATGAGATACGTAATTTTTATGGACCAGAAGTGGTTACAGAGTTAGTTTCCTTTCTCCTAAAGAATAAATCGCCATTTGCAACATTTGGAGCGATGAGCATCGATAAAACCATTACAACTTCTGTGAATCCACAGAAGTGTGAGGGATTCATAAGGCTTATAGAAAAAAAATGCCTTTATTTTCAAGAATGAAAATATTTTTACTAATGGCACCTTTTCTGCAGGCTCTGGGCACTATTTCATTTCACCCACAGAAGAAATACGGAAAGCAATACAAACTGCCAAGATAAAATTAAATGCTAGATTTGTTGTCTTCCTTGAGCCCAAGATGAAAAAGCGATAAAACAACGATCTCTTTATATTAGTGAAACGTAATTGTAAGAAATTTAAGTAGTTAGATATACTACAGGAGATAAGTCATCAACACATTCACAGATGTTACTTAAATGAATATAAAAAGGGAGAATTCATTATTAAGTCGTGTGCTGAGTAATAGTTTAAACTGATGCTTGTAACTGGTATTCTCAAAAGTTTCCTTTCAGTTTAGAAAAATGACAAGGGTAATTGAGTGAAAAGCAGAAATTGTTACTTGGCTTACAAATCGCATCTATAAAACCTGGCTTTTAGGTCACCTTCCAACAATAGTAACATATAGAAGAGTGCATTTTGGTTTGGGAAAAAGTGTAATTTGCCATTGTAAACAGACAAAGTTTATTAACATGGGCTGTAGCATGACATGGCAAAAACTGCCAAAAAAATGACATCAAAGTTTTTAATGACATGTAGGAATCAGATTAAAGGTTAAGAAAACTGGTCGTCTTGATGCCATATATTGCTTGGATATGTACAGAGGAGGAAGTTGTATCCATTAGAGGATCCAGGGCATTGACCAGATGTTGTGGTTTAACCCGAGTTGGCAACTAAGCACCACACAGCCACTCGCTCACCCTACCCCCCGATGGGATGGGGAAGAGAATCGGAAAAAAAAAAAAGCAAAACCCATGGGTTGAGATAAAGGCAGTTTAATAGGACAGCAGAGGAAGAGAAAATAATAATTAATGATAAAAGAATATACAAAACAAGTGATGCACAATGCAATTGCTCACCACCCGCTGACTGATGCCCAGCCAGTTCCCGAGCAGCGATCGCTGCTCCCCGGTCAACTCCCTGCAGCTTACATACTGAGCATGACATCATATGGTATGGAATAGCCCTTTGGTCAGTTTGGATCAACTATTCTGGCTGTGCCCCCTCCCAGTTTCTTGTGCACCTGGCAGAGCATGGGAAGCTGAAAAGTCCTTGACTAGCATAAGCAGTACTCAGCAACAACTAAAACATCAGCGTGTTATCAGCATTATTCTCATACTAAATCCAAAACACAGCACTATGCCTGCTACTAGGAAGAAAATTAACTCTACCCCAGCCAAAACCAGGACACCAAAAGATTCACGTTGATTTATGAACACCGAAAAACACTGAAAATTCAACACTTTGCTTATGATACATTTCCTCCTGTGTTGGTTGTTTTCTTATTTTTGATTACAGTCTGGTCCTATGATTCAAACTACTATCTTTGTGTTAAGTAGCTTGATGCCTCACACCCTAATTACCTACTGCAATCATAATAATCTTGTTTATTTAGAAATGTTTTTGCTGTCTAGCCTGGGCAAGGTCAGCTATTGGTTCTTTTAAGGTAATAATCAGAAGATACTTGTTTATAGTTTTCATTCACCAAATTCCCTGAAATAGATTTTATGGTATTTTAACCCAGTTGGGAGCGGCTTAAAATGGATTTGGAATGGTACTGGTGCCAAATCTTAAAGAATAGTATTTATGGCATAATCAAATACTGGTTTTAACTTTGCAAAATTAGTTTAGTTGTAGTCTTTGAAAACTGGATCCTGCTTGGCTCTAGTTTGTGTCCCAGCTCTCCAGGAGCATTGCTGTTTTGCTGGCCGGGGCTTCTGCTTTCTGTGGAGGGAACACTGTGCCACCACAAGCAAGAGACTGGGCTTCTGCATCAGCACTGCTCTGTCTCACTGCAGCTTCCCACTCAGTTTAGATGAACTTGACCTCGAAGGAACCGATTTACAGTTGCACGTACCATCTTTTTAAAACAAGATACCCTTTTGCTGCTTAACTAAACCACACTATTTAGGGTCCCTTATGTTAGAATGGAACAACAAAGCTTCTGTGGCTGTGTCTGTTTGTCTCTTTGGCCTGGAAATGTTCAGATTCAGTAACAGGATGGAACTGGCAATACACAATAAAGCTCCTCTCACCTTTCAGATACCTCAGGTTTTTGCTTCAGATTCTAATAGTGATCATTTTACACATTTGGTCTCTTTTGACTGAAGTCATCAAGAGTGAATGTCGGCTCATTAATTTCTGACCAAGTCGCCAAGGTAACCGGGTTCATGTGCTAACAGTTCTTGATGTTTTTTTCTTACAACCCAAAATCTCTTAGTCCTGTATTTCAGAGAAACAAATAATTTTCTAAGGTAGGGTGGGTCACAGTGCAAGTATGACAACTAAAACCATACACATTTCCTATTTTTCCTCATTATCTGAGATGTGTTTGTTGACCTAAGAGAAATACAATATATCTATTTTATTCTCACTGGCTTTGTTGGAAGACGTGAACGGATCTTCAGGCATATAGATCCTTCTGCAAGTCTGATAAAGCAGCAGCAGACTTCATGAGAGAGAGTTGCTCGTTGTTTAAAATAATTACACTAATTCCTTGGACAATTTGGAAGAAAAAAGTCTAGTAGCATTTTCAGAAGAGAGCTGTATTTGCAGGGGGAGAGAATGACAGATCATAATGCAGGGATAAATGGAACAAAGAAGTGGGATGAGATTTGATTGCACGTTAAGATTAAAGTCTTTAGCCAGCTATTGCTGTACTGTTACCATTAAACCATAACGGTCCTCACATTCATAGGCCATCCTGATTTCACCATGCTGCTACTAGTATTTTATTACCAGGATCCTTTCATAAAATTATTTGCAATTATGTAATATCTGAACGCCAAGGCTGTGAGTCAAGACTAAATTTATTCATTGCCACTTTGTATCCATTTCTTTTTGGCCAACACTGTGCTCTAACTTAACGAGCTCTTCTCAGTCCCTAGTATATAATCTGTGATGTATTTATAGAGATCGCTTCTCACCCTTCATTAGATAAAGCAAGCCAAGAACAGTTAGTCTCCTCTAGTTAATCAGCCACCAGTGCCCTGATCGTTTTCATTCCCCTTTGCTCACATTCCAGTCAAAATTCAACATCCTTAAGCAATGTTGACCAGAAATGCATGTGGTATTCCAGATGAAGTCTCACGAGTCCTTTCTACAAGAAAGACTTACTTATTTTGGATACGTTCTCACCTGCTGTATTCTAGGATCCTATTTATCCTTTTGAAAGCTACATCACATCAGAAGCTGCAGTGATTCTGCAGCGGAACAGCATGTGTGGGTGTTTCTCCTGTCCTCATGGTTTCCCACAGGTGAGATTCTGCTAATAGCAGAAATACTGACCTGCCACCAGGTGGATGGTCTTTCTGTTGAATTTAATCTTGTCACATATGCAATTCCATCTCTAGTCTTCAAAAGTTTCCCATATGATGTTTCAAAAATCTTCTTTATAGTAAAAATGCTGCTCAGCTCTGAGTCATTAGTGAAAGTCAGTAGCATGCTAAGTGCCAGGGTAATTAATGAAAATATTAAAGTGAGTCCCAAGTTGGATCTTTGAGGAACTCCACTAACAATGTTCTTGCAGTGTAACAATTCCTTTCAGTTATCTTCAGTTGTCTCTCCCCTAGCCAGGCCCATCGCCAACTGTTATTTCTTGTTCTAGTCCCTATCTTCATCGGTTTGGTAATGCCTCATACTATGCAGTGTCAGAAACTTTATTTAGATACAGCAAGATTAGATATACTACATTTTCTCTAGTGATTTTATATCAAATTCAGATGGACATGCACAAAAATCCCTATTCAATTGAAAGGCCCAGGTCTAATACAGTAAGCTGATTATATTTGGGATGCTTACTCTGAATTACTAATTGATTAACATTTAATTTTCATAAAATTATCCTGTTATATAAATCACAATTTGAAGAATGCTTACATTTTCATGTATGGATAATGTAACTTATAACTAGTGCTTCTTTATAAAAATTTTAATGCTTCAATTACACTTGAATAAGTACAGAAACTCTCAAATTAGAACTTTGAAAATGTTAAATCAGAAAAATAACTCTATATTGTACATTTAGGTATGGAAAAACCAGGTTAGGAAAGGTTTAATTATTTACACATATGAGTAGGACATCAGTCAGGATGAATTGATGTCATCCCTCCTCTCTAATGGCTCTACCTGCGTTATTTTTTGGAGTTAAATAGCTGTGATCTGACCTTGCCGTAACAGTTAGCTCTGTGCAATGCAGATGGAAACAAAGCAGGTTTTTAATTGTGATGAGGTCAGTTCTCTTGCTGCATTTCATCAGAGCTAGGACGTGACTTGCTGAGCTGGTTGTGTAGCATGTAACCACAGCCCTTTCCCACAGGAAGGACTTCGCATTGGAACAACAAAGCTGGTTAATGTAATCATGTGCTATTCCGTGCCTCTCAAAACATGAACGATGAAATGTGGTTTTCTGCTACGCTCACCTGTCTGTGTGAAGTGATAATTCCCCCTTTTGCTGCTTATTGATGGGAGAAAGGTGCGGAAAGGTGTGCGTTGCAAGGTTGCGGAGGATAGAGGGGATGACTCTATTGAATCAGTCTCAGTTTTCAAAGCCTTTCTGTTGCAAGGCCACATGTCGAAGTGCAGGCTACTTGCAATCTCACTGGAGTATTTTTTCACTTCAGGAGTAGGCAGTATTGCACCTGCTTTTCTACCATAGTTCTTACAGTTTTTATCAAGATTAATCTATTAATAATATTTCCTGTAATTGTGAGTGGTGATTTCCTGCTTCTGGTATTTCTGTATTGCCCACTTCCCCTACCTCCTTCACAGCTGGTCCTTGTCAGAACTCTGTTCTGCTCTTGGTATTAGCCAAAATAGCTACTTTCTTCTACCCTAAATTAGTTGTTAACCAAAATGCATGGAACAGAAGGTGACTATTTAATTTCCTATAACTGATAACAAAATATAGACATTGCAAATACTTTTATATCTTGTAAGGTTTATTAAACTAGAGAAGATAACCCTTTCTAAATGTCATACACGTTATAAAGCTTGTTTACATCACGTTATTACCACTAGGGTTTTTTTCAGAGGAAACAGCATTGTACATCCCTTTTTTTTCTGGTAGCATCTTAAGGCTCTCTGCACAATGACTACCACAAATGCCATGTACACTTCTGAGTAGAAATGAGAGACTTGACCTGCGTCATCGCTCACATTCAGAGGCTCACTTATCAAGTGGGATACTGCCTGAGACCTTCAGATATGAGCAAATATCTATATTTATCACCAGCAGCCCTTTTTCCACAACCTCTTGCCACATGATGTCAGAGTGGTTTACATCTCTAATGACTAGTGCACCCAGACGGTGAGTAAGATTTTAATAAGATTTTAACATGACAGTATAGCAGAAGCTGAACAACAAATTGTGAGGCAAAGCTCTCCAAGGCACATCTCTTGTTTTATGCAGCATATTCACACCTCAGAAGTAAGTGTGGATACAGTTTCTCTCCTTTTTATGTTAGTGGTACATTTAGGGTTGAACGAAGTAGGTAGTCTAGTTAATACCAACACTTAAGCCATCACAAAGCAGCTGGCATCAGGAGAAGAAAAAAGAGACTGGGAGTGGGAAAGAGCAGAATTGGTTCTTTTGATAGTGCTGTTGGCTCGTGATACCTTTACAAATTCATTGGCTACACCCCGAATAAGTTACCTGTAACTTGGCAATTTTATGAAAGGTATAATATGATATGATCACCTGCAGGCAACAGGATAAAACTGATGATTCAGGAAGATCCTTCTAGTCCCAGCTTATATGTATGTCTTCCCTGGATTAGAAGATCCTTGATAAATATTTCTATTTTCTATTAATTTTTAAATTTCATCCTTGATATACTGCTTCAAATTATTAATAAAAATTAAACATTTAATTTTCCAGTTACATACAAAGAGCTATTAATTCATTAAATACTTCAGCCAGACACATCTTTGGCTGAAGGGCTGTTACGTTAGCATAAAAAAAAAAAAGCAGTGGAAATGCTTATTCAGTGTCATTCAATACATCATTCAAGCTAACTTCTCCTCCCTTCTTCACTAACAAATGTTCCTGGTGATGTAATTAATTGGTTCTTTCTATGTCAATCATGTATCTACTACACATTGAAGTTAAAAGTAGTTCTACTCTCAGGCATCTAGGTTTACGTCAGTGAATACCACTGTTGTTCCACAGCTGTTTTTGTGATCATGGTTTGCCTTCTAAACAATCTAAATAATTCCTGGAATGTGCAGCATAACCAGTGATAACAGTCACGTCAGGAGAAACTTTAGCCACAGGAGATGTTTATTACTAGAGAGGTTGTGTGGAGATGTATTCTATATTAGCAAAGGACTCTACATTACCCTATAATGAGTGAACCAGAAGCCCAGGAACATTAATCTATGGAAGACAGTAAAAGGCATCTCCATACTGTGTTCTTGCTTTTCAAACCCTTCTGGTGCCTGTGAGGCCACAACATGCAGGCAAAGTGACGGAAGTGGCAAACGCAGGAATATTCTGGAAGCAATCAATCTGTGTGTCGTGTTTTATCCAGGCCACACTAAAGCAAAGTTTAGTTTTTCCCTGGAATCAACAGCAGCTCTATATGCAGCTCAGAGAAACAGCAAAACCCCATCTTCTGGTAGCGAAAGGCGCTAAAGGCACAACCACATGCCCCTGGCTTTTATAGATACCCTTGCACTGAAGACGTTCAAATTCTTCCTTGAGATTTCTTTTTCACAAGAACTGTATTCATAGCACTTGAACATTCCTCTCTGGAGCAGACCACGGTTTAGGACGTTATTGTTAAAACCAGGTATCAGACATCTAAGAAAATGACCTTTTAGTTAAGTGCTGAGTTCTGGTAACTGCTAGTATGAAAGCTGAAAACTTGTCATGAAATGCTTGTGCTGCAGCAGTTCAATGGGATTTTTGTCATTGATCATCCAGAGAGACTGATTCCCCCCAGGCCGAGTACGTGTGACTAACTCTGGCTGCTCAGTTATGGAAAATGTTGGTTACATTACACGGTCAGTATTTAATAACACCACAGGTAAAACACACCAAGGTGAGCCTCTCTTTCCATTTACTTCACATGGGAGGTAATAAATACGTTAAAAGTAGTATACTATTAACACTGCAACAGTGGTATAAATGTTTGTTGTGTCTCTCAGTTACCTAGCAACAGATTCTGATTCTAATTGTATTTTTACCTTATTAGCAAGCATACTATGTGCATTTTAACTGAAAATATAGGAAAGACATTATATCTGGTTATAAATGAAAAGAGAATAAAGAACAATCTATCTTCTACCATTACCAGAAACTGCTGCATATTTAGCATGTATTTCAGGATACTCCTTGGATTTTTGTTCAGAGATAAACAGTTTATTTGTCCAGAATATGCTATAGTAGAGTATCAGAATACTAACACCATGGTAATTCGGGCATACATAATAAATCTGTTTCTTTCCTCAAATGAAGCACCACAAGCGTTGTACCTCATTGTAACTAACAATCAGAATTGAACAGCTGCCTATCTGTTAATGTACCACTGTTCCAAATAACCTATGGTTTTGGAGAGGCAGAACAGTCATTAGTGGGAGTTTCGGTAACATCTTACAAGAAAGAAAATCGCAGTACTGAGTATTCAAAGTGCAACACTCACTTATGACAGAAGTGCTTTTATTCTGCTGGATCCATTTACTATCCTCTAACAGAAAGCGTTGCCTTTCTCTCTCCTCCCCTCTCTGTTACCAGGCTATTTAAGACTTTAAACCCACCATCCTGTAGTCAGCTCTGGCATTTACAGGCGGACAGAGCAATTCACTAAGCAAAACCACAGAGATATCTTTTTTGAACTAAAAAAAGCAGGCTGAAGGACTGGTGAGCATGAAGTAGTGTACATCTTTATTATGATAACAATGAACAAACCCGCAATGGACAGCAACTGGCACATTTAAAGGCCGCTGGGAGGGGGCAGCTTCCAGTGATTTTACATTAAATCACCTATGAATATACTAGAACACATTTTAACTTGGAAATACACCTTGTAAAGTTTTGACTAAGAAGTAAAACTAAACAAGAATCTTTCCTTTGCTCCAAGCCTTCATTTCAAGGAGGAAAGATTTCAGTTTACCACCATTTGATCAGTATATATTCCTCTCTAAGCAATGATTAGTTCAGAAATAAAGACTTGCTGACTGATCTCACAAGCTATATTTAAAACAAAGTTCTGAACATTCTGAAATACAAGAGTCACTCTGTAATTTCAGAGCAGTTGTAATACCTTATCCCCCTGTAACAGGCTTCCAGAAATGCTCCTGGCTAATGCCCATCACCATTTGTTCTAAAGATACCAACTTTATGGCTGTAGCAGGTAAGGCAGGACATTTGGGCTTCGAGTCATATCTGATACACCTCTTGCATTTCAACTTTGGAGGCAATAATTTTGAAAATATATTGACTCTGTAAATTTTTATTAAGAGGTTCTGAGTAACACATGGAATTAGCTGCCGTGTTTTATCTAGAACAAAAAAATAAGGTGGATGTGAAAACTGTTCCCTTAAATATCCAGTCTGTAGCACCAAGGATTTCAGCATTTCTCCTTCAATGTGCAAGTTAGCCGAGGGGATCAAAACACATTTTCTGTATAAGAGAATGAAATTCCATATTGTGTTGCTGGTAGCCCTGGGATCAGCTGCAGACATTGAAGATAGGAAACAGATCCCTGGACATGGATCCAAAAGACAACCAAGGCTCCAAAGAAACAATTATTTTTGATGTTGCAGTCTGTTGCACGTGATCCTCTTAGTTACATCTTTTTAATTAGCGTAAATACAACAAGGAAAATAATTTTTTCAGAATACCCCCACAGAGGGGTTTTTTGTTTGGTTGTTTTTTAAAAAAGTTCTGCAATCTGCTTGGATTACTAGGACTTTTCTGAAGATATTTGAGACTATGGGATGGAATCCAGAAAATTTTTTACATATCACTTTGAAATTACATATATCAATACCTTTTTTTCCATTTTGGTAGCAATAAATAAATGTGTTAACATTTGATCATAGTGTAAAGTGGTGTTTCTTGGTCAGCATGCCTGTCAGAACATAATCAAATCCAGTGCGTATAGATAATGTCATCGTTCATGGACAGAGGGTTAGATAAGACTTTATTTATACCACAGCTAAGGCTAAAAGGCATGGCTTAAGACACTACAGGCACTAATAAACCACTTATCAATGATCTTTGAGACCTATATTTTAAATCTGGTCTCTCCTGTTATTATGTGATGATTACTTTTTATGTATGCACACACTACATTTTCCGAAGTAGGATTATGGGTGGACAAATAGCAGCTTGTGCCAGTGAGTGTCAGAAAACTAATGAACGAGTATTATTCCTACCCCAGCTGCAAATTACGAATCATGACACTGATTATACGTAGGCAGATGCATCATTCCTTTTCCACAATAACATGGATACAACATAGCATCAGTCAACTGTAGGTAGAACATCTCCAATAACTTATACTTTATCAAGTCTAAAAATCAAACTGCTTGGCTGACAAATTGTTTCATGAGACACTGCTTTTGCTGCCTCCTGCGGCATTTTCCAGGGGTGCCCCCGAGAGCACCCAATGCGGCGTTCGCCTCTTTGAGGTTTCCTCAACACCTCCCGTTATCAAAGGATTTCACGGTCAGTGCCCAGCCCAGCGCAGCTGAAGTTGCGCGCCGACAGCCCGTCGCGGGAGGGCCGGCATTCCGGCTACGGAGCGCGGCTTCCCCGGCACCGGGGCGGACGGGGACCGGGCAAGCCGGGCCCACACGCGAGAGCCCAGCCCAGCCCAGGCCAGGTGCACCACACACCACTCGCCCCTCCTCGGGGGATGGGGGAGCGGCCCTCCCCTCAGGCCCGGACCGCCGGGGCACACGGGCCGGACCCCTCCCCTCAGGCCCGGACCGCCGGGGCACACGGGCCGGAACCCTCCCCTCAGGCCCGGACCGCCAGGGCACACGGGCCGGAACCCTCCCCTCAGGCCCGGACCGCCGGGGCACACGGGCCGGGCCCCTCCCCTCAGGCCCGGACCGCCGGGGCACACGGGAGGGACCTCTCCCCTCAGGCCCGGACCGCCGGGGCACACGGGAGGGACCTCTCCCCTCAGGCCCGGACCGCCGGGGCACACAGGACCCGGCCACGCGGCCCCCGACCCCTCGGGCCTGGCACCGCTGAGGGTCGAACCCCCCCCGCCCCGCCCCTGCTGCGTCCCCGCCCCGCGCCGCGTCCCCTTCCGCCAGGGGGCGGGGCGGCACCCGGTGAGGTCACGCCTTTCGGCCCCGCCCCTCGCCGCCGGGTGAGCGCGGGCGCGGCCCCGCCCCCGGGCCCGGCCTCCCGCAACTTCCAGAAGGGCCTGGGCGCTGCGGCCGCGCGCGCCCGCCGAGGGGCCGGGCCGGGGCGGGGCGGGCGGCGCTGGTGGCGCAGCGGGAATTGCCGCCGCCGCCGCGGGGCCCAGCCGGCCGCGGGGCGCGCAGGGGCGGGGCGGCGGCGGGGAGTGATGCCCGTGTTTATTTTTACCCGGGCGGCTCATCCTCTCCGGCAGCCCCAGCGCGGCCCCCGCCGCCGCTCCCCGCCCCGGCTCCGGCGGCGCCGCCTATAAAGCGCCGCCCGCGGGGAGCTGAGGATGCAGCTCTACAGCTCCGTGATCACCCACTACCCGGCGGGCGGGACGGCCGCCGCAGCCGCCGCGGGCCCGCCCAGCGCCGCCGGCGTCTTCAAGGTCTCCTTGTCGCCGGGACCCCCCTCCGCGGAGGCAGCGAGCGCCGCCGACGCCGCGGGCCCGAGCCCGAGCCCGAGCCCGGCCGCCCAGAGCCCGGCCGAGGACGCCTTCGTTCCCGGAGGGGGAAGCAGCAGCAGCAGCAGCGCCGCCGCCATGCCCGCCTTCTCCTCCTGCCTGGAGGTGATGCCGAGCGGCCCCGCGGCGGGCCCCGGCAGCCGGCCGGCGGGCGGCCCGCCGTACAGCTCCTGCGCGCAGCTCAGCGTCGGCCGCCGCCGGCCGCTGGAGCGGATCGTGCCCATCCGCATGGTGCAGCGCGCCGAGGCCCCCGGCGAGCTGGTGCCGGCCTCGCCGCGCAGCCGCGCCTGGCTGGAGGGCATCCTGGAGAGCATGCGGCAGGCCGGGGGGGACGGCGAGGCCGCCGCCGCGCCGCCGCCCGCCCAGGAGCCCAGCAACCGCAGCCTGCGCCTCAGCGAGCACTGCCAGGCGCTGCAGGCGGCGGCGGCCGGCGCCCAGCCCGGGCTGCTCCCCGGCTGTCGCCCCGCGGAGAGGAGCGGCAGCCAGGCGCAGCCCGCCGCCGGCCCCTCGCTCGGCGGGGAGGAGGAGGAGGAGGAGGAGGAGGCCGGAGCGGGTCCCGATGCGCGCAGGGGGCAGGGCGGCAGGCCGGAGCGCAGCGAGAAGCTGGCGCTGTACCTGGCCGAGGTGGAGAAGCAGGACAAGTACCTGCGGCAGAAGGGCCGGTTCCGCTTCCACATCATCCCCGACGGGAACTGCCTCTACCGCGCCGTCTGCAAGGCGGTGTACGGGGACCAGCGGCTGCACGGCGAGCTCCGCGAGCAGACCGTGCACTACATCGCCGACCACCTGGACCACTTCAACCCCATCATCGAGGGCGACGTGGGGGAGTTCCTCATCGGCGCCGCCCAGGACGGGGCCTGGGCCGGCTACCCGGAGCTGCTGGCCATGGGGCAGATGCTGAACGTGAACATCCACCTCACCACGGGCGGCCGGCCCGAGAGCCCCACCGTTTCCACCATGGTTCACTACCTGGGGCCCGAGGACCCGACGCGGCCCAGCATCTGGCTGAGCTGGCTTAGCAATGGGCACTACGACGCGGTGCTGGACCGCGTGTGCCCCAACCCAGAGTACGAGGCGTGGTGCAGACAGACTCAGGTACAGCGCAGACGGGATGAGGAGCTGGCCAAGTCCATGGCGGTGTCCCTGTCCAAGATGTACATTGAGCAGAACGCCTGCTCTTGAGACCAGCTGGGCCGCAGGCTGGGAGCCTTGCTGCAGGGACTGGGACAGACAGAAGGTGTGCTGGCTGTGACGGTGATGCCTTAATCCTTAATGAAGCAGCAGCACCCCAGACTGAGAAGGACTGCAGATTGCGGGGGATAAATACAAACGCGTTTGTAATATTCTGTTGTAAAAACTTAGCCTCGGATTATTTGCAAGCAGAGTCTCCGTGTATGTTTGTGTCTCCCCTCCCCACTGTCTCTCTATTTTCTATAAGAATGTATTTTTTGCACACTATTTTTAAACTGTTACCTCCATCTTCTACATCTTACATTAGTATCTGGCTTTCAGCTGTACAGCCAAAAACGTTTGTAAACAGTTTTTGTAAATAAGGCTTATGATGTAACAGCTATTTTTTGCTGTGTTTTTTACCCATAAACCTTATATTTTTACCAAACGAAGTTGATGTCAAACTGACCCTCCCTAATTGATGAAAGCATTGTGGGTATTTTCATGCAAAACTAAACCAATGTTTTTTGTAAAAGTGCAGCAAAGTATGAACAGACTGCTTTTCAGAATGGTTGCTTTCTCTGCCTGGAGCACAGAGCAGGTCCTTTGAGCCGGTTGGAATGCAGCTACACGTGAACAGTACAGGGAGCAACTGACTCTTCTGTATTTAATTACTATTTTGAGTAAACTGGCTTCTTGTTGCCTGGTTGGCTCGCCCTCTGCTCCATTTGTATTATTTATCTGTAATAACAGAACATTAACTTGCAATAGAATGTTGTGACTAGATAATAGTCTCCTGCTTTGGCAATAATTGCCTTGGCTGCACCTCGGTGTTTGTGTTCTTGTTTCTGGCTTATGGTGTCTTCTGTATAAGCTCTGCTTCTTTTCTGGCACTGGTGTTGCACCAACAAATCATTATCTGATCACAACATTTTATTCACCTGATGTTATTTTCTAATTAAGAAATCAGGAATGGTATTCTACATTATGGTGTAAAAGAGGGAAAAAAAGTATTTAAATTGAGGTTTGTATGGTTTGCTGGGTCAAACATTTAAATGTTTCCAATCTGAATTCTGTCTCTTCTACTTTCTGATTAACTTGTTAGATATATTTATTAAGTAATGCAGTTTGTACTTTTTTATTTTGTGATAATATATTGTGATTTTGGAATTTATACTGTATTTGTATAATAGGAATATTCACAGCTAAAATGGAATGAATAAAGAATATAATTTTACTTGTGCTCTTTTTTTCCACCCTTTGCATTCCTGGTGTGGTGAAGAACTGCAAGTGGGTTCCCAAAACCCTTTAGTTAGCTCCTCTGCCTTAGTTTCCCAAATTGAGAGGCAGGAAGGAGGGGCACGGTACTTCACAAATGTGAATCACTGATCATTCTGGTGTCTGAACACGTGAAATATATGCAAACATTTAAAGACAATTGGATATCTGTAATTCTTTTGTAACTGTAAGAGATCTCAGTGTATCTCTTTGCCGATGAGAAACATTTTTGTATATTAATATGCATTAAAGAGGGGTTCTCAGCATAGCACCTGGGCTGGTAATACCAGTGGTTGGGATGAACCAGCTCCCTGCTGGCCTGTGCATGCTTGGGCTTGGACTTCGGTAATGGGGAATCTTCAGTCTGCAGCCAGGCGCAAACTCGTTTGAGATTTGCCCTGTCACCAGTGATACCTCGGCAACCCTCTTCTTGTTACTTGAATAGAGGTAATGTCCTAAGGAAAGAGAGCTTTTTACTCCCCTTACAAGATGGAAATGCCTTGCAAGTTGTTAAACAGTACGTGTGTGCATACATGCATTTGCAAATCTACCCCGATCTCTGAAAATAGTAGAAGGCCATCCTCAAATGACAGAAGGGTACTGGGTTAAAATTAGGGTTAAAAATCAACTAAATGAACTTTTTGTGTTCAAAAAATGTGTAGACATGGCACTTCGGGACATGGTTTAGTGGGCATGGTGGTGTTGGGTTGTCGGCTGGACTGATGATCTTAGAGGTCCTTTCCAACCTTAATGATTCTATTCCAGTTTTACTTTCATTAAAACATAATCCAGCCACCAAGCCAGGAAACATGAAATTAATTATTACTCTACCCTTAACTGGTTTAGTGGTGGACTTGGTAGTGTTAGGTTAATGGTTGGACTGGATGATCTTAAAGGTCTTTTCCAACCTGAATGATTCTATGATTCTCAATAGCTGAAATGCAGCAGTCTTAATTGAGCACACTTGTGATAAAGAGCTGCAGGATTGTGTGTATATTTGGTACTCCTTTATGTGATGTAAAGAGTAGATTTAAATAAATTCGTTATTTCCAAAATATTGGTAAATGCAGACTATATTTTTCCCCATTTTCTTCACACGCAATCATGCTTTTGCTTTAAAGGTCAAACCAGTCTTGCTAGTCCACTATTGCTTAACTTCACTGAATTGCTGGTAAGCTGAGTTCTGAGGTGAGAGCAAGGCAAAGATGCGGACATGGATGTGTTCATGAAGAACAGAGACAGTTGATGAGGAAAATGGCTACTTGGGTGGCTGTAAGCACAAAACCATTAATACAGCATCACTAAGTATCAGTGATATGCCTGACTGACTAAAACCTTTGTATCCAGACTGCTTAGGTTTTGGGCTGGATATGATAAATTCATTCAAAGTTGTGAATATTCCAAACTTTTTAAAAAAAAAAAAACATTTCTTTTAGGTCTTTTAGAATTACCATTTTCAGCTATATCATGAATTGTGATTACAAATTTTGTTTGTGTTTTGTGGCACAAACCTTAGAAAGAGTCACAGAGTAAGCTAAGCAAGGAAGGATTGATACTGAATAGTGTTCACTCTAGGATATAATTTATATTAAAATATCCAAAAAAAGTAGTGTTAAAAATGAACAGCACAGAACCCTGGGATAAGTTCCCACCGGGTTCCTTAGCAATTTTGATGCTACTGCATGAGTCACAGGGGCATGCAGATAACTTTAAGGAACTTGAAAAAATAGGTTACTTGTTGAACTAGTTTGCACAGACATTGAGGATGTATTGCTGAAGCACGTAACAAGGCACTTGTTTTTGCAGCTTGCATTATGTACTCTGTCTATTCTAAAAGGAAATGACAAAAATGGCATGTCAGACATTTCAGGCGCATGGAAAGTGAAAATTTTTTATTGCTCTGGTGTTTAAAGTTCAGTTGAGACACTGAGTTCAGATGCAGGCTAGTGGTGTCTTGCCTGAGTAGTAGTAGAGGCAGCTTTACGGAGTAGTTGTATAGAGGCAGTGATCCTAATATGGACAAAGCTTTACAAAACTGCTTGTAACATTGTCACCTGCCCCCAGCAAAAGCACAAGTAAATGCAAGTTTTCTCTTACTGTCCCCTGTTCAACAATTCCAGTAACGAGGGAAGGATAAATGCTGTCCTTGCTCATAATTTCAGTACCTGATTATTTTAACCTTGGCTAATCACTTGCATAACCCAGCTAATCCTTAGACCTGTCTGGGGATGTTGGCCAACAGACTCTTTATTATTGACAATAAGAGAAGGAGAGCTCAATTTTTGGTATTTGGTTGTGTGGTCCTTTAAGTCAGGTAGAAAATGCTTTAATTCTGAACTGAGCAAATGGGAACTGGAGTCTGCTCCTGCAGGCTCCTCCTTGACATAAAGCTTCGCGATGCCATCTTTGCTTGTATTTTATGATACAAATGTGAAGTAGCTGACCTGTTGGATGCTTGATTTCAGGAGTTTCTTAGGTTGTCAAGACTATGTTATTCTGTCACTAAACATGAGCTGGATAAGTTAGAATTTTCATGTGTATTGAACAGACTCTGTTATACAAAGGAAGGTTTGCAAGAACTGAATTGGTTTCTATGTACAATGGATGCATCCCAAAATAAGGGTGGTGGGCAAGTGGGAAAGGGAAGATTTGTGTAAGTGTCGTTGTTCTTCATCTCAGTCAATGGTTTTCTTTTTGGAAAGTTCAGTGGATGACTTTTTGTGCTTAGTAACTTACTTGGGATGCACAGAAGTTGCCTAATGCTAGCTGCTGGGTTTATCTGTCCTGTTGCACTTGGCTGGCACATTACCTGTGTACAAGGTAAATCTGTTACATTAATGTCACTTGTAAATAAAGGTGTATTTCAGTAGTCCTTGTACATGTACAAAACAATGTGCATCCATTCTTTTGTCTGCGTTTGCTTTTATTATGTTGGAATTAGTTGGTAGGGTTTTTGAGGATAAAATTCTAACTTTGGTTTCATGGTGTGTCAGTGCACACATACATGGCTTCTGAATCCAAGCAGAAAATGATGGCAGGTATCTCACAACAGGGACAAGTACCTGGCATTAACTGTTTTTTGCTTATTTTTTGCTTATACTCTTTCATAGATATTTACCAGTTTATTGATATGCATTGATAAGTGTTCCTAGGATGTTGGCACAAAATAGTGCAAAATGAAAAAAAACCTCAGCTTTGGTGTTAAAAAGATTGTCCCGTTTCTGAATGGCGTGGTTATGTGAAAGTAAGCAGCACGCAGGAAGGTTGTGAGTAACCACTGGAAAGAACATCAGACCTGCCAAATGCAGTTCTGTAGTCATCAGGACTTTTTTAAAGAACCAAAAGAATTTTAACTTTGAAATTTTTAGTAATTTACAGGCTGATTTATAACACATACATGTGCATTTTAGTGGGAAAAAAGTGGCTTTCATATTTCCTGTTCAGTTTTAATTTATAATCTGTCTTTTTTAAAAGCAAGTTTATAGTATTAATGGGTAGAAAGCCATAGCAATGCAGTAATTTATTGTACTTCAGTCATTTTCTTCTGGAGTTAGTATTTAAAATCTTTTTTATACAAGGAAACCTATTCATGGTATTCAGACTGCAAATTTATAGAATTAAACCACTGGCAAGTTCCAGGTTTCTGTTGCACGAGTCATTATTATTCTGCCTCTTCATACATTTGTCCTAATTACTGAATAAGATCAGACTTCTCTGGAGAAATGTGAGTGTGCAATTGTGGTAGCGTGATGCATGTACACACAGAGAACTAATCTTTCCTGCGTGATCTTTGCATTTTTAGTGTGTATTTTTAAACCATTGTGCTTTTAATGCTTATTTTATTTCCAACAGTTTTTAATGGAAGTTGTAGAAAATGAACTGGTGTGTCGTTCTTACGAGGCATGGTTAAGAGTGTGTGAACCTTCAGCACCGTAGCACAGTTAGGCTGGGTAAAGAGTGGCATCTGCAGTGAAGAAGGCTGTTGTAGGAGGGCAGGGTAGCTGGGGGGAAAGCCGGAGCCGGGAGATGGTTGTGAAGGAGCCCAGGCTGTCTTCCACCCTACCGTCTCCCATGTTCACCCGCATCCCGAGTGCGGGGAGATCCCGACTCGCCTCGATGGGCAGTGGGCCTGCGCTGCTGGTCTGGTGACAGCGCGCATCAGGCTCGCTGCTCTTGCTCATTGGTGTTTGGCTGCAAAGTTCTTATCCTGCAAGCTTCTGGGGGGCTGCAAATGGAAGAAGGGATGCAAGACTCCATCTCAGAAAAAACTGAACAGAATTTCGGAGACAAAGATGTGGCATTTTTCTTGCCTGTGAACTTTTGTTCCTAAATATCAATGTATCAAAGCATGGATGAATATCAAAATGGTTTGCAAGGACCAGCATAATTTAAAAAATCACATAAAGCACATGTTAGCAGCTTCCTGAGACTCCAATAATGCTTGAAATACCCTTTTTAAAAATTTAATCCATATTTTCTTTATCTAGACCATACTATTTTCACAGGTACAAGGATCCACCATTTTTCCTGCGCATAACTTCTATTTTTTGCTGAGTGTAAAACTTCATTTTTCAGTTATTCAGCCAGTGAACACTTCCAGGCAAAACCCCCCATGGTTTCAGATCTCTGTGTGGGATTTCGAATTTAGTAAGCTCTGTCAGTTTAACCTAATATCGCTAACAGCGATACTTCTTCCCATTGTTGATGCTGTACTCGATTTTAGGTGGCTGCTTTTAGAAATAACATGATCTTTGGAACTCCAACTGAGCTTCTTTTGATGTTTTTTTTAGAGAGTGCCTGTGGTTACTCCTTTTGTAAATAAATACTACAGTACTTTTATATCTGAATTGCCTGTCTTCCATATGACTTCAAGATTGAGCTTTGAATAAGCAATTAAGCAATTCACTGATGTTTGTTTGCTTTCCTACCAAACTTTAGTTCCACTGGATTAGGTTACTCACGGGGACTGACCTTGCCTTTTGTGGCTTAAGGTAGGAGCGATGACAAAATTATTGTCTCATTAATTACTGACACAATTCCTATTATCCTGCAAACCCTACCTGCAATCTTTTAATTCCTTTTCATTTAATTTTTGTTGATTGTCAATTATTTGCCCGTTCAAGTTTAACCTTGGAAACTAATTATGCTGTAAACCAAAACCTAATTAAATAAGACATTTGAATGAGTTTAGGAGTTGACATCTGTTTTGCTGCTTATGTATAATTGGAGGGAAAGGTGGTGCCCAAAATGAAGCGGGTGTGAAAGGACTTGTTTTGCTCTGAAAGATGGTTATATCAGCTTATAGATCAGCATTGTGACTGCTGATTCTAAAAGCTTTAATGCCCTTGTGTTTATTATTTCTTAATAATAAAGAAATAATCGTTATCTCACAACATGTTACATTTTTGCTAAACTGAGAATGGAGACACAAGAGACTAGTACTGGTAGATTAAAGAAGAAAATAATGTTCTGCTATTAGGAGCCAGGAAGTAATTGCATTTTTCATTTATTACCCACCACGTCCAGCGTCTGGTAAAAAAAAATCTTTATCTTTAGGTAAGGAATGTTTGTGCATGTGGTCTACATCCTTCCTGAACTGGGAAGTTGAATACATGTAGAATAAGATCAGATTTATACCTGTAAAAGTGGTGAATAAGAAGTTTCCTTGGCTAAATGGCTATCTTTTATACGGTAGAGCATTTAGCACAACAAAGCTGCAAGCCCACTGGGACTTTGATGAGAAGCAGTATTACTAACAGCACATGCTTTGCCAATATCTGAAAACTTCATTTAATTTTTTTTTTTTGGCATGCAGCTTATCTGACTTATCAGGAAGTAAATATTTATGGATGTTTTCTCAATTAGGTAGCTGTCCCTTTGTGTATACTCACAATAATTCATGTAAAACATTCGCATGAATGTGATATCTCATAGATTTCCATTTTTCAGCTAGTGTTTCACAGCAGTTGCCCTGAAGAGGCCCTGTAACATCTGAAATTGTTGGAAATCATAGCAAACAGTAAAAAATTCAGTTATCTGATTATGTGTTTGATAGCATTTGTGTAGTCAGTTTCCTCTCCACGTAGAAGAGTTTTATATAGCTCTGGCCAGAGGCAAACGTGTTGCAAAATGGACAAATAGGACAAATCTGGGCTCTGTTAGGTAAATTAAAGAATCTTTTAATGAGAAATAGTTATTGTGGAAAGCTTCACCAAATATGTTATTGCAAAGGGGACCATTGGGATACCCTAGTACGTATGTTCATAGAATCAAAACACTTTATTGTCACACTGAAATTGTTTCAACAAAAAACCAAAAACCCATCATCTTTTACAATAAAATGTTGCCTAAAATGACTGGACAGGATTGCAATCATCCTCTAACTGTTCTATCCTGTATGGCATTGTCACAACAAATTTCCTGCTGTATTTCCTTCCAGGAGTCCTTCAAATTAACAGTTAAGTGATAATTAACACACAGGATAACATTTTTCTTTAACCTTGGCAGGCTTAGTGTGTGCAAGTGAGGGGGCAATATGATTCCTGAACTGACTAGCGCTCGTTTGCCCATATATTAGCTTTCTTTGGCTAACACCACCACCATGCTCTGCATTAACCAGTGTCCAAAAGCTCAGTGACACTTAGGTTTATATAGCTATCACAAAAGCCTCTGTAATTTCAATTAAGGAACTTGGCAGAGATGCATGGCTAGACTAGAACACCACTTAACCGATGGAGGTTATATACCACATTGGGTATTGGATGCTCACTCTTGAAGTTGCAATATGTACCTGAAATACACTTTGACTGCATGTAAGACTCACCGGGCAATTACAGCATTTATCTGTGCAGCTCTGCATCCTGGGTGACCTCAGATTTCTTTGGGCTGGTTTGACCCAGGTTCTCTCTGGCCAAGCCGGCTGTCCCTGGGAGCAGTTGGGCACGTGTTCCCCAAGAGCCGGCGTCCCAGCCCGGCATCTGCTGCTTCAGCAGCTGGGATGGGACAGCTCGGAGAAGGAGTGGGGTCAGCGAGCCCTGAGCTTGGTGGGTCAACACCACTCCTAGAATTCCCCTTTGAAACTACTAATTTCTGTGACATTACTTGGTGAGTAAATAGCAATAGAGTAAATACCAGAGAAAATCTGACTTTTTATTTTTTTTTGTTACCTGGAAGCACACATGATGTATTGCACTAGACCCATCCTCAGGTGATGAAGGAGAAACTGCTCTGGGTGGTCTATATTTGAAAGGAACCATGGCATCCATCATCCCAGAGACAGGTTATACAACATGAACCTTGGCAGTGGCCTCAGCCTTAACATCTACAGGAAATCATTCTGCTGACTAGGCTTCCAGCCTGTGAGAGCAAGTAGGTAATAGTAGATGCTCTACTTCAGTCAAGAGATTGAGGTAATCTCTGCTAAGACTTTTGGTGCTTCCTCAAGCCTTTGAGCTTTATCTCAGTGCTCTCTGGATTGAGCTCTAGCTAGTCAGCAGCTATATCAAATCTCTTTTGGTCACTTGATATTGATAGAGGAGGTAGACAAGAAGCAGGTACTGTCACCGTGTAGGAAAACTTATGCTCCAGCATATCTCACTGATTCTCCTAATGGTGTCTTGTATCGCTCCTGTCTAGTATGAAGTGTGAAGAAAAAGAAATTATACACCACTGGAACATGGAATCAGTTCTTTCTCACTACTCACTTGAAATCTCTCAGATAAAAACCTTCAAATCGGCTCCAAGCCAGTTATCCTTACTTTTTTTTTCTGCTAACTATAAAAATATACATTACTAAGAGTTTATAGCTAGCCATGGAGGGATTTTACAGCTCTGAAAATGCTACAGATATTTGGTCATGTGAAGATCTTCAGTGGGATGTAATCAGGTTTTCTACCGAACTAAACCCTGGGTCCAGATTTAACTGCTGCTTGGATATTTGTTTCAGTCTATTTACTACCACCATTATGTATTTAATCCCCTCATAAACTTTAAGTGTTTATTCCCATAGCATAGGGAGGAAATGCTGGGTATTGTTTCCAGTGATAGTGAATACTATCAAAGCTAGAAAGGAGAGGAGAGTAGCACCTTATGGTAGGGAATGTTACATCACTGCTTAAAGCCAAGGAAAAAACCCACCAAAATTAGTTCTTGACATAAACATTTTAACTTCCAGTCTTCTTTTTTTTTTTAAGTGAAGCTGTCATATGAGGCCAGATGTTATGTATAGAACCCTTTCCTATGCAGATATCTGTAGTGATTGTGGATGAGGAAGGAAAAATGCAATAAAATAAATAGACAAAAATGTCTGTATACACACCACACCTAAATGATTAGGAATTGATTTCTATTCTCACTGCTAAAAAGACTGTCACTTGGAAAGAATTGTTTCAGACTGAAAGCCTTCTTTACAGAGCCTTATTCTTGCTAAATATTCCTTAAACTGAGTGCATGCTTATGCATTTTCTAAATGCTCTGAAGAGAGGATCAGAACTGTGCCAACAAAAATGAGTGATGTGCCTGTCTCTGAAATTAGTGTAGCATGTGAGGAAGCCTTGCTTTTCGATGGCCTGACCTGTGGGTTTTGCATCTCACTTACAACTTTGCCTTCATTTCCTTGGCATAAAAAATGCTTTTCACATTTTTAGCAAAACATTACCTTTTCCCACCCACAGATTAAATATGAATAGAGATCTTGGTTCTTGTGAGTCAAGTCCAAAATATGTTTTAGAAATTTTACACCTGGTAAGATATGATTTATACGTTGTTTTCAATTTCACAAACTTTATGGTGTAATTCAAGCACACAGCTGTGAAAAGTAAGTTTGTAAAGAAGTATTAATTTCACCTTTATAGCCTTTTAAAGTAAGTGCTTACAGCTGTGTTAAGTTTTATAAATAGTAAGGGAATTCTGAATGGGAAATATGATGTGAATAGGATGTTATAAAATCTGGCATTTCTTGTTCTTATGTACTTTGTTGTAAATGTCCAGTTTTAATTTCTTAGGGGGAAAAGAGAATTGAGAATGCAGCTTATTTGAGCTCTTTGCTGCTGTGCCAATGGGCCAGCTTGTCCCAGCAAAACCCTGAACCTTGTCGCCTTCCTGAAAGAACAGTCTTTGCCTCTAGTTATTGCAGATGGGAAAGTAAACGCAGAGTCTGTTTACACAGATTCTTGAAAAAAAATCTTTGAAGGGGAGAATGTGATAGCCACGGCTGTATGGTCAGCATCATCACATGTACAGTATTTGAATTGCCATTTCCTGACTTTTCTTCCTTCTATGCTGCCCAGTGAGATGAAGAAAGAAAATGACTCTGCTAGTCTTTTGGGCTATGTCTGCGCTGCAAAACACAGTGCTGTGCAGAGACACCCTGTCGAGCTCAGCAGGGGCAGCAGCGTTGCAATGGCAGCATGGTGCTCATTAGGTCGAAGGAAAAAGCAGGTCTCCGAAGGAGGTTAGTAGGATCCTGAGCCACAGGATTGTTTTGCTGTCTCTCCCAGCACACACACAGGGTCCTGGGCACTCTGGCGAGGTTCAGTGTCAACACTCAGGAGCACAGGTCAGCGTTCAGGGATTTAACTCTATGGACTGGATTTCAAGGTATTCTTACTGCGCAGAGCTGCCGTGCAACAATCTTACAATAGCAAGCTGCAACAATTTTATGAGGAGTATGTAGCCCCAGGAGAGAGATGAAGATACTATATTAGACATATAAAACTTCCATATATAACCAAATTGCCATTTAATAGGAAGCCATGGTGACTACAAGCAGGAAAATGCTTGTATAGCAGTTATAAATAAATAACAGAAACCACTTTTCAGCAGTTCTTGTGGAGAGGAGAGGGAATTACATGAAAACAGCTCATTTCTAACCCCTAGCTAATATGACTTAGCTGCTTTGCCAATCCTTGGGACTCAGAGGTCTGAATTGTTGCTTCCCACCCCTCCTTGGATCCCACTGACAAAATGCCATGCTAGAGCTCCAGAGCTCAGAAGGGTGGCTTAGAATAATGAGAGGTTCTGCAGTCATATCTCTGTGAAGTATTTAAACTTCATTCTGTTTTTTCTGAAAGTTTAGGAGGAACTTGCTTGTTTGTAAATTGTGCAGTATTTAAAGGTCAAAACGCAGCTCCTGATGCACATGCAAAAAAAAAATTTTCTTTGCTCTGGCTACTTGAAAATATGGCTTTCACCCTCCTTCATCCCAGGCAGGGCTGTCACTGTCCCACCAGCTTGTATTTCCATCACTGTCTCCTGCATTACCTTCAACTTTGCTCTTACCCTCTCAGCCCCTTCTCCCTATCCCTCTGCCAAGCTGTCGCTGTGCTCTGGTCCCAGTCCCTCTTCCCTCTCCCTTGCAGCATGCATCACTCACAGTGGTGATGGCCATTTTTCACAGCATCTGTCCTAGTAATGCTGGATGTAACCTCCCTGACCCCCAGAGTGACAGCTATTTTTCAAGAGGGCATAGCAACATTGCTCATATTAACAGCAAGCCTTGCTTTCACTGGTGATACCCTGGCGGGAGCTAGGTCCCTTATTAATGATGGGAGCGAGCGGCCATTTGGAACAAGGCAATCTTCATCTTGTTTCAATGAACAAGTTAAATTACAAGTTTGAATGCTACCACGGGCCTTCACAGCACTGCAAATCCCAGAGCTGTTGGAAGGAACGCTGTTGTGGAGGGCGGGGAGCGGGGCAGAGCGGAGGAGCCGCTGGAGCCAGGGCTGGACCTGCACAGGCCCTGGCAAAGCTCAGCTCTCTCCTGCTCCAGGCATGAGGAGGCTTAGGCAGCAACAGGAAAATCTGAAGACTGTGTTTTTAAGACCTGCTTTTAGTAAAATGCTTCAGTTCTAAATAACTTCAGTTCATTGCATAGTTGCTGGTCAGTGCCAAGAGCTGTAGCAAAGGCCGTTTTACCATGGCGCTCCGCTTCGCTTGCGTTGCCAGAGATCAGAGCTGTAGATGCTGCAGACAAATCAGCCCACCCCGAGGGCCATCAGCTATCCCAATGGACCAGAGCCCGCAGCTTGGTCTGAAAGCAGGCAAGTGAGGCACCCGAATAAGCAGAGCAGCTGGTTAGCCTGCCAGTGCCTTAGCTGTTGCTCCCTGGAAACACGGAGGTCTGACAGGCTACGGTACCTGCTATCTCTCCACCCTTTGAAAAGATGGTGTTTCGTGAGGTCCATATTTTATGGTTTTTAAAAGCTATCTTAGACTGCAAATTCTTCTGTGTTTGGGTCATCTTGCATTCTACACGGCACCGTATAAAGCTGTCACCCTGACTGGGAACTGTAAGTTAAAATTGCTGCAATAGCACAGGTTTACCCGCAGCTTCATCGGTGGCCCATGGCTGTGACAAGTCGTGCAGCTGCTCTTGCTCAATTTCTGCATATTATTGATGCAAGGAACAACTTTCTCACAGCATTAGAGTGCCATGAGCAACAACTAACAGGCGTTATAAACAGCAGAAAGTAGAATAGAGCTGCTATGAGTCATGGTAGATTTGATAATCGCACTTTATTTTTCCTTATTTATCTGTGCTTGTAAACTGCTAATTCATGATAGATACGATTGAAACACGTGACATTTCTACTTTTCCATTCTGTCAAGCTCCTTCTTCTGTTTTCCTCTAGGCTCTAACCCTTTTCTGGCAAACTTGTTTTGCATTTGGTTTTGAGTAGGTACATGTACATATGTCTATTTATATACTAAAATATAACATTTATTTTCAATGTTTTAGTAGGAGAGAAATATAACATTTACTCATGCATCTGTAAGTATTTGCAGATTAAACAGAAAACTCATACAATAGATCCAGTTATTAACTGTTCTGCTAAAACCAGTCTTTATAGAAACCAAAAGAAGTATCTTATGTTGAAATACGTAACAACTAAAATCCCTTAATGAGCATAACATTGTAATGCTAGTCTTGTATTTGAACAGAATGATGTCTTTGACACAATTTCCATTAAAAAAAAAAAAATTCCTATAGTTATCATTTAAACCACATTTGTTTCAGTGAAGTTCCCAACTTTGAAAAAGACAGAGGATTGCCATCCATTTCCTTGCACGTACAGCCCTGGTAGGATGATGATTGCTGTTTGTACTTTGGCCAAGGAAGAACACTGTGCCAGCTCTTTGATTAATAATAATTTGCAAAATAAGTTTCCTCCTCTCAGGCTATTTCATACCACTAATTTGTTTTAATTTGCTGTATGAAAGATTTTATCTCTATCCCAAACATGATTAGGGATAGGAACACCTTCGCAAAGGTTTTTGTCCCTAAACTTATGTGTTGTTAATTGTAGCATCTCTTCAATGCCTTTAAAAAACATAGGGAGATTAAAAACCTGAGTATGTTACATTCCATTGACAGATGAGATTCTTTTTTATCTTACATAACTGGATAAACAATTTTGTAGGAAAATAGCATTACCATCGTCTGTTCTTCTCTCAAGCAGTAGGTACATAAATAATCTTCCACAGAAATTACTTTAAAAATAGAAAGGGAAAAGTGAGTTGTACTGCATACCTTTGGCTTTCAGTTCTGCCAGTAGGGATATATAACAAAATACTGTGAAGCTGTACTATTTCAACCCTGCAGAAAAACTGGTCCTCTGTAAATAAGTGCCATGCATATGGCTGCATATCATTGTAATAATAATTCATGCTTACTTCTCCAATGTTCAGAACTCTTGCTCCTTATAGTGCTGAACCTGTAAATAAATGAATCAGATACCTAAATAATGGGAATGAGAACAATAGTTATGTTGTTTGTGATGTGTCTCGTGTTTCATTACTCTTTGCAGTTCCTCATAGGTTTTAGTCAAGCAGAAGTCTAGCTCAGTTGTAAAAGCCTGTGTGAACTAAGTGTGTTTTGGCTAAACTTCATTACTTCCTTGTTTGTTGCTTTGAGTTAGTATGCCAGAAAAGTTCACCAATCTTGAAAAGAGACACCATCTTAATTTGTTACATATGTCACTACAAACAGGTGTTTATGATGGAGGAATTCAGTAGCTTCTCAAAGAGATTAAGAGATTACATCACAGTTTGAAGGGAGCATTACTAGAGGATTAGAAACCTCTCTTAATGACTAAGGTTAAAAGCACTGAAAATCTAAGGTGTTACATTGCTTGATTTGCAAAGATATAGGTATGTGGGTGTGCACTTTCTAACCTTATGAGTAGATGTGGTTTTGGTTGATGTGGAAAGCATTATTGGTGCCAGAATTCCTGAACACACCCAGAACACCTATTATAAACATACAGAGAGCACCTACTGTTGCTGCTAGAGAGGGGGAAGAGTCAAAGTTTAGCTTTACAACACACTGAGAAAAACCTGCTGGTGCGGTGAACTATTTTTAAGAATAATGTTTATTTCAACAAAAATTGGAATCTACATGGAAAACATTTTTTGAAGTTATTTTCACTTGTACTTTAATTAAAGGATGCAGCAGACTTTTACTGAACAGTGTGCTGTTAATGCGATATGTATGGTGTGGTTCTTAAAGGTCATGAATTTGTTAAAAGTTGTATGAAAGTGTGCTTCTTGTAATGTTTGCAATGTAAAAATTACATTGTAATGTAAAACTTGTAATGTTTTTAAACTTTTCTTTTATATAGTTAAGACCAAGCAACTCCATTCCTCTCGTGATGGATAAATGTGTATGGATAGTGGCAGTCATTGTGGCAGTGCGTGCAAAATAGTTATTGCAACAGCAATCACTTTGAAGAAACCTAACCAGTTTGCAGCTGGGCCCTTGGACCCAAGTGGGTGGTATCTGAGCTCAACATTTTCAATTGTCGGTTCTACAATGTAAAAAATTTTAACCCCAAAACGATGCTCCTCTGAAATGATTGCATTTTTCAGAGCTATGGCTTCAATACAAAACTATACCCCTAACAATTGTACACTCTTGGTAGCTTGGAACCAGTTCAGAAAATAATTTAAGGGTTATAACCTATATCAGAAAAAACTCCTTTCCAGGAATTTTTCCAGTATTTCCAAGAACTGCCCCTTCAGCTTCAAACATCCCTCTTTCACTTAACTTGCCATTAGGAAAAAAGAAATATCTGCAATGAATGAATCCAGACTGTGCCTCAGCAAAAAAAACCAAAAAAAAAAAAGTACCACGCCTCCTGGCTGTGGCATTCTAGATCCTACATCTGCATTTTTATATTCAGAGTGAGCACAGACCTGGAGGGAAGACTAAGAACAGGCTAAGCATATGTGATATTTTCCCCTAAAATTTTGCCCACACCTGACTATTTACAGCTAAAGAGGATTATCCGTTGGGTTGGTCTATTTGGTAACCTCTTCTCTTGCAAGCATGCCCCAAGTAACAGGCAGTCTCTTTTGGTTTCCCTTGCACCTACAGCTTCCTTTGGCCATGCATGGCACCCTGCAATGTCTTGTATCTCATCCCATGCACCACATGTCCTTGAGGAAACTGCATGGGTGAAGCCGAGCAACTCCCATGCTCAGAACGGGCAGCACTGGCAGGTGCAGAAGCTCCCAGCTGCCCATTACCAGCATTTCACACCATCTGCCACCGCTGTCTCTGGCCTCTCAGGCCTGAGCAAAAAAAACTGTTAAAAAGGTGAAGCGGAACCTTCAGAAGATGAACCACAGCTGTCAATGTAAATAGAGAAAAAGGCTTTCCTTCAAGTTCCGCAGGCAATAAATGACCTGTCGCTCCAGTTTCCCTGTAGGAGATCAACATCTCACCACCCCACCTTGCTAACACTATCCTGGAGATTCCAGTTACCTTTTCTCTCTGTTGATTAGCATACTCAACTGTCGTGGTTTAACCCCAGCTGGCAACTAAGCACCACACAGCCACTTGCTCACTTCCCTTGGAAGGAATATCCCTTTGGTCAGTTGGGGTCAGCTGTCCCAGCTGTGTCCCCTCCCAACTTCTTGTGCACCCCCAGCCTACTCACTGGTGGGGTGGGGTGAGAAGCAGAAAAGGCCTGGACTCTGTGTAAGCACTGCTCAGCAGTAACAAAAACACCCCTGTGTTATCATCAACACTGTTTCCAGCACAAATCCAAAACACAGCCCCATACTAGCTACTATGGAGAAAATTAACTCTATTCCAAAACTCAGGGGAATTTCTTCAGCTTGTATTTAGCTTTCAATATCACTGCCCTGTTTGAAGAAAGGCTCACACGCCTGCAAGCTTTTTTCCCCTCTGGATCAGCTGGTCTATGGAAGATTTTCCTCTTCCCATAAACTCTCCCTTTCTCATGCCCTCGGACATTCATGGTGGTAACAACTACTGCCAATGGCTATCAAAGGAATGGTATTGTTTGAATTACTCCTTGCTCTTTGTTTCATTTTTAGGTGGTATTTAGTGTCAGTAACAAAGACTTAAGCTTTATTAGCACTGAATCCCAAGCATAGCGGAAGTCAAGGCTATGAGGTTTGGATAACTGGGTAAGTAGGCCAATAAGTAATTATGATAAGAAGGTTAGGATAATTAGTAGCAGCAATAAATGGCCAAAGTTATCCTACTTGAGTTCTCTGTTCTACATTTTGTCAGCAATCATTTTCTTAGGACTAGTTACCAGAAGGAGCAACAACTTGTTAAACACTGTTGCAGTCATGGAAGTTAAAATTAAATGCCAGTGATGGGGAGGGGTAACTGTGTTGTTTGATGTAAAAAGGATAATATAACTGGTGTTAGTAAAGTGGAATATTTTACATTCAGTGATACAGTAGATGGAGATTACTGAGCACTGAAAGTCCAAACCTGAAGTTAATGCAAACAGAAAGATAAGAAAGGTTGAATGAGCAACACATTCAAAGGGAAACAGCCTGCAGCTGACATGACTGAAAAGGGATATTAAAGAAAAGCACATGGTTAGCAGTTTGGTGCATCTATGATTAATATTTGCACACAGACTGTGCTCAGCACTGGAGATATGAAATTCCAGGTGCAATGTGGTTCTTGGCTTTCTTTCAATGTCTTTTCTTCTAATATTTTTAGGGTTTATGTCTATTGTGCCTGCACTTTTCACTCCAGCTCCTCTTAAATACTAGTATTTAAGTCTGGGTGACTTTGGGTCTAGGCCAGCGTATGTGGAACAGACTATGTGCTTCCAAGTAGGATGCAAGTCAGATTGTTCATGGGCTAATAATTCTCCTGGATCTTTCCTGTAGTTGTGAAAGATGTTCTTCTGTAAGTGTCATTGTTGCCTGGTGGAGCATGTAAGTGCAAAGAACCACAAACACATGCGGGTTGAAAGAGAAACGACAAGTACACAAAGAAGGATGCAGCTTTGCCATGAAGTTGCCCAGCTGAAATGCCAGAGGAAACCTTCAGAGAACACACCACAGCTGCATATTCTGCTTTCTTGCTATTGCTGATGCTTTCTTTTTCTGTCCACATTATGCTAGAAATTAAAGTCAGAAGTAAAGGCTATATCCTTGTCCCAGAGATTTCTGTCTGAAGAACTTATAGCTTGATAAATAGTCTTGTAGCTGGTGAACGCATACCAGCTTTTGTTTTCATCTATGTTAGTAGAAGTTACTAGGCAAGGATTATACTGTAACATTTTCTTAAAAGATAAGGAAAACAGTGATCATTGAATGTGTTACTACATATATGTCTTTCTGAATATGCTCTAACAACAGTTCACTTGCAGCAGCAAGGAGAGGACCAGAGGAGAGAGTGTTATTGTGACATGTCCCTGGGTTTGCAGAAGTGCACATTTTTTTTCTTTCCCCAAACAAAACAATTAGCTTCAGAGACAGGCCTAAATTTGAAGTTTGCAGTTTGCCTGCAGCCTGGAGGAGGAACTGAGAAATTCCCCTTGCTGAAAGGGAAAACATTGGTGACAAAATCGTGACGTGGCGCTTGAATTCCTCATGCTTCACTCTTTGGTCCCATGTAATATAGTCATAGACAAGGCTTGGGAGAGCCCACTTTCTTCCTAGCATATTCTTAATCCTGTTCATTTAAAAGACTTCTTTCTTTCTGTTCCTTATTGCACAAAAATATATCGCTTTATAGATGCTCGGGGTGTGTTGAAGCTTTCAGGAACTGAACAGCGCAGTTTCTGCAGTTCTTTGTGGATCTTCTGATGGGGCAGGGTAACCCCCCGCTCTTCCTGCTGCATTACTTGGATTGCGGGTGGGGGCGCTCTGATTTTTAACTTTCCCTCTCCAAATCTACTGAGTTATGGAAGGCTGCATTTCTACATCTGATCTTGTTAACATCCACTGGGGTTTCCTTGAACCATAAAAGTTGTTGGGCTTCAGCCTGAAAACCAAAACTGCATATGCTAATTTGATTTTAGTGAAAAGTGTGGGTTTTTTTTTTTTTTTTCTTTTCATAAAACAGAAACTGCAGGATCCATCCAGTTCTCAGAGGGATAATATTCCAAGAAAAAATTATTCAAACCACTGGTCTTCCTGAATATCTTTTCTTTTGCAAGTGTATCTTTCTCTTTGAGAAGACAAATACGAACTCCACGGGCCTAATCTGAATGGTGGATGTCTACATGGGAACAGTTTTCCATAATTTCAGTTTAGCCAGAGTCAGGGTTCATCAAGACCTACGGGGAAGTGTAGATGTATGCCTAAACATGACCTCAAATAATTTGATGATTTACATATTTATACATACTATGTACAGTAATGAAGTATAGGAGGTCCTGACAAAGATTGTGTTAAGCACTGTAGAAGCAGGTAAAAAAGTCAGCCTGTGCTTCAGAGAGTTTGCACAAATGCAAAATAAGTTGTTGCAGATGAATGAAGCCAGCCAGATGATTTTTCTGTGTTCTGAGAGATCAGAATAATGAAATTAATAGTTCAGTCAAAGTACCAGCTGACTGCTTGGGGATACACTTTATGGTTGACGTTGTGGCATCCACCCTTTTGAAAACAAAGCCTGTAAGTAATATGTATCATTAGCCATTTATCCAGGCTAATAATACAAATGTATCCATGCATACACATTGTTGTGGTTTAGCCCCAGCCAGCAACTAAGCACCACGCAGCCGCTCGCTCACTCCCCCTACCCCAATGGGATGAGGGAGAGATTTGGAGGAGTAAGAGTGAGAAAAACTCCTGGGTTGAGATAAGAACAGTTTAATAATTGAAATAAAGTAAAGCAGTAATGATAATACTAACAATATAATAATAACGGTAAGAATAATACACAAAGCAAGTGATGCACAATGCAATTGCTCACCACCCGCTGACCGATACCCAGACAGTTCCTGAGCAGCGATCACTGCTGTCTGGCCAACCCCCCCCAGTTTCTATACTGAGCATGACATCATATGGTATGGAATAGTCCTTTGGTCAGTTTGGATCAATTATTCTGGCCGTGCCCCCTCCCAGTTTCTTGTGTACCTGGCAGAGCATGGGAAGCTAAAAAGTCCTTGACTAGCATAAGCAGTACTTAGCAACAACTAAAACATCAGTGTGTTATTAACATTCTTCTCCTACTAAATCCAAAACACAGCACTATGCCTGCTACTAGGAAGAAAATTAACTCTGTTCCAGCTGAAAACAGGACACACATATATATACACACATGCACGAACACTCAGGTACTTATCATAGGTCAAAATATGTTGCTGACAGTAATTACAGGTTCAGAAATAACATTACATTTCTTTAACTTAATAGAGCCATAAACAAAACAAAAAACAAGCTTTATATGATCTTTCCTTTTGCCAGATATGACATTTTGCTAAAGTTTCATCTTAAAAATTCTTCGTGTCTGCTGCTTTGTCATGAATCAAAATGTATTCTGCGTGACTAGTAAGGAGTGATTCACCCGAATTTTTCATACCCTATGGAGTACAAAGGGTTCAGCAGTGAAACGTATTTTACCCAGCTAACCATTGCCTCTGAGGCTCAGCAAGAGGTTGGTGGGTTTCCAACAAGGCTTGTAAGTTTGCTACATAAACTCGAATTGTGCATCCATAAGGTGTCTTGGGGCTTCAGTCTCCTTTGTGCTGTCCTTGCTTCAAAAGTTGGGGTTGGGGCCTTTGGCTTCTCTGCTGAAAGCTTCTCTTATGTTCCCATTTAGAACTTTTTGAGAACAAAAAAACAGTTTTAGGGAAAGTTTTGAGAAAAAAACCCTACATTTTTTAAAAGAAGTTTTTTCTTCCTCTAGAAGAAAAAAGGTAAAGAATGCTTAATGAAATTACATGTCTTAAATGCTGCCACTCCTTTACGTAAAAAATGAGAAGCATGGTGGCCACTCTGAACAGTCTACATGAGGTTTCCAAAATGATTTGAGACTGCTAGGGAGGTAAGGTAATTAATAAACCTAAGTACTGGTGTTATTGCTTGGACAGACTCTGCTTCTTACTAGGTGGCTCTGCATATCACTATGGAAATAAACTGTTATAGTGGGAGTTTTGTTTCCTCTTTGGATGACTCTTCTCCCAGTGAATTGTAATCTCTAAGTAGTGGGATGCTTCACTCTAACACAGGAGAAGCACACAGGGCAAATCAGCCAGTGATAGAAGGCAGACTCATTTAATTCGTCATACTTCTGTCTTGCAAAAGGCATTTTTAAAATCTTCAACTCTCTGAATGGAGAAATGACACCCAGCAGCTGTAATTCTTCCCTAATGTAATGTCAGCTTCATATTTTCCAAGCTGTCATCTTTTAAACTTGAGCCTGATCCTGCTGACTTTCCCAGTGGCATAATACTTTGTACCATGTACCCATTGCACATTTTGAGGGTTCAAAGTCATTATCATGTGGCTTTGAAAAGTTCAGACAATGGCTGTATGTGTTTTAAGCTGCCCTTCCTTGGCTGATTCTTCCTGCATATGCAGATGAACTTCCTGTATTTCACTGAAGGAAGAGATATTTGAGTATTGGGTAGATAGTTATTAGAAAATTAAATAGCAGGAAGCAATAAAAATAAAAATTCCTCAGGGAAAGAGAGTAACATGGGGGTGTGTATGCATCTGCAGGAGAAAGGGCTGACTCCAGCTGCACGCAGATTGCAAGTGTATAGTTGGGACCATTTGTTGAACAGAAACAAGACACTGGCAACAAGTACATGTGGGAATCCATGCAGATGATAAACTTGATTCCAGGTTTCGGGTTTGGTTTTTTTTTTTTTTTCCTTTGAATCTTGGCAATCTTCTCCAAGACAAAGATCATGGCATTTTGTATTCAGCAGAAATGAATTGGCACATAATGTGGAATTATTTGAAGAATTAATGATGGAGAAAATGTTCATTGTAAAGGAAATATCATACAAGAGTTGGAAGAGAAGAGAGAGAAGGGAGGGACTCATTCCTGAAAGCAAAGTGGTACTGCAGAGGCAGTGGTGAAATAGATTGAATGGAAGGGGAAGGTCAGCTGAAACCCAAACAGTAGGAAAAGGTATGGACAAACCTGTGTACAGACAAATCTTCTGTGTACAATACTCTTGTGTTACAAGAAGTGCTGATTTCTGTGAAAGCTTTTTCTCCTTTTACTTCTTTGTTATTTTCTTTTCTATGCTCAGGCATGCCTTTTCTGCTGCGCCCCAGCCCAGCGTAGCCCATCCCATTGCTACCCATGTCCATGGCGAGGCCGCTTGGAGAGCGGCTCTGCCCACTGCGTCGGAGATGGTGCTCACTGCTTGGGAGCTCCTGGCTGTACCTGAGCTGATGGCTGCTCAAGGTGGTGGTGCTCCTGGGCTCCACGGGGCAATGGTGACCTGGAAGCAAATGCTGGGGATGGATGAGCTGTCAGAGCCCTTTGGGACCTGCCCTGTGACCACCCAGGTGCCTGGCTCTGGGGACGGAACCTGTACTAGGGTTAGCAAAAAGGTGGGGAGGGGCTGCAAACACTGCAAAAGTGGTGCCTGGAACAGCTGCAGAAGTGCAACTGTGGTGAGTCCAGGTGCGGCAGCGGGAACAGGATTCTCCAGGCCCAGTGTCCAGTGTAATCGTCTGAATTCTATTGTACCTTCAACCTGGGTGACCATGGACAGCGTGGAGAAGTTGGGAAGAGTAGCTGGGGATTTTTGTTGATTTTTTGGTTTCCCTCTTTATAAACGCATCTGCAATATTAATACAACTCTATGGACTTCTGAGATGACTATGGGAATGGTTTAGCGGTGGACTTGGCAGTGTTAGGTTTACAGTTGGACTTGATGATCTTAAAGGTCTTTTCCAACGTAAATGATTCTATGATTCTATGATATTCCCCTGCTTGGCTGGCTCTTGTCACAGCAGATGGACACTAAATCCAAGCACTATAGCTGAGGTGAGCAAGAGAAAAGAAAGAAGAGTAGCAGCAAAACCAGGGGAAATGATACAGCCTCTTCTCTCCTTTTGCTGCTCTCTTTGGACTCTGTGATTGATGTTGCTGCTGGGAAACCTGTGACTGCCTGAAGCCATGTGTTGGACTGAGCAGATCAACAATGGTCAGCAGCTGGACACCGTACAATGAAAATGTAATAGTGACTGCTTTGTGAATTAAACTTGCTTCTTAGCAAGTTTTTTCTTAAAGTTGTCAGAACTGATCTAGTGAATCATACTTACCACCAAAAAAAAAACGTTGGACCTAAGCTAACCATAAAAAAAAAAAAAAAATTCTTTATTTTCTTTATTGCTCTTATGTATCAAAGGAGGCTAATCCTGATGGGATAAGTGAGTTTTTGGCATGTCTGTTCAATTTAGAGGACTATGAATTGAAGCCTGTGCATATTTGCAGATTCAACAAGGAGGAAATACTTATCTGGTAATAAAGCCTCTTACTCTAATGTGTACACAAGTGTCAAAATAAAGGTCTGATTACAGAAAGTAAAAGTGTTAAGGTAATATGATTTTCCGTAAAGAAATAGGTTGTTGTACTTACTGGATTTTGAACAGAAAACCGAAAATACACAAAGCATATTTTGTATGAATCTTAATTTGATGGAGAATGGTTTGGGGCTGTTCTCTTCAATGTGACCAAGTGTATTTCAACATTTGTGGCATCGCTAACTACCAAAGTTATGATTAGGAGTTTAAAGTTGGTGAGTATATGAGGGAATTTAAAAAGTGCATCATAAAAGATCACAGCCATGCAAAATATCTTAATAATCAGCAATATTGTGAGAGGGAAATAATATGTATGACAACTTAATGTGATTTTTGGTAACCCAATTACATTTTCAAAGTTTGCATAATGCACTGAGAGCTCTGCAATCTGCTTCTGCTGAAAAGGTTGCTCAACTCATTATCATCATCACCATTTTTTGAGTAATAACAATAAAACATTTGTCTTCTACATACAAAGTGCTGGTGAAAATTGTTGTTGCTACCAAGTGTATATGGAAATGAGATTAGTTTGTTTTTATGTGGTTATGGGCAAATATAAACAAAAATTTTGAACCATAAATGTCAGCATTAACCTTTAGCTTGAAGGTCTCTCTCAGCCTGGAGGGAATGTTGGATAAAAGAGAAATAAAACTGAAATAGAATAGAAATTCTTCATAAAATGTCATTTTTAATGTAATAGTATTATAATTTAAGACACTACTAAACCCATACAAATAAATTAATATTAACATTAAAGGTCTCTCTAACTTAGCTGTTTAAACAAAAGGCCACTGTAGACACACAGAAGTGCTGCATAATGAATTAATATTAAGAAAAGTAAGGTCAGTCTCTCAGATTCACCCAGTTGCTTCCTCCTCAAAACAAAAACACACAACAAGATTAACAAGAATCAAAACAAATCAGTAAATAGAGAACTCAAATTTAGGAAGATATAAGAGGAAACTTTTCCCACCCCACAAAGAAACAATTCCATCTGCAAAAGAAGGTAAATTGTTACATTGCCAGCCTTATTAGCTGTTCATCATTGCATTATCATTGTGCTTAAGAATCCTGCTCCTAGAATAATTCAGATACCATAGAGACTATATTTATGGGCATTCTTAAGCTGAACAAATCATTAAGCATTGTATATAAAATCTACAGAATAAAAAAATTACTATTTGAGTTATTTTTTTAATGAAACATTCAAGGCCTATTAAAGTTATGAGCTTTTAGGGTAATGTAAAATGCTCTTTAATAAGCTGCAGCGCATTGTGACACCCTGTTTCATCTGTCTTACTTAATGGTCCTAGGTCTTGCTACCATTAGGCTAAATTGAACAAATGATTGGAAACTTTGTTAATTGGGAGGAAAGGGGGAAATGTCAACCATTAGTCATTAATCATTTTACTTTTCATATCTGCCTTTACAAAAGCATTAGCAGAATGTACTGGATACTAACTATGTTTTAATTATAACAAAGAGATAAAGCCATAGCATCACGTTGAAAGAGAGGTGCTTTACCTGGAACTTTTGTGAACTTAAGAGTAACAGGGCATTAAGACAATTTATGTTTGGAGGACCATTCTAAAGCTAATATTCTTAAGGCTTTCAGCTTAGCAGCAGTTGTCATGTGTGAACTACTTGCACCACATTTAATGCCAGCTTGCCTGAAACAAAGAAGTTAGCGTTAAAAGCAAAAATACTACAATGTTTATCAAACTTGTTAGTTACCCTCTGTGCAAAAAAAAAGCAGTTTCACTGTGTTTCCTCAACTGCTGAAATATTTGAGGGTCCTCAGGCTCCTGTAGTGGCTTTAGTTCATTGCAGATGGTATTAAAAATGGAGGTTGTAACACAGGCAGGTTCAGGAAGATGAGATTTTTGCAACATGACTCCTGATACTGCAAACACTGCAGTATCAGTGCTTACAGTGATAAAAATCCCACCCCCAGTCAATGTCCTGTCTCTTATTGCCTCTCCCAGCAGCGGAGCTGGTGTAGAAAGCAGAGGAAATGAATGATGGAAAATAAATCTTTTCTTGTTCTTAATGATCGTTCCTTCTTTGGAGAGCCTTGGTTTGGCAGCCTGCCTACTCATTGGTATTCCCTGAGAATGCCCCCCCGGTGTGCTCTGCTCTGTGGGATGGGATAGGGCAGGGTGGGATGCACATGATGGGGTGAGTGTTGGAGTGGACTTTCTCATCCAGGAGTGCTGGATGCTGTTTGTCCTGCTCCCTCTGATGGCAGCTGCTTTCTACTGCCTACCGCTGTGAGAGGGCAACTTGTGATGTCTGCTAGATGTCCTGTGGTAGGCTGTCAGATTACTTTTTAGAGCAGTCATTTATTTTGCCTTGTTTCATATTTCAGTAAAGAGACAATACTAGAAAACTTGTGCAATAATCACCGCCTGACTCTTTAGGCATCAAGACTGTAGTTTGAACACCTTTCCTCTCCTGGAGGTGGATCCTCAGATGACAAATGTTAAAATACATGTTTTTATTTGTGGCCACTTCCCTGAGAAATGTGCAGTTTGCATTTCTTTCTCAAGCAGTACTGAGCCTGAGAATCAAGTTTAATGTTGTTTTTAATAGAAAGGTCAGTGATGGCTGGCTGTATTTCAGAAATTCCTATGTGACAGGACTCAGCCTGTCTCTCGACAGAGCTACAGATGAGCAATGATCCAAGCACAGGAGAGGTCTGTTCAGCTGCCCAGGGGATCAAGATGGCTCAGATTGTAACAGGGATTTCTGAAAAAATGAGCTGTGGCTTTCTACAGATCAGTCAGACAGGCCTGCTGTATGTGGAGAAAAAAAGAGCATTATTTGGAGTCTGAGATTTGGCACTGAATTTTCTCTAATGCTCATTATTCTTCAGCTACTCTTGAGTACCAGCCACTGCACTGGCGCTTCATCCACACATCTATCTTGGTGCAAGCTCTGCTTTAGTCCAGGTCTGCTTCACCTGTTGGTCACCACCAAACTGAGTGCCCTCAGCTTTGGTTTGGTTACAATTTACTCCAAATTCACTGGGATGCTGTTTATAACTGTTCTCTTCCAAACACACACCCTCAGCTCAATCCATCTTTCAACTTTTGGGGATTTTGTTTAATTGGAATCTGGAAATCTCTATGCAGTCATCTTTGACACTGAAGCTCGTGGTACCAGTCCTAAAGACTGCTGCAGCTCTTTGCAGCAATTCTTGCTGACACTGACCTTTTTTCACCAACTGAAATCAGAATCTCACTTGAGAGATGTCTCCTGTTGAGGAGTATTTTTATTCCACTTTTTGATTGCCTCCACTTAATAGACAGCTTTTCCCAGCATTTACTAGTTTTTCATCTGGGGAACAGGCATCATATTGCCTCGCCCCAGAAAGTAGGTATCAGATAGGTGGGAATCTCCTCCTGGGAGAAGGTCTTTGATATATTCTGTTCAGATTAATCCTGCCAACCTCCCACCTTCCCTGCTGTTGCAATATCCTGTTTTGGATTCTAGGCAATAAAGAACAACATTAGTTTCAAGTATTTTATTCCCAGAAAGGTTTAGGTGAACACAAGGGCATACAAGGTTATGACCTTGCATGTAGTCCTGACAGAAACTGCTAGTTAAAGATGCCCAACTTGCATGGGGAGAGCAGAAACCCAGTGGGTGTTTAGACAAAAGTCTTCCCAGGGAAAATTGGTTCTTGGAGGGTAAGCAAGTGTGAATAAACTAATCTTTTTGTGGATTATTTTCTTTTCTCCCTTCTCATTTCCCCACCTCTGAAGACATTTTCCTTCTCTGATTCAGTGGTCATGGAAAGCTGTAGGGCAGTGGAAGACAAATATATTGTGCATTGAAAAGTAGCTAATATTGTATGCCCAGCCAGGGAGGTGTTCTGTAGCATTGGTTTGTCCTATTTGATTTGACCCAGGGACACTTCAGTCAATCAAGCAGTGCATTATCATTTCAAGCTCAGGTAGAGATGCACTATTAATCTAAGTGAGCTACAGTCAGACTTGACAGGCAGGGGACAAATCCCTAATCAATCTTTTAATCACCCACCTGGAGTGATTTGAATGAAGTCAATTAAGGGATCTTTCATCAGCAGGAAAAGCTGTACTCAGCTAGCTGAGGAAACATATGTAAGATCTCCTTTGTAAAGATGTCTTTAGAATAAAACTCTGTGGGTATTTTTCCTCTTCCCTCATTCATTTAGTGGGGAGTAAGCTGGATGAGAAGGGAAAGATGAGTGTAGGATAACTGTATAAAGTTTCAAAATAATAAAATCACGAATATGTGTTTGGGGTAAATTTCCTCATTCTCCAGAAGTGCTGCAAATATTCCAGAAAATGCCAAGCTGTAAAGAAACATAAATACTGAATATTTATTTTCATAGACTAGCTCTATACAACGTCATGGTCAAATAATTGGATGAGGTGTTAAAGGACTGCTTTTGCTACTGTAGATAGTAAAGAAATATATTGTATAGAGACGGATTTTTATAATTTTCTTTTTCTCTGTTGGCTTTTTTGTTATAATTTGTTACTAATATTTTGTATTCAAAACTCCTGCCAGAGCTAGTGAAGCACAGGATGTCCATGGAAAGCAAAAGTTGGTTGTAATCTCTAAACAGAGATGTTATATTTTAACTCATTAGGAGATGCCTTTAAGTTTTGAGCACAACGTGATTCTTCTCCATTGAATCTTGAATTGTGTGGTTTGCTTACTGAGACTTAATATTTGCTGATGTTTGAACATGTGACCTTTTGTGCAATTGATTGGGTTCTGGAAAAGGTAGGGCCACAGTGTTGTAATCTGCAGTGTTTGTCATTCCTGTAGTCACATAGATTTGAAGTTCAAAAGCAGCTTAATCTTAAAACCACCTGACAGTCTACCTGCTGCACAACCATGAAAATGTGATTAAAACTAAAAAGTACCTTCTCAGGGCATCCGTAATGGAGCCTCTATTAGTGGGGGAATAAAATTGCTGAGGAAATTTTCAGGATAAACATGTTAAAACAACTCACCTGTTGTGGTTGCTACACTTCTTACTCAGCCTTGTTTTAAGAGCTTTGTTGGGCAATTTGTGCTCTTCATTCTTGTTTGAAATACATCCAGGATTAAACTTCTGTTACTTGTACCTCAGGAGAGATCAAACCTCTTCAATTCTGTGATAGTGGTTTTTTTTCTTCCCCAACAGAGTAATTTTAATGTTGCATTAGGGACTTAGTGGTAAAGGTTGAGCTGACACTTAAATCATAAACTTTTATTTTCCTCTCTACTTAAGTCTTAAACTGAACAAAATCAGCAGCTCCTGGTAATGTTGTCTCCCATTCTTATCTCTGCAGAAGTCTGAGATAAATTTCAAAAGAAACAAATAAAACCTGCTTGAGAGGGACCTGAGAGAGGTGCAGGATTGCAGCAACATTTTCTGTAATCTGCTTTGGCACACCTTTGATACTGCCTTGTATGAGCAGCTAAAACCACCTCCTTTTTGAATTGCAGCTGTCATTGCAAACTGAAGCCCAGAATCATGGGGAGGCTTGGGAACCTGACTTGGACACCTGAAAATCAATCATGTTGCAACTGATGGGAGTCACGCACCCAGTCAGCATGAGCCACCTTTACACATCTGGGAAAAAAGAAACAAACGCCTTCTGTACAGTTGGACCTACATCCTTCCTTTCATAGTGGTTGCTCTGGTTTGGATATGTTAATTTTGAAATAAGAGGTGGAATTTGCTGGTTACTGCACATGGTCAGTGGGGCATTAGCTGCTATTTCAGATTTTGTTTTCCAAAGGAAGGCAGGAGCCGGCATACAGGATTTGATTCTGTTTCTGTTGAAACCATAGGAGAAGATGGAGACCACCATGAAGGACAGCTCACAAAACCCCCACAACCAACAACACACCACAAAGCCCATGGGAGCCATTAGCTACATGGAGGAAAGGTCAACTGAGGCTTATAAAGGCAAAGTCACTTTTCAGTTCTTCCGGCTTATCTGTTTCTGCTTTCACTGATTTCAGACAAATTACTTCATAGTTACGCCAAAGTAAGAAGAAAACCAGGAGATTGCACAGGGGTTCACATACGCAGGATTTATTGACCTGGAGGAGCCACAAAACCAGTGTGTCTCCTCACTCAGGACCACTTTCAACACAAATGCTCTCAGGGTGTCCTTGAGCCGCTGGTGTGACCTCTGCTTTCCCTGCAAGGACACGTACCCTGTGCCTAGGGGCAGGATGGTGGATCAGAGAGTTGGGCTCCAAGCTTCTCTTGCTCTGCACTGCTGGGTGATGTTCCCAGGCTGTGCTGTAGCAGCATGGCATGAAGTAGAGCAACCCCAACCTGCCTTTGATCCTGGGTTCAGGTTAGGTCAAAAGCACAGTATCTGAGAGTGTTTTGCAGCACCTGGGGCTACCTATATGGCCCAGCACGTCCCAGCATCCCACTGAACAGAGATCCAAGTGTGTGCTGTCCCTCTGTAAGGTCTGAATTTCCATGGGAAGGTGATGGAGCCTGTGGGCCAAAGGGCACCTGAGCTACACCTCACCCCCTTCCCACTACAGTCACCTGGAACACCAGGGCATGGGAGTTCAGATATAGCCTCAGCCCCTCACTCCCTCCAGACTCAGGAGATAAAAATTGTATTTTACCTTTCACAGGCATGGTTCTTACAGTCAGAACCCCAACAGGCAAAACTGAACACCTCAATGATTCATATTCTTCTGTAGGATGTTGCTACCCTCTCTTTGTGCGACATCTCAGATGGCAGCTGCCTTCATGCAGGTTAGGAAAAGAGTCACAGGAGTGAAAGAGTGGCCTGATTAAACCTTTCTTCTCTTCCAGTCCACAGCAAGTTTTTGAATCCCAAGGAGATGATAATTAATGCAGTTCTTTAAATAGCTATTTGAGAGAAGCAATTCAGGTAGCTTGTAGTAGACACAACTTTTATAAGTGTATGGAAAACAGATTTACTCTTTAGAAGGTTAAATTTAATTCTTAATTACAAATGTCTTTCTTTTATATAACAATTTTTTAATTACAGTTCCTTGAAGAATGAATATTCCATAAGGTTGGATAACAAGGCTATGCCTAATTTATGCCATTTAGATGCAAATTATTATTCTGGTGTGTAAATACCCCAAAATTAAGCAGAATGTAGGCAGACAATGAGGGCACAGAAGAACAATATGAAAAAAACACCTTATTTTTTCATTAGGGTAAAAGTTTATAGGGGTCTACTCCTCAAAGCCCTTTCTCATGCTAGTCCATTGACTTCATTAGGATCCTCTCATAAAAGCCCATGTCACTGTGGTCATTCCCATGAGAAGATGGTGCTTCAAATTAGTGTAGCTTTTCTATTATTAAACAATAAAAATCTGAGATGATATGTGCAGCTGACTTAGGATTTTTGGAGAGTAGAACTGCAATAAATCAGTGAGATAGTACATAGGAAACCAGAAGATTAAATAAACCAGGAAAATGTGTGTTGGCAGCCTGGAGACTGCTTCAGAACACCATTTTAGAAGCATGGAGTACATGTATACCACCTACCAGAGAAGATTTTTTAGAAGACTGAAAGGAAAACAAACTGTTGGCATGGTCAAACATAAAGGAAGTAGAAACTACTAAATGACATCAAAGGCAGCTTTTAAAAAGTGGAAGTCTTATCTGAACAAGGAAAATAGAAAAGATCATAAACTGTAGCAAGTTGAGTGTCACACTGCAATAAAGTAGGCCAGTGAGGATTTAGAGGGGCAACCCAGTAAAGGTGTGAAAGCTGCTATAAAACCTTTTTCAAAAACATCAAAGGAAGAAGCTGACCAGAAAGTCAGCTGGGCCAATATGTGATGAAGGTGTAGAAAAGGCACTCTGCGAAGACAGGACCTTGCAGCAGAGCTAAATGATGTGTTTCTCTTAGTGCTGGTTACAGGAGAGGTCAGTGAGGCTCCGAGTGGAGTAATTCTTCACAGGAGATGAGCGTTGAGAAACTCTGATTGGAATAAACCAGTAAACTGAACCTAACCAGTTCCCAGGACCACAACAAATTTGTGCAGGAGCTTCAGGCATATTTTGGTCTGAAAGTATGGAACTGCAACTGTCCTGTTTGAGTTACTGCTTAAAGCACTTAATGACAAAAAAACCAGAAGGCTGCAAATGGGACACCAGTCTTTAAAAAAGGGATTGAGGAACAATCTGAAAAACTATGGACTAAGAAGTCTGACATCCATACCAAGGGCATCAGTAGAAGCTATTGAAAACATAGTGGGAGATCAGAGAAGCAACTTTCCCACTTGTAAGGAGGGTCTTTCCATGGATCCTTGTCCTCATCAGTGGCGAAAAGCAACAAAACAAGGACCTGATACCAAAGATATCCCTAAGCACAGAGACACAGGGACAGCCAGAGCAAAGTGCTCCCCTCTCTTTCACAGACACTATGCAGCTGGCCTGGGCCAGCTTTACCACTGCCTCCTCATGGTGCTGGTAGGAAATTTCATGGGTGTAGTTTCGATGTATGTTTATGAGGGCTCTGGGCCTCCGCTCACCCCACTGTCCCCCCTGTTTTTGCACCACACCACACCCAGGAGAGAGGGCGGTTGCACAGCCTGCAAGAAGGCCCGTCGCAAAGGGCAGGTTCAGTGCATAATGTGGGCGAGCATGTAGGGCATAAGGCTCTTAGGGGAGGACTCTGAAAGAGCCTGCTTCATGTTCAGGTGTTTCATGACTGTATGTTGGAGAAAATAGGAAGTTATTTGCAGCTTATCACCTGGATTTGGTCTTAAGACTATGTCATTTAAGACATAAAGGATATGGTAAGAAGAGGTGAATAATGAAATGAGTGACAGTAATGCAGACGATAAACCAGAATATTTTCTCAGAATAGTCTGATCTTAAGTTAGCTGAGCAGACTTGCAGAGCTGACTGATTAATGAAATGGCACATGAAATTCAATGTAAATAATAATAAGGTAATGCATACAAGAAAAAAAACCATACCTGTAAGTATAAACATAGTCAGTAAGGGATTTAGTTCCCTAGTACCATTCAGAAAAGAGGCATAAGAGTTAATGTGGATAGTTTTCTGAAGGCTTCAGTCCAATGGTTGAGAGTCAAAGGCAGATTGAATCAGACAAACTTTTAGGAAAGGAACTCACAACAAATGAAAGCATATGTTTATGCTCCAGTGGAAAACTGTGATGTATCTGCACTTAAGTGCTGTGGATGAGGCCCCAGGGCTGGGAGTCCTGGTCTGCAAGACCTGAGGGGGAACAATGCTGAACCAGGAGGAGTGTGCCTGGCTGTCCATAGGGAATGACTTGCAGATTCGGTTTTACATTTATGTCTTTGGTCTCTTGTATCAAATACTGCATATATTTATACTGCATATATTTAGTCTAGTCTACCCTTTTTAGTCTAGTCTACCCTTGATTGCCTTAGAGTAGACTTGGTAGTGTAGGTTAATGGTTGGACTGGATGATCTTAAAGGTCTTTTCCAACCTAAACGATTCTATGATTCTATATGTGGCTGATTTCTAACATTGTTAAAATTTGTAGAGCTGATATGTCTGAGGCCCTGTCCCTGGAGAAATACTGTATGCAGAGTCCTGTGGCCAGTTTAATTGTAGGTGCTGTTATAGGAGGGAATACAGAGACAGTCCCCCCTCTAACCTGACAGCTCAGTTACACACTCATGGTCAAGCCTTTTACACGCAATTACTGCTGAGGCCTGAGAAAGTGGTTTTTTTTGAAACCTCTCTCCTCAGTATGTGGTTTTCTGACCTCATCACAGGATGAGACTTTTTTTCATGTTTCTCTTGCCTTGGGGTGGGAGAGAGGGAGGACACAGCAATCTGTCTGGCTCCCATCACAGTTACAGTCCTGAACCATTTGACCTCCGTCAAGATGGGTGAGCTGGGCTACCAAATCCAAGTTAGCAGTGACATTCAAGCTTTTCTCTCAAAGACTTCCTGCAGCAATAATGTATGTTCATTTTATTCTGCTGCTCAGTGCATACAACTTTCTGTATCTCTTTATATAAATATAATGGGCTTTGCAGGGAACATTCCTCTGGTTGCTATTGCACAGAATACAGACAAATTACAGTAAGTCTGTGCTGTATACCCAATATAATGCCAGAAGGGTTTTTTGGGGGTTGGTTTTTTTTTTTTTTTTTTTTTTTTAATTTTGGCTAGATTATTTTCCTTAATCTAGAAGGTTGAGTGAGTGTGCTTCATTTTTTTTCATTAGTATCAGTGGTAACCTCTTGCAAAGGAATGAAAAATAGGGAAATATTAGCTTGCTAATAGTCCAGATGATTTAGCTAGGTGAATGTAGTGTAAATTGCTGCAATGTGGTAAATCTGTGTGGTAACTTACGCTGTGCTGCTTTACCATTACTTATCTGTTGTCTGATGCTGTGGTTTGTTTAGAAATAGAATGCTAAGTTATGTTCTGCTGGACAAACATGTACATTTTAAAAATGAAAAACAAAAACTCTATTACAAGTAAAGATATGGCCTATTTTCTCTACAAATAGTGAAACAAGCAGTTTTATTGGTTAGTTTGTCCTTTTTCAGTACTTCAAAATTGTTGCTAATATTATGTTGCAGCAGGTTTGAATTTTACAAGCCAGGGACTTTTGTTGAGCCCTTCATCTTCAAAAAGTGTCCTTGAGCTGAGTTTTCAGCTAATCTCTGTTGAAAACCAGCTTTGATTACATTTTGAGAGATTAGGAGCTGTTTGTGATGTCTTCAGGAATGACAACACCAGGCTGTAGCAAGGGTGTAAGTAAGCGTGCTATTCTTGAGTTTGCTATTGTCTCTCCTCACTGAGGTAGCTGTGTTTTGTGGGCTTTGAATTTGTATAAAAGTTGAAGGGGCACAGACCTTTGCTATCCCACCAAAGTGAGCAGACCTGCTCACAGGAGTAAGGACCACATAAGCCTGACTTAGCAGCCTTGCACAAACAAGATTCAGTGATGAGCCACTTCCGTCCATTAGATCTTTATTTATCAATATTACTTTGCTACTAAGTTATAAGCAAGAACACATGTATTCTCTATAAAAATGCTAATAAATTCCTTTTGCACTTATTTAAGCACCAGCCAGATGGCTTTAAGTTCCACAGTGACACTTAACATAGCAAGGTAATTGTTTTACTATGGTGTGTTTTCTATGCTCTGAGCAATCAGGTTTGCCCCGTACTTGTCACTTGCTCAGCATTTTGCTATGCTAAATGAACAGAATGTCACTGAGAAACATGGGAACCTTTAGAATGTGTTAAAAGACTTTAGATGGAGGAGCTTAAACTCATCTTTGTATCTTTTGGTATCTGCTTGTTCTCGTTTTTTGCCCTGGAGCAGCAACATTCATGCTTTATTTACAGATCTCAACAGGCTTTGCCTTGTCAAATATTTTGAATTCCGTAATGAGGTGTGTAATGTCTCTTACATAAGCTCTGGTTCTTGGTCTCGTAGGTTGCCTTGCTGTTTTGTGCTTAAATGGATTTGCTCATTGTTCACTTACTTATTTTGCTTTTTACAGAGGAATTAAGAAAATAACATTTGGCTTCTCTTCTCCCACCATATCCTAATTCTACCCCTACCTCCCAAAAAATCCCAAGCAATCACCCTGCTTCAGACCATCAGCCTGGTTGTTTGGAACTAATACCAGAGATATCTTTCTGATAGCAAATATTGAAATGGAGACTGAAACTGTACATCCAAAAATTAACTGTGAGCACCTAAGTTGTCAGTCAAGCACTATATAATAACAAGTCTCTCAATTACTCTGTTGAGAAGAGTTTGAGGTCAGAAAGGACTGTTTCGAACAGTGAGTCTGAACTGCTGTGGGATTGTGCCAGACGGCCTCAGAACTTTGCCTGGTAGCAGCAAGCCTGTACCTCCTCACTGACATAGAGCACGTCCCAAAATCTTCCAGCATTAATGTAAAGGCTCTGAGTGGTGGAGCATCCCCTAGCAGGCAGCTGGTGTGCGCGAGGTGCAATAGTCCTAGCTGTATCGACACCTATATGTGCATGGGCGCAGGGGCTGCCTGCTGGTAGTGTGTGTGTGGACCAGGGGAATGGGCACGTGTGGGGTTCATGGCTTGTCTTTGGGTCATTTGTGCAGCACGTGTGGTGCAGCCAGCACATGAGATCCACTGCATGTCCCTGATATGTTTTTCAAGCCATGAATATGGCATTTCTAGCTTTCCTAAAGTAGTTTAGATAGATTTTCCCTTCTAGCCTTGTCAACATGAGACAGTATTGAAATATATAATCTCAGAAGATGTTAAAATCACAGAAAATGTGCAAACCTATAAGGTATTATTGAGAGAAAGAGTCACAGTTCCAAGATGCAAGTGGGATGAGTTGAAGGTGGATGAATGACTCCAGCAAGAAATGGGCGCACTCATTTATCCCGGATGAAATCTTCGTTAATACTGTGATGGACTAGATATACAATCTGAGCAATTTCTATTTAAGGACCAGCTCTCCAATTCACATTTTATGACTTTCCTCCCAGGCAAAACTGCTCTGGTTGGTTCATTAACATCTTGCCAGAAAAACAATCGAGAGGATATTAATCTGAAGCTCAAATACCGTGTCAATTAGCAGGCAGGGGTTTTGTGCTATGGAGTTCAGAATGCACTTGGCAGAAGAAATGCAAAGAAACCTTTTATCAATGAGAAAGCCTTAAAGCAGTAGATACAGATGTTTCAGCCCCTTTTCTAAATATGGTCATAAAATAGTTTGCACCAGATGCCATCTATGAATGACACTTTGCTGATCTCATATTTTAGATAAAAATATTAGAAAGGAACTTCACTTTCATAGCAAATATGTGGATATTTTGATGACATACTTTGGAGACAGGAACAAATGAAAAATCTGTTCTACTTAATGATATAGAGAGGCAAACGAAGAGAAAGGTCACTCCTCTGGAAGCTGATGAGAATTAGGTGCACTTTTCAGGAGCCCCACCCTGAGTGTGGAACATATTGGTAGCAGTATACTGTAGGAGAGCCCTGTTTTATTGGCGAGCAAAAAATCATAACTTCTGCGTCCAATCATCAGTAGAATCTGTATGAAGTAATTTCCTTTCAGCACAATGGGATAAAAGAGTGCACTTGGGAAACTGTGACAGGGATTGAAATCCAGGGATTACGGACGTGTGTGTCGGGGCTGTCTCACCTGGTGCCTTGGCTTTTGCTGCTGGGAGGAGACAACTGAGCTTTGGCAACTCTTCTGGTAATATGTGCCGCATGTGGGGGAAGTGCTTCCATTTCTAGGTTGTTTCTAAATGTTTTAAATGAAAGTAAATACTTCAGTGTTTCAGTCCATTGGAAGAAGCTGGCTTTGATGCAGTTGCATTAAGGTCTGAACTAACAGTGCAAGAAACCTTTTTCAACCACTTATGCTGGGTACTGTAGGCATAAAATGCTAGTAACTAGAAATTGCAGTGTGTCACATTCATTTTGTATGTGCACATAGCTATCTATGCTAGCTTCAAGGCAGGAGACAGCTAAGACATTAAACTCTTAGCTAGAAAAAAACGCCTGCATGAGGTTTGAAATAGTGGTCTCACTGGCCATATGTGTACTGCTTTATCAGATTGCTCCCAGGGACTGACCCAGGAAAGCATCTTAAGCTGCAGTTCACATGCACATTTCAGGCCCTTACCATACTTCCCAAAAGCACCAGATGTGTCCACACAAAGTAGCACTGAGTGTCCTTGGGTTCTCTTATCCTACAGTGCTTTCAGCACTATCAGCAAGAGAAATGCTTTCTATGTGACCTACCATGTAGCTCTACCTAAGTGGCTCTGCTTGTGTCTGTTCATGACTGCCAGTAGCAAAAGTGGGGAAAGAACATTTATTTCTTTAGCTTACCTGGGCCTTGCCTGGACCTCTGGATTCTCAGCTGGTCCCACTGCTTCCCCAGAGGTTGCCTGTTTGAAGCTGCTACAAGCAATGCCTCACTGGCTGAGCCTGAGCCCCCACTGGGATCCCTGGGGCCAGGACAGTCAGCAACCCATGCCTTCCTTCTTGCTGTCCTCGTCCCAGGCTCAGTCTCTCCCTGGACCTTAGTCACAGCAGAGGTCCCGAGAACCCACATTTGGCAGCACAGGCTCCCCTGGGAGGTGGGGAAGGTGAGACCCTTCCCATGTGCATGCTGCAACTGGATTTTTACAGCTTCCTCATGGAACTGAGTCATGAGAGAGAACATGTGTTGCCAAGTGGTAAACACTTGGGGCAAGACTCAGCCTGGGACACTGAAATTAGTCATCTAATGTGTAGATGAGATTTCTAAGCTCCCATTATAGATGGTGAAGATCCAGTCCACAAATCTCAGGGGAGGCGTATTCATTAAAGATGGTGGGGTCTGGAGACTGAGTCCACCCATGGTGAGGAAGACACTAAGAGGTTCCATTCAATTGCCCTCTTACTAACACTGATAACTGGTGGTACCTTTGAGATGCCCAAAGCTACCTTAGGCATGAGAATGAGGCTTGCAGATTTGACACAGGACCTACAGGAGACCTTAGCTTTTCTGGTGCAGCAGCTGGAGGCCAGCCAGAAAACTCCAGGGCATCTTAATGGCACCACACACCAATGCTTTGGCAGCTGAATCAGACTGCAGCAGGAACTGAGATGCCCAGCTCACAAACAAAGGTTTGCAATGAGATGCTTAAATTTAGATACCTCAATCTCAAACTGCATCCCACCTTTGTTTTCTGGCAAGAGCCAAAAGCCATTTTTGCACTCTGAATAAATTTACATCCATAACACACAGAGAACATAGACCAAAGACAGATCCTCACAGCCCACACCCAAACCAGCATCCCCTCAGCCTCTCCTCCCCTCTGGCCATAGGACTGCCCAAGGCATGGGGATGCAGCCCTCTTCCTTCACAGCCTCCTTGGAAACCTCTGCAACCCCAGTCTGAAGAAAAGACTATATGAAAGACAGGCAGCCTGAAGAGAAATCTCTCTAGTTGTGGTCCTTCACAAAGGTTTTGGAATTAGCTGTGCCCCTACAGAGCAGCATTTGGGCCTGAACAGCATCAAATCATCAAGAAAGGGCACCCTACACTGCCCTTCCTTCAAAGCAATGCAGGTGAGAGCCTGGCTGAAGACAGCGCTTGCCCAGTTAACTCGTGTGGAGCAAGTATCACTGCTGCCTCCTTTCCCCACAGGTGAGTGAGCAACTGGTCCTTTCCACCCTTACCCTTGGTGTTTGGCTGGGGGCATCTCACAGCCCTGGCCTCAGCCCCCATGCCAGCACAGAGCTGCAAGAGGACTTTCACGGGGCCTCTGAGAGCTTGTGGTGTTGAAGAGGTGGCTCCTTTCATCACTGTGGGGAAGACACAGGCTCCGGCAATGATCAGTACTGGGCACAAAACCTCCCAGTAAGGATCTGCCATGAGGTTTGGCTACAAGGCAGGATCTTCTGCTCCCTGTGCGCTGTGGTCTTTTGCAGGCCACATAGAGTCACCATCCCTGGAAGTGTTCAAAAAATGGGTAGATGTGGCACTTTGGGACATGGTTTAGTAGGCATGGTGGTGTTGGGTTGATGGTTGGACTGATGATCTTAGAGATCCTTTCCAACCTTAATGATTCCTAGTTTTTACTTTCATTAAAGAATAATCCAGCCACCAAGCCAGGAAACATGAAATTGCTACTCTACCCTTAATTGGTTTAGTGGTGGACTTGGTAGTGTTAGGTTAATGGTTAGACTGGATGATCTTAAAGGTCTTTTCCAACCTAAACGATTCTATGATTATATGATTCTATGGTCTCTGTCAGCCATGGCCTTTGATGCAGTCAGTGGTTGTACCAGTGACCATGCACCATCACCTTCAACACCCGGGGAGAAGACCCTGTGAGCACAGCACAACGTGCTTGCAGTACTTAACAAACTTCACAAAATTCTGTCCTCTGAGAACTTACTGCAGATACTCTTGGCAAGATGTGATGCAGAGAGCAGTGTGACACCAGATTTTTATCCTGCAAATGTTGCATGGTACTTCTTTGACTTCAGAATAGCTATCAGTTAGATATCCCCATATAAAAAATAGCTCTGACTACAGAAATGAATAATAATGTGTTTCACATTCCTTGTAGATTCTGTTTATGCATTTGTTAACAAAACAGTTACTATAGTTGCACTGAATTATCTGGGTATAAAATTTATTAGTACAGAGGATAAGCTCAGTCAGTGAACTGTCAAGATGCACATAACCTTGCCAGTGTAATCAATGTAATTTTATGTTTGTCATAATTGTTTGATAACTCCATTGTTTAATCCTCTGACAGAAGAACCTGTATTTGTTATTGCTTATGTTCATTCTTATTATCACAATAGCCACCCATCAGGTCCATATCTTACATACAGCATACACTGAACTTACCAGATTTGTTTGGGAAAAAACCCACCTTCTTAGCAATACGCCAGCTCAGCGTACCCCTCCCTACTCCTACTTACCCATTACCTTCTCAGCAAACACCTGATTGCCTCGTCAGTCCAGAATGTGCTTGGATGCAAGAGAGACAATTAACACTGTTGAGAAATGTTCAAGTATTATCTCCTGGATCTGAAGAGTGTTGTATTCTAATGATACAAGATACTAGCAAAGAGACATGCACAGGAATGCTTTTGTTTGGGCCTTCACTAACAGAAATGGTAGAAGTTGTTGAGAAAATGAAACAGGTTAGATAAAATTGATACTATAAGCAAGAAAGAACTGAAGGTGGCACTGTAGGAACAGTCATTCCCCTGCTTAGAAAATAAAGATGATAAATTCCTGCTTGCTGGTTCTCTTTGAAACAAGAAAAGAAAAAAAGAGAAGATTGTCAGTCATGAACTATATTTTCTCATAGTTTTTTCTCACTTTTTGCTAGTCAATGTGTATTCAAACCCCTTCCCCCGAGTGGAAGGACTTCAAGGAGAGCATCAGGGCACTCAGTGTCCTTTCCTGCAGAACAGACACACATCTGTACACTGCACAGCATGCAGGCTGCCAGCACCGCAGGCAGGGTGGCCAGCTGAACGTGGGAAACTACAACCAGTTTGATGCCAGGCTGAGGAGCCGTCAGCTACTGCACTTTTCTTTCCCAGATGAGTCAGGCCTATGGCAGGATATTTACTTTCCACAGATCTACCCCTTATGCTCACTAGAAGGGCACAAAGAGAGGCTTATCACAAGCGCATCTAAACCAACCAGTCTTTACACAAAATGCTGAGGGTTATGACTCACCCCTGCAACTCTTAATTCCAGTCAAGCCTTCAAACTATTTTTGCCTAAACTAATCCCCCATCCTTTTCTTTGCCCCTTTGTTCCCACTCCTCTGTAGGTGGTGGCTGTGCTGGGCTGCAGGCAGGAGGGCTTTCCAAGAGCAACCCCTTCATCCTGCGGGAAATCATGGTTGTGTTTGCAGAGAGGTTTATGGTTTCAGGAACTATGGCCTAGAGCTCCAGAAGCATCCAGCACCCACTCTGGGGACACATGGCAAGGACAAAATCCTGAACCAGTGCACACTTTGACCACAGAGTAAATGCCTAGTTTTGGAAACATTATAGGCTAGACACACACATCTCGGAAGAAAACTTGTAGATTATAGCCAGCATCTACATCTACCATAGTGCTGCTTCATAGTGCTAGAAAGTTAAGACAGAGATCTGCCTTCCTGCTCAGCCACAAGAACAAGACTCCTTTGTTAGAAAGTGGCAGTGTGACCTACTCTGGGAGTCAGCTTGGACAGCAAGAGCGCAAAGGTGGGTTTTACATTTAATTTGGATTTGGTACAGTTAGTGGGTATTTTTACTTTGTTTTGGACTTGTCTTGGCTTCTCTGAAGGTGCAACCTTTTCTGGTCACAAGTCTACTCCTATTGATCAACAATACAATTTTTTTTTTTCATGAGAAAGACAAATCATTTGTCACTGTAGGCAGAAGCAGCCATGAAGGCTTTGAACATCAGGAAAGGGACCTTGAGCTGGATTCTACACCAGGAACAGGGTGCAGAGCAGTGCACCATGTGTCAAAACGAGACAGACCTTCAAGCAGTAGCAGCTCCAACACCGGTTAGCTGGTGGGGAACCAGAAAGTATAGCACATCTGTGTGCACACATGGATATAACACAATGGAAGTTCAAGGCAACAATACACAAAACAAGAACAGCGAATATTATTTGTTATCAAGATACTACTGAAGAGATGAGAGTTTTTAGACGTATATGGTGGAAACAAAAAAATATAGTCATTGTGTGGAGGATGTATGATTCTCCTGCATGCCCCTTTTGTGTTGAGCCCAGGATGTCCCATGACCACCTTTGTGAACCTGGGGACAGCCTGTGACATCCCCACCAAAGACTGTTGCAAAGGTTTCACAAGTGCATGAGAGCTGTGCAAGGCATTTAAGCACTAGGAAAAACAAGTATCTAGGGAAACTTGTTACTTGTGGTAGCAAGTTGCTACATTGTGCAGCTTATAACCTGTTGTAATAGGTTTTCACAGGGTCTGCAGTTGTCTCCTATGAGGTTGCTACAAGGTTTGTACCATGGAGGTTAAGCTTTGTTGCATTTTCCCAGTGCTAAATTTCACTCTGAAGGAAAAATGCCCCAGACAGATTTTGTCGGAGTTAATAAAGCTGTGGGGACAGTCCAGTGTCCCCAGAGTAGGAGCCATTCCTACTGTCTTGCTTGTAACCTCTGCCGCTGAGCCCAGTGTTGTATTCAGAGCCATCCGGGGTGTCTTTGGGCAGAAGCTCTGCTCCAGGACTCAGAGTATGTGAGTGTGCCATGCCTCTGAGCCTGGGGAGGTGAAGCTGGTGTGCATCATGATGACAACCTGGGTAGAAAGAGGTGGGTGTTGTCCCCAGAGGGCAACTTGCAAGGTGCTTGTGAAGATTTTGAAAGTGTGACTGATTGAACAGACTGATGCCTCCAAGTGAGGGGTCTGTTGTGAGGGAGGGGTGTTATTCTGCATGTTTCCTTCATGTTGGCATTGCTGCTCTCTGAAGGTCTTTGTAGGAGGGAAAGACAAGCTCCTTCCATCACTTTGGTAGGAGATCCAGGAGCTTTCTCCTTCCAAGGCCAAAGGTGTGATGTTGTGTGCTCCAGGGAGCTCCCCTTGTCCAAGGAAGTGTACAGGTGAAGTTCTGCAGCTTGACACAGATTTTAGGGCCCTCAGCTGCACCTCTGCTTCTGACACCACAGCGCCCTAGGTCTGAGCATGCCTTGTCAAACAGGAAAGAAGAGCAAAACAAGCACATGGTGTATTTTTTGAGAGACACTAAGGAAGACCATGTAGGTGGGAATCTGGTATCAGCCTGGATATTGTCCCCTAGGAGACTTCTCTCTGTCAGTAATTCTTAGTTATGGGCATGATGAGCACATGCTGATACCAAAATCTTGATCAGTGAGCCACTACATGAAAGCATGCTTATTGTCCAGCTATATGTTAACTGCCCAGATTACAGCTTCTGTGAAAGTGTTTCATTTGCATGGGAAATGCAAGGACCACTGTGAGGAGGTACTCATTGTGTCTTGTACCCTGTCTTGCTTCATGTGAGAAACAGGAGATTTGCATATAACACTTATGGCATTTGAATTATGAGAAAACAGAAATCCTTTCTCTCTCTCTCTCTGACACCCTCCTGTTTAACAAGTCCCATCATCCTCAATAGGAGGCAATTCATATGTCAGTGGTAGGATAATGGCTGGCTGTAAGGTAGCAGATAACATAATCTACCTTTTGAAGTTCTACAGAAACTGTCCTTTCTATTTATTTTACTTGACCTGGAAAGAGCAAAGTGCTGTTAAGCCAGCAGGTTTGATTGATTGCAGATATATATCTATACCCAGGAGTCTCGCCTATCAGTAAGTTACTTTCAAGTAAGGACGGGTTTGATTTGCAAGCTTTGTCCTTAATCTAAAGCAATGTGTAATAGAAAGTTAGACCTCAAGTCATAAGCTGCTAACAGTTATAAATAAACGTAATCACTATGAAACAAAACAAGAAGTCATAAGCTGCTAACAGTTATAAATAAAGGTAATCACTATGAAACAGAACAAGTTACTTGTTCAGATGATTTGTTAAAATAAATAAAAATATAATGTGGTGCTAAGGCTGCTCTTTAGATGCTTTTGAGCATCCTCCATTGGTCTTTGTCAGCTGGTGACTTCGCTCAGTAGCAATTGATTTTAAGAAGGAGTAAAATAGAAATTATTCATTTCGATGTTTCTCCCCCACACATTTACAAGCAACATCTGTCTTTAAGTACTATAATATGTCTGAGGCTATGACAGCTCTGCTCTCCCAAGGGAGTATTTACCACTAACCTGGGGAGCTTGACGATTTATAGAAAATTTTGAAGTACGGCAATTATGAGACAGCACATAATAGTCTTTAAATTGTGTGTGTTTATTCTGATCATAGATTGAGCAGTGGTGTATTTTGCTCTTTGATTTTGAGCCATCTAGTGGTAATATAAATGAGATAAGGTTTCTATGCTTCAGACTTGTGAACCTTTCTCAGCAACTATGTACAATTTAATGGGACTAAGCTCAGCAAAGTGAATAAAACCTCTGCATTGTATAAGGATCCTGTAGCAATATTTAACTTTTTGTGATGAAGATTTATTATTTGTGTGTGTAGAATTATTGACATAATGTTTTGTCTCTTTTGCTAAAGAATGGTTCTTGTGTTAGAAATACAGTAAAAATGTCAATGTTACCTAAAAACAAGGAGTTAAATTGTTTCCTCAGATTGATCCTGTCAATGGGCTGCTCCAGGTCTCTGGTGAGGCTGTTTCAAGCCACTTTTCCCTCTGGGAGCCTCTTTGGGGACTCACCAGGTGTTTGAAGGGGGCTTGGCAGATGTGGCAGCAGGGTGCACCTAATGCCTCCCTCACCTCAGCCCACTGCCTCTTTTCCACTGGAGACACAAGCCTGTGCAGAGAGTCAGGCAGCCTTGGGCCATATCACTTTGTGGCCCTTAGGCAGAGATGGTTTGAGAAGATTCCCCAAGATATCCTTGCATAGGGTCAAGAGGGAACTAATGTGAATGGAAACCCCTGGCTCTGATCCTGGGGTTTGCCATGTGTGTCCTCAGCGCCTGCTGCTAGCTTTCATTCCCCAGACCATTTTTATCCAGTGCATTCTAACATCAAAGTCTGATCTTAAAAATAGTATTTTCCAAAATTGAGCAATTTATCCAAATATTGCACCCTATAACTGAGCTAGAATTAGCAGGGAGCATTATATACCCATATATCCATGACAGAGCTGCATTTTCCAGGCCTGTTGTCTGGATGGTAATCAATCACATGTCCTTTTGCACTCAAAGAACCAAAGTTAATTACAGACCTGCTCAGTGGTCTATGAGATACACTCAGGACCTCAGATATACTGTAGCTAATTTTAGGGTTTTCTAAATGGGAACTGTAGATCAAAGTATCTTTCATTTTGTCCGTGTTCTCATATAATGGTCTCAAGAGCATCCAGATCACTAAATCCTTATTGCTAATCTTGCAGGTTAGAAGCCACAGTCACCTTTCTTTTCTGTGCTGAATTCTTGAAGCCTTTCTAGTCATTGGCCATTCCTGATGCCATGTTGCATACATTTTCTTTTATGTTCATATATCTCTCAGTTCCCTAAATATAACTTCGAGATGCTAGGACTATGTAGCGTTCCAAAAAATCCCTAAATATTACATTTTATATTCTCAGCTGGATTACCAAAATATGCTTTCAGAGCAATCTTAAAAAATAAATAAAATAGTTCATCCTCTGTTTTTAACATACAGCCTAGAAAAGCTCTTCTTTAGAGAGGAGAAAAAACTTTGAATATTATGTCTTTAGTGCTTCCTGAAGGTTAAGATGTTCAAATATTCCCCAGAATGTTAGAAAAGAGAATATGCCTTGCCTTCAGTTACAGACTTCCTTATCCATTCAACATTTGTAATTTCTGTGTGATACATCAAGTTTCTGGTATATCATATTCTATTTCATTTTCTCCTAAATTGGGTACCAGAAGTGCCAGGTCTATTAAGCTGAAACATAGTTACAGGTAGAGTATGGAGGCAGGTGCTCGTTAATTCTTGTTAAATCTGAAGAACATGTAGAAAGGATTATAAGAATTCCTTGTAAAGTAGGAGAGGACAGAAATGTCAGCTGGGACAGGGAAACCACAGGAATGGCCCAGATGGGAAAAGAAATTCTGCCAGATGTTTGTTATCATGTTGAGTGCAGCGAAGCCAAACACCAGGTTGGGGATGAGCATGGCTGAGGAGAAGGATTTTCTCTCTTCTGCTGAAGGGCTGGATCCAGAAAAGGATGTGTCATTTCCAGATTGCTGCCTGTGTGGTCTGAAACGAAGCTTGGTGCTTACTGTGCCGCCTGTTTTCAAGGTTGGAGCGGGACAGCTGGGCTCCAGCACTCCCTCACAGCCAGCAGGGACTGATGGAGGGAGTGCTGGAGACCACCACCAGGATGGTTCTGGGGGTGCCACCCCCTCTGGCGTGGTGTGCCCCCCTTGGACACGGCTCCGAACACCGCAGGGAGAGAAGCTGGGCAGCTGCTGTGGCCCCAGCTGATCAAGCCTGTACCTGGGGGGCTGTGGGTCCGCAGTGTATTCTCCTGACATCCACCGCTCCCAGGAGCTTTCTGGCTTTGCAGGGCGGATGAAGGAGAGGGGGAGAGGTGGGCATGGGAATCAACATCCTGGTGCTCCCCTGAAGGCGTGGTGTAGACCAGCCCCTCTTCCAGTCCACGTGGAAGTACTGAGTGTGAAATAGCAACCCCCAAATCACCGGCAGTTAGATCCAGAGAGAGATTTAGGAGTGTCGTTTGGACAAAAATCCCAAGAATAAGCAGGCTATCTAAGTGACTGAGGGGGACAAGCCCCATTGATTTTCTGTGCTTGTAAGACAAGGCAGCAGTTCTTTAAAACCTGACTTTATCTCTTGCCAGGGTTTGTTTGCTCAGAGGAGATGGGAAATTCCTCAACGTGCCCCAGGGGCAGGCAGTGGGATGGAGACACCGCTGCCTCCCTGGAAGGGAGGTTTTGGAGTTGCAGCCATCCCAGGTCTCCTGGCAGAGCAATGGCAGTGCTGGTTGCACCTGGCACAACTTTGGGGTGAACTCTGCCTTTTTCTGACCAGAGAACACGGGAGTGTCTGTGTAGAGATGCATGCAGTGAACTTGGGCAGGCATTTATCAATGCAGAGGGGGAAGAGGGATTTGGGAGTGTGCCACTTGGCCCCTTTACACACCAAGGAGGCGCATGGAGGAGACCCTGAGCAAGGACATTTGCTGGGGACCTCCTGATTTCTCATTTAGGGCATTTCACCAGAGAATGACTGGCAGTGGTTTTGAGGTAAGCCCTGCTCGAAGGACGTGTACTGAAAGCTACTGGGGCTGTACACCCCTCCTTTAGTCACCTCCTCCCTGGTGTCCCCTGCTGCTCTATGCAGGAGGCAGTGGCGTGGGCTGGGGTGCAGACTGGCACGGGTGCTGGGTGAGCCCTGGGGCAAGGAGGTCCACATGGGATTCACGCTGCTACTGCCACCAGGTCCTGAGAAAACTGTCCAGGCTGCTCTGGCTGCCTCTCCATAGCCAGAGGGAGAGCCGCTTCCACAGTTTGTGTGGCACCGCACCACAGGGCATGTCTTTGGCTCACATTAGGCAGCTGAGCGGCACCAAAGTTAACAGGCAAAGCTAGAAAGGAGCAATAGCTGGAATATCAAAGTAGAAAGTGTCAGACTGGGTCTGCCTGCTCAAGAAAACTGTGTGCTGATAGAAACTGTGTAGCAATGGAGGGACTGTTTGAGACAAAGCCATCCAACTGCCATATCCACCAGTCCGCACAGTTCTGGATGTAGTTTAGCTGGGTTACTCCACAACCAAGCCTGACTTGAGGCAGAGTTGTTATTGCTGTGCCAGCCCGGTGCAGGTGAGCAGTTCCTGGACTCGTGCTGGTAGCTGTGTAGGGCACTACCCCTGGCTTTGTCAGCTTTGCCATTTCAGGTGTCCTTCAGTCCCATACACATTTGCAGAGCATAGAAAGGCTGTTTCCAACTTGGGGGCTCATGAAATTTGTCATGCAGGATGTATGCTCAAGCCTTTTGCGTGCAGCACAACTGCTGGACTGTAGCCACCAAGTAACTTCTATTTGGTCATGGGGAGAGCTGCACAGACACTCCAAATGTGTCTAGACAAGGAATAAAGTTTATATTCCCATCAAAGACTTACACAGACTCATAGGTATGCATGTATGTGTTTATCAATCCAAAAATCACAGTGACACTCCAGATGACAGTATATCACTGGGAGCTCATGTTCAATTGGTTATACACAATGTCCCCTGCAGGGCAATTATTTTCCAGAGAATATTAATGCATAATACAAACCACCTTTTTTATTTCTAGATGTATAATTTTGCTTTGGTCATATTCAGAATGTGAGTTGCCTGACACCACCTGCTTTATAACTTGATCCACCTCGCTCACTCTGTATTACTGACCTGTCCCCATGCTTTACCGCTCACCAATTTCTCTCAGCTGCAGGATAAACTTTACATTTGCTTCCTAGTCACTGATGATAGTGTACAGCAGCTTCTCAGCCAGAGGGAAGGAGCAGTCATGCCAGCCTGTCAGATTCCTGTTTATTAACTGCAGCAGCCAAAAGCCCACGCAGCTGTAGAGAGGCTGCCTGGCCTTCCCAGCACTGTTTCAGCAGCAACACCCACTTCTCTTCTCACACACTTTATTTTCCCTGCAGAACATTGATAACGATGCTTCAATTCACAGTCACATTCCTAGCAAAGTGATTAAGCTTAAAATAAAAAAAGGAAGCCCAATTGTTTAAAGAGGGATTGATTTCATAAAGGGAGTCCACACTTTTCTGAACTGCATCTGAAGAACAAAGAGAAAGAAACAAAATAATGTGAAGCTAGTTAAGAAATAGCTTTCAGACTTTATTTGGCTGGGAAATGTTTTAATGTTGCTAGTCATGGTCAGACAATAGGGGCATGACCTGAACAGCCCAGGAAAATACCAGCTGCTCTGAAAGAAAAAAATGACAAACATATGGTGAAACCAGTAACACTGAGACCTTTAACTTGACGAATTTCACATAAGTTAATTCCGGTGGTAATGTAGATTCTTCCTTGAACATTTATTTATTTGCATACTATTTGCATAAGTGAGTTACATCCAGACTTTTTCACTGAGGTTCATTGTCTCTGGGGAATGTCATTCAAATTTAATGTTGCTCAGAGTTGTCTCAGTCTCCAAAAGTACTGCTCCAGCTGTGTCTTCAACAGCACAGTTGTGTCTCTCTTCAACCAAGCCCTCCCTCCGCTCTTCATTGCCTCACTTTCCAGCCTATGCCAAAACCTTACTAACTTTCTGAAGGATCTTCCTCCTACCTTAAACACTTTTCTTTGACTGTTTAATTCCCAACAATGTGCTTATTTCCATTAAATCAGCCTTCTACTTCATTCTCCAGGCAGATATCTCGAGTCAGCTTTGACACTGTCTGCCTTTCTCTCAGCTCTGTCTGATGGGCTGCAAGTTGCTCTACCCAGACCTGCACCAGCTGCTACTCTGTTGAAATCTTTAGTCACGTCCAAATCACCATGTGACTTGACTATTGCAATTTTCATTCCTGATTCTCCCAAATCTTTGGTGTCTAAGCTTTGAGGTTTCTGGGATACTGCAGCAAGGCTCTTCTTGGTCCTTGAACAATGCTACTTCCAACATTGTCAGTGGCCATCAGTGCATTATTTTGTTTAATATATAATATTAGGTAACTTTGTGTGGCCTTCGTATTTTCTGCCGTAGATTACTGGCTATGTCTGACGTCATAGACAGACCCTGCTCCACAGTACTGCGGTGCAGCCTGTGGAACGTTAGCCACCAAATGTTTATTGCATTGGGAGCTAAAAGCTAGATTTATGCTGCACTGTTAGAGGTGATACTGTTCCCTCCCAGTTTGGAGGACTTTATATTGCTCTGCTTCTTGTCATCTGTCCTAGCTGAAATCATTCTTAGCCAAGCTGCTCCATCAGCACAGGTATTCTTCCTTCTAGGAACAAAACCTGCCTCACAAACCTCTTTGCTACTGTCCCTGCCTGTAAGCTGCCTGTGGTCACCTGCACAAGAAACCGCATAGCTTTAGAAGTTTGATACACAGTTCTTTACGTATCTGCCCAGCATAAGAATCATGCATTTTTACTCCTCTGTGTAAAGACATATTGACTTGCTTTTGATTTTCTGAAGTCAATCATTGAGATACTGACTCCATCTATAACTACAACTTCATTTGGGTTCTCACCTTTCAAAATTTCACAGATAATCTTTGTATTCCTTTACTGCCAAACACATTACCAAGTTACAGAAAAATGAGACAGAAATTGGAGGTGTATGGGTAAGAAAGATGGCATAGATCCATATTTTTGTGCAATATATATAAAAAAAGATGCCAGTATAAAAGAAAGAGCAGAAATATCAGAGCAGAAGTTTCTCCATTGCAGGTTTTTTCGTATTAAATAGTCCAAAACTGAGGCCAGGGGAGAAAATAGCATGAGAAGAAACATATCAGATAGATGGGAAAGCAGGCAGGAGAGGCAAAGATGTGAGAAGCAGTGGTCCAGACGAGGCTGGACGGTGACTCTTGTCCCTTTTGGCCTGCACAACCCCTGAGATCTGCATGCGACGGAGAAGAGAGATGGCAGCCAGCCCCAGAAGCTGGGGTGTGACACTAACACCGGGCTGTTATGGGTCTCTGGGGTTTCTGAATGAAAACAAGAAGTTTAGCAAGCATCTACCATAAACATCCCTTAATCTCAAACTATTTCTTTCAGCATATGGAGTGCATTAAAAGAGTATAAAACCATTCTCAACGGAGGTTTACTGTGTATTATACAAAAATTGAATTGTTGTAATAGCAACTGCAGCTGACTACCACCTCTAAAGATGCGGCATAAATCTCCATTTTAGTGCCCCATATAGTAAACACTTAGTAGGTAACGTTGCACTGTCTGCACAAACAATGCTATGGAGGAGAGCCTCTCTGCTAAAACAAACACATTGCCACTAATCTACATTAGAAAATAGGAAGGCCACACAAAATCACCGAAAATATATATTAAACAAATCAGACCATTATTAGACATATAAATCTAAGTTGTTGTGAGATGTTGTCTCAGCTGTAGCAGCATCGTAAAATGATCCTAATAGCCTATACAGCCATTTGGCTTGATATAAAAATACACATTCCTTTAACATATATAGGAGTGGTGGACTGTTACAGTAATTACCTTAATCTGGCAATTGCCATAAACAATTCTCCTTTTCAAGGATTTGAAGACGCTCTGAGTAGCTACTTTGTTCTTACTGTAGTATTTTTCTAGTTGTACAAGGCAATCTTTTAGCATTTAAATGTGCCTAATGAATCTGCCATACAAGAGTATTTAATTGTATATGGATTGCTAACTGTAGATAGAAGGAGGAGAAATACAAAAAATAAGGGCCCAACATACAATTGTGGTCATGCTTTACATAATATCTAAGCATATATTTTTCTGATTTTCCAAATTTTACATAATTTTCCCACATTAAAAGTAGTGCAAGATACCCTGATTCTTCTTCTGTTTGGCAATATGTTTTTAACTTGTGATTTCTCCTGGAAATATACATAAAATCAGACCTTCAAACTTCTTTAAATTAACAAGTAAAGATAAATAGAGAAAAAGGTTTTTCTTAAAAGTCTGATGAATGAAAAGAGAAAATATCACTGAATGGTAAAAAAAAGTGTTGACACACATAATCAATTTTTTTAATCCAACAACAACTGGGAATTTCATGAATACAATAATGAAGTAAAATAAATAAAAAATGTCACAGGAAGGAAATGCTTTAATATCAGGAAAAATCTTGCCGTTCCATATCTGCAATATTAGAAACACTATGCTGTGTATATATGTGGTGATTCTACAGACCATGAAAACAGTAACTCCTCTGTCATTTATAATCCACAAACTGTAAAATGAAGTCTTTTTCATTTTCCAGGTGAGAAGTAATATTCAATATTTCAGTATTTCAATACCTGAAGTTGTGACCCATTGAAAAAAAGTGGAGGAACGTTATGAGGGCTGAACTCATGAGGAGGTGCCTGAAAGAATGAATGAATACAGAGTTCTCACAAATGAGTGAATGAGGCTCTTCCGAGTGTGGACCTGAGTAATGGGTAGGAGGTCCAACCTACAAAGATAGAAGTGAACACCACAATTATTTACAATTATGACAATGATTTGAGCCAATATTAGAAATAATAGAAGACATTATAACAAATAATGCATTCGCTACTCTGAGGATGACACCATTCTGGAGCTATACGATACACCACTAATATAGTACGTTCTTGTATGCTAAAACCTGTAAGAAATTTCTGAAGATGCTCAATCTGAACTAGCTTCTAGGATCTTAAGTAGAGCTGGGCAAATCTGACAAAAATTAACCAGTGGAATTGTTTCTCTTCTAAAACTTACCGTACATTAAAAATAAACCATAGTAACAAAATCCCCACTAAGCATGAGGAATGGGGAATAGGAAGTTGACTGCAGTGTCATATAAAAGCTATGTCTGAACTCAACAACCAAATGTGCCCAGGATGGTTCCTGGGCACAGAGAACAGCTGCCATGAAATGGCCCATGTCTCTGCTAAATTCCTCCAGGCTTTGGGGTAAGGTGTTGCATCTGACCTGTCTGACGGGAAGGAGGCCAGGCTGTGCTAACTCCCAAAATGTGCCTAGGGATGGTTTGAGAGAGCAGGAGCTAGCACAGGCCAGCCTTGAGCTGGAGGCAACTCTGACAGCTCCAGTGCCTGGGAATGCTCCCTTGAACTGTTTAATTTACTAGTATTGACATAATGAGACAGTCCTAAAATAATAGCTGAGTATGTGTGTGTATGAGAATTCTAACAAAGTCTTGAAGTCTAACACTTTTATCGTCTTTCTAAGTATGTCTGTTTAAATCCTACAGTCATTCCCTTGAACCACAGTCCCCAAGAACATGGTCCTACAGATGGGGAGAGTGAATCTCTTGAGAGCAATTAAGCAAATAGTTATTTGCAGTGAGTGAATAAGCAAGTGTCAGCAGAATTAACATCCAGGCACCTCTGCTCACCGTGCCAGCACACTGGCATTGATTAAAGTCCACTCTTAATTGTACTAGTACCCATTGTCCCTGGGGACAAGACTCCAATAGTGAACCAGTGAAACACAGATAGCTCAGAGCTGCCCCGTGTCTCTCCTGCTGAAGCTGACTGGGGTCCCAGCACTGCCTGCAGCCTGCCTGCCCAGCCCTGCTCTCGCCTGCCTGCCCTCCGCTTTACCCCGCTGCTGCTGCCGCTGCCGCCACCTTCCTTGTGCTCCTGGGGCCTCTCCGAGCAGCGAGTTGTGTCTCCCATCACCCAAGCTCTGCCTCTCCAGCTGGCTTCTGCTCTCCTGAACTCGCAGTTACCCCTCCCTCACCAGTTAGTCACATCCTTCCTCCACGGTGCTTTCCACCACAAACCCAGGCTCTGTTTTCCCTCTGGCTCAGCCCCAATCCATCTGGGCAGTCAGTATCCTTTTCTCCTCCAGCGTCGAGCCTCAGCCTTCCCAGGATCCTTGGTCCTCTCTTTCTCCTTCCTCTGGCCTTTGAGTCATCTACGCTCCAGCACCGAGAAGCAGCCGAGCCCAGAACACCCATGAAAGACAAATCTGCCTTGGCTGGGCGTCCCGGAGCCTGTGAGTCATGCCGGGGGGATAGTGCTCTCCCAGTCGCTGGAGCAGCTTGAGCAAGACCAGAGAAAAGGAAATTCTTGGAAACTGCAGTGAGAAAATAGTAGTCTCCACCCAACAAGAACAAACCGCATTTTTTTCCCCAGAAGTTTAAAAACTGGCAAAATCTGGGCACATTTTCACAGGGCAGAAAAAGTCCAACTCGGAAACAGGAATCAGCTGTTGTGTCAAAACACAGTACCACCAGATTTGTCTCTTCTGCAATCAGAATTTTTAATGCTGGTAAAACAACAGATTTCTCCAAGTCTTGCTCCCTGAAATGATAGAAACGTTTGGGCAGCAACACTCAAAACAGACAGCCCCAGTAACAAATACAGCCCGAAGCAAAAACCCAGCACAGAAGTGTCTTTTAACTGAACAGGCATGATTCTAGAAGAAACTGAAAACCAGGATATATTGGACTGCCAACCCCACCTTCCATATAAAACCATTCTCATAATGTTGGTTAATATGGATTACCAGAGCCATTCCGGTTTGATAATGGGTTATCTGGTTCAATACCACATTTTCAGTATTTATACTAATGCTGGATGCCCATATAATAAACTCTTGTTGTTATTTTTTTACAGCTGATTCTCCAATACTGATGCTGTAACATAGCCTAAAGCATTTGAAATGATTGACTAGAAAAATGTGCTAATAACTTTGATTAGCTTCATTTATTTGCATATAATTATTTGCTAATTTCTCTGTAGTAATTAGGACTGTCGCGCATTGCTGACATGACTTTTTTAAACAAGAATGCTTTTAGTAATATTCAAACCTGCTTTGTGATTTCTAACTGATGTTTTCCATAAAGACAAATCAGCTTCAGGAAAGATATTTCTGAAATAAATATGTGCTTCTAGATTTTAAGCAATCATTAGAGTGAGGTTTTGCTATGAATGTAGATGTTCAAAATCCAGAAGACATTTCTCCTGAGGCTACAGCTCAGTCAAGACAGATCACTGTTGCTGGTCAGGTAGGAGTTGTTGCCCGGGAAATATGGAAATGACCCAAAGTTCTGCACTCAAAATCCCAAATAGGCTGGAAGAAAATACTGGCAGAAAATAACGCACTCCTATAGTACCCTAATAAATGTATTGCAATTTGCCACCCCACCTATGGCATTTAAGTAAATTTACTCCAGTTAGTAAATTACTTACTAATTATACATATTGCATTTTGGTCAGCAATTCTCCCTACTAAATCTTTGGTCTTTTTTGGGGGCTACGTATGATCATGTTACTCATGTAAAAGTATTTAAATGCCGTTTTTTCTTTCGTCATTCTAAATTACATATATACTGTGCATTACTGGGTACTAGCCACTGAAATATTTTTTATAGAGCTAGCCTGGATATTACTGTCTTTTCTTATCTCATTAACATCAGGTTAGCATACAATTCAGAATCTGGTTTTGTGTCTGTGTCCCTGCGAGACAGAAGAATAAAAGTCAAGGACAAAACCCCCTGTGTTCTGAAAATCATGACTGGACAAATGTAAACTTTCCTGAGTGCTCTGCCAGCCACCTGACAATTTTAAATAGAAGAGTGAAGAACAGGTGAAGAAAGCAATCAAAGTCAGCATTAATGCTGCTGCCTAAACAGTTTAGCTGTCTTTGCTCCATTTCTTCCACAGCTATTGCTGACTGTGACTGCAGATAAGTTGAACAAGGATGGAGGTCACCAAAACAAGAAATGCCTTAATAATTAAGGGCTCAATATGTTTCACAAATGCACCTTCTTTTGTGTCTGCTGCCAAACAGCTGTGGGTCTGTGATATCTTGTAAAAATAAATTAAGAAACCTGAAAGGCTCTGCTAGTAATCTAAATGTGGAACTGGAGATGCAGAATGAGGATGAAACTACTAATTACTCTCCCCAAGATCATACTTGCAGAATAATCAAATCTGTCTACCGGGGCAATCCGCACTTAATCAATTGAAGTGTGATATAACCTTGCACTTCATGATAATGTGAAGCTAGAACTAAAAAAAGCCCTGTCATTGTTACAAGCATATTTTCAAGGCACAGAATTAGCAGGCTTCACTCTCCAAAACGAGCCCCTCAACATTTAATTAACTATAGTACGCTGCAAATGTTTGTTAAGGTCTGTGCATAGCTGACAGCTGAGCCTGCCAACGCCAGCAAGTCCTTCCTCTGCTGAGAATGGTTTGCTACTGTGATACCTTGTTCCAGCAGACTTCTCTGTGGGTAAAATGTTAAGTATTCCGCTTGTTTTAATGCAAATGATGACTTGTTAAGTAAGGAAGCAAAGCATTTTACGTTTTCCACACTGCCATATCTTAAAGCCTGAAGAAAAGGCTAATCCTGGAAAAGATTTTTTTTCCCTTTTGTCACTGAGATTATTCTGATAGCTGAAAACCTATGTATAATATCAGCAGCCACTTAAAAGTTGTGTTTTGGGCAGATAGCAAAATTTTGTTGGATATGTATTTAATCTCAGGGAAGCTTCTCTGCCTGTCACATCGTAGCTGGCAGTTTGAGAGGCAGGCTTTTCCTCCAAGATTCACTTGTCCTTTAATTGTGGGGAAGTGAAATAACATCTGTCTGGGGTTTTTTATGACTTCTACTTCCAGATGAAACAGGGAAATACAAGGACATGAAAAGAGAGAAAGATCTCAGCTTTCTGAGTCTGTAACACTTTGGTTAGGAAACTGAGTGAAGATTCTGTGTCAGCTCTTGTTTATTCGGATGTGCTTATGCTGCCCTCACAACTGGTATTCCTAATCCATGTTCCTTTCCAACCAGCATTTGAAATAGTAGAAATACTGGCAGGAAACACTTTGCTTCTGTTTGCCATTTCATTTTTAAAACTGTTTAACTCCCAAACTTTGATTTGGAAATGCTAAACCAAAGAAAAATTGTTTTAATAACATTGCTTTATTTTGAAATTTCCAAAACAAAGTTTAAGGATCATTCTCTCCCTGAAGAGGCTGATAACATGGTGTTTTGTTTAAAGGTTGAAAGCGAGATCAGGCTATCTGTTCACTGGGGCTGCAGGAGGTTGCCTGTGTATGGAAGGTCTCCTGTTCTGATGCTCGCAAGCCTCCATCACTTGAGACAACTGTGGTGTCACCAACTTGCTTCCCTCTGCTGGGTGCCTGACTTTTCTCCATTTGGCTGTGGAGGCCATCCACTGTGGATGTGGCTGTTGTCTTGACAGACTAACTAAGTAACTAGAATAACTTACTTGCATGTTATTTGCATTTCATCACTCTCAGGGAGTCTTTAGTACATGTCTGTGTTGATTTGTAATGTTGCACCTTTGGTTATAGACCTTGGATTCTGGAGAGAGGAGTTAATCCGGTAGTGTCACAGCAGAGAAATGAGGACTGTGGCAGGAGGAGCAGGTCGGATTGAAGCGGCTGTGCCACGTGGAAGGCGAAGCGCGTTGGATGAGTTCTCATCCGCTGTTCAGGGCGGGTAATCCCTTGCACCTGTGCAACGCCAGGGCACAAGCCCCCATTCTCCTGCTGTACCGTGTCCTGCTCTGCCTGAGTGTACATTACCGCGTGAAATGCAAGAGGGAGCATTGGGCCTAGTGACTGTGTTTCTGCTGAAAACAAAATCTGTCAAGTGGTAAAGACAAAACGCTGTGCCTCCACATTTTCTGCATTGGTTTATTGTGAAGTCTGTCTCATAAAGAAAGGAAGGCCAACTTTATGCTACTGAGGAAATGAGCAAACTACATGTTTCTGCTTTCTAAGTCCTACACACCCTGTCCTCTCAGAAAAATATTCTACCAGTAGGCAAATGGTGAACACAAAAACGTGATGACTTTCCTCACTCCTATTTCATCCTATCACCTTCTGTCAATCTCCAGACAAGTGAAACAACCTTTGTAATTTTAAAAAAGAATACAGTTCCTTGTATGCTTCCTTCCATTGAACAGGAGGATATTAGAGGAGGTCAGTTGTCTCCTTGACTTTTTGTCAGCAAAATAAGAACATCAGAATTTTGAAAATGTCCAGACTCAATCAAATATTCATTAGCATTCTGGGGAGTCACTTCAATTAAAGAAAACTCTTATTTTGCCTGCCTCACTAGAGAAATGCAGACTAAAATTTGAATGTAAATGTGGCTGTATTTTATAATGATTTAATGTGACAATCTTCCTATTTGCAAATGGCCCAGCAAAGGGTCACAGTTTAACGTCAATTCACAGAGTAAAATGCAAGTTCAAAAACATGTCAGAACAATTTGCAGGATGTTTTTCAATTACCTGGCAAAGGACACATGGAGATTTCTTATTTTATATTTCTGTGAGACTTTATATGCTGCCAGTTCTGAATGACTAGTTGTTTGAATTTTTAGATTCTTGTTTGGGAAGTTTGCTAAAATGCTAGCAAGAAGCTCTAGCAAAGTTTCCTTTCATTTCCAAACCACTCCAAATGGGCTGTCTTTTCCCACTGAGGGGATAAATGGGCTGAGCATTTTTAGCCGCATCTCAGATAAAACTAACCAAAATGAATCCCTTAAGGCTCTGATTTTCAGAGCGCTTAACACTGATAACAGTAGCTAAAGGTGACTGAAGCTGCTGGGGCACTGTATCCCTGAAAACTTGAAACAATGGGCTCAAGCTGTGCCAGTGGAGGTTTAGATTGGATATTAGGAAAAATTTCTTCACAGAAAGGGTAGTCAAGCATTGGAACAGGCTGCCCAGAGAGGTGGTGGAGTCACCATCCCTGGAAGTGTTCAAAAAACTGGTAGATGTGGCACTTCGGGACATGGTTTAGTCTAGTCTACCCTTGATTGGTTTAGTGTGGACTTGGTAGTGTAGGTTAATGGTTGGACTGGATGATCTTAAAGGTCTTTTCCAACCTAAACGATTCCATGATTCTATGATTCTATGAATGCTGTCTTTATGATGAGGATGGTGCTTGGATTGTTGAACCTGCCCACAGAAGTGAGGTGGGATGACTTGGCACATACTGCTTAGAGTAGGCCTATGCTTTAAATTCTGTCTGGAATCTGGCTGATCCTGATTTAATGTGCTGTGCACCTCTTCTATGCAGTTAGGGTTAAGAAGGTGTTCTAGATAGCCAGTAAATAGATACAGAGGTTCTGCCCACCCTGTGGAGTTTCCCAGCAGGGAGGTCAGGAGGTGGGAGGTGCCCTCTGCTGCTGTAGGAACAGATGGGGTAGCAGCCTGGTTGCTGGTGCCCTCCTTGCCTGGGAATGGGGGTGGGTGTGTACACACGTGTGTGTGCCAGGCTCCTGTGTGCACAGAGGTCCTGATCTGGTGACACTGGACACCTCCCAGCCAGTCCCCACTTGTCCACTCATATGCAGAGCAGCGCCTGCTCCATCACACGCCGTGCAGGAGGCAACAGAAGCAAAGCAAAGCCAGGGACATTTTATAACTCTTAATGTCTTCTGTGGGAAGACATTGGGAAGTAAATGGTATTCCTGAGGCCTTTTTTTTTTTTTTTTTTGTCTTTAAACCCTTCTAGATTACCCTGTCTTTATCAACCCCCAGGACAACATATATAGAGTTTTTTGCCAAGTTCCAATGTAGCCTGGTCTATTTAACAGCAAGATCTTGAAACTCTGTTTTTCAAAGAGCTGAGATCTCTTTTCTGCAGCTGAACATGACAGAGACTGGTGGCCAAATGTGTCTCAGTCATGCCTGTTACTATGAGACCCCTGTAAAATCTCAGGCTTGTCTTCAGGCTTGCTGTACCTGTACCATTGCTGTGCCCATTCACCAACACCTTGATTGTTTCTCCCAGATAGGGCTCCAGAAAAGGACCAGGACTCACTGGCATCAATGCCACCAAACAGTGCCACCCAATATTACTGAAGTCAGTGGAAGTAAAGCAAGGCTCAAACTCTGAGCTCTATAATTGGCAGTTTGTGGTTACTACAAAGTCACAAACTGAGACTTAAACTACCACCTTGGTATTTGCTGTAGTTAAAAATGAAGAGTATTGTGGTGACTGAGATGAACTTCATTTGCACCTAAATTGGCATTCCAGGGTCAAGACAATTGGCCATCTTCAGGTGACATGAAGTCCTGAAGACAAGCTATGGTTAGACCTCCTGCTGAAGCACAGCTCCTGTGTCAATCTGTTGGTAACTTGCATTCACTTCTTTCTTTTGCACCTGATATTGTAGCTTTCAAATGTGAAACTTTGAAGTGCCACTGAAAAAATATAATAATTTTCATAGTCTGGTGGGGCTCTGTGCTCACTGTCTGTCCGTGTGTCCCATACCAAATAGGTTTACTTTACTAGAACAAAAAAAGAAAAGTATTTTATTAGCTGTCAAACTTAGAAGCTGGAGTGTATTGATTAAGCACATGAGAAAGTCTAAGCCTGTACAGCCAAAATATTCATTCAATCCACTATCTTCTCTCTGATAGCAACCAACTGTTGATGCACTGAGAGGAGTACAAAGCCAGGGCAGCTATAAAACTCTTCTCCAACATAATGTCTCAGCTTCTGGCAACCTGTGGTTGCTGGGCTATACATTTTGTCCTAATATTTAATAGAGCTGGATGAATTTTTTCTTACCCTGATTTGACTAATCACTTTCAGAAGCCAGGGAAACTCTGTGAAAGGCTATGGAAAGACATTTCACAGCTGACTCTGTTTTATTTCTTCTGTTTTGAATTTGCCATCTTCCAGCTTCTTTTGGTACTTCCTGGTTCTTGCATTAGAAAACACAAGGAACACAAAGTCTGTATTTATGTTCCCTAACACTTGTGGTTTCCTAGACCTTTCTTATAGCCTTTTTTAGTCATCTCTTCTCAGACTGAAAAAGCCTAATCTATTCAATATTTTCTGATGCAGAAGCCATTTGATATCTTTGTTGCCCTGATACTCCATCTCTGAACCCTTTCTTCAGACCTGCTATACACTTTCAAGATGGGTGGACCAGAACTGCCCACAGTATTCCAGGTGTGGGTGCCCCACATCTATGCAGTGTAGAATGATGCGCTCTCCCTTCTGTTTTCTTTTCCTAATAACACCTAACATTCAATTTGCTTTTTTATTACTCCTGAGCATTGAGCTGACACTTTCATAGACTGTCTATTATATTTCCAAGATATTATTCCTGAATGATAATGTTAATTCAAAGACTGTCACTGTGTATGTAAAGTTAGAATTGTTTTTCTCATGCACACTACTTTACATTTATCTACTTTGAATTTCATCTGCCACTTAATCATCCAGTCTGCATCCTGCAGGTTGGTGGGTTTTTTTTTTTTTTGTGATTACACTGAACAAATTCTTATCAACAGAAAACATTGCCATCTTACTATTCACCCCCTTTTCCAGGTGATTTAGAAGTGTGTTGAACAGGGCAGACCTATCACATATCCACCTTTCCCGAATTGAGAAAATTGGTTCTTTATTCCTACTCCTCATTTCCTAAATGTTAACTCTTTATTTATCCCTGAAAGGAGTTCCTTTCCTACCTTGTTTCAGCTCAGGTTTTTGAAGGACTTTTGGTAAAGGATGGTGTCAAATGCTTTTCAGGAATTCCAGGAGATTAAACCCCAGTTATGTGCAGGATGGGGTGGGAATTGCTCATTCACTGTCTCTTCTTGTACATGAACTAGGGGACATGGAAGGATGCTACTAGAAGGCATACTTAGAACAAAAAAGCAAGGTGATTCTTCATGCAATGTGTAGTTAAGTTTCAAAATTCATCGCCACACATAATGTGAATAGTATTTGTAGATTCAAGGGACAGACTGGGCTAGTTCACAGATGACAAATCCATTGAAGGTCACTAAATGCATAGGAATAAAGGCTGCCTAAGGAGTTTGTGAAAGTCAAAATGATTGGAAGCCCTAAGACAACTAACTCATCAGGAGCATCGTGTACATCTACCCTGATTGCCTTCTCTTTCCCAGGCATTCATTTTTGGATACAGGATTCTGGGCGCTTAGCAAACCCAGTATAGTTATACTTTTGCTTTTTTGGATGCCTTGAAAGAACTCTGCCTGGTTTGCAAGGCGTGGCTCTCCTTTTTGAAAGCTGCTTCTCCAGGGTGCTACACTTTCCTAATATCTGCTGATTTAGTTCCTACCAATTCTTCTGATACAGTTGTGGAACTAATAGGTGCTACAGATCCTAGATTGTAGGTCTCAAGATACACCTTGCAACAATTAAAATTTGTCATCACGTTTGCCATCCTCCATTCCTGCAGTGCAATGGCAGCTCTAAATGCCTTGCAGCTTCCTTTAGTAGGTCAGCTTTTAAATAATCTGTGCCTGACAATTTGTTACCTTAATTTTGACAATTTCTTCTATAGATTCTTCTAATGAACTAACTCTGAGATAGTTCCTCTGACATATGCCCTCTGATGTATGAAGAAGGGTTCCAGCCCAGAAATTTCCCTAAACTCCTTCAAGGCTGCAAAAAAAAAATTTAATTTTCCTCCTCTGCTTTATCTTCTCTGAGAGCTCCTTTTGTACTTTGATCAATTAATGGGCCTACAAACTCTATAGCTTCCTGCTCCTGATGTGTTTGAAGAAATGATTAATTATGAGGTTTTTATGCCTTCTGAAAACTGCTCTTCAAACTCTTTTTTACTGGCCAGGAACAAGGGAACTTTGCTGAAGGCATTCATTTTGATCTTTTTTGTATTTGTACTTCAGTAAAGAAAGGAAAATTCTTACTGATTTTCATAATCCTGACCATATACGGATTTGCAACTGGATATACTTTTACGCCACATTTGTTACTCTCTTGGCCCTACATACATATTTATTACAGCAGTTACATACCATAACCTGTTCTTTTCTGTAACAACATTTTCACATTTTCTCTACCACATTAGTATACATTGAATAACTAGATACCTTTTTCCTTGTGATTGTGTCAAGTTGCTTCTGGATGGAAAGTAGATTTCAATTTAAAATGTACAAAAGTAGTATTTTAGTGTTCTCTTTCTTTAGCTAAATAGAACTGTTTGGATGCCTTTCCATTCATCTGCTTATGCCTGGCTGATTGCAGCTCACGTTATGCTTATGCCAGTTTGTTGCTCCTTGTTCTTCCACAGACCCTTTTTCACCCTAATATTTGCTTCTGGCTGATACTTGCTGTTGAACCTTACATACTTCTGGTTTGGTACTTGCCCGGTCCCTGTTCAGTAGAACCATCTGTGGTCATTAGTATCTCCTTTGTTTGTTCAATGTTTCGATATTTGCAACTTTGCTCAACTTTTGATATAGAGGACATTGCTGAATTAAAAGATTTTCTTGGCTCTTGTCCTGTCTTAGTACCATGTTGTGGTTGGGCACACTTTTATTCTGCCTGCTGATGGCAATAGTCCTCTGTTGTTGTATAGCTTCATCTTTGTACATGTTGGCAGAAGGTCTCTATGTTGCTTTCTACCTTACCTGATGTTGTGGTTTAACCCGAGTTGGCAACTAAGCACCACACAGCCGCTCGCTCACTCTCCCCCTCCCCAGTGGGATGGGGGAGAGAATTGGGGAAAAAAAAGAAAAAAAGTAAAATTCGTGGGATGAGGTAAAGACAGTTTAATAAGACAGAAAAGGAAGGGAAAATAATAATAATAATATACAAAACAAGTGATGCACAATGCAATTGCTCATCACCTGCTGACCAATGCCCAGCCAGTCCACGAGCAGCAATCGCTGCCCCCGGCCAACCTCCTCCAGTTTATATACTGAGCATGACGTCATATGGTATGGAATAGCCCTTTGGCCACTTTGGGTCAGCTGTCCTGGCTGTGCCCCCTCCCAGCTTGTGCGCCTGGCAGAGCATGGGAAGCTGAAAAAGTCCTTGACTAGCATAAACACATCTTAGCAACAACTAAAACATCAGCGTGTTATCAACATTCTTCTCCTACTAAATCCAAAACACAGCACTATGCCTGCTACTAGGAAGAAAATTAATTCTATCCCAGCTCTATCCTGAAACCAGGACACCTGAAATGTTCATATTCCCAGAAACCTTCCCTGTTCATACCTTTATTTTCTGCTTCTTTCTTACTGTTCACAATGTAAGTAAATTTCCCCGAATTTCCTGTTTGTTTTTGGTTATTCACAATCATTCAAATTTTGTCCAAGTTGGTCTTCTTGTTGAAACATGTTGTTTTCCCTCTTGCTCCTGGCTTTGCGGGTTTATCTGCATGTGCACAGAAACTAGGAGGAGGGTTAAATCCGTAGCAAAATACAGGTCTTCACATTTCAGTGAAGGAACTTTACATTTCAGTCTCAGGAACTTCACAGTGTCCTTTGCCCAGGGCTGTCTCTTGGGCGTGTCCATGGCCAGCCCAAAAGGTTGTGGCAATAACACACAAACTTGTTGCTTTTCACTCCTGTTACACTCCTTTTTTACTCCTGATTTTTTCTGGCTGACAGCATCTGCCTCCTCACTAGAGGATTATTACTCCTATCCAATTCTAACTATCTTTTAAGGTCACTATATTCCACGAAGTGTCTCTTGAATGACTATTATTAGAGGTATTGTGCAGTTCTAGGATTCTTAATGACATAATTTTTTGTTCAATATATGATTTTCCTTCTCTGAAACCTTCTTGTTCTTAGCTACTTGCCTGTGTCTGATTTCATTTGCCATAATATCACCTGCATTAACATTTTCTGGCACTGACACTAATAATACTCTTATTTCTTATCTTTCATATTGCTATTCATTTGACAGTTCGAAAGTAAAACCATCTTTGACATTAGCAGAAGCAAGGCATCTAGCCTGTTAGGCTCTTATAAAAATTTCACTATAATTCTTTAGTTTTAGTTGCCTAATGTATCTAAGACTTTGGCCCCTACATTTTTAGAATTAGTAAATTCCACCTCTTCCCATATGGTTTTATTTACTGCATGAGAAGGAGAAAACAATAAGCCATTTTTTTAAAAACAGCAAATACATCTAATGTAAATAATGAAGTACAATTTAAATACTTATCCATGTTTGCAATTAAACAATTGTGTATTTGCAATTAAAAAACCTAAACCAACTGTGTTGGAAACTAAGCATGGATCTGAGCATCAGAATGAGATTTCTGACTTTTTCATAGTCACTGGCCATTGGGATTCTGTTGAACTTCAAGGTTCTTGAGTCAAGATGTTTCTAAAAATAAATTTGGAGAAGTTGAGGAGTGTGCTTTGAAATGAGTGACAACAGAACACACTGAAGAAGGATTAAATATACTGCCTTTACTCTTTGCCTTCTACTGCCCTTAGATGTGCTAAGCAGAGCTCAGGAGACCTGTGCTTCTATGAAATGGCAGGCAGGGGGTGGGAGATACTGCCCATACAACACTTCAAACATTGTTCTGTATGGCCCGAGAATCTCTGCTGATTGCCTCTTAGGGGTGAACATGTCTGCTCCTTTGCCTTTGTAACTCTGGCTATGGAGGAGTATTTTTGCTTTGCTCAATGGGTAAGCCTAGCAATGCCTATACCTAGCAGTAAAAAAACCCCGCAACAAACAAAACCTGTTTGAAGGAACTAGCTTTAGTGCTTATTCATTGAGTGTTGATTCAAAAGCAAACCAAACTGGAATAAATCACAATCGCTACCTCTGCGAGGCAGAGAGAGTTTCAAGGTCAGTTGCTTGTCTGAAGCATCAGACACACCACTGCTCTCTGTCTCTCAGAGATGCAGCCCACTTTCATCCTGGCTTGTCCAGCCCCTCTCTTAGTGCCCCTTTCCCCTTTCCCCTTTGGAAATCTTTGGCTGGCTCCTGAAGGACCAACTGTCAGAGCAGCTCGGTCTTGTCTGAGAGACATCTCCTCCCACTAAGCCCCCACTCATCGTAATGTTTTCTGACAGGGGGAAGCTGGTTGTGGCTCCCTCCAGACTTATCCGTTTGCATAGAGCATCACATGCAGTCATTTTTGGATGATTAACGTTAGCTAATTCCTACAGCATGATCATTCTTGCACTGCGGATGAGCTTTCTTTTATTGCTTTGTTCTTCAGTGTGTGCAGGGTGGCCCTGAAAGGACCAGAATCCCATTAACCTGGGATCTGTACAGATCTTTAATGAGACAGAGTTCCCTGCTACACAGTTTACAATCTACAAATGTCTTATGACATATGATGAAAACCAATCTACAGAATTAAAGCAAAGGGATTTAATTGAATGTCATATCTGCAAAAGCCAAAGGGCAAAATCCTGGCCTTACAGAGGTCATTGGCCAAGCTCCCATTGGCTTCAGCAGTGCGAGGCTTTCACCAAGAGTCTTTGCGACACAAGCGTTTTTATTCTGCTCATGTTGACCTATTTCAGGTTGAAATTCCCTTTAGTAGTGCTCGCTAAGCCATAGGGCTTGCTGGTAAACCTTAACATGTTTAGTCAATACAAGCTGACAAGGGCATGACATCATTAGCCAAGTTGCACATACCACTGACCTTGCCATCATGACTTAATCCACCAGGGTCTGTCATCCCTAATGGTTTGGTTTGACAGTGCTTTACTGCACTTGTTGTGTATTCACCTACTACCGCCTGTTAAAGAAATGTGGATATGCAGAAGCTGCTGTATGTCTCTTATTACATGTGAATTATAACAAAGTTTAATAATACTTCAGGTAGTTTGCTGGACTAGCTCTGCTTTGCCTTTTTTTCTGATATCTGAGTTACAGATTTTTAAAGCCTGATATTGTGTGAATTGTAGCACACTGAAATTACCAGGTTTTGAGAAAACTTGGTATTTCTCCTGAGAGGGTGCTTTATTATATTTTGTGCATCTGTCATGTCTGTCTTTCAAAATTTCACACCGTTTTATAGGCATCATTAACCTGATATTTAATTGAGAGAGAGAGAAATGGCATTTCACACTGGCAGGTCTGACCAGAAACCATTGCCTTCACTGGTTCAGCCTCTCTGTGCCAGGAGGAGGAACACTGAGTGCCATATCTCCAGTAGGGAGCTGAAGTATTGCAGGACTGTTCTGCAGACCAAGCACCCAAGCAGCTCACCTGCCACTAGGAAAAACAGGAGCAAGTACCATAAATTCCAAGATTCCAGACCACCATGTGTACTCTACATCCTGTAAAAAACCAGAAACAAAACAAATGGAACAACCTAGAAAAGAGAAGGATCAACACCACTTAAGCTAAGTGATTTGGGCAGCTGGGGGAAAAGAGGGAGCATTTCTACCTCAGTACTCCTACTTGAAACATCTTTCCATGTTCCCAAGGTATCTCCTCTAGTCCCACCCAACAAGCTGCATCATGGGAAGGAGAGTAAGCATTTTACTGCATAAAGGAAGAAATAAGCTTTACAGCTATTTTGCTGAACTCCTTAAATTGCTTTCGTTAAGGATTTGTCTATATGGGGGAGTTATTGCAGAATAAATTTAGGGGGTGAATTTGAAGTGCAACATCCAGTCTGTACTTGTTCCCAGCATGGATTAAGCTAAACACACAGAGATGCTTTCACTATGGATTAAGAATGTCCGCCTGAAGAGTTAGTATGCAATAACTATTCCAAGCTATTTCCCCAGGTAGACAAGCCTAAACATCTGATAAATAGGCCTATTACTTTTTCTCTTAACCAATTAAGTACTTATTTTAGAAGGATAAAATGAATTATCACGTAACTATTTCACCGCAATATGTCTTACTTAGTACATTAATGTCAGAAAAGGCAAACTACTGTCCACAGATTGGACAGAAAGGTATTAGTGTTTTGCATGTACAAGCTTAGAGATGTCTCTTGACCTTATTATATTTTGGGTGAAGATTATGATGTATTGTTGTTTTTGCAACACCTCACATTTATATCACAAAATAAATCACATAATGGGCTGTCATAATAGCCCCAGTAGCATGACAGGAAAAAAGAATTGGTAGAGCTACACTTCAGTGCACAGTGAAATAGCTAACAATTTGTTAAATATCCCATGAGTGGATTAAATAGGCATATGATCAGTTATGCGGCTGCCAAGCCACAGCAGGAACCAATTAGAATTCACCAAAAATAATTTAGATGAAAACTGATGAATCTATCAAAACCTAATTAAATTTATGGAAAAAAGCAAACATCTCATTGACAGATTATATAACCAACAAGTTTTTCTGTAAACAGCCTACAAAGGATGGCCACTGAAAATAGAGCTGCGTTATTTGATCTTGTTTAGAGACTGTCGGGTTTTTTAACATTTAATATTCTTCCTGTATCAGTTTCAGGTAAATCAGTCCCATAGAAGGGAGTTAGTCCATTTTACATGAAGTAGCACAGAGTCATCCAGCAAACTGTAATTGTTGTTAATTATTTCATGGCCTATCTTAGCTGAAACAGGTAAGAGTCTGGGGAGGGGGGATTTGAATGGAGAGGAAAGATGCTGTAGACAGGGAGCTCTTTTAAGCATCTGATTTTCTACCATGAACTAGAAAAGCTGGGAAATACAGTTGTTAGAGCTCGAGCTCTTTAATCTTGAGGCATATTCTACGGTATAATTCTGGGGCTTGTTTTTATTGAGATACTGGGTATTAAGCCAGCAAATGGTGAAGCAACCCTATGTGAGAACAAGCACTGAGATATCAGTAACAAAACCCAGGGGGCAGAAAGGCAAGATGCCTCTAAGTCAGAGTTTTCAGCTGCAGTAAATAGATACACTGTCTTCAGAACAAAAAGACATGGACTTGCATGGTTATTCTCATTGAAACCCTGCGAAGACTTTGCCATAAACAGGGCTGCTGATCATCTTACTCCAGCAATGTCAGGATTGATATTTCTAAAACGTACCTTACACTCCACTTGTTTCTCAGATTCCTGGGCTGTTCATCCTCCCATGAAACTGTTGTACACAGTGAACTATAACCTGAGTTTTCTATTAGCAGAAATTCAGTTTTCCCAGTGCACCAATGGTTTTGTGCCATATATGTTTTGTATGACTAATCAATACAACAAAGTTACAGCTGAATATTACTTACAACATGGATTCCCTTCCCCCCCCCCCCCCCCCCCATGCTATTCAGAAATGAAGCTTTCAGCTGCCAACAGAAGAAAGGTGATATGTGCTTCTCCTCTATGCCTGTGTTTCTTTTTGGTGGACACCTGAGAAAGTGCTAGGACAATGTATGATTCATCTCTCTTGAAACTAGGAAGTTAGCAATGAGTTTCCTTTTCCCTTTTCCCCTAACTGAAGACAAGTGAAAGATCAAATCCTTTAAATACAAGTAATAACATTCTTCCAACCTAAAGAGTCTGAATATTTACAGACTAGGTATCTAAAAAAATCAAAATACAGAAAAGTATATGCTTTGTCATCACTCCATGAACATTAACGTTAGCCAGATTCTTGCATTACATAAAGATGTCTGATTTACCTTGTAGAAAATATTCTTACGGTCTAAGGAGACATTTAAAACGAGCCTGTCTTAATGCATAGATCCATAATAAGAAGATGTGTTTACTTTCTCTGTGAAAAGCAGCAGTCACACATGCCTCATTTTCTGTTTTTTCTCTCTCCTAACACTAAAGTTATTCTTTGAAATGAAGCAAAAATAGAATTGGACTGTAAGATCTGAAGTCATTTAGGTTCTTGAATTAACTTTAGTTTAATTAAACATAATGTAAACAGTTTAAAAAAAACCAAAACAAATTAAAAAAACCTGCAAACGAGAATAAGGATGCCTTATTTAATCAAGTATTCTGTTTCCTTGAAGTAAGAGATACCTTCCTGATAAGAGCACTGGGCTGTGTGACAAGGTCTCAGCATTAGCCAGAGGAGTTTCCCTGAGACCGATGGCTGTAGGTGAGGGTTAGAGGGTGCATTTGCTGCTGCTGCACAGATCTGGGTTTTGGGGTTTTTTTGTTTTGTTTTGTTTTGTTTTGTTTTGTTTTGTTTTGTTTTTTGTTGGGGGTGTGTGTGCAAAAAGCAGAGAAGCAGCTCATAGGACCCTGAGAAGGGACCAAAAGACCCGTTGTGGCTTTCGGTGCAGTACTTGCTGTTGGCAGTTTCTGTGGTGCTCTGTGGGGAGGAGGAGACTTTGAGCATGCCTACCCTGGGCAGCACAGCATGTGTGTCAACATGGTGGGCTGCAAAAATGGTGTACTGTGTCATACAAATAGATGATATCCAGTGCAACTTCTCACCATGCCTACATAGCCGTGTGTGAGCTTCCTGTGGAAACAACCCTGCAGACAAGCTGTGAAGGCGTAACGCTTTCTCAGCACTTAACAACAGATCACCTTGGAGCTAGTACCACAAAGGAGGACTGCTACCATTTTTCTCCTTGTTCAAACCAGTCCCAAGCCATAAATAAGCATCTTACACTGCTGCGATGTGCTGCAATAACCGCTTCAAGGACCAGGACAAATCGGCTTTTGCTCAGAACATGACAAAATGCAGGAGCACAATCCCTCACTAGTAGTTTCCCACTGCTCATTTTTTTTCAGGAAGGCTGGATAACCAAGTCTAACAGGAGCTTCAGAGATCCTCTGAAAATAGGGCTGTTTGCTACTGCACCTGAGTCCCCAAGTTCCTCTTGAACGATCATAGCGTCTGTCCAACTCTGCCCAGACAGAAAGGGCAGCCTGCTTCTCTGTAACAAGGAATTAAAGTTTTGATATGATTATTTTACAGCTCAAACCTAATTACTAAAAACTTCTATTCCTTGATGTATTTTGAATTTCTGAATATATGAAACAGAAATTTCAGACCTTTTCACTCTCACAACTCAAGTGGACTTTAAAATATTTTTTCACATAACTATGAACTTCTAGGACACTACTAGAAATACGTCCTTTCCAATCCAAGGGTTAAATTCCATGCTTTGCTCCTAAAGAGCATAGCTTAGGAGGAATGTAAGAAAACCCCTTTAGACCCCTTTGAAACATAATATTTTCCTGCTGGGGCTGATGCAGGGAAGTGAATAAGGGCTAAGGCAGCAACAGAAATACACTCATGTCTTGTGATAGATTTCATGTGAGACACTGCCAATGCGTCTGACATTTATTTCTGGCCAAAATTTTCAATAGTTCACAAAGACTTTGCAATTTACCTTGTTAACGTATCCCTCCTATTTTTTTAGTATAAGCAGAGTGGATCTCAAAGCAACAACAATGCATGCTAATAATATTCAGCAGTTGCTTATTAAAAAACATATAGCTTTGTTATCTATTTGCAGAAGTAAGTATGAACAGCGTGGTATGCACAAGTCTTAATGTAGAAAATTTCAAAAAGTCTCCTTGATAGAGGCACTATATGGTAAGGTATAAGAATGTATTACAGGGCATTTAAATGAGATGGAAATTGTTCATTTTTTTAAAATTGCTGAATGTATGCCTGATAGGGAGCTTGATTCATGCCCAATAACATCAGTAAAACTATAGTCATTGACTTTGTTGGAAGTACGCTCAAACTAATTATTTGCCCCTGTTTTTACATCTGCAATTCATTTTGGACTTCATTTTCAGAGGTACTAAGCATACTCCTGTAACCCATTGATTTCAAATAATGCTTTGGGTGCCTGGCACTTCAAAAAATGAGGCTTCATTACCTACAAATTCAGTCAAATTGATAATCCACATTGGAAATAATGGACTAAGCTAACAGAATCTGCAAATAAATTGGAAACACTGAATTAGTGCATCTCCTGACAGTCGTGGAGAGGTGCCTTATCTAACCAGCTTGATCCATTTCTTTGCCTTCTCTGATGACAGGCTGCCAGGCGTAGACTGTTCTGCACAGCAGCAGCCTTCTGCTAAGGCACTTTATGTCACCCGAAAATTCAGTGCTTGAAACTAGCCTATTATTAATAAACACCGGCACATCTCAGGGGTGGTATTCATCCTAGCACTATCCTCGTATAAATCTTTTTACTCTTTGTGTGATACGTTCTCAAGGTATTAACATTTTTATACGGTTGGAAAGAGAAGAAAATCCCTGAATTTCGCTCCATGAACTCAATCCAAAAGTGGCCAGTGCAGAAACTGTATAAAATGGGATAATCTGATTACAGAAAGAGCTGGATGGGTAACAGAGTTGGCAAAGACATTCAGCTTTTACATAATTGGCTCAAATACATTCCAAATCAGTAGGGTCAGTGAAGCTTTACTGCCTGAAAGTTGCTTTGCAAAACCTGTGAAATAAACTGCTCATCTGTCATGTCAGGGATGTCGCCCACCGTAGGAAAAATACCAACACGCGTAGTGTTGGCTGGTATCATAGAAAAATTGTCAGGATTTAAACCAGAGGCAGTCAAATAACAAATGGGGTTTCAGGTACTTACAGGAGGCTAGAAGATCTGGTTTCAAATAATGATTTGCCTCACTACCCTAACTGAACAACCAGCATTTGGACACCTGTATAGACAACAGTAACTACTTGGTTTTTTGATTTATAAAAAAAAAAACAAAACCAAAACATTTCAGCAAAAACTTGTGCATCTTTAATGAACTCTAGGTTGGAATAAATATTCTTTATTTTTAACATCATAGACTCAAATTCTGTTTCCAGCATCTCCAGATACTGCAGAATATTATCCTAAAACAAATTTTGGGTAAACAATTTTTGTAAGAGCTTTAAATTCTGTATTTTAAAATATGTATGAATCTATTGGTATAACTAAATGGAGAAACTAGATGGAGGCTTAATAAGGAAAGCTGAAAAAACATGAAGTTTAGCATAAAGCCATATTTATTTTCCTGGTTGTTCTGGTATATTAAGGCACAGAACAGAAAAAAGCCAAGCCCATGCTATATTAATAAAAGTTGAACAGAGACAAGTTACCAAGTAAGGACAGAGAGTACATGAGTAAAAGGGACAGAAATTGGCAAAATATAACAACTTGTGTCTTCATGTTAGAACGAAAGCAAAGCTTTCACATGTGTATAATGTCTCAAAATATTCTACAAGCGTAAAGAATTTGTCATTTTCTGTGTTTAATGCTGGGACAAAAGTGACTTAAAAATGGGGTTTGATTTTCAGAGGTAAGTGCGGTAGAGATGTATAATTGTTCAATTTCTATTGTTGTTTTGCTCCTATTGTGCAGAGAAAGGAAGCAAAATCCTTTGAATATTGAATATTCAGTTATAGGTCTTCCTGCAGGCCTTTTGGCATCCTTGCAGCTGCGAGGTAATCGCATGCCAGCCCCAGGTAAGCCTGGCTGAAACAGACTGCTCAGCTGGGGTGACTCAGACGTCAGGACGACTTCTCCATTTGAGCGCTCATAAGCTACAGGATCATTTTTCCTCTTGCTTGTGCTGTTTTTGTCCCATACGCAGGGATGGAGAAAGTTCAAGTGGATTTCACTTTGTTGCGTGTCCCATAGAGTAAGAAATAACCTTCCTGGACCCACTGCTCCCCGATGACACAAGAATGAGCCAGGGCTTTAGTTTCCACCAAAATCTGTGATGACCGTAATGAAAAACGGAAGGTATCCTATCGCCTGTAGCAATTACAGCTTCGGTACTGAAGCTTTTACACCAGTGATATCTATTAGGCACAGATCATTTTAATAACAGTTACCTATATGTAGCCATTACTTTCCTGTTTCTTACCTGCCTCTTACCTTTAACAAAAGCTGTCTTTATTTATAAAAGTTCCTGCTGAGAAAGTCCTGCTTAGCCATGACATGAGTAACGACCTACGGACCAGAGTCTGCAGGGACTTTGTGCTTGGAAGAAATGTTTGCCTTACTGGCAGTTCTCCTCAGACTAGGCAGTGGATAAGCAATGGCATTTGGACAAGATTGGGGTTTTTGGGTTTTCTGTAAGAACACCACCTCCTGTTGTGTTATGTTTTTTCTTCCTTTCAATAGTAGAATAAATATTTTTAGGGGAAAACTCACTGTGATAGCATCCAAGTAATTTAGCAGGTTCCAAAATTCTGAAGAAGTACAATATTTGCACGATTTTTAGTACTCCCATAAGAATGTTTTACTGAATTTGCAACGCATGGTATAGTGATATATATCAGTCTGTGCCTGGAGAGGATTTTAAATAGCAGTGTGCTACCATAGACAACAACAAGGTGAGCTTGCAATCAAAACAGTGGGACAGTGCAGTGAATTTCATCCTTTGCAAGACACTCCATAAGCCAACAGAACATAAACAAGTAGACAAATAGTTACGTCTCTCTCCTTTGTATTAAACTATGTAGTACCCCTTGGAAGGCCCTGCAGCAAAGGATGATTGATGCACGTAACAGTGAATTTCATCCTGCACCCGGAGGACATGAGCAATTGCTGTGCCTTTGCTCTTCATCTTACGCAGCACACCATACTCTTTGCTTCGTGCTTTTCAGGTCCTTGAGCATAATCAAAATAGTGCAGGCTGTCTGTAATCTTGAAGTGAAGGAGACAATTTAGAAAACATTTTCGCATATCTTTCCCTCCTTGATTTTTTATTTGTCCTCAGATTAGTTTGTTTTCTTCTTTAAGAAGCCAGCATGCTGGCATCTAAAAACGAAGACTATACAGCTGAAGTCAGCCCCTGCAACAGGTATATGAAAGACAACAGCATGTTCTTAGACTGAGAAGGATGCTTGACTGGATGGTATAATTTAAAAAAAAAGTCTCATTTGCCTACAATAAAATATTAATTCAATATTTTGCATTAGTTGTTCTTATTTCCTTGTGTGCGGCATTCTTTCATACAGTTCTGGTATATTTGAATAATGCTACAGACGTAAGAGGAAAAACATGCTTCTAAAAACTTCTTGCTAATGGAATATTGAAATTACAAGTCAGTCATCTTAAAACCACTGAGTTACAGCACTTTCTGGTTCTTTAAAAACACTGTTTGCTTTTTTCAAATGGCTTTATCTTCCTCTTAGATTTTCCATCTTAGCCTGCTCTTCTGTGAAAGTAAATAAATAAATACAATGATCTGGTGTGGCCAAAACATGGGTTTGCATTAGCTGCCTCTGGGAAGCCTGCAAAACATTTTAATAGTACCAGCACTCAGGTACATCATCACGATTTCATTGGGGTTGAGATCACTGGTGCTTAAAGGATACCTATGTGGGTCACAGCATCATTTATTTATCCATAGCAATTGTATGGCAAAACAAATAAGGTGAGGCTTAAAAGACAGAAAAAAGCAGCTTGTGTATCACAGAGTTTGCCTTGAGAAACCTAGTAACCTCTACAGTTTAAAAAGAGCATGGCACGTACCCAGTGTTTCCACAAAACTGCGTGTGCACAGGGCGCTAGCCCAGACAACAAAAGCTTTTACATTCTTGGCAAAATGATTTGGTTAGCAAGGTGGACGGGCACATGAAACTGCTGGAGTTCCTGGTGGTGGGAAATGATTCTTTCTGTCCCCTCTGCCACAGTGTTCTGCTGCAGCTTTCAGCTAGAGAAAGTGTTTTATCTGGGTCCCAATAAAATTTTTATCATGCATTAAGTTTTAGAGTGGATATTCTATGCCCTGAAATGATGGAAAACATGGTATTTGTTGCAAGTTCACAACTGGTTTGTTGGCGGCCTTCTGATTTCAAATGGTGGACAGGATGGTAACCAAATGTGCCTGTGCAGTTCTCTGGGCATGACTAAATGCCATATTTACTGATTTCTATGGATAAAAACATCTAAGAACCAATATAAACAGCAGACCAATACAAAATGCAGTATAGTTATTAGAGTGTGAGCCCTGCCTATGCAGTATTTCCCCTTTAGCTGCAGGTGTGAGTACAATTTAAGAGACTTTTTCTGCTCAGAACCTTCTGAGCTATTTCGATGTGTTACCATTTGTTATGGATGTCTAATGTACATTTTTTTAGCTTTGAATCATGTCATTGCTGTCACCATTCAAAAGACAGCATGTCATCTTTGCTTTCTGTGTGAATTATGTAGAAACATAGTTTTAGTACTTCATTTCCTATAGCAATCACATATGCAGTCTTGACATACTTCATGTTCTCTTTAGCCTTTTGGAAATAATGATCCCTATAAACCAAGCAGATATTGTCAGTGTTCATAAACTATCCTGAAATATTGATCAGTAGTTCATCATTAAATATATAGAATGAAGCTCATGCCATTAGCCAGTTTTCCAGGAGTTTATTTTTCGGAAGCTCCAAGTGTTGATTTCATGTCTTCATGATGGCTCTCCATCTTTAGATGTTGCTGCACAGAGCATTAGCTCAGTTACTTGAAATATAAAACAGAATACTCTATAAATGTAGAAATAAATGCATAAGCCCATCATTTTATGTCTGAAGTGTCTGTCATAGGTTTCCATAAGTCAAAGAGACAACACCAGTCTTAGCATTTTATCACAGGTTCTTCTGGTTTTTTGGGAACTGCTTAATGATAAGGTAAGAGCAACCATACTGGATGAGAGCAAAGGCCCACCTCACTCAATATACTGTCTCTAACAGTTACCAATGGCAGATTGCTATGAAGAAAGTAAGTATAAGCAAAAATGCAAGCAATTTCTGTCGGTTTAGGGATTTCTGTGCCAAACATTGCCTCCATGGCACTGTATGCAACAGCCCCCCTTGGACTTTGGTTGTAAAAAACTGCCTAATGTATTTTTGCAAACATGTATTTCAGGCTGAGTCATATATTAACTTATCAAGTGCTTCCATTTCTTTATTTTAAACTTGAAGTTGGATAATTTCAACTGGTGAATTCTAAATCTTGAATTACAAGGGAGAGGAAATAATGAATTCTTATCTTCCATTTCCATATTGTTCATTATTTTAATACCTTGGTTATATCACCCCAGTTATCTCTTTTCCAAACTGGAGACTTCTGGTCATAGTTTCTCTTTGCAAGGAAATTGTTCTATCCCCAGTCATAAGTCTTTCTATCAGAGGCAAAATTCCCTGTGAGATCTTTGTAGGATCCCTGTAGGGTCATTATTGCAGCTCAGGCTCTAATAGGCTTCAAAATGTGTTAAGAACTATCTACAGCTTTACTTGGCACCTCTAAAATCAAACAATTAAAAATAAATACTTAAAAGTGATTTTAGCTTCTCACCAAAAGTCACCCATGGTTAAAACCCCATGGCTAAAAGACATGGATCTTTTTTCCAGGAGGAAATCTGACAGCATAAATATGCTTCACATGTTAGGTAGTTCTGGAACATTTGTTAATCCCTATTGTAGAGGTGAGGAAAGGGTGAACTTCCTTTTTTGCATTGCTCTTCATAACCTTGTTTAATATTGAGTGTTTAGCTGTCCTTCTTTCCTTGGCATCAGGTATATGAATGACAAACATGTAAAACAAATGTGTACACACATGCTTTCTTTCTGGCATCTTGCCTACATTGCAGAACAGTTGCTGGTCCATTGCCGCTGTAAAACCATAGCTGGCAATGCTTCAGCAGCATCTAACAAGCCTACGTACCAACAGTTGCTAGTGAAGACAAGGATACAGCATTTGTCCCCATCCTCTGACCTTCCCCAGGAAGACTGACAACGAGGAGCTTTCAACACCCTACCAAAAGAGTTTGGTTGGTTGTTCAACATGTTCCTCTTATTACTCTTCTCCTCTCAGTTACACATTATGAACTTCCACTGAAGCTAGCAGCAGAATGCCTGACTTAGCTGGGAAGAGATTGGAGAATATTTGGGTTGCCTTCCTGTTAATGCTGATGTGTCATTGTTCTTTTCCATTTTATTGAAATATTATGACTTTTGGTATTTTAATGTAATTTATTGGACACAGTTCAATACAGAGTTCAAACCTAAAACCTATTTTTCATGTGAGCTTTTATTTTCTAGTATATTCTTCAATATATTTTATTCAAAACTAGATGATTCCAAGGTCATCATGTTCTTGTAGCATCAGAAACCTAGTCTTCTTCAGCAATGCATAGAAAACACATAAGTAAATTAAACTGTGAAGTGAGTGAAACTGAATTGCTAGGAAGGGCAGAAAATGGCCTTGCCCCACTTCCGTGCCAAAATGGGCAGAGTCGTCAATTGGTTCTCTTTTAGCTCAAACAAAAACAAGTGAATACTTGGGGCTGGGGAAAGCAAAAAGCAGCTTTCAGTTCTTCGAGGGATCCAAAAAAAGTCATTTACTGTTGAAAGAAAACATTTAATTAGGGGCGTTTTCCAGTAGAAGCAGAGAAAAATGTAGATTTGGGATTAGGTTCATAGGGAAGAACCAGGACTCTGTTGCAAATACCCACATCAGAGATATTGATGGCAATGGCACTAGAGCTGGAGATGCTCTCCTGACTCCCCAGCCTGGACTCTACCTGTGTCCGCTCAGCTGACACATAGGATGCTTCATTTACAAACCCAGATCTGGGCACTTGCCACGGACTTGACCTTGCATTTTCCAGCAGTTCACAGAGCTGCCCTGGAAAGTGCCAGTGCTCCAGAATACCTCCCAGCTCAGGGAAAAGCCACCATGAGAAAAGCTGCTGCACTGGAGATGAATTAGCTGGATCCCACCTGTTGTGTCCTGCGCGTGGAGACTCAAGCAGTTGATTTTCATAGGAATTTAATTATTTTTGAGACCTCTCTCTTGCTTTAAAACATTGTTGAAATTGGCTGAGTGCTCTGCTACATAGTATTACAAAACTATGATACTCTTTGATAAACATTTATGTTTTGTGTGTATTTTCTTAATTTTTCTAGAAAACTCTTCTTCCCCTGCTGCTTGTAGTTTCAAGGAGGATCGCGTGCTCCAAGAGGGCGAGAATGTTGCCATGATGAGACCATGTCTTGCAATATTCCCTTCTTTTTAAATGCAGAAAGTTCTGAAGGATGTTTTCTCTGCAGAGCTCCCTGCTTGGAGATCTGAATTAAATCCAGGAAAATATAAATAAAGTCTAAAGATCATTCCACAAGAAAGGATTGAAAACAAATGAATGCTACAGCAATGGAAAACGTAAAAGACTAAATGAATTCCTCAGTGATGTGGATGCCAGGTATTGTTGCAAGGGGGATGAATTTGGCTCAGAAGCCGAAGTGCAAGTTCGCAGCCTCCCCGGGGGTTTGGTTCTGTTGCAGCGGCTGTGTTGCTGCGAACAGCGCTTTCTGGGAACTGCGCCTTCCCTAAGTAATTCTGCAGCAGCGCAATACTGTATTTAATCAATTCAGGTGTCTTGAAATACTTCATTGTCCAGCGTGAACGTCACTGCACAGACACAGAGATCAAGCAAATGTGTACGTTCACAAAAGTTAGATATTCCTTTGTAGAAGAACAGAAGGTAGGGAGCAGATGAAAGACAATGAAAATATTGTATTAGACTTTTCTTCCCTTTTGTAAGGTGATAAAACTTTGGGGAAGGTTTTGTTTTTTTTTTTAATACTCCCCATCTCTACTTGACTCTTGGAAAACAAAAGGGATTATTTAGGCATGTTTAGGCTGAATAGTTTTAGATGTAATGGTCATTTAAAGCAACCTCATGTTTGTCTCAGAAAGACGATGGAGCAATAAAATCAGTGAATGCAGAAGTTTTGTGGATATCACATCTACAAAAATTCCCTTCCTTTCTCATGATGCAATTGGGAATGAGAACTTTCTTGTAAACGGGATACTTAGTGAAGCACAACACATCCTCACAAGAACCCTATCACAATACCAAATATTTTTAAAAAAGTAAATCTTCATCTTAGAATGGAATACGTCCAGCTGACTCAACATTTTGCTTACTGATTTCCACTTGTAAATAGCTGCATGTCAGTACCTTGCTGTTTGTTACAGAAGCTGTATATAACAGCTAACATATGAAATAATTAAATTTACCTGAAAACAATGTTGAAAAGGGATTCCTTTTGCAAAATCCCACTGAATGGGGAAGATGGTACTTTTAGCATCTCTAAGACCCTTATTCTTCTGCCTGTAGGAAAAATGATTGTTTACTTCAATAGGCGTACATGAAAATTTAGTACTTGTCTGCAGTTGGAAATGCAGTATTTCAATGTAAGGTATTAATTCACAAGAATTTAGTGAAGACTGGGCATATACTTTCTTAAGGTCACCTTAAGTTGAGTAATAATGGGTTTGAATAAACCCCAGAGAAGGATTTCTTCCATGCAGTTTCCACGGGTGTAAATAAGTTGTTGCAAGTACATGTTTACAAGGCTTTGGGATGTAACCTGCTTGTTAGGCCAACAGACAGGGGGTCTTGGTCCTGTACTAAACCTGATGGACATCACTGGGCTGTTCCTATAAGGTCAAGTAATTTTCCCTGTACAGATCACCGTGTAGGACTGGGACCTTCAGTCCTCCCATTTGGCAAGGCTCGGGGAGTGTCCTGTGAGACAGCAGGAGACCTTGACTCTGTCGGCGTTGGTGAGAGCAGAAATCACCCAGGACCTCTGTGGGTGCTGCGAAGCAGTATCTGCACAGCAGGACCCCTTCATATAGCACGTGGGCAGTGTATAGATGGGTCCTTGCAGGGCAGCATCTTCCTTTCAGTCCCTCACAGCTTCCTTCTTCCCTTTCTGGAAAGAAATGATACAGATTTGGTCTCAGCTGGACTGAGTAGCTTCCTTTGAAAATGCTGAGGTAGATCATTTCAGCTGTTTTTGAATGAAACCATCTGAAACATTGCTAAATGCAAAGGCATAGTTTTTTTCAGCTTATTATAATGATACTGTTAATAATATGACTGTATCCATTACAGACATTTCCTTTAAGGTTACCCCAGTTTGCAGTAATCACCATCTCGTTAGCTGTATAAAAGCACACTCTACTGTAGAAACTTATGGGCCAAGAGGCGTTACAAGTAATGACAGTAAACAAGTCCACAGGATTACTTTAAGTGAAAAATTCAAAGCTGGAAAAATGTAGTTAACATTATGATCATGAACTAAGCTACCATTACTGTTGATATTGTATTTTACATAAGGGCATATAAGGCATAAAGGTTCATTCTTTTCTTTCTGGTGTGTAAAGTCACGTGTCATTCAAAAATTATTCCTTCCACAAGTATCTTCAGTGGAGGGGCAATAATTTGCACTAATGCTTGGGGAACCCAATCTGAATTCACTAATTTTGCAATTTGGTAAGAAATTGGGAGATTTAGCAAGAAAGAGCAAAGCTCTGTTGAAATAGCCTGGCTTCAGGACACCAGCATGGAATTGTATTGAACACCTTTTGCTGCAAGTGCTTAGCGCTGTTGAGAAGAAGAACAAAACCTGGATAAATTAATGCACCATAACAACAAACACTATTACAAAAAACATGGTTTGTACACTTGTTTTTCAGGACTATGCTCAGTTCATCTTTTAAGGCAATGCTCGGCATCGCTGGAACTGTTGTACAGGCATGCTGAATCAGAGGCACCAGCTCTGCATCCAGAGCTCTTAAGAGACCTTCTGCATGGTCCTGGGCAAATTATTTCACCTTTCTGTGCTTCTGTTTCCCCTGCCATCTCTTTCCTGTCTTATCTGCTTAGTCTGGACTGTAAATCTCCAAGACAGGCATTCTTTCTCTGTGTGTATGGTCAGTGGAAAGCCCAACCGAGCCTCAGTTTAGCTGCAGCCCCTGTGCATTGCTTTAATACAAATACAAATACTACCTCTTACCACAGGCATAAATGCAGTGTATCATACTTAGCAAAACCGTAGTCCTGCTAATAAGATCTCCCTCTAAGGCATCTACTTTAAAATCTCAGAGAGATGGGCAAACTGCCAATTAGTTATTTTCTTATATTAGCAAGCATGAAGTTTGGAAGAATATCCGTAAATGATGTTTTGCTGCAGCTCTAACTTATGTTTAAGTGGGATTATTCAACTTCATAGCTGCTGTTTTTTCCCCAGCACTCCATGCAGACAAAGTTATGTGCTTCATGATAGACAGGTCAAGCTCAGACTGTTCAGTTTCCAGAGAAAAGTGTCAGCTGGTTGGAAACAGGAGGCGCAGAAAAGCAGAAACCAAAATTCTGTTACTACCTGTTTCCGTTTTAAAGATCATCTGCAAATTAAAACCTGCAAAAAACTCTGTCAAAATAAGCCAAGGTAAGCTTATGCATTTGTAATCAGATTTTTACTTGCTGCCTGTCTTGATCTTTCTCACTGTTACCTCTAAAATTTCTCAGATAAGCAAAAGTTACAAAGATGGCAGCTGTTGCAGGAGGTATGGAAGCTTGGCAAGCTCCTATCAGTGTGGTTGTATGCCACTCAGCATCGAGTCATTTTTGTAAAAAAAAAAAAAAGATTAATTGAGTATATTTCATTCATACATATTTTTTTTCTTGTCTTGAGAGACCCTGGGTTGTTTTTTTTGTTTGTTTGTTTTTTTTCTTTTTTAAACACATATGCAGTTGTAGAAAGTTTCTATCATTTTTTAAACTTCATTTTCTAGAGGGATTACACAGTTAACAGCATCCAAGATTAGCTTCTTATTTCAGGGCTCCCCGTGAATTCAGATTCTCGCTTAAGATATTTTTCACAGCTCGATTAGAACATAAAAGCCCAGTTTGTCCAAACAGGTCTACTAATGTGATGCTCCCACGGAAGAAGACGGTCGCCTCCCCGCTGATGGATGTATTCTGATGGAAACCACTCAAGCCAGCAAACATTTGGCTGCCCTTAAAAAGGGGAGTGGAAGGTTTCAGGTGCTGGCGCACAGGCTGACGCCCTGCTAGCAAACCTCTCCGCTTGGCTGTGGCAGGAGACCCCTTCCCCGGTGCGGAGCCGGCCGGGGCAGTGCGTGGCGAGTTAAAATTAAGCACGTGTAGGACTGGTTTTGGAGGTCTGAGTCACAGGAGCGACACGAACGAAGTGCTCCGCTTAGCTGGATGCAGCTATTAGGATGCCTAATAAATATTTATAGCCCCTCACCGGGGAGGTGATTGACAGCACGGGGGCAATCCCTACCCGGCAGCTGCAGGCAAGCAGCCGCCTCGGGGAAAGGAGCCGGGGGGGGGGTGGGGGGTGCGCGCAGGGGGGCCGAGCTGCCACCGCGCTCGCGGCGGGGTTTGGGACGGTCCTCGGCACCCCAGCAGGTCCTGCCTTCCCCCCCCACAGGGCAAGGCTCTCCCCGTCCTGCGGCGGGGCGAGCGGCCGGGCTGCGCTGAGCCGCGCTGAGCTGCGCAGGGCTGCGCGGCGCGGCCCGCCCCGCCGGCCCGGCTCCCCCCGCGGGGCGGGGAGGCCGCTGCCGCAGTGACTGCAGTCCCGCGGAGAGCTGCGGAGCCGCCCGCCCCGCCGCAGCCGGGCTGCCTGCAGGTGAACTCAAAGTCGTCGGGGAGAGAGAGGAGGAGGAGGAGGAGGAGGAGGAGGAGGAGGAGGCGGCGCGCTGCCCGCCCTGCGCGCCGCAGCCGGCGGAGGCTCCGCGCCGCCCCCCGGCTCTCCGCGGCCGCCGCAGCCCGGCGCTCCCCTCCGCTCCCCTAAGTGAGTCGTTCCCAAAGTTTGCTTTCCCGGGGGAGGGGGGTGACCTTGGGGCGGCTGCGCCGCGGGCAGGTGGGGCTGAGCGCGGCGGGGGTCGGCGCTGCGGGGCTGCGCCCCGCTCCCGACGGCGCTGCCCTCGCCGCCGCCACCCGGGACCCTCGGCAAAGTTGGGGGGGGGGGGGGGCGAAGGGCGGGGCGCCCCGGCCCCGGCCCCGGGGGGAGCGGTGCGGGTGCCCGGGCGGCGGGGGAGGCGCCGGCAGCCGCCGCGGGGAGCGAGGCGGGCGGCTGAGCGCTGACCGCGCACGGGGGGCTCCGCTGCCGGCCCGGGGGGCTTCGGTAGCGCCGCATCCTTCGGCTGCTCTGGCTGTCCCCGTGTCTGCGTACCTCTGGGTGTCTTCTGCTTGTGAGTAAACTTACGAATATCTCAAACTTAGAAGTCACTTATTGGTAAGCATGGAGTACCACAAAAATGATTTTTCCCCCAAAAATATGAAAGGGGGGGGGGGGTGCGTGTATTGCATGCGCTGACTGTAGTCAGAAGCTTTCCACAACAGAATTACTGTGGTCTTTGGTGGAGAAAAAACCATAATCCTTTAAGAATGTGCAATTTGAGTCGGAAGCTTTTCCTTTGAGCCCTAAGGAGGAAAGCGCAGCTCTCCGGACGTCTCAAGCGCAGGGTCCCCAAGCCTCGAGCCGCTGCCCCGCTCGCAGGGTGGAGGTGGAGGTGAGGGTGGAGGATGCTCGGGGGGTGCTTTGCCTCTGGCTTTGCCCGTGTGCCCCGAGCTATGAGCTGCTGTCAGCCAGGGGCCAACTTTTTCTGCTGCTTCTGGAGTTAATGCGAAACTATTGTTAACTTCAAGAATAGCAGAATTTGGCTTGTCTGTGTTTGACAAAGTTCAGCCCTTGAATGCAGTAGTGGTGGGCATGGTGATGTAAGTTTCTCAGGAGATTTAAATGTCATGTTTAGTGCTTTATTTTTGTGCTGCCGTTTAAAATCAGTCGTTCTTAATTCACTTACATTCATTGTTCTTTCTCTGTCCCGATACCTTCAAAATACTTGTTTGGAGCTCTGCAGATGAGCATTGCGTACTGCCAGGGAAATCACCAGCTGATCATTTGCATGTCTTGAGTTGCTCAGAAAGGCTACATGGACGGTAGCTTTCTCTTATTGTGAAAGCATAGTTGGACTATTAGACAAAGTATTGCATAATATCAAACATTAAGATGTAAACTTGGACTTTTAATTAACAGACTTCCTGCAAGTTAGAGATGAAAATCAAAGCCATATTTATTTTTTTCTTCTGACCTTGTGAACTGTGCAAAGCAAAGTGCAGTGAGTATGCAGTGTGTAGAAGTCTGTATCGTCTAGCTCTCTGAGAATGACGTCTTTATACAGTGACCAAGCTAGAAGATCTCTTACTAAATATAACTACTTTTTTTTTTTTCTTAACTGTATGTTTACCAAGAAATAGAACCTAATCTCAAATTCCTTTGATAACACCCAAGCTAGTGCATGCAGGAAGGTCTATGTGCGGAGCTGGTCTTGTTGTATGTACGGGGTGCAGTGTTAATAGTGCACAACTCTTTCTGCAATCAGAAACTAGCTCTGACTTCATACTGTGCGTACTTGGAGCTCTGACTGAGGTGCATAGGCCCAAGGATTTTATATAATGTCATATATGTCATGTTCAGGCTTGTGGGTTTTAGAGAACCTTTATCCACAGATCACTGCAAAATTAGGGGAGGAGGTTTACTACTGAGTATTTTTAATGCTTCTGTGCTTGGAACTATATACTGTTTTTTCCTGTATGGCAGATGAATTATTCTAAAACTGTTTTGACAATTTGCTATAGTTTAGACCAGCTATGTTTTCTAAAGCATTCAATATACAACAATAAAACTGCCATTGAAGAAAACTACTGCATTTAGTTACTTATTTTTTCTGGAATATGCTCCCCCCCCCCCCCCCCCCCCAAAAGCATTGCCTTTATATTCCTATTCATTGTGGGGTTTGTTTGTTTTTGTTTGGGTTTGTTTTTTTTTTTTCTGACAGATAGATGTTCTGAATAGCTAACTTGCTGTCTACCTACTTTCCTATTTGAAATAGCAATCTCCTGTTTATTGCTTTGTGATAAATTACTGTGCTGTTACTCCATATGTGGAGCTTTTGGTTTAGGCTATAGGAATAGGTGGGAAAAGACAGCTTGCCTTTCTGACATATTCCTAAGGAAGCCAATACTCTGGTATGGCAGAATTGTTTCTTGAGAGAATAAATTCATTTCTCTTCACTGAAGGTTAAAGCTTGGCAGCTCTCTCTCTAGTGTGGAGTCTTGTGTAATAGCTGCTGTCCGGGCAGTGGTTTTGTTGGGGCGAGGATGGCGTCTAGGCTGCTGTTGGTAATAGTTTGGATTTTGTAAGGTTGCCTTTAGTTGAACGGCTCTCTTGTGTTTGACATTTGCTGTGACCTCTTGCTGTAAGCAGGAGCCAGTTAATGATTTTGAAGCTTGTCTTTCACTCAGACTTAAGAATGAGGATGTTTAGTTCTGGTTCTTCTTCTAACTCTCAGCCATGGTTGAATTTTCACTTTTTTGATATTCTTTTGCATCCCTGTGACACTTGGGATTTTTACATACATATGGAAAAATTTATCCATTTACTGAGAACCAAAGTACTTAAAGTTTGTTTTATAGATACAGAAGTCTTTAAGACAAGACTGGCTTATTTTTATAATCATTATCTTGGTTATCAGTTAGTGTTTACAGAGGACTACTGGAAGTTAAGGTACAAGCAGTGAAGAAAATAATGAGGAGAAAGTAGACTATGGGTGGCAAATATGGGACTAAGAAAAAGGACAATGCAATGAAGCAAAAAGCAAAGGACACGAAGCAAGCTGAGAGGAAGGGAACTGAAGAAATAACTGGGAAAGCAGGGTGGAACTAATGTTAGCTGGCAGGGAAAGAGGAAAAGTGCGGACTTTCTTTTTCTATTTCACCCATCGCTTATATCAGATTGTAATGAGTTAACAATCTGATGGAGGATGAAAAGTTATTTTTACTTACTATTCCTTCTGCTGATCCTGCATTTGACAATGTTCTGGTGGGCAGAAGCTCAAGCCAGTAGACAGGAATTGTACTGCAGGCCCAGCTTAGTTATCTTAGTCCAGTTCTGGTAACTGATTAATTAATTTTGTGCACTATGCCAGTCCTGGGCTCTTCTGCTGAAGTAGTCCACGTGACTGGTTTGTCATGGTATCTGTACACGTTTGCACCCCAGCAATGGTACCGAAACTGGCAACTTGAGCATTCAAAGGGCGGTTGGCGGTAACTGCTTTCCCTCATAAATAGCCTGGCTGGCATGTTCGTTGCTGACCTGGGGATCTGCAATGGCCTTTCCAGTCCATTGAAATTATTTGGGCCTCTGGGCCTCTTCCAAAACAGTGCTTTCCAGCCAGGCTTTGCTGATTCTTTGATTCTGCAAAAAATAAATTGCTTTTCCTTGACTGTGTTGTGCTGTGGTGCAAAGGGATATTCTTCTGTCATACCAGACATCTAAATCCTTCTGACTGAAAAAAGTGAGGTCCTTCGTCTTGATCCACTTGCATATAATACTTGACATTAAGTTTATCTGTAAGTCTCTCCAGATTTGTATTCATAGATTGGGATTCACTAAAGATGCCTGGGAACTTGTATACATAGTTTATATATGCAAAACTGCCTTTTTTTTCCTTTTTTTTGTCACGGTTGAATAATAGTGTTTCTTCCATTTTTCATTTAATATAAGCTGGAATTGGCTATATTCTTGAATGCCTCAGAATTCATTAAATAATGAAATGGTAGTTTCCAAGCCAGCATGAAATGAAATAACTCCAAACATGTATAGAAAAATCAAGGAAAACACTGAGATACTTGCTGCTAACACTGAGGTATGCTGCCAGATCTTGGGGTAATAACATTATTTGTGCCAGGGCGGTGGGTCATGCCAGGAAAAGAAACAGGTTTTGTGGCAGGGACAGGAAGGATTGGGACAGTGCAGTGGTCCCTCCAGAAATATACCTTGATAGTAAAGGTTTTCTTTTTTTGATTAAGGGGATATTAAAACGATCAGTTGTTACCCCTTTTGCTTCCGTTTCCTTGGGTGGGGGAAGGGGAACAAACCCTCCTTTAGCTCCCCATTGGAAACCTCTCGGGAAACCCTTCACTGACTCATTGGAGTATCTCCAAATCACTTGATACAGTGTTCGAGTTTGTGCAATTTAATAGTAAGTCTGTAGAATCTTGTGGGCCATGGGTGTTTGTTTTTTTTTTCACACAGTGTAGCTTTTGTATTTGTTACCGTATAGTTTTTTTTCCCCTTCATCTCTTCCTTCCTCTTCTGATATTCTGAATCTTTTTACTTTAGGCCCCAAACTGCCTCCTTCTAAAGTGCAATTTGTGTGGTGTTTTTTTTTTTTTTTCTTTTTATGCAGTATAGACTAAAATCAGTTTGTAGCTCTTATGAGATGCAGGGGCAGCTGTTACTTTTCTATGTCCCTTCTTTGAGCATGGTGAGACATGAAATGGTGCCTCTGTGGAAGTCAGTAGGAGTTTGGCTGAGAGCATCATGGGATGTTTGAAGTTGGCAGGGATCTCTGGAGGTCATCTTGTTCATCCCCCCTGTTCAAGCAGGCTCACCTAGAGTTGGTTGTCCAGGTGGCTTTTGAGCATCTCCAAGGACGGAGACTCCAGAGTCTCTCTTGGCACCCTGTGCCAGTGCTCGGTATTGCTAAAAAAGACGTGGGTTTCTTTGAGGTGGAATTTTAGAGGAGTCTTTGCAAGCTTTGTAACTGTGGGTAAGTGTTTGATGAAGGATGCAACTTCAGACAAACAAAACCACCACAACAAAAAACTTCTGGGGTTTTGCTTATAGCTGAGATGCTATATATGTCTCTGTGCTGCTCCAACTCACAAAAGTTGGCATTTTACTCTTCTGCTTGCCTACCTCGTGCTTCCCTTTCATTCAGTTTTCTTTCCCAAAAGAGGGTTTCAATGTTTCTTGTGCTCATGTTCATTTTCTTTACAAGGATGGAGCAGGAAGCCCTGCTTGCACTACTGGCTAAAGGACTTCTTAAGTCTGGAGAATGCAACTTACCCTTGTCAGATTTAGGAGTTTGGACAACACCCATCCCAACATACGTGCATCCCTCCTGCTCCTTTTTTCTCTAGGTGTGATGTTAGGGCTGACCCAGCTGATGCTGGTGTGTGCTCCATCTCTCTGTTCCCATGTCTGGATATGCAGTTCAAACAGACCTCTCTAGCTGGAGTCCCAAGTCTCAGAGGAGATATTCTGGGTAACAAACAAAATCTGTATTTATTTATTAATTTGCAGTTTGTGATGTGTTCTTAGAATTTAAAAAATGTTACAGGCCATGGAATGTGTTACTGCATGACTAATGTTGCTCCCTAACTCTACTTTCCTTAGAATTCATTGAAACTATATTGCATAAATCCAGTCTTGCTACATAACTTGGGTATAATGTACAGCATAATATGCAAGACTGCTTATAATTAGGCATTCACTAACTGTTTTAGAAACTAATTGTGTATAGCTTTTCAACCTAGGAAGGTTCTTAAAAGTGAAATGTAGCAGTATTAACTTTTTCTCATCATTGGCATACTACTTCCTGTTTAAACCAACTTTTTCTTGCAGTATTGCATAAAATAGAATAATAGAAGACCCTCTGCAAGCATGTCAGAGTTCAGCATTACATTACTGTTGGATATTGGGGTGCCAATGGGGAAAAGTTACAGGGTTCTCTTGGGGTCACATAGAACATGGACTGTCAAGACAGTTAAGGCTGAGTATTGCTTTAGTAATGATGAGTCCTACCTTGGAAATGGCATCTGTCTGGCAAGGGTCAAAATTCTGCAGTTAGGAAATATCTTCTATCCTTTATTGCTATAACTCTGCATGGAGGTTACTTGGAAATGTTTGTTGCAAAAAGTTTTGTAGAATTACTTGTCTTCATTTTGAAATCCGTAAGGATGGATTATACGTATTTGTTACTTAGTCACGGAGTATGCAATTAGTACTTTGGCTGAACATGTATTATGCATCTAGTGAGGAAATGCTTTCTGTTTTAACACTTATTCCAGTAAACCATATTTTAGTATGGATAATCCTCTTTTAACATAATTGGAACACAGAGCTAATACTTAAACATCTTCAGCTTAAAGACTGATGAAATAGTTGTAGCATGCTGCCGTAATATCAGTGAAGCAAAATTGGAGAGAAGCGCGAAGGAGTCGTGTATTATAAGCATGACTGTTAGATTTTTGTACTTTGTCCAGTCCCATTTCTAGCAGTCTCGTATGTGGTGGTATAGTAATTATAAAGACTTTAATTGGCTAAGTGCTTGCCAGCTTGCATTTGCCAACTATGCTGAAATCCTGGCCAAACTTTTCAAGAGCATGCAGTAATCTGCAGTTGGCCGAGAACAGTGGATATAAATAGATGATATGGTGCTGAATTACAATTGATTATTGAAATTCAGCTAGTATGTAATAGATAGCCATAAAAAGGCAACATTGTTTCTCTAATATGGGATTTTAAATGAATGCAGTCTTTTTTTTTTATTTAGCAAAGTTAATGTTTATCACAAAATCATAAAATCTAGCTCATAGTTTCGTGACTCGTTGCCAAAAAAAATCTTTTTCTGTTCTTAAAAAGAAAAGAGTTGTGGTCTACTATCTGGTTGGTTTCCAGAAGGAACAGTTCATTATTTTATTTGGGGTTAGGCAAAAGTTGGATGAGCATCTTGCTTCAGAAATCATATTGGAGAATAGCAGTATCTAGCTGATAGTATTTTGAAAATTATTTGCATTACTTCCTCCCAATAATAAAGAATATTTTGGGCCAGATTAGAACTTTAAAAATGGTAAAATACAAAGTCTTATTCATGGAATCAGTTTTTACTAATCTGTATGTAACTCCATAATAGTACCTCCCAGAGGCTAGAATAACATCAAGGTCCAATTGCATGACATGTTGTGGCATGTATTGTAGAGACTCATGGGATGAATCAGGCTGGAAGGGACCTCAGAAGATCTTTAGAGCAGCCTCCTGCTCACAGCAGGGGCAGCTGTGGTATGAGACCAGGTTGCTCAGGGCTTGATCCAGTCCTGTCTTGAAAAACTGCAAGGATGGAGCCTGCACAACCTCTCAGGGCAACCTGTGCTGCTGCTTGATTGTCTTCACAGTGAAAATAGGGTTATGGGTTTCTCCAGCCTGTATGGTTGGTGTGTGCTTCTGTGTTAGAGCTTGCCTTCATTGTTTGTGTCACCTAACAGGAGGTTTTGCAACTTGATTTTAGAAGCAGAGGGTCAGTTCCCTGACTTAGGTGTTTCACTTATGCACTTGGACTGTTTCTTCTGCATGCAGAGAAGTTGGGCGCCTCAGAATCCAAGCTAACACCTGCTTCCTGGGGCAGGAGGCACAGAGAGCGAGGAAATGCCGAGTGTGGGTTATGTTTGATATCCTGTCTCCATGGAGCTTAGGCATCTGAGGCAATGACAAGTACTGGGTGTGCGAGAAGTCCAAAGTCTAGCATTTGCAAAGTCGTATGTGAAGCCGAGACCAGGACCTAGTTCCTGAAGCTTTGTTGCTTTGTGTTGTCCAGCTAGAAAAGCCAATGTTTAGTTGTTGACTTAGCTCGCTGCTCCTCTGAAATTTGGGACCTGATTATGAACAGTTTGGGTCATTTTAGGTCAAAGACAAGCAGGTTACTTAGAAGCACTTTCAGTAGTGTTTCAAGTTAGCTTGTATGTTGCTGCCTTCAAACTAGTAGTCCTTCTGTGGTAGGTGTCATGTGAGTAGTAATTTAAGGAATTGCTACTCTTCAGCCCCTAGCTAATGCTTCCAGCATCACTTGGAATGAAAATGGGAAAGACATTCAGCAATTCCTCAGCCTAGGTAGGTTTAAACCCACATCTCCTGTACCCTACTATCTTAAGTTGCTGAGGGCTGTTTATTGCTGCCTTCTGTTGAAACTTTGCAGCTGGATGAACAAACTTCAACATCCATGGGGGCAGGAAAGCATAAAGCTATTTCCCTTTTTTTTTTTTTTTAGTATGATGGCAATGATGAGAAAATGGTCCAATGAGTGCTAATGCCACTGAGCTAGAGTTCACTGTCTGCAGATGCAGTCTCTCAGGCTTTGTCTGTGTTACTGTGAAATTTCTAACTGCTGCTGTATTCACTAATGGTATTAATGATGAATACATCAGCTGTCAGCATGCTAATAAGCATCATTAACTATCCTCAAAGCAGGTAAATGACACAGCTGTTGAAAAGGCAGGGGTTGCACTCAGCCTCTGTCTGAGCTCCTCTTTCCGTTCTGATGGGTGGAACTTCATGAGGGAAAACTTGAGGGCAAAAACTTGGAGGCAGATGAGTCTAAGTGTGAGAGATTCTTGCTTCTGATGTTTGCTTTAATGTTAACAGGGCACCAGCATGCACTGGAATTGTTTGACTGGAGTTGTATTGTTTCGGTGTCTAACAAGCCATGACTTTATTACTTTCTGATGTTGTTACTGAAATTGCAATATGACATCTAAAAGTTTCTAAATGATGCAGTGAGCACATTAATTCTATTTTAACTTTCTTTTAACTTAAGAAGCGTATCCCTAACACATAAGAAATGTTTCTTCTGTGTCTACCTGACAAAGGTCACTGTACCTTCCTTGGTTACTTGTAGGTGTGGATTTACTGGTAGACTAACTCTTTTTTTTTTAATTTTTTTTTTTTTTACTGGTTTCAAGGTGCTGTCTTGTTTATGCTACATGTTACAAATTTTCTTTTTAAACCAAGTGTCTCCATGGGTAGATATTAAGATCCTATTACTATACTTCTGCAATTTCATAATGCAAGTCTCATAATCAGTTCTTTTATGGGATTCTTTTTATGGTCTCTGGCAGAGAGCTTGGTCTCTGGATTGCTCAATACAGACCAGACCTCTGAATGCTTTATATCATTCACAATAAATTAGACCATTCACTAGCATCCGGCACAGCGATTAACCGTTTTAAATTTTCTTTGCCTATGAAGGAGCAAATCCCGCTCGTGTTTGCAGGAGGGTTGAGAGGAGGAACGGCACGCTTCTGCTAGGAGGGTGAGGTTAAGTGGAAGTTGGGGCATGGGACCTGTGGCGCAAGGGAAGCGTTCAGCATCCGCTGCCCTTTCTTAAACTCGGGATTTGGTGGCTGAGGCAGCGGAGGGCTGTGAGCGGGCTGGGCTGCTGCTGGAGCCCTCCTCCGAGCTGGGTGGCGGTGCCCGCTCTGCCCGGGGGCACAACCGGGCCCCGGCCGCACCCCTCGCCGCCCGCCGCTCTTGGCTCGGGCTGGGCGCACAAGACAGGGTTTGTCCTTGACGGGACATCTGTGGCTTAACTCTCTTATTTGCAGGGCCTTGTTTCTCGGGGCTCTGGGATCAATGCTATTTTATGCATCCAAGAGGGTTTTAAAGGTTATGTGGGGCGTTGTGTGCAGGGCAAGAACAAGAGTCTCTTTCTCGAGCAGGCTGCCGGCGTGGAGCGGACTTCTAGAGCCGCTGGCAGCTTTTCATGAATGATAAAGTTTTACTTTTCCTTACTAGCTTTATTTTTATGTCTGACATTTCAAAAATTCTGAACAAATATCTGTAAAGGGCACAGAGTAAGCTGAAAATTATTAAGATGCAAAGATATGAAGTACAGTGATGCAAATATTTAAAACACAAGTCTCGTTTATCCTTTCCCTTCTTTGGTGGATTATGCTAGTCGGAGACAATCCTGAATAGGGTTCTGTTGCCCACCCCCTCAAAGGGAACGCCCATTTTTGCACATGTTTAACTTCTTGTCTTGCTCTCTTATGCAAGAGGAATTCAGTAAGCATATTCTTTATCCCGAAGAATTTTGAAGAATAGCAGAGACCTAAACCATATGAATTTATAATAGCTTTATAGCCTCTCTGATTGCTGAAAACAGTTCTTTTCTTGACTAGATTTCTGGTTTTGAGGCACCATAGCTAAATGCAGACGTTCTTGTGTGCAGTAGCTAACGTACCACTTGTGTGTGCGTGTGACTTGCCCGTCGCCTGGGGTGTTAGGCTCCTCAGCTTACACCTGAAATGATGTCAAGGGCGCAGAGATGTGTAAGGAACTGCATTTGTATGCTTTCATATATCCAAAACAAAAGCTGTTCTGCTTTACTCTTCCATTTGGAGGAATTTATTTCAATTGGAAAGTATGTTAAAAGCTACTTTTGTTTACAAAAGCGCATATCATTGCTGAAGAGACTTGGAAGGATTTCAGATCTGCTTGTGCTTTTGCATTAAATGGATGATTGCTCGTGTTTCTGTTCCTCTGCCTTTGCTCCATTGCTACTGCATCTGTTTCTGCATTTTTCCCATCATATTGCCCCTGTCTGTCCCAGGAAGAGTCCTTGAGTCATCGCCTTCCTGCATAGGTAGCTTAAGGCATGCTCTGCATTTTGTTCTGTGGCTGCAGGCATCATCTCTGCTTGGCCCATGGATGGGAGGGGAAATGGGCTCTTTCCTACTCACATTGTGCTATGCAGTTCAATTAGTGACATTTTCTATAGCTTCATGTGGCATAACTCACCCCTCAGCAGAGTCCCCTTCTTTCAGGGTGTCTCTTGCACTTGCCTCTTGTATGTGCAGTGGCAGATTTTTGCATCATTTGCTCCTTGCATAAATTCTTGTGCCACAGGGAAGGGTAAGCAAAAAGGGGAAAATACACTTTTTAAATTCCACTCCCACCCAGCCCTCCCCCTGCTCATTGTGGTGGTGGTGGTGAGAAATCTTCTCCAGGTCCCAAGCGTTAAAACAAAAGCCTGCAGCCCACAAAGACCAAAGTCCTGTTGCAGTGCTGGGAAGAGCAGGGTGGGAGGCGATGGCTGGGATGCACAGGGGTTTGGTGAGTGACCCAGCTCTGCTGGCTGCTCTGCTGCCAGGTGCTGCCTCCCTGCCTGGCTGCCATGGTGAAACCCTTGCACCTTCCAGGGCTGTGTATGGAAGATAACGTGTTGCCTTCTGGGAGCCTTAATCTGAGTCTTAAAAATGCACATGAACTAATGGGCCAAGAGGGTGAAAAGCAAAACACATTAAAGCATTGCTGAGCCATAAAAGAACAGGGCAGCTCATGTTTTCTGAGGTGCACAAAGAAGCTTTAATATTCAGAATTTAATTTTATTTGATAATCTCTTTATTCACCATTAAATTAGCGTTCAGTTGTTCATCTCCTTTCTTTGCTCTTCACATCATGTCATTTGGGAACACACACTGTGCTGCCCCATCATAAGGAAAGGAGCATCATGAGAAGGAGCTGACTCCTGCCTTTTCTTAAACACAAAATTCTGAAATATGTTAGTGTTTTAAATGAAAAACTCTTAAGAATAGCTGAATTTCTATTTTTCTCTTGCTTTTTCTTGATATACTAAAACCTCCAAATCTTGAGGGCACATTAGCTTACAAATCCTTTTACTTGAAAAGAATTTTCTGTTTCCTATCCATTTATTTGTTGCCCATATCAGGAAGTTGCATGATCTAAGCTACTGTGAAGTTATTAGGATTTCTTCCTGCTACCAAAAGACTGGTGTGTTGGGTAGGAAAAACATAGTGTCAAAAACCCCTTGATAAGTATTTCAGGGGAAAAAAAACCTGCTAGATTCCATGTAAACTGAAGTTGAGTGTCTTAGAGGGGAATCAGATATGGAGTGAGAGAGTAATAGGAAGTATATATCATAAATTGAAAAATGTGGCCATATTTTTTTACTAAATGAATAGTTTAATTATACAAATTACAGTGGAGATTCAGAATACAGAATTTAACTCAGTTTTATTATGAGGTTTATAATTTGTAGTATTGAAGCTCCAGCTCAAGGAGCCATGTCACATGAGAATTTTAGTTGTTTAAGAAATATTTTAATCCAATGGAGAAATCTTCAAACAATGAATCATGTATTCAGTGAATGCCCCAAAATATTAGAACATTAAGAGGATCTAAGATGATATTTTAAGAAACAGTAGTCTCCCGGATCAAACTCCTTTTTCTGTAGATAAAGGGATAATTTATGTCTTTTTAATACTTGGGATTTGTGATAATCAGTGTTCCTCACATAAAAGGATGTATGAACAGCATGAGCTAATAACACAGGTATTTGATTGTCACCTGTAGTTTTACTTTAAATGTTATGAGAGTTGTCATTTGCCAGTCTGAAATTAAATTAAATCTATGAACTAAATATAAAAACAAAAACAAACAAAAAAACCCAAAACAAAACCCCCCAAAAAACCCAAACCAAAGAAAAAAACCGCACTCAAACACAAAACCAAACAACAAAAACAAAAACCCAAACCAAAAACCCTAGAAGAACTGCAGACTGAAGATAAGTTTGGGAGTGCAACATTTTCTTGTCATATGGCATTTGGGGAAGCTGAGCTTTCCCGAAGTTGAATCTTTATATGATACAGTGTTCCTCTGAAAATTTATTAGGGATGTAAGTGAAGTGTGTTGTTTAGAATTTTGCATGAGGGGTTCACCAGAAGAGTAATTTTCAAGTCTAGCAGAGTTATTCTGAACTACTGGGAGGGTTGGGGGTGGTGGACATGTGGGTGGTTTGGTTTTGTGTGGGGTTGTGGTGTGGGTTTTTTTTTTTTTTTTCTCTTTTGTTATTCAGGACCCCTTATTTAAAATGACACTCTGTAATAATTCCAAAGTCCCCAAATCAGGCCAATAAGTGTTGGTGACTGAGCTTGTAATCCTTCACTTTAATTATTACATTTCTCTCTTTTCTTTAATTTCAAAAGCACTCTATCTGCAAATAAGGGAGTCCGTGATAGTTTATAAACAGAATATATGTATGTTTGCAAACGTGTGTGTGTGTATACATATATAAAAAAAAAAAAATGGAGCTATACGGGTACATCTTTCATTTTGTATTGTAACACAAGTATACTGACACTTTATCTACAGATTTCTTTTGGATTAACAGTATTACTCATTCAAAGAGTGTAGCTATAAAACATAATAAACAGATATTTCGAAGGTGCAGAAACTTTTTTTTTTATTTTTAGGAACTAGGTTAAGCATAGCAAGGCTCTAAGGAAGAATTAAACCACCCCTCCCTCCTTGGTTCGGTCTACATCAGTTCCCTCCTAGAGCTTCCCTTGAGAGCCTGCTGCCTGCAATGCCTTCCCAGCCCAAAGTTAGGGATCTCTTCCTTGTTGTAGGTAGTGAGGGATCTTGGTGAGGTCATTTGGGGAGTAAGTCAAGATCCCCAAAGTCAGTTTGTAGAAGGCTGCTTGAGCTCCTGCCACTGGAGATCGAAGGGTACCATGTCAGTCCAACTGCCTGAGAGTAAATAGGTGGTTCAGTTCATGTAATGCGTAACATCCCTGCTTTAAAGTTGAAACTGAGTTCATGTTTATTCCTTTGAATGTTTCATATTTAAAAATGAAAGGTAATTATCTGTAGTGGCACACTAAATAAAATGTTTTTTTTCCTCTTCGGAAACAGTTTTCCCCTGGAGTATTCAGCAGCAGGAGCAGTATAAGGCAGTTGTGTTCAGAGAATATGATTTCTTTCCTGGCCCTGCTTTGTCTCTGAACTTTTATCTTGCTAAAACGAATATTTGACGATTAAGAACACTTGGTCACATCTGGTACTTCTCGAAAATAGTTGCTTTTCCAAGAATAGCATGCAAACATGAAATCAGAATCGCAAGCAGATGTTTGCTAATATGGCCATAGATAACCTTTCAGCTTCATGCTTAATTTTCATAAATAACCATCTGTAAAGAATGCAGATTAATGGAGAACAGAGATAATCTCTGTCAGTGTTAATATGTTAACTTTACTGTGTTGCTGATGTTGTACTTGTTACTATAAAATAGTTTTATTTATTGTATAAAATTGTCAGCTGCTGTTTTCAGGAAAGTGACATTTTGTCATTGCTTTTTTACAACCTGGAAATGCTTGCTTTTTTTTCTTTTTTTTTTTTTTTTTTTAAAGAACATAAGATGACTACCTGGGTCAACAAGAATGCTAATTATAGCTGAATTCTTCCACCCATCTATATATTATTTGTCAGAGTGCTGTGGAATGGAGGGAATTTCTGGCTTTTTGTTTGCCTTTGCATTTTCAGTGAGCTTGGTGTGGCTCTTGCAGAGGGGCTGGTAAAATGGGGTATTGGCTGCCTTGACTGCTGGCCTTGAAGAAGCACATTTAAGCTTATTTAAAAAGAAAAAAGAAATCTGTTCATAAGGCAGGCCAGTATCCTTTGGTTCTCCTCTTATATTATTCCCCTTTTAAATTATATTCGTTCTGGATAGTTCAGCTTACAAATGCAGCTGACAATAGTTTTCCTTCACTGAAGGGTCTGCCTGTCGCTGCTGGAAGGGGAGACAAAGGCGCAAGCTATGCTGCCCGCTGCCTGTGCCCTTCTGGAAGGATCCTTGTCACAGTGGGACCTCAATCAGTGGCAAAAGGTAGTCAGATGCCATCATAGGGAAGGCATGACATGGGACAATGTCAGAAGTGTTCCTTAAGCAGTAAGAGCTGTAGTGTCTGGATGTTCTAAGCATGAAGCGACGGCCATCTGCTTTCTGCTGAGGTACCCAGTACGTCACGTCTTTAGTGCAGCTCTTGCTGGTGTTTTGGGAATTCAGGACGGGGATAACTACTCGTGCATCTGAAAAATCAGCGTTGGCAGAGGCAAGTTTGGAGAGGAATGCAAATTACCAAATCTGCTTGCCCAAAGGATGAACCTTGTAAGGGAGAGGTGAGAAGTACATTGGTGCAGTGCTGCCCGGGCTGTGCCACTGGCTGGAACCTGCAAACATCCCCCGGGCTCCAGAGCTGTGCTTGCTGGTGGAGCTGCACGGCTTAGCAGGACCGGGCAGGAACTGGGCAGGTGGAGGAAGGAGAGATGGGCTAAGTGCCAAAATGGGTTGTCTGGGAAAACAACAAAGCTGTAGAAGGTGTATGTTTGGGTGTGGGTTGGTTTTTTTTTTTTTTTTTGGTGGGGTGTTGGTTTTTTTTTGTTTTTTTTTGTTTTGTTTTTTTTTTTTTTAGGAAACTTTGAAACATCTCACTTAATGAGAATATTGACATTCCTCAGAAACAGAGATGCACATGAGCATAGAAACTACATCTCAGCATCCAAATTTGTAAATGATGTAAAAGAACTGTTTGGGAAAAATAGCACAAAACCGAGAATTCAGTAGAGCATTGCTCGCATTATAGTTGCAATACCTTCAAAGAGAAGCTAACAATTAAAATAAGTTCAGAAGCAGAAGAGCCTTGCAGGCGTTAGGGAAGGGGTGGGTAGAGGCTTATGTGTTAACAAAATATCCCCAGCTAGAATATTATTTTACATTCCCTGTTCTCTAGTTAGCTCCCTTGGTAATTTTCAAATGGAAAATAAAATTTACAATTATAGCTGATTAGATATTATGAGTTCTCAACAAAGCATGTTTGTGTTCTGTATGCAATTATTACAGAGTTGCTGGGCACAACTTGGTAGTTGAATTTGAGTTATCTTTTGTGTTCAAGCAATTTAGCCTCTTCTGTTTTGTATGAAGAATGAACTGTGCTCTCCTCAAACTACAGCAATCTTTGGATAAAGGATGTTTTATATGACTTTTTTTAACCAATAATTATTTTCCAACTTTATGGTGAAACTTAACCTAATTTAATCAAGTATAGCCTATACAAAAGATTTTGCTTATGCCAGCTGTGATTGTGTAGACCACACTCAGGTTTAAATAAGCAGTCTTGCCATTCTCAATTTGGAAGACATAAACCCAGCAACCTTCACTGGCTCCTCTTCCTTCTCCTGGCTCACTTACCTGTACGTGTTCAAGTATGTCAGCCCTTTTAATCCTAGATGTGAATCTGTGGTTCTTTTTAATGGATTGTCTGGGCTTGTTCTGAAAAATGCCACTTGTGCATCTTGGTGTGGATGTTGGAGGCGATACCGAAGCATCTTTCCCGTGCCATGCTCTTTTACTGGGAAACTGAAGAGAGGCAGAGGCACTGGGATTCTGCCTTTTGCTTTCTCTGTGGGTAGTTTGAGACTCGCTAATGCAGCCAATGGTTTTCAGATACGACCATGATTCCCTACTGTTAAGCAGTGTTCTTAAAACTACTTTTGTTTTGAAGTTTTGAGAGAGCATAGGGTGTGATTATCAACCTACAAGACTGTGAATATGGACCATTGGCCTTAAGTTTGGGAAATGTCACTTAAACCCATCAGATCCAAGTTAAAGGGCAAATTGCATAATTGTATCAGCCTTCCAGTAGATTCACGCTAACTGTTTGGTGTACTTTTGATAATCCTTGCTATTTCAAGGTATTATCACCTTGAACCTAAATCACACTAATTGCGTAGTTAATCTTTAAACTTATACTGTTATTCTTGAATGATTGGAAATAATGTTATTGTTATTTTTATCTTTCTTGCTTCTAGATACAATGTTTTATTTGAAATGACTGAAAGTAACTTACACATGGATGAAGCTTGGAGATGGGTATTGATGAAATAAAGGCGAAAGATAGTATTACAGATGCTGGGAGCTCACAATTTCTTCAGGCATATGTCAACTCTGCCTTGTGATGTGAAACACGGAAGGGCAGCTGATGTTTTAAAAGTTGGATCTGTTTGCTAACAACTGTTGCAGGGCATCACTACTGGGTTAAAAATATTCGGGTTTGAGATCATTGCAGTATTTTCTGGTGTGTATAGCTGTTAAATTGCTCATACTTGCAGCTTTAATTGCATTTTAACTAACAATGTTTTGGTTAGTCAACCTTGATGTGTTGTTTGCAGGGTTTTAAGCTGTGGCAACGCCGCAGCTGTCTGTGGGAGGCCACCAGTGCCGGTTTCGAAAGGGGCTTCAGCACATTCGCTCTCGACTCACTTTTTTCCTGTTTTAGGTTTCCCGAAGCCACAGCTTGCTGGCAGCTGCCGTGCTGCGATGCCCCGGCATGCCTCATGGCAGAGCTACCCGGCCGCCCCGCTGGAGTGTGGTGCTCCCCTGTAAGGAGCTGGGTAAGTGTGAAACCTCATCCCCAGTGTTTGCCCACATCTCACCTGTGTTCACACACCGTGGTAGCCGTGACAAAGCTGGTGACGTGGGCTGCTTTCATTGGCCCCTTCTTGTTCATCTTATTGTGCTCTCCTGACTTTACGTACACTGGAAGAAGATCTGCTGGGTAGCGATGGTTGCATGTGCATTTTCTTTCATTTCCGATGTGCTTGGGAAACAGCTTCCTCTGGAGAGGTGGCTATATGTTGGATTCAGGGAGGATACAGAGACTAAACTGGTAGGAGTTGGAGATGGTCACTAAGATGGTGAGTTGTCCTTTCATTGTCCCTTTTTTATACAAAAGGTAAGCATCAGGGTGGGGGAGGTAGCTTAGAGGAGGTACATCTGGAATATCCTCTTGCTCCCCTCTTTTAAAAATAACAAGTTTCTGGAAAATCGTTGTCTTCTCTACCATGAACATTGTTGATTTCCCTCACACACCATGCGTCCCATCACATCTTCCATATATTGCTAAAATTTGTTAGGTGATGCTAGCTGTTTTGGAATAATTATTCTCTACACAGTACTCTGGTTGAATCATTTCCCTCTTAAAAAACTAAAGTGTGGTGGGTAGATGAGACCTCCTGTTTGACTCTCTAAGAAAGGCATTTGGCTGTTTTTAGTGCCTGAATTGGAACCGGACCATTCTTTATGGTTTTATCAGTGTATAGATCAGTATGTCTGCTAGGGAGTCTTGCTGAGCCACAGCAAACACTTCTTATGATTCTCATCTTTGGGAATAAATCAAGATATTTATGTGTCAGTGGTCGTGGGTTTATGGGTGGTTATCAGCTGTTAGACAGAATTGTGGACTTCTGGACCTGGGTCCTTACCCTAATAGCCCTGGCAAGAAGTCCCTTGGATCTAATGTGAATCTCTAGGAATTAATCCAGCTGGGCTGTATGTCAAAGGGGGAGGACAATTAAAGTACTGATTGGCATCTGATAGTCTGCTTTAACTCTTTGTATGTATGGGCAGGATGGAGAGATGTATCTGAACTGAAGAAATACTGTCTCTTGGTTTTGTACAACAAAGAACAGTCCAGCTGAATCATCTTGGACAGTCTGGAGCCTGAATATGCCAGGCAGAGCTGAGAAGAAATTATCCTGTTTTATGTAGATAACGCAGGCTGATGGTGGGGCAGTTCCTCAGACCTTTGGTTTAGGAAAATTGCAGATTACTGATGGACTGTTGCCCTTTAGATTTAATTTAGACTCTGACAAGAATGCATTTTGATTCTCTGAATTCCCTGAGGCCAAATACTTGCATTTTTGGTCTACTACGGTAGTTGCTGTAGCAAGTACCAGCTCATTTGTGCAGTGATTGACATCCATTGTCAGTGTCTGAATTAATGGGGGAAGATGCTGCTGATTTTGAAAAATTGTCTGATTCTCAGGAAATGACCTTTCAAAGTCACGCTGTTAACCAGTTATTTCCTGTCTTGTCCCATCATCTTGTTTGGGAGAAGATGATTGAGAGGGAGAGGCTTTTCTGTCTAGAGGCCCATGAATTTGGAAGGTGGTCTCTTGAGCCTGTTGTCCTGCCTTCCCCTGGAATGGACACTACGTGGGTCAGGGGTCTGTCTGCATGATCAGGGCTAATAAGTTATTTTGTTAAACTGGACTAGTTTGGTGGCTCTTGATAGCACTGACTGTGGCCTTTTGTTCTGGTGCCTGAGGGGTGGTGCATTGGGGCAGTTGCTTTGGGAAAACTCACAATAGGGGTGGGTGAGTGCTGTGGCTGTGAAGCAGTGTGAATTGTTGTCCTGTCCATATTGATATGAAGCCACCTGTGAAATTGTTATCGTAGAGCACCACAAATACACTGGTAACAGTCACTTTAACTTCTGATCATGTCCTGCTCAGGGAACAAACACGTTGAGGACCATGGTTGCTCTCTGTGCCCCTGGAGGGATTGCAGTCTTGCTTGCCTCTTAGGTAGGTGGTGGCAGCAACCCCTGCTCTTCTCACCTTGAGATCTGATTAGTGGACTTACCTTGTCACCAGGTTTCATGAGACTGAACCACCACTCTTAGCTCAAATGTTTGAAGTTGTTTCTGTTCATCATGCTTTGTATTCGCTATTGGCTGCTTATAGATAGACTGAGTGTAAATTCACCTTTCTGCTATGCTCATGGTTCTGAGTGCCAGGTTCTAAGTCTGTGCAAGACACCCTCTTTGAATCTGAGGTACTACTTTCTTCTTTTTTTTTTCCCTTTTTTTTCCTTTCTTTTTTTTTTTTTTTTTTTTTAAAGTAGGTTTAGTACTTGCAAGTGACCTCCCATTTGGGGTTTTGCTATTAACTGAAGCTGGGAGGCAGAGAAGCTTTGAAGTGGGGTCTGGGAGGGTAGTGTCTCAGTCTCTCTCTGTAAATCTGGTTAGTGCCACTCCAAGCTTTAGTATCTGCTTTAAGCACATCTTTTTCAGAGATTTATTTTTTTTGTAAAATCTTTCCACATTTGATTGTTCACTTTATTTATTTATTGGCAATAGGGTGGGTTTAGTTCAGTAGAAGTTTGCCTTATGGTTGTTTTTAATGCTGCTTTTATGTGTGCGAACTTTCCAGCAGTAGATCTTTTGGGGATCAGCCATGACTGGTGTTCACTACAGGCTGATTATTGTTTATGCCAATAGCTGTTTTTAACCAGTTTATAGTATCAAATGAAACTGGTCCATTTTGGACAACCTAATCTCAAAATGGAAATGGTTATGTGGTGGGGTGGAGCCGCAACACATGGCTGTTGCCCAGCTTTGGTCAAACCTGCCTGGATTCCCAGAGCTAAGCTGGAGTGTTCTTCCAGCTCCTGTCCAGGGAGGTGATTTTTTTTACGAGCTGAAAAGAAGCTGCTGCAGTGGCTGTGGAGCTGGGGGTGAAGGCTGTCGAGTAGCTCAAGCTTCATGAATCTGGCACTACTGCACCTCTCCCTCCCCTGCACTGTTCCCAGGCTTGTACTTGGAGAATCCTGTAAAAAATGAGGAGGTTAAAGGGAATATTGTGATTGTTTATTGCTATTTATTGCTGTTACCCTCACTGCTATGGATAGTCACCACATGTATTTGGCTGCTGGCTGCATTAAATACTCATCACTTATCAAATGTGCATGTTCAGAAGGTTTTTTGTTTTCACAGCTGTTTTTCAAATCTATTGTTTTTTCTATGGGAAAAGAAAGTGTGTGTATGTGTTCCTAGGTCGCATGGTATTTTTCACTTCAGGTTTTTCTTCTGAGTCCTTATCTCTGTGTATGTATTCATGTTGGGTGTCTGTATTGCAAGTGCCCAACTTGGAATTGAGCTTTCCTTGACAGTATGCATAAGGCACTCGCACCCTGCCTTTCCTGTGTGCATAAGCAAAACAGATGCACCTGATATATGATTTTCACTTTCTCTCAGTCATTTGAATAGGTCAGAATTCTTCTACTTTACAGATTTTGCCTTTGCCAATGTTGCTTTCAGGCCTGTTTTCTCTCCTTGTTCTTTTGTGTGTGTCTGGGGGTGTGTGGTTTCTGCATTTCTTTTCTGCTTTCATCTTTCTTTGGATGTTAATCAAGAGGGAACACCCTAGTTGTATGGCACTTCTCTATCAGCCCTTCCCTCCTTTTTATTAATTTCCTTCCTTTCTGGGATGACTGTAAACTTTGCCCATCCTGTGATGGGATGCTTGTATTGCAGATATTCTCATGAGGTGATTGTATTGTATGGCAGGAAACTGCATCCTGAGCAAATGCTCAATTTGCTGATCTTTTAAGCTCTACCCTGTTTTTTTTTTTAAAAATAATTTAAAAAGTGTATGTATGTTCGAACATATTTACTTGGTCAGTCTGGATTCCATCTCAGACCTGGCAAGTCAAGAGATGTGGCACTGAGAGCATTTCCCTATCTTTGCAGCCATTTTTATATATTTTTTTAATAATATCTGCAAAATTATTCTTATGAAGACTGCAAGGTCCTGAGAGAGGCAGATGGTTTGTAAAAATGAGTACTGCAAGACCCTTTTTACCTTCTTCTGTGCTCCAAGATGTAGTTCTTAGAAGCTCCTGGATCCTGATGTGCTGGACACAGCTGTGACGAAGAAGTCCCATGTTCCTCCTTATCTTTTCCATGCTGGAGCAGATTCATTTACCACTCTACTATAGCCTCCATTTGTAGCCATCAGCACTTGCCCTAGTACATTTTTGGTGAAAACATGAAGATGTCTATTTTAATTGGAGACTTAAATATATCTGCTCTCTGAGATGATAGTTCCATCCCCTCCTTCCCAAGATGTGGAAACACTGTGTCTTCCACTGAAATACTAATAAGGAGTCCAACTACCATCATGATGTCCTGAGAGGTTGGGCTGAGCACTTGCTGTGGGCATGACCTGGCAATATTAACGCAATAAATGCACGATGTCTCATGGTGAGCCCCAGACCATCATGCTCCTCCTTAGGCAATAAGCCTATACTCATTTTCAAGGCAGGCACATCTTTAAGATAAAAATGCTCCACAGTATGTAGCCTGAGAAGCAAGGGTCTCACCCAGATGGGTGTTGATTCCTACCACCTTGACAAGAGGTGCAGAGCTGTTACCTTCTTTTTTCCCTTGTTTTATTCAGGAGTACTTACAGGACCCTCTGTGGAAGAGAGGAATGTTGTCTTTTAAGACTGCCAGTCATCCACTGGGGTAGTATCTTGAGGAACTGCTTGATTTCTTCATCTTTGTTCCTCATCAGCTGCAAAGCTATCTTGGACTCTGATCACCTGATTGGTGCTTCCAAAAAGGATGTTTACTTTCCTCTGCAATGGGAGAGGGTGAATTTTGGTCCCTCATGAACTTGAGGAGGATGGCTAATTCTTCAAGTGAGAACTCTAGAAGAACACGTATTTTTGGTGGTGGGAAGTGTAACTAGGGGAACATATTGGACTTTTCCATAATCTGAAGCTTAAGTCCGTCCCCTTAATGTGAGGACATGGGGGCTGAACTCTGTATCAGGATAGATTTCTCATTGCTTCTGTGAGGAAGCTTTGTTTTTATATGCTCAACATCCACCAGTTGATGATCAGTTGGTGTTTGCTGTCATAGAATCATAGAATCGTTTAGGTTGGAAAAGACCTTTAAGATCATCCAGTCCAACCATTAACCTACACTACCAAGTCCACACTAAACCAATCAAGGGTAGACTAGACTAAACCATGTCCCCAAGTGCCACATCTACCCGTTTTTTGAACGCTTCCAGGGATGGGGACTCCACCACCTCTCTGGGCAACTGTCCCTGCAGGGTTGAAATCTGTCAGGGTCTGTTGCCATGTATAGGGCCCTTGGCCCAAACCAGACTGAGATCTGATCTTTGGTAATGTCATGTGTCAGTTGCTTGAACATGGGACCAGCTCCTTAGTTCTGCGTTTTTCTGCTGAGGTGTTTTTTTTTTCCCCTGCCTCTGTTATATATCTCCATTTTCAGGGGAATAGGACATATCCCATCCTGTATGGCTGACTGTCCTCTGCAGAGTGTTTATCCCTAATAAAGTCTTTTCACTCTCCCTCAAAACTCCCTCCCAGTTTTGTGTCAGCACACTAGCTTCTCTCTGGGTTTTCTGTTTGGTTGTTTTTTCACTCCGATGCCTTTCACCAACCTGTGGGGCTGAAATATTCCTACAGCTTTTTCGTTATCAGGAGGGCTGAGGGACCTGCTATGAAGCTGCTGCTGGGTTTCCCATTGCTGGCCACAGCTTGGGAGAGGTCAGTAGCATCACTTAACCTCCATGGATCCTTGGGAGTTTTAGCTGCAGCTCCCTTACCGTTCCTGCCATGAAGTGGGCTGTTGCTGAAGTACCTAGAGATTATTTGACCTTTGAGTGTTGTAGGGAGAAATTATGTATCAACTTTTTCCTTTAAAATGCCTAGTGGGGTGCAAGGACCGGTGTGCAGCCCTGTTGGTGCGGCTCAGGTACAGGAGGGTGCATTGTGGAGCAGAGTGATGCACAGGCAGGCAACGCATTGTGAAATGCAGCAGGTATCAGTCAGTAACTTCTGTGGGTTTAAAATTAACCTTTGGCATATCCCAGCATTCAAAAAGAGAAAAAAAGATTTAGTGCTGGCATTTTGATGAGAAGACTTGTAATACGGGGAAAACGTTACAGCAGTGAAGTTTGTCAGTGCTGTTCAAACACTTTTCTCTGTACCGCTTCTGTTGCTCTCTTAATTTTAAATAAATTGCTCCTGTGATATATAATCATGGCTACTTTGGATCCCATATGACTTCAGGAGAAATGTCTTCAATACAGAGTTTCCTTTTGGCCTACTCTTTTTCTGTTAAATTAATCAGGGTTTAAAAAGAATGTGTGAAATATGGTCATAGCTTTAGAGTACAAAGAAGTTGAACAATCATCATTGCTGTGCTAGAAAATGTACTTTTTTTGTTTTGGGGTGTGTTTTTTAGTCTTATTTAACAAAAAACCAAAACAGTTTTACAAGGCTTGGCAGCATCTAGACTGTACTGATTTTGAGGAGTAGATTATTATATTTGTTCTCAGATGAGAACATGGTTAGTAGGGACCTTGTCTTGAAAATTATTTTTAACATGATGAAAAATGCCTTGGCTACCTGTCACTTTTTCCTGCCCACATTATTTGTGATCTTTCATTCCTTTTATTAGTAAATGAGAGGGAAATATCAGGAAATAGATGAAGGCACAATAAACAGTACTATGGGAGCAGTAAATTAAAGCATCTGCTTTTGGTTTTTCTGGGAAATCAAGAAGCAACTGGAGCAAAAAAAGGTGATAGTTTGTGTGGGGTTTTTTTTGTTTTGGTTTGGGGTTTTATTTGTTTGGTTTTTTTTCCCCCTTGGATTACACTTCTATTTCTGCTGTCAGGCTTCCCCCCGCCCCTTAGTCTTTCTCCTTTCTTCCATCTTTTTTTTTTTTTTTTTTTCCTTTTCTTGAAACAGTCACTTCATTGAAACCAAAGCTGAAGCCTACAAAGGCTCCATAGTGAATGAATAATAAAGGACAGAGATTCCAAATGTTGTTAAACTGGGCTCTATTTTTCCATAGCGTTTGTGCCTGGTTTGAGATACGGATGTGCCCCTTCTCAGTGGTGTGTGTTTGCAAGGCTGGCACGCTGGATATCGGGGGCGAGGCTAGTGTCTGCAGCTGTACAGGCAGCATTTATTTACTGCTAAGAAATTAATATAAACCTGGGGTGGTTCACCGTGAAATATTTTCACAGATGGAATGATTCTGTGGCATAACCTAGGGATGTAAACTAGAGGACTGCTTAGTGTTTTGCTCAATTATTTGTTCTTTGACTCCCCTCCCCTCCATCCCCTGTTTGCACACAGCTTAGGTCTCCTGTTGTAGTGGAGTAGCCGATGTGGGGCTCTTCAGCTGCCTGAAGCTCTCCCTAATCCAAGTGTGCATCCTGTTTTGGGGCTACATGCATGACTGGCAGGGGAGCTGTGGTGGGGCAGGGGCTGCTGGTTATTTGCAGTCCCTGGCCATGGGGCAATAAGTAAAGCAGCGCTGAGGCTGAGGGCAACATAGTGATGTTGGTTTGGAGCCAGGGTGCAAACCTGGTATAGCTGTGGTCAGTGATGGGGCCACCAAATCCCGCTGTTCTTGGTGATACACTTCCCGATGCCGCCCTCCTCCTGAGGTATATAGCGGGGTGCTCATGGCTAGCAGATGTATAATTTATGGCTTGTGGATTGAGGCTTGCCAGCTTGGCAGCACAGTATTAGTGGGGACTCTTTTACTATATTTTAGTGGTGTCATGGAAGTTTATTTGCTATTCCAAGCTTGTCACTCCAAACAGGGTATTAAATCTGAAATGAAAATGGAGAGGTTTTTAAAATATGAAAGAATGTAAGCAAACCCCATAAATCTGTCTACCAACTTTAAAAGTTTTTATTCCTTAAATATTAAGGGTTAGAAGTCTGTTGTTTTTTTGTGAGCTTTTTAAAAGTAAGTGTCGCTCTTCTGCAAACACCAGACTTCAAGAACTAAGACTTTGAAAGAGCCAGATGATATTGTGAGACCTCGGGGTGGGGGGGGTTGGGGGGTGGGGGGGATGGTGTGTGGGTGGAATATGATGCTTGTAACACTGTAGATAGCCCCTTAAAGTACTCCCTCTGCTTCCACATCCCTTTATTCTGGGACATGAAAGAGAAACCTGAGCCAATACAGGATTACAGAACTAGGTTACAAACCTGGAGCTAGACTGTTTGTAGTTAAAGCATCAGAAATTTATTTTATATGCTTATTTTGGTTTAAAAATTTTATGCACTTGGAAAACTCTGTCTCCCCCCATGAGAGTTCTTCTATTCAAGTAATTAAAGCAAGACAGTAAGCAGCAGAGACAATGAATTGTAAAAATTCATTGCTGGTTACAACAAGAATTTGAACCTCATCCATCTGTCATCCAAAAAAAAAAAAAAAAGCCTTTCAAAAAGCAGATGGTCTTGTAACTAAAACAAATCTGGATTCTGGCAGACAGGGTGAGAAATGTGCATTGTGAGAACAGGGGAAACGCTGCACTGGGAACTGTTCGTCTTGGTGGAGTGCTCTAGCTGTGAATACCTCTGCTAATGCTATCGCACACGATAGCGGTCATCAGAGGTCAAAATCAGTAACTTCAATTCCATCTGCAGGCTCACAAGAAATTAGTATTATTTCTGGAGCACAGCTTTTATATGCTTTTTCTGAAAGGTGCCATCTCCTAATAGGTATTTATGAGCATCTTGGGTGCAGTTTTGTGAGTGTTCCTAACAAGGGGTTCTGCATAGGAAGGGTTTAATCCTAAAGTGGAAATCATGGATTAACACTGCAAGAACCTCGTTCAAAATAAAACTCTCTATTTACAGTGCTACGTTTATGCACAAGCGTTTGCTCTTATGGGTGCAGTCTAGGAAGATTCGTAAATTAACAACCCAATTAATAAATAATGCCAACTCTCCATCATTTAATGGTACTTTAGATGATAGCAAAAAAAACCCCACCTTACTGGAAGCTTATTTCTGCTTATTACTCTTCTCTGTGTTTTACCTAGGTGAAGTTGCAGCTGCATGACTTAATTCAGGACTCATTCACTCTAGGAATCTCTGAGTCATTGAATCAGTTTCATCAGATTCATTGGCTGCAATAGATGAGTAAAACTCAGCACTGATTGCATGCTTGCCACAGATACCATGATCTATGGCTGATAATTGAAATTCCTAGGGGCTGCGCATACCTCTTGCATGCGGCTTGGACCCAACTAGCCCAGCACACTATTAAAAACATTTTTATAAGTGACTGACTGTTCACTCAAAACCACATTGAACCTTCTCTCAGACAGAAGAAATGCTCTCTGGAGTTATTCTAGCCTCTTCATCTAGAGCTAGCAGCCTTTTCAATAGTACGTAGTGGGAAAGTCAAATACAGTTGAAAAATGTAGTAGCGAGCTCAGACACATCCTCATTCATAGTAGGAAAATCATTAAGTACTTCAGGTTCAGTCTTAGGTCCATCCTATGTTTAAAAACAGATTGGAAATCTGAAGACAAATATTTTCATAACTACACAATTGCTACCTCCTTATGTCCCAAAAAGCAGGAAAATGATCATGAACAGGAAGGTCACTAGCATCACATGGAGTCTCCTGGGTGGGAGCCTCCTTTCTGCTGTGCAGTGCTGGTTTGTGCTGCTGGCTGAGGCAGAAAGCAGGGGGATGCTGCGTGTCATCCCTCGGGATGAGTTTTATGCCCAAAGAGGAAGCACTTGCCATGCAAATACGAGAAAAACCAAACATGGTGAATACGTAGTTTGGTTTAAGTGAGCCATCCTCCCTCTCTAACACTGTTATGTTAGGGCTTTCATTTTTTTTAAATGTTGTTTTGTCTCCTGCATGGATGCAACATGAGTTAACAAACCAAACCAACCAAACAAACAAAAACCCAAAAACTTTGATAGTCATGGGAAACAGCTTTAAAACTGTCCACAAGGAAAGGAATACAACTGTCCAACCTGGTAACTCTCTTTCCTGTCTCTTTAGCCAAATTATCTATACGTGAAAAAAGACCTGCAATACAGGTGTGTGCATAGGCAGGCTTCTTTCAGAGCCCATCAATCTTTTTCATTGTATCCAGGAACCCGAGAACAGTAAGGACTCTTGCAGTCTTCATCCTCATGCATATCCAATATTATACCTTATGTGAATCTTAGAGTATGTGAGCTTTTAGTCTCACTAAAATATATGAATAAAAGATGTGAATATTGGTGTGGGTTTTTCTTCTGAAGCACTGGTGATACCATTCCACGGCTATTGTATTGATGTGCTTTAAAAATATTTCCTTTTAATGCATGTCATTACGTTTCACTGACCCACAGACTGAAAGTCAGAGAATGTCCTTAGCTTGATGTAAAATGTTAGAGGGAAGAGATCCAATTTCAAATCTGTTCTCTGCCCTGTTCACAGCAGAATCTGAACCGCAGTTTCTCACCTCAGGAAAGTTTGTGTAGAGCTGTGTAGAGGGTGTCCCTCGATGCTGTATTGGTGGTGCATCCTTTGGCATCTGTAACTGCATTGTTCCAGGAGCCAGGTGGTGACTGCTGGGACACTGCCTGGGACAAGAGGCCTCCCTGTCCCATCTTTTGTCCTAGCAGGGTATGCACGTCCTAATGCAGAGCCCCAAAGGTAAGGGAAAAGGGGAATCCCTGTCCCAGAGCACTTGGTACCCTGTGAGGACAGGTGATATGTGCTCAGGATCCCCTAATGATGGGAAGGAGTTGCCTGCATGTGAATCCTTCATGTTCTGCACAGCTCTTATGTCTGGCAGCCAAAAGAATAAGTCGATGCCTCCTTTTCCTCCTGCTCCTGTTAGCTATGGGCTTGCACACGAGTGAAATGTTGCGACGTGTGCGGTGGTGCGGAGCTCAGCCCCCTGTGCTGGCTGGAGCGGGGCTCAGCTGCTTGCTCCCCTCCACGCATGTCAGGACCTGGGTGCACAGACCAGAATTTCGGTGCCTTCATCTTCCAGCTGAACCTTGTGCCAGTTCCTGCTGTGGCCTGTCCCAGAGTGACATACCTTGTTTTGTGTCAGAGGGAACAATTTAAGCTCTGGTTAAACTTAATGGTTTTTTTTGTTGTTGTTGTTGTTTTTGTGAAATGCCACCTTGGAGGGTTCCTGAGTTTGTGTGTCTATGTGACATAGCTACCAAATAAAATCAATAAAAATTGAAGAGCTCTGGGTGCAGTGTTGAGGCACTGTGTGGCACGAGTATATACACGTATATGTTAACATATATTCAGTTTTGCTTCTGATCTGTTTTATTGTTTCAATATTACATTTGTTTAAATATTTAGTCTTATTTAAAATTAATCTTGCTCCTCTTTGGGATGCTTGTACATGTTGAGCTGCTGTGCTGTGCTGTTTCTCCTAGCAATTCTTTGGTTCTTTGTAGTAAGCCGAAGAGTTACAGCTGTCCAGGTTAGTCATCGCTGCTGCAGTGCTATCCTCACTCAGTTGTGACAAATGCATGTTGCGTTTTGTTGAGGACGAGATAATCAGAAAAGTTTGTCTTCTGCCAGGATAGAACAGCTTCCTCCATCTCCTTTGGCTTCACTGCTAACAAATCAAAGCAAACCACTGTTGGCTGTGGGAGAACTGTAGGGTATGAGAGCAGCTGAGCCTCATATAGCTGCTGCAGGATGCAGAGATCAACCCTGGACAGGAGGTGTAACGCTGGCATGGCCCCACTTTCCAGACATGGACCCTCATCATTTAGTCACGTCTTTGGCACGCTGTGACAGTGCTTATGCTGAGCAGTGAAGCTACTGCATTCAAAGCGTGTTGATGCTGTGATTTGAAAACTTACCTCTAGTTTTCTGTCAATCCGGTGTGCTGGTCTAAACATTGCTCTAAGAAGCTATTTAATTTCCATACAGCTCCAGGAGTGCCTTTAGATTGCATTTCAATGTCATACTTTTTTTGTGGTCAGTGAGAACGTGCTGTGTTTTGTCAAAACTAGTTTATTCAGATCTGCTAATGGATTCAAGAAGAAAATGAATTTTGCAATTCTGTGCATCTTGTAGAGGCTTCTTGCTCAGACCGATTTATCAAAGAGTTTGAACCCAGCTCCCCATCTGTAGTCATTCACACCTCTCAAGGGTGCCTTTGTCAGGCTGTTGATGCAGTAATTCCTTGAAAATATTAGTGGCAAAATGTGGTTTGAAGGGAAGATCAGGCTTATAGTCTTGATATAGGAGTAGCGAAGGAAGGAAAAAGGTAGAAGTTCACAGGCATTTTTGCTATCATAAATTTCTTTGAAGTTCTTGAAGGAAAATGAGTTCTAGGTCATGTTTAGAGGTGGGTTTTTTTGCTGTTTTTAATGGAGCAAATTGAAACCTTTTGAAAATCTGTAAAAAGGCATCAGTCAAAGCAGAACGTCTGAGGACCACAGCCCCTGAAGGACCACATCTCTCATTTTAATGTCTCCATAACACAAGTTATATTTAAGATCTTTCTGTGTTAAGGGGTCTTTGATGCATCCAAAAGCAATTATTAACTGCTAAGTAAATGATGTGGTGAATATTTTTCAGAACATGGTGCTTCTTAGAAATTTTACATCTCTAATGTGTTTTGTAAGGATACCCTTGCAGTAAGTATTCAGGGTAAGTTAAATTATGGATTGGGGAATCAGATCCTGCATTAGCAAGCCAAAATTCTGCAAGCTCATTCTTGGCTAAGCCCCAGCCTTTTATGCAAAAGGCAATTGAAATGGGACAAAACAAAAACTGTGGTTGTCTTACAGCAATGGATTAAAATTATCCCACACTGGTCTGGGGAACAGTGTGGCCATGAGGGAAAGGGTGATAACATCAGCTGACTTTAATTTGCCAGAAGTCACCCTGCCCTCTCCTTTAGTATTAGCTGTTGGAGAGCTGTGATTAAGTGTTCTCCCTCCTGATAACAGTTCACTGAAAAGTGGCTGACAGGTAGAAACAGCAGCCAAACTGCTGCGTGTTTTAGAAGGTGGTTGCTGATGCACCGGCATCCCTTGTCAGCACCGCTGATAAGTTCCAACACAAACCGCCACCCAGAATTTCTTTGGCAGCCCAGCGGATGGCCGGATGAATTGTGTTATGCACAATGTGCTAATTGCCACAAATTGGCTACACTTGGTTGGGAATGACAGGGTGATTGTGTATGTTTGGGGTTTTTTTTTATAATCTAGTTCTTAACATACTTAGCTTGCACTGTTCTTGTTCTGAGAACAGGCATAGACCTTTTTGTTTGTACATCGGCAGCAAAGGGAATTTTTGTTAACCTCAGAAATACTGTTGATTAACTACAATACAAAATTCAAAGAAATTTTATTTAAAACTAGTTGAAACATGCAAGAAAAAGTTCTGAATGTCAATATGAAGACCTTTTATATTGTTGAAGTGTTTTTAAAATACTATAGCAAATATTTTTTTTTTTTATTTATTTTTCTTTCAAAGACCTTGTAAAGTCAGAAGTACCTTCTAGCCAAAAAGGAGCTGGCCTCCAAAAGCTCACAACTGAGTGTCCCTTTGTGTCCCCTCAGAGATGGGTAGGATATCTTCTCTTTCTTCTTCCCAACAGGCAGCGTGTATAGCTTTATCATTTTCTACCCTCCCCCATCTGCATTAAACTATTTATGTAACTGTTAGAGCAGTTCAAGCCCACAAGATGGGGGTATAAGGTATTGTATACAGAAATGGGGAGGAGAGTGAGTGTGTGTGTGTGTCCCCTGGGTGAAGGTGTTTAGGAGAATGAAGTCCCTCTGTTTAAAGGGGGAGCTGGGGCACTGTTGAGCTCCCTGTGGTGGTGGATGGAGATGTTGGGGTTTCCCTGAAGTGGAGGTTACCCCTGTGGCACCTGCTGCTATGTGTTGCATGGCAGTGGCATTGGCGTGGTACCACCCAGCAGCTGCTACCAGGAGTGATGGTAGTGACCCACCAGACTTGGACAACACTCAGCTTTAGGCTGCAGGGCAGACATGGCAGATGCTTCTGAACCTCTTGTCTTCTCATGGCTGGGAGCCACAGGGTACTTCTAACACTCTCCAGAGAGGCAGGAATGGAGAAAGGAGACTTGCTCACTGCTCCTGTTACGGCATATAAGCATTGTGGCACAAAACAGGCTGCTTCTGCTTGCCCCAAACTAAGAACACGTAAGAAATGCAGGTTCGTGCTAGTATCCACCTGTCCTTTCCCAGCCAATTTATGATGTTGATCCTAGGAGCGTGCCGGGTATGCTCATTTCTCTTTGAAATACAGAGCTGTTACCTTTCTGCCTTCTGCCAGCTGCGATTTGGAAAGAAGAATGAGGGAGGTACACAGGCATGGGAGTTGTGAATATGAATGTGATGGCAAGAACGTTTCATGGTATTATTCTTTGCTATAATATAGCAAATAATAAAGTGCTCTGTAGTCATAACACCACATGTTCGCTATGCTGGGGGAATTGCCAAAGACTGAGAGAAGGAACAGTATTAAGAGAAAACAGTATGTTGGAATGTTTGGTTTCTGTCCCAGAGCCCCAGTAAATGAGGAGAGTGAATAAATAGCGGGAAGAAGATCCTGTATAGACTGTTAGTCAAATTGGGCTAAATTGCCTTGTCAATTGAAGGAAAGCGGACAGAGAGGCCAGGATGCTCAGAGGGTTTTGAACAGCACCTAAGGCAGGAAACAAAGAAAGATGTTCAGAGACTGAAAGGTTTTGGTGTGTGTGTGGTGTGGTTCTTTTTGGTTTTTTTTTTTTTGTTTGTTTGTTTTGTGGGGTTTTAAAAACTTTTATCTTTTATACTCCCAGTGGTAATATCCTGGATGGCTCTTTCATCCAGCAGAAGTGATGGTTGTCACTGTAATACTGTGTGAAGTGTGAGATAAATGAGAGAACAGTCTGAAGGAAAGAGCATGTTTATTCTGATTAAGAAAATCAGTGGACTGATTGCCATTCAGCTTCCTGAAGCAGAGCTGCATGCACTGCTTATTTACGTTGTCTTTGTGGGTTTTTTTCTTTTTTTTAAGCCCCCTTTTTAAAGGAGTATATTAAATGTCAGGAAATAATTGTTATATAATCCTTGAAGAATCATGCTTTTTAGTTTAGAGTTGTTTAACTTTTTAGATTTCATCTGTTTTAAATCACAGTAAATCCTTAGGTGAGTCCATAAAGTACTTTCACAGATATCCCTGATTTTCTTATATATTTAGTTATTTTTTTCTTACTACAGATTTTCCTTTGTGGTTTTCCACTGGGGTTCAACATAAATAACACACAAATATCAGAGATGCAGTCTCTTAAAAAAAAATCCCTGTTTATCAGCATTCTTGGCTGCTTAATTCTGAATGAACCATCTGTGGCCTTTTCTTGCAAGCACCACTAAGCATGGCTCTGCGAGCTCAGTAGCCGTGGCCCTCCTTTCACGAGCAATGAGTTGCTCTGTGGGCTGCAATCTGAGCCTCTGCATCCTCCTGTTCTCCAGTGGGCTATGGAGAGAACAGAACCGCTTGTATTTCCACAAATGTGCTTATAACCCTCTTGGCTCTGTGCTCGGTGCCTGTTAGTGGATCTAATGGATGTGAATTCAGCTGCACAAGTCAGGATTTAATGCAACTGGGATGCTGTTGGCCAAATGTATTTGGGTTGGGTTTCTATCTGGTTTTTTTTCTCCTCCTCAGAAGCTACAGAAGTCCTTCTCGGCAGCAGAGGTGATGCTCTGGGTGTGTAGTGAAAGCTTGGAGGTTGTACAGAGAGCCTTTCGGGGAGATGTGGCATTTCTTACTCACGTGGTCATAAGATTTGGACTCTAAAGTCCAAAAAGGACTGCTGTGGTTTAGCCCCAGCCAGCAACTAAGCACCACGCAGCCGCTCGCTCACTCCCCCTGCCCCGATGGGATGGGGGAGAGAATCGGAGGAGTAAGAGTGAGAAACACTCCTGGGTTGAGATAAGAACAGTTTAATAATTGAAATAAAGGAAAATAGTAATGCTAATAGTAACAGTATAATAATGATAATAATAATAATGATACACGAAGCAAGTGATGCACAATGCAATTGCTCACCACCCGCCGACCGATACCCAGACAGTTCCCAAGCAGCGATCGCGGCTCCCCGGCCAACCCCCCCCAGTTTCTATACTGAGCATGACGTCATATGGTATGGAATAGCCCTTTGGTCAGTTTGGGTCAGCTGTCCTGGCTGTGCCCCCTCCCAGTTTGTTGTGCACCTGGAAGAGCATGGGAAGCTGAAAAGTCCTTGACTGGCATAAGCAGTACTCAGCAACAACTAAAACATCAGTGTGTTATCAACATTCTTCTCCTTCTAAATCCAAAACACTGCACTATGCCAGCTACTAGGAAGAAAATTAACTCTACCCCAGCCGAAACCAGGACAAGAGGGAATTTGCTTCTCTCCTCTGAATTAGGTTTGCTCGTATCTCGGCCATGTGCTGGGACTCTGGTCATAGCTTGTCAGCTCTCCATCGTGTTACAGCATCAGTGCCGTCTTTGTAATACAGGCATTTCACCTGTACGACAAACATTTTCTGACGTGTCTTAAGGAGTCATTGGGCTTGAAGCAGGATTGAGGGAGAAGTGTAATGTTTCGTGAAATGCAGGTGATGGGACTAGATGACTAGTCCCTTCTGGCCTTAACCTCTCTGAAATAGTAGAGCTGTTGTGCTGAGGGCTTGACTTTGAGGACTGCTTTAGCGCTGTGCCCCACAGAAGGATATGGCACGCTTTGGAGGCATTTTCCAGGATAACCAGAAAGATGGAATAATTACCAGTTGCACAAATCATTAGAGGCCTTTTGTGGTATTCAGAGAATGCTAAAATAGATGGAATAAAATGGGTCTTGTCCTTTTGTAGCTGCTGAAAGATTGCCAGGAGGCTTCCTGAAATGAACTGTAACCCCTCCATCCGTCTTGTCTGCAGTTTTGACTTGTAGATTTATGTTGTCAGAGCTGTACATCGCTTTTCACTTTTTTAATGAGATTATCTGCTGCTGTTACAATATATTTATATATTTTAAATTATTTTGGAGGGTTTCAAATTGTAGTACTTTGATCAGATGCCAGAAGTTATTAACAATAACTTGCCGCTATTACACTGTAAAACTAACAAATACAGGAAGTAATAAATTTTACATCTGAAGTGTCACATTAGCTGGCTAAATTTCACATTAGCAATGAAGCGCATATTCATTGCAGTGTCCTGTGCAGTACAGAGTAACTTGCTTCAAAGCAAAACCAGTATGAAGTGAAGCTGAGTGTAAGGGGGACCCTTCTCCCTCCTTCCAATGTTCTGGGTGATGTATTCTGTGTCCTGGGTGCCTGGTGGGAGCTCCAAACTCCTGTCCTAATAGTTCCCATGTAAACCCAGCACTCCTTCCTCAGTTGTGGAGTGCAGGTACCAAAACTCAGTTTAGGTTATGTTGCCTACTGTCATACAGTACTTAAGTTTGGTAATTAACAGTGGCTTAGAAGACTTTTTCTCTCAATGCTGTTTCAGGCAGACACAAGTTTGCAAGGCCATTTCAGTTTTTGCTGGGCTTCTTTCCAAAGAGTATATTCATGTTTTGTTTAAAGAAAAAAAAAAAAAAATCTTCTGAATGGAGCCCTCTGTGCAATGAAAGTTACGTCTTCAACCATACAAAAATTCCTACTTCCACATTAAAAAAAAAAAAAAAAAGAGGAAAGTGCAGGTCACTAGAGAGAAACACTGAATTTTCTAGGCTTGCTTTGTCCTGATGTAAGTCTGCTGAAGTTGAATAGCTGCATCAGCCAAAACCAGTTTTTAGTGGAATTGAAGACTCAGACTCAGTCTGCAGGAATTTGGGGGTTTTTTTGACCTCCTAATGTTCTGCATCTTGCATTGTTCAAATGAAGTCAACAACGAATTTTGCAGGCCTTCTATTTTCCTGGCTTGGTTCTTTTTTTCTTTCTTTGTGGGTTTTTTTTTTTTTTCTTTTCTTTTTTTTTTTCTTTTCCTCCTGATCTTCTCTGCTGTTCCCAGATGCAACAGAGAAGATGTGTGTCTTCCTGCTCTTCTGCTGGTTACTATAAACTTGAAACAAGAGCTGCTGCATTGCATGGGACCCATGGAGAGAGAGACAGCAGTGAAGTCCACCTGCCACTGTGTGAAGTGGTAACAGACTTTGTGGTTGCAAAGAAGTGTGGTATCACCCACAGGTGGCTGCTGGGAATGGCTGTGGCAGGGATCTTGAAATGCTTTGATTGATTTTTGGTTGAGATTTTAGCATATTGCCTTGTGTTGCTATCTACAGCTTCATCTCCAAGTCCTGTGACTGTGGGAGATGCAGCCTTAGTTCTTCAAATGCCAGTCAGTAATCTCTTGCCTTTGTCATTATTACAGAAAAACATGAAGATGATTTCCTTCTCTAATAACTGTGAATCATCTTTTTCTTGAGTCATGATTTTTTTCCAGTGCTCAGTGTTGGGAGCACTGTTTGAAATCAGTGAATAGCATAAACGTGCTGTTGTGTGTGCTTATTTTGTGACTTGGGAACCTGACTCCCTTATTTTTCAGTGACTAAGAGCTTTATATGATGAAACTGTGTGATGGGAACTGTTTTTTCCCACTTGGTGGGAAACCATTTTTGTTCCTTCTCATCGTGGTTGTGACTCTAGCAGAACCTCTGCCAGCACTTGAGATGTGGAGGAAAATGTCCACTTTGTATTAGGTTTGTAACTCTGCTTCTAATTGATCTATTTCAGATACTATAAAATAATCTAAATAGAAAATAGAACATGTATCAAGTGTATTACTACGCAAAGGATAACATCTTCCTCTGTGCTATACATCAGTTTTGTAGTCTTGCACCCTACGCACGCGAAACCTGAAAGTGAACATTTTGAGGTCTGGTCATAATTTTGTTCACATTCTCAAAATCTATCTGCAGTTTGAACTTTAAGTATGTATTGTGAAATTATGTTTACCTAAAGACAGTTTCACTTACAAGCTTTCTAATGTGATGAAGGCCTAATGTGAGTTTGAGGAGAAACAATGTGAACTGATTTGCTGAAAATTGCTCTGGAAATTACTGTAAATACAGTGCAAATGTTGTGCAATTCTTGGAACTTTCAATGATCCTGGTCAGCAGATTTTTTTTTTTTTGATAAAAAGAATCTACTACACTAAAACTGTTTTTTTTTTAAAAAAAAAATTAAAAAAATGTGTACTTTATGTGAAACGGCATCAGTCTTATGATTACTTCTTGTTGACTAATGTCTTCTTAACTTAGGTACTATCAAGCCCGAGTATTAAGAAGCATGGCTGTATGCACAGTGTAAAGGACTCTGGTGGTGGCGTGTGTACTGAAGTGAAATGGGAGAGCATTTACCAGTGTTGTCCCTTTCCTCCCTTTTTTTAAACGCATTGGGGTGGGGCACGCGTGACACATGCTCTGTCTTGCTGGGGCACGGACAACTTCTGGTTAGCCAAATTCCATACTGACGTGCAGTGACAGGAGTTCACCATTAGATCTGTTGGTCTTCTTACCCAGAGCTGTTCTGGACCTGATTTCTCTGTGCAATCAATTCATATAAAACCAGATGCCAACAATCTGTATTAACTGTGAATTAAATTCTTATCAAAATGGATTGCCCCAGTTTGTGGTAAAACAAACAGCCCATGTCTCTTGTTCCAAAAAATGTACCATCTGGCTGATAAAGCTGATTATCCAGAAGTGTTACTAAAAATGTCTGCATGTCTACAGAAGAGCAAATAATTGGCCTTGGGAAGAAAAAAAGTCCTGCTGTTACTTCTGAAAGTTACGGTGATTTGTTGTCCCAGAATGCCTGAAGATGAGGAGTTGTGAGGGGGGAGGTTGTTTATGGGGTGGGATTCCTTCTCCTGTGAGTACGAGAAGGACTGTGTTATGAACCTTGTGTGTGCACTGTACTTTTAGTCCTCTTGCATTCCAGCAATGCTAACTTTTATAACCATAAAACATAATTATCCCTAAGACATGTCTGATACTGTTGTGGGAGTAATTCTGAAGCAAAATGACTATAATACAGCTGAATGAAGAACTCAGATGGTTTCTCTTAAAATTGCAGGGCAGGTCATGTTCAAAAAGGAATTAAATATTAAATGAGGGGGGAAATACATTGGAGCAGAGCCCAGATTCTGAAAGTAAATTGTTGAAGACCATACCCTGGTTTCCTCAATGAGTATTAATCCAAATTATGTATAGCAGATATGGCGCTGAGTAATAGTAGTTAAGCTAAGGATCAAGAGTCCAATTTCCTTTGCATCTTTCTAGGAAATATAAGACCTAGTGTTGCATAGCAACAGTCGAAGGTATAGCAATATTTGCACTTGAAAATGTTTAGTGCTTTGGGAAGCATTAGATGGCTGATGAGATAGGTAGTGAGGAAATGGTATTATTCTCTCTTAGGGTACTGGTTTAAATTCAGTCTTGACTGTAGTGGCTGAAGACCATTAACATCTGAATAACTAGCCAGAGGCCTGAAAAATGAGTTATTGGTCTCAGTCCGGTTTTCAGAGCACCCATAGTCACATTTCAAAAACTATTCCTGTAATTGGCAATGTTGTTGGTGTGCTCGGAAGGCAAAGCAGATACAAATAGCTGTGGAGATGGCCACAGAGCTCCCTGCTTCAGAGCACTCCTGCCCCATTCCAGAGGGCTCCCTGCTCTGGTCCTACCGCCAAATAGAGAAGTTTCTAATCTTCCTAGCATATAATTTTTCTCTGCGGCTGTGTGGTAAACTTGAAAGCACATTATTTGAATTTCATAGAATCCTGGTATGTTCTTTGTATTTTTGTGTTAACCGTGTTTTGAATAAAAGATGCTGCCTAGGACTTTTTTCATTTTCTGAGATCCTCCTAAATTGTTTTACATTTAAATTTTTCAGAGTCAAATGTGACTTCCCATTGAAGGTAAGAGTTTTCCACAAATCTGCAATTTCTGTGATACTAGTTTTCAGAAGGTCTGTGTTCTCCTCACCTGGCACACCTAGAAATAGTTGGTCTGAAAACCAGAAGAGCATCAGAAGCAGAGAAGTAAAGCTACTGGAACCACATGACAAGAATTTGGAGTGCCTTAAATGCATTTTGGAAGTGCTGTTCCTACATTAGCTGTTTATTGCTCAAAGTTTAGCAGCGTCTTGACAAAATGGCTTGTTGGATGCTCAGTATTGCCTGAGTGCATGCTGTAGCTGGGCTAAGGGATGTCCCTGGTAGGGTTAGAGTAACTATGAGCAAGACGTAAAAACTGGCAGCTAACAGCATACCACAGTCATAGGACTAGTTGTTAGGTTTTGGGTTTTTTTTCTTTTAAACATATAATTTTATCTTACTTTACCAGTATTTAATACACTTTACAAGGAAGTATATAGTAAAAGATCTCCAGGGTGAATCCAGTACTACTGACAAGTGTGGAAGGGCTCAAGGATGTCCTTTACCACATGCAATTTTCACTCAGTGCCAGTGCTGACTCCTCTTTTTCGTAACTGCCTGAAGTAAGCTTGGTAATGAGCTCCATAAGAACATTTATAACAAGAGAGAGGTCCAGATTTAAGATCTACTGATCTTTAAATAATCACCAAAGACAGTATTCTGTCATTGACTCCAGTTCATTGCTGTAATATAGGAGACCTCAGGACATACCTAAATTAAATGAATGACAGATTTACAGGACATCTTAAACTATTTATTTCTCCAAAAATGCATCTTTGAATCTTAGAGTAATTTTTAAAAGTTGTAGCCATTTGCAGGTAAGAATTTATTCTACTTCTGTTGCTTTTCCTAAAGGTGAGAAATTATGCCTATGACATTTGACTGTTAAGGTAGTAGCAGGGGTGAGGAAAGCTGTTTATTAGTGAGCTCACTCATATTAGCAAAGTAAATAAAAGAAAAGAAAACCCACTGGACACCAGTTGTGAGGCTAATTCTTGTGTAACTTGGAGTTTTGAAGGTCTTTGGTAGAGAACTATTCATCATTCTTGAGCTTTGCTTTATCATCTGAACACTGTGGCGGCGCTACCCCTCTGCATGTGTTTAGAAGTTCAGAGGTTTGCCTGCTCATATGCAAAGGTGAAGGGTAACATTCCTTACTCAAATTTGGGACCATAGCAGCAGACCCAAAATAGTTTAGAGGCTGTAGCACCTTGAACATAATTTCATTAATTTTCCTTATTTTCTGTATGTACTGCACAAACAGTGTGTTTATGCATATGTATTATTGGCAGGTTGGTTAAAATTGGTGGATTTAAAATTACACTTAGCAGAAAAGTTAGTTTTCCTACAAATAAACTGCTGTTATTTTAAGATAGTTCCTTTTTTCACCCCAAATGGAAATGTCCAATGACACTATTTAAAATCTCCCCTACCCCCAATATTTTGTTTTTCTCACATTTTAAAATTGTGCAGACGCCCATGAAATGTTTTTTTTCTGGCAGCGCATGAGAGATAAAGTGGGGCTGAGGGGGATGGACTGTGAGTGGAAGCAGGTGCTGTCCTTAGTTTTTCTGACTTTCTACGGAATTCTGCAACAGCCTACTTTAAAATACATGAATGATTGTGAACTTACTAATATTTTATGGTACTTGGAACCTAAACAGCTTACCATGTATTCTTAAGTACCTTATTTTTCTCCAGAGCTTCTAATGTGTTTTTTTCTTTTGACTGTAAAACTTTTTATGGTGTACAGTTTTAAATATGCTTTTTTCTTTCTATTAAATGTGAGGCAAGGCAGTTTGCAGTTGTGATTTTTTGCTTAAGAGGAAAGTGATGCCTAAAAAGGAATTTCATAAAACATTGGAAATTGTTTCCTATCCAAAGCACATGTACTTTTTCTTGTGGGGGAAATTCGAGTTTAATACAAGAGATTGTGGAATTTCCATTAGCTTAGCAACACTTGTATCCACAACAAAACAGTTAATTGTGATCTACTTTTAAATCTCAGGATCCGGTACAGTTTTCCTTTTCATCTCAGGACCATTCATATGAAAACTGGAAATGGAAAGGAATATACCTCATACGTACAGTTAGGGCCAGCATCTGCATGTGAATGCTGAGAGGAGTATCTCTGATTACATGCCTGTGTTTTTGTTTAAAAAGTATTAAGCTCTGCAACTTCTTTGGCTTTGGTGGGAATTCTGCATGCCCCATATATCTGGAAAACTAGTCATGTTCACATAGATTCCTAAATACAATTTTGATTCAAGCACTTATTTTAGGCACCTTTGGGTCTGACTTCTAAGTAAACTAGAAACTGAATATTCTGTGTGCAAGTACAGCATCTCATATACAAAGCAGATAAAGTTAGTGCACAAATTCCTTTTTTGTTTTTAACGTTGACTGAAGAAATTTGCTGGTGCTTCTTGACATTTACAATAAAAATTTTTAGAAACGTATGCAAAAACTTGGGAGAGATTCATAAAACACTTTGCTTCTTGGCTGCTACTGTACTTCAGTTGTATTTTCATAAAGTGCCCTAACTTTGAATTAATTTTTGAATGAAGCTATGTTAAGGTAATGTTTTTTTGAGGTTTCATGTGGTCTCACCTTTTTCAACCAATTTTGTAACAGTGGGAATTCTTGTTTGTCCAGTGTATACCAGGTCTGATATCATGCCTTTAATACGTACATGTAAACTTTATATATATATATATGTGTAAACTCAACTTAACTTTTATATATAACTGAACTTAACTTTTGTATATATAAACCTAATTCAAGTTCTGGTACTTGCAAGGAGAATTTGGTTGTAGGCAGCTTTCCCATATGGGACTAGTACTTAAATATGTAACACTAGATGATCTGAATTTACAGAGTAAAAGGAAGATGATATTTTCACTGAAATGAACTACTACTAAAAAACCAAACAAGCCCCCACCCCCAGCTTCTTACTTCATTAAGTCTATTTGTGAACTTTAGCATAGAAATAATGTTTTTCTTTTTTATTTGATACATTCTAAAACCTTAGGTAAAAACTGATGATAGCTGTCCCTTTTTCATTTTGTTTTTCATATGATTCTATCACAGAAAAGAAAAAAGGCTATTTCTTTTTCTTTGAAATATGTGCTCATGTTGTTTTTGAAAGATTCTACATTAAATGCACATATATCAGATGAAAAATACATTTAATCTGTTTGGTTATGTAGAAGACTCATTCAAATGAAGTCCTAGTCTCAGAAAGCTCTTAAAAATATGGTTTTCTTGGTGTACAATTTCTACTTAGTAATTAGCTTAAGACCACCACCACCCCCAAAAAAAAAAAAACCAACCTCAAACAAAAATCCCAAACAACCAAACACAGCAGGAATCTGTACGTAATTTTCGTAGAATCATAGAATCGTTTAGGTTGGAAAAGACCTTTAAGATCATCCAGTCCAACCATTAACCTAACATTACCAAGTCCACACTAAACCAATTAAGGATAGACTAGACTAAACCATGTCCCAAAGTGCCACATCTACCCGTTTTTTGAACGCTTCCAGGGATGGGGACTCCACCACCTCTCTGGGCAGCCTGTTCCAATGCTTGACTACCCTTTCCGTGAAGAAATTTTTCCTAATATCCAACCTAAACCTCCCCTGACATTGAGCCCATTTCCTCTCATCCTATTGCTAACTACTAGGGAGAGGAGACCAACACCCAAATTTTGTTGATCTTTAGTTCATTATACAGGTTACTTTTCATTAAGGTCTCTTCTTAGTGAGAGACATAAAGACCTTGCTAAGCTGTGGCCAATATCATAGGGCCCAGCACTGCAAAAGCAGAAGGATGCTTTGATATACTATAGTTCCATTGTGAACTAAAGAGTGTGTGGGACAGAGGGAAGTGTTTTTAATTTCAAGTGTATGAAATAGATTGTACAAAAGATACTAATGAGGGCATTATAATATACTCTGAAATAGTCTTGACTTGATACATCTCTTGATGCTTCATATCATTAGGTATTTTCTTGAACTATTGGAATGACTGAAGTGCAAAGTAGGGAAAGACTTTGCATGAGAGTTTTAAGACCCAAAATACATGCTCATGAGCTCTCCATTGTGTTTCTCCATATAGGTCTACCTACCTTCTTGAGGAAGTACTTGCCACCAATTCAGTGACTGTAGCTATGGGGTTTGTATGTGTGCACACATACATACATGTGAGGCTGTTACTCTGAAGGTTTAACCAGGATTATGCTTCTAAGAATATCTTCCTCAAAATGAGCTGGATGTTTTCAGCACTATGCTGTGTGTGGGTTTTTGGGTTGCCTTGCTCTAAAGGAGCACAGAAAGAGGGAAGATTGAGAAAAGATACCTCACTTTGAATTCTGCAGCATTTTATAGTTTGTTCCGCCAGTTCCTGGGGGTGCAAAAGCAGGTAAAGTAGCATGTGAGGCTACTACATAGTGGTCTGGATCTGTAATGCCCCCCAACAGCTGGGCTGTACTCTTTCTTCAGTGCTGTGGAGATCAGAGATGGTATTTTGAATCTGCATGAGAGCAAAACTTCCCCATGAACCAAACCAGTTTCCAAAATTGTGCCTGGATCTGTGCTCATCAAAGAATGGTGCCACCTGCAGTCTGGGCTCCTGTGTCCAGTCTTGATTTTGGGATAGGTTTCCATGAACGCAAAAGAGAAGATGTTGATATTTTGTAGTCCTTGAGCATTATATAGAGCTTACAGCAACACACGAAATTTTTGAGGACCTTCCAGGGCCCAGTCCTCTGAAATCCAAAGGAATTGGTTCCCTGTATGGATTGGTGGAGCATCACAGCAGCAGTGGCCCCAGCAGTGGAGGATTTACTTTATTACCAGGGCTTGATGTTATGTGGCACTTGGCAGGCAATTGACAATGCATAACAAAGCTGAAAGATCGTCAGCATAAAATCCTGAGGCAAGTGGTAGGCAGGGTGTCAGACTGACTGACTGATGAAAGGAAGTGAGTAGGTGCCTGTTTTCAAACAACAGTGTCATATAAATGGCAGCGTGTGGGGGAGGCTGTCACTGGGAGGATAAAGGGCTGCGAGTGGAAAAATTGGCAGATGGAGAGAAATAGAGATGTTTCAGAAATATGTAGAGGAAGGAGCTTCCTGCTCTTGGGGAGGTTCTGGAAGGGTTGGTACCAACAGGAGGAGATGGTGTTGAGGAGGGTGGATAGGCTCTCGCAGATCCAGGAGTGCTGCAGTTCTTTGGTCTGAATATGCTGACATTTACAGGCTGCACACCTGATCTTAAAGCTTGTGACATCTATGTTTCCTCTAATCCTGTCCTTCAGTGTGACGTTCTTCATACCTTGACTCCGGGTTGCCCCTCTATGGCTTCTTGCTATAGTTTTCATTATGGTTGCTGTTGCCTGCAAACCAGTGCTTCGGCTGGATCACCCGGGGTGGCGTACTTGGCTTAACTTGCTCTACCTTCCTCTCCTCAGCTGTTTTCTGCTTGGCATAGCACTTGTTCTCTCCCCAAGTGTGACTGCACAAATACTGATTTTGGGCAGATTTTGTGCCTGACCCTTCTGGTTTTCACTCTTACTTAACTGACGATAAAAAAGAAAAAATGGGGGAAAAAACCCAATAAATTGTTGCTAAAATGATAAATTGTACTTTTAAAGGGAAATTGCATCTCTGTGAAGTGAATTCCTATCTCTGTAGACAATATCAGAACAAGACTGTTGTGTAAGCATAGGCAGAACTGATCCTATCCACTGAAGAAATGGGGCAGAAGCAGCTCGTGGTGCAGAGGCTGATGGCTTTGTCATTGCTCTGACCTCCACCGTCAGTGGCTGACTTCAAATGAGTATTGTGTTACCAGATGTTGCAAATAATTAACTGTATGTAACAACTTCTTTTTGGATTCATAGGAGCATCTGTTTTATTTAAGAGTGCTGCAAGTGCAGGAGGGGGTATGGGAATGGCAGAGGGAGACGGTGTGATCCAGGATGCTGCTAATGAGTCGAATGAAACTGCTCACTGCCTCTTTGCATTGATCAAAAACTTCCATCATCATGTACCTCTGGAGCACTCTGTCAGACTTCTTTCTTTTAAACTTTAATTTGCATTTTGCTGAGCGACTAATCATATCAGATGAACTGAGAAAATGAGAAATTTTTAGCACCCTCTTCAGAGGTTTTACAAACAATTCAGTAAATGCTCATGAAGATTGATCTTGGGGAAACATAGTTAGGCCAAGCATGAGGCGTCATAGAGTGGAGAAACCTTTCCAGCCCAAACAATTGCTAACAAAGGATTTAATTTTCCAGGGTTAAAAAGAACAAGCTTGAATTTGGAAAGACGCTGATCAGTTGGTATGTTTATGCTTAGTTTTCTGATATCAATACTCTAGTTCAAAGCCAGTGGAATTATGTATATTGATAGGTGTTTGCAATGTTCAGTTCTGTTTAAAGATGGGTTGAAAAGACTTTCTGGAGGAAAACAGAAATTATGTATTTTCTAAAGTAGAGGTGCTTGAATAGCTTATGAGGGAAGGCCTATGGATGGCTGTTTTGTTTTGTTTGCTGTTTTTACAATGGGAGATCCATGGTGGAGGTGGAGCTCAGGGCTGTGTTTTGGGGAACCACTGACAGTCATGGATATGTGTCGTGGTTTAGCCCCAGCCAGCAACTCAGCACCACGCAGCCGCTCGCTCACTCCCCCTGCCCCGATGGAATGGGGGAGAGAATCGGAGGAGTAAGAGTGAGAAAACTCCTGGGTTGAGATAAGAACAGTTTAATAATTGAAATAAAGGAAAATAGTAATGCTAATAGTAACAGTATAATAATGATAATAATAATAATGATACACGAAGCAAGTGATGCACAATGCAATTGCTCACCACCCGCCGACCGATACCCAGACAGTTCCCAAGCAGCGATCGCGGCTCCCCGGCCAACCCCCCCCAGTTTCTATACTGAGCATGACGTCATATGGTATGGAATAGCCCTTTGGTCAGTTTGGATCAACTATTCTGGCTGTGCCCCCTCCCAGTTTCTTGTGTGCCTGGCAGAGCATGGGAAGCTGAAAAAGTCCTTGACTGGCATAAGCAGTACTGAGCAACAACTAAAAACATCAGCGTGTTATCAACATTCTTCTCCTACTAAATCCAAAACACAGCACTATGCCTGCTGCTAGGAAGAAAATTAACTCTATCCCAGCCGAAACCAGGACAATATGGGAGGCAGAATACCGGGGCAGTCTCTGCTGACAGCTCTGGAGCAGCTGTTCATGTCGGCTGTGCTGAGCATACAGAGCTGGTTATATGCACACCCAACAATGTCCTGAGAAGCACTGGATTGTGTCTTAAATTGGGTAGTATTTCCATGGCAAAGGATGAACCATTTCAAATGAGATTTGGCACTAAGTAATGTCTTTCAGACGTGGCAGCACAATACCTCTTAATTTGCAGATGAAGGACCAGCTACTCTCTCTAGTCTGAAACAGTTTCTGCTGACACTGGCTGCTGTTGTGATCATGGAACAAATTGCTTAATTTACTAACTCAGAAATGTCTGCCTGGTGCTGGAGTTTTGTCTTTTCCTGTTTATTTAATCCTTTGAGTAGCTGAGTCGACTGCCATGAACAAGAGTGGAGCACATCCTACAGCTGGAGGGCCAAGGCACCACCGATAATTATTTCCATCACTCTGCACGCAGAACAATTGCTTTCCTTCAGGACGTTGTTTGCCTGTGACTTGAAAAATCATTAAAACTCTCATTTAGAAACTTAGGAGCTTTCAGTTCATCCTAATATACATGCTGTCTTTTTAATGGACTGTATGACATACACTGAGTGCTTTTTAATGTTTTTTTCCAGATTTTTTGAGTACTGTTTCCTGCTCCCTTCAGAGCTGTGTGTATGCATGTGGCTTTAGCACTTGGTCTTTTTCTGACATTCAGTAATTTTTACTGTGGTAGTAGTTTTACTGAGTAAGTACTGAGCACTAAGTACTCAGTCATCATGTTTCCTTATTTCAGTCAAACTAGGAGCACTTCTGTCACTGTTGCAAATATGTGCGTGTGCTCTTTTTTTTTTTTTGTAAGGTGCATGCATTATTTTAATGAACTTTGCTTTCCTCAGTAGTAGCTTGATGAGATAAAATGTATTTTAACTCATCCAAGGTCATATTTTATCTTACTTGAAACTGCTGTTCTAATAACCCTAGAGTTGTATGAAGAATCATTGAAAACTTTACTAAATATTTGTATTTACATTGTTATTACGTTGCTGAAAAGGCATTTTACCTAATGTTTCACTTCAGTTTATTTCTGTGAATGGGGAAACACATTTGTGACACTGGATTTCCATGGTGGTGTTGAAAATAAATATAAGAGTGGTTACCGTTCTGTCTTTCCCTAGATCTGAACCATGATTTCATTTTAGTTGTTATTCTAGGAGGGAATATCATAAATTACAATTACTTGGAACATTTCTGTGAGGTTTTTTGTTCCCTTTCCCTTTGTAAGATTTCTGGGGAACTTTAAAATGTTGGGGCAAACACCCTGTCACAGCATTTTTCCAGTGAAAAGTTTGGACTTTATTTTAAAAAAAAAAGATAGACTTGTGACAGCTTGATTAACAAGAGACAATAAATAATGTCTTGTTTTATCCTAGGAGAGTTGATCAGTTCATTCTTTTTTTTACTTGGTACTTGTCATTATCTGGCCTGTACTATAGGATCCTGTTTATGCAGTTACATCACCAGGAAACAGCAGGACACACGTACATGCTGATGGTAATTTCTGAAGGAGTGTAAATTGGAAGCCACTCAACTGTTACCAGCATAAGACTGTCTGGCATGTTGCTCATGGAGTTTCAGAGATACAAGCAAGTACTGGGAGGGTACAGATTAGTTTGGAGCTTAATTTGAAAATAAATATTCTGTGTCAGCTAAAGTGTTTGTCTTTTAGCCCAATGTAAAAGGGAGAGTTTGATTACAGGGAATTATTAATATTGGCACTTGAATGTGTTCACTATTTAAATTAATAATTTTTGAGGAGGTATTTTTTCCTCGGTATCCTCGCACCGATCCCTTGCAAGAACTAGGAAGTAAAAATAACGTTGACTAGGATTCGTTTCTGCATATAATATCCTTTTTCATTTGCTGAAGAAAATCCAGTAGAGGCAGCCAGTCTATTTTTATGACTAAATTTTATACACATATTCATTTTTGTAAATTTATTCACATACTCATTTTTGTAAATTAAGGACACTTTAAAATGTCTGTGCAGGAAAATTGCTGTCCATGGTGGGGTTTTTTTTCCATACAGGTTTCCCATGCATTATATGCTTTTCTGTGTACACTGAAAGTACCTTTGTTCGAGGTGGCGTGTTCCACCCTAGATTACAGCAAAATAACCTCTTCCAAGTGGAGGTTGTAATCTGGTGCCTGCTCCCCTCCATACTTGGCTTCTCCAAGGAAAGTTATTTTAGAAGTGTGGCTCTGTGACTTTGCTGGTGGATGTTGATGGGGCAGAGAGGGAAACATAGGCTTCTAGTACTATGAAAAAAGCTTCTACAAAGTATGTCTATCCAGTATGCATAGGTGAGTAGAGAATCAGCTGTAATCCTCCTTTTTCTATTAAGAAAACAATAAGCAAACTGGGTAATGTCCTGCTATGGGGTAATTCAGTCTGACCCCTTACAAAAATTACTGACGTACTAACTAGCAGTTCAGGTTTGGAGATAAGTATGTGTTGGTGAGTCAGTGTAAACCTGTTAACAGTAAATTACTTACAATGTTTTCTGCAACCTTACAAGATCTATGTAGTGCTGTGTAATTTAGTTGTCATAATTGTGTTAAATTTCTTGACATTATCTGTCATAAGACTTTTCAGCGAGTAGAGAGATAAGTAGCATTTTGCTAATGAACTTTTGAACCTTTGCTAAGACAAGATGTACAAAAAATACTAACAAGGTAGAGACAAATTTATGAGTTGGTAGGCGCCAGCAGTCTAATATAGGAGCACGATAGGAAAACACCCCACAAGTAAGAGCAGTAAATTCAAAGTTTGAATTCTAGCCAAATGTGTGAAGGCACCCCAAGAATGAAAGATGTAAATATTACTAATTTTTTTAAACAAGGTTAACGTTACTTGGAACATGAATAGTCAATAAACATGCAAGACACCCATGGCATAGTTGGTGAGATGCCTGTGTAATGGGTCATAAAAACTGAGCTAGAAACTGCTGGGAATGTGCAAATATTGTTGGGGTAGTATCTTTAGCTGTTGATCTGTGTTAAGAAGGATGAATTTGATTTGATCTGCAATAAAGACTGGAGTAGTAAATCCTGGGCAGCCTCTCTCTGTTTGGTGAGGAGAGAGAGGTGGGGTGGGGGGAACCGCCTGCAACATGTTCCAGTAGAAAGAGAAGACCTCTTGTAGAATTGCAGCTCTTTAAGTAGCTGTTTCTGCACAGAGAATTAACTTGTCCTCTCCTTCCCTAATGCTTTAAACTCAGTTGGTATTTACTTTCATAGCATGTCCTGTTGCATGCACACGAGTGCCTGAACTCCAGAGGTGCAGCTTCTGCCCTCGGCTGGCTCTACATGTTCCAGATGTGTTCTGACATCCAAGTGCTTTCCACGCTTCTGAAGAGTAGCTGTGAAGAGACCCCTTTCAATTGTAGTCAGTAGGAAGACTTCCAGGATGACTTGCTGGGGTGTTATAGGAAATCTTGAAGGAAATAGTGGATTTTTCATTTTACTTGGGCTTGTCTGTGCTGGGAGTCCCTTCCTGGCTCCTGAGCCAGTGATGGAGAGCTGGGCCTCTCCCCCAAGTGCAGCCACTACTGTGAAAAGCCATGTTTCTTAGTTATGGTGAGTACAACAAGGAGTAAGAGAAACTCTAACTCGTATCGTACATGAGAGATTTCTTAGACCATTTACATTTTTTAATGTTTAACAAAGTCTCTCTCTTGGTCTACCAGAAATAAGGGTCTTACATCAGAGTAGTGTTGTAGAAGATCATATATAGGACCTTAGAAATGTCATTTTTCTTGGCTAACAGGAAAAGCTTGAAGGGCCAAACAGTTTAAAAACTGTCAGCTGAAATACTATTCAGAGATGAAGGAGAAATTCGGTTGTAGAAATCATCTCGGGGGAATCACCAGTCTGTGTATCTTGGATGTATTTTGTAATAGTTATGAGCACATTTATAGTAGCAGCAGTTCTGCACAGAAGCACAGTTGCTTTTTTCCTGCTCCTTCAGTTACCTTTGCCTTATGCATGCCTTTTTTTAATGACTCTGGTGGTTGTTCTCTCCCATCCCATGCTATGTTTTGCTTATTATTATTGCAGCGCTTTGTTAACTAACACATCGGAAGTGATGGAAATGCAACGAAGGGCTCAGCAAACAGAAGGCTGCAGGGAGGTGTGTGCAGATCGGGCTTTCTTTCAGACAAGGCCCAGAATACATCTTTTAAGCCAAACGTCTCATGATTTGGATTCCTTTTTAGTGTGATGGTGATTACTATTTTCTAAAAGCAGAACTGGAGCAAATTGATACTGTCAAACAACTCAAACTTCCTTATTCTCATATGTCATTTTCCTTCTGTCTCCTAAAATACTAATTTTAAGCCTTGAATAAGTAATTAAGACAAAGAACAATCTTTCTCACTTGAATGTCAGGGTGGGGTTCATTCTCTGCTGAAATACAGTAATGGTCACTGCAAAACAACTGGCTGCACAAAAGCAGGTACCAAAGAAGATATTTTACCTCAGAAATATCCCATCCTGGGGTGTCCTGGAGAACTTCAGCCACTCCCATCCATCTGCTCAAAAGCCTTGATTTTTCGCAGTCTTCTCTGAAAGTAAACCAGTTAACTTCAGGTGTCAGGAAAATGAGCTTGAACTCTGAGGAAGCTCATTTTAGGGCTCTCTGTGGCCTTTATTACCTCTCTTCTGTACCATGCTGCGCTGGGCTGAATATGTCCATTTAGCTACTGCGGTGGAAAAACACCAGTGTCCTCGATGATTGCACAGTTCATATGTTGGAGTTCTTGTTTCAGGAAGGTAACAGGCAGCAAGTGCCCTGGCTTTTGAATGTACTCCGGGGGTTTTGCTTGATTTACAGCAAATTCTGGGGTTCAAACCTGGAGATGACAGGGTACATATTGTAGCAATAATTCCTGCCTGTCCAAGCAGTCACAATCTTCTTGTTAATGATGGGTGGAAAGCAGAAACTCACTGCTGTTTAATCGTTCACAATTGGAGAATCTAACCAGACTTTCATATCACTGAGATAATAAAGTCATAGTTACCATTTGTCCTGGGACCTTGTAAGAGGTTCAGCCAAATCCTTTGGCAGATTCCCCAAGCTTATTGAGATGTAGGTTTGGGTAAGTAATGAGGCCATTAAAACAGCTGGCTCTAGTAAATAGCCTTGGATTGAGTTCTCACAAGTTAAAATGAATGGAAAGATAAGTACAAACATGCATGTAAGTAAGGTTTTGGGTTTGGAAAAGACAGACTACATTAATCTGATTCCTTAGTTTATTTAAGTCTGCTGGGCTGTGCTGGTCAAACATAGAAGTGGCTTGAATCTAGAAGTATCCCCCTCCCAATTTAGAAATAGTACATATCTGGAATGCATATCTAAGGGCAAGGGAGACATTTTGGAGAACAATGCATTGTATTTGAGTGACATTTTAAAATAGAAATGAAAAAGAACATTTCTAAAAAAAATGTTGGGGGGTAGCTTTGTAATGAGAGTGTCAAGGGCAAAAAATATAAGTGTGTGTAATATGGAAAACAGCAAATAAATTAAAAGGAGCTAAATATGGTGCTGGAGATAAACAGGGTACTGAGCTTGCTTAATGAGTTGTTCTTTATCCCATTGCCATAATCGTCTTGGTGCTGTGGCACCCCCAAAGCTTGCCTGGGCATCAGCAAAGCAGATGACATCATGAGATACAGCTTTGTGTTAGCTCAGACTGGAAATTGGTCCTGTAGGCTACACCTGGGCTAGGAAGCAGGACCAGGGCACAAGTGTAAACACCAGCAGCTGGTTAGGGCTCAGTATGGCCTGGAACAACCAGCACTGGCTCCTGTGGCTCACCAGTTGTTCCCAGTCAGCAAGAGGTCAACCTGTTTGGGAGATAAATGAGCCAGACCTGCAGGTGCAGGGCTCCACCAGCTTCAGTGACAGCAGATGGGCCCTGCTCCAAACTGGTGCAGAGAGAAGGGACTTGACCAGCCGGGTTAGCTCAGTTGGTTAGAGCATGGTGCTAATAACACCAAGGTCCCCGGTTCAATCCCTGCTCACTGCAGGGGGGGTTGGGCTAGATGATCTCTCAAGGTCCCTTCTCAAGGTCCCTTCCAACCCAAAGCATTCTGTGATTCTATGACTTACTGTGGAGCTGCTGCTGAACACAGTCTGCTGATGTTTCCTTTCTGTGTCAGCCGTATTCCTGTGGATATGGTTTGCTCTTGATGTAGACAAGAATTGAGTCAATGAATTTATTAGCATTAATTCATTTTAAGTGTCTATGTCTTCTTATAACATTATGAGTAGTCTGATGGTATAGGAAGAAGGAAATGTTGTAGCATATTTTGAGGTAATTAAATCCTTTATAGAGTAACATATGTAAGGTTTTAAAAACCCCTGATTTTTATTACTTCTGTCTACAGCTCTATTTACTAGTCTCTTACGCTTCTCCTCCCTATGTTGCACCAAGCTGCATTACATCTCTTTTGGCTGTCTCTTCCAGTCACTGAATCTCCTACGTATCATGTAATCACTGTAATAATCTCTTTTCTTGTTCTCAGAGTGTCCTTTAACTCTTATCTGAAAATCTATTCACCCAGGAGGCCCGTGCTCTCTAATGCTGTTCATGTGCCATTTTAGTGTTTGTTCTGGGTTGGAGATTGTCCTCTGCTTTTGCTCCAGCCATGGTGCCAGGGTCTGGCCCTAGAAGATGCAGTTCCCACTATGTGGGAAGTTTAAAAGCAGATCATAGGTTATGTGAGGTTGTCTTACCTCTCATTTATTTAATACATGATTTTTTTTAAAATAGAAATGCATCTACTTCTGTTTTTCACAGGCAAACCACTGTCCATTTTTTAGGGATAATTGTGATTAACTGAAACTAAAGGACCAGTGGTCACCCAGGCAGAGTTGACCCTGAAAACCTTTGTGCAGGTAGAACAGTAAGAAGTTTGCTGTAATTGATGTCCCTGTGAAGGACAGCAAGAGTCAGGGACACAGGGATGTAGGAGAAGCCCTTTAGAGGGCTGTACATTGGCTTTGATAGAAGAAAGGACAAGTTAAACTTGATAGATGGTGTAGAGTACCACAGAATAGGGCAAAAATAGTGGCTGCTGTTCCTGAATATTCCTGCTAGCAGTCTTTATAACAGGAGTGGCAGCTGTGGCACCCACTGTGGGTGGCCTTTTAGGAGGCTCTTCTTGTAGCTGATGCCTAACAGCAGCGCGCCACAATCTCACGCAGCAGGAAAGAGGTGGTTTTGGTACCGTCTCGGGATGACTACATTACATCAGCCCCTCGTGAGGTAGATATGGATGATGCTTGCAGTAATGCAAAACCAGTTTATTATGAAATGGTCTTTTTGCGCCTCCTTCCCCCTTTCTTTCCCCTTCTTTGAAAGTTACTTGTAATAATGATTTATGCGAGTACTATGCAACCTCTTCCCCCGGGGCTTCTGTTCAAGTGGGAGAAGCAAGTAGCTTGTGTTTTCCTCTCAGCTACCTGTTTTACAATAGTTAATTCTAAAAATGTATAAAATCATGAACTCCAGACAGTTGTTGATAAGAACTCCTGATAAAGTAATTCTGTGCATCTGCTGCCAGATAGTCTGGCTCCAATAAGTATCGCTGTCTCGTATGTGGACTTTTAAAAATAAAGCTGAATGACCTCTTCATTTGAGTCTGTAACTGACTTGCTTGGCATTGAGTTATAAAGTAATAATGAAATACCCTCAAATGTAGCTCCCAAGTAATTCTAAAATATAGAGCCATTATCAGATTCCCAAGGAACTGCTCACTCAGGCTGGGCACTTTGCTGGGGAAGCTGCAAGGGAAGAAGTAACCATCTGAGGAAGGAAAAAGCAGAGCTCAGAGGACACTCAAGAGCAAGAGAGTCAGGAAACTAAGGGAAATAAGAAAGGGATGAGGAAGAGCTCCACCTGAAAAGAGGAAATCCCAAAGAGCAGGAGCAGTAACAGGAGAGGGATACTGTGGGAATAACTTTCTTAACCACTCTTCCATAGAAAGAAGAGGTGAATTAAATTTAATTGTGAGGAAATATTTCCTAATGATCATAAAAAAGTTGGAAAGGCCATTCTGTCAGCATCATAAGTATAAGGTAATTATATTTTTTCTTGTGTTTTTATAGTAGAAAATACTCAAATGTTTATGTAATTCACAGTAATACAGAATTCAGTATTGTCTCTGTGCTTTCTAGTTTGGAAGAAATAACTGTAGTTTGTTACTGAAAGCTGCAGTTCAGAGGTCATATAATGAATTATGAGTCTTACATAGTAGTCTATCAAATCACCCTAATTTTGTTTCATGTTTTCCGTGTTGTAATATAGGAATACTCAACCTTTGATTTTTTGAAAATTTTATTTTCTTTTGTCACCTTTAAGCTTTATGTAATTGGACTTTTTTTTCTTCTTCTTCTGACCTTTTTTTTTCCCTGACCTTTTTTTCTTTTTTACCTTACACTACTATCATTTTTGTTGGTGGAGTAGGAAAGATAATACATATTTAAATAAGTGTGCTTATTCCAACATTCATTTTATATTGTATTGTTACTCGTATTACACAAGTCACTTGGATTTACCAGTTTTTGTTTAAACTTTGATGCAGTCTTTATGAGATAATTATTCTTTTTTGTGTTAAATAGTAATTAATATCCTAGTTGTTGAGGGTTGGAAAGAAGTTTTAAAATACATATGTCCTTCTCACAGTACACTCTCTTATTTTTCCATTTGCTTTCAGTGTTTTTTCTTGCTGGGTACCGTTCTGCCTCTTCCCTGTCTTTTTTTTTCCCTTTCTTTCCTGGTCCTTTTACTTGGTGATTGCTGTCTGTCTTCTGAGCAATCCTATCTTCTGGGTATCTATTCATCCTCAGGTGGTTATGCCTTCCTTTTCAGTTTCCCTGTGAATTTAATTTTATATCTGGAATATAGGAGAGATTAAATTATATGCTTTCCGGGACAACTGAGAAATTGGGTTTTTTGAATGGTGAGATGTCCGTGAGGCTGTGATGAGAGAATGGAAGCTCAGTATCTCCATACACTTATCTTTTATTGGAAAAAGCACTATTTGTTAGCCTTCCACGGGCAGGAGGGGAATTTGGTGGCAGCAAGTCAGTCTAGGTCGAATGGGATCTTCTTGCAGCAGCACATTTCAGAGTGGCCTATCCTTGTAACTGCCTGCGATTCAGAAGTTGGCTGCAAGAGGCGAAGCTAAATTAAAATAAAAAAATCCTCCCCTGCTCATTCAAAGCTATGACTGTTTTACTTTCTTTGCCCGATTGTGGCGGGAGCACCAAAACCTCTTGCAAAGCAATAGAGCTGCTCTATGTGTGGGGCTCTCCCCAGCGAAAGAGCCTGGCTCTGGTTTGTCGGGCTTTCCCTGCCACCCTGGAGAGCTTTCTCCTGGGTCATCCCCAGAAGGTCTCCAAGTTCTCTCTGCTTCACTGGTCCTGCCTGCTTCCTTCCCTCTTGCACCAGATTTTGTATTTCAGCTGTGGCCCATGCGGACTTTTCAGTTTCTCCCTCTGCTGTAGAACATGCTCAGTAGTATTTTGTGGTGTAGTATTTTGTGCCACTTTTAATTTATTCAGTTGTTTCTGATTATTAGTCAGTGGGGAATTAATCTGTTTCTGCTTTAGATCATGTGTGCTTGCTTCAAATTTTTCCAACAGCGTACAGACTTAACATGCTATTCAGCACTGAAAATTGCCTAAAAATGTCAGTAGGATTTAATGGTTGTTGTGTCTTAATGGTTTCTATTTTAATATGTGCCTAGGTTAAAAATAAGTGAGGTTTATGATTTTTCTCTTTTTAATTATTATTATTTATTCCACACTCTGCAAATTCATTCAGTGATCCAAGAGTCAAGCTGAGTTCATTCCTTCACTCAATAATGCAAACTTTTCTGAAGAAATTATGTCTTAATTAACAATTGTATCGTACCTAAGTCTTATCAAGTCCTCAGCGATAACTGTGTAGATCATCTGAGACTAATTCTTACAAAAGAGTAAGTGTTGAAATTTGCATAGCCATTCTGATAATTAATTTCCTCCCCCCTTCTCCAGCTCACACCATCATGGCTCTGGGGAGAGGGATGGAGCGCTGTGCTGTGCCATGCCGACATGGCTGAGGGCCAGAGAAAGCTGAACTTGTCACCTAAAGTCCCCAGTGGAAGACTCCTGAGTAAAAAGCTGTCTTTTCACAGTCACAGCTTCAAAACAGAATAACACTTCAAAGGTGGGCTGAAACAGGGCTGACCAAACCCTAGTTCTTTTTGCATTCTCTTGGACTTCCTAGTTTTCGTCCTTTTTGGGGGAGGGGAGAAAAGAGAGATTAATCACTTTTTTTTTTCCTGGGATGACTTTCATTTTTTTCTAGTTGAAGTAATAAACTGGCACGCTTAATTTTTAAGGCAATTCACTGGATAATAGGATTTCAGGGTTACTGCTTTTATCCTTCTGGAGAAGCAGTGTGCACACATCCTGGGTTGAATTAATGCTTTGTAAGGTACGCGTTTTGGTTTTCCTATAAACTAATTCTCTGTTGGAAAGGAAGAGACTTGCAACTGAGGGAAATACTATTTACCGAATGTGTATCTACTAATATTTGGAGAGTTACATGTCCTACATATCCCGCACCATCTAGTGGAAACTTTTTGCATCGGCAGTGTGAGGTCAAGGACCTGAAGGAATCCAGAGAATTGAGTGTGAGAGGCTGTGGGGATTGTGAATCTGCTTTCCCTCAGCTACTATATAAAAAGTGCCACACAGATTAATGACAGATTTTTACTCCACTGCCTTGAAAAACACTTATGATGGTTCATAATTCCAGAAGAGGGAGCCTACTGATGAATATTTACCGTTAACATTAAACAAATCCTTCTTGAAGCCCTCGTGGACAAACATAAACTGGAAAATATAGTTGGGAGAGGGGCCAGGAAAAAGGTTAGAGCCTGTGGTCCTTGAAACCCTGTGAATTTTGGGTGGGAACTGGCCACGCTGTTGTATCTTCTGATATCCCGTGATAATTCTTACGAAGTACTCTAACAGTTTTTATTACACAAGAGGAATACTGATGTTTTATCTACTGCAGTAGTCATGTAGATTGGCTTGCTGCTGCGCAGCAATTTGTGTGTAACACTCATGTGTAGTAACTCAGGACAGCTGGCAATATGCCAGAAATGTTTAGGTGAATATTATTTCATCAGGAATAATAAACCAGGTGATTTTTATGAAACTGTCACTGGGTTTCTGGCTCAAAGCAATAGCTAATTACTTTTCGGTATGTAGGCTTCTTAGTTAAATGTGGATTTTACCCGAGCAGTCGTATTGTTTACTCCATAGGCAGTGCAGAGAGCACAAGTTGAGGGTTGTTTCATTACATCAGATTTAGTAGAGTATCCTGCCATAGGGATAGCTATAGTGATATGTATTAGAAAGGAATTAACATTTTCTTATGTAATAATGGAATTTTTTTTTGTTAATTTAAAAAAAAATGTAAAAGAATTAACATGTGGAATTTTGTGATGCATTTCTGATATGCTTTTCACCCGTAAAGGTGAAGTGTTTTTTCAGTTGTTGCTGTCAGAATTTAGAAGGCAGGCTGCTTACTGTAAAGCCTGCAAACACTTTATTCCCTCCCATCCTCCTGAAATTTGGGGCAAAAGTGGAAGTATAGTTTGACTTCAAATTATTTTCTGAAAGTTTGATTTTCCTATAAGCAGTATATGGAGACAAAAATGTAATGTACCCAATTTGTGGAAAGAAGAGGAGTGACTGGATCTGGACTGCCCTACTTTGTGCAATACAGGAGATGCAGGAGAGGCACTTGATGGTTGTAGATCAGTGATACCCTGATTCACGCTGTTGTTGTAGCGCTATAGTTTCTCTTCAGCTTTTCCACTTGTGTACAGTTTCTTCCTCCAGAGCTATTAAAGTAACTGTGTAGAGTTGCTAGCGGTCTGAAAAGTAGCTTATGTATCTGTTGCTGCTTTGACATACGACTTTATTTCTTTTGATGACAGTATATGTGCATTTTATTAGCTAAGCATTAAGCAAGAATGTTTTGGATGACCGCAAATGAATTTTGGCCAAATAAGGAGTATATAGATCAATATCACTGTTCCCTGACAAATGCCAGAAATACGAAAAGAGCTGACTGAGCTGAGATGATGGAGTTGTCCTGCCCGTGCACACCATGTAGCTGCAGCGTTTTCTCCATTGCTTTTTGCCAAAGCAGGACCCTGCTGCAAATGCTCAGTGCAATGACCTCAGTTTTATGGCTTGAGAAGACATGTAGCCCCTTGAGGCATTTGGGGGTTACTGTGTCAAACCACTCTCCTGTCCTGTCACCAGACACGTCCCCCATCGCAACAGTCGTGTTAAGTCCTGCCATTGGATCCAACATTCATGCGCAGTCCTGCCTTCTGGCTGGATGTGGAAGTGTGAGGGAATACCTGTGTATTTGTGCTTACACTATGGAAATCTTTCGTCGTGTGTGGGGAAATGTGTTTTTAGGACAGGATTTTTGGGCTGGGTTAATTGTTCTAGGGACTACATCCAGCCTGGGCACTGTAATGGTGCAGCAGGAATGTAATGATCAACTCTGACCTGCACTTCATCCCAGGGCAGGAGACAGAAATGCTTTTACTTTGCCAGCTGCAGCCAACCGGCGTTGCGGCATTGATTAGGAAGGAGCAGCTCCTGAGAAAGCTTTTTTGCATGGTTTCTGATTCTAGCATAGAGCCTCTGGCCAGCAGCAAAGGTGGCCCTTCACATCTGACCTCAGGATTGTCACTTCTCTTAGTCACTTTGTCATCTTCTTGGATGTAGTGCTACTATGTAATGGTTGCAAACTTACGCAGACAGTGTGACTTAGTCACAGCTGCAAAGGAAGTAATGATAGCTGATAACTGGCTTTATATACAGAAAAAGGGAGGAGCAGTGAAACTTCGACTGAGTTTAAGACTGGATGTTATCACATAGGAGTTACCTTCTGTTTTTCAAATTTACTTTGTCATGCTTTGGAACGTGGATTATGGTCTGTCATTTAACATCACGAGCATTTTAACTTAAGAAATTCCCCACTGTTCATCAGTAATGAACGCTCTTCATTAGTGATGCCTGTGGCGGTTCTTCCTGACTGTCGTAGCTTAGACTTGTAGCATTTTGTATCATAGGTCCTGGGTTTGGCATAGAGTGTTTGGAGCTGTATATGTGCTTTGAGTTATATGTGTGAGTAGGTGGTTTGTGACCTCCTCTGGGCTGGACATGTGGGCTGCTTGGGATGAACTCATTAGTTCAAGTAGTCTCTTCTGATGTTAGGGTATGGTCGTGTTGGACTCCATGCTACACCGTGGCTTTGTTGTTAAGCCTGAACTTCATCTGCCTTGTGTGTGTAGTTCAGAGAAAGATGAACCTACTTCTATATAGATTTATATTAGAAAGCCTGTCTTCTTATATGGTTAGCATGAAGATGAGCCATGTGGAGAAAACCAAGAAAAGAAAAACATTAATTCAACAGTAAAGCAGTTAACTATTTCCAAACCATGAAATATAATTTATTGAGGAGGGTTTTTATACCATCTTTGGGTTTAAAACGCTCAGTTTTAATAAACTCTAAGCCAAGCATGTGTCTGATGGCAAGGGGTGCTGACTTTTGGCGTCTGCAGGTTGGTGTCTGCCAGTGCTTATTTGAAGGTGCAGCTTTCTGATATTGAGGGAGAAGACACTGGCTTGCAGGAAGGGCAGTCACTGGAAAGTAGTTGTTGGAGACCTACCTGAGGTACTGGAGGCTACAATAAGTGTAATCTACTGGACCTACCCAGATACGTCTTTCCAAATGCTCTGCACTACTGGTAGAGAAATAACGGTGAGGACTCCCACATATGTAGACATTACAGTGCTTGGTACCCATTCTTCAATTTGGATTTTGTTTTGAAGAGGAGTTCTTTCTGCTGTGAACAGCTTGAGCTAAGAATGGAAGGAGAAATATAAAAAATAAAGTGATAGTTGCAACTTGGTAATTCTTCAGATAACAACTGTTGTGACTTCTCTTAGCAGTAGCAGAATTCATTTATAGAAAACAAGTCCAGCTGTAACCCAGAGCCTGTGTATAAAGAATAGCTTGAAGAAAAGGAAGAGTTTTAGCTTAGGAAGGAATCTCATGCAGACTGGCTATGGCAGAACAGGTCACTACAATGAAAACACCAATGTTAGGATTGAGGGATGTGGGGACAACAAGGGGGATAGAAACTTGCACTTATACTATGATATCTTTTTGGTTTCTGAGATGGAAAAATAATTTTACTAATTTTTTTTTCCTCTCTAAATTAAAGGATTTTGAGTCCTGTAGCCAGGAGAAAGAAAAACACTGTAGATTTCAAAAGAGTTAGCTTTAAAAAAATATATATTTATAAATTTAACTGGCAGTATATCTGTAGACTACATTTTCTTTCTTCAAATAAGTATTGTACTTCCAAGAGACTTTTCTGTTTCAGCATGTATTTTCCGCACAGAACTTTTTGAAGAAAATTAGTGTTGGGGAAAAATGTGCTAACCACAGGCTGCAAAATGGAACGGCTTGGTGGAAATGAAGCTGCCTGCACTTTGATTTCTGTACCTGATCTTGTACTCTGATGCGGCATTGTCACCTTCTGGAGAGGGAGGGATTTAGTGGGGTGAGAACATGGGGGAGGGGTTTCTTTTTCGTGTTTCTTCCCTTTAGAAACATAGCTTAGTTCCTGAGAGTTATTAATCTCATTCCTTAAAAAAGAAGAATAGGTTTTATCCCATGCATTTTCTAAGCATGGCTTATTTTTTCCTCTGATGATGTTGACAACAGACCTGCAATTTAATATTTGTAATGGTGAGCTAAGCTCTGTTTTGCTCCATGCTATCTATTTCTTCTATCATGGAACAGAGGTGAAGATCTGTTTCTTTTTGGAAGAAGTTGATAGTATCACTATACAGAGCTTTTTTTCTGACTTGCGTCAAAATCTCAGCAAACTGTTTTTGAGGAGATTTTATTTTGCTTGTTCCTGTCTCTCTCAAATCACTGTCATGCGAACCCAGATACAAACATTTTTACATTTACAAACATTTTGTAATATTCATAAAAACATGGCTTTTTTCCTCCTCGTGCAACCACCTGCTATTCCTCATTGAAGGCTAAATTAATCTCTGCTTTGTATACTGTGATGTCTCAAAGTCTATCATGAGCATCTGCAGGATGGAGAAGGTCTGTCAAAATGTAGCATTTGGTTGCAAAAGGCTCAGAGCTTTGTGCCTTCGGTGAGTTTGTCAAGGCTGGCCACGGCTGCATGTCCCAGACCACAGGCAGCGTGCTGGGCTGTGCTCTGCGGTTTTTAATCTGATGTCGGAAGGTTCCTGTTTAAAATGGTCACATTCTTCAGTATTTATTAGTCCCTTCTGAACACGTAATAACAAACTCATGCATAGTTATCTATCTGAGGTTTTTATTTGGCACCTCTTGCTGTGGATATATAAGTACTTAATTTCTAAAATTGCTACCTGAATTTGAAACTGAGAGTGGTGCTTTCATGTGGTGATGCTAATTTCTAGCAGGGGTCTGGCCGCTGCGACTCTGCTGGCTGCAGTGTTGTGTTCACTGAATTCTGAAACATCCAGGTGGGGGTTTCCCAGTGCCTCGGGGGCCGCTGCTGGACCCGGGAATTTTGAAAAGTTTAGTTTGGCTGTCTCTGAACTGGCAAAGCCTTGTGAGACCTGCATGTTTTAATAGTCCCAGCTAATGAGATTTGTTGTCAATATGGACACTCATGAAGGAGTTGTTTCACTCAATAGCTGCTTTTGTTTCATAATAAATTGCAGCTAAAAAGTCAGTATCTTAGGATGAAAGAGGGAAGAGTTTGAGGAAGAAATTCAGAAGCATGAAGCCCTTCTGAAGGTGAGTATCTGGCTGTCCCTGTTAATAGCCACAGTTCTAGACTGATTTCTAAATTCAATATATGTTACCTCGAAATGTATCATCCCTTTCTGCCACTTCAGAGAATACACAAATTGTGAATCTGTAGCTACTGATTTATAGGGAACTAATGCTGTGCATTTGTGATACAACCTTGGCGTCTTGCACATTAATCTACGGAGAGAAAGCAATTGACTTCTCATTTCCTGTGTTTCACACTCTCTTATGAAGCAGAAAGAAGCTTGTGATGAACTGTTACAACATCTTGTTCGATGCATACATAAAATCATTATGTTGAAACTTTAGCCTAGTAAATATTTCAAGGATGGTTAGCTACAAGTTGTGTCAGCATCAGTCAGTAGTTCTGTGACACACAGATATATTTTTGACCTCAACGATGGGCACAAGAAACTTTGCCATTATTTTAACTTCTTGAGCTTTTTTACCAGGTTCAGTTATTTGTTTGGGAGCTGATCAGTCTGCACAGGACAACTAATGAAGGAAAGTAAAAGTTAGATTGCTTTTCTGAAGAGAGTTATTTATACATGCAGGTATGGCTGTTCCTCGGCTTGCTCAGATTAGATTACTTGCTGGATAACTCTAGCTTTGCAAAACAAATTTGTGGGAGGTCAAGATGGGTGAGAGTGATTTACTGTACGTAGGGAGTGAAGGTGATTTATGCTGTCTGTTGTCTCCACGTGGTAGCTTGGGTCGTGCCTGGTGACTCCAGTGCCTGTAATAGCTGGGGGCTGTACTTGTATTCTTTGCAGGATCATTTCTCCTAGTTTTATTTTCACATGCTTTCTCTGCAGGAGATGCACAGAAGAAAAGATTTCTAGGTGAGTTAATATATTGCATGGATAGCTGAAATGAAATCCTTTGTTGTAAAGCCTGTTTTGTTGTTGTTCTCTTCCTTTCACTCTGCCTTTGATACATCTAACACAACTCTGCCTTGTTTAGGTCTGAGCAAATATAGATTTAACTTATGTTGTGGATCTAGTTATGTTCACGTACCTCTTTTTGGTGCCTTTAAGCCCAGATGTGCCACGTCCTTGGCATGAAATGAACCACTCGGCTGCAGGACATCCTGTAGTGAACTCAGTGAGGAACATACATTTTATATGAGAAGTTGTCTATTGAGTATTTTAAATACTTAATGCACAAGAAGAGTGCTGAGAAGAATTGTGTATGCTGGTGATTAGGGCAGGCGTAGGAGACCCAGGGATCCTCACTCCCTGGGTTCAGGAAGGGAAACGAGTTTGAGTTTCCTGCAGAGCCCAAGAGTGCTGCAGCCGCTGAACATCCACCCACGAAGGATGGAGACAGGACAGGTGGTATGAATGCTGCCGTAGTCTCCTGCTTGCTGCTGCTTTGGGGCCAGAAGTCCAATGGATGAGCTTGACAATGCCTCCTAGGTTGGACTCTCCAGGGAAGGTTATGGAGCAAGTCTCCATTTGGGAATTTCTCCAGCACTCAGGAGAGAGGTCTCTGACCAGCTCCACAGCTGGGAGGCTGTTCTGGTGGTTGAACTAACTGACAAGGCAACTTCACTTATTTCTCTGCTTGTCAGTAGCTATTTACCTATGGCTTTTATTGCTGGCCAGTGTTAATTATTTTTGTGCTGGAGCTCCATGTCAGTGGTTCTTAATGCTTTCCTCATTGGGTACTCTTCAGCAACATCTTTGACAGTTACAGTTTGTTTTCTTTTCTTCTTTCCATTCATTCAGTAGCTCAGGATAAAATATAAATAAATAAATATATATAGTTAATCAACTGCTAGATCATTGTTAACATTTAAGAATATTTACATGGAAGATAGAAACATATATCCCTCTGCTAACACGAAAGAAATTGATTGAGCTCCTGCTGTGAAACAAATAAATATCTGGGGAGAAAAATATTAAAGCTTACTTGTCATAGTAATTAGGTCAAAGAATCCTCCTGTAGTGCATTAAGCTGTTACCTTCTAATATGAAAAAGTTTAAGAGTAAGAAACATTAGAATCTTTTACCAAAATCCCATTCAAATAGGTAAGAAAACCAATTGGATATAAAAAATTATTTTGGACAAATGTAATTTAATCTGTAATCTTATGAAAAGAAGCAATACTATTTTGGTAGTTATAATGTAAATAATTGTGGATTTCTGTCTCAAGGGAGTATTTTACTCTTTTTAAAATACCTTGTGAGCATTAATGTTTTGTTTCTAGTTCCGTGATCTTTTAATTGCATTACACAACTACATTAATATTTAATCAATCTCCACTTTGAATCAACTATGCGTTTTAATGATGAAATATTTCCACTACATAAATGACAATTTAATTTTCAGAATCAAACAGTTAACTTTTGTATGATATTGACTATAGCTAGTTTTGGCGTATAGTCAAGAACAGTAACCTGATTTAAGGAAAATAAAAAGTCAAAGTATGAAGTGCAGAAGTACCTAATTTGTCTTATTACCAGGTGTCTATTACTCAGCCTATCTTCACTAAATATGATACATTATCACTAAATTTATAAGAATAGTATTTCTTTTATTCCTACAGTTTACCTCTGGTTTATTAACTGAAATGTGCTAGAAGTAATCTTTTGTGGAGAAAAAAATGTGGCTGTCTAGGGTTAGAGTCCATATTTCGTTTTCCATTTTATTTACTATGCTTTGTTATTTATGTTTCCTAAAACCAGAAAAGAGAATTTAAAATGTGATTCTGTGCTGTACCTGGACAACTAATGTTAATTCTTACTTTGTGATTTTATTGACCTCAATAGGTTTAAAAATGTGGCAAAGGATGTGTTTTAGCTTTGCAAATCAAACTTGGCAATGGAATTCTATTCATTACTATAGTATAAATCTGGAATTTATAGATCGAGACTACACTGATGCTCTTTGGAGCTAGATAAGATCTTGGATGTTAATTTGGTTTGTGACTGACTGGAATCCAGCTCAGTCTTCTGTTTTGACATGTTACAAAGTTATAGAAACATCTTTTTCATCAAAGTTAGCAGATAAACACTGGAAACAGACTTCCTGAATGGGAGGTTGTCATGTGCTTGTTGCAGGGTTTGGGAGAAGAACAGCTATTACTCACACAGGATTTCTGTGTTTGTGGACTTCAGAGCAGCACTGAACCCCGTAGCATGGGTCTTCTGCTCTGCTCCAGCTCTGAGCGGTTTTTCCAGGACATCATCAGCCGCTGCTTGCTGTGAAGAGGACTTCTGTGCCAGCCACCCAGAGGCGTGCCTGGGAGCTGGCTTCACAGTAACTCAGAACCCACTTAGAAAAATCAGTGCTAACCGTTGTCTGAAGAGGCTGCTCTTGTGGGAGCTACAGTCTTTCCAATCAGGCTCCACACAAGATGCACTACGCCCTTTGATATATTTCTTCTGTTATCCTGAGTGACCTCCATTGGCATGGTCATCTTACGACATACCCAGGCTTTACATCAACAGAGAAAGTTGAAGTATTTGTTGGTCATGCACTGCTGTAAAAGCATAAAGAGCCAAAAGTGTAGTCCTGGATGAGAATGGGTGCTGCATAATCCCACTGATGTGCCCAACAAATAGACAAGACAAATAGACAAGAGCACCTGTAACTGCAGATGTCTTTCAAAGCAGTATTTTAATTTCTGCCAGAATTCTATGCCAAATTATCTCTTGATTGTAATTTCCAATAATTTTACAGATCTTAATCTTAATCAGTGACTCTCTCCCAGGTACAGCGAGTCTGGCCAACAGTTGCAGTTCACCCTGTTATTTTGAAATAAATATGCAAATTCAGTCAAAAGCAGATGCAGGAGCCAGTTTGCTTTTTTTTTAGTGTTCTTGTACTATATGTCAAAGAAGCAATCCCCATTTTCATCAGTTTGTAAAGATGACAAAAATGAACGCAAAATAACCCTGCTGAGCTACTTGTACTACATGAAAACATCCAGTTCCCTTTGACGCCCAGATGTTCAGAGTAATTCTGCAGTGCACTTTCAAGGAGGGGAAGAAAAAAAAAGTGTGTAGCTTTTCTGTGGTTGCAGATTTCTTCTCCTTACTAAAACACTGAGACATGTAATGGCTGTCATTTTTAATAAGATGATGTTGAATAAGAGTAAAATAAATAAATAAAAAATACTCCTGTAAAACTTGAAATGATTTTGTAATTAATGTGACAAAATGTCATTTTTTTTCATTTCTGAAATGTTTTACAATAATCTTGTAAAATATAGTGGAGGTAGAGTGTAAAGAAAAATTAACCATATAATAAGGGAGAAGAGCCTTTCTAATAGCAATTTAGGAAGTGCTTAGGGAAAAAAAGTGTTCAGCAGAAGGAGGTGTTAAGAAATTAGTGATAGAACATTTTGAGAAGATACAAAAGAGGCAATAAAAACATACTGTTTTTCTACAAATGAAAATGGGCAATGGCTTTGTTAGTTGTGGAAAATATATGGTGGAAAGATAATGCCAAATAAAAAAATACAAAAACAATTTCCCCTCATTGATACTAAGCACCCAAATAACTAGGAAAACTCTTCAAGAGCCCCGAAGGAGTGCTGTAGATAACATTTTAAACCTTGCTTAGCCATATCCCTGAAGACTTGTAGGGATAATGACACAGTTTAGGAAACTGCCTCAGGACATGTTAGGAAATTACAGGCATTCAGTTGTAAACCAAGCTGTTAAAAACGATTTTAACATGTCAAGTGGGAGAATATTTAGGCACCCACAGCTTTGTGAAGTGTGGGTAGTGTAGGTTAGGGAGAAGCAATGGTATTTTAGCCAGGGGCAGGGAGGTGGAAGAGGACATGCTAATTGATTAGGACTTGAATTTAAAAAAATGTATGTATTTCTGTAGGAAATATGCATGGCAGCATAGAATTATCGGGAAGTTTTCAACAGAGCAGAACAGCCCTGTGATTTCTTTTAAGATATTCCAGTTGGCTTTTGCTTTTCTTAGGAAATTACACCTGCCAGAATTGTCAGATAGCTGCACTATTTACAGTATGTATCTGGGCACAGGAAAACTGTTCACTTTTCCTTCCCTGAAGCAGAAACCTGGAGTAGGTATATACAAAAAGTCCATTTTTATGTGCTTGTCAACCATTCTTGAAGCTTTCACTGCTCTGAAAAACAGAGATATTGTGTTTATGATTGACAGAAATCACTTTCAAATGGATGAGAGTTTAATAAATATTTAATGTAGGCATGTTTGCTAACAAGAATGTAATTATAAATTAGAATCCTAATCAAAAGATGCTGCGTGCATTTTGTGCTCTCATAGTTCATGGACAACTACTAAATAAAGATGGGGGAAGCACCACTGGTAGCTATTTTGGAGGGTAGAGATGATATTTAAAGGATGGCAGTGAATTTGAAAGGTAACTGTTTTTAGAAAAGCAGTTAAAAGTAAAGATTAACCCTCTTCCTGTGTCTGAGTCCTGTTGCCTGTTTTGAGTTTGTAATAACATTTTATTGATGATATATATATATGTGTGTGTCAAATACATTTATTTATTTTCTGTGTCAAAATATCTCACCATTAGTAGAGGAAAAATACCAGTGTTTTGCATACTGAGGGTATTTAGTAAGGAAGTATGCATAAAGTCCAGTTTACAGCATAAAAAAGCCAAACCTGTAAAAAAGAAAAAAGAAGGAAAACTACATCAATTCCAGTGATCCCTGAAGTCTAACTTTTGAATATTCAAGCAGATTGGATATGAAGAGCTGTCAGTACTTCACAGCTGTGGATGCCAAAGCAATTATGTTTGCAAACCTTGAGATGCATCAGCCTGGTTTTTTACCCTCTGACTTGAGAGCAGGGAAGCCATTTGGCTGAGTATTTAGGCAATTAATGTTGGAATTAGCTTCAACTTCTGAATTTTAAGGAGTTTATAAAACTGTAACCAGATATAAATGAACTTTCTGGCACTTTTGAAAGAATCCTGTTTTCTGAATCAGGCATTAGCTTCAAATCAGCAAAAGCTGGACTTTAAAATGTAGGTGGAGGTAAGAGCAGGGCTCTGACAATCCTGTCCTTGCCTGAGCTTGGAGCTGTTGTGAGGCATGAAGTGTTGGAGCTCCAGCCCCGGCATCTTGCTGACTGTCCCTAAGCTGCAAGGTCCCAGGTGCTAAGTGAGCAGTTCGGTCCAGGGAAGATGAACTTGGGAGATGGAAGTTTTCTAACCTATATTCATTCTGCTTCTTACTCTGCCTTCCCTTTGGAAAGAAGCTGCTCTCCTAGGTGGCTTGTCCAATGTTGATATGGGCTGTTTGAGTTAAAGTTTTTTAGGAGCATCTCATTTGTTGGCCTCCTTTATCCTCCAGAAAGTGGGATCAGCTGCTAGGGTGGGTATGGACTGGATTTCACTGGAGAGGGGAGGTGGCAAGGCATGACTGTGGGAAGGGATTTGTGTTCAGTCATGTCAAAATGCTGCTAGTATTTTATTTTGAGAAGGCAAGTTAAGGTTTGTAAAGGTTTACATCTCCCAGAACCTAGAAGGAAATGTCACAACATGACAGAAGACGTACATCTAAGGTCAAGGCTTTGTTACTGCTGAATTTTGAGGCCCTACTGCAGGCAGCAGAGAGGCAGGGTCTTTAGGGAAAGGTTAAAATATTTGTGTAGGCAGACTTTTAGGCAAACAAACAATATGTGGGTTGCTACTTGTTCTGGCTTTACCAATAAGCGGTGTGAATGGTGAGGTCGTGTGAGGGCGTCTCTGTCAATTCTCTGGTTATAAATTGCATTCTCAGTTTTTCCAGTATGGTGATGAATTGATGTCCAGGAACAATGAAAAAATAAGTACTATGACATTAAAAATTGAATTCATTTGATGGATACCTTCCAGTCAGTTGCAGCAAAGAGCTATTGCATCATTACAGAAGATAAAGATCTCATCTGAATGGTTATTACTCTCTAAATTTTAGATTCTGTGTTATTAAAAACATGCTCCCCTCCCATGCAGGTTTTCAAGTTGGAAACACTTGAAGGCTCCATTCAACACCTGCTCATCTAACATTTGCATTAGGAATGATTGTATGGCAAGAGAAACCTTTACTAAGCCTGCTTGGGAGTTTGGTGTCAATATAGGCTGCCTTAGATGCTGCGTAGCAGACTAGGTGTGAGTAGGTTACGTAGAGGTTTACAGAAAGCAGCTTAATTCAGGTGTCATATCTGATTTCCACTGAAATATGAAGACGGTAAGTGGGAGTAATTTTCATGTACAGAAGTTGGGAAGAGTAGAGGAAAGTACATTTACTGAGCTTAGATTAATCCTCACACTCATTTCCCTCCTCTTTGAGTATCCGTAGCATAATGAAGTGTTTAAGATAGTCACGCACAGCAATTTATATGTCTGCCTTGAGACATGTAGCCAAGATGGTCAGCGTGTCCCTGGAGGAACCATGGGGCAGGTCAGACTCCTACAGCAACACCCAGCAGTGCTGGCAGGCAAAGCACATGAGCTGCCTTCGGGCACCCTCTGGTGTGCTCTAAACCACCCGAGGTTTGGCAATGTCTTCACCCAAAACCAGAAAGGGGTGTTTGTCTTGAGTAGCATTCCTAAAGTATAACCTTGATACCTGGGTTAAAGTTGCCTTATGATGTCCTGTAAACAGGAATTCACATTTCCTTGCATCTGCTTTTGAGTTAGATTTTTTTAATGCATTACTGCTAAAGGCTTGGTAGGTGGGTAAGTAGGTCTGTGTCTAAGGAAGTAAGTGTCATTTGATTGCAGAGCTTACTGCTATTAAATACATGCTTTATAGTTTAGCTATTTTGGAGTTTAAATATAGATGTTCTTAGAAATAATTTCAGGTCCTTTTATTTCTAATAGTAATTTCTCTTTTTATCATTTAGACAGATCTGAGTAACTGTTATATTTTCACAGCAAAGACTAATCACATTACTTTAGAGTATATGTAGTCCCTGGGACTAGTGTGGGGGTTTTTGTTTTGTTTTGATTTTTTTAAATAGAACTAAAGCAGTGCAGCACAAGTCTTATTTGCCTGCTGGCTTTTTCAGTTCAGGAGCTCATGAAATATGGCTGTGAATCGTTTGCAGTTATGTGGAGATCTTTGGACATTGATCAGCAATGGGACTAATTGCTGACTAATACCATCACATTTATTATCATCAGTGACACTGAGAAAGATCTCAGTCTGCTCGTTTGGGCTCAAACAAGCCTTGCAGGAACCACTGCCCATTCTGATCCTCTCTCATAGCTGGTTTCTAACATGAATCAAAAAGGTGATGATCCTCGTATGAGAAACAGAGAAGATACTTCTGCTTTTCTACTCAGCCTTGCAAATGACTTAGCAGGAATTGGTGAAACATTCCAGCACAAGAAGCCATTCATAATTTTTGAGGGATGAAGGTTTACACAGTTCAGGTTTACATTGTTTTAACATACTATACAACACTGGTGAAGGAGGAGACAAATGGCCATTTATTTATTATTCTGCTTTTTCCATTAACCCGTGGCCAAAGTAAACCATAGGCTCTTGTGGCCAATATGTTTTTTCCTCAGTATTAGAGCTCTAAGTCCAGGCAAACTTTTTACATGGATAGGAAATGATCTTCTAAGATGCCCAAGTGAGTTGTTGTATTTAGTGGATTTTTTTTTTTCTTTTAATCTCATTAGAGGCTTTTTGTTTGAAAGTGGGGCACACAGAGCTCAAATAAACCAGGCATTGATACTGGACTTGGACTTTATAGAGTTAGAGGCTAGTATGTTTGAGTTTTGAAAGGATGGAGAAAATTTCGGATAAATTTTGAATACAGGTTTTGAAAGAAGTACTTTAAAATGTAAAAAAATTTTGGACCAGTTTTAGAGAAGGGTGTTAGTATGCCACAACTCTGAACAAAATATGATATATTACATCTGATGGTTAATATACAGAATAAGCTGTCAATATTAGCAAAATAGAGATATGGCTGCAAGTCAATTAGTCATAATTTTTGCAGTATACAATTATACATTTCTGGTGGATTAAGACAGCAGTTTGATTTAAATTTTTCTTTCCAAGTTCAAGAGAGTGGAAGTTTGATTTTTGTGCATAAGTGGGCTCTGGCAGTTTAAGGTTTGATTCCCATTTCTGCCAGGCACTTCCTGCATAATCTTGGGAAAGTAATTTCATCATTGTTTGATTTTAGTTCCTCACTGAATTCATAAGGGTAGTAACGTGAAACCTGTAGCTGATACCCTGTTGTGTTTAGGTATCTGTTTTGCCTGTAGACACCTATATCTAACCATAAATTAATTTTTCAACAGAAAAATGAATTTCCACTTTGGCAAGCAATACTCGGTGAAGAACAACAGTCTGTACATGTCTCGTAGTTTTATATGATGATATATAATGGTATAAGTAACCTGACTGCATTTATGAGAAATATTGTGAGGGGGAGTATGTGAGAGCTTTTTTTTTGTCTGAATAGAAGAATTTTTACTAATCCTTATCATTGATGATAGAAATTGTATTTAGAATTTGCCAGTGCCATGCACAAAATGTAGCCTATAATGAATTTTGATATTATAGTTCATTCCAAAATACCTGTGATCCACCAGACTATAAGCTTATAAAAACATAATTAATTTGAGTCAAGGAATGAGCAGAAATTTCTTTTGTAATATTTGGCTCTACACAGTGAGCGGGCCTCTGAAATCTAAGAGACTGTGATTGATGTGAAGCAACAGAGAGTAACATAGTGAATACTGTTACATTGAGAGGTATTAATAATGCATGTAAATTGCTTGCTATTTTCCAAAGGCTTTATTCCTTTCCTATCTAGGAGGAGGGAAGGAACAGAGATGTACAGTGTTGGCAGGAATAAGTGGTGGATGATGCCTGTGGGACCGTGCTCTGAGTGGAATTGCACAGATGACGGATTTTGCCAATTCTGGATTTTTGGGCTGATTCTGTTTCATACTAGGAACCGATGTTAAAGAAGAAAAGGGGGCTGATCTCTACATAGAGGAGTACCTGGGTAGAGCTGTATGGAGCTTCAGGAGAAGTACAGCTTGGTGCCTGTGGCTCTGTCACTTGGAACCTTTTCTGTTACCCTCCAAAAGTTCCCTTTGAACCTCAGAAGTGAGATGTATCATATGGTGAAGAGACACAGTAAGAAGTCACAGACCAGGGAAGGGAGGGCTGGGAGGGCTGTCTGGTGGTGCCAATATAATTTGCATAGATTTTCAGTGTTATCTGAACACTGTTAGTCTCCCTACATGCTGCTGGTGATTTCCAAGTGATCTGTGATTTGTCTCTGACCACAACAAACTTCTGTCATCCCCATCATTCACTATAGCCTGGTTCTGCAGAGTGATGTATTGCAGTGATCCCTGCAGACATCCTTCCTGGGGGGTGGTGTTTTAAATTTCTCTGTGTTTTCAGTCCATTTTATGTGGAAAAAAGAGCAAAGATGAGGATTTTGGTCAGTGCAGCTGTGGCACAGGAGGTCAGGGTGGCATCCTGGCCTGGTGGAGGTCAGGAGAATGGTTTCCACATCTCGCTGTATGCAGTAAGGTAGGAACTGAGTTTACCTCCTTAGTTTCTGAAACTGAATTAATGATCCAAGGACAGTATTGCTGAGCTAGAAAGCTGTCTTCACAATTGTCTTATACCGACTTATACTAATACCCATTTATGAATCAACTGACTTAGACTAATTCAAATCTGTATTTAAACAAATCTGGTTATAAACAGTTAATGAAGGTCAAGGGATAGGATTTTTTTTTTTAAAGGGATTGTGTGTGTAGATTCCTTGTAAAGAATTTTCTATCACTCCATATAAATTGTCTTTTTATTTTTCTGCTCCTAAATTAAGCTTAAATTTTCTTTTTTGTGAGTGGTTTGAATATGTATTGTTCTAATGATTGTTTCAGGAAAAAAATTGTCATAAACCAGCTGTGCATTAACAGTGCATAGTTATGGCCTACAGGAGGCTGAGTGCCTGGAGAGAAAGGTTGCTTAGTTCTATATGCATGATGTTTTATTTACGACTGTGTAACAAAAAACCCCCATAGAATCATAGAATGGTTTGGGTGGAAGGGACCTTAAAGATCATCTAGTTCCAACCCCCCTGCCATGGGTAGGGACACCTTCCACTAGACCAGGTTGCTCAAAGCCCTGTCCAACCTGGCCTTGAGCACTTCCAGGGGTGGGGCATCCACAACTTCTCTGGGCAACCTGTTCCTGTGCCTCACCACCCTCACAGTGAAGAATTTCTTCCTTATATCTAACCTAAATCTTTCAGTTTAAAGCCATTACCCCTTGTCCTGTCGCTACATACTGTTGTAAAAAGTCCCTCTCCAGCTTTCTTGTAGGCCCCTTTCTGGTACTGGAAGGCTGCTACAAGGTCTCCCCAGAGCCTTCTCTTCTCCCGGCTGGAAAACCCCAACTCTCTCAGCCTGTCTTCATAGGAGGGGTGTTTCAGCCCTCCAATCACCTTCATGGCCCTCCTCTGGACTTGCTCCAACAGGTCCATGTTGTTCTTATGTTGGGGGCCATAGAGCTGAATGCAGGACTCCAGGTGGGCTCTCATGAGAGCGGAGTAGAGGGGGAGAATCACCTCCCTTAACCTCCTGGTCATGCTTCTTTTGATGCATGTCAGGATATGGTTGGCTTTCTGGACTGCAGGCGCACATTGCTGGGTCATGTTGAGCTTCTCATCAACCAACACCCCAAGTCTTTCTCCACAGGGCTGCTCTCAATCCATTCTCCGCCCAGCCTGTATTTGTGCTTGGGATTGCCCTGACCCACATGCAGGATTCTGCACTTGGCCTTGTTGAACTTCATGAGGTTCACACAGGCCCACCTCTCAAGCCTGTCAAGGTTCCTCTGGATGGCATCCCTTCCCTCCAGTGTATTGACCGCACCACACAGCTTGGTGTTGTCAGGAAACTTGCTGCGGGTGCACGCAATCCCACTGTCCATGTTGCCGACAAAGATGTTAAACAACACCAGTCCCAGTACTGACCCCTGAGGAGTGCCACTCATCACTGGTCTCCACTTGGATATCGAGCTGTTGACCACAACTCTTTGAGTGCGACCATCCAGCCAATTCCTTATCCACCAAGTGGTCTATCCATCAAATCCATGTCTCTCCAATTTAGAGACAAGGATGTCGTGCAGGACAGTGTCAAATGCTTTGCACAAGTCCAGGTAGACAGTATCAGTTGCTCTTCCCTTATCCACCAAGGCTGTAACCCTGTCGTAGAAGGCCACTAAATTTGTCAGGCATGATTTGCCCTTAGTGAAGCCATGCTGGCTGTCACCAATCACGTCCTGATTTTTCCATGCACCTTAGCATAGTTTCCAGGAGGGTCTGCTCCATGATTTTGCCAGGCATAGAGGTGAGACTGGCTGGCCTGTAGTTCCCTGGGTCTTCCTTTTTTCCCTTTGTAAAAATGGGGGTTATGTTTCCCCTTTTTCAGTCAGTGAGAACTTCACTGGACTGCCATGACTTCTCCAATAGTGGCTTAGCAATCTCATCCAGGGGTTCCCTCAGGACCCGCAGGTGCATCTCATCAGGTCCCATGGTCATGTGTACCTTCACGTTCCTTAGATGGTCTCGAACCTGATCTTTTCCTGCAGTGGGCAGTTCTTGATTCTACCAGTCCCTGCCTTCTGCACCTTGGGCGGTGTAACTAGAGCACTTGCTGGTGAAGACTGAGGCAGAAAAGTCATTGAGTACTTCAGCCTTCTCCATATCCTGGGTAACCAGGTATCCCATTTCCTTCTGGAGAGGGACCACATTTTTCCCTAGTCTGCCCTTTATCACTGACGTACCTATAGAAATTTTTCTTGTTGCTCTTGATGTCCCTGGCCACATTTAATTCTATCAGGGCTTTAGTTTTCCTAACCTGATCCCTGGCTGCTTGGACAATTTCTCCATATTCCTCCCAGGCTACCTGTTCTTGCTTCCATCCTCTGTAGGCTTCCTTTTCGTGTCTGAGTTTGTCTAGGAGCTCCTTGTTCATCCATGCAGGCCTCCTGGTGTTTTTGCCTGACTTCCTCTTTGTTGGGATGTATCACTCCTGAGCTTGGAGGAGGTGATCCTTGAGTATTAACCAGCTTGCTTGGGCCTGTCTTCTCTCCAGGGCTTTATCCCATGGTGCTCTACCGCACAGATCCCTGAAGAGGCCAGAGTCTGCTCTCCTGAAGTCCAGGGTAGTGAGCTTGCTGTGTGCCCTCCTTGGTGCCCTAAGGATCCTGAACTCCACCATTTCATGGTCACTGCAGCCAAGGCTGCCCTTGAGCTTCACATTCCCCACCAGCCCCTCCTTGTTGGTGAGAACGAGGTCCAGCATAGCACCTCTCCTTGTTGGCTCATCTGTCACTTGGAGAAGGAATTTATCATCAATGCATTCCAAGAACCTCTTGGATTATGCCCTGCTGTGTTGTCCCTCCAACAGGTATCACAGTGGTTGAAGTCCCCCATGAGGACCAGGCCTTGTGAATGTGAGGCTGCTCCTATCTGTCTATAGAGGGCCACATCTGCTCGTTCTTCCTGGTCAGGTGGCCTGTAGCAGACCCCCACTATAATGTCACCTGTCCCTGCCCTCCCTTTAATCCTGACCCATGGCTCCTCATCCATCCCTAGGCAGGTTCCAGCACTCCAGCTGGTCATTGACATAAGGGTGACAGCCCCTCCTCATCTCACGTGCCTGTCCTTCCTAAAAAGCCTGTATCCTTCCATTCCAACACTCCAGTCATAGGAGCCATTCCACCATGTCTCCGTGATGCCAATAAGATCATAGCCCTGCAGGCACATGCACGTCTCTAACTCCTCTTGTTTATTCCCCATGCTATGTGCGTTTGCATGGAGGCATTTAAGTTGGGCCCCCAATGAAGCTGACTTGCTGGCTGGAGTGGCTGGAATTCCTTTGTGCTGCCCTTCAGGGGATCTCCGGCTGACCTGTGATCCTTCTCCAGGCTCTGGGCACCTATTGCTGGCACTGGCATCAAACTGGTAGGAGTGGGATGGATTGAAGTTCCCCTTCGCTGGCAACTTTAGTTTAAAAGTTGCAGTGTATGTTTTCTGATCATATGTATTATTTAAAAAATATATATGAGCATGTTGCCACTACAAAAGCATATGACGTGTCTTTAATTAATTCCCTGACATACCCTTCAAGGTACAAACCAGTTTGGTGAAGGGGATGGGCTGCAATTGCTGGAAGTTGCTACATCCTGGTGTGGCAAGAAGGAGCATCTGCGCTTCCTTCCCTAATGTGCCTGTGCATGTTTCATCCTGTTGTTGTTCTCTCCTTCCTTTGAATTTCAGCTGATAAAAGCTGTGGAGTTTCTCCTAGGGTTTCTCCTAGGATATCTTCGATGGTAACATTTGAAAAGTTACGGTAAGTGCATGGCACATTTGAACATATTCATGGTTAAGGTTTTTTTTATCTTCTGAAATGCCAGTGGTGGTCAATAGCAATCTCAGACAGTTGGGTACTCTTCTTGATAAATGTAGGCAAAGGTGGTGGAGTGAATATGTTTACTGCATGTTTTAAATTCTTCATAGGCAACAAAACTACCCAGAACTCCACTTATTTCTGGTAAGGCAAAGGTAATAGCAATGTGCAGGGTCGGAGGCTTATATTGCTAGGGAAAGGTCCAGCTTTACACCAGCCCTCACCACTCTGAAAACAGAAAATTTTTCCTGGCTTACTTAAAATACAGGAGGAGCTGTATGGAGAAATCCATTTACAGACTAAATCAGAGGAGATTTAGAGGTTTACCTGCACCAGATAAGCTGTTGCTGCTACAGTACAAATACCTGAATAATAATGGCCTCGTGGTGAGAAGGAACTGCAGTATTGGGATTATTCCTTCTGCGGCAGCTGGTAACTTCTGAGGTTTTGAGCTAGCTCAGGGTTTCGAGCTAGGAGAGCTCAGGGTTATGAGCTAGCAGAGCTCAGGGTTTCGAGCAACAGAAGTTGGGTTACTGCTGGGCGCGTCGCACTGGTTTTGGTTGGTAATACCTGGGGCTGGTTCAGGATAGACTCTGCACCAGTCCAGGTGGGCGGCGAACATTTTTCAGTCTGTGGGTGTTACTTCTGGCAGGTCTTCTCTCCAGAGTGGTTCCAAATTTGGGTTATTGTGTTCTAAAAAAACATTTGGAATTCTTGAACAGAGAAACAATAGTGGTTCATATACTATTTTGAAGGAGTTAGATGGAAAGAACCATCAGACTCCAGCTGGCTTAGGTAATTTTGCCCCAGTCAGAAGCAGGAAGTTGGGAATGAATTAAGCCAAAGGCAGGTAGCATGCTTTCTGATTGCTCTAACAGGGCATTTGTTGAAGTAGGAGACACAGAGCCGAAGGTTGTAACAGAGCTGTCCGACAAACAGCATGGCGTACTTCTTGGCATTGCCACAGGAATACCTTTGGAAAAAGCAAGTGTTAGGTTTTTCCATGCTGCTATTTTTCTCCTGGAAAATGCCGTTATATCAAAATTATGTTTCCCTGCTGGAAAAATCAGATTTCGGTGATGCTTTGGGTTTTTTTTTTGTGGGTGGGGGAGCAGTGAGGAGGGAGAGAGAAGCAGTGTCCTGTAACACTGAAAATACCAGTTGCAAGGTAGTATGTTTCTATATCTGTGTTGACTTTATTCTGAGTGTATGCACCTTGAAGCTAAAATCACCTGAAATAAAAACTTTAGTTTTACCATACACAGTACTTTAATTTGCCTGAAATCCCTTTGAATTGTTCTGGGGTTTGTTAATCCTGATTTGGAATGTTGTTTTAAAAAAGAAAAAAAGTGGAATTTTCCACAGAGATAAATCTCAGTTCTAGAAAATCTTTCATCTTATCTGTATTGTTCAAGTGTTGAAGTAACTAAGTGGGTGACTGTTTTATGTCTTTAGTGTTATCAGGCTAAGTGCAAACTATAATATCATAACATTATATTCTAATAAGGTAGTAATTATCCTCTTGTATTTGTTCTGATCCCCACATGGGATGGACATGTCACAATGTTCCATATGACTATAAGTTATATGTAAGACACACCCTTCTTGAATTTTGTCTTGTGGACATATGCCAATTGATTATACTTGTTGATTTAAAAGTTCTTGGAATTGTGCATCATCCCAGCACCAACTACATACCGTCAACTATTGGAAGGATTTATACTCACTAGTCTTATTTTGTAGGTGCCGCCCCCATCCCAGTAGTTTATTTGGTGGATACCTTTAATGGCTCCAGATTAGTAATGCTGAGAGATGTACACTATATTTGTGACAGCAAGCCCAAGCAGTAGTTATTTTGGATAGCTTAACTGTTTTAGAGTTAATTGTCTTGTGTGCAGAATTCTTGGGTTGGTTTGTTTCTTTGGCTGGTTGGTTTTTTGTCTTTGGGAGCATTTTGTGTACTGCCTTAGACCCTGGCACAACAGTGGGCCTTATGTCCTAATATTGCCATGTTAGGTGTGGGATGATGATTAGTGATAGGAGCTTGCTGAAACAGCGTTGCAGTCTGGGTCTGAGAAAAATATATCCTTGGACTCTTAGCCATCCCTTTCATGCTGCTGCCTGTCGTTTTCTGCTGAAGAACAGTGTGAGGCCGATAGCCATGAGGCGCAGATCAGATGTGAAAACACAAAGGACTGGAAAAGAGCTGTGGAAACATAAATGGTTGGTATTTCAAAAGAGGCCAGAAATACCCTTATTTTTTTTTGCTGGGAGCTGACAATTGCAAATTCTGCTTGGAACCCAGCTTGCTGCTGAAGTGGTGGAATTTGTCCAATGTGGGATTAAGCAATGCATTGTTGTACTTTAAAAACTGAAGCACTTTGCCAGTAGATCAGATGGGAATTCTGAAAATTAGAAGACTAAGGTCAAAGCTTGCGCAGTGCTAAGCACCTATGACAAAAATACCATCACTTGAAACTGAGGGTCTTCAGCACCTTGTCAAAGAAGATCTGAAATTAGCCACCTCTCTTCAGAGTCAGCGTAACTCTCTATATTTTATTTTTAAACCCCAGATATTTCACAGTTCTTAAATAGACTCAGTAGTCTTAAGCCAAACCATTATGCTTTCAAGTCAATGTTCAAGTATAGAAGAATAATGATAGTCTTGCCAAATAAAGTTGGGGCAAAACCCACCAGACTGAAGTTGTAATCTCACTGATGGGTGAGTAGGAGCTACATTCTTAACTTGTGTTGCTGTCCATATCAGAACTGTTGCCAAAGAAAATTTTCTAAGTAAGTTTGGCTCTCTGAAAACTGGTTGTAGGCTGTATTTGCATCTAGATGAATCTGGATAAAGAAGTTGTTTGCAGCATATCCTTGGTGTATTTGAAATGTTATCCCCTGAAAATTATTGGGCATATCAGGCTTTATTCTTGTTGGCTTGTGCAACCGATTTCCATTCTCTACTGATTTGCTCTTCTTTCTTGCTTCCTCTTTCTTCTCCATCATTGCTGCTTGCACACTCATTTTCTTTCTACCCTTTGCTACCCTTTCCATTAGCTCCAAGTCACATGGCTACCTAAACCAAAAAAAAAATCTAACGTTGACGCCCTGCTCATTTCAGTTCAGTGATAACCTAGTCTGTCTCCTGCTGGTTGCCTCTCTTCTTTCAAAGCTTAGTAGCAATTTAGACCAATCTTAAGTCTGGGATGGCTGAAATGCCATACCTGTGAAGCACAGCTGCTGTGTGGGGCAGCGACTGACTGTAGAGCAGGCAGTGCTTGTGCTGCTGAAGCATCCTTCTCCTGTGCAGGCTTCGGTCGACTGGTTTTGCTGTCTTTCCCCCAGGATTTGGCCTGTTTCATGCTCTTATATATGTATTATATTCTGGCCTAATTATGTTAAAATGCTCATAGATAACATATTAGTGGACATGAGTAGATTTTTCCCTCCTCTAAATGTTTACCATTTTCATTTAAAGTTGATGATTCAGAAATACCTGAGGAGAGACACCAGTGTATCCTGAACTGGTGCAATGCACAGTGCTGGTGTTCTTGACTTCCACTTGACTGTTGATGAATCCCGTTTCCCGTCTGGCCTTATTTGTCATTGTGTTTTTCTGTCTGTTAGCCAGTTGTGACACTGCTGATTCTGAGCAGTAATTTGCTGAGCTTAAATAACCCAGCTTTTGAACTTCCTGACCAGTATTATTAAATGGTGACAGAATTAGTCAAGGAGAAAAAACCCTCTTCTTGATGAACTGCCCTAATGCTATTGAATAGACTAAAATTAGCCCTGTCATTCTTCCTCTTGCATTTAGACATCTCAAGGTAATTATAATTGGCAAAGCCAGCCAAGCTATACCTCAAATAAGCTGAAGTTTTAATGCAATTTTTTTGATTTTTTGCCTTTCCCTCTAAGTACAACAAAGATAATAAAGTTAACGGTTGGTTTTTCTTACAGAGTATGTATCTGACAAACAATGAACCAGTGGTAAATCAAAGGCAGATATTCAAGCAGAATAAAATAATAATAATCAAAAAGTGGAGTAGGCAGCAAATGCAGCTGATGCTAAGGAGGGCTGCGTCTAGTCCCACTTCTGATGTTTTGGTTAGTTAAAAGCTGTGATTATGTTTCACATGAACTGCAACTTCATATATGCATTTTGCATTTATTAACTATGTTATGAAGATGATACAGACGGAGACGAAACTGTTATGGAGGATTTGGGATGGAACAAGCATGCTAATGAGCCTATGCAAAAATGCATCTATTAGCCAGATGGTGAGTTACACTGGCATTAGCTTCTGTTTACCATCTGTTTAATCCTCAGAAAGAGGCAGGAAAGGAGCTAAAAGTGGTGTAGAGGAACAGCAAACAGTAACAATGTAGTAACCTTCACAATATGTCCTGAATGTTGCTTTTCTAAAGTAGTTAGGGTGAAGTACCCATTTCTTGTATCTGGCAGTGGATACCAAAATACTGAGAATTCTGTAAGCTTCTCCGATGCTCAGTTCTCCCCTGCATCTGCCCTCCCCAGCATTCCCTGTAAAAGGAAGACAAGCAGTCCCTCATAGTGGGCAAAATGCTTACCATGGTTCAAAGCAAGTTAAAATAAAAAACCCCAACCCTCTTTAAACTGCTAAACAATGCATATCACTGGAAGGAAAAAGAAAAAGGTCCTGAATTTAGAGAGAGAAAGACCTTAAGGTCAACTAGTCCAATCACTTCCTCAATAAAAATGCTTTTTTAAATCCAGTGTGCAGTCTTAAACTTCTCAAATTATGGAGTGACAAAGTCAGGAAAAATACTTGCCAAAAGTGGTATTGACAGAGGTCTTTATTTTAAGCTGAAACTGGAAAACTGAATTGATGAACATTGTCCTTATGCAAAGGTACTTGAATCTTGCGGTTTATTTTTGCTTGTTCACTAGAGGGTAGCAGAGGGAGCAAGCGAGAGCATTGCAGCACAGCTTGTGCTTGGTAGAAATGAGTTCACTTGCTAGAGTCTATGTTCTTAGACAAATCTGGTGCCCTTCAGGCTCCTTGGCAGAGCAGAAGGGGTACATTTGATGCTGAAAGTGTAAACCAACAGCATAAAACTTAAGAGCATTCTTAATGCAATTTGATAGAATTCTAAATGATTCCTGGTTTTAGCTTTGTTAATAATTGTATTTTTTTTTTAAGCTTATAAATATAAACATTTTCAAGATGCACATTTTTCGGGAAGCACGTTTTCAGGAGGACTATATTGTGCATGGGGATACTGTCAAATTTAAGTAGTAGATAATTTTAAAATTAAATTTAAAAAAACTTTAGTAGTACATAATTTTAAAACAATACCTTGACCTTAGAATGTTACTGCTCTTCTAGGTTGTATTTGTATATGTTTTATGGAAAGAAACACCTGCTGTCCAAAAATTTCCTGGTGCCAGCACATAAAATACCTGACAAAACAAACCGTTGTGCTCTGCACATCACTCTCCATCTGGTTAGCACACACCTAACACAGCACTGGAAGACACGCTGGCACTGAGCAGGAGTTAGGAACCTGTTGGGTGAACATGGCTGTATTCTGTGTTGTTCATAATCTCTTTTGACATGGAAGAAGGAACATGTTAGGCTTTCTGAACTGGAGCCTGTATCTCAGCACAACTGGAGATCTCTGTGCAATATGCCACAAAGAAAAATTACAAAATGTTGCAAAAAGTTTACACTTTTTCTTAAATATAGTTCTCATTGTCTCTTGTTGTTATGCAGGAGTATATCCCAATTTTATGCTCTCTGTGTAGTCTTTCTCTCTCCCCTTTCCTTTTTTTGTAGTTCATGTTTACTCTTCTTTTTCTTTCCTTCTTAATATTCTTGCATTTTATCTATTTAAATTCTCCAATAATAGAGACCCTGTGGCAGGTCTACTATTGCTGCCTGAAAATTCAACAGTTTTCAATATGAGTTACCTGTATGCTTTCCAGGGTACAGATTTCTGAAGGAATATCACGAGAAGAGTTTCAGAAAGCTGTGTTGAAGTGTGGGCCTCTACTCTTACGGTATTAACAGGCAAGCCAAAAATGTTGCCCTGTAGCAACACGCCCCTGCCATCAATATTTATTGCAGTGTGTGCTCTCTGGCATTTAAGAAAGAAGATTTTAAAGTTATGCAGTTTTATGAGGTGTTGTTAAAGGTAATACTTAACTGGCTGAGACTGATGTTACTATGTTAGAGATCATTATTTTTTTCCAAAATAATTCATATCGTGGTTTGCCTTTGTTTGCCTGTGATGTTGTAGAAAATCGGATCAGGAAAAACCTGCTTAAATTTTTTTTGCCCATCTTTGTTGTGTGTAATCTATTGGGAATACGGTAATAAAAAGGGACATTTCATTAAGTAGTGGGACTATTTGCTGACAAGAGGAGCCATTTGAAGTATTGCTCACTTCCAAATAGCACTTAAGGTCCAAAGAAACACCTTTGTGTAATCTGTTTACATTGTGTTTGTAAAGGAAGAGTATGGACTGAAAAATCTGTGTTGCCATCCTCCCTTCCCCCTTCCTGTCCCCATACACATGCAAAGATGAGATGTCCCCTAATGTGCCCGCTGCCCCTTGCAACCTTTGAAGCTTTTGTATGTGCCTTTGTGCCAGGCCTGCATTGCAGATGGGGAGGCGGGGGTCATCTTAGGTGTTGCCCAGCTTGACGTTCCGCCCATCAAGTGGGTTTTGTGGGGAAAAAAGTATGTGGGAATCCTTTGAATGGCTCATCCCTCTGCATTAAAACCTTTCTCAATTTCTACCTCACTTCTGGTCTGAATTCCACAAAGAGACTGAAATCCACAGAGGGGATTCATAAATGTGCTCCTTATTAAATATTATGCAAAACAAAAAAAAACCCATGTTGATGTAGAGAGCTGTCCTCCTTGTTTTGCTGATTCAGATGTTTCATGATTAAACGTTTAGAAACCAAAACTGAAATATAAACTCACTTTGTACGCTGTATAAAAAATTAAATATGGTCCTTTTCATCAAATTGAATTACCACATCAGTCTTCAAAGACTTTGGAGGCTTTGGAAGCTTCGTGTTGCAGCACAGCAGACAGATGTCCTGTCTAGGGTTGGAGCTTTATTGTGTTTCACTTGTGTGATGGATCATGTCTGTGCTCTGTTCTTTTATCTCTGTTACAGAAGACATTTTTGACTTTGATTCATACCGGGGAGTGTAAATAATGCAATTGTTTCTGATGTGCTCCAGTGAGAGGGAGCCATCAGACAAGCAAAGGCCAGATAATCTCTCATCTAGATATTATCTCTGAAATCTAGATTGGAATTAGCTGCAAAACCAGTTATATTGCCCATTTTCAATGAATTCCTTATGGATTTGTAATGAATTCTTTTAAGACAACTTTTAAAAACAGATTTCTACAAAATTATGACATTCATTTTTATAGGTATACTACTAGATGTTTATCTTTGCTGTAAAGCTGCTCAGGAAACTGAGATTTGAATAGCAGTTCTGAGACTGCCGCTCCACCACAGCAGTAATTAGTGTAGTCTTAAGCAACTTCTTACTACTCTTTCCTTCATCACAAGAAGCTCACATCTGCTTTTCCCCCATTGCTTTAAGTCTGTGGTTTTCAGCTCCTCCTCCTTCCCCCCCTCCAGTCTGCAGATTACTGTATAGCAAATGTACAGGAGCCTGCTGACAATATGCTCATTTGTCTTCACTGACGGTGAGAGGAGCCTAGTACTTTCTGTTAGAATGCTTGTTCAAAAAAATATGTCAGGAAGTGTGGGGAATATAAGCAGCTGTGATGTATAAGTGCTCACCTAGTAGATGCTCATCTTGAATTGGGTAAGTTTAAGACTTTCCCAGTCCCTGTATCTGCAGTCATGTATAGTATTCCAGTTATTTTTAACTGGTTTGACATTCATATTTGTCCAGGATCCTGTTAGCAGGAGTACAGTGTGTATATGTAGAAACCTGTCTACCCCATGCCCCGAACCAACATGAGCACCAGTGTGTCCCAGTCCCAGAACTTTGATATCTCAACCACTTTGGTGTTTGGGGCTGCAGTGATTTGGGGAATCTGTGTTTGAGATACCTTCTGCCTCTGTTTTTGTTTTATGGTCTTTTCTTCCACCCCTTCACCCTGTGCTTTTTGCCCAGAATTTGCTAAAAGATAAGCACCAAGCTGCTGGGCTTTGAGTCCTGTCATCTGGGTTCTTAAACCCTTCAAGTAGGCTGCAGCAATCTCCATTCCTTTGGCTTCTCAAGCAGTTTTTCTACACCGAAGTTATGTATCTGGTGCTTAAGGACAACTTTTACCCAGAAAAGGCTAAAGAATACTTTGCAAGTGTCCTGCATGCCATGGTAATATCACCTAGATGACATTAGTACCATTGGAGACTGATGCTTTAAAGCATGCTGCTCCTGTGGCTGGGGATCCTGCTTTCCCTAGTGTTAGCCCTCTAGTGAGTCTGACAGTTTTTCTCCAGACGTTTCCAACAGAAGTTGTCTCAGTGTCAGGCGCCCAGAAAAAGGGGCCTCACCTTCATAATCAATGGGCAGCTCATAGATACATGGACCAGTGTACTGTACATATTAAATAGAATTTATGCAATATCAAAGTACCTAACAGTGATGAAGTAGAAATGTAACGATTTCTCATCATCCCTGCTTATTTATCTCATCTGCTTTTTCCTTCTGTCATCTCCTTTTTATTGGTCGATGCGCGTATGCTTTTTTTTGAGGGCGGGCTTGTCTATTTATGTATAGAAAATGCCATTTTATTGATATTATCAAATCATAAGTAATAGTAGTGTGATTCAATGTGCATAGCATATGCATAACAATCTTTAAGAATTTTATGCATTTTCTTACACTGTATTTATGAGCCCCCAGAGTATTTTACATGCATTCAGGCCACTTCAGTTCCTGTGCTTGATGTAATTAAACTGGACTGCTGAATTTTTTTTTAACTAATCAACCTTGATGACCTCTCATTAATAAACAACTTGTTAAATGATGAATTTCTGCAAGCATGGACTTATTATTCAAGAAGCTAGTGAAAATAATAATTTGGAAGGCACAAAGCCATCTACAAATTTACAGTTTATGTAAGGGTAGCCTAGAATATGGAAAAGTTTCAGTAAAGACTGAAATGTTTTGGAAGTAGGACGATGAAGCAAAACCATGCAGGGATACAAATGGCAAGCGTGCATGTATGCACGTTATTTCCATGAGCCATTCAACTAATTTTCGCTTAGCATGACTGTTATTTCTACCTTCCAGTTCTTGACGCTGCAAATATATGTCAACCGGTTGTTGCTGACTTGTTCTTTAGAAACATCTTTGCCTTCCCCTCTCCCCAGTGCGTTGGTGACATGTAACACCACACTTCTCCCTTTCTGTGGATCAATTCATCTGAGATGCACAGTCTGACAAACTTGCCCAGTGGATTTCAGCCTCCTCTGTGATACCGTGATAGAACTGATGCCATTTGTTAAATATTTTGGTGCCTGCTCCCATGATTATCCTCTGTGCATGGCCATGCGCTTCAGAGGGGGAGGACAGTGGAGGGGTACAGCCAGGATTAATCATGTCATGAGGGTGCCCGGCTCCTGCTTCTGTCTTTGCGCCAGCGTGAGGCACTAGCTGGATATTGGTGTCCCTTCTCTCCCTCCTTCAAGGTTCCCCTTTGAAATCATCTTCTGCAAACTTCCTCCGTGGCAAGGTACAAGTTACATTGGTTTGTAAGGAAGAAGAAAAGAGAACCTTAGATGAACAAACCTCTTTACCTTTCTCAGTTTATCCACTGGAAACTAGAGCAAGTTATTTTTAAAGAATTTTATATATTTACTTCGTATGGGTATGATCTTGTATAAATTAGGTTTAATACACAGACACATGTACCTGGCAACGTGTGTACAGCCTCATGCCTGAAGTGCATGCCCCTGCCCCAGCTTGCTGCAAGTTCCCTTTATTTTGATTCCTTGCTCAGTCACAGCGTAACAATCTTATTAAAAATTCCAAACCCCTGCACTTTAAAATAGTCCCATTGCATTGCTTTAGGTGACTACAGATATCCCCCGAATATAGGCATCCCAGGGAAACTAGGACAGTGTACTTTGTGAGTACATCCATGTAGCATCTAGAAACTGAGTTTGGACACTTAATTGATATTGGTAGTGTAATGGGTTATTTCAATTCTTAATCTTTGAGCATTTTAGTAATAAAGCCTGCATATATTGTGATCTATGAGTGCCTTTATCATTCACTATTAAGACCTTTTTCTGTCTCTCCCCTGCTTATGTTTTTGGTTAAGAAGAAATGTGGGTTTTAAATCTAGTAGGCGGTTGATTTCATATAGTCTACATAAATGAGAGTTATGAAAGCACAGTGAGTTTAGCGAGGGAAGGCCTCATGCTGACCTTGCCTCCCAGAGGACAAGGAGCATTCTGGATACCATTCTACAATCTTTCATTTTTACTGGATATTTGGAATATCTTCATTGAGAAGTTACTGGCCTTTGTTACAGATTTTAAGGGTATGACCTATGAGGTACGGAGGCAGCATGGATTGTCCGCAGGGTGCCTGGAGATTTTAAGAATTTAAAATGCTTAATATATCCTAGCTGTCAGGAATGTCCAGGGAAGCGAGTGCAGGGGAAGTCACCCTCGCCAGCAGTGCTTTCTGTGCAGCAGTGGAAGCCCTTATTCAGTGGGGATGAGAGAATATTTTGACCATTTTAAGTTTTTTATCTCCCTTGTACTTATGCATGGGGGAAGTGTATTTGGCATATTGTAAGCACTGATTTTCTCAGTAGGAAAACCGAGACAGCGTCAAATGCAGCTGCACAACAGACTCCAGTCCCTGGGGTCAGATCAGGAAGTCCCCTTTATATCTAAAGGGAAAGGGGGTATTTAGGTGCAGCCTTGCCTGCTTTGTCTTGGTCAGGCATGCAAAACCATGGGATTAGTAGATGCAGTGTAAGTGGCCTCACGCTGGAAGTGGCACAATAGTTTGTTGGTGCATAACTTGTGTCTGTTGACCTGGTGGCTGGTGCCTCATTGCTAATGCCCAGACAGAGGAGTCAGCAGTCACTTTCACTGTGTCTGCTTTGTAAGAACAGTCAGGGGGATAAAGCAAATGCCCAGTGGAGATTAAACCTATACACACCAAGTCTTCATTCAGAAAGTCCTAACGGTGGTGGTAGAAACAGTAGGGGGAACGACAGGTTTTTACAGCGTTACTCATCCTCTTTTGCTGAGGAAAAAGACCAAATACAGTCTCAGGAACTTTGTATCTTGCTGGATGGTTTCTCATTCTCATTCGAATCTGATTGATTAATAGGTGATGTGTGCAGTGACAGCTTTCTGGTGCACCTTCTGTCTGCTGAAGCCCTGACGTGAGTACACAATATGCAGAGCTTCCACATCAGCTCTGAATTTCAGCAGTAATTTGTTTTCGATACCTCAAGGTAGAGCTAAATATGTTAAGGATTTTAATTTTTCCTGAGTATTTCTGAATCTGGCCCCCATTTATCTTAATGACTTGTCTAACCTCCAGTAAGTTTTTGACTAACTGTGTAGGCTAGGGAGTTAAGAGAAGTAAGGCAGTTAACTTCATTGAAACTTAGTGGAGTTTGGATGCATGAGTTATTTCTGCGCTTTTGAAAGTCTAATTGGTAGTACTACTTGCTATTTTTCTGTTTTCAAAAGAAGCACAGAGTAGCACTGGTAAGTTTTATGTATTTGGTTTTTGTGCAAGACACTGTATTGCATGCATCTCCTGGGGTCGGTCTGTGTTGCCTGCTCTGACTGCTATGCTGCAACAAAGAAACTGCTTAATAATGTTAATTCAGTGTTTTGATCGGAAATCGTTTGGGTTTTTTTTTTTTTCCCCAAACAAGAATGAGCTCCTTCCCGTGTGTTTCCTTGTAGTCCTCTTATAGCATTACAGGCTCCTTTGTTCTTTTCTGTTCTCGCTGGGGAACTACCCCAGTTTCAGCAGCAAGGCAGGCTGCTTGCCAGGCCGCCTGCCCTTGAGCTGAGCTCCAGTACCACAGATCAGCTCTGAGTGTGAGATTAGGGAGTTGCTGTACCACAGCAGGCAAAGGCACAGCAAGCAGCAGGAGCAAAACCGAACTTTTTAAGGCTATGTTTAAAAATCTGCTATTTGAATGTGCCACCAGAGAGGATGCATCCAGGGAAGAAGCAAAATTATTTTTTTTTTTTAACTATTATTTACACTGTCCTTAGCTTTAACAGAAGATCTTGCTATATAGACCATTTTCAGAGCTTACCTGGTGACAGTATTGTTGACTTTTATGCATAAGTACAGTGGGGTGAAGGGAAAACCAGTAGTGGTATCTAAAACATGCATTATTTTTCAGCATTTTTTTTATAATAGTGGGACCTCTTCTCTCCCCTCAACTTCCCTGCTGCCTTCTCAGCACTGCACAGGCATCACTAGACGTTGCTGTCGGCAGCAGCAAAGAGGAGCAATGACTCCTGCCTACAAAGGAGATGCAGCAGGGGTTTTGATCACAGTCTGGAGGGCATAAGGAAAACATTGAGGAGAAGTATCCAAAGAAGGACTTGAAAGAGGTTGCTGGCAATAAAAAGGGGCTGGGGAGAGGAATTGGAAGAGAATTTCCTCAGAAAAAAAAAAAAAAACTCAGCCAACTCTGAGCCCTTCTGCTTAACCTGGCTGCAGTGAGCTTCCCGTCTGCAGGTTTTCCTTCTGGTTATGAGGAGGGGATTAGAAAGTAATCACTGAGTGTGCATGTGGTTTTTTGGGAGAGAGAGAAATAGGAAGGGATCCAACCTGTTGCGTTCTTCCTTGCATGGGACCTTCTTTGCTCAGACAGTTAGGGGACCAATAAAATAGTATAGACACTGTTTAGTGTCATTAGTGCTCTGTGCCCTCAATAAACCCTCAGGTCATTCAACACATTTAATCTGCTCTTTTGCATATAGATATTTTTTTTTTAAGGCTTTAGGTGTTCTTACATTTTTGTTCTTAGGAGCTGGCCATTCTTATCTAACAAGCATTGTTTCTAAGTATTTACAAGCACTTTTATTTCTAATGTGAAGGACTAAAACTTGCTTGTAAATAAAGTCATAACTGGTTACTTTCTTATAAGTACAACTGGGTATTTCCTATACTTTGTGCTAGGATTATACAAAACAAATGTTTGTATTTGTTCCATCTGTGAGAACAGGAAGCAGTTTGGAAAGTTCAGACCATGGTGGACAGCAGCTATTTTATTGTTGAAAAGGAAAGCATCTGATTAGTTGATATTTCAGAATAAGTCTTTCAAGAAAGTACAAGATTTAAAGTTAAAGCACAGTGTTTTGTACTTATTTGGAAGTGTTTGACCAGATTTGGTGATCTCATGTGATGACTTCCTGCAAGGCTGGGGCTGTATATCTATATTGGGCTATGTTATTTTTAAATATATTTAAATTGTTTAATATAATTAGTATCACTACAACAGCAGAGTTCAGTAAAAACTCCTGATGCAACTGTTAAAGATATGTTAACAAAGCATATAGAGACATATTCTGCAAAGATTAATGGTCTTTCTCTAGTCTACTTTTGAAGTGCTCTTAAGTTTCAGAAAGAACTTCATGACTGGGTTTATATCTACTTCATGTTATTAATGACTTAACTGGAATATAGACACCAGCTATTCATCTTTACATCTTGCTGACTTGGTGTTTCACAACAGTTTCAGAAAAATGTCCCTTAAAAAAAAAAAAGGAGAAAAATAGCAGTGTCAGTCCAATCATATGAATCAACTGTAGCAGCCTATGTTGTCTTGTGCCAACAGCCCCCTCCACACAGGCTGCTGCCTACCTCACCTCCAGGAAAGCAAAAAACGGCTTCAGATAATGAATGAAAAAAGATGGCATGAAGTTTCATGATTCCCATAAATCTTCTTGTAAAAAGACTCCCTAACAATGGCACAGCTTTTTTTAGATGCACTTCTGAAATACTCTAAATGGATCACCAATTGCCTGTTTTTTTGGCACAGTTAACTTAAGGTGGTAGTTCAGGTAAGCCTGATTTACTAAGTGTTTAAGAACATAAATTTTAGTCTCTTCCACCACTTTTCTTTAAAGCTAAGAAAACAATTACAAATAACGTGCTGAACTGGGGTTTTGGACTTGTTTTACTTTTGAAGTACAGCTAGTGTATAGTGCTCATCTCATACATCAAATGTTACCTATTTCTATGAACCACAAGGACTAGCAGTCACTTTGTCACTTTCTAAGAAAAAGAAAGTAGTGTGAAAATATTTTAAACAATACAATAATAATAATAAAAATAATAATAAAATCCTTTACATTTGATTATGTCTTATCTGATGCTAGCCTGCCAGCAGGCTAAAATCATGTAGCAGAAGTTAAGGAGTAGAGAGGTCATATGAAGTGTTCACCTATGTGAAATAAAAGCATACTTAAAAACATTAAATAATTTTGTGTGTCACGGACCAAGTAGTTGAAACCTCTCCAAATTTGAGTTCTTAAGACCTCTCTGAATTAAGTTCTCATCATGCATCCCTGGGGCTGTTGAGAGTTTTATCAGTGATTTTTAGGCATTTTTGGCACCATTGGTGTCCCATGGCAAAGCTGCTTGATGCGGAGCATCTCAGGAGAGCAGAGTTGTAATAACATGGCTGGTTCCTTGGAAGAGACCCCAATGTTATCTGCATTAATAAACAGGATTCACTCAGCTGCCACAAGAAAGGAGAATTTTTTACCCTTTTAACTTTGGATTGTAACAAAAAAATACATGTTTTGACTGAGAACACTAGGAGGTGAATGCAATTTACTGGATAATATTGCACCTTGCATCTGCCTGGTCAAATATTACATACATTTTAATTTCCTGAGTTAGGTGACATAAATGGAGCTGAGCCATTCAGTGTCTTTTGAGGACTGGTCCTATATATTTGTCTGTCTTTATACATAGAAAACAGAGCTGTAGCTTGCTGAAGTGCATAAATGTGTACTTAAATTACTGTAACTGTGTCTGCATTTTCCAGTGCTAGGGTTCTTACTTGTTGTGTCTAAGTATGTATTTAATGTAAGAACACAAATACTTGTAATTTAATAAGCTTTAGATTTGAAAAACATTTGTAAATAAATGAAAGTAGACATAAAGATTGCAATATAAAACAAATAAAAAAGGAGTAAAATATATTAACATCCTGCAATGATCTTATGCCTCATCAATACAGCTCCCGAGGCTCAGTGGACCTGCAGTGATTCCTCACTCACATTAGGGATATAGAAAGCCTACCAGCAGAGTAAAGGAGATTAAACAGGAGATGAACCTAGAACTCTCATTTTATTTTGTAACAATGTTTTTTAGCAAAAGCCTGGTTTTGTCTGTACTTTGGAAAAAACTTGTTTCATCTCTCCTTCTCTATGATTTGCTCTCAATAAGCTGCAGATAAATTTGTTGCAAATAACTCAGTGCATACCACAGTATGTGGGAAACGCTTCCTAGCTTTTTGTTTCTGTCCTTCAGACAAGACTATTCACTTATAAATTTGTGGGATGAGGGTTTTTTTAAGGTGTCTTATAAAACAAATATTAGAAAATGAAAGCAAGGCCTCTTTCTTCTTAGGCAGATGTTGGAAACAGCTAGGTTTGCAGCATCACTCCTCTCTCTCCCTCTCTCCCTAAGTATTTTATTCTATCATGCAGAGTGTAATTACTTCACCAAGAGACCTTGTCTCAGCATTTCCCACAGAGCGTTGGTGAAGCATTGGTCAGGTTGGTTTGGGCTGTGGGTTCAGGCTGGACCTGGCAGAGAAGGATATTTGAACCTGCCTCTCCTGCCTCCTGCACCACTCGTGGTCGGGGCTTTGCAGTAGAGGAGGGACATTGTAGCAGGTGAAACAGCTGGCGTGCCCAGAGAAAAGGCTGGTGCAAGCTCCTCCTCTCTTCTCTTATTCCTCATCTGCTGGCTTAAACTCATCCCCACCAAACATGCTGGTGTCTGCGGGTTCTGCCCTTCACACGTTGAGTTTCTTCCCTTGCTGTAAAGTGACCTTAGGCATCTTCACTAGGTGTGGAGAAGCTGGGTGCCATAATGCCCAGTACCAGGATCTCATCCTTCTTTGAAGCTAAGTGTAGGCCTAATAGGCACTATGTAATTGTGGTTTTCCCAGCAAATGAAGGAGCAGATCTGGACTTTGTCCCTTGTATTTATTGAGTTGAATGGTGAGATTTAAAAGAAAGAAAACAACCCACTATTACTGTTAACAGATTAGCTTTTATAATAGCTAATCCTTTTGTAAGTTGTTTTGATGCTTTAGAGTTTCATGTTTCTTATTTAAAAAACATATTATTCAGCAGCTGAGTTGCATATGATGAAGGGTTTGTGGTTGGCTGCCATGTGAAAGACATCGTCAATAAGCCATTTTCTCTACCATGTGTAAATTAGGTATGTGATGAACTAGTTCAGGTAGTGATTAAAACTGAATTACTTACACACCTAGGCATGTGAACACAGGGTGCAAAAATGAGAATTTTGGAAAGTGTTTTCTTGGTTTTTCTTCTTATTTAGGTGGGGCTTTTTTGTTTGTTTGATTTTTAAGATCGATGTCTATAAATTACATATGCAACACAAAAATTGAAATTCGGGTATGAAGGCAAGAACTGTTATTTTGACGTGACTGCATTGCCTCATTAGTCCTCTTGCAGGTTATGTCCACCAGTAAAACTAAGCGTTTTTCGGGGGGGTGGGGGGTGGGGTGGGGGGGGGGGTGGGGTGAGGGTGGGGGCGTGGGGTGAAAAACTAAATTTTACTTTCTTCTTTTCACAGCATTTTGTAGTTATATATCTCAGTTTCAGTGGAAATTAAAAAATCTTGGTTCAATTAACTAATTGTATGCTTTTGGTCTGAAAACTCAGTCCAAAATCTGCAGTAAAAAAATCAATGTTTTATGTTTATGCGATTCTTAATTAGTTCTTAGTGACCTAGAAAATAATGCAAGCTGTCAGTTTCTGTGGCTAAAGTAGTTCAGAGGCCCTCAGCTTTATTCTACATTTAGTAATATATACTAAAAAAAATTGATTTCCCCACAAGACAGTTATGATATAGTACACATTAATTTTGTGTGAGCAGGGATAAATAACACTAACATCTGTTCCAGATGTTAAAATAGCTGGAGCTTAAAATATGAGTGAGGCACAGCTGTTGTGACTCGGCTCTCCTGGGGCTGCATGGGCATCCCACGGGATGCAATCTAGTCTCTGATTTAGGTGTCTCATCTAGGTACTGCCTCACCAAAATTCTAGACGCCTTTTCCAGGAGGGTGATCCACTCCCATCCAGCCCAGCATAACTACCTGCATTCCCTGGGCAGTTGTTGGAGACCTGCATCTCTGGAAACATGCAACGGGCAATCCTGCCTGTTTGCCTTACATGTTTGCTCTGATATGTCAACTGTATAAGGAGCACAAATACATCAGAGGGGTGATCCAGACAGTTTAACTTACATGAATGCCTGCCTGCCCCGTCTTGTGCACGCATCTCAGCTGAGGGAGGGTGAAGGTTGTAAGCACTGTCCACTCTTAAGTTGAGTTGGGGCCACTCCGTTGAGTTCTTACTCAACAGTCATGGAGCAAACGAAGGTGGAGCCAGGCTCCAATGCAGGGATTAGGGTGTTTACCTACCTGGTCCCTGTTTCCAGGACAGTTCTCGCTTTTAAAATGCTTATCCAGTGATTGAAAGTCTAAATTGCTTGCATGTGCTTCCATCATTGCTGCCACTGTTGCAGTCTTGGCCCCATCTTATTGTTCAGTGTTTTTAAATAACTTAAGCTGTTTGCTGGAGTCTGCAGGTCTTGGAGCACAGCTGATCAGCAGATGCTTATCTACCATAAGCTTACGTGTGAGTAAGGAAGGGAACTTTTCCTGGAAACTTAAGTAAGGAGTCACCTATTGAGTATTAGTGCCTAGAAGGTTAGGTAGTTCTGGATAATGAGTGAATTATGTCTGTCCTACAACTTCCATAGGTTTTAAGTTTCACCTTCGTATTTTATTTCCTTGGCACTTTGTCTTTCTGCTACCTCCAGGCTCCCGAGGGAGCTCTTAGCATGTGGTGAGTTTGTGGCTTCTCTCTCTCATCAGCAAGTTACTGGTCATCACTCACACCTCATCGAAAGCTGAAATAACTGTATACTTCAACTGGTGCTATCTACAGTTTTCTTAAATAGTACCTTTCCTTTTTTTTTTTTTTTTTTTTTTTAAATGCAGGGGATAGCCAAGTGAGGCACATCTTGGAGACATTTCTGAGCTGATATTCCTGGCTTCTCTGATGTCTGTCAAGGAAGGGGTTGGTTATGTCTTTTATCTTGGCCTTGGGGTTGTTATCATATGTATGTGTGGGAAGGAAGGGAAAGGGGAAAATGGCAGGGATTTTCTGTTGAGTGAGTACCAGTGCTGACAAATGGACATTGCTTGCATTGCATACAACTTGTTTTGTCTCTTGTCCTCTGTTCTCACCAGCATACGCTGAGAGTGTCCAGGAAAATTAATTGCATTTTCCCATTATTAACTACTTTGTTGTCATACGAGGGCAGTCTTACTGGGCCTTCCTCGCCAAGGTCACAACAAGTAAAAGAGTGAGTAGAGCTGGCATATTTTTCTTTTAAACTGGAAGAAGTCTAGAAGAGAAGCAGCGGCAGAGAGTGGATGTTCCAGCTCTGCAGATGCTTCTCATTTTCCTGCACTGATGCCCACAGACACTAAAACCAACATCAAAGAGAGAAATAAATGAAGTGTATGTGCCTCCATGCATGTTCAACAGCCAAGGGTGAGTTTAGTATAATCATTCAAAGTTATTTATTTTGTGATTCACTGAAATAAAAAATAGTTTGTTAGTGGGGGTAATGTTACTTGCTGTAAAATGACTGTTTCAATTGTGAAACATTTATAATATACTGAAATATACATATTAGTAGAAGTAATAGTCCAAGGCATCAGATTTTGAAATGATACTTGGATATTGTGTACAAAGACTCACCTGAATTGATAACACATTAGTTGAAATAGTGGACCCTGATGTGCAGGTCACTCTTAGGGTGTGTATTTTTCTATTAGGGTCTGTGAACAATACAATGTTTTCACTTATATCCTGAAGTCCCAGCAATAAAATTTTATTATCATTAACCAAGAATTGTAAAAATTATTTCCACATTAAGGTTTAAGTTTGATCAGTTGTATGTGCTTACTTTTTATAAATAATATGAACTTTAAAAAAAGTATCATGTAAATGGATTTTATTAGGAAATAGTATATGAGCAAAGCTAGGATCTAGTTATCAAATCATTTTTTAGCTAGATAATATGCCAGAATATTACTCTGACAAAAAGGTAAATAGAAAAAATGAGATTTAGTTTGTAGAGATTTGGTTTGCAACATTTTGTCCATCTCCAGACAATGACAGGCCAGATCAGACATTTGGTCTGTGGTGATAACAGTTTTGTTCAATTCATTTGCAATTGTTTCCCCTTTATAGTAGCCTGTGAATAAAAGGCTTAGGGGAGGAAAGTATTTTTAAGGAAAAAATTAATTTTCAGCTGAAGTGAGAAACTAGCACATAGGAATTGTGATAAGGAGGAAGGAATGAAAGTGGAGGAGGAAAAAAAGGGGAGTGATTTAAAATCATAGAATCGTTTAGGTTGGAAAAGACCCTTAAGATCATCCAGTCCAACCATTAACCTAACACTACCAGGTCCACCACTAAACCAATTAAGGGTAGAGTAATAATTTCATGTTTCCTGGCTTGGTGGCTGGATTAGTTTTTAATGCAAGTAAAAACTAGGAATCATTAAGGTTGGAAAGGATCTCTAAGATCATCAGTCCAACCATCAACCCAACACCACCATGTCCACTAAACCGTGTCCCAAAGTGCTACATCTACCCATTTTTTTAACACTTCCAGGGATGGTGACTCCACCACCTCTCTGGACAGCCTGTTCCAATGCTTGACCACTCTGTAAAGAAATTTTTCCTAATATCCAATCTAAACCTCCCCTGGTGCAGCTTGAGCCCATTTCCTCTCGTCCTATCGCTAACTACATGGGAGAAGAGACCAACACCCACCTCACTACAACCTCCTTTCAGGTAGTTGTAGAGAGCAATAAGATCTCCCCTCAGCCTCCTCTTTTCCAGGCTAAACAATCCCAGTTCCCTCAGCTGCTCCTCGTAAGACTTGCTCTCTAGACCCTTCACCAGCTTGGTTGCTCTTCTCTGAACATGCTCCAGCACCTCAGTGTCCGTCTTGTATTGAGGGGCCCAAAACTGGACACAGTATTCCAGGTGCGGCCTCACCAGTGCTGAGTACAGGGGAACAATCACCTCCCTGCTCCTGCTGGCCACACTGTTCCTGATACAAGCCAGGATGCTGTTGGCCTTCTTGGCCACCTGGGCACACTGCTGGCTCATGTTCAGCCAGCTGTCTACCAACACCCCCAGGTCCTTTTCGGCCAGGCAGCTTTCCAGCCACTCTTCCCCAAGCCTGTAGCGTTGCATGGGGTTGTTGTGCCCAAAGTGCAGGACCTGGCACTTGGCCTTGTTGAATCTCATCCAGTTGGCCTTGACCCATTGGTCCAGCCTGTCCAGGTCCCTCTGCAGGGCCATCCTACCCTCCAGCAGATCGACACTCCCACCCAGTTTGGTGTCATCTGCAAACTTACTGAGGGTGCACTCAATCCCTCCATCCAGATCATTGATAAAGATATTAAACGATAATAACAATTAAAAAAAAAATTAAGGGGGGGCCTACAAAAAATATGTCATTTGAAGCAGAATACTAACTAAATGGTTAGAAAGACTGGAAAGGAGGAGTAAAATTGCCACCGATTTTTTTTATACCTTAGTTAAGGAAAATAAAAGCTATAAATATCCCCAGTAGCATTATTGCCTCTTTAAAACCCACTTGATATGTGCAGTAAAAAAAAATGCATAGATGGATTTCCCCACATTGCCCCTCCAGGTGAACTTTATGGTGTAAACACAATTGGGTGTTATAGAAAACTAGTTCTGTCTTGTGAGTGAGTGTACAGAGATTGCGATGATGCCAAAGTCATAATTTCTTAGGTGTTACCCTATCCCCCTTTGGGGGAGATATTGTTGGATCAGTCATCAGCAACTGGTGTCATAAAAACCCTTCAAAGATGATGTAGGTAGGAGTGATTGCTGGTAGAACAGGGCACAAATTAGTTATGTTTAACAAATATTCTAGTAATTCAAAATACAAAAAATGAGCAAATCGGACAATAAAAAAGCCACTTCAGAAACCGTATACCAGAGTTCAGTAAACAAGGTTATTAGGTTAATATTCTGAATTTCTATCCTGATGCTTTCAAAAATAGCATCTATTGAGTCACCCTGTGGACAAACTCACTTGGTACTGAAGATTGCTCATTAAGAGCAAACCTCCTGCTTCTGCTTTTCACAAAGCCAAAGAATTAAGGCATTTGTTTCAGGACATGGATATTTTTAACTTCACAGGCCAGGAACTGCTAGCACAGGGTACAAAAGATGCTCTAGCAGTATTGGAGTGCCGTGTCCATGGATGGTGAGATGGTTCCCATCCAGGCAGCACAGCAGTAGCATGGGTGGCTTCCCAGGCTGTTTAAGCTCAGCTCCCTTGGCTGTTTACTACCATCTTTCTTTGCTAGTCCTGCTGAAAATTTTTTTCTTTAGGTACTTTAAATTATATCCACCGTTATTTATTCTTCAGATCTATTAGATTATTTGACTTCGAAGTATGAAGGGAATTCCTCAGCAAATAATGGCCTCCACTTTTGAACTAAATTAAAACTAATAAAATGCTTGTGTAAAAACAGCCTTGGAAAAAAATTGCCTGTTGTATTGGAATAGAGGATCAGTTGAAGGTATTTCCCTGAACACAGTATGCTTTATGGATACTTCCTCCAACCACAACTGACTTGAAAGGGAGAGAAACTTTATTCATGGGAATGTAGGTCAGCCAGCAGTATAAACCCCTTTTTCATCCACAAAGGCCACATATTTGACAGCCTATATATAATAAATAAGTAATGATTGCGTGTGGACAAAACAAGCTAAACAAGTTATAAAACTTGGAGGAAAATGAGCTAGACAGTCTCGATCCAGTTGGTGCCTCTGATTCACTTTGAGGTGGTCTCCAGAGCCTCCACCGCAAAAATGAGCTATTGTTCGGCACGCCTGCAGCATCTTCCCTCGCCTCCTAGGCCTGCAGCTGGCTGTCTTGTGTGTCCCAGCCACCTTCGGTCTCAGCACAGGGGCGTATTTCACTGCTGAGCCAGCCGCCAAGGCGAGAGCCCAGGGGCAGCCAGCTCACAGGGGTGGGAGATGGGGCAGGCGTGCTCGTCTTCGATTTCCCACTTGTGTCTCCATCTCTGAGAAGTAACAACTTTATCTTAATGAGGATAATGAGGCAAGTCAAAGTATTTGAAGATGGCAGTGGTGTGACCCAAGAGATGGGAGAAGATGAGCTGCAGCTTAGTTCTTGATGAGGTGTTTCTGTAGTGGGGGAGTGAAGGGGACTGGGAAGGTGAAGGCTGCAATAATGTGGGGCAAGGCATGAAGGAAGTGTGCATGGAAAGGGATTATTAGCTTGTGTGATTATCAGCTAGCTAACCTATTTTATGTTGCTTCCAAAGGTCTGTCTTTGCCCCATTGTGCTTTTTCATGTTCTCTGTGATAGATGACTCTATCCCATTAAATCTCATTTGAGTGAGCTCTTCCAAAGAGTCTCTCTCTGCTCCTTTTGAAAAATGTGATTTACACCCGAAGGGCAATGTTTTCAGAAAGACTTTTTTTTTTCTTTCTTCTAAAAATACTCTTCTCTTGGCTTGTTTTTGTGTCACTGCATTCAAATCCACTGATTTATCCAACAATAAATAGATATTACTGCTCTGTAAAGTGTGCTGTGAAAAAGGCACCACTAAACTGACATATATATACACACACAAACACAAACACACACACACACAGAGTAGTGTAAACTTGAATTCACCCTGGCGTATCTTCTGGACTTAATATAACTGGACAAGAGCTACTGTTAATGGTTTTGTGTAGCATGCTGTGCCTTTTGTGACAGAATACGTATGTGATGAACTGAGATACACCTCTGGGACTGCTGTACTTTTCCTTAGCAGGCCCTGGCAATGTCCTGTGAGCTGATGGACAGCAAACAGATGAGAAAAATGTATGAAACTCCTATGGAACTGTAAAGTTGACAACTCTATTCTTGCTACCCCATCTCATATGTAATTCCCTACTTCTCCTGATTAATTATGCCAATTTAAAGGGTAGTTTTATGGTACTAGAAGGATGTCAACATGATGGTATCTTCCACTTGAAAGCTTTGGCAAAAAAATTCTAACATATCTTTACCCAGTACTCTCCCAATCCCAGGTGTGTTATGGCTGGGTTATTCCCTGTTCTTTCATTGGTTTTGGTTTTGTTTTGGTTTTTTTTTTTCCTCAAATTATGTATAAACATTAGAAAAACACCTCATAAACATCATGTGTTATGGCTCCAGTATGTGTTCATGTGTATTTCAGGGGGTCTGTTCCACTCAAGATGAGAAATGCAAGTTTCCAAAAGGTGAGCAGAATGAGATGATGAAGGGAAAGATGACCTTTATTTGTTTACCCTTTGGTTAAGCTTCATCTTCTGAAAAACCTCTAAATACATTTGTAAATGCAAGTTTGTGATGCCCAGGTGTTATTGTTGGCAATGTCTAACATGTTAAGAAACATCTATTAGAAACTTAATTTTTTATCATGTGTAACTATAATCATGTATTATAAATCTATGCTCATAAGTATGATAAAACCCTTTTAAATTTATGACATTAATTATAGCAACTCTAGTCTTAGTCCATTTAAAATGTTTGAGGCAAGTTGTAGATCCCAACTAAAGAAATGAAAGAAATGAGTGAGTTCTCTTTTCCTCCCTTGAACTTACATGAAATGATTGCTACGTTCCCTTGCATGCTAGGCAAGGCTTTACAAGCTCTTGTAGACCATAAGTAAATGGATATGTGGCTGAGATGATGCCTTGGGGCTAAATGCTCATATAATGATAAATCTGAACTAGGAACAAAGCAGCCCGTCAAAACCAGTGCTCGTTGTTAGATGTTGATGCTTGAAGGCTGGGAGGGATGGGTTGCCTGGGGAATGGTAAAAATGATGATGTTTACAAGAAGGCATGTTAAGTTGTGTAGAATGACTACATATTTCAATGAAGGAAATTGCACTAATGCAACTTTAAGGTTACACAGTTAAAACTCCTAACAATTCAAGGAATATTGAAGTGTCCCACAGCGAGATTGGTTAAGGTTCCCTGTGTGCCTGTTTTACAGCCCTGCGTGCATTCAGTAGTACAAATACTAGCCTAACCTACCCTGCTTCAGGTTACGTGCAAGAGGCAAAGCAGGAGTGTAAAATTATACAAGAGCACAGCAGAGATAACACTGCTTTAGGAACCTTCTTTTATGTTTCTTGGCGTAGCAATTAAACCATAAATGTTCCATTACTACATTAACATAGTTTTAGCTTGTCCAATACTCTGCTTCTTCTAAAGCAAAAGAAAGCAGTTGCTGCTTTCCAGGAGTAAGAGGATTATTTTTTGTAAATAACAAGTGGTTATCTCTGGACAGTGTTCAAGTATTACTACTCCACTGTTACTGATGGTGTTGCAGTACTGTTCACCTGCCTGCCTTGAGAGGTTACACTCTAATTCATCTAATGATAGATTCCCTCAAAATGTGCACTGTAACTGAAGGGCCCTTCCTCATTTTAGGGCTCTAGACTTGTATCCTTTGCGATTGTCTCCCTTTCTGTGACCACAAAGGTGGAAGGAGAACGTTTGTCTGCCTCCGTCCTTGCTTTCCAGGCTGGGAAGACCAGCGCAGGCTGAGCCCTGGGCTTCCCTGGCAGCTTGCCAGCCTTGCGACATGGTAAGGTTCAGCCTCTGTCACTGAAGCTTTTACGGAGTCGGAGCCAGGCTTTAACTGGGTCATGTATTCAAGAGCTTCCAAACTTGAGGATGCTCTGTTCTGGTCTTTGAAGTGTCTGGAAAAATCACTCTCCTACTGACTCTGCATAGATTTCTCTGCCATAACTTGTGCTCGGACCTCCCTCTGTCTCTTGTGTACACCTGCCAACTGCTATGCCTTCATTTATTTTGATTCCCAAAGCCACCATTTTTTCCCCCTGAAATGTTTCTGCCTATTTGTTGTTTATTTTGAAAGCATGTGACCATTTAAATCAGATGTTTCATGTCCTACAAGGACCTCTGAAGAACATCATTTGTGTTTCTGCATTTTGGGTGATGGAGTAAAGAGCTCTGTGAAGCCTGTACTCCATGGATGAAGTGCAGGTTGTAGGTGATATGCAAGTAATTTTCTCTGTACTTTCTAGGTCAACAAACACTTCCAGCTTCTAAGAAGCTTCCCTTAAATTCTTCTTTATTACCCAGACATGTATCTCTCTTGAGTTGTATAAACTGTATTTGAACTAAGTATAAAAAAAAAAAGTTTGGTTCTAGTTCTTGGAACTGGTTTTGGTGGTTTGCTGTGCTGAGAGGTAGGGAGTTTTTTTGCTTCTGTCTGAAGTTTATCAGAAGTAGTCTATAAATGTTTCTTTTTCTACTCAGGTGTTGCACCTCCAACATAAATCACGTGTCTGTAAATGTAATTGTTCTTGGGGGGAATCGCTTTTGGCAAGACAAGGAATGAGAGGCTCAAAGGTTATATGCCAGAAAGTTGTCTGCTGAGATAAAACGTGGGTGGGTAGGTATGTTAAAACTGGTTATGCATCTTTGATAAAGAAGTTATGCTGTTTTGAACTAGACAGCTCTAAGCAAACACTCTTGGATGCTGAGAGAGGCAATCCTGCTCTGACCCTTTTTTTCTCCCTGCAAGGTTACTTTGAACCCAGACATTAACCACGTGTGCCCCGCCAGCCACGCAGGGGAGGAGGGCAGCATGGGAGCATGTAGCTGGTAGCTAGGGATGATGGGGTGGCTTCTCTCCTGGGACAAACATGTTGCATCTTTATTTCTTTGTTGATGATTAGTTTTACCTGAATGGTGCAAAATTGCAGATGCACAAATTCAGATACCTGGGTAAAAGTGCAGGTTTAATCTTCATTTAATGGAGAAATAGGAAGGTAAAGTTTAACTTCTCTAGAGAATCAATTTTTATAAAATTGCATATGATATTACTTGATGAAAAGCAACTTTTTGTACAGTATGCTCATTTTCTGATAATGTGAAGAGGTTTATAAGCATGGCTGGAAATTACGTAGTAATTTAATCATTCGTTCTTTGTGGCCTATAGCTCAAATGTAGTTTAATTTCAATGACAAAATTCAAACTTCCATTTTATCCAAGGCATCTTCAATTAAAGTGGAGCATTCAATGAATAGGAAGAAAAGAAATACGGGTGCTTGTCTTCATCTCTTTGGTTAATAGATTATTCTGGAAGGTTGATAGATAGAAGCAGACTTTTCCCCGGGTTCTGTCTGGAAAGAGACAAAGTGCTGTGGTTGATGATAGAAGCTTCTACAGATTGTCATATCTCTCTGTTACATGTCTTTATGCAGGTTTTTATGCCTGATTGCTTAGGAGATAAACCTTATGTCTCTCATGAATAGATATATTTCACCACTTATGTCAGTTCTGGCCCTTAACGTCAGTCCTCTCCCTCCTATACTAAGATGTATTTAGTGCCACTTCTTTTCCCTGATATTTGTGTTGTGAATCTGGGTTCTGCTTAATCATGTATGTACCAGAGTGTCTCATGAAAAGTAGCAGGGTAACACTGGTAATTGCTTTAAGTCTTTATCCTTTGATGTAATGCACAGATTTTGTTTTTACTCACCAAAATGCAGCAAGTCCAAACATAATATTTTGCCAGAATCAGCGGGGATTGTTGACCTACTGCCTGGGATTACTGTGGATAAACCGTTCTCTGGAGTTTTTCACCCTGTTACCAAGTGATGCTCGGTCATGGTTCCAAGCCAAATATGTAGTTTTGTTCCTGAGGAGCTGTGAGTGATGAGAGCTCCCAGATTTACTTGAAGACCTCAGTGCCCCTCCCATTGGTGGTCCTGGTGACACCACCAGGATGGCATGAAAGCTGCTGCCTTTCACTGTGTAGCATGTTACTCTTCATCTCATGAACTCACTGATGGCTCCCTAGTGCTGGATCCTCTTGGGAGAAGCATTAAGTGGCTGTAATTATAGTAGCAGGAGGTGGTAACCTCTTTCTTGTTCTGTTTGACTTCATGAAGCCATGGAATGTGCTGATGTTCGTGCCACAATGACCAGAGACCCTCTGCAGATCTGGCAAGAAGTAGCTGGTAGTTATAGGGCTGTCCTTCCTAATGAGAGGTGCTGCTCAGCCTTGGAGGATCTCCTGTATTCAGAGATAGACCTTACGAATTGAAGAGCTGCAGGGGAAGCTCATTAATAAAGTTGATGAGTTGCAAGGTGAGTGCCAGGTTTCTGGAAGCCCTCCATCAGTGCAGTTGTCCTCCTAGCTGATGCTTGGGAACAAACATAATATGCAGGTGTCGTGAGTATTGCCACCTGAGCCGCCCCTCCCCAAAAGTCCAGAAAAGTGAATCATCACAACAGGAGCTACCAAAAATTGGTATCCTGGTGTTCTGGGTGTGGAGGGGAGATGCAGCTGTTGAAAGGAGGCTAGCTGATGGCGAGATGATCCTCTGGCATTTATAGGTTTTGCTATCTAATAGGGGGAATGCAGAAGAGGGTGGTTTATCTTAAATGTCACTTCATTGATTAAAGTGCTTACACTGGAAGTGAGATTTTGCTGAAATGCTTTTCTTTTCCTGAGAGAATTTCAACCTACCTCCTCTAAATTAAGTGTTTTAGGAATTAAGTGATCAGGGTACTCAGAAATCAGCAAAAGAGTCTTTCTGTGCCATTCTCTGCTGCCAAGACTGCTTCTGTATTTTACATTTAATAATTATCAGAGTACGAGTCCATTCCTTTTCTCACTTCAGGTTCATGAAACTTAGAATCCAGACAATCCACAACGTGAGAGGTTTTTAAAATAGGCTAGAAACGTTCACGTATGCTATCCATCTAGACATTAATGCTATTCATATTCCTATTGTATTGGTGGTTCTGACATATATGAGTGTTTCTCACAGCTGTGCTTCTCCATTTCATTTTGGCTGAGAAATAATGAACGTAAGCTTGAAAGTGATGCTGTCCTTAGTAGGCAGGTTTGGAGCCCTTAGTAATAATGCATTGTCCATGGGGCTGGTGTGAGCGCATTTGCTTGCGTGCATAAGGGCCTCCCCAGCTTGGGCAGCAGTTGCAGGATTTATCCCTAAAAAGGGGATGAGCTCGGCTAGGAGAAGCAGTAAGTTCTGAGGGATGTTGCAGATATGTATAAAAGGATTTTGGTATTTTATGTGCCTAGGTTAACAGATGGCAGATGCAATGCAGTGCACGTTAATGTAGAATAAATAATGAATCTTAGAGAAAAGAATAAGAGGAAACATCTGTTGAATTGAAACATGATGTATCATATTGACCGAGAGAAGAAGAGCAAGTTACCATGGAGAAATTCTCAAAATGGGCAAGATGAAGAGCAAAAACCCCTGTTACTGCAATTAAAAAAAAAAAAAAGGGGGGGGGGGGGGGTGTATCGTTGCTGTGCACGAACATATATATTAGTTTATTGGTTTAAAGGGCTTCCCCCCACTTGGACACTGAGCTGTAGAGCACGTACAGCCATACCCCATTGCCCACCAAGGGTGCTTCTATGAGAAATGTGCCACTGATTCAACAGAGAGTGAAGGAACTCTTCCCATCTGAATTAACATAACAAAAGTGGGATGATGCAGGGGTTTAAGTAATACACAGCTTCATGCTTAGGGGCAGGATTTAGTAGCTCACTCTGTTGAATCCTTTTGCATGAACCCATAAATGAGCCAACTTCTGGCAATGCTGCTTCACGGTAACCAGGGAGGGACCGATTTTATCACAAGCAAGCAAATTGTTTGAGTCTTTGGTTTGGTGAAAATGTTGCTTCCCAGGGAAGCAATCTTCTGGTTCCTTCCAGCACTGATTATTGTTGTATACATGTTGGTGAATTTTAATTATTTCTTGGTGTTTCTTTGTTTAGATTGTGAAATGAAAGGTCGCATTGATATTGTTGACAGGTTCAATCGCGCTCTCCTTCCTAGTACTGTATTTAAATACCAGTGCTGTAGCTGGCTCGATGTAAGATAAGTGAAGTGAACAAGGGTCAATTTCCATCCTGCAAATCCTATGAACTAATAACAGAAATACTGGTAAAAATTTTTTTTTTTATTTTTGAGCCTTAATTTGTTTTGGTTTTGTTTTATGAACGTTAAATCAAAGAAATCTAATACAATTCCAGTTAACATTAAACTTGCATGTTAGCCTGGAGAAGATACATATAAACTCATAAATGCTGTACAGCTGTATATTGCTATACAAATTTCAGTGGTGATTTTAATATTTAAAGAATGTTATTGTGGTGATTCAATTTTAATGTTTGTCAGAAAAACATAGTCAATACTTTTAACCTTTGTATCCAGAAAGTGTGCTTATTCATATTTAGAGAATAAATGATCCAGAAATCAGTGAGACTGTGATATGCTTACTGTGTATATTTTGCAAAGATACACTGACAGGGATTCTGAGATTCCTATCTCAGCTTTTCCATTTAAAAAATACATTGAATAATGTGACATTTACATTAGTATACCAGTAATTATTGCAGTTCCAGTACTTGGGAGCTGCTGGACAAGTACTATAGGATGGAATGGAGATTTCCTGGATCATTAGGTCCAGTGTGTTGCAGTCCAGGACTGCAGCACAGCTGAAGGGTCCACACAGCGTTCACTTTGTGGTACACCTTCCCTCGATGAAAGGATCAAGTACATACAAAACTGAATGGTGTTAAGAAGACCTGGGTAAGTCAAATGAAAATGTGAAATTATCTGGAGAGCTGAAGGTGCCAAATTCTTCTAGGACAGGAGCTCAGAGCTCCTATCAGCAGCGACGTTTAAAAGTGCTTGTTTTAGCAGTTCTTTCCTGCCTGTGGCTTAAAATAAAGTATCAAGAATTATTTTTTAAAGAAATAAAAAAAATCCCAACACCACTACAATAGTGGGAGAAATTTGTATCTCGCTGCTTACGTCCTCTCCAGTCTGCCCCCATGGACCAGGTCAATGAGGAAACACAGTCGTTCAATAAATATATTCTTATCCCTGCCTTTGCAGCTCTGTTTTTTTCCCTACTATCAGGTTTGTTTCTGACTGGTTCCCTTATGCTGGGGCAGAATCTGGATGTTGCAATACCAACGTCTCTTGTTCTTTCTTGAAAGCGTAATGTGAATTAATTTCTTCATTCAGTGTCCTAATAAAAGAAGTACCACAAGAAGCTGGAAAGCTATTCACTGTTATGTCTGTAATTTTATGGGCCACTTGCAATTGTGATACCTAATTCAACGCAGTTCAAAAAATAGGAACCTGGTACAAAGAATGGAATATGATTTTAAAAAAAAAAAAAAAAAAGAGTGAAAATGACCGGAAAACTTGCTGAGTGAGTATGTCCTGTTTACTTGTCTGTAAAGTGTCTGCTTAAAAAAAGACTAGCAAGCAGGCAAACAAATGTCTGGGATGTCATTCATAACAAACATACCTGAGCATTGGATTTAACATTTAGGGAAAGTAGGCACTTTATGGTGTCGGGACAAGAAAAAAATAAATAAAACTAGAGAAACAGAATCATTGGAGAAAGCCAAACTAAATGCAGTGGAATACTGAAAGTTAAAAATAGTAGGCTTCTGTGTATTATGAATGTTATCGTGGTTAATAAATACTCTGGCAGAAATACTAGAAGGCAATATAGGTTCTGCTGAGACCTGTGAAGCTTTCCTTGGAAAGCAGCATTTGAAACTCTTTGCAATACAGTAAAAGGAAGAATTTTCATGGGTCACTACAGACCCCATAAAACCAGTTTCTACCAAATGTTATTCTATTTTGAACTGTTAATGTCTGTGAATTATTGGCATCTGTGACCTAACAATTATGCCATCTTTCCTTATTTATATTTCCTGCCTGATGTAAAATCTCAGCAGTTATTGTATATCATTTGGCCTTTTTCAGTGCTTTATATTTTTCACCCAAGTCAACAAGAAAAATATTTAAATTGGCATTACAGAATATTCCTGTAACACATAAAGATGTTTGCTGATTGAATGTACAGAAGAGTGACTAAGACAAAACATTTGTTTTAAAATATCCCTCCTAATGTGAAAGACATGCATTTACATTTTTTAAACATTATGTTACTTGGGTAATTCAGTTTGACAGGTGGCTGTAAATAAGTTAGTTGAAGACTGAGTTGCTTTTGACATGGTCTGCGCGAGTGTGTGTACAAAATGTGTTTTATAAATGTATATGTGCATGGCAGCCAATGTGATAAATAGCACAAGGTATATGTGCTTGTACGGTTTTGGCAGCTTCAGTCGCAGTGTTTAGGCTTATTTTTCACATTCCAGATCGCAGAAAGGCTTCAAAGAGCTGCTAATTATAAACCAAGCCAAACCCCTGCTTGCTTTGATAGGTATTTGAGAAATGGCTGTGTGCTCCTTTTCCAGAGGAGAAACCCTATAATTTAAAGTGCCTGAGCTGACGCGGTGGGTTGGCAGCAGACCCCGGCATGGGGGTTTGGGCCGCCCTGGTCTCCGGTGCCCGAGGCCGCGCTCCCGCGCTGGCCATGGGCTGCCAGCACAGCGCCCAGTCCAGCCTCTGCCCTGACCTCTGCAGACATGACATCCACTGCAGCCAGGGTTGTTTATTCTGGCAGCAGCAGTTTATTCCCAGTCACTGTCTTTTTCCAGGGATGCTCCCTTGCCCCTTCATCTTCAGTAAATTAAAAAATTTCGTTCATGCAAAGGGAGGTGGGCCATGGCTGCCCGAGTAAGCTGTGTTGCCTGTGTAACTGAAAAGAGAAACAGGTTTGAATTCAATAAAACATCACAGTATTTCCGTATAGACAGTTTTATCTTCTTTGTTTAGAGGCTCAAAACCATTTGCTAAAATGTGAATGGTCTAATTATATCTGAATAAGGAGCTGGAGACTTGCTATCAAATGAAGTACCTCAGTCGTAAGGTAGCTGCTTTATTTTACTGATGTTTTGCTTAAGTCTACTTAATTAAGGTTTGCTTAAAATTGTGAACATTAAATATTTGCCTATCAGCGAAAAAATGGGGTTTTTTTTTGCCCTAGTGCCTTCATTTTCATGATCAACCGAAGAGTTACACTGGTGGGTTTTATCTTACACTGGGAAGCTCAGCGTCTCACAAGATCGCGCATGTTATTACACAAATTTATACTTGTTTTGCTACCTGGATTTTGAAAGGGGGGGAAAATTGTAGGAACATTAGGTAGAGACAGGGAAGAATATTTTTATAGTGACTGAAAAACATTACACATAAATAATTTTATTATTTTTATGTCCAATGTGACATCTTACCTATTCAACCGCTGAAAGGCATATCAAATGAAAACTCTGAATGTGTGCAGTTATAAGGTACTCATAACATTCACATATTTAAATAGCCTTTTTTTCATGGATCAAGTGTTGGTCAGGGGTTAAAGATACAAGGTCTGCTTTTGGTACTGCTACTGACCTTCTGTAAGACCTTGACAGTGCCTTGCTCCTGTTCCTTTCCCCCTAATTTACAGTCTAATACAAAGGATAATGTCTCTGGGGCAAACAGTCGACCTTCAGCATTCAAAGCATGTCCAATATAAAACCTTCCCAGTCTTGACTGGACTTCACTGCCATGTGAAAACACGCATCGTTATTAACCCTAGCATAGTTCCTGAAGCCGATTTCAGGTTTAAGAGAGGAAATGGCTGCATAAAACTCGCTCTTGGGAGTTCCAGGATTGTTGTAGGTAAGCTTTAAAGCCTGCAGTGTCTGGCAGCACAATCCCTCATGTTTCAAATAATTAATTAATGTTCCTCTTCACTGAATTCTGTGCCCACATACAGAAGCAGCCCATACCATAGCCCAGGGATTTTAATGACGTTACAATAAAAGTGTCCTCAACTTGATCTGGTGGTGTCACTCAGGCATCCCTTCTAGGAGCTCGCGGGGGCTGGCAGCCTCCTGCTGCCCCCTTTGCAGGAGCTCTTCCTAATGCTGCTTCAGTGCAAGGCCACGTGCAGCTCCAAAAAGGCCATGAGAGCCCCTTGGGAAATGGAGGGCAGCTGACTTTGGAATTTCCCTTCTTCCTTCCTGTGCTTGTCCCCCACCTTCATTTTTCTAGCACTGAGTGCAAGCCAAACCTTACTGCACGAGTCTGTGTTGTGCTGGAGCCTGGGCGTGTGATGGCATTAACCGAGGAGCTGGGCACTCCCTGTGCAGACATGCAGCGAGTGACAGTCCCATCTTCTCGAGCTTGTGATCAAAAAATATTTGGTGCCTATTTAGGATTCTGCTGGTGCCAAAAATTCCTCAGCATAAGGCAAAACTAAATGGAAGAATATTAAACATTGCATTGCCATGCTGCTGTTGTTGCAGCAGTCTATGTGCTATGGCATATAGTAACACCTGGACAGGCATTACGTAGTCACGTGGATGAAACCTGTGTCTCAGATTTTAATGGGGTTGCAGTAAAGGAAGCCCACCGTTTAAAAGCTGGTGCTTAAAACACATTTGGAGAGGATAAATTGTGGTTTGCGCACATTTTTTATGAGATGTTTTGGCTGCCAGAACCTGCTTCTGCTCTGGTCTTAGTTGCTTCAGGCTTTGCCCTGCGGACAGTTGTCAGCGCTTCAGACAAGTGCGTGCTGTGCGGTGACTCAAATGAGAAACGGTCCTCACATTACCCAGGCCACAGGTCTTTTTGCAGCGCAGATAATCAAAATGTTGGATTTTTATCCTAACAACAAGCTAGTAGTTTAATCTGTTTCCATCCACTACTCCTGCACTATACTGGCATTTTGGGGGATGAACTCCTGTGTTTTGATTGTGCATCCCCTGCAGGGCAGCAGCCCATGCATCTATAGGCACCCAGCTCAGTGGAGTCAGCTCCTGTCCTCTTCTGCTGAAGCCATGGAGATGAATCCCTGTGGCTGTGTTTTTCCCAAAACCCACACAGTTAGGTAACTTCTGTGCGTTTTAATCTACTGCTTCACCATCATCGACCCAGGAAGATTGCCAGAGTGTTTACTTTCTTGTTAGAGCTGTAGTAATTTTCATCATCTTCAAAGTACTATTTATTTTTGTAGGACCAAATATTTACTCTGATAACTACTTCTTTCAGGATCTGTTTTGAAGGTCTTCATTTTTGACTGCAGAAGATGGTGAGATGTAGTTATTTCCCTGTATTACTTATCTAATTTCAGCAACCCCAGTGGGTTTCTGTCCCACAGGATGTCAGGCTGTTTCCTCCTTCACTTGCCCTCTAAACTTCCTCTCTGACATTGCTGGAAAGGCTTTGGGTTCGTTTCCATCAGCAGTTTAGGTAACACGTATTCGGTGGCTGTTCTTTGCAGCGCTGCTGTTAGAAACCTTCACCTGGTAGAGGTTAGAAACTTATTTTTAGAGATGCAGGCTTGACCTAAAGGCAAAATATAGAAATCAGTAGAGCTCAAAATCGGCTTTGCTGCTTTTGTGAGTTGCCTGCATGTGCCACAATCCCTGCATTACGCTGGTCTGCGGGGGTCGGTGTGCCAGGTCTGACGGACTCATCGCTACCCTGCGAGAGGCTGCTAGTGAGGACAGAACGGTGTCACCGGGAGAGGCACAAAAGGACAGCATGAGGTGCGAGCACAGAGCCCGTGGGTTGGCAGCTTGCATAGCTGATAACTTAGGCCAAGATGACCTAACCTTTGGAGGTATGTGGACTGCGTTCAGAGTTTGGTGCTACCCACTTTGCCCTGCCGGCTGACACCTCCCCAGCACCAGCGGCTGCTCCCGTTCGCTGGGTGTCCCCAGGGAGAGGTGCCGGGACAGACCGACGCATGCCCTGCGCTGCCCGTTGCCTGATGCTGATGTAAGCTTTTAGCAGCGCAGCACTCTGTGGCTTGAAGGCGATTACGTTTTTGGCAGAAACAGGATATTTACGATTAATTTGGAACCCAAATAATTAGTAGTAGTGTTGCAGCGAGAGAGTGTTTGCGGGGAAGCAATGCTTTCCAAAGTTATCACAGCACTAAATGGAGGGGGAATCGCTGGCTTTACCAAGCAGCTCCCAGAGTTCAAGCTTTTTTTTTTTAAATTGGTTGTGAACATCCTAAGTAGGTCAGTGCATATTTCTAACATTTCTCAAAATACTAGGGCTCTTAAAGCCTGATTAGGAGGGGTTACTAAATGCTTGCTTTCAATGTTTGCTCCTTCTTTCAATGCGTCTTTTTTTCAGTTCTTGTTCTTTTGTATCTTAATATTGCTTTGTTTCTTGTGGAACAGACTGCAAATTATTTTTGTTAATGTTTTTTTAAAATGTAAATAGCTTGGGATTTTTCTGTTTGCTTTGGGTTTGTTTTTATGCAATGGCTTTAATACTTGGCATCATTTTATTATAGAGTGAAGCTTTCTATTGTTTCCTTGTTTCTGTTTCATAATACTTTGTGTCTTTTAAAAATGACCATTTTGTTTGCTTTACTTACTCCCTATATGGGACTGCTGAGACTCAGGTAATCTTTTCCCTTCCTTTCCGGTGCATGAGTTCTGTTTTCCTTTTTGGACATGGTCTCTCTTTAGAAGAATATTTTTCCTGTCTGATAACCTCCTTTGCTTACTTCTTCACACTGTCTTTTGTAGATGGAGGAGTGGGGAGACCTATTAGACTGCTTTTGTTGTTTGGGTTTGGTGTTTTTAACTCTCATGCTGTGCTTTAATGTGGCTTTCTTATATGGTATCTTCATAGCGTCCTGGCACATTTTAGTCTTTTAATCGGTCTCAGGTTTCGCGAAAAGGCTAAATTCCCTGTTTTTATGTAATTCCTTGCTTTAACAAGTAAAACAGGGACAGGCTCTGCACATGGGGACAGGCATTTTCTTCAGTGCCATGCTCAACAGCAGCTACTGCAGGTGGAGAGTAAGACCTGGGCTTGCCAAGGGAAGTGGGAATGCTCTGTGCAAAGGAGAGCGGGATCAGAAGCGGTAGCAAGTGGCAGGACAAGGGCAGTAGAAAATACTGGGTTCAAATTATTTAGAAAAATAGAGGATATTTGAGTCCTTGTGGGAAAGGAGAGAGAGGCGCAAAGGAGAGAAATCGAAAGGCGATTTGAGGAAGGGAAAAGTTGATAAAGACACTATGGCTATTACAGTGTGGATGGATGCTGTATGGGAGCAATAGGAATGTGTTCAGTTGTCCCTGCTGATACAGAACCACTGATACGACTTTGATGCAAACAGTAGGGTTGCCCCATAGTGGTTGTCCCTAATCTAAGCTTTACATAGTATGTCTGCACACAGCCTTATTTATATTTGTCATGAAGGGAGAAGCAAGAAGTATTTGCATCGTCCAAGTTAGTAAAGGGATCCTTAAACTTGAATTCTCATCCCTGCATGAAATGCTGTTGGTCTGACTCCAGAGTTGCAGAAACTCAAAGTCCTCTGGTGGCCTGAAAGTCCACGTGAGAAAAAAAAAATGTGTATGAGTAACTTTTATACTTTAATAATATTTATACAGCTGTAAGAGTTTTACTTTACTTAAAAATTTCAGCAACTGCATGTAATCCAGAAATATTTCCATCAGCCTTTTGAACAACAAACTTAAGGTGTTGTATATGAAAGTCCAATGATCTTGCCCCAAAGCCCATGCACATATGTTGTATTGTAAGTTGATAAATCTGAACACCCATTCCTTATTACTACCTTTATTTTTTTCATTCCGAAGAGTATTTACTTTGCTGCCTTAAAACTGTTATGATAAGCAGCTCAATAGCATCAATATGTATTCCTGAAAGATAGGATAGACATATATTGTAGCTGCAGATGTTATGAAAGTTTGACAAAAAATGTCTGTTAACTTCTGTAGTGTTCAAGGTCAGAGAACAAAAATTTCTCACATACTGTAGGAACTTGGTTTTAACCTGCGAGTCAAAATAGAAGCTGTAAAACAAGTCTGTGAAATACAGTAGCATAATATTAGTTGTTTTCAACAGACAATTCATTTTGTAGGGACTGAAGTAGACTCAGCTATGTATCAGTTCATTCCTGGGGCAAGAGAAAGTGTATGGTCAGCATAGACTAATGTCTTTTTATGAGGAAAGTTTTTTAATCCATTAGTACAGTAGGTTGTTGAAATAATAAAATATGTACTCTTCACCTCTTATTTTCATTTCCTGATGTATGATAGCTTGAACTGCTGTTGAGTAAAATTTGCAGCAAATGTTCTTCCTTGTGCTCATTTGATATAGTTCACACTCCATTAACGTCCTGATAGAGAGAAGGACATTATGGCATAACTTTTTATTTTCCTGTACCTCTGAGATGACTTTGGGACACCATACTGTGACTGCAGATGACTGCAGAACATCACATGGGTTGTAGGTAGTGTCAGTGCAGTGGGATGGATTCTGCAGTGCCACTTGCTGACTCTTAATAAACTTGATCGTCATATTCTGAATTAATTGTTTTGTTTAATTTTTTAATCATTAGTTTATAGCTGAATTTATTGCATTGTGCACACACTTACTGGAGCACTCAGAATAAATTGAGTGCCAGTCTGGTTCTGGCAATTACTTTAGCTAGGCGTATCTACAGGCTCCCTCTCTAAAGCAGATTATTTCACATTGTTAAAAAAAACAAAAACAAACCACCAGCAAAAATCACTTGTCTGCGACATTGCAGTAGAAAGGTGTTTTCTGTAAACACAGAATTTATTTTGTCTATTTCAGGTTGTTTCATGCAATTAAATATTCTTTATTTTTCAGTTTAAGCATTTTTTTCATGTTTGTCTTTAGTCATTTCTTTAGCAGCAGATTATATAAAGGCAGTATTTGTATTTGAGAAATTGTCTCTTACACAGGTAGGACAAAACTAAACTCAGTAAGTCACCTGATGGAGAGGAGATACTGAATACAAAATTAGTTTGAATGCAAACAATTGTTAAAGAGGTAAAGATCTAAAGACAGATACTAAAGGAGCTGTCTGGGTGGAAAAGATAAGGTGACATAGATCACTTTAATGAGCATTTCGGTTGAAATTTAAAATTAAAGTGCCTAAACACCAAGAAATGCTGAATGCTTTTCATTCTTTTTAACTGAATAAAAATAGAAACTCCTTTTTTCATCTGACGGGGTTGTGTTTATCAATCTAAATACATGGCCTGTCAGAAACAATAAGTATTTGCAGATTCCTTTGAGGTCACTGGGAGTTGAGTGTTAAGCAACCTTTTAAATCTACCCTGAGTGTCTGTGACAGAGTGCATGAGCCTTGGGGCTGGTGGTGTAAGGAAAGGGTTAATTAACCAACTCTCGATGGAGGGGCCCCGGCTGCTTGTTCTTATCGGGGGATCTGCGGGGGTATTGGGTAGGATCTGTGGGTGTCTGTGACTCTCTCCAGTCTCTGTCAAGTGAAACAGAGGAAAAAGGAGTAAAATGAGGCTGGGGGGAGCCTGGCTGTTACCGGGGAGGCTGAGATCAAGCAAAATCATGGACAGGGGTGCCCACATTTGGAAGATCTTCTTGTTTAACTTGGTCTTTAAATGGGCACCACTCTGTTACAATAAGAAGGGGCTTAGTATCTGCAATAATGTGTTCCACCGCATCACACTGGCCATCAGGCTATAGTTTGTTCTTTTGATTCCTTTGAGATTTGGGTACAAATCACTGCACGATCAGCTGCGTGTGCTCAGAGGAGACTTGAACTGGTGCTGCTGTGAGCCTCTGCTGGTCTTCCCTGGGTTTTTAACTGACCTGAAGCTGCAGACCAGTGCCAAACTGGGCTCCTTATCATCTGTTTGATCCCAAAGCAATAGGTAGAAAGTCTTTATTATCTGCAAAACAAACCATCGAAGCAGGCAAACCCCTTTGTGAGGTACCTGTGCTATTGTAGTGTTTGAGTGAGGGTAATAGCAGATTTCATCCCCAAGGTGTGACTTCTGGCAATAACTCAGCAGTAACAACATTATTGGTAAGAGCTGCTCGCTTCCGAGAAGAACAAGGAGGGTGAAAATAAGGAGGCTGTAAGTTAGTTTTTTTCTTTGCTAATAAATGTTGCATTTCAGTTTTTCTTAAAATTATTTCCTAGGATTTGTATTTTGGATTCCTAATGTCATTTTACAACAGGCTACTCTTAATCAGATTGGAGAGTCCTGAAGATCAAATACTAGTCTTTTTGGTGGACAAAACATGGGGTATTTTTTGCTTGTGATTTAAGCTGGATTTTAAGTTGATGTATTTGAAGACTGACCTGAGGCAACCCTAGTGGGAATAAGTCAGAAGGTTCTGATACGGGCTTCGGATTAGATTGTGCTCAAGATCTTCTAATTATGTAAATCAGGAGCCTAAGAAGCCTCAGTTCATGCTAACAGCCATCTGAAGAAGAGCTGAGACTGTCTCAACACCTTACAGAGCACTGTAGCTTTTGACTAACTGTTTTCTTGGCACCTTTGTAAGTCTGCCCAGTGTGAAGCACTGTGCAGGAAGGAGAACATCTCCGTCTGTTTTCTTGGTTGTGTTTCAGGTACTGTTCAGTTAGTTCAGAAAACGTCAAGATTTTGCAAACTCTTGACTTGTATCAGTTTTTCATCCACATTCCTTAAAAAAACAGCCAAACAAACTGAGGAGGTATCCCAGCCTCTTACTCATGTGATATGAAAGGAAAGGCATGTCAGTGTGCAATGCATGCCTGAACCATCGTTGAGGAGGGTGTCCTAAGCAGTGTGTCATGAACATACTTGTGAGACTCATGATAACAATTTAGCACATACTCAGGATAAGTCACTTTAAAGGCTGTGGAGGCTGGGAAGAAAGCTCTTATTTGAAGTCAAGTTTGTGATTGAACTGTTAGACGAGAATTTGGTTTCATCTTGGACTAAAGGTAAGCTGCTATTTTTGTTAATAAACAGAATATTGTGTGAAACTTCTGAAGAAGATAATGGACCATGCAGACACCTTTAGCTGATTTATGGCTTCTTTGTTATTATCTTAGATTTCTGTGTGCTTCATAGGGATAGGGAGGAAATAGCAGGTGGTGTCCTGATTTTTTTAAAAGAAACTTTCTGAGTGATCAGTAGATGTGGCAGACCACCAATTTGAGCTGATTGCATCGAGTAAAAACTCAGTACTTGTTATGCCCAATTTCATTCCATATATGCAATGATACATTTGCTTTCCTGTCTCTGGAAATTTTACTTTTTTGTTACTTACCCATGAGGAAAAGTAAATTAATTGGTGCTCCTTGACAGCCTCTTGGAGTTCTAACACTTGCATCTAACTTACAGTTCATGTTTTCTTCGTGATTGAAAATGTTTCACATTATTTCTGCTTCCTTGCTCACCTTTTTGTTCTGCCTGTCTGCTGTAGGAAAAATTCTTCTAGTTTTATTTGGTGTGATCTTTTAGGAAGCTTCAGTCTTTGGAGTCTCGCTTTAAATTGTTTAGTTAAAAAAAAAAGCATTGACTTGTATTTGGATGAAAATTCCTTTCCTTTTATTTTTGTATAATACACGAATTGCATTTTGACTCCTGGAATTTCTGTAATATAACAAATAATGGCACTATCTACAAATGATAAATATCAAGCAAGCAGCCTCAAAGTAAACAGTGCATTTGCTGAGACTGCAGGTTTTGAGTCCATGCTAATGAAATAAGTGCTGTCCCTATTTGCCCTTATATGTCCCTTAGGAAGGAGGCATTCCTCTCCTTTCCATGGTAGTCTTTACTTCTACTTTCTTTTGGAACACCTCAAAAAATGTAGCTCTTTCTTTTTGCTATACCAGCGCAAGAAACTCACTTGCTTGAAAATTCTTGCCTATTCTGGAGTTGGCAGGCGCTTACTTGGGTGTATCTGGCTACACGTTTTTTGTAGTGATGCTGTGTTGTGACTCATCCATCCTCTACCGCATCACCTGTTTCTCCAACCTTCCCATATGGCATTTATTGTGAAAAAGTGTTTAAATGACCATCTATATAAGATGTTGCTGAGCAGCCACGTGGAATATGTCAAACCACTAGGAAAATGACCATGTTTCATAAGATTAATAATGCCAAAAAAAGGAAGTGCAGTCTTTGTGATTGAAGACAGCTGTTTAGTGGGGAAACATAATCCTGGGGACAGCTTGTAGGAGCTGCATCTTGCTCCAGTTTGTCAGCATGGCCTCTACGGTGGTTCGTTATGGAACGCTGGTGATGTTCTTGTTGTCAAAAGTCGTGATGCTAAACTTGCAGAATGTTTTTATTATCAAAGCTATTCCTAGTGACCTAGTAAGAAAAGAAAGGGTGAAAGTGAAGTACCAAGAAGTGGTTGGACACACCAGATGTTGTTGGTCTCCTGGTGCCCTGATAGCACAGAAAACAGTCTGCAAATTTGTGACTGGAGCCTCATGCCCTTCTGTCTGTCCTGGACTTGTGAGGAGCTCTTTTTGCAGGGGAAGTAAATAAATCTGAAGAATTTTGAAAGTGCCTCACACCAGAAGAAAACACATACCCCAAAGTACTTGATCTGGCTCATAGATTTACTCACAAGTACAGCATTGTATATTTTATTGAGGTGACTGGTAAGTATGCATTTCAGGCAAAGAACCAGCAGTTCACTTCTGTCTGTCGTATTTGCTGACACCTGGAGAACAGAATAAAAATCCCACAGGCACATAGGTTTTGTGCAAAGTTCGGGGTATAATGCAGCAAATGGTATCCAAATTCTGTGGCACTGTGTATTTGTGCAAATGTGTGTGTTGCATAGGAATAAACGAGACAGTGAATTAATGCAGTGTTCATAATAATATTTTTATGTTAGCTTTATTGCATGTCTTATAGTCTTGGATGATCTTCAATTTGCTGCAGAGTTTAACTGTCTGGAGAAAGACTGGTGTCTGTGTAGAGAAAGCATGTATGGTTTGTGGCACTCAGCGAGAGAAGTAGTTTAAAATCGCAGCGTAAAGCATTTACTGATTGTTTAAAGTTGACTTAGGGAACAGACTGATGTTGTATCTAATTTGATGAAACTACGGGCTATGGAGAAAACAGGGGCCCATTGCTGAGTAGTGCTTCAGCTTCCCTTGTGTTAGATCTAGTGCTCATGTGGATTCAGAGTAAATCAGTTAAACCGGCCAGGTGGGTGGGAAGGTGGCCACCAAGAGAGGGATCTAATGTTTTATGGCTTGCTTTGAAGGTTAGGTGCAAGGTCTGGGTCTGTCTTGGAGGAAGGAGAAAAGCGGATCTTGCTTTTCAGTGGTCAGTATTTGCACTATGAATTTTGTGTAATGTAAAACTTCACACTTACAAAAGCAACAACATACTCATTTATATACCAATTTGTCGTTCAAATATTACCCTGTGAGTCAGGGGACTATAACCCTCCTTCCCCGCTTCTGGCACGTGGTGGCTCAGCCACATTTGGTGGCTGTGGTTTGTTCCAAGGTAGTGAATTTGACAATATGTGTCATGCTTGCAGTTTAATTTGAGAAATAAGTAAATAAGCTCCATTTGCTCTTGATTTTTTTTTTCCTTATTTTTTGGTAAGTTTTAATGGTAATCATGTCTGACCACATTTTTTAATAGTGCCAGATATATACCTATATAGATATGTATGCTTTGAAACCTTCTTATACTACATAGTTCAACAAGGCATTTGTAAAACTTGCACAGTCTAACTACTGAACATACAAAGGTTCAAAGCACTTGTGCTTCCATGCTGCTGGCAAAATAAGAATACCACTTGAATAAATTCTATAGAGAACTACTGTTCTAAAAAAAAGAGATTCTTGTGGTTCTGTAGAAAAAATATCATTCCACATGGTACAGAAACTGTAGCCAGTCTAATATGTTTAAGTTCCATTTTAAGAAAAAATATTAACCTTTTAAAAAATCTACACATTCTATGAGTTTTGGCTGAGAGCTGTTTCTTTCTCAATAGCAATTTTTTTCTCACACTCATGCATAAAACATGGAAGTCGGAACAGTCTAGATCACATCATCAGCTTAAAAACCTAGCTCATCCACCGATAATGCTGAAGCTGCAAACACACAAAACTGTTTGTCATCTTGTATCTGATCCTGGTCTAGGAGAAGCTATGTAATAGGAGTCTTTCCTCTAATAGTGCAGGTCTCATTTTTAAATCTTTTTGAAATTACTTTAATATGCAATGCATTTAAATAAGTCCGTAAATAATGGCAAATCTTATTTCAGAAAATTAAAAATACTGTCATGCAAAATTAGTTAAAGTACAGCCTTATTTTATATATGGTTTATAAAATTTTTGTGGGTTTTTTAAACTGTGATTTGCTCAGTTGGAGTACACATAAGACTGTCATTTAATACAGATGGGAGTTTATATCAGGTGATGGACCAAAGAAGAAAAATATAATCTCAAATTAATATAGCTAAAATGGATAACAAATAGTGTGTTCTCTTAATAAAAGGATTTATGCTTTTTTCTTAGTGCTTAAAATTCACTTCCTCTTAGTCTCTTGACATTTTGAAGTTTACACTCTAACCTTGAAACATCTCTGAAAATACACAGTGCTGTGTAAAGAGCTGGTCCTGGGCAGTGGTTATTCATTCATCCTCTCTCTCTCGCCTACAGCTTTTATGCTTATTATTGTGATAACTCCACTATAGACTAATTTCTTGTGTCACCTTTAGTTTAAATGAAAAAGTTTCATAATCATAACTGAGTCAAATGTCCAAATGAAAAAATGGTTGGTCCATATGCCTCTGCCTGCCTATCTCAAAGTTTTTGTTCAGGTGGAATTTTTGTCCTACCAAAATCAATAGTAAAAATGTGCACAAGCTTTTGGGAAGAAAAAAAAATCTTTGCCAGGCATGATTTTTCATAGTTTCCCCCATTCTTCTTACCTGTCTGTCACTACCATGGGAGAAATGTTTTTGCTTGTTTTGTTTAGTTCTGTAGCCAGGTATTTATGCCCGACCAACCCAACTGTCTTCTGTGGCAGAATGGATTTGGGTGTGAGGGCATAGCTGTAAACACCGTTTATCTTGATGTTAAATGGTCATTCTACATTGTCTCCCACAGTATCTCTGCGCTCAAGCTGGGCCATGGTTGGGGTGGGCAAAGCAACAGTAGGATGGTGGGGCTGGGCGTGGTGGTTAGTGCTGTGGTCTGCCTTGGAGGCTGGTGGCAGGGTGGTCCCGCTGGGGCTTGTGTGGGACCTATCTTGTTTAACCCGTCCATCGGGACCTAGAGGAGGTGATGGAGGGCACTCTCATTGAGCTTGGAAAGGACACCCAGCTGCGGGGACCGCAGGGGCAAGCTGCCATCCAGAGGGATGAGGACAGGCCAGAGGGATGGGCCCAGGAGGGACCTCATGAGATTTAGCAGCGGCAAACACCAAGTCCTGCCTCTTGGAAAGAAGAGCCCGTTGCAAAGCCCCAGGTCCTGGTGGCAGTGAGGGACGGCCATGGACAGGGGCATGGCCAGGAGATTGAGGGGAGGAATCAACTCCCTCTACTCAGCACTCATTGAACCTCATGTAGATACTGATTGGCTGCACGTTGGCAGTGCAGGCATTCCTGAATAATCTGTATGTCTTTCACACTTCACTGTCCCTTTTTTAAGAGTCCAAGTGGTGTTATGTGTTCTCTTAGAAGTTACTGCAAAGCTTTAAAGCATACAGAGAGTCAATTTAAATGAAGAGGCCTGAGGTATTTTCTTATCATTGATTGATGTGTTGCTGTGATACAGCAATGGCATAACTGGCTAAACACAAATAACTTCTACAAAACCATCTAGCGTGGGGCACTGCCAACCGTGGTACCACCAAAGCTGTTGCTTTTTACTAAGCCTGAAGTTAATGAAAAGTTAATGAGTTGTCAATAAGGACTGAAGGATTTGAAGATTCTTTATCAAAGTTCCCAAATTCTGCTTGGTGAATAACAGTAATTGATAAATGCAATTGTAATGATTTATCCCTTATCCTAATTGCTATTCTGTGAATGGAATAGGTATTTCCCCCTTAAATTAATAAAAGATAGCTTTTGAGGGTTTAATTAACTGTTCTTTGAATTCTTCATTCGTCTGTAATTAAACTTCTGTGACAATTATGCAACTTAAAAAAAATTCCTTCTATGTAACATAAACTACAGAGGCATACATTGACTTGGCAACCTACTATTAGCTTGCAAACGGAACGAGTTACGGCAGGAAAAAGCCAGCTGCACCTGTTGTTTTCGCTGAACAAATCACCCTGAAGTACACCATCACTCCAGCCTGCCACTCTGTTATTTGTATTGCTAGGAAAGTTTTTTCTCATCGACAGCGTATATTTTTTAGAAATGAGTAAACCCACATAGTTCCCTGAAGTCTAATTGGTATATTTATGATTTTAATAGGGTCTTATGGACCATTATTAAAATAACGCACTTTGATTCATGAATAATATTAGCTATAAAGAAAAGTGTCTTAAACAAGGTTTCAGGGTGGGGTTTTTTTTTTCACCTCTCACAGAGCCAATCTGAGATTTCTGCTTTGCAGTTTGCTTGTGTCCATTAGCACCATGTTGAAATATGACCTTGTTTTTTCATAGTAACCACAATAAAAAGATTATCCAATTATAAACTTTCTGGAAATAATGGAAGGTAATCACAACTGTAGTCAAGGAGGCTTCGGGGATCACATCTGTGTGTCACCTAAGCATAGTTTGAAGTGAATTTTGTGCTGACTTGGGCTGGTCCTGAGGGTTGCTCAGGGCTGTGCTCCACTGGGTATGGAGGGGTGAAGGGGGCCTCTTCTCTAACATTGTCAGGCATTTCTGTGCTACTTTTGGCTGGGCTAGAGTTAATTTTTTTCATAGTAGCTAGTATGAGGCTATGTTCTGGATTTGTGCTGAAAACAGTGTTGATAACACAGGGATGTTTCCGTTATTGCTGAGCAGTGCTTACACAGAGCCCAGGCCTTTTCTGCTTCTCACCCCACCCCACCAGTGAGTAGGCTGGGGGTGCACAAGAAGTTGGGAGGGGACACAGCTGGGACAGCTGACCCCAACTGACCAAAGGGATATTCCACACCATATGATGTCATGCTCAGCGTATAAAGCTGGGGGAAGGAGAAGGAAGGGGGGACGTTTGGAGTGATGGTGTTTGTCTTTCCAAGTAACGGTTACGTGTGATGGAGCCCTGCTTTCCTGGAGATGGCTGAACACCTGCCTGCTGATGGGAAGTAGTGAGTGAATTCCTTGTTTTGCTTTGCTTGCATGTGCGGCTTTTGCTTTACCTATTAAACTGTCTTTATCTCAACCTGCGAGTTTCATCACTTTTACCCTTCCGATTCTCTCCCCCATCCCATTGTGGGGGGAGTGAGCGAGCGGCTGTGTTAAACCATGACAATTTGGAAAGGGGAGAGGGTCAAAGCTGCTCCACAAGGAAGATCCCCAGGGCAGCTCCTTGCATTCTCTGAGCAGGCAGATGGACATCTCGGATTTTCAGGGAGCGTATTTCTGTAGCAATGTATCATCATATATTCTCTTCTACTTGAAAATATGCCTACTATGGTGTAGCCATGATAGTTGGCAGAATTTTTCTCCTCTTTCTTTTATCATAATCTCTGCCCTCTGATTGCTGAATATTTGCCTCCTTCCTCTCTTCTTTTCACTTTGTCATCAGCAGCTTCCCCAGGCTGTCCCAGGGGACCGCTCTGCGCAGGTGCCTGCCAGGCTTCCTCGCCATCACATCTCAGGTGCACCTGATGGGTGATATCGCCCGGCAAATTGGAAGGCTTCCTTTTTGACAGGCTTTGTAGTGTAGTTAGCTACAGTAAAACTTGATGCTCAGCAGAATAAATGGGAAGAACAACCAAAGGAGCAGCTCCAACTGCAGAGTGGTGGCTGAGATGGGACCAAAGCTGATGCATAGTATAGCAGCTACTGTAGGATAATTTAAATATGCCATAGTGCATTTGGAAAGTATAGGATTAAATCCTGCATCTGGACCAGACTCTTGTTATGTGGTTAGGTTCTGCCAAATTAAAATTACCTGTGCAATTACATTTGAGTGTAGAAACCTAAATGGGTGGATTTAATCACTAGAATGAAGTTGGGGTTACTAAGGGATAAGTGACTGTGGTCTTATTAGCTGCAGAATAGACGAACAGAGGTAATCACTGCTAGTGGAAGGCAATGGCTAATTTGTTTGTGCTGGCGAAAATTTTGGGGAAGCTTGGGAGGAACAATTTAGGCAGAAAATGTTCCAAACCATTGCTAATTAAAAAATATTTTTCTTTTTTTTCTGTTGTTGTATAATATTGCTTTTCACAAGTATTAAGATGTGTGTCATACTACTTGGGAAGTGACTGAGAACGGGATTATTTTATTCAGCTGAAGACATCGCTGTATGTGAAAGCTCATAGAATCATAGAATCGTTTAGGTTGGAAAAGACCTTTAAGATCATCCAGTCCAACCATTAACCTACACTACCAAGTCCACACTAAACCAATCAAGGGTAGACTAGACTAAACCATGTCCCCAAGTGCCACATCTACCCGTTTTTTGAACGCTTCCAGGGATGGGGACTCCACCACCTCTCTGGACAGCCTGTTCCAATGCTTGACTACCCTTTCTGTGAAGAAATTTTTCCTAATATCCAATCTAAACCTCCCCTGGCGCAGCTCGAGCCCATTTCCTCTCATCTTATCGCTAGCTATGTGGGAGAAGAGACCAACACCCACCTCACTACAACCTCCTTTCAGGTAATTGTAGAGAGCGATAAGGTCTCCCCTCAGTCTCCTCTTCTCCAGGCTAAACAACCCCAGTTCCCTCAGCTGCTCCTCATAAGGCCTGTGCTCCAGACCCTTCACCAGCTTTGTTGCCCTTCTCTGGACACGCTCCAGCACCTCAATGTCTTTCTTGTAGTGACGGGCCCAAAACTGGACACAGGATTCCAGGTGCGGCCTCGCCAGCGCCGAGTACGGGGGCACAATCACCTCCCTGCTCCTGCTGGCCACACTATTCCTGATACAAGCCAGGATGCTGTTGGCCTTCTTGGCCACCTGGGCACACTGCTGGCTCATGTTCAGCCAGCTGTCTACCAATACCCCCAGGTCCTTTTCGGCCAGGCAGCTTTCCAGCCACTCTTCCCCAAGCCTGTAGCATTGCATGGGGTTGTTGTGACCCAAGTGCAGGACCTGGCACTTGGCCTTGTTAAACCTCATACAGTTGGCCTCAGCCCATCGGTCCAGCCTGTCCAGGTCCCTCTGCAGGGCCATCCTACCCTCCAGCAGATCGACACTCCCACCCAGTTTGGTGTCATCTGCAAAGGTCTCACCTTTAGACCTGGAGGGGTTACTTCCTTGAAGCTAGCTTTGTGGTCACTGCCTGCATTTTCACTACATTTTATGGCTGTTAGCATTGCAGAGTTGTTATATGTAAAGGAGAAGGCAGTAGATTTCTTTAGGTTCATGCATTATCTGGGAGCTATTTGAATTCCCAGTTGCAAAACTTAATGTTGATGTGGGAATGAATCATTTAAAAACTGGTCTTTAAAGGCCAGCAGAGATGGAAAAGATCCATTTAATTCTAATGTTAAATATGGAAGTTACTCAGATCCTGTTCCTCCTTCTCAAAGGAGTCTTTATTGAAGTAAGAAACCTGATTTTCTTGACCCAAGTTAGTCCAGACTTTCCCCCATACAGACCTTTTCACTGAATGGCATTTTAAGGACTATTAAAATGAGGAACATCAGGAAGAGTTGCTCTCAGAATTTATAACATTAATTTTTAATAGCTTCTGAATTATTCTGTTTATTTTATGGTTCATATAATAACATGGTAGATTTGGTGGTTGTATTTCAGTGCAGGGAATTCAGGTCAGACTTGCTGAAACCCCGCTGGTAACAGACTGGTGCTTGTTCGTAGCTCAGGAGGGCTTACTGGAGGGGAGTTATTGTTCTCCTTCCTGTTCTTCTTTTTGCCTGTTTTCTTTCTGTCCCTCTTGGTTTGTATGTGTTTTTAAGCACACACGTCTCTCTGATCTTCATGTAGCAGCCCTTAGACTCATCGTTTTTATTTTAACCATTAAAGATTGATCAAGAAGTATTGAAGTTAAACTTTTATTTTATTTGATTAATGCATCAGTACAAATGAAACAACTTTGAACTAAGACTGTATATTTGTAGCTCTTTTAGTCATTACAGCCAAACAATATAGCATCAAGAACAGCCAGATCACAGAACGCTGTTTGGTAGAGCACAGTAAATAATGTGCTCTTTGGGAAATAGAGTATGCATTCAAAACACTCTTTTACCAATTTCCTCAATGGTTCTAGGCGGAAATGCTAGTCATGCAGTGTCCTCTTTATTTTAACTTGAGTTAACCTGCCTTCACAAATGACCATTGAGCTTTTTTTCAAATGAGATGTTATGTTTATATATTGCACTTGGCATGGTCTCCAGTTTAGTTTTCCATGCAGAAAATAGTTTGGGGTTGTTAATAATGTACTTCATAGACCCTTACATTTTAATGGTAGGGTTATTGGTTCTTTTCAAGGTTTTTCTTGGCTGGAAAAACTACTATTTCAGCTTCCTTTGCTTCATTGCAATCTACTATTGTCTGTTGTTTGATCACTGTATTGGATTTTCCCTTTATGTTCCTGACGAGCAGTACCTAATGATGGAGGCTGGAGGAGCCATGAGGATAACCTGGACACCACCCCAAATATATGCCAGAAATAAAGAAAACAGCAGTTGCTGCATTCCTGAAACATGTTCTGTGCTGCAGCCTTTTCAGACTTAAGTGCTAGTAATTGGGACCATTTGTTGTCATTTATGTAAATAAGGTAATGAATCATCAAATATGCAAAGCAGGTTATTAAGTAATCTGCATAACATCTCCAGATTTCAGAACATTTAGTCTCTACAAGTATGGGTAGATTGAAACCAAGAAATGTCTTTCCAGATGGCTTGACCACGTGAGGATGCACTGCCTGGGCTTTTGGGGGGAGTAGTGGTAAACTCAGATTACCTGAACTATCATATACAGCTATATAAACACAAATAAATCAAGTTGCAGATTTCTTTATTATTGTTTTAACACACATGTTTATCTCTCCAGAGTTGCTCAGACAGCAAGGGATTGAGCAGTTGACTGTTTGTAGACAATTTACTCTAACCCATGCAGCCAGCATTATGGGGCACTTGATATGGTGCTGTGAGGGCAGTAAGTGACAGAAAGGATCAAATTCAACACCAGTCACTTGCAATTTTAACATAGAAGAGAACCTCGTGCATCATATATGTTGTATTGAGTTAAGTAACACTGTGCAAAAAGTAAAGCTTGCTGTAATGTGATGATGTACATCTTAAATGGGATTTACAGGAAAAATACTTTTTTTCTTTTTTGTGGTGGTCAAAAACATACATGCAAAAATGCAGCTCTCACATTTTCTCCCTTTGTCTCTCTCCCCAAACACTGAAAAAGCACAAAAATTACAGAAAACATATCAGATTAGTTTCTTGAAATATTAATTAATGGGTCTCTGAAAAAAATTGCATCTCACAAATAGACAAATACATTTTTGTATTTTGCTGTTGGCTAAGTCATCACTCCCAGGGCTGCTCCTGAGAAAAGGACACTGGATTGGTACAACACTCTCTTTCTGTGCTTGTTTGCAGTTTAAATAGTGGCTCTGGCTAATTATTTTTGCTTTAAAAAAAAAAAGCCCCAAAATGAATTCTGGTCTGAGTTGTTACTGTAATGCCTGTTTATTAACAGTCCTATATCTGCTTATTTGCCTTCCCATTTCCATTGACCTGTGGAAATTTTTCTTTACATTCAGGGTCTATGGTGGAGAAAGGCTGTGACAGTCCAGTCAAGAGAGCTAGAAGCTGCCCCAGACAGCTCTTCTTTCTTACCACCTGCTTCAGAGGACGACCATTATCTTCCCATTGTTCTCGTTTCTTTGCAATTTGGCTCCTCCTTATGAGAGCACCCACTGTGGCTCCCTTTCCTGAGGGTGCTATTGATGGGACTTCGCTGGATGAGGAATAGCTAGAATTCTTCATGTGGGATATGAGTGGATTACCTTCACACCTGTAGTTTGTCCTCCTTTCAGTCACTTTTCCTATTTTTTGGCCCATGTGGGTTATGGAGAACTTCAGGATAAAAGAGGAATATTGAAACAATGAAATTGATTTCTCTGTGCATTGTCCATATGGGCAGGATTCCGTCGGTCAGGATTTGCGTTTGTCTCCTGGCATGTCCAGTCTGTTCCTGCTTTCTGTTTCCTTTTTCCTTCGTTCCAAGATTTTATTCCAGCCATGGTATGGGCTGATTTTCTGCAAGACGTATTTTACCTTCCGTAAAACTTTAAGCTCTCCATGTTGTATTTTTGATGTGTTAGAGCTCTTTAAAAGGTTATTCTTTTATTAAGAGGCGGTCGTTTGAAAATGATGATGCAAAAAGCTAGAGAAGGCTGCAGATATGCTAAAACAAATTAACAACTAACATTTGAAACTAATATTTTCTCCAGAGTAAAATGTCAGTGTAGTGTTTCATGTTGCTCCTCTCCTTCCCCTTTTTACAGTGGTATTAAAGACTAAGCCAGCCATAGTTTTACTTACATAGTTTCAGAAGAGATTTTGAAACTTTGATGCTTTTCTCTTTTATTAAAAAACTACTAACACTATAAATTTGACAAAAGATGTTTTTGTGCGCATCTTTAAAATGCTTTAAGAACCTAATGTGAAATAACTGCAAATGTGGAAGGCAGTATTCATATTCTATTTAACAATGAAGTAATAACAGTAATGATCTGCTGTGATTTATAGCTAAGGTGTATTCCTTTAAGAACATATTGAACCCCAGTTCTTGTTTGATTTGATTAAAACATCAGAACAAGTGAAACAACTTTGAACCAAGACTGTATAAATTGTAGCTCTTTTAGTCATGACAGCCAACCAGTATAGCACCAAGAACAGCCAAATCACAGGACACTGTTTGGTAGAGTTTAGTAATAATTTACATACAGAATAAATCTTTTAATTTTGTATTCTTCTGTGAGTGGTTGATATATAGAAAATGGTAACATTCTGCAAAAAAAGGTATTTGTTATGAGTTGCATGGGCAGCTGCTCACAGCTGATTGCTACTTCTGGAATTGCTTAGTGATTAACATCATCTCATCAGGATAATGTTACCCAAGCCGGCCATCACAGTTGGCACCAATTGGAAATCTTAGCAACAATCTTGGCAAATAATTAAAATGTTACTGGCTGTGTTTGCACGCAGATGCCTCATTGCTTTGTTCTTCTACGCTGTCCGACCATGGGTGGAGGCAGTTACGTGTGTGCAAGTGTGCTTAGGCTGGTATAACCCTTCAGGTGGGGAAGAGAACCAAGTGTGGTCCTCAAAAGGCACCCTGAGGATGGAACAACACCAGATGAGGGATAGTAGCGATTTAACTATGCTGGTTTAGAAAAAACTTAACCATGATCTAGTTCAATATGTGTAAACACTTTATTAGTAGGCCACAGACCTGTGTACTCAGGCAAATACAGGACTTCGAAGGTCTTGAACCAAAGCCAAATATAAGGTGTTGAAGTGACAGAATAATAAAGAAAATTCATTCTGTCCTTACTGATGGTATTTCTGGGTTTAGGGCAGAATGAGGTGTTCAGAGTCCATAGCTGTAAAGTCTTCTATCTTTAAGAAAGATTTTGCTATGATTTAATTTTCTAAAACTTGAAGAAAAGGAATTAAACTAGACCTGAAGGGTTTTTTTCTGATTTTGATTTTTTTTTAAAGTCTTAGAGCTGAGATTAAATTTTTATGGCTGAGTAGTAAATCTCTGGAACAGGGTTTCCTGATAGAAATGACAACTCTGCTTTAATTATAGCATCTTCTAGGCAGCTATTATATTACAGCAGGACCCTTAACAGACTTCTCTTTTTAAGACCATATTAAAGAGTAACAGGACTTGCCATAATTACAGCTTGCTTTCTGTCATTGAATGACTGACTGGGTTCCTTTTGCATGGTTTATTTTTCGAGGAAGAATGTTTTTAGATTCGTGTGAAATATTTTAAAATGGGTCTGAATATATTGAACATGAAGCACCTTCTGGATTATGCAACTATTTCAGAAATCATATGTGGAAAAATAAAGCACTGGCACATAGTTCTAAGAAAGCTTTACCATCTGCAAAATTAACTTGTCACTAATTTTGCATGCTTCAGTTACTAGAAAATGTACCTCTCTGAAGCACTAAACTTTTTTTTTTATCCCATTACATACCTATCTGTGACTTGCATCTGAAATTGTTTTCATCACTGATCTTGTTCTTTTCGTGCCTATACATTTATTTCTCATTTCGTGCTGAAAATGTTATGCCATCTGGTTACTTGCTCAATTTTGTAAAGGGAAGACTTCATTAATTTACGGTTTTAACTTCTGCACCTGCAACTTCCATTTATTCGTGTAGCAGTTGTTGCCTCTCAATAGTTTAGAAACAGTCTGCTGGATTTGAAATATTTGTGTATGCATGCTTCTCTCTTCTTTAGATAGTTGCAGGCCAAAATATGGGAGAGGATTTGGTGAGGCTGAGGAAGCACCACATCCTAAACCGTACAGCATCAACTACCAATTTTTCCTTGTTCGCATGCGGGGGATCCTCTTCCCTCCCCAGCTCTTTATGTGCGAATGTAAACTAGACCTTCATGGGTGCCCAAAAAAGGAAATTTCAAGCTTTGCAAATGCTTTGTTTGGATTAATAACATCTCTAGTCGTGTTTCTTTTATCCCAGGGGACACAAACGTTACTTAAGTTAATAGCAGTATAATAACCGATTTAATATACTATGGTAAAAATGCCTTCTGTTAGCTAACCCTTAACAAATTCTTGTTGTCATATTTCAGCAGTTATTTATCTTCTAGGCAGGAAAGAGGTGGCTTGTATTTTGAAACTAATAGGACATTGTTTTAAACAGTGTATGGAAAGTGTATGGTATTCCAAAAATATTACTTGTTTACATATATGTGATTATTCAAAAGCATAGACTGCACTGTTGGTCACTTAATATTAATTTCTGCTGTGTGAGGCAGTGCAAGAGTTTACTCATTGAGCCAAAGCACTAGAAAACTTCCCACAGCACTTCACGAAAACCTGACAAACTGAACTGCTTTTTGCTTAATGGTATGTTACATCAATATGATGTCTCTACCTAGCTGAAGTTGGCTATCTGAAATCTAAGGGAAAAGGGGTTGAGTTTGTTTTGGGCTTTTTTGTTTGCTTGTCTTTTGGTTTGTGTTTTTTTGTTTTGTGGGGTTCTTTAAAGTAGTTCAAAAGAGTACCTCGGGGCTTCAGAAAGCCTGAGAGCTGATGAAAGACTTGCTGCCTGGGGAGCTTCATTAGGAACCTGTGGTGGAGGGGATGGGATGGCAGGGAGGGACCTGCCCTGCAGCTGGGGGAAGCCCAGGGCTTCAGGGGAGCTGGGGTGGGGAGAGGACCTGTGCAGTTGGGATACAGGTGATGGGGAGCTAGCAGCAACCCTGGGCCGCGTGATCTCGTGCTGTTCCATCCCCTGAGTGATTTACTGTGTCTACATCCAGTCTGAAACACAATCAGCTCAGCAACCTGGGCTTATGTCTTGGGGTGGTTTTCTTGGGTTTTTTTGAAAGGTTCCATGCTCATGGTACCAGCTTCACCTCTCAGAGCCTTTAAAACAAATAAACAAGACCTTTTTTGGGAACACTGTGCCCCAGGCTGCAAGAGGCTAAAAGGGAGTAATGACCAGAAAGGAAGCAAATCCTCCCAGAAACGGCAATCAGGCATGGGATAGTTTAATTGCTGAGACTTTGGAGAAAGAAGGTTGTGCATCTACCGTTGGACAGATTTAAAGATATTTAAGCTTCCAGATTACAGATAGGCTCTGAATACATTTGATAACACAGAATCACAGAACAGCCGGGGTGGGAAGGCACTTCTGGACATTGCCTAGTCCAACCCCCAGCTCAGGCAGGCTCAGCTACAGCGGGCTGGTCAGGGCCATGCCTGGCTGGGTGTTGATTATTTCCCAGGATGGAGACTTCATGACCCCTCTGATCATCCTGTGCCAATGTCTGACTGCCTTTGCTGTATAAAAAGCTTTTTCTTATGTTCTTTATGTTTCCTGTATTTCAGTTTGTGCCCATTGCCTCTTGTCCTGTCACTGGGCACCACTGAAAAGCACCTGGCTCCATCCCCTTTCATCCCCACATCACATATTTATGCACGTGGATAAGATGCCCCTGAGTCTTCTCTCTTCCAGGCTGAGCAGTCCCAGCTCACTCGGCCTCTCCTCACATGACATAATGCCATTAGGCACCTGATTGCTGTTCAGGCACCGAGATATTGCTGAAAATGGTCCCTCTTTGACTGGAATATTCTGGGAATTTCCCGTGTTTGAGGAACGTTTGACTCACTCTATTTCTGCATGGCTGTGTGTCTGCTGTGAGACAAAGAGCTTCTTCCTTGTCAAAAATGAATGTTGATCAGGATGTTGCTGCTGTCTCACAGTGCAGAAGTGTCACCTTGATATCTGAATGGACAAGACTTAGGACCCGCGCTTTTCCTGTCAGAAGCAAATGGATAACGTCTCCCTTTTCCCACCTCTTGTTGCTGTGTGGCTATAGAGAGAGTCTTACGGAAAACTTGAATTCACGATACCTTTGCTTTGCTTAGAAATTAAATTATTTTAAGTTTACAGGTAACATGACTGTCTGGTTAGACTCCTGCTTCATAGTTAAGGCTGCTCTTTCCAAGAGCACCCTGTACTAAGGGTGCTGTGTTTGGGTGAATGTGCAATGGGCAGTAATCTCAGTAGGATTTCGCCTTAGCATTGATTCAAAAACTGAAACACCATTGTGTATAATGTCAGTCAGAGCTAGATTTTATATCACAATTGTCCTGCGTTTGGGAGAATTAAAATGTGTCTGTGTAGTATCAGAGGCATTATCGTCACTGCTTAAAAACTCTTCTTAAGCACAGAGTATTGTTTGGTAAAGAAGTCAATAGCGGAGTATTTTCAAAATCATAGAATCATAGAATGCTTTGGGTTGGAAGGGACCTTGAGAGATCATCGAGCCCAACCCCCCTGCAGTAAACAGGGATTGAACCTGTGAACTTGGCGTTATTAGCACCATGTTCTAACCAACTGAGCTAAATAACTGTTTGCAAAACAGTCCGAGATCTTTAGAGGGAATGACAGGTACTTCTTAGGCTCAATACAACTGAGCTCTCACATACTTACTGGCTTTCACTTTTTCTCTTCCTTTTTCACTCATTCCTCACTCCTGTTACATGATTAACTCTCCATTCATCTTCTTGTTTCACTCCTGTTTCTGTTCTCCATCTTCTGCACGACCTGCTGTGCCTGAGCACTGCTAATCAGCCCAGAGTTACTCTCACGTCCGTCAAGTCCCTCCTTGAGAGTTGAAGTCTCCCCACTCACTTAGAACTCCTACTGTGTTGATAAAATAATATGCAGAGTATTATCAATATCATGGCAAGGCTTGCTGTATTGCACTTAATCTGTCCCATTCTTGATGGGGCAACAAAGCAATAGACAATATACTTTATAGAGAAAGCATAAACAATTGCTGCTTTAATGTGGGACTTTTGAAAAAAGTATGGAAATAGCATGCAAAAATAGTTTACTGCATTGCACAATTGCTGTCTCAGAAAATTAGGAATGTCTGTAATAATTTAGTCATGTTTTCCTGTCTTTTTGCTTGTTAAGCATTTCTCCTAAATAACTATTAGTATTTTAGCTCTGGTAGTATTGATTTGCTTATGTTTGTTCTAGCTTTGAAATAAAATGTTCTCTCATACTCTGTTATTGATATAGCATACTGGTTGCCTGGGATATTGAGGAATACATTATAAAATTCAGCGTCAAGATTTTACTGTAACTGTAACTGTGATGTTTTCTCTGGTTTACACTGTGGTTTTTTTCTTTAGAAGTTGTTTGCAAAATTACAGTGAATGGAATTTTCATGTGACCAAATACTCTGCGTCTTGGCAGCATTCACAAGCACAGGGCTGGCAGAGAAAGTTAGCTTTGCTTAGGCTTTTTCAAAGAAAAGCACCCAGGAACGGCGGTTTGAAATAATGTAGCCCGAGGTCAGGAATTTTTTCTTTGGAGAGTCAGTAAAGAGCATGGTTCTCTGTAGTGTGCAAGAAGCCGGGGTTTTTTTAGGTGTATATGTACTAGTGAAAGAGCAAAGTATAATGGGCAATATTCTGTGCGGTGTTACTTCCTAAGCAATGCCAGTTAATAATAAGGGATTTGGGCCATTTTTCAAAAAGACATGATCTTCACTGTCAATCCTTCATTTATTTTGGCAAGTTAGAACACACAATGATAGGAGAATATGCATAATTTAATTCAATTTAAGCTCACACCATGCTTAACTCAAAGACAAATGGATTCTTGACATGGGGCATCTACCGTATAGCACTGAAGCGGTGCAGTTTTGGTGCACAGTGAAGAAATCTGCTAAAACAAGAAAGCGTTTGTTTGAGAGAGAGGGTTGGGAGAGGAACACGGGAAGGTCCCGCATGCAGAGGTAACCCCATATCTGGGTGGTTTTTCACATTGTACCTGCGTAGGTGGGGCATTCCCCTTCTGCTCCAGTGCTGCCTGGTGCCTCGTAGGTGCACGCCGGCAGCTTGAGACAGTCCCTGGAAGAGCATCTGCTCCCCACGGCGTGCTTGGGACTCAGCGCCGGAGCAGAGTCATCTGTTTTACCCCAGCACACATTTACATTCCACAGGTCCGGGAAACTGTCTGCGTGACCACCCAACGCCTGGTGTTTAAAACTGATCGGACTGGCAGCGCAGCACTTCACATCCAGCTGCGCTGCACACACAAACTCCCCAGCCTCTGTGCTGGAAAGTGAGCTGGGAAGGATTTTTTTAGAAATTGCTTTTGGAGCAGGTACATTCCTGCACAGGCAGAATGTCCAAACCCTCTCGCTTGGCTCGACCTTTGTCAGCTAATACAGCTCCTAAATCGCCTTCATCTAGGAAAGAAGATTTTAACAGCCGATCACGAAAAATTAGGCTAGGTGAAAAGATTTTGAGAGCTGGCAGCGAAGGAAACCTAGTTAAACAGCATCAGCAAGAGCAGGTGGAAATCACAGAAGGGCTTGTACCACGGAGGGCTCCTTTCCTGAAAGGTAACCGGTTATTTCATGATGCAAAGAAATAATCAAATGCATTTGCAATTACTGCCTTTTTAATAAACCCCAAACATCCATTATTGTAGAGTAGGGGTTGTGTATGTATGTGTGTATATGTGTGTCTGTGTGTATTGTTCCTAAATGACAGATTCTGATACATAAAGCATTTGTTTTGAAAATAAAAGGACTCAAAACATTTTTGTTGTTCATTTGTGGCTGGGTGCTGCATTCAAGCTAAACATGTTGGTCTGTCGAAGTGGTAAATCACAATGTTTTACACTCTAAATGTGACCATGTATCATGAAACTTTATTTGAAATGATAATTTGAAATTATTAGCAAGCATGAGAAAGATTAAATAACATGAGAAAATAGACATCAATGCAGGCACAGATTCTCATTCAGCCTTGCAAATAAAATTCCTGTTGGTGGGAGCTCCTAACAAGGGAGCTGTGAGTTGATTTCTTGTATAAAAACTAAACAGATCAAGTGTATTTGGAAAGGCTTATATGCTTTCAGAATGCAAACAAATGTGGAGGATAATGTAAGATTACAATCTACTTTCACTGATCTGTTAAGCAATGGGCTGCAGGAACGTTACCGTTGCCTCTTTTTAACTTAGTTTTTGTGACAGTACTCCTTAGAACTGCATGTCAAGTAGCCATTTAATATGCACGGTGAAAAATAAGCCATTCTATAAGGAAATAAAAGTAGTAGTATTCCAACTGGACTTTTAATACGTTTTATATTTAAATATGAATGAGAAGCAGAATCCCTTCAGTCCAGAATAGAATTTGCCGCCCCTCCATCCTAAATCCATAGGAAAAGGAAGGTAAATCGTAGACCTTTGTAACTTGAAACTGTGTATTTTCATTTCACGCACATGGCATCCAAGGTTACAGCTTTTATTCCTGGCTGAATAAGGTTTAAAAGAATTATTTTTTTCCTGCAGTATGACTTTTATTATTTCACAAAGAAGGGAGAAGTGATGACACCTAATCTTACTCAGGGAGATGGATGATCTGTTTGTTTCTACAAAGGAAACTGGGTCTGAAGCACTTTATTAAAGGCAGAAGAGAGCAAATAGAAAAACTGGAGGTGGGAGGGCTTAGAATTCTGGTCTCACTCACAGACCGTCTTGCTTATTTAGCAATGTAATGTGGAAACTCATTTTTGATCTCGTGATGTATGCAAGAAATTAAAACCTTTATTCCAAAAAAAGCAGATGTACAATTTTTTCTACCCTGGTAACCAAATATTTATTGATGCTATAGTAAATGATGTTCCCAGTCAAGTTTTTGAAATTTGAAAACTTTCATCGAAAACCCTGTAACAGTAGGGTTTTCACCAAGTTAAAGGTTTTTAAACAGTAGTTTGTCCCCTTTCTGTTCCCTTATTTATTTGGTGCCTTGAGAAAAGGAAGTTATGTGGGATTTACGGAATAGCAAGTGTGTCCTTTTAAGGGATGCGATTTCTATGGAGCTCTTGGGGCCTGCTTTTACTCATTTTATTTCAGTGGTTTTGGTTTTGGGCTATGTAATGCTTTGCAACTAGAAGCAAGGGTTGCACTCACTGCTTAGTGTTTTAGGTAAGATTTCTCTAAAAGCAAAACTTGGTGGCTATCAGTAGTGCTGCAACCTGGCATGTGCTTTTAGTATTTATAGCATTATGCTTACTGTTTTCTGGAGCATGAATTAATCCCTGTTACGTACTGGCTTTCTGTATTGGGTTGATTTGTGTACATTAGGCAAGATGTTACTGTGAGTTGTTTTTGCAAGAGATGTTTAAGAACAAATATTGATACTTCTGAAGGGAGCATGTTACAAGGGAGATGGAAATGCTGTGTGGCTTTTCTCTGACAATGGGACTGGCTGGATGGCCTCCAATGGAGTCCAGGTGTTGGCCAATGTGATTTGGAAGGTATTTTGTGAGAAGCAGGTGCAGAGCTGGATGGTGGAGAGGTGGCAGATATGGCAGAAGCCAAAAGAAACAGTGAAGCTTATAGGAGCCACAGGGTAGTGCCCTGAGGACGGGGCTGAGTAATGCAAGAGAGCACGAGCAGCAGCCGAAGGGTGTTCAAGTGTTCTTGAAGAGGAAAAGAGGGAAAATGGGAGGAGAGCCAGAGGGCAGGTACAGTCTGAATGTGATGGCTGAAATAGGGAGCATGGTGAGGAGAGGCTGAGAGCTCCCATGGGAAAGAAGACTGGGGCTTGGAGGAGAAAAATGGCAAAGGAAGATTGGATTTTAGGAATGGGTGGGTCAGAGGGGGTGGGATGGGGAAATGGGAGCAGGAGGCTCTGGCAGATGGGGAGCAGGGTCCTGAACAACCTGATGTGGAAGAGGGGGATCTGTTTGACCAACCTCCACCTGTTGTCATGTAACACCAGTGAAACCCTGTGGCCCCATGTGTGTGTTACTCCTTAAAATCCTGCTCCGTGCATAGGAGAACAACGTGTGACCTCTGGACTAGTTCCTACTAGGGAGCTTTGCATGTCTTCATGAGCAACACTATGGGATTTCTGGTTTCTTTGAAATTCTTTTAAATTAAAACCAAAGAGATAACGTGTATGAATGGTGTCAACAGACTAATCCAGCAAAGCTCAGTGCTTAACAGATAGGAAATCCAAAATTGTGGTTACAATTTTAATGGGACTGTAAAGCATGATGACTCATTTTAATTATATGTTGGGTTTTTTTTCTCCAGGATTCCTGCCCTGTGTTGTGCATGGGATGAGTTGTGCTTAACTGATAAGTTGGATTGTATAGGCATGGGGGCAGCTTGTGGCAGAGAGAAAAGTACTCCTTATAGGTAAAGACAATAAAGGCTGGAGTGGATCTCTCCTTGCCTCTGCCACAGAGGTGTGTGTGGTAGTGGACATACTGCCTCAGCTTTCACAGAGGAATGCTGGCTATGTGGATTTGCTTTTAGTTTTAGTTTTTGGATGTGTAAGTCTGAGACCACTGGTTCTTATTTGCAGTGCTGAACACACATAGCAGTAACCGAAGTCAGTGTCAGCTGTGATTTTATTACATGAAGTACTGTCTAATACAAAGGACTCAAGAAGGTTATCTTGTACTTATCTGTTACTCTTCACCTGAATTTAATGAACATCTTTGACCATAATTTCGCTGGATGCCAGCTTCTCATCTTGCTAAAAAAGAGAGGAAGGGGTAGAATAAGATCCTTACTTTATAGGGGCTGTTGTGAGAAGGGCATTTCACAAGTATTTACCTACTTTAATACAGCAATGAGGAATACTGAGCCCAGGCTACAAAATTTGTTGCTTGGTCTTCAGACCAAGGTCTGACAAGCATGTGGTATGTGAACTCCAAGTCCACATCCAGAATAGTTAAGACAAAGCATTTGACTCCCTGCATGTGAAATGAGCCCTGTTCATTTTGTGCAGAGAACAAGACGATGGCCTGTGGTAAGGGTAGGGTGTGGGGGGAGGTAAGGAAAGACTGTGCCGCAGCGCATTTGCACATGGGGTGGGAAGCAAGGTGGCAGAGACAGTCTGACTTTTGGTATTTCCCATCTGGCAAGTGACTATCTTTGCAAAGTCAACATCATTTTAGGATTTGCTGGTTTGAGGAAAAAATGGAGATAGGTAAACCTTTCATTTTTCATTCTCTCTTTCAAGACCGAATCAATTAAAATACGATTTTTTTCACCTCTGGGATATGTTACTGATAGGAGAGCTTTATGAATTTTTGCCACCCATACTCTCCTCCAAGAAAAGTAGAGAATATACTAATGACTGTCTTTTCAATTTCCTTTCTCTGTCCCATTTTATTGAGTTTTGATATTTGTTTTATTATTTGGCTTCACATCGTTTCACTTTGCTTCATTTTTCACTCTATTTTTTGTCATTTGATTTTCCTCCCTGGTTTCTCCTCTGCACTTTACTTTGCAGACTGTGGTAATTGGAATGCAATTCCAGTACTTTTAGACTAAAACTCTTGATGTCTCGTATTCAATTGGATCCAAAACTAGACAAAACTGGTTTGTCCCATCCCTAGTTATTAGATAGGGGCCAAAGGACTTTAGGGATATAGTGGGATTCATATCTATGGGCTCTTCATGCGAAACAAGCAATAACAGCACCATAAAAAGTGGAATTAATTATGTTTTCCCCATTTTATATTTATGACAAGCTCTGACATAACAATGACTATATAATCCATATGTGTATTACTAATTATCTCCAAGCTCATTATGGTTTTTAAATAAAGAGATATTGAATCATGGGCAAAGTTTGGAAATGATTCTTTCTGACATTCAAGTAATATCTACGGTATTTTTAAGGCCAAAGAGTTTATCTGTCAGGAACTTCCATTTCACAGCATTTCCTGACAGAGATGTATCTACAAATACAGAACACATGTAAGATTAGGGGTTAGCCTTCCAAGGAAGTTCATTATTAAAAGAATAGCAAAGCAAAGAATGTTTGTATTTAGCCTACATTATTTTTGTTTCTTCTGTAACTGTTTAATATTCATCAAGACAGAGAACACAGATCTTGTAAGTACTTGTATATACAAATGTTCATTATCTCACAAATTTAATGCTAGCTATCTTTTTTACTGCCAGTACATATATTCTTGCTTTTAAAATGCAGAGTTTTTACTGTAATCTTAAAATAAATAAAATAAATAAAAAATTTAAATAGAAATTTTACTGTCTTGTACAGTAGTCTGAAAAACTATAATGAAACTTGGGTTGGTATCAGATGTGTGCATCCTCATACGGTTAAGTGTTCAAAATTTCGAGCTTGAGACACATTGATTTGCAAATTGATAAGGAATGTATTATTTCATTTTAGTATATTAGTATTAGAAAGGAACAAATATGGACCATTAGATATCAAAATACAAAAGAAATGTAGATAAAAACTTTTCAGGCTAGAAAAGAACATTATTAAAATAACACTTGGAATTTACAATTGCATTGCGGAAACAGGGATCAGATATGAGACAGTAGACATTCTCTCATCACCCGTGTACATTTATTTCTATAGCTGTTGATGTATGACTTCACCTGGAGGATGAATAGGGCAATCGAGCATGCTTCCTTCCAATTAAGATTATGCAGTATATAAACTGGAGTTATGGTTATTGAAAACTGAATGTCTGGACATTTGTTTAGGTAAGGAATGGTAGGCCAGCCTCTGTTCTTATTTGCTATGAGATCATGACTCAGACCCCAGTATAAAGTATACTTCAGCTTTTTTTTAAGCATGATTTCCTGCAAAAATTGGTCATGTCAAACCACCCTGGCAGGCTTTCCTTCATCAGTAACCTTTTTACCCATTATCTGTGCAATTATGATGGAGAGGCAAGTGTCTCAAAAATACTGCATTTCTATGATGTACTGTGTACCTGTATGCTGTATAGGGTATTCTATTCTGTACCTGTCAAATACTATATGTCTATATTTTTCTATAATTTTGTGAAAAATTGCTGGCTGGGTGGAGAAGGAAGACCTGATTTATATCATGTTCACAGAAAAGAGGCAGTGTGTGCTCAACTTGTCTAACACATCAGAGAGTTCATGTGTGGGTGAGATGTCATGAAAGCCATACCCCAGGGACAAGCTTGGGTTGTAGATCACAGCTCAGACAATTCACCAGAGAGGCAAATTCAGCCTGTGCAGAGGATTACATGAATTCCGATGGAAACTTTTTGGAGCTGAATGCATGCTGCAACCTAAGTATAATTCAGTTTACAAAGTGAGTAGTCAATCACAAAAAAAAGAAAAAGACGCACTGGAAACCAGGTTACAGTAGTTGCACTGCATACAGAACTATTTTTCAATTGCAAAAGTATACTCACTTTGAAATCTCTTCCTTTGGGACTGGGCAGAATTGGAAGGAGAGCACTATACATCCCCCTGGGAAGCTCAGGATCTTCCGTTTCTTATACTATAAGGGCTTATAATATGGGACGGAAAAAACCTGACCAAATCCCCCCACAACTCAAGAAGAGCTTAAAACACCTCAGTGAGGGAATTTTGGAGATGCTATGATTTTGGGGGAAATTAGGTATAATTTTTTTGAAGACTGATTTTTCTTTAAATTGTGTCTCTGAAATCAGTCAGAGGTTTTGAAGTTTAGAATAAATTAAAGAATTGAAGAGTTGGCATAGATTGTAGGTGCTTAAATGTTCCCCATTACAGATCCCTGTTCCACAATGTAAATTACCAATATCACTTTGCCATATGTAGGACATAAGTATATATTTCATATAGAGTATATAACTTTTTATGTATTTAGAGGGGTTTAAGAGTGTAGTGCAATACTTCAGTGCCATGGCTGAACTGGAACCATAATATCAGTATTAGAGGTTTCAATAGATGCCATTCAAACAGGACCATGTAAATCTGGACTAATTTTGCAACATTTGGATGAGAAGGTTCAGAAAATTAGTCCCACTGTCAAAACCCCCTCAAGTCTGGTTGTTTCTGCAAAACAGTTTTGTTCTGTCCAGAACTGACCGCATAAATATAACTTGTATAATTTTTGAATGTGTCCTGTTACCAAAACAAGAGGTAGAGTTTTGAATTGAAGCCGTAACTTTCAGATTTATGCCTTTTATGATTTAATGCTGTGGATATTCTAGTAGATTAAAATATTTCTTGTGGTTCAGTTTTAGTAAGTTTATTTGTATGCTATCAAGACAGCAATTGTTCTACAGTTGAAAGGTTCTTGTTTGAATGTGGAAAGAACATGATGCAAATGTGATAAAAAGAAATAGCAATGCCCATGTATTTAATATCCCTTCTACTTGTTATGTTTATGTATCTTTTCTTTTTTGGTGGATGGACTGCTTATTCTTCTAGACTGGGAAGTCAGCTCCTATCTTTTGTTGTTATTCTTGCCTGCTAATTAAGCGATGAGTTTGACAGAACTTTCTTTAATCCAAATTCCCAGCATTATTTGAAGTGCTATTGCATGGGTTTGAAAACCAATGTGAAAACTCAAATTATGTTCTAGAAGAGACTTTGGTTTAGGGTGCTTGTGTTATGGTAGGAATATGTGAGCAGCACCACAGCTGTGGCTGGCTGTTAGAAATTGGTATCAGGCAGGGTCAGAAATTTTCACATCAGTTTCTATGGGTGTCCTGGTTTTGGCTGGAATAGAGTTAGTTTTCTTCCTAGTAGCAGGCATAGTGCTGTGGTTTGGATTTAGTGGGAGAAGAATGTTGATAACATGCTGATGTTTTTAGTTGTTGCTAAGTACTGCTTATGCCAGTCAAGGACTTTTTCAGCTTCCCATGCTCTGCCAGGTGCACAACAAACTGGGAGGGGGCACAGCCAGAATAGTTGATCCAGACCGACCAAAGGGCTATTCCATACCATATGACATCATGCTCAGTATAGAAACTGGGGGGGGGTTGGCCGGGGAGCAGTGATCACTGCTCAGGAACTGGCTGGGTATCAGTCAGCGGGTGGTGAGCAATTGCATTGTGCATCACTTGCTTTGTATATCATTATTATTATTATTATCATTATTATACTGTTACTATTAGCATTACTATTTTCCTTTATTTCAATTATTAATCTGTTCTTATCTCAACCCAGGAGTGTTTCTCACTCTTACTCCTCCAATTCTCTCCCCCATCCCATCGGGGTAGGGGGAGTGAGCGAGCGGCTGCGTGGTGCTTAGTTGCTGGCTGGGGCTAAATCATGACAATGGGAGATGCCAATTCCCTTTCAGTCAAAGCATTCAGTTTGAAACAGTTTGGGTTTTCTTTGTATGATCTTTCCCAGAATTTGGATTCTGAGGAATCTCAGAGGACTCGGAAGTCTCTGGGTGAAAACAGGCCTCAGTATCCATGCAGAAACAGTGATGCTGATGGGAACGTCAGTGTCACCAAGCTCCTGAAGAGTCCCATTGCTACCCTCCGGAGTCTCTCAGGTTAGCCTGCGCCTCCTCTGAAGTGGGATTTTCAAAGCTGCACGTGGTACTCCGTCTCTGAGTGCAGTGGAAGGATTATGTTACATTTTTTGCAGAAAAATATTTGTAAATCCTAGTGCAAGTACAGTTTTTTACACAATGGCATGGTAATGTTTTACGCTTCTGATTAACTCCTAGAGACATTTTTGCTGTTAATCATCTTTTAAATCTTCTAGTCATTTGGAAGGTTTTCCTCTGCCCCAGAAAGATGAGCCTAGCTGATCTTAATTCTTAAATCCTTTCTTGTGTTTTAATGTTAGAAACAACATTGGCCCTTTTCAGATTCTCTGGTATTTCACCCATCCTGATTGAATTCAGACAAATACTAAGAACACAAACATTTTCATCATTTAGTTCTTGGAGTGCCCTAGGATGAGATTCATGAGACCCAGCACACTGTCTGGTTTCATTCCTTCTCTATTTAGATTTTGGTGCTGGTATTAATTATGAAAGACTCATGGTCACAGCTGACTCTCTTATTGAAGTCTGATATGAAGAAGGCGTTCAAAATTCTGCTTTCCCCATGCCATTTGTTAGAAACTGTCTTTTCCCACTGACTAATGGATCCATCTTTTCTTTGCTATTCCTCTGACTACTAAGGCGTTTATGCAATAAGTAGTCACCCAGGTCTGCTGCTCATTTTAAGCAAAGGTAAAAACTAAATCTTAAAACACCTTCCCTGCACCCCTCCCTTCTTCCTGGGCTCAACTTTACTCCTGATTTCTCTACCTCCTCCCCCCGAGCAGCGCAGGGTGATGGGGAATGGGGGTTGCGGTCAGTTCATCACACGCTGTCTCTGCTGCTCCTTCCTCCTCAGGGGAGGACTCCTCACACTCTCGCCCTGCTCCAGCGTGGGGTCCCTCCCACGGCAGACAGTCCTCCACGAACTTCTCCAACGTGGGTCCTTCCCATGGGCTACAGTTCTTCACGAACTGCTCCAGCGTGGGTCCCTCCCACGGGGTGCAGCCCTTCAGGAGCAGCCTGCTCCAGCGTGGGTCCCCCACGGGGTCACAAGCCCTGCCAGCAAACCTGCTCCAGCCTGGGCTCCTCTCGCTCCACGGGCCCACAGGTCCTGCCAGGAGCCTGCTCCAGCATGGGCTTCCCATGGGGTCACAGCCTCCTTGGGGCACATCCCCCTGCTCCGGCGTGGGGTCCTCCTCGGGTGCAGGTGGATCTCTGCTCCCCGTGGGCCTCCATGGGTGCAGGGGCACAGCTGCCTCAGCAGGGGCTGCACCAGGGGCTGCAGGGGAATCTCTGCTGTGGTGCCTGGAGCACCTCCTGCCCTCCTGCTTCACTATCTTGGTGTCTGCAGAGTTGTTCCTCTCACATATGCTCACTCCTCTTTCTGGCTGCAGTTGTGCCTGTTGCTTCTCTCCCCCCTCCCTTTCTTAAATATGTTATCCCAGAGGCACTCCTACCGTCACTGATGTGCTTGGCCTTGGCCAGCAGTGGGTCCATCTTGGAGCCATCTGACATTGGCTTTATCGGACATAAGGGGAAGCTTCTGGCAGCTTCTCACAGAAGCCACCCCTGTAGCCCCCCGACTAGCAAAACCTTGCCACGCAAACCTAATACACAGATTATCCCAAGCTAAGAGGTTTATTAGTCTATGTGCAAGCTGCGTGAGTTGTAAGACACAGCTCAACTTGATTCTCAAGTTGACTACAAGACCCACAAAGTCAAAGGGTCAGAGGCTGCAGTGCGTTTTCACTCTCCCTTTTTATTCTGCTCCAGAAAGCTTCTGCTATGTTAATCTCCCCTATACACAACAGAAGTAATAGGTAAATGGAGGACACTGAAATAGCTCTGGAACGGAATCCTTAGATATTGCAATTATTATTTTCATTATAATCTCAAGCTTTCTGTCTACAAGATAAATACAGAAAGGTTACTATTTACTTCTTGGAAGTTTGCAGAATGGTTGCATTCCTAATCGAGAAATCAAATTAACAGGTTTTCATCATATGTAGTTAAAGTTAAAACAGTGACTTGGTAATTTGACCTGAAAAATAAAATAATGTTTTCCCATTGCCTGATGAAATGTATTCTCTTCAGTTTATACTGTGTTGTTTGTTTGGGTTTATTTTAATATCATCAATTTGATGTGTATCGCTGCATGTAAATAGAAGCGCAAACAATACTTGTGCCAGGTAAGCTAGTTCTGTATTTTTAGAGGAGTTCAGAGGCTTATGAATCATACAGGTATTTCTCCATGAAAGATATCTCTGTTCAAATGCCACTGTGTCCTAATATAATCAAAAGCATAGCAAAGAGAAGTTTAACTTACATAAATATTTTTGGTTTGTTTTCCATGCTCTTACTAGTCTTTGCTAGCAAATTGTGACACAGTTCTGGAGAGTGATTGTAATTAATCCACTGCCATGCTTGTCTTCACAACTGGTGAAATTAGGGAATAGTGATACTTAGCATTAGGGCAGCTGCTGCTAGTTAGCTGTATGGTTTGTAGCAGACAAAACAATTCCTTCGTGCTTGACTGGCAAGTTATTTTAACACAGTGTAAATCAAAGATTTTAGTGGTGTTCCTAGCTGCCTGAAATACCCTTGGGTGCCTTACTGACATGACCTCCTCAAATGTAATCCTGATCTTGTTGCTTGTTCTGGAGGTATTAGGGGTTGCTCTCTCGTCCAATATGCCATGGAGCTACTCCCTGAAATCATCTAGGAGCTTCACTCTGCAGTATTCTCCTATTTCAAGGATTGGGGGCCAGTGGCAATAGCCTTGATCTCTCCTGTTACTCATGTGCTAAATCTATACTATGCATCCAGAGATAAAAACGGTGGCCTGTAAGTCATCTTCTTTATTTAGTAATTCCTGTTCAGCCTTGCATGAAAACTGTAATTTTTCAAGAAGTCAAAATGGACTGCATTTTTTTTTAGTCAGCTAATCACTGAAAATTCAGAAAATCATCTTTTGTCAAAAGAGGGAAGTTTCCACCAGTGCAAAGCCAAAAGCTTTAGGGAGGAAAATGTGGGAAGCTCCAGGCTGCTTCCCTGGTGCATGGTACAGAACATTGCTTCATCACAGCTGGCCCACAAAGATCCACAGAGGTGAACTGTAGTAGTAGCTTAATAATGATTTCTGTATTTTCCTCTCAGTAGCAACACAGGAGTTAAATTTCAAATGGTAAATTACAACTAAAACCATCAATTTGAATTTCTTTAGTCTCTTCCCTTTTCTGTCCATAAGCACAAGTCTTATTGCAGATGACAGGGTAGAGATTTTTCCAAGCCCTCTGTGACAATATTGGTAGTACATAGCAGGTGCAGCCTTAATTTTCGCTCTTGATCACTGCATGTTTAAGCATGCAGTCCTAACACCAGTTGGTCTTTCATCTTCCTCAAAAAGTTGTGTAATGCTTATCAGTACATTGACTTAAGCCATATCCATGACAGTTGGAGCTGTTCCGTGCCGCTCCGTGGCATGTAACAGCTCATATCTTTAGAGCCTATATAATCTATATATTTATTACGTATAATAATTCTGATAAAATGTCATCTCTCAAGCAGAAGCCTTGTCACACTACATATTTGAAAGCAAAACCCAACATTTACTGATCATTTTAAAATGGTGCTGATAGGATGTGTGGCCGATGAGCTTAAGCATTCAGTAGTTTCTCAGACAGTGTTCTGGAGAGATATGAGAGGAAGTTTGCCCAAGTGTCCTTATCTCTTCAGGAGGCACGTCCTATCTCATAGCAGTAAGGAAATGCAACCAGCTGATGGGACTAGATATTCTTGCATCATTAAAGAAGCTAATATATGAGATGAAAGATCCCATAGATTGTGACAAGACTATTTAAAGAGAGTTTCTTAACCCTCTAAAAAGGTTTTGAGAAAGTTCGTTTCTGGTTTTCATCTGTATGCTTGCTTAGAGGACATTAAAAGCAGGTACAGAGCCACTTACAGTTTGAATCATCTTCCACACGTTTGCTGTAGCTGCCATGAAGATACGTGATGAAGGTAGAAGGGGCTAACCTGCAGGCTGTGTCAATGTGGAATTGCAGTCTGCTCATTGCCAGGTCAGTGGGTCTCTGGTCAAAAGATGTGTTTGAAAAATGTGTGCTTTGGTATGTGCAAATATAGGCACAACCTGTGTGGATGGAACAGAGAGGACTCCCTCAACATAGCCATGCACCAGGGTGTCCTTAGGGGGAACAGAACTCCAGCAGTAGCAAGGGTTGGGTGGTAAGTGAAAGGTGCTGTAAAGGAAAGGGATGAGGTATGTGTTAGGAAACTCTTTAAAAACTGAATTCTGACTGAGTCAGAATTGGTGGCAAAATCTGTGTCTTCACCATGCTGATATATGGTTAAAAATACTTGAAGCCTTTGTAAAGGATTTGGAAATTTTTAAATGAAAGCTGATATACATGCAGACAACATTACTGATACTTTCAATGGAAAAACTGAATAAACGTCTGATAACACTTGTGCTGAAGATGGTAAAAATACTGTATAAGATCTCTTTTAAATTACCACAAAATTACTCCTACAGAAATTGATACAAATACGTTTTTCATCTTCAGTGATTTTCTAAAGAACACATTCAGTAACATCAAAACTGGTTCTAACTACTTCAGTTCTAATTTTCTGAATTATGAGAAAAATTAAATGTTCACTTTTCCCAAGGATTGAAAGAAGTATGTCTGAGCCCTGGGCTTTTCTCTTTTACTTTCTCAGCTCACTGCAACTGGACTTAAAATAGACTTGAAGTAAACAAAGCAAGCACCCTCACCATTTATTATATTAGGTGATCTTAGCACAGGCAAGCCTTGTAAAATCAGCGGTATGTTTAAGCCCTTTGGGAGCCTGGTAGCTAGGGAAAGGTAAGCAAGATATTTGTACATTTTTTCAGAAGGGGAGTGCTATGAAACTGTCAGAGCTCTTCTCAGTCTCAACAAGAGCAAAAATAGCCAAACAACCATGGATGATGATATATGAATTTCATCCTACCTTCATTGGTACTAAACATTCTCATAAATGTTGTTAATTATCAGACGATTTTACTAAACCGAAGTGATGTTTATTCAGCAGTTATATTAAGTGGTCATAGTCAATATTCACAGATAAGTGGATTTCAGTTTTTTGATGTGTCTTGATGTGTGGGACAACCAACTGTAAGGAGAGGAAGAAGAATGACTTGGACTAGCTGATTTAAATGGTTACTCAGCTATTCACTACCCAGGAAGAGTTTTGGACTCGGTATACAGGCAAGTCCGAGTCTGTAGGCTTTGTTGTATAGCAAACAAGAATTATGGTTTCTCTTAGCCTTAAAAAAATTCTTCTACAGCAGGAGTAATGCAATTCCTTATTCATCTGTCTGGTTTTGCTTTCACCTTCATCTATCCATAAGACTTGGGGTACCCTTCATTTGTCATTAGCAGACAGCCTGAGCGCCCAGTTGCTGTGTGTAATTAGCACCATTTCAGCCCTCCTGGGAGGTTAAGAGCTGGGGACCATGTTTCCTTGCACAGGTACCTTCTGATGGCTGCACACACCCATTTCACCAGTCGAGGGATGCAACAGCTCGTTTCTGTGCTGTGTCCTGTGGTCGGCAGTGAGTTATGTTTGCAGCCCCAGCCCAGCTTGCCACCGTCTCATCTGGGCAACTGATGAGCTGCAAGGTTGAGCTACGACGAGGACACTAATATTTTATTGGATGTGGCTGTCTAGCAGGTGTGTACGTAATGATAGTAAATAACATTGACCAGCAATGAATCAGCATGCTCAAAGTGTCACAATAACATAACACACTCTGGCTTAGGGTATATTTACTGTTTCTAACAGTTTTTAAAATTGCAGCTCAGTTAATCTAACGGTATGGCTGGATATTATGAAAGATTTCCTCTTAATATGGTAATGTGAGTATTACCTTTAAAAGGTTCTGTTATTTCTTTCATCCTCTTTCCAATATGTTTGATGCCAAAGAAAACCTTTTTAACTGTTTCTGCAGTTTATAAAGAAATGTGTCCGCTTATTAAAGCCAGACATGCCATTTGTTAAAGGAATTGCATCCTGTGAGGCATCCTGGAGAATGTTCCTTTCATCTTTTAAAAACCGCTTCAGCTAAATAACATAGGTATTCAGTCTCCCTGAGTTCACTTAACAAAAGTTGTAATGCTGACTTTAAAATAGATATTTGGAAGGAGCATGTTCCTCCCTGCTATGCTGAAGTTCTGGTATTTGCAGCGTGGTGTAAGATGCCTTTTAGATGTTGTATCTGGACAATTCAGCATAATGCATCAAAAGACAACTCTTCTGGTTTCTTGAAAGTCTTCTCATTGTAGATCTCCACTCCCTGAGAAGTCATTACGGAAGGCATCTCCCTGTCCCCCTCTAGTCTGATAACAGCAAAGTAGCAAAGCAAAAGTTGTAACTCATTAAATGAAATTCAGCTTTTGTTTAATGTCTGTGGAACATCATTGTAGATATAGGACTTTGTGATGAGTGACTTGAGAATAGAATTTTGCCTTGGAAGGTGATGGGCAGCTTTAATTGTAAGCAAAACCACAATTTCCTCGATTTTTCCTTTGATTGGAGCAGAGAGCTAGAGAAACGTGTGCTCTGAAGACTGCTTCCTTGTCAGATGGGTTGGTTTTATCCTGTCTCCCTCAAGGTGCTAAAGAAAATGAGGAGTGGGAGCTGCTGGGATTTGCTGAAAGAATATCTGTGGTTGGTCATAGTATGTATATGGAGGAGGCTGCTATGAAGCTCGGATGTGAGGTGCCGGGGTGTCTGGAAGTGAAGCTGGTGAGCTGGACTCTTTTCATTAAAGTGGCTGTTCTGAAACTGTACAAGTACCTGTCGTACTCTGTGGGCACTCACAGCACTTCAGTGTTTTTTAGATCCACATGCAGCATTAAACCTCCCAAGAATGAAACCAATATTAAACATTGTCTGTGGGCTTGTGTTTAGAAGAATAGAGAAAAAAGATGTTTAAAGGAATACGGAATCCTTTTTGAAAGGTCACCAGTTGAATGGTGGTCCTCATTGTGCATCCCAGGTGAGCGGTTTGTGATACATCCAAACTTAATTCCTCATCTCTGCGACGGGAGCTGGTTTTCTTCTGACTGTTGCAGGGCTCTAAAGGTCTGCCCAAAGCCTGGTGTTCAGCAGGGAATGAATCATCTTTAGTAAGGTATAAGTGTCTGGGAATTGAATCAGGGTGGGGTTAAATTCGGCTTAAACTCACATTAGCAAAATGTATGAAACAGCAAACAGTAAGACATATTTCACAGGAAAATTCAGAGGGTCTAGCAGTACACCAGTGAGAGCTGCCAACATAAAATGTTCAAAAGCTATATAGTTAGAGACACCAAAATTATTAAACTGTTTAAGAATTATAATATTTTAAAAATTTGTACACATTGCATTCTTCATTCTTTGCTCTCTAAGTTTGAGGTTTGGTATTCATACTTGAGGATACCATACGTGTACTTCATACATGATACCCAGAAACTTACTTTAAAAACAATGAAAAAAAGGTTGAGTAGTAAAATTGACAGGAAGCTGATATCTAGTATAATCACCGAGCTTACAAGTTCAAGTTTGAAAAAAATGCTGGATACTGTAAGGCTCAGGAAGAATCACAGGATGTTCTTAATACTGTATCAAAGCAAAACTGGAAAATGCATGGCTACATTCATTACAATGTTGTAGTTGCGTCTTGACTGTGCATTTAGCAAGAATAAACTTCCCATTAAAAATTCCACTGTTCTGTGGTTTTGTACTGTTCTGTCTATATGAGTACATTGTTATAATGTAGATTTTGTCAAACATATTTGAATATACTTGAGTTTATGCTGAAGCCATTGCTGCGAGGACATAGCAGCCCAGATAGGTGCAAGAATTAGTATTTTTAGTTCAGTTGATCAAAATGGCTTGGAAATCTGAAAGGAGTTGTACTTTGGATAGTCAATAGTAGAAAATGTAACTGCTTCAGAAAAGGTAAAATGATGCCTAGAATCAGGCAATATATAATTTCTTTCTTAGCCCCAGTTTAAGGAACCTGAAGGGTGAGGCACTAGCATACCTTTGCAAGTGCAACATGAGCCATATGGTTGTTTTGGGTGATGGAGTAATAGATAATTTTGCTGGAAAGTTATACAGGATTACTGAAGAGAATTGTGAAGTAGGTAAGAAACTCTTAGGACTCCTAAGAGAATAACTGTAGAAAGAAGCCAAAGAATTCTGAAGGTTTTGGGGGAACAAGAGATGGGAGAAGGCTTTGGGACCATACAGCTAATTAAATCTGATAAAGGCTAGACTATATTGAAGGGATAGTTTGAGATCTGGGTTACTTTATGACAGTACTGATAAATGACAGTAATTGCACTCACAGACATGGCAAAAAAGAGAAGTAAAGGGGATAGGAATTCTTGGCTGGGCTGTGCGTCTGTTGTGATGGTATTGTTAATGCATTAAAATGTTAATACTTACAGTACATTAATAGACCCATTGTTTTAAGATCATTTGGTGATGTTCTCTCCTGTTGCCAGCATTTTAGGTGCATTAAATTACATAAGGAAATAAAATAAAAATGTGAGCACAGGCATCCAGCTGAGTTCCTGCATGTCAGATGGATGTCTAATACAAATTAAAGCACATGTTGGATTTAGATTATGATCATTATGGATTACCTGCAGAGTACAGATGGGAACACCAAAGGGGATCTGGAGAGAAAAAGTTTGTTTCCTGCAAGGGTATGAGGTACCTGAATCTGAAAAGAAACCAGAGAGGAATGGGAAAAGTCCTTATGAATGCTGTTTTGAGTGATGAATGACTATGTGAAACTCCTGTTGGAGCAAATCAAGAGTGACGGTAAAAAGATGGGGAGTGGCACAGGTGAGAGCTGAGATGCTCTCCAGTAGATCTGTCAGCCTCTAGAGAAGGAGCATGAAGACATGAGAAGGGTGTGAAATTAACTGTGCAATGAAGAAAGTTTTGGGCTGTTTCATTATTATGTGTCAGTAACAAAATAAGGTTATTGTCGGTGGGTGGACAATATGCAGCTTCCTCATTTTATGGGATTGATGAGAATAGTTTTAAACTGATGAAATGGGATATAGGAGAAAGTGCAAGAGAGACCCAAGTGATGCCTGTACAAGCCTTTAGGGCACAGGGAAATTAAAATTGGATAAATAAGACCACAAAAGTGGATAAAGGAACAATATTATTAGGCGATAGCTAGCAAGAAAAAACAAGTCCCACTGTTGGTAAAAATTGTGCTGTGAAGATGTAGTTACTAAAAGGATCCCACCTCATCTGGCTGGGAGTTTGGGTGAGGTCAGCGTGAATCAAGGAAGCGTTGGTGCATCAATGTAAGGATCCAGACAGGTGCCTGGAAGTCTGCGGGCTATCTATGCCGAAGGGAAAATACGTATTATCCAAAAAATGGCAATGTGTCCAGGAAGGCTTGTATTGGCAAGTGGATTTGGTTGTGTGTCTGTGCACATTAAAGGTATAAAGCTTTGAGAAAGGGAAGATTGGATAAAATAGCACCTCCTGGAATAAAAAGACATTTGAAAGAAAAACTAAGCTAAAAGCTCTGCTGAAGTAGTGTTACAGTAAGCCAAAGGTGAATGGGAATAAGGACAGGGAGAGAACAACTCAGAAACCACCACAGGTATGTAAGACTTCCAAAGGACAAATATTTGAGAAGTTTCAGACAGTAGTTAATTAATCTGGAATACAGTGCAGGGACTGCTATGTAAACCAGGCATGAATGCCGTCTTTAGTCAAAGGTTCAAAAAACTGCTGGAGTTAATATAAATATATGATTGATATAAATTGTAAAAAAGTTCCCCATATTTCACTGGATAAATAATCATCCTAAAAACAGTATTAAGCATAAGCAAGGAGTCTGCAAGGAATGGAAAGAGGATTGACCAATTGACCGATACAGAGAACTGTACCTTAAAAATCAGAAAGCATGGAATGAACTGTAAATTTCTAAGAACCCACCTAGGATTTAACTATTTTTTTAAAAATAAAAATTATAAAAAGGAAAGAAGAATGTATGTGCAGTCAGTGTAAAAAGATGACATTAGCAGTGATATAGATGGATAGGTTTTAGATGTAATAGGTAACATTCCTTGTATTTTAATGATGCTATCGAACCTGGGACAAATGCAGGGCAGCTAATAGGAATGATTATGCAGAAATGGAAATTCTCACCTCCAGGGGGAAGCAAAACTTAAATTATGTAATTGTTTAAATCAGAAGAGACCATATAATCCACATCCAAGAACTTGCATAATATAATTGCAATTCCAACAGCAAGTACTTTTAATAAATATATCACATCAGGAATCGGTATTACCTGGGGGAATAAATTAAAAATTGTACTTAAATTGGAAAAAATGACTCAGTTAAAGAGCATTAGTATGATCTCAATAGTGTGCAAAGTCTTTTACAAAAAAGTTTTAAGGAAAGAATAAGCAAATGCTACAAAACATGATAAATGAGTTAAAATACAATGTAGGATATCCACAAGAAGATCATGCCTGACTAAGCTGATATCTTTAATTGAAAAGATAGCTAAGCTAATTCTCTGAACAAAAGAAGTAATCATATATCAAATACATATGGACTTCAAAAAAAACCTGTGTTTGTCATCTGCTGTGTAGAGATTTGTTAACATAGGAATTAAGAATGAGTTGTAGGAGAAGAAAGAGGAGGAAAAAATTAACTAGAGGCAAAACTGGAGCTGGAGGGCTGGCTGGAGGTCACCAAAGGAGCTCCCAAGGACTGATTATGGGATCAATCTATCATAATGTTTCCATTAGTAATCGTACCACAAATGCAACAATATTGCAAAAAAATACAATATTGATGACACAAGTTATCAGAAGGCTTACGCGGGAGACTGGAGTTTCTTGTAGAAGAAATGAGATGAGCACATGAAATGGAAAAATAGTGCAAGTGGGATGAAAGGCTGCTGTCAGAAGTGCAGAGTCATGCACCTGGGGGCTTGTACCAGGGTCGCGGGGAGAGACTGGACAGACACTGGAGTGCTAATCACAGGATAACTGAGGCACCAGAGTGATACGTTAGTGGAAAATGGACAAATTTGATTGTAGCATGGATCATCTAACATCTGGCAGTGTTAGGAAGTATGTTTCCAATGCAAGGAAGCCTTAATGCTGTTTCATATAAGGTATGTGTAAAGTATAAAGCAGAAAAATCTGTGCAAATGTGATCATATGTACTTAAGAAAAGTAAATTCAACCTGGAATAGGTGCCAAGGCAGGTTTCTAAAATGCCTTGGGGAACGGAGAGACTGTTTTATGAGGGGAGATTAAAATCCTTGCTTTGTCTGACTCTGTAAAAAAGAAAATTGAGAAGAAATACAATTGCTGTCTCGTACACAGAAGAATTTGTATGTAAAATATAATATTAGCACAGAAAGAAATAATTACAACCTAGCCTTGAGAATCTGTGGGGTGGAAATTTAGGTGACTTCCAAATACACACAGTGGGACAAGACACCTGACTAATTTTTAGATAAAGCTGTGTTGATTCATGTAGTGCCTACAGGGAACAGATTTGGTAATAAAAAGGATTTCTCTTCCCAGTAAAAAGAGACACTGGGAAGATGGGGAGGGAAGACTGTTTAAAGTAATACTGGGAAAGGTAGCATGGTGATATTCTTGTAAATTAAGAAATTCATGGTTTTTTGGATTCAGAAGGGAGGAAACCCCCTTACATTTCTGATGTCTCGAAAAATTGCACATCAAAATTGCTTTTTAAGCAGAATTTTGCTTGTTTGGGTAGGCTTATCCTAATTTGGCCCTTTTTACTATGTGGATAGTTTTGTTAAAAGAAAACCTATTTATATTTCTAAACATTGTTTATTTTGAACATTTTTTTCTAATTTATGTTGATAAAAGTGATTTTTACACTGTACCTCTGAAAAAAGCAAAACTATGCTGCAGCTGGCATTCTGCTAAATTTTTCACGTAAAACCTTGATATGTGCCAAGTGAGACTATTTTGCTGTATGTTTATAACAGTAATTATTTTTGATGTTAGCTTTCTGCAGTAAAACACAATTTCTTGCAACTTATGGGAAGCATAAACTTTATGGCTCTCATATTTAGCATAGAGAATAAAATCTCACAGTAGAAGAGTAGTTAGTGTCTTGTATTAATATTTCTATGATTAGTATGAGTAGCTGAGCTGATTATTTTTATAGCCTGATTAAAAAAAAAATAGAATTGAATAAATGGGCTTAGTGCAGTGCTGTGTAATGTAAACCTCCTCATGGCTGCAAAGAAGAAGGAAAGGTTTCTGCTGGAAATGGCATTTGGTCTAGCTCGGTAATGCAGTCTTTCCTTCAATGCACAGAAAAATATTGGCAGCCTTAGGCTATGTTTTGTATAATGTCACTTTATTTATTCAGGGTTTTTTTCGGCTTCCTTTTTCAGCTTGAAGGAATTAAGTCCCATTGAGATGGAAAAGATCCATATCTGAAATAGCATAAATTGTTTGTTGATTTTGTGAAATGTGTAAGTCATAACTATGTAAGCAAAAAAAAAAAAAAAATCTTTAACTTTGATGGTGTGCTGTGTGCTTTCTCCCTCTGCCAAAATGTTTGTCCTTGAAGGTGATACATGGTGGAAGCCTTCTAAGGGTAAAGATGATGACACAGTGATGTGTTCCTGGGACTAGAGCGTTGGGTTAAGTGTTTTGCTTGTTTGTTTTTTCCCCCAATTCATTTCAAGTAAATGATGATAATTTACACAGACTTAGCAAGTTTGGTGAATAAATAAATTCCAGGAAAATGTTGGGCTGTTGCCTGTAGTCTTGTTCAGAAGAGTGAGCATTTTCAGAAAAGCAGGATGATTCCTGCTGGAGGGTGGCATTTGTGACAGCTACCATGGGGTGGGAGCCAGCCATGAGCTGCTCGCCCTGCTATGCTGCTTTCATCCTGGCGTTTTCGCCACAAATGGGTAGTCCTGCTTCACACATAGTTGCCTTTTGGATTTGGGCTATGTCAACGCAATTGCATTGCTCTCAGCTTGGTTATGAGTGTGTAGCTGGGATGGGAACCTGGTGTTAGGGCCCCGGCTGGGGGAGGATGCTCCTGCACCTGCCGGCATGGTCCCGCTGCCCAGCAGCGGCAGCATCCCCGCTAAGGGGAGAAGTGACCTGCCTGCAAAGCAAGTCCTCAACCCCTGGAGAGATGCAGGACTTGATCTAGTGTTGTCCTCGATTCGCACTATTCTCAGGCTTTCTGCAAGGTCACCAGTGGGTGTGAGCACGGGGAGGATTTTCTCTGGCAGGCAATGACGAGTCACCAGGGGAAACCGCTGCCGGTGGGAGACTGCCTATTTCAGGAGTTACAAATGATAAACTAGTTAAGAAATGTAGGTGGAATGGGAATGGGCCCAGTATGTAGACTATTTGCAAGTTTGTGATTTTCTCAATATTTTTCGTTTTCAATGTTCAGACGTCTCTGCATTTCATAACTAAATACATTGGTGTTTTTGTGTTATTTCCTGCTTAGACATAACTAGGGCATGCGGAGGATCTTGGAGGAGATCTAAGATAGCTATCATCTGAGATTTTTATCCTCAATTTGCAGACCATGCTGCAGAACAAAATCTGAATATTCATTTTGAACTTTTGGGGGTTGCTGATCCAAACTATTTGAAATTCGCCAATCATTATCAAAGCTTAAATCTTCTTCTCTTTGCTTTAATTACTGAGAGATTGCAAATTCTTACTTGGGAGAGTAGTCAGTATGGGGAGATGTACTACATAGCTCCAAATTTGAAAGTGGGACAGTTCAAATTCCATGTTCTATTTTTTGTTTAAAAAGCCCCCTAAAGCAATGGAGAAAGGACATCTAGAGATTTACATTTCCTTTTTGGAATTTATAAATAGAGGCGATCTTGCCTTAGCAAACTGTAATAGCCAGCTTTGCTATTTGCTTGTTTATCTGGGCATTGATGAAGTTACATAACTCTTCTTTAGGTAATACACTTGTCAACATAAGCAAAGTCAGTTCCTGTCTTTTATGTTTGGATTTACAGCTCTCCCGTTTTGCCTACTTTCTATATATGAATTACATAGTCTTAGCCCCTGAACAACTGAGCCTCGAGAGTAGAATATGGTATCAGTGGAATATCCAGTTCAGCATCACCCTGTGAAAATAGGTTTGTATAATAAAATTTGTGGTTGCACATGTCACAGACTGTCAAAGTTTGTCTTGTATTCAAGATTACAAAGTCTTATTTCTATTCACTGTTGTCATGTTTTTCTTTCCCTTAGCTTTATTTCATCTTACTCTCTTATCCTCTGTCTTCCCTCAGCTTTCTCACCTCTTATTCTCCCCATTGTAAAAGATTTTTATTTCCCTTTGCTGCAGCTCTCCGTCTGGCTTCAGGTTTTGCTGTTTCTCCTGTTCTCTACACATGTTTTTCTTTCTATCATTAATGTTTACCCTGTATTTCTTTGTGGTACGGACCACGCTATGTTTGGATGCACTGAGAATGAGTGAACATGGTCCTGAGGGTGAAAAGTTAAAGCTTCTTTGATGACCAAGTCCGTAGCTATAAAAATATTGGAGTCAGGCTGAGTGCTGTGGAGGCCAGAAAACCACATCTTTCTTAAAAAAAGGGCTGGGGAGGTTTGCCCATTTTTTCCCTGCCATTGCATAATACAAAGTTGGTTGCTCTTGAGAGCGATCCAAATGGCTGGATGGATTTTGTCTATGGCCCTGATCTGGGCAATCAAGAAGCAGTGAAGCACATGTATGACACAGAAGGCTGGTGCTAGGGAAGAAACCTCTGAAAAAATTAGACGGGAGAGGATTTATCTGATTCCTCAAGAGGAAAATTACTGATTCTTGCACACAATAGGATGCTGTTATGGGATAGCGGAATGAGCCTCTTCAGGACAGGAGCTTGGATCCATCTTTGGAAGGGTTTCCATTGCACTGCATTCACTGCAAGGAGAGGTTTTTCCCCCTGGTTTGTATAACTGCATTTGAAGGACAGGCCTTTGTATGTAATTTCCACTCTGTGCAAAATATAAGGGAAAAGCATTTAAAAATTAGTCAAAATGAGTGGTAGAAATTTCCTTTATTTTCAAATGGCCAGCCTGGTATTGCAAAGACTAGAGAATGGAAAAAACCCTCCCTAAAAGTATGACAATACCTACAGAAGGCGCGCTTTTTTTTCCCCCTTTTTTTTTTTTTTAAGAGGAATTGTTTTGTTTACTTTCTGAGATTTCAGCTGCATTAATATGACAGACCATGTTACTTTGGTGATTAGAATTATTCCTGAGCTGGGCTGCATGCAGCTTTCCTTTTGTACAGAAGAGAAATGCTCCCGTATGCCAGAGCAGGCAGTGCCCCTTCTGTTCGCAAAGTGAAACATGTTGTCTCCAGAAGCAGAAACATATTTGTGATGGGAGGGGAAAAAAATATTAATCCTTTCAAAAATTAATTTTCCAGGCCACGGTTTTGCAAGGTACCGCATGTGTAAACTGAAGCTGCTTATCTTAGATAAGGATAGAGGGGAAGGACAGATGTCTGCAGACAGGAAAGAAGAGAAACAGCTGAGCACAGACTCTAGGTGCAACACAAATATATTTATGTGTTTCTATAAATTGAAACGTGATTAGAAAAATGACAAAGTTCTGAATGTGAAAAATGTTAGAAAGTAGCAAATGCCCCATTGGTGTTAGGGATGAGGATCGCGTAGGACTCGGGGATGGCATGGCAAGGCAGTGAGCACATCCCTCTGTTGCTGGGCTCATGCTCTGGATGCCTGCAAGCGGACGTCCCGAGCAAGTGGGTTCCTCGCCACTTGAATCAGCACCTCAGTGGGGAGGCCACAGCAGGAAATCCTTTAGCACACACAACTTCAGAGCCTGTTTCATTTTCCTTCAGATGTCCTCACGCTGCTCTAACATAACGTGAGCTAGGTGACGAGAAATGTCACTGGGAGTACAAGGAACCTGTTCAAAGGCTCAGGGTGATTCTGCTGGGTTAAATTTTTATCCATTAGAAAGATGTGTATTTTTAATAAAAGTTTTTTTTTAAAACTTTTTTTTTTAAGCTAGATTGGGGTATGATGAGAAATATAATGTGAAGAAGTTCAAAAGATTTCACTACCCCCTAAGGAAAAAAACCCACAAAATAACTCGTAGGTGCTTTATATTTGTTTACTAATGGGAAACTCTGGATTATTTTAACAAGAAAATTGCAGGTAAGTATTTTTTCTTTGGACTTCTGCTACTGTAAATAAAAAGCAAAATACTGTACAGGAAAGAATTATTTTACCAATTCATTAATTTACTTGTGTTTTGTATGCTGAAACTTATTTTCACCTTCTGACAATGAAAATGGGTAAGTTACTTCAACCTGTCTATATACATCTATTCTTTTTTTTTAGTAGTAATTTTTTTTTTTTTTTTTTTGGTATGAGCTGTAAGCAGGTATCGGAATGAAAATATTTTATCCTGAAGTTGTGTTCCACTCATTCATAATTTCTTTCCATTTTTTTATTAAGTAGGTGATTAGAGGGATAGGCACATACTGGTAGTTTTCTAATATTTTTGCTTACACTAAAATAAAATTCCATTTAAAATGAGAATACGTTTAATGTGTCATTGAATGAGACTATAGCTATCTCAACATAATGGTCTAACTTTTACTTGCAGCTGTATCCATCAAACATAAAGTAGAAAGGCAACATGAAAAATTAGAGTAATAAAAGAGCAGATACTTTGCTTTAGTGAGAGACTGTGTGTGACCTGCCCTGGTGAGCATTAAAAGAAAATTGCCTTCCTGCAACTACTTAACATTAGTATGGTGTGTTAGCAGCCATCAGACTGATTCAAAATAACAGACATTTGGGAAAGGAAATCTTTTTTTCATTACTTTCTTATTAATTTATTTTAGTATGACCGTGAACCCATAAATGTATTAAGTAAGCCATCTTTGGTGTTGATAGAAAAAAATCTCATGTCTTTTTCCAGCTTTTGATTTTCTTGGTGTTCCAGTTACTGGAATCCTAAAAGTGGATTTAAACCTTTGAGTTCAGGGAAAGAAAAAAGAATCTTGACATTAGAATTAAAAAATAAAAGTTGTGGAAATATTACCTTTCTGTAACTTAAATGCTCAAAATCCAAAAAGCAAATGAAGAATCCAAAATTTGTTTTAGATTTCACTGAGGATGGGGATGGGGACACGGATGTGCTAAACTCAAGAACTCCTTAGCTCTTTAGGTTCAAAATATCACAGAGTATTTTCAAAAGCTTCTACTCTGTCTCCTCCCCACATCTCCCAAGGAGGATGTGGATTTGTAATAAAAATTCTGTGAAAACCAGCAGAAAAAATAGGAGTTCTGAGCAGCTTTGATCCTGTTCTTTGAATTCATAGAAAGCAGCTACCTATTTGTCATTTCATTTCTCATGTTGTCTTTCTGCCTTCCCTAAATACGCCATTGAGCAGCTTCACATCAGATCTAAATGTGAGGAAAACCTCAGCCTTTCTTAGAGAAAGTCTCAGTTGTGGCTGGGAGGGTCTAGGGAAGGAGAAGAACCTATCCTGTTCGCTTATTTTACTTTGCTTAGCTTCCCTTTGAATTGCCCTTGGCTTTGCTTCGCGCTGTTCCTCTGACACCTGGGGAGGAAGGAGGTGCCATCCTCTTCACAAGTTGTCATGAGATTCTTCCTGATGCCCATCCTGAGTAACACAGCAAGGGCAGGCAGAGCCGGTGGCGTGGTGGGGCTGTGGTCTGCGGTGATGGACGTGGTTTCAGCCCAGCCCTGAGGAGTCCCCGGAGCCCCGCTGAGCCCACTCCTTCAGCGAGGCACCGCAGTGCCACCGCTCCTGACAGCGGGGATTTGTAAACTATGTTTTTTTTTTTCCCAAGTGGACATTTTCTTCCTACAACATGAGCAAATTATTTAGAATCATAGAATGCTTTGGGTTGGAATGGACCTTGAGAGATCATCGAGCCCAACCCCCCTGCAGTGAGCAGGGATTGAACCTGTGAACTTGGCGTTATTAGCGCCATATTCTAACCAACTGAGCTAAATTCAGCCACAATTACTTATAGGTACAAAGAAAGGAGGCTGAGTTAAGATTTCTGTAAGAGGGAGCTTTTAAGAGAAAAGTTTAGCTTCTTCCTATGCTTGGTGAGACCAACACCCATAGCCAACAATTTCTGGTGATTCTCAGGTTAGGAAGCACAAGACCGCTTCTCCCCTCCTTCCCCCTGGCTGCCTCCTGGCGCTGTGCTGGGGTGAGATGGGGCAGGGGCCGTCCCTGTCCCTCACCAGGGCCCCAATCCCCGGGACAGAGCGGGGCCTGCAGAGGAGCTGGGGACATGGCCGCCACCTCCGCTCGCGGCCCCATGAGGCGGGTTGCCGTCGCTGAGGGTAAAGCCTGTAGGGATGTGCTGGTGAGAAAAAGGGCAGGAAAAGAGCGACGTTTCCACTGTGCTGGGAGAGGAATAATCTCCACTGAGTTTTTGGACAGACCCTCTGTCAGGCAGAGTTGTGGTCCCCACCAGGGCACGGGAGCTGCCAAAGCTGTGTGGGCAAATCTCCGTGTAGACATGTCGCTGCTGGAGCTAGTTACATGGGGAATGTTACCGTCCAGCCAGTGACGTGCGGTTAGTAAGGTTCAACTGAGAGCTACTCACCCAAGGATTTATTTCTGTTTTTTTATCACTAGGTTAGTTTTTCACTGGATGGGTTCCTTGGGCCAGTTGTGCGAGCAACCACAGAGATGGGTGGGAGCGGGGAGGTGCCAGTCAGGGGCTCAGTGATGGCACGGGCTTCACTGGGGCATGAGGGGATGCAGCGATGGTGGAGGCAAAGGTCTGCTGTCCTCAACAGGGACTTTGCTCCAGCATTTCCCAAATCCCTCCCCAAAGGTCCTTCCAAGTGGCTATAAGACCCTTGTGTCCTTCAGAGTGTCTTCTCCTCTGTGATGCATTGCTTGTGCTGCAGCTTTCATAATGCGATCATCCCTGTCACAGATGGAATATTTTACAAAGTATTCTGTATATAATATAAGAAATATGCTAAACATCACCATTATGCTGCATTTGAAATGTAGAAATGAAAATGTAAGTTGAAAGGTAGCGCTATTGCCTCTGCTGGGTTTATAGCATGCTGCCGATGGGAGTCGTTAACCCTAAAACCTCCTGGAAGCAGCTCATTCACTGTGGGGAAAATACTGGAATAGAATTAAGCGTTAATAAAATGTAACAAATTGAATTTTTTAACAGCTATAGCTGACCATTATTTTTCAAGTTCTGTAATAAATGATTTAACATTGAATGAATGGTAACACAAACTGTTGCAAAAATAAATCTGCAGTTAAATCCCACTTTTGTTTTGATTGAGGTTGAGTCAGTTATTAACTGCATGATCAGAGCGCAGACGCTGAGTCCTATTCTTTCCTTAATTGAGAATTGCCGTTACAGATACTTGACAGTGGTTCATAGTGGCAATAATCCTGTTTGAAAATGGTTGTTATTCTAGTTTGTAAGTAGCTTGGCAGGGCACTAACCCCAGCTTCACCTCTGATGGTTAGGAAAAGAATCTGTTCTGTAGCTGGTGGTGATGTTTAGTGATTTCCTACTAGATGACTGCCAAAGTAACAATGCAAGAAAACATAACTTTTAAAATGTTTTACATTACCTTTGGTTAGAAGGATGGTGTAGGCTGTGAAAAATACTGTAACTCTCATTGTTCAAAATGAAAATCCGTTGCTTACTGAGAGTGCTGACTTAAAAATTCTTGCACGTCTTTTGTTGATCTTGCATGCTGATGCACACGACCTGCTAATGCGATGCTTGGCTTTCCATACAGAGCCATTCATCCATGTTATATGTGAATGAAGCTTCCTGGTTTCTACATGTGCTGTGTCACATTCCTCTGGTTTTCTAACAAAGCTTTTAATTGGTATGCTGTGACTAATGAGCATGAAGTCCCAGAGGAAATGGAGCAGAATTTTCCATTATCCACCAAGATGAGCTTCAAGCACATAGATTATCAGGGCTTGAACTGCAGGATAAACCAGGGTCAAAGGGTCCAAGTATAATGGAACCTTGTAGCTGAATATTTTGCTTCCATAACATGAAATTAATAGTTTCTCAGCAAAACTGCTTTGTCTGTCTGATGGCATTGCGCAAACTGTAACTGGCATTTTGCTTGGACATCAGATCGAATCCCTGACCCTTCACCGTTACAGTTCCTGTAACATTTGAGTGCCAATGTCCTGCCTTCGTTCCGGTTTGGGTAATGATGTGTTGCATACTTTTGTGGGATAAATCTCCCTTTGGTTTTAAGCGGCGAACTTGTTCGTCATTCTTCTGAAAAACTATTGTACAGTGTTGCTGACACAGGATTGCTGCCATATGGTGCACCAGAAATGTTGCATTTTTGTGGGGAGTAAGAGCTCTGACTCAGACCTGAGCGTGTTCAGGACCACTTTGCTTTTGAGATTAGATGAAATCGGATGTAGTGAGACCAGCATACCTATACGCTACATCTGCCAAATAAAGCAAAATAATTATCTTCTGTGCCTTACGTTCAGCACACCTGAGTATCCCCAACAGGCATAAAATAAAAGAAAATTTAGATTAACTTAAAAGCATAAAAAGGTATTCATATTGCCACTGGAATTGGTGGGGAAAACTATGGTTAGCTTTCCAATAAAGTTTATGGAATAATATTTTTACCAATTTGCTATTTTTGTATTTAACACAATTACAATTAATCGTTTCGTCCTTTCTAATAGAGTCTCAGTGTGAGTTAACGTTTTGCAGTGAAACCACCAACCCAGAAAAAGGAAAAAGAAGAGATCAGGTTTTGGGTTTTTTTAAAAAGGTTAGTTTCAGCAGGGTCAGTTCCCTGACCTGCCACATTTCAGTGTGTGGCTGTGCAGAAGTTTGTGGGGACAGGGACTGGAAATGAGCAGCTGAGGGAAGAAGGGATGTCTTCTTGTAGTGACATTACCACCTCATGCCTGGTTAAAGTTCATGAAGCTATGGCTTATGTCTTGGGAGCCCAGAATTTTTAAAAAAAAAAAAAAAAAAAAATCTAATTTCTCTTCCATGTTGAAGCTCCTCCATTGAAGAAAAACACAGTGGTGCTGGGTAGGGACAAGCCGTGTGGGTAGGTTGGTCTTTCTTGCACAGGTGGCTCCTCGCCTCCCCAACAGCTGCGGCTGTGCGAAAGCAGCCTTTGGTTTGCTCCTCTCTTACACAGCTGGTTTGCTTCATTTCCTACCTGTGGAAAGGTGGTTGCCTTTTGGTGGGCTCTTGTAGACCCTCTCCCTTCTTATCCTGTGAGGGAGTTACCAGGGGTGCTATGAGCCTGTGCCATCACCTCTCATGCTTGGTGCATGTGTGCCCAGTTTCTCCGGGCAGTGGATGTGTGCGTTCCACAGCGTGGAATGCAGTGAGGCAGTACGCAAGGAGTTCCGTGCATCTTCTTGAGAAACAATAAGGGATTTGGTGCTGCGGCAGTATCTTGGCCAGTTGTTTCACAAGAGAGAATTGTTTTCTTTTCTTTCTGTATTAAAGAAAAAGAAAGGAAATTCTACATAAGCACTGTATTAATAGAATATTTTATGTATTATTAGGTTCAAAGGTTAGCAAATGCAAATACCAAGAGCAGTAAGTACATTGTGTATTCAGAGTGTGATATATCGCCTTTTCATCCTGTGAGGATGGGGTTTATGCTTTCTCTGTAACAGGAGTTGTGTGTGCACTATTAACTGTGGACAGCTGTAAATAATTGCCTGTCCTTTTCTTACTGTCATATATACCAAGGGGACAACCTAACTGTGCACCAAAGCATGGTACCTATTACTGCTTTAAAGCTTAATGAGAAGGGAAGGGGGAGGGGAGTTTAGAGGGTTTGGATACATTTGCAATGCAGGTAAGAGAACACAGCTGATGTACTCCAGTGTGGCATGGAGTCCATGCATTTACTCATCCAGGTCACTGTGCTTAAAGTACATAAAACCAAGGGAGTTGCTGTGAAAGGCAGTCCTGCCCTTCATTTTCGTTTGACAGATTCTGTGAAACTCACAGCATGGATGTCCACTAACCACTATTACACGGTATTCGGTGACCCTAGCAGTACTGCAAAACATGCCATAGCTTTCATCTGTGGAACACCTTCTGACTTGCAGCAGTGCAGAGTGCCTCGCAGCCCTGGGGCCGGTGATGCAGCTGCAGCCCTTCTGGGCTGGTAAGGAGGGATGGTGCCAGGGGCTGCTGGAGCTCCCTGGCCCACGTGCCTGGCCATAGGGCTGCTCTGAAGTTCTGGCATCTTGCTTTGGCCTGGGAGCCCACAGCTGGAGGGAGGACTCCTGTGTCCAGTCCAACCCCCTTGTTGTCCCAGACAGCAGCAGTGTGGAATCACACTCACAGATTTGCTGGTTTCCAGCTCACAAACCAACTCAGTTTTCATACTTACTGTGAGTACTGGAAAGCTGTTTGGTCTATCACTCCTTTCCTTAGCCAGAATTGTAGCATTCCTGCTGCAAAAAGAGCGTTTACCACTTGAAACATCTCCTGTACTGCAAGGGTGGAAATGGTTATGGCCAGCCTGTTTCTCTGTGTAGGGAAATGTTTGGGAATATCCTCCCCACATCCCCCTCTTTTTTTGACCCCGTGTGCTGTCATGACAATCTGGAGAAGTCACTTCTGTGGGTTTTTTTTCCATGAGGGTGAAAGGTTTAAAGGATTAAAAGTATGGTTTGGGACCCATCCCTTGATGTCCCACATGAAAAGCATTACCCAGCAAAACTCCAACCTTGTGCCTTTAAAAACAAACATGTTTTCCCGCCAATGTCAACAGGTACCCAAACACACAAAAGCCTTAGAGACTTGTCAGGAAACAGCAAGGATCTCAAAAACTGCTCTTCACAGATCCCACGGCTGTATTTCCCATAAAATTAAAAACAAGTGTTACACTTTTTTGCAAATGGGATTTTGGCAGCTGTATAGAAATGACCTTTTTCCAGTCAGTAGTTTAGCAGTTCATAGAGGTGTGTATGGAGTAATATCAGTTCTTAAAGAAAATAAATGCTAATATATGCTAGATGTCTAATATTTTCACATTTGTATTGTTGGTTTTATTGTTTTCATTAAAAGCCTTAAAACTTTCTTCTGGATTTTAAACTTTAAGGAATTATGTAGGCATAACCTTTAAGATTCTTACCTGCTTTGCAAAATGAGGATAACGGTGTTTGCTTTTTTTAGTGCTTTGGGAGATATTTGTATCCTAATAAAATATACCACACTAGTTAACCTGGAGCTTCACTAAGCAAATGCAAAAGTCAAACTTCTTAAAAGAGTGAGAAATACTTCAATTTTTAACATCTCTCTGAAATGAGATGCCATCTACTACTTTTTAGTGCTTTGGTTTGTTGGAAAGACCAGAAGTACAACCCTTATTGACTTAGTCCTGTGCTGAGTGTAAATTCACACAAAGAAGAGCAATTTAACATGTGACTGACCTTTTACAGTGTGAAACGAAGAAACGCACTGTTAAGGTTACCAGAGTGTGGCAGGATGTTTAATCAGCTTCTTTGCTTTAAAGAACACTAGGAAGGAGATGATGTATTAAAGATGATAGCTGCTTGTAGAGTTTAACTCGTAATGCCAGGATCTGAGTACAATAGCAGATTAAATCTCTGTAGGGGAACTTCCTACTGGACTTTCTATTTTTAGATGTTTGTGGCTGCTTCTTCCTTCACTTCTCACTAGCTGGCTTTTGCTCCCTTGAAGACCTGAGCTGCTTTCTCTGAGATCTGCTTCCAAACTCTGCTAATGTATTTCTGTTTACAGCAATCTTTTTTTCCTCAGTTTTGTAGTAAAAGGCAAAAGAAGACAGCATAAATGGAGCCATGCATTTTCCCATTGTATTTTACTGCACATGAGGTAAATTCATGGCTTTGATCATGAAATATTTGCAACACTCTTAGCATGTGTGTAACAGCACTGCAAACTTCCATGTTATAATAATAAATCAACCCAGATTTGCTTTTGCAGAGGGGTAGGTAGGATAGTCCATTCTCCTGTGCATTCAGCTTGTCCCTCACGTTTGAAAACTCCCTGTAGCTGTGAGTGCCTCCTGCAAGACATGCACACATCCATGAATCAGATGGCTTCACCTGGCTGTTTTTTCTCTCTGACCAACACTGACTGGTTCCAGAATAGCTTCATATTTTAGGAACTGCATCCTTTTTCTCTACTATGCTCTGTGCCCTCTCTTGAGAGATTAATTTACGATAGGAGTCCTGATTCTAATACATCTCAGACCTGGCATATCTGGGGTTAGGATATTAATTTTAATTACATTTAGACATTCTTCCTCTTCTCCACTTTTCATACTCAGGATGTTGCAGTTCTGTGCATCATCCCCCACCCACCCCACCCCCCCTTATTATGTTTTCAGGGGTCACATCTCTTGCATTTCACTGTCTTTCAAAGGTCCATTTTTGTGTCCATTCTGCTTTTCTCTTCTAATTCAGGTGATCTGTATGCATTTTCCAGAAGTTTCAGTGACCACTTCTTTATCTGTAATCTGTATTTTTGGATCATACATTTACTACTGAGCTTCATACTTACACCAGTCATTGTTCCTTATTTATAATAAAGTGTATTAATATGGTAAAACTATAATACAGAAATATTCTCCTAATAGTCTTGTACCTTTAGAAGGATGCTCTTCTTTTTCACAGTAATGAATTTTTGTTTTATTGTTTTTTAATGAATCAGCTTCCCAGTCTCCTGTCTCTCCGATGTTTTGTTCTACTTCAGCTGTCACCAGTCTAAAGCAGTGTTTGGCTTTTGCTTACTCTTGAACCCACTTTTGCTTGCTCTTGAATCCAAGAGAACAGCCTAAGCACCTGCTTCTTATCCTGTGGTCTTACTCTGCTCTTGGGCTGGAGAAGCTCCAGGTGCTCTCACCTCAGAACTAACATGACACAGTCTCCCATAATATTCTCCTTGGGAAGCTGGCAGCTCATGGCTTGGATGGGCGTAGTCTTCGCTGGGTAAAAAACTGGTTGGGTGGCCAAGCCCAGAGAGTAGTTGTAAATGGAGTTAAGTCCAGTTGGCAGCCGGTCACAAGCGGTGTTCCCCAGGGCTCTGTTTTGGGGCCAGCCTTGTTCAATATCTTTATCAATGATCTGGATGAGGGGATTGAGTGCCCCCTCAGTAAGTTTGCAGACGACACCAACCTGGGTGGGAGTGTTGATCTGCTGGAGGGTAGGATGGCCCTGCAGAGGGACCTGGACAGGCTGGACCGATGGGCCGAGGCCAGCTGTATGAGGTTTAACAAGGCCAAGTGCCCAGTCCTGCACTTGGGTCACAACAACCCCATGCAATGCTACAGGCTTGGGGAAGAGTGGCTGGAAAGCTGCCTGGCCGAAAAGGACCTGGGGGTGTTGGTAGACAGCTGGCTGAACATGAGCCAGCAGTGTGCCCAGGTGGCCAAGAAGGCCAACAGCATCCTGGCTTGTATCAGGAATAGTGTGGCCAGCAGGAGCAGGGAGGTGATTGTCCCCCTGTACTCGGCTCTGGCGAGGCCGCACCTGGAATCCTGTGTCCAGTTTTGGGCCCGTCACTACAAGAAAGACATTGAGGTGCTGGAGCATGTCCAGAGAAGGGCAACAAAGCTGGTGAAGGGTCTGGAGCACAGGCCTTATGAGGAGCGGCTAAGGGAACTGGGGTTGTTTAGCCTGGAGAAGAGGAGGCTGAGGGGAGACCTTATCGCTCTCTACAACTACCTGAAAGGAGGTTGTAGTGAGGTGGGTGTTGGTCTCTTCTCCCATGTAGTTAGCGATAGGTTGAGAGGAAATGGGCTCAAGCTGCACCAGGGGAGGTTTAGGTTGGATATTAGGAAAAATTTCTTCACAGAAAGGGCAGTCAAACATTGGAACAGGCTGCCCAGAGAGGTGATGGAGTCACCATCCCTGGAAGCGTTCAAAAAACGGGTAGATGTGGCACTTGGGGACATTGTTTAGTTTAGTCTACCCTTGATTGGTTTAGTGTGGACTTGGTAGTGTAGGTTAATGGTTGGACTGGATGATCTTAAAGGTCTTTTCCAACCTAAACGATTCTATGATTCTATAAGCACATGTTTTTGTCGCTGGGCTCTCCTTTGACTGCGTTGTTTTGTCCATGGCTTCCCCTGGGGGGTGGTGCCCTGGCTGCTGGGTTGCAGGCTAATGGAGAGGGGATAACTCCTGCTGTTTCTGCTGACATTGGGCCACTGCAGCTAGGAATGCAGACGACAGAGGTGCAAGAAGTGAGGAAGCATGAGGAAGAGTGGTGGGATCACTGCGTGTTGGATATGGGAGATCCTCTTCCCTCCTTTAGCTCCTAGGCACCTCTTGGGTCCCTCTTGGATCTGGCTCAGGTTGTCTGGAAGATGGAATTAAATCTGTATAAAAATTTGTTCTCTGTGTCATAAGGATTGTCAAAACCAGAAATATAAGCATTAGTTTATTAGTTTTAAGAATGGTGTAAGTGAGGTAAAAACATTAGCTGCATCACTGAAAGAAGTCTTCCCAATGATACCAGCACGTTGCCCTGCAGAGAACCCTTATGAAATGCATTACAGTGGGTTATTTAAGGGACTATTCTTGAAAAGTGCAAGGTTACATCTTCAAAGGATATTTCTGTGGCAGCTGTGCAAAACATGCATGCACAGATGTAGCAGGTTGTCAGAGGCTACACCAGTACTTTCTGGAAGGGAATTAAGGCAAAACAGGGACACACCAAGTTTTTGAAAGAACTGGGATGAAACTGCTGGGTCTCCATTTGAGCTGCAGTGTATGAGCCTTGCAGCGGCTGCTTTGCCCCACCTATGTCCTAGCTGTGTTCAGGGTGATTCTGACAGAGGAGGCCACAGTCAGGAATGGTTTTCATTAAAAAAAATCTAAGTATTAGCAGCAGCAAACAAACCTTCTGTAACTTCACAATCAGAGATAACATGATGAGCAAAATGAGGATATGGTAAAGAGCATTACAGAAAGTTAATTCACTGCTAAATAGCAATTTCATGCAAACTGTGGATGCAGCCCGTTACTGGATCCTGCCACTAGCATCCTTCCATCTCTCTTCCAAGCAGGAGCAAGGTCCGTGGGTGTAGGAAGGGTAACTGCACTCTCTTTACTGCCCAAGGATGCTTTCTGGGCATTGTAAAATGAGATTTCAATTTTGCAGAGCCCCAAGTAACCTGCGACAGGCTTTATGGAGCCTGGGACCCTACTTTGGTAACCGCTGCCTTGGATTTTGAATGTGAAATCAGATAGCTCTGTTAGTATTTAGTCTGGTATTTAGATGAACCTGGATTTTCATATGGAAACCTAATTAGTCTGAGACGGCACACCTTTTTCTCATATGAAATAAAAATCATCATCAACTGAATAGATCTGTAACAAACTTTATTGATGTTTTGGGAGGTGCAAGCATTACCAGTGTTAATGAAAGTATTGTCACATGCTTTCCCAGGACAGGATTTCAGTATATTGGTGCATTTTCATACCCTCTGCCTGTATGGTAGGAGCACTCACTGCTAATCAGATGGCAGGTAGCCATAAGCCATCAAACGCCTCTCTCTGTGTTTCTCCCAGAAGCACGCTCAGTTTTATTTCTCTGCTTCCTAATGGAGGATTTCTTTGCCAGATAAGTTGTGGAAATATTTTTCCTGTATTTCTTCATACTTTTCCCACTAGAGAGTATCTTTCAATTTGAGCTCTTTTTCTTTGTCACATTGACCCGCCGCTGTTCTTTTTGGATTTCCTGCATGCTTTGTTTTTCCAAGTTTCTGTTTTCAGTTTGTGATCGTTCTTTTGCACTGATGGAGCATCTGCCCATAATTTGCATTTCTCTATTATGAAAAGCCATTTTGTTACATTAAGGCTTTGAGTCAGGGATGAATGCCAGTTTAGTCTGTTATTCTCAAAGATGACTTTTGGTCATCTAACTTCAATGCCTGAATGAGCAGACTGGGATCCTGATACAGCAAATAAAACCTCCATAGAGAAGTCCAGAGCACTTTGGTCTTCCTGACCACAGATCAGATTGTCCTAAGTTGATCAGGGATGGTGGAAGGTATGTCTTCAGGAAGGACTTTCTTTGTCTCTTGCTTTTTATGGAAGACGATGATTCTGTTGTGCTGTTACAATTCTTCTGTCTCACATATAAATATTAAAAGGCTAGATCATGGTTTTTCTGTTTCTCAAGTCTACAGCAAGGTAGGAAAAAGGTAAGAGTAAGGGACTGGTAAATCTAGGAGTGGCATGGTGTGTTGAGGATGCCTGTGATTACCCATCCAATGCTACTGAAAGTCTTGCGGAGAACTTTTTTTGTCAACACAGTCCCCACAGAAGAGTCCTGGGAAGGTTGTGCCAAGGCTGAAGTGCTCATAGCACAGCAGAGCTTTCAAGCTTCATTATCAGATCCCAAGGAGAAGGCATGGGCTACAGAGGGACGATTCTGGCCTTCCACCCTTCTTCAGATTGTAAGTGATGCTGAGGCTGCGTTAGCTGGGGCTGCAGCACCAGCCTCTGTTTGCCAAAATCCCTTAATGGTACACAGGGCTCTCTAAGAGGGAGCCTCACGAGCTGTTGTGCAAAGCCCCCTTCCTCAGCCTTTAGGGGAGGAGGGGATCTGGTCCAGGCTGAGAAAATGAAGAAGACACAGAGAACATTGTGTCTTTAAAAAAACCCCAAACCCCAAACAAACCCCCCAAAATGAAGGACCCCTCTATTTTCTCAGTTACTGAACTCAGCAGTCTGACAAGTGGGCTAATGCCCACCTGTCATCATTGCTGTAGACAATGCTATCTCAGGGTCTATCTAGCATATGGTTTAGCTATTTATTTGGCTTCTGTTTAACTGAGATCTTCAAAATGAGATTGTTCCATGCTGTGCAAGTGCACATTTATACAGCCACTCGGTAAATGTAAATATTTTGCCTTTTACTTGCCTATTAATGATAGCTGCTTGGAGTAAAGTTGTCAGGAGGCCCTTACCACCTGAGCCTTTTTGTTGTTGTTGTTTGTTTTCTGACTGTTGGCCCTATCATATAGGGTGAATTCCCAGATCTTGCCAGGCTATGTGGGGCTGATGTAGAAATTTTCATTTAATGCTCATGGCAAAGACAATCTGTCCACTGTTGCCCTCCATAAAGTGTCACTTGTTTATTTACAAGATTGGCTTATAAAAATACACATACAGAGTGAGTGAAAACTCGTTTCCTTACTATAAGTGATCTTAACAAAGAGCTTTCCGGACTTGAAAGGCAAGGCAAGTAAGCATTATGCTATGATTTAGGTTTCTGCAGGAGAAAGTCTTTTAAAACAGGTCATAGAGATCTTCTTTCTTAAATGGCTGTGTTGACCTTTAATAAAGTGGTAGCCAAAATTTTGGGAGGGGGGTTGTTTGTTTGGGTTTTTTTTCGTTAGTGAGGTTGTTCCTGCCTGGAGATTGAGAGTTGCTTCCTTTTGCTGTTGAAGGCTGAGGCTGGAAAGGAAGACTTACTGCAATCTATTTCAAGAATAGTCTGAGGAGGAGGAAATTCCCCTCTTGTTGCTAATAGCTGGTGCAGAACGCTCTGCTGGAGGAGGAGAATAGTTCAGTAAGTTAAAAAATTTATGTGAAGTTCTCGTTATTATCTAGAAATTTCATTGTCTGTATTGCAAATATAGTATGTTTTATCTTCTTTGTTAAGGGGTGGGGGAAATGTGGGTATTGTGTACAGCTTTGAACTCAGTAGATACTAATTTGGTGATCTAGCAAGGGTGAAATGTTCAGTTAGAAAAGAAAACAATAGCAGATCAGCTACTGCTTGTATGACAAAGCATCAGCCTAAGCCGATGAGGTACCTCTGAGAGACATTAGCAATGCGTTTCATTATCCAGGATCTTGGATTAAGAGAGAGAGGTAATTTTGCCCATCCATGCATCTGTAATGTTCTTATCTTTTCAGATGTTTCAGGTTGCTTTAGGGTACTTCCATCAACAATTTAGAATCAAGGGCCTTGTTTAAATATCAATAGCAGAGCAATCCAAACCTCCCTCAAGGCAGAGCTGGATATCCTAGGTGAGCATATTAGAATGAGAGTGTTTGTCTAGATGCATTTCTCTTTCACTTTAATCAAAAGTAGAGAGGTGTTCAAGGAATACCTAATTCTGTACTTTATCCAGAAGTGTGTGCTGTCATGCTGGGAGCACACAGCACTGCAGGCTGTGGGCAGCAGACCTGGGTATGGAGGCGAGATGAAAGCCCTTGTGCTCCTCTGTTACACGATGGAAGTGCCCCTGTTGCAGTGGGGTGCATGGGCTGAAGCAGAGTGGGACCCCCTGAAGTCCCCTTGCCCCCTGCTCATGCCCCACGGGGCTGGCTCAGAGGGGAGGCAGCTTGGGTGAAGTGAGGCAAAGCCCAGAATCTCAGCCAGGTCTGGCACAGTCCATGCCTCCCTGCCTGCTCCTCAGCTGTCAGTAGGAAGTTTGTCTTCATCCCAGTGGCTCGGAATCCACTGCTGCTTATGGGCCCTTTATAGGAGCTGTTATACAAATGGCAAAGAGGCCCTGCACCCCAAAAGTCTTAAAACTGTTGAAAATTCACATTTGTTCTCCTTTTGCCACCCATAGGAACCGAGGTTTGGTAAGCAAATGAGGGACTTCCTTAAACTTTCATGCAGCAGAACTCAAAAGAAAACAATTAATTAAAAAAAAAAAAAAAGAAGCTGGAGATGAAAGAAACATCTTCCACCAGATAATTTATCAAGGTATTCTCTGCAACCCCATTCAAGCCAAAAATGTTGCTGCAGGTGTGAAGTTAGTTTGCTCGTGAAGCTGCTTGTATACCCAGGTGTGCCACCCTCACACACTGTCCCTGTCACCTACGTGCTAGCCTTTGAGAAGAGATGCATTCCAGCATTGAGTATCTTGTCTCGTCCCATCCCATGTTCTGCTTTGGGATTTGGCCAGGTGGGACTTGTTTTCACTTTTGTCTTCCACAGACTGTGTCACCTGTTCTGGATTTCTTGAAGATCTCTGTCAGATGTGCATGCCAAAATCTGAAACTATTAATGTTCATTTCATTCGTGCATCCATTTAAGAAGATTATTACTACTGTTAAATGAAAATTAAATATTTAACTGAGAGAGGATTTCTGCAATCCATTTTAAAGTATCATTTATTATATTATGAGTAGTAGCCTGAAACCCATACCAGAATTCAGTAGGTCGTTATAGCGCATGCTGTACAGGAAATTCTTGCGCCTCTTGATACAGTTTATAATTTAATTGATGGTGAGCAAAATGGAGAGGGAGAGATATGCCCTGAAACACACAGGTGTAGCTTTATGTGTTTGTGCAGACAGGTCTATATATGGGATAGTTCAAAGCTTATTAATGAATAAGTTGAGAATGTCAGATTGTCTTCCAGCCTACCTATATGAATTTGTAACATTTTTTAAAAGTGTCAAATAACTAAAGGTGGCAGCATTTTCTTTATTTCACTTTTCTTACATCACTTTATTTTCCTGTAACTTTGGACCTTTGTATTTCTTGCAAGTGAAAGCCCAGATTTCAACTTTTAAACGATATCTTAGACAAATTTCAGGAATTCATGTGCCTTACTTTCATTTTTAGCCTGCCACTGGAAATCCTGAAAGAAAATTGGTAATTTGTCTTTAAAACATGTTGGGTGCTTTTAGTGTGTTTCAGGTATTCAGAAATTTTACAATTATCTCTTCCTTTAAATAGAACTGCATCCATTGTCATTCCAAGTGCTGAGAAGTGGTATTGTAAGGCAATTCTTTTTGTACTCGTAAACAAGCTTCCATATGACAGTACTTTGAAAGTGGTTTTTAAATTGTGCTACATCTGTGTCTGATGTTAAAAGCATTAAAAAACAGCCAAAACCCGAGCCCTCCTAACAGCCTCAAAATGCAGAATATGTATACACCATATATATTCAAAACTGCCAAGCTTTAATTTAAATAGCAAACATAAAGCATAATGCTCCCCCTAAGCTTTCTCCACAAGCTTTACTGCTTTATAGACTTTCTCTGCCAAACTTCTTTGTTCTTGCTTACAGTTTCCATTGCTGGGCAGAGACAGTCATTCCCCTCCACACTCTGACCGGAGCTATTTGGATGTCACCTTGTCTGCAGGGTGACACAGCGAAATACTCGTGCCACTTGCTGCAAAGCCCGGAGCACCCAGTGCCCCACACCTTCGCACCTTCTTTAATTGACCCTTGCCACCCTGCCCCAGGGCTGGCACAAGCAGGGCTGTGGAGGTACGGTGGCACTGCGGAAGGAACCACAGCAGCCAAACCCACCTGTCTGTGGTGCAAAAACATTGGGTTTAATTTAGTGTTGCAGAAGCAATGCAGATGGGGGTGAACTGTTGCAGCACTCTGTAAGCAGGGTCTGCAAAACACGTTTGGAGAGCAGGCTGATCACATCGCTATGTGGTGGCAAAGTAGCAGAAATCACGACCTGGCACCCAGATTGAGTGGTGGTGGGTTTGTGCAAGGTATGTGATATTGTGAATGGACTTGCACTGACTTTCTGTAAGGGCAGCAGAAGCTGTTAAGGCCCAGCAGCTGAGTATTGGTAAATTAAGCCAGTGGCAGGCTGAGAGAGACTAGGTCAGGAGAGCAATACTGGTTTAAAACTTAAGTGCATAGGGTTCATTAAAAAAGAAACCTTAATTACATTTTAATTTTTTACCTAATATGTGTTTAGAAGTCTTATATTGTGTGTAAGTAAATTATGGTGTCTTTTTTAGGAGTCAGTAAGGCCTCGTATGTGTATAAAATATAAGTTAAAACACATTAGTAAAGTTATGTATATGTGGGAACCACCTTGTGCAGATATTACCAAGGTACATTAAATTTTGCCTTGACAGTTTAGCTTTGCCCAAAAAACTTAATGTATTGGGTTTTCAGGGGCTTTAAGTCAAAGTCAACAGAATTTTTAAGTTGTAGTTTTGCAGCAAATCGTGATTTTTATAGAGACTGGTGAGATTCAGCATGGTAAGAGGAAATTCATCCATCATTGGAAACCAAGTGAAAATGAGTTTTACTTATTGTCTGGCTTTAAATCGATTTTCTTTTTATTTCTGTGCTTATTGATTAATTTAAAGTATAGGAATAAAAATTACTAGGTTATATTACAATGGCTAAATCTTGACAATAGTTCTGTAGGAAGCAGACCATGTAAATGTAAAATCAGAATGGTGTGTTTCCTAAAGTGGTACCATATGTTAGTTGATTAACAAGTTGTAGGGATATTAGAAGATCTTGGCTGCTGGTAAGAAGGAGCATCTGTTTTCTAAGTCTTTTATCTAATATGTGTAAAGACTTTGCCAAGTCAAATTTAAGCGCTTTTTTTTTTTTTTTATAGATCAGCTATAAATTCCTTGAGTATTTTTCTTTCCGTAGGCAACACTAATGTGTTCTTGGTGTTTAAATCTAACCCCATCCCTGTGAAGAAAATGCAGTAAAGTTAAGAAGTAATGCAGAATGTCCCATGTGTGGGTATTTTATACGAGCAGGTCAAAATTCTTCCAGCATCACAGCTTGTATTTGGTGTAAGACTTTGTGTTTTGTTTTGTTTTTATCTTCAACCAGACATCAACCCCAGTAAGTAAAGAGCAATTATAAAAAGTTGAAATCTCCTTCAGAACTTAGCAGTTCACATTGATGGCGTTGCAGAGAATGTGCAAAGTGCCAAGTGTGCATGCCTGCATACATCATCAGTGTAACTACAAAAATGAGTGTCACGGGTTTTTACAGAGTAAAATGTACCATCTTCCACTTAAGACCTATTTTGAGATCTTAAGTAGAGTTTAAGTGGTTAATCAGTCTTATTATACTGGCCTGCAGCAGATTCTCTTGTGGTCTAGCCAGTTTTGGGGCTGTTGTGAGAGCCAAGAGTCTGAGGCTTCACCCTGAAAACAAATGAGGTCTTAGAGAAAGGACTGGAGATTTTAAGTTGTTTCATGCCTGCCTTACAGAGAACTTCTACTCCTCTGTGTTCAAGAAGATCACAGTTTGAGGTTTCCCAAACACAGCATCTAAGAATAACTAACTTTTCTTATCCAGGCCTGATAAAGGTTTTGGACTTTTCTCTCAGACGGGTATCTTACCTTAGCAATCTGCTTTGATGTGACTTCAAGCTTGGGTTTGTGCACAGTGCTTTGCTCAGAGTTACCTGGGAGAAGGCTGAAGCAGGAGCTGGCTGGCCATTCGATGCTGTAGAGCAGCAAGGACAGATCGTATCTCTAGAGCTGCACTGGCTCCCTGTCTGCCGAGTCCTACGGTGTCTCAGATTTATGCAGTGCCGCATTTCATCCTGTGTGGTTGGTTTTGTTCCAGTGGACGAAAGCAGTAGTTGAGGTTAGATGAGGGTTCACAAGCCTCAGATTTCAATATCAAGAGACTTTTCTCCTGCTCTGAGGGAACCTGAGTGTGTTGACCCTTCAGAGTGGGTGTGAGCCTTTGGTACAAGGAATAAGTACATCAAAGAAATAATTTCTCTCAACAGGTTTTCAGTGGGAGACTCAGGTTTATGGAGTATAACTTTGTTTTGGATCCAGATGTAAACTGGCTGGGAATGTTTCTGGTTTGTTTGTCTGTCTGTTTTTAATTTGATAATGTATCCTCTGCCATGGGAGAGCTGTCTTACAAATATAGCCAGAGAGACCTCTCTAGGAGCAGCCTGTCTGTATTTAGCATATCTCTCTCCCCCCCCGCCCCCCGCTTTGGCACTCCCACTCTTTCTGCCAGCTACAGTGCTAACAGGGTCGGTCCTTGCCTTGCGTGTCTCTGGAGTAACTTCGCCCTCGATGATAGCTCCAGGAGCTGCGCAGGGCAGCGACGGGGCAGAGCCGGCCGGGCACCCCGGCTGGGCGCTGCCAGCCCTTCGCCTTTGTCTTCATTTCCCTGTATAAAATGCCACGCACCGCATCTCAGAAATACAGGACAGGTCCTGCGTGGCTGTGACCCCCCGCGCTGGGCGCTGCGGCGGGCGGGGCTGCCCAGGAGGGGGCAGCAGCGCACCGGCTGCCGGACCCCGCGCTGCCCCTGCCCCTGCCCCGCTGCCCCCTGCCCTCCGCTGCACCCCTGCCCCGCTGCCCCTACCCCTGCCCCCTGCCCTCCGCTGCACCCCTGGCCCGCTGCCCCTACCCCTGCCCCGCTGCCCCTGCCCCTGCCCCGCTGCCCCCTGCCCTCCGCTGCACCCCTGGCCCGCTGCCCCTACCCCTGCCCCGCTGCCCCCTGCCCTCCGCTGCACCCCTGGCCCGCTGCCCCTACCCCTGCCCCGCTGCCCCCGCCCCTGGCCCGCTGCCCCCCTGGCCCGCTGCCTCCCTGCCCCGCTGCCCCCTGCCCTGCTGCCCCCTCCCCCTGCCCCGCTGCCTCCCTGCCCCGCTGCCCCTACCCCTGGCCCACTGCCCCCCTGGCCCGCTGCCCCCCTGCCCCGCTGCCTCCCTGCCCTGCTGCCCCCTCCCCCTGCCCCGCTGCCCCCTGCCCTGTTGCCCCTACCCCTGCCCCGCTGCCCCCCTGCCCCACTGCCCCCTGCCCTGCTGCCCCCTCCCCCTGCCCCGCTTCCCCCTGCCCCGCTGCCCCCTGCCCTGCTGCCCCTACCCCTGCCCCGCTGCCCCCCTGGCCCGCTGCCTCCCTGCCCCGCTGCCTCCCTGCCCTGCTGCCCCCTCCCTCTGCCCCGCTGCCCCCTGCCCTGCTGCCCCTACCCCTGCCCCGCTGCCCCCCTGGCCCGCTGCCCCCCTGCCCTCCGCTGCCCCCTCCCCCTGCCCTGCTGCCCCCTGCCCTGCTGCCCCTACCCCTGGCCCGCTGCCCCCCTGCCCTCCGCTGCCCCCCTGCTCCGCTGCCCCCGTGCCCCGCTGCCCCCCTGCCCTCTGCTGCCCCCCTGCCCCGCTGCCCCCTCGCCCGCTGCCCCCCTGCCCCGCTGCCCCCTGCCCTCCGCTTCCCCCCTGCCCGGGGCACAGCTCCCGCCGTTTACCAGCCGGAGGGAGCGTGTAGAACATGCTTCTGCATGTTCTTCTTTTGGGGCTCATTTTGTTTCGTTGAGGATGAGAGGAAAATGCAAATTTTACAAAGATCTTTTTAAAAAAAAAAAAAAGAAAAATGGTTTGCATGTTGTTAATATCTCTATTGGCAAATTCTGATTTCTCTGTTCATCTGATTTGCCCTTACTTTCATTGGAAGGCTGTAATTTGAAGCCACGAAGGAAGTTTTGAAACAGACAATGGGTGGAGATCAACCTATTTTCTCAGTGCTTTGGGACTTTCCGTGGTAGGAAACTGTTTGTTTAGTTTTGCAAAAATTGCATGCATTTCATTGGCAGGACATTGAGCATAGCCATCTGATGACCACAAAGTGAAAAGCTAGGACAAGTCTTAAGACAAAGTGGCAAGACAGGAAGCAATTTCCTTCTCCTTCTGCTGGGCTGGGTGCTTTAAGGGACGGCAGCTTCAATGCCTGAAGGAGGTGGGTGCTCGCTTTCCCTTAGGTAGTCACGCAGATGCTGAACAGCCTTCAGCTGTTGGAAACCCCCAGCCCAGCTCTCTGCCTCTCACCAGTCCAGCTGTCCATTCTGCCCAGCTACCAACAGCTTTGAAATCTCAACCCTTTTACTATGCCTTCATCTCTACATACTGCCATAGCTTTTCTTGATTTGTTTCCCATGGGGGGCTATAAGGGGCAAAGTAAGATATATTGTCAGCAAAATATGTTGATGATGACGAGCCCAGAGATGAGAGAAGAAACAGCTAAGCAGGCAGTTGCAGCGTGCGCGCGTGTGTTTGCGTGAGAGGAAGAAGTGTTACCTTCTCTGCGTGGTGCCATATGCTGCACAGACCTGAGATCCTGGCGCTGCTCAGCAGAGCCCGGTGTGGATGCCGCGATGTGTCTACATGGATGGGGGTCAAAGTGTAGAAGGAAGTGCTGTTTGCAACTCTTCTGGCACAGCCACAGGAACCGCTCATGAAGTGTTACGTACAGAAGTTTAAGAGCAGGCTTCATGCTTTGGTTTTCAAAGCCTGGCCAGGAGTCATGTAACAACTCCATCTGGTACGGGATTGCAAACAGAAATGTAGTTCAAGGGAAAGACAGACAGTCCTCAGCCTTGTAAAACGGCATTTTATGATGGTGAGAGTCTCCTTAGAATATGCTCTGGGTTGAATTGTTTTGTTTCAAGAGAGAAGAAATCAGTTTAACAAACTGATTGTCTAGTCTGCTGGCAGCAAAACAGTATGACAACAAGTGTTGGGCAAAAATAGAAACAGGAAAGTCTTCATACAGAGAACCTGGAACCTGAGTCTAAAATTTAGGATTAAATATGTGCTTGGCTCTTGAGGAAAACAGTCTACATGGGAATCACTCACTGTCTAAACCACCATGGAAATGTTAAAACAAGTATTAGAAGATATTTCCATGTATAGACAGTACATGTTTTTCCAAATAAAAAATTAATTTTATTTTATTGTCAGAACTATTTAAGGAAGTGCCATCCATCCAAAAAGCCGTATGTGCAGATGTTTTCAAGAGACCACTACTACCTCCAATGGAGAGCTGCCCACTGAACAATCAGTGCTCTGCTCTGCCTGTGTGTGAGCATCACCTCCTGTAACATTGGCCCTATGTGTGCTGGGCATTTAGTCTAATGTGGATGCTGCTTTACAGTCATGGAGAGATATCTCAGGAGATTAGTTCACCCCCATCCTGAAATAGGTGTCTATGATGAGCGGGATGAGTAACCTTCAGCAGGTTCCTGTCACACCCCTGTGGTTTACTAGGTGAATAGTTTACACTAGTTGCTTGTATTTTTGATGGCTGAGACTAGGTGAGGTGCTGCAGGCTGGCTTCCCTTCAGAAGAAGGAAGCTCTGGGATTCTTTGGTTGTATCTAAGAAGTCCCATCAGCTAGAAAATAGCACTCTGATTCTCTCTTATTTGCAATGTCAATATTGCAGATGGGTATAAAACAGCTCTAGAACAGTGCTTCTGCCAGCCTGCAGCCACCTTTGCAGGTCTGTATACTGGGACCCTGGTCTCCAACAGAGGACAGATTTGACTGCTCTGTCCATACAGCAGTATGCAAAGGTTGCTTATGCAAGGTGTTGTGAACTGTGTGTGCTCCACACCCATGAAGTTTTTTTGTTATTTTTTTTAACCACTTCAGATTTTCTGGGTCACGAGTTACTGAGATACATCACTGGATATCATATGTGCATCACTTTGAAAAACAGTATTTAGTCAGGCAAATAAAATGTTTACGCAGAGTCTTCCCCAACATATCCCAGCAGCTCCCTGTTACTGCAGTAGTGCCAAGTGCATGGCACTCTGTACTAGTCGGATACATTTCTGCAGTTAACACAGAAGTACATAATCTCAGGTATGAAACTGCCATTGCTTTCCTGCAAGTCTGATAATTCAGTAAGAACTGCTTTCTAATGAGATTCTGGATAGGCCTCTTTCAAGTCAGCCAGTCATAACATTCCTTGAGAAATTGCCAGTAAAACGTTTCTTACTGTGCATAGCTGCTTTATAAAGGGTGTATTATCCTTTGCCCTTGAAAAATCTCCTGACTAACAAAAAAAAAACCCCTCTCCTGTTTTCTTGGAACAAGAAAGCAGGGAGGTGCTTAGACATCTCAATACAGTAAGGAAATTGTAAAAGCAAATTTCCAAAGAACTACAGGGACAAAACGTCTGATGCTTTCAGGGAGAGGTTGTGTGCAGTAGCGTGGGCACGTGGGCAGATATTCAGATTTCATGCTTCTAAATGACCAAATTGCCCATGTTCCTACTGCTGCCAGATCCCAGTACTACGCTGTGAAGTACTGTGCACTGATCTGCACAGCCTTGCCTGCCCTTACCCTGGGTCCTGTATCCCATAAAGCTGGGGAAAGGCAAGGGAGGCTTGGTGGCTCCCTGTGCTTCAGCCTGCGTCGTGGCACCTGAAGTCCTCCAGAGTGGCCTCTCAGTTGTGGGGAGTTAACGCGGGAGAAAGGATGATCTCAGCCCCCCAAAGCTGTACAGGTCCCTTGTTCAAAAGGTTTAACAGTGTTCTGACACTTGGTAGCCAGAGCTTCGGGTGCTGATGATATCTAAGATTTATCCTTCATTGTCCACCACCTCTGTGGAATAGCTGAAGCACTGCAAATTCATTCTCTAGCTTCCATTACACTAACTTTGCTGTGTAGACAAATGTTTAAGGCCATTTTTACAGCAGATGAGATGATATGACTTAACGTATTGTATGCTGTTCATTCTCTCCCATATCCTTGCTCCAGGAGGAGATTTCCATACAATTCTCACTACACAGCAGAGTGTTTTGATTAGGTCTGGGGTTGTTATTTTTCCGTCGTAATGTAAGTGCTTCTATTTCTTTATGTTTAGCACATATGACAAAGTGTTACTGTCAGCATTAGGCTGCCTTGTACCTTGTCAAGTGTAAGAGCAGTTGTAGCAGGTCAGACCAGAGGTCCAGCCCGACCACCTGCATCGAATGGTGATGGCTACCTAGGGAAGAATATAGGATCAAGAAGAGTACACAGTGATACTTCTGAAATATCCTCCCAGCTCCCAGCAATATACCAGTAATCTCCCAGAGATTACTTGAAAGAAACCAAAGATTATGTCCTTTTTTTTTTCAACAGTGCTCAATGGAATTTTTTTCCATTAACTTGGTTTTTTAATTTTTTTTAAACTCTTGTAAACTCAGCAACTGCAGTGTCCTACAGCAAGAAGTTCCCCAGCTTACCAGCACTTCCATAGTGCTCTGTGAAATTAATATTCACATCTGTGTTTTTTTGAATCATTAGTCTACATGTTTCATTTGATGACCCTACAGTCTGTATTGAGCGAGACAATGAACAGTCTTTCCTTATTCAGCTTCTCTCTGTCACTCATGTTTATAGACCTCAAACAGATGTTTGAGTCATCTGTTTTCAGAATGGAGAGTCCTACATAATTTAGTTGTTCCTTGTACAGAAACTGTTCCATAACTTTGATCATCCATGCCGCCTTTTTCTTAACATTTCTATTTCTGCTATATCTTTTTTGACCTGGAGTGAATTAAAACTGCATGCGATATTCAAAATGTGGGTAGGCTGTGGATTTGTACAGTACCATAATGATATTATCTGTCTTGTTCGCTATTCTTTTCCTAGCATTTTCTAACATCTATTTGGTTTTTTAATCACTAATGAGCACTGAGCTGAAATTTTCATCAAATGGTTATAACCTCAAACTCTCTTTTTGAGTGGTAATAGTCTGTTCAAAGTCAATGTGTATCATTTTACATTTATCTACATGGGATTTCATCTGTCGCTTTACTGCCTAGTCAGTGAATCTTGTGAAGTCTCTCCATCATAATCAGCCCTTGTCTTCACTGAATATTGTAATGTTCTCAGTAAGCTCTGCCACCTCACTTATACCCACTTTTCCAGCTCACTAATGTTGAGAGCTGCCTGGACCAGTGCATTCTCTGTGATGCCATTGGTAATCTCCATCCCGTGGGAAATTTAGCTTTTGTTCCTACGGGGTCTTTCCTATCTTTATTCAGTTTTTTATCAATGGGAGGATCTCCTCTCTTTGATTCTTCACCAAGGGATGTTGCTACATGCACTGTGAAAATCCAAAGGAACCATATCTGCTGGCTATCACATGTCTGTTCTCTCACTGGCATGGGAAATGGAAATGCAGTTCTTGCTTCTGCTTTCCTCGACCCATATGATCTTGTGTTTCAGGTTCTCTCTGCAACATTAAATTACTGATTTCACAGGACCACATTTGGGTTTTGCTACTTGCCTAACACATTGTCCACATGCAATGTGTCACAATCCTATTGGGGAGTGACATATGCTGCTTTCTGAAGTTGGGGGGAAGTGTTTATGGTTCTTATTTTAGCTCCATCAGCAAAAGAAAATTACGAGCGATAGTGCCTCTGTGGCTGAATTTGTGGTTCATTGAAAACTGTGGCAGAGCCCACAAGATGAGGAGAGAAAATAATGTCTGATTTTAAATTTCAGCTGTTGGCTGCAGCTGCAGCTTTCAGAAAGCTTTTCAGCCTGGTTCCTGCCCCATTTTCTCCTAGCTTCCTTTTACTGCAAAAGGAAGCCGAATTGCAACACTGAATACTCCATGACTTAGGTTTTTTAGTACTCAAACAACTTAGACTTTAAATGGCATGGCTTTGAGCATAGGTATTATCAGATGTACATTATTTAAGAAGGGGCTGAAGATACAAATTTTTTTTTTTTTTTTTTAAGTCTGAATGTGTAGCAATGTATTAGATGTTTTTAAAAAAATAGTAGGTGAATGATTTAAGCTGTCTGCAAGGGGCTGAGTTTTAATATTTATGTTTTATTGAGATGTCACTCCCTCAATGAACTAATAGCCTCAGGATTCACAGTTTCTTATCATGTATCGAATAAAGCTGCTATATTCTTATAACTGCTGATAACTTCTGCAAGAGGAAGGGGAATTAGTCTTTAACCAAATGAAGAATCCCTGTGGCATGGCAGTCCCATGCTGATGAAGACAGCTGAGGAACTGAAAACATGCTACCTTTCAACAACTGAGGCTTTATTCATGTCTTGGAAACACTCCTGAGACTTGCATGGAGCTATGAAGAAAAGGTATTTAGTGATGATTTGCAAAGCACTGCCACAGTCTTTAATGTCTGTGACTAAAATCAAGTACAGTGTAAGACAGTGTTGAAAAAGGACCTCATGCTGCCCAGGAGGCCTGGTGTGGCCTTGTGCTCGAGAGGAATATTTCTCAGACTCTTAAAGTAAGAAGACCACCCAGTCTTTTCCTTGCCAGGTGGGGAAAACAAACAAATTACCTTCTTTGATGGTTGGGAAATGAAAGTGATTGATAATTACTGCCTGGAGCATTTTACCCCCTAATTGTGGTATTCAGCCTGTATTTTCTGGCTGCGTTTAGGCACTTTAGAAAACTGCTCAGATTTGATTTAGGTGTTTCAAGTGATGTCAGACCTGTATAGCCCTCTGTCCTAATTTCCATTCTGCAGACCATCTTCTGTACTTAGGTTGACTCCCATAGTCCTGGATAGAGGATAGCTCTGGATAGAGCTTCTTTACCAGGATCCACCTATTCTTGATTTGAGCTCTTACAGCAAGACTCCTTGCAAAAAAGCAGACTAAAAGCACTGAATGAATACTACTCATGGGTTGCAAACTCATCCTTCACTTAGCCAATGCCCTCTTCCAAGGGCATTCCTGCGTTACTCTCTGCTGCTAGAGAGGATTTATAGGAGCTTATAAAACTGAAATGGGGGCATGTAAGTAATATTGTCATCTTGTCTCAAAGAGATTTTGATACTTCTTTCCTTCCAGCACTTTGCCCAGAATTTCCTCCAACTGGCGAAAGGATTTAGATATCATTCCAGCTGCAGTCTTGAAGTACTATCTTTTAATGTCAGTTGTAGAGCAAAAAAGCAAGAGGGAAAAAAGTGTGTATTTATCACTGGCCCTTGTTATGTTAATTATGAAAGATTAAGGCAATAGTATGAAAATCATGAATAAAATGGAATAAATCACAAAGTTATACTTTTGCAGATGAATCTTGGAAATCAGAGTGTTGGAGTATATGTGTATGCAGTAAAATCTACCTATGTCATCAATTAGTATTTAATAACTTTTTCCGTTAGAGTGAAGAAAACCTGTCATTGTCACTACTTACTGCCTGTTCCCTATCCTCAGCTATGCCGCATGTAAAGGCATGTGCTATATTATGAGAGATATTTGTATATCTCAGTGCAGACTTGCATTTTGTAAGGGGAGATAACTAATACAACGTCATTTTATGTTGTCAGTGGAGAGCTCACCTGTGAGTTATCACATTGTTTGAAAAGTTTTTGTAAGAAATACAAACCAGTTGGAATTAAATTGTCTTGGGTTATGTATTTATTCATGAGAGAGACAGAGGCTCTATCTCTGAATAAGCTTAAACCTTGTATGACACCTTTCTGTGCTGACGTTGCTTATTCTTGCCTCCACCCCAGGCAATTCTGTGCGCTTCTTGGAGCCTGATGAGACAGATCATTGTTACTTTTTCTCCCTTTTTATCTTCTGCAGAAGTGTTGCACAGAAGGAGCAGACTTCCCTTTGTAGGAGAAATAGAATATGACACGAGAGTCATGTCACTGTGGCTCACTTGGTGCTTGAACATTTTGCCCTTGCCAAACTGTCACGGTTTAGCCCCAGCCAGCAACTAAGCACCACGCAGCCGCTCACTCCCCCTGTCCCGATGGGATGGGGGAGAGAATCAGAGGATTAAGAGTGAGAAAAACTCCTGGGTTGAGATAAGAACAGTTTAATAATTGAAATAAAGTAAAATGGTAATGATAATAATAACAATATAATAATAACAGTGATAACAATATACAAAGCAAGTGATGCACAATGCAATTGCTCACCACCTGCTGACCGATGCCCGGACAGTTCCCGAGCAGCAATCACTGCTCCCTGGCCAACCCCCCCAGTTTATATACTGAGCATGACGTCATATGGTATGGAATAGCCCTTTGGCCAGTTTGGATCAACTATTCTGGCTGTGCCCCCTCCCAGTTTGTTGTGCACCTGGAAGAGCATGGGAAGCTGAAAAGTCCTTGACTAGCATAAGCAGTACTTAGCAACAACTAAAACATCAGTGTGTTATCAACATTCTTCTACTAAATCCAAAACACAGCACTATGCCAGCTGCTAGGAAGAAAATTAACTGTATCCCAGCCAAAACCAGGACACAAAGCCAAACTGTGCTCTCCCTTTTTGGGAGGAGGTAGCCATGGCCATGGGCTCCCTGTCCCGGCTGGGGAGAGTGCTCCAGCCTCACACCCCTTTCCTTGGGGGGTCTGTGCTCTTGTGCAGCATCCAGCTGCACCGGTGTTTTCAGAGGTAAACTTAGGTCACATACCGCTTTATTACTCTTGCTATATTAAGTTCAGAAGAATGGGCTCTGATAATCCTTCTAGCTGTACTGCAAGAGAAGATGGGTATTCTAGAAAGAAAGTGAAGAGAGGCAAAGACTTGTTTTCCAAGATGGAAACCAAGACTGAGGTATACTGCAAGTTTTCAGGAGCTCAGCTGATGTGAGTGAGTGAGGAGGAGGCTGTGAGGTGGTTTTCTCGCTGAGCGCAGGTCCTACAGCACTGGTGCGTCTTGCTGACAAAGGGGGAAATAAGCCTGATGGCTGGAAATTGAGGTTAAGTCAACTTTAGCCTGAAGAAATAGGAAGTAATTTCTTAGCACTGAGGGTAATTAAACATCAGTCAATTACCTAGAACATAGTCTGTGAAATGAGAATGGGTATATTTGCGAAGCAATGTTAGCCCAGGTGCAGCAAGAAAGCCTGTATTTACGGGGGTGGTGGGTGCAGGGTGGAGGATTGTGGCACTCTTGCTGCTGCTGGATGTGGTGTGCCTGAGCCGTCAGCTCCATCAGCCACCTTCACGGGCCTGCGTGCTGAAATGCCCTCAAATAACATGCTTGTAGCAATGGCAGCTCTGTATTAAAGGCGGTCATTATAATCAACTGTCATGCTTCAGCCTGTCAGCTGGTAATGTACAGTGCTCGGGAGGATTTGCCCCCCTCCATGTACATTGGGCTAGGTATGTTTTGAGGGGCTTTTCTTTTCCCTTTCAGGTTTTTTTCATGCATAAGAGACTGACTGTGCTGTAGCCAGTGACTGGATGTGTGCACCATAGCTTTGAGGTTAGGATAGTTTTGGGTTTTTTAAGGTGAATGTCTGATCTGGGAAATTAAAGTCAGAGAAAGGAACTTTCCTCAGGGTTAAGTTAGTTGGGAGCTTGATGTCCTTCACTTTCTTAGGCTGATCATCTGGGTAAATCTCATCACATGTGTGGCTGGGTTTGAAACAAATGCTCATGCAGATGCAGCATTAGTCTCTTGAGATCAGTAATGTCTTCTTTATTTCATATAAGTGTTTGGCCTTCATGTGAAGACCCCACATCAAATTTAATGGCTTGTGATAGATGGGAAGTTGGACAAGATAATCAAATGGTCCCTGTTGACCTAAAGCTATGAAATCCCAAATACTGAGGAGTGAATTAATAAGCATGTATCCCGGCAGAACAGATTGGGCAGGCCTAAGTTCTTTCTTAGCCACTGCTGTCAGCTCTGATTGCTTTCTTACTAATCAGCTGTCTTAATGATAGCATCAGCATGGTCTGGGAAAGTCAGAGAGGCATTTTTGAAGGAAGGGGATGTACATACTGTTGGAGAGGTCACTGATACGTTTACAAGTTGGAAGTTCTACACTAGCCCCCTGCTCTTACACCTGCCTTCAGGCGCTGGTGCTCTACAAGGAGTAGAAACAAAAGCTTTACAAACCGGGACCTGTAACCATCCATGCTGGGTTAGAAATCAGATCCACATGGAAACAAAGCTGTAAGAATTTATTCTGCTTGTCTTTATCTCTTTTCAGACATTGAGATTGTCATTTGCTGTGTAGTATTGCCTTTGTGGCAGGAGACAGGGAGACACTGTAGTAAGAACAATTAAAAATGCCCAACTCATTAAGTCACAGTGGCACTGACCTCTCCTGTGATTTTAGTCTCAGTCTCAGAAGAAAATCTAGTTCTTGCCAGTGACATTGTGGAGAAAGTCAAATATATGATTTGGTATAGCTCAGAGATTAATAAAATGAATAGTGTTCCCAAAAACATGACTTTTCAAGAAAGACCATCATCATGAATTGTATGAATGCTGTGGGTTTGCAATACTGGTACCACTGTGTTAATTTTGAATCATTATTTACTAGTTATTTAAACCATTCTTTTGTGCTAGAATATTTATCAGAATTGCCTGTTGGTAAGTAAGTAGTTATGGTAATCACAACATAACTTGAACTATTATATTATTTCTGGACCCAGGCTCCATCAAAGTACACTTCGTATTTCCTATTAATTCAAGCAGTCACCTGACAATCTTATAAACCCCATGTGTACTTGGTAAGAGCTGAAATAAAGGATCTCTCATGATTCTTTTAAAGTATAATCGTACTTTGCAGAGAGCAACTCTCGATACCTTTGATCACTAAAACATGCCGCCTCGTACATTTACAACCAGATCCTGCAGACATCCGTGAAACCACCAGGCGTTAAGTCTATTCTTCTGACACTGCTAAAAAGTTGGACCAATTTGAATCCAAACTCTCACCAGAGCTCTGTTTGAGCGAATTCATCCAAAAGGGAACTTATCAAAACCACTGGGGAGAAATAGAATTTGAATGTAGAGCAGATGGACTTAAAAGTGACCTTATCCCCTCCCTTTCTTCCACCTCCCTCAGACACAATTCCCTATACTGCTCCTTCCCACCCACATATTGCTTTTTATTTGATTAAACTCTAGTGATTGAAATTTCTGCAATGTAAGACACATTTTCCTTTCACAGAGTTATTTGTTTGGTACCTTACAAAAACAGATGTTCATATTTTCTATTTCTATGTTTGCAGGCTGATCACATTCCTTACGATAGGTGATCCTGTATGGGATGTGTGATTTGTGAAGGACTGGCCAGGCTGGCAGGCGTGAGGAGGAGCTGTAGTGTGCCAGGGTCTTCAGTTCAAAGTTGGCTGTGCTGGTGACAATGTACTAATATTGTTAGCTTGGTACGGTGGGATGACAACAACCAGGGGGGGAGGTAAAAAGTCTGAAATAAGGTGTTGCATTACACGAGTCAGAAACATGCATCCTGTAATTATGCTCATTTAGCTCTGTTCCATCTTACCTTGGGTGGTGGGAAGGGAAGTCATGTTGAAGTGTATTTAGAGTTACCTTTATTGGGATTGTCCCAAATTAGAGAGGGAGAGAAAGTTATGGATGAAAGAGAAGAATCATTTTTTTTTCTTTTCTCCCCACTTGAATGTTAGCACTTCTTTGTGATGACCACAGTCCTTCTTCTCAGTTTGATTTAGGGCATGCACAAGTGTTTACTGCTTTCAGACCTTTTCGTTTATTTAAAAAATTGGAAGGGCAGGAAGGAAACAATAATAAAACTTGGAAAACAGAAAACCTAACCTATTTAACATGATGTAGGTGTCCAGGTATGAAAGTTGTGAGCTTGAGGAAAATGTCTTTTGGAGTGAATGAAGGATGCTCTGCTACTTGGAAATGCATAAGGCATTTAACAGCACAGTGCTTGTCCGTGGGAGGTGGGCTGGGACACTGCATCCTTCTTCGTACCTGAGAGCTTGGCGATGCCAAGTGGCAGGTGATTATAGCTGCTCCCCAGAGCTCCATTTGAAATGGAATTGGGAAGATGAATGTATCTTCTGCCTGAATATCTCATGTTCAACCTCTTAGTGACTCTTTTCAATAGTTGCATTCGTGATTAAAGCTGGTGGTGGCTCTTGGCACCACTGTCATGTCTCTGAACTTCTCTGAAGAGCTGAAACCTGTAGGTCTGACAACACACAATGAAGTTCTGTTGTGGAGAAGTGTAGAGAAGCTCATACTCAATTTTCTTTTTTGCTTCAGCTGGAGTGTTACCATTTCACTCCTTTGGCTAATTTTTCCTCACAAGTGTGAGAGTTCTTAACTGAACTGGAATGTACAGAGCATAAATATTGAAACTCTCCACAGATTTTTAACAGTGAAGGTAATTTTATGATAAATAATCCCAGAGGTTGTATGATTGTTTGTCATCGTAAATTCTAAAATCAAGTTCAGATGTTTTCCTTTAATTTAACCACTGAATAGTTTAGCCACTATCCTTGCATTAGAAATAGGACCCAGTTCATTGAAATCCCTTACTAAGCAGATGAGACCAAATGATCATAAAGCCCCCCTCCACATCTTAAAAATCTGTGATTCCTTGTTATACAATACCAAATCAGTAGACAACTAATTTTAAAACAGCATAAACCTCTTTCCCCCCAGGTCTACTTGCATGGATTCGTATCGATAGACCTCAGAGATTTTTTTCATTTTCCTTGTACAAGCTAGTGGCTAGTATTACATCATCTTTGATAATATACTATCTGAACGTAGTCCTTTTCTTTTAGGAGTGAGTCTGTTTTAGTTTTAAGCATTGAGTGACCACACAGAGGACAGCAGTGAACTTGCTGAGCATAAATGAGAATAGAGATGCGCTCAAATGAATTGCAGCACCGAAGCTGCTCTCTGCTGGCCGAGGTGGAAATTGGAGTTTCACCATCCTCAGTGCTGTTTTTCCATAGCTAGTTAAAGTTACTCTCTCCATTTCAAATCTGACCGGTTGGTAGTGAATGGCCACCCACAACTCCCTGGCATGGAGGGGAGGTTTCCTGACCTGCTGGAGCATCCTCTTGATGTTCCCCTCCTCCAGGGCAGGCCCAAGCAATCTCTGGCTGTATAACAGCTTGGAGAGGTGCTGCGGTGTGACCTGCTTGAGCGCTCCTAATTCCTCCCAGACTTCTGCCTCACCACTCCAGGTCTAATATTTATTTTACTTCTGGACTATAGTAGGCTAGACAGTGTCAGGCTGGTTCCTGCGGAGAGTATTCATGACATTTTTCTCGGTGGCTGCACGATTTCACATGGTCATTGAGACAGGTCTTTAATTATGGGATGCTTCTTCTGATTTAACTATTAATAGTTAACTTTCCAGGTTTTTAGTTGTGAATAATTGCTAGAGCCATGGAGTCATTGTTGTATATTATAAGTTTGACTAATTGAGTGCAGCCAGTATTTGTTAATTGTTCCTTTTACACGCATGCTAAACCGAGAAGTGCATTGTTTTGATATTGATGGGTCCAGATCTGAGCACAGTAATTAAAAGGAACCACTGTTATTGTTGATCCGACAGATAAACAAATGCTGATTGCATGCTGTGAACTGGTTAATCGAGTTTATTTAACTTGTTGTTAGTGATTCATCCCGGTGACTGTGCTGGGGAGCTCTTTATTTGATCCTAACAGTACAATAGTTCTGGCTGTCTCCAGTTTCTCCGCTGCTAAAGGAGTTTCACTAATTCTTTTAAACAGACTTATGTAACATCTTAAGGAATGGCATTGTTACCTATATTAATTAAATCCAGTTTGGGACCACGGACTTTTCCCTTAAAGTGAGGACATGCTTTGAGCTTTCCCAACTGTTCCCTGTCCTGAGCAGCAGCAGTGGCAATTATGTTTCCTCTGAGGCTGGGTAGGCTCGTTTGGTTGATTTTCATGATACTGAAGCATGCCGTGTTTAGTCTCACGTTTTGCCAATGCTCTTTAATCCCATTCTTCTGCACCCGCAGAAGTTCTCCTAAGGTGACACCCAATTTTCAAGTCACACGTCCACAACCAAATAAGCAATCTCTCTTACATCATCTCTGCATTTTGGAGGTCCATGCTGCTCAGGCCCCTTAGCAGCATCAGCAATACCATTTACTGTCAGTCTTAGCAGTGGAAGCATCTTGCTGTGGCCTTGAAAGCAACAGTTTCAGACCAGGTTGGCACCATCCCAAGGGGCAGCTGGCTGCTCACTAGGACACATCAGTGGGGCAGTCAGGAAACCAGCTCTCTAACTTGTGCTCCTGGCTGTGGAAACTAACAGTGCTAGCTAAAAGTAGATATTTTAATTTTAATGAAATTTTAATTTTTTTTTTTTAGTCTTAAACTAATTTTCTAGGGTTTTTCCCCCACCATGGATGGAGGTAAAGCCTCCTAAGGGGCTAGAGTGCATTGATTTTGAGCTTATTAAGGCTCTTGGTACAAACCATACTGATCTCCAGAGCTAACCCTGTTTTTGTATAAGGCTACAAAAGCACCTTCATTTTAGGCATTTGTAGGCAAGTATGTTTTGTGCTTTCCATTGCGTTATTTCAGGATAAGGTCTTTTAAAATGCCCTTAGTTTCCTAACTCTCAGTTTCTGAGCCCTGTCTACAGGTAATGTCTTGGTACGGCTTTCATGTTGCTACTCCAGGCAACTGCACTGGCTTTCTTTTCCCATCAGGTGTTTCTGAGTTATTTTATATTTCTTGAAGTTGGTGGTGTTCAGTGATCACAATTGCTGAAAGAGTACTCTTCTCCTTCCAGCTGGCTGTGAATATATGTTGCAAGAGGCTCATCACGCTTGTCTAGACTCTGGAGTACCTCAGTGTTAAAGGCACATTCCTCCGTATCACAAAAGGCAACATCAGATAAGTAGGATGGCTGGCCATCGCTTCTCCTCCTAAAATAGTCCACAATCAGAATGAGCAGAGAGTAAGCCAAGGCCAGTAAAAACACTACTCTAAATACAATGTGTATCGCACTGTTTTCTTTATACTGCAGGGCAACTATAGGAGTATTCTGTTGGGAGCACTGCAGACCTTAAATAGCAGTGCTAATATTTAGATTGTATTTTCGTCTTTTCTATGTTTTCTGTGCCAGATTTCTGGGACCTTTGCCAGGTTCCAAGACCATATAGAATTAATTGTTAAAAAGAAAAATAAATATTTCTTAAGTGCTAGAGAATACGTATGTCTGATCTAATGAACAATAGTTTTGTTCATTTATTAATCGTTAATTGTAATTTACTCAAATGGTTTTTCTGCCTGGAAGGGGGAGGATTTGGGCATACGTGATTCTCCTTGAGCTTCTGTATTGAATTTATATATACACAAAACATTTCTGCGTTCAGTAATCTAAGTAGGCAGGATGACATTTCTGCCAGATAGAGATACAGAAGGAAACGTAGGAGAATTTTCCTACCCTGTCTGGACTGGGGGGTTGAGAGGCCGTTGCAAGCAATTTAGCTGATGTTACATTGAAGTCAGAGTTGAAGAAAGCTTGGAAGACCAGATTATGCTAGGTCTGTTTAAGAAGACATCCAAGATACTGTTATCTGGTGCTGCTGTATGAGGTTGATTTAAATGAGAAATTGCATATTTTTATTATATCTCAGTTATGCTTTGTTCTTAACCTAATTCAGAAGTTGTCTGTGGATAAACTTTCTGGTCTTGATGCTGTAACTCAACACTCAGTTTGTTCCACCATCTCTGGCTCTGCGTTATGATTTTGATAGACTAATTCAGTCTGCTATTCTCCACTAAATCAACACATGTGGCATCTGCTGGAATCTGTGCGATTTGATCTCATCCTTCTCGGCCACATTATTTTTTGCCTCACAGCCCGGTGGATCTACTGATTCTCATGCAGGCTTCCTGCCTCTGATTTTGCCAAGAGAGAATTAGTTGTATGTTTCTATACGCTTTGCTACCGAGGCTTCAAAATCCCTCTTAACCAAAGTCCCTGCTTGCATATTGCTACCATTCATTTTTATTGGCTTCACTAAAGTTGAATTCCTGTATCTCGATTTTTCCCTAATTCATTCTCCGAGCAGCTTGAAAGAATTCAACAGAAAACAAAACCTCAAAGCGCTTATATAATGAATTGCTTTTAAACTAGACGCTAAAAAAGACAGAGGAGCATTTATCAGGAATGCTTGTGGGCTTGGTGGTTACGAGCTTAAAAAAATATTCTGTGGAACGGCTTTTGTCCCATGACAGCGATTTAAAAGGCTACGGATTGGGATTCCAGCAGAGACTCCGGCCTGTAATCATGTTTGAAACGTTCCCTTTCAGCGGGCTCCGCGGCTGCCGCGGGAGGCGAGCCGGCTAGGGGCTGGCCTGCAGCGGAGCCATCACCTGTTGGGGCCCAGGGCCTGGGGGCCCGGCCGCCCGCGCTGCCCACCACGGCGGGCCGGCCCCCGGCTCCGGCACGGCGGGCATGCGGGGCGCTTAGCGGGGGCTTCGCGCCGGGGAAGGGAGAGCTTCCTTTCCCCTCCCCGAGCCCGGGCGCTGCCGCTTCCAAGTTGGAGAGGGGAGCTCGGGCGGTAGGCAGGGACAATGGAGGAAAATGAAAGCCAGAAACTTGAGCTGTGCCTGGCTTGCACGACGGACAGCAGGCAGATGAGGGGTAAGTAAAGAGAATCGGGCAAAGATGGAGTTCCATTGGAACGTGCCCCTCGTTGCGGCTTTTTATGACCGGAGGCGGAATGCGTGGAAGAAAAAGCGTGTCTGTCTTGCGCTAATGGCTCTGCAGACTTCCCTAACACTCCGACTTCGTGAGTTTAACTTTCTCTTTAGAGCGATTTCTGTCCACCCTGTAAAGCAGGGAGCATGCGGTAGCGCTGTCACGGCTTGCAGGACGCTGCCTGGCGCGGAGGGTGCTGCTCCCGCGAGGGGGGGAGAAATACTGTCACGTTCCCTTTAAATGCTCTGCATCCTTCGCCTACGGCAGAGGAATAGCTCGTCGTTCCGAAAAGTGGGTTTGAGCCCATCTTTTTCTCGGGGTGTCTTTTAAAAGAGGGAGATTCACGGCAGATTGTCACGGCGTTAGTTTACTTTGTGTGAAACCAGTTGGGTTTGCTTTGGAGCGAAGCCAAGACATTATAAGCGTGGTTTTCCCGGCGGGTCAGCTGTTGGTGCGTTTCTGCAATTACTGTTGCACTACATATTTGGTCTAAAAGCGCATGAAAACTGTGTCCTAGTGAATTCTACGTGGGCTATTCCACGTGGAGCATAACATTCAGGTAGCATGACAAATACCTCATCTAATCTATATCTGTGACAGTATTTGTAGAGCACCTGTGAACGTTCCCAGTTCATGTGTATTCTGTTCCTCATAGGCACTTCAGAACAAGTTGTGGTACTGTGCTTCTGTGAAGTAAATAGTGCATGGGCGGGTACCTGTGGTTTTTAAAAAAAAAAAAAAAAAAAATCACTCAAGTTTACAAGTATGTAATATCAGAAAATAGTGCATAGAGAATTTAGGAGGAAAAAAACTACCTCTTTTTCTTGGGGGTTCATTAATTGCTTGATGCTCTTTTGAATAATTTTTTAAGTTAAAATACTGGGCAGTGCAAGTCACGTGCATCTGTGTGTGTATATGTTTATGTTTAGTGGGATGGAAATTTTCACTTAAAAGATGTGTCTGAATAGGAAAAAAAAAAGTCTTCAGTAACTTATTTCTTCTGTATGGGTTGTATGAAGCTGCCTGAGATACACGTGGAGCTAGAAAAACAGAGGTCTGACCAGACCAATCCTATGATTCCCCAAAATTTTGAACGCTGAAAGCTCATAACCAATTGTAGTAGTTTTGGCCCATTTCCAAAATTTGCATTCGAAAGTTCCTTGGAAAGAGAGCTAACTGTAAAGACAGTGGAGTAAATTAGAAAGATTCCAAATAATCTCAAATTTACTGCTAGCATAAATATAATGGAGGTGGGTTTGACTCATGCTGTTAGTATTGTATTCTTTTTTAAACTTGAAGTATTGGATGTGATTTCCTTCAAGGCTTAGTTTCATAGTATCAGTATGGGTCAGGTTCATACTTCGTGCTTTCTGAAATTATTCTGAAAATGTTCTTCTCTCATGTCACCTGGGTTGCAAAACAGGACTATTAAAATCTTCACAACACTTAAAGTAATGAAGCAAAGTGACTTTCCTGACCTTTGTAGACTTCATGGAGGGTGTGACTTAGAAGAATTGCATACTGGGACGTGTTGAAGGACTTTCTTCTTTTTAATTGCCAGCTCACAACAATTAATCATTCACGATAATCTTCCTGATAATCCTAGGCATACTGCTTCTACGCAGCAGACCTGGGCCTTTCCTGTAGTTTTATCCACTGTAGTAATGGGTAATGTTAAGAAATCTTGAAATTTGTTTTCAGATCGGAGAAGCAACTCAAGTGTAAGGGTTACTCAAGCCTTTGGATAACCAAACCTGTCCCCTGTCAATCAGCAAGTCTTGCTTTTTGTTGCCCTCTAGACTTGCTACTTTATTGAACAGAAAGACCTTCAGCTTTTAGCTTCTGAGTATGAGGGAGGGAGAGAGGGAGACAAGCTTATCTCACACCTTTGTATTTTCCACTGGCTTCTCTTTACTCCTTTTCCAAGGAGGGTACTTGCATGATTTATCCTTTCGCTACTCTTAGCTCTCTTCTGGGAACCATCACATGATCCTTCACACGTTTTACAGTTATCTGTGGGGATTGATTTTCTAGGCCTATTATCTTTACTTGGAAGATACGGAAAGTTTGCCCACGCTGTTATTGAGCAACTCCAGGATCCAGAAAACCTCTCTCCGTTTCTCCCGCCTGTAGCACTGTGGCCCACACAGCACCTGTGGAGCTTGTGTGCCCCGAGGTACACGGCGGGGTTTCACCGGCCCAGCTTTCAACCCCGCCATCAAAATCACTTGTCCCTATCTAGGAACTGGCCAAGGAAGACTTTTTTTCAGCAATTAGTAGGAGAAAGACCCATATTCAAACACGGCAGAGCGTTTGGTTTGCAAAGAAAATCACGTGCTGCTGTGTGCTGTAATGCCGCTGGATCGTGCTGAATGCCCAGGTCAGCTCGCTGGCAAGACTAGCAATTAGTTTGCATAGTTTACATTCCTTTCTTTTCGCTGGTATTTATACAGTATTTTCCAAATATATGAAAGAAAATATGAGAATTTGTTGATCTTTCTAATATAGTATAAGAAAAAGATGTTATTTTTGATTTCTTCTCAAGGTTTCACCCAATAACAAATAGTGGTAAAACACTTTACTTGATACGGCTCTTTATGTTCCAAATAATTAGCTTTCTCTTCAACTATTGAAATGACTGAAGTGCAGGGTAGGGAAAGGCTTTGCATGAGAGAGGTATAGGACCCAAAATACACATTCCTGAGCTCTGGGTTGTGTTTGTCAGTGTAGGTTTACCTGCCTTCTTGAGGAAAGGCCTGCCACCAATTCAGTGATTGAAACTGCTGCTGTGACCATGCTTTAAGGGTTTACACCAAATTGCTGCACTCAGTCACCCATGCTGCCGCTGACTCCCTCGAGCTCCAAGGAAATCCCTTATTTATGTCTGCTGCCTTTGTTCCAACAGCCTCAGGGATGTAACCTCCAGGCTCTTGGTGCAACAAATTAAAGACGGTAAATTCCAGCCAGCCCTATCCCGCCTCTTTTTCCTCCCGTGTAAAATTCACTGAAATGACTGTGCAGCTTTCAGAAACCATTTTGATTGAGTGTATCTGGAGTAGCCACACTTACTTCTTGCGTGCAAAACTCTCCTTTTTGCCACTTTTCTCAAAAAAGCCGAGTGTACCTGGCAGTCGGTGCTCTGAATTTTCAGTAATCAGCGAGGCTGGGTGTTTTTTAATTGAGTTGTGCTTGGAAAAGTTGAATGTGTGAGTGTGTGTGTACATGCACACGTGAGGCTGCTGCTCTGAAGGTTTAAGGATTGTGCTTCTAAGAAGGTCTTAGAAGGCGTTGCGGAGATGAGAGATGGCATTTTGAATCTGCAAGAGAGCAAAACTTCCCCATGGACCAGACCTGTTTCCAAAGTTGTGCCTGGATCTGTGCTCATCAAAGCTCGGTGCCACCTGCAGTCTGGGCTCCTGTCCGGTCCTGCTTTTGGGATAGGTTTCCATGAATGCAAACCAGAGGATGTTGTTGATATTTTGGAGTCCTTAAGCATTATAGGGAGCGTACAGCAACACACGAAGTTTTTGAGGACCTTCCAGGGCCCAGTCCTCTGAAATCCAAAGGAATTGGTTCCCTGTATGGATTGGTGGGGCATCACAGCAGCAGCAGCCCCAGCAGTGGAGGATTTACTTTATTACCAGGGCTTGATGTTAGGCAGGGCTTGGCAGGCAATTGGCAGGGCACACCAGAAAGCTGAAAAATCCTCAGCATAAAATCCTGAGGCAAGTGGTAGGCAGGGTGTCAGACTGACTGACTGAACCATAAAAAGAAGTGAGTAGGTGCCTGTTTCCAAACAGCAGTGCCATATAAATGGCAGCATGCAGGGGAGACAGTCACTGGGGGGATAAAGGGCTCTGAGGTGAAAAATGTCAGGCGGAGAGAAATAGGGATGTATTAAAAAGATGTAGAGGAAGGAGCTTCCTGCTCCTGGGGAGGTGCTGTAAGGGGTTAACACTCGCAGGGAGGTCTGAGGCTGCCCCGTAAAGATGGGGAAGGCTGCATCAGGCTTGGAGAGGCCTTTTCAATGCTTCTGGGTTTTGGTTTGGTTTTTGGTTGTTTTTTTTTTTCTTTCTCCTTTCCTTTGCTGACAAAGGAATGAGGGATTTTTCAAAGGTATTAGGTAACAAGGCTCCAGACTACACTTTTTCATGCACCAGAGGGTTTGTGTTACACAGTTACCTGAAGATAAGCCAGCACTTACATACCCTCGGTGTCTGCCTATCTCTTTACAAACCTTGTCATGGTCTTTGGTCTTAAAGTAGATTTTAAAGCTGTAAAGTTTATCTGATTTTTTTTTTCTTTTTATATCAGATAAAACTTGCTTTTATTCTGTTTCTTAAGGAATGGTTTATTGAAAAAGTGATGTAGGATTTTCCAGCCTGCTATCCCGAGACATATAAAATCCAGGGGAGATCTGTGAAATTTAAAACCGGACCACAGTCAGAAATGAAGAAAAAAAGCTTCCAAACCCCTTTTATTATTTCATAGGTGTTTCAGAGCATGTTGAAAACACACTGAAAAAAGATCAAGGACTTCAAATCTCCTTGTCAAAGGAATTTTGTCAGCTGGTATCCTTAAGGATACTAGTTACAGGGCCATTAAGTGTACTGGAGCCTAGTGAAGAAACCTGTGTCCTCTCGTGGAAAGCATCCTGTAGGTTTTAAAGGTCAGGGAATAAGGGTCCTGTCAGATCTTCTTTTCAAATCACATAGTGGTAAAGATGATATAAAAGGAATATCTACCTTAATGATGCTCGCTTTTCTGTGAGGTAATAACTGCAGTTGTGTGTTAAAAGTATGTAAATACTGTGCATAGCTTATATAAATTATTATTTCTGGGCTGCTTCTTACAACATATATATGCCTAATGATGGAGAACGTGCCATTGAATGGTACCAGACTTTTAAAAGAATCTAGCTTTTATATCGATTATTTTCTTTTTCTTATTAATGTGAGTGTTGGGATTAAGTTCTTACAATATTCTGGTTTGGGGTTTTTGTTTTATTTTTTTTTTCAGACCAGGCAAAAACCAGTTTGCATGTAACATCACTAGACGATGCAGAATGTCTCCGATCTAAAGAGCTTCTTTCGACCCCGAACAGTCACACTTCTTCTAATTCAAAGTCCACCCGCAACATCCCTCGAAGACATACAGTAGGTGGCCCTCGCAGTTCCAAAGAAATACTGGGAATGCAAACCTCAGAAATGGACAGGAAGAGAGAGGCTTTTCTTGAGCATCTGAAACAGAAATATCCCCACCATGCTACAGCAATAATGGGACACCAGGAGAGACTGAGAGATCAGGTATGAAACTCAGATTTGTATCTTGCTTTTTGTTAAACAGTCCTTACAACTTCTACAGAGTTGAGTGTTACCTCATTATAGAAGTTGAGACTGTAACAAAGCATTAAACAGTTGTTTTTTTTTTTTTTAATATAGCCTAAGATTCAGTTGCTCCCTTGAAATTCAAAGAAACAATAATAAAAATGAAATTATTCAATATTACCTTGGAATCGTTTGTTGAAACTGACATTTTATGAAGAGCTTTTAATTTTTTTTAGACTATACACAGAGAAATGGATGAAGGTGAGACTCTTGATCTTAGTATATGGGTCTTCATCTACTTTTCACAGCTGAAGGGAAAATATGGAACAGCTGTTAACTTCTGTTACACTTTCAGTATTGGCACCACTGCCCGGGAGAAAAGAAAATATCCGTAGAGTGTGTCTGTATGCTTTAGCTGGCTCTGTTACCCTTTCATTTGCTTTCTTTTCTATTTTTGAGTCTTTTAATACAAACAGAATGGACTTATCCACAGGTATCTGCCTCCTCCAAGCTGTTCTGACATCCACATTGGTCTGCCGGCAGTGTACCTTCAGGTGGTTTGCTTTTCGCCTGCCTCCAATTGCTTTTCAGCAGAGAAAAGTAGATGTAGGGTCAGAGGAGATGTGACACGCTGATGTATTTCTCAGAGCAGGCGGAGGCTGCTGTCATGCTGACCTTCTGAATTCAGGGAATGCTGTGCAAGGATCTGTTCACAGCCTAACTCTGGGCTCTGTTTTTGGATGTGATGTTAGAGTTTAATCTGTCCGGCTTTACAGACAATCTGTGTTCTATTCCATAGTTCATATTTTTCAATCAAACAGCAGAACTTAGAGGTCAGGCTGAAAAATTTTGTGCCTGTTATTCTCAGTTTAACAAATTATTGACAGCAAACCTTTTATAAAAGTTTTTTTTTTCTTAGTGTTTTATAGGTATTTCAGTACTAGCAGGAAATTAATTGTAAATAAGGAATAAAAACTGGCTGGAAAAATACTGTACTCTGCTATGGGAGTTCTTACTGAATTCCAAGCATCTTTTGAAGCTTTCCAAACCTTTGGAGATCTGACCATTGTTACAGGTTTGGAAAGATTGTCATTTGGTAACTCCCCCCTACAACTTCTCTTTGATAGGGTTTCTGGAGATCCCAGGTGCTATCACTGCCTCAAAACACAACTGCTAGAATCCATATGTATCCAGCTAAAATTGCTGTGAGACTTTAGCTCTAAAGAGGATGATCTGTTCCTTAAACAGCTTCCCTCCTTTCCTTTGAAAGTCTTGATTTTTTTTTTTTTTTTTTTCTCTCTTCCCACTTATCTCTTCTATGAACTTTAGTGACTGTGTGGAATGTGCCGGGTGGTGGATAAAGATAGCATACAAATTAAATAAAGGGGGTGGGAGTGGGGTGAAATCCAGAGATTAGATCTTTTGGAGTCATGTAAATATTTAGTTCCAGTGTTGCAGACACTGCAAACCCAGTTTGAACAGCCTACAGCATTACACCCTACACATTTTGTAATTTGAGCCTTTTCTGAAGGCAATAAATTACAGAAAGAATGCAGTAACTGTTCCTGCTATTTGTTTAAAATGTGTCATCCTTGCTAATTTATTGAGGGTAAAATTCATGTGAATGTCTCCTGCTTCTATTTTTTGATGATTAGACATATGTATTGTACATAATGAGTGTGAATTTTAAAACAAAATAACTTTAAAATTACTCTTAGAGCATCAAACTATCTTTCTTGGGAATGGGAAAGACTGAAGAATCCATCCATTCAGCATAACTTAAAAAAAAAAGATAAACCGAACAGAAGCCACATTAAAAACATGCAGAAATAATTTATTCCAGCTGATTGTAAGAAATTTGTTTAGTTGAAATGTATAAAGTCTGGCTCATCAGATGCAGTAACAGATTATTGTGGTCATGGCATTACAGTTCAAAGGGTTTTTTTCTGATCAGTTGTGTCTATGCATGCACACACGTATCTGTGTATTTTGTGTGTGTTTGTGTGTATATGTATGTATCTCTGTGTGCATGTACATATATACATAGGCATCTATATATGCACGTAGGCGTATGTGTATATATTTATATGTGTATGTGTAATGCAGATTTACTTAGCTGCTCTGTGAATAAGACCATAGCATAATTTTCCTTCAGAGGGTGCGTGTATATAGCATATATACTTCCTTTTTTTCCCCTTGTATATGTATGTGCGTAGCAGTAGTGTAGAAGACAAACTACATTCACATGTAGTAGGTATGTGTATGTAACATATATACATCACATACAAAATCTGTAAGATGTATGGGAAGACAGGAATTACAATGTTATGATTTATTTTCTAGGTACCTTGCCTCCCTTCTTGCTTCTCCAGGTGCTCCAATATCTGGAAAGTGGCAACATTATCCATGGTGGGAATTTCCCCACTGTGGGAGACCTATCAAGGCTAGTAGCCAATGCAACATCATTTTCTAATCTCTATGTCAAATGGTGCACCTGGTACATAAAACATCCCGATATTTACAGTCAGGACATAGTCCCTTGGATATCATATCATTTGTCTTCCAGGTTGCTCTAAATCCTGTCAGGTCCATAACCAACAAAAATGGGCCAGAAAATCAAGACTGGTAATTGTCTCTTTTTTTGTGGACTTTCTTTTATTGTCCATTTTAACCATCAGTATCTGAGTATAGCAAACTGACCCCTGGTTTGCAGTAAATAAACATCAGGAAAAAATGTTTGATGTTGTCGGAACATACCATGTCACCTCCACCAGGAAGGTCAGCTCTGAATCTTGCCCATATCTTCCACTACATATTAATAGTTTCCTCCAGGCTTTGTTTATTCAGATAAATCCTTCCCTGGATGTGCCACCTGAGGACCTGTTTCTACTCTTAATAACCTGCCACAAATCAGAAGTACAGTCATGGCCAGGTAAAATGCCAGTGGGGATTACTGATGGTTAACTAACGTTGTGACCTGAAACCTCCCAGCTGTGCACACAGATCATCCCTCCTCCACCCTGCAGGTTTGTTACCCTGTTTGTGATACCTTATTCTGGAAAGGAAAGCTCACAGAGACAGGGGCCATCTTTATTTGCACAAGGGCCTTGGGGTACTGCTGCAAGTCAAATAACCTGCAGCTAAGCTGGTCTGCATGGTAAACTGGGGCATGAGTTTGCAGCAGCTGGAGGTTGTAGGCGTGCCAATGCCTTGTGCACCCCAAAATGCCCACAGGGGAACGCAGCACTCCAAGGCCACAGCTGTGCAACCCACAGCCCAGCGGCTCGCCCTCCCGCTGCAGGTTTTCCCCCTTGCAAGAGAATCCCGCAGCCAGGCACCAGAGCTGCCTCCACCTGGAAGCCTGGAAAGCCAAGGAACAAAATCTTTTTTATAGGTAATGCAAGCTTCTGCAAGAGCTTTGGATACCTTGCCTCTGCCAAGGCTGTCTTGTCTGTGTTAATGAAAGCAAGGCACTAACGTAATCCCCAGGAAGGTTAGAAAGAAAAAAGAGAAAGGAAGGAGGAAAACAGTCTCCGTCTTCTGAAGTTTGAGATGGTGTGAATCATCTGCTGCTGAGCTCATGGCAGGACGCGGTCACTGCTTAGGTGGGGTTGACTCCGGTCAGCAGGGAAGGAAAGAGCAGGAACAAGTATAAGAGCTGGGCCAGTGGCTGCGAGGATGAAAAAGAATTTGCAATTAAGAGGTTAAAATGCTAACCTGGCCATGGGAGGGGGGGTAATCCCTCCCCTGAACCTGTTTTACAAGTCACTTCGCTTAAAAAAAAAAAAAAAGTTTCTAAGGGGCAGAGAACAAAAATGAGTGTGCAAGAGTTTTTCAGAGCTGGAGCTTTTTGAATGTGCCTTTAGAAAATGAGCTGGAAGATGTTTGCCATGGCTTGCTTTTGTTGTTGTTCGACTAGGAAATACACTGGGAGATGTGGAAGGGTCAGCAACAACTCCAGCATTTCAGCCAGTGCTCTGTGAAGAGCAAATTTATTGGCGAACAGATTAGATTTCCGTCAATTAAAAAAAAAACCCAAACCATTCCGGTGCGTGTGCAAGGCCGAGTGCCTAGAAAATGGTGGCTGAGGTTCTTTTGTTATGTTCAGTTAGGTCTGAACATGACAGGTAACTCTGGCATCTGGGCAGGTGTGGCTAAGGTTACCGTGGAGATCCATGATGTCATGCTTGATAGAGCATGTCAAGACAGCTAATCTAACATGTAGATGTTCAAAAAGTCCCATAGGCCAGAACTAAGCTTTATGCAAATAACAAAGTTACGCTGCAAAAGGGCGAAAGAAAATACAGCTAAGATATGGCGTGCGTTTTACCTGGCAGCTTGAAAGGATTATTACAGGCTTCATCATAAATTAAAACTTTTGGAACTAGAGGAAGAGGATTTCAGACCGTCTCTGGCCTCACCTGTGGAATCTCACATTTCGGTAAATAAGCCTCTTTCTCTCTCTGCCCCCACTGTAAAAAATTGCTTTTGAAATCATGGAGTTTGCTTCGCTGTGTTGCTCCTCCTGGCAGCAGGACTGAGTCAATAAAGCAAGTTTTCTGGCATGGCATGTTCCCTTTTCTCTTTTGAAAATGAGTTCTTTATTGAATGAACTGAGAATTCAGAATTATTTGAAAAGCATTGTAATGTATTATGTTGATTATATGAATCATGCTGCAAAAATGTCCTAGGTAGTGTTTTGGAGGAGAAACTAAGAATGGAGACACTTTATTTATTTGTAGATTATTGCCAGATGTCTCTCCTTTAACTGTTAAAATAGAACCCTAGAATTACAACAGCAGTTATTCCAGCAGTTGATGTCTGCAAAAATACTGAGGCTTTTTTTTTAAATGAATCATAGTATCAGTTGGTTAAACAGACTTTGAGTATATGCTTTGATATCACAGGGTAATGCTGGGGCATTTCTTAATAGATTTTTTTTCTTGCGTAAAAGTACATTAGTAAAGAGTAAACTTACTTGGAGGTAAAAGTCCAGCAACAGAAATGCTATTGGGACTTTTGGGATTTAGATACAAGCAAAAGGAGATATTTTCAGTCCCTCTGGGGAGAGAGTAAAATCTGTGGGTTCTTAGTTGCGACCATTTTCGTGCTTACATCAGTCACAACAGATCAAGTAAACATCAGTGTGGAAGGGGTAGCCCCCCCGCTGGCACTGCTGCGATATGATAACAGGAGGCAGGTTTGGGGCTGCAAAGTTTAGTTGGTTCAAATCGCTCCGTTTGAAAAGGGTTGGAACTGGGTAGGAAAGGGTGGGGGCTTGCAGTAGTTAAAGTCTGAGTTTAAAAATGTGAAAAGAGGAAAATCTTAGGTTCTGCCTAAAGACACCTGAGAAACGTAAACCTGAGAGAAACTTCAGTTCAATGTAAATCCTCAGTAGGATTTAGGGAATGAGGAGGCTGCAGAATATGGTAAGCACATTATCTAATTCCAGGTGAAAAACCAAAGGATTTCTGACATACTGCATTGCTTGCTCAGGCAAGGTTAAAGAAACTTTTTTCTTTTTTTTTAGCATGTATTGATTATTTAAGTGAATGGATTTGAACGGAGTACAAAGTGAAGAAATCACTAACTAATTTTTTTTTTGGTCATAGCTCTTTTCCTTTTACACTTCTAGCTATATCTTGAAACTAAACCAGTAATGGGAATATTATAGAATTAATTTCAATTTAACCTTTCTCCCAAAGTCTGAGTGTTAATTATTTAGTAATAGAACATGTGCAAATGACAATATGTCAAATGAAGTAGTGTATTTTGCATTCATTACACTGCTGCTGCCATGGAATCGGGTAGGGAGAAATTGATTCAGTGTTAATATTGTGTGAATATGTTTCTGGTCTGTACCAGTTTAAAACCAGAGTTAAAAAATTAAATTTGATTTTAAAAGGTACACACTGTCTGTGAAGAATGTGATTTTAATCTGGTTGTATGTTGCTGCAGATTTTTCTAGTTGAGAAAATCCATTTTGTTGAATTACTGCTTGGTTCACATACTGCTGTATATAATGTGTCATCAAAAAATTTCTATTTTTATCTGAGAGGTCAGTGTCATAAAGCTAGAACTTGCTGTTGTGTCAGCATAGGCTGTAGGTATTTGTTCAGGGGGAAAAAAGTTTCAGAAGTTGTTTCAGGAGATTTCTGGGTTCCTGCCTCCCCTCTGCCGATGGGTACTACCTCCCTGCCCAAATGAGATGGCGATTCCCCCTCCTCCTTGGACAGTCTTTCTAAGCCCAACAGAGCATGTTGCACGTTTGGGAAGGGGGGACCCTCCACAGCATCCACACGTGTCCCCTGTCTCATGTGCCATCTGGTACAACAATTTATTGCTTTCCAGTGCTGCTGTATGTTAAGGGGGCAATTGCCCTTATTTTGCATTGTTAAAGCACCTAAGTAAAGCTATGAAATTGAACGTACGAAACATGATTACAAGTTTAAATATCTGCTGGAATCCGACCCCTTAGCTTTTGTTTATGGAAGGACGTGAGATGACGTGTCCATTTGTTTTGAGTTGAAACATGCTCTTTAGCCCCCAGATAATGCTGTGATTGTGAGATATTTATAAATAGCTTGATAGATAAATGAACAAAGAGCTAGTTCATTAGCAAAGTAAAGTGGATTTACTTTGTATTGACTATAAGTGAAAATGTTGAGGAAGAAGAATATTCCTAGTAAAATGTCTCAGTGGAAAGTCTTTAAATTTTACTCTTTACTTTAAAAAAATAAGGCAACATATTAAGGTCCATATTAAAGTACTAGCCCTAAGGTATCTCTGGAACTAAGTGGAGTTTAACTAGAGTGATAATACTTGCTTTGATAAACGTAAGTTTCTTCATTTATATCTATCAGTTAAAAGTGATTAAAAAAACCTGTTCTTTTGAAAAAGCAAACAAAACAAAGCTGCAAAAAGGCTAATAAAGCAATTCCTTTTCTTTTTCCTTCCCTCCCCCCATGCAAACTACACACCAGTGCAGTTACTTTGCCCCAACAGGATTAGTAACTTTTCTTCTGTGGCAACGCCTCTGCATTTTAAATAGCATGTATTGTTTGTAACTCAGAAGTCCCAGGTAGTTGTTATATCCTCACCTTTGTTCACGTGCGTTTTGGACATGTATTTTTTTAATCTAATTTTATGACAAAGAAAAGTATTTTTAGAATACTTTGTATTCCGCTGACTGAATAAATGCCTGCAGTAATCTTGTTTCAGTACTTACGGTTAGATCCCATAAAGAATCTGGGACTTTGGTGTCCCTTAAAGCAGAGCTTGGGCAGCTGCATTCAAGAGAGTTGCCCATGGAAACCTTTCCCAGTTACTGTAGACACCTGAGATTCCTTAGGTTTCAGAAACTTAAGCTTTTCCGGCCAAAAGTATCCTGAGGCATTTATAGATGTGTTTTTGCACATACTCAGTTTAGTCCTGGTGCTTTCTGTGTTGCTCTGTAGATGACTACCACAAACTGCATGGAAGCAGTCAGCAGGGCCTCGTTTGGCGAATGGGTTCAGTGCAGGACTGGCTCCTTCAGCGGTGGTGGAGGGGGGAGCTCACATCCTGTGCAGTGCCTGGCAGTGACCACCCCTGTGGCAGAGGCACCTCCTTCCTCCTCTGAACCGGTGCCTGATGCCCTCCTTCCTCTGGGGACACTTGAAGGTGTTTGGGATGGGCTCACATCCTGTGCAGTGCCTGGCAGTGACCACCCCTGTGGCAGAGGCACCTCCTTCCTCCTCTGAACCGGTGCCTGATGCCCTCCTTCCTCTGGGGACACTTGAAGGTGTTTGGGATGGGCAAAGCCTACATTTTCCCTTTTGAATTCGAGCCACTGGGCAATGATGCATTAGAGGGTTTGGCCTCCATAGCCTTGTGGTTAGCCCCTCAGGCCAGCTGCTGAATGAACCCCATCACAGGACTGCAGAATTGAGCTCCTCTCTTCATGCTCTCCCTGTCCATGAGGATCTTGCGCTCCTTTCTTCTCAGCAGCGAAGTTTCAGGAGTCAGTGATGGAAAGCCCTGGCCCCATGTTGCTGTAGCCTAGTTATCAAGGTCCTCTGCCCAGAGTTGGAGGCGTGGCTGTTGAACGTCCTTCAGGCTTAGGCAACCACGAAGCCAAATCTTCCCCTCCTTCTTTACATATACTGCAGAAGTACATTGGTGTATGAAGGATGCTTTGCCACTTCTTCCTCTTCCAACTCTACTTTCAAACCAAAGTACGTCAGGTTGCTGCGCTTCGTGCCCGGCTCAAGGGTGAACAGCATGGGAGACGTCCTCAGAGCACCATTTCAAGCCCCTTATTTGCGTATGAGAGCACAGGAAGTTTGTGACAGAAGAGAAAATGAAGTCCTGGTCTACAGGCAACTTTGGCCATGCTGTTTTCAAGCAGGCGTTCTCTCTCATATGTAGTGCTGGATCACTTGTTTGGTGGATGAGGAGAGGCAGGCGAAGGTGATGGGTGGGGGCAACAGACCATGCTGGTGGTAGAGCTGAGCTTACAGTGTAGCTTCCCTGGTCATTGGTCAGGGGTTCCTTCTGTGGCCCGTGATTAGCCTCAATATATATGAATATTTGCTGTGTCTTAACGATCATTTCCCTGCAAATGGTTGTGAATGTGCCTTGGTTGTTCTCTTTTCAGCTGCATAGTCCTGTTAGCTTCCCACTGGGAACATTTTTGTGCTGTTTGCACATTGTCACTTGGGAGACGAGCACGTATTTATGTCAGTCATTAGCAAAGTAAATGCACCTCTGGACCATTGCTGCTGCGTTACAGCGTTTTTCAGTTGATTTTCTAACAAAGGCAGATTACACCAAAGTCACCTGATTAACTTGCTTGGTTTAACCGTAATCCCTGGGATTTAAATCTCCTTTCTGGGCTCAAATAAGAGAACAAGAGTAAATAAGACAAGCAAATATCTTATGAAAGTATATTCCAATTTCCTTTCTCTTCAAATGAGTTGAGTACACCAGGAGAAACAGTGCCAGTGTTAAAATTGCAGCCAACACTTGTGACTGACAGCAGCTGCCGAGATGTGTGTTTTTAGCGTTCACCCAATCATGGTAATTGTGCAGTTCAGTTTAAGTTTTGCATCTTGACACATCAAGCCAATGCAGGGATTTTTGGTTGAATGAGATTATGTTTTGAAGGGTCATTTTTTGTTTTTGTGGGTGTTTTTGGTCAGTAATTAGTACCTTTTGTACTGCTGCATTTTGTGTGGTCTCATTCACTAGGAGATTGCTGCCTTAGCAAACATTGAGTATTGACATCTGTTTAAGTTTAGGAAAGGTTTTCACTGGCTGATTAATACACTGCCATAGGTGCACTTCACTTAAAAACCCAAAACCACAAACCTAAAAATCCAAATTAGTGTTAAAGAAACGAGTAGAGAAGCTGTTCTCTTAGGTTATGTCTGAAATCTAGAAAGAGCAATAGTATATTTTCCACCATGGTTTTTGCCATGGGTTCTTAAGGAGGGTCTAACAACCTCTCAGGAGGTGGATCTTGGATAATCAGCCATACACATCATATACGTTCTGATCTTTAGATTTTGCCCTACAGCTTGAGATTTATTTTATCTTCCAAAATTACGTTCTTGTTAGTTGTAAGACTGGATCTTCTTGATACCTGTATGAATGTCCAGTTCTGGTTTGGATTGCTAAATTCTTGACTATGTTAATGTCTCATGACGGTAAATTCCAGAGCTCAACTAAGTTTTAAGAATATTTCAGCCTTTAAGGGGTTTACATGTCTTAGATATGCATTTAATAGACTGTCTCCCTGCTCTTGCGTTGATTTCATTCAAAATAGAAGAACTAATTGTAATTCAATTTAAATCGAAGTTAAGTATTTTTTCAGTCTGGAGAGAGACGTCTGTCTTCCAAGGAAGGAGGAAGGCAGCGAGGAAGAAGTAAACAGTGACAAACCAAAGAGTTACAACATTTTTTGTATTTGAAAGAAGTCGAGTCTGATTTTAAATTTTACATGATGTATTCATTTCCAGATACACTTACTGCCAGATGAATAAGCAGAGGCTTTTCCAATTTACACCTATTTTGTGGGTATGTGGGTGTCTAAAGTCTGGAAACAGACCTGCTGTCAACATCTGTGTATGAGCTTTGGGCTTCTTCCACTGTGCTTTGAAAGCATAATTTTAGCTGCATTTATTCATTTGTAGCCCTATTTTTAGTAACACAAAATACCATACATCAGACTGTTGTAATTAGTAATAAATTACTCACAGAAGGAACAAATATTTGACTTTGATTAGAATAAGTAAGAAGAAATGTAACTTATTTCCCATTGGCTGAATAAATAAATAATTGAATGACATTGGTTGGTTGATTTAAATAACAGTAAATATTCTCTGGAAGGAAGAAGAATTATTTAGCATAATGTAAAAAATTAATTTAAAAATATACATGTAATACAAACACTTCCATTAAAAATGTGTACCTGAAAAGCTAGAACATTTATAAAATTTCCTATAGATCTTAAAAAACTGTTTTATTTCCTATTTTTTTTTACTGAGAAATGATCATTTCAGTACATTCTTGATCTAGGTTGTATTTTTCCCTAAAAGTCTTTTAAAAAAAAACCACTTCAAAACCTCATGATGTTATGTGCTAATTTCACTCTTTTATTAGGCATATCACACACTCTTTATTTTTAAAAAAGCTTTTTCATATTAAAATTGCTTAATAGCTTTGCATTAAAAAGACAACATTATGTCAACATCTACTACCCAGGGATATGGGAGAACCTTGGTATTCCTCCGTTCTTAGACTGGAATCACTGCGGTATCACAGGTACCGTGATTTGTCAGTAACTGCTGGCAGTATTTTGGTTTTTTTTTACTGAGGATCACTAGTGTTTCAGTTAATTTCCAGCTGCTAATCCAAGCTGCCATTTTTTTGGCTAACGCTAAAGCCAGGGCTGGGAGCACAGGCAGGATGGTGCCTCCTGCCAGCCCCTGGCATGCTCCTGTGTGGGCGAGGGGGGCCGAGAAGGGTTTCTGCGCTGCGCGGCCTGGGGACTCTCTGTTTTACCACAGGCAATTAGTATGGTGTCTGTCGCTGGAGAATTTAAATGAAAACATGTGATAGAAACAGCATCAGAAGCTTTCTGGAAATCAGTGGAGAACTTCTCCCTTCTGAACATCGCAGAAGGGTGGGGTAGGATGGAGCGAGGAAGCACAGATCACAAAATGTTTTTCTTGGCCCTCATGGTGCTGGTATTGATGTCAATAAAAACATTCCTGCTGACCGGAGTACAGTTGGCTCAAACCCCTAGCAGGTTGTCTGACCGAAGTGCTCTTCCTCCGATATCAGATGCAAGCAGTTAGTTTCTGGCTCATGTGTACTTCCCTTTGATTTTATTTTTGCCAAGTGTTTTCCGCTGTGGCAGGCGCCTTCCTGCGCGGGCAGGACCTGCAGGCACCTGCTGCTGCTGCTGCTGCTGCTCCCCGGCACGCCGGGCGCTCGCAGCTCCCTCACGCCCGGCAGCTGCCGGGCGCTGCTGCGAAGGCAGGGCTCCCAGCCACAGCTCTAATCCCGTCCTGAACAACTGCCTTAATCCCATACCGAGCCTGGGACCCTACTGCAAGCAGGAATCAGGTTTCTTCCCGAGGCTGATGCATAGTTCTCAGTAACGCAGGACCGTTGGCAGAGGTCAGCTATGATACTTGATTGTTGCTGATTTCACCATAGCATTAAGCATTTGTATTACTTTGATAGCGCTTTTTGCATATGTCTTTTTACTGTGCCTGTTTTATGTTCTTTTTTTCATTGCTAAATCGTGACCTCCTGGTCTCTGGTCTTAATCCTGTCACAAAAGGATAGTTCTAGCCCATGTGTAAATGTGTATTTGTTCAATCCCCACCCGTATGCAAGCATGCAGCCATGAGAAACCAGTATTTTTTATATATGAGTCATTCATACACCCGGATGTGGAACAAAATTTCACATCTGATGAGGCTCTGCTGAATATGCACACCTATAGAAAATCTGCACCGGGAGGAAGAGCGACTCGTGCTGCTCCTGGTTCTGTTGCTCCATGCTGGTGGCAGTCTGCTACTGAGGGGATGATGGATTTTGAGGAGGGGGTAACCACTCGTGCTCCTGTGGCACAACCAAGAAGAAAAAGGAGCCTCTCAGCTCTTTGCTGCTCCTCTGGTGCCTCTTCTGCCTGCCAGGTACAGCTCTGATGAAGAGCCAGGGCTTTCCTCTGTGGGGCTTGTGCAAGAGTTAATGGAAGATTTAGATAGATTTTTTTTTTTTCCCAAAAGACTGCTCCCTGTAAGAAGGACTGTCCTCAAGTGTTCATTATTATTATCCTATTGTCTACACGTGTTTCTAGGTTGATTTTGAAAGGCGCAAAAAGCTTTAGGTTACTACAGCAGTTCTCAGACATTTTTGAGAGGGAGACTGACAGTCTACAGAAGAAAGGCTTCCCTTGAACCATGTTAAAATACAATTTGATTTCATCTCATGGTTTCAAAATTTGTCATACACTGTCCAAAAACCAAGATACTTTCTTCTGTAATTATAGAGAGTGTTTATATGTAAGGTTTAATTTATTTATTGGAAGTCTTCCAGGACTCTGGAGTAACTGCTATTTTGTGGGCCTCTTCTGAGTTGAAGGGGTTAGAAAACAGTAGACTTCTACTCTGAAGATACTTGGATAGTGAAGATGAGTGAGCTACTTCTTTCCCCGTGTCTTTTCTTGCTTCTGCTGTAATATTTTGGTTTTGAGCTATCTTTTTTCCTCATGCTGTGACAGCAGGTATTGCTTTGTTTTAAAGAAACTGTGAACTCACAAGTTCAGTCTTGTTTGTGCATGACTTAAGCCTGTCTCAGAGGTGTTATTTTGCCAAGAATATTTCCACTTATAATATGTTAGACAGATTTCTTTGTGTTATATAGGCAAAGCCAGCTTGGAATTTAGGGAAACTTTTAATGGTTTATAAAAGGAGAAATGAGGAAATTAAAAAAAAAGTTCACACATACTCAAACAGGTACTTGTGAGATGCTTCTCATGTTGGGTTGGGGTTTTTTTAATTACTTTTGTGGATTTCTCACAATACCTATTAGCAATGTACTACTAGATAGAAGGGGTTGGTCTTTTTGTGATATATCACAGCTATGTGATTTTAGTTGTAGAAACTGGAGCAAATAATTCTGAACTGATACCAAAAAGATTTTCTGTTTAAGGTGATCGCTGTCTGTGAAGACTGTTTTTCCTAAGGAGTCGTATAACCTTTTAGATTAGATTTACTTGCTGTGTAGCATTTTAAACACACCAGACTAAAACTAATGCAGGGTAAAACCTACAGATGTATTGAGTCGCCTGGCAAAACAAGAACAGCTTAGATAACCATTCAGTAGCTTATTGTGGTAAGATAAACATGGAATTCTAGGTATTTTCTACAATAAAAGAACTTATGTGTTCTTTTGATCTGTGCTTTCTGCTGCTACTTGTCAGACTTCCCTGGATACTGCCAAAATGTCTATGCTTTTGTCATTGTCTTTCTCTTTCTTTTATAAAATTAAAAAAATCACACTCTTAGATTTTGAGAGCAGAATAGCTTTTCTAACTTGTAACTTCCTCTGAAAAAAGCAGACAAAACTTATCAAGCCTTTCAAGTGAGGTTTGTCTAGCCACTGCTGCTTTGTTTTTGCCTTATCTTCTCTGTGGTTTGAAAACTTTCTTGAATGTCTGGTTTCAGAGGTCTTTTAAAATGCAGTCATCATTTCAAAATGTTCACTCTGCCTTCAAATAGTTTCAGTGGAGATGGGGGTGATGAACTAGTTTTACTTACCTCAATATATGGCAAGGACCTGTGTTTGGAAACAGAAGCTTACATATCATTTTATTGCTCATTTAACTAAAACAGCCAGCCTGATTTCATACTGATATCTCTGCCAACCCATAAAAATCACCTGCATTTGTTCACCCAAATTCAGCAAAGTAGCTGAGTCTGGTGGTGCCCTGTTGCAACAGGCAGATTTAAGTTATTTTATCTGAAATGCAGGAGAGAGGGAAAGTTGAGTAAGAGGTATGTGGGGAAAAAAAGCCTTGATTAGCCATGGAAAATGTTTTGCCTTTTAAATTAGAGGCTGATAGTTTAGGAGCCTTTTCTGATTGCAGGTATGGTAGCACCACGCCTTGAGTCTAGGTGTGTTGGGTGTTGCACTTAAGAGCAGAACCATTAAAATCCTTTTGAAAACTCATGACGGGCACAGACTGCCGCGTTACCAGTGTATTGTGATACCATGCTCAACAAAACCACATAGTTTGTCTTTTACATGAGTAGACTGCCTTGGTTCACAAATAAAGGGAGAATTTCCAATTTTCTTGCTAATAGCTGAGACAGGTAAGGAGTCATAACCATAGCTTTGCTATTTGATCATTTGAAATTTCAGGCACCAAGAAACATTGCAGAGGCAAAGCTGCCCAGCCCCACAGCCCATGCAATATCTCTTATGTCTCCTGTCACTTCATTCTCATCCAAGAGGAGGATCAGCCAGTTGTTTCTCATGTAAGCCCCTGCTTCAGACACACATTAGGCATGATGCTCAAATATCCCCCCATGGAAGTGAAGTTGAGTGTCAGCAGTGTAATAAAGGCAGCCTTTTCCCCCACTGCCTTTCCTAAAAGGCCCGTGTAAATATGTGACAGGGCAGATGCTGCGTAATAACCAAACTCTTCCTATTGAAAGGTCTCAATAAGTAGGAACATACAAACATCAAACTGACTTCACCATCCCAGGTGGATGTTTGGGTTAACTGTTGTTCATTGTAGATGGTTTCAAAAGCATTTGATTAAATTGTTAATACAAGTGCTGTTTATCAGCAGTATTTTTTGGCTGATAATATGATTGCAATTTGCTTCTGTGAGTCCAAAGTGCACTGATCAAAAGAAAAGTGATGCTGACATCTGGAGACATTGTGGGAGTTGTACTTCTTTTCCTCAGTGTAATCTAAAAAGACACAATCGAAACAAGTTAATAATTCATCATATTGGAAAATTTCTTAAATAAATACTGTGCTATGAGCGCTGTTTGACTTGAAGGAGAGCAGCTACTATACCTTCACTTAAAAGAGAGAGAGATATTCCTTCTTATCAGTAGAGCTATTTCTTTACTGTCAGATTGTGCTGGTCAGAAAGGATAAGGGTTAAGATCACAGGCCATGTAACAGGGCCTTTCCCCCCTTTTTCGTAATAAGCAATCTGAGAGTCAATAGGACAAAACCTGTATTTGTTTCTCTGACACTTTGCTGTGCTACTTCACATGAAAGTAGTGCAGTCTTAATCTAAGCGGTTTTATGCAATTTGAATTAATCCAACCATTAAGAACAAGCTCATTGTTGAAAGATTTGCAGATACTGTTTCACAGGCCAAGAAACTTCTCAGAGTTTTGTTCAGCCACAGTATTAGATAAACAAAATGAAAGCAAGCCATGATGCAGTTGTTTTGCTTTCTCTTTCTTTTGCGGGGTATTTGTTTGTATTCCCTCCTGCATTGCAGGCTGCCGCAAATCATTTGTAGAGTGCAGTGACCTTTACAGAAAGACTAGTAGCTGCAACTGTCTTGATAGCTGGAGAGAGAAGATTATTGTAGCATCCAGGAAATTATCTAAAGGGTGAAATATCAAAAAGATTCAGATTCCTCCCAACCTCAACCCCTTGTAGAGGAGTATTAATCTCCAGCATGGCTGGACCATTGGAACAGGTCATCTGGCATGGTTTTAGTCCTGGGAAAATAGCTGGTCAGTGATACAAGCATAGTTTCTACTCGTCCTCCTGGAAACCAAAATCAAGAATATGATTTACCTGCAGATACAAGCAGGGGAAGGCCATCATCTGGATGTTTCCCAAAGGAGGTTTTAAGGAAAATGGTCAGGGTGCCTCAAGACTTGCTGCCCCTTGGGACTAGCAGAGGGAGAAGTAGGTGACATTTAACATTTGAAGAAATCCGTGGATTGCTCCAAAGGTTGGTAATAAAGTCCTCTCATCGTGGTTTGCCAGCTTGGATTTAACAAAACTTCGAGTTTGGTTGCTCAACCTTATTTTATATTTTTTGTAAATTTGTGGTGAAATGAGTTCATTTGGGAGGAGCTAAATATAGCTAGAAGTTAACATTTTCCATATAGAAAAATGTTAAATGTGGTCACCTCTTGAAACAGTTGTTTGGAATATGTTAAAGGGCAGCTTTTATAGAAATGTAGCTTTTTACTGGGATCTGGACTTTGGTGAAGAAATTCACCTGTTTAGGCTGCCAAACAACTGCATTGCAGTCTTTTGCCATAGGGGTTTGACATATTGTCCTGTCAGGTACACGGTATCTTGTTGCAAAATCGGAGTGTCTCTCAACCTCAGAGAGCATATTTTAATATGAGATTATCTTTTGTTTCCTGAATACTTCATCATTAAAGTACACAAAAAAGGTTGGCAAGCAATTCTTTAAAGATGTGAAAAGTGTTAGAATGCTAATTTTACAAAGAAAGTTGCAAATAAAACAGGCAAGGAAATATTTTAGTCAGATGTGTAAACATATTCTTTGGATTGAAAGATAAAGCCAGAGGTAATGAACTGTCAGACCCAAGGAGCCATCTTAGGAAATGTGTGCATGACAAGCGTACACCCCGCACACAGTTCCTGTGCAGCCGAATCTGCTGCTGGTGGTGTCGAAGCATGCAGCTGCCTGAAGAGTCACTTTTTGGTGGTAAAGAGTAGAGCCAATTAATGATTATGAGCATGGTGTAAACACATGCTGTATCTAAGATAAGTGTTCAATATGCTGCAATACTACATGGATCAAACTTTTCACACACAAGAGCTTAAAAGAAGGTACCAAGTTGGTATTGAGAGAACTAGCAGTGGCATTACAAACCTACAAGACCAAATGATTTTGTAAACTTTTGCCTTAGCTTTTGAAAGCTTTAGTGGAGAATTAATTCACTGCATTTGAGCAAGCGTGTGATCATGTGTCATAGCAAAGCCTAAGTTGGAAAGGACCTCTGGACACCATCTGAACTGCTGTAGAAAGCAGAGACTTAGATTAGGTTATCCATGCCCTGTCAAGCTGAGACTTGAATATTCCCAGTGAAGGAGATTCCCCCACTTCTCTGTGCAATGTATTGCAGTTTTTTATTGTCATAGTGGAGTTTGTTTTTTTGTTAGAGCCAGATGGAATTTCCAGGAACAGGGTAAGCTGTACCTTCGAAAATGGTAAGTCTGGAAGGGATGTAAGGATCTTTTGGACTGCAAGTTCACAAGAGTTCCTAGTGTGATGCTATCATAAAAGGAGAAGGAATTATTTTCCAGGAAGACAGTGATTAGACTGAAGACTAGCCTTACCTCTGGATGCACACTGTGACAAGAATGTGTACTGTAGGTTCAGACTCAATATTATTGAAAGGATGTTGAACCATGGGAGTGTTGCAGAAGAAAGTCACCCAAAATGGTTTGAAATCTGATGAAACTATTTCTCTCTGAGAACCATGACTTTTTTATCCATTGACCCTATCAAAATAGAGAGCCTCCTTGATTAAGAAACGTAAAGCTCTTGAAGCCGGAGAAAATATACTGGTTTTATATATTGGCTCTTTAGAACAGCAATGGAAATCATAACACAGACTAAAGGTTATAGGTGGAGAGTTGGGCAGATACAAGTCAGGAGTAATGCACATTTTTCACAGTAGAAATGATTCATTATTCTGACAAATTATCAAGGGAAGCAAGAGGTTCTTCATCTCTCTAAATCTTCGAACTATGACAGGTTGCTTTTCTAGCTGATATGCTTTAGTCAAACAGAAGTTACTGATGGATAGGGCTAACTGGCAGAGATTTATTGGCTCCTCCTTGGCCTTGGTTATGCAACTGAGGCTCTTGGCTATTCATGCAATTTTAATATTCCAAGGACTATTCATAAGGAACTGAGTTTGACCCAACTGCTTTTAAATATAGCGCTGTAACACAAATGAGCTATTTCAGAAATAAAAAATTGCTTTAGTATTTAGAAATTTAGGTTAATTGAAAATTTAAGATACAAATAAGAGTTGTAAGTGAAATATTACAAGAAAAAGAATCAGAGTGAATAAGAATTAGGGTAGAGTTAGGGTAAATAGAATTTACCATTTATAATTAGAAGAATAATACATATTTTCTTGGTATCCCAGTCAGGGTACCGATGTATAGCTATCATAAACAAGCAAAAGAAAGGCCTGAGTGACCACTGCCTCAAAAATTTCCCAGACTTAAGATGCCCTTAATTCAGAGGAATTTTCTACTTTGACCAAAACTTTTAATTTCTCCTTAGCTGTTCCTTGGGAAAAGTCTTGCTTACATCAATAAAATTTTTGGCAATGTTAGAGATCTCAGGATTGGTGCACCCTGAAATTGTTACTTTGTAAGGTACCACCAAAGTCCGGCTTTGCTTCATGTACTGTCTCTTGCAGGTAATGGATCTGGTTACAATGAATTTTTCGGAACGTGGACAAAACTACAATACACCTTAAAGCAATCAAGAAATAGCCCACGACCAAATTAATTTGGGGCATGGTGGGATAAGGAAGAGACAAAAAAACCCTTCACTGGAGCAATGGTCAACAGTGATAGAGGTGTGCCTGAAAATGGGGCATTGTGCCGTGTTGACAGTTATTTGCTGGCACAGCAGAATGAGAAATGGGAGTGTGTCTGGAGGAAGAAGGTGAAAGAAATAGAATGAGTTTTCCGAGAGAGAATGAGAACGAAGTGACATAGTCTGAGAATGAGGAACTTCTGTTAGGACTCAGGCCAGAAACAAGAAAAGGGCAAATGCTATGTTTGCTAAAGTAATACGGAAAATCTCTAAGCAGAAAATAATTTTTGATATGCTCTTATAGTCATAGCAGTATGTAAAAAAAGGAAGTGAAGCAATGTATTGCATATGTAGTGGTATAGGCTTGAGGCATAGCATAGATCTTTCTGAAAGGCAGACACAATTTTAGAAGTGAACTCCTGCTGTGCTGCAGAAGAGCATTGTGAACCCGGTGACTGAGGCGAGTGCTGCACAAAGCTGCTGGTGCTGAGGAGCTTAATTCTAGTAGCTGGGAAGGATGCCCTGAGCGATGTACAGGAGGTCTGTATGTCTGTGCCTGGGGAAATTAGGCTTTGATTTGGTTGTGTGTAGCCCAGCTGGAGGTAGTTGTGGTGATCTTCACTCTACTGTATGGATAGTTTGGGTTTTGGACTAATCATTCCAGAGACCATCTGAACCGTATTTGCTTTAAAATACATTTAAATGTGAATATATAATTTTCTTGTAAAACTTTCTTTATTGAAACCATCAGCAAAAATTTAAGTTTTTGTGATTTGTAATTTCCAGTCAAGTGAGGGATAAATTGGTGGTATTGTCAGTTGTAAAGTTGTTATCCAGCTCTGCTCTCTTACTCTAATGCCTGTCTTTCCTTCTTTCTTCTTAGATCTTGTTTCTGTTTTGAGCAAAACCAAATTTATAATAAAAGCTGATAATAGCCTAAGTTTAAAAAAAGTTGTCTCTATCCAGTTTATACTTTGTATCGTCTAAACAGTCTGCATTCATAAATATCCCATTATTGCATTAGACCGTAGCAAGCTTGACATTAATAAGCAGAATTACTAAATGTTCCCCATTCCCCAGTGGTGGACCTTCCAAGTTTGTGCGGGTGCCCTCACAGAGGTTTGCAATCTCGCTGTCAGCTGCATTGGCTCTGCAAAATAAGCAGAGAAGTTCATCTCCAGGCTCTTTTGCTGGTGTTTAAATGCAGAGGAGATGAATTTTTAAAAAAGAAATGCTGTTACCAAGAATTTAAAAAGACATTTTCCTGTTTTTTTTCTGAAATTTCAGCTTGAATGAGTCAATTAAATTAAGAATAAAAATCAATCTCAACTTCATCCCAGCCTCAGCATGTACCTTTTTTTTAACTTTAATGTGCCTTTTTTTTTTTTAAAAAAAAAAAAAAAGGTCTTTGTTTTAATGGTACTTCCCTGGTTTTGGAAGCAGAATTTCTGAAATGCTGTGAAGGAATTATCTTCTCAGCCAAAAGCAGGAATACTGGAATGCTTTGAAAGCGCATCTTTTCATGAGGAGTACCTACTTTAATATATAGACTGCAAATTTGGATCAGTTTCAGATGAAAAATCCACCACATTTAAAAAGATGAGTCAAGAACTAAGGCTGTGAACACGCGAGTTCATTCGGTAACATGGTAAATACTTCGTTAAACTAAGTCTCTTCAGCTCTGCTACCAAAACATCATTCCTTAGGGCCCCATAAAAGGAAGCACCTTTGAAGAAATTTTCTGAAGGATAGAAGTTATTTTCTATTTTCCAGATGATTATGATCTGAAACATTTCTTTGTACTGAGGGTATGTCAAATTCCCTGTAACGTTCATTTCAACCAATAGTTCCTCCCTTTTAAAAGGAATGAATGTTTTGTTATATAAAACAGAAGTCTAATGTACATGTCAGTTTTTATTAGATGTTTTAATTCTCTGTCTGACATGAAATAAATAATCTAAAGGAAAACAAAGCATCCAGAGAAAGTGCTAATGAGTCAAGTGTATCATTGCTTTTTATTAGAGTTTTTGGTGGGGCTGAATATTATTTGGCACAGGCTTTTTTTGCTTTGCTAAGAACTACGGCACACTTGCAGGATGTTGGTGATGGAGTCAACCAATTAATTCCTCCAAAAAAAACCCCCAACACCAAAATGCCTCCCTGCCGTGTGTTGTGGAGTCCTGGGTTTCTCTCTCTGTCTCTTCTTGACTTTGGGCCTTGTTCTCTATGAAGTCTCCAGGCTGTGTGCAGAGCTTTGCAACTGATGAGAAAGGTGCTGCTGATGTTTTATACTGCTTGACCTGGGTGGGTCATCGTCATTTCTACCTGCAAAGAGATGCGTCCCATTCTCAGGCTGTGGCTTGGTAGTGTGGTATAAATACTATGAATAACACTAAGCTTATGGAAGACCTTTAACATTACGTGTTAACCAGCATGAGACAGAGCAACTGAGGTTGTAGAGCTACTTGAAAAGCACGCTGGAGTGCGAATTTTTTTTTTTCCTCTTTCCCCTTGACGCTGTTGCTGTTACAGACCCAGCACAATCTCACTAACCATCCTCTCCACAAATACCCACCCTGTGCTCTGTTCCACCACTTGGTGAAGCCTCAATTTCATCACCTCTGGAGGCTTCTCACAATTTCTCCATGGTCTGAAGGGATCAATGTTAAGTGTGGTGCAGCCTTTCTTTCCAGGACCTCTGCTTGGCTTGCATGGCTCTATCCTGCCATGGAGCATTGAAGTGAGGCCAACACTTGAATGCCTGCTACCAAGTTTTTCTCTGGAATGCAAGCCCATTGTACATTTGCATTAACACTACCTCATTTCTGCATAGAAATGGTTCTTTTAAGCTATTTCCTTCATAAAATTTCAAAGGATGGGTGCCTCCCCTCACTGTGGTGAGGCTGGAGAGCCTGGGGAGGGGAGCGATGGCTGTGAGAGCATGGAGGAGCCTGGCGAAGTGGTGGGGGCAGCCCATGGATCCGTGCCATCAGCTGAGTGCAGCTGGGCAGCGGTGACCTTCAGCATCCCTTGGCTGTCCCGTGCTGGCAGCCAGTCAGTGGTATCACCGCGTGATCTTTCCCAGGGGAAGTCTTTCTCCCACGGCATTTTTGTGAAAGTCTCTTGTATTCAGGCTTGGAGAGGAGGGGAATTTTCCCCTCTGTTTATGCTAAGGGAGCATATGGTTGCTGCTATTGAAGCATTTTGCACAGCATAATGCTATTTGGATAATAAGATGCTAAGATGAGGACATCAGAGTTCATACCACTTTTAAAGTTCATGTAATTCTTTTAAATACTGAAAATGTTACTTGAAGGAGTGTCTGTGTGCTGCTGTGTTGCAAGAGTAAAACAATAGCACATTTTACTTGAGACCTTGAAAATATTTTCATCTTTCTAATAAGATTGAAATAACTTTCCAGCCACTTGCCTGGAAAGTTGGCAAGACGCTGAAGAACAGTTACAGAGTTTTACTATTTAAGTTAACTTATGTGATCGTGTTTGTGGATGGAGAGACATTTATTTACTCAACTGTGCAGAAGGAAATCTCAACTGTGGGAAACAAATCTGAGAATGTGTTTACTTTTAATTGTTTTCTTCACTAAAAGTAGAGGAAACTCATAGTCCTGAATTAAAATGAACATCAAAATGTCACTCAGTAGCTTGAGAAAAGAAGCCAAGACATGTTCCACCACACCTACAACTGGTGGAGACTTTTACAGAGTTCCGTGTTATAACATGTGGTGTTTGTTTATAATGAAGGCAGCTGTCATTTTAGAAAAACAAAAACAAATATTAAAATCCATTTTCTGCCTTGGTTTGCAGCCCATGCATATCCAAAAGTTAGGGCTTTAAGTCATATGACTCAGAGAGAATTTGACATTGTCACATAAGGATCTTAATAGTATTTTTATGTTCCTTAAATGTGGTGACCAGCTTTATATTCAGTTTGAATTATGTAGGAACAGTAGCATATATTACAGATACTATTTTAAGCTTTGTGAAGTGAGCTAGTACTCATTCAGCTGATGGGCCATGGCATGGGGGCTTTCTCTGCGAAATAAAAGAAAAATAGAACAGAATCTCATTCAGATAGAACTGAGCCAAAGGTGCACATTCAGGGCTCTGAGCACAATGGGGATGCATTTGGACAGGAAGAAGGGCATCCACAAGCTAGCTTCAAATACTTTTTGCCCCCAGGAAAGACAATTTTTGTCTTAGTTTTTCATCCAAGATCAATAGGTAATTCTTGAAAGTGATGTTTGGGCAGTGAGGGTTAAGGGCACTGTCCAAGCAGCCTCCCCAACACACCCACGTGAGCAGAGCATCGCAGGTGGGATTTTGACTCATTCCTCTGACGGTGCAGATAAGCCGTAAGCTCTGACTAGACAGCAGGAATTTCTCCAGTGAAAGGAAATTGCCAGGTGGTTTAAAGCCAGTATGTCCAACTCTACCCAATTTCCTTGCGGCGGTACTGCAGGATGAGGCAGAGGGGTCATGGCCAGTGCTGTCACCGTCTGGTGGTCTGTGGCTGCCGGCAGCTTCCCAGGGACAGCAGGAGCTTAGAAAGCCCATGGGCTACTCACGGTTGTACCAGGGAGGTCAAGAGTTTATTATAGGAGCACAGAGGTAGTTACCTCACCACTCAGCTCCCTAAATTCAGCCAGATTTGTGGTTCCTGTAAATTTGGTCATGATAATTTTAATAATATCAAGAGCTCAGACATTGGTTCACCAAGGCAGAATAGTTACATTTGACAAGCACTGAAATAAAATGGGATGAGAACAGTATAAATACCTTGGACCTAACAAATCTGAAAATATCCTTCAGGATTTCTATTGAAAGCAGAAAAAAGGACAAGGTAATTTTGCTTTTTTATTAAAAAACAGCAAACAAAACAGATGGGAGACATCTCAGATTTGTGTCTTCCTAATGTGAAGCACCGAAGGGTATTTTTTCTGTTTTTCATTTTGAACATGGGGGTGGAGATAGATTAATGGCTTTTGTTTTAGCCTCCAGTTCTTACATGTCTTGCACTTGAAAACAGTGTTTTTTCTCTTCCTTTATACCAGATGCTACACTCTGGAGAATAATTTCTTAGGATTTTCCAAGTTCAGTGAACTGCCTTGTATTTTAATGATGTTGGTTAGGAAATGTACCAGTTCATAACCAATGATGTACCTAAGGCTGTTTATAGACTGCAGTATGAGATCCATCACAACTGAAATGGCTTAGCAAGATGAAACTTGATCCTTTTGGACAGCTGTGTACTTGCACTGAGGAGGGACAATCAAAAGAGGAAGGACGATACTGATTTTTTTTTTTACATGATGAGAAGTTGGGTAGTTTGCAGTTATTTAAACAGTTCTTCAGGATTTGCAGGATCTGAATGATCCCCAGGTAGCAGGGCAGCACACAGTAAGTTCAGATGGTTGATGACTTGCTGAAGCTGAGTATGTTAAGGTAATTTAGATAATATTTGCAAGTGTACTTTTTTCCTTTACAGAGATGGCTTAGTGAAATATGAATAATTTCCTGATGGATTTCTTTTGTCTTCTCTTTGTGGACAGGGTGTAGCACTAGGCATTTCTCTGAAATTCTCAGTTCCATTTCCAAGTATTATTTCCAGCAAACTAATAATGAGAGATCATTTACTGTTACTCACTCCATTACACTTCTCCCTTTGTTTTGCAACATGTTTCTCTGCTTGCTTCTTTCACTTTCTTTTATGCACCCGTTAAGCCCTGAACAAGCTGCTTGAATAAGTTTGTCCCTTAAGATTTTCTGCCTTTAAATCCCTCTTGCAGACTGGCACATTCCTCTGTGAGATCTGTGCATACCATGGCATCTTTGTGGACTAACCTGGTGCAGCTGCATGGCTAGTTAGCGCAAACAATCTCGCTAATTAGTAGAGGCTCCCCTTAGGGAGAAGAATCTACAATTCAGTACTCACCCTGAAGGAGCTATCTAAAATGGATCAGATGACATGTGTCTTAAAAATGCCCACTGATTTTTCAGGGAACCCAGAGTGACAAGCCCAGCTGTGGGAACCTACAATGTAGGAGTCCCCGGTTAGGGAAGATCAGGGTTTGAATAATTTTGTCTTCTGAAAAATTTTAATTAATGGAGTTAGTGCATTGCCATCCTTTGCTTATTTTTTCTTAAAGTTTGAGCTCTGTGGGAAAGGGGCCTTCTAACTTCTTGTTTGCCCAGTGCTTAAAGTGTAGTGGATACTGCCATGATGTTAGTTAATTAGGGTAATAATTTTTAGAACTTGGGGTCAAGTCTGACAAAACCACAGGTGTTACAGGGCAACACAAGGGCTGCAAAACTCAGTTCAAAATTCAGAATTCTGACTGCATGTTTCATGAAAAATATTGAGATACCTAAGGATCTTTTAGATAAATTACAGTTTTTAAACAGCTGCATCAATCAGGTTACAAATAGAAAGCATAAAGCACTGTGGAATGGTACATTTCCTTTATATAGCAACACTGTTGTGGCAGTAGTTCAAAAACCAATAGAAGGAAGGAACAAAATATGGTTGGGTAGTTTGAATACGACGATATATAAAATGTCACATAAGGCATAGAATCAAATAGTAGCTGGGAAGCATGCCAGAAAGACTTATGGTTTCAGTTCAAAAGTGCTTTTAGTTACATGTCTTTTTTTTTTTTTTTTTTTTTGAATTAAAGTACCATTTTTTTTATCCTGTGGCCTTTCCTTCAAGGGCTTCTCATGTAGTTGTTTATTAGTAAACAGCTGCTTGCAATGAAAGATGATTACTTTATAGCCATAGTGGTTTCTGCTCGTTTTGTTTGTTGATTGGGGACTGGTTGCACTTCTGTTCATTCTAATATAATCCAGATAAGAATATGTAAGTATTAAACTGGGCAGATTACTCACAGAAAAACTACATAAAGACCAGAAAACAACCATGATTATACATAGAACTTTTGACCTTTAGAAACCCTTAAAATAACTCACTAAACTGTACTAAATATACATGCTCATATGAAAGCTTTTCTATATGTAATTACAATCTATATGTTATCTGCCTATATATTAGATGTGTAAATATACATATAAAAGCAAAGATTATTACAAACATGTTTATTGAGCTCTCCTTATGAGGTAGGTGCTTCAGAACACCGTGGAGTACGATACTTGCTTGATATTTAGGTAAAAAAGTGTCAGAATTGCTGGTGTTGTCAGTTGGTGTCTTGTTTGTTTAAACTGTTTAAAAGATGGGATTTATTGGAGATTGAAATCTGTACAATTCAAATAATTAAAAAATCTCTATATAAAATATCATTCAAATCTATAAGATACAAATTCATTAAATTGCAGTTACATGGTAATCACTCTCTTGTCAAAAATTTGAGGCTAGGTAATTGTAGTTCACTACCTGATATAAGTTGATCTTTCAATTGGGATGGTTTTGTCCAGTGATAGAGTTGAAAGGGGATTGAAATCTGGGAGCTTAACATTTTGTCTAGACTTGAAGTTTGCTAAACAGATGAAAGATGCTAAGCTACAACATTACTCATGTTGGTCATCTGAGTGTATTCTCACAGCTTTGAATAATCCGGAAAATATTGTCTCTAGGATGTGGGAAATATAATCTAACACAAACAGGTCATTAAAGCTTCACTTGATTGGCTTTATTGAGGTACAGGGGATAGCGGATATAGTAACCTCAAAGACTGAGCTTTTATGAGCATGATAATTAGCCTGTTGTATCCCAGTCTACACATGATCTTTTTAAAAATGTTTTGGTATTTTGAAGTGCAAAATTTGTACTTTTTTCTTTATGCTTGCATAAGATGAGCTACATAATGCCTCTTTAGGGTTATGTCTCAAAATGATTCACAATCAGTAATTGCTAAAGGCCAACTGTGAAGAACTGCAAAATGATCTTCAGACTTGGTGTTAAAATGGCAGGTGAGGTTCAATTTAAATAACTGTAAAATATACCACATAAGGAAGACTGATTTTAACTTCATGTATAAAATGGTAAGCACTGAGCTGAGCATTACCACTCAGGAATAAGGAAGTTATTATGGATCCATGGAAATGTCAATGCAGTGTTCAATAACAATCAAAAAAGCAGATTTGATGTTTGTAGTTATTAGAAAAAGAGAACAGAGAACAAGACAGAGTATCACCTGCCACTACAAATTCATGAGGCATCTGTGGTATGTGCAGTGCAGGTGTCTCCAACACCAAAAAGGTGTAATAGAACTGGGGGACAAGGTTTGGAGAAGGACGCCAATGATCAAAGTTAGGGAGTGGCTCCAGGGACAAGTCAGCACAGTAAGAAATGAGATGACTGAGTGGGATATGATGGAGGGGAGGAAGAATAGGCAAGTTACAGAGCTGCAAATTTCTAGGGACCGGTAGAGAGTTTTGGGGAAGCATCACTATTTGCATCTGTGTTCTTAACCGCTTCCCTGGGTACCTACTGGTGGTGGAAACAGGCTACTGGAGTAGGTGGACCTTTGGTCTGGTCCTTTTTATTCGTGAAATAATCTCTAGGCCACAGTAACCCCTGCGTGGCTAGGATGAGGTACAACACAATACCAGGAGAAGCACCAGGTTTGGGGAGGACAGGGAAGACTTTGCCATTTGAGCCCCCTGTCACGAGCACTAAGCCCAGAATGTCTCCAGCTCTCCAGATCTCACCAGGCTGCCTTTCTTCAGCTGCTCCCTGATATTTGCTTCAAGTAGTTTTTCTTCTTCCCCAAAAATTGTTTTCTTGTATTTTCTCCTCTGGCATGCTGTTGTTTGAACTGTTTCTTGAGGGTGCTTTGACCATCTGCTTCCATGACTTGGACTAGCATTTTTTCCTTTTTTTCAGTAGCTGGTCTGCAATGTGAAAACCTTTTTGCGTGCAGATGGCTTGCTCTGTTCCAAGTATGAAAGTCAGAGGAGTGGGAGGCAGAAGTGTATTGTTGAAAATTTTCCAGCCCCATCCATACTTGTGTCGTGCTAAGTTAAACTCTCACCTACTTAGTGACATGCAGCTTATATCATCTTACATATGAGCTTTGACTTTGTCCTGCTAAATTGAGCTTGAGCTTGTGAGACTTAAATGTCAGAAGACTAGAGCAGGTCAGAGCATCAGAAGAGCGTAGTTAAAGTTGGCCATACTATTAAATTTGTGCTTTACTATAGATAGCTGCTGTTGCCTTTAAAGAAACACTATTGACTGAGAATTTGCACTTTGTCTTGAAAAATTGTTCAAGTGATAAATGAAAGCACTAGACAGGAGGCTTAGAGAATAATTTCGTTTTTATTTCAGTTTATTTATCCTCTTGCTGACATTTGTTGTACATTTTGTCAATACTTCATCTCTTGGTTGGTTTGGTTTGAGTTTGGGTTTTTTTTTTTCCCCAGAAGAAAGCATAACTGTAAATCGACAGCAGTAATAGGTAACCCAATAGTCTTAAACTACTTTTCCTTTGTTGACATCTTTTGAAAAAGGAGGTGTGTTGGTACTGATTTAGAGAGGGGCCTGTATTTGCATAAGTAATTACAAATTCAATTCAGAATATGTTAACATTACTTAATACACATTTTTAATGCTAATAGGATTTGATGGTCTGACTTCTGTTTCTCCCCCAAGAATGCAAACACATGCAAAGAAAACTTCTTTTGTAATATATTTATCTAAATACTCTTGACTGTTCAGTAAGACTGTTATCCATACACAAGGTATGTATACTTTTAGACACTTGTTTATGGGGGTAAAGACCTTTCCTTCTGGGATACACTCTTGGTGCCTTTCTACTGATTTTCAGCACTTTGTCATTGTATGTTGTTTTGGTCGCAGAAGGTCGTCAAAACCCAAATGAACTCGGCAAAGAATTTGGTTGTGACCTGTGATCTGTTTCTATGGACTTACTCATGAACTAAATCTTCCTTTGGTAGTGGTTGATAAGAGTAGCAGGTGGACTTTAAATCCTTAGAAATCATTATAGCTAAAGAGCGGAAAGAATAAATTTGTTTTTCGTGGCCTTTTTACTCATGAATAACTTTGCGTGAAATACCTGATTTGTAAACCTGGAGAACAAGGAATAGGAGCGTGTCTGAGCTGCTTTTGAGGTTTTGTGGCCAAGTGCCTTTCTGGTTCCCTTTCCTGGAGGTTTTGTGGCCAGCAGTGAGTAAGGTTTTTGGCTCTTAGTGATCAAGGACATTGTGTCAAACCTTAAAAAAGATGAAAATACATAAAAGTGACAGCAGTCTGGTATATAGTTTAGTTTAGTTAGATCATAATTTTAGCTCTTTTTTTTAGTGTGTAATTACATCCAGAAGTGGACCATTTTCAGCTGTGTTTAAATTGTTCCTTACTACTTGAACATACTAAGCTACATGCAGAGTTGATTCTCGGTGTGATCCTCACATGGTTTCTTCAAATTCCAACCTGAAAACAGAGTCTGTTGTTGAGCACACTCGCTGTACCTTTCTTGTCTGCATGAGGCTCTTGAGCTGATGATTTCTAACTCCAGAGGTTCTTTTTCCTCAGATTGCCTCAGAAGAAATCTCAACCAAAGAAGGCTTTGGTGAGATTTACAAAGGAGGTGCAGTAAGATGTGAGGGAGAAAGAAAATTGTTCTTTAGTTCTCAAAAATAAAAGGAATCTATTCCTATTCCAGGTCTTGGAAATCTTGTCCAAGCTATCTAATGTTGCTATCTAAGTTCACTGATCATGCATGTATGCATGCAGCATCTTATTTCCAGCACTGTTTAATCACCAACACTAAAGCTCCAATCTCATCCCTGGGACAAGCAGCATCCTTTTGGCCAGCTTTTGTTAGATTAACAACAAGAAGGAAGACTTACTACTCATGTCTCCAACGAGGCAGAGGTATTTCCTATTTCTAGAAGAACACAATGAAAGAAGCACATTCCTCTCCTTGTCTTTTTCAAGACCTTTTGGGGCCTTGTGGACCTGCTCCTTCCTCCTTCAGCAGCGGCTGCAGCCTTTAACTGCGCGGCCTGGCTGGCCGGCCATCACTTTACATCAACACAACTCTCTCTCTGCATAAACCATGTAGCTCATCATAGAAGCAAGAGCTAAGCTAGATAAAGTTTAGCAAGTTTAGTAGCATGGAGTGAGGAGTGTTTTGGACAGAAAGGTGGGCTCAGAGGGAAGGAATGGAAAGATACCCAGGTTTAAAACTGCTTTCTTCCTCCTGTCCTGAGAACAAAGGTGCCCTGTGACCTGCTGTTTGTGGCTCTGTCGTCCTGAATAGTTCCTCTGGAAGAAAGAGAGGAGCAGAGGGCAGGGACAGGCTGGTGCCTGGCTCCTCAGTAAGAGGGTAAGGCTCAAACCAGTCCCTTGGCCACATAACATTGCCAGGAGAGCAGGTCTGTGGGGAAAAAAAGCACAAGAAAGAAATGTAGTAATCAATAAATTAAATTGTATAGAGAGGGGGTTATAAAAGTTTTTTACCTATTCTTTTACAGACTTCATTAATGGGAAAGTCTTTCTAATAAGGAAAATGGGCAGAGGATGCAGCTTACACTGTGATACTTCACTGCACAAAGGGAAATTCCTCTTCTGTGCAGTAGGAAATGCCATAAATGCATTCCCTGTGAGGTGTAACCATTGTACACAGCAAATACAAAACTGAACTTTTCAGGAAAAACATGAGCCTTCAAATAGACTCTGTGGTTAAAACAAGTTAAATTTAGTCCTTTTCTAGCAGCAGAAAAAAACACAGCCTGGCTGCACTGTGCGAGTCACTGGTTAGTTCCACAGGCAGCTCCCAAAGGCATTTTGTCTTTGTCCTTGTGCCTCGAGCATTTACAAGGTGAAATCGCACCATGTCCTGTGGCTTTGCTATCTTTGCAGTTTGCAAGGTGTAGATGTGGTCAGATGATTTGACTGAAGAAGAGAGGCCGGGACATACTTCTGCGTATTGCTGTGAGCCAGGGTGAAGTGAGCAAACCTTTGTTATCTGCTAATGTTGGAAACAGAAAGGCAATAACTGCAGGGTGGAAATAAAAGGCGAGTTACGCATCCGTATTGTCTCGCTGGCTGCCTTTGGTGCAGCGCTGAGCAGTGGTTATGAAACCGTGCCCTGCATTTCCTCATGTCACTTCTGATTTGCAAACCTGGTGGCTGAGCGGCAGGTCAGTGCCTCCCTGCCCTGGTGTGAATGGCCCCGCTCCCTCTCCTCTGCAGCCGCTGCCAGGAGCCTTTCCAGAGCACGCCTTTGTCTGAGGAAGGACGCAGACACTGAAGTGACGACATGTGCAGCAGAAGCACAAATAGGGATGATTTAATACAGTGGGCAGGCAGGCTCTGTCACTCAGGCCTGTGACAGGGAACTTAGCATTTCCCTCTCTTTCTTCAGGCAACTTACATCTGGTGGAAGTGGCTCTACGTGACACTGCTGCGTTTGCTGGTCCTGTCTTCCTGTTTGTCTGCATATGTCATCCTGGCATGGATATTCCTTAGTCTGGGAAAGTATTGGGCTTTTAAAAAGGAAATTTGGTGTCTCTTCTGCTGGCGTTATTAGCACCATGCTCTAACCAACTGAGCTAACCCGGCTGGTCATTCTCTTCCTAAGTGTTTGTAAAGAAGGACAGTATTGCTGAGTGAGAATCAAGCATCTTGATTTCCAGTTTTGTAGAGATGCTCCAGTGCTGATGCAGACCTGAGGGAAGGCACTCTCACTTGCCACAAAGGTGGCTGGGAGGATTTGGAAGTTGATCTCTTTCTCTCTCTCTCACACACACAATGTTCAAGATGTGCTGTCTTGCCCCTGGTGTTTAGATTTTAAGATGTACTCTTCTTTTGCAGCCATGTTTGAGATAGCTGATCTGTGTAGCAGTTGAGTGCACTATGTCCCTGAGAGAGTGGCATGAGGTTTGGTAGGGTACTAGGCAGAGAACACAGCAAGGTTGCTTCCTCCTCTTTTGGGGCTCTCGTTCACTAAAAGATCACAGGATTGGCTTAAATGTGCTTTAGCCTGTCATGGAGCATGTAGAAATGAAGAGGAATACCAAAACACTGACAGCGTTAGGTGGAGAGAAGTAGAAAGTTCTTGTTCACGGTATTCTTCAGAAATTAAAGTGCAACTTAAAATTTAAGACCTTAGCTTAAGTCTAACAAGTAAATCTGTGTTAAGAGAATAAAAACAGGCCATTGCTTACCAGTGATCTTGGAAGCAGGTAGAGTGAAGGAGGGGGTTCTGCCTTCAAACCAGGCAAGTCCTCAAACATATTAGCATCTGATGGCCACCGAGAAGCTTGCCCACTGTGTCTTAGACTGCTCTGCATTAGCTAAAAGAACATCTCACTTATTTCCCCTGGGTCATTTCATTCAGATATCCCTAGAGTGTACTCTTTAACCAGATTTAAGAAGCTAATTCACCTTGAGAGAATCCCAAGAGGAAAACGGGTGGCCTGTAATCCGCTCTTAAATGCAGAGACAAAGACCAGGCAGTTTGTGGACTTGCCCAAGGACTCCAAGGGAGTGGCAGCAAAGGCAGGACCTGAGGCTGCTCCGCAACCCAGGGGAGCACCGCGGCATGTGCAGAGCTGGCTCTGTGGGATCATCACCTCCAGGGGCATAGAGTCCTCTCCTTCTCCTGCTGCTGTGTCCATCTCACCGGAGGGACCATGCAGTCTGGGAGCGAGACCCAGAGTAAACCTGGGGTTTCTGACCAGGATCAGTGCTGTGGCAAGGAAGAGGCCAGCTCGCCAGCCTTGTCATGGCCCTTTCAGATCTTACACAAAGGCTTGTAATTACATTTGGGCTGGATTTAAATAATACATGAAAAGCCGAGTCTATGATCGTGTGTTTAAATACAGCAACTACTCTGCTTTTCTGGTTTAGTAAGGATTGTGTGAATCAAAAATACCTTACTCATCTGCAAAAAGGCTTAGTCCCAGCAAATCATGGCTTTAATTACAGGAAATAATCATAAACTACTTTATATGCAATTAAAGACACTTTCTTTTGGAGATATTTTTGTAAATTGTATTTTTCCCTAAAACCAATTATCCAAAATATAATACTCTTTCATGCCTGCAGTGCAACTTTGACTTGCATATAAACTGATTTTTTGAAATGAAACTTTCTTTATGTATAATTGAAACTCGAGACTATTTTACCTTTATCTAGGCAATTGATTAACGAGTCAGATTACAGGTGCTGGTTAGTAGTAGCAGCTAACAGTTTTATGCTACAGTTTGCTCATTTAGATAATTGTATTAATTTAGAATGTAAATTGACACAATTACAATGGCATTTTTTTAAATGTCAACATCTTTTATGTTACTGTCTAATCAGCCTTTAATCAAATGCTGAAACTGTTTGAAACAGAAAATACCTTTCACACGGAAATTTAATATAATGCTGATCCAGAGCTCATCAGTATTATGAGAAGACCAATGTTGGCTTTGGACCATACTCATAATTCTATCCATCTATTGAAACAGAAGAACAACATTCAAATTCAGACTGAACAGTGGTGTGGCCCAGAGCTTTCCCAAGCAGCTACAAACAAGTAATGGAGCATTTTCTGGCAGTGGTAGACTTGAAGGCTAGGGAAAATGTGTCCTGAAGGATATGTGCCCCTGTGGTAGCTACAACCCATGACATGGGAAGAAGAAGAGAAAGGAAGAAATTTTGTCTTCTTGTCCTCAAAGTGACAGTTCAGGGAAGATCCTTCACCTGTAATGAATATCTATAAGCCGGGAACAGAAACTAAGCAAACATCCAGGAAAACATCAGCATGATCCCTTCTGCTTAGCAGCAGGGATGAGGAGCTGTGCTGCTTTCAGTCCGGGTCCAGGCCGGGGTCCTGCTGATGTCTGCACTCCTGCCCTCCTCTGGCTTATGGGCGATAGGTCACGTTCCCTAACTTAGCTGTCTGCTTTAAGGAGAGAGATCACCCCAAAGAGAGAAGGGCACGGAGGCCATCTTGGGATCTCATGGGCTGAGGGGAGGAGAAGCAGCACATCTTGAAAAAATTGCACCCCTTCCTGGAGAGCTTTGATATTGGAGGCGTTTGATTGTTCTCTGTAAATTTATTAGATGGATGAAACAGAGGGGCACAAAGGGCCTAGTTAAAGCAAAGGAGAGTGCTGGCGTAAGGCCAGCTGGTATGGGTGGGCTTGGGTGAATTTAGGCAAGAGGCTTTTGCTGCTGGGGTAGCTGGAACGCTGTTCTGGAGCAGTGTGAACAAAGAGGTTGCTTCCAAAAATCAATCACCTCCTATGCCTGATTGCCTGCAAGGAATGGACGCGATAATCCAGCAAAAGTCGTTATGCCTGTGTGCTCTCATGGCCGTTACAGCTGAGCCGTCCCGGTGCCATCCTCCTTAGTAAATACGTGACTGGATTATTGAGAGGATATGGCTGGATGATGGAAAAGCTGTCACAGTTTTCTAGAGGCTGCCTTGGGAAACCTTCTGCCTCAAAACCTAGACTGCCCGTGAAGCGAATTTCACAGGGCCACATTGCACCACCAGCCAGTGCCACCACCGAAGTGCTGCCATCAGCGTGGGGCTCGGCCACCTGAGCAGGGCAGGAGTTCACACACCTCGTGAGTACTGCTCATGCTTTAAATCAGTCCTGATCTGAAATGCGATCTGGGGAATTTACAGAATCTTTTAATTCAGCTGTCAAAACTATGCAAACTTAATTATAGGCTGAATTTGGCATAAAAGCTTAGACACAGTGTTTTCCCTCAGCGTTTGTATTTGCTGTTGGAAATGCTTCAGCCCATAAATCTATGCAGATAATGCCGGTAGGGATAATCACTAACAAAACATAGTTTTACAGGTGGTTTTAGGTGAATTTTCCATCAACTTTATGTGTCTGTACCATATCATTATATTCTTTTCTCAGCCATTAACTTCTGCTGCCAAGCATGAGATACTGGATTCCTTTTGGCTTTAGCGTTTACATCTGTCGCCCTTGTGCACGTGCCTGATTAACGCGCCTCGGTCCGCGGGGTGCCCTGTGGCCCCTGGATGGGGTGCAGAGGTGGGGGTCCCCACGGTGAGGAGCAGAGGTCCCTGCAGAGGCCAGGGTAGAGGCGGGCATGGGGGGACAGGGCAAGCCGGAGGCGGCAGCTGGAAAAGCCGAGAGATGGGATGTGGCTCCCAGTGGCTCTGTCTGTACTTGATATGAGGAATACCATGAATGCCGGTGGTAATGGCATCTAGTTAAGGAAATGAGAGCTCTCCGGATTTTACTTTCTTAAAGGCAGATGGCTATGAAAATATATCTGTTGAAGGAGAAAGGCACAGGCTTTGCTGAAGCATGTAAGTGCCAGTTGGGAGATAAGGGTATCCAGGGCCACTGGATTCCTCCTTTGTGACCTTGGGCAAGCCATATTTCCAGTAAATAAAAATCAGCTGTTTCCATTAATTTTTACTGCAGCAATGCTAACTTAGGGTAAAAATGCACATGATGGCTATACTGATTTTAACAGCCCACTATCCTTCTTTACTCTTTTCCCACACACTGGTTAAAGACTCACTGAAACAGGAGGAAATTAACCTTGGTGTTGAGGAATGAGAGAAGGCAAATTGTTTCACCTTGTGCAGAGGGAGGGAGATGGGGATATGTGGTTGAGATGGGGGCAGAAGAACTGAGGCGGAGTCTCCCCCTTCCAGCTGCACTGAGCTGTTAGATCAGCTGAGCCATAAATATGTGTCTTCAGCCTTAGATTAGTTCAGGATGTCATCCTTCATCTTCGCCCTTCCCAAGTAGTCACTGCTGAAGCTCTTTTACTAATAGCAAAAATATTTATTCAGATACAAGTATAACCATTTGTTTCACTTGTTCCTCCAGAGACACAAGCAGATCCCATTTAAGTAAATGAGAGTGCTGCACACCTAATTAGAGACAGAGTTAAGTCTGCAGTCCTGTGCCAAAATGCTACATCATGAACTAAAACTTATGGAAACTTAATACGGAGTCATAATTTATTTTCTACATTTAAATCAGACTTTAAAAATTAAATGAAAGCCAATACACCCAATAAAACCCTGTAATCCAGGCTGTAATAATAAATCACATACTGGGATCCTAGTGCAGATGAGGGTGAAATTGTAAGTGCATTGACATTAATGTCATAGCGCCTCTTGACTCCAAGACATCCAGGATTTCTTTGGTAATGTGCTTAGAGTCTTAATTTACTAGCAAAGTAAGTCGTTTGGGATTTCCTGTTTCCCCCACAGCCACCGATGATGTGATCAGCTCCTGGGACAATACTAAAATATACTCAGCTGGATTTCTCTGTCAGCATCAGCTGCCGCCTTTTTTCATCTGCCTCCCAAAGCCGTGTCTCTATTTCTTGCTGACCTGTCTGCAGTACACAACCTTGTCAGGTGCACTGGCTTATTTGGCTTTTAGACTTGTTTCCTAAGAGGAGCAAGCTTATGTGATTGATTATGTGTCTTTTTGTCTGCAAAACTGTCTTGGCCAATTTTATTAAAGTTTGAAAGGAGAATAGCTATGCTGAAGGTCACAGGGTAGAGGAGGCAACGCCAAGTGCGCACCCTGTGCTGCCCTAAGCCCACCTCAGGAGGGGAGCAGAGGCAGCACTGCAGGCAGCTGACTGCACGCAGCACATACGTCGCTCCGGGCTCATGGCGGCAGAGTCTTTCTGGTGGAGAGGGCGTGGGTGGGTTTCACACTGTCGTGGTGGGTAGGTGAGGAGGGGTTATGAGGCAAAGGACACGAATGAAAGGCAAAACAAGCTTCAGAGTTTTGTGTTTTGCAGAACACCTCTCCCCGCGCCCCCCTGACAGTTTTGCTTCATGTGACTTTAACTCCTTCCACTGCATGGTGGCAACATGATGATCTTTGTTGAAGTGGATGATTACATTTATTTAAGAGGTGTCTACTGGCAAATCAATAACAACATTGATTTGCAACTTTTTCTGTGCTTTGCGAAAGGCATGCAAGTTTCGTTTGCACTAGCTGATAGATGCAAGTGAAGGGAAAATAGTTCATAAGTTAAGTAATAATTATTGGTATGCAGCAATAAAACTTAGAAGACTTATTTCTTAAAGCAAATGAATTTCTATTATTACATATTACATTACCATACGTAAATGGTAATTCATTTAATGACCTTGGATATATAAACCAATATGGAAACCTGCATAAATGCTCCAAATATATAATTTTAACAGCTTTTGTGCTCAATTGTTGCCATTGGATTGATGTGGAATATCTAGTATTGTCTTGGTTTACTTGTAGCTTAAAGCTGGGGCTTATGAGCTGGGAAGAAGGTAAGGTGTTTGTTCTTTCTGTGCCTTCTTTTACTCCCTGCGTACCCATATTCTCATTGCCTTCAAAAGTATTTGCGGATGTGCAAGAGGCACAAGACTGGCTAATAATGTGCTGACTACTCCCTCTTACTGTTTTGAAGGGTTTAGCAACTCCTTTATAGAGACTTTTCATTCATTCTACATTTTTTCCTGGTCTTATCTAAAGATCTCATACTGCAGGCTCCTGTACATGTGTTTATCTTTAAAGGCACCAGTATTGTAGTACTATGGATGTTAGGCGGGTTTCTTGAAGTTAAGCATATGTGTGTTTCTGCAAAGTTTAGGGAGAGAGAGGGAGACATTGAGCTGACATCTGAGTAACAAATACCTTCATTTTCAGTAGAGGTGAGAAGTGAAGTGTTCCTTAGAAGGTTGCAGACAGGTTTCATGGACGGCAAATGCACTGGGGACTGATCTATGAGCACTTTTTGTCTGCTAGATCGGAGTGTAAATATGTTTATTCTTATATGTCACAGTAGTGAGGGCACTGCAGTGGCAAGCAGACACCTGTCTGACCAGCAGATTGAAGGAGTGAGGAGAAAATTCATAGTTCTTCTTTGATCTTGTAAACCAAGCTTATGGTTCTAATATGCCTGAAATAAGTGTAAGAAAAAAGGATGTACCGGGTGTAATCAGAAATTAGATTCTAGTGGTATGTTACTGATGAAAAGGAGAATTCAGTTCTAATGTTTACTCTGTTATTATTTATTTTCTTTTCTATAAGAGAGTCTTTCTTTTCTGTTTGGTGGGTAGCATTCATCTGTAGCCCAGTTTGCTTACCCCACGCCATCCCTCTAATCTGTGTGTGTCAGGAGAAGGGTCCTACCTGCAGTTGTTCCTGAGCAAAGTCTTTGCTGCCTGCAAGCAGCAGTGGAGAGAGTCATTTAGTGCTTATATGGTGCCTCCTCTAGAGACAAGCTCCTGCCTCTAAGATCTTCTTTCCTGTTCATTATTTAATACCTATTTTATTTTGGTCACCCAGAGAGAAATGGGCACCGTTCTCCACATCAACTGTTTCTGCCCCGCAGATATGAGGGGAATAGTTTCTTTTCCACAGTCAGAGTAGCCGGGGCCTTTTAGCCAATTACTGCGGTGGCGTGTAGACCACAGAGAAAGACAGATTACTTCTGCCTTCCGTAGTGAACATTAACCACTGCTGTGCTACACAAATGGACCTTTTATATTTTATCTACTTTGATATTCTAAGGAAATGAGAAGACTTGAAATGACAAAGCCCTGGTAATAATGAGGTGAGTTATCACCACATGGTTATTATCAAGAGCATTTTCTTTTAACACTAATGTGTGTTAGAGAAGAGTCATGTCCCTTGTTTGCCTTGGAAGGAAAACCATTCAAGTTTACTCTTATCAGATTTCTGGGAAGAATAAAATATTGTTATTGTTTGTGGAAGAAAGATGACCTAGTTCAACCTGGCCCACCAGTTGTCTTCCTGGAAGCCGCACGCGGCTGTGGCTCTTGTCATGTCTGAGGTTTGTCTAATTCCACCTTCAGCTCCTCGGCATGTTCAGCTGCTGGTGCTGGCAGTCAATTCTGCATTTGTTATCTCCAGTAAAGTTACCTTATTCGCAATTAATCGAACAATGTAAGAAGTAGTTGGACTTGGGTGTTTTGTGACCAGTATAGACATTACCTGTAAGGCAGGAATTCTTTTGACAATGAACCGCAGCAGTTCTCCTGCAGAAGCTCGCAAACCTGGAAGTGAAAGACAGTATTTAGTATCCACTATGTCCCTTAGGTAAGATTGTTTTAAAGTATATTTGAAGTATATGTAAAGTATATAGTTTTAAAGTATATATTACATGGCCTGATGTCCTTCATGCCGTATTTGGACTAGACTGACCATAGACAGAAGCTGATGTAGATACAATTAGTTGCAAATAGACCATATACTTAAATTTTATACAATAACAGCTGCAGAGGGAATTTGTAAATCACTGTTCAACGTGACTTCTGCATTAATCTTGTTTTCATGCAAAACCCTCTAATCGTGTTTTGTGCACCAGTCAGTGAGTTTTCACTGAAAACAGCCAGATGCATAAGGACCCTTGTGGTAGTGCCGTGCTCCAGAGTCACTAGCACAAGCATGGAGCCATCTGTTTGAAGACTCTTGCAACATCTTTGTTGAGTTTCAAGCATGAAACTACATTTCTGTCCAGTGAAACTGTGGAGCAAACCAGCACGAGCCTTTGCAGTGTTACACTGTAGTGTACACTTAAAATGTAGTGTTACACTAAAAAGTAGTGTTACACTACTACTTTGTAGTGTCAGCATACTGCAAAAGTAATCACAGCATATGAATTAACATATGAGCTTTCCAGAATTGCATATGGTGAGTTTTAGTTTAAACTTAGTTAACAACATGGATAAGGTGGCATAATCTATTTAAATATCTGTGTACCTTTGTTCCTGTCTACTTCTAACGTAGATGCTCTCAGATGATTGTGGATGCCATGTATAAAGCTTTTATGTACTATAGGACTTGCATTAAGCTTCTTAGTATGCCCAGCAGCCTTTACAACAAGCAAGAAGAACCTAATTGAAAATAGGAAACTTCTTAATTTCTGATAAGGGATTGTTTGAAATTTTTTTCAGGGAAAAAAGACAAATTCATAACAAGTTTGTGCCACTTTTAAGCCTAGCAAAGTAACACATTTGGATTCTACAGCTAATTGGAAAGCACATTTTAGTAATTTTTTGAGCGTCAAGAACAAAGGCACTTAAAAATTGACAAAAAAGGAGTGCAAATAACTCTGTAAAGCTTTACAAAAGCTTTATAAAAGTAGACCAGATACTGCATAGCTGGATATGCTGCCATAAAGGATCTGAAAGAACTACAGAAGTAGAAGCTCTGGGATTCTTGCAGACATGTGAAGTAATGCCTTGCATTGTTATGTGGGCAAGGCTGTTTTTCTTGGCCATAATTTAGGAAGGATTTTGTATGTTATCATCAACCAATTAGAACTTGAATAACAAATCTTTGATATAATCATCATAATCTGTTCCTGTGGGGGAGGGACAGAAGGAAAAAAAGCTTATTGTAAAATAGTTTAAACCTATTTGATGAAAAAATATCTACAACTTATTTGCTTAGAATAGCTCATCATTTAGGTGGTTTTTTTTCTGTTGAGTGACTCACAATCATATAGTCTGCTTTAAGAGTTCCTAACTCAATCATACTGCAGTAGTAAGCTCTTTGTACTGTACTTCCTGGTATCTCGTGTCTGCTTTGAGTTCCATACTGAAATGGAGTAACTGAAAGTGTTAGACTGTCCCATAAAACAAAAATGAATAAAGTAAAATTGATTGCAGTTTGTTCTCCTTATTGTGTACCTGCCTTAAGAAATTACTCTTTATAGGTCTTGGGAACACAGTGTAACTGCAGCTCATGTGCATTCATATATATGCTTATGTCCATTTATAAATTTTTTTTTTTACATATGTCAATGGGTATCAGAACTTACCTTCCTCTTGCCCTGTGATTGTGAGTATTCTTTGAAGGTGCCTATGTCAAGTAGTAACACCGTGTTGAACCTTCAGGCACTCATGCTAGGTGGTGTTTGTTAGTTCTCAATTTGGGAATCTGAAAGGTGGAGCATCTTTCAAGCAATGAAGTGGATACGCTGGAGATTTTGCAGAAAAACAACTTTTGCCTTGTCTAGGTAAAAAATGAGAAGAAGGTATATTTCTAATATGTGGGAATGAATGAAACGCAAATTTGGGAGCAAGAGGGATGAGAGAGGTGTATGTAGTCTCATTTGCAATATACTGAATATCAGACATAATAGGAGTTACTTCTGCTTCTTTGCTTGCTTTTTTCATCTTTTTTTTTTTTTTTTTTTTTTTTTTTTAAGGAAGACCCATCATTTAAGGGAAAACTATTACATGAACTAGAACCTTTTCATTTATTTTATCACCCAGATATCCCACTGCCCAGACTCAAATTCCTCAGTTTCCCAGCATTTTCTAATTTCTAACTGATGACTCCACTTGCATCCATTTTTTCCCAGTTGCACCTAAACTCAAAATCTGCATTCTGATTTGGTAGCATTTTTGATAACTTAAAAAATGTTAATACATTGGTTTGGAAGAATGAAGTGGCTTGTTGAAACTTCTTTTAAGTGGCTGACAATATAACACAGTCATTAGAAAGACATCCAGCAAGTTTGTTGGTCTTTAGATGAGTTTTTTAGTGCAGAAAGGTTTTGTGGGGCACAGTGCTGTGGGGTCATTCCATAATTGCCTTCATTTACACGGTTTTGGTCAACTGCATTTCAAATTCAGAAGGTTTTACATTGTTCTGCTGTGAATCATAGTGCTTCATTATGAAAATTGAACTGACAGTTAAGGGAGAGATGTGTTGAAAGTCCCTAGGCTACATCAGCATTTTCAAACTCCCACATGCTTCTTCCCATTTTTATTAGTATCTCCTCAGAGTTGGTTACACACCCTCTTTCAAACTGTTCTGTGTAACTCAGGTCTATCATGTTGCCTGTACAGTGCTCACGAATGACTGGGCAGCCAGTATGCTAATTGCTAGCTTACTGAACTGAGCATAATGGTATGTGGTTTTTTTCGTTCTTGCAACTTTTTTGTATATTCACATTTTCTCTTTGACCATACATTTTGTTTATTGGTTTTTTTGAGTGGATTTTGTTGCCTCCTTCAAGCTTTGCAGTGTGTGTACAGCACATTGCATTGCACTGTGAAATCCTAATCCCCAGCTGGGGACTGTCCCTACTTTACATTATATTTCCATATTTTTGGGTTTATTTTGGCCTCATTCAGAAGAGATTTTTTTGATATTTCTCAATTCCTATTTGACATGCTACTTTTACAGTGATTTTCTGGCTATTTTAAGCAGTCTATTTGGGGGAAACACAATTCAATGTTTTACAGATAATCCACTACACAGCATAGGAAACAAATACCTGTATATATGGATTAGGGGGTGGATTTATGGCATGTCTCTATATGTAGTACACACTAATCTACTTGAAAGGTAAGATGTGTGAATTGCTGCACATCTTAATAGCTTTGCAAAACATGGTATTGAAGAGCTGGGCTAGTCTGCTTGTTTGCTTTCCCATGTTGAAGTGGTAACTGTATACCATTACTGTGTCTTACTGTGTTTAGAAAAACAGGGACGAGAACATTTTTGCTACTCTGTATGCCTTGTGGAGCAGGAAAAGTAAGACATCATTTAAAGTGGCTATTGTGCTGGATGTTTCTGGAATGTTTGGCATTGCATGTTCAACTTTGGCATTTTGTCATCAAAAACTGGAGCAGAGCACTGGCTCTCAAATATGCAGTTGGGCCTCTTGAGCTCCTGTAAAAATAAGCTGGCAAACAAACTCCTTTAATAAAATGCTGATACTGGAAAAGATACAGAGTCATCACTTCGTTATGCTACTTTTCGCAGCATGTCTCATTTATTTCCGAAAGTAAAAGAGAGAGATGATTACCAGATAAACAAGAGTCATGATGAGGTGAAATCCTGGCCTCACTGAGACAGGGGACAGCTCAACCACTGGCTCGACCTCTGAGCCATGAAATGTCCCAGTGACCTGGCCAGGTCACTGGTTTCAATGGCCATTAACTTGCCTTTTAGCGAAGGCAGTTGCTTCTTCTCTCTTTGTGCTCTTATGATGTGTGCCATTCAGTGATATATAAGGGGTTTACGATTTTTAGTTTGGGCTTTTAATTACTCTGTAGCCAGTGAAAATGCCCTCCTGGAGCCTCCCAGGACTCGAGTGCACTGGGGAGGTGAGAGGGAGCGTCTGGCGTCAGGAGCGTTTGGGCATTGCAGGCATTGCACTGCTGTTCATAACCTGGGTGGTGACGGTGGTGACAGCGCTGCAGAAAGAGTCTGAGGATCTGCTTACTGGTATTATTGTTTTTCCTAGTGATTTTTCTCAGGATATTTCACTTATAATTTATGACTCAATGTATTTCTTGAGTCAAAAACCATATAGCTACTAGCCATACTCGCAACAGTTTCTTAATTATGCTGCGCTCTTGCCTTCAAAAGGAATCATAGAATCATAGAATCATAGAATCATAGAATCGTTTATGTTGGAAAAGACCTTTAAGATCATCCAGTCCAACCATTAACCTACACTACCAAGTCTACTCTAAGCCAATCAAGGGTAGACTAGACTAAACCATGTCCCAAAGTGCCACATCTACCCGTTTTTTGAACACTTCCAGGGATGGTGACTCCACCACTTCTCTGGGCAGCCTGTTCCAATTCTTGACCACCCTTTCCGTAAAGAAATTTTTCCCAATTTCCAACCTAAACCTCCCCTGGCGCAGCTTAAGCCCATTTTCTCTCGTAAACTATGTGGTTTTAGCATGTACTGTGTGGGATGCCTGTATAGGATAGTTGAAGGAGGAAACAGGAGCAATGACAGTCTGGAAAAGTAAAGTAACAGAATATTTAGTTATTTAATTAATAAATTACAGTTCTAGTTAAAAAAATTGGATTCTCCTGTTAGATTCTTTAGAGTCTATGTATCACAGTTTGCTAATAGTAACAGTAGAACTTTCTTGAATACAAATAAAAGGTGAGGATAGAGAAACTTCTTTTAAAACAAACACTTTGGCAGTGCTGAAAATAGAAATTGCAGTATCTTTCCTGTCATACCACACTGGCATGTGGGAGACTGGAATAAGAAAAAAACCTGACTTGAGAATCAAAATAATTTGGTGGAGGGGGAGTCCACGGAGAGCCCATGTGTGACAGACCACGTGCACTAACAAAGCTATCTTCCAAATACTCCGGTGTGTGATAGTGATCAAGTAGGTTCAGAAGAATATAAGTTTTTATGAAACTGCTTATTTTGGAAGGTCCTCATCCTGCTTTCTGTTTCCAGATGAAACACTCTTGTACTGCCCTCCCGCCTCTGGCCAGCTCTGCCAGGCACCCGTTGCTGCCTCGGAAGAAGCCCACATGCGCCTGGCACACTAAGCATGCTGAATGAAGGCAGGACCTAAATAACAGTCTTCTTTCCTGACTAAGAGAGTAGTACTTGTTAAACTACACAGCTTTAAATAAGGAGGAAACAGTACTTCCAATCACCTGTAGTGACAATCAATCTTATCTTTTACTTTTTGCTCTTCAAGTATTGGGGAAATATTTAACCATAAGCAGCTTGCATGTTTTTGAAGCAACTCTCTTTGATCATAAATTGTATTGCCTCTTCAGTTTTGAAAATCTAAAAGAAAAGCAGTCTATCAGGAAAACATTATTATTGGGTCTGTAACCAGTAATGTATTCTGTGTGGAGGTCAGCTACATCAGTTGTTTGTGGCTTCTTTCTTGCTAAATTCAGTAGCTGTTGTCCCCCAGGACATTGAACAGCATGGTTTGCATGTGGTATCTGCTGCTCATTTAAGCAGCTCCAGGGATTTTTTTAACTGGTATCTGTTTTTAAGGTCCTTGAGCCTGGCTATCTTAAGCTCACCGGAGTACAGCACGTCCTGTGTGCTGCACTCTCCTCATCACATCTCAGAATTGCTCTGGGCGTGGATAGACACCTCCTCTCTCACCTCCTGTGCAAGCTGGTTTTTGAAGCCACCTTCCCTCCTCCTGTCTTTTGGAACAGCCTCTAGCATTGGAGCAGGGACCAAGACTCAAATCTACAAAGCTCTACTAAATGAAATTTCCAGTCGGCGTCCGAAGATTGTGACACTGTATTTGTGGTCATGGCCAGATGTTACCCTTAATCCTCTGTGGACAAGATTCCCGGTATCCCAGCTGTGTTTGCAGAGTGGGGGGAGCCATGGACCCCATTCCTTTGGGTCCCAAAGCTCCATGAGAGGGAAGAAGGCTCTTGCGAAGCTTCAATTTGCTGTATATGAACTGCCATTGGAACATTTTTAGGGGACTGTAGAAAGAAATTCCTCAGGTTAGACAGTTTCAAAACTCAGATTAGAGTGGTTTTGGCTTGTTAGCAATGGGTGAGATGAAACACAGAAATTTCTAACATTTTCACTCCCTTTATCCTCTCTGTAGGGGGCAAGCAGGCAGGATGTACAGTGATTTGGAAATTTCTGTATTCAGTTCCTAGAACAGCTGAGTCAGCTCCAGGGTTTCTCATGGCTATGTTTTCAGCTGTCTGTTACATAGATGGTGATAGGACTGTGGACTGCCGGTGATGATAAAAACAAATACATATTTGTGGCAATTAGACGTTGATGTATCTGGAGCTAAGCGGTACTGTTGTTGGCAGGATTACAGGAGCTGGGTTGCTTGGAGATTTAATGTTCTCATTGGGGCTGTTGTAGAGCAAAGACTGAAAGCTCATAAAACTGAAGGCAAGGCATATCAACAGACCAATTAAACACAGTGTGTATCATGGATACAAATGTTTGTGAGCTATACTGCTTACACAGTAATCATTATTTTTGACCTTTCAGCGTGAAGTCTGTTGATTCCCCATCACTTTTTCACACAGGATAGTCTGCTAGAGAAAACGCTATCAGACATGACTTCATGCAGTCCCTGACTTTAGTTGGACTTCTGCAGTCCTACTAATTTAAACCAAGTCAGTTTTACTGGGGTGATGTAGGTGACAGAGCAAGCCAAATTTTCCTTTCTATAGGTCATCTAAAAAGATGAAAATGTGGTTTTCCCAACAAGTGTCCTTTTCCCCTTCAGTTTCATTACTGAAGTGGAGTTTAGGTGGATGATTATTGTGTCCAGTTGAGTGGCATTTGATTTAATTACATATTTGCAGGTCGCACTGTCTTTTTTGCCAGGAGATAGGAGAAGGTCTAAGTATATTTTCTATTAATAACGCAGCCACTGGAATAGCAGCAAGATAAATCGATCTGCAACCACAAGGCTGTTAAAACACAGGTAACTTTAGACATCTACATTCAAAACAAATTTCTCTGTCTCATCTGTTCCTGACCAATTTCTAGTAGAAGGAAGCTTTAGCTCTTCTTTTGTTCTGTTTGCACAGAGACTTGTTTGCATGATGCAGATGCAAAGCAAATACCTGTTCAGCTTCACGTTGATGTTTCCATTAAGACTAGACTCAGTATAATCTTGTATCACAAAATCTGATTCAAACCTAGGCAGGGCCTTCTTTTGCGGTAGAAAGCTGCCGAGCCCAACTGGTGAGGAGGGTTCATTGAAGAGAAAATGCACAGATTTGGAGCTTTTGTTGAATGCTTTTTTAATGTGTGACTAGTTCTTGTTGAAACCAAACTCAGCCAGAAAGGTGGTGCCCTAATACCAGTTAAGAAGGTTGATACAGTCCTGCATGTTATCTTTTTGTCAGATCATAATCGCCACAAAACCCAAATACTGGCCAACTGGCAGCTGCCCAAGCATCGCTTCTTTATGATGTATTTTCTCTCTGACTATGTTCAGTGGAATATGCAGCTTTTACATTACTGAAAGCTGTTAATAAGGTACCTTTAAATGGCATTAAACAATGTTCTTTGAAAACACAAATCATTTGTTGGACTTTCTTCCATTCCTCTTGCTAAACACCTCAGTTAAACTGTTGCAAGCCACGGTATCCTGTACCTTTTCCATTACAATTTTCTTTTTTTTTTTTTAATACCATGGCAACCAGACCTAGTAATAAGTAACAAAGAAAAATATGATGAGCAAATTTCAGTTCTTAAAGCTCTCTTTAATAATATGAATGAAAGCTAATCTTGTCCCTCCGATTTTTGTCCTGCTGACGTCCTGACTCTTTCCATCAACTAAAATCAGGCTTTCACCCCCAGAAACGTAATAATATAAAAAAAAGTACATCTGTACATTTTAGGACCAAACTGGTTGCTAAAATAGCTTCTTTTCCTGTCTCACGTGCTTTTTTCTTCTGAATTAAAGTGTACTCTTCTATCAGAATTTTCTCCTAGGTATCCATATTACGTGATCAAGTCACTTTTTCATCTTGTTTTGGATAAAGCCTGCAGGGAGAACTTCTCTGGTATCTTCCATAATTCAGAATTTTATAGCTCTTTTCTGAATGTGCTCAAGTTTTTCAACATTACTTTTGAAACACACACACCAAAACTAACCTGGCATTATTTTATGGTCCTGTCAGAGCCATATAGAGGAGCAATGCCACTTTCCTATTGTTAATTTGAAATCCCTTCGTAGATCTAGAGGTTGCATTCATTGGTTGCAGCATAGCATTGGGAGTTCATGCTCTGTTGTTGCTTTGGTTTTTTTAGACCATTACCTTAAAGATTGTCATTTGTCAGTGGCAGAACTAGCAAAGGTCTCCCAAATTTCCTGAACTTAATGATGGAAGGTGGGAAAAAATTCAACTTCTTTAGTCTTTATTTAGCTTTTTAATTAGCTTTTACATTGCTAAAGCTGTTTATGTTACTAAGCAAAACTCTTAACTGATGGCAAGGCATATCAATAATCATATAATCAGTAATGTAATTTATTATTTCCTTAAGGTTTTTGACAGTTGTCATGGCCAATAAAGAATTGCAGTCCTACAGTATCCCTATAGAGTGGGGAGGTGCTGTTTCATTTTGAAGTGGGGAAACAGAGGCACAAATTCATCAATGGTCAGAGTGTTGATATACGTGTACAGAACCCAGTTTTACTTAGTCCATGACTTATTAGTCCATCCTTCTTGGGCTACCTAGGAGAATAAATGTTTTATATCTAATGTCACTCCATCATGATGTTACTCTGACAGTGCTTTTTTTTATGTGCGGGGGTCATACATGTTTTTAGGACAGTCCTGTGCAGGTTAGCGGTCTTACCAGAGCATGAAAAGGACTGTGGCAGCGTGACTTGCATTGTGCAACAGATCTGCATTCCTTGGCACGTGGAGCAGGACAATACTGCTGGTGTCCATGCCTACTGTTTTCGTAGTCCTGTGTTTCCTCACTAGTAGGTTATGAGGTGAATGTTTAAGTGCTTTTTATTATGTATGCTCCTTTTATCTCATTATTTATAGAGCAACTGGTAGTTAGGGTTGTGAAACTATCACTTTTTTTCCTTTCCAAAAAATAAGATCAAGCAGCAAAAGATGATGACTTCCAAGTGTGCACTTATGAGTTTATTCCCAGCGACTGTTTTGTCCCCTGTGGTTCACAACTGGCACTCCTTCGACTTAGCATCCCCTGATCAGTAGAGCCTGCTGTGCTCCAGCGCCTGAGCTCCTACAGCACCTCCATGTCCTCACTGGGAGTTGTCAGACCCTGATAGATAGATGCTTTCCAACCCTTAGAAGTCCTGTCAAGTCTACTAAAGCATGTTTTGATATTTATGGTGGAGAACACAGACTCCAAGTGTTTCACAGAGCTTGCTCGGTACTCTCTTGCAGCTCCTTTTTCTCTTTGCTGTAAAGATACGGGGCTCAGGTCAAGTTTCAGCATGGGATCTGCATCGTGGAAACTTTTGTGCTAGAAGGAAAAGCTCACCTAGTAGTTACACTAAAAGAATAACTATTTTAGGAACTTTAGGTACTTCTGTTGGGCCAGATGCTGTGCATATCCTGGGGAGCAGGTTGTCCTCTTTGCAGTATATGTGTTTTGCTGCCTTTTGTACCTGCAGAGGGTTTTTGCTTGAGTGTACTTGGTGCTTTTACCTTTCCCGATCGCCCAGTATTGCTGTAGCAAAGGATTCCTTGGGATGTTCTTTGTTCTGCTCGGGAGACCAGTTGTTCCTCTGACCACAGCTGATTCCTTGGAGCCCATTTCGGACTGCAAGCCTTCATCTTGCCTGGAACAGGATCGCCCCTTTCTCCCCTTCCTGGTCCCCTGTGGGCAGCCAGATTTACCTCACAGCCTGGATTGGTCCTCTATGCCTGCCCAGTCTGGAAGCAAAGGCAGGAGATGACAAGAGCTGTTCAGGCAGCTGGAGCTGGAAAGATGCTGGTGGTGCCAATCCTGGAGAAGCTGAAGGGATCCTGGTCTGAGAGGTCTTCCTCTGAGCTGCAGTTCCAGCCCCTCTGCTTTCCCCGCTGCCGCTTCGCCAGTGCATGGCATAGCGAGGGGGTGTCCTGCTGCCTGCTCCTGCCATGTGGCGTGGCCTGCTGCCACCAAAGGGCCGAGCTGAGGATTTTCTGCAGCTCAGGGAAGTTTGGGAGGATCTGACATGGCCTCCCTGAGCCCTGCTGCCTGCCTCCTCTTTGCTGCCCGTGCCAACCTGCCACTCCAGGGCAAGCCTTGCTGTCTCACACAGCCTCCAGGCTGTATTTTCCAACATCCCACTTGCTAAGAGAAGGGAAGAGGCTTTTTTAATTATTATTTTGGGGCTGTTTTTCTTTTCTTCAGAACATGCATCAATCTCTAGAGGTCTAGAAACCAGGGTCCCATCAAAAATCTTAAATTACTGTCCTGACCAAGCCCACGTCCTCGCCCAGTGGTCAGTCCCTTGGCTCAGCAGGTCTGGTGTTAGACGCAGCTCCTGGGTCGGGGGCCGGATTGGGATCCTGCCTTCTGCCATCCGCAGAGCCAGTGATCCACTGCTGCAAGAGACTGTTAAAGAAGATAGTAATGCGCATTTTGGCTAGGGAGTGTTTGTTTACCCTGCCCTCCTTCTGTACATGCATGATCATAAGGTTCCTAAATTTTTTTAGTTTTTAAGTGTAATTAGCAGAATTGTTCTGAGGCATCTTCTCTTCAGACATTGTGCAAGCATTTGCAGAGGGAAATGCCGCTTGCTGTGTGGCCCTTTCATGCTTATAGTCACTTCCATGCTACGGTGTCATTACCCTGTGTTTATTTTAAATGTCTGAAGTCCAGAGCTATGCTGGTATGTTAACCCACCACCTTTGTGTAGTCTGGAAATGTTAAAACTATAAATTATTATAAACAAAGTGCCTTTGGGGGAGCTTATGTATTGTGGTTATTTAAGTAGTCCTATAGATTTCTGCCTTAGTGGAGTGCTCATAGAATGTATACGTGATCAGAGAAATACTCCACAGTTCACTGAAGAACAAAGGTATATTTAACAGAAGATGTATTTCTACTGAATATATGCTTTTTTAATTAGGATTTTCACTTAAAAAAATAATTTCAGCTTGCTTCATCTGCTCTCCATATGTAGCTATTTCAGCTAAAACACATCACTAAAGGTTTAGTTGAATCAGTGCCATAGTATAAATACATAATTTATGTATATGTACATTTCTCATTCTGATAGCTTCCAAAAGATATCTAAGTGACCATTAGAATAATTTAACTAGAAAAGTATTTTTAAGTATTTTATGAGATGTAAGTTCTCCTACATAAAATACAGCATGCTGGAACTAATTTTCATTGCATGTTTATGGTTAATGGTCAAAAATTTTCAGTCTATGCAGAACCATTTCCATGCCACTGACCCATCTGTTTTAAAGAGACCTTGTCTTGAATAATACATGATATTTGGTCATTGAGGAGGAACTCCCACAGTCCAATGTATACTCAGTGCATCCTTGAAATATTTAGTCCTTGGGTTTGAAAGGTTCAGTGTTGCAGACTCTGGGCATCTTTAGCCCTCAATGAATATTTTGCCAGAATAGATAAAGTGCATGCCAAGTAAACTGCTATAGTTTCCAACCACAGCCATGAGGAACAAAGTGAATTAAGGCTGGAGCCTAAAACTTCTAGGCAGGAGTAATAAAGCTTCTCTTTGTTGAGGTTTTAGATACTTCTTTGTTCTCGTATGCCCTGGTGAAAAAAAGTGTGTCTTTTAAAAATATATTTTACAGGCACTTAATCTTGGTTGCATCTAATGGCTTTCAATATTTTTAAAAGAAATTCCAAGTGGATGAGTTATTTATGTGTTTAGCTTTTATTTTCCATTATGTCTTTTAATAGATTCCAGATCTCATCCATATTGTAATGGCTTCTGTGTTACGGAGCAACACAATTTACTAGGTTAAATATCCATTTTTCTTGCTTCTCTGACACGAAAGTGTGATAGACCTATACTATAAATTGTTAACACATTTGTGAGCTTGAAAGTCCATACCGCCATCCTCACTGTCTGCATGCAGGCTCCACGAGACATGAGGAGACCCCAGCGCACTTCAGCACACCTGGAAGCATCATGTTATTCCTAGTATTCAGGTTAACGTGCTTGGAAGACATTATGATTAAAGGCTGCAAATGGAGAAGTGTTCAGGCTTGAATTCTTTTTAAACTTGCCTCCCCTAACCAACATGTTGAAGCACATGCAGAGCATAATTTTATAGATTTGTCTGAGACCTGGGGTATGGAGATGGAATATGTAAGGTGATGGAAAAAAGAAGAGATAACCCAAACTGCTGCATTTGGCTCCCCCCTCCCCATCCTCTCTTCCCCAGGCATTTCTTACTTTCCTTTTTTTTTTTTTCCCCTTATGGCTAGGTTTATTTGAGTTTCTGGGGAAAACAGGTGTTAGAGGACAGAATAGCACAGGGAGTGGGTCTGAGCTTTTAGCATCTTGGAATTGCCACCACAAATCTCTGATTTTTTTTCTGTTCTCTGAGAGTATAAGCTCCAGGAATTGAAATCTAGCGTTCTGCACTCAAGAATTATTCCATAGAAAATGTGAGGGAGCCTGTAATTAAACACTTGTGCACAGATAGCAGTATTGGAAGAACAAATTTGGTGCCTGTCTCTCCAAAAGTGGCTGAAAACCGTAAATCATGTATAGAATAGATAATCACAGATATAACAAACTGTAGCTGCATCTGCTGATTATTTTCTCCTCAACCTCTTGTGTACAATTAAGAATTCAGATTTAACAGCTGGGAATGATTTTCAAATGTTGATCTGAAGCAGAAAATTCTATTCAGAAACTTTCAGCAGTTCTTTTATCTTCCCCGTTCATTATTTGTTCTGGACTAGGTTAAAAAAGATAGTACTTGACCTGCTCTGCCTTGAGATAGAAGAGAGATCATTATAAGCTCAGATATAGATTTATGCTTAATGATCCATCTTCTTATGCGGCTGAATTCAACGGCAGACAGACTGATTATCTGTCAACAGGCTAAACTTTCTTTGGTCAAGAAACTTTGTCTGTTAATATTTTATTTTCCTAGTTCAGCAGGGAGGCATTTTTCAAAGGTTTCTTGTTGATAGTTGTGGCAAAGAAACTAAGGTATAAAGCTCAAAGTGAGTTCCTGTCAAATTAAAGTTAGAGATGATGCACAAGTGAAAACTATAAAAAACGGGGGGTAGATATTAATGCAACGACACACCATTATATACACTGTTTAGTACAGAGTTGTATGTATAAATATACCAATATGCTGAACGGATAGGTCTGTGTGGACCATGTGTACCTCTTAAAATACCCACAGAAAGGTCTCACCTCTGTCACCATGCTCATGCATGCATGTGAATTCAAAGCATTTGGCATTTAGGGAGTCAAAAGCAGCTGTTCCAGCTTTAAGACTGAGGGTGTGTATGTTTGTGTTTTGTCAGTGTTTTTGTATTCTGCCAGTAGAACATCTGTATTTAATAGACCAACAAGCAGGTACTGGATCTGTTCTCTGAATATGTATACACGTGCACTTACACACTTTTTTTATGACAACAGATACTCAGAGATCTTTCCTTGAAAGAATGAATTGTGCATCTTTGTTGATGTGGTAAAGGATTATTGTGATGAACCTAATTTATTAATTAGTCCCTCTAGAAATGGGGAAAAAAAAAATTGCATTTTTCGTAGAAGTCTGTCCTAACAGGGGGCACTTAGGGCACGGCTACTGCAGGAGTAAATATTGATAAGTTTATTCTTATTAGACACCTACAGTAGCTGTGTACATTCTACCTCTGAATATCTTCTCCTCTGTTGTCTGTTCTTTCAGTTTGGGCATTCCCAGTTTCTTTGCAGTGAAACAACAGATTTTTATTTTTTAACAAACTTTCAAGTCTTACCATATTGTTTGCAGATCAGGTCCAGGAAACATATCTGAAGTCCGATTGTCCTACACAGTTTGAGATTGGGATTGGGATTAGAAAATGTGTCATGTTTTGCATTTTTGACAGATATCTGCTTTATCAGCCAGAGAACCATTATTCTTTAGAGCCAATATTCTACTATTTATCTTTGTCCTTATTTTTTTTGGTTGGTTGGTTGGCTTGTTGTTGCTTTGGTTTTGTTTTTTTTTTTTTTAATTACAGCAGTATGTCCCAAACTAAGCTATTTTCATTTTTTTTTCTTTTATTTTTTTTAAGGGACAGAATTATGCCCCCTTCTCTAAGTTGGTCTCATACCCATGGTATCCGGTCTGAGAGTTTACTTACAAAGATTGCTATCCAGGTTAGGGAGTTTTCTTCCTGCAGCTTTTGTGTTTTTTGGTTTGTTTTTTTTGTAAATGATAGAGACATAATGATTTTTTTATGTAATTTTACCAACTGAACACTGAGAATAAAAAGACTATCTCAATATTAATTGAAATGTCCAGTATTCCAGAAAATTTGCACTGAATAGAGGACATGTGATCAACTCCACTTAGTTTTCTAGGCTGGTCACACTAATTTTCAATTTGTCCAGTAATTATGGGAAGTTTTGCTCATGATAGTCTGTGATATTTACCGCTGTTTCAACTGGACAAACACAGTAAAACCAGCTAGTGCGGAAAATCTGCAGATGGTACAAGACGGGGAAGCAGTCAACAATGAGAAGGTTCTTAGTACAAAATGATCTGGATCGACTGATGAACTCAACCCAAAGCAGTAATGTGATTTTCAGTGCAGCCACACGTCAAGACATACATCCAGCAGCAAAGAACAATGGCCATGCAAGATGCTGAGGGCTCAGACCTGCAAAGCACTGACTTTAGAAGAAATTGAGAGCTATCATTAGATACTCAACCAGTCATGACCTCCTGATATGTCTTGGAGTGGAAGAGGGTGCATGGCTTTGGGGTTTATAGGAGCAGGGGACTCTTGAGTCATGCTGGGAAGACTACGCTACTTACCTGCCTGGAATTGAAGGAATTAGTCCTGAAAGATTTTTCCCAGTTCTGCTTTCCCCAATTCAAAAAGAGTGCTAAAAATGGTGAAGACCCAGAAAAGCCTTCTAGTGAATAGCCTGAGGAGATTATTCATCAGAGTATTCACTTGGTAAGCAGGAGTTCCCAACTTTAGTCAAGATCCAACCAACTGGAAGCAAGACAAGCTGCATGCTGTTTGGAGTCTGTGTTTTTACATGAGGAAAACTATCCACTGGCATAGCTAGATAAGGGGTGTGATGAGTTCTCTAGCACTGCTTTCTTTCTTTTTCTTTTCTTTTTTTTTTAAATAAAGGTGATTTTTTTTTTTTGTAAGATGTGCTTTATTCTAATAGAAGTTAATTAGGATTAGCCCCATTTTCTGGGTTCAGACTAGTGGGTTCCTCTTAATCTTGGTTTGTGTGTTTTAATTTTCAGGAGGAATGTGAGCATTTCTAATTTTCACCTATTTAAATAATTAGGAAATTTATAGTAAAAGTTTGTGGGATACTAGCTTTTTGGCTTTTCTGTCATACTCAGAGATTAAAACTTTCCAATAATAGGGTAGCAGACTGGAGAAATAGTCTTATAAACTAAGAACTGTTGAACCCTTTGAATTAAAATAAAAGCAGCATTACTGTCCACCTTAATCTATACAAGGGGCTGTTTGGGCCATAGGGTTTTTATACTCCTTTTTTGTTTACAGATTTACAAAGAGAATTTTCAAAAGTTGTATTCAGGTCGTCCCTCAGAGTGCAGTTGCAATGTAATTGTCAGATATATATTGGAGAAGAGGGAGCACGGAAAAAAAGCAGTGATGATGGCTTTCAAATATATTTTTATACAGCAGGAAGAAAGTGATTACTGAAAGGTTAGCCCGGATTATTATTCATGAGTTTTCTGAGCTTTTAAACAAATTGTTGTGCAAATGTTCGTAACCTCATCATTTTCTCTCTCTCAGAAGGTGTTCAGATCCCTGCATGTGCGATAGATCAAGCATGCTTCCAAAAATAGGCACACTGTTTGTGCTTGCCATTCCAGATGATCTTGTTACGGCAACTGAGGCTCTGCGTGGAGTTGTCTGTGGGCTGTGTGGATCCTTTCTTCCACAGTTCCTCTTACAGTTGGGAGCTGCTACTGTATTGCAGAACAGCCCCCTCCTTTTTGGGCGCACTGCTTTGGTTTCAAAGCCAAATGCAATTAAGTCATCCTGATTAGATCATTAGAGCCTTCAGTGAAATCTGCTCAGTAACATGCCTGAACTTTCATTGTGGTTCCAAATGAATAATTTTTTGGTATTTGACTTTGCTTTGAAATGTGGAGTGCTCTTTGCCTGAAGGGGTATCTGGTTTTGTATAAACATGGAAGGTTTCAGACCATTTGAGGGATACAGTGCAGAATAATTCAGCCGTGCTAAAGATCTGAACGATTTCAGCAATATTATTAACAGAGTGTTCTGTATCTGCTTCATCTTTTGAAAGTTTTACAAATCAGGGGGCCTCCTCACAAACAAGTCTGGTAGAGCTTGCTGGGCAGAACGAGCTGAGATCACTCCTTCCTGTATAACTGCTGTGTATATATATATATATATAAAAAAATATATATATATATAAAACCCCCTGTACATTCAGCAATGGGCATAAAGTTTTTAAGGGCATCTCCCTCCCCAGATGCCTACAGTCCTATGGTACGCCAGGTGCCATCAGAGTGCCACCAGGTGCCAACTGAGTGTTGCAAAGCATTGAACACTGGATATTTAATATTCTCAGTGACGTGGGGGCGTAATTTACCAGCAAAGGTGGATCCTTAGAGAAAATAGCAATTCACTTTCAAAATTAGGGCCACTTTCACATGCTGGGTGCCAATGAACTAATTCTGTGGCAAGCCTCTTCCATTTATCCCCCCACATTATCGCAGTGGTCTGTAGGAATAGACAGTCACCAGATGCACAGGACATTTTTACTTTGCATGTCTTCACAGTATTGTAGGGGTAAGACATGGCCCTAAGAATCACCAGCTGAAGAAAATACAGGGAGGAGTATGAAGGTAATAATGAATGATGAAAATATAGACATAAAACTGTGAAGACAAAATATACAGAAGAAATCCCCTAAACATCTGACACTGCCAGCTGTGCCTCCACCTACTTGAAAGTAGTTGGATCGTTTCTTGTGAGCACTCTGACTTTGTTGTTGTTTGTTTGTTTTCAGTGCTAGAAATTCAGAGGAATTTAGTGCAGGATTAATCACTGTTCAACATGAGTTAGGCTAGCAGAATTTGACTGCTTGACAATATCTGAGCACCAAAACATGTCTCTGAGTTCACATACATTGTTGTTACTACCTAGTCTCCGGTTTAGTAAATAGTAAGCAGTTTTTTTTTTTTTTTTTCTTCTGTAGGATCTGAATATTTATGGGTAGGTTGGGCCTGTCTTGTTTGGTCCTGGGGCAGGCAAGCAGTTACAGCTGAAGTGTAAATAGTATGATGGGAGCTACATACTTTATTTAGCTAGTAAGTTAAGGTATATTAGTGTAAGACCTCTTTGTCAGAAAAAAAACAGCCATTGAAAACTCAAAGTAAAGGCTGGTAATAGTCCACATTATTTCTTTTATTCCCCGTGGCATCAAACTAATAATTGATAGTTAACACCATTTTGGTGGCTCTTGTTTTAGAAGCCAGACTGCTAAAGCTACTTGTTTTCAGAGTTCCAAGCTTTTGTTTGGAGTTTATAGAAATACAACATTAGTGCTTTAGATTTTACATCAGCTCTGTGCCACTGAATTCAACTATATGAATAGCTGACTTATTCCTTCCAACAAAATGTGTACTTCACAGCAAGCATTTTTGTGTGCTTTTCTGAACCACTCCAGTTAACATAAGACAGTCAAGAAAAGGAACGATAGCGTGAAACATAGTTGGCAAACATTTTATACTTTGATACTGAAATGCATTTCTTTTGCCAGTAAGTTTGCTAAAATTCCATTTTTTTGAAACTACAGTGCCTTAAGAAAGCTGTAGTACTTGCTAGGGAGGTCATATTTATTAACCAGAAAATAGTAATTGGAAAAGAGATGAAGCATGGTCTGTTGCTTTAGAAATTACTCTTTGAATTGGCCAATTTTCAACTGTAAGGAGGTCTAGAAGGATTTTATTCCATTTCTGCCTCCTAGCTTTTTTTTCCACAATAGCACACTGATAAAAGGTTTCTTGTGAGGCTTCTATTTTTCCAATAGACAGAGGAAATCTAAATTGCCTCTGGGCATTTTCTTAGTTCTAATGAGTTAAGCCTGGTCCAGGAAGAATACACACAAAATGGAGAGATACAATTTGGAAATGTGTTTTGCTGTTAATACAGGATGTTGTGAAATCGCAGATTCAGGCATTAGGAATGCAGCACTTTGAGGTCGTAGGTTGTGACTGTACTTGCAGCAATTTGCATAGCATTTTCTGCAGGTCTTTATCAGTTTACTTTTATTGCTGTTTCATTCCCCATGATAAAGGAATGGAAGACCCCCTTCTGGCAAAGAAAATAGTCTTTGCAAATTATGCTGCCCAAAGGAAGAGTTGCCCTCCCTGATCCCACTATTCCATACCCACCATACAGATTTCTAAGTTTACACAGTTACTGGTTTTCCCTTCTTTGTGCTGCCATCAGTTTTGGCTATGGAAGAGCTGCACTTTGTCTTACCCAAGAAGAGCAGATACTTAGAGGAATTCCTCAAGTGCTATAATATGTTGTGATTGCACTTTTAAAGTACTACTTTATTATTCCTTTTAGCCAAAAAGGCATATATTAAAAACAGGAAATACCAGGTAATTCATAAGGCATATGTGAAGGCTAAGTATGGTCTATCAGATGTTCTTTACTACGGCCCATGGATGGTTTGTGGCAGTCTAGAGAGAGAGAGACCTGGCTCTTCACATGTGACTGACTTTTCTTCTTCTTGGATGTGAATTAAATGAAGCTAAATCTATTCCATACACTGCCATATAGTATTTTCCCATATAAGCAATTGCAACATTTGATGCAAGCAATGCATGCAAGTACAATTGAGGGGATGCCATCACAGGTGCCATGACTGGAAGAGCTGCTGTGTTGTGGGCCAGGGGTCCATGTGTCTCTTGATGATCTGCCTTCCACCAACATGAATCAAGTAGCTTGAGAGCTAGCAAAAATTGCTGCTCAGAGATTTGCCTACAAATTTAAACATATGCAGCTCTATAGGTGACTCCCGGCTGGTGAAGGGTGTATGGTTGAAGCTGTGTTCCCCCACTGTTCGTAGCCTCCTTCAAACTGCCCCATGTGGGGCAATTTAGGAGAGCTCTATAGCCACCTGAACTTATCTGAGCCATAACATCGCTTTTATGGCCTCGGCTTCAAGGAGCTGAGGATGTTCAAAGTGGCTGAGAGCTACTCACCTTTGTCATCCCTGCAGCTGAAATCAGGCGTATCCCATCTATTAATGTGTGGTCCGGAGTTTGAGAGCTCATCTGAAAAGCGGTTCATTCACCTTGTGAAGGTTAACGTTTGGTAGGGGTTTTTTGTTTGTTTGTTTGCTTGCTTGGGGTATACATTTGACAAAGTAACAGGAGTTTGCAAACTCTTTTACCTGTTACTTGGGCCATGTTTTTAACACACCTTTCTCAGTCCTCGCTCAGTAAATACCGTAGCTGGTGTTGCAGACTTTAATAAGCTGATATCTATCGTAGATCCTCAGAAGAAGGTTTTCAAAGGGTAAGTACTGTTTTGTTTCCCGCTATTTTAAATGCTATCTAATAAGGATTCATTCTAGACCATGCATTATCATTATTTGTCTAGTACTTACTAAGGCATAAAGAGTTGCCCACTTCGAGAATAGGTTTTTTTCCAAGCTTCCATTAAGTATTTCATGTAAACAGGACATGCAGGCTTTATTAACCAGATTGAAAGGGTTCATGATGGGAGACTGTCTTTCCAAATTAGGATTGTCTACAAAATGCTTTTAAAGACATCTGTGGTTTTTTTGTACTCTTAGGCCACACAAACGTATTGTTTTCATTTTCATTTGCTTTTCAGGCAAGAAAAAAGAATATCTAGCTAATTTAGAAACATACTTTTCTGGATGTTTTTCACTTATGTTTTTGTCCTCCGTGTTATTCAACTGTCTGCCTTTCATTCCTCTTGGTAGAACAATTTCAGGTTTCCTTCTACACAGAAGTTATCTTTGTAATCTTCAACACAAGCAATACTCTTGGGGAGCTCTCTCTGCCCTTATCAGTCAAACCTTTCCTGAAGAAGGGTCTATCTTTTTAATGAAAAAACAATTTTTGTAGAGTTTTAAACCATTCATTTATAAATCATATATTCTGATACTGAATTAGCTCTGTGTCCTACAAACAAGTGGCCACATACATTTAAACTTCACACCTTTGAGTTCTGAAATTCAGCAAATGCTGTCCTAACAATTATTACCATTTAGAACCTAAAATTCCTCCATGAGAATTTTCCTAAAAGCTTTCAATTTTCTGGACAGGCAGATTGAAATGAAATTTATAAAAAGCTAATAGGTATTAGGAAGGAATCTAAACCATTATTTATAAAATCAACAAACAGTCCCTCAGTTCATATCCCAAAGGGGTCTGTGGAATCAAATTTCTTGCATTACACCAGTGAGTGAGAAGAGCCAACTAGGTATTGCTGCTACTGGGTCCTTTTGCTATGTCCTACTTTCTTCTCCTGTTAGAACTGTGGCAGGAAGATACATAACATGCGATTATTTATTAATAGCTTCTAAAATAAATTATTATTTCTTTTTAGAATTCAGTGTTCCTTCAGAAAAATAAATTTATTTCTTTCAGCATTGTACAACTTCGCCCTTGCCTTATTGGATACTATCAAAATTACTAGCCATTTATTCAGTTCCTGAGATAAGCAGAACTGAAATCTCAGTCAATGCATGTCAGAGCCAATATGATCATCTGCTAAATTTTTTTTCCACTTGGCTTTCTTACACTACATAACCTTTAGTGAACTCCCTTTAACATCTGCTTTCACAGAATTCTCCTTATTCCACCTTCATTTTCAGATTGGGTTTTCTGTTTGATTTTTAGAAATAGAGAAATAATGATGCTTCTGGGAATTTAAAAAACTAGAGAAAATGACTGATGATGGGAACTCGTTTAAGACGGTTAAAGGGATATTAGGGTAAGGCAGTTAATGTGAACAAAAGTCTGGTATATTTTCATGTCTTCATAAGAATTTAGTATTCCCTCTTGAGTTACTCAGATCAGAGTATCTCTTCAGTTTTGAATTACTTTTGCCCAGAACCTTCAAGATTTGGGGGGGGGGGGGGGGGGGGGGGGGGAAAGTTCCTCGGTCTCTCTTCTGCAGCAATCTGCTGAAAGATCCTATAGTATGGAATATTTGTCATACACCTATTATCTGCAGCATAAACCATTTTTGCTATGTTTTCTAGCTAGTCAACGTGGAGATTATTCCTGAGACTAACTATGGCTGTGTCATCAGGTTATGTTGCGAACAGCATGTTGAGTTGTATAGCACTGCTGAGTGTATCTCAGGGTCATAATCTCTCTCAATCAGAACTGATGCAACTTGCAAGCAAGAAGATAATCTTTTGAGGACACTGAAGGGAAAAAATGCATCTCTACAATGCACGCTTGGATGCTGTAACCTACCATGCACAGAATTTTCCTTACTCACAGTTACGTCAGAGGATAGGAGGTCTTGATATTTGGAAATAGAGAATATGGTTTTCACTGCTGTTTGGAGAATAAAGATGTATTTCTATCCAACAAAAATAGGCAAATGAATGATGAGGAACAAAGACCAAAAAAAAGAATGTAAGTATTGCTTCATGGCCAAAATAGGAATTATTTTCTAGTTTCCAAGATAACACCAAGACAGAGCAGGCAAAAACTACCGTATAATGTCTGCAGATTCTATCAACACATTTATTTTCACAAGGTTAGGCACCTTCACCCATGTTCAGACACATATAAAAAGGACCACTGCCAGTATGTTTTGCTTTATAAGTAATTTCCTACGGAAACACCTGTTGGCAAGTGAATTACTCTCAGAAAACTCCTGAAAGAACAGTACGTTAGAACTCATTCTTTCTTCACTTCGAATCTTTCAAATCCTTTTTTAAGGCTTAGAGACACTAAAGAGGGTAACTGTAGGGATGAAATCCTAGCCCTCTTTTAATGCCTGTAGCAAAACACATTCCATGAGCTTCTGCGGAGGCAGGATTCCTTTTGTATGCATACCTCTAAATCATGAGACACATGTGCTTGCAGTTTCAGTAACCAAGCAAATGGATAATGCTCAAGTTCAAACCTACGCTATGTTCTGGCTAGAGTATTTATTGGCTAGTGAAGACCGTGCCATGTAGTTAAAAAAGACTGAGACACAGCTTTTTCAAATATTTGTGTATATCTTTTTTGTTTGAACAGATAACATTGTCTTTTGGTGAATTTCGGGGAAGGGAGGCACTGAGGAATATGAGCTCATTGAATGTTCATGCAAGAGCAGAGGAAACTATGTACTGCTCATCTGGTTTTGTCTACTAAAGGTTACTTCGTTTCAAAGTTTTAACCTTTGATTCAGTAAATTTTCAGCAGTTGTAAGAATACTAATGCATATGTGCTGAAAGAAAAGTAAATCAGCAAAGAAAATTCAAATGTGCATACTCTTTTCACTGCATCTGCCCCAGATATCCAGAAAATATACCTATTGGCTCATATTAGGCTTGCTTTCTCTTAATTTTTGATACTTTGCCATTTGTGAGTGGTGCTAGCACTGTAACTATAAAGAAAGCTTTTTGATGAACTAAGATGTTAAAAAGTAAAGATCCCAAGGTGGGAAATGTTTAAGCATTTGAGGAGAGGACATATACAACACAAGGAAACAAGGTTTTAGAAAGACATCTCCCTTTGTAGCACATAAGAATATGGAATTACACATTCCTTTCTGCATGAATGTGTTATATCCCCTCCCCCATTTTCTCCTCTGAAAAACCTAAGCTGTATTGCAAATTATTATCCACTGGCGCACGGCCTGGACCCCTTACAAGTTGGAAACCATTTTATATGCTGTAGATTCTTTTCAGTTTTAAAACCCTGTGTTGGCTTGTGAACAATGATGACATCAACTCTTGAAATCCCACTCTAGCTCTATTCCCTGCTCTGTAAGGCTTGTAAAGCCAGTAGCATCCGTCTATTGTTTCCAAACGGAATATATTTGAACTGACATTTCTGATGAATGAGCTGACATTATGGTTTGTTTATTATTGTTTTTTCGTTGTATCCTTTAAATGTGGGTAGATAATTTTAAGCAGTAGATTTTGCAATATGTAATAAAGCACATTGCAATAAGGACATTTGAACAATATATAACATTTGAATAATATATAATATTTGAATCTATATAAAAATCTGAAACTGAGATTAATATTTAAATTTCCTTATCAATGAAAACTTACAGTGTTGTTTTGCAATAGTGATGTCAAGATAATTTTCCATAAGCTAATGTTGGCTGGTGTTAATTAGCCCCTAGTATCATAGCAGTGATATCTGATTGTATCAAAACCAGGATTCACTCAGGACCTTGCAGAATCTCACTGTTTGTGTATAGCATTATATGTGCTTAATATTTATCTCACTAATATGAGATAACTGATATTATGAGATAATAAGACTGACTTATGCAGCTGGATTCCACTCTAATTACTCTATATGCTATTCAAGCATAAGCTGGTATATGCTGCACAAAGACATTTCTGAGCTCATATCTCTCTTGTAATTGTATAGATGACAGGTATGTGTTTAAGAAAGGATGGAAGGTAATAAATTCAGTTAATAATAAGGCAGGTAGGCTTTTTATGTTTCATGTTGCAGTTCGAAGTTTTAGGTATTCTAAGAGAAAATCTAGGAGACTGTGGTTAACAAAACTTCACTGCTGTGCTAAGTCTTTGTGATCCTTGCAAGAGGTTAAGAGCAAACTTACTGTGGTGTATAAATGTGATACTTTTCTACAGCAGTTTTCCCTGCAGTGTGCTGGAAACTGTTCATGAGTTAATTATTGCAGAAGCCTTGTAAGGTAGATAGGTATTGTGAATTCTGTCGTATATGGTGGGCCAAGGACAGGAAAAGCGGTTTTGTAAGGACTGTAATGGGAACCAAAGCTTGATAACTCTTGAACCATAGAAAGCTATGATTGGACATCTTTTCAGGCCTACTTAAACAAGATTTATTTTTTTTTTTTTTTTTTTTTAAGATATTGGATGTTTTGGTGGGGGGAGAGGATTAGAACACCTTAGGAAGATTACTGCTGTATACAGTTTAAAGTGAACATAACCAGATTTATTCACCCATTTCTCTGTAGTCAAGGAAATTCTGCTTAATGAAAGTTTTCTAAGAACGCTTTAGTATATCAAGAAATAATTGATAAGAGAACTCTCACCAAGGAATAGGGTTACCACTACTGTTCTGCATTGATTTGTCTTACCCAGATTACCCTCGATGGATGTTCTCTAAATTGTTTCTGCTCTACAACCTATTTTCTTAAAAGAAATTAGGCCCATTGAAGCACATAAATGAAGTAGTTTATGGCTTCCCGTAAGAGCTGAGCACAAAAGCAGGCTACTGGGTGCAGTCCCCTAGCATCCTGACATAAGCAGGTATTATACTGCACGAGCTCTTTCCTAAAGTTGCCTAGGGCAGTAGTTAAAATGGCGGTTCTTGGCAGAGACCTGCAGTTCCCATCATTCGGAGTTGTGGGGCTTAAGTTGTTAGAAACCTGTCCATTAATGTTGTTTTCTCTTACAGAGGAACACAGGGGAAAGGTGGAACAAAATGTGTGTACAGCCACATTTTTGTTTGTGCTGTCTTCTGAGTAATTACCATACTTTTTTTTTTTTCTTTTGGGGGAGAGCAACTCCTGTAACCTTATCATTTTGAATAGGAAATAATTCAAATTTTGATCACTTTGAGTAGCTTTTATAAGGTTTAATTAGATGAGCTGATTACAGTCTAGAAAATGTACATTTAATCAATAGTGAAGGCCAACATGAAGTCTAAAAGAAAGAACTTAAAAAAGAAACATTACAATCAAATCTGAGCGATGGAAGATGACAAGGCCATGCGTTTTTCTGCATTTCAGAGGATGTTGTTCTCAGTAGATTATCAGTTGTCATTGCATACACCATACTGTGCTTTTCAGTTATGGTTATTGTATGAATAACCAGGTCAGCCAGTTGTTTAAATAAAGTTGAGAGAAAAGTACCACAGAAAAATGAGAGGAACAGCTATATTCTTTAAACATCATATTTTCTCTATTATTCTTTCTTACTTTTCAAAATACTGGAGACAGCTCATGAAAATCTTTTCCTTCTTAGGTCATCATTGTTTCTTTATTCCTTTATAATGATTCATAATAGTTTTTTGTTGTTTATCTTCAGCAATATATTGTGATTCCAAGAAGAGATGATAATGACAGGAGGAAGAGAATGAATAATAGGAGAGACAGACTACTGGAAAGAAAGATAGTGTCTTTGTCTAATTGTCCCCATTTCTAACTGTGGGACAGATACAGAAAAATGGTAGGCAATATTCTTGCCACTTAACTTAATAAAGTTTAGTGTCTGAATCCATATTTAAACTGCCAGATACCTCAGATATTACATGTCAGTGGCTGAAAACCCCTAATTGAACCACTAATTCAAAATTGCTCTGTTCCCTGCAAATCTTACCAGAATTAGTAGGAGGCATGACGAGGTACCACCTTGTAAACTCTTATGCCTCATTAGGCAACCGACTTCGAGATCTTCAGCCAATGTTTTTTCAGTTTTCCATGTCTGTACAATGTAGGCTTTTCGCATACAGAATTTTGCATCACAGAAGAGTGATGCAGGTTCAGATTCACAGATTCAAATCAGGTTCAGATTACCTTAGAGAAACTAGACCCAACCATCAGTTTTTTTTCCAGCCGGCACCAACCACTCTGGGTTTGCATGTTACATTGCACAGTGATACTTAAATATTGTAGCAGGGAACAGACAAATCATAAATACAGGAATAATTTCTTTTTTTAATTTTCTTGGTTACTTTTATGTGAAATGTGGAAAACGAAGAGTCTGATGAGCACTCGCCACTATAGGTGTTAGGCCCCAAGAACAACCAAATGATCAGTTCATGCCTAACTTTGTTCATGAAAATAGTCTCATGAACTTCTTATATGATTATTCTTAATTATGTGCTTAATTATATACTTCTAAGCATAAATCCATAACGGAGCCAAGACTGAAATACACAAGATCCTGCAGCATCTTGCTTAAAAAACCCTAAACTTGTAAGTCATCTAAGGTGAACAAGAAGTTATGTTTTTCCTTGATAGTACATGTAAACTGGAGTATAGATACACTATTGTATTTCTGTTGAGACAGTGCAAAAACAGGGAGTTTCAACATAGCATCTTCACATCAGTGGAGAGACAGCAAAAGAGGGAAGGCTATGAGACCCTGGAGAACTTCTGAACCTCTTGAATACCAGACTATTTGTTACTTTAAAGGTGTAACTATTTTATATCTCTAAAAAAAGTATGATTTGGAAGATGATCTGGATTCCCTTTAGATGTTTTAAAATTTCTCTAGTTCTAGTTGTTTGATATTAATGTTTATTAAATATTATATGAAATTATATAAATATTATTTAAAAAATTAAATGAAACACAAGTTTTCAGGAATTTTTTTACAAAAACTGAGGAAAAGACAAAAACAAAAATGAAGAGGAGACCCCTTGTTGTTGTTTGGAAATTTAAAAAAAAAATTAAAAAAATAGTTTGCCAAGTTAACGTATGTGTCATTTTCAGCTGTAACATTCAATGAGTTGGAACCAAAGAACATACACAGTTTGAGGGATGCTGTAGATGTAGAGCGTGCTGGAAAACGTAAACCCTGAAACATAAGAAGTCCTACTGTTTTGTGCAGACCTCTTCCTTTGTTCTCATCTCACTGACTGCATTCATGGTTTACATTTCACTGGTCTTTTTGTTTCCATGCTTCCTTTTGAACCATTTGTCATTGGCCATCTCCTTTTTTTCCGCAGTCGCTTAAATGCTGTCGTGCAGATTGCTTGAAGTTGATCCTGTACATTGACTCTGTATTTTCGTGTGATAAAAGACTTCACCCTTTCCCTCCTTTGGCAGATATTTGTGTGCTTAAAATGTCTGTTGGAGGAACCTCTTTGGCCTGAACCCAGCTGAGTTACCATCCTGACTTTTTCCCATCCCAGCATTGTTGAGAAATACCACTTTCTCGCATCCTCCCCACAAAACCATTGTGCACAGGAAATAGGCAGTTGATCCTCATTTCCTTCCTTCAGTTTCAAGCTGTTTAAGAGGACTTATGAGTCAGCATCTCGTTTAGTCGTATATCATCATCTACATAATCATCTTTAGCCCTTTGTGTTTTCATTATCGTTTCCCTCCAGCATCGGCTGATTACATGTCTCTGCAGGATCTCACGCAGAGACTGTAAACCTAGGGAACACTAATTGGCATCATAATGTCCTGGCTAACCCGGCTTTGCTTCATACCGTACCCGTGCATTTCTCTGATTTTAGCCACTTGTCCTCTCAGCAGCTGTGTCATCTTCCTGGGTGTCCCACGATAAATGTAACATGTTTAATGTATTCTGCCTTTGTGAGGACTTCCCTTTTGAAATCCATCAGAAGCATAAATCAAGGGTGTATTACACCGACTGAAAAAAAGGGGAAAGCTTTCGCAGCACCGCCAGTACCTCAGCGAAAAGGCACTTTGGCTTGTGTTGTCACTGCCAGCAAGAACAGCAGTGCCGCATTCCTGCAGTGGGAACACATCGCGCTCCTAACACCCTTCTGTGACATTATTTCAGACTGACTCAGGGGGACAGATGTCTCCTACTAAATCATCGACACAAGCGTCTCAAGCATCTGTGTTTTCCTTTGGAGACTTAGCATTTTGGTGTTCAACAGGCCTGATCCTGCTTAAAATGGTGAATACTTTCCTTTGATCTGCTCAGCAAGCAGATCCCACAAGGCAGATTTACAGTTCATTCACCCTTGTTTTGAAGGCCCTGGGATAATGACTAATACAATCAGTCAGCCCCAAGATATTAATCCTTGTCCTCCCTAAGTTACTGCACGCTAATCCTTTGGGTACTACCTTACAAGTGGTATTCACCAGACTTTTCTTAGGACTTCGTTTGACGACATTCAGCACATTCCTGGCATCTTTGCTTTCCTCCTGTGACTCTTAGTTTTCTACACCTTTTTCCAGGGCCACTGCTTGCTCCGTTTAGGTTTAAAGTTCAAAAGCAATATGTTTGGCAGCTGTTTCCTTTGTCCCTGGTACCTTTCTCATTACAACGAAGACTGGCTTCTGAAAGTAGTTTTTCTCCATGTAACACCCCGTCCTGCTCATACTTGCTGTTAGTGAGGCTCTGCAACCGTTCTGTTAGCTGCATGCTGTGTCCCAGCATTGCCAACACTCTCTTCCTTGGCCTCTAACATTTTCCATGTTTTTCCAGAGGAAATTACTTATGCTCTTTTGTTGATTTTCTCCATATTACCTTTGTATGTTTACCTGCCTGTATTAACCTGTTTCTTTGCATGGCAATCCAATGTGGACAGGAGTTGGTACCTCTTGTATTCTGGCTGTTTGCTTTCACAGCTCATGAAGACTTAACACTAGTTTCAACAGGATCCTCTCTGCTCTGAGGGTCTTTGGTGACAGACAGTGGAAATCCCTGTCATTCTTCCAGCTCACTCAGACAGGTCCACCTTTTATAGGTTGTCCTCGTGTTGTTCAAGCTGCTCAAGTAATGTTCATTCAAACCAGCTAAGGATCTGCACTCTGATATACGGGAATGGAATCACAGGCTCTGTACAACTCCATTTAGGAGGAGGCATGGGATCCTCTCTGCTGGCCAGCAGAGGTTGCTCAGAGCATGTTAGTTGAGTGTTCTGCGCTCTACAGCTCTTTATTTCTTAATAAGTCCAGGGTTTTTTAATCTTCTCTGGGATTTGCTCCAACATCCTGCTTCTCCCCTCATTCTGGGTGTTTGCTCTGATGCCTCATCTCTCTGGAACAATGATAGAGTCAGCGAGGGAAGCAGGAGACGGGGGATTGTCCCAGGAACTTCTCCCTGGGGTGGGCGAGATTGCAGTCCTTGCTGCATTTGGATGTTGCAAAGCTCTCCTTGAATTCATTTCCCATCATTGTGGACTATATATATATCCACATGCATGCCCACAGATGGAAAAAAAATAATATTCCCCTACAATCTAGGAGGAAAGGAAGAAATAGATCATTATTGTTTTCCCTCTTTAAATACCCTTGAGGTCATCAGAGTGCTGATGAAGGCATCAGTGTGGTGTTGAGTTTGGAAAGGAATATAGAAAGTTAAGAAGTATTTTGGAAAGTTCCAAAGGAAGCCATACTTCAGGTTTGGATTCAGACCCAAATGTCTTCAAATTTCATTCATAATATGGTCTTTACGTGGGCTGCAGTAATGGTCTTGATTATATTTCTCCCATATTGGCATGTCTGGATCTTCTTTAGGTGAACCAAATTTGCTGTATGACACTGTGGAGGCCTCGTTTGCCTCCTTGTGCTACCTTGTGCAGGAATCGGTGAAGCCTGCTGCTGCACTGCTGTTGTGGTTCTGTATTTGTGTGTGGTTCATTTTTTCCTGCCAGACTCTGTTTATTCAGAAAACGCTAACTCTTAATCCTGCATCACAACCATCTGATTTCAGATCAACTCCCGCAAAAGGAGGGAGAGACTTCTGGATCTAGGTGGGCTAATTTTATATATTTAAACTCCAAATCCTCATCTATCTGCTTGCTTTAAAATTAAAATAAATACCATGTTAGGATAAAAGGAGGAGGAGAGGTAAGGATACAGACAACATTTTTCCTGGATTGAGGGTGGGAAGTGTTGCTGGTTTCGTCAAGCATCCTCATTTCCTTACCCACCCTTAGGTCAGAATTGATGTTTCACTTCCTTTGGGAGTAGGAAAGTCCAGAGAAAGGGGACACAGTTGTAATTCCCCATGAGGTGACAGGGTTGAGAAAACTAAGTAGCTCAAGTTCATCATATGCAATGGCTTTAGGGAGGGTGACTGTTGCACTCTTTTAATGCTGCCATTGTGCAGAGTAATGTCCCTTTCAAAGCGTGGTCTTGATGATGTGTAATGATGCCTGAATGCCAAGTGAACATGCAGCATGAATTTTTCCTTTGGAAGTCTCATGTATGTGGCATTGAGATGGGATTTAGTCTTTACAGAATCCATAACGTTTTTCTTTTTAATCAGGAGCATAATTTAATTAAAGGGCAAACAGAACTTCTCAGGTTTGCATGTGTGGGGTGGTGACATTATAAAAACATGAAAACCCTAACACAGTTTCAGTATTACTGAGACATTAGCAACAGACTGTTTTGTCTTTGTGGTTTGGAATTGGAATTTATCCAGTTGTTGCCGGAAGGCTACATTTCATTTGTACTGTGTTTGCATAAATAGCTTATTTGTAAAAATCACATTTTACTTGAACAATTCTAAATGATGCATTTATCATAGGGAGAAAAATGATCTATTGTTCTCCTTAAATAAAATGGTACTGCCCTTCCAAAGTATCCAATTGACAAAAACATGAAAAATCACAGCATACTTATATGTTGCTTATCTCGTCCCCAGAATTGGCTCTCATATGCTCGTATCCCCTGGGTTTGTAAAATTCAAAAGATTCTTTGAATTACTCGCTTAATTATGATGTTGGCATTATAATTACTTGCTAAATAAGATTCTTTAACAATGACGTCCTTGTTATCAAAGCATTTCTTTGCCTGGTATGAATAGCTGCATGCTCTGAACGGGGCAGCAGCAGTTGTGGGAGCCTGACTCTGGCTGAAGGAGGGATTGATCGCTCAGAGAAGGTTGTTTAGAACACTATACAAAATGTCTTTTACCCCCACCTCCACCCTGCAGGCAAATGAAGATTAAGGAAAATATAGTCCACCTATAAGGACTCAAACAGCAGCAAGCAATTTCCCCTCCAATTTGCATCTCATTCATGTGTTGGAGGGAAAAAATGTTTGGGGTTTTTTTGGCCCTTAAATCCCTTTCAGCACATTTTCACATTCTGTGTGCTTTAAGATCAGATGTAGAATAGTAAAGAGAGATGTGATTGGAGAATACTTTATAATCATACCATAGTTTATCTTTTATTCTTTTTAAACTTATGGTTAATCAAGAATAATACAGTATTTCTAAGTTCTGCTTGAAGGATTCCATGTCTCTGTAGTAAGTGTGAAACCAAGACAGAAGTGTAATGAATGCTGCTAACTCCAGCCAAGAGTTGTATCATTTCTTAGGAAGAATGCGTATTTTGCCATTTCTTGTCAGATATGGTTGCTAGATATGTATTTGAATATGTGGCTCAACTCTCTGCCATTAACTCTTATAGTAGAAGAACATTCTCCATTTCTTTCACACACCGCCACATGTAGCACATCTGAACTGAGTCCAGCAAGGGTCCTGAGAATATTACATATTAAGTATTGATAGAGCATATTGTTCCCTGGCACATGTGCCTTTCCTTCATTATTTTTCAGTGCCTCTTCTCTTCTCTTCTCTTCTCTTCTCTTCTCTTCTCTTCTCTTCTCTTCTCTTCTCTTCTCTTCTCTTCTCTTCTCTTCTCTTCTCTTCTCTTCTCTTCTCTTCTCTTCTCTTCTTCTCCTTTACTCAGTATACTTTCAGTATGTACAGGTTATTATCTTTTAATTTCTATTGTTCTCCTTTTTCTTTTCCTGTTAACAATTATCTCTCCCCCTCCCCTTCTTTTCTCTCTTTGATCCACAGGTTGTGCAGTGCATGTTGGTCTCCCTTCATTCAGAACTTGACATTCAAAGGTACTTGATGAAAATTGAATCCTCTCAGAGAGTTAGTACTGTACTTTCTTTTTTCTGCACTCTGCTGTGGATTGAGTTTGTTACCATTTAACTGTGTGCCTTGCTTCACAACTAGCGTTCTCGAATAAATACGGATCTGCATGCTTTTTCCCCTCTGTATTTCAGAGCAGTGAAGTGTCATTCATATAGATTAATTGTATATGGGAGTGTGATGCATGTGCATCCTTTGACAATTTTTTTAATTCTGACTTTTCCTTTAATGGCATGATAGACATGAAGTCCACACTCTTGTCTTAGGTGCTTTGAAATCCACCAAAATTCGGTGGGAGGTCCTAGATAAATAAGTGATCCTTACCAGCTGTCCCAATTCTAACTTTATTTATGTATTTGTACATACTTGGAAGTGGCTTAAGGGGTAGAAGTCTTGCTGCAAAGCTAAGGACAGCTCTGTGCCCACAGGAGTAAATATTTTTGTATTTGACTTGCAAAAAAGCTTAGTTCTGCCACTTGCAAAATGATCTTGTATGTACACTGTGCACCTGTGAAGTCACCTGTATCTCACCTTTCTTTCTGTTGAGCTCCTATTCCGTTTCTATATGCCTTGTAAGGCCATATAGGATGGATGTCTACTACAGTTACTTCCCCCCGCCCCCAGGCAGTGCATGTGCACATACATGCCTTTTAGATATGTTATGTGAAAGGCGCCTTTGCATGGTTTCTACCGCAGTCAAAAGCGCAATCACAAAAGCACCAAGATGACACATGCTGCAGGCAAGGAATGAGGCCTTGGAGCATGCAGAGTGCACAGCTGCTTATTTGCACCTGATTTGTCACTTCCCAACAAATTTCCACTTGCAGGATTTAAATAGGCCAGTAAACACGCCAACCACAGGGAAGGGTGGGAGAGGCAGAAGTGTGGAGAGCAGTAAGCCTTCTCCCTCCTTCGCCAAGGAGGTGGCCTCTGAGGGAAAAAGAAGGGAAAGGGCATGGAGACAACTTGGAAGAGAGGAGCAGGAGAAGCTCCTCTCTTCCACAGCATCTCTCTTGCAGCAGTCCCCTAACTCTCCCCAGGTGCCAGAGCAACAAGCTCTGATAAATGCTTCATCCACATTTACTTCCATCGGTAGAGGCTAAAAAGTCGCTGGTGTGGGTGTGCTGCTGCCGGCGGCCGCTCTGCCTCCCACTTGCTTTTCCCGGGTGTTTGTTCTTGCTGGGGGCTGGCAGTGCCCACCCGCTGCCGGGTCTGGCCTGCACAGAGGGCAGCTCACACCCTGCCCCGAAGACCTCGCTCCCACTCACCAGCCTTCCTGTTGATGGCTCTTTTTTCAGTTATTTTTAAAATAGCATGTTAATTAAGAACTCCTTCTTAGCCTGTAGAAACACAGAAAAACAGGTTTTTCCAGGACTGCTGCGTGGTGTTCCTTTGCTTTGGGAAACAGACACCACAAAACCAGACCCTCCTCCTGTTTTCCTTAGGGACATGTGTGGGAGAACAGGGATGGGTAGATAATAATTTTCTTGAATCAGAACACACTATCCCCTAGGTACATTTAGGCATCTGGTACATATTCTTGCCCCCCTCCCGTCCCCCCTTCCTTTTTGCATGTGGTTTTAAGCATGTAAAGATCTTTCCCCTTTAATCAGTATAATGACAGTTTTTGTTTAGATCATCCCTTTTAATCTTCACAGTTCTCATGACAGTTTTGGGGATTGTGTAGGTAGAAGTTACCTCACCCGCTGCTGATGAAATGCAGCCATCTCCTGGATGGAACAAGGGGTCATGCTGGCTCATGAATACTTCACAGTAGGGTTTTTAGGAGGGAAAAGAGAAACAGCTTCCAACTGAAACTGCCATAAGATTTTAATTAAGACAAATGTTGATGTCCAGGCTGGAATTTATGGATAACTTACTTAAACAAAGTAATAATAAACTGAAGCTATGATGCAAGAATATGACAGAGACTATGAAAGAACAAATTCTGCTGTGAACAAAATTGATGGAGCCATAGAAGCCTTTGCAGGGAAAAAGAGTGAGGTGATCAGTCACTTTTTCAATTTAGCTATAATGTATAAATAAATTCTTCATGTCACAAAGCATTAGAATAAAGCAGAGAGTTACACAATTTATTTTAAAATGAAAGATTTCTTTCATTCAGTATGATTTTTGCTTATTACCAATGGGTGACTATTAGTTTTCTATTGTTTTACTCCAGTTTCTACCCTAAAATCCCAGTCTAGCATTTGTAGAACGAGAAAACCTTGGATTTGGACAGAAACATACTGAGAAATATGTTTACACTTTAACATGGATGCTTGGGTTTTTCTGATATTTCATGTATTCCAAAGAGATGCCACAGCATGTTGCATATTTCAGTCTGGACTTGCCTGGACCAATTAAGCTGCTCTTAAGATGGGCTGCTGAGTTCCTTAGGGCAACATTTTCAAATGCAAGTTCCTCCAATTAAACATCTGAATAAGAGGTCTGGCAGCGTAAGTGCTGAGCACCTACAGCTTTTATTGCTTCTAATGAATATCTTTACAGTAAACACACAGCTTTCCTGAAGGACAGGCTTCAATTTATCTAGGTGCTTACAGTTAGGAACCAAAGTTTGAAAATGTTGCTTCATGTCAGTCATTTATAACAGAGTTCCATGAAAAATTTTCTCTGATAACTCTGGGGATCACCCTGCTGAAGAGCGTGCTGTGGTCCTGCGAAGGGCAAGCAGGAGTTGGCAGCCTGCGGATGTCCTGCTCTGTGATTCACAGCACTCAGGATTAAAAGAAATTGGTTTTGGCGGCTTGCCACAGCAGGGAGCATGCAGCTGGCCACCAACAGGAGCTAGCAAGGCTCCTGGGAAAATGTGCAGATTTTTAGGATGAGTTGAATATCATTCCAATCTAAAAATAATATGGCAGATGAATTCTGACGTGTCATTAGACGTGGTTTTTTTCTGCTAGGTGAAAGAAACTGGGGTCAGCATCAAGTAATACAAAGAGTGGTGATAGGGATCCTGTCATAAGCATAGAGGAGTGTTGCCTTCACATAATTTCATAGAAATGAATAAAATAACCACTCAGCGTGGCATTCTGACCCCGCCATAGCGATGGGCTCTGGTAACGCGTGGCTGTGACTGAGCATTACCAGGTTTTAATGCAACACCTTCCTGTGGCAGCTGGTGCCATTGGCTGAGTTATCTTCCCCTCCTTCTCGTTCACGCTGGGAGGGAAGGGGAACACTTTCTGTTACCTTACTTGGGAAAATTCTTCTGGGTCTGTTTCCTCCCTTCCTCAGAGTGTGAAAAGATCTGCACCGGGGCTGTACCTCAGGTTCACGTACACTGAAGTGATTGCTTTGCTTAATTACCACACTGCAGGCAACCCAGGGAGGGCTCTGTGATTTGTGCTCTGCTTGCTTTCCCCCTGCGGTGCGTATGGTGAACGCAGGCATTCCCCTGGACTGCTGGGCGGCAGGAGGAGGCCAGCAGCACTGCAGCCAAGGGGGAGCTTGGGCAGCATCCAACGCAGAACGTGCCTCAAAGCCAGGGAGGCTGCAGGCAAGTGGGGTACCTTGGTTCGGTGCTAGGGATGGTGGGCAACCATGGCTCAGGCACCGCGTCTCTCCTTATCAAGGAGGAAAGACTTCGGGCCATTCATACTATAGAAATTAATATTGCCACCAAACTGAGAGTGCTTGTGAGCAAGGACCGGCTTTCTAACTCGTCATTGATTCAACAGAAACAGTGAAACGTTTGTGTTCGAAATACAGAAATAAAAGCCAGAGACATCCGCTAGCCCATACACAGGCATGGGGGGATAGTATAAATAACTCCTACAGAGTCTACACGGTGTTGAGTGGGCAGTTGCCCTCCTGCTCTCTTCAGCTCTCAAGAGCACGGATGCTGGCGTGCGCCTGCTCCTGGCACGGTACTGTTTCCAACTGATGGTGCCTGAAAGGAACATGCCATAGATTTTTGCATCTCATAATGGTGAAATAACACACAGAGAAAAGTGAGCTTGTCATGAAAGATGGTTTTATGTTCCATTCAGCTGCTGAATCACCTCCCCGCCCCCAGTTCCCCCAGTGAGAGAGTATCCAAACGAATCCATTGCACAGATGTAATATGAACTCTAATTTATATAGACATGTATAAGCATTTAACTTTTCTGAGAAAGTGCTATGGAAAACATTGTTACAATAAATGCTTAAAAATAAGAACATGTGGGTAGTACTCACTTTCTGTCCAACAGCAATATGTCACTAATAGCATGTCCAGACAAGTAAAACCTTCTAGTTGTAATAATACGGGACCCCAAAGACTCTGTATCTTTGGAAAAAGCAGATCCTTCCTTCAGACAGCCATAATTTGGACAATTTGACACAAATGTGGTGAAGAAATATTATTGTTGTGGTAATAAGAGCTCATGTGCTGTGACAATATTTCAGAGTTAATAAATTCATCATACATTAAAGACAGCCTGTTTATATGCATATTGGCAGTCTCACATATCCAGTAACCATCTTCAGCACAAGTCACAGGACAAATACTTTACTTGAAGGTCAAGAAAAGCAGTTTTTGATTTTTCTTTTAATTTTTCTTCTTTATTTGAAATGTCAAGAAGACACCAAAATGAGGTGTTTTTTGCCTATGCTAAGTGTGTTCTTTAGAGCACGATTGGAAAGAGTTATTTTACTAGCACTGTATTATTTTTTTATGTCTCTGTTTACCATTTGTACATTGCCAGGAGTGCTAGCAACTTCGAAGATGTGTATGATAAGTTTCTTCTCCTGAAGAGATAAGTTTCTGTCAAGATAAAGGCTAAGGAAGTTCCTGGAGACAGGAAATAAAAAGTGTGAATTGATCAAGAGATGAAATTAAATCCTTCTTCAGGTCATGGGATTTTTTTTCTTGGTTCTTTTATATCTGTGAAAATGTGTGAAGCAAATTTGCAGGAGAGATTTTTAAAAAGGAAAAGAAGGAAAAACTATTTCAGTTATATAGGTTAGTACAGAAAATAACTGGAAATGAGCATGGAAGAATGTTACAAAGAGCAGAGCCATAAAACTGGGTAGAACAAAAGGGTGAGAGGATTAGCAGGGGCAAACATGAGCAGGGGACCAGAGGCAGAAGCATGCATGGCACTTGAAGAACATCTCTGGTGCCCTGTGACTGCTCATTGCATTGGCATCTCTGCAGTATTTTACTTTTCCTTACTCAGGTACCTTCTGACTTCACTCCTAATTATTTGAAATTTTATTGCATTCAAAGAGCCTTGCAATTTTTTGCATTTTTTTTCTGAGTCAGTGAAAGAACTAAAGCAGATATATTAAAAGTGCATGCTTTGGACAAGCTGTAACAGGCAGACATCAGTTGTGAGGCATTATTAACCACAGTTTTAATTCTTGATCAAATCCCAAGAGTAGTTGGAAGATACTGGATCTTCTGTAACTGCTACCTCCATGTGTTATGCTTAAATATATGCCCTGAAAAGGTTACAGGGATCTATATCTTTGTAAATAAAATAGTGTATCCTAAATAAAATAGTAATCTCAAAGCACCATGTAATTATATGTATGTTTTCACCAGAATTGTTCATCCTTATTTTGGCCTTTCCTTTCTGCTGAGCTTCTTACCCAGAACTAGCATAGGCAAGATCTTCTATCGGAGAAGTCCTCAAGGAGGTTCAGCTCTACTCAGCTGCCTGAAAAATCAACCCTACTGCACAAAGAAACATGCAGCTGGATGTCACCCTAACATAGAGCTGTGGGAGGAAGACCATGGCTGACCGAGGAAATTGTAACCTAACTAGTAATGGCACCGGGGAAAAGAGAGAGACGCGCTGCCTAGTTCTTAGCCCTCTTCTGTTTTCTGGCATTTATTGCAGAGGCATGGCTAGGAAAGCACTGGTGTTTCCTTGGTTTCATGTGCCTGTGTGGAGTATCTGTTTACAAATGTCTTAATTTTGGATAGTGCTACTCCTTAGTGGGCACGTCTTGGAATTTTCTTCTCTGTTAGGTATTATGTTTTTTGCCCTTTGCTACCAGCTATATTAAAAAGGCAGCCACCCAGGCGCGGTGGTGTCCTGTTCATTGCTTTCACTGGATTTACGCAATGTGCAGCTACAGCACCATCCTGACTCCAGTAGCAGCAGTCTCACTGCGACTCTAGTTGGGTTCTGATGGGTCCTGAAACATGGGCTATATGGTGAATATTTATGTTGTAAATGCTTATACTGCATGCTAGTTCCTGAAAAGTACTTAAAGGGATACTTCCTGAAATATTATTTTAAGGTTTTGAATATTTTTTAAATATGTTAGTGAGCATTCTATGGAAAAAATATATATGGTATGATTGATTAAGTGTTTCTTTGCCATCTGTCTTATTTATCTTATTTGATGTTGGAATCAGCACGCTGAATAATTATTGCAACGGTTAGATAATGCTGAAGGTTTCTGCCCTGCTTTCTTCAGCTATCTTTAGAAGTCCTTGTAGGTTATGGCTCCATAAACGTTACTTGTCCCCGCTTCATGGGCTGGTTTTCCTAAGAAGTGCTGCCTAGGAGTCTGCTTGATTATGAAGTAGCATCAAGCCTAGTGCTCATTGCCAATAATAAAAATGCTTTCTTATCAAATATGCACTCACATCTCTCAGTTACTTGAATAGCCACTGTTGTTGCTGTGTTTGAGGATTTTTGTATAATCTGTTTAGAATTCAGAATTACTCCTGAAATACAATGTTTACACGAGTTGAGCATGACAAATAGCTTGAACACTTTCAAGCTTCATGTCTGAACAGAATATGTGATGTGCCTTTGCCTTGCTTCGGAAGGCTCCAGTAGGTCTCTTAGGGCTGCAGTATTTGGGCTGAGGAATGAGGGCTGCCAAAAGCAGCTGACAGAGTTGGGGTTGTTCAGCCTAGAGAAGAGAAGGCTGCGAGCAGACCTTATTGCGACCTTCCAGTACTTAAAGGGGGCCTACAGGAAAGATGGGGAGAATCTTTTTAGCAAGGCCTGTTGTGACAGGACAAGGAATAATGGTTTTAAACTAAAGAAGAATAGATTTAGACTAGACATAAGAAAGAAATTTTTTGCAATGAGGGTGGTGAGGCACTGGAACAGGTTGCCCAGAGAGGTGGTGGAGGCCCCATCCCTGGCAACATTCCAGGTCAGGTTGGATGGGGCTCTGAGCAACCTGATCTGGTTAAAGCTGTCCCTGCTCACTGCAGGGGGGTTGGGCTAGATGACCTCTAAAGGTCCCTTCCAACCCAAAGCATTCTATGATTCTATGAAAAGGGGTCTTTTTTAGTTACAGTAATGCTGGCATTATCATCCAGGGGGATCTGAGATGCTGTATGTTAGGACCTAAAGAATTGCCCTAGGGACAACCAAAGAAGCACAACATTGCTGAGGTTGGCTCCATCTGCGCATTGACGGGACACACTGGGCAACTGCACAGCTGAAACTGTGTCTATTGCTTCTGGTAGTGAAGTATTCCCTTACTGCTTAAATATGCACCTGTTCCTATGTGTCGATAAACTATATACATGCAACTGCATGTCTCAAATGACATCTGGGGATTCAAATGAAAGAGAAACAAAAATAAGCAAAAGCAAAGCAAAATAAGCTTGATTCATTTTATCAGAATATTTTTTTTTTCTTGAAACAAAAGCAATCCCCTTCCCAACAAACTCTGAAGTTAAAGACCTTTTGCAGGTTGATTTTGTTGCCTTTTTTTTTGCATCTTTTTTATTTTTAGTTGTCGTTTCTAGAAAGTGAGAATTATGTGCCTTCTAGCTCCCTATTAATGGATACATACAGAGAAGTTATTAATCAGTACAAGGAACTACAAAGCTGTAATGACTTGGCTTGGTAGTACTCCTGTAATATGCCTGTGTAAATAAAATACTTCAGCAGTAATGGTTCCCAAGCCATTTTGGAAAGTTGAACAAAGTAGTACTGACTAATCAAATTCTTTCTCTGTGTTTGCAGGTCACTTGTCACCTCTGTAAATTTTCAGGCACGAGTCCCTGTATTTACAACCTCCAGACTAGTGCTGACCATGTCAAAGGCACTTCAAAGCACACTTTAGTTTGCTGAGAACAAATGTTGTTAGCTTCAAGTCCTACAAAAATTCAAAGCTCTTGAACAATTTCACTGCGGGACATTGGATAATACCTAATATTTTAATATTAGCATTTCAAAAGTGAAAAGTTCTGGAGGATTTAGCTTTCTTGTGAGGTATTTCTAATTTGTTGTAGTTTGTGAGCAACTGCACAACTTGGCAACAACAGTCCTCTATAGCCAGCTAATGAAAATCTAATAAAAGTTAAAGTTGTCATACTTTCAAGGTCACATAGGGAATGTTATGTGATGCACGCTATTGCTGAAACAAGCTCACCTCATTTCACTTGAAAAACCACTGAAGGAACCAGATGTCAGCAAGATTAAGTCATCTTGGCTTTCCAGAAAGAAGCAAAATCTTTCCTGGATCTTGACAGCATCTTCAAACCTAAAGTTGAAGTTGATTTTCATACAGGGTATTTTTAGTGTACTAGCATCTGACCTTAAATGATAGGGAAGAGGAAAGCATGTATGTTTTATGACATCTTGTGCCTGTGCTGATTATAGGCCTTTATAAAGTTCATATTTACATACTGGTTTGGGGACAGAGTAAGCTTGCTTTGCTTTGAATTTCTGCTTGTACAGTGTCTGTTCTAGTTTGTTGTGATATAGAGTTTGCCTGAGAGACTGGAAAATTATTCTTCCAAAGTAATAGTAACATGTGGTTGAGGGAGAGTCACTAAACAGTATTGAGTATACTTCCTAAAGCAACTCCTCTTTGTAGAAAGCGCTTACAATGTCACTTATAGTTAGCAAAAAAATGTTCAGGACGTTGTATCTTCTATTGAGTGTGTTTTTATTAGGCAGATCTTACAATGAAGAGTCAGTAGAAATGCATAAATGAAACCATCTCTCTCCCCTCCTAAGAGAGTCAGCTTTTTCCAGATATTGTGTTTAGCAATTTGCTAGTGTGATTGCCCAGTAAAAATCATACTTAATTTGGTCAGTTAATGAAGACATTTCTGATATATGCTGATGCAACAAAAAGCAAAATAATTGTTTGTGATTTCAGCTAGAAATATTGGATGGCTATTTTGGCTTTGCTGCATGACCTGTACCTTTCGTAGACGGCACAGCAGAATATACTGAGATTGATAGCTTACAACTACATCACAGTAATTCTTTTCAGAGGATTTTTCTTAATAGGCTAAGTGTGCGTGTGCGTGCGGACATGCCTCTGCTATAGCGGTTGTTTGAGCAGCAAGGAATGGCATTACTATACATCTCCTGAGCACATGTCTTATCCTCAGGGCCTTGTTAGCAAGAAAATTTGCAATGTGGATGTATAACCATAAAAACTGTAGCAGAATACCCAAGAACACTGTTTTCCTAAATAGCCTACACAGAAGTGACTTTCAGCATACCAGTATTTGAAGAAGTTTGGACTTCTTACTTCTTCTCTTTGGTATTTTCTCCCATATTCTGGTTTCAGTAGACCAATAACAAAATGCTCTGTTTTGCAGACAAGAAGCCCAAAGCCGTCCCAGAGCCCGCAGCCCAATTTGGGTGACCAGACAGAGTATCTCTCTGAAGCGTCTGCAGATTCCTTAGAGGCCATGTCCGAGGGTGATTCTCCAACCCCCTTTTCGAGGGGCAGCCGCACGCGGGCAAGCCTTCCTGTAGTGCGGTCGGCAAACCAAACAAAGGAAAGATCACTGGGTAAGACCATGCTTCAGTCCTTCTCCTCTCTGCTCTTAGCCTGTGTTTTCCTTTTGTGCATTTAAAATAATTTTTAAATAGTTTGGGATTAAAAAAGTAAAGACTTTGGTGGCACATTATTTTTAATGTCAGGTTGTTCTTTGGAAGTGAGCTCAGTATGGGGTACTGGGTAACTTGGGGGAATGGTGAAATTATTTTCATAAGATCTGAAAGTGTGCTGGTAACATGGCAGACGAGGAGAAAGATGCAGACCCTGACATGAAATGCTGACTAACGGTTAAAACCCAATATTGCAAATACCTTTTGCCCAAGCCTGCACACTATGTGGCAGTGAACTTAGTACAAGATTGCACCCTCATTTTCAGACAGGAGACACAAGGGTTTTACTTTTATCATCTCTTTGAAGCCAGACCTGGTTGGAAGAAACCTAGAGATACTGTTGCCTGACAGATCCAGCTCTTAGTGAAAAGACTTGGTATTTCCGTGATGGTAGCTTTCCAGGCAGAGGATTTGAACGGATATGCTGACAGAGATGCCCTTTACTTTGGGGCAGTGCACTTCCATCTGCGCGGTGACACGGGTGATATCTTAGCGCAGGTGGACAGCTCCGCTTCCCGCGTTCTTCCCATATCTCAGGGTTGAATTAAGCCCAGCTGTGAACCAGAGCTCCTTTTATAAGAGTGGATTTTGTCCCAGAGACTCTATTCTCAGCTGATGGATGGTATGAGTAAAGGTTGTTTTTTTGAGGGAGGACACCAGAGGGCAGTTAAACTGCTGTGAGAAGGCAGCATTAACTCGTATGCAGATTGCTGAGGAAGGCAGGTTTTTGCTCAGAGGTAATAAACTGAAATGCTGCTTTCCTGTAGACTCATCTCCCAGCATACAGAGTGACATAAACTGAAGGCTGGGCTGTAAATCATACCATGCGTGCAAGCTTGTCACGGTGGTTTACTCGTTCTTCAACAATCTAAGACAGTTTCTGTCAAGAGTATTATGATAACTGACAAACACAACAAATGAGAAGAAAAGAGGGCTGGAAGGGGTCCCTGCCACCCCAGAGCTCTCAAGTGCACAGCAGTGGGGCTGGGGACACGGGGCTGATCCCATCCATGTCAGCTCATGGAGTGGCACTGCTGCCCTCCCAAAGCCTGTTGGGCCACCAATATGTCAGGCTCTTTGGGGAGAAGTTTTGAAGACTCCAACCTGGACAAGACTTTTTGGTTTAGAGGTGTTCTTAAGAGCAAGCACGTGGCACATGTATGTTTATTATAGATGCAGAAGATTCATCTCTGCCTGTATGTCACTGCTGGCTAGGGCATCCTCAGAATGGTTTGCTTCACGCTGAGATTTTCTGGAAAACAGGTATTTGCTTCAACGTGATGTCAAGTGGACTGGGCCTTTGCAGGTCCCTGTGTGATCCAACAGTCCAGCCTCACTGTGTGGGTTTCAACTGGCATTCAGTGATTACCCCAGGCCACGTAGGGTATCTCAGCTCTGAACTTCTGTTTAGAATGCAAGCTGAGAAGTGATAAACAGCTTTCAGGAAGCCAAACGCTGAGCTGAAACAGCTTTCTCATTGTCAGTGTGTAAATCTGAAAAGAACACAACACCGTGTTTCTGGAAAAAGGCTTAAGTGCTCATCACTGCAAATAAACCTGGTAGGTTATAGGAAGGGCCGTACTGGATTAGACCAAGAATCCTCCTGGCCCTGTATTTTGTCCCCAGGAGGGATCATAGGCAGCTAGTCTAGGCAAGAGCAAGAACAGGGTAAGTATGTGTATGTATGATCCTTCCCCGAGTGCTCTCCCAGCCTCAAGCTATCTTTAGCTTAGGGATTTCGTGGTTATGGTTTCTGCCTGTATAATAACCTTCAAGAGATGTCTCCTCCAGGTATTTGTTCAGTCTCCCTTTGAACCCATGTAAATTTTTTGCATCCGCAACAGTGCAGCTGTGACTTTGGCAGGGAGTTTTGTTGGTTTACTGCCCACCATCCAACCATCACTTTTCTCTTGCTTTGTTTTGTATTTGCTTATCTGCTTTAAGTTAATGTCATGCCCCCTTGTCCTTGTGTTGGAAGTGACAGCAAACATTAGATTGCTATCTGCTCCCCCTGGGCCATCTCTGGTTTTGTAGGCCTGTCATTTCCCTCAGGTCATCTCTTCTCCAGGCTGAGAAGTGCTGCTGTAATCACTTGTTCCTCACCCAGAAACCATCCCGGACATTTGATTATCATTGTTGCCCTTCTTTGCACTTTTCCCAGTTGGACAGTATCTTTGCTGAGATGAGAGGTCCAGAGCTGCAGAAGCTCACAGTTAAGCAGTCCTCTCCTAACCCCCTTGTTTAGCATCTGTTGCATGTACTGAAATGTGTTGTCCAGGTCTTAATGGAGGACGGTCACATGAAGATGTACCTTTTTATTTAATGGCCAGCATTTCAGACCTTGCAAGGCACCCTATCTCAGCCTGCCTTTCATATACCAGGGACAAGACCGTGGCTTATTGCAGCGTGAACAGGCAAAATGTGTGTGGGGGTGCGTGGGTGGGAACTGGGAATTAATGTAATACGAAGCATCTGAGTTGAGAGTTTTTAGATTTGAAACTTGCAAAATAAGCCTTTTCCCACTTGCGTTGCGGGAGGGGTCACAGCTATATGTGTGGCTGAAGGGATCAGCACACTAGCCAAATAGGAGGTAATATATTGTCACCACCACACAATCTGTCATTTTCAAGTTGTTCCAGGAACTATTAATAGCAAATAGTTTGTTTTAAAAGGTAGTCTAAAAATTATTCTAAAATAGTTCAGTTTTAGATGATTATTCTTCAATGCATTTCTTTTACAATAATGTCCTTTTCAGTCTTTTCTGCCGGTGTCTTCTAACACCACCATGAGCAATGTTCTGAAATCTTAATTTTGAGACTTTTTGCAGAGTGTGGCCCTGTTAGGATTGTATTTCCTTCCAGCAGTACAAGGGGAGTGTTTATTTTTAAATAACAGGAAACTGTTTCTAACTTCAATTTTAAAAGCATCACAAAAATATTTCTGTTCACATGATTTTAAACAAGCTATGTATAATCACCTCCCTTTCCATCTCTATTAATTTTTTAATCTAATCTAATTTAAACAAATTATGTTTTTTGATCCTCAGCCAACATAATTTCAATGAGGAAAATGACCAACTTTTCTGAATTTTTATTAATTTTACATTTAATATCTCAATGCCATTGTTCTAAAAACCTGATATTTACTTTTTGAAATTTTTCTATAGGTTCCTATTTTATTAACTACATATAAGTCAGTTTGTTTTTAAATTGTGGTCTGAATTAACATGGAGCCTTAAAAGGAATAGTGGTAATGCATTTTGGCTACCCCAACATCATGGTTTTGTCAGTCGGGACTAATCTGATAGGACATGATATTCTGGCATGTGAGGCTATCGCATGCTGTGTGGAGTCGACCCAGAAAACAGCATTCTAATTGTGGGCCCATTTGAAATTTCAGCCACAGCTTTCGAAATGAAGGTCTTTCTTGGCTAAGAGGCCCATCAGAAATCAGCACTTGTCTGATCAATCTCCAGCCTGGAGACAAAGTGAGATCTTAAATTAACTCACCGTGCAAGAAAAAAATTAAATGTATTTAAAAATACGTATTTGAAGGCTGGGAGTTTTTCCAGTATGATAACTGTGGGAAAAAATTATCTAGCAAAACTGTCAGAGTGAGAATCAGCTGAAACCTGGAAAGTGCTCAAAAGCTTTCCACAAACTTCACTTGCAATTAGCCTGGAGGAGGCAGAACCTGACAAGTGCCCAGTGAGGTTACGCCAGCAGCCAGCCTGTGCCCGTGCTGCAGCTCACTGCTGTTGCTGCTCCAGTACCGCTGCAACGAAATGAAGACTGACAAATATTTTCACTTGTAGTCTCTCTTGTGGCACATCTGTACAAACAGCGGGCCTGATCCTTTGTAAGAGCAGGCTCCGGCATGCTCTGTGGTGACTGAGTGGTCGGGGCGGTTGACGTGATCGGTCGCAGCCCCGAAGGGCAGGGTGTGATTACAACCTCCATCTGCAGTAACAGCCGTAGGTGCTCCTGCAGGATCAGGCTGTAGATGCAGGGTTGGATTAGGGAAGATATGGTGTTAGGAGGGATTTCTATAAATGCACAAGGATTTGGGTTTGAGAAGTCAGTGAGGAGAATGAAGCTTTATGGCTCACGGGCTGCAGGCACCTTCTCTGGGTGTCCCAGCCAGGGTGCCCAGCTGCTCTCTTCCAGAGGACTAAGAAGCAGAGGATGACTGGGCTCCTTGCTGGCAAACCTGTGCCTAAAATTAGGTGGCATTGAAAGGTCTCTGGAGAAATGTCTGATTCTGCCAACATTTACATTTTATTTGCCTTCAGAGGGATTACTCACAGGAGTAAAATTACACAACCGCTTAAGGATTGGCATGGAGATGGTCTTAAACACTCATGGAATATTCTAAATATTATTTGTTAGCCCCCCAACCCCAGGTTTTATCAGGCACAGCTTTTAGTGTCTGATTAATTAGTTTGCTGCCACCTTCTATGGAAATGCTGTTACAGATTATAATAGTAACACCTGAATCTTTTGTAGCATTTCTTGCAGGTGTTTCTCAAAGCCTGTTAAAATGAGAGTCAGGGCCGTAGTTACAATTTTACACATAGGAAAACTTTTGTGGACAGAGGGATAGTGACTTGGCTACTGTCACCTGACGGTAGAAATAACTCTTCTTACATGTGTATGCAATGTACGTTAAGACTTACACAGAAGAATATAAATGCTAAAGGTAGACTTATATATTATATCATATTGGTGGTAATTAATTGTTATTTACTATTTATGAGCTAGAAATTAAAACAGGCATGTTAAATCAGGCAGAAGATGAGTGAACAGCCATAGATTTTATAAGAGAAGTCTGTGATTTGTTAGCAGTGGCAGTGCCCTCTTGGAGTCCTCAGGGCATGATTCAAGCCTAATGAAGTCAGCAGGATCTTCAGTTTAATTCATGGGAGAGAACTCCCTGGGAACTGCATTTCAAGTTAAGGCTGAGTATCGCTTTAATGTATTCAGTAATTTTAAAGAAATTTTCCTCATCTTGTCTTTTTACAGTGTATGCAAAGCAGCCAACATGCAAAAAGGTCATGTAAATATTTGCTGTCATGGTCAGATACATTAACATGGGCTGTCAGGTCTATAGGAAGAACAGCCTGAAACAACTAGTTCCAATTATTGAATTGAAACAGAGATCCTGAGAAATTAGAGATTCTAAGGTAATAGTATAGAACCACCATAGAATCACAGAATGCTTTGGGTTGGAAGGGACCTTTAGAGGTCATCTAGCCCAACCCTCCTGCAGTGAGCAGGGACAGCTTTAATTAGATCAGGTTGCTCAGAGCCCCGTCCAACCTGACCTTGAATGTTTCTAGGGATGGGGCCTCCACTACCTGTCTGGGCAACCCATTCCAGTGCTTCACCACCCTCATTGTAAAAAATTTCTTCCTTATATCCAGTAGTTTTCCTGTCCAACTTTTCTAGACTTTACCTTCTTTCATATTTCTTCAAATTATAGCTGAAGTTTTTGGACTTGGAAAGGAAAAAAAAAAAAAACCAAACCAACACCTCCTACCTGAAATATTTTGTGTCAAATGAGGAAAAGATGGTAAACAATCATATCGACATATCACAGTGCTGGGAGTATTTTCTGTTTCATTTATTGCCCTTACATGATTGTGAAAGACAGCTATATGGAAGAGCAAAATATGGGCCTTCCCCAGCTAGTACTCGTGCACTCAGTTATTGTTTACTTAACACATTCTTCCTCCTATATGAGAATGTCTTCTGTGTACCTGAAAAAAAAATGCTTCCAAGAAGCAAGATCTTATTTAGTACATACTGTTTCAACAGAAGCTCATTCTGTCTGCCACTAAAAAGCTGATAAGCAGTATATTTTAGATGGTGTGTCACACTGGAACTGATTTGATTCCATTGCAACAGGCTGTATCAGCATGGATCCAATGGGTTCATTGCAGTCATACGGGAGTAGATGTGCAGTGTGCTAAATAAAACCATTAGCTATGCAAGTCTGTATCTGTCACTTCTATATCTGTTAAATGTTTTTTGAATGCAATCTTTATTATTTATTTACACTGCAGTAATACTGAAGGACCCCAACTAGAAATGGGAGCTCACCATGATGGGTAATATACATAGTGAGAAGATACTCCTATTGCAGGACCTTGCAACATGAATAAACCAGGATGAAAAGTGGTGAAGACAAAGGGAGAGGTAGAGTAATTAGGGTCCAAACTGATCAACTCAATAAAGCTATGTCAAGGTGGCAGTGGCTTTCCTCTTTACCCCAAATCATGCCTGCACAGAAGGTGGAATGTCTTTGTCCTGCTCTACCACCACTTCTTATTCTGATTTAGCAGCAGCAGTTTGGACTTTCAGCATTTGGTGTCTGCTGGAAGAGGGATTTGGCAGCTGGATTAGCTTGTACAAGCCAAACTACCCTTCAGAGGAAAGGTAGGAGGCTACATGGAGCTGTCCCATGGGTTGTATCAGGCACAGGAGCCATCACTTGGACAAATTTGATCTAATTTTCACATTTCACAAGTAAAATTTGTCAGTCTACCTCTAATACAGTAAGTCACACAAATACCAGACCCTTCCATTTGCACAAGGGCATGCAAAGCAAAAAGTATATTGCAGTTCCATGTATTGCAAGATGTGCAAGATTTTGGCCAAGCGGAGAAGCATAGTACTAGCCTGTCCCTCAGCACAGTGTATTTAGGATTTGCTGCCAGTGCTGACAGCAAGTCCCTGAATGAGGACAGCTCTTGGATTTAGTCATTGCTCCCAATACTGTTTATATATTTAGGTAGTGTTTCTAATGCATAGTTACTATGCTGGACCTGAGTTCAGGTTTCTGTTCTCAAAGGGAAATACTGTCATCTCTGTGGTATCTTGTAAGGCTATCTCTTGGTTTTGTTCTCATTCTCTCTCTCTTGCATTTTTGGCTATAAAGTAGCCTGATTTAAACAGGATAAGAGGATATTCACTGCATCAGAAGCTTGTTGATAGCCTGCTGATTAGGGTACTCTCTTGCGATATTAGGGGCAATGGTCTGAGCAACTCTCAAGATGGGAGCCCTTCTGGATAAATTTTTAACTATTCAACTGTTTCATAAAAGACAAGCACTTGGTACCATTGCTTCTACCCAATTACCTTCTGTGATGAATAGACCAGCTGTGGGGATGAGGGCAGAGCTGTGGATATTGTTTATCTTGGCTTTAACAAGGCCTTTCACATGTCTCATAGCATCCTTGTAGCTACATAGGAGATACGGGTGGCCTTCAAGGTGAGTAGGGCTTAATGCTTTGAAGTCTAACTGGCAGCTGGTTTTCAGTGGTCTTCCTCAGGAGTAGTCTCTAGGGCCAGTACTTCTTAACATCAGCAACCTGGCTGTTGGGATGGAATGGACCATCAGCAGGGTCAAGTCTGACACTAAGTTTGGGAGAGCTTTTAATATGCTGGGGGATCCGCCAGCCACTGACTGGGACCCCAGTGAGACAGAGGAATGGGCTAGCAGGAACTTCATGAAGATCCACAGAGGCAAATGAAGTATTTCAGCAGGGACAGAATAGCCCTGTGTGACAACATAGGCAGGGACAGGCTGGCTTGGGAGCACCTTTGCAAGAAAGGACTTAGGGTATGACAACAAGCAGGTTGAGGAGAGTGATTACTGCCCTCTTCACAGCGTTTGTGAGGTTGCATGTAGAGTATTATGACCGGTTTTTATTCCCCTGGTAAAAAAGAGATAACAACAAACTGGAGAGAGCCCAGCAAATGACCTCTTGGCATTCTTCTCCTTAACCATGCTAACTAAGGTCACATGTCCAAGATCCTGTTTAATGTAGGCCTTAACAACTTAACAAAAAGTCAAGCTGCTTGTTAGAGCCCATGTAGGTGGATTTCTGGTGTGATGCTGTAACCACCTGTGCTCTTACGTGCTGATGACTCAACTCCTAAACTTGCTACTGACAGTAGTGAAGTCTTCAGGAATGAAATAACTTATCGGTGGATAAGAAATTGGTTGGATGGTCAAATCCAGAGGGTAGTGGTCAATGGCTCGATGGCCAGATGGAGATTGGTGACAAGTGGTGTCTCTCAGGGGTCCGTACTGGCACCAGTGCTGTTTAATATCTTCATCAATTACATAGACAGTGGGATCGAGTGCACCCTCAGCAAGTTTGCAGATGACACCAAGCTGAGTGGTGCAGTTGACACACCAGAAGGACGAGATGTCATCCAAAGGGACCTGGACAAGCTGGAGAGGTGGGCCTGTGTCAACCTCATGAGGTGCAACAAGGCCAAGTGCAAGGTCCTGCACCTGGGACGGGGCAACCCCCGATAATCAATACAGGCTGGGGGATGAAGGGATTGAGAGCAGCCCTGCAGAGAAGGACTTGGGAGTAATGGTGGATGAAAAGCTGGACATGAGCCAACAAATGTGCACTCACAGCCCAGAAAGCCAACCGTATCCTGGGCTGCATCAAAAGCAGCGTGGCCAGCAGGTTGAGGGAGGTGATTCTGCCCCTCTACTCTGCTCTGCTGAGACCCCACCTGGAGTACTGCGTCCAGCTCTGGGGCCCTCAGCACAAGAAGGACATGAACCTGTTGGAGTGGGTCCAGAGGAGGGCCACAAAAATGATCAGAGGGCTGGAGCACCTCTCCTACGAGGACAGGCTGAGAGAGTTGGGGTTGTTCAGCCTGGAGAAGACTATGGGGAGACCTTATTGCGGCCTTTCAGTACTTAAAGGGGGCCTGTAGGAAAGAAGGGAGAAATCTTTTTAGCAAGGTCTGTTGTGACAGGACAAGGAATAATGGTTTTAAACTAAAGAAGGGTAGATTTAGAGTAGATATAAGGAAGAATTTTTTTACAATGAAGGTGGTGAGGCACTGGAACGGGTTGCCCAGAGAGGTAGTGGAGGCCCCATCCCTAGAAACATTCAAGGTCAGGTTGGATGGGGCTCTGAGCAACCTGACCTAGTTAAAGCTGTCCCTGCTCACTGCAGGAGGGTTGGGATAGATGACATTTAAAGGTCCCTTCCAACCCAAAGCATTCTATGATTCTATGATTCTAACTTCATAAGTATTGAAGACAATTCCTACAGTAAATACAGAAAATTTGGTAGATGCAGCAAAACTACCAAGTCATGTATGGCCTACCTGACTTTAATACTCCATGACTATGGAGTATTAAAATGGTGACATTCTGCCCTTGAGCACATAAATTCTACATGGGTTAGTACTAAAAATCAGGGTTTATAAAAATAGCCACCGCTCAAATAATGTGTGTTTGATACAGCTGATTTATATAGAAAAGAAATGCAATTGGATAGGATGTCTCTCTCTGTTTATTCAAGAGGAGGAACACGTATTCCAAGAAAAGTAATTGATGTTTTCTTGTCGTTTTTGCTATTGCCCCTTTAAAGTTGCTAACAAAAATGTCCCTATGTAAAATACTTGCTTACGGTGTCCATAAATGCTTAACATCTCTATGTAGTCTTTGGCAGACACATCCTCCAAAGTTGTACTAGCCAGCTTTACTACCTTTGGCTGGGAGCCGGCTGGCCATGGCTTACCGGCTTCTTCAGAGGTCAGGGGCTCAGCTTCTGGTGGGCAAAACCAGTGCAGCTGCGAGAGCCTGCATAGGCATGTCCTGTGCCTGTTTGTGTATACTTCTCTGATTTTACTGCACTAAATTGGTGAATGTCAACTGGAGTAAATGCAGCATGGCAGAGCCTATGGGCCCGCTGAAAAATAGCTCTGGTACACATGAAATTTCTAGTTCATCTCACTGAGTTGTTATAATTTTTTTATATTTTGTCATTAAGTATCGTAGGATTTTTGTGTTCTTCCAAATTTACAGGCATTGTTTTGTCGGTTAGGGATATGAAAAAGTCATGTTGCTGGTCAGTTGGGCTATTCTGGCAAGAGCAAGGGTATAGATGCAATTATTGTCCAAAAGTCATGCTGCCAGAACATTGTTTTCCACCTGGGGAACTGGGTTAAACTGAAATGTTCCCTCAAACTCTCTAAGTGGTAGAAGTAACTGTCTACACTTGATGGACTCACTGACACAGCTATATGGAAAAAAATTGTCTTTTGGCAATAGGCTATTTCACAGGTTTTATCTGCAATCGGATAGGACAAATACCAGTTTAGCTAAAAAAAGTTGTCCATTTTCTTTTTGGTTCTTGCTTTTTCTTCTTTAACCAGCTAAATGTAGCCATTTGTAGAAAAGTGCTAGTATTTGAGTGACAGTTAAGTCTTTATTTCTCATAACACTTTGGTAGAAATTTTATGTGACTACTGAATTTTCCATGTGTTTTTTCATTAGGTAACAAATCTATTGTGGAGTTACAGTTTTCACTGTAAATAGCAGAAAAGGATGAAATAGTGGGAAGAAGTAGTACTGGACTAAATTAAACAGTTCCTGTTTTTATTGAAATTGTTATCAAACAACTTAATAACTTGAGCAAAAATCGTCAGGCTATTCTGGAAGAAAACTATGTAAAATAAGTAATTGTTTTTATTTCATTAAAAGATCTACTTTTTGATTCTCTTAGTACTTGAAGACAGCTAAGGATATTTATAGACATTTCTGAATGTGGAGGACAGATTATCAGCAGGGAGTAGCTAATGGAAACTAGTATGAGAGCTTCAGGCTAGAAATACCACAAGGATCATGGCAATGACCTCAGACTAGTTGAAAACGTGTGTGGTGAAATAGGAGAGACAAGTCTTGAGGGTGTGGAAAGTAAGAGCTGCATATTGAGGAATTCCTTCCACACTGCAAGAGTTGTTACTGTAATAAACTTTTGTCTGCATAACTTTTGCAGAATTTGGTGATAAGGACACCAACTATATGTTACCTCTGTTTATCTGATAGCTGGGGATGAGAGGTGGGGGAGAACAATATTGGCCTATGCCACCCTTATAGTCTTATATATTACAATTTTGTCAAATAAAAATCAAAGAAAAATTCGAAGGATCTTGGTATTTTTGGTAAAACAAAATTGTAAACTGGATTTTGAGGAAATGCTTGGCAGTTTTTACTGTGATCCCCTCTGGGTTGTCCTGAAGTGTCCCAGCAAAAATAGCTCTCATCAAGATTTTAAAAGTTATCCCTAGTTTTTCAAACTAATGCAAGTCTCAACTAATGATTCGGCATAAATATGAGGAAGAAATGAGGGTGCATTTTCTCACTTTTGCTTGTTGGCATTGCTGCTGACTTCAGTGTGAGGGGAAGTGCAAGACAGCTGGTGTCTCAATGGACACGTGGTGGAAGATCAAGCTAAACCAGCATGAAAAGACAAAGACTGTCCATCATCTCAAACAGATATGGTTAACTGATGGTTGGGTAAGGAGTGAAACAAATCTAATGACAACTTTACCAACCTCTAACTCAACATTATGATAATTATTTTACTTTACAAAACATAGCTCAGCTTGATTTCTGGCAGTTCTCACTGCTTTTCCATACCATGTTCTCCATATTTACTCACCTTAAGATACAGCTTTCTTTGCTAGTTTATCTAATTTTCCGTTCCTTACATATCCTGTACTAATTCCTAATATACTAATATACTTTTTTGATGCTATTATTCACCCAACAAGATCTGGAGGCCTCCTGTATCTATTTCCCCCCCCCCGTTTTAGTTATACCTAGCTTTGCACCTTTGATTTAAAGAAATTCCAGAGCTCCCAATGCATCCAGGTTTTCATTGCTGTAGCCAGCTTTACTAATTACTTGAAATTTTCGAATTGGACACAAAATTTCCAGAGGATGTACAGAGTGGCTGGGTCAGAAGACAGTAGCAGTGCCTTGTTCATGCCAGTGATTTCTGGTTCTGTGGGAAGGTTTCAATGCTCTAGCACCCAAGTGCCCAACATCAACCAAGTATAGATATTATCTCTTCAGACAGGCGCCCATGGATTAAAGTGTTGCTAAATCTCAGTAAGATTTTTCAGGGCAGAAATTTGCAAGATGTCTTGTCTACACAGAGAGTATCCTGTAGCTTCACAGGAAAGAAACTCATGAACTCCAATTTAAGCTTTGACTGTGTTTTATTTCATAACACTGAGGAGTTACTTAACTCTTCTGCCTCAGTTTTCTCTTCTTTATTATGAGAAGAGAACTATGAGAAGATTATGTGAGTACCAGTATTCTTCCATTTGAAATTCATTGTGTGAGGGAATTAACTGATATTTGTAAAGGTCACAGATTGATTTATCAGGTATTTAACTTTTCTTTGTTGTTGTGTGCTTCATGTTTTTTTCTCTTAAATAACCAGTTTGTAAGGATAATTCCTGTTCTGTAAATAAAAGTGAGTTGTGATTTAAGCTCTTCTAAGCATCTAAGCTGCCCAGCATTGAGATCATTGTTAGCAATAGAACCATGATAACTGTGGTGCTTAGTCAGGGTTAGGTCAGCACCGTGTATCGGATGGAGGTGCTGAGAGAAGTGAGCTGGGTAGTGTCATGCTGCCTGCATAACATTAGCTTTTGCCATAAGGAGTAAACCTTTACCAGTTGTAACTAAGGAGTTATGATCTTACCGGTATGGGTACAGTGCTGAGTCACTTTGGTTATGCAGCTCCTTGCTCTAAAGCCAGCCTGGACCCCCTGAGTTCACGTATGGTTCACCATTATTCCGTGCGGGCATGGCCTCAGCTGCCAAGTGGGTTTTACAGCCCAGTGGCAGTATCTGAGCCAAGCACCTTGCCATGCATGTGGTGTGTCTGTGTGAGCTGCAGCTGCAGCACAGGCAGTCCTCAAAGCTGTGCTAGCGGCACTGAAGGTGCAGGATGGTTGCTCCGGGCACCATCTAAACCCAGCACTGATGGGTTCAGCTTGTGCGGGAGGCACTGCCTACATAAATCAGGTTAACAGCGCATGTTTCATTGCACCGTTGTGTTGTGTTTCATGTAGACCAGCCCTGAGAGAAATGACAAAATACTTTGTAAGTCTGTCTGTCACTGACCTTTGGTAAAGGGGGAGCAGAAAGTCTTTTGGTTTTGAAAGAGCTCTGTATGCAGGGAAGGAAAGGGTGATCATGTGGTGTGTTCGCATGATCATCATCAGATCTGGGTTTTATGCTTGTAAACCTTTCTTTGAACATGTCCTTTCACCTCTTGGGTGTTTAATTTCCCCTACTATAAAACATACCTTTCTGTTGACAGGAATGTTGTGAAGCAATTTGTAAAGAGGTTTAAGTTTCTAAGGCCTGGCTTACACATAAATGTTTTCTGCTATGGCCTGTGTTTAATGCCGTGGCCTGTTGCCCACAGGGTGAAGAATGATCAGAAATTCCAGAGGTATTTCTGAAACTAAGTTATACCAGCATGGTGAAGGGGAAGGCTTAACATCGCAGTTTGCCTTGTAGCTGTAGGAAAGCCCAGGGCTGGCAGTATCCAGGAGCACCTAGAAGTGGTAGTGACAGTGTTGCCCGACTTAGACTTCCAAAAGAGTCGCATGGTGTAGTTTCCTTGTTCACACTGATCTTCATACCTGTCTTCCTAGAGTAGCAGGGCATTTTGCAGTCCTGTTTGTTTTGTGTTATATAAAACTCGGCACAATCTTCATGTTTCAGGTAAATGCATTGTGACTGAAGCATAAGTGCAAGAGGGACTTCAGGGTGCATGGAGACATTAACATCCATTGTGTTTAACTTTCTTTCCAGCAGCTTTGCTGGCATATCTGCTGTGCCCTAATAAAAGCTGTGCCTGAGTTATATTCTATTTCTTTGTGCTTTAATTCTCCATGGCAATAATTTTTTAGCTGAAGGTAAAACAAACCTCAGAGCTCCAGCAGCTTCCATGAAGTTGGGCCTGTGGGTATCGGTGGTGTTCAGAGTTTCAGCCCAGCAATGTGTGGGAGAAAAATAATGTCAATGACTTAAAATAATGGATTTTGAGTCTCTTTATCCTGTCATGCTGAAGCTAGATTTTTAGAAGTGAGCAGTTAGTTTTGTCAAATAGGAAATGCCCTAAAGCATTGCTATATCATGACACTGATCAGACAACTCAAGAGAAAAGGCAGTAGGTTTTTTTTAAGGGCATGTGATTTAAGGGAGAGTAAGGAAAAAAGAATTTATTATGCCTTTGAAAATGTCTTTTTCCCGTACAGTAAGATTGTGGCCAAAACATTTCTCTGAGTTGTGTGTTAAAGCTGCATGTTTTAAGGCATGATCTTTTTGCATAACATGCATATTTGCTTTGAAAATCCAAGACCCAAAGATAACTGTAATTTTGTTTTGGATCAATATTTTGTGGGAGTATTGGAGGACAGGCAGAGTCAAGACTGTTCTGAAATGATTTAGACTTGTGTATAAGGAAGATTTTTCAACTCTACCATTTCTTTTGTGTTAACAGTTTCAGTAGCTCAATATTCAGCATATTTTTAGTGGCCTGAATTGCAAAACCAGCATTTTCTGCATTCTGCACTAACTTTTAAACTGGGCAGAAAAGAGAGTCACACACACCTGCAAAGCTGATATGCAAAGTCTGTATTTTTAGCCAAAAAATCGTTTTCTTGCCATTTAATCCAAGAAAGTTCCAAATGCCAAAATATACAAGGTTCCTTATGTTCTTCCTAACAACTGAAAGCTATCATCAAAAATGATTATGTTTATGCACATCTTGGAACAGTGAAATAAATATAATCATTAAAAACATGTGTACTTAATTTTTTTTACAAATATAGTTAGTTTCTGAATTCTAAAGAATGTTTAGCTTCATAGAATATTTGAATGAGCACTAAAAAGCCAATTTTACCTAGAAGAACATAAAGAAATAAATGATGTCTCAAATTAAAATTAAGAAAAAGGAAAAATAGCTTAATAACCCATTAAATATTGGCATTTAAAATAAAATTCTTAGGAAAACTCTCCTCAGTCTTTGAAAGAAAGCTAGTGACTTTTCAGTTTAAATCAATTTTTCCCCTGGAAGGAAAATAGAAGTTTGTAGTAGGATTCATAAAGGGACTGATTGTAATCTTAATGAAAGAAAAAGTATCAGCTCTTGATAATAGTAGGAAAATCATGTTAACAGCTCCATTTTATAAAAGCAGCCTAATATTAAATAATGGTTAGGTAATGTTGAGTAGTCTGGTTAGTATTCTGAAAAATTAACATCTTCCTTCCCTAGGTGCAAGCACAATTATCTACCCACTGATTGTAGGAACATCTGCCTATGTATATGTTCATTCCTCTGTAGCACTTATGGACAATGTAGAAACAAAAATACTAAAGACTAAGGGGAAAGAGGGCTCATCTTAGATAAAATGCCTTCTCTTCTTCTCATTAAATGCCTTTGTATTCTAGGACCTTAGCTTTTCCCATTGCTTTTGGTCAGTGTTTGTATCTCAGGACTATAAACTGCCCAACCCATTGCTGATGACTTTCAAGTGAGAATCATTGAGTTACCATCTCAGTTTTGTGATCTGCTAAGATTTGATGATGACTCATGGTAACCGCATTGAAGAACTTGTGTTCCCAACCCTCCTGTTTATACTGGCCATGGGAGAGCAACATATGGGTGCATCTACACTGCAATTACTATGGTGAATTCAGTTTGGTAGAGTCATAGAAGTTTGTTTTAGTCTACCTGTGTTGGTTATTGGTAGATGCAAAGGCATTTCAGCACAGAGTCTGCTCAGGGCCCAAAGTCTGCCTGAAAATGTAATAAAGACTTTTGTAATAAAGACTTTAGCAGTTAGCTCAGCCTGAATGCTGTCCTACCATTATGTCACTAGCAGCATCCAAACTGGGAGGTGTAAAACTGCCCCGATTGTGTATCTACATGAGCTGCAGTGAATTCAGTGTAGAAGTTTCTGTAATCACTAATTCTTCAGCAGATCTGATACTGTATTCCTTTTTCAAATACTTTCCAATAGCTAGATAGCTTTTGAGCCATTTACAAAGCATTTAGCTGTGGCAGTGCTTCAATGGTATTTTTTTCTTTCTTTTCTCCATTTTTTTTCTCTTCTACCTCATTCTGGTCTGCTAAATGTCTGCAAAGTGGATGCACCAATATATCTTGGGGCCACCCAGCTGGAAAGCAGCTTGGCAGAAAAGGATGTGGGGATCCTGGTGGACACCGAGTTGAACAGGAGGCAGCTGTGTGCCCCTGTGGCAAAGGCGGCCAATGGTATCCTGGGTTGCATTAGACAAAGTATTGCCAGCAGGTTGAGGGAGGTGATCCTTCCCCTCTACTCAGCACGGGTGAGGCCACACCTGAAGTGCTGTGTCCAGTTCTGGGCTCTTCAGTACAAGAGAGACGTGGACATACTGGAGAGAGTCCAACAAAGGGCCACAAGGATGATTAAGTCAGTTGGAACATCTCTCCTATGAGGAAAGGCTGAGAGAGCTGGGACTGTTCAGCCTGGAGAAGAGAACGCTCAGGAGGGCATGTCATCAATGTATAAAAGTACCTGAAGGGAGGGTGCAAAGACGATGAAGCCAGGCTCTTCTCAGTGATGCTCAGTGAAAGGACCAGAGGCAAAGGCATTGACTGAAACATGTGAGATTCCCTCTGAACATCAGGAAACACATTTTCACTGTGAGGGTGACCAAGCACTGGCAGAGGTTGCCCAGAGAGGTTGTGAAATCTTCCTCCTTGGAGATACTCAAAAGCTGTCTGGACACCATCGTGGGCAACTGGCTGTAGGTGTCCCTGCTCAAGTCAGGGGGTGGTGGGCCAGCTGACCTCCAGAAGTGCCTTCCAACCTCAAACATTCTGTGATTCTGTGATCTGCCATTTTAGTGACTTTTGACACCACTGCAGAAGCTATGCCTGCTCCATCTCTTGCAGGTAGCAAGAGAGTAAAGGTCTTTCTTCCTGGCACAATGCAGTGTTGTACAGAGATGCCTGAGATGGCTCAGAAAGAGCGCAGTGTGCTCTCATCAGTCCATATCCAGGCAGGTTATCTGTGCCTTGGGTACTGTCATGGTTTAGCCCCAGCCAGCAACTAAGCACCACGCAGCCGCTCGCTCAGTTCCCCTGCCCCAATGGGATGGGGGAGAGAATTGGGGGAGTAAGAGTGAGAAACACTCCTGGGTGGAGATAAGAACAGTTTAATAATTGAAATAAAGTAAAATAACAATATAATAATGATAATAATAATATACAAAGCAAGTGATGCACAATGCAATTGCTCACCACCCACCGACCGATACCCAGACAGTTCCCAAGCAGCCATCACTGCCCCCCGGCCAACCCCCCCCAGTTTATATACTGAGCATGATGTCATATGGTATGGAATAGCCCTTTGGCCAGTTTGGATCAACTATTCTGGCTGTGCCCCCTCCCACTTTGTTGTGCACCTGGCAGAGCATGGGAAGCTGAAAAGTCCTTGACTAGCATAAGCAGTACTCAGCAACAACTAAAACATCAGTGTGTTATCAACATTCTTCTCCTACTAAATCCAAACCACAGCACTATGCCTGCTACTAGGAAGAAAATTAACTCTATTCCAGCCAAAACCAGGACAGGTACAGACTGAATATGTAGGCTCAGCTGGGCTTACCAGTTCCTGTTTCCTCTGTACCCAAAGTAGTTTGGCTGAGCATTTGCCTCTGCGTCTATTCCCTAGTGTTGTGGATCCCAGGAAGTTTTGTAGTTTGGCTGCAATCCTGTTGCAGCCTGTTTCCTGCTGTGCAGGTCCTAATGAGCCTTCCCACATTGGAGATGCTCATGGGAAGACATTTCGGTGGTCTTTAGGAACCCGGCCCAGCATGGTCAGAGCTAATCAACCCCACCAAGTCCAGTGTGATTTCTGCTGTTGATTAAGATGGTTCTTCTCAGTCCTTCAGTCCTTGGAGGGCTTTGTAGCTCAGGATGGTATGGGACTGGGCTGTAGCAAAGCTAATGAGTCACACTGGTTGTGCAGTACCGGCCCGTGGAGTGCAGGCACCTGCTGGTTATGCGGCAGTCAGCATAGCCCTGGCAGGGCCAATATGGGCATCGTGGAAGAAGTACTTAGTATTCCTTCACTGAGTCCCTGGTCTGTATTATCCATGTTTTTTTCCATTATCGAGCATCTCACAGACTCCCATTCCCTGAAAATAGAGTTAGCTATATCAGAATGGTGTTCTTTTTGTCTTGAGTGAATAAGAATGTCCATATTTTGCAATTCAGCATCTAAGATTACTCACATTTCTCCCCAAGTACTAAGGATGACTATTAACACTGCTGTGAAACTGAAAGGATCCGAAATTGCTCTTGTTTTTGTGTGAGACCTCAGTTTTGCTCCTGCTAGGAGTTTCACCTAGGACTTTAGAGTATATAATGCCAGCAAATTGAAATGTGAATATAAAATTACTAGTGCTAAAATGGAAATCTGTTTCTGGGGGGATTTGTTGGGTAAGCGTGAGGCTAAAATGCAAAATTTATATTTAAGGGAAACTGGGTGATATAAAAGAGTAAAGTTCTTCCTCAAGTGCTTTAAAAAAAAGGTACCTTGTCATTTACCAACACCCTCCACTGCAGAGCAGACTTGGTGTGTTTGGGATTTTCCATTATCCTTCTTAAGGTCAACTTCTAATTTATCTAACTGAAGAACAGTAAAAATAGGCTTCTCAGCAAATTGTAGTACTGGGGCAAGCATATTTATCAAGGCACATCCATATCACTGTTCTGTGCTCTATGCCAATAGCGTGTTGAAAAGGAAGATGTTGTATGTGCCTTATGAGTAAGGAATGTGAGCTGACTGTTCTCTACTCATTATGGACTTGATCTGTGTTACCATGGACTCTGAAGCCCAGATCATTTCTGTGCACTTAAGAATATATAACTTGCTATTATATTTTTCTTGTAGGTGTTTTATATCTTCAGTATGGAGATGAAACAAAGCAGTTGAGGATGCCGAATGAAATCACAAGCACAGACACAATTCGTGCCCTTTTTGTAAGTGCCTTCCCCCAGCAGCTGACGATGAAAATGCTGGAATCGCCTAGTGTGGCCATTTACATCAAGGATGAGAGCAGAAACATATACTATGAATTGTGTGATGTGAGGTAAGTAAACATGGAACTACAGCTGTTAGGTTTGGTTTGGGTTTTTTTGCAGTGCACTTGCAGAATAAAAACGAGTGGAGTTGATAAGTATCTGACAGATAGTGGCCTGATACATAAAGGCAATATTCAGTGGTATCTGAGTAATATGGGAGGTTTGGTCTGACACTGCCTTCAGCTGTAGGTACAATATCTGTTGCACAAGCCATTGATAAATGGTGTACCTTGTTCAAATATTTATATAATACATGCAGGTTCACATATTTAATATTTTATTGAATTTTAACTGAGACATACATATTTAAAATATAGAACACAAAATAAACATTTACAGAAAAACTGGTTTTTATTTTGCTGGCAGAGCAAAGCCTGATCCTTGTGAGCCTGAAGTTACAAATATGAATGTCACCGATGTCCTCACAACAGTGCTAATTATTCATCATCTAACACTGCTAAAGAGCTGTGGCACTGGTGACCGCTGCTGCAGCAGCCCCACCACCTTCGTATTTTGTGTCAGGATGCAGCAACTGATGCAGTCACTTCCCTTCACTAATTCAAAGCTTGGTCAATAAATGATCTGACTAACATCTGAGTGCATCTTTCTATCCTTGATTTTGTGGCAGTGCAGCTGCTTAATTAACCATGTTCTTTCAGTCCTGATGTCTGTGCTGTTCCAGCAGAAGGACCAGGTTCTCAGGGTCCCTAGAAAGTCCCGTATCATGTAGCAACAAAGCTCTCAGGCACACCTCAGACATGTTACACTCTGTAAAACTGTAAATATGGTAGGCCTTTGTGCCATCCTTTTCATAAGAAGTTATGTGATAAAAAGATGGACAGAAGAGCATAAGAAGATGAAGGAGAAAGCAGAAAAGGTGTTTTCTATCTGCCAGTCTACCACTAGTGCAGGAAGATGATGTGAAAGTGAGAAGTGTACTGCCTGCTGCGGCCTTGTTTCTTCTGGAGATGCTGTGGCTCAGGTGCTTCTCCATATAATGTTGTAGTTAAAAGAGCAAGTTGGAGCTTTTCTGGCCTTGCCACTTCCAATTCCTCCATTCCTCCTCTTAGTCTTTGAACAGCACCTCACTCCATTTTCTCTCCTCTGTCTTGCTCTCCTCAGGCAGTCTATCCAGTGTCTTGTCATTAGCCAGCCTCTTGGATTTCAGTTTCTGCTTTTTTACCTTCCTTGCTTTGCAGACTCCCACACCCCTGTTTGGCCACTGTAATGTTAAGACCCATCTGATTTTTTTGCATCATCGTTCACCATGTGCTCAAGTTTCTTATACATCAAACAGTCTAGTCACAAGATTGGATCAACTGATTAAATCAAGATAGGGGTTACTATGTCTCTGTTGCCAAGCACGTTATTGCCAACCACCATCTGGCCTATCAGCTCCTTCTCTCTTGCTTTATCCCTCCATCTTCCCTTGAGTTTCAGACTAACAGTTTATGACTTCATCTCCTCCCTGCCCCTGAGAATGTGGTTGTTGATTATCTTCATACCACGCCACCTTTTTTCCCCTTGTTCCCATTGCAGGTGTCACTCTGCCAACCTCAGGCCTGTCTCAATCCCAACATCTGCTTCCTCTGTTCCTATGCCTGTATTGTAGAGCATAGAAGAAATCCCACAACCCAGCTGACTTCCTTCATAACAAAATTCCCTCCTTCAGTTGTGCCAGCCTTCTCACTAAGGAAACCTCAGCAATTCCAGCTTAATGGAGTCCAAAGTATGCACTACCAGTAGCATTTTCACTGCTTTTGAATAAGTTCCACAACAGTTTCTCCGTTTCTGTTCCTTACTCTTCACAAGATCTTGCCAGTGTCTCCCCTCAGAGAACAGATGAAATGAAGTATCATTTTTCTCTCCTTTGCTTGCCATGTCTTCCTTCAATTCTCTTCCTTCTTCCTTGTCTTAAACACAGGTGTTTCAGTCAACTCTTTAAGCTCTCCACCTCCCTCAGAGGCTGTCTCATATTCCTCTGTGCCTCGCATCCCTTGCTTTGTCTTTTTATTAACTTATTACTCTATTAAAGTGCTTGCTCTTACATTGCTAACATGTTTCTGTGCCTCCCAACAAAACTGTCCCTGAACACAACATACATTTCCACTTCCCACCCCATCACCTTTCTGTCTTGCACTGAGCAGTCACTACAACTGTTGGCTGGAGATTTACTCTTCTGATGCTGTCCTAGACTCATTTCCAACCTGTCTGGGGTTTTATTCTTCTAATTCCAACTTGTCTTTTGTTCCCTACTGTTCCATTGCAATTGTCAAAGTCAACAAATGGCCAGCTTTTGTGAACACCCTTTTTCTCTGTGATCTCTCATGTACTTTTAATGTTTTCTTCTTGAAACCTTGATCTCCCTTTGTTTCAATGGCTGTTCTTTCCTGATTTCTTCTTGTCTCTCTCCTCTCCTTTCAGGTATCATTTGAGAGGTCCTCTTCTCAAACACTCACTGTCTGTTGTGTTTTTTCAGGGCTTTGTCCTCCTTCCTTTTCCTTGTCTGTACCTGTCTCCATCGTCTTATCCCTGCGGATTAGTTGAATTATCATACCTACCTGGGTGACTCTCCCATTTATTTTTCTGTCTCTCCTTTAGGATGAGATTCATCTGACCAAATGAAGATTTTTACATCCACATTTTGAGCTGGTTGTGATTAATCCTATAAAATTGTCTGATAAATTATATATGCCAGAGAACCTAGCTATTAATGTCTTCCCTCTGAGTGTCTGTAGTTGGATGACATGAATCCTACCTCTTCTGTCCAAACTAAAATCTTGGTCTTCTCTTTTTAATATAGTCTCATGGACCATTGGTTTCACCCTAGCTTACGTTCTCCTTCATTAGGCCATCACACTCCTTCCCCTTTTCTTTCTTTTTTTTTTAATCACTGGGGACAGCACTATCCTTCTACTTAAGTCCATAACCTGGTCCTTTTCTTAAAGTGGTTCAGGGCTCTGCATCCAGTGTAGATTTCAGTATTTTCTGTGTAACATCCCTATGATGAAGCCCTTCCTTTCCCACCACATAGTGAAAAAACACTCAGCTAATTCATCAGCTTTTTAATAGCAACTGCTTTAATGGTCTTTTCTCAGCAGTTGACACAGGTAATCCTGTTCGCTGCTACCCATTCAAATGAAGCGACAAAGATCATTCTCCTAGTTTGACAGGCAGGCTGTTTCACATGCATTTTTTTCATTTGTCCTCTGGCTGTATCTTTTCCATCTCATTAAATATAAACTACTTGTCTTCATTATAAGGGCTCCTCCAAGCCCACTTCAGCGCTACTTTTCATTTCTTGTTCAGTACCCAGTGCCATCTGCTTCCACTTGGTGAATAATGCCAACTTTCATTCTACATGTCTTTAATTTTCAAACAAGTGCCTTCACGCTCTCTCTCAGGCAGCCCTCTAATGTGCTTGGAAGGCATCCTCCGCAGACGTCCACAAAGCCACTGCATTGGTCTCTTTCCAGTCCCACCTTCCTGCTCCCGTTGCACTGCCTACTCAGAGCATGGCCGTGGTCCCAGGATTTGTTTATTGCTACTCTGGCTGAAGAGACTATGGTCTTCTCATTTCTTTTTGTTCCCTTATCTTTGTGCAGCTATCCTGTTGCCTTTCGTGTCTTCTATTCACCTTGTAAGCTGGTGAAGAGGTTGTATTCCTGGGGTGTTTATACAGCACACACAGATCAATGAGGCCTTTGAACATGCTAAGGGCATCTGGGAGCTACAGTAATGCAAATAATAGTAATAATAAAAATACAGTAATATATACCTGTTATCAGTAATGTTTATCTTAGAATAGCCACATGAGCTGAAATAGAATTCGCTTCGGAGATCAAATGCCTAGTATTTTGGTACTTTGCCTTACAGCAATGCTTTACTTTCAAGTGTCATGTTTCTACAAGAATATTCATGGAGAATGCTTTTAAAACAAACTCCAGTTAGTTGAGGTACCATCTCATAGCCATCAGACAGAAAAGACAGCATAAAATTACAAAATTTATTTAAATGAATAATATACCATTTCTTGAACTGAAGATGAGAGAGCTTGCTTTGTATCGAACGTATTTCCAAGTCTGAGGCAGAAAATGGTAACTGAGACTCCCAGTGCAAGTCTCAAAGCAAAAGGGTCGCATTTGCAAGATGGAAAACAGTTTATGTTACCATAAATAATTGAAGAACTTGAACTTGCCGCAAGGTAGCTATTTTCCTATGCAGTCTACAAGTAAACACTCATAAATACTAAACTTCTCATCAGCCCTGCAGTTTTTAAACAGAAGGCACTGATCTGTCTCTTAAGCTGTGGGGTTTCTTTAATAACTATTTGACATCTACCACAGCAGCACAAGTTCTGACTAGCTACCCATTCAAAGCAATCACTGATTGTAATATGACATTGTAAGAAAGAAATTGGACCTGCCCAAGAATCCTTTCCTTCATTTTTAAATTATAATCCCAGTGATTAAGATCAGTTCACTAGACTTGTAGCTGCACCTGGAGGAAAGGAATTCAGTCCCATGTGTAAGTAAATTCTCAAGAGATCACTACTGGGAAATGAAGGGAATCGCAGCTTTGAAAGGATGTAAGTGAGCGTAGATTGGAGGTTTTACTGCTGATTAAATGTGAGCAAGAGATCAGCAGAACTCAGTACAAATGTCTAAGCCATAAAATTATTGGAAGGTAGGTTTTGAAACAAAATAGAAAACTGATGTCATCTAACTCTTTCCTAAATGTAGTAGTTTAAAAGTGGACTAATGAATGACAAAGTGTTGGGTCCTTATTAAACAAAAATATTCTCTTTGGGCTTTCCATCTAAACCATTTCTGTGGTAGCGTTCATCAAAACTTTTGCTTGCTTATTTTGGTTTTTAGTTCCTATTTTTTTCCCTTAAAAACCTATCTTTATTATAGATACAGTTTAGAGGAAGGATTTAAATGCTACTGAATTTTTAGCTTTTGTGGATTTTTTTCAGGTTTGTGAACAAGCTTATAATTAGAATTGCCTCAAGAATAACTGCAGTTAGAAAGACTGCTTTTCTTTTGATATTCTTGCTTCTTAGAATAGCAAAAATTCATGTGGGCTGAGTACACAATAAAACATGTAAATATTAACTAAATCCTTTTGAGTGCTGTGTAACTGTTGAAGCTCTATTGTCTTCAAAGTGTTTTCACTCTATGGCAGGATCTTGAAAGAAACTTAACACTATCTAATTTTTATGGGTGTGGAGTTGTAGCAAAAGAATGATACTTCCCATGGGAAAGAGAATCAAAGTAGGCTTTTGTTTGTTTGTGTGTGTCTAATTTATGGAATTCAGGTTTTTCTTATAGGTCAGCTGCAGACCTACTATGTTTGTCTGTTACCTGAAACTTTCAGGCAACAAAGTAAATAAAACTACTTTCATCTGTTGTCATTGCTGATTCTTTTGATTCCAGGAATATCCAAGACCGATCTTTCCTTAAAGTTTACAACAAAGATCCTGCACATGCATTTAATCACACTTCCAGAGCTGTCAATGGAGATATAAGGGTAAGTACTAGTGCTGCATTTATACTCCTCTTTCCTCCAGCTTTTATGTTAAATGTTTAAGTTCTGAACTGTAGTATGTACACAACAATTCACAAAATTGAGGGTATATGTATGACATGTATACAGAAGAGGGAATTGGTAATGCTTACCGTAATGTTTCTTAACTGCTTTGCTTTTTCCAATTACTTGCCCTGAGCATTAACTGGTTTTTTGTTCTTGTTTACTAGCGTTAAAGCATGCGAATCAAAACATAGCCTTTAATTACTTATTTCGGGACACAGACCCAGAGTTTATACAACTTCTTATTTTGTGTTTCCAAACCCTTTACAGCAAAGTATGGCATGGAGTTAGTTCACTCCAGCAAGGCTTCAGCATGGACTGGTTTGCAGTAGCTGAGCAGATGTACCTACCTTGAAGTTTATTGAAACACTAAATGACCATTTCAGATAAGAAATTCTGATAAATACCCATTGTGGTGTAAATGGTTTTGTCTTTTTCTAAAATTTTCTACCTGTTCTGAACAAGGACTAGTATATTTGCATTTTCAAGTGAACATTTTGTATTGGGAAACTATAGCAAAGGCAGTTGAAACGATTTGATTTCTCTCTCGTACTGTCTCTATCTTTTGCTGGACTGTAATCTCCCACCTTGATGCTGAGAGGGCAGGAGATGTGTCTGTGCAGCAGCTTTTCCACTGTGTTACCCACAACTAACGTTGCAGTGGGGGGGACGGTGGTGAGATTACACAACCTCATCTCCTCCCCACGCGTCCTAGGGTCTGTCCCCAGGAAACTGTACAACCAAATGAGCTTAATGGGGCCAGAAGGGAATGCCACTACTGTCCTACCTGCTTTGTGGCTTTTATGTGTGCTCAAAAGCTGATTGGACTGCGCAGAAAATTTCCTGTGATTTGCTTAATTGTACATTTGCGTCTTGGTTTCATTATCAGTTCTGAGCACGTCACATTGCTTTATTATTAATATTTCATGTAAGTACTTCTACTGTTTCAACAGTTTAGGGCCTCATTATTTTAGAAGGATTGCAATAGTTTATTTACATGCACTATTCTCAACCACCTCTCATTTATGTACTTCAATTATAAAATGGTCCTTTTGATAGGTCAGAAATCTAATTACTTGATTATCCACACTGCTGCACACACAACCTGAGAGAGCAAATATATGTGCTTCAAAGAGCTGATGGGATAGTTTTTAGTGTCTTCCTTAAGGTCCTGAAATTCTTCAATTTTAGTTATATGCCTATAGCAGTAACTGGATGTATCCGATACATCTCATTCATATTCGAAGGCATGACATACTATCTTTGTGCATTATCACATTAACTCATGTAACAATTTCACTATGGCTTTACAAAGTTATGCTATACTGTTCTTGTTCCATGTGCAGTGGATGCTGAATGCATCTACTGTGGCTTTATTTGTGTGCTCTAGAACTGTTTTCAGATACAGTTAACTACTGTATTAGCTACATATATTCAAAAGTAAAGATTACTTCTTTGGCCCTCTTCCAGGCATTTACTGCCTAACAGAGTTGTTTTGAAAAAGGTGCTGCTTCGGCGCAAAAACTGTAATAATTTGTATTGCTTATTTTAAAATACTGTGTTGTACAACAGATATGCACACTTTACACCTGTTTATGTCTAAGTTACCTCTCTTTGGCCATAACTCAAAAATAATGGCGACACAGTGATGACTTTTGCAGAAGTGGTGGTTTTATGGTAGAATATTGTATTTTGCTTGCTGAAATGCCAAAGATGCCATTTCTCAATTCTGCACATCCAACAAAACAGCTATTTTCTCATTTAGCTTTTCCTTTGCATTGACAAATTTCTTGTCTTTCTGGTCTGAGACGTGAAGCCAGAGCCAGGATGTTCATAGGGTCTTTGTGGAGAAACATGCAAAAAGTCTTCTCTTTGATCTACGTGAACTTCTGCACTTCAAAGTTATGAGCATGGAAACAAGTGATTTCTTGAGCTCCGGAAATAATGAAACCTGTTTGTCTAAGGATGTGTGTTTTCTGGTTGGGTTCTTCCTTGTGCAGCAATGTTCAGGTCCTAATTGAGGCTTTTCCCAAGTAGAGGGATTTAATAACACTCTCTCCGATCCTCATCCTCCGGAGTCTGAAAAGCTGGAGCACACAGTGCAACATTTCCTCTATTTGGCAGCAGTACTGTAGGATCTCGCAAATCTCTAATTTGGCAAAATTTGTAGGGACAGAGTAGTCTAATGGTTTCTACGCTTTGGTTAAATCTGCTTGAAATTTGCATGCAGATTCACGGGTTATTAGGTCAGGTGAGACAACCGCCAGTAAGCAGATGGATATCTATCCCTCTTTCCTTAGCAAACCAGATTAAAGAGGGTGGAAATGTGGGGGAGCGAGTGAGAAACGTACATTTTACATACTGGTGTTGCATGTAACCCAAAAGATTGTGGAAAAAGCTTTGCTTCTCATCTCTCCTTTTGTGTTTGTGCATCTTTGCATTGGGAAAATGATGTTCTTCAGCTTCATGTGATATATGAGTGCTAAATTCACTACCGTGGGGAGCAGGGAGTAACTCTTGTAACCACTGTGCTCTGCATCATGGTTAACTGTCTCAAAAAACCTGCAGAAAAGCAACTTATTGTCAGACTGGTTGAAAGAACAGTATTTAGAACATCATGAATTAGCCATTGTAAGTACATTTTTCCATGATGATACTGTGAGTGTGGTTGTACCTCCTGGCATATGTGAGTTAAAGCTTTGGTTTTTTGAGGTTTGGGAAAGTTTTAATTTACAAATTTTTCTACTGTTCGCCTTCTTGTCCCTTTGGAGCCTTTATCCCTGGGTTTGATGATGTTCAGGCTTCTATTCGTGTGATTTATAATCATTTCCATGTAACAGACCCAAAATAATCTCAGAAAATAATGTTAGCTGCCAGCTTGGACACCTGTTTTAACTACCAAACAGATGTGAGACCTGTATAAGAATTGGCAGTTACACTTGAAGTATTAAGTATTATCCATATGGACAAGAAGACTCAGAATGTGCGAGAGGAATGTGGGATCCGTGAGTTTCAGATCTCCTATCAAACCACTCAGCTTTCATGTCCATTAATTCTAATTTTCCTGGTCTTCTTTCTGTTCCATGCATTTTTCTGATGGGTTGTGTTTGAGAAAAGGGGTTTTGCTTGGGGTCTCAGCAAGTTTTAAAGGACAGTTTCTCCTGAAATCCTTGAGTGCCTTACTTGCTTACTGATACTGTGCCGTGACTGCTTACATCTTGAAGAGCATGGTTTGTTTGACAGGTCTGACATATTGAATGCTGTTCAAGCAAGAGGTAGCCACATAGTGCCATCTTACTGGACATTTGTGTTTGTACTCTTCTTTTCTTTATTATTCCTTTCCCAAAATGTATGCTGAAAATCTGTAGCAGCTGTTTTCCTTGGAGAAATATATCATCACATTGCTGCATTTCATTAATTTATTCCTTAGCCTGAGCTTGTAACATTTATCAGCACTTTCTAGATCTCTGTGCAACAATACTTTCTTTTGACAAAATACTGCCTCATGTCCAAATGTTTAGATGATCTTTTCATTCTCTCTGGCATTGTTTTGAATTCCAGTGTAAATGCATGTACACAGCCATGCTGGTCTGGTCTGTGCCATTAGAATTAATGTTTGTGATTTGCATAGATTCAAAGAGGAAAAGACTTTCTCAGGCTTACTAGGTGTAGGGTCCAGGTTGCCTCTCTTTTCATGTTTAGCAGTGGTGTATAGATTCAACATCAACAGATGACACTAAAGAACTTAAAGCAGATTTTCGTATGTTGCTGAACAAATTTAATTTCTTTGGAAGTGTCACAACTCCTCTTATCCTAGGTTGTTGCTCTGAGCCCCTAGTGACTCCAAGTGGAAGTGATTCCCCCACCAAATGTGCACAGTGTATTTTCTGTCCTCATTCCCTACACACTCATTTTTCTGGAATGTCTAAAAGGGGAAGAATCCTAAATTATAATCTCCCCTTTTTGTCATTGCAACTTGTCTGCATTTCTGGTGGCACAGCTGGATACCGATAATGTTGGTTTATGCAGTGGTTTGTTTTGGGCTTCATCTGTCTGCCAATTTTGAGCATCGGGAGGGAATTTTTACTCCATAACAAACTGATGGCTATTTTGCTTGGCAATCTTTCTCTTCCCAACCACCTGCCATAAAGTCTGTGGGTGACACTTTACTTTAAAATGTCCTAGACCCACCATGTTTTTGCTTAATTCCCTGACTTGCACAAGCCCTTAGCAGGTCAGTGCTTTATCCCAGACCTCTTCTGGGTAGGTGAGGCCGGAATATCCAAAGAATGCTTGTTGTGGTTGCTGTTGTATCAAGGTACACTTTGAGGTGTTTTGGATGTTTCTTTTGGAGACTTTCTCCAAGAAAGAACAATTAGGGTAAATTGAGTCACAGCTGAGTTAAGGGAGTGGGGGGTACCTGGAAACTCCACATTTTCTGGGAGTTAGAATGATAAAACATCATGATGATCCTGGCAGCAATGGGGGTTTGGGCTGCCAAGATGACAGGGGATAAGTTAAAATGAGTTGTACAGTAAAATGAGACAGACATTTGATAAGCTGGGTAAGCTGTTGTGCTGAATAGCTTTTATTACTGAAATTGCACTACAGCAAATTTTCATTTTTCCCCTGAAAGTGCCTGGCTAGCAGGTTGCTAACATTTTAATTCTCTAAAGTTAGATGCAATTTGTGAACTTAAAAATCCCCTACAAGTGCTAAAAACCCTCAAACAACTCCCCAAGAATTTAAAGCATCCAAGGAGCCTGAAATTCAGTGCTGGTTTGCAGGATAGATAGAGAGATAATAAAAGCAGGATCATCCTTCTGTATTCTTAAGGTACCTGTAAAAATACATCCAGGTTCTTTGAGATGTTTAACTTCTTTTCATTGGATTGTTTGTGATCTTAACATCAATAAACATAAAAGATGCAAATGCTGCCAAAATTACATTTGTTCATTGCATACTATGGCTAAAAAAATAACAGCTCCTTGAACTATGTAGAGGTATTTAGGACAAAAGTATTCCTTGGAAAAGAATTGAAGCAATAAATTGGGTGAATGCATTTTAGTGCTAGGATACCTATAGGACAGCATTTATATAAGTTGCCATGTGTTTGCCTTACTGATCCTATTACTACAAAACTTTGTTTTCTTTTGGGAAGAAAAAGAAAAAAGAAAAAGCAATGCTAATACCTCTGTTATCTGATAGAGACCTTCCAAATGATACAAATCTCATCTTTCCTGCTGTTTTGCTGTCTGCTTTTTCTAATGCTCTTTTTGTCATTGAGAGGTTATGACAACATGAGCCATATTGTATTTATAAACATCACGTGTTTCCTTGATATGACTTGCAGTGTCTGCCAAACAGAACACATGGAAGAAACATTTCTCCTTAGCTCAGCATTGGTTTTGGTTATACTGATTTCCGGGACAGGAAAAATGCCTTCCTTACTCAGATTTAGCTTTCATACAGTAGAAAGAAAGCCTCTGAATGTCCATGAAATCGCTTGAACAGAGACGCTGCAGCTCTTTTAGCCCACATACTTTGTCTGAGGAAAAGAGAAAAAGTGGTTTATTTTAAAGAGAAGATGTAATGGCATGTATTGCTGAAACTAATTCTAAATTAAAATACCTGCCAAAGTCGTCTAGAAACAGAACTCACCAAGAGATGTAAGGTAAGATGATGCACATAAATAATGAAATATATCTAATTCCTTTTCTTCTTTTTTTTTTTTTCCAAACTAAATGATATTTTCAGATTAACTGGGAATTTAAATCAGAACAATGAAAACTGTTTCTTCTTCCTTGAGCCATATGAGAAAATAAATGTTTAATTGCTCTCTATATCACCAAACTCTACTCTCAGATTTTATGTCTAGTTTCAAACCTACATATTAAACATAAAGAGTTATTTTCCAACTTGCTATTACAAATTTTGCTGAGATTTGAACAAAATATATAAAAGAAGTCTCTGATGTTCTGGATTTTTTTTACTGACATGGATTTTAGTACTTTTGCTTTGAATGGGTTGTCAGTGGTTGCCAATTATTTATGCAACTACAGAGCTGCAGACACTGAGAAGTAGCTGCATCAAATCAGACTGTGATGAAAGATTGCAAATGTACCTGTTCTCTTTCATTCACATGTCCTTTGGTATACAATACCAACTGCTGTATAAAGCCTAAGTTAGTGTGAAAGTGGACAGAATTTTAAGGGAAAAATAATTTTTTAATTTTAGCTACACATAAAACGATATATAAATTTCAAATGTTATCTGGCAAAAAGTCGGTCTGTTTAAAGATACAGACCCTGCATTATAGTTGGACAGACACTGCATTGTGGCTTTTTTAATATGATGGCTGTGTGCTTTGGTGTATTATATTTATTTCGCAAACATCATGTGTAAGGAATATAACTGTGTAGATCCTATTACTATACCAACATTTTAAAAGATATCTTTTTTTTTAAATTTTCAAATCATGAGGATGGATTTTAAGTTTATATCAAGCTGGCCGTTGAAAGAAAGTGTCGTGTTCTTGATATGAAACTACTCAAGGAACATGAACTTGCCTCACCCACGCAGTAATCTTCCAGTTAGTTTAAGAGGAGTGTCATAGGGTAGATATCACAAACCAGTTACCTGGAAACTCCCAGAGAGTTTTATCTGTGGAAACAGATCAACTTGCAACCACAATACAGTTGTTTTAGTGGAAGTTTTAGGGAGAGAGCTCTTTATTTCCCACTAACAGGCCTGTATCCAAGCTAGCCTGTCTTTCATGTTGAGGTTTGCTTAGAGCTTGCCCTGAAGCTGATGAAGTTACTTAATGACAACATATGATCTGTCTTGTGTGAAGTTCTCTTCAGCCCTGCATTCAAATTAGAAGTCTTATCTCTAACATGAGTCTGAGGTTCTCAGGCAAAACTTTCACTGCCTTCAGTGGGAACTTGCCCTGAATAAAAACATAAGGATTGGATTTGAGTCCATTTTTATTGTCTACTAGTTTCTGGTTTTATTCTTATTCCACCTCTTTTTACATTGTGCTTCCTTGTTCCAATTCTTTAGATGTTTTACTCGGTTTTTTTTTCACTGGCCTTGCTTTTAGTAGAACAATTTGGACTAATCTGGCTGTTTGTTTACTTGAAATTCCTAAGTAGCTGGCAGAGTCAGAAGTTGCCAGCGCTCCCTAAACACACTGACAGATGATAAAAATGCTCATGGCTGTGACCTCCCTTATTAGGAGGGGAGGTCCTCCTTTACCTCCTTTGTAAACCAAGTCGCTTATCTGAATTGCTGGAGTCCCATAAGCCGAAGTCCAGCTGAGCTTTATGACTTCCAGTTAGCTTTCTGAATGAGCTGTCACTCGAACAGGGGTTAAAAATCACTTTGTGGAGGTGGATGTTTTGGTACTGCAGTTCCTAGAACCCAGGTAAAGTTAGGAGCAATGTTTTTTCTTCTTCAAACCTGCCATTCCCTTGTCATTCAGGACCTTAGCTTTCCCAAGAAGTTTTTCACAAATCCAAAATGTGATACTTCATGATCATGACCCAGATTCTCTGCTTTCCACTGAGTCTTCACTTCAGTATATTATTGGTTACCTGCCTCTAGATAAGCCTAATGAATACTAAAGAGAATTAATTCTGTCCCCATCTTCGTTTTAACAAAGAGGAGTTAACCAGTACCTGGTGTCTAGGAGAACACAGCTACATATCTGAGGACCTTGATTCTTCTCCATGTTGGATCATACTTTTTCTAATAAGGGCTCTGGAAAACTAATCAGAGTTCTGAAAATATGAGCAGTAAAAATATCTTTCCTTGGATACATGTAAGATCTGGGGTTAAAAAAAGCCTCAGCTGGCAAAAGCAAGACAGTTGCAAATATCAGCAGGCAACAGGAGTCCATGAGAAATGATGTGATGCTGAAATTATTTTTTGTGTGAATATATGCCTTTCTTACATCATTGCAAATTAGAACTCCGTGTGACTAAGTGAAAAGACCAAAAGGGAGAGTTGGATAAAGGGCTAGTCCCTCCGTCACTTAATATTTACTATGGATAGCTTGACCTTAGCATAAACTAGGTTGTTTACTTCAGTCATGCTGACCACCTTGTGTATTTTTTTGGATAGAAGGAAGTAAAATGAAAAGAAAACGTAGGGCTCAAACAGGATAGGAAGAAGTTTGTGATCTAAGAAGACTCTTAATTGAGGCACTGATAGCGCCTCTAATGTTGCAAAAGATGTATTTACAACTGCAAATACTGCTGGGCTATAAAGATATGAGATGCATTGCAGCTGAGACACTTACATTGCAAAATCCAGATGTATATACGGCTTCCATGACCATTTCTCCTGCTGATAGTGCTGACTCAAAAACTCAGTGCAGCAACTTATTTCTTCTGATTTGCTATCTTATACTGGAAGAAGCAGCTGGCTACAGGTGTAAACGTGCTGCTTAGGTCTTTTAACTATCAATCAGCTCTGTTTTACAATATTTTTATATTATTTACATTCTAACCTATTCCATATATCTGTAATAGAGATTGTGTTTTGACTCAGTTGTTTGGTAATGCCAAATGAGACCAAGGGTTAACGCTTTCCTTTATGTTCATTTAACCATATCAACTTGTTCAGTTTTATTTGGCTTCAGTGCAGTGAGAAGAGATACAAATATGGAACAAAAGTAAGAGCTGAGTCGTTAGTACAGCGAGTCAGAAAGCCATGCATTTATTTTGATTTATGAGTACAGTTACTAACAGTATTTCTTTTTTTAAAGAGCAGAAATCTGATATACAGCATATTAAAACCAAATAAAAATGCTGGTCTGTACCAGAACTGTACGTGTTTGAAACTATTCCTTTTTTGGGAAAAAAAGGGATGACCCCATCAGTTCAGTGGTGCCCTGAGGAAGTGCTGAAATTGAGACTGGTCTGAAGGGTTTAGCTCCCTGCGTTGGTGGTGGCTGTCTATGTTATGTACATGATGTGCTTGATCTCTTTGAGGAGAATGGGGGGGGGGGGGGGAGGAAATGCTTGCTACATCCTCATGAATTACATGACTCCCGTTTGTTCTCAGAAAATTCTACCTAAAAAGCAGCTGTGGAAAAGCAAAAGAAACAAACAGTTGGTTTGAAAGCTAAAGAAACAGTTGGTTTGAATGCAGCACTAGTTATGAGGGGTGTCATAATGTTAACTTTAAAAAAAAAAAACAGAAATCAGTAACGGCTTTTATGTGTTCAGTCCAAACAGTCTAATAGCTTATGGGATGGGTGGGCCATGCTATACTGATGAGATAAATGTGGATATTGGCAAACCAATGATGTAATTATGTAAATTTGACCTTTTTAGGATTGAAATGTGTTATGTTCCAGTGTGTTTATATTTTTGTCATTTGTGATAACACCCTGAAAAATCTTGGCTGAAATGCCAAGAGGTTTCTCAGTGTACTCACCACGCTATTCTGTCTGGAGAGTATACTAAGGAAGCATAGGAGAATCAAGCATGAGAGATTTATTAACTTCTCTCTGCTTAATTGGATAATTTTAACAATTTTTTTAAACTCACGTTTCATTTGTTTGTAGGAAATGAAATACACTCGTAAATATGCAGAAATGAGTGCCTGCTAGGTTCACTGATCTGGATGTTTGTCTTGCCAATCAGGAATAAAGTAATGCAGACTAGTAGCAGGGAGATAGCTCAGACAATGAAATGTTGCTGGGGGAATAAACCTCCACACAGAGGCACTGTGATTTCAGTCAGGCCAATGCAAAACGTGCTGCATCTCATGCACCATTTTGCTCAGATTGCCTAAAGCGTGGCTAGACTGGAAGCCCTCATGGGACTGCTCTGGGACAGGCTCTACATGGCCTTGTGCTCCCTTCCCTTCCAAGCAGAGTTCACCCAGTGTGTCGCCAAAGTTGTCTCATTGACAGGTAATCTGTGACAATGTCAACTAGGGAGCGTCAACAGGTTCAGTATAGGTGTAACCACGCTAGGCCACGTATAGAGTCTGCTCCTGTAGCTAGATTTAAGCTGATGCATGTTGTAAGCTCAACGTTTTATGGCAAGAAGTGTAATATTGCTTTGCTTTCCCCTTATATTTTGTTTGGATTCTTGTTTTACACCTGAAAAAAGGTGGTCTTTGCCTAGGAATGGGAAAGGCCATTGGACATTATAATGGCCAAAGAGCCTTTGATGTGCAGGTGTGCTTGGGGTTGTAAGTGTGTGTGGTCAGGGGGTTGATAACATGATGGAATTGATACGGGAAAAAGTTTTCTGAGAAGTAAGCACTGCATGCACATGTGCATGCACACACATACAACATGTCTCGCCACTTGTCTGAGCTTGGTGGTGATTTCATCAAACCAGAATTTCTGTTGTCCCCCACTAACGAACAGGTATGTACAAAGGGCAACAACCACCTCAGCATTATCTCTCAGCACTCAGTCCCAGTGCACGTCAAGTCTCGGAGATGCTGCACTAAGGCCTGACTTGTAGAGAGCTGTTATTTTCCGCAGTGTCTGACGGAGATGGAGCTGTTTTGAACCTTAACTACATCTTCAGTGGGAATGGATGAACTAAGTGCTAGGTTTCAAAAGCCATTTGTAGCTTTAAAGTGCATCTCAAATATCTTTGCTTTGAATATGAGAGTGGATTGCAAAGGCAAGTGATGGTCGTAGCTTCTTTGCCCATGTCTTCAAGCATTCATGGAGTGCTCTGCTCACTTCTTGCCTAAAAAACACCCTCATGTTCTGACCACCCGTGCCAAAAACCCCACAAAACCTCTGAATACTAACCCAAACTAAAGAAGTTTATGTTTGATGTATTTTCTTCTTTCTCTTCCCTCTTCTTCTTCCTTTCTTCCTCTCTCCCTCTCCCTCCCATACCCACTATGCTAGGCATTGTAATAACAAGAACTAATGCAAAACCTTCTAGCCTCGAAAAAAATTTGCATTAGTTCATGTTTTTCCACTCTCATTCTGTTTTCTCATTATTTCACTGAATATTTGGTTGAATTTCCCCTCATATGCTGTAGTCTCTTTAACTCCTCTTTTTCTCATCAGTTCCTCACCTCCTAGCTTGTCTCCTATTTTTGTTTCTTTGTTATTTATTATCACTTTCTTGTTTCCCTATTTAGTTCGCAACACTCCATCTCCAATATTACCCTCTTTCATCTCTGGCCTCTTTCACAAACTCCTATTACTGTCGTTCACCCTGTCTCATTCCCTTTTTGTTTTGTCTTTTTTCCTCTTTCTTCTGTAGTTTTACAGTCAGAATTCCCTATTACCTTCCCATATAATTCTTCTTTACCTACTCTATCTCTTCCCAGTGTCATAGAATCATAGAATCATTTAGGTTGGAAAAGACCTTTGAGATCATTGAGTACAAGTCGTGAATTATGTATTAGTTAAATGTTTGCAGCATATGACTATTTTTTATTAATATACCTGTATTACATATGGACTAAGCAGGAAAAAATTCATGCTATGAACTCAGTCCTCTAGATTTAGGCTTTAAAAAGTTTAAGCATAAGTAAAAATGCTAATGGTAGGACAGAGGAACAGGAGAATGGAAAGTGGAGGTGCTTCTATATTGGTCTGTTGATAAATAAATAATGTTTATTACCAGATTCAGGCTAGAGACACTTAGTTCTTAGCTCAATCAAACAGGCACCACAGGCCAGGTTGGAGCTGCTGAAGTGGATCACAGCAAAGTCCATTGCATGGACTAGCAAGCAGCACTTGGAATGAAGCTGCCATTATCCCTTCTAGTTAAGAGTATCTCAGCTTGACTTAAGAAGAATAAAAAAAAGGCAAAAAAATAGGATGAAAAACAGAGCAGAGAGTGAGCTAAATGAAAAGACATATGGGCAGGCTCACTGTAGAGAATTAGGAAAAAAGTCTAATCCTTATAAGCTTACAATAGAAATTGCCGCCCACTGCAGTCAGTGGCTTGGTTGGGAATAGCAAAGGGCAGCTTGTCCCACCCAGCTGGAGAGGGAACGAGCTGACTCTGGGGGGTGCCTGGCTGACTGTCTTTTAATGCAACATTAGGCGAGACAAATCCTCAATACAGAGCAACTAATAGTGCCGTCTTAACTTTTGAGAGGTGCTTAATGCATATATGTCTGCAATACATACTGTGATACTTTCCGATAGCTAGGAAAATGTCTTTGTTTAAATCAGTACAGAAATGAGGGGGAAGCATGAGGTTTAAATTACAGGGTAAAGAGACAGACTGCAGACCTGACGTAATAGTTCAGTTTTGCAGAACCTTCTTCATGCGACTCCAGTGAGAGTTGGCTATATTTGCTCTAGTAAACTTAAAATAAATTTTGAGAGGCTTAAAAAGTTTCCAGCACAGGATTTCCCACTTGTGCTTGCTTGCCTTTAATTTTTTAAATCCCTAAAAATCTAAAATTCCTGATAATGTTGGTCTGTCATCACCAAAGGATAGGCCAAAAATGTACTGCTGGTATGCAAAACATACATGTATGTCTGTAGGTATACGTAACGTTAATATACATGTTACAATGAAGCACTGTTCTCTTGGAGCTCAGATGCTCGCTTGTGTGCTGGTTCAAAGGCTTTATGCACAGGTTGCTCCGCACTGCAAGCACCAGCTGTTCTACCAAGCGTGCTGCTTTGCCAGCAGTGAAGCTGCAGAGCTGCCTGTCTCCTTTATAGTGGTTCACTCTAGCTAGCAGTTATGTGCTCTGTGGTGTGGGAGGGCTTTTTGCTTGCTTGTTTGTATATTTTGTTAAGAACTAGGGAGTTTGGAATAAGAGAACTTTATGGTACTTGTGTCTACCCCAAGGCATATCTGTTTCCCTGCATGCCTTTGGAGTCAGTAAACAGAGGGAATAACAAACAATATGTATGTTTAGGAGAAGATAGTGTAGAGTGTACATGATATCAAATCCAGTATGTGTCAGGCAGCCAGAGCTGTTCTGTTCCCTCCCTGTTTGTTTAGCTTGGCCTCTCAAATTCAAAGAGCTTCTGTAGGATTTTCAATCTTCAGGGAAACACCACATGCATCCTTGTAGGTATGAATATGGGCAGTGAGCTGGAGAGCTGATGTCAGAAAGTTGAGGCCAATTTGAAAGAGTTATTCAGGGTCATGGAGAGCAGTGTGGAGTGCAGGGTGGCACCAGCACAGCCTGGCTGGGTGCTGGGGTGTGTGTCACCTCGGTGCTTTTGTGAAGGACAGCAGCTTGGGGGTCTGTGTTCTGCTCCCCCATTTTTGCCAAGGGGAAGCAGCTGAGACTGATCAGGATTGGATATGACCACTTTTTTCTTCCTCTGCTGAATGTTTGGAGGCAAAGCCAGGAGTTGATCTCCCTCCTTTCACTGCAGAAAGTGGATAACCACACAGGTTTCTGTCATGGTGCTTGTCTAAGCAGAGGGAAGAAAGATGCTGATGGTGTTTCTCCAGCTGCCTTCAAGAGCCTTGTGTATCAGAGGCTGCTGATTTGGGAGATCCTGCAGAGAGCTCCGTACATAGGTCTTTGCCCTCCTACTCTGTTGGTTTCTTGGATCAGAATTAGAAGCTGGGTGGGCTATAGGACTGGTGAGGTGGCATGAGACTTCCCTTGGCAAAAATCCACCCCCAAAAAAACCAATCCCACCCCCCCCAAAAAACCAACCCCAACCCCCCAAAAAACAGGAGAAAATAATGCTTCTTTTGTAATACAGCTCTTAAAGCCATCAGCAGCAAACTGTCTTCCCATTTGGATTCTGCTGGACTGAACAAACTTGTTGCATTTAAGCAAAACCCCATTGACTTCATCACAAGCTTTGCTCCAGAGTGCTGAGAACAAAACCAAGACCTGAATTAGTGACAAGCAATCTAGCCTATAAATGCTTCCCTGTTTTCTGTCAAGGAAATAGTTGTTTACAGCAGTACAAGCCATTAACTGCTTAATTATTTCCATCCATGAAAGTATTATTAAGGGAATAGGAACCCAAAGAGCTGTTATCAGGGACAGAAGGAACTTTGATCAGCAGTCAAGCAGTAAGTTACATCTATGCCGCATGTGTATACCCCACAGTAGACCTCAAAATATTCTCTGGCTTTATAATTGTGTCTCTAACATTTTTTCCACTTAAAAATGAGGGAAGCAAGCAGAAAATAAATTAATGTGATGGGCAAATTGATGGAAAGGTGCATGGACCAACATTGTTAATAACATAGAAGAAAGTAGGGTGACTGGCGATTTAGCTCAGTAGTAACTTGGGCCTATCATTAACATAGACATTAACATTGATTTTAAAGTAATAAGCTAACCTAAACTTCCAGGCCTGATCTCAGTGAAGCATAGGGTGTTGCACCTCTTAGGGGCATGCCCTTTGTTTATACAGGGGGTTAAACTGAAACGGAACTCTTGTACTGTACAGTACGTTATAAACAAATATATGGCAAGTAATTAAACACGGGATAATACATGGCAAGTTAGACAAGGCTTGAGGGCTCTGATAAAGTAATTGAAATGGAAAGTGATGCTTGAATGGTTTGTAGGCATTGTTAGAACCTACAAATTAAATTACAGCCCTGGTAATGTTATATCTGTGCAATATTTAATGATGTTGTGCCTGATGTATTTTAAAATTAAAAGAAGATTCATTCCTCTCATGAAAAAACTTTTCGTATGCATCAGACGTACTTGAAGACTCTTGCATAGAGTGCCAGATGTATGGAGGCCTAGTTATAGTTTATCTGATGTTCTGGGATATACTTTATCATGCTAGAGTCCAATTACTGAAAATGTGCATCCTACCAGCTTGCAATTCATTGCAGAGGAACTGCAGTGAAATATAGTGGTCTTTTTTATCCTGCATATTAGCATAATAATGTGATTTCTCACTGCAGGTTTGATAGCCTATAAGGAAGAGCATGGATGGAAGAATATACTCTGCAACTGTTAGAAAGCACGTGTGGCATAAAAGTGTACTAGGATAATTTGCTTGTATTTTTTACTCTTGATGTTTTTGAGTCTGGTTGGTCAGCAGACCTAAGCAGCTTTTTAACTAGCTCAAGTATATACATCCATTCATTAAAAGGGGATGCTTGACTGGTTATTTAAACCTGCCAAATATAAACCAGATGCTTCAATGGTAAATATTGCTTTACTCCTATACTGCAAGTAACAAGCCTTGTCTGATTAAATTTGAAATAAAAATAAATAGGTTTAACATTGTTTCTGTGCTATAATACTTTATTATAGTTCTAGTGCAAATATTTAATAAAAATAATATTTTAAAATATTTTACAGTGAACCTGAAAACTAAACATTTAAGACAAAATGAATATTTTTTATGTTTCTGAAAAGGCTGTTTATATTACACTACATATACATTTTGTGAAGTTCTGGTCAAGACGAATAATGGCATACAAATTTACAATATACAGCACAAATCAGAACATACAGCAGCTGTCTACAAAGCTGGAGGACTTCTCTGCTGTTGGGCTGGGTGTAGTAAAGGGTGGAACACCTGGATTTTTAGTTTTGGCTACCAGATCTGCTCTGATCTTTGTCCTGTTACTTAAATGCTTTGTGTCAGATTGCCCTTTTGTAGCGGAAATGAATGATGCCTCCCTCACTAACGGCTGAGATGCTGAGAGCAGTACTGTGAAACAGAAATGTTACTCCAGTAAGGTCACATTATAACTGGTTCTTTACAGCGATATTAGCTCATAGTCATGTGCTTAAATTGTAGTTTGATTCTTTTGAATGCCAGTCATGATGATGTAGGCAATTTTTCACTTGCATAAAAACAAGAACAAGCAAAAAAACCCCCCAAATCAACAGCAAAAAACCCAACCCCCCCAAAGCAGAAGATAACTGCAGGACTGGGAAGCGCTCATGTCATGAGATTTTCCCCTATGATATTTAAGTGCCGTCTCTTTTAGACTGTAAATACTGTATTTTTAAGAAGATATTTTCTATATTCCATGGTCTTTTGGGGTGAGGGGATGGAAGGGAGAGAAGCATCCTTTCTGTTCTAATTTTTTTTTTTACGCCTTCCCTATTGTTCCCTTTTTTAAAAAAAAACCACTAATCATAATGGCTGGTGTGGTGTGCTGCAGAGATAACAATGAGATTGATTTATGGGGGCCCCAAAGTTCAGGTTAGCCAAGTGGCTCAGGTGCCTGGTTAATAAGTAGACAGCCTCCTCCACGGGAGGGGCTTGTGCTTCCTTCTACCAAATGTCACTACCAATCTGAGTATGTGAAAAGCTTCTAAGGTTTATAACTGCTGTATTTTTTTCTAGAATTGTATGTACTGTGTTTGCTAAATAATTGGAGGTGTTCACCTGTTGGACAATTAATATGTGTTTCATGTTGTTGCCTTTGAAATGCATTCTCTTACCTAAATGGAGGTTACTCACTGTTTTATTTATGGCTTTCCCCTTTGTGAGCGTCTCTTGCACTTCATTCCATAATGTTAGTCTCTTTCTATACATCTTACAGGCACACATTAAAAAATGGTTGAGGGATTGAATCACATAGTGTTGCACAGTTTGTGACTGGGTGACATGCCAAGGAGGTTATTTAGTGACTAATTTCGAAGGGGAGGAGAAATTGCAGGCTTGTCATGTGGAAAAGTACTTCAGTCCATTGAAGCAGCATTACTTAGATGACCGGGTAAAGCAAGACGGCCTGCCCCTGTTGTGAGCAGAGGGAACAAGGAACATTTTTACTGTTTCAAAACCTTTTCCCAGAAGGCATGGATATACAAAATATTATACCGTAGACTGAGGATTTAGATTCAAGGCTGAAAACAAAAAGTGCTTTATGAGAAGAAGTGGAACCAAATGTTCATCTCACTGCTGTAGCCATACAGGTGATTTCCTTAAGTAACAGTAAGTGGCTTTAATTATTTCAGAGCAAAATCTTATCAAAGATTGTTTTATTTGCCCGTAGGTAGCAATGTTGTCTAAAAGTATAGTAAGAGTGCTACTGTTTTTAATTGTAGAAACAAATACTCAGAGTAGCATCAAGATAGCTGAAGAAATTATGCCTGAAAAAACAGACTGTGTAGGATTTGGTCTGAAACTCTCCTCTCTGCTTGTTTGCATGATCCATCTTCAGCATGCACCTTGACTTAAAGGCAAGGTGAAGCAATCAAACATTATTTTTGATATTACCATGAAATTTGTTTTGTGGTTAGCTTAGAATTTTATGGATTTGTTTTACATTCAGTAAAATGTGAATTAGGTATTCTTTGTTTTCCCCATGGGAGCTTTAGGATATGGTATGAATTAAGTTTATATGTAGTCAGGGATATAAAAGGACATACTGAGACATGTAGAATAACTTGAAGTAAAACATTTGGATCACTGTAGGGACTGGGTTCATGCACAAGTGTGCATTAAAGATATAGGTATAAAATAAGGGACAATAATGTTAAGAACGTGTTTGATGCTCTATGGCATGGAAAGGGAAGTGATGCTGTGGCTGAGGTTCAAGCCAGTGTATGGGCAGTTGCAATATGGTACCCTAAAAATTCTGCTCTTGAGGATGAAAGAGTGCTTATGCCATAACCTTTATGTACATCTGCACAACTGGCAGAAAGGTATGGAGACCGGATATCACAGTGTGATATTGAGTAGTATAGTGATGACACCTGATTAAGGTTCACTCAGGATGCCTCCTTTCTAGAGGGTCATTTTTATGTGCTCTAAATCCCATCTCCTAGGATAGTGAACATCATCTTCTGGTTCTCCTGGCAAAAAAAAGTCTATGAACATAGAAACTGGAGGACTGGTTGGTTTCACCATCATGTACCATCACAGGCTTATCCTAAGAAACATATTATATTATATTGGTTGATTGCAGTGTTGTTGATCAAGGGAAAGAAAAACCGTAGAATTAAGAGCATAAATGGAAGAAGAAAAACGCGGTGATTCTCTTGCCATATCCATATATGTCCAATTAAGTATTCTGTTCTGGTGCAATCAGTCACTAGAACCAGAAAATTACAGTTTCATAGATGTTCTGAGTTTTTAGCTGAACTCTTCTTTCACCATAATACAGAGATTTTACAGCTGGGCATATAGCAAAACTATGCAAAAGGAGCTAAAGAACTGAAACCTAGATCCATGCTAAGAATGGGAAGTTAATCATAGTAAATGCTGAGATTTCTCAGGGGGTTCTGCAATTCCTTGTCTGGAAAATTATCCAGGAAAAAACAATGGAAATATGTGGGACATGTTAAGAACAGCTAGCTGGGTCTTGGAGTTCCCCATTCATGGGAAGTTTGAACATTTGAAATCAGTTTTATTTTACCAGCATGTGGTTCCCATAATGAAAAACAATTGTGAACCCTGGCAGCTCCTAGAGCCTTATACTGTGGGGCCAGACTCAACTGAGGCCAGGTCTCCAACTTAGCCTAGGTCAGCTGTTTCACAGTCTGAACTCTCTCTTTTGGGCATCAGGGGGCCTATTTTTAGCCAAAATTGCCAAATAAACTTCTAGTCTGGAAGCACTGCTGAGGAGCAATAGACGTTGAAAACCCTGGCATGTCTTACTACTTGGTCTAGAAGATCACCCCAAACTATCAAGTACCCGCTCTGCTGAAAAGACCATGGAAGAGCCAGACTCTGACCGAATTGCCACAGGTCTGCGAATCTGGAAAGCCAAAGCTCTAGAGCACTCCAGGGATGTCTGATAAGAAATAATGTCAGTGTTTGACTGAAATCTGCTGGGTGGTTTTTTCCAAGCTTTTGTCTTTACTGATGTTTTCACCAAATGTTTCAGCTCTTTTGCATTAGTATTGTCTGCTGAAAGTATTTTTCATTGGAAAGTTCCTGACCAGAAAAAGCTAAAAATTATGCTAATGTGTTTGCAGTTTTCAAGTATGGCATTGGGCAGCTGGAGGAACCCACAGCTGCAGCCAGCCTGTTTTTTTTCGGTAATGACCCAATAGAATGGGGATATTTATAAGAATTAAAAGGCATACGAAGAGAAGGCAAGAACAGAAAGGTGTGACAACCTCTCAGTGATGCCTGATAGCATAAGGATTTGGCTTCAGACAGATAGTCATGGTACAGATACTTAAAGAATTTAATTTTCAAACTGTTTACCAATTCTGTAATTTTCAAGTGCACTATTTCTTACTGTAAATTATATTATTTTAGACATATTAAAACCCTTTATGACAGGTTTTTTGCAAAAGCAGATTTGTGCTTTCAGCTGTCCAAACCCAACCTGAATGAAAGATCAGTCATGACAGAAGTGGTATCATATAGTGCAACTTCTGATTAAACTGAAGTTTTTGGGCAACTAGTACAGTAAAGCTGTCAATTTATTTTTATGAGGAAAGAACAAATTAATGGATTGTATTGTTGTTGTATTTGGGGTTCTTTCCTGATTAGAAAAGTGAAGGATTGCCTCACTTTTTAGAGGATTTCCTTCTGGTTAGTAATTTCCATAAAAGGTCTCTTTACAAACAAATGTATTTATCAGTATTGTGTCAGTACTTAGCATTTCTGCAGCTTTTTCATCAAAGACTCTCCAAGCTGTGGATAAAATTCTTTGCAGGTGTCCTCTGTTTACTGTTGGGTGAGCCAGCTTGAGGAGCATAGGTGCAGTTTCCTCAGGTAAAAGCAGGGTGTCAATGGGAGAGAAGAAAAGTAATAGCTTTGCATGCCTGAGAGGTGATTAATGGAGTCTGCTGGGAACTCCAGGGTGTCTCTGAGAGGGTGCATGGATAAGCTCCATCGAGGAAACATGCTCCATGTAGGTATTTTGGCACACTGAAATCCTTGGGGCAAAGCCAGTTGCTGTGTTCTCTGTTGACGTAGACAAGGCCTGGGAAAGCAATGGGAAGGGCTGCCAGGTCAGAAACTCTGGCCTACTTTTGCCTTTGCCCGTGTTTTGGTATGAGATGTTAGCAGATAATGGTGTGAGTCAAGCTGTACGTCTGGTATCCAGCTGCGTGGTGAGGTGAAGGGTTGGTGTGGTGCTGATGAATCAGTAGTAGGCTTAGTGCTTTATGCTAGCTGGCATTGCCTTGGTGTGGATGCAGGCACGGCTCCATGTGCCCTGCCTGGTGTATGCCACAGGTGCAAATGATGTGTTGAAGGCAACTGGAGCGAGAGAAGTAAGGATGGTTTCTTCATTGTGAGATGTCCATGTTGGGACAGACCACAAGAGTAACCTATGAGATAGGACAGCTGTAACGAATTTAGAATAAAGATCAGCATAGTGTCGTATTAGTCCTGGTGATGGATGACAAGACAGACTGGACTGCAGAAGTCACCAGCTGTTGAGACACTGAATAGCAGCTTGCTCTTTGCTATCCATAAGGCTTATGATACCACAACTCTGTTCTTCTTTCAAGGGAGCCATGCTATTCAAGAGGCCAGGAACTGCCATAAGCTTTGTATTTGCTGTATGCAGAGACAGTGGGTCTGCCTGCCTTTTATGTGAGCTACCAGGAGCAAGATTCTTTGTAAGGTCATCCATTTGGGCGGATGGATAGCTGCGTTGCTACCTTTCTGCATATAGTCATTTTCAAAATACAGCAAGTTATTGAGTATGCCAACTAGTTTTGAAATAAAGAACATAACTGGTTTTATATGATGTCCACTCTTTAGTATATAGAAACAAGACACTCTTCAGTGTCTCTATTGCTCTGCTTTAAAAAAAAATTCCAATCTGTATCTTATAGACTTAAGTGTTTTTAGATTGACCAAAAACCTCCACAGGAGATGTTTAAACATGATGTGATCTTTTTTACTACAGAAAGTGAAAGATTCTCGGTGATGTCTTTTCCCCTCAAATGTTTTATACAGAAATTGTTGCTAGCCTTTTTCTATATTTTAACCTAAGGACTGACAAAACAAGTTTCTGTTTCAAGGTTGTAAAGTCTACAGGCAGTAAGAACAAGGAAGAGCTATGTGCTAAAGAAAACCACACCCTCAAGCAAATGTATTATGTGGCTGCAGTCAAAAAGCACATGATCCCATGCTTGCTCTAAAAAATCTTCCTCCTTTTGCCCTCAAAGCAATTGGCTGTGATAGCACCTAGTATTTAGTGGCTCAGATAAGCCCAGTATCCTCTTTCTCCATCCCCAAGTCATGCAGTTGAAGTCCAAGAACATGTGGCTCAAGACAGCCTGCATATTAGAGTATGTGTTTTCATTGAGCAACACAGGGCCTTCGTGGTGGAGGGCAAGAAGAAAGTGGCAGGCACAGAAAGTGGGGTATATATGAGAGAGAGTAGTGTGCCTTGAATATCACACAAAAGAGGTATAGATAGGAAGCAAGAAGAGACCATCATTCACGTTTTTGGAGTTGCCATTAGCAAAGAACCTGGAGATTTTGGAGAAGAGAGAAAAGTGGAAAAAGAGAAAATACTGACCAGGTGGCAGAAGACCCTGTAATCCAGCTGGTAAGGCTGCCTGGCTCCCAGTCACCAGCTCATGTCCCTGCCCAGCCCACGTGCCCTGGTGCACCTGCCCTGGGCACCCTGGACTCTGTGGCTCCGATTGCTCTCCCCTTCTGCACGCTCCACCCAGGGGCTGAGTAATGGCTTAAAATAACAAGTGAACTTTTCAGGAAGGGGTTGTTTGCCCAGGCGTTTGTGCCCTGCTCAGCCCAATGGGGTCTTGATTCAGGCTCTGTATGCCAAGTGCTATTTTAAAGCAAAAGGAAATAGCATTGTATACGTCAGTACTCAGACGCAGGATTTTGAGCAATAGCTCAGCCCCATATTTGAACTCCTTATTTCCATCTTAAAGTATGGCAATATGTTAAGGTGGAAAATAGGAATTTTTCTTTGACAGACTTCTTTGAATTATGAGAAATGAATGAACATATATAGGAATATGAGGTCCAGAAGTTAGGGGAAATTAAACCTGTTGCTTTCAAAGCTTCCCATGGAAATTTTCTCCTCTCTACAAGATAACATTGCAATTTTCCTCTCACTGCAACCCAGTGTATCCCAGTGACTATGGTTCCTGTGGCCGATACTATTGCATCTGTTGTAGCTTTAGCTGAAGCAACTAACCAGGGCATGGTATAGCTGTACAGTAGAAACTAAGGAGGATTTTCTTTCTCCGGGCTTTTCTCTCTGTGCAAAACATCTATGGCTGCCTGTCCCTGGAGGCATGATCCCAAAGCTGCTCAGAGTCAGTAGGAGTCTTTTTGTTCTGCTGGCCCAGGTCCAGAGTCTGAACACACAATACAGCTCACTGTGTTGCAGTGTTTCTTCAAGCCAATAGAAAAGTATGTTGAATGCCCACTGGTAATTTTATTAATACTGTTTAGTTATATTTTATTTTAAATTCCAGACTACAGTAATTCTCTGTGCAAATGAAAAAATTATCCCATATCCCCCTTTGGCTGGATGACTTTTGTCTGGCTCATTTATGACCCATCCCAGCATGCTCCTTTGTTCTATTACACTTATTTATTATTGCTGCTGCCACAATCAGGTTATCTCCTTTCTTCTTTCTGATACCTGATACTGCAAACTTTTGATCTCTGGCCCTGGGGAACGTCATTTGTAATTTCCAAGTGTGAAGCCTGCCGTGATGAGAACTGCTATTGTTTATATACCGCCATCACAATTCCCTTGCCAGTGGAAAAACCTGTGGTGGGGCAGGAATAGAATATAATTTCTTGCTTCATCAGCCGTGGATCACTGTAACTGCAATGAATCCAGTCATATTGTCAAAGCAAGGAGTGAGAGGGGAGAAAAATGGTGAAGATTCCAGATCAGCAACTTCCACTGCACATTAGCATGTGCTGTGTAACTTCGGGAGCATGTCCTTGGGCTTGGTGACATTCGGCTTTCTACAGTCCCTTGAAAGTGATAGGGAAGCTGAAGTTGCCAACATAAATTTTAGAAGCTGTGGGTTTTTTTCTTATGTAGTTGGTGGAACCCAGCTGACCCTTTCATCTTTCTGTTTATCCACCTTACCCTAACGGCACTAGAGCAGGCACATCATGCTTGCTAGAGGGAGAATTTCTCCTGTGTCTGTCACTGACAGTGTTCAACCATCTAGAGAGGTCATTGCTGGGCAGAGTGAGATGCTACAGACTCAGAAGCCCATGTATTCATTGCAGTTTTTGCCAAGGCCTCAGTTAACAAAATACTAATATGTTGGTATGGAAGTTTTCCCTTTCTTTTCCTTCCTTGTTCATTCCTTATTGCTGGCAGTTTCTGCTGCTGCTTACAAACCCATGATAAAATATTTGGTGACTTCCTGAGTGTGTCCTCCACAACTGTCTGAAGCTCTGTTATCTTTGGTTGCAATGAAGGAAACCCACAGCACATGTTTTATAGGGGCTGTATTCATGCAACTTGAGTGTCTTAAAGTCAGTAAATGTTTGTATGTGTTGTTCTCCTATGCTTTGCGTATCCTTTGTGTAATAAAGCCCACATCAAGATATTGGCAAAAGGCTAAATCCTGCACTGAAGCAAATGGCCAATTAGTTGTAATACTTATTTTTTTCGTCTAAGGACTTCAGGTCTGTTTGTGATGCCAGAGCATCAGCATTTCCTTCCTGGTTGGGAATCAGTGAACTCTAGCCCGTGTGTCTGATCAATAAACTGTTTAAGTCTGTCACTGGCTACACATACTTAGAACGTCTGGCACTGAAACCCCTAATTTCAGTTTCTGTAGCTGTGAATATCAGATTAGAGTGAGAAGGTATTTGCGTAAGTAAAAGCATTTTTAAAACTCCTGTATTCCTTTAACATGCAGCCCATTTTATTGCTGTTCATAGGTGTTATTTTCCTTAGGCACTGAGGTCCCTAAGTGTTTTATTTATGCAGGTGACAAATTATTTGGTCTTGAGAGTTTGTTTTTTTTCCCTTTTTTTTTCTGTAGATGTCAAGTTTATCGCAACCCACATCGTGTTTTCCTTATTCAGTAATTTTATATGTTTTTCCTTTTCTTTCCAGATGCAGAGGGAAATTGCTTATACGGGCCGAGAGGGCCCAAGTGCTTCACGCCCTGGTTCTGCCACGCACCCTCCGCACGCGATGCCCAGCTCTCCGCCCTCCACCCCGGTGCCCCACTCCATGCCTCCCTCTCCATCCAGGATTCCCTATGGCGGGGGCCGGCCCATGGGTGTTCCAGGCAATGCCACCATCCCCAGGGACCGGCTCTCCAGCGTGCCAGCCTCACGCTCGATATCACCCAGCCCAAGCGCCATTTTGGAGAGGCGGGATGTGAAGCCAGATGAGGACATGAGTAACAAAAACCTTGCCCTGATCCGAAATGAAGGTCTGTACGGTGACCCCTACTTGTTTCACGAGGGGAGGATGAGTGTGGCTGCACCCCACTCCGGACACCCCCTCGATGTCCCTGATCACATTGTCGCCTACCATCGCAGTGCCATGAGGTCATCAAGCACTTACTGCAACCCCGCTATGCAGCCTGAAATGCTGGAGCAGTCCTTGTACAGACAAAAGTCTCGAAAGTACCCGGAAAGCCACTTGCCAACTCTCGGCTCTAAAACGCCTCCCGCCTCACCCCACAGGGTGGCTGACATGAGAATGATCGATATTCATCCTCACCATAGCGCTCACATTCCCCCCCACACCATCCAGCCTGACAGGTCTTCCCCCAGCCGCCAGTCCTTCAAAAAGGAGCCGGGACCGCCTGTGTTTGTGGACGCGAAAGCACGGAGCGCCCTCGGCCTCCCGGGCATGGCTGAGGCGGTGCCCCCTCCAGTCGACAAGCAGGCTTTTGGCTATGGGTCACCTGCGATGCCCAAGGACAAGGAGACAAGGTAAGGCAGAGCCGGGGCTTAATTTATGCAAATGAGAAGCATTCCTGATCTGCACATCTTGTGTCGTTTAACACCCAGGGGACAATGTAATGTGTAGGAGGCTGCTGCATTGGGCTGCAGTGTTTATTAGCTGTCTGTCAAGGTAGTTAGTAATTAGAGGAGATGCGACACCACCCGTTATTAATCTGAAAGTATTGTCAACCCATGATGAATCCCTAGTTATTTTCATTTGTGTAAATTTCAGTCATTGGAAAAAATATAATAAAATAAAATGATTAACTAGGATTTTTCTTTCCAGACAACCAGATCATGTTACAAGAACAAATGATGTTCTGTTCCTGCTAATAAGGGAATATATTTCACCCCTGTTAAGAGTGACACTCTGATATTACAATTTTGGTTCTTTATGGAGTGGAGTTTTTCTCATCTAGTGTTAGGAAATGGGAAGAATTTATCATTACTGTCTTATCTCCTGTAAAACATGAATTTGCATAAAAATAGGACAGTTGTTTATAATAATGTTCCTCGAGGGGAAACTGCTGAGAAGAGCAAGTCTGTCCCAGGGAAGAAATTGAAACACGAATGCTGTTCTCAATGATTTTTCCAGCATCACAAATAGTTGGTGACCTGGCTGTTGTTAACTTTTGTGCACTGATAATGATGACAATGATCTCTCCTGTCTTTTTAAGGACCAGATTTATGCAAAGGTCTGTGAAGGTTTCTCCTGCCATAGACCCTGCCCTAGGAGAGAAAAATCATTATGCTGCCAGTCGGTTGCTGTGTATTTGTATGAGTTACGCTAATCTCTAGCGTATTGTTTGTGCTGTTAACTTTTATAGAGCTCTTTAGGGAAGTGAAGATGAATAGCTGGAAAATGCTGAGCTCACAGAGGCCAAAGGTAACTGCTGACTGCCTTGACCACTGGGGAGATCTGGAGCTTCGTATAGCCCCCAAACTTCCCTTCCACCTGAGCAACTTGCTCGACAATTAGTAGCCTCTGACCACGCTTGGCCAGAAAAAAAAAATGAGCTGTGAGGTCCATTGGTGGGAAGAAAATAGAGGACAGAAGAAAATCAGCCATCCACAAAAATTACAGGCTTATAGCTTGGTGGTTATGTTGGCACAAGGGTATGAGTTAGGGCATATAACAGTCTAGGGTCAGTGAAACCTGGCTTGGATGCAGGTACCTGAAGTTTCATTTCAAGCTTACATTATTACAACTAGGAAATAATTTGAACTATATTTGCCAATTCTAATCCAAGAAATAGCTTTCAGATGAACAATTTTACAAGGTTCATGTTAGGGGGTTGAAAATAAGGGAGGACACCAACAACTTTCCAGTCCGTGTGACTTTTTCTTTCCCCTCTGGACATCTCATCTGTTCAGTCAGCTACACAGACATGCGAAAGGCTGTGTATTTGTGCATATGTAAAGAGCAACTATACAGATAGTTCTGCAGCTCCTTAAGGGGAGCTTTGTACCAGGAGTTTTAGTCCTGGTCCCAGAATATATTTACAGTGTTGAAAATAGCATTTGCATAATTAAACTTCCAAATAAATACATGACCTTAAAATTCAGCACCGTGTGTATTAGGAACACGGCACTGAAAAAAATCATTGTGAAAGCTGCCCTTATGGGTTGTGGGTTTTTTTAGCCTGAGAAAGTGTGACTTTTTAAAAAATAATTGTAAATACCAAAAGCAATTCATGCAAATTGGTGTGTTTTCTAACCACTGCGATATTAAGAATTGGGTTTGAGTTCTACTGATACAAAATGCTCTAAGCCTTATTATAAATTGTAATAATTTTGTAAACTTTGAAAGCAAACACTGTTGATATTGTACTAAACTAAACAGGGAACACTAAGGGTATCCAGGCTGAGGTGCTCTTTTCCAGCTTCAGCAGGGGCTGAATTGTTACAAGGTTGTTATGAACACCTGACAGGTGACGTATATAATGGCCGAAAAGTATCCTGTACCTTCCTGTATAGGACTTAGCCATAGCAGTGCAGCTGGGCTTGCTTCTGTGAGTAAGAATATTTTGGGATTGGAGAGATGGGGCTGAATTCATCCTCTTCCAGGCATGGTAAAAATTAAATGTATGCTGCTCTGTCATGCACATTATCCACTTGCTGATGACTGTGCAAAGAGCCTAAAAACGAGGCCACGGGAAGTGAATGGTGGTGTGTTCAGTCAGCCTGCATGCAGATGGTGCCAGGTGTGGGGTAGCAGCAAAAGGGTAGACTGAGTATCTGTTAGCCTTGGGCAGACTGAGGGAGGTCTTTTGTGCTTGTGCACTGTGACAAGAGAGACTCCCCATCCTGAGTCATTCAGGAGCAGGTTGAGGACCCTGCAAACGTCAAACCCATCATCTCAGCACTGTCGGTCCTTCAGTCCCTAGTGGAGTGTGCTGAGAACAAAGAAAACATCTCTTCTGCCATCTCTTTGCAGAAATTACCTTGAAGTAGCACTGTCGCAACCTCAGGGCAATGCATAGTTTAAGAGTGTCAGAGAAGAGATTAAGATGGAGAGTGACAATGCCAGAAGTTTAACTGAATCTCTCTTCCCCTGTTAATTCTCCAATTTTCTAATGAAATGTTTCTCTCATAGGGTAATGTAGAAATAAATTTATTTTTCCCTGTTTCTGACCCTCTTTTTGATTACTATACAGACTTCACTCAGGGTTTAACTATAAAATATGAAGTCACTTAAAATGTTTCTCCAGGATAGTGTGCCAATTAGTTTGTGGTGTCAGACTTGGTATTTGAGTATGTCTGTTATGGATGATGTGCTGCACAGCCTAGGGTCAGACAGGAACATGAATGAACAGTTACACAGCCCCGTTCTAGTTTGTGTCTGTACGGAGGATCTTCTCAGTGATGTGAATATTAAAGATGTCCCCAGGAAAGGGAAGGAACATGCGAGTCATGCTTGAATAGCATCACAGGGAGAAGTGGGTACCAATTCAGCAGTATGCTATTCCCTGCTTGGGATTACTTCCAGTTTGTTGCAGTAGAGGGAATAACATGAAACCTCCATGAAGCTGTAAGGAAGAAATCCGGTGATGAAATCTGATGTCTCAGTGCACAGACCCTGGAGAAGCAAGGGCTTGTTTTGCTTTTGCTGAATCTGGGGAGCAAGATGGTGAGGCAGGGCCCGAGTGCCTGGACGTACCCGGGGCTGGGGCTGTGGATCAGGCTGCTGGGAGAACAGGGCTGGCGAGCGGCTCGTGCCTGCTTTGGTGGCTGAGGTCTGTGAGAAGCCAAAGCCAAGCCTGACCGAGAGGCCTGTTAGAGCTGGGAGTTGCTTCTGACCTTGCTCCCTCCTTTCCTCCTCCACTGTATTACCACCTCTGACTCTCTGGGCATTCACAGGAAAACAATGTGAAACAATGCCCTTCTGTGCTCAGGCTGATAAAATAGCTGTTTCTTTCCCAACTGCTATGGGAGTGACCCTCCCTGCTCTTCCTGGGTGGTGGAGAGATGCAGATTTATCTGGGAAGTTAATCTGGGAACAGAGACGGAGTTCAGCCTTCTCGTGCCACTGCTGCCGGCAAAGAGGCACCACTGCGTTTCGTTCTGCCCGACCCGCTCTGCCGGTGCTCCGCATCCCAGCCTGCCCCGTCCACGGGACCCTGGCCTGCCCAGTGCAGGAAGGGATGGCGAGGCAGGCCGTTCCCCCACCTTCCCTGTCCACAGCAGGGAGCACCGTGAGAGGTGGAGAATATAATGTTGAGAATGAAAAACGTACCGCTGTCAGGACAGTGCCGGCATCCCTGATGGACTCTGGCCTGGCAGAAGCTGAGGAAAGCATTCATTTTCTCCCTCCGGAGCCAAGGTCGCTCCAGCCCTTCACAGGGAGGCCGGCAGGGAAGGGGGTGGCTGCGGAGCTCGTCCCTGCTTCCCCAGGGCCATGCGGTGAGCGGCAGGATTGGGCCACTGGCCCTGCAGCCACATCAACCCAGGGCACGGCCCTGCCACTGGGCCGGCCGCGTCCCTCCCTGCCCACGCTGGAGCACACTGCCTCCCACCACCTTCAGTCAAACTGCCAGATCTCCAAAAATCAGGTCATTTTATTTAATGCCTAAAAGGCACCTCCTTTCAGACACCTGTTTTTGAGATGTTTGGTGCTGATGGCCATAACGAGTCTGGGTAGTACAGTGAAACGATTACAGGAAAAATCCTGCCTTGTCTTTAAGGGAGTAACTCCAGAGCACATGTAGATTCTTCACATTCTTAATGCTTTTACCATATGAAAAATAATGTGCTTTGTGCAATTGATTCCAGTATTTCATTCGTTTTTCATCATCTCCTATCTCTGGAACATCCTTCTCCCTCTTAACAACATATTTTCCTAGATTTCATGGCAAAGGACAAGATCAGCTTTGTGTTGCCATAATCTCTTTTGAAGCAGAAAATTGTTTCCAGATTATCGTATGTGGGATGGAAAAAACATCATATTTATGAATTGGTAAAACAGATAGACTTCCAATTGAGTTTAGTTCCAGGAAGGGTTTGTGATGATTATCTGGGAAAAAAAAATGTTTTCATTATTAAGTGTTAAAAATGCTGCATTAAAGTTTGTTAGAATATATTTATCCTAGGCTTTTAGTACTTGTTTTTGTTCCAAAGGTTACTATAGCCTGAACCAGTTTCTTATTTTAAAACTTATAATAGTGGAAATTCTGTAACGTATTTCTTGGTTTGAAATGAATTAGGTTAGATTCACTAGTCTTCTCATCACCATTCAAAATACCTTTCAACGTGAAGACAGAAAAGTAGGATGCGCACGCTGTATTAAATCGCAGTAAGAACACATCTGCTGGCTGGGGACTGAATGCTCTCTTCTTCCCTCCTTGTGTCTGTTAGCATCTCACTACTTGTTTTGCTGCCCTGTTTTGTCAATGTCTGGGTGTCTTGGAGTCTCTCCTGGCTATGGTATCTGCGCGCTATCACAGCAAACCTCTATTTCATTCCCTGAGTGTGAATGAAATAATTAGCCTGGATAATCTGGCTGGCTACAAACTGGCTGGTTACTCACTTTGTATTATGTCAGCTTGCTTTTGCCTGGTATTGGTACCTACATTTGAGTTTGTATGGCCCTTATTGATTGGCATTATTGCTTTGGCCACCAAATGGCAACTGGAGCTGGGGGTGGCCAGAGCTCGGCTGGTCCCACATGCCCAGGACACCATGGCGGTGGTGGACGGCCCCTGCAGCAGGCTGAGTCTGGGGCTGCATGTGTCTGTCCCATCCTCTTTCATCAGTCATCGCTGCTGGTCTTAGCCTCTTGCTTTTTGAGAAGTTTTGGTCCCAGTCATCTTCCAAAATCACAGCCTGCTGTTAGCATTTGCTTTTGTGTGTCTCCCCAGTCACTCAACTGCTGGCATACAGGGACGCATTTTCAGAAGGTCCTGTCTGAGGTCCCGTGTTGATGTGTGTCTGTGTTGTGGTGTGTCATGGACATACTGGCATGTGAAAGTAGGCGCCTGTGTGAGCAAAAGGCCATTTTGGAGCCCACCAGGGAAGTCACCTGGTACCCGACTAATATATGTATTCATGTAAACACACAAATGTTAGCCTTCCTACCCAAAAAAGTCATTGTTGTTGTTTAGTGGCCTTTGGTACTTATGGAAAACACTGACCATACCTACTGTGGTGCTTCTGCATCTTTTTTCTTCTGCTTTTTAGGAATTTCTCAGGATATGCGCATGAAAGCAAATCTGTTTTATGATAATGTTGCTGTACAGTCTGCATTTGGTGTCCTGTGCCTGGCCTGTCACATTCCTGTCCTTTCCAGAGCAGACAGTTGCGATGTCAGGTGCAAAGGATTTGGGCTGGGAAGTAGTCAGCTTGGGCAGATTAAATGCTTCACAGACAAAAATCCTGGGTTTGGGGAAAGTAAAAATAGTAATGAGAAGTAGTGTAAAGTCTTTAGTCCTGAAACCTGATATAGAGGCAAAACTACTGGCCTCTATAGTGTAGTTACACTAAAAGTACACTTTTACCTAGTGTAGGTAAAAGAGAAAATTTACGTAATGCTGAAAAAATGATTTTCACTAGTTCCAAGAGGCATTAACTGATTGTTTTAGGTGCCTGTCTCATGAGATCATTAGAAGTTTATTACCTGGGTGGTTGTTTGTTTTGTTCTTTTTTAACCAAGCAGATGTCTTTTTTATTGTCTGTTACCATGCAAAAGCTGTCCAAACCAAGATGCGGTAAGCTGCTGCAACAAGGTATATGCAAACTGGTACCCATGGGCCTTTGCACAAACTCTGTAGTGTCTTTCCAATCCTGTGGTAATCATTCACCTAGAAAAACAAGTCTGAAAGCAAATATATCTGGCTTTAACAAACGGTTCTCTTGTCTTACAGAGAGAGGATACAAGCCATGGAGAAACAGATTGCCAGTTTAACTGGTCTTGTTCAGTCTGCGCTTTTTAAAGGGCCAAATACAAGTAATAGCAAAGATGCTTCTAGGTAAAAAAAGAATTCATTAAATCTGTTTCTCTCTAGTGATTTTAGTAATCAATCAACAAAAATAATATTTGAATGTAATCGTAAAAAAACCCTGAATGCTCAATCATTTTTAAATATCTTTATCATCCCCATGAGAATGCTAGGCAGAGAGGAAGAATATGCCAAATGATAGATGGAGATTAACTGCATTACTGTTCTTTGGTTAAAAGGAATTAATGTAGCTACATCTCTGTGCTTTCTACTGCTTATACTCCATTCCTTGCTTAACTTGTAATAAAAGCTGATTTTAAATAAAACAACTGACAAGCTACTGGTGATTTAAATTAAAAACATATATGCTAGACAAGGCCATTTAATTTGCTGATTATATACTTCACTACAGTGTTATTGTTAGTAAGTTAAAATGATTATTTTTCTTTTTATTACTTAGTGAGAAGATGATGTTGAAAATTGTGTCCAGCAAGAGCAGCATTGACACTGCAGGTAAGATAATTCACTTTTAATTTACAAATTATTCAGGTATAGGAGTAGCTCTAACATTAAGACCACCCCAGCTTACGGAAATGCCAAATTTACTTAAATTCCCATAGCTGTACTGTCAGAACCGAAGTTTAAGTTCAGGATATGGGAGTCAATCATATCTTTGTTAAGAGAGGAATTTCTGACAGGTTGAGGTGGTCTTTAGAATGGATTTCACACCTGTCCTGAATGGTTTAAATGAGATACAGAGTCTCTGCATATGGTGAATTTTCCAGTGATTCGTCCCATCTATGTCATATATCTGTCATTAACCCCAGATGTATCCAGATTGCTGCAGAAGGCTAAATATTTAATTCCTATTATGGTCACCTGAACTTTTCTCTAAGGTTCTTCCATCAGTAGGATGCTGTGGATGTAATGACAGTAAGGAATTTAGCAGTCAGCAAGGTAGCACTTTCCCTAATTAAGCTGGATTGATCTGTTACTAATTATTAGCGTGCACCTAAACTGTTCTGAGCAAGCATCAATTATGAAGCTAATAAGAGCTGGTCTTGCTTTAGCTTCCCACTTGGAGAGCTGTTAAGTGTTTAAAAGGTGGACTTAAGGCTAATGTGAAAGAAGATCTCCATGTGATTGGAGCTCTTTGTGTATGGGCTGCTGCTGGAGATGTCTGCAGGGTGTGCATGTGTTTATATGCCTCCTCTTCACGCTTTGTCATGCACTAAATGCAAATAAAGGCAGTTCCCTCCTTCCTGGTAATGCTGTTCCCACAGGGAGGTCTGTGCTCTGGCAGGTAGTAAACCACACACATTTATTAGCAAATCTATTATGCTCTTAACTAGCCTTTCTGTTGGAGCTGTTAGTTCACGTTCACGATTCCTGTTTATCTGGAATTGAGGTATGTCCTCCTAACTGACAGAAATCAAACCAGACCTGGAAACTATCAAGCATATGCAAGAGCAAGCAAGCTAAAGTCCTGGTACTGGAGCTTCGCTCCCAAGCCACTCTCTGGTCCTCTTCCAATTCTTCCCTTCCCGCTGGCCCCTGGATGGGGAGAGCTATACTTCAGGCTGTGAAGAAATAAGTTGTAATTTATCAGTTTCAAACAACTTACTGAAAAGTCCGTTATTTTTCAAAACAGCTGCAATAAGCTCTTAGACTTTTCCATGTTTCAGTGTCATTATACACTGAGAATTTATGATATTTCCCACTTGCACAGGCCTCATCTCATACAAAGCACCTATGAAACCATCAAAATCTATACACACATTGCCTTGTTTTCCTCTTTGTATTGTATTGCTGTTCAGCCTTTCCACTTTCCCTGTGTTTGTACTAATTCAGATAAGTACTTTGCGGGGGGCACCGAGTTGGAGATCCTGATCTAAGTGGGCCCTGCTTTGAGGGGACTTTGGACCAGATGACATCCAGAGGTCCCTTTCAAGCTAAATTATTCAGTGATTTCATGTGTGCTTGTGTGAATGTGCTCTCAGTGAAATGAGAAATTAAATAATGTTCATTGGGAAAACGGCCCTACACAAAGCGAAGGTGGGGATTTCTCGGTGTGGAAGTCATGCCCAGCCTACCAAAACAGCATGGTTCATCTGACCAGCAGCCCTTTCCTGACACTGTTGTTCCCAAAGACTCCTCACTACCTTGTTGTATGACTGAACGCATGTCCCTGAAATGACAAAATTATGTATAATAGCTGTATGCCCAAGCATGGGGGGGAGGGCATGTAATTTACTGTCAAAAGACCAGATCAGCATCTGTCACATACTGACAGAGACACTGACTTTGTCACACAGCCATGCCTGTATCCAGCACATGAGTTGTGATACATGTGATAGATGCCTGTATCCAGCACATGAGACAGCACATGATACCAGCGTTCAGGTTGTGCAATAGATGCTTTTCTGATCACTTGGGAGACGGGGATAGGGCAGTGGGACCAGCCATGCAGCCAGCCATCTGTAAGGATCCCTATCAGTGCTATAAAGTATAGTTGTAACTCCAGCATCTGCATCCCTAAATCCTGTCCTTCCAGCATGACTCAGCCACGAAATTGAACTGTAGCAGGTTAAGGGAAACAAGGTGTGATGCTGACCTGAATATACTGCAGTATTGTAATCCACATCAGCTATTATTGAAGATTGCTGTATAATAGAATAGTCCTGTACACTAGAATATTTTGCTTTTGCACCTGCTTTTGAAATTGTGCGTGATAGGGTCTAATAAGTCAATGCAGTCCCTGCTTACTTGAAAATTAGGCAATCTGCCAGCATATGCTACAAGATGTTTCTCCTTTTTGTAGTTATGCTTGGGTTTACACATGCCAGCAGCATCTAGAAACACTTTTGCTGACCACTGTTTTGTTCTTCAATTCACCCCAAACCTTATTAAGTATAGCCATTTAGACAGTCGACTCTCTTAGTATACAATTCCACTTGACAACTGTGCACTGAGATACCAGTTTTAGCAATTTCAAAGTCTATTTGAAAGAAAAAGTGGTATAAAATGTTGATTGAGCAGTCCTTTCTAGAGCACTGGTAAGCAGAAACGTGAATTGCTTCCCATCCTGAACAATAAAACATCTGTGCAGGATAAAATTGGCTCATCAATGTTGAACCAACATTGTATTTTATAGTATGTGTTCCAATGATAGGAGACTTTCATGCAAAAAATAGAGAACTAGCGCACTTGGGAAGGGAAAGAAACCAAATTTTCTAAATCCTAGATAACTCTCTATAGCTAGATTGTGAATACTCTGGTATTTCATATAAACCAAATTGTTGTATTTAACTTATTTTTGCTTTGCCAGTCTGTAGCGGATTCTTTAGCCTCAAATATTAAAAAGCCTAAATAAAAATGCTTTTTCACTGGGGAAAATGAGCCTGTAATGATCATGCTTGTCTGCATTTCTTATGTTTTATTGCTTTAGGCTCAGTTCTTTCATGGGGGGGTGGGTTCAAAGAGCAGTAACCTTCCACAGACAGGCTATGTCTTTTCTACTCATGTTCTACCCATGACTGAATCCTTCTTCAGTTCATCAAAAGTGAATGGCATCAAGGGACTCTTCACTTAGGAACAGTATGTGACTCTAAAACCAAACCGTACTAGGAAGAGTGTCCTTGAGATTACTAACAAATATGCTGAGAAATGCTCACCTACTCTCTTTTCTGTCATATTTTTATTCATCAAGTGGTGAGATTGACAGATTAAATCCTGGATTCATTGATTAAATTGAGATCAGTTGTATCATGGATTACCAAAAAAGCAGTAGTTCTTTGGTAGTTGCTGCCTTGTTGGAAGATGAAGGAGGACATTTCAGTATTTCCTGAAAAGTGATCAAGGAGTACGTCTTTCTGCGCTAACACAACCAGTACAAACCAAGAGAGGGACATGGCAGCAGGGAGAAGGCAGCATGTAGGGCTCGGATTTGATTCCTCACTCTTTGTGGACTGTCTTGTGCATATGTGTGTGCCTTTTTTCACATGCATGACTCTTGCTGTGATGATCTGTGAATTAAAAACATTGTCCATATCTGCTTGCTTATCTCAGATTCAAAGATTGATCATGCCAGTCTTTGAACTCTGTCAGCGTCTGCAGGTAAAACATGATCCTGAATTCAGTCTGGATCAATGAGGTGAAGTTGCACACGAATATATACAGAATATTTTATTCTATTAAGGGTACTTTAGTGCCTGGCTGTAACAGCTTGTTAATGATGGAATTGCAACCTTAACATTGCATTTGCATATTTGTTTAGTGGATTCTAACTGGATGGAAAGAGAACTAAGTAACTGTCACGTGTCTTCCCAAATGATGCTTGAAAATGTTGTGGCTGTTTAATAAGGAGATGAGTAATTTGTGAAGAAACATTGCTGGGTGTCATCTGATGGCCTTTTTTTCTAGCCTGCTTCAAAACAAAATCTTAGCATTTTAGAAAGAAAAATAAATCTGGAAAATGGAAGAAGAGCAGTGTCTTTGCAACCATAGCAAAGGTCAAGTGTCAAGGAGTGGAAGTTGTGTTCCTTACCTTCCTGAGGCTGGGCAAATAGCAAACCTTTCCCCTTTCTGCCCATCAGTTCTCTTTGTACTTTAAAAATGGTAGCTTAGTTCATTAGCCTTTGTAAAAAAAGTTAACATTTGGTTTTTGTCCAGAGTATGAGGGAATTGTGGAGGGTTTTTGCATTCAGGCCCCCTTACCTAGCTCCAGCAAGGGTTTATTTAAAAACCTGAGCGCCAGTGCTGTTTCTTTCCCTTCAGTCCATTTGGCCGCACATCTAATCGCAAAGCTACAGCCTGGGACTATTTCCAAAAGCAAGCTATACTCCCTAGATGAAGCAGGCCCTCATTCAGCTGCCCTTCTATTCCTTTTTGATGCAAATATGTATCTCTCAGAAATCAGCTGCTGATCCTTACTGCGCTCCCATGCTCATTTGGTGTCTGTGGTTGTGTTTCACACCCTTGGGAGTCCCACATCACATTCACAGGCTCTGAGCACACCCTGCAGCAGGGACACCGTGGCAACTGAGAGTCCCTCATGGTGAGAAGAGGTGGCTGAGGCAGCAGAGGAGGAGGAGGGCTGCTTTGTAGGAAGTCGGAGACATTTATTGTTTACAGAAGCAGATCACAGTCCATCTACACTAAAAGGAAAGCAGGCACCCCTTCCTGGGAAAATATGTGAATTGACTGGGGTCCAGCATGGGGGGAGAGACTGGTGGGGACTGATTCATGCCTTGGCTGCATCATCACAGGGTCGGGGGCTGAGGTTTTGGAGATTTTGCTTGAAGCAAAGAATAGCAGAAAGGTAGATGTGATTTCAAAAATAGTCCAGATTTGTGGCTAGGGATCAGAACTCTTGGAGGCTTATCCACATTTTTCAGACTCTCTGGTGGTTTCTGTCTGTATGGTTTATGAACCCTTTTCTTAAAAAAAAATGCAAATAGTGCATGTGGGAGGGAAATAGATGCTTGACTGTAGGAAAACTGCAGTGTACATGCAGGCAGGTAAGTATTAGCATATATTAGACTGAAGCATGGAGTGGGTACAGAATGGCAGTGAACAAGGACTGTTTATTTCTTGAGTGTTGCTTTCTGTTAAGCAGCTCTTTTAAAGTCAAGAGAGCATTGAATCATACTGGAGTATAGCAAAAATATGCAGCAGCTTGCTCAGCAGTGAAATGAAAGTGCTGTTGTTGAAGCACCGAGCAGATCTAGCTGGAGCATGTTTAGGTAAGGTATAGCATTACAACGGCCAGCACTGGGCTAGAACAGCTTTTTGTTTGAGCATGTCTCCGGAAGCCTATGGCATGGCACACTATATAGCGTGGGTGCAGGCAGAGGGGGCTGTGCTTTTACTGACAGGAATTGCAAATGTAGGTAAAACAAGAAACATGATTCTTCAGAAACCTTTTAGCCTGGCATAATTTCCATCCTTTAAAATTGTTTCCCCCAGATGAATTTTGTAAAGGCTACGTTTGAGGTATCCACACCTGTTGGCAAAGGAATAACAATGTGTTGTTATGCTGAGCTGTACTCACTCGGGCACATGTGGAGACTTTACTGGTTGAAAAGACTACTAGGGATGAGAGGGTGGGGATAAAACTTACCACTCTTGGGTTCATACTCATTCCAGTGAGAAAAATGTGTCGTGCCCTTTGGTGCACTGAAAATTTGCCTTCAACAGGCAAAGAACAGCTTGCAACACTAGTTTCTGTTTGATTTCATTGAACTCGATAGAACGTGTGCTTGTGGGAACAAATGATGACCAAAATCCCTGTGCAGATCCATTGATGAGTTATCTTCTGTTTCCTCAGATTTTATGTTTTATTCGTAGAGAAGGAAAAAAATGAAGTGGGGAATGACATAATCATAGAATAGAATCATAGAATCATTTAGGTTGGAAGAGACCTTTAAGATCGAGTCCAACCATAAACCTAGCACTGCCAAGTCCACCACTAAACCATGTCCCTAAGCGCCACTTCTACACGTCTTTTAAATACCTCCAGGGATGGGGACTCTACCTCTTCCATGGGCAGCCTGTTCCAATGCTTGACAACCCTTTTGGAGAAGAAATTTTTCCTAATATTCAATCTAAACCTCCCCTGGTGCAACTTGAGGCCATTTCCTCTTGTCCTATCACTTGTTAGTTGGGAGAAGAGCCCAACACCCACCTCACTACAACCTCCTTTCAGCTAGTTGTAGAGAGCAATAAGGTCTCCCCTGAGCCTCCTTTTCTCCAGATTAAACAACCCCAGTTCCCTGAGCCGCTCCTCCTAAGACTTGTGCTCTAGACCCTTCACCAGCTTTGTTGCTCTTCTTTGGACATGCTCCAGCACCTCAATGTCTTTCGTGTAGTGAGGGGCTGATACTGCAATAGCACAGGGAGCAGCAGCCATCTGAACCCAAGGGACAAGGTGGATCTGTCACTGTGATCAGAAGAGTACACAGGGCTACATAGTGCTGGACTTAGAAAATGAAGTGTGTCCTACTGATAGTCTGTCATTTTGCCTGTTGGTGGTGGGGAGGGCAAGGGACACATTAGAAAGAAAATTTGAAGAATATGGGTGTGTAAGTGCAAATTGCTAGAAGAAGCTGTAACATGACTATTAGCTGATGAACTGGAATTTGCTTGTACCCTGTAAATAAAGCTTCTTCCTAGGTACTCAAGACTGAAAACAACAAGCTTGCCATTGATGCTGCATAGAGGAACAGCATTATTTAACAAAGAAAGTCCTGTGGACAGGACAGTGATGGTTATTCTCAAAGTGTGGCTCAGCATACTTCCTTGTGTTATGCTGTATTCCCTTGTAAATACAGTCCTGAATAAATGACAGACTAAAGGGGAGTGGGTGGATGCAACATGGCTGGAGAGCAGTTCTCTGCCACACCATCATTTCATTTCTCTTCTCCTGGTTTTATACAGTAGCTGTTGGAGACACCTCATAGAAGTAATGCAATTGTACTTTAAGCAGCAAAGCAAGGTTCTCTATAGAAGCCTTTTCCCCACACTTGGCAGTTTGACTGAATCTCTCTCCAGTGATAATTAATCAACAAATATACAGTTCAGGAGTACTGTGAATTTGCATCAGCTTGGCCTCGGATGGCTCCTGAGAGTACAATCCTGAAGCTACTTTCAGCACCAATGTGATTTGCTGCTGTTTTGTGTAATCTGCATTTATAGCTTATTATCCCATCTCCACTACATGTGGTAGGAAGCAGTCTTGTGGTAATGCAGGGCTCTGATATGGCTGAGGTTCCAGCACAGATAAACTCTGATATTGTACAGTCTTCCCTCAAAATATGTTGGATAAGGAGGTGCCAGTCCCCTGTTAATACTGAGCACTGGCAGCTGTAATTTTCTTTTTTTTGTCCATCTATGTGAAATACATGTGGATTCAGTGGGCAGAGGAAGGATCATGTTTGCACCTTCTCTGCTGGTGAGGTCAACCTGTGCTGCTGCTTACTGCAGGCGCTGCTAACCTACCTGGGGGGAAGAACGCGTTGGCAACTGTGGAGTCTGCTGTCATCCATCACCCTGCTGGAGCCCCATCAATGCAAGTGAGCCTGCATGGTATGAAACGCAACGTGTCGGATCTGCGGCTGCAGCTGCATCAGATGAAGCAGCTACAGGTATGCTTATCTGGGTAATGCTGGGAAAGTGGGCTGTCAGCAAATGCTCTTTTCCTTTCTCTCTTTCTCTCTATTTTACCTTTTGTACATGAGTGATTCTCAGTGGCAGAGTTCTAGCAAAGGGAAGACCCAAGTATTACAGACACAAAAGCGTATTCTGCTCTAGCATACACCACTTGCATAGTCCTACAGGTATGAGAATTAGCTCCATTTAACTACTGCTGCTCAGATATTGAGAAAAAGCTTCACTTCCAGCTTTATTTGATGACTCTAGACATTAAGGCAGTATTTATATTACAAGAATATCAAGTCTGTGATTGCAGTTTGGACGCTGCTATGCTATGTGCTGTATAAACATGTCGGAAGAGCCACGTTGCTGCTCCATACTGTTTATAGTTGAGACAGTTTTTAAGTTCCTGAATAAACAACTTTGATGTCAGGAAACCCAAATGTAGCTGAGGATCAGTAGATATGCATTAAGCCAGAGTTTGAGTCCTGTATTTACAGAATCCAGAAGAATAGCCAACTTGAGCAGCAAGGAAAAAAGATATTTCAAAAGTTGCTGCAAACGTTTGTTGTGCTCTACTTACATTCATATTTTACCAGTACCTTCCTAACACACATCAACACCTCAAAACCTGCAAGAAACAATAGGAACAATGAAGAGTTAACCAAAATGTTCTGTTGACAGATGTGTCATGCCGCAAATGTAAATATATGCTGTTCATCTTGGACACTGTGAAAATGAGCTTATGCAGCTGTACAGGTCTTCAGCCCTTCACTTAATTGGAAACTGAAGGGCACTGTGTATTGTCTCAGAAGATGGAAAAGGAGTTAAAGCAATTCCTTGTAAGACAAAGTGGACAGCAGAGGAAACTTCAATACTCTGCCAGTCCTCCTTGCCTGGCAAGTGACATCACGTTTGGTATTATAGGGCTGCAGCTACTGCTATTATGACCAGGGTGGTTTTGAATATGGGAATGGTACTATGTCAATCTCCTTTGATGTGCTGATTGATTTTAGAACAGAATAATGATAATACAGATCAGAATTTGGAGTTTTGCCTTCACTTCCTTAACTAAAGGAAACTGAATTATGAACCAGTCGTAGGGCAAGGGAGCAGAAGGTAAACATCAGGGTAAAGAAAATGTGGCTAAGACTGAAGATGCTGTGACAAGGTCCTGTGCTCAGTTTGCTGGTAATGAAGAGATGGCAGAAGGTATTTGGAGCAAACAGTTGTGTCAGCCAGGTGACCTCTGCCTGTGATACAGCACCCATGTATTTATATTTTCACTTTAGTATGAGTATGTTCCTATAGCAAATGTATCATTCAAAAGCTGTTCCCTGCAGTGCTGCCTACGTGCCGGCCACCATCTAATTTCAAGACTCTGGCTTGGGATCTCTGCCCTGGCACATTATGTATAAGTGCGTATTCTTCCACATTTGTGCGGCAAACCACTGCAGCCCCTCTGTCCTTCTGTAACCCATATACCAAATGCAGCTCTTGGCAAATGCCTGCAGTCTGGCCACCAGCTGTGCTTAGCATGTGACCTCGTAAAGTGGGATGGAGGTTGCAGTGCTGCGCTGGAGGCAGGGAGAGCATCGTCTCACAGGGCCTGCTCACCAAGGAGGTGGCATTTCCCCAGCTGCACCTTGTCTCCACAGCCCTGCCTGGGGTGGTAACCTTGCTTTTGATCACATACAGCATTATGGCACACAGGAGTGAAGAAACTTGTACCAGCTGCACAAATCAATGCTGCCAAGGAAGTCTTGAGAAGGAAAAAGGACGTACCCCAAGTGTGCTCATTAACTCTGGCTGGCTTATCTTATTTCAGAAATGATAGCAAATTTGGTGCATAGTGCCAGTAGGAAGTAGGCAAATTTGTGATAATCGGATGGAAGAACCTGTAGCTCAAGGGAAACTTTGGTATATTACATATAAATTACATTAATGAGAGTGAGTTTTTGTCATGGCTTTCCTGAATGGGTGGAATTATTTTGCAAAAGAGCTCACAGCTTGTAAGGCAGCAAGTGAAACAGGTAGTGTTTTAAACTGAAGAGTGTTGAAATATCACACTTCTAATGAAAAAATGTTGTGCTCTGTTTTTTGGAAAATAATTCTAAGTAAAAGGGAAAAGTATTTTTCTGTTTTTCCAGGTTGTTTGCATAATATGTTTGGCAGTACTTCATATTTTTCACTTTTACTGTTTCTCCTGGGTTGGCAGTCAGTTTGTTCCTGTTTGTGTGAATTTTTCATACAGTGACAGACTAAAAGAAACACTTCCAAAGAACTGAAAAAGATGATTGCACAGGCACAAAAGTCGGCAGGATAACTAAGAAACAGGAACAGGACATAAAACTATATTTAATATTGTCTATGGTTCAGTTTTCAATTGATGATATCACTGTAAGTTCTTACTCATTTGCTTAACAGAATCAGAGAAACATATGATGGAAAAGACCCATTCATTCATGTAGTCTTTGTATGTGCTGGCAAAAATCCTCTTTTTAAAACATACCCAGCAGCAATTGATCCAGATGTATTGATTCACACACCAATTAAATGTATATGTTACCAGATGCAACCAAAAAGTTAAGACTGTTTCACTCTGTGGTTGGATTTTAACCAAAGATTCTTGAAATAAAGACATTTGCATCATGGCTGTTGGTAGAGGTTAGGTACACTTCTTGCTGCTTCACTAGCATCTCCCTTAAGTGCTCTGATTTTCAGAGATACTCAAGAAAGACTAATTTCATGGTGCCGTGGAGCTTTCCTCATTGCCAGAGATAGGCTATAACCCAGCCTGTGTCCTGGATGCAGTTGTTGTTGGTAAGACTGGAGCCCATGATAAGTTCAGTGGGGTTGTTCATTCTGCACTCCCAGATAATGAGAACTCTTAGTGGCAGGTTTGAAACAAGCCTTAGAGTATGTGTTCATGGTATATATCATTAGCTTATATGTACATTGGATTTTTTTGGTCTATTCTTTCCTTTCTTTAAATGAACACATTTTAAGGGAAAGCAGTTAGATATGATTAAGGTTCAACGTTAGGGATGTGTATGCATGCATGCTTTTCCTTCACTCAGTGTATTATTTGCAGGGAAATGAGTGCTGCAGAAAGGATAGAAAATGTAATAATACTGTCGTAAATGGTATATGATACTCAGTCTCACAAGTGTAACTTTGAATTAGAAATTCAAATATGTTTTGAACTGCATTATAAAATTGGTGAGACTACATTTAATCTATGCATGGTAACAAACTTCAGGAATTCGATAATTAGATTCTACGGATATCCTGAGCTGCAAGCAGTCAGTCCCTGTTTGTGGCTGTGCACTGTAGTGGGTGGGGAGGTGGGTGGCTAAGAAGCCTCCCCCAGCAGGGCCTGGGAAGCTTCCACCGGACAGGTCATGCTTGTCTCCTAATGAGAAGCAGGGCTGTGAACTAATACTTGGTTTTCCAGTTACCTGTCTCATAGATAATAAGTGGTTCAAAGTGAACTAAACTGGTTATCAGATTATTCTTGAAGTGGATGCCAGAGGCGGTGCTGGGGTACTTGTGCAAGAGCAGTGATAGATAATGGCTGGAGCAGTAGCTGAAGAAGAGGGACAAGGTAGGTATCTGGAGAGATTGGTGAGGCTGGGAGTCAGACCCAAGGGTAATGAATATAGGAGAGGATGCTAGAATTCTAAAAAAGCATGTTAAATTTATTTCTGATTGATTGCTGCTTACAGTTTTAAGTCAAGTTAACTCTAATTAGCAAGAAATTGCCATTTGGTGGTGACAGAAAAGCCTGCATTGCTTTTCCTTACCTTTGGGCACTTCACTTTCGAACTTGAACACTGTTTTAACAAAGTTCTTTTCAAGTGTGAATGTCTAAGGTTGTTTGTTTGACTTGTTTTCAAGCAAACTTAAAGTACAAAAAGTTCTACTCTGTGGAACCAGAATAACTCTGGCGCATCCATAAAACTTCTGCTTGAGATGGTGGAGTAACTGGCAGAGGTGGTCTGAGAGACAAATGGGGTGTGCACTTAGCCAGCCAGTCTCAAATCTGATACGTGCTGGCAGAAGAAAGGTAAGAATCAAGTTCTGTTCCAGAACATGGAGGTAAATGTGCTGTAGCAGCCAGAGACTGCCTCCTCTTCCTCACCCACAGCTCTTTTCCTTTGCTCCTGCTCGCCCTGCCTCATGTTGTCCTTTGGCTGGTGACTCTGCCCTGCTTAAACCCACAATTACTCCTCTCCGCTGGTTCCTTCTCTTCTCTCTCTGCACCCATCTGTACCTGTCCCTTTTCATCTTCTGTCCCTGTTCCCTAAGCACGAACAACACCAGGTTTTCCAGAACTAGCCAAGTGTTGCATGAATTTTCATAGAAATGGCAAAACCATCTCTTTGATACCAAGATGAGTCATTTCCCAGACTTCAAGAGCTCACTCTGAACATTGAGATTTGGGAGTCCTCAATTTTTGAAATATTGTTGAGTTATATTTTTATTCCCTAATCTTGTTATCAGAAATGGATGAATTTATGTCTAGAACTTTCTAATACTGTGCAAGCACTGCATAAATGGAAGTGACAAGCACCTTAGCTGTAGGTGTCACTACAATAAATATAGATCCTCTATATACTCCCATAATAGGAAAAAAAGTGTACTTGCCATTGCACAACCTCACACACACACACACACATACTCCATTTTTGTATTCCTGGGAGTCACTGTTACCAGCTGAGGAACATAGAGGACGTAAATTCTGGACACCTGAGACTTAAGTCGGACTCTGTTACTGACCTTCTGACTGACCTCAGATCAGTTGTTTCACATTTCCCAAGTCACTTCCCTGTGTCAATTTTCCCCACTTTTTAAAGAGCTGTGAATAAACTGTATGACTGAAGTGTTACGTGCTTATTCACTCATTTATTCATTCATTTATTTTTTCCTTCTTGAAAATATGGCACAGTGTAAGAGATGTGTGTCTCAGATAGCTGTGCTGGCCTTGCTGTAAGAGGTTTTAATTTATCAAACCCAAACATTAATCCCATAGTGGGGAAAAATACACATATGCACTGTCTTCAAAAGAATCCAGTCTGGTATAAAGCAGCTGACAATGTTTATAAATCCGTGCTGTTTCAAATGTTTTCCAGCTTCATTTTTTTCCTTAACTGCTAATGCTTATCTTCAGCTGAGTTTTGAGCTAACACCTCCTGCTTGTCACAGCTCAGACCCCCCCCGTGCACTTTCAGTGAAGTGTTACCCTCCCTCTCATCACAGTTGTGTTGCTGGAGAAGGCAGTCAGGCACAAGGACTGAAGAGTTGGGAGGGGAGAGTTGAGTTTGTTCCTCTAATTCCTGTACTGATTGGAAAGAAGGACCTGGGCAAAGGTTTTTTTTTTCTCTCTGATTCCCATGAATTCTCTTAAATCAACTTAAAAAGAAGTCTTGTTGCATTAAACTGTCTTGTAGGTAACCCATTTTGGTGATTCTTCCTATTAGGCAGTGGTTTTACTTGGTATGTTAAATGTGGTTTGGCTGTTAAGCCTGGATGTTTAGAAGACAGCTGACGGTTCGATTGCTAGTTTTAAAACTGGAACTTTGTCTCCCAATTGACACAGGTTTTTTTTAAAATCTTGCAGTATGAGAAGGCTGCTAGCTAACAGAGTTGTGTTAATGTTGCCTGTATCCTAAAGCTGTGACTAGATGGAGCCCTGCTTATCACTTTGAATCTTGTGATTTGCGTAAGAGACTTAAACAGGTTTGGTTTGTGTGAGTGTGGGGCCTAGCTGTTCTAGGGCTACCCAAAGAAGAGTACGGTCTAGTTTGCTGTGTTTTGTTCTGCAAACTTAGTATCAGTAAGAAAATCAATGCTTTAGATACTTAACATAAGGCTAAGACAAGAAAGGTGGTGTGACTTTACAGTTCTCAAAAAATTACCATATTATAAAGGGGGGTTTTTTTGGTGGGTAAGGAAGGTTTTGTGTATTGCAGATGAGCTATATGTCTGTACCAACTTACACTGGATGGCACAATCCTTCCTCTGCCACTTGAGAGACTGAAAAATTCCATTCTGAGAACAGCAGTGCGTTCCAGCCTTGTCATTAATGCGTGGGATTATCCACCAGGCATGTATGGGCAGTGCGATGCATAAGCTTACAAGATACATACAAAGTGGAAGTCAAGCTTCCGGCATTCTTGTGAGGCGTGATTAATTCTTGATTCATGCTGGACTGAGCAAAATAAAGGGGCCACAATCCTTGCAGAAGTTATGCACTGAAGGTGGTGTACAGATCCCAACATCGTTTGTTTGTCAGCTTGCAGCTGGAAGTTAGATAGACACATTAGAAGTTAATCCGATTTAGGCTTTCCTCACCCCACCACTTCCTCATGGAGTGGTGTTTATAGGTAAAGGTAAAGAGGGAAAGAAGGTAAAAACTCTCTCTCGCTGTAGGGCTGTGTTTATCCCAACCTATTTCTGAGCTCTGCAATGTATTCAGTTGCCAGGGATGTCAGTCAAGCAGGAAAAATTGAAGTTGATTTCTTTTGTGCAACAGCTGCAGAACCAGGAGATGCTGAGGGCAATGGTGAAGAAAGCAGAGCTGGAAATCAATGGCAAAATGATTGAAACAGTGAAGAGGCTTGAAGATCCTGTGCAGCGACAGCGCAACCTGGTGGAACAAGAAAGGCAGAAATACCTCAACGAGGAAGAAAAGATTGTAAAGAAGTTATGGTGGGTTGAGAAACCTCTTAGAATTTGTTGCTTTTGCATGGCTTTTTCTTCCATAAAGTAGTAGCTTTAGTGAAAACTTTAGTTTACAAAAACTTTAAATTTAAAACTAGTAAAACTTTAGTGAAACTGCACCTGTGTATGCTGTTTTAGCTGTGTTTCCTTGCACTCATATTGGCTGTAAAACTGTGTCTGTGTTGTAAAAATCAGCGGTCCGGACTGGGAGTCCTTCTAAGCACAGCCCACTGGGTAAGTCCCACCAGTACAAAGAGTCTCAACCTCTTCCGAAGTCCCCTGTAAAGGGAAAGATGACTGTAAGGACCATGACCACCTCCATCTTCTGAAAGCTTCCCCCTACCCTAGCTCTCCCCTTCAGCTTTATGTATTACACTTTAGGGAAGGAGGGAGGAAATTCCTCAATAAGAAATGGATGCAAAGGAAGGTGGTCAGTTTGGCTTTAAGTATGAAAATCAGATTTCAATAGTAAGTGCTTTGGCTATCGCATGGGAGAGGTAGGGGACGCTCGTAAATAGAGGATCGAAGTTTAATTGCAGTCAGCAATGACAGTCTCCGTCTAAAAGTTACTCACTGGGATTTCCATACACTTAACTGCAGATAAAAATACTTTTTTTTGTTGTTGTGTAAAGGCTCTTTGTAAGACTCTTTTTTCCCCAAAAAACTTTGGCCTACCATGACTGGTAGGATCCAGTTGTTTGTTTCAGTCCATGTTCAGAGTCAGCAGGAGGCAAGATGAAGCTGAAATCAATAAACAATTTAACTAGTTCTAATATTCGCATTTGTAAGATGGCATATAACTAATTATTTCTCATTACTGCATTTAGCTCACACCTGAAGAATTGCTCCATAATAGAGTGAAACTTTATAGTCAGCTTGGAAATGATGATTGAAGAGCCATAAGAGTACAGTTATTGACAGCTAAGGAGAGTAAATCTTTCCTGTTGATCAGTGTGGTGTCAGATGAATAAGATTTGTAATAAAAATGGTGCATCTGTAAAAACAAAGTAGAATGTTGCTAAGGGAGTGTATGTTTTCTGTGAAGAAAAGTTTAATGTGTAGTAATAGTCCACGCTAGTGTATATAATCCTCTCGGTTTGTAGTCTTAAATAACATGGTGTTGTAGCCTTAAGTAATTACCCTCCTGTTCATCACTTTATTCCTGTGTACCTCATTGCCTGGTTTCTAGATTGTTTGTTCTCTGTGGAAAGAACAATTTGTGTGATGGCTGTTTACTGCATTGCCTCATAAAATGGATACTGAGTGAGGTCAAGTGCAAATGGCATTAGTTGTTACAGCTGTTCATTTAGGATACGACTTTGCAGTATGGTTCTATTTTGTCAGTGTTTGGAATTCTATCTGTTCACAGAGTTTCTGCTGCTTCTGTTCTGCTTCATTGTTAATGTTGCAGGAAAGTGTCTTTCTTAGATCATTCATAGGCTGTAAATGTTAGTTCAACCCTTTTAGAGACATGCTAAAAACAAACATTAAATTACAAACAGTTATTTTTCATCAGTTGTGTCCAATGAGATTTCTTTCTCATGTATTTGCATGTTTGCAGGATCAGACCCCAAGAGAAAAAGCACATCTGACAACAGTGCTTTAAGTTCAACAGCTGATGGCTGTTAATAATGAAGAGCATACATCACAAAATTACACATCAAATGTCACTGGCAGTATTCAGAAAAAGGTTAACATTCTATATAGGCACTTTCAATTAAGCTTATCCCAGTACAGATGTATAAACAAATGCAAAGCAACAGGGCAAAAAAAAACCCCATTTCTTAGTCTTTCAACTGTTGCCCTCTTGACCTTTTCTAAGTCATAGGACTACATCAGTAACTGGCTTCATGCAAGACTAGGGAGCTTAAGAATTTCTGCAATACTTATGAAAGTGTATTTACTAGTCTGAAGTGGTAAATCTCAGCTTAAAAAGCTCTCCTTTCTGCAATTCTGAAGATTATCACTAGGAAATAATAATAAAAAAAAATGTTGGCGGTTTCATGTTATAAACAGCAGAAATGTCAGTGTACATTTCAGAGCAAGTTTTCTGTTGAGCAGCTATTCATGATGGTGGCTACAGAAGTGTGCCTGTGTGTGTCACAGCTGTAGCAGGATTACAGTTCAGAGATATCTAATGAAATCTAAGGATCACTGTTAAACGTAGTGTTTAGTCACACTTGTAACAGTGAAATAAATAGTCAGAATTAACTGGGTAGGTTTTTTTTCTATCTAGTCTTTTGATTCAACGCAAGAGATGCCATATATGACACTTTTGGGGTTGTAGATACTAGCCTTAAAATTTATCAGACCAAGAACAAATTATGATGATACGACACATTGACTAATGAATTATTTATGTTGTGAGGAGCATGTTACAGGTATGACTACTATATGTTGTAGATTATTGTAAGCATTTTAATAGAGGGGGTTTTATAAGCACAGTATTTTAATTGTAGCCACATCCAAGCTGTCTAATTGGATATGATCCATAGTAAGTTACAATTTATATTTTTGTTAGGAAAAATGTCAGACTTTTTTATAAGAATAACTGTGCTCAGTAAAAACAAAACTCCACTTAGCAGCCTTGGGGAGCCGCTGGTAGCAGATACTTTGGAAAGGATATAAGAACATGGCAAAATGCTCAGAGTGCATCTCCTTGCTTTTAACGGCTTGTAACTCAGGGATTTTCCAAGTCAGAGATGGTATCTTCATATGCAAAAGCTCTGCATGGATTGTTTACTTTTCATGAACTTATGCATTTTTAAAAATTTATGTAAACTTGGTTGTATACAGCATCTAGGCGCAATGAATTCTACAGAGTAATTCTTTTTTGGGTAGAAAGAACCTCTTTTTGTTTGTTTTTGAATCTTTCATCTGTCAATCAATCCCCAAACTCTTAAATTATGCACAACAGAATATTCACCCTCTCCTTGCTAGTCATGGTGTTACAGATGCTCCCCCACTCCATTTTTTGATCATGCCTTTTCCTGCCTGAAAATTCCTGGTCTGCTCAGTTACTCCTCTTGCAGAAGCCTTTCCATACATTTCATCATCCTGTTGCCTTTCTGTATGCCCTTTCTAACTCTAGTGCACATCTATGAGATGGGAATGGGGAGAGAGGAGAGCCCTACAATGGCGGTATCTGATGTAGGCATGCTATGACTTCATGCAGTGGCGTGGTGATGGTCCCCCTGTCCTCATGTTCCACATGAGCTCTCTAGTACAAATCCAACATCTCACAGGGATGATTATCAGTTCAAAGTTCATTATTGTGTATAAAAACTTAGGTTTTGGGGAGGTTGTTGGGTTTAGGTGGGGTTGGTTTTGGTTTTATTTTTCCTCTTCTCATGAGCATTACTTTACATTTATTAGGAGTTAATTTCATCTTTGTTTTTTTCCCTGGTCAGTTAGTATCAGATGGTCCATCTGCAGCCCTCTGCAGTCACCTTTCATTTTTCAGTCCCCTGAATAATTTAATATCCTCTTGAGGATTTTTTACTATACTATTCATGCTCTTTTCTAAATAATTTATAATAAGTTGAAAAGCACCAGCCCTAGTACCAATCCCTGTGGCACCCACCAGCAAGCTACATTCATTGAGTAAGCTGTTCATTGATCCCTTCCCTTTACTTCCAGTATTTTATCCATGAGAGAATTTCCTCTCTTGTCCCATGGCAACTTTGCTTTCTTGAAAGCTTTTGCTCAAATACCTTGATGAAAGCATTTTGGGCTATAGCTTTTCCCCATGGTTTTGTTGTTTCCTTGTGTATTTGTGGGACTTACCTTCTCTTTACACAAGCACATTAATTCCTCCTTAACACAGCATACTTATCCATTGGTCCACTAATTCTTTATTGTTTATTCTTTATTTTGTTATCTATCAATTACATGAGTCTGGGTGTCAGTCTCACCAGAGTACAGTTCCCTGGATAGCCCCATCCCCTTTTAAAAAATTTGTTTGTATCATCTATGACACTTTCCACTACTCTGGTGCCAAAGCCATTTTAATCAAGAAGTTAGATGCTTAGCATTAATAGTTCAACTGTTTCACTCTCGAGTTGCTATTGAACTCCAGGGTAAATACCATCTGGCCTGGGTGATTTGTTACCATTAATGTTGTCGGTTCATTTTATAACCTGTTCTACTGATACTGCAATCTGAGACAGATCCTCTGATGCTTTTTTGCCTGAAGAAAGATCTCAGCGTAAGAGTTTGCCTTGGCTCCCCTGTGTAAAACGTAGATGCAGAAAAATAATTTATCTTGTATTAGCCTTCTGAAACTGTGTTAAGGTGAGTGTCTTGTTAATTGGGTTTGCTCAGTCCAATCTATAAAGCCAAGTTCTTTCGCCAGTTACAGAAAAGAAATGCTGGAGACCGCTGGATCTGTTTCAAACTTTGGCTCCTGAGGGCTGAAGTTTCTTTTCCCTTGTAGTTAGCAACATGAGGCAGTGTAATACGGTATTCCCTGAGTAATTTCAGGATCATTTGTCTTGTTTGATAGTATCACTCTATGGAGTCAAAGGCGTTTATGATGACCCTTCCATTTCTGCTCAGAGAACAAAAGGGAAAGAAAGCCATTGTCTGCTACCTGGAAGTCTTTCCATTATTGCTACATTTCCAACAATCATAAACCTACCAAAACATCGCAGCATTATTCTGTGTTTGTTCCTTTCTCTTCTTTCCACCCATGAACAAACTTAAGCTTCTGCCCTTATCTTTTTTGTTGCCTGGTGGATGCCAATATCTGAGAAGCTGTTTTTCCACTGCTGATCTACAAAAGAGAGGTGGTGTACCCTGCAATTCCCAAAGTAGCACTGCCTAGCCTGAGTGCTGATATCAGGGCATTAAGAGTAGGGAGGATGCATGACTGTAGAGCACTGTTCTGGAAGTCAGGAGCCTTTGCATTGTAGTGAGCGGCAGAAGGACGAATTCTTTTTCCAGCTCCTTCCTAGACTGCATCTGTGCCCTTTATTGCAAAGGCAGACACAGAGACAGCAGATATCTGCATTATCGGAGCCTCTTCCACAGAAAAATACCCTGAGAAACGTTCCCTTACTGCCATCGTGTGGTGCCTTGGATTGTTTCCTGCAAGTATGCCTGTGCTAGTGGAAATTGTGACTCAGTCTTTCTCAAGGCAGTCTTTGGGAGAAGTGGTCTTAAAATGAGAACAGGATCATTTACCTCCACTTGTTTGTGATCTGTTCAGAAGCAACTTACGAGTCTTAATTCAAAATTGGTTTATAGTTTCTAAAGTTCTTAGTCTTTGGATTGAAATGAACTCTTTGGTGTGCGCATTTGATGCTCAGATCCTGATACTATTTCTCTTTCTCTGTATATCAGAAGTACTATTGTATTGCCATTTATTGTTCTGTGTGCCTGTGTTTCCAATTTAAATTGACCTAAATGCGGAATGGTGCTCCAAGGGATATTCTCCTTTTTATCCCGTCACTGGCCACCTACTCCTCTCTTTTCCTCCTCATGTCACCTTTCTACGGAGATGGATCTAGGAGGTGACCTGGCTGAAAATAAGTCATTTTCTGCTGGATTTGCGTAGCAGTGCTGGCACAGGGGAAATGTGTGGATCTTGGTTCTGTTACAGCAATTGCAAAACTGCTGCCTGAGTGGATGTGAGAAATAAGGCCCAAAATTAGGTTAAAATGAATAGCCGGTTTGTTGGTTTAGAGTTAGTTTTGCATTGTTTTCTACCATGCAATTAAACTGCTCTCAGAATATTCCTGTTAGTAAATTTGGTATCTTAATAGAGGCAGATTTCTCTTAGAATAAATTTTCAAGAGATGATCCTTTTAAAGTATTTGCATGGGTGTTTGTATAGTTGTGCATAATGCATTTCAGGTTTTTTTGAGAAAAAGACCGCTAAAGCAATGCGGTCTCAAACTTAAATGGAAAAAAAGTGGCTCCCCCCAAAACAAAAATAAAGTTTATGTGTCTGAAGGATTGTGAAAATTTATGTGACGTATGGAAACACTGGAAAAAATACTGGGAAAGGTGATGAGGAAGCACCAGATGAATCCGGAGGAAGCACAGGACAGCACTGGTTGGAAAAAACATCCGAAGTGATTCATTCTTGAATCCAGATGCTGAGTGAGAGCTGCACACAATGCGCACTTGCCATTTCAGTCTGGCTATTCGTGGAAACAGGACCCTGTATCCTGTCTAGCAGGACCTGGCAGATAAACAGGGTTGCATCAAAGGGCCATTAGTGCCAGTTTCTGGGTTGTTACTTCACTGTTGGGCATTCCTTTGCATATCATCAGCAATGAGAAAAGGCAAGGTACAAACCAGTGCTGGATGCAGTGGTACAGTGTGTCTGTACCCTTCCAGGATTTGCATCCCCAGAAGGCTGGCTGTTAGATGTGTTTCACCACCCTACCTGCCCTTTATAGTGCAGCTGCCCTGAGGTCAATATGCTCCGCACATCTGCAGCCTGCCAGAGAAATCAATGACTTGGGCTAGTTACACAGTTCCTATGCTGTGAGCGTGAGTATCCAGCATCCTCACCTCCCTGCATGGTACCCTGCTGTTTTTTCAGCCTGTGATGCCAGATTTAAAGATGCCACAGTTGAGGTTTCTGGTTTAGTTTAGTCCATTCATTTACATATATCTGATTGTAATGTAAAAGTCCTGCTTATGTTTTATGTCCACTTTTTTCATTTTGCCAGTGAGCTGGAGGCATTTGTTGAAGACCTGAAGAGGGACTCTACTGCTTCCAGCAAGACAGTTACACTGAAAGATGTTGAAGATGGAGCCTTTCTTTTGCGTCAAGTGGGAGAAGCTGTTGCCACCCTGAAGGGTATGTACTTTTCCTTTTTACTTTTTGTTCTTCTCTTTTAACCACAGTGTCTGAGAAGAGTTTTGCCTTTGATCTGGGGGCATTAACTTTCACTTCCAATAAGATTTAAAGTTGGGATTAAGGAGCTTGTTGCATGGCCCCTGGAGAGAGGTGGACAGTCAGCTATTTAACATTCACCCCATTATCTGTTTCTCCCCAGGGCTTTTATCATTTCCTCTTGAGCTTCACAGTTGTTGTCTTTGCAGGAGAGTTCCCAACGTTGCAGAATAAAATGCGTGCAATCCTCCGGATTGAGGTAGAAGCCGTGAGGTTCCTAAAGGAAGAACCACACAAGCTAGACAGCTTGCTGAAACGTGTGCGCAGCATGACTGATATCCTTACCATGCTCAGGAGGTGATTTTTTTTTTTCCCCCCTCTTCAAAACTAAAGAATTTCCTCAAGCAGGGCTGGAACAGCTTTCGGGTTTGGGTTCACCCTCTCTCCCCAGGCAATTTTGAGAAATGCAACTTGCTTGCAGTGTTTTATAGATTCTCCCTAGAGACCTCTCAAGGGAAATCAAATTGACTTTTCCTGTGCTCTGTGCAGTCGTTCTGTTCTGACCAACATCCACAGTAGTAGAGATCTTATGATTGGAACTAGCTCCCTCTGAACTCAACACTTCCAGATTTGGGAAGTGCCTGGATGAGAAATCTTAAGAGTGGCATCAGTCCCATGTCTGAGCTGATTAGCTGTAGGCATTTACAGCAATCTAAGCTAGCAGAAATATTCTCTGACACTGGAATGTGCATCCCCAAAAATGTAACAGTAAGAAATAAAACAGGAAAAGATTCTAAGTGGATAAAGGTATCCTAGACCTTCTGAAAGAAAGAAGTATTTTTCAATATGCTTGTGAATTCATGCAAATTCTTTATTCCATTCTTTTCAAGGGAGATGCAGTAGAGAAAGTTGAAATATTAGATAAAATTTGTGTCCATTAAGTGCCAGTGTTTAGCTATGTTTGTCAGAATATATGGGCAGCAAATGACTGCTGATTTATACGAGGCAATAGGCATTGGATTTAATTCCTACTCAAAACAGTGAATCAGGCCAAACTGTCAGGGGTGGTGGTCTCAATTTTACTTCAGTTACAAGAAAATGTAGGTCATAAGCCTATTGTTGCTACCATTATTCTAAGGAATGTAGGGTTGTCATTGTTTCCATATATCCTGGAGCATATGTAAAATGGATTTGCCAGTACTGGCAGTTGGATAAAATGGTTTATGTCACAGGTCTTCTATGAGCCGTCATTTATTTTTCCATGTAGCTAAACATCTATATCCTTTCATATTAGTTTCCTTTTCTTAAAAATGACTACAGTTATTTCCTGTCTTGCCCTGTTTGGGAAAAAAACCAATAAGCTATGCATGCCAAAGTTTTACCAAAAGTAATTTTTTTGCAGTGAAATTACGTATCAAGCCTCATAAAGTCTGTTTCAGTAATGGAAAAACTGATGGCATCTGATGGCTAGCTGCACTCCGAAGCTCAGCCATTTCACAGCTAGCTGCCAGAAATAGTTGACTCTTTACATCCTCAGCTCATTCTACCCCAAACTCTTGACAGACAAGACCTTTGTCAAGTATCATTTGAAGGCTTTGTTTTGGCAATTTGCCAAACTGCTAACTCACATTCTATGTAACTCCCACTTTCTGTGCTAATAATCCAGGAACATCTTGCTTAGCTAGATACAGCATATAAAATTTAAGTCAACTGATTTCCATTCTCCCTCTAAAATCAACCCACTGTAACTCATGGTTTGGTGAAAAAGTGCCTGTACATCCATGAAGGTTTGTAAACATTTTAAAAGGCAAAACCGTCCTAATTAGAGTGGTCTCTTTAAAACTCTGAGTCCCTGACTCTGAGAGAAAGCTATGAAATCACACAACTGAGAGCATCAGGAAGAAAAAGACTTTTTATATAGGTGGTTTATTTATTTATTTATTTATTGCAAAAGTTTATTGTTAAGTATTGCTCATGACTCGCCTGTATGCTAACCATGTGCCACACTGTTGTGTTCAATTTGGCTGGGCAGACATGTTACAGAAGGACTGCTGAGGGGTGTGGATCCATCCCAAGCCGTGCAATACTCTGCTGTAGAAAAGGCCACTGCAGCTGATGCTCTGAAAAACCAGGAGGAGCTCAAGCATGCCCAGGGACATGCACAGCAAAACCTCACCACAGTCACATCAGAGACCCAGGTGTCATCAGTCAAGTCAGAAGTCATCCCCTTCTCAACAATGACGGTCCATCATGTGCAGAGCTCACCCGTTCTCATCCATCAGTCTCAGCACTCGTCAGCCCTGGTCAACCATGCCCAGGGTTCACCCACTGCAGCCAGCCACAGCGAAGGTGTGCTGGCAGGTGGCCATCTCCCGGCCACCCCACCAGCCCCCCCGCAAGAGCCCGCAACAGGATCCCAGCCCACACAAGCCACACCAGCACCACAGGTCTCTGTCAATGGCACCACCATGCAAAGTCTTTTCATTGAGGAAATTCACAGTGCAAGTAGTAGAAACCGAGCTGTATCAATTGAGGTACGGTGTATTCTAATCAACCAGTTGTCCTCTCTTTGGGTCTGAGCTCCCAGTCTCACTCTTGAGACTGCAGGTGGGATTCTTCAAATGCATTCTGGGGATTTATATGCTTAACCCCTAACTACACTGTGCACATCTGAAGATATCCTCTGATTTTAAATGCAACAGGATAATAACATGTAACCAAAATGAGTAACTGTGTTTTTTAAATAACCTTTGTAAAAAAAAAATTCTTTTTTAGAATACCTTATTTTTGAACAATAACATATGAGTCTGTGGCAACACTTGCATCAGTGGATTTCATTCACTCTTTAAATCTCCATATCGCTCATTATGGAGAGGTAAAAGTGAAAGATTGTGAAGTTCCAGTGGTTTCACATGAAGACATTGAGAAAACCCACAAGTGAACTCTCATGTCCTATTGCAGACATGCACTTTAATCACCAGTGTGATATAGTAAGGCAGTGACCCAGATTTAAATTTTGCCTTTGTTCCTTTAGTGAACAGTGGCTACTGTCAGTCTGTCATGTGTTTGTGCCATATCTAGCACAATGGAAGTCAGACCCAGTGTACAATTAATTAGCGTTAATATCTTTCCTCTAGTTGCTGACAAGACCTGAAAGAATCTATCCATATTGACCTATAATGTTTACACGCGGATTTTTTTTACAGTAAGTAAATAAATAGGTGCTTTACTGTTTTTGTCTAGAAAGCTGAAAAGAAATGGGAAGAGAAAAGACAAAACCTTGATCACTATAATGGAAGGGAATTTGAAAAGCTCTTGGAAGAGGCCCAGGCCAATATAATGAAGTCAATTCCTAACCTGGAGATGCCTCCCCAGCCAGCAGCCCTGCCTAAAGGGGATGCAGTGGAAAAGTTAGAAGTCTCAGGTAAGGTTTGCTAGAGTAAATGGTGCTAAAGAATTGTGTATCTGTAAAAGAGAGGTTATTTTTCCTGCTTTCTAGAATGGTTTCAGTTTACAGATTTCTGTGTTCTTGATCATACCTGTGAGTATGTCCCTGAGGGATAATGCAGGTCCTGTGGACAGGATGCAGTGATTTTGTAGATGCCAGTGTGGGTAACCAGCTGAACATGAATTTCCCTGTATTGCAGGTGAGAGACTGAGTTTGTCCTCTGGGGGTAAAGACTCCTCATGAGCAGGAGAGTAAGAGTACACCTTGCTTTTGACAGAGATGAGAGTATCTATGTACTATAGTATATCCATATCTAGTATAACTATATCTAGTTGTCGTGGTTTAGCCCCAGCCAGCAACTAAGCACCACGCAGCCGCTCGCTCACTCCCCCTACCCCGATGGGATGGGGGAGAGAATCGGAGGAGTAAGAGTGAGAAACACTCCTGGGTTGAGATAAGAACAGTTTAATAATTGAAATAAAGTAAAATAGTAATGCTAATAGTAACAGTATAATAATGATAATAATAATAATGATACACGAAGCAAGTGATGCACAATGCAATTGCTCACCACCCGCCGACCGATACCCAGACAGTTTCCGAGCAGCGATCGCTGCTCCCTGGCCACCCCCCCCCAGTTTATATACTGAGCATGACGTCATATGGTATGGAATAGCCCTTTGGCCAGTTTGGATCAACTATTCTGGCTGTGCCCCCTCCCAGTTTCTTGTGCGCCTGGCAGAGCATGGGAAGCTGAAAAGTCCTTGACTAGCATAAGCAGTACTCAGCAACAACTAAAAACATCAGTGTGTTATCAACATTCTTCTCCTACTAAATCCAAAACACAGCACTATGCCAGCTGCTAGGAAGAAAATTAACTCTATCCCAGCCGAAACCAGGACACTAGTCTAGTATAACTATATCTAGTATACTGTGTTCAGTTTTGCACTTGAAAGTTTAGCATTACAGAGAACTCTGGAAAGAACCACAAAGAGTTTGAGCACAAATGATCTTACCATCAGAAACCTAAAAAGCTCTTTCTTGTAGACATATTCGTTATCAAAAGAAGATCAAGACGTGCCTGGGGTTTCTGAGGGTAAGGAGGCCTTTTAACTTTGCAGAACATGTTCCCACAAGTTCCAGCAATTGGAAGCTGAAGCTAGAAAAAGCCACATTAAAAATTAGCTGTAAAATTTTGACATTTAGAGTAACTAATCACTGAAGTTTAATTATGAACATATGAGGTTCTCTGCCACTTCAAATCTTTAAGCAATGCTATGTTTCTTTCTGAAAGGCTGCTCAGGCACAAGCTCTGTGCATGATGCAAGATCTGCTTGAAGAAATCATTGGACCTATGTTAAGTGGAAAGTCAGATTATTTGATCTTAATGATCCTTGCTAACTTTATAATCTTAAACTATAAATTCAACCAGTGTTTTGGATGAGTCCCTCAGAGGTCTGAAAATGACCTGTGATGCTACTGATGCATAACTGAGCTGTCTTTGGGAAGCAGACAGGTATGTAGGAATGAATGAGAGTGACTTTCACAATAAGCATTCTGACTGTCCACAGCTATGATACAGATATACCAAGTTTCAAGTTGAATGTGAGTTGACTGTGACCCTGTAGCAAAAAAGGCAAACATCATAATGAGATGAACAGGAATATCTACAAGACACATGAATCTGCTCAGCAGTGGTGAGCTCTTACATAGAAATTCCCAAACTCAGTGTTGTGGACTTCAACGAAGACTGAACAAATAGGAGGGAGTCAAGAGGACAGCAATGATAATGACCAGAGCTCTAAAAAAACATGACCTCTGGGGAACAAAAAAGAAAGAATTGGTTGTGTTTAGCATGAGGAAGTGAAGGCTGAAGAAGGACAAAGCAATCTCTGAATACATAAAAATCTGCTTAAAAAAAGAAAAGACCAACTTGCTTTGTGTGGCTAGAACAGCAGAACAGCAGTAGAAGTTGGCAATTGCAACCAGGAAGATCCAGGTTAGGTGTTAGGGGAAAACCTCATAATCATAAGGAAAGTGAAGTACTGAAGAAGGCTGTATGAGGCAATGAGGAGGATGTAAGATCCCCATCATTGGAGAGAATGGCTTGGACTAACTTTGATCAAGAATTATATAGGTAGAGCTACTTTGTGGTAGGAGCACGATGCGGTGTCCTATTTCTTTCACTGTTTAACATACAAATCCATGTCTGAATTTCTTCAGAGTTCAAGGAACAAAGAAGATGCCTCAGCCAAACCTTGGATTTACCTCCTCAGCCAAACATGAGTCAGTTGCAAAAGTCTTAGCCAGCTACTTAAGCAATAGTCCATCCAGCTCAGCAGTCTGTCTCTGACAGAGGCAATGGGAGATACTGTCTGTGGGCAGCACAGAACCTGGCCACCTTCTGCAGTCTGCTAGTACTCCCCCAGCACCTCCAATTGATACTAGAGGGAATATCCCAGCCTCCTCTTTTTCACATTCGTTATAGACCTTTTATCCAGTAATTCCTCTGTGCCGGCTTATACCACTTGCCTCCCCACTGCTGTGGCAGCAAGCTCCAGGAGCTCACTCCCCATCCTGAGAAGGAGCTTTCCTTCATCTGTTTTAAAATGATCTTGTACCAGCTTCACTGAGTTCCCCATAGTTCTAATATTCTGCAATTTGACAAACAGCTCTGCATTCCCTTTATAAAATCATGAAGGCAGTGGATAAACCTTGATCATATCCTGGAGGTCTCAGCCTGCCCCATGGGCTCCAGACTGCAAACCTGCAGCCTTTCTGGTCTCTCCATCTAGGCCAACTGCTCCCTCCCCAGGCTTGTTTCAGTTGCCCTTCTCTAACTCCACTGTGTCCTTCTGGAGCTGTGGAGACCAGAGCTGCATGCTGCACTAAAGGTGTTGGCATGCCAAGGTTGTAAATAGCTGCAAAACGATGCCCTGGGGCTTGCGTACACAAATTCGTATAGACTTTGGGAAGAGTGTTTTCAGATCCAGCATTTCGTTCTGGGCGCACCTTTAGCACTGACAAGTTGTGGCTCCTTGGATGTTTCACAACATACGTGTTTAAAATAAATTCTTTTGAACCTCATAAAATAATTTTAGAATTCTGGCACTGTTCAGTGAGGTTACTTGCTATCAACACAATTATCTTGTATAATGTGTGTCATAAATAGAAAATGTCAGGGAAAATAAATACCATATGGGTGCAGTGAGCTGTGACATCTTAAGAAGTGCAGAACACAGTAACAGAGAAGTCTTGTAACTCGCATAGTTAACTAAGCCACGTCTAGAAAATAATTTTGCACAGTGTGTAGCCAGCAGATTTAAGGAGAAATTTGATGAGATTAAGACATTTGCCTTCTGTTGTGCATAATGAATCCTGTAATAGTAACATAAGTAAGGGAACAGCAAAACATTTCCTTAATATCTGATTAAATATCTCACATGCCACCCAACTCTTCTATGATTCAAGATGAAAATTTCAACATCAGTCTGCTGCAGACAAGAAAAACTGAGCAACATAAGGAAAGACCACCTACCTACTAATATAGTGCATAAGACATTTTGGCCATAAATTAACAAGAGTCCTCTGTTGGCTTTGCTGCAGAAGCCAGATAGATCACGTTGCCAGAATATGTTGTCTCAGCCATTTTCCACACACAACTCAATTAAAGAAACTCTTTTTTTTCCCCCTGCAAAGCACAAAACAAAGTAAAATTGCACACTTTACACAATTTTGCAGACTCTGTAAATAATTCTTTAATGTCTGGACTCCAGCTCATCTTTGTTATCAAGATTCTTCAGTGAAAAATATGGGGAATGTCTCTAACATGTACATTGACCGAAGAAGTGGCCTAATGTAGAGTGCATCTGGAAATTCACTCTTGTTGCTATCCTGCGAGTAAGTGCCAGATAAGCAGGGAGGGAGATAATACAACAGAGCATTTCTTCAAGCTTAAGCAGTTTCAAGGAACATTTGAGCAAAGAAGGGAACAAAGATGAGGCCAGGTCAGACAAGGGCTCCGTCCAGCCCCAGGGACCAGCCAGCGTGCCGGAGGAGCCTGACACAGCCCCGCGAGCAGGCAGTTATGCAATAACTTGCCCAGAGGGAATACTTAGCCCTAAACAGCTGGGTAATCCCAAAAGCAGGAGGTTTTATCTTTCTGGGTTATATTTATTCCAGCTGTTTATATAACACTGAGTAGCTGCAGAAAGGTCATTCTCTCACTCTTGAAAACAAAACATTGTAAACAGCAGTGTGAACATGGTGGCTCTTGCCATGTATGATGCTTAGCCTGTGACCAGAAGCACATAGGGACAGGTCACGAGCAATGTAATGCTGCTTCTGGAAAAAATGCCATCCAGTGCTGGTGGGAAAGAGGAAGTGGCAGCTGGGCGGGGAAGCATCGTGGTGGGGAAATACCAGTTTGAGAAACTGGTCTTCTCTTGGAAGACTCTCCTTGGAAAGCAAGGGCTGGTTCTGCTCAGCTATTGGATTTGGTATTGAATCTTCGTGGGTTGGCAAAATATACATATGATAATTAGATGATAATTCTTATAATTCAAAGGCAAACTTGTGCATTCCTGGAATAGTTACTAATAAGTAAAGTGAAAACAAATGCTGTTGTTAGAAGAGAAGCAAGTGCAGTTGCCCTTGGTGCTCCCCTGCCCTGATCAGGGGTGGGAGGACTCACTGGACTGGAAAGGAGGCATCTCCAGAGCAGTGTTTACATTTTCCCTCTCAGCCTTTGTCTGAACTTGGCTCCTTTCCTGGCATCTTGCCGGCAGCACCTCCCAGGCAGAACAGAAATGTGTGCTGGTTGCTTCAGAATTGCTGAGCAACAGCAAGAAGCCTCCAGGTTTGGTGTCTTGCTAGTAGCCACCTTAGCAGCCACAGTTTCAAAGGAGGCTACAGGGGCATTATCTGTAACCAGGTACCCAGGTGAACCTGCACATTACATGCTTCTTTACAAGTGATTGATTTGCAGAATTGTGCTGTGCTGTCACACTTGTATGCCAAGGGCTGAAACCCAGCCACAGTGATGTGAGGGACAAGAGTTTTGCTGAAAATTTCTGGGTGAAGTGACATGGTTTCTCTATGCAAGTGCAGCAGTGTCTGCTTTTGTTCAAGGTGTTTCAACTTGAATCTCAAATGTATTTCTATTCATATATACTCAGCAGCAGGACCTTTTAAGCCATTTTTTTTTTTCCTTTCCAGTTGAGGCAGGGATGCAAATACTTTTTTCCGTCCTTCACCTGTGCTCACTTTGTGCTGCTCTGTTTACTTGCAGAAGAAGTTCCTGATGGAGAACAGGATAATGACAAACTGACCAAGTCTCCACCTCCTCCACCTCCACGGCGTAGTTACCTGCCAGGTTCAGGACTAACCACAACGAGATCAGGAGATGTCATCTATGCAGCCAGAAAAGAGGCTGCTGCTGTCAAGGTTTGATGATTCAGACTCTAGGCAATCAGACTGTTGATGAGTGGCTGATACAGAGAAGCATTCCCAGGTTTGGGCTGTGTCTATAAACCACAAAATAAGTTGAGACAGAGCTACGTCCTGGAGAGCTACTGAAACTGCTTACCAGGAAACACTACTGTTAGGCCAAATGAACAAGTAAGGTTTGATCAATTCTGTTTACAGGAGTCTTGCTGCTCTTATCTCCTAGCAATATAGAAGGCAAGTCACAGGCTGCTTTCATTTAGAGTGGTAAGAAGATTAAAAATAAAAAAAAAAGTGTGCCTTAGATAGGGAAGATCAGCTCAGATTTGAGAGTGTTTTTACAGAAATGTTCCAGATTAGTTTCTTTGGGCTTCCTTTCCCCATCTGTTCTGTTCCCTGATGGAAGTGGAGAGAAGTCCAAGTTAGGAAGCTTCGTAATCTGTGAACATGCTATCACATCAGCAAGATTGGTTGCTTTTGAACTGGTGAAGTAGCAGTCTCCTTAAACAGGAAGAGGGACCTTGCCACAGGGGAATTGCAGTAATGTTGAATTTTCCGTGTTTGCTTTGCATCAGGAGGGCTCAACTATATTGCCTGTCTGTGCTTTCTCATCCCCTTGTAGGAATGCAGTGAAGATGCTGGGCAAATAGCACAATCCAAAGCCCCTAAAGAGGATCAGGCAATGTCTCGGAGCACAGGGCATGCTGTAGCATCAGCTGCAAAAGATGAAGAGGAAGAGGAAGGAGATAAAATAATGGCAGAATTACAGGTATGCCCTTTGGGTTGCACATGAAGACACCTGTGCCCAATATAATTTCTAGGGCTTTGGCACAACTTATAGCTCAGAACATGAAGGAAAGTAGGTCTGCCAGTCTCACCTGGTCCCACTTTATTGCACTGGGTGGTACACGTTTTGTAAGCACCACTCAAATTTTGTTCAAGAGGTCTGGAGCCGAGAGTGGTCAAGAATGCAGGGGTTACCACTGGAGAATCTTACACACGTAGATGGGACAGGTAAAATATTGGTGTGCATTAGGTGTGTTGTCCCTGGCCTAGCAATCCTCACTTAGTACCAGACCAGCAATGTGCTGAGCACCCATCATTCATGTTAACATTGGTGGGAACAGACAATATGGGGTCTGCTCCTGGCAGGTTGTGCACACTTGTTCTGTGCCATGGTCCGATGTCTCCCGGAGTGTTCAATTGAACGTTGAAACATGTGCTGTTCCCTGTTGTGTAACTGGTACATTACTCTGCCAGTAGCATAGGAGTAGTGCTGTCTTGCTGGTCCTTCACTTGATAGCACATAGGCCAGTTTAGTTCAGTGATGGTGATGGTGCAGTAAAAGCCAACTATTCCAGCTACCATCAGTGAGCTCCAGCTTCCCCGGGGCACCCTCTGTCCTATTCCATGCCCCCATGAGGAAAGGAGATGTGGATCAGCTTAACTGGCTATAACTTCTGTTGCTGGGGTGTTTCAGAGCACTTGTCACGACATGAGATGGTCCTGCTGTCCAACTGCTGAAAGGTGGGTTTGGTGCTGCCCAGGTAGTGTTTGCAGCACAGGAGACATGGATATTAAGCAGCAACTGTTGCATGTGATGGGTGCATCCTGCTCAATTCTCACCCACCAGTGCTTCAAACAGCTGGTTTGTGGGTTTACCTGCAGTGGTTTACCCTTGTTCCCTATTTGTGTGCTAATGGCTAGTGCGACAAGAGAGCTGGGGACAGTGAAACTGTCACATTCTCTCCTGTCTCCAGGAAAGCAACCTGGCTGCCTTGCAACTGGTGACGATGAAACAGAGGTTAAGGTCTGGAAAGAGGGGCTGAGGGGAGCTAAGGAGGACAAATAGACATGGTAGCTCAACATGGAATGAGTGTTTGAGTGCTAGTTTTGGGGACAAGCAATGCTCATTTTAAACAAATACCAAAATATTGGGTACATTTTAGAAGGTTAACAGGGTACCATGTTTTAGAAAGTGCAAACTGCTTGATCCAGGAGCTACAGGCTCATAAGTGTGATATCAGTCATAGGCAGAATAATGGAAAATCAGGTACGGGATTCAATCAGTGAAGAACTGAAGGACAGATGTGAACAGTTATGCTAGTAAACACAATATAATGGAACACAGATCTGTCAAAGTAAACAACACTCTTTGATCAGGTAGCAGGTTTGACTGCTTAAACTGAATTGTATAACTATAAACGTTTTTGTAAGTCATTTCATCAAACATCATACAACATTCGGATAAAAATCTGGTACCATGGAGTATACCAAAAAAAAAAAAAAAATCATAGGACGATTGAGACTATTTCAGATGTCTCTGAAAGTGTTGCCTTTGATGCAGGTGTTTATAGTCAGGTCTCACAGAGACCAGATACAGGCCCAGTACCACTCTGTATTTTCATCAATGGCCTGGAAATACATTTAAAATCGTAGAATCATAGAATCATTTAGGTTGGAAAAGACCTTTAAGATCATCCAGTTCAACCATTAACCTAACATTACCAAGTCCACCACTAAACCAATTAATCCTTACTGTTTAAATCAGCTTAATTAAAACTAGTGAAGTATGAGAGCAGAGAGATTATAGCAATCACTTAATGGTCATAATACATTGACTGAAATATAAAGTCCACAAGAAGAACAACAAATAAAGGCCAGACCACAATGGCATGTCTTGGAAAGGAAGAGGAGTTGCAGCAACAAGTTGACAGGAAGTCCCAGGTCAGTGCTGTTGCCACAAAGTTGGTGTCTGCTTTGGGTGTAGATGTGAAAACAGGGAGTGTTTTTATCTCCTGTGTACAGGATCAGTGAGATCAGCACTGGGCTGCTGCATCCATGACTAAGCGTCCATGCGTCCCCTATTTGAAAAGGCTGATAAGGATATGAAGGTTCAGAAGAGACTTGAGTACAATGTGGAGGTACCTTCATGGGAAGTACCTTTTTGATCTAGCAGAAGAAGGCATACTAGTATCAGCTGCTATAGCACAAAATGTATTTGGACACTGTTATAGATATTTCGGAGAAAAAGTAATAAATAAACAAATTACCAAGGGAACTAGTGGATTCTTCATCACTTAAAGTCTGAAGGACTTTGAGGATGCCTTTGTAGACGGTATGCCTAATTCAAAAACACATCACTGGTCTCACAAATGGGTAAGCTGTGGAAAGTCCAGACCCTGTATTACGAGGAGCGACACTACTTGTTCTAATAGTTCCACATTATCTTAGGTACTCTGGTCTATAAACACATACAAATAGGATATAGTGGAAAAACAGAAGAAACTCTACACCCTGATTTTTGCACTGGATTTTTTTCATTGTCGTTACTTTTCTGATTTTGCATAAACATGCAATACATATTAGGAGTACAGTATTTAAAGAACAGGCCTGATTCTAATCTGTAATCAGGGCTATTAAATTCATGAGAGTTGCCAGGAATTAAATAATTTTCCTAGTACATGGTGTATGAATATGATCTTCTTGCGTGTCATGGTGCGTCTGACTCCTGTAAGCAGTCCTCCCTCATTCCCCTCACTGACAGAGATGTCCTGCCTGCACATCTCACCAATGGCAGACCATGCCATTAAAAGCCTGCAGAGATCCCAGTGATACACACTTAGAGCCAGCACTGCACAGTGGTGGCAGTGATGATTCTGCTCCTCTGGATCTGGGAGCCAGCTGGATAGAGAAACCCAAAGGAAATGGAAAGAGGATAGCAAGACAAAGGGCCAAAAAGTCCAGGCCATGCCCTAGGATACACACAGGAGGCCAGTGATTCACAAGCTCATATATTGGGATGTTTCCAGACCAGGAGGAACCTGAAGTGGACTGTCACCTTCTGGAGCATTAGTGAGGGCTGTGGCAAAGACACATGTCTTCAAGTTTTAATAACGGTTTGTGTGGGGAGAAGTGGAGTCATGTAGCTCTTGCATGGTGTGCCATGGGACAGACAAATGTGGGAGCTGAGTGGACAGCAAGGGGTGGGGAAGAGGTATTAGATACTGCCTTCTCTCATTTATTGAATCATGTGTAAGGCCTGCTGCTCCCACGTCTTCCTCACAATTCTGCAGGCAATATATCGATCACTTCCAGATGACAACATCTGGGGAAGAAAAATCTGTATTTCCGCTCTGCTTGTCTTACCCAGGGAAATGGCAAGCCCCTGCTAATACTCACTGGGAATGGAGGTCAGAAAGCATAAAGGAAGCACAGGAGAAGTGTTTGGGGACAGTAAATGGAGTAAAGAGAGCTGAACTTTGAGATTCATTTATTTTAACACATGAAACCTTAGGTTTAAGTGCTGTGTGGTCGAGGCCAAAATACATCTGATGGGGTTTTGAGGAGATATCAGGCACTAGGAAGTAGGTACTGTTGCAAGCAGAAAGTTTGTCATGGGCTTCCTACTTAAGTTTGGATAGTTTGCAGCGCCTCTATGTGCCTTCGTCTCCCCATCTGTAAAAATAGAAATCAAGGTTGTTTTGCTGCAGGGGACATTGAAGTCAGCGTGATGAGTTAGACTGCAGTCTTGGCAGATTGGAGGGTATGCCCTATTTCTCTTAGTCTGGTAGTCTAAAATCTTTATTATCTCATGGGCTTGTAAATAATATTGTTGAGCTGTGAATGTTAAAAACAAATGCTCTCTTTGTAGTTGGTCATCTCCAGACATTTCTGTATAAAAGCTACTTGGTCTCCTGATAACCTGCAGTATTTATTTCCTAGGCTTTCCAGAAGTGCTCTTTTATGGATGTAAACTCAAACAGTCATGCTGAACAGTCCAGAAATGATACACATGTTAAAGACATAAGGCCTGGGACTTTAATGCATCACAAGGAAAAGAAGGTAACAAGTGGCATTTGTAAACATGCCACCCGGTCTTGGCATAACCTTCTTTCCTTCAAAACTAATCTTATATCTTGTGTCCTATTCTCTCTAACCCCCAGCCACCACTGCCCAGTGGTTTCCTTCCTTTTATCTCAGTATGGCTCAGAAATGCTCATATGGAACGTTGTATCAATTTACATTACGTGTCTCATCAGCAATGATACAAGGGTTGCATGAAGTTTTATGATTCTGTGAAACCAAAATTAAAAGAGCATCCATCAGTTTCCACCAAAGAGCTGCTGGTGCTCCTCAGAACATCCTTCCAGTGCTGTTCTGGCAACGGATGGTGAAGCATCTCTCCTAAGCTTTGTACTTGTCTTGAGGGGAAATAGTGGTTCCTCTCAGTCTCAAGAGCCACTTTAGAGAATTACTGCTTTATTTTGCTGCATTTGTTGGTCCCAGAAATAGTTATTAGATATTCAGAAATTCCATTCGGTTTATTGGAGATGAGTCAAGGTGGATGGGCCAAATTTGCCCTTATTCTGAAAGTTAATGCACAAGATTCACTCTTCGGTGATGGGACTTAGAAGAGGTGCCGCGTGTCTGGGGCCGTAGCCAAGTTGGGGTGAAGTTCACAGCTGTGTCTTGACTGAGGTTGCCATTTGAGCTGATTGGTCTTAGTGGGCAGCCAGTGTGCAGGATGATGAAAAGGACAAATATTTCTGCCTTTGCACACCTCTTTTTTAAGTGTAAGGGTAATGAATTGAATCATTGCTGGGTTTAGGGGGTCGTGCAGGCATGGCAGCTTGTCTGCCAAACGCCGGTTTGCAATGAAGGGAGTTATGGTGGGGAAGACAACACAGTTCTTCAGCACAGCATTTCAACTTTGTTATGCATTTTGTGTGCGTATGCAAATTGGAAATAGCAGTAATACCTTCTCTGATGTAGTGTCATGAGTAGCTCCCCAAGGATTTTATGGGAGACATTGCACTTCAACTTTGTTTAACTGAGGCAGGGAGAGAGAAAATGACTTTGCTAGGTCCCCAGGGCAGTGAAGAACCCAGCTGCCCTAACCACAGTGAGCTGCATCTGCATAGGGCGCTGCAGCTGTAAAGCACAAGGTGCCAGCTAGATGGTGGTGTCTGATATATTATTAGCATCAAAATCCATACATCCCCAGAAGGTACTGCTGCCAGGTCAGGGCATTGCACGCAAGGACTTGGCTTAGAGCTGCCCAAACAGCAGTTCTGGTCTAAAGCTGCAAACACCTAGCTGGATGAGGGTACAAGTTCATGGGTATGAGTAAAAGGGAAAAATTGCTTTGTTGTGGAGTGTATGACAGTGTTACGGAGAAAAAAAAATGTGAACGTATCTCTTCGTCCTCTTTACTACTGGTGTCAGAATGCGAAGATCATATTGTTACACAAAAACCTGGGTCACCACTCAAGACACTGCACATCCTGTAGCACAAATGGTTCTTTGAAAGGTGCTGCCAAGTAATTGCCATAAACTGCTATTTATTGGAATAACAGACAGTCCAGGAAATTAAGGTTAATGAGATCTGTTTGTGTCATCTGACTTGACAGAGTGTTTATTGGCTTTAAACATGGAGCCTTATGGTCATGATAAACTCATAGAGGAAGTGAATTTTGCTGTGGTTTTACTTTTTAGTAGAAAGGCAGCGGTTCCTAAAATGAGATATATTGTACAATGGCACCACAAGATGTTGCACTGGTGCTTGGAATGAGAAATGGAACTTGCTAAAAATATATAGACAAATGGGAACTCAGTCACTGAGTCAGCATATCCACAGGCAACAAGTGCCATTAAATGGCCTGACCTAATTCTGGGAGCTCTGACACGTAATGGGACTGGAAGGCGCCTATCACTTAGCAAGTCTGGGCCTGAGGTGACCATGAGCCCTGGCGTTTTGTTCTGATACCGGCTCTCAGCACCAAGTGCAGACAGTGTCAGCCTGCTCACTGGTGCCTCGCTGGCTGTGGCTGGTTTGCGTGATAGCTCCTCCTTATTTAGAAATACAGGCGATATCAAGGTATCCGTGGAGCAGCTGCACAGCCTTGTTACTGCTAATAAGCCTTTGTAGAGATAAACTGTGACTCTGGCCTGTCACTGACTTTCTTGCTCCTGCGTTTTGATTGTGAGTAAAGTTTTTCTGTGTAAAATCCTCAGACAGCATGTAAGAAAATATCACACAAGATGTAGAAGCTATACCTTGTGAACCTCTGTATGCACAGGGAGTGCATGCACTAGCCAGCCTGTGGATTTCTGTACCGTCACTCATTCATCTCAGCTGGGAGAGTGACTCTCCTGACTGATCTTCTGCGCATCTTGATGCTCATATAAGTATAATCGGTCCTTCTGGTGTGTTAGGAGTCAGGTTCTAGTCTCAAGCAATGTCAGCCGTAACACTTTTGGCTCACTGCCTTCAGGCACTTGAGGCCAGATTCATTTCCTTCTTGGCAAGCCGTCCTTTGACTGTAGATTTCTCTCTTGCTCGTTTGTAGGCATGGTGTCTCTTCTGGTTACTCCCTCACCCTGATGATTGGTGTTTATCCTAAGCTGTCACTAGCACTTAACAAACCAAGCCCCAAAAAAAGCCTGGTATTATGAAAATGCCTCTCCAGAGGACCTCATCTGAAAATAAATAAAAAAAGTCCCTTTAAATTTGCATTGCTGGGAATATACTACTTTTGAGGTAGTGGATGACCTCTCTGTCTGCTGTTCAGAGTTGCTTCTATAAATGAACGTAGCTCAGTGTTTCATTCTGCACTTCCACGGGTGCTGCAGGGTGCTGCTGGTAATTTTGAAGGAGTACTTTTAAGCTGCAGCAAGGATTTACAAATGCTCAGACTGTGACCATATTAACTGTGATGGAACAGCACTTCTCAGATGTGAGCAACATTAGAAGCAGCGAAGTGTCGTAATTTGAAAATCAGCTTTTAGCTGTACAAAACTTCCTTTCAAGGCTAGCCAGACTCTCGCATTTGGCGCTCCGGTGAACTAGCAAGCCGTAGTGCCCTGCTGTCAGCCATTCCGCATCGGGCTCCTTTTGATGCATCCCAGCAGAACTTAATCAGATATTGTGAATCTTTTCAACTTCAATTGTATACAAACTAGGGATTTTTTTTAACTGGGAAGTAAGCAGGTCGAGGTAGCACTGTGTTGGAAATAAGGTAGCTAGTGTGCTTTCACATATTCTGGAGGCCTTGTTGAGACAGGAGCCCTAGGTAACAACCCGTGCTGGCCACATGCGTAGCACAGAGCAGTAACGTTATACGCTCTTCTGCCAGAATTTGGAATTCTGCCCCAAAGACAGACAGGAATCAGATGACAACTTCAGACATGCCTCTGCAGCAGTAAACAGTGGTGAGTTCACGAGGTCTGCGCTTCCTCTGAGAATATGATGATTTATTTGGGGGAAAACCGTCCTGTAAAGGTAACAGCCCTGAATAACTAAGTAATCCGACTTTCCCCCTTAGGTGTATGGGGCTACAACAGGATCTCCCACAGATAGTGACCATCCTAAAGAGAAGAGGGAAGGGAAAACTGAAGAAGAATTGGGTTCTGATTCATCCAGCACAGCTGACAGTAAAATTGGCTTTTCAATGAATGACAGTCCTACATTTAGCAAGGGTTTGTTTGTAGACAGTAGAGACTATTCTAAGAAAAACCTCCAGAATATGAGCACAAACCTGTCTGGTGTCAGTTTGCCAGAGGATGACAAACAAAGAGGGGCTCAAGATATTTTAGGATCCCATTTTCCAGCTGTTGAAACTGGAAAACAAAAGCCAAACTACGGACTCTCACGAGATGCTCGCCAGGGCCTGCCGCAGGGTGAAGCCTTGCAGAGCATGGGCAAGCATATCCCCATCAGCAGCGTTGCCCCTCTCATGAGGCACACGCAGGAGGCTGCAGGGTCTCAACCTTCCTTGCAGGAGCAAGAAGCTTCTGCAGTCAACTATAATCAGGTTGTGCTAAGACCCAAAGGGTCCAGAAGTAACGGCGTGAACAGCATTGAAGAGACAGACTCTCTGGCTAGCTCTCCAAGTGAAGACAACCCACCCACAGAAAACATCGCCTTCATGATTACTAAAACAGCTGTCCAGGTCCTCTCAAGCGGGGAAGTTCACGACATAGTCAGCCAGAAAGGTGGAGATGTGCAAACAGTGAACATCGATGCGAGGAAGGACATGGTGTCGGAGAAGGGTATCCCGGAATACACAGACAGCGAAGAGCCAGTGGTGTGTCTGGACAAAAAACCTGTTATCATCATTTTTGATGAACCAATGGATATTAGGTCAGCTTATAAGCGGCTTTCTACAATTTTTGAGGAATGTGATGAGGAGTTGGAGAAAATGATGACAGAGGAAAAGATAGAAGAGGAAGAGGAGGAGGAAGAAAATGAAGCACATGAAACCTCTAAGAACCAGAAAGAAGAGCCACCAGTAGTTAATGACAGCAAAGCAATCGCAGAGTATTCAGCAGCTCACAGTCTCAACGAGCAGTACCTATTTAACCTTCAGTCTTCCTCTGACCCTGTAGAAACCAGACATCCTGCAGCAGAGGAAAGCACAAAGACGAATTTTAACAAATACTGTCAGATCTATGGGCTAAACACAGACGCAAAGTTGGACTCTGCTGATCAGTTTGGAAGCAGGCAGGATTCTAAGAAAAAATTTAAGTTCAAATTCCCTAAAAAGCAGCTGGCTGCACTGACACAGGCGATACGGACAGGAACCAAGACCGGGAAGAAGACCTTGCAGGTTGTGGTCTATGAAGAAGAGGAGGAAGATGGGACCCTGAAGCAGCACAAGGAAGCAAAGAGATTTGAAATCACCAGCTCTGAGCCTGAGGACAGTGACAAAAGTCCTTCTGGGAAGCAAGAGGGACCCGCCGGAACTGCAGTGTCCCTGTCTAGGACTGACGAGATTCGACAGAGCACATACCGAACGCTAGACAGCCTTGAGCAGACTATAAAGCAGCTGGAAAACACTATCAGTGAAATGAGTCCAAAATCTATCCCTGAAAGCACATACAGCTCTGAGGGAAGCACTGTCCCCTTCTCTGCCCAGATAGTACCAGAGACCCCACCCCGAGAGCTTGTAGTGCTGGATGAGAGCCTTGCTGGCGTAGAGCCCCCTCCGTCAATCCCAGCCACTTCACGTAAGGTACCTCAGTCCGAGAAACCAAACCTCCAGCTGCTTTCTAAAATCTGCAATAATCACCATTAAACAAGAGGGTCTTGTGATTTGTTTGCTTCCTTTCAGGTGGCTTGTTTGGGCTCCCCATGAGGTGTCTAACAGCTAATAGACTGTTGGGTTGTTTGTTTGTTTTTTTTTTTTTAATCTTTGCTGCTGATTGGTGATGGGCAAATGCAGGGGAGCTGGGTCGAATAATCCGCTGTGTGAAATGACAAGCGTCACTGACATGAAATCCAGGCTGATCAGTAGCTGAGCAGTTGTCTCCATTTGATTCTGGAAATTAACACCTGCGGTGTGAAGCTCCTGAACTTTCCCTGCATGTAGTACTGTGGCTTTTTTTTTTGGTGCATGGTGTGCAGTCTCCTCTTCAAGCACACCGGTACTGATGACGCCTTCTCCTTGTCTCCCCTCCCTGCTCCCCGCTCGTTTCCGCAGGGCTCCAGCGCTGCCTCCCAGACGAGCCGGATGCCGGTCCCCATGGCTTCAAAAACTAGACAAGGAAGCATGGAGAAAGCAGGCAAACAGCACAAGCTGCAGGATCCACGCCAATACAGACAGGTAGTTTTACCCTAAACCCAGTGTTTGGATGGACATTTCGTGTTGTTTGTTTCTTCTAAAACTCCAGTAACTGACTGAGATTTTACCAAATGACGGATGCCTGTCTTTCGAGTGAGGTCTAACTGGACGTCCTGGATCCTGGGGGCATGACAGTACCTACTGATCTTTTCACCATGCTTGTGCATGCATGTCTGCAATAAACCACCTGCTGCTTGTTTTGTTTTGGGTTTGTTTTTTTTTTTTAAACTGTGGTATTCAACTGTAACTTTAAGATGTCAACTACCTGTTTACTTTCCCTTTGGTAAATGTGGCAGTTCCTTGGGAGAGCTGGGAATGCTTGTGTTCAGAGAGTCTTTACAGGAAGCCTTGGACACTAACCCGTCGGTGTAATAGATGACAGTAGATGCTCATTAACCCTCTGGCCAGACGTGTCTATTCACACGTTAATAACCCAGAAGCATGGCCAACGTAGTGACTGGTCTGTAACCCATAGATCGCACCTTCTCGCGAAAGCTTTGGTGGCTCTTTCTCTCTCTGTCTCTCTATGCACTCTCTTTGTTGGGCACTTTGGGTTTTCTACCAGGTCCAGTCCACGGCTGCAAGACTTAGCTCAGGCCTCGAACTGTTAATTCTTATTCTCTGTAGGGCTATTTTCCCAGGTCCTGTTGGTTTATCATGTTACTGGCTTTCTGACAAACTGTCTCCTGCCGTCTTTATTTGCAGGCTAATGGAAGTGCTAAGAAAGCTGGTGGGGACTATAAGGCTACTTCCCCTACCTTACCTGCTTCTAAGATCCCAGCCTTTTCTCCCACTTCTGGGAAAAGCAGCTCAGCACCTGCTTCTAGCGGTGACAGCTCTAACCCTCTTAATCCACCTACTAAAACCTCCATTCCTTCCTCTAACCTTCTCGGTCCTCAGACAGGTCGCATGCCTTACTCTACCTCCCTCATCCCCTCTGTCTCTAACGGCTCCTCCAAGTTTCAGAGCCCCACTTACCCAGGCAAAGGTCACCACCCCTCATTCTCACTACAGACTCAAAACGGCCGGCCACCCCCTGCTTCCTCCTCTACCTCCCCCCCCTCCTCTACCTCTCCCACTTCACTGAACCAAGGTATGAAGAGCATCAGGACAATCCACACCCCTAGCTTCACCAGCTACAAGGCACAGAACGGAAATGCCGGCAAGTCCGCCCCCTCCACAGCCAAGGAGCCATCCTAAAGGCTAAGCACAGCACGCGTGCAAGTTCACCGAGGCTTTTGGTTCATTTTCAAAGAATCCGCAGCCAATATTTTAACCGGGGAATGTAACCATTTTGCTGTATTGCTGGAGGCTTAATACTAATCACGTGCTAAATACTGAATTACTACACTAGATTAGAGTGAAGCTTTTTTGTAAAACTGTTGCTGTTGTAATGATCAGAGAGCGTTTTCTTCCTTTAGGCAGCACCTCTTACAAAAAAGTGTGAAGGTGTGTGAGTGAACTTGGGTGCGTGTGCACAGCGGTGTACTGAGCATGGGAAAATGTCTGGTTAAAAATTTAGTAAGTTGTTTTGTATAAAGCTATTTTTCATTATGGGGACTAGAAGTGAACAGAGATATACTAAAGTGTGATTATACACAACTGTAAAACTGAAACTAAAATATTTTTCTTTTATTTTGGTGTTATTTAGCTTTGTTACAGATTTCTATTTTTGTCAACAAATGTCATGGTTCCTTTCGAGATCTTTTTGCCAAAACATTTTGATACTATTGTAATGTACATTTGAAAGTAGTATGCTGGACAGTAAACCTCTACACAAGAAACAGAACAAGACTGGTCTTAGTGTGTATGAGGCAACTCAACCTATTGCACTGCCATTCAGATTATATTTAAGAATTTGCCAAGCCAGGAAAAAAAAAAAAAAAAAAAGAAAAAAAATTGTTTTACACATATAGGTAGTTGCTGATTACTTTTTTTTCTTAGCTAAATCCACCCTTTTCCTTCAGTTTTATTTTACTGAGACCTGGTAACCCATTAATGTATTGCATTGTGGATTTTAAAATGTACACTTCTGTACTGTTCTGTATACTGGCAAACTTTTGTACATATCTATAAATATATATAAATAAATAAATACTGTATGTGGCTGGGCACATAGAGTAGTTTTACCACACCAAAGTTAATTTTTATGCATGCTGAAAAACACATATGGGGAAGGGTTGAAAAAGTTGGATATCAGTCAAATAGGAAAAAAAAAGCAAGAAGCTTGCATAGCTCATGGTTTTGTAAATAAATTTATTTGTATACCACCAGAATGTAATATACAGAACTATGATAAGCAAAGATCTTTACAAAAATAAAGGGCTGCATGCTTATATATTTGTATTTTGTCACTAGTAACTTCTATAATGGTCTCAATTAGCTGTTAAGCTGTTTGCCTGAGAGCATTAAACCATCAGGAGAAAAATTGGCTTTATTTTCCCCAGATTAAAGCCACATGTAAGTAGTAATTTCAAAATGGGATCTTTCAAATTTACCTGGACAAAAGCAAATTGCTGGAACTCCGGGTCAGAAAACTAGGAAGAAAAAAAAAAGCACCCAACCTTTGACTGATTGAACAAGGTATCATCTTTTTCACCTTTAAGTAATTTTTTTATTCCTCCTTGTGAAACAGGAAGTTTTTGAAAAGTGTCATTTCGAGGCTGAGCCCTCAGGTGGTGCATCCCTTGCAGCGGGAGTAATTAAAGAATGTAAATGTTAACTCGTACCTCACGAGCACGCCGCACAGTCTAGTTCCAGCAGCGCTCATGTCCAGTGCCGTCCCCTCCGCTGGCCCGGCCGTGAGAGCATGGGAGCCGCGGGCCGCGCGCCGAGCCCCGGACAGGCTGGGTGGCTCCAAGGCGAAGCGCGAGGCGCTGTTCAGCGCGCTCACGCTGAGCCACCGGAGCCACGCCAGCTCCCTTCCAGCCCGTACGGAAGAGCGGTGGCTCCGAAGCCTATTCCTGGAGCAGCTATTTCAGGTGGGAGGAACCTCTCAAAACCCCTCTGTGTCACTGCACGCCCTGGACCACACACTTTCCAAGGGTCGTTCTACCTTGTTGAGCGTTAAGTACGTTACTCCCTTGCTCTGAAGGGAACAAGCCTGATTTAATGCCTTATGTTGTTCCCAGGTAGGGCTAGTACATGTCCCCACGCAACAGAGAGCAAATACAGAGAACAGGAGGCTGGGTACCACACTTCTCCTTCACGGTACACGGCAAAAATACAAGTGCAAGCGGAATGATGGACGTAGTAGGTTTTGTTCTTAAGCCGTTGGTCTGATATTCCCCAGGGAGCCAATATTTACTGAAAACCAGTAATTTGCTAATACCTGAGCCTCCCATGAGAGCGGTCCCCCATGAGCCACCCTACAGCCAGGCAGGGTCCCTGACAGCAGCCCTTGGCCCATGGGCAGCGGCTCTGGCACTGCTCCAGCCCCAATTTGGGCAAGGGGCTAGAGCAGCACATTCTCTGTATGCGTTTGAATTTCGACACTAGCAGTAGTTGTATAAATAACCAAGGGTCCCCGCGCAGTCACTGGGCACGCAGAGGGCAGTCAGGCAGTGCTGTACTCGATAGGTAGTTACTGCTTGTGGTGGTGAATGTGGAAACTGCGATCAGGGAGCGAACGCAACACCCTCTCGTGGCCTCAGCTGCACTGCGACATGCACGTCCTCCAGCACCTGCCACGTTTTGTGCACCTCCGTGTGTCACCCTCAGTGCTGGGGTGCAGCACCCACCAGGAAAGAAACCACAGTCTCGGACAGCAGATAACCCCCGGTCCAGAGAGCGCTGCCGCGACCGTCGGGAGTCAGGCAGCGTTTGTTCCCTCCCCGTCCTACGTGTACAGCCATGAAGCTGTTGGGCTTTCACGAACGCAGGCAGGGAAGGGCTGCACGCAGGCTGTACCTCGGCACCAGGAACACTTTTGAACGCCGGGCAGAGTATTTAGAAAAAAATCAGCAAGTCTGTAAATAAATTGCTTCAGCACAGACAGCGCAGGCTGGTGATTAAAAAGCCAAGTTTCTCACCACAAACCAATTAGGAAGAGGCAGTTTTGGTGGAGGTGACCACAGCCAGTTAGGGATGAGAGGCACTGGGCAGCCACCCCTGCAACAGGGGGCTTGGCGCTACAGGAGCAGCCTCAGCCCCAGCAGGCAAGGCGCTGCGCTCCCACAGCCAGCTGGTGTTCCGAAAGCCAATGTGCAGACAAGCAGCCCATCCTCCTTGCTGTCGCCAGGGCGCTCTGGCACGCACAATTCCAGATCAAGCTCTCACCAGCTCTTGGGCAGTTTAAAGACAACAGAGGCTCTTCAGAAAAAGATAACCCAGCAGGGTACCGCATCATCTCCAGGGTACCACATCTCCAGGGTACCGCGCCTGCCAGCAGTTGCGTTTGCAGCACAAGTCTCTTCTGTGAGCAGCCATCCAGTTTCTTTAGTTTGCAGCGATCCCGTGGGTTCGGATGCAATGGGACCTCACTGATCTGAAAAATCCGAACTGAAGCTGTTCACCGCTCCCTTTGGAGGTGGAAGGAGTTGGAAGGTGAGCGGGACCTTCGTGCTGCCTGTTGTAGTCCGAGCCAGCCCAGGACTTCTCAGCAGAGCAAGCGGCATCCCTGTGCGCCAGCTGACCGTACCTGCGGGAACTGCAGCAAAAACGAAGCAACACGGCACCCAGCCCCTGCGGCAGGCAGGCCCCGCTGGTGGGCAGGCAGAGCAGAAAGGGATGTGTAGGGCAGGGGAGAGGAGGGGCGTGCAGGACATTTCTGCCTAGGAACGTATAGGGCCATAAAAAGCCATCTCATCCCCGCTAAGGGGCAGCTCTTCCTGCAGGCTTAAAAATTTAGCGATTTTGGCAGACGGTTTGTTAACAGATGATTAAGGCAGATTTTTACGGTCTCATGACTGGGAGCCACAGGTACATGCACCGCTTTCACGATGGCAGGTCTGTTTTAAGTCCTTCGCCCTCCCAGCCATGTATCAAACTACACCCTTCTTTCCGCAGGCTGGCACAATTAATGGCTCGATTGTTATCTAAATGGGGATGGTGTAATGGCCTGGCTTTAAAACGAAGAACACAGCTTCTTATAGCAGATAAGGCCACAGTTCGCACTCTTTCCTCCTGCCTGGACAAAGCGGAGAGAGGTTCTCCTAAGATTGCTGCAGACAGGAAGAGACCCCGATGCGCAGCTCAGAAACTGCCTGGACTGCGGCCGTGTCTTCATTCCGTTATCAGTGCCGTAAGCGATACCAACGGGGACCAGAACAAGCCCTTCAGAGAGGCTTAAAAAGCTGGAAGGTGCTGTATGACTGCTACCAGATCCCAGAAAAATGATTTCAGACTAAACCACTGATCCCCACTGAAACAGGAACCACTGTTTGGAACCATTTTAAAAATCAAAATGCTATTACTACCACCACAGTTGATCCTTTTGTTACTTCCCCATGAGATCTCAGCTTAGACCTGTTCCTAACAACTTGCAGCTACACAGCTCCAGCAGTCCTCAGACCAAAAGTACTTTCCAAGCCAGTTTGAATCCTGATGATGATGACGAGGATAAAAACAAAAAATAGGGACAAACTGAAATACCTTACAAAAAAAAGCCCTTTTTGCTCTAAGTGTGATCAAACGCTGTCACAGGTTGCCCAGGGAGGTTGTGGCGTCTCCATCCTTGGAGATGCTCAAAACTCGAGCAGCCCCGGCCACAAGCAACCGGCTCCGGCTGCGCCTGCCTGAGCCGGGGCAGGGCCAGGCCGTCCCCAGAGGTCCCTGCCCACCTCCACGGCTCTGCCACCCCGTGGAGGTGGAGCTGCCCACCCTGCGAACCCAGCTCCCAGAGGAAATACTGGCGCTGACAGCATTCACCTCAGGGCACGTTATCACACACAGTTCCCTTCCCGTGTCAATCAGGGTCACCCTTCTCTTCCAGAGCAGGAGGGGGGAAAAAAACAAAACAAACTGGAAAAAAAAAAAAAAAAAAAAGAGCACACAGGTAAGGGTCTGAAGTAGCTAAGAAGAGGGCATAGCAATGGCTCCTAAAACTGGCTGTCATCTCAATTGCCACAGTGGCTGGAATTTAAGGTAGCCCCCAATCTTGGCAGTCTCCAAAGAGCAGAAAAAGCCCGAGTGTTTCCCCAGCCTCAGATACGCTGCCACGTCCTTTCTTCAGGCAGAGCTCAGCAACCGCCTCCCCTGACGCACCCGACAGACGCTCCCTGCAGCTCCCCTTCACAGCAAGCGCTTCCCCGGAGCTCCCCTCCCTCCCCCTCGGCCTGCCAGGTTATCTCCTCCAAGACCTGGTTTACACGGAAAGGGCAAGGCAGTGGTGGCCGAGCTGCCATCCTCCTCCTCCTACACCCCCACCCCCCGGATATCCCCGACTTCTGTCCCAGCTCCCTCCGCAGCTGCTCTGCGGCTCCCGCGCAGCCAGTGCAGCAGGAGAAGGTACCACGGAGGCTGCCGAGGCCTTAATTTGTACCTGTAGCATTGTCAGCCAATATAACTCCTCTGTTGTGGTGGTTTGGGGTTTGTTTTTGGGTTTTTTGGTGGTTTTGGGGTTTTCTTTTTGTTTGTTTGGTTGGTTTTTTTACACTTCCTATTCCTAATTTTTCAGAACATCTTGTGCTCTATTCCAATCAATACAATAGAATTACATCTAGACTCAGGAGTTAAAATCATTAGTTATCTATGAACACAAAACAATGAAAGTTAACTTGATCAATCAAAATGGCCGTCAAATCAGAGTAAGACACAGACCCCCAGGGCCCCTTATGTACCTCCATAAGTATACTGCTTCATCGAGAAGACTCCCGCGACTTACTGCGGATGCTCACCACACTCTAACAAGCTTCTGAGGCTAATGATGGGACAAAACATGCCTCCAGTAAGAGATGATGGGTATTTGCTGATGAATAGCATTACAGAGGCATCAGAACACCGTATTTTGAAGTCTCTTGTTCAAATACACTTTACTATTAGGACGGAAACAAAAATCATCACCAATTACTCTGTGTTTCACAGAACATACTCATTCTTCCTCACACGGCACACAGAAATGCTGCTAAAGCACCAGCTTTCTGTTCGCTGTGGGGGAAAAAGGCCTTTTAGTTTGCAAGGAGACCACAAGAACATGATTCATTTTTATGTGAATTGGTACTAGATGCACACAATTATGTGGCAAGAACTTCCACCAATCTTCAGCTGTCATATCTGATGCTTTTCTTGACAGCCAATTTTTATAACTATTTCTCACAAGGGTCAAAACCACAGCAGATCAAAGCATGGGACTGTTACAGTCACTTTGGAAAGAAACGAAGTCTGCTTGCAATCACACCACCCTACACATTCCCATTACTGTAATTCCTTCTCTTCTCAGTAACAGGACACCTGCGTAAGAGTAAATTTTTCTATGCTCATGATGTTCATTGCTTATTTATTACTGATACAGGTTTAATCCTCTGCCCAGCAAGTGACAGTGTATGACCTGGGAATACCCAAAGTGATGAGCAGCTGCTTCGTTTTCAAGTAGGTACGCAAGAAAATAGAAGAAAAAAATGTAACAGGTAGACACTTCACAAACAGAAGGGTTTTCAGTGTACAAACTCATCTTCATAGTTAAAACTATAAAAAGTCCAAGACCCATGCTACAGTAATGTTTTGACTGGCAGATACTGGTATTCACTCTTTATGACTTGGGGACGATTATGGACATGTTTTTTTCCAGTGCTACAAAACCAGCATATGAAACATAAACGAACTTGCTACATACCTCAGAATCAGACTATATATCAAGATGAAAATATCGAACCAGCTGAACCCCTCCCTCTCTCATACGCTAACCTGCACGGTCTTGTCCCACAAGCAAGACTTCAAAGAGAAGCGCCCTTCATCCAGGAGCAACTGCAGGTTTTGTGATCCTGAGGGCAGCTGCCGACTGCAATTTGTAAACATGACATTTTAAAACTGTTCATTAGAATGAATCCGCATCACGCAAAGAGTCACCAAAACAGCTTTATTTCCAGTGTTTAAGTGGGTATGCACACAGGCATGATACAAGTTTGGATTCATTAGGTCTTCATGCAGAATTATATTCTCAATAAAAGAAACCAGTTCCATCCAGTATCCACTATCTACACGCCTATGTTACAACATTTATATCAAATCTGGTATCTGAAGAAAAGATACACGTAATATGTACATTTAAGTTATTTATTTTACAGAAAGATTAAAAATTCAAGTCACATAAAACTCAAAATCTGTATTAAAATTGGAAATATAAAACTCCAATATTTACTGGAATGCCTAAGGAATGGAAGCTCTGTAGCCACCTGTGTTAACATTTGTAAAATGTAATGAAACTTGTTAACAGTAAAATGCATTCATTTGTTTGTAATAAGTTTCTCTAATTTAACAATATGGCACCCTAACAAACCAAATGAATTTATGATGAGGCACTTGTTAGTGACTAAACCAAAAGAACAATTTTTCTGCATACTAATGCCAGGCCAACTCTCAGTCAGAAAACCATGTATACACTACACAGCATGTTGCATCAGATGCTTTGTTCAACGTTTGTATGCAGCCATCAAATATACTTTTTCTTAAAATATATATATATATACTTTAACTTTAGTGTTCTTCTGGCTGTGGTAATGCCCTGTGAAGACGTTCCACAGAGCATATTGGTGAAACCAGCCCAAATGAAGGCTGCATAACAACAACAGGAAAATATATATATATGTACACACACACATACACACAGTTACTGGGAAGTGTAACAGTAAGTTAATGAATTGCTGTAGTGGACATATCTCCCCTTTTCAAAGATACTGGTAGAATCGAGATCTAACCACTTGGGTCCCAGACAGTTTATGAGGATGGGCATCAACTGCTGGGCTGAAGTTGTTTTTGTTCATATTCTGATAATTTTCACCATTTACCTGGTCTGGTGGCTGAAATGGTCCCAAAGGTGGTGTTCTATTAATTAAAGTCAAGCTGCTGGAAGAACTGCCTTCATCTGCTTGCATCTCCGCAGATAAAGGCAGATCTACCTTTGATACATCTGCTAAGCTAGTGTTCTCAAGTCTGGGCTTTCCAGTTTCACCCGTATTAAGGTCAGTTGTGCTAGTGCGTAAACGTTCTCGTGCAAGCCAGTCTGAGATGGAGAGGTCCTGCGCTGGGCATTTTGGCTTCAACCGATTCACAGCTGAAAGCTCAGATTCTCTCTCTCTACTTTGACTTGGCTCTTGAGCTTTCCAAGCATTCAGGACACTTATTTCAGCAAAATCCCTCTGTCCTCCAAGCGTATGCCTTCGCCTGATATTTTTTCTCTTTGTAGTCTCTGCAGAGTTAGCTTTTTGATTCCCAACTCCAAACATGTCATCTGCAGATGATTTGAGTCGCAGCTTTAACCTATCTGTAATCTTAAGTCTCCAGGTAGGTTCTTGTTTGTCAGCCTCACTTCTGGCTGATGTAGCTAAACTGCTTGTCGATCTTCCTTTTTTCATTATGTCAAACATTTTGGTCACAGTAGGCAAGTCCTTCTCACTCTTTGCATCCCCTGAACCCTCACTGTCCGTTTTGTGCCGTGCGGACTTTCTCCTAGACAGTGTATCACATTCAATAAGCTTGTGTGAGCTAAAAAGTCTGCGACTCTCTAACTTTGGTGTTGAACTTCCCTCAGTACAACTTATTTCACTTTCTTCAGAGTTCCTCCGACTGGTCTTTACCACTTCTGAAACTTTCCCCTTGGCCAGCCTTTCAGCAGCAGCACTGGTGGCAAAGACAGGGAAGTCACTTTCACTGTCCGTCTCCACAGGACGCCCTTCACTGATCAATTCACTTCTTTCATCATCAGCATCTTCGCCCTTGCTTTCTGTCACTGACTGCACCTCAGGGCTCAGCATACTGGCATCTAAGCCAGTTAGATATATGGTAGATGAAGTAGTTGAATAATCTGAGGTGATGGAACTGACGTCAGCTGCTAAAAACTCATTGTGTTTAATTTCAGGGCTGGCTACTTTTTTGCTTGAGTATCTGTGCTGGGAAGCCTGGGAGGAAGTGCTAAGCATAGTGCCAGAGTCAGACACTGTCTCCTCAACCTGGGAAGAAGATTGTGAAATAGGCATTTTTGGGTTATTCTTCTGCGTGGTTTGCAGACAGCTGAGATTCGGTGATATTGTACATTTGTCATGGTAAGGCAGTGAAGGTTCCTCTGACAGGGTACTTTCTTTCTTTAATGTCTTCTTTTCATCCTTTACAACATTCATATCTTTTTTACTGCTGTTCTCTTTTTCCTTCAGGACAAACATCCTCTGTTTTCTCCCTATGTCTCTCTCTCTCTCATATTCCCCTTTAGCTATGTCCTCTTTTGTTGTGTCACCACGAGATTGTTCTGCAAGCTCCTTCTTGAAAAACACATTATCCAACTCATCCTCTGAGCTGCTTGGTTGTGGTTTCTCTTTTGTTTTTTTCCGCTTGCGACTAGCTGCTGCAAAAATGGAGGACACAAGCAGTTCCTTGCTATACTGATCCTTTCCAGAACCCCAAGAACCCTGTTAAAAAAAAAAAAAGGGGGGGGGGGGGGGCGGCGAAGAGGGCATGATTAGAAGTCACAAAGAAACATTTGTTAGCCTGAAACTTTTTAAAAACATATCCCAAGCTTCATAGCAGAAAGCCTATCTTTATTCAGGAAGTATTTCCATGCTTCTTCTGTGGTCTACAGAAAGGACAAGCCCAATTATTCCATTTTATAAAATTAATTAAAAAATATTCTTCAACTATGCTGACAACATTACCACCTAGCCACCTCAAAGCTATGTACCTTTCCTGCTTACTGTCCCACTGCCACCTTTAAAAGAAGCAGGAGGTTTGGGACAGGTATCACCACCCTGTCTTTGACTGCTGACCAGTGTGGTTTGCACACTGCAGACCAAGAAAAGAACACAGTAATTCTATCTACCGAAAAGGGCAGTTGCTCACATTGAAGGCCTTTAACATAGTGGGACTGAAATTTGACATCTGTCTAGAGCTCAACAACAGCAGCTTGGGTGTCAGCTGCCTGATCTTAAGTCTACGTTCAGATGTCTAGCCTGCCTCTCTGACCTGAGGGAAGCAGACCAGCAGTGATGGGCTATGCTCAAAAAGTCTTTGAAATCCCAATCATTTGTTACTATGCAGCACTTCAGAGAGGGCAAGGAAAAATTGGGGAAAGAGCTATCATCGTGGGACCAGTTTTAACAAGAAAGCTGGGACATTATTACTGAAAGGACCACCTAGTGATTTCAGATACCTAGATAAGAGAATAAACTTAAGGACAACGGGAAAGCTAATGCGCACTAGTCATCATCTAACTACTCAGCTGTTGTCCAACAAAATACTTCTCAGCTCCATGAGCACAGAATCACAGCCCCCATATGACAGTGAACTGTCACAGGATGCCTACTAATGCAGCATAAATGCACTGACCATACAAAGCAGAGCACTGAACAGGTACAGTGTATTTAATATTTTTGCTCAAACAACTACTTCTTGGTGCAAATTTCATTCCTATTCACTATCTCCTCAGAAATTAAACAGGTACTAGCAGTGGTGAAAACTGCCGCTAAATGACTTCACAAGCCAAGCTCAAACAGGCATACAATAATACAGTAGCTATATTGACCATGACAGCCTCAGTGAAGGTGCACTCATTTGTTTACATGAACATGGACAGGGAAGAGTTGGGAGAAACTTCTACTCAACCAACCGTAACAAAAATATTCATGGTTATCCAGAACCTCCTGCTGCACGACAGAGAATATCACATGTTCTTGATGCAGAGCTCAGATCAGGACAGGGTAGGCAGCAGACAGACATTAAGTCTTGCTGAGAGCCCCCAGGGAAACAAGCATCTGAAAAGCCTGCACAATGACTACCTACAGTGACTGCCTGGCCTCCTGCACAATGACTGCCTACAGGCAGCACGGATGAAGAACCTTCTGGACAGCAGGTGACAGCTCGGAATCGCTGTGCCAGCAGACAAGCGCCTATCCAAAACTGACTGGCAATGGACCACTTGGTGTTGGTGCCTACCATTTTCCAAGTGACCACAGCAATTCTACTCACTACTCAGACGGCACTCTTGCATTAGTTACTGTCCCCATAAAGGATGGGCGAGCTCTGCACATTTTTTTCCATGTTGGGAACAGGTATGTGTCCTCCTCGCCAAGAAGGATATCAAGCAATGCAGCCAGCTGGAGCTCCACTTAGAACATGTCTTGCTGCAAGCAAGGCTGGCTGAGCAGTAAGCAGGCTCCTGGCCCTGGCAATCTGCGTGCATCCTGCACTGCTACTTGCAGGCCCATGACCATGACCATGGCCTGACTGATGCCTTTGCTCTGTGCTGCTCGCAGGTGGTGGTCAGAGGCAACCTGCAAACAGCGCACTGTCCTGGCACAGGCAATGTGACATGATATCCTGGAAGCTGGGCTTTTTTGAGGCAGTGGCTGAGCCACCAAGCATCCTCACAATGCAGCTGGGCTGGCATCTCAACGAAGAACCAGGAAGATGCATTAAGTCCTGTTCTCAGCTCAAAGGGGGGCATCAGCGATACACCTAGAATGCACAACAGCATAAAGCTCTATCACGCGCTCACAGCTGACTGAGGTCAGCTGCATGCTGCGGTATCCCCAGCGGTACAGATATCCAATGTTAGCAACTACTGAACAACAGCCTAAGAGACTGAAAGATTTGTCCATGGCTCAGATGAGAACTCTGGCGTTAAACTGAGGACAGAACTATTGCCCATGTTCCAGTCTTATTCCCCCCGTATCTACTAGGCTTGTCCTCCCAAGAACAGCAATTACTTCCTAGGCAGGTTTTGCATAGCAACCATTAACCACAACCTTTGGCTTCCTATAAGAGGAGGAGCTATTACCTTCTGAGGAAGAAAAGGCTAAACTCTACGTATACTTTTCTCAGTGAAACAGGGAAACACAAATACTGTCTAGGAGTAAGTAGTATGCCCACAATAACAGGGAACATACTATATACATTTACCTCTACTAAATGAGATGCAAAAAGGAGATAGGCGCTCACATTTACAAGAGTTTGGAACAAAGTTGTTTATGTATACAGCTGACTTTTTTGGCAGATGTAGCTAACTGCAAACAAGTGATACTTTTCCAATGTAACACTGAAATTATTTTATGAGAAAACAGTATTATCACTTATTCAAAAAATTTTACATAATCTCTATAGTACATCTGTATATAAGTGTTTTAATACAGCAAGAAAATACATAACATTTCAGCAGCTTATAACTACATCATTTCACAAATTGATTTACCTTAGATTTTGCTGAGTCACTAGTAGCTGAATCTGTGGAAAAATTAAAAAAACAATTCTGCTCAGTTCTGTGTAACTTTTTCGTTGTTGCTACAGACAATGCTGGACTTATGGAAAAAGACAAGCACAGAACAAAATGTGAAGCAAATAAAAACCAGAACAGAGTGAATAGTCAGAGCTCACAAAGATGCAAGCTGCACCACAGAAAGCCACCGCCATGAAAGGATGCTGTGAATTGTAGGCAGAACCAGCTCAATGATAGGAATGGCAAAGGAGCCCTGTTCTTCTAAATAAAAACCAGAAATACTGATGTTTACTCGATGTTTTAAGTATACAGCCCCTGCAAAACCGCAGCTGAGACACCTTTTCAGGATCATACTGTGTAGTCTCCTGAGATTCAGGATACACAAAGCAAAATTGAATGTCTTAGTACTGTTGGCTGCCCTAGGTACAAATCATGGTTCATGTAGTCGTATTCTTTTTGTGAGGTTTTAAAGGAATTAAGTCATATTTTGTGTGTAAAACCCCAATTATACATCTCTCTCCACCTCTGACTACGTATAGGTAAAATTTTATTTTTAAATTGGCTGTATTTCAGCAGCTACCAGTTTTGTACTTTACTATAACAAGCGCTATTATGAAATGAAAAATGGACACCATAGTTTCACTGTCTCGCAAAACCCAAGATTATACAATTATAAAGGGGGTAGGAAGGGGCTAGCACAATGACTAAAAAATATGAACCTGGATGTGTTCCAGCTTTAGGGACTTTCTCCCTAGGAAGAAAGAGCTGAGCCCCCTGCCACACCCCTTTTTGACACATGGCTAATGCTTTATGACTAGAAAGACTGGTAGACCATACCATGCTATTTCTCCTCAGGGTCTGCTTCAGAGATAACAAGAAACAGCAGAAAAACTTTTAAAAAGTAGCATTGATCTGTTTAAAATACTCTTAAAAGAAAATTTACAGCACAGATCAACTTTTTTTTTTTCTTTCCATTTACAAGAAACGGGGGTTTCTGCAGACAAGGCAGCTACAGTGTGGGCAACAGTCCTCCTTCTTCCTACAGTTCCAGCTGTCCATCAGTGACATCACAGAATCCACTAATGACATCACCGTGTGATAGACTCCTCCCACTTCGCCTGTTACAACATCAGTATAAAATGACTGTTTCAGTAAGTGCGGAACAACCCTTTGAAAACTGAAACAAAAGCTAGAGACGAAGGGATAACATTTGTGGGATACAACATGCTAGGTTAGTGCAATAGTATAGTGAAGGGAGGAGGGAAAAAAGTCACCAAAAAAGAGCCTGCAATGCTTGTCCTTAGCCACAAAAGAGGATGGCATTTATAAACAGAAGGAAATCAGCTTTAGTATAGGCATACTGCAACATACTTATTAAAGTGTCCATCATTTGACAAGAAAACATAACTCAAGTTTTTGCATTCCTAACGTTGGGAAGGAGCAATATTAGAACACCACTGAAGATCAGTCTTTCTGCCATCACAACAAACCACTTTACAGCAGCATATCTGCTTCACCTTACGATGATGATTGCATGGGTTACTGTGAACAAATAAAATAGTATGTGCAAGCCTCATCTTCTGATGATTGTATTTCTGTTAGACAACAAAGTTTTCCAAATTATATCATGCATGATTATCAACAATTCAAGTCTTTAGGAAGTGTTAATGATCTTTTGGAAAAAGAGAAAAACAGTTTATTAGTAAAAGAAAATAGGAAGAGAGAGTTACAGTGAGTTAACAGAGTAGGTTATTCTAGCCTATGGACTAACACTGTCCAGGCAAGAGTTACCTGATACGTCTCCAGGAGATACTCCCGTTCTTCCAATGTTGGTGAGTAAATGATCTATGTTTGGCACTGGCTGAGATTCTACAGTGTTTTCCTCCTGAACTGTTGTCTATAGTTAATAAACAAAGATCTCTTCATCATCGTTTCACAAATAGTTCATTACGATTCAACAGCATTTAGAAAATTGCATTATTCACCTGAGCACACGCTTTCCTCACGTGTTCTTATTTTCCCATTTTGCTTTATGCTTTTAAAACAAGTGCGTGGCTTTTTTTTTTTTTTTTTTGAAATTCATTACTGCAAGGACTGGAGAGCTAAAAAGGTGCTTCTGAAGAGCAAACCATACAGTGATGTACTAAGAAATATATAGACATTCTAGAGGCAGCAGAAGCAGATTCTAAACTAAGGTAATTAGAACACAAATATTTATGACACAATACTTACAAGAGGTTCTTCAGCATCATCTTCTGTGAAAAACCAGTCATGCTACAATTTAAAATAAGAAAGGTGAAAACCCCACAGGAAACACAAAACCCAAATGTGGAACAATCAAACATGGACATTACTAAAAACGATATCCTGGAGTTCGAAGAATAAACACCAGACCCAAACTGGCCCAATAAAAGAAAAGATGGTCGGCCTGTTTACCATCTTATTTTTTTAAATAATGAAATGCATCCACTTACTTTTTGGATGAGTGTTTCTACAATTTTATATTGGTCTGGCATGTGCGTAACCATGTGTGTCATGTTATCATCAGATGTCCTCACAAGTGTTGGACCAAATACTATTGCCAGGTTTCTTGGTTCCATCTAAGAAATGAAATATTTCCACATCATGCATTTATAATGAGAAAACACAATAATATGGGCTTAGTACATTAATATAACATTATTAATATCTGAGAACCATTTTAAATAAGAACAAAAAAAGGTTTAAAAAACACATTACTGACTCAGGACGTTACACTACACTAAAACTCTCCTATACGCAGCTGCAACTCTGCTATACATTTCTGCAATTCAGAATTCAACCTTCCTTAACCCATTGCAAGTAAATAGCTCCACAAGCACAGAAAACTCAGGAACTCAAATATATTCTTTAGACTTTCAGGGATAATTTTTTTTCTTCCCCTAAAGATTGGGGTTTTTTTTTTAGAAACACTGACGTTTTAAGGTCTTTTTTTTTTTTTTTTTTTTAAATATAAAAAGGCATTGGTAGTTCCCTGTTTTTTTTCCCTTGAAATGTTTACATGACACATGAAAAAATTAAGCTGGTAATCAAATACTGTATTATGTCTACTGACAAAGAGCTCATTCAATGCAGCTACTTTGGAGGAGGCGGCAGCAACCAACATCATAGACCCAACACATCTATTCACGAGAGACTCAAGAGTTATCCGATCATGTCACAACATTAATCCACTTAATTTACTTTTAACGTTACATCTCCGACAAATAATTCCAAGAAAGCAGCAGCAGAATCCTTACCTTCTATTTTTGCTTACTTCTCTGACTTACAGTTTACTGTTGTGACATAGAATAAACCAGTAACGTATAGGAGGCAAGGTTGCAAACATAATGACACAAGCCCCTAATGCTCACTTTGACTTGAATTGTATGACAAGTCATACAATTATAATTATCACCTTGCTCATCTAGCCTTATTTATTTGATATTAACATTATTTAAACAACATTTATACAGCACACCAAAACCATAAATTATAAATAAAGGCTTACTTTAGGCATTGCACTTAAAAATTACATTTACTATAATTTCCTTATAATGTCAGCTATAATTCCACTAAAGGTTGTAATTTGTTAAATGCTTTTTATGTACACACACACATACATATTTTTCTTTCATATTTAACTAGAAGGTATTATTTGCAGAACTGATGTTGGAACCTACCATATTCATTTGAACTGAGTAATTTTCTGATCTTTTAAATGATTTAGGATTGGCCATATGTTCCTTTATATAGCAATCACATCAATTCTTTTCCTGTGCCCTGCACATTGGTAGCCAAGTAACAAGCCACCATGTTACCTGCCCTGAGGTAAGCATCCATAAGCACACACATATTGTGCACAGCTTTGCATTCAGCTACCCCTCCATGAGAGGTGAAAAAAGGGGATACTGTTATTTGCATTTACTGTAGGACTATAGCATGCACAGAAGCACTTAATGCAAACTAACTCTTCCCAACCCCATGGAAATTACAAAAAGCTACTCTTAGTGGTGGACTAAGACCCTGTAGTGGTGAACTACCACCCTTTACAACATGAATTCTCTTTCTTAAAACCAGTCAAACTAGCATGTACAGGGTCATCAACCATTCAAGTGATTACAGCAAGTCCTAGTCTTAAAAATTTCTCAAGCTTCCAGGAAGCCAGGCTTCACACAAAGCTGGTGCAACAGCCTCTGTCAACAGGTTCATTCAGGCCACAGACATTCACCTGTGCCCTGCCCAGGCACACTCTCATCGGTGTCTAGATGGGATTACATGAAATCTACAGACTTGGGATGAACTTAAGATGTAAGCAGTTACTCCCACAAGAATTAATACCAGTTTGAATAAACGTAATTCACACTAAACAGGTGCATATTTTGTAGGAGTCCTTAGTCTAATCCAAAAATCTTCTCAACATAGCAAAGGTCTTAATTTTATCTACAATAATAAATTATCACCTTAATAGACATAATCCTGCACAAAAACTGTACTTAATGAGTGAAACAAGCCAAAATACATTATACTTGTGTTTCTGATACCTTGTTCTTTTCCGAGTTCTCTGCTACTGTCTTCAGGTGTGCAGAAAGAAACTTGAGAGTCTCATAATGATGTTCAGGTAAATCATGAATCTGAAACAAACAATCACTATTCAGAACATTAAACATTTAATGCTGATTTTGTAGTGCACCTACAGCACACCTGATTTCAGCTTACCAGTCTCTTCAGTGTTTTCAGACGTTCAACAGGATCTTCTTTTCTATTGGCATCTATAAAATCTGCATATTTGTCTGTTAAAAAAAAGCAGAAATTAATCATATATATATATATATGAGTGTTTTTATATATATATGTATGTATACTTCATATATATATATGAATGTTTTTATATATATATATATATGTATGTATACTATGTATGCACACCCCTTTTTAATATATAAAAAAATGACCTTTGGAAGTCATAAATTAGCTCATTATATTGTATATAATAAGATGGCAGTGGGGAAAAAACAGCTCTCAGAATATTGCAACAGTAAAATTGCAAGTTTTACTCAGTTTTTTTTGCAAATTCATAATTCCTTCACCATCAGAGAAATTCTATTTACAGCTCTCATTCTTAAGCTCTATGATCACGATGACTCCCTACTCTTTAAGGAAGAGGGCATTTATTACCAAGTTAGGATGGTTTGACTGGATTTTCTCTCAAATCATCTGAAAGACCTAAGACAACTGTTCAACAGTACTTCCTAAAGACAAAATCATAACGTAAACAGCTTACCATTGGTAAAAAGGGGTTCTGGGAGCTTTCTGAAGAAGGATTTCAGCAAACTGCTTATCACATTCAAGTCTCGCCATTTCTACACATATAGAAGAAAAGGACAGACACGCCTTTATATTTCTATAATCACAACACAACCAGAAGTTTTTGGGAGTTCAACCTGGAAATAGCATGATCGAAGACTTACATCATCATGAACATCAATGTCAGTCATTCCTTTGTTGAGCTCTTCTTGCATACTTGAGATGGCAGCATTATTTCCAGGAACTCTGTAAATACCTGTGTACTCAAGACCTCTTTCTTCAACCAGTTTGCAGCATATATCAACAATCAGTGGAATATACTGAAGAAAAAGAAAAGTTATATATGCATTTTAAAGTAATTAATACAAAACATATTTTAAAGTCACAATGAAAAGAAAAACCGTCCTTCCTTACTTTGTTGGTATGAGCTGGGGGGCAGTCATCTAGTCTAACACCAAATGTTCCTACAGCAGATGGTTTCTTTTCAAATGTCTTCCTCATAATGCTTGGAATGCCTTTTCTCCATGTCCCCTTGTCTTTCGGTGGGCTTGTCTCATCTTTTCATTGTTAGTAAAGCGCAAACAAGGAAATAAAGAAGAAAAATAAGAACATTTAAGCCACAAAAACTACTGTGAATATAGGTAACATATTGCAAAGATCAGGTGACACCTACTGCATTTTTACCTCTTTTACTGGCCCGGCTTCCCGCCATAACTCACTAAACATTAGTCTGTCTTAAACATACCTTCTTTTACTCTTCTGTGATTCAAAAGATACATTTGAACATACACCCCAGATTTAGCAAAGCAAGTAGCCAAATGGTACTTTTGTATGTGGAATTTCATCATTCCAAGACTAAAGGCACATAAATTCATTTAAAAAAATTAAAATCCACATTTAGTAAAGCAAGATTAAGTCGCTACTGAACACAGTGCTGCAGAAAATACCTATGAAACTATACAGCCATGTTCACACTTGTGCAGACCTACTCACTCTTTCAAAAATTACCAGATTTTAGTAATTCCTAAATCATTCCCAACAGGACACAAACACTGAAGTATTATCTATCCAAAAATCAGATTAAAAGTTCAGTTGCTCTGTTTACCTCGCCTATACAACTCATGTAGCAAATTACAATTCCCATTTACCCTGTACTGCAAGTCACCTAATACAATAGTGTACTTGCTTCTTATTCAAGTATTTCTGGAAATATTCTTTCAGCAGACTTGACATTTACATTTACCTGTTAACATCTGCAATTTAGTTACATAATCTGCAGCACAGCAGGAGCAAAGGGACATTTGTTGGTAACGTAAACCAGAATTCACTCACAGCTTAAATTCAAGACTGAACTGTTCAAAAGTGGTTGATCAAAAGTGACCGCTCAGCCAGTTGCCTGAATTTGTATGCAACATCCTTACAAGGACAGTCTGATCAGAAATACCATACATTTACACATTCTGAAAAAAAAAAAGTAGCTTGTGACATTATTAGATGGAGTTCAGTTACTGATTTAAGTTTGCAGTGCCAGCTCATCGGACTTTTTTACAACTCAGCAAGCATTAATTTTTGTTCTGGAAAAAATAACACAGTCACTCCTGTATTTTAAAAATTAAGACAAAACAAATGTTATTCTCTACTTCTAAAACACTTCAGTGTAAAACTCTGGTTTCTTAACAGCATATTTAAAATACGAATTTACCTTGTTATTTCCAAGTCAGCTGGAGACAAAAGTATGTATTACACACAAAATCATTTCCAAAGCTTGGCAAAATTTTGGTCACAAGAAGCGTAACACCTGTATTTTACTACTGTTAACACTACATGGAGCTGTAGGAAAAAACCCCAACTCCTCTTGAGAGGGGACTGGAATAAAAAGCTTAAGGGATCTTGGAAGACCCTGAAGTGTATCTAAGATAACATCTAAACGAGGTAGCTACAAGAAGTAAGTGATTATAGCTGCAACTCAAAAAAACCCTGGTTAATACCTGGTTTGCATCTGTATATCCATGAGTTTGAAAAACCTAAGAAAGGGACCTCGATGGCCTCACACTGGGGCTATAAGGAACTAAAGAAATACACAAAACGTACAGACCTTTAGTGAGAAGCTTCCTTTCAGACTCATCCTTAGGAGAATGTGGAGTCTGGGTCCTTTGTTCTGCTTTAGTTCCAAGCAGAGTCTGTCTGATACTTAGACTCTGGCGAGGTGTTTTGGGAGATGGCTCTGTTTTGCTGCTTGAAGAACTGAAACAAGATATATTACTTCAGTAAAAGGAAGCTAGATAGGAAGTCTACAAAAACTACTGGCAGTGTATAATTCACCTACCTCATCATTGTATTGTATTCTTTAATCCTTCGGCTAATTAGATCTCTACTAGTGACACCAGTATCCTATAAAATTAATTGAGATCTACTTTACAATCTTATAAAATACAACAAATATTTTTTACTTTAAGAATACAATTCGCTATTCCTGTCAGAGTGCATATGAAAATGAACATTTCAGTACAGTTAAAAAAAAAAAAAAAAATCTAACAGGCAGTCCTTGAGAACAGTAAGGACAGAACATTTAAAAACCATAAGGAAAACTGAAGTGAGTAATTACAAATTAAATGCTGCTATTTAGACTTTTTTTCCAAAGCAATACAGTCTGATTAAATCCCGTTAAATTGAAAGTAAGTTTAAATAGAAAACATGCAAGTCAACACACCCTACTCTGAAAAATCCAATCCTATGTGCACACAGTACTTATATAACTAATTACTACTACACATACAGCTGAAACACCCATGAATTCAAATGTGCTTTTATCCATCTGTCTAATAATGTTTATTAACCCATTTTCCTTTGGATAATTATTTCAAATCTGAGCAGATGCGCATGACCACAGGCAGGAAAATACTCCTCTGTTGCTCATCACTGAAATGAAAATGCACTGAGGACAATATTGGGACAGATATTGTTATGTTATGTACAATAGTATACGTTTCCCTTTTGTAATTAGCATTAACATTTAATTCATAGAAACATCAACATTTAATCAGAGAAACAGGTATCCTTCAAAGTTTCACTTTTTAACTACTGAGAAACTTGTCACACTGTACCACTGCACACACCACTTTTCAATGCAAGTCTGAAGACAGAACACACTTGTTCTGATACTACAATTATCTTTTAAAAAGGATTAGGGATTGTTGACAGATCAGTTTAATATAAAGTATATCTTTAGTCAAATCAGCAACAACATTAATTGCTTTATTTCAAAAGACTGCTATCTCATTATGAATATGTCAGGCTTTTTTAAACTCAATTTATTTACTCAGTTACCTTGCCTTTCACCTAATTTTCTTGTATGTTCCTGTACACATTTTGGTCTATTGTTTAATGGCAAATTATTTATTTTGTTGAGGTATTAATTACAAAAAAATACAGTAATTGTTTAATTAAAAAGACAAGAACTACAGCTTCTGCATTATATATCATACGATTACCTCATCATTTAAGTTGCTGTTGTCTTGTATTGCTTTAATCCACGCTAACATATTATCTCTGTCCTCAGCTTGAAACAGATACTCGCAGTCTGATGTGGTGAGTCTAAATACGTTTTTCCTCTTGGTTTCACAGTATGAGATGTCTATCAAACAAGCATTGATGCTTATAGGTTGTTCTTCTTCAGACGGGGTCACTTGTTCCTTTTTATCCTTGTACAAATAAAGTGAATGACCTCGAAGAACAACATACAATTGCTTCCATGGCCGAATGCTCCCACCAACTCTCTGAAAAACATCAACTGATATGTTAGTTTGCTTATTTGTTACAATGAATGTTTCTGGATTAAAAAAAACTACCTCCAGAAGTTTTGAAAAGAAAGACTAACCACCTACCTATACCATTCTTATGAATGACCTGTGGAAAGACTACACCAGAGTACACTAATTGCTCTCCACTAGAGGAGTGAATTGCTCAATAGCCTGCCCTCCCTGATCACCCATTAAGTGTGTGTTCACCGATGACAGTAGCAAGAAACAGAATGTGACTAGAATTTCACAGAAGCATTAATACAAATATAGTAAAAAATATTTAGTGGACACTTGCCTGTGCCTTTTAAACTTCATTCGAGTCAGACTCACATTTACACACAACTGCAATTCCAGACTCCCAATTTTCCTGAAGTGTTAGTCTATACTTGTACAAAATGTTAATCTGAACTCAACTCCAGAACATTCACAAAAACTATAGCTTTTTTTGAAACTACAATTATCAAGGGTCTGATTCTTACTACTTAATTAGTCATTAGAAATTAGTTTACTTCACAGATGCTTTGAAATGTAAAATCCAACTCACAGATTCATTTAGGTTGGAAAAGACCCTTAAGATCGAGTCCCACCATAAAACCTAACACTGCCAAGTCCACCACTAAACCATGTCCCTAAGAACCACATCTACATGTTTTTAAAATATTTCCAGGGATGGCGACTCAACCACTTCCCTGGGCAGCCTGTTCCAATGCTTGACAACCCTTTCAGTGAAGAAATTTTTCCTAATATCCAATGGCACAACTTGAGGTCATTTCCTCTTGTCTTATCAGTTCAGAAAGCAGTCTGCAAAAGCAGCTGAGGAATTCACTAAAGTCAATGTTCTAACAGGTCTAAAATTTTGTCAGTCTCATTGATGCTCATATCCCAAAAAATTTAATTAGAAAAGCAAAACAAGAAAGCTTTAAGTTTCTTATCTTAGGTTTCCACTAGCTTGTGCTAGATTTAAAAAGAAAAAAACCCACCCAAACAAAAAACCCAGAAAACAAACAAAAAAAAAAACCCACAAACATGACAGGTACCTTCCCCTTGTCTGTAACAAGCTGACGAAAATGGAGCCATCCTTCCTTGGAAGCATCACCAAAGACCTCTGAAGAAGAATCTTTTCGGGAACCAGAGTCTTCTGAAGATTTCTGGCTGTCTGGGACCTAAAGAAAACATCACAGAAAGAACCCCACAGTGTACTTCTAAATACATTTCTCTACAATCCCTACATTCAAGACATTTCTCTTTTTAAAAGCTGACACCTCATTCAGCAAAAAGCCCCTAAAGAATATCCCCCTGGTAAAATATAATTTCTAAAGTTTCCATACCACAACAGTGACCTCACACATCCCAAGAATACTTTGAGAAGCTGCAGGAGTCTTAGACTCTCATTGGTAAGTTTTTACAAAAGCACACCATAGATATGCTTTGTTTACAGAAGCTGAGGAAAATGAAAAAAATCAAGGACCATGTAGTAAGCCTAAGAAAAGAGAGACCATGTTTACTTACGCAATGCACACAGCACCAATTGGGGAAAAACATTAGAATCAATTTAAATATGAAAATCAATCAAAATTAAGAATAATTCAATGAATAACAATTCCAATAAAATTCATGTCCATCTTTAACACATCACTTTGTATAATTGAGTTGTATAATTCACACAACTTGTCAGAGTACGTGTAATTCTTAGGAGTTGTTATATACAGAAACACCTACCTTAATCCCCTTTAAACTAGATACATGCTTAATGGATCTGTTGGGAGAAAAACAAATGTTAAAATAAGACTTCATACACTTTAAAAAACAGATCTCCAAATTAACTGATATTTTTCATGAACTTACGATTTTCCCTCTTCTCTGTAGTCATCCAGTCCTTCATCATACGACTTGGATCTCTCAGTTTTTGCAGCAGGCTGGCTATCCAGGACACTAGGCCGGATGGATTCTACAAACCAATAGGAATTTTTGAGTATATAAGAACCTGAATCACATTTTTGTAATGTATTTCAAGCAATAAAGAGTTTACAATGTTCACTCCTCTTCTCCAGAGTGTAAAAGGAAAATGTTGCGTGAGGAAAAAAAAAGAAGAAATCAACACTCACCATGATCATGTGAAAGCTGTCGCCGAATTAAAGGGATTGGAGATGTGGGACTGGGAGGAACGGTTGTTATAGCTGGTGCTTGAGAAGCAGATGCAGAAATAACAGCAGAAGCAGGAATGTGTGCAATATCATGGTCAATACTAGGACTAGTCGGTTCATCTATAAAGGTAATATGTTGTATATTAACACATTAAATGCATTAATCAAATGCTCAAACTAAATCGCTGTCTGAACTTCTCATTGTTGGGATATCAGATTAAGTATCTTAAATATATGAAGTCTTTCAAACAAACATAAGGGTCCAATTAATTCATATTGTCAAATGTACCTTTTTTTTGTTTGTTTTTAAGAAAGAGGAGCCTGTTTCATTTCATAAGAATGTTAATTGTACATTAGAGATAAGGGCAAAGAACATCATACCTGATTATAGATTTTGCTGTGAGTGAATGAAATAGGAATTATTTGCTAAACTCTTGTAATATTACTTTCAAGTAGACTATTTTTGTTTATGTGCATAAGTGAAAAACACACTTATTCCATCAGTGAGTCTAAACTCAAGAGACAAATCAGTACGATTTCCTACAATAAAATACAGGCATTCAGACTACCGAAAACCATTTGGTTTAAACGGGTGTTCAAATAGTAAAGCCGAGTTACAAGCAAAGGAAAAAAGCATTTTAAACAGATTTGCAGCATCCAAAGAACCAGTCCCACCCATCCTCCATACATTCAAATAAAGAAGCAAGTATTCATATTTTTATAAGATGGCACTACTACATACCAATTAGTTCTTCCACTAATTGTTCATACAAACGATTGCATGCCATACATGCCCAGCACCTCACAGTCTCAATAGCCACAAGGGTCATCATGAAAGACTCCAAAAAGCTTTAAGTATTTCTAATATTTAACGTGTTTCTTACAAGATCGAAGAAGCCGAAAGATACATTTTCAATCATTCTGAGGAAAGAGCTGTAACGTCTTCTAGAACACATTACTAGGACTAGAAAAATAATTCTACTTAATGCTCTGGTAGAAGAGGGGCTGGGGGGGAGGGAATCAAGTCACGAGCAGGGGCTGAACTGTACTGCCATAATGAATATGAATGTATTCTAGGTGCTAAGAATTGTAATATGCAGAGCTACTGAAAAGCCTATTGAAATCAATGAACACTCACAGACAGAGGTTTATTCTTTGCTTTGTGCGAACACAACTGCGTGTGCTGCATTGTGCTTTTCCAACAGTCACTAACAGTTCTGTTAATGCAGCACTTGTACCATCAAAATCTGGCAATATAAATTTAAAACAAGGCAATACACAATTAAAGTACAGGCAGGTTTAGCAATAACAGCCCTCTAAATGGTCTGGAGTGGCAAATATAATAATTTTTGAAGTTATATGTTAAAAAAAGCATACCCCCCAAGAAACTAGCTGCAAACTAGAAACATTAACAAAAAGGGAAAGCAAAAGAATTGACAGCAAACCTGTGATACTACGATTTAAAAAAAATTCTAAGTTTCACTTGCATCCTCAGTGATAAATTAGAAGCATTTACAGACTTCTTCTGTATAGCAATTGGAGATAGGAAGAACCTCAATTACACTTCCATTTCAAAACTACAACAGCTCACTGTCCTATTGCCTTTTTTCATTTGTTCAGCTTCCCTGCAGCAAACCCTGAGAGAAGGACTCTAATAATGTTAACTAAGGAATATAACCACTCACTGAACAATTAATTAGTTTATAGCATGCAAACTGGAAGTGTGCAGCTTTAAATTACTTACGTTACAGACTTATCTCAAAATGTCACAGTCTCTACTCCCAAAAGTTACAAAAATGCTAGTGCTTCAAACAAATCTGTGCAAGCTGTGAATATGAAAGTGTTAGGCACCACTACACAATTTCCCAGAACACTTAAATCCAAGAATTCAGCTGAGGAAAAACAGTTTCTAAGTCCTTGAAAGCAACAATAATTATTCAAGTTATTATTACTTCACAGTGAATCTAATCCCCAGATGAATTGAAATTAAAGTGGTTTTAGAAATAGGCAAGCTTTAAAGAAATTCCAAATGACATTGGTACAGGAGGGAACTAACTCTGTTCAATCCCTGAAGAGGTTGAAGGTCAGCTAATAGCAAGCTTTTACATAATGTAAAGTGATTATAGAGCAAACCATGACGTGCACCATATGAGCTACTGCCTACTAATTTAATGCACTGGCAAACTCCACCACTGCTGTCCAATAAAAAACCAAAACCCAAACAACTATACATATCCCTTTTATTTTGGATTTCCTCTTTAGCACTTGCAGTATTTGTCTCCCTCTTCAGTTTCCTTGATTAATCAGTGTATTGGCACCCCAAAACTCCTCACACAGCATACAAAAGGATGTGTTCAGCTCACCAATCAATGAAAACAACTGTGTCCAAAATGCAGTGAAGTGTATAGAACAAACAAGCCAGATGAGGAGCCACACCAAATAATTCTCTTTCAGTTTGTCATCTCAGGGATTACCAGTGCCCCTTTAAATATTTGTAACAAAAAGGTCAAAGACTACAGGACTACTTAAAATTTTACTTTTAATTTGGGAAAAGGATACAAATACAATTTGTTCTGCACTATTGTCTATGAAGCGACCCAAGAGACTGGCTGTTGTAAAATGACCCAGCACGGAGACACAGCATCTCTGGCGAAGGGGAAGATGCCACTTGTCACCTCTGTTTGAATGGGGACATGCAACTGGCTAACAGTTGCAACTAGTGATTTTCAGGAAGAGCCTTTCAGTGCAAAAACATTTATAGGGGGTAAGAGACCGAAAACTTGCAATAAACAGGCAACACAGCCCCAACTACAGTCAACTTGCATTAACTGATTTGCTAGCTGAAGTAGAGAGAAATTCACGTATCAAAGTACATTTATACTGCAGTACAGCTGGAGATCAGGGACCTACAAAGAAAGGGAGCATCTGTACACAATGTAAGTGATCTGGAAAAGTATTAACTTTCTGACTCCACAAAGACACAATTTTACACTGAATGGGCTCATAGGCAGAACTAGAGATTTCAAAACTGATGATTACATGGGCGAGAAAGCATAACAAAGAGGACTTACTATCCCCACTCTGTGGATGAGGAACTAAGGAACAAGTATTAACCGATTTTCCAAGATTCAAAGCAATGAACACACACACACACACAAAAAAAAAAGCACAGATCTGTATCATACCCTACTATGCTGCTACAATACAATTTTATTAATTATTTATTAATATAATATTTAATGTCCTTGCTTATACCTGAATCTCCAGGAACAGTCCTTCAGGATTACACATGAAGGTTTGAAAGTAACAACCTCAACACTTGAATACAAAAGGGTGCACATTTTGAGAACCTTAAATATAATTTAAATGAATCACAGAATTATTCAGGTGGGATTGAACCTCAGGTCCCCTAGCCCAACCTCCTCCTCTAAGCAGCGTTAGTGCTGAATTCAGACCATGTTGCTCAGGGCTTTTGCCCACCAAGTGCCAAACAGAGGGGAATGATCTCTTCCCTCAATATTCTGGCTGTGCAGACCAGTACGGTGTTAAGTCTTCATCACCATCCACTGCAGGAGATTAGCCTATTTCAGGAGCAGGACTTAGCATTTGTCCTTGAATTTCAAGGGTTTCCTATCAGACCACCCCTCTAGCCTAAGTCCTTCTGAATACACCTTTGTGTGTATTGACTGCACCCCCTAGTTTGCTGTTGTCTGCAAACTTGAATAGCGTATTCCATCTCCTTTCTAGGTCACCAATAAAGATATTAAACAATATGGACCCTGAAGAATGCCACTCATAACCAGCCTCCAGGTAGAATACGAACCCTTAGCCGCTACCCTTTATACCTGACAATCCAGTTTTCCTATGTATCCAGCAGTATACACATCTAGATTATGGCGCAAGGATGGTGTCACAGAAAAGGTCAAAAGCCTTGCTGAAGTCAAGGTTGGTGACCCCCTTGTGTTCTCCTCTCATTCACAGATCTAGTCATCTCGTTATAAAAGGCAAACATGTTGGTCAAGCACTATTTACTCTTGGCAAATCCACACCAGCTATTCCCAATCACCTTCTCCTTCATGTGCCCAGAAATAAGTTCCAAGAGGACCAACTCCATAATTTTTGTAAGGACTGAGATAAGGCCAATTGACTGCCTTCCCTGGATTGTCCTTCTCGTTGTTTTTCAAGATGGGTGCACAATTTGCTTTTTTCCAGTTAATGGGGACATCCCCCAGTCCTCATGACCCTTCAAAGATGATAGACAGTATCTTTGCAATAACATCAGCCAACTCTCTCAGCGCCTTCAGATGCATTAATTGGGTCAGATGGACATGTATGGGTTGAGATGCACTGGAGCTGTCTTAAGAGTTCCCTGTTTATCCAAGTTGGTTATGATTGTGGGTTTTGTTTGGTTGGTTTTGTTGGGTTTTTTGGGGGGGTTGTTTGGTTTTTTATTTTTAAGGAAATGGTTTAGTGAGCTGAATCATAACATATGAACATGGACAGCAAATTCATAGGCTAACTTCAGTCCAGAGAGGCTAACCATCATGGATGCTTAGGCTATCATTAACAGCAAAAGGTGATTTCTCCCACCAACCCCTGGGGATTCAGATTGCCAGATCTTTCTTCACTGGTAATAGGAAGTGACTGGAAAAAACTAGCTTCCCAAGGCTAAAGCCATCTTTCATATTTATTCCCCTTCAGATACTGCAGTCTTGCAAGCAGTATCTCAACACTTCAAAAGACTGTAAGACAGAATTGTATTATTTAGTAAGTGTACTGCAGACCACATTACCATTTAAAACACTAATTAGGCATTTCAATTTAAACAATGTGAATATGTGGCTACAAACCTTAATTCAACAAGTATGTATTTTATCAAAGACTATTTATTATCCGATTTAAAGATTCAAATCATAAAAATGTAATAGCTGTGCAGTAACACACTTAAAACAGCTTTAAACTGCTTTTCATGTGAAGAATATTGAGACAGTGTGCACCCCCAGACATAAAAATCACTCAACATACAACTTCCCAAACTACGTACATTGAAGAGGGTAAGTGTACTTTAGTATTATTGGCTTTCTGAAAACCATATCCAATTCTTGGATTAGGTATGTGTTTAAAGATGCTGTAGTACTTAATGCAATTTTGGTTACTCACAGATTTCGTGGAATTGGAACAGTGACTGCTCTTTGTAAAAAAGCTCAGCCTTCTGCAGAAAGCTACAGGGAGGTAACTCATACTGCTTTCTGTCTCCAAAGCAAAGGGCTAAAAGAGTCATTAAAACCATTATTCAATGGAGGCATAGATGTGAAGGGTCCTATATACTGAGATGGCATCTACCTGACAGCCATTACAGTAAGTACTTTAACCATTGCCTCTCTATTACTTCAGCAATTCTCTCAAACAGGTTATGGCTTTTCGGGTGTAATTTAAGAATGAATCTTACATGGCAAGTTCATTTGCTTATGGCAGAAAAGAAGGCACAAAACTATCAAGCGCTCATTAGAAGAAAAAAAAAAAAAATCTTTCTTTACTGAAGGACAGACAGGACATGCCAGTGACACGAACAGACCCTGCAGCAAGACTGGCTTTAGAGGCACTCCCTTACTTCCAGCCCTTTGCCAACAACCGTTTTGCATGCCACAACCTTGGCCTATCCAAGCACTCCACAGTACACGATACCACGACAGGCTCTGCACCACAACACTACCTTGCTCCAAAGTATTCTTCTTAAATACAGTACATGAAAGCTTTAAAATGTTGTCCTACGTCTAATACTCCCTCTGTGCCTCTCAGTTCAGGTTTGCTCCAGCTTGCTATAGGCAGCACTTCCCTTATGGTACAAGCCAGGTAGACCAGATCTGCCTTCCTTCACCTCGGTGGCAGGCAGGACACGAGGGGCCAAGCAAAGGCTGCTGAGGCACAAGCGGAGCAAGGGAGAGCGGAGCAGGGGGACAAAGGCTGCAAGGAAAAGGCACCAGTGAGAAGAATGAAGGAAGAAAGGAGAGAGAGTGGACAGGACACCGGAGGTAGGAAGAGAATCTTCAAGGAAGTTAAAAAAAGTCTATCTCTGAGGCTCCTCATCTCCCAGAAACCTCAAAAGAAGCTGAATTTAAGGTAAACACAGACATACTAATATAGACCATCTTTCTTAAAAGCCAGACATACTAATATAGACCATCTTTCTTAAAAGCCTGTCAGGAAGACAATCAGATAAAAAGACCGTGTATACAATTTCACCTGCACAGTAAGAACACCAGAAATAAAGAACAAAACAACAATGAATTGTTCAATCAAAAATAAACTATACGGAACTAACCCTGCTATCATACAAGATAGGACAAAGGACTAATAAATACCCCACAGCAGTGACTTTTTGTTACAGATCTTGAAGTACGAGCTGCTGCATCTTATACTTCAACCTGCAAGGGTAAAAGCTCCAGTAATGAAAGACTTCCAAGCCTAACACACATGATTTGGAAAGAAGATACACTATTGCCTGGATTCATCATGACTCATGACCTCGTTTTTCAAAAAAGAGCCTTTAAAAAGTTTGGTTTTGTTTGTTAGTTTTTAAATACTTCCAGCACCAATTGTCTTTACAAAGAACTTCTTCATATATCTACTTTATGTAATTAGCCTCTTGTAGCCAAAACAATATAATGGGAACATGTCTGCATGCTGAGCACATTAATTTCTGTAAGCCACAGAAACACAGGACTGGAACAAGCCTCCTGAATCATCAAATCCAGTCCTCCGCTAATGCGCTCATGTAAGCAATGTGTTTATTATACTGAGTTTCACACAAACAGAAAAAGGCTTCCCAAGGTTATTCTTCATGTGAGACTGTTCTGAAAACCTTATCTATGACAGCCTGTTACTTATTTCAATGTTAAACAAACGTATAAATATATTTGTATACAAAGTAATACAAGGCAATTCTAAAGGTTCCTGTTCACAGTATTACCCCGCCACATAAAAACAATGTACAATTCTCAATATACTTTTTTTTGGCCAAGAACCCTGATAACATTCCTTTCTTACCTGTAATTATTTTAAGTTATAATGATATACTAAGGAAAATTTATGCTTTGAAAATATTAACCATTACCAAACAAATCTGATGCTTCTACTCAATTAAAACTCCTCCAGATGTTATAGATTATTGACTTCAAATTTTAAGTTTTAATTAAAAAAGGATTTTTGATTTAACGATAATCTGCAGTTTTGTGTTTTGGCTGCTTCAGAACACCACTATGATTTAAAAATTGTTCTTTGGATAAGAAACACTGAAATTTTCATCCTGGAGCAATAGCGATTTGGCAGGCCACATGGTAAAACCCTGAAAAAAAAAAAAATAGAAGACTGATGCTTATCTTAGAAACACTGATGACATGTTAAAAGCTGTGCCAATGCTATTGCTAAAAAAATGGAAGCAGCAGTCCCTCAAAAATGAACATCTGTCAGCTCTATTTTCTATTGCAGTTAGATTTATATTTTCATAGTTTGGAATAGCTAGGGAGTAACTTGTAGAAAAAAATTATCACGATGGCTGAAGATTTTCACATTCATAGAATCATAGAACGGCTTGGGTTGGAAGGGACCCTAAAGATACTTTAGTTCCAACCCCCCTGTCATGGGCAGGGACACCTTCCACTAGATCAGGTTGCTCAAAGCCCCATCCGACCTGGCCTTGAGCACTTCCAGGGGTGGGGCATCCACAACTTCTCTGGGCAACCTGTTCCTGTGCCTCACCACCCTCACAGTGAAGAATTTCTTCCCTATATCTAATCTAAATCTATGCTCTTTCAGTTTAAAGCCATTACCCCTTGTCCTGTCACTGCATACCCTTGTAAAAAGTCCCTCTCCAGCTTTCTTGTAGGCCCCTTTCTGGTACTGGAAGGCTGCTACAAGGTCTCCCTGAAGCTTTGTCTTCTCTAGGCTGAACAACCCCAACTCACTCAGCCTGTCTTCATAGGAGGGGTGCTCCAGCCCTCAGATCATCTTCATGGCCCTCCTCTGGACTTGCTCCAACAGGTCCATGTCCTTCTTATGCTGGGGGCCCCAGAGCTGAATGCAGTACTCCAGGTGGGGTCTCACAAGAGCAGAGCAGCAAGGGGAGAATCACTTCCCTTAACCTGCTGGTCACACCTCTTTTGATGTGGCCCAGGATATGGTCGGCTTTCTGGGCTGCAAGCACACATTGCTGGGCCATGTTGAGCTTATCAACCAACACCCCCAAGTCCTTCTCCCAGTCCATTCTCCAACCAGCCTGTATTGGTGCTTGGGATTGCCCTGACCCACATGGAGGACTTTGCACTTGGCCTTGCTGAACTTCATGAGGTTCGCACAGGCCCACCTCTCAAGCCTGTCAAGGTTCCTCTGGATGGCATCCCTTCCCTCCAGCGAGTCGACCGCACCACACAGCTTGGTGTCATCAAGAAACTTGCTGAGGGTGCACTCAATCCCACTGTCCATGTCGCCAGCCGACAAAGATGTTAGACAGCGCCGGTCCCAATACTGACCTCTGAGGAATACCATTTGTCACTGGTCTCCACTTGGACATCGAGCCATTGACCACAACTCTTTGAGTGCGACCATCCAGCCAATGCCTTATCCACCAAGTGGTCCATCCATCAAATCCATGTCTCTCCAATTTAGAGACAAGGATGTCATGTGGGAGAGCATCAAATGCTTTGCACAAGTCCAGGCAGATGACACCAGTTGCTCTTCCCTTATCCACTGACACTGTAATGCCATCATAGAAGGCCACCAAAATGGTCAGGCACAATTTGCCCTTAGTGAAGCCATGTTGGCTGTCACCAATCACCTCCTGATCTTCCATGTGCCTTCGCATAGTTTCCAGGAGAATCTGCCCCATGATCTTGCCAGGCACAGAGATGAGACTGACTGGCCTGCAGTTCCTCAGGTCTTCCTTTTTTCCCTTTGTAAAAATGGGGGTTATGTTTCCCCTTTTCCAGTCAGTGGGAACTTCACTGACTGCCATGACTTCTCAAATATGATGGATAGTGGTTTAGCAACTTCATCCGCCAGTTCCCTCATCTCTACCTCTAACAGTTTTTGCTAAAATTGAAGTTTCCTTAAAACATGCCATATCAGCCATCTGTATTTACCCACCATTTGCCCTTAAGGTATCCACGCATTTTGGGTTGACAAGCCATGATCTCTGCTGCAGAAGTTTGAGGTTTTGAATTTCTCTCTGCCTGATGCTTATCTCTTCTCACAAGAAGAAAACAGAATGAGTATATTCTTTCCATTATTTCTTTATTGCATGCAAGAATGTTTCTGGTTGTTTCCCCTAACCTTTCTCTATTCCTACCTTCATAACCCTTTTCATAGTGTGTTGTGCAAGTGTATCAATTTATTTTCTAGTTTCAAGAATATAACTGCATTCAGTATGGGTGTATTCACATCGTCATCTTCTGCACCAGAGCCTAAATAGCCTGCGGAGAGAGGCATAAAGATGTAGGGGCAGGAGAGGAAAGGTATGGCACATATTTCACTAAAAAAAGGCAGTAAACGCATTATACTTTCAAAAAAAAGTACTTGGAGTTATGTACCTGACATCATTTAAAAGTAGGTACTGATAAGGTAAACCCTATACACCTCTGCTTCCAGCATTAGAGAGGAAGAATGCCATCAAATGTACAAAAGATGCCTGAAAAGTTTAAGTAACGCTGGGTGTTTTAGAATGTTTCACCTCCTAATTCCTTAGTTAATTTACTTTAAAGAAAAGAAGTGTTTGGTAACAAAAAAGAATTAAAAAGAAGTTTGAGCAGAATTCACTAGATGCCAGCTAAATTTATCCTATCTGTTAATCAGCAAGTACCCAAATACTTCTATTATGACAGAAGTTTGTAGAAAAATAGATATGGGAACACAATAAAAAACCCACCACTTTTTGTTTTTGAAAACTAGCACGAAGATCAGCTCTAAAAGCAAGGTGAAAAAGCAGAGTCTGCCTGATTACTAGCACAGAAATCACTATGGTTGTTTGCCTGAGCTAAGGGTAAAAGCAATAGATAAAACCATGAGTGGCATGCAAAGGGTGAATCAAGATTAGCAGTCATTCTTAGAACATTTGTATCAAATTCAACCAGCAGGAGACAGGTTTTAAAAAACCACACACACACAAGAAGGGAATAAATACCATGTAGTTAAAGCTGTGAAATTCCTGGCAAATCTTTATTTAAATCAATACAGGGTATTGGATAGCAAAATTTTACTGTAGTACAAAAGAGAATGGAGAAATTTTATGGAGCACTTAAAATCTCATTTGGCTCAGGAATGTTGTAAAGTGCAAATGGTTGGAAAATAGAAAGTACCAACATTAAGTTTAATCATACATCCTTGTCCTGTTCTTACACCTTTCCTTCGGTATCAATTTCAGCCAGAGAGAGGACACTCATCTAATTTTTATAACACTTTGGTGTTATCAAAGTCTGGTCAAATATTTTTATCTGGCTAATTTTCTCTCAGTTATTCACAAATTAATAGCGGAATGAAGTGACCTAAAAGTTTTCTAGGTTAAGGATGTACTAGATATTTTCAAAAATGGGATCACACCTCCGAGGAAGTCTTCGTACTTATCTGATGCTACTGCATGCCTAAAAGACAGGCTTTACAGTAACATGACTATAAACTTGTTTGATTTGAAAAAAAAAAAAAATTAAGCTTCAAGATGATGTTTATTCAGGCTAAGTATTTTAAAACATATCCATTTAAAATTAATTTTCATGTGACAACCCACTGTGAAGTTGGAGAGAACATTAACCCATTAGTCATGGCCAAAGCACTAAGCTGCACTGGCAGCTAGACATGCTGCAATCAGGTTAAGTATTGAAGCAGTTTCTCCATTTCACTCATATAGGTAGTTAATTCAACTCAGTCTGGGAGTTGGAGTATCCTTTTTTTTTTTTTTTTAATTGCTTTCTACTCTACCATAAATGGTGTAGGAAGGAAAAAAATAGTTTCAAGCTGGCTGCAAGTCTCAGACATGGACACTAGACATCTATGTCTAATAAACGTATTAAAATAACTACCTTCTGAATCAACCTTTTCTTGACAGTTACAAAAATGTTAAGTAGCATTCCAATTTCCATCCCAGTGCAGGTTAACACATCCAAAATTACCCAGTAGGTCAGAAATTTATCATTTGCTGTTCTCTAACAGAGAAATTGTGTACAAATTACAAGTCTGAAAAATGTACCTTAAGGATCACAATTGCTAATATAGTCACTGATAGACATAATGGTATTTTTAGTCTAGAAAAGAGGTAAGACCACTTCTGGGCAAAAATAGAGAGCATTTTAAGAACAGAGCCTTTCTTTGGACCTGAAATATAAACAGCAGCTTTCCAAGCTAACTGCAATACCCTGCATTTAGTAGAACGTAGAAAGTACTGAAGCCTGCAGTACCAGGGTATGTTTTTCTGTAAAACCAGCAGCTTCCTCATCCCCCAAGAACATCCCCTTACCTGAAGAAGAGTTCGAGCACACAGTATCTTGCCTAATTTTTCCAAATAAATCTGTTTCTCCTATAAAAGATATTACATCTCCCTACTAGGTTTGCTCTGAACAGATCTATCACTTCTATTAGCAAATGCAACCCAAAATTTAATCGCCCTGTTTCAGAACAGCCTTTTGTGAAAGGACTAGTGTCAAAAGGCTGTTCTTCAGCAACCCACCATAATCCCTGCAAGAATCCACTGTAAACAAGCTCGATGGAAACTCTCCTTGGACTTCTGTTTGTGGTGCAGGGCACCGTACTACTTACAAAGAGATACTCTAATACCATCCTGATGATGTGTTATTCTCAAGAGCAGGTTAGTCACAAAATATTGCTGTAGAAGCCAACTGTTCCTGGCTGAAATTCTACCAAAATATGGTCTGGCCATATCTACTATGTTTAATGAGCAGAAAGTGATTAACAAAAATAAATGCAACACAAAGTATTTAAAATGCAATAATATGTAACCTTGGAAGACATTTATTCCCCCCAAATTTACATTTTTACACTACTCCAAAGATCTACTGTACAAATAACTTCAGTAAGTGCTCTTATGAAATGAACCATACCTAATAAAACCTAATACTGCAAAAACCAATTATGCTGATATAAACGTAAGGGAAGCAGAGAGGTTGCCAACACCAAGGTATGTCTTTATTCAAAGTAATATCCTTCTCAATCATCAGGCAGAAAGAAAAAAAAAAAATCCAAGTGATGTTCCTTCAGAAGAGTTAAATAGCCTTTAACTGAGTTTCAAAGTAGGTCTAGGGTTTTATCTGCCTGATTAAGCAAGGCTTTTAACAAGTGAAGCTGTAATTAGGCATAATGATAGTGGAACAAGCAAAGTTAGAATCATGGCATATTAATTCTAACTTTGGAAGATGCCCACTCTTAATGGCATTTGATGCTCTTCCTATTTAGAGAGGGTTATTTCATCTTCCCTGTGCTGGAGCTGTGGTAGAAATTTTCCACAGCACCTGTACCAGCACAAGAATTTCTTGCTAGGGAGACAGCCACAAGGACTGTGTTGGCTCAGACTGTGCCCACGCTCTAGCAGCACCACTTTCTAGTATTCCTGGAGTATTCAGGAGGTTTCAGTCCAAGAAGCTAAGGAGCTCATAAGAATTCACACAATCCCATGTGGTGTTATGCCAAGAGGCTGCAATGGAGAGTTACAACTTTGTTTCTTCTGAACTGCTCAGCTGCTACCAGAATGCAGTGTAATTGCCATGTTTAAGGCTTCTTTGAACTTTAATCATCACACTTCTCTAAGATCTGGAAGCAAGCCACATGCATAACAGTTCATGGCAACTCTTTGTCAAAGATAGGAGATTGTGTAGAAAAGGTTGGACTCGATTTTGACAATCTTGATCTGACTTTTTACACGACATTTAAATTGTACAGGATTAGAATACTCCCAGCAAGCACTCCTAAGTGAGTGCAAACACCGCACGTAACTTAAATCAAGTGCCCTACGTCGATTTTAGGCACAGTATTAAAAAATCCCTGCAAAGACTGGTTACATGCCTTGCAAACTTGCACTAATCCTTAAAGAAGGATTGACAGGGTCTAAAGAAGAATCCAAAATTACACGGGATACTGATGCATCCGGTAATAAAAAAAAAATTCTATACAACTCCCATTCAAAGAGGAAAACCCAACATAAAACCCATCTGCTAGCTCAGAAAGCATTTTTGTTACGCCTTAACACAATTCTGTCAAAATAAGAGAATTATTATATTTTTTGTATGATTTCCACTCCATGCACACAAAGCTTCTTCACCATTCTTGGTTATTTTCTTTAAAATAGCAGCAGATATTATAGATAATTCTAGAGGGGGAAAAAAAAAAAATCACTGCTGCAGATCCGCAATAGAAGACAATTGTGCTAAGACAAGTTATCTGTAACTTGTTTAACCTAATCTGTAAAAACAATGGAGAGTACTAAGAAGAGTAGTTTTTCACATACGTGAGTTTGAGAATCAAAATTCAGTATTTTCTAAATACTTCTTACACTAAATTCAAGAACACACAGTCAGGTACAAATCAACCTGTGAGAAAATGGTCCGCAGACATCTAGACTCTAAAGGATTAAACCAGCTACAGCAAAAGAAAATCCAACTCAACACCACCACCACGGCAAAGACAACACAGGCATTGACTACTTAAGTAGAACAGAAATGTTCCGCCACTGAAACTCTCTCTTCAGCAGATGACTCCAATTCCTCATGTATCCAAAACTGTTTTTTCTTCCCTACTACTTAGAATCCTTCCATGAGTTCCTCTTTTCTTCCAAATTACCTCAAAAGTGCTCAGCCCCCTTCCTGTAATTCCAACCCTGTTTGTGTCTTTGCGCCTTCTCACATTCTGCTTCCACAAACCCTTTAACTCATATCCACATTAGCATCTTTACTTGCAAATTCACTTGATTTTAGTGCTATCCTTTCACCTGAAACAGTTTTCCTCTATCCCATATCTGTCTCAAAGTTTTCACCTTACCTATTCAGCTGACAAACTTCTTTTCACAAATCACCCTTACATGGATTTGCATCCATATTCTCTCTTTACTGGATTCCAAATATATTTTCTACTAGAGAAGTAAAAATGTTTTGAAAGGTGCTGCAAATGCTAGCTGGCCATATACATAACATCAGAGCATTATTTGGAGTGATAACCATACACAGTTATATAACGTAGACTTCTCCAGGGGGTTAAGGAAAATTCTAGAAAAATATTGAATTACTGTAGACTTTTTTTTAACACTGATCCTCCAGACTCCAAAAAGCACAAAACATCATTTTTTCCTCCACTTAAGAATATTTTTAGTTTTACCAACCTAATATTACTCTAGATGAGAAAAAAGCCCCCATGCCCCTCAACCTCAGGGTTTACAGGAACAGCAGTCAGCTACCTGGCACAGTGCTCTCGGTCACCTTTAGCAGCGAAAAGCATTTGATGTACACTGGAATAGTTTAACTCACCAATAAATGGAATAGAAGCCAAGGAGTCACCAGGTGGACTGGAACCTGATGCTTTCCTTTCTTCTATTCTTTTTATGTGGACTTCTCTCCGAGCATCATTAGGTAACCAACAGGTAGTGTCTGAGGCTGCCTCTTGGTCATTTACAGCAAGAATGTACGACTGATGCCTCAAAGGCTGTGGAGTTTGGTGGCCAGAAGGTGATTTGTCCCGCATGACCACTGTATTTTTGTCATTTTCCTGAACATCCATTTGCAGAATTTCAGGCTCATGGATATCTTCCCTTTCGAAATCATGAATCTTTTGTCTGATGGAACCATCTATGTTATCAGAGGTAGTTGAACTCTCACTTGTTGACTGAACAAGTTTGGCGGAAGCTGGAGACAGAGAGGAGGGTTGGATGGTTTTGCCAGTTTCTGTTTTGTGATCTGGGGCACCTTCTGCTCGGATCCTCGACTGTTGGTTTAACAGACCACCCTGATGCAAGTGATTTACTGTTCTTTGGTCTTTGCTGGCAAGAGCATCCAGGCCCTGGTTAAGGGGAAACGATGGTTTTGCTGCATAGGGAGCAGAGTTCTTCAAAGAGCTACTTTTAGAACTTCTGGCTGGTGTGAGAGACAATCTCTCTTGTGAAACAGTTGTAGGTTTTGAAACTCCTCCAGGAGTTTGCAAATCTCGAGAAGGCTGTAACATTTTTATGTCTGCTGGAACTTTCTGAAAGTGAGAACCAGGCAGAGAAGCTCTACTACCTGTTCTCCTGTTGTCTGAAATATAAGCACTTGGAGCCATAGAAAAATTTGGACCTCGAAGAGACATATGAAATGCATGCTGTCTAGATCTCTCATAAATACCTCGCCGATCATCTTGTTCAGTAAACCCTGTCCACTTGTAAGTCTTTCTCCTATCTCCATTAGTATCTGCAATTAGATTCTCCGAATGAAAATTTTCTAGCACTTCACCCTGTTTGCTGAGATAATCCCATGACCGAGCCCTGTGATTCCTAGCATTAACTGAAGGTGAAGTTAGAGTATCTTGCGAAGCACTTCGTGGCCACTCTTTCATCAACACGGGATCTTCGAGCCTTTCCTGGGATACACTTCTCTGCCGGATCTGAACAGACTGTGGAACCCTGTCATGAGAGGTGCTCCTGCGCCGTACCTGTGAAGCAGTGCGATTTGGCACCACTTGATTATAATCTGTTGTATTCTGAGAAGCTGCTCTTAAACTGTCTAACCTTTCCTGTATTGTTCGGGAGCCATACATGTGCATGCGCCTATTATCAATGTACTCTTTGTAAGTTTTGTAGGTCTTCCAGTCTATATGCTGGTGGGACGCTGGAGAACTGTAATGATTAGTAGAGACTGAGGGCGAGTCTGTGGCTTGAGCAGGAGGTCTAGTGCTTGGGATTCCTTCTGGACACACTACATAATTTGAAGCTTTACTTAGTGTTCCAGTGGGATCAACTGGCCTTGTTATTGGAGTCTGGGGAAGTACAATGGCAGTGGACACTGAAGAAGATGGTGACGTGGTCCGTGCTTTTAGACTGGTTTGATCTTTTAAGCTGTATCTTACTTCCTCTGTCCTATGTGATGGACCAGCATGATTATTTCTACAAGATGGCAAATCTACAGCCTTCTCAGAAGGCACAATAACAGTCCTTACAGTTTCATTGCAAACACACACAGCTGTATTTGATTTTGCAATGTCTGTTGGTGATGGAGGCACTTGTATTTCCATTCTGTAGGCCCTCTCTGGCTGTGTCAATGCCCGTACTGCTCTACTGACTTGCTGTTTCCCCAGTGAGAAGTCAGAGGATAGCTTGTCACCAGCTTGTGCCATAACAGAAGCTGTGGATGTCAGGCGTGGATAACATATTGGCGGTGGTTCAGGTATGTTGTGGGCATTACCACTGTAGGCTTCGTTGCCTTTCAGGTAGGCATCTTGGGAATACGCCTGTGGAGAGAAGATTAAGTGAGTATTCAGTAGTAAGGGAGATGGAAAAGTTCACCATCTAGCATTTGCACAATCAAGCTTCAAGAGAGGGAGCGCAAGTACAAAATTCATACTAGCCATCATTTTAGGTAAAATGTTAGTTAAAAACATAAAAATAGCATTCCATCCCCTTAGTGAGCAGAAACAGAACAAGCAAAATCATTACATACATTCCCTCCCTCAATAATTAAAAAACTGAACTGATGACCAATTCTAGGAAATACTGCAGGTAGGGCATTGAGGTAGGCTTCCCAAAATCCATGAGCACAAGACACGGTATTTTTCTCCCCCTTAATTTTGCTTTCTGTCACGATGCTTCACACATTCTTCCCATTTAAGCTTCACATTGCTGGAAACCAGAATTTCACAGCAATCGACAGGTTAAAATGCTGCATAATAAATTCAACTAGCACTAGAAAATTCTCTGTTCACTTAGTGTATAAAGTAAGTCTGTTTACTTAATGTAGTAGACATGAAAAGTACACACAACTATACATACACACACTCCTCTAAGATGCTTTCTACATAAAAGCTACTGTTGTTAAACATAAAACGAATAAATTGAAGCAGTAACATCTTTGTTGTGAGCCAACACCCTGTAAGTCATCCTACATCTTACAGGAGACAGCCAGTACATGGCACACAAATCTTACTGCAAAAATATTAATAACATGTAACATTTTTAACTTCAATGTACAAACAGTATGAAAATTCATACATACCCACTACTGCCCACACACTATTAAAACAAACTAAAATCTCAAATTAATTTCCTTAGTGCATTTATTTGCATCTTTATATTTAAGACCCTGACTCCTGAGAAAAAATGGTTATATTACACTTAGTATGTTTCTGTAGCCTTTTAGAAAAGCAGCATTTATCATTGTGAAATTAACAGAACATTCAAAATAATAAATCAATGAGAAGCATACAGCATACTTAGACAATATCCTATTATTGAAAAACTTTAGTATGACTTTGTTCAGTTTCAACATAATGAAATAAAGAGCCAACGCAGAGCCTGCCAATGCAACAGAAGATTAAAAATGATTTCTCAGGGCTTTTACACACTTAGGGGTGGTATCATATCACAGCATTTCCTGTCCAAATCACAACATGCTCAATTCCAGAATAACAATGTGCCCTGTCTTAACACTAGACAGGTTATAAAAGCCCAAGTGCAGCCATAAAATTAATACAGAGCGAAGTACAGAGGAGGGCGAGGCATTTACAATACTGCTGCAATGTTACACCGAGCATTAGTGAAGAGCAAAATATTAAAGCACACTGAGAAAAAACCAACCGAATAACACAGGCACAAACCACAAATTAAGAGATTAGCATTATGGAGAAAATTCAGCTCAGACTATCTAGCTCATTTCCAACAAACTTGCTGTTTCATATTCTTGCTTCTGACAAATCATTAAGAAAAACATGCCTTACAAAACCATCAGAGAAATGGCTACTGTACATTTCTTACCAGTGCTGTGACATCCTTTGTAAACTGCAGCTGGCAGAAAACAGGAAAACATAGTAAAAGCTGCTTACAGATGTAAAGACAGAATTATGTTGTTATATTGATGTTGGATACAGCAAGCTAAAAATACAACTACACTGATTTCACTGGAAGGTACCAACAGAGGTAAAGGGCAGTAAAGCAGAAAAAATAACTTCACCCTCCTTGTGAGCATGTCCATCTCGGGCTTTTATCCGCTCCTCGCATTTATCCTCTACCCTTACAGAAAGCAAAATACATTTGTGCCATTTTGCCTTGGTGCATCCCTACAGCTGCCTGCAGAGAGCTCTGGCTCTATGCAACAAGACTTCCCTTCCACTACAGCAACATTACTGTCTCTCGTTTCCCCTGGGCTGCTACCATCCCTGCTTCCTGGTGACGAAACAACAGCTTTATTATGCATTTAAAACAGCACGCCCCTTCCCCACATATATCTGAACATGACCACAAGCTGTCAGCTGACTGCAGCTGCTTTCATGCTGTACATCTGAAATTAGAGGAATGATGCTGCAGAAACACTCTACTCACGTGATGTGTATTTTTTTCTTTCCCTCCACTCATAGTAAAAATCAAGCCAGGTTTCCACTGGCACATTCAATGGAGGGAAGGAACATACAAAGATAAATACTTCTAAATATTTACATAAATGGCTATTTAAGATCTTGACAGGCTGTAAGAATTAAAAAAAAAAAAAAAAAAAAGAAGATTGGAAAACATGCTGAAGACCCAGAAAACGGATAGAGCAAGAGATTACTGGCATGCAAGATGAACAAAAGCAACCATCCCCCAATCAGAAAACAATTATTACTTTATACAGCTGATAAAACAGTTCAAAGCCTGGGATGTGCACACGTTACACCAATACAAAATACATGGCATTTGTGTTTTTGTAAAACATGCCCATGCCAAACAATGCTTCATTGACTTTGACAGCAGGAAGGCTAAATTCTGAAACTGGTGTGATCTGATTGTAGCTGAAGACTACAAATGAGTATAAAAATCAGTTCTCAGCTCTTGACAAAATTTATAACAGATATTAAAACATCTTCAAAGACAGCATTCTCACAGGGTCCAAAATAAGATCAGCTAGGCTTTCTCCCCCCAATAAAGAGAATACTGCCATGACTGCAGGTGTATCTGGACAGACTGCTAGTTCTCAGTAAGAGAGAGTTACTGGAAAAAAAGTTTTGATGACGGAAAGTGTAGTTCTCCTTTCAACCTCATTCCACCCACTTCCCAAGAAATCACTGAAAGAAAACTTGAACTTTCTTCCAAGAAAGAAAGTTTACCTGTAGGGGCTGTGACATTTCCACAAAGGAATATTTAATATCTTTGTTTCATAATTCTGATTAAGGGCCTACAAAGAAATACTACCACTTACAAAGAAATGCACAGATCCGTTCTGAATAATGTCACACTGCACGATGTATTATCAGCCTTTTTACTGTGAAATATTTTAATTGCTTTAACCTGAGGTGATGGCTAAACTTCTAGAAGATGTTTAGAGACTAAAAAAAGATGTGAAGTACACCAACATACTTATTAGAATTCCTACTCTATTTTGATACTTAACGTATTTTGCAACTACATATCAAACACAGTTTGAATATTACTCTTTTCTCCCTTTAGGTCCTCCAGTGATATAGTATGTGGAAATACTACCTTAATCTCTAAGTGATCACAACAGAGGATATACTCATAACAAAGCCATTAGGGTATGACTTAAAGTCTTTAAAAAGCCTTAAAAATAAAAAAAGCCTTCCAACTTAAAAAAAAAAATTAATATCCAGATCAGTGATGTTCCTGATTCAGACACCAGTCAAGCCACTCAAATTCCTACATGAGCTGGGTGCTCAACAGTTATTCAGAAGTTCTAACATGATTGAAAAAAAAAAAAAAAAAATCAGTCTTGATGTTTTATGAGCTCTTTCCCACCTTCTCAAAACAACGGCAGTTATGGCAAGCTTACCATACAAATACAACAGTTTAGAGTGACATTAACAGCTTTGATGGATAACAGCTCTGCAACAATTACTAGGAGAAAACCGCTGTGCTTACAAGCAAGAACTCAGCATGTTTCCAGTTACTGGGTACAATTTCTTCCCCACCTTGCAATCTGGTTTTGTTTGCACCAAGTTTGCAAACTCCTATGACAAAGAATTAATTTCTTACTGTGAACTGGTATAACAATTAGCACATTAAGGGTTTAACTGGTAAGGTAATACATTCATGCAGTATCATAAGCAAAATAAATTTTAAGCAAATGAAGCATTCTACAACATATTTTATTAACCCTCAAATTCAGCTGGAGGGTTTCGCTCACATTTTTTCCCCCACTTGATTTTATGCCACTTGATGTTAGAATAATGACAGCTGATGTACCAGGATTCCTCTTAGTAAGAATTATGGTGAAACCCTGTACTTTCAAGAGCTTGAGCCAACCGTGTCCTACACCCCTTAGTCCAAATCCATAAAAGCACATAGGCATATGCTTCACTGAAGATAAGTATGCTTCACTACGCTTCACTAAAGGATGAATAATAAGACTGATTTCAAACGACTACTTGCAAAATCCGAGATAAGTGTTTTGATGAATCAGAAGCTAATGTGCCCAGCATGTTGCAAGACTGAGCTTGAGGCATTCTTCCTTCTCCAACCAGTTTGGCTTCAGATTATGTTTCTCTACTACTGAATTCTTCTCTTCCCTGGTCCTAAGTTACTCTCACAGATAGCACGAGTACGGGAACTGAACACCCAAAAAGGTTTTCAGCTGTCTTAAAAGGAAATATTTTTCCAGTTATAGTTTGCTCTGGCAAGAATGTTAGTGATATAGCTCAAGTGGTTTCATTTTACTCTGAGATACCCAGCAAACACTACAGTCAGATAACATTGCTTGGGGGGGGGGGGAACACCACCCCAAAAAGCCGCACACCCTTTCTTCCCAATGGCAGTGAAATTTTAGTATATGAAATTTAATGCCTTAAGCCCAAGAAATTTACTTTCGAAATACAAGCTATGCAAGAGATTTTCTTGTAAATATTAGTCTAAATCAAGGTGAGGAGAGTTGATGCAAATGGTATTTTCTAACATATGCAATGTTAGATAACAAAGTTTAAGTCTCTTCTTCTAGGTCACTATGTGTTCACACCACACCCCTTCTTCCGCTGTACTTGCTGCCAGAGCTTTAATATTAACCTCTGCGCACATTAGTAGCTGCGTCGATACAAAATCTGAAAGTAAACAAATGCTCCAAGACTCTGGACTAAATACAGCTACTTTTGAAAACATCTCTATCTATTAAAAGTAAAGCAAATGAAAGTATTTCCGTTTGCCAATGAAACAGCCATGTTGCTCCATTAGGTCTGATGCAACGGGATGGTCTCAGGGGAGAGGAGAAGAAAAAAAAAAGACAATATTGTTAAAGTTGACTGTGGGCAGACCTATAGTCAGAGGCATGAGGTTACTGGGGCATATAAAACTCTAGAATAAGTTTCCTTATGTAAGTTATTTTTCTTTTTTCTTATTTTTTTTTTAATACCGGCGCATCACTGGCAATTTCAAGGTACTACAAGGCCTTGAGAACTGCCAAATTCCACAAAAACTGTAACTTATTAGAAATGACAAAGCAGCAAACTTCTTTTCTGCCCAGATCTCCCAATATACTGAAATCTTCCATCTAAGTAGAAAGAGGAAAAAAAAGAAAAGATATGCTTCAATTTACTTTCACTCACTTTCCTGGTCATTCCCACCTAGGATTTTTTTGTTCCCCTACTGTCTATGACAACAGAAACTCTATGACAAGAGAAACATTTCTGTTCAAACATGTCAACTTTCAGTTATTGATACACAGTTTCAGTGGTCTGTAATTTCAAGGAAAGATTAAGATGTAAATTAAAAGATATGCATATCAAAACCATACAGGAGTAAACAGCCCCCTTTTACTTCGACATTTACCATTATTCAGAGAATGCCTGATAAAATCTTTTTGGAAATGAAACTACAGAGGTCTTTCTGGAGCGCTAAGGCGTGTTTCAACAGATTTGTACTGTACTAAAATTTAATGGTGACAACACATAGGACTAGAAGTAACCTGCTACATTTTGGGGCAGTTCCTATGAGCAAAAGATTTTTTTAAAAACTTACTTGAAATGAAACTGTTAGAGGTAGGATAGAAGTTAGGAAAGATGGAACTTTTGAGGGGGTAGTGAGAGAAGTGCCAGAAAGTGAAAGATGAAAAATCAGGTAACTTACCTATAGCATGTGTGTTTATATACACAAAGTAGATATGCATATTTACAAATTAGTGTCTGCATATATTTACATAAAATAAACCCTATATATAAACACCAATATGCTACATTATAAATAGCCTTTCAAATGAACAGCTCCAATGTAGATCATATTAAAGATGCAATTTTTAAAAGAGTGATATTTTCAAGTGGCTGACACTTAAAAATTCACGGACATGTACACTGTATTCTTCTTTACGTACAAGGAATGATCAGCAAGCAAGCAAATTCCAACATGAACACACCTTGAAATAATGGTCAAAATATCCTGCATACTAAAGGAGACCCTAACACTTACACATTAGACGCTACGAAGTCTATTGACAGCAGTCATAATAAGGCTGACCTGTTAAGTGGGCTTAGCAATTTCAATTTTCTCTCTCTAGGCAGCACCTCTACATTCAGTATTTTTGTATAGCACAAAAAGCTTTTGAACGACTGAAAAGTGTCACAATTTGAACAACTTTTTAGTATTAAATTTGTTATCCAAAGGCTACATACCAGCAACAATTCCATTAAATATACTTGAGAAAACGAACTATTTGTAGTCGACCTAAATGTGTCTTCACATTCTTATGAAGTCAGTGGTACTAAAACATACGAGATGCCAAAATTCTGTCAAAAAAGGTTGAGAATGCTACAGAAATTGTATATAGATACATTAAATTTGAAACAGTGCAGAGAGTATAATATAATAATACTATTCCTCCTCCTCATGGTCTCAAAATGGTGACATACCTACAAAACATTTCAAAATTATCAAAAGAGATTAAGTAAACTAATCTCAAATTTGAGGAGGAGCATGAAAAACAACCCAACACATTTGTAATTGTCAAGAGTTAAAGTTTTTCTCATGGATAGAGATGTTTTAAATATCCTTTCCCCCATCCATTCCAAGATCATGCCAACGAACAAGCACAACTGACACCGACTTCACTAAGGCAGGTTTTCACATGCAATTCCCTTTTAAGTAAGGCGTGTGCACATGCCACAGAGGGTGATGACCTGTGGATTGGACCACTTCATTGTTACTATTGATGAATGGATTTAAAGCCCTGTTTTCAGGAAATTCAATATACCAAGAGGTTCACAGTCATATATGGCTATTTCTCAAGACTAAACTCAAGGTTTATAAATAGGAAACTAAGGATAGAAACAAGCAACTGTGCTCTTTATGTAGTTAACCTAGCAATCAGTCATCACCACATGGAGTAGACTGGCAAGTACTATAAAACTTACAACAACCAGCATCATTCCTGAATATAATGGAACTATTTCATCCTCGTTGCACTAGATAAACCTTTCATTAGTTCCTACTACAATACCCAGTAGTGCTTTGAGTTGCCCTATTTTTACAGCATACCACTATTTAACATCAACAGTTTACAACGAGTGATACCATCAGAAGATATTTACAGTGAAATTTATGACATACAAAGAAAACAACTAAGTTCTTTAACATAGTATAATAACTTAAATAATACAACTTCAGTGACAAAAGTGTTTTTCCTCTTAATAAGGGCACTGTAGCTTATCATTTATTGTTCACTTTGCACTTATACAAACACTACCACTACAGAGATTATTGTGATCAGTTAACTTACATGAGCTATACTTCATTCAGGAATAAGAATTTGCTCCAAGGTTTGTATTTTATTTAGACATAAGATTTCCACAAAAGCTAACACAGCATTAATCACAAAGATAAAAATAGAAAAACAAAAAAGCATGCAGTTTCTCAGCTGAAAACAAGAAGTTACTGTCTTTTCACAGGGAGTAAAAGTAGTAACAGTCTATGCTGTTACTGAAAATATTTTAAACATGAGCATTCTGCTTTGAGTAGAGCAAAGTTCTTGACCAAGTCTCGTCATGAGAACAGTAGATCCTAACATATAAAGGCTGAAGATTAATAATCACCATCTTCAGAGGATTCACATAGATTTTTCATTCGACTTAAGTTACAGTGGTGCACTGTGTCTCAAAAGACTGCTAATTGTTATTTTAGAATTGGTAAGATTTTTCCTCCTCTGCGGTGGTCTAAAAGGGAGAAAACTACAGGCCATAACTGATGACTTCTGTTGTATGATGCAATTAATTTCTATCAGCTGTATCTTCACACGCTGCAACTCTGCCATCAAAGATTGACACCTGAAAACATTTATACTAAAATACAGACCGTAACAGAACCACATGAACAAACTGCAGCTATCAGAAGTCTTCTCCAATAGGCCTGAGTGCACGCAATGCTCAGTCTTGCAGACTACAGAAAACATCTGTCTCTTCATGGCTTTCCTCTGGCAGGTCCTATGTGGAACTGATAGTCCTCAAGACAAGCCCACTTTTACCCAAACAAATGCATCACAGCAAACAGGAGCCTAAACTCCTCCATGTTGTATCATAATTACGTACCAACCCGACACAACAACAAACAAAGAACTGTCAGAAGGAATTAATACAACCTATAGAGGCAACGCAAAGATTTTTTGCAAAATGACGACTCCACCTCTTAAACCTAATCCTCTTTCCATCTTCAAAAGAGGAGCCTGGAATACAAAATTCACAACTCTACCACATCTTACAACTCAAAAGAAACTTTTTTTTAATGACACCTGGAAATTATTCCCACACATATCTCCAGGTTTTTTTCTAGGACTCCCACAGGCAGATTTTTTTCCTCTTTCCTTTACTCCTTATTCTCCTCCAGGAGAATGAACTTATTTTCTTTTTACTAATATCCTTCTCTAGCCCAAAGGCAAGGTCTGTCTTTCTTCCTCTGCCCCCATTATCTCACTCCTTGATATAACAAGTTAAATTCCAACCAATTGTTTTTCATCTATACTTCACCTGAAGCTCTTGCTTTGTGTTTCATCAGCAGAAGGAAGATGTGCCTAAGAGCTTCTTGCCCAGCCAAATTCAAAGGTTTAACTTTAAAACTACAAATCTTGCCTTGCCCAGATCGTCACACTGCAGACAAGACTGCATTAGATGCATATGGCCATTCAGATAATTCAAAAGTTGGAACTATTCCTGCATTTCTACACATTCAGAGCTTCAATTAAAAAAAAAAAAATAAAAAAAAATCAGCCAACAACGAAAAAAAAAGCCAACCAAAAAACCAACCCAGCTTTTCCCTCCCACTTATTCATGCAATCAAACTCACCCCTTGCCCCCAATATTTTCTATATGGGATTACTGAAATATTTCTTCATCAAATGTTCTCAAAATCTCACTTCTGTTCTAATAATCTTGGCTTGTTGGCCTAACTGGCCAAGTTCCTATACTAGCCTCTATCTTCACCTTCAGCTCAAAACAGAGTTTCTTGGTTTCTCTCCTTACCCATTAATTTGTCCTTTAATACTGGAAAACAGCTACTGAAACAGGTTTTTCTTATCTGTCATTTAAAGTCAAGTCTTACTATTTCTGTGTGGATTAGAAGATACAGTTTTCCAACTACTACCCAGAAAGTCTACCCTGCTTATTGTCGTCTTCCTTCGTTTGCTTCTAATTAAAGATAAACTAAAGCGTATCAATACATTAGGTGTTTTTCTAATTCTTCACAATATGCACTTACACATCATATTTTATTCACAGCCCTTTTGGACTCAGAGACACTAAATGTGAGACGAATTATCTGACTATATATGCAAGACCTCAGTTCAAATTGAGAACATATAGGCACTAATGTAACAAAATATTCATAGCAGTTACAATTAAAAAACTTGGTAATAACCTTCAGCATATTCATCACCTTGCTTGTTTCCTGGAAATCCACTGACAATTAGTGAGTTATTAACAGAAGCTGATTTTAAGCACCATATGCTAGGTTTTTAATTCAAATTTAGTAATGATTCCCAACTTCATTAGAATTAGACAACCTAGTTAAAGAAAGCAATCCAATTCATAATTTCTAACATAAGGAGACAAATCCAAAATATAGTAAAAATATGAACACTACCCTAAGATATTTTTTTTTTAACAAGATGCTAGAAATATCATGTGAAGAAGGTATTCTCCCCTATATTTGGATTCCTGAAATTTCAGGAATGGCAAGCAAGTAGAAAAATATCTAAGGAGTGACAAGAGAGATAAATGTTAACTCTTTAATTACTTGCTGGTAGCATAGTTCCAAGACTTTGTAACCAAGAGCAAGACATTTTTGTTTAGTCAACATACTGTCTGAATATAATCTTCATAAACATACCAATTGAAGGATGTCCTCATCTTTTGGCATAACACTAAGCTCCAATACGTTGTCACTGAAAGAAACAGAAAAAAAAGGCCACACATGAACTTTTGGAAAAGATTTTCAATTCTTGTTACGAAGATGATTACGAAGAACTTCAATAGAGCAAAACCATTCAAAAACTCCAACACTCCACTATTCTGTCAAATTACTTTACACAACAGAAATAAACACTGATTTCCATTAGAGTCTTAGCAAATAAGACAGAAAGCTGACTGAAGAGTACATTTGTATTCTCAGCAAAACCAGTGTATTAAACCAACACATTGTCTTTGTCAGGTTTGGATTTTGTTCTTTGTTTGTTTGTTTCTTCTTCTCAAGGCCTAAGGTACATTAGTTGTTTGGAGCTTCTCAGACAAAAAAAAGTTGGCAAATCTGTGAACACAAGTTAAAATTTCTCTCTTTCTTCTATTTAAAACTAGAGTCTGTTAGCACTCTAAAATTGCTGTGGAAATGTCATAACCACCACCACGTGTGAAAAGTGGGGCAATGCCAAGGCAAGCACTGACTTATACCTTTCCACTCCAATCACCTCCTAGCAAAATCAACTTAAACATATTTAGTCAGTCAGATGATGTCTAAAATATGGATGAAAAATGCTTGCTCTTTAGAATTGCTGAGTTTGTCAGTCTGAATTGCTGAAACCAAAAGCAGCAGCAGCATAAAGATCCAGGAATCTGGACAGTTCAATCAATATAATTTAAATACAGGCAAAATCAGGACACCAAACGTACAACGTATCAGTTATCCAGAGTCAGATATTGTAAAACAGTAAAACCCACAGTTAGTATCAACCAGAAAATGTATTTTCAGAAGCAAGAGAGAAGTATACACTTGTAACATTGGATGCAGAACAGCTGAATTCATTAACTCATCTGAGACAGATGAATACTCTTGTTTATATTCATTAAAGTGGAACAGGTACAGAGAAGGGCTACAAAAGAGATGGCTTGTACAGTGTTTTAACCAGGCTCACAAAACAGAAAATGAAGAGATTATGACTGTTATTTAGAAGTCTTACATTACATGTCACAAGAAGAAAGGATAGACAGACTGACCAATACCAGCACAAGGAAAAAAAAGCATACAACCTAACTGGATATATCAGACTAGAAATTAGCTTATCTGAACTGGTCAGTACAATGCATTTGCTGAGAAAAGACAAAACCAGCACAGAGATGGACCACCAACTTCAGGGCACACAGAACAATCTATGAAAGCACCGAGAAACCCAGTTTCTTATTTCTGCAGAAAAGAAAGACATCTTCTCAAACATGTAACGTGTGATTTATTAAGCTTTCTTATGTGAAAAATGTTTTTGTTTTGTGGCTCCTTTTCCACTTGTTACTGACCACAGACATAAGGCTGCATTCCAAAATAGCAGAGTAAGGGTATTGGGTTTCACAATCTTCTTAAACCATTATGCATTTTAGAAAAAAGCGTTCTCCAAGCAGCATAAAGTACTTCAGTTTAAAAATGAAGATCAGCAGTGATAGATTTCAGTTTTTCTTTTTAAGTTTACATGCAGCTAGGAACAAGTAAGTCTTCAAGAAACACAAAAGCATTGACTTTATGTGCATTTACAATAGCATTTCCCATTTTGACTGAATGCATAAACAGCAAAACTATTTGAAATGATTCTTTAAAAGCAGTGTCATCAGGAGCTGACTTTTGCCTAAACTCCCTCGTATGGATATTAAACTATTTAGCAGTTGTAAAGCAAAACGAGAATATGAAAGAGATACCATAGCTTGAGGCATTTCCAATGAAGTATTCAGATTTCATTTCTATGTGTGGGTAGCATGTATAGGTAAATTGTATTTGGCAGCTTATGGTTTGATAATAATCAATGCTTATTTGCAGGATAAAGACTTTGGAAGTCAAAAATACGATAAATAGCATTGTTCCTCTTCAAGTACTTTTAATATAAAGGTAAGTTTCCCACTTATAATTCGACACAGAACAAACTATTTTCTTATACAACTACTTTGTGCCTTTTTAAAAATCAATTTAGACAATTTAGCACCTTTTTTAGTAGCCATCCAAAAGAGGAAAGGGTTCCATTCAGGAACAGCGTTGTGTACATAATTCAAGTAACTACTTAACTATTCTATTCCAGTTTGCCTGCAAAACCTTCTGGAGACAATTTGGGATTTTCCTACTTTATATTTTGTGAAGTGCTCTCAGAATGTTTTTCAGTTCTCATTTCAGAAACAGAAAGTATTAAGGAGTACTTCTGGTGTATTGTACTATATAATGAGTATGCAAATTGTGAACTAGAAAGTGTTAATAAGAACCACCACACAGAAAGTAGCAGTTTACACTCAAATATTAGACACAGTATTGTGAATTCTTAGAGATCTCTATCACGCAAATGACTTTCATTATTTGATTCAAATTTAAATTTATTGACTCAAACTAAAGCACTATGATGCACTGCCATCATAAAGACTGTCTTCTGATGCCTTGGTTTTTTTGTATTAATGAAACGAATTCAGCAGCTAAACTCTGTACATTTCTGAGTAATCCCAACACTTTCAAGAAGAATTTGCAAAGAGAAACAAGCAGGATAGACTTAATCATTCAACTTCCCCACGGTTCAAAAAAGAAAAATTTGGAATCAGAATCTGTTTCTTGTTTTATTTAGAACAATAAAGAATTCACAGAGTTTATATTAGTAATCAATATATCTCCAAACTGATTGTGTAAACAGATCAGAATAAATTCCTAACTGGACCAAACAACTATTGGTAACACGTAGGAAACCTAGACTTAAAAGTGATCTCATGACTAATCTTACAGGACATAGTTATTTCAAGCAACTCTTTTGAGGTGTGCCCTTCACCTTCCAGAGGAAATAATCAGTGTAAAGTTTAGCTTTCCTATCTCCAACCACACAAAAGAGATAACGTTCTAGACACAGCTTGAAACTTTTCTGAGAACAACACAAAACACGGCTGAACTATATGCCATCCATAAGTCCCACTGGAATTTATGGGGATCGTTTCATTTAAAGCAGCTAAGTTCCAATGTCTGCAGCATTATAGGAGGACAAACAGCTACAATTGAACAACTTTCTAGAAAAATAATGAGCAGCCAAGGAAATGGAGCTGCAGGAGTAATCTAATTCAAAAATCTGTAAGTCCAAACTGAGTTTCATTGCAATACAGCGGAACAGTCAGTGTGGGAGGGAACTTTTTCTTTAGAGGTAAGAGAGGATAAAGTGTGCTGTATCCTTAAAAACTGTTCTGAAGATGATCAGAAAAATTACAGAAGAATAAGCATTTACAGTTAGCAATATGTTTGAAAGGGTAATTAAAAATACAGTAATTGAAATTTCTAGAAAACCACCACACAACATACTGAGACTATAAATGAAACTGTCTTTAGTCATAAAAAAAGGAGATTTTAATTGACAACTTAGCCTCTCAAAAGGCCTTTCAGCACGTTGCTTGCACAAAGCCTACTGAAGAAACTAAGGTGTGCTGGATGAAAGATTAGCTAAGACACAAAACAGAGCAAGAACTGTGTGACTGGGTATTTTTAATATGAAGAGCTTAAGTACATTTAAAAGTGAACTTGTGCAAGACCAACCTACCAAGAACTATTAAATGAAGTGATGCAGGTAAAACCTTTGGTTCACCAAGTTCATAGACCAGGGATTTCTGGAAAGCGGGCTAGTATTATCTGACCAAATAATCACTCTATACTTTCAGTGTTTTCATAGCCTTCTCCTAAGAATCCATTACAGGATATTATCAGAGGGGATACTGATATAAACAGACCATCAGTCTGACCCAGGATGGCTATGCTGATTAAAGAACAGCATGCTAAAGCAAGAAGCATACACCATAACGTAATTTTACTTGCCATGAAATGGCAACACAAGAAATAAAGTATTTTATGTGCAGAACAAATTGCGCTGAGCTCAAAAATACCGTTTGCAAGCAAAGAATTAAAGAAATCATTCCTTAGTCATATGAGAAGCGTTGCCTGTAAGCTACAAGGAAGATACACCTGACCTGGAGTCTGAGCTCTCTTTATGCATCAGAATTAATATTTAACTGTTTACCTTAAAAGGTTCACCTGAAGACTTCCTGATGGTTAAATTTTCTGTATAAAACACTCAAGGATACACACGATGTTTTGTTACGATCTTCTGTGATGTACACATCTGGCTCAAGACAACAAATTGTTCTCCTCTCCTACCTAACGATAGCATCCCTTCATCTTCTGTCCACTAATGGACATTAGGGGTACAGATGCAGCAGTACACTATACCATTCCTGGCTGCACTCAATAGTCACCGATAAGGCCTTGTTCAGGTGTCCCTGGTTTATCCACAGTGGACAGGGGTTGCATTCTGCTGGGACAGTTTGCTACCGAAACTCACAGAGCTGAAAATAAAACTTTATTCACAGGCATACCTAGAGTTAAGAATCTCTGACTGAGCAGGCCACTGGAATATGTGATTCATTTCTCTCTATTTTGGATTAAGATAAGAGATTTCATTGACCGATATACCTGTTGGGCATGTAAAGTAATGTCCTGTGTCTTGGGTATACACTATTGTACAATATTACCGTCTGTACAAATACAAAATGAAAAAACGATACGTGGCTAGTGTTATCTCCACTAAAGGTTATAAAAAAAGATAAATTCCATCTTTCCAGCTCTTGTATAGAAAGTACTAATGCCATAAAATGCATTTCAGTCTACCTTTCCTGTCATACCTTTGAACAGAATTTTGTTGTTTTAAAAAAAAAAATGCACCTGGGATGTCTGTATTTTGAATGAACTCTTGAATGAAGACTCCACTGAAATAGGAAGATCAGGATCCTATTTTTCCTACTTCTAACTGTAAGCATTACTAAGTCTTAATGCATGAAGATTCACTAAAACTAGAATGTGACATGTGAGTTGTATTTAGAAAACATTTTTCCATGCTGATCATTATATATATTTTTTCCACATAACTCATTATTCTATTGGAAACTTGTTGCCATAGAACAGAAACTGACACCAAGAAAACTGTAAAAATGGAGGCAGATGAGAGACATGAAAATGAGTATCTAGATTCATGTATGGACATGATTTAACAAGCCCTTGTGAGTTGCAGGAGCAGTAAATATTACCATTTCCTCAACTCTGTGCAAGGTTCATAACTTGCTACAAAACAGAGGAAAGCCAAGAGCAGATGTTTTGCAGGTGTGTGCTAGCCTAAAATTTTTCCTTTACCAGATATGCTGGTTTCTAGTTATCAGATCTCATAAGCAAGGTAGATTTTTCTGATTTTCTTTTTCAATTGACACATGTGGTGTATGTATACCTAATCTGCCTATTTTAAATTCCAACAACCTTCCTCTACAGCAGAGTGATTTGCTAACAAGGGACAAGTACTGACATAAAAGGACCGTGGCACAATTCAGCACACCCATTCTCAAACATTTCTAGGCGTTCAGTAAATACATGAAAACAGAAATGGTAAAACTGAGTGTGTATTAAGAAAAATTTAAAAATACGACTTTTTCAGGACCGCTATAAGTGGTCATTTCTTGCTTAGTATAAAAAAAAAAAACCCGTAAGTGTGGCACATAATTAAATACTAGTATCTTACCTGTTCTGTATTAAAGCAATGACTTGAGAATATGTCTTCCCAATAACACTTTCTCCATTGACTTTTATTATTCTGTCACCTGTAAATGGAAAAGTTATACCTTAAATCAATTTCTCTAAACATTTTTTTGATCATTTTTATTTTGTACTTCCGTACCTCACAATAATCAAGATCACCAATATGTTAAATTCAAGGTTAGTCTTCCTTAAAAATGAAAAAAGATGACAATAAAAGATGCACAATATAACTACATGTAACCATATACAGGATGCCAAGTTCCTACTCTTTCCTCAGAACATTTTCAGATGTGGCATCTTATTCTAAGCTTCCAAATGAGTCACCTAGAAACTCACAGAAAGAAAACCACAAGCAGGTGTCAGCTATACCAGAGACTCACTTAAGTATACCATCTTCAGAATAAAGCTTTTGATGTATGGTAACACGTACTGACAACTCTGCCCAATTCTTAAGTGAATTATAAGTAGACATTTCATTCCAGCACTTAACCTCAAAACAAACATGAACTTTAATTCAGAACACTGCCACATGTAGCTGTACACATCAGCTTTAACAGCAGCAAATACTGCAATTTTGTCCTTCCTCCTTCTGAGAAATAAAGAACACATATTTTGAAAAGGCTCCAGTTTCCTCCTTCCTCAGAATAATCGGGGTTGTTTCCAAGACATTACTGTCTTTTCAGTGCATCTTGGAAAAGTGTAATGGATTATTTCTTATCCATATAGATCAATCTTTAGATCTAATCACTTCTATCAGATTTCTCCAAATAGTTCGTTACACCTTCCTCATTAAGAGCTTCATACACTGTCATAAATTAAGTGGCAAATATATCATGTAGAGCTATTTTCAGCTTCTGATAAAAAACCCATCCCATTCCTTCACCAAAAATGGTATTTATGTCATCTCTGATCAGAAGAGCAGAAAGGTATCTTGAATTTACTAATGAGGAGAAAATGGTCTAAAGGATTACAGGTACGGAGCTTTGGAAAGCTGCTGGAGAAAGAACAACTGAAAGGACCCATGCAAAGTAAGCTAAAGGGACTGGCTTTTTCAACACTACTTTAGAAACTGAAAGCCCTTTTTGTGTTTCTGGCATGATCAAATTAAAGCAAGGAAAAAGCTGTTCACTCTGAATACTCAGCCTGACTTGATGGCAATAATGCTCTCAATGCTCATGCTCTGTGGAGGTTCCCTATACAGACCCCAGGGATTTCCAGACTTACCAAACCACATGAATCTGCTGACTGTTTTTAATTTGGTCTGCACACACAACATAACATCATGCAAATGAATTGGTGTGATATTTTCACCTTTACATCAGTTTGTTTATGCCTTTTTATCAGCTGGTTATCACCCTTTTCCTCACCTGAAAGAGCGCTCAGTTTTGTCCCTTGCTTCCTAAGCCATGAAAGAAAGGTTGGTGACAACATTTAATGGCTGCTAGCAATCCACATGACTGATGGCTGGCTGTGAGGGATGGCAAACCCTATCCCACTGTTGCATGCACACAGACACCTTATGTAATTAGGCTGAGAAACTGGACTTTCACGAAAACCAAGTTAATTTTGAAATGCTCAGTATCACAGCAAAATAAATCCTTTCAAAAAGTTGCAGGAAAAAGAAATGCTATAGCTTGTGCCAAAAAACATTCTTATTTACAAGCTCTGAACCCTGTCCTGCTAGGTCATATGGCAAGACACACCAGATCCTTGTCTGGAACTTAAAACTGGCTTTTTTCCAGGCTGTTTCAGAACTTGCCCACACATGTAGATCTTTACTCAGTGTTTCCACTAAAAACTGTAGTTAGGAGTATCTTTAAAGTAGGTCGTATTGTCTTATCTATTCCTGTGTAGTTTGTATTTTTCAAAGAAAAAGACTAGGTTACACACAGCAGTGAAACAAGTCTACTTGAAGCATGCATCCAATGAACCTGCCAAAACACTCAGGTGGGACACACTGCAGAACTGGTTACATGAAAGAAGTGGGTGCAGGCAACTGTGTGAAATACAACTTTGCTCAGTTTCAGGTAAAGGGGAAGGCCAGTGCCTGTAGTGCAAAAAAGGGTATAGAAGCATGAAGGCTTTTTCTAATAGCTCTCTATCAATCTGGCTGACCATTAAATACCTTTGATCAAACTAAAAATTGATCTGAATACACTTAAACCACCCCCCCTTCCACACACATTTTAGTTCTTTATATTCTTGCATATAAGTAAGTGACAGCATGAAGATCAAGACATGGGGAAATGTGGATCAGTTTTGGCTGTCTGCATTTCAATATTTCTAAAATAGTTATGTTCTTTTTTTAATGAAATGCCTTGGAGGTTAAATATGGGAAGTATGATCTTTGTAATTCTAACAAAGATAATTCTACAGGAGTATTCAAAAATACTCAGAATGAATTGTCTTCCATTTAAGATATTGTAATCTATTCCTCAAATTTGCAAGAGTATTCCATGCTTTCTGGAGAGTAGCAGCCAGGTAGGCTCCTGAAACAGAATTCATTAATTCTGGGTAACAAAGCGTGGGTTGAGACTGTCAGTATTACAAAGGACCCTGCAACAGGGAAGTAAGAATTGACAAACAAACATAACTACCTAAACTCATATTAGATTTTCGAGTATTTTCTTTCCATTAGTGTGACCATGAAACAAAGCCAAGATGAATTAAAAAAAAAAAAACAACCAGTTGATTCTACAAAATAAGAAATGTATACAGTGTCTGTATCAGAGGTTAAGCAATCTACCTTGCTGATCATTCCCTGAGTGTTTTATAATATAATTTCAAGATAGAGATACAGTAATATATTTCACCCCAAAGTTTTAAACAAGAAATAGTGGTATGACCTAATTAGATATACCTGCTATCAGCAGTGTGTTTAAGAATAATATTCTGGTAATTTAAAAATGTATTTTCTATTTTCTGTTCTTTATTATGGGCCCCTAAAAACCTCTTCTAAGCCTAAAAATAAAATATTCTCTACAGATTTCATCTCTTTCAATCTGGCAAACACTGAACAGAGTAGAAATAAACATGGCTCCTCTGTGCAACTTCAACATATGCTGCACTTTACCAAGCCAAAACATTTATTTATATAATAGCATTAAAATAATGCCAAAGTAGCCCTTCTCTGAATATCTACTTAAGGAGGAGTTAAAAAAGAAAAATGCTTTATGCTGTACAAGTAGGATCTACTACTGTTTTTAAATTGCAATTGTCCTAAAATCTTTACATTTCTTTAGGAAGGAACTACAAAAAATTATTCTAGTCCAGTCAAATGCATATACAAAACTGTTTTCAAAAGAAAATATCAACATCCCGTTATCAACACAAACACAATCCTTTCATCGAACATATATTTTGCCTTTTTTTTTAAGAACAGAAACCTGTGTCTGTAGTGACTACACCTATGTAAGTTATTAACACTTGTAAGACTTCCCATTCTAACATAGCTTTTTTTTTTCCTTCTACCCTTAAGTAAAGGTGTGACAAAGTACCTGGCACTTCACAAAAAACGTGCTTTCTGCTCTCCAGTTTGACTAAATCAAAGAACAGAACAAAATTTAATAAGAGATAGACGTGGATTGTTCCCATTTAATTTAAAGGAGGTGGAATAATTTAAAGGACAAAAACATGAATGTTTTGATGTTATCAATTTGTCACAAACCACAAAAAATAGGGCTTACAGGTGTCATTTTCCTCCCTTTTCTCCTTCTCCTCACATTTTATCATATACTTGTTCTTACTTTTTTAAAGATAATAATACAAGACAACTAAGACTTTAATGCGTTAGTATATTTTATATAGCACCTCCTAAGAGAACACAATGGTGCTTTTGAGATTAAAAACACTGGAGGACAATTTAAAAGAGAGGTTTCAAACTTCTGAAGGAAAGAACAAGGTTTAAATGGAAGATAGAATTGTATGTAGAAGCTTAAGTCATATGTATTTTACATGATGTACACAAACATGCTATCAGCGTTACAGAAGAACAGTACCTGTGCACAGTCCAGCTTCAAAAGCAGGTCCACCCTCTTTAACTTGTTTAACGAATATGGTATCCATTGGCTCCAGTCTATTTCTTTGTTTTCCTGAGGAAGAAAGAATATTTCTTAAAAGCATTTAATTATACTGTATTACAACATTTTTACTTGAAGAATTATTTTGAAATGTAATCCTGCCGCGCTCACGATTACATTAAATAGTCAAGTTCAATTTGGGGTGAGGGAAGGAAGAGATACTAGGAGTCCTAAAGACAGCATTTCAGTTGGCTACACTAAAAATCTTTTAGGTATCTGGGGAAAAGGCGGGGCAGGTGGAAGAGAGAGAGATCAAACTTAAACTTGCGAACATATCCCAGTAAGTGGTATTTTTCACGTTCATTTCATCATCTCATTGCTACTTCATCCTCATGCTGATGCCTACACTATTCAGTAAGAATTACGCCTTCCTCTTCTAGATTGCTATCTGGCAATATATAAAGGTATAAAGCCAGACAAACTGAGTAAGAATTAGTAGCGCAAAGTGAAAAATAAAATTTAAAAATCTTTCCTTAGAAGAAAAAAACCACAACATTGATTTACAGTCCTCATGGAACTGTAACGCTGATTTTCTAACAGTGTTTTTCAGATGCTCTAAGATGAAGTCTAAAGTTTTCTTGTATATCAAAATTCAAAAAGCAATGTATAATTCAAAGTAAATTATAATGTCTGCACATGCTATACGTATCCATATATACACAATATAAATGTAGAAGTTAATCTACAGTAGTTAGAAACCATAACACTTGTTTCTTCTTTCCTTCTCAGTATACACTTAATGTCTATGCTTCCAGAAACACAGGTACCTCGTGCTTTTACATGCATGCCACCAAATCTAGGTAATTCTTAGCTGAAGTAGTACGGCTTCCAAATATCAAGATGCGGGGGCAGTGTCAGCACAATAAAAAACAAAACAAGAAAACCCCCATGACCTGCCCCCCCCGCCCCCCACCCAAAACAAACCACACCAAAAAACACCACAGAAACAAAACCACAACTAAAAAAAAAGTCCAGTTATACTGCAGGCTAAAATGCAGTGATGCTGTCCTGTGCTACACCTGTATGTAGCTGGAGTAAGTTTCTACACAGATTGATTAGTATAATTTTTATGCCAGTAAGCTAAAAAAAGTCAAAACAAACCACAGAAAAGCCCCACAAACAAACAAAAATGACCCAAAGATAAAATGTGAAACTTTATTTCCAGTCTGCCAGAAGACTGCACTGAACTTAATTTGTTCTACAGTGTTATTTGTCTCTCCTGACATCCCGGTCCTCCATGGTGCAAAACATGAGCACTCACAGAACCAGTGGCAGAACCTCAAAGGTTACAGAGATGGACAAGCTTATATGGTGCCAGTGCTGGCTTTAACAGCTTCGGTCCCTCCCAACTCCTATCACCACTTAGTACCCCTGTACCACACTCTCAGCTGAGGAAATATCACCCTTTGGAGGCTACATGATCACCCCCTGGAACTGACATGGATTGAAAATAATTTGGGTCTGGGTTCTAGTTTACCAGGAAACCCTGGCACAGTGGAGAGGCTGGTATAAACTGCAGAAAAATCAGGAACAGCAGAAGAGAATAAAGGGATTGCTTACAACTGGCACTGCTGATAAAAGAAACACTCTTTGGAACTACAGTATTAGGTTCTAATCACTTCTTCAGTGATTAATCTTTGACTTGGGCACAAATGGCACTGCTTTTGGAACTACTTTCGCTACAGCTTTAAATATCCCACCTGGCCATGTTTATTAATCCACAGCATTATTTATGGCATATAAATAAGGTGGCTCCCTTACCCCTTTTTTGGTTCAGTTTCTATATGGGAAAAGCTCATTATTTGAAGAATTTTAATAAATTGCACAAAACCAGACTTCCCTCTGACTCATTTTTCAAATACAAGTTTTCGCCTAATGCCTTAGTTCTGCAAGCCCTTAGCGTCCTGCCGTTTTACCACAAAACAGTTGAACAAAATGGCTTACTCATATGGCTCTAAATAGCCTTCTCAAAACAAGTCCAGATTGGTAGAGAATAATCAAAAAGCTGATTTGATAGAATCAGATAACTACTATACACAAAGCAACTGAATTATAAATCAAGAAACTCCAGCTGGCAGCTCAGTCCCCAAATACTTTGAAATTTGATTAGCAGGACACAGCTACAAGATATACAAAATGCTCTTTGTGAACCAAAGCTAGTATCTGTCATTTTTAATCTACTGATTTAAATAGACACTGAACACGATGGTGTCATCCTTTAAGAGGCAGTAACATTTCAGCAAGTTTAGACAAGCTCCAAGAATAATTTACCCAGACGCCATGAACAAAATGTTGCTTCAACCATCCACAAGAGTGAAGCTGAAGTATGACCTTTCACAGGACCACCAAACACCCTTCCCAGTGTTGTCACTTAATCTTTTACTGAAGAGATTTACAATCCCAAAAGTGACAAGAAAAATAAAAATAATGGACCTCCCATGGCACATTTAATTTATAACACTTAATCTCTGATACTTAAAACCCAACACCAAGGGCCTACCTCAGCTTCCTTTACAAAACGCTCATCAAAAATGTTAGTGGCCTACTGCTAGTTTGCTTAACATTCAAATGCTACTTTATGCCTTGTCCACACCTGAACACACAAAGCAAGAGGTCAAGCAGATAAGGTTACTCCCATTCAATATTCAACACAAAATACCTTTAATACACTTCTCACTTCTGAGTTAGAGGGGAAAACTGTACCAATTCACGGAGACCAGAAACTGAAGGATTGCCTGAACATCTGCTTTCTGACCGACCTGTCAGCTACACCGAGACGTTCTTCAACACTATGGGCACTCACTTCAGGTTTTGACAGCTATTTTATGGACCAATTCACTGATTACACATTAAACTTCGTTCTTTGTCCTACATGCAGAAGGAAGCTATATTGAACAGTCATTCTTCTTCCTAAAAAAGTGAACCACCACCCTAAAGGTAAATATCAATTTAGGGGCAAAAAATCAGGATCAAAGTTTTTCAATGTTTACATTTGCAACTTCATTTTACAGCTCAGTAATATCCAAACACAAGTAAAGACAAGAAGAATCTAGGGCTCCCAAGCTTTGGTAGATTAATACATACTCTTCGTTTCTCCTTGGTCTTTTACATACTTGGATACAAACCAAAACATCTTTCTATCAGTAACATATAGATGAACTTCCCTGAATATGTGGCCTCAAAGTGTATGCTTATATTTTGAGTTTGAAACTCAAGCAAAGCTAAACAAACAATATTTTCTGACAGTAGGAGCTAACAATACTTTCTTCAGACCAGCTGAGGGGGAATAAATCTTTTAGATGTGCACTCAATCATTATCCATTTTAGTTGGAATTTATTTCTGTAATCTAACAACTTGCCTCATGTCTCAAAATTTAACAATAACTACACTTCAATTTATTTATGCCTAAATCTCCATTGGGTCCTGTCTGCACCCAATCATCAGTCAACAGCAAGATGTTGTCCAAAATGTGAGCCTGAACTTCCCTCCTTCCAAAGTCCACCATCTAGAGCAGATTATCACAGTGGAACTTTTACACTAAGTTCTCCAGCTCCGCACTACATAGAGTCAGACCAGATTCACAATTTTCCTTTCTAATATTGAAAGGCCTAATTTTTTGGAGCATGCCAGCAATTTCTTACAAGGTGATACAGCAAAGAACAGTAAAGCAGCTCGCATTAGTACTCTGTCAGACACAGAGCCTTATTGTACCCTTGCCAGGCACAAGTACAAATTGGGAGAGGAGTGGCTGGAGAGCAACCCTGCAGAAAGGGATCTGGGGGTGCTGGTTGACAGCAGGCTCACTATAAGTCAGCAGTGTGCCCTGGCAGCCAAGAGAGCAAACCGCATCCTGGGGTGTGTCAAACAGCATAACCAGCTGGTCAAAAGAGGAGATTATCCCGCTGTATTCAGCATTGGTGTAGCCTCACCTTGAGCACTGTGTGCAGTTCTGGGCCCCACAATTTGAGAATGATGCAAAGGTACTCGAATGCATCTAGGGCAACAAAGCTGGTGAAAGGGCTGAAAGGAATGTCCTGTGAAGAGCAGCTAAGGACACTGGGTTTGTCTAGTTTGGAGAAAAGGAGGCTGAGGGGCAGTCTCATTGCTCTCTACAGCTTCCTGGGAAGGGGAAGTGGAGAGGCAGCTGCTGAGCTTGTCTCCCTGGTATCCAGTGATAGGACACGTGAGAATGGTTCAAGGCGGCGCCAGGGGAGGTTTAGACCGGACAGCTACCTGAAAGGAGGTTGTAGGGAGGTAGGTGTCAGTCTCTCTTCCCAAGTAACAAGTGATGGTACGAGAAGAAATGGCCTCAAGTTGCACCAGAAGAGGTTTAGATTGGATACTAGGACAAATTTCTTCACTAAAAGGGTCGTCAAGCATTGGAACAGGCTGCCCCAGGAAACGACTGAGTCACCATCCCTGGACATATTTAACAGATGTGTAGACATGGTGCTTAGGGACATGGTTTAGTGGTAGAGTTGGCAGTGTTAGGTTTATGGTTGGACTCGATCTCAAGGGTTTTTTCCAACCTAAATGATTCTATGATTAGGAAGCATTTCTTTACTGAGAGGGTGGTCAAACACTGGAACAGGCTTCCCAGAGAGCTGGTCAATGCTTCAAGCCTGCCAAGTGTTTAAGAGGCATTTGGACAATGTCTTTAATAACATACTTTAACTTGTGGTCAGCCCTGAATTGGTCAGGCAGTTGAACTAGATGATCACTGTAGGACCCTTCCAACTGAAAATATTCTATTCTATTTGCCAGTGCTTTTACAGTGCTCATTACTGCATACTACTTTGCCTCCTCTCACCTTCTACATACTTTTGTAAACAACTTTGTAATTTAGCACTGCATTGCAGGCTACCAGCAAATAAGATAATTTCATCCACATCTTCAACTGCAAGAACAGGTGAAAGCGTGAGCTGCCAGGAACACACTCACAAGGAAGCAGCACAGATCAAAAGCACAACTTCTGTGAAAAAGAATTTCATATTTACTTCATTTCTCTACAAGTGTAACTATAAACAGAGATGCAGTTTTTTGTAAGGGCAATGAAAGAAATAGAAGCATAGAAAGTTGCTAAGTACACAAGTTAGCTGACCAGAAACTGAAAAACAGTCATAAAGATAAAGCTGTCCTTTCCTTTAACAGTCTCGTAAGCACACAAAAGTCTCCAGCATGAGTAAATGGTCACCAGTCAGGATAAATTAAAACTCAAGTTATTGTACAGGCAGTAATGTAGTTTTACTAACAGAGCAACTAAAATACCCCTTGCAGTGCAACCACTCCCTTAAGTGATGCTATTCAAATGAAAACGTAACTTTAAGGAAGGCAAACTGGTGTCTGAACATTTACTTCAGAGACTCAGTATCATCAGAAATAAGGAAATAAAAGTGAATCACCAAGTATATAGAAGGCTCAAGGCAAAAATTCATTGGCTTAAACAAGGACAGTAAGGAATCACTAGAGTCTTTATGATAAGGTCCTTAGTCTAAACAACCAAAGTTAAGTAGTCTGAAGAAGCACAAACACCTGTAATCAAATGCAAGACAAATACAGAAAAGCAGTTTATTGCAACAGGATTTTTTTCTAGCCAACCTATACATTTTTCGTAATTGTATGCAAATCTTCTAATTAGTCAGCAATTTTCAACCAAAAAATACTAGTTGTTACCTTTAATAACCAGTGAGATCAAAGCAGAATCTATAGAATTGAGAGTAGTATCTTAACTGTTGTTCAAATTAATGTCAAATAAAATTAAAGACTTTGTTCATAATACATGTATTTATTATCATTTATGATCTAACCTTTATACTACCTGGATCTACTAGCTGAGCCTACAAGTCACTACCACCTTCACAGTCTGATAGGGGAAAGTAGTAAGTTTCCCATCGTAAATTTAGAAGGAAGCTTTCCTGACAAATGTTTGAGATGCCGGAAGTGGCAGAGGGGAGTACATTGCACTAGCACAGCCATCTGATTGGCAAAATAATAAAATTTTAATATGTTCTTTCTCCTTGATAAAAGGCAATATTTTAAAAAATTACTACTTTTAAACAAAACAGTAGAATTAAGAATTGTTAACTTGCATTGGGGGTAGGGAGTGTCACATACAGCAAGACCTCTCCTAACTCCCCTAAAGTTGACATAAAAATTAATTTTATCCAGGTGCCAATTCTGGCTTAATCCCCTAAAATGCTAGTTTGGAATACAGCTGCTATAAGGAACATAATAGTATTATATCAAGTATGGTAACCTTGAGTTAGTTTTTAAGCTACTCTTTGCAGATCAGACAGTATTACTATACTGCTCTGTGATTCATCTGGAAAATAAAATGACATGGCAGAAGTTATATTATCAAATCTACCAACACTACGAGATAGCAACAAGCACGTCACTTCTCTGTAGTTATTAACCTTCTGATATAAAACACAGTCAGATAGAAACATCTGAGTCATAAAGACTACAAAAGGACACCTCTCTGACAAAGAACCTTTACATTTTGAAGAGGAAAAAAACCCCAAAAGAAACAACACAAAAAAACCCACACCAAAGCACTACTGCTGACATAGCTCTTCAGAGCACAAACCTGCAAGTTTTTCGGGACACAATACAACATACTTTCCTACAAAGTCTCTCCTAAGAATCCACTGCTTAAAAACATACCATTTCTCCTCTTCCTTGGGGGGGGGAACCAAACCAAAAAAACACCAACAACTTTTGCTCAGAGAAGCTGAACCATGCTTAGAAATCTCCATAACGCAGGAACCAAATAAAGGCTACAGAGTTTTGTTAACCTCATGCAGAGTATTTTCACTCCTGGCCCTAAGCTCAGCAGACAGCAAGGGTAACTTTCATTTTTACACTGAAGAATCACCAGCCCTGTGAAACACCTTAAATTATTAAATTAAGATATGTTCTTATGCACATCTTTCTCTGTCTCAAGAGGGAGGAACATTCCTCTTGAACATGAAGATCTACAAGTATGCTTTTGGATATCCAAGGCATCTGCAATCTGTTGGTTCAACAATGCCAAGTGGCACTGATTCTTGGGACGCCTTTCAGGCAAAGGGAGGAGAAATATGTACAGCTACAGTGGGACAAATGGTTCTAAATTATTACTGAATCAAAAACCTGCTAATCATTTCCCAAGCTACTAAAAAAGATTGCTTGAAGTACAGCAGAACTTACATTTAATAACAGAGATTTCATTTAATTAATTATAAATCACAAAACTGTCAGGATTACACTTAACTGAGAGAGTCCAACTAAAGACAATTCTAGATTTTATAATCTGCAAACTGAATTTCATATATAGTAAGCATTTCTCCACCAGCAATCCATTGCAGAAAAGGAGACCAAAGGTCCCAGCCCAGCCCTGAGAGAGCTTATTTCACCCACTGTCAAGCACAAATTAACTCAACTGAAAAACACTAAGCAAAATACGGTGCCAAGCATGAGCCTCTAAAAGAGGATGATAAGTAAAATAGCACTGTTGAGTCATTTAGCAGAGAAACACCTGGCTTTCAACTCTGTGATACAGGAAAAATACATTGTTACTACTCAAAGCACCTCTGGTGCTTTGATTAGGCAACTCAAAGATGGTATTTCTTTTGCTTCCTCTCTCTTAAACCATTTGACTAATACAAGCTCAACTCTATCTTCGGGACGGGGGAGGGGGAGCAGGAGAAGGAGAGAAAATCATCTAGCATTGTTATGGAAGACACGTAACACAGTTGCAACTTAAATACAAACTCTCCAAAACCATGTTTTCTCATTGTATTATTTGCCAGTATTATGACTTTTTTTTTCAATTCCTCAAATCTAAAATGAAACCTTTCCAAGGTTAGAATTTAATGTATGATTAAACAGTCTAGAGGATTTACTTTAGTTCTTAGATAAGCATAGAGCCATTCAATTTATATCTGTTGTAGTGAACCTACAGACTCTCCCCTAAATCTATGGAAATTACATTTATACAGCTCTTAGCGTTTTTAGTAAAAGTCAAAGATGATTTGAACTCAAAAGTAGTCACTGAGAAACATTATACATGTGACAAGTTGGAAGGCCACTCTGCTGGACATTCTGGATGTACTTTAAGGGAACAAGAAATCATCAGGCTGTAGTCTCAATAGAAAACTTACCAAGTTCTCTTCTAGTATTCTTAACATTTAGAGTTAAAAATAAAGTTGGATTAAAAATCCACAATAAAGGACAAGTTACTGTGGCGCTATCATAAAGCATTAGTGTTATATACATCTTGTCTCTTACTCCTATTCCACTATCATACACCTTAGATCGTATCATCCCAGTAATCTATGACCTTTCCAAATACTTGCTTTCACATTCATTCTCTCATTCCTTATCTACCTTGTTCCCATCATCACAGGCACAATTAGTTTATTTCATAACAGACTGAGCTGATAGACGATGATGTTAGAAAACATGGGATTAAATTAAATCCTGGAAGAACACAAACCACATTACAGAAATCAACAGTCTGTTTAAGGAAATAAAACATCAAAAATTCCAGGCATTATGTAAGCGGCAGTAAGGAATAAAAAGCTTTTCCTGCATTTTTCCCCACCCTCCCCCAAAGGTTCTACAACATCAAACCAGACTGGCACAGAGCTGAAGCAGCTCATGCAATAAATTGGAACTATTTAGCTTATAAAATTGAAGGCTAGAAACTTTAATCCATAGTCAAGCACATTCAAAAAATAGCCTGGTGATCAGTTTAACAATCTAGAAATCTCAATGAAAACAGATGTCTAAAGTCTCATTAGAAAGCACATACTCAGTCTCTACAGAAAAGGACACTGAGCAACATACTTAACTCACTTTTCGTTTTTATGGGAAGATAAGCTGCTAGTTGCTATAGATACTTCCACATAGAAAAAGGAGATAAAGTAGGAAAGTGAGAAGATCATATTAAAAAAGTATGATTCTGGATGATAATGATACTAGACTTCCAGGCACTGTACTAAACATAAAATACCTTAGTTCTCATATGAAAGATGAAATTCCTTTCAGACTATTTCTATATGCTTATCACTGTTCATTTTAATCATGATCCACAAGCCAAACATTTTTGAAGAAAAACGTGGTTTAGGATGAGATGCAAGAAGCAACCAACCCATTTAATATGTACTAAACTTGTGTTTTGCCAACTACAGCTTCAAGGAGTCTTTGAAGCACAACATATTCACCATATTAAGTGCACAATGAAATATCATGAAGACAGCATGGCAATGGAGATGGTTTTCTCCAGCACCACTTACCACATGTTGACAGTGCAAGTTTTTAAAATATAATTTTTTTTTTTTTTTAAATATGTATAGGTATTTTTCAGCTTGTCTCCAAATACTCCTACAATGCTCTCCTGGGAGACTTCTGCCTGTGAGGTATCTCTTAAATAAAATTTTGAAATAGGGCAACTCCAGAAAACAGGAAGAATACTGACAGTACACCATCCTCAAAACACATGAAAGAAATGCTTCAAGTTAATACAGGCTGGTCAATGTAACAGAAATTCTCAAGAAAACAGTAGAAGCTGTTAAAAGTTTCCAGTCAGTGACCAAGGAATCCACTGAGAAAGAGCTGCATCTTCTGATAAGTGCACCTGTTAGAAAAGCATTTAAATAGCTCAGCTTAAGGTCACAACTGGGAGGAGTAAAAGTAGGAAAGAACAGAAATCTTTCAAATAGCTACAAAATATTTAGGGTAAATCTGCTGTGATGCCTTTCCAGCAGATAGCAGGGTGCTAAAGTCCCCCTTAAGGGCCAGGACCTGCACATGTGAGGCTTCCATCAGTTGTCTGAAGAAAGCCTCATCTACTTCCTCCCTGATCAGGCGGCCTGTAGCAGACACCCACCAGAACATGGGTCTGCCTGCAAATCCTGACCATGAACTCTAAGTGGGCTCCCCATCCATCCCAAGCCAGAGATCCATGCACCCCTGCTGCCCTCTTACAACTTCACAATGAAGGCAAGTTGACCTCCATGCTCTCCCAACCTGTCCTTCCCAAAGTGCCTGCACCCATCCACCACAGCACTCTAACACACTTCTGTGAGCTATCCCACCACAGCTCTGTGACCCCAGTGAGATCATACCCCTGCAACTGCATGCAGACCTCTGATCCCTCCTGCTTGCTCCCTATACTGCATGTGTGAGTGCACAGGGGCTTCGGAGAACCCGCCAAAAAAGGCATGAGAGCTCTCCCCATCATACTGTCCTGCAGGCATTCCCTTACCTTATGTACATACACTTGAGGTGGTCCCCTTCTGTCCCAACTGTTGACCATGAGGTGTCTCCCATCCACAGCATCCTAACCCTTTTGCTTGACAACCTGATCTACCACTTCCTCACTTGCTTCTTGGCCATCATCTCCCTCCTGTGTCACTCTTAGTTTAGAGCTCTCCTGAATAGATTTGCATTACCTTTTATTCTAAATGCTTTGAAATCTTACTGCTTACTAAAAGCAAGATTAATGCAAGCCAGGAGCATGATCGAAATATATACTACAAAAGCTGCACTAAAATTCTATACCAGAACATAAAACCATATAAAAATATTTCTTTCATTGTTAGAATACATCAGACCTGGCACATACTTTTATCTTCTGCCCTCTAGACCTAATTAGGTACTCAGCTCCTTTGGAAAAAAAAAAAAAAAAATTTTTTTTTCAAGTGCTTTCAATAAAAGGCAATAGTAATAGAGATGCCTTACTCTACACTCACCTACTCAAATCTGTAAATGCTGAACCTGATAAAAATCTCAATTTTTAAAGGTATGTTTAACCTGTGAAGACTGCAAAGCAGAAAGTGCAGGTAATTAGGAATCTTCACTCAAAGTCAGTACAAAAAAGACAATTTTGCACTGGCACACGCTGATGCACGCAAATGAAAAGCTTGAATTCCCTTAGCTCAGTCTTTGAGAAAGGAAAGCTCAAGTGAATTATCATCTACAGACTTCAAAAGAAAAATGTTTATCATTAAGATATTTTCATTGTTAATTAAGACAGAGCTTCACAGAGGCAAGTTTCCCAATTAAGTTTGAAGGGAAACACAGGACATTTGCCACTAGATGGCTCCTCCGTACGCCACACTGCACACTGCCCAGCAACTTGCTCTTCTCAAGCTGCTGAAGCAACTGGTGCTGCAGCAGCAAGGGACCCCCACAGCCAAGCACACAGCTTCTTGCTGCTCCAAAGCAGCTCAGCCTAATTTTCCAATGTTAATTACTTTAAGAATCCTTGTGATAATCCTTCACAGAATTTCTGGCATACCTGCTTTTCCTAAATTAACATGACGTTTGTGAACATGAAAAATGAGATACGCTTTTCCTGATTTTCTCCTCACAAGCTACCTATTCACCTCATTTGAGAACAGGAACAACTTGTAGCAATGTAAATAAGAAACCATTTCAGCCCCCCCAAGAGCACACTAAATGCTGGAGAAAAATGTCTTACACGCTGTGCTCAATTTTGTTATTTTTAAAGGTATAATACACAAAACTGTCAGGTTAAGTTCTACTGACACCTACAACCTCCACCTCACAGTCATTTCTTCTCTTTCCAGAAGGAGCACAAGTCCAACCTTCTCTCCTGCTACTGAGAATATCATTATCTTTCCAGAGCACTTTGTGCCCTCTGATCTGTATTTCAAGGCATACGATGTACTATGTTGCTGTAAGCAAGCAATAGTTGAACTGTGATTCAGAGTTTAAGTAGCTACACAAAAATTTCAAGAAAGTAATCTCACTCCCACCTGCACAAGTCCCATAGTGAAACAAATAAATGTTTACTACTGTTCCTCTACTGAAAAACAGATCTCATAACATTTTAGATAGATAGACCCACATTTGCATCTTTAGCTGATCCAGCTCTCCCTATGACAAAAATACTGCAGAACTTCCTTCTCTAGACCACAAGTGGTATCTTCCATGCTGCTTTGGAACATAGGATTGACTCCTTTCCCTTCCTAAAGGGACCTGGACCTGCCTTTTCCCTTTGTATGCCAAAATGAGGCTGCAAGCTTGGTGAGTAGATCAGGGTGATGAGGAATAGGAAGAGATTGACTTTTCACTGTTTAACAAGTAGGGGGTGACAGCTGAGTTAAGACTAGGAAGATGAAATGGATTAATTCATCTGCTTCCAGGAGAAAAATAAGAAAGTGCAAGTAAATTCCTATTTCCCAGAATGCTTCTAATAGATCACAGTGTGCTGGTTTTGGCTGGGATAGACTTAATTTTCTTCCTAGTGGATAGTATGTGGCTATGTCCCACAGAAAGTGGGACTGGGCTCTCAACCTGAAAACCCAATTTCTGTACTTAACACATTTTTCACCCTTCTAAGGAAACAATAAGATATCAGCAAATAGGGGCGTGTGGATGACAAAATAGCTAAATACCAAAGAGAAATTAAGTGGGACTGAGATGTACCACCAATTAATAAAAAATAAGTTAATTGGAAAATTAAGAAAGAGAGCAGACACAGGCAACGTGAGAGGGAGAAAGCTATGAAAATGGAGAGGAACCAACAGGCATAACCTAGAAATAAGTGATTTTTCCATCCCTCCTAAATCAAGCATGGGAATTTTATTCACATATCTTATCTGACATCACTGAAGCATGTTTCATGGATCTCTTAAAACATACATGAGAGTACCAAAACTGATGAAATAAGTTAGATCAGTACTATTAAATACTGAAGAAAGTATCACAAAGCTAAGAGAAATAACCTTTTTTTATCTTCTGTTCTTTAAGTTGTATCCACTTTTGTGGATAATTTTTACCATCACTACCAAGACTGGTTCATATACTTATGTGTTGCTTTTATTAGAGTAAGGTGCAACAACATTCAGATTTCATACTGGCTGCTCTTAGACACACTGTACAGTACTTTTTTTAAAATGCACATATATAAATATATCCATGAGACTCAAACCCTTTATAGTAGTACTTTGCACAGATAACTGTGGGTCTTACATGCAGATTAAATCAAGAGAGTGTGAAACTTTGGCACTAAAGAGGTAACACAGCTGGTTTCTTGTCGTCTTGTCATATACATGACAAGGTGATACACACAGCACAGAAGTGATACAGCACGTATTTTCATTAACTTAGTGGCCATGCAAACATCTACACTAAATAAGTAAAGCTAAAAGACAGATGTTTTCTTTCTTTTGCTCCAATGCCACGAAATTCAATGAGATTGATGGTCACACTGAAGTGATTTTACTTTTCAAACTCTTAGGTAGCTATGGAAGTGTATTACTCAGCTGAAATGTTCAACATACTGGATCCATGAAAGAATAGAAACAAAACATACCTTGTCTATTCCCATTCTCTTCATCCTAAGGAAAAAGAAAGAGTGCATATTAAAAATTGAATAAATGGAAAAAAAATGCACAGGCATCTATAAGCTATGAAGACTTAAAGCGAACTTGTAAGATTAAGTCTGCATTCTGATCTCTCGTACTTTTTAAAAAATATTCAGCTTTACAGAATTAAGGCTTTCATTCTGACAATGCAGTGTAATACCTGTTCTAACAAAACCAACTAAGCACAATTCCATGAAACATCCCCACAGAAACAACACAAACAGCATTATCTGAAAACAAACGTACCAAAACCCCTGAAACATTGCCATGAAACCTAATACAGCACTGTGTGTTGTTGCAAGCATGTTTCCACCCTGAAAGCCAGACAGGAGACCTCGAATATTCTCCTTCTGCTCATTGGGCTATATATACACAATCATAACTACCAGCTATCACTGATAGTCCTAAGGAAAAGGAAAAAAAAAAAATCATACAACTGGAATGTACTGAGGGAGAATGGCATGCTTAAAATAGAAAATGATTACTTAAGTTACATTGTCAATATTTTAATATAAATGAAAGGCTTTTGAAATATCATGGCTAATCTCTTCTACAAAATTCTACCACGTGAAAAGCACAATTGTTTAAATGTGGAAATACGTACTTTCTTTCTGAACTCTAACTTTACGGAGTAATAGACTTTCAACCTAAATACAGTTTCTTAGACTAACGTATGTGCTATCTTGGAAGTATTTCTAACAATTTACCTCAGCTGATTAAAACAGCTTTGTCCTGAAGGAAAGAAGGAGCAAGAGATGACCACAGAAAAAATTTTCACCTGTAGATTCCCTCCTACTTTCAAATGGATTAATTCCAAATTTCTAGGTCTTTTGCATTTAAAGACAAATCACTACCTTTTTCATATTAAATATTTTCCAAGGAATTGCACAATGATCTGAGCAAACCATTCAAGAGAGGAAGACTTGAAGGAAGAGAGGGACTAAGACCTGGATATGAACACTACATAATGATGAGGATGAGACAGGTCTCTCTTAGGTGCAATACATTTCTGGTGAGACATAAAAGAGTTCTGCTGGAGCTTTGTAAGATACTACAGAAAGGTAACTTTAAGAAAGAAAAAAAACCAAACCAAACAACAAAAGAAACCCCCAAAATACTGAATTAACGGAGATCTGGTACTCATTCTACTTTTTAAAAGCCACGATAATTATCATTACCACCCAAACTCTGAGAGCAGCAAACAGTATACCCTTAAGCTGGACAGTCCTGGCTGCTCTATGCTTTGGCAAAAATACCACACTAGTAGACAAGTACTGTTAAAATTTATCATTAAATCTCTTGAAACCCTGTAACAGACAATTGGTTTTGAACTACTATCACCCAAAAGAACAGCAGTGAAGAATTAGACAAGGCTAACATCTGCAAGTCTTTAGTTTCCACCCAATCTGTCCAGTGAAAAAACATCTTTAGGACTTTGAATATTAGAGCTCATAGTCTGGAAAATGCGGGTCACACGTAGGAGAGGCTACCTGGTTTGATGCTATAAAACAAAAAAATTATGGAAGTGAAATGATAGCTAATATAGAATTGCCATCATTTATGAAATACTGCACTGGGTTTGTCAGTTTGTCACCGGGTATGCAAAGCTCTGTTAATAAGAGACAGCTGCAAAACATTAGTTTTTCATGGTATGAAGCCAATGAGCTCAGGCCTTTGAAAATGGAATGCTTTATAACGCAAATGTTTTGGAATTAGCTTCCCCTCCTGCATTTACCTCTTACACATTGCAAGATGTTAGTATACGCTGCTTCCATACCTAAAAGAGAAGGTTTTCTTTTATCACTTACTTGCTTCTCAGACTGATTGAACTTGGAGAATGAACTTCACATACAAAAAAGCGTGTTGCTGACTAACAAATTCTAATAAACATCTGATGTTAAAAGTGTAATTTAACATAGGCTTTTTGCAATAGTACCATAAGAAATCTTCCACACACTCCCTATTCACTTTCTTAAGGGAAAGGAAGCATGGGAAGCAGGAAGGATACATAATGGGTTATTCCTGATTGTGCAGCTATTCCCATTTTGGTGTGCGGCCCCACACAAGCATGGCCAAGTAGTTTTGCCAAAATGAAATGTGTTAAACCACAATCTCAGGTTCCGAGATCATCTTTCACACCATCCTTCACACAGGGCTCTCCCTCCCAACAGACCTACCAAACAACACTTTCTTCCATAACCTTTCTCTATGATAATGTTTATAAATTAGTTTAATTAGTAACAATTACAGTGAGAAACAGTTCCTTGATTTGCAGTTAATTACCCAAGAAACTTAGGGTTTGGTGAGGGTAAACTCTAATTGCAGATATTTCTAGCCTTATGTGTACAAAGCTGATGTCTGCCTTTCACAGACACAGACTTCTGCGGCCATCAATGTGAAACTAGAATTCCTGGTGAGACAGCTAGACATGTGCTCTAACTTGCACTGCGGGCCACCTGAGTTAGATGTGTAACACCTGAATAAGCAGGGTGAGTTGCAAGAATAAAACTTGATACCTTAGTGACAAGGTGACAGTGACTTGCAGAACTGCATATGAGGGGCATCCATAAAGCTTTGTTTTCTCCATTTGCCTTTACATCTGACTGGAAAACAGGCCTTACTTGCTGTCGTTGAAATGATTGAACATGATTGGTTATAATTAATTCAGGGAAGTATCTCTGCATATTTTAATACTGAGATGAACCATGAGATGAACCAGATAGCTAGAATTTCACAGGTTTGATGGTAAACTGGACTTTGCTTCTGCACAAGTGACCCTCATTCTGTTAAATTGGTGCTCTGCACTTCTGAGTAACAGAAGCAGCCTCACAGCTCTCTCCTTATTGAATAGCAAGGGTAAGGTGTGCCTCCAGTTTGTGAAATATTAAGGGAATGTGTCACAAAAAAAAAGTCTCCTGAAGAACTGAAGACAACTCAAGGCAGGCACTATTAGGCGTTAATATAGTAGAAGACAAGTGTGTTTTGGGACTCCTAGTCAGCCAGAGCTTTGAGGCAGATCTGCCTAGACCTCTTCCTTATAGCAAGCTCCCCAGGACAACTAAAAAAAGGCTTTTCAACTGAGTATAGGTTTTATTAGACTGAAAAGTAGAACACTTCTTAAAATTTAAATGAAACCCCAACACCTCAAATGCACCTAGGCAGAGAACAGATTATTAAAGATTTTTATAAAATAATGCCCACTCTTCTCCACTCAATACATCCTTTGGGCCAGAGTTCTTTGCTTCCAAGAAAATTCACCTCAGTGGCTTTTCAAGGTGCAGCCTTCTCTGGCTGATATGAAGCTTTTCTTCGCATTCCCATGGCATATCAAGCTGTCATGTGACCTTTACCACACCCTGCAGTCTAGGAGCATTATGCTCTCTGTTCTAGAGATGCCCACTGTTCCCCCCATGTGAGGAGCCTTGTCCTCTTCTCACCAGAGAATTCCACCTGACCTGTCAACAGCTTTCCAAACACACACAAACTGCACGCTATGGGACCAAAACTTCTAACGGAGAAATTTTTACTAGATATTTCTGAATTGGAACAGAGAGTGGCTATTAAAAAAAATCCACAAAGAATGTGGAACAACTGATCGGAGGAAAGCTCTTCTAGATGTTTTTCTCTTTACTGCCTCTACCAGTTTATGTTGACTTGCAGTAAGACTTAAAGATCTTGAAATCTCTTGCAAGAGATTCCTTGCCTACCTTGAAAGCAATCAGAGGAGCTAGAACACAAAGCCTTCCCTAAGGTAAAAAAAAAGACCTCTGCACTGATCTAGATGGAAAGTGACAGCATCAGGTTGACACTTGGGATAACAAAAGGATTGTGGCTCTGAGAAACTAGTAAAGGACTGAGTAACTCTGGCTGTTATGTCAATGGCATCTTTAACTTCCAGCTGTAACCTCTATCTTACATCAGAGGTAACTGCATACATTCTCAGGTGTGAAGAAGGGAAAAGGCTACTACAAGACTTAAGACAGTCAGAAAACCAAATCATAGTTACCATTATTATACTACCTCTAAGGTGTGCAAACAAAACACCTCCACCTTCCGAGGCCCTTACAATTTTGATCAATGAGGAAAGAGAGAGGAATGATACTTGAGCTTCGAATCAATGACAGGGACCATAATTATCCGGTAACCAATACGATCTTTGGTCAAATAAGACCAGCAATCAGATTTGCCTCATGTTAGGATCAGGCTGACAATAGGTGAATTTCATTCTTTAGTGCCGTAACGTATGTACATCGACTTCTATAAAAGCCACCTTATCAAGACCCAGGAGTAATAATTCTGAAGATCGGGGTGGGGGGGGAGGTTCTACCACTTCATGGACATTAAAAGGAAGAAAAGAGAATGTAACAGTTCAGGTTAATTTACAGAAGTATTGATAAGAGCTGTGTCCAAATGAACCTTATCATCTTTAGAAGTAACTGAATCTCTGAATAAAGGTATTATAACTATGCAACAATCTCATTTTTTCCTTTTCAAAAGACAGAAATGGGAATGAATTAAGCAGATTCTGACATATCAGAGAAGAAAAAGAGGAAGGAAAAAAAAGGTGCCAAGAGCTCTCTTGCAGAAAAAGAGGGAGGTAGAACTTCAAGACATGCCTTGAGATTCACAGGTACCAGACTCACTACATACTGCTTAGGTTCTCTCTCAGAAACCATGAGATGTGAATGAGAGGGGAAGGGCCGACATTTCTTTTGTCTTTTTTGTATTACTTGCCCTTCCTTGTGCCTATCATCTCCTGCATGTGAAAAAGATATTGTCCTCCTCAGAGGGATCTAGTGGTACATTCATGAAGAAACCTATCCAGTCACTTCTTAGTTAAGGAGATTGATCCTGCTCATGCTGTTCGTATTTTCACCCTCAACATGAATAGGGGTTGTTGCTGGGAGATGCTAACAAGTGCACGTAATTTGTTCTGCTCAGCTAAAGCTTCCCCACCCTCCTTCCTCTGTTTCACATTGGAATTCAGACAGATATTGCTCTTGGCTGACTCTCTATAACCTGTGTTGAAGGACAGAAATGTTGGGATCACCTGATACTGCTAATAGCGTCTCACTTCCAGTTAGCTCCAGTGACTCCTTGTCAAGGGGAAAAAATTTGGGCACTCAAGTGCAGGCTGAATAGCTGAAGTTAACCAGAAAAACGTGCCAGCTTTCTCCTGCAAAGCTTCTTCTACTTCAGAAGAAATCTTATAGCCATCTAGCACAGGCAAAAAAAGACAACTTTGACAAAAGACTCCTGGGCAGAGACACGAGTCAATTAGCTATCTGAAAAGAGCATGAAGCTTCAATACCTATTCCTCATCTTGGTAAGAATCTATTCTTCTGCCAAACTGGAAAAGCAAAAGCGAAAATGAGAGGTGTCATGGACTATGAGAACTTGCATACTCAAATGACTTTAAAATGAGCAAATGTTATTTGAACTCACTAGGAAAAACCCTCTCAATATTCAAATTTCTTTCACTATTAAATGGACTTTTTCTCAACACCAGGTACTACAGCAACTTTCAAAAGGTTCAGTCACATAGGAGAATACATACACCCTTTGAGCAATGCAGACCAATAAGCTACTTCAAGTTAGAACAAGTAGTTCTAAATGTTAAGTATTTTACAGTTTTTTATTTAAGAAAGTTGTCCTTTAATGTAGGCCTGTATGTATTTTGTATATATTTGTCTCTTGAGTAACAGGGAATTGCAGATTGTTGCTCTTTTCAGCAGAAAGAACATAATATAGACGCACAACCCGTCTTTCTAACATACATTAATTTTAGGATACTTGGTTAGAAACTACAGTAAAAGTAATGGTTTTCCAGGCTATTCTCTTCATATGATGGTATGAGAAATTTCAGTTGGGGCAGGGTGGGGGTGGAGTGGGGGAATGGGGCAGGAAAACCCCCAACAACAACAAAAGAGAAAAAAACAAGCCTCCCACCCTTGAAGTCTACACTTCAAAATGTGTATGAACTAATCACACTGGTTTGGGGTAAAAAAATTCTGTACAGAGAAGTACTTCCATATTCTGCAATAACCACTGATCATACCCATGGTAAGAAGTATTTTTATTTTTAACTCGGGTGAGCTTACACCAAGTCAATTCCATTTTCTTGAACAGACCAGTGCATAGTTATCAAACAATGCAGTAAGTGAGCCCACCCACCTTACACACAAGGGATCTTTCATCTGTGTAAGACACATCTATACGTACATTTACTTTCAAGCAAGCTGGATTTTTGACCCTGAAAAGCACAATAAACCTATATAGAAGTGCTTCATTATTATTTTCACTTACTTTAAAAGAAAACTGAACTGCAGATTCTGGAGGGTAAACTATGAAGTGTCTTAAGGTGAAGCCAAAACCCTGAGATGTCCTCCTTAGCACGACAGTTTTGGGACCAGGCCAAGAAAAAGTTTCTTCTTCTTCCGATGGCGATATAGCTTCACTCTGCTCTTTTCCATCTTGATTTTTTGATGCCTGAAATAAGAGACACACAGAGAAGTCATAATTTGGATCATTAAAACCAAAAATCCAAAACCCCAAACAAACATTACTATGCACTTGAAAATATAATTTCTCATCCCATAAACAAAATAACTTGATGATCACTAATATTTTCAAGAGAAATGTGTGTTGTAAAGCAGCATCCCTTACAGCATTACACCTCTGATCATAATCACAACCAGAATTACTCTCAAATTTTAAATGAAGTTAGATATTAAGGAAATCAAAGTACAACAGCAAAAGGTTCAAATGAACTGCAAGAAATGTGTACAGCTTGCATGTGTTATTTGCTTTCTAGTTGACTTAGATACAAATGTGTCTTCTGGGACCCCATTTCAGGGCACACACCTACAAAACCAACTCCCCTTTTCCTCACTTACAATGCAGGTGTGGTTTTCTCGACTAGTATCTCCTCACTTAAGTAAAACAGAACTGAAGAACACATGCGATGTGTCTTGCTGAAGAAGCCTAACCAACTTTTCCTCTAGTCATATCTCTGTTTTCACCTTCTTTTTTCCACCCTTAGTTACTTTCTCTGAACATTTCAGTATGCAAATTCTAAATACACAAGTAAAAAGGTCTCGTTTCCTTTTACAGTCCTACTGCAATCCCTCCTCTCATGCAGAAATAAGGCACCTTGGATTTTTTCTTAAGGGTAATTTCATATGCCTATGACTCAAGAAACATTATTATAGAAATATTTATCTTCTCAGCCTTATACAAAATCTTCCATTTCAATTTTCAAGGCAAGTGCCACACCACACAACATTTCAAATCAAAGGCAGAAGACATACAAAGAAAGCATGCAAAACCCTGTGACCCTCCTCTAAATATTCTAGTTCAACGGTGCGTGAAACAAATTTAGATACCAGAGCCTATAGCCTATTCAAAGGGTATTCAAACAGAAATAATAGTCTTCTTGTCCTCCTGTAGCTCTGCTGCTGTGGCTCAGCAACTGGCCAATACGTGTCAGAATTTACTGCTTGGTTTTCTTCCTGAGCTGCTCCAAAATAATCCCTTTTGATTCAGCCTTACAGCTGGGACCTCAAACTGCAGTGCTTATCAGCAAGGTGGGCCCAGCCAACTGCAGTCAACATCTACAGAGAAGATGAAGCACTTCCACTCTAACCACAGTGATAGCAACATGTATTACTGTAAGGAAAATATTGTGGCTGCTTGGTGAGATAGTTAACCCGCCAGAACAACATTCTGCATTCAGGTATGTAAAACATGATGCATTTCTATGCAGATGCTATGGTTTGTCCTCAGAAACCCACATCTTGGTACACCCAACAGGGAGGACAAGGAAACACCAGCCAGTGCTTCAAAGACCAGCCTGGCTACCTCCAACCACCCTGTTCTTCAGCAAGGAAAAACATACAAATGGAGAAGGGTCCCTGTGCTACAGCCAAGACAAGAAACAGAGCCACTTTTGGAATCAGAAAACGCACAGAATCCAGAGCAGCCCGACAGGATTCTGCTCCTCTGAAAAGCCTAGAAGAATTATCAGCAGATTTTGGAAAGAACACTAATAAATATCAAGGACTCGATCTCAGCCTAGTCTGTCTTCATCTATTATCTTCATTCACATTTTAAAGTCTTAGTGTGAAACCAAAAAGACTGTGCCATTAGATGACTAACAAATGAAAAATTAGTGAGGACTGTGGAACTGCTAAGGTGAGTGGCTTTAGTTTAAATTCAAGCAATGCAAAGATTAAGTTAAAAGTTACATCATCCTTTAGCCTAAGGATGGGGTTTGTTATTAAGGCGTTCCCCACCAATCTGTTCAGCTTCTAAACATGACAGCATTTTTTCAGTTCTGCACAAATAGATGTCCCCTCTCAGTCTTTCAATCTCATGACATGGGCAGAAATCAGAGCCAGTAAGAACATTTTGATCCTAGTAAATTGGCAAAAGAAATAGCTCCTAATAAAAAATTATCACCGGCCCCTAAAAATGACAGTAATTTCTTCAATTAAGTGACTGGCAGCAATCTATTTATTTAACATTATCCTGCAATCTTTTGTTTCTCCTCTCAAATTTTTATAGACAACACCTGATGCAGAAGTTTTGAACAACTGCAGGTATCGCACAAGGTCAAAAAATTTTAATAAGCAAATACATATCATTACGGCTATGTAAACAGTAAGCTTAAATATAGCACTGAAAAATGGAAGTCTACAATATACTTGCATCTTTTTTCTGACAAAAGCCTCCTCAATTAGCCTAAAGGTAATTTTAGTATGTGTAACAACTGATCACTGAGGTTTACATAAAAAAAATACTGTAACCTGAGTTCGAAATACAGCCATGCAGAGAACTTCAATAGGTCTGAGAAAGGGGAGATACAGCATTTGATTGTAGTGAGAAGAAAACCTCTAATTTCCTTGTAATTTCATGTAAACTTTCACGGAAGTTTCTGAACTAATAGCTATTCATAAACAACAGTACTCCCCAGTCAAATCATTGTTTTTTGAAAGAGCCTGCCAGAGGTGGAAGGTTATTTTCATGCCACCCTTGGACCCCCTGCGAGGTGTGCCAACAGGGCAACAGAAAAAGCCAATATTAATAATAAATGTGAGACATGTTCAGTAACAGCAACTTTCAGCCACCACTATGAACAAGAATCTAAATTACAAAGAAAAGAGAGTCAACATCTGTTGAGGCACCCTGTGACACCAGACCCACCAGAATATCCCTTGCCAGAGAAGGCTTTAAAACCAAACAAGAAAAGTTTTCAAAAACACAAAACAAGGATGCAAGTCAGCAAGCAAGAAATAGATGAAGTCTAGCATAGGCAAGAATATGTTACTGAAGGCAGAGTTCCTACATGGTTTTCCTTGCAAGCCAAAAATGACAGTAATCAAGTTACAAATACATAGATATCTCATATCCTTAAGGTGATTTGTCTTTAAGGTAGACTCATTTGCCTTTCAAGACAATGAAAAATGAATGCTTTATTTTATTTCATATAAAATCTTACAAACCAAAGATTATTTCACCATATTCCTTACTGAAGATCTGTATGTTTGTTTCTCTGTAGATTCAATGCTCAAAATCAAAGTCAGAATGCATGCAATCGAGTTCAAGGACTGAAAAATCCCAGGCTACTAAAAATGATTCAAGCATCATTTCCCTCAGGATTTCTTTATGCAAGGTTTCTGCACAAAGTATCTCAAAGCATCGTTTCCTGTTGTATGCCATTACAAGGACATACAACAGATGCTTAAGTACATTGTAAAATATATACTTTGTTTTTGATACTGTATTTAACCCTTTTTCCTGAACGATGAAAGCATCCATGAAAAAAAATCAGATGGCACCTTTAACTACATAAATCACTGTAAGCTTATCACTCTAAGCTTAACACATAACAGAATTATGTAAAAATCAGTAAATAGCACTGATGTTTGTAAATGACACTATTCCCAATTAGAAGTGAATCTCAAATCAATAATTTCCCATTGTATCAGTCTAAAAAAAAAAAAAAAGTAAACACACCCAACTTGCATGCTCTCCAAAGCCCCTCTTCTAAACTTCTGAACCATTTACAGACAGACCTATATTGAGCATGCTAAAAATCCTTAAGTGAGTCATAGGTAATTGCAATACAAGCTATCAATAAAGAATTGTCTTTTTGACTATCTAAACAGATAAATAGGTATACTCCAACTTCTGAATACTATCTTCATAAATGAATGAATAACAGTGAACACAAATAATTGATACATTGCACTATTGATCCTTAAAAAAAAAAAAAAATCATTCAAGCCATTTAAAGTCTGTGTGAGTGATCAATTTTCATCTGTATTTCATCTTTTTGTTCAGTATGCTAGTTCAAAATTATTTCTAAAAACACTTAGGACTGACATCCAGATTTGCTCTACAGTATTATTTAAACCTTTTTGTTTTATTTATTTTACCATAGAACTCTTCACAAATAAATTATGTAAACAAAAGTCTCATTGTAAGTGTCTTACCCAAAACTACATTTTTACATTTTCTGGAGCCTGAATCTGTATTAAAAAAAAAAAAAAAAACAACACACTAACAACAACAAAAAAACCCACACAAAACAAAAAAACACCACAAACCCAAACAAAAAGAAGAATCCAACACCAAACTGCAAACGACCAGACCAACCAGGGGACTTAGCTATCAATACCTCAGTAAGAGCATGGAGACAGCCTGTGCTATGCAGGGCCTGCTGCAGCTACATTTAGCAATGTTCAAGTTCTATCTAGTCTACTAAGAAATGTGATACCCGAAATAGCAATTCAGCTAGATGGATATAGGCTGAACAGAAAATGGGCTGATGTCACCTTATTTTGCTGATTCAACGGCCATCATATTTTTTTTTTTAAGTCACTACTGACATAAGCCAGAGCAAAACAGACCTTGAATATAGTTATTAATCCCTAAAATAATCCTGAGACAGGATATTCCAAATGCTATAATAAATGCTAGGCTCACTTGAAAACAGTGATATTTCTTGTATTGGGTCATGTATTTTCCCTAGTTTCTGTACCCAAGTAGCTATCACTTAGTTAACTGCCCTGTTACATCTGCAATTTCAGAGAAAAAAGGCTTTTCTAGAACAGTTTGATTTTATGTGACAAAGTATAAGGTCCTTTAAAAAGGTTGGGGGGGGGGGGGGGGGGGGCAGCGAGCAACACGACTTTTCTGGCTAAGGCTACAGACCAGGAGAAAAAACCTGCCTATATGGGCAAGAAAACATTACCCACAGAACAACAGCGGGTTTCACTGCAAGTCAGCCTTTGTTTCTTTAATAATCAGGTTCTTCCACTGATGATTTTTAAATAGAGTTATAATAAGCCACTGACCCTTTTAGTCTCACCCATACAGAGAATTTCAAAGCGCTTTGCTAAAAGGTGACAAAAAGTCAAATGAAGCAATAATATATCCCTCAAAAAGAATACTTCAACTTTTATTGGTACACCTATCCGATCAGAAATCATGAAGCAAAGAAATGTATCAACGCCTAGAGGACAACATGTCCCCTTGACACTTAGAATTTTCTCCTGTGGTCACAGACCTGGACTCCTGCACGTAAGTGAACTCAGAGTAAAAGTTCAATCCCATGGCAGAACACATGGTTCCCTGGTCCTACGATATGACACAAAACAATCACAAAACATCCAAAACACACAGCTCCTCTGTGTTCTTAAAACATGTAACACTTCCTCTGAGACAGACATTTATGACAGCCAAAGAAAATGCTATACAACTTTTTTTTGAGATGCATTGTCTCCATCCTCATTTGCAATATGGGTGCTGGATATACCTCCCTAGAGAAAGCCAGCCAATGTTTTATCTCAGTAGCACCTCAAAAGCAGGATCGTTCACACAAGGTGCAAAATGAGGTTTTTCCCTTCAGTTCTCCTCAACCTCATAAACCAAAGATTTCAAGGCAGATGGGTCACATTTATAAAGACAATGATCACATAGTGAAACGGTCTCAAGCCATGATGAGATAAGATATTTCTAAGGTCTAACCAGCCTGGAACAAACAGCATCTTATACAAAAGGAAGTCATTCTCAGTTGAAGAAAAATAGTTACTGACACAAAGGTGACACCTTAAGCAAATCCATCCTCCAGGTATCCAGGACACAGCTTTCTCTTCAAAACAAATAAACGGGTTCCAACACTTTCAGCCACAGCAACATGTTCATCTCTCACTGAAAAAAAATCCCTGCAAAAAGACCAGCAGGAAAACTGGAATGCAGAAAACTGAAAACCTACACAACAATTTTAGGCCTCCATGTCAAATATCCACTTGTCCAAACTTCTGCCTGACTTTTCTGCTCAACAGAATCCTTTAGTCTTCCCCTAAACAGGTAGGAAGCATGCTGGGGAGGACAGAAATTCAGGCAGGAAGTATAACCTGGCAGTATGTGTACTGACAGTATCCTTCCCTCAAAGAGGTCTTCCATCATTTTCTGTCCTCGCAAGGTAGCTAGAGGGTGTAACCACCAGCATCTCCAAACCCATGCTGATGGTCAGAGATCAGTCTGCCAAACTGTTCAGATGAAAGGGAACCTATAAAAATCCTGGTTGTATGATTCTGGGTGCTAGCTGACACCATAAAAAAAGGCATCTAGAATTTGCAAAAAGAAAGAGAGGCAAAAAAAAAAAAAAGTTGAGAAAAACATCAGTTAAGTATTTAACAGCTATACTACTAGACTTGTTAAGTAACTTTAAGCTAAATTCCAAAGGTATCTGCAGCAGCAGTGCATGCATAAATACCAGTCACTCAAAGTTACCCCTTCTTTACTAACACCAATGTTAGCCTGTATAGTTTATTCACAAATCTTAAACATTTCAGTATTTTGAGTGTCAGACTGAAGCATTTATTTTTGCATGCTACCCCAAAGTTACCCATCACACTAAACAAGCAACAAGGTTAAAAAAATATGTAATTACTAATTACTGTGTAATTTATGTACAGATTTAAGCTTAGGGCAGATTTATAATAAATGTGAATTAGCTGGATCTACCTACACGCTCTAGCAGCTCCACAGGACTTTTCTCTCTTGCGCTCTCTCTTTCTCCATGTAACAAGACGTTATACAGCCTTAAGGACGTAAAGACGCCTGTGTGCAAAGCCTCTGCCTTAAACACTTTTTCAAAAAATAATTTTGCTTTCAGAGTCTGCCTATGTAATATGACTCTCTTGTGTACATACTCTCCTCTCAAACTAAATTCTCATCATGTCCAAACCCTGCCATTAAGCATTCCTGTAACTTCTAAGTTAATCAGAAAGTACATCTTTTTTCTTGCCTAGCTTTTAGAAATACTAACATGACTTGGGCATGACTAAGTGTAATCACCTCCTGTTTGTATGTCAAATTGAACGTCGCTAAGTAGACATAAATTGCTATAATATTAAAAATAAAAGCTTCCTTCTACCCAATAATGAGTTTAACTCTCAATATACAACTCACATGCAATACAAGTCCACTACATACAACACAACAGCATATACAATATATTTATGTAATTGCTGACATTTACTATGTGCTGACATGTACTTTTTATTAACAGCAATTCACTAAAACTAGACATGACCACAACGTAGCAGATCGGAGTGAAAGTAGAATCACAGAATGCTTTGGGTTGGAAGGGACCTTTAGAGGTCATCTAGCCCAACCCCCCTGCAGTGAGCAGGGACAGCTTTAACCAGATCAGGTTGCTCAGAGCCCCGTCCAACCTGACCTTGAATGTTTCTAAGGATGGGGCCTCCACCACCTCTCTGGGCAACCCATTCCAGTGCTTCACCACCCTCACTGTAAAAAATTTCTGCCTTATATCCAGTCTAAATCTACTCTCCTTTAGTTTAAAACCATTACTCTTTGTCCTATCACTCAGGATCAATGAGCCTGTATCTACAGAGTGATACTGTAAGAGCATACCCTGAACAGAAGAATCAGGCAGTTTGAGACATGGAGACGTACTGAAGCACAGAACAGGAAAGCATTTCCTACCCCAGAACATCCCTAAGTATTTCTCCATTCTTTTGCAGAATGGGCCACGGGGAAATGGATTGTACGCAACAGACCGTGCTGGATCTACTGACTGGTGGCAAGACCCTCAGAGCATGACACAGAAGGTATCTGTCTCCATCCTGTCCACGTCAGTGCTATATATTTAGGAAATCTGCAGGAAGGACTCAGCTGCCCAATGCTAGTAACTGCTGAGCCCATTTTCAGTAGGTATCAAGAGAAGGTTGCCTTGCCATGAAGCACCTGAAGCTGGAAATGAAGATGTAAACAAGCCCTCAAAGCTCAAAAGATCAAACAGCTGCAGAACCGCTCTCACCACAAGAGAAAGCCAAGATGTGGAGATAAATGGAGCACGAATCCTCACACATACAACAATTAGTAGATGGCATTCACAGAGACAGATAAAACTGGTCCAGTCAGGGCCCTCTCTCTGGGGCCATTGCTAAGAGCAGAAGACAGTCTGCTTTTGGAATTGTGAGGCACAGCTCTTCTTCCATGCAGCAGCTCTTGGGGAGGGGGGGAACCTGCCACTTTCTTTTAGGAGTGTGAATCGCACCCAGATGGAATACACGCCTGGAATATTCTTTTAATTCAATAATGAAGGCAGTGGCTGCCTGCCTGCAGCAGAGATCAGTGAGGACACCAACGCAGACTCTGAAATGCATCTCAGAACTCAATAACCCAATTCAATAAAATACATAATGATGTCTTCAAACCAAGCCCAGGTAAGGAGAAAGGCTTAAAGTGATACAGAACTACTCCAAATGTATGAAGTAAGTGGGAAATCTGCAACCTTTCAAAAACAAAAGCGTCTGTGCCAGCACAGGGAAGGAGACATGCATTACTGCCATGCACCATGCAGGCCACAGAGCTGGCTTGGGGGTGGAAGGAGAAGGACAGAGGGACACGTGTTTCTGTGTACTTTTATAACTACTATTGTAGTAAACACAATCATTCCAAAGGAGAGACGGTATTTTCAAGATAAAGGATTTCAGTCTCCAAAAGGTCAAGGTGCACACAGAAAATAAACAGTGCAGCTTATTACACAGCTTAAACTTTCCTTACTTTGCTCTACTGTTCATGAAAGGCTGCTTTGTGAAGCACAGCAGTTGGTGCTCATGTCAGTCTCATCACTACTCCACCAGACCTGAAAAGCAAAGCTGAAGGCTATCTACAGCAACCTTTATTTTCCTCCCTCACTTTAAAGCGCTCACACATTGATACTGCATTTTTCCCCCTGAACTCAAATACAGAAAAGTAAGAAGGGTTAGAGGAAGCCTATACCTGAAAAACCCCATCTTCTTGATTTGAAATCAAGTTCCTCCATCACAACACAAATAACTAGCTTTACACTGGCAAACCACTCAAGGATTTAGCGACATGTGACAGTCTGAAAAAGGATTATCTCAAAAATTTCACTTCTATGAGTCCGTTCAACTGAAAGTTGTTCAGTTTATCTGGCTCTGGATTAAATGCAGTGACACCAGTTGGCTCTGTAAACTGAGCCTACCTGGACATAATTGCTTGAATGAAAGGAGCATGCAGCTTCTCAGGTCAGGGGAGATCCAGAAAGAGTTTTTCTACTTTTAAGCAGGAAGAATCCCAACCTACTAAGTCTGGCTAGACTTGAAATAGCTTTTTACACAGAGCAAGGTCTGGTTTTCTTATACTGTAGTTCTGATACCTGGCCATGTTGCATTAACTCTTAACTTCACCAAGAGCACGATCAGGTCTGGCCCTATCAGATCTGTGCTCCAACACACCTCAAACAGGACTTCTCCAGAGTTAGCATCTAATCCCCAAATTATCCAGATGCACATATAAACTAACTTATCAGATCTCCCTTTAAACACCAGATACTAGCAAGTTTAACATACTTCAACATTAAAGTGATCCTAATCTACCATATAAGTGTGTATTCTATTTGTATAAACATATATACACACAAAAAAGTATACTGTATTGTGTGTGTGTGCATATATATCACACATATTTGTAGTAGCTTGTCCACAATTATTTTCAATGCTAAGTGCACTTGAGTTTAGATCACACCTTGTACTTCCACAGAATAGCAGCCAATTTCAAGCAACAGCACCAAGAAACAGAGTGAAAAGTATAGGGACTTCATGCAAACTTTTTTCACCATGTGTTTTTGTTAATAACTTGCATTTAGTATTTACAATTAAAAACACACAGTGCATAGTATTAATTTTATTCAGAAAAATATTAAAAACAAAAAGAAATTGAGAGCTTCCTTGTTTTCTTATAGGCTCATTAGCAAAAGTCTCCCCTCTTAACAGCTACATCCTTAAACTGGAAAGAAAGGAAACATCTGCAGGGCTGGTAGCATAACAGCAAAATGTCATGTGATCTTAATTTAGCTAAACCGAAGCTTTTCCTTCAGCTAAACTGAAGCTTTTCCTTCTCTGCTTGTTCTGTCGTTGCTTGTTAAGAATAGGAAATGCTTTGTCCTCACCTTACAGTCTAATCTGGAAATGCCAGAGACAGGAGACGAAGAAAGCATGCTTCTACCCCTCAGCACTGAAGCAATGTTTGAGGTTACTCCATGCATGACAAAATAACCTTCTCAGCAGTCTGACAGAAGTGATAAAGAGCGTTCAGAGTCACCACCTATCAAGGGCTGCCTTACATTGCTGCTTCCATTCCAACCTATAGGAACTTTTTGATAGACCCAAGAATACAAGCCACCCCATGACCCACTGCTTCCTACAAATGGGGAGAGAACAATAAGAAGCATGCCAATGTCCCCAACTAAGTTCGCTACTGCAAAAATAGGAATGAGTTTCAACAAAGTTTGTACTCTTTTACTTTCTAGAAGAGACATAACATGCCAGGTAACTTCGACAACACTTTCAGACTATTATAACATACCTATTTACACAAGTGAAATGGTTCTGCAGAAGCCACTAAGAAAAACAAAATCACCACACAGTCTAAAACCTGACCTGCAGACTCCATTTCAATAACCAGATGCACCACGGCTTTAAACGAATGTCAGCTCTGAAACTACGTACACATTTCCTTCAGTTCATACTGTTTCTCCGCACCATAGCTGGAGGCTATGACTTGGTTCAAAAACACCTACCAGCTCTGCAAGGGACATAGTTTAAGTTGGCCAAACCACCCAAGAGAGCACCTGCTTTTCCACAGCCTCTTTGTCCCTATGACAAACCTCTGTGTTTGGACTAGTCTACTCCATGATGCAGCTACAATGCTGAGTAAGGGCTTTACCTTGTGGGCTCAGCAATGGGACAGAAATACACCTTACACCTGCTCTCTGTCGAATGTAGGTACAATGCTGATCTCTTACTGAAGCTACTGAACTTCTCAACATAAACAGAATATGCTCATTCCTGTTCTAAAAACAAGAAAATGAAATAATTTAGAGACTAGCCACACCACTTCATTTGCATAAATGCATCATCGTACCTGCTGATAATTCAAGCTGTTAAGACTTAAGATCATTCAGCTCTGCAGCTTTACTTCAGATTTTATTTCATGTGTGACAGAAACGTCTCTGACCCACCCAAAGCCAAAATGAAGCCTTTGGAATATCAGGGAATTGACCCTCAAAAAACTTGTAAGACATATGTGTCACGATTCTTTACATCCCCACATACATGGCTTCCCTCCTCAAAAATAACCTCTAAATATACAGCTTGAGCTACTCAAGTGTTAAAGCTTTCTAATAGAGACTATTAATAAAATCCTGCAAACTCAGCGCTTAAATATAATCCTCATCCTGTGTTTCAAGGTATGTAATTTGAACATACTATACAATGTGCAAATCAACACACTAAGTTTTAAAAGCCTTAAACTCAGAAGTGAAAAGGCTTGGGTTTTGTACAAAAAAAACCCCCAAACTTAGCACACACAGATGCAAAGCCACATATCCAAACACCCAAATTAAATAATTTCAAAACCCTACATTTGTAATCTATTGTGCATATACAACAGAGGAAAAGCAGCTTTTTCAGTGAAGAACTTAATTTACAAAGATATAATGCACAAGAAGATGCTTAAAAAAGGACTGTGAAGTCATTAACCTGGAAAAAAAAAAAATCTTAAATCTTTATGCCCAGAGATGAGATACCACTAAGAGGATAGAGAGGAGAAAGTTATCCACAGGATTTTCAGTTTAACTGCAAATCCAGAAGCTTTTGAACATTAACTTATGTGATCATATATGATCATATGTATTTCCTCAGAGTTTGGATATGTCAGTAAGAATGATTGATATAAATGACTGAATCTACATTTGTATCTCTGTCTGGAGGTTGGGATGGGGCGAGAGGAGGAATCTATTTTAACATAAATCTATTTGCTTATTTAAGAACTACTTGTATTTGCATGCCTATTATTATGGCTTGAATTGTTCACTGTGGCTGAGTTACCTTTCCTGTACTTCTGAACATTACAAAATGTTTCTTCAGCAATGTGAATTCCCACAGTGAGTAAAACCACCAGCTATTTTCTGGAATGATTTTACACCTTTTACTCAATAAAACTGAAAAAATCACACCCTGCACTGCTATGAGACAAGATTTTTATCTTATTCCCTCCCTCAGGCAGCAGATAAATGAAATAAGAGCACAGTAAGATAACATAAATATCACATTTCAAAACCGTCATCAGCTGCAAATATCTCAGAAGGAACGCAGCCACCTTTGTTATTTCATCCTCAAAGTGACACATTTGGAAGAACTGAAAAGCTTTTTTAATGTTATCAGAGATTCTCCGAAGGAAGGGAAATAGCTGCAGTGCAGCAGCTGCTGCAGTACTGCTGTGTTCTGGGGCTTGAAGGCAATGTGAGAGCTGGGCTTGCATTGCACCATCTCATTCTCACATACTACCTCACAGAAAATATAGCCTGCAATAATGAAGTTAAAAAAAAAAATAGAAACATGAGATCTTGGCTGCTATAATGTCACAACATACTAACATACTTTCATGTACACCAATATAGTCTTCAAATAGAAGGTTCCTCCAAGCCCAACAACTTCAATGGTCAGGCCCACCCTGTGCAATGAAATTTGACCAACTGTAAGCTTACAGAACTTTGCAGAATACCTGTCTCTGGCTGAGAAACCCAAGATTTAAGTATTTACATGGCTGAAAGAACATTATTGTTACTTTTAGAGGTTAGGATGCAGCAATAAGATAAAAAGTAGAAGCCAGATGTTGTTCAGCAAAGAACCAATGAGAACAGCACATGAGAAGATCTGCTCTCCTCAAACTAAAAAAAGTCTGCTTAGAGTGCAGTGATGACCTGTGCTCTTTGCTGGTAAGAAGACAACCTACACTCAACTTGTGGTCTACTGTTCCCTATCTAACACTTGAAAGCAAGGTATTTGTGATGCAAGGAGAAAAAACCAAAATTGTTACGTCATCTACTTTATATTATCTACCAGTAATTCTTCATACAATTTGAAGAAGCGATAGTGTTTTAGACAAACTTGCTCTAATATATCCCACTATGGCCACAAGGTGAATAGATGTACCAAGCATCTCAAGAGTTTACCTGCATGCTGAAGGCTGATAGAGGATGTCCTTGAAAGGACAGATGGGATAGCTGCTTCTGCATCTTACTGAAGATAAGCCTAGTTACTATGTTACTAAGTAAAAATGTTACTTAGCACTTCCATACTTTTGTTGAAGAACTCTTACTTGGATCACAGCTAGTATGCTAAGTTACGATTCTGAGACTACAACTCCATAAACACCAGACTATCAAAGGAAAAAAAATTTGCATTATTTTATTTTCTCTCTTTACAAAAAAAAGAAAAAGCACTAAAAATTCCTTGTTTACCAAGACCAGACTATATTAATAATAGGATTAATCATCTGTGATACTGTTGGGGCAGCCTGGGTAAGTACAGACACAAATCTGCACATAATTCTATTTACAGTGGTCTCCCATAGGATACAAACTTTTTACCTGCTACTCTCCTTCACTAATCCTACATTTGCAATTATGTTGAAGTTCTCAATTGCCCCTAAGACTCCCACGCTTAAATCTACCCCATGTCCTGCAAGACAACAGTCACAGACAATGCAAAAAAGCAGCAAGATACTTTGGTACTTTGCAGTAACTCATTTTAAGAAAGATTAGGAGATAGGTAATGAAGCTGTCCCATGAACAAAGAGTGAAGAATGAAAAACTGCAAGCAATTTGGTTTATTTTTGTACTCTTAGATTACCACAGAAGGCTTCCAAGTGATTATTCATGGATCACCATGTGATAGCCATCAATCCCATCCAAGGTTTGGACTAAAAACTGTAATTCATTGATGTCAACAGAACTACACTGATTTGCATCATGTAATAATTTGATTTTAGAGGTTTCTGTTTTAGTACGAAACACTGCATATCCTTTGAAAACATTCTGATACACACAACAGCCTGCTGTATGAGTGCAAAGGGCAACAGTCTCCAGTCATGGTAACTTTCATGCTGCACTGTGAAAGTGCTTTTTGTAAAATCCAAATTATCACCATAGATGGAAGAAAATATTCCTGCCTATTTTGTAATTGTTTGCTTCTTGTTTTAAAAACCAAACTTTGGGAAATGTATGCCAGGGGGTGAGGGGCTGAGCAGTAAAAACAACAGAAATCCTTAGAATGACTCTGTAACCCAATTTGAGAAATTATTAGTAATGCATACAGACAATTAAGTAGGTTTGTATTTTCTTCTTGAATATATATTTCTGACGACTCTTTAGAAGAAAACTTGTTTTCCTCTAAGGCAAGCCTTCAACTCAACTCTCGGATCACAAGCAGTAATTCATCCCCTGAAGTTTTGCTGGGGTCAGGATGGATGGAAATTGCCAAAAAAGCTGCATAACTTCTGCTAATTCAAGGATACCATGAGCCAAAAGAGAGTTGTGCTTTGAGGTTACACTTGAGAAAGAGCTGTTAGTCTCAGACTTCACAGGTCACCCATCTGCTTTCTCACCAGCAGCCTGCTCGGACACTGCTAGATGGAGAATGTGGAGAGCAACACTGCTATACGAAGCAGCATGCATCTCTGCTGGCCTGACAGCTTCCACTTCTGCCGTGGCATTTCAATGCAGTAGGAAGAGAGTAGCTGCACTGTAATATGCCATAAATGAACTTTCAGCTTCGTTTCCAACAAAGATATCAGCAGTAACTCATTAAAATGTATAGTTTACAGGGACTTCAGTTAAAAAAACAAACATACAAACAAAAAACCAAAACCAACCAAACAAACCCAAAACCCCCAAACATACCAATTGCATATTCTACTTAAATAATAAAATCTAGCAAGACCAAACAGTTCAGCAACATTTCTGCCTCAAGCATGCAAATAATTTGAAGTATATTGATCTACGGCTTGGTTTTTCTTTCCTGCTTGGTAAGAAACAGTTTTTAGGTTACATGCACCCTGTTCTTGTTTGGTGGGGTTTTCTTGTTGGTTTGGGGTTTTGGGGTTTTTTTTTGGGGGTGGGGGGTGGGAAGAGAAGGTGCATGTTTGTTTTTAACCTTTCACTTCAACCTCCTCAAAAAACAATCCCCCTTTCCCTTCCATCTAGTTATATCAAACTCATTTTAAAACTTCATGGGACTGCCCACATCATGAGCCAAGCCTTTTCTTATTTTTTCTTGATTTCTCTGAAGTATGGGAAGCAAATGTCATATTTAATTTGCCTATACAGGTGAATTCTTACATATGCGTAAGCAAACTAGATCAAACTTACAGTTAAGCAAGACTGTTAAGGGAATGCCTCAAGTTTCCTCTGTTTTTTCAAATTCAACAGAAGAGACTTCTTTAACCTATAACGTTAAGGAGATGACTCAAAAACCCCAGACATTGTGAATCAGCTTTTGCATCATTTAGAACAAAGCAGAAAACAATCAAACAAAAAACCCCAAACAAAACCTTAAAAAACACAGCAATGTATTTTCCTGATTAAGAAGTGTCAGACATGACACACAGGGGTTGTTTGTATTTTAAATGGCATATTTTTTTCAAAGGACTTCTATGTATGATGGGAATACTTTTGAATTCCCTGCCTCTAGTTACTGTACTGAAACTGCAACTTCATAAGAAGTGCTTATCTTCCCCTTACACCATAGAAGAATATAATAAATTTTCTTCAGTGACTGGCTGAATGTTATATGAGAAATGCAGTTAATATCTAGAGTACCTTGAAAGTAGTATCACAACTGCATACACTATTTTAAATCCTTTAGTAAATGGATTCTCTTTTAAAACATTTCCACTCAAAATCCAGGCAGGGTTCCCCCCCGCCTCCATTTCTGCAGTAAGCCAGTCAATTAGACTTAGATCTGTCCATATTAAGAACTGAATAACATCCTGTGGAAATTTATTTTATCCTGTATGTTTAAAAAAAAAAAAGTAACAACCTCCCCTCACACTATTTTTTTAATCCTATTCACAATCAGGTATTTTGAAATAGTCAAGATGTTCGAGTCCTTTTAAAGCAGGAAAACAAATCAGCTTTATATTTATTAACAATGCAGTTTATCCTGGCATATCTTCCCCTTCCTGTATGTGATATTTATCTTTCCGTGCAATTCATGAAGTAAAATCCCTCAAAGCTTAAGACTCTAAGAGAACAATCTAAAGTACTCAAAGTGTTAAAAAAAGCAGTTATATAGTCAAAACATGCTTCACATGTTAGTAACTCTACAAAACTCCTTAGTAAATGGCAACATTTCTAATACTATAACCTCAATAGGATTGGGGGTGGGGAGATCAACCGGAGCCTTTTTTTTTCCTTATATTAAATTACATAATGATATTAATACATGTAAGGATAAGCAAACAACAAACCTGACCACTCCATGCACAATACAGGTTACATATGAAACTCCAGTTGTGATTGATCATGCAGTCCAAAATCCTGAACTGGGCCATGCCTTGCTCTAGCGCAGACTGCTGCTGTGCTCTGACTCAGCTTTTGTCTGGGTGATCCTCGAGGATATGAGAACTATGCAGTAATGACATTCAGGAACAAGGACCTTCCTTCCTGTTCAGTCTCCCTTCCCACCCCAACCATGTGTCAACTCAACAAGATAAACTGACAGAACTGCATAACATTCTTCAAAATAATACTTCCAAAGCTGCCAAATTATGCATTCCTGGCAAAAAAAACCATGGGAAGTAAGAACAACCCAAAAATCTCACTAAAGCAAACACAGAAAGGCACTCTCAAACTACGCTGCTTCTTCCCCCCCCCCCGCCTTCATTTCCGCTACTGCTGAAACCAGTCTGAATACCAATAATTTAGTGTAATAATTTATATCATATGAATCTTAAAATTGCTTAGGCATAGTTGTGATGACGGCTTCTGTGTTTTCATGAGGTACAACAGCTTATGGCTCCTATTTTAAACACTACACAGTATGAGCAACTTTTCAAAGTCAAGAGAACTTCACAATTTTCATAAAAATTATATAGATTTCTCTACTTCAGGTTGTTAAATAGCAGGCTCCCGTTTAAACCTATCAGAGTAGTGTTAGCATTGCACAGAAATGCTGTCTGCCTTTTGCAACGAATGATGACAACCGCCCTATTGATAGGGAAATAGATTAGTGGGATCCTGAGAAAGTACAGAAATACTGGAAAAGTTTTTCTTCCTTTACATATTTCTTTTTTGCAATCTGAGAACAACCACCCTATTTCAGCATGCACCTCACCTGTGTCTTGACTGTCTACCTTGTGGTCCCCCTTCCCCTTCAAAGGTGAGATTCAGAAATACAGGAAACGTGTTTCCACAGAAACATACACATTTTATCTGATGATTACATGAACTATTAGACCAGTCACAGAAACAGCTTACAATAATCTGCAGTTTAAACACCACAATTAACTAAGAAACACTTCAGAAAGACAGGCACGGTTTTGTCTATCAGCTGTACCTCAAAGTAATTTAACACTAGAACGTGTTATTCATTGAAGGTGTTAGAGATCCCTAATATCTCTCCAGTGACACAAGAAGGGACCCAAACATTCTTACCTGAAGCCAAGGAAGGAGCAGAGACAGCCCCACAGAAAATAGGGCCTCAACGGTCCCCCCATTCCCAGGCTCAGCCACTCCTTCAATAAGAGAAGGATAAGGATAGCACAGGAGATGAGACACATATGAGAAGGGTAGTGTTCTGTTTGCATCAGCACTCATGCTCTGCCTCAAGGAATAACATCTGTGAGATGCAAAAGGCTTTTCTATCTTGAGAAACTATGGAGAACTATGGCTGCAGGAACAGGGCACCAATTCACCCTTTGGTCCAGTAACAGCTAAATGACTGAAAAGTACTTCAAATGTGAAAGAAAACCTGTGCTATAAAAATGGCCTAGAAATAAACTTGTATATGAGGATCAAACAAATGGTGTGGCCAAATAGCTTGTAACTTTGAAACAGTTATACAAGTAAGACCTCATTCATTTTAACCAAACAAAAAACTTTTGTTCTAATTTCTCATCCCAAGGGCCCTGGGAATTAATGCCAGAGTCCAAGCCAACCTATTCTCCAATATGAGCAGTCTGCAAACTTGTAAGACAGTTGTGTACAACAAATCTATTCTCATGCATTTTAAGATGTACATGGCAGAGATTCTCTATTATAACACCTACTTACGAAAAAGGGAGAACAGTAGTATCAGTGCAACATGGCACAAAATGAACGTACCCTCAGAAAAAGCACTTAAAGAAGGGGATTAAAAAGCTCAAGATACTGAAACAATAAAATCTCCTCATAGAAGTTAAACGGTCTGCACTGAAGCAGCCTGTGCTGACAAGGGGCTAGAAGCTAGCAACTATCACTAGGTGGAACAGATACACTTCCTCACAACAGACATCACAACTATCCAAGCTTGAGAAATCTTGGAGAGGGAGGATGTTTGGGAAGGTCTTACAGAGCAGGGGTTTACTGCAGAGCTGCTGGAGCAGAATGAGGCAGCGAAGTCTCCAGGACAGGAACACTGAAATAAGGAAGGACCCGGCACCCTGCAGGACCGGCAGCAGGGATCCTGGCAGAACATGTGGGACGGCCTACACACAGCTGGAAAAGCAGCCTGCCGCACATCAGCTGCACTGTGGAAAAATGCCATCATCAACTAACTAAGGTGGAGGGAATAAGGGAAAGGAGATCTGGAAAACTAAGAGAAGCCTGCTGTTTTGTACTAAAACCAACATCAACCAGGTTGTTCTTAAACAGTATTTTAGTACAATTTGGCAGTGATTGGCTGCATTATCAATTATCTACTTTAAGATCATAAAGTATTACTCAGTATTTATTGCCTATGAAGTACTCAAACTCCTAATAAAGTATTCAACACAGTATATTAAAAGTCTCCTACTACACAGTATGATATTTAAAAAAAAATTGAGCCAGTTAAACCTCAGAATAAAATCTGTGCAACTCAACCTGTTACTGTTTAGCATTCATTTTCAAAACTGTTTTATGGAAATTTTAAAACAAAATCTTTTTTTTCCCCTCCAATCTGGCCAGTGCTTATGTACCACTGCAATTCATGCAAAAGTGTCTAAATACTGCAGATAAAAATATAAACAACAATAGAGAGCAGTAGGACAACATTTTCAGAAACAATGAGTATTGGCCTGACAGCTGCCACCAAACATCAGTATCAAAACACTTGTAAATTCCAGCAGACATAGAATGAGGCGAGGACCAAAGTTCTTGCAACCTTGAGTCTTTACTGAAGTCCCTTAGATAAAAGGAGGAGCTCAGAAACTGCTGCAAGAGTAGCATCAACAGTAAGTCGCAGTTGTTGCTTAAAACTCTTCTCAAAACTTTCCTCTAAGTCAAACTGTGTCCTTGTAAATTTGATCTGCCATTACTGAAAACCGTTCCTGATAATCTTCAGATAGCCTGACAACTGCGTTCTCATTTAAAAGAGACAATCTCCTTCCTGGTACAAGGTTAAATCATATTCCACTAGCTTAGCACTCCTCTGTTCTAACCTTACTTTCTTCACTGTTAACATGTTTTTTGGAAGACCTTATTTACTTCTCCTAAGTATGGTTAACTATGCTTAGGAGATGCTGCTTAGATTCTCGTGCAAGTGCACAAGAATTGATGGAACCTCCTTAAAGCAGGCATACAATAAACAGAGGGTTTCCCTTTTTGCCTTCAACACTCAATTTACTAATGCCTTCCTTAAAGAAAAAAGTTTAATACAAAAACAAAACCAAAATAATTTGTGTTGTGAATATTTTAAATTTTTTAAAAGTTTATAAAGTTTTGCCCAAAATTTAAAAGCAAGGCTTCCACACTGAATTTCCAATTTGGAGTATAAAAAGGCCAACAGAGCATTTAAAGATGCACTCATTGCATAACTAGAGAATGACAGAGGACACGTATCAATGTTAGCAGGCTCCAAAGGTCTCTATGTCCAACTGTCCAAAGAGCTCCCTGTCATACACTGAGCTTTGATTAAAAAAAAAAAAAAAGACAACGACATCTAGGTTTTGAAGTTCTACTGCTGGTCAGTTTTGCTCCCCCTACAATAATGAAGAGACCACTTAAAATTCCAGGAATACAATAAACTTGAAGCTCAATTATGCAATTTATTAACTAAAAAAGGAAGAACCTATCCAAAGCATCATGGTCTCTCAAAGACCGCCTGTCACAAAGTCTAGTGTTTTCTCCTGGTGTTAAAAACTGCAGGTTTGGGATCCTAATATTTTGAGGTAATTAAGCTAAAAGCTGGTCAGAAACATAACTTCCTCAACTCATTATTTCTCAGAATCTGTCAGTCTTGTATGCAAACTCTGGAAGGTTAAAAAGGAACAGTAGAGAAGAGGCAAGATTTTCCTAAAAAATATGCCCCTCAAGTATCTAGACTTCTGTCTAAAAACTGCAGTGAGCTTTCTGAAACAGAAAACACAGCTCATGCTCACAGAACAGAAGGGCTTCCATCTCCTAATGACTCGAGATACTTTTTGTATACGAGCAAATACGCAAGCCGTACACAGGGGTCAACCACATCATCAGCACACACTAAGTGTGTCCCAAAAAGATGCCTTTCAGAACCTATAGCACCACATTCTTTGAAAGAGTATATCCTTACTAAAGAAAACCTGTTTTTTTCCCCGTTAACCTAATTCTAGTCAAGTTATCATTAAAGAATATGCCTGTGTAAGAAGGCACCACAGATCTTCATATACGCTAATGCATAAAAATGACTCTCTAAGGTTATCTTTCAGGAGTCACACATGGAAAATGTACTGCAGTAAACGATGACTGGACTGAGAACACAAGTGAACTGAGAAAGTCCCATTACAAGCAAGCCTAGTTGTTACTTGATCTAGCCAGTTAAGAAATCAGCACACTTGGAGCCAGTAACAGGAATTTCAGTAGCACTAATGTCCAATATAACAACAAAGGCTTTGCTGCACTCTACACTGAGCAATTTGTATTTTCTTCCTTGTACTGACATTTTAATGACTTCAAAAATAAAAAAAAGCATGCACACACACTAGCAACAAATAGCATCTTCATTGGTTCCTCCCTTCTTCCACGTAAGATGTTTTTCAAACCTGGAAAACAATTATTTTCCACCAGAAGTTACAAGCTCTGAGGAAGGAAAAGATTTTGTTCACCCTTGTTGTTCCAAACATAGAAGAGGTAGAAGCCTTTTGCAGTACCTCTCAATCCCCTTTGCTACCATTAGCCACAGCTGTACACAGTGATTACTTCAAAAAGAATTTCAAAAGGCAACTGAAATACATTTCAGAGGTTACCAACAAGGTGTAGACTGATAATAATGATGGTGAAGCTCCAGAGGAAGTCTGGCTTGTTTTACTAAATGAAATCGAGAAGTGCACAAGACCAAAAGGAAAAGCATGTCTGAAAAAAAAAAAAACCGAGTATTTCTATTGCTCAGCTCACAAGACTGACAATGAGAAAAGGTCCTACAAACCAAGTCAAGAGCAGGAAGAGGCTGAAATATGATTTCCATTCTGAATTCTTTCCTATCAATGGAATTGTTACAAAAAGCTATGAACATTAAAAAAAGGAAAAAAAAGGAAATACAAAAAACATCTCTCTCCATATTAAAAAAAAATCTGGAGTGTTTCCTTCCCCCTGTATCAACTTCTTTGTAAGATGCAACACAGTTAATAGAACTAGAAACACAACAGATATCCTTAGGGGGAAAAAAATGCAACTCTGGAACAGCTGGCACAGTACCATTTCAGCTGTTTAAACTGTTCGTACCAGTCTGCTACACTCTCCTAGTTGTAGCAGACTCCTTGTAGTCCAAGTACCGAAAAAGCAAGGAAGTACACAAGACTTACCACTCTTCCATCAGAAACTAATGGCAAAAACAAATAACTGAGATTAGCATAGCTACCATTTTTCTTCTGCATGAATGCAACTTATATTTTTAATCAACATATAAGCTCATTAGATGAATCAAACAATGTATTTTTGTGATTAATTCTGTGAACACACACACACACCCCCTGCAAAAAAATTTACAGTATCTGAATCATATAAAGAGCGCTGTTCTAGTAACGTTTTAAAGGCTCATGCAGAGTGAGGTACTCATCAGTTTGGCTCCCTAACTCTTCAAAAATCCTCTTGCATCAATTTCTCCATCATCCTGTTTGCTTCCAGGAGGGATATGGTATAGCAATATTGATCTGTCAAGAGTTAGTTTGAGTCATGGCAGAGAGAAAACTCCTTTTCTCTTGAGCTACCAGTTCATCAGTTAAGCTGAAGCTGAACTGCCCACTTCCTTGGATTTTAGCCTCAGCCATTTTCAGTGGAGTAGTTTGGTGTTTCCTTACTCTAACCAACTTCAGGATGTTACAGAAGATGCATTTTCTCTTCCCCTTTATCTGACCCATTCAGTTACAGATGTCTTCCTTTGTTTCAGAGAACGATCAGGTATCCAAGAAATGACTTTCTACTAACTTCAGCTACAGGAAAGTATCATTTTGTACGGTATATTTATTTTTGTGGAGTAACAGAAAGAAAACAGCATACGAGTTCCCAGACTGAACTCTACTAAGGCAGCTGACAATCTTTAGAAACTAGAAGCAAGCTTCTACCACTGTTCTATTTAAGAAATTCTCAGCCAAATTTAGTGGGGACTGAATAAGGCATACAAGCAGTATGTACTCTTACACTAAGTATTCTTCTGTGATACCATTAAGCACTTCTGTAACGTTTATGGTGTTAATGAGATCAAACTCATGAGAATGCAGAAGTTCTCAAGCATCATCACTACTACCTACAGCTCAACATCTCACAAGAGCAGGTCACTTGGTTTCCACCTGCAAGTTCCTGGATGACAAAAACCAGACAGTACACTCCCGTGGAAATTCCTGTTTGTCTAACCCATTGTCCACACAACTGTATGAGTTTTGTTTCAGTGTTCACTTATTCTATTGTTAGTCTTATATGTCGACAGAGGATGAAAAAGCAAAACCAAGAAAAACTAAACACAACTGTATTTGTTAACTGCATTTTAAATCACATTAGTACTATTTACCTGGTTATTTGACATCATCTCCACTCAAAGAAGAAATGCAACATGACTTAATTTCAACTTTCTCTCCGTGGTAATTTTTTCGTGTCCAACTAAAACATGAAAAAAATACTGCAATGCTTATTGCTGCCATAATGTACTACCACCACTGAATTTGTCCTCATGAAAAACAACAACTATAAGCTACGTTACTAATTGTGTCTAAATTACATGTGCATCTCAAAGACATACGGTACACAGTGGTAATGATGCAGCCATGATCAGCTCAGAGAGCAGGGAGGTTCATCCTTTCAATGTACCGGGACATTTACCTACACAGCAAATCTATTATAATACAGTTAAGTCTTCTCAATAATCTAGCAACTCCAAATACAAGATTTGGATAAAGCTAATCACCAAGTGTGAACACACTTAAGTACCTTAATTTACAGCCCAGTATCCTCTTACTGAGACCAGGGGCTGCTCAGAAGGCTGAACTGTTTGTGTACCGAGAATGCCTGAGCTTCTTGTAAGACTATCCCAGAAAGCAACTCCTGTGTCATGCTGCATAGGAAGACACTCCACCAGCCTGATCAGAACAAAGGTGCATTCCTACTTTCTCTGAGCTAAGACTATAAGAAGAGAACCAAAATTAAAAATTATTACTCTTGGTAAATACAAGAACTATTCAGTACCAAGACATTTGCAATTAAATATTCATATTTTAATTAGTATAGTGGGTTCTTAAGACTTCACTAGATGGTCTACTTTAACATACAACTTTGATGTTCCATAGGGTTAACAGCAGAAAGTCCTTCAACACCAAGTACAGATTTTGAAGTTAAGAAAGCCTCACTTGAAAGGCCATTAGTTTAGCTGAGCTCCTCCTAGAGCCAGCTAAAATGAGGAAATAAAATCTTCGTTAAAATTAAATTACCAGAGCATGTTGTGAAGCAACTTGAGTTCCTCAGCTAGCAAAATAATAACCTCCTTTGCTTCCCCTGCCTTCCTCTCCCCTCAGCTGGAATGCAGTCCACTGGCAGAGCACGAAAGGGACCATACAGAGCTGTCAGTCAGAAAGGTAAGCTCCAACAGAAAGCTGAGGTCTAATCTTAACTACAATTAAGAATTTCCTAACGCTTCTTTCACTTAACTAGTATCACTGACTGAGCTGAAAAAACCTAACCCTGCAAATCAGTTTTGGCACGCTAGAAAAATGTACTACGTAGCATTACTATCTTATTTTTCATAGAACATCTTTATTTTGCTATTCTAAACATACAGGGTTTTTTCCATGAGTGTACTGGAGTAACAAAAACATGTTTATGTGTAATGGTAACTTACCCTTGCAGATAGCCAGTCTCCATAATTTCAAGCTTTGCCATCTGCACTATCAGAGCACTATTTTTAATGATATTACCTTAGTTCATAAGGTATTTTTGCACTATTTATCTACAGTCTTACCTTTCCCTGTATCTTTATAGTATCCTATCATTTTAACTTCTTTCATTGCTCCAAATGTAGCCATGTAGAAAAAAAAAATCCTTAAAAAGGCAGAAGAGGAGACTGGAATTTTAGTGCTATAATGATTAAGCATACAACATTTTCACATCAAGAAAGAAAAGCCATTACGTGTCCATTCTGCTTCCATTCTAACAAAGAACAACACCTGGGTAAGAAAGACTCAAACACGAGCACACAACTCCATACTGAGCGCTAGTTCTTCAAGGTGTTAGATTTCAGAATGAAAACGTATGGTTCTTTTAGAATAGCTCTCTTGAAATTCAGGTAATGATCAGTCATGGTACAGATGTCCTAAAAACCCCACACAAATAGCTGTAAGTGGACATTATATGCAGTTGGTGGGTACATTCCTCCATACCTCGCTAGAGGTTTCCCATAGCAGCAAGAGCTCCAAGCTCTTACAGCAAACTCCTTGAAGGCAGCTACAGTCCAGCTGGCAAGGCCCAGGCATGCTGAATGCCCTCCTTGGCCACTTCACCTCCACACCAAGACAGATCTCAAAGTACTCTTCAAAGGAGCCTTTCCAAATGCCTTTCCTACCTGCGGTCTCATAAATTTAAGGCTTGAGTAGAAGTCGCACATTTTTAGTGTTATGCAAATGCTACAGAGAAAGGTGCCACTTGGAAGCCTTATTAGCACTGAACTACTCACTGCAGTTTGAAGCCTAACTCTTAAGTATTACAGCAGCTCCCCTACTTTCACGCAAATTTTAAAAACATAACATTTAAAAATTACCACTCTCTATAGATAGGGAATTTATAGAAAGAGGGTCCTTAAGAGAACACCATTGACTGGAAACCTACCGCTTGCCAAGGAGGAAACAAGAGTCATTCACTAGCACATTTTTTTTCCTGTAGATGTATAGACAGGGGATGTAGATTCTAAGACATTAGATTACTAATGAACAACATTCTTCACATCCGCACTTCTACTCTTCTTTTGTAGGTGGGTAAAATATAAATATGGTAGCTAACATATGCTACCAAATAAAGCTACTATGGGTCAGATTTTCAAACCTGTCAGACAATTTGTTGTATTGATCACAGCCAACATAATGCAGTACAGAGAACTCCTATCACACTCTAGCTACAAAACCCAGCAGAAGAACAAGTATCACCACTTGTCACTCCTAAGTGAAGACAAGTTAAATAAAAACAGCTTGTTAAGTAATACAGCTTGGTAACTGTTATGTCTAGCTTTCTCCTCTGACTGCCCCCAAATCTGAGTAAGCTGCACAGTGCCAGAGGCTAGGCTAACAAATTTTGATGGGATTTATCATCATAAACCCCTTCAGATGAAGCTGAGGTACCTCAAACAAACAAAGGAAAAAAAAAAACAAACCCAAAACCACAAACACCCCTGCCCCCCGTACATCAAGTTTACAAATACAATTTTATAAAATTTTAGTTTAGACCCTATAACCCTTCTTCCATATGCTGTGTTTTCAGAGGTTCAAACTCTAGTATTTAAAGAACTCAAAGATTAAGCTCTATAAACTCTACCTATCTGGTAACCTCTCCAGGCAATTTAGGCAATTGGAAGAAATTCAAAAATCCAAATTTTCCTTCAGTTTCTCCATCATTTTTTCCATGTAGACCAAGCCCAGTTTTGCACGAACAGTGTTATCAGATCAGTTATCTGACGTATTCCAAAGCTAACTTTAATCGCTTCCAGTACTTTTTGTTGTATAAAATACATGCGCTTGATCAAAGCTCTTCCCCACCATTGTGCAAGTTTCTACCCTTTCACTAAGCCTTCATTCATCCAAAGGTGGATTGTCTTGAAAGAAAATGCATTTTAAAAGAAGTTAACATATTTTCCAGCGAGCTCAGGAATTCTAAGAAGGCTTTGGTTTATTTTAAAAACAAATTAAACATATCAAGTTGCTACATGAGTAGTAGAACTGACTTTGGTCTCACACACCTTGTATCTCCCCCTCATCTCCTTTCCTCCCATCAGATCCCCTATAAAGGAAAGAACGAGGTTTTTCGCTGGACAGCAGTCACACATGTGCTGACTGACCACCAGAACTCCATCCCACCCCCAGTGTGAAGCATTAACCTGGGCTTCTCTTTCATCTCACTACTGAATTGCTCCAAACTTCCAGGCACTTCATTCTCTCTGAAACGTTTTTCTTGCCTTGAAATGCGACCAAAATTGGCCAATGAGCTCAAGAGCAACTGTAGAGGAACTAACAGATGGGCAGACTGATGGCATGCACAAAAGAAATCAGATTCAAGAATTTTTACTTCTTTGCTCCATTACATCATCTGCTTCCTACCGTATTTTTTGCCTGAAGAACACAGGCCCTGCATTTTCAACTGTGCTGGCCTTCCACTCCTTTAGCATGCAGTTATTATTGCACAAGCTACATTCCACAGCTTTTTTTTGACAATAAACCAATTCTCTACTCTATCCATACTTTTTCCATAACCCTATAGTATTATCATTCTCAAGTTGTCTTACAGAAATGCAGAGATCGCGACCTTCTCATCAGAAGCAAAGAAGAAACTTGCAGAACCATAGGCTAGTGTTTTTAATACCTTTCAATCCTATAATGCTCATGTGAATTCTTTAGGGGGAAAAAAAAAACCATAGAAACTGAAAATTATTAAGTCAGAAAAGGCCTACAGCCATATTCTCATCAAAAAATTATATGAGTACGGGTGGAACAATAAACAATTTTTTTTTGACCAACATTCATTTTCCAGTGTATTAAATTCTACTTCCCCCATTTTCTGTATATCTGTAAGGAAGAACAAAAGAGCTGAAGAAAGTAAGCAGCATGCTTTTCTAGAGAGCAAAAGCTTGAATTCACAAAACACAGGCACAGCAAAGGTGGTGTCGCACTTTATGGGGCATAGCTCCTGAAGTGGCATTTACAATGAGAGGAGCTCAGGTTCCTATCTCAGCAATGGAGAGATCTAAGAATCCAGTAAGGAAATTCAAAACAGCAAAGTACGGACCAGGCAGATGCTACAAGCAGCAATATATTATGCTGAAGAAAGGAGTACATCCAAAATCCCACTTATTTCGAGAGTTCAGAAAGCTGAACATATTTTTAGACAGAATGTGAAAAGCAAATTAAGCATTACCATAATGTGTGCCTACATGATCAGAAGTGCAGAAGCCAGGTGTCTGAATTTGTCCATATGTAACAGGCAATTACTTCTGGCATGAAAGAGACTTGACATGAGACTTAATTCTTTCATACCCTGGAATTTAAAACCTTTTTATTTCTTAACCACAGGATAAAAGAAACTTTTTATGACAACAACAAACAGTATGCAAAATACTACTGTAGCATTGTAAAGACCTGTTCTTCCTCAACTAGAAGCACTGCCCCATTACATTTACAGAGGAAGTCAATGGCTTCACCCTCTGGCCTCAAAATTTCAATTACACTGTGAACCCAGGGTAATTTTTAGTGGTTACCACTAAAGGGAAATACACTGATTGCAAAAAACCACAGACTTGACACACTTAGCTCCACAGGGATGGTTTCTAAGCAGATCTTAGTAATAATGTGTCACTTATAATTCTACTTTTAAACCTCACTTTGCTGCTGGCATAATTCATCCTTCAAAAACTCAAAAAAAAAAAAGGCAGCACATCCTCTGAAAGGTCAGACAAGTAGAATGCTGTACCTTCCCTCAGTGTAGGGAAGCATCTAAGTAGGCAGCATCTTAAAAAACAGAAGTTTGCTCGCATTAGCATGTTAACTAAAACACACAGAATTCATCAGCAGAAAAAATACTTCATGACAAGTAAATTTCACTTTCCAAATGATCTCTCAAGCCTACATAACATCTCTAGAAGCGGTGGCGTTGGCCCACCTAACAGCTTACTGCTTGACCCTTCAGTGAACACTTCAGCCCTGCAAAAGACAGGGCTCTCTGGGAAGGAACATCTGAGCACATGCTGGCAGAGAAAGCATGCTGCAGTGTATTTGAAAACAAAACAAAACACACCAACAAAAAAACCCCACCAGCTTCCCTTCCCCACCCCACCCCCCCCCGGCCCCCCGCCAAAAAACCCAAACAGAAGAAAACCCCAAAGTGTAGCGGCAACAAGGCAGAAAGCCCACAAGTCACTAAAAGCCACAGACTGCTAAAAACACCACCAGAAACAGCCAGGCCTCAGAGGAGATGGAAGAAAAACTTCCTAGGGACTAGAAGGAACTCATTTCTGAGTGGTAGCAATCTCTGGTCAATTCATAATAATGAATAAATAAAAAGCCTCATCTGAAACTAATTCTAGAAGCAAGGACTTACGCTGTTCTAGTCAGTAGGGACTGGAGATATATTTCCTTAACTTCTAACTCAAGCTAACAATTTTGTTTTCCTATCAACTTTCTATATAGGAGAAAATTGTGCAAAATCTCACTTTCTTTACCTTAAAAATATTTTAGGGTGCTCACTATTATGAGAGGGTATAAGCAGAGCCATACCAAAACTCTGGCCAACAGGGTTCCACCCCACCAAGTTCAGAGCTATTCACAAGCCCATCTCCAACCCTGTACAAAAATATGCATGTAGCTTTAATGTTATTTTGAAACCAATAATAGCATTCATTGAAGTAATCTCACTTATAAATGAAGGACAAACATGATATCAGTGGTACAATGGCCTAAATCATAACTCCACCATTACCATCAAGATTTATCATTCACAGAAGCATGCTGATCTTGGATCCATCTTTCCTACTCCTGTCAAGATCTCAGGAATAAGAAGAGAGTGATTTAAGCTAAAAAGTTAAAGCACAATGAGAGAAACACAAAAGGCTTCCAAGAATGTATTTTAAAATAAGATTTCTGGAACTCCACAACATAAGGATAAGCTAAGAAAAAAAAAAAAAACCTCTAGAAAGCAGATTTATACCTTCACTTTACTTGAGTACTGATCCTGCAAAAAGGTAGTTACTACAGCAGCCATATAGAAAAGATAGCTCCTGAGAAAGTCAACTTGACTCTAATGTTCTTCTAATTTTCCTTACTAAAACTTCATCCTCTAAAGTTAGGTGATAAAAAGGAACTGTAAATTTGACCTAATCATCACCCTAGTCAAAACTTACGCTGGATAACGAAAAGCCATCTCCTCTTCAGTCATCACACTGAAGTTCTTGAGACAGACTTAAGATCAAGATGAATCATCTGTCATTTTTTTCTTATCCCTGAAACACCTTCATCTCTAAAATAGACACTGCCCCCACTAGTGCAAAGCAGCACAATTCTGCTGAGGTTTAGATTATACTGAAAAACTTTATCTTCATGAAATACTATACAGGTGGGCCTCAGGGGGGCAAAGAAAAAAATCAAATGGTAAGAGTGACAGAGAATTCAGTGTTCTGCAGTGAATCTAATTCAATTTCCCAATTTTTAAAAAAAAACTCTACAGGATCAGATAGGTGTTCTCTCCTGGCATAAATATTTTAAGAAATACCTCTTGTTTCTACTAGAAAGCACATGCCAATATGGGTTTTACAATGTAACAAAACACAAGGTTATTTAGAGAAAGAACAGACAGCTCTAATCACTGTCTCTGCAGTCTACTAATAAAAAGGCTGTCGAGGTCTTTGCCCAGTCAAGTCTTGAAAGTCTCCAAAGTGGAAGGTTCCAGAACCTACCAGAACCTGTCCTAGTGCTTAACCACCTTCAACAAGAATTTTTTTTCCTTGTACTCAGCTGGAGTTTCCCTTTATGCAACTGTTCCCTCTTGTCCTTTCACTTTCAAGCGGCTGAAGACCCCAGCCAGCTGCCTCCTCAGCCTTCCCTGCTCTGGGCTGAGCAAAGCTGGGGCCCCTGCCCTCCCCTCCAGCCAGGCACGCCAGCCCCTGAACACCTTCCCCCTCTCCAGTGTGTCCTGTCTTGTAGTGAGGGCCAGAAACTGGGCACAGTCTTGTCTTCTGGGAGGAACCACAATAGCACCAAAAAGATGGGAAATGACACCAACATGCCTTGAAAGCTACGGAGTGCAAATGTTGTGAAGAATAAGTATGACCAACTATATTACTATGCTACACAGGTATAGCAACAACAATTTCACCACCAGTGTTACTCACAGTAGTAACAAGTACCAATTTTTTCTTCATTGACCTGTTTGAGCCATACCTTCTAGAGCTGCAAAACCAGCATATAATTCCATGGCCTTTCTCAGGTCTTTTACCCATTAAAAGAGAAAGTCTTTGCCACACACTAAATAACGGAAAGAAACCCCGACAATGGGGGAGGTAACGGTTCAGTAGGAAGAGGACAAGATGAGCTGGGACAGAGAGGATGTTCGTGGTCCTCATTGTCAGGCTGCACAGCAGAAGTGATGCACAACATACAAAGGCAATCAAACACTTAATAGACATGAACAAGCAAACCTGTAATATTTGTCACAGGTTAAAAACCCTCCCTCTGATTACAAAAGACAAAATATGTCATAAATAAGACTCCCTTTCTGTGAAAGCTGGATAGAGGTAACAAAGATTCTTTATTATTTTAGTTTTTAACTGAGAAGTTCAGCACTACAATGCAAAACAAACAAGGCGTAAAAAAACCATCCCACCCTTAAAGGCTCCTAGCAAAGACAAAATAAATACACTAGCACTTAATCTCAAAGAAACTCCTAATAATTGAAGACTGAATCAAACAATGTAAGCCAGAAATCCAGGTGCACAAAGCCAGGAAACAGGACATAAAAACCACCCGAGACAGGATACTTCAACACACTAAAAAGCTGTTCACTCACCAACAATTTTCTGTATATGAAGGAAAATACCACGCAAAATGCTATCAAAAAGTTCTAGACAGTCTACGAGAGCTAGATTCAAAGCTTGAAGTTAATGTGCCAGCAAAATCTAATGAAATTACAGTTTCAAGAAGAACATACCATTTTAACAAGTCCTAAATCAATCATGATGTATCAGATATCAGACTTCTGTCAGTGCTCAGGGGAGTCTTAGTATTACAGCCAAAAAATCCTACAAAACAAATTATTGAAAACTCCAACATTCAAAAAGAAATTAAAGAAAAAACAAGCATAGCTGAATGGGTGGAATATGGGGGCAGAAGTGGGGCGTGAAATCACACTAGCAGAAACCAAGAAACAAGCAGGAGGGTTACTAGTGGAAGACTACAGGCTGACTATATAACAAACAGCAAGTCACATGAATTAAATTCAGAGTTCCTTATATTTCAGAAGAAAGTCTGCCTTGTATCATCACAACCTTCTTTCAGTCAACAGCAGGTCTTGATCCTTAAGAAAAAAAGTCACTTAGTATCATATTCAGTTCACAGTGTATCTTAGGAATGTCTTTTACCAGCCTTGTCCCAAGTGCGAGCATGCACACTGTGACCTATCAATCATGAAACTCCACTACGCACATGCCAAGCTCTTCATTACATAAGTGACAGTAATAGGACTATGCAAAAATATCTGGTACTAGAGAAGTGGCTTTCTTCTGGAGGATTTTGCTTTCTTTTTTACTATGTCTGTAAAAGGACAATGTATTTTCCAATCTTGTCTTTCAAGTGACACGATTTAAAAAAGAAAAAAAAAAATCACCACACTGATAAAAGACAATGCACACCACTAACACGCAGCTTGGAGATGAATACAGCAAAATTTACCAAATTATTTTCAACCAGATTATGCAACAGGCATAAAACAGTAACTAAAAGTTACTTAATAACAGGAATGCAAGCTGTCGTTTCAGTTTTATTTAATAGTCCTTTACCAAACCTCTTCACTGGTTTTCTTAACAATTTTATATCCTGGCATTTAAATTTTGTTGTATGATGAAACAGATTAATCCCCTGATGAAGCTCTTCTCTGCATTTAATTCCCCTGTATAAGTTCCTGGCCAACAGCCTGTGAGGGCAGTTCCCATTTTACTTTGTACAAAAGCAATTCAGAAAGTAATAAAAGTAATAAAAATATTATTATTAATAATAATTTTATTAACATGACCGCAGGACACAGGCAATCCAGTAGGGTTACTTCCTGACACAGGTGACTGAGGATCCAAAAGGAAGAGGCAATCTGCTGGACCTTATACTTATAGACAAGGAAGAACCCTTGGGGGTGTGAAGGTCAGGGGGAACCTTGGCTACAGTGACCATGAACGGTGGAGTTCAGGATCCTGAGAGAAGGGAACAAAGCCAAATAGCAGTATCACAGCCCCAGACTTCAGAAGAACAGGACTGTTCAGGGATCAGCTTGGAAAAATCCCACAGGAGACTGTCCTGGAAAGAAGAGGGGTCCCAGGAAAGCTGATTGATTTTCAAGGATCTCCTCCTCCAAGCTCAAGAATGGTCCATACCAGTGTGCAAAAAATCAAGCAAAAGTGGCAGGAGGCCTGCACGGATGAACAAGACGCTTCTGACTGAACTCAAATGTAAAATGGAAGCGTACAAGGATTGCAAGCAAGACCAAGGTGGTCCAGGAGGAATACAGAGATGCTGTCTGAGCATGCAGCAATACAGTTAGGAAAGCCAAAGATCACCTGGATTTCAATCTGGGAAGGGACATGAAGGGCAACAAGAAAGGCTTCCAAACACACAAAGGACAAGAAGGTGGATTCACGAAGAGGAAAACATGCTTAACGAACCTGAAGCCATTTGTAAGGAGTTGACTGGGTTGGTGGATGAGAGAAGATAAGCAGATGTTGTTTATCTTGACTTCAGGAAGGCTTCTGACACTGTCTTCCATAATGTTCTTATGGACAAGCTGATGAGGTATGGGCTAGATAAATGGAAAAGTGAACTCAACTGGAAACTGGCTGAACTGCCAGGCTGAAAGGGTTATGACCAACAGCAAGAGGTCCAGCTGGAGGCCAGTCACTGGTGGCGTGCCCCAGAGGTCAATACTAGGGCCAAGACTAACCTCTTCACTGATGTCCTGCACAACTGGACAGAGTAAACCCTCAGCAAATTTGCAGATCATACAAAACTGGGAGGAATGGCTGATATACCAGATGGGCATGCTACCATTCAGGCAGATGTTGACAGGCTGGAGAAATGGAGAAACCGGAACGTCATGAAATTCAAAGGGAAATATCAAGTCCTGCACCTGAGGAGGAATAACCCGAAGCACCAGAACAGGCTTCGGGCCAACCATCTGGAAAGCAGCTTTGCATAAAAGGCCCTAGGGTTCCTATACGGACAACAGGTTGAACGTGATCCACCAACACAGCAAGGAAAGCCAACAGCCTGCTGGACTCCATTAAGCAGAGTACAGCCAGCAGGTTGAGGGAGGGGACCCTTCCTTTTTACTCAGCACCAGCAAGATCACATCTGGAGTGGTGTGTCCAGTTCCTGGGTCCCCAGTATAGGACAGACATGGACATACCAAAGTGAGTCCAGTGAGGGGCCACAAATATGATTAAAGGACTGAAGCATCGTCACACAAGGAAAGGCTGAGAGAGTTTAGACTGTTTTAGCCTGCAGAGGCTTGGGGGAGGCAGGGCAGAAACTTACCCATGTGTATAAATACCAGAGTCTGGCACCTTATTCTTCACGTCTCCCCCTAAATACCCTTGGGGGAAGCAGGGGGAGAGGTGAAGAATAAGGTGCCAGACTCTCTCAGTGGTGCCAAAAATGAAGTGACAGGAGGCAGTGGACACACACTGAAATAGAGGAAAATCTCATTTAAACATAAAAAAAACCCCTTTTACTACAAGCATGATCACACATTGAACACCTTGGCCCAGAAAAGCTGTGGAGTCGCCATCCTTAGGAGTCAAAACCAGCCTGGACCCAGTCTTAGGCAGCCTGCTCCAGCTGACCTTGCTTTGAGCAGGAGGGTTGAACTAAATGATCTCCAGAAGCACTTTACAACCTCAATGATTCACTGATTCTGTGACAACTGTTTTTAACTCCACGCCTTATTTTCAATGGTGAGAATGCATTATGCAGCAGCTACACAAATGGTAGCTGCAGACAAATCAGGTTCAGACTGTTTTTTGGCACAGTATTACATTCTAGCTCAAATCCCAAACATTCCCTAGCGGTTCACGTCCAATATAGTCTTGGCCATACTCTCTGCTAACACACACACAAGCCTTTAAAGGTAAGTGTAAAGGTGTATCCATTCCTTCTCTGCCATCCTCATCTAATTTTACTCAAACTATGTTATTCATCCAACTGTCATCCTTTTCTCAAACTTCTGGCTTCAGCAATCCCAGGATCTATAATTACAACATATAATCACATGTGTATAGGGAAGGGAAGAGGAAACAGAAGAACAAATTCACCTTGATATTGATCTCCGAGAGCCAGAAACTCTTGAGTCATAGAAAGATCTAACACCAAAGACTAACTGCAGCAGGTACAGCAGTGGTTTCCAGGCTCTGTGTGAAATCCTGTGAATACTACAGAAAAGCATCTTCGTTGTACCACAGCTAGTTATCAGCTGATCCCTGTATTTTGCCGCTGTGGGCACTGTCTTCTGACTACCTCTTACGTCAAGTTCAGGCTATACAAAAATCTACTTACCAAATTTATAACTATGTTCTTTAATAAGGTGTATGTTCACAGTAATCTACCTCATTATCCAAAGCCCAACAGGAGGCAGAAAAAAATGCTTCAAATATTTCACAACTGACTACAAAGACCTTCAAAAGGATCACACAGCAGAAGGACAGCCAAAATTTAACTGCAATTAAAAAAAAAACAGAAAAGCAATGTTTCTTAACAGAGCATTAGTATGTTCTTACTTTCCAGCTCACTGCTTAGGCAGTACATTTAACCATGCACTGTTATTTACAGGTGAGATACCTGTGCCCTTCGCACATATGGCTTCTATGAGCTTTACTTCGCCAAGATTAGAATCTTGGTTTCAAAATTGCAAAAAAACAGTTAGAGGTAATTCTCTTAAAACAGGCAGACTTTGTTAAGGCTGGAATGAGACACTAAATGAAGTATAATTATACTTCAGTCCATGACTCACTGTAGAAAGATGCTCAAGAATTTTTTTTTTTTTTTTAAGATTAAATTTACAGTTTATAAATTCACAATTTGTACTATGTTTAGAGCAAGCAGTCTTTTTGGAAAAGTATCTACAACTCTTTCAAGTTGTAGACATTCAAAAAAGCAGTCCTTATTCTTCCCAGACTTCCTTTAAAGAGACAAGCTTCCCTCCCCCCCCACCCGCGAAATTTGGCTAAGAATAGAGGAATTAGAGAAAAGTATCAACTTTTCGTTCCTGAAACAAATGTATCTATTTCCACTGTGTGTTTAATTAATTTTCAAATGCTGTTATTTTTACACCACACTTCATATTTTCATTTTGTGACTTCATATATAAGAGCACGTCAGGTTTTAGATATTATATATAGGTTTTTTATATATAGTTTATATATAGATATTATTTATAGTTCATAAAAAGAAACAGAACTTGTAGTCTTTTTACTCTAATACTTGAAGAAAATATTAGTTTCTTGGGGTATCTGTGCTTAAACCTGGCACTGATTCCTCCAAAAGGAGGTTTCCAGAAAGTATACGATGCAAGTTTACTTATATTCTAGCAGAGAATACAAAAAGCAGTCAGCTTTATTTAAAGAACAGTAATAGAATAGGCACAACTGGTTTTCACAAGAATTAAAGGCCTTTTTTTTTGCCCCCCGAAAGCTTGTTTATTAGAACTGCTGATCCAAAGCCTGCTGAAGTCCATGAGAATCTTCAGCTGAAAGGACTTATACAGGGTATTTGATGAAGCAGGAAAAATGTCATTTTTCCCCTATTGGAGTAGTTTAAATTAGACTGTGAATACTTTTTTTTGCAATTATAAAAACCCCCCACTTTTATTAACATAAGCCATCACAAAATGTTTTCCTACACGTATTTTTTTACCAATTTCTGAAATCATCTATCCTAATTCTGCACTTAAGAATTAAAAAAAAAAGTAGTCTGGACTGCAGTCATTTGAGCAATAAATACAATGGAACTTCTGGGAACTGGATGGAACACAAAGTACAAAATAGTGTCATGGAACAGTAAAGCCTCTACTACCACTTTGTAACAGCAATACGTAAAATAAGGTAACAGTGAAAAAACAGGCTTATGAAAGAAAGCGCAACTATCCTGGAAAGGCTTTATTAAGGGGTAAGAATTAATTGGAAGATCCTTCTGTAATAAGTCATTCTAAAATGCAACTAGTCCTATTCCTTTCCCAAATGATAAGAGTCTCTAGAAGAAGAAACCAAGTTCCTCAAAAAAACCCCTATAGCATGGGATATAGAACACAGGGGAAGAACCACCACTGCTCCTCATGGGTTGAAAAGGCTAGTAATACTCAGTTGAGGACACATTCTTGTAATCCCTGCTTTCTCACTTACAAAAGTAGGGAAGACTGCAAGTGCATTCCAAGGAATGAAAGCTCTTGGTAGCTTGGGTCCCAAGAAGCAAAGGGAAATCTGCCAGGCCAGACTACCTAAGTGGTGGAAGTGACCACAGTATTAACTGAACTTAAGGTCAAGTCACTCCCACAAATCTTGCTCTTAACCTCACACATAATACCTTCCCCTCAACTCATCCAGTGGCATTAATGGCTTGAAATTAAGAAAAAAAAAAAAAAAACCAAAACCAAAAAACCCTCCCAAAAACCCCACCAACCCCAACACACCACCAAAAAAAAAGAAAACAACCCCACACTAAAACATTATGATTCACCCTTCCAAAATGAGACAGAGATGATTGCGGTGTTTGTGTTTCACCTTCCTCACAGCAGACACAGAACATAATACACAGATAAAATTCCATTTCCAAACTTCAAGTTCCCATTGCGAGCTGCAAGGAGGCCTACAGACAACAATTACATCACTGAGTGATGCTGCATCATTCACAATTCAAGCCACTGGCAACTGGCCATTAAATGGATAAAGGTTAACATGCTGAGGGAGTTGGAAGAGGGAAGAGAATCTTTTTCCCAAATAAACTCAGACCAGGGTCTGTGAAAATCAGGCATCACTGAATTTTAGGAGGCAAGTCTTAAACTGAATGCAAGGTTTTTTCCGTAAGTTTCTACAACTCCCCAGTTTAAATGAAATGAGGAAAAAATGATTCTCTACATACAAACTTACCAGTGAGAACTGTTTACCCTGTACACGCCTTGCTGAGTAACTGTCTAGTATTACCACTGTCTCTACTCACTTACCTTAAAGAATTTTGTTTCTCAGTCATGAATCACTGATTACAAGAGCAGAAACCATCTTAGCCACAAGATGCCTTTTAACATTTTAGACCTAGCTTTAAAAATAGTGCAAAGCAGCACGGGCTCATTTTGGAGGGTGGGGATTGTCAGTCTGCCCACCCACAACAGACAAAAAATCCAACCCAGCAAAACTATTTTGTGGCCACCTCATTTCACAGTCCTTTAGGTAAAAGTTTACTTTTTTTTTTTTTTTAACCTTCTTGATAACTGATTTTCAGGATTGGTGAAGGGGAAAGTTCCTTTTTGCCAGGTAGAGCTTCTCCCTCTGGTACTTTCCCTACCTGTACACCACCCAGTCTGGTGCAGCAGCCTTTGAAGCTACGTAGCTTGCTGTGTAGCTCCTCGAAGTGCCACTTCCTTTCCCTAAACTGATACCACAGAACTGGAGTGGAAGAGGAGTAAGGGGAAACCGCAGGGAAACTACCCTGCGGCAAACAAAACACCCAGTAGCATAATTCACCACAGAAGAAGAAAGTTTTCCACTGGCTCTTAGGGATTTACTAGTTTTGCTGCTGCAGTATTTGCAAGACTTGGAATCAAGAATAAAGCAATGTCTTGCAATATAATGCAGTCCACTAAAAGAAGTAATGCAGAAAACAATTCAACAGACAAAAAAAGTACCTACCTGATGGCAAACAAGTAGAAAAGAAATGAGAACTCCAACAGCATATTTTAAGTTCCATGTACAAGCCACACAATCACCTTGCCTTCTCCTTCAACTGGGGGGGGGATGGAGGAAGAGATGTGGTGAACACAAAAGCAGGTAATTGTGCATTTCATTTTCACTTATCAAAGCCAGAGAACATTAGACCCATATGATGCAACGAGAATTAATAGCAACTTTTACAAAAGCGAGCAAAAAGAAAGACCAAGTTTGATACCTAGCCTGAGCCTTCAAAAAGCAAAAAATAGGTCCTAGTCCTGAACATCTGAAAAACTGCATTTCCTGTTGCTGACTGCAAACAGCTGCCTTGTTTCAGCAGGCTTAGTACAGAACTCCCTGAAAGCAGGAGGAATCCTGACAAGCTATCATGTAATCAGCATCATAACATATAAGAACGCCTGTAGATCAGATCAAAGGTCCACCAAGTCCATCTCCAGCAGCTACCAAATGCAGATAGTTGCAGATAATTAGGAAAGAACACAAGAGCAAGCATCGCTATAATATCCTCCCAGCTTCAATTACTCACAAATCCATAATTAATTCCACTACAAGGTTATTTAGTAACTCTAAAAGTATTGCTTTTCCAAAACCACATCCAGGTTATCCTTCAGCTTACATACACACTTTTGACTTCCAAAATATTATGGTGCAGAGTAAAAAGCTCAACTAACTTTTATGCAAAGGGCCATCTCCTTTTGCTTGTTCTCATTCCACCATGCTCATTTGACAACCCTGACTTCTTGCAGTAGATAGTAAAAAGCTGATCCACAGAAATTCAAGAGAGATGGAGAAAGCTACCACATCTCAAAGTCATCTCTCCATCTCCACAGTCTCCTCTTTCCCAAACTGCCAAGTCCTAGATTCCTTAGTTGTTTTTGGTAGGGAAACAACTCCATATATACAATTAGCATAGCTGCCCTTTCTCTGAGACTTTTCTGGCTCTACTATATTGTTACTGAAATGGGCAAATGAAGGTGGAACGACAGAACTAGACCTAGACACACCAGCTCCAAGTGCACTATGGATTTATAAATTGAGGCATGACAAAGAACATTTACTGTTCAAAATTATTAGGAAACGGATGACAGTTTGCTTTTTTGACCACCACCGAGTATTAAGCTGTTTAATCCTTAGAGTTACCTATCACAACGCTAATACCTCACCCATGAGCTCCTAGTTAATCATTACCTCTTAATATTTTATATGTGACATATTACTTGCCATTTATGCACCCTGAGTTTTCGTTTTGTTTTTTATCAGCTACTGCTGAACATTGAAAGGTCCATCTGCATTTCTTCACAGACAACTCATCTCCACTAACCTGAATAACAACATCAGCAAGCAAAACTTTTGTACAAAGGAAGATAGAAAAATAAGCACTTTACCTCTCCATTGCCATTTAACTCATGAAAAAAACCAGAAAGCGTGGGACCCCTCAGTGGAGCAGGGGAAGAGTGCGAGTCCTTCTCCCCTGAGGCAGAAGGAGCAGCAGAGACAGTATGTGATGAACTGACAGCAACCCCCATTCTGCTGCGTTGCTCGGGGGGGGAGGAGGTAGAGAAAACCGGGAGTGAAGTTGAACCCAGGAAAAAGGGAGGGGTGGGGAAAAGGTGTTTTAAGATTTAGTTTTATTTCTTACTACCCTACACATGTTCTCACTCCTCTCTCCTACTCAGTTTTGATTGGCAATAAACTGATTTTCCTCAAGTCAAGTCTGTTTTGCCTGTGACACTAATTGCTGAGTGCCCTCCCTGTCCTGATCTCAACCCATGAGCCTTTTTCGTTATATTTTCTCTCCCCTGTCCAGTTGAGAAAGGGAGTAATAGAGCGGCTTTGGTGGGCACTTGGCATCCAGACAGGGTCAACCCACCACGCTATCAGACCTATTTAGATACACAGCTGAATCATGTTCTCAGTCACAGTGTAAACGGAGAGAAAATTACTCAAAACCATCTATAAAGAAGTCATGAAAAACAACACCTAACGGACATAGGCTATGAATGCTACAAGTATTGGCCTGCATCCATTATACATCATCATGTTTCGTAACACTTGCATACAGAAAAATCCTTTGTTCCACCAAGTCAGCTACAAGGACCATTCTGGTCAGGTATGCAGTATGTTTAAAAAGCAGTAATACTACTTACCATTTTAATTTTTTTAAAAATGAGAACAAGAGAGACACAATTAATGAGCTTGTAAGATTACCTCCATGACAGCAGGATCAGAACATCAGCTTGCCAAAATATTTATGGCTACTGAATTACTCCAGCATCTGCTTCAGATGCACAGATTGCAAAAAACATTGAAGACTATTCATGTAAACTTGTTTCTCTCTTCAAACTTTCATATTAATGCTAATTTGGCAAGATGGGATACTTTAATACCCCAAGAGCAGTACACAAGGCATTCATTATTCCTTCCTTAGGACAAGAAAGGAGATCATGCTCAAATCCTACCTCATAAGCAGCTCCAAAACAACTTCTCCTACAAATTTTTAAAACATAACTAAAGACAGAAAATGCAAGATTGTATTCAGACCCATACGAAAACAGCACACGTACACAGAATAGAGCAGAAGGCCTGTAAAATTGCCATGAAAATTGATTACACTGGGCAAAGTTTACTTACTCACCTTTTACCATGGTGATTGAGGATAATAAAATTTTTAAATGCATGCAAGAAGGAACAAGTAAGATTTTACAACCATTTATGAATAAGAAATGTTTGTGGCTACACATGGGAATACTTTTCACCAGAGTCACAGGCTCCCTATTAAAGTTGCATCAAAACTGGAGAGCAGAGAAGCACAGCAACAGTAACAAAGCATGAACTGCAATGGGACTGCTTGTTACATGTAAACCGCAGCATTCCTTTCTGAGATAACCCTAACCAGATCTTTATCACACAAAAACAGGTCAGAACCTATGGGTAGTAAGAGCCACCTGCTTGAGGTGCACATACTAGATCTGCTGCTTTTGCTGGCCAAAACAACAACATGTTTCGGTTCTCAATTCTTGCATCACAAAGAGATTTTGACAGTTTTGCACACCCCTGCAAGCACTGACTGAATCCTGGCCCTTTTAAACATTCTAAAACTGAGGACATATGAGTTTAAACGTGTCTAAACTATAATAGACTTTAAGTTTAATTAAAGAATTGTATTTAAATATCAGTCAAGTTTCTTAGGAAATCAACCACTTCCATGTTCCATTACAACAGGGCAGTCCTTGGACAAGTTAAAATGTCGTGTTTTCCTCAAAAATAACTTGACCTGTCTTACAGTTTTGAAATCCCCATGACTTTAGCTCCATAGTTTTTGAACAGTGTCTGTCCATGTAAAGTTTTCCAATACAAAAATGCAACTTAAGTTGTACATTTAGCTCAGTTTTGGTTGTTGAACTTGAGAAGTTTGCCTCAATGCCATGAACATATGACTGAGTATACTGAATCTGTCTGTCATAAGCCAAATGATCTGGAAGGGATTTCTGAGAAGTTAAATATTCTCTTTTAGTTCATCCCATGGTCAGAACAGGTAGTACCCTTGAGTCACCTATTCACTTCAAAGTGTTAAATTGCATCACAAGGAAATGTTTTTGTTTTAGCCTTTTCTGCCCTCACACTTAGGGAAAAAAACATAGAGATATGTGAAGTGGAGAACATCTATATATTCAACACCAACATTAAAGGAGTTGAAGAAGCTTTTGGGTTTTTTTTTTTTAATTATTATTATGGGGGTGTTCATTCTCTTATGTTCTCATCAACTTAACATGAAAAGCCCCCTATACTTAGATGAAAAAGTAAAATATAAGAAAATAAAATAGTCTTTAAAAGAATGATTTGTAATTAAATTTCAGTAAGAAATACTACTCCATTAAAGTATACAAAGAAGTATGCACGCATATAAGCAGGAGGGCACACTAACATGTCTATCAGTAAAAATACAAGATCATTTCAGAAACAGGCTGAGGTTTCTCTTTTCATCTGATTTGTACCAACTGCAGCTGTTACTCAGAAGTGTTTAAAAACGCTCTCCTCAGTAAGATTTAAAGGTTTCTATTTGTTTTCTCCTCCATGACCCTCCAAACAAAAAGTACAAACCTCAAAATTAAAAATAAGGAAGATTATGTCATCCAGCCAGACCAGTGATGGCTGTGCAAGATTATTCCCTACAGTGTATTTGCTAGCGCTTAATGCAGTCCATGCTGTGTGTCCTAACACATTATGCAAATGACACACACATAAAAGAAAATGTCTATCTCAAAGTGCACCCCTCCACCAACAACCGATCTGTAATTAGCCATGTCCTCTAAGGAGGCACCTCATTCACTCTCAGCAAAGCAGCAGCTGCTGGCAAATGAAAATAAAGAAATTTAGAACAAAAGTAAGCCTACTACCTACACTCCCAAAGGTGTATGCTCATGGTTGCAAGCCAGAGTCAAAATCTAAACAGCTGTTTGCATTTTTCCAGAATGCCCACACAGAACCTCTCATACCCAGCACCAAATATTTACTAATATGGTTTGTATCAGGCTCTCTCAAACACCATGCTGTTCAGAGAGCTGCAGCAACAGCTCGCAGTGCTTCACTTGTAAATACTTTCTGAGCTGCAAGTTTTCAATGCAAAAATCAAGAACAGAAAATACAAAGCAGCGACACTTCCTGCTGAAGGCAATTCACTGATGACATACAAAACAGTAATGGGGTATACCAAATCAGAAAGATGCAGTAGTTCCAGCCCCCAGTACAAATAAAGAGATTCCGAGAACAAAGCATATAGCTGTACCTAGTTTTTACTTTCCTATTACCAAGTGATCCAGTATCTAAACTCTAGTATCATCTCCCCAGAAGAGTTCTCTTCAAATCTGACAGCAATGATAAAACAGTAAATTCAGAAAATTGTTTCACCATTACTAATACAAGATGGTAAACAACAATTCAGGAAGCAGCTAGAGTTCCCATGTAACTGGAATAAAAGAAAAATGCATTTCACCCTGGTTTAAAAAAAAAAAGAGAAACAACAGAGGAAGCCTTCCCATTAAATAATCTTTACGTACTTAAGAACTGTATACATAAAACTGTTTATCCCACCTTGCAACTGTAAGATTAGGTACTTTCAGGTTTACAAGATGTGTTGAGCCTCTGATATGAACACTGTCAAAGCCTGTTTGATGTCACTGTTCCCACCCATCAGCTGCACTTATACTGCCACTGTATGTACCTACTACGACAGGGAAAAAATACCACAGAAGTGTCTTTGCAAAAATATTAAAAATGACAAGACATAAGAAGGATTTGGACAGGATAAATGCACAGTGTTTACATTAATCTACATTCTGTATAATAAACAGGCAAAGTGTAACCTGATTATTCCCATTCATCCACCAATCTGACCAGACAGCGTAACTCTCATCCACTGTTTATCTACTATGCTTGGCACAACTTATTATTTAGAATATATACATATATTACCTATTACGGTAGGCAGACAAACATTTCCTCTGTAGCAAGGCCCTAAATTCAAGGATTGGATGAGATCATAGGCTCTGATGCCTTCTACAACTCTGGAGTTATACCTAACAGCTGATCAGACTCAATTCTAGAGTACTGTCAATTCAGCCTGTTTCAATGCCAATTTAGAAGCCTCACCATTTATGCCAGGGCTAACTCATGCTTTTTAAAAACAATGACCCCTGTTAACAACAGGAAATAAATCTGTTTTCATTTAACATCATTTCCTAATTTTTTTGTATCTGCTTCCTATCCTATGCAATTTAATATACAAACAACTGCAAGGAAGAATAACACACAACCTCTGAATGCTAGAAAACCTTAATTTTTCTTCCAGTTATCAGAGTAAAAAACCTACCCACCAGCTACAAAGCATCAGTACATATTCCTAACAGGTTAGTCTAACACTGCTACATAGACTTCCTTATGAAGAGATACAGAAAGTTTTTCTCTTAGTAAGACTCACAGGTTGCATGTTTGTATTCTAATCACCATCTACAGAGCAACATACGTATGTATTCACAAAATTTTAAAAAAAAAAAAAAAAAAGAGCCCATACTGTTCTGCCGAGCTACCATTTGGTCATCCACCTACAGGAAGATGACAAGAGGGACAAGATCACAAATGCATACAATGCATAAGATGAAATACCTTCTCTTTGCCCAACTATTCTCTCAATTGGTTCTTGTGTATACAAGTAAATACAACAGACAAGAAATACTATGTCTGAAGTAGCAGATAGGTTATTTTCACATTTTAATAAAAGAAATTATTAAAAACAGCTTATACAAGGAAAAAAGTTAACTCAGTGCCTCAATGTTTGTTGAAACTGTTAAAGAAAAGAGTTCACTCTTACAATGCATATACTACATGCAATAAATGCAATTATTTTGTACTGATACAGTTCAAGATATTCTTCAGTCCATCAGGTTTCTCTTGCAAAAATTGGGTTTTTTTCCAGACAATTATTGAAGTGGTACAATCAACAAAGATGTATTTTTGGGAAGCAAAAATTCACTTCAAAAACCATGAGATGTAGCTACATTTGAAAGCAGATCCCTTCCTTTTCTTGAAGGAACCATTTGCTGCTTTATATTGTCGCTTACCAAATATGTAACATTTCCCCATGGAAGAGGTCCATGTCGAATTATCTCAGGCTTACTCTGACATAAATGAGAGCAAAAGTCAGTGTCACGCTTGCATGATTAAACAGGTTTTGACTCAAGCTTTTTGAATAGCTGCAACCACAACTCCTGCTAATACTGGTATTTATATCGAATTTATTCTCCCTTGATGCAAGGTTTGTGCAGAATTCTCTATCACCGTAACATACACTTCTACTGACTAGCTTTGGTGTTGGTATTGTGTATTATTTGGCATATAAAATCTTACAAATGCATTTCTCTAATTCTGATTTATAACATTACGGTTAAACCTTCTGTCCTCTAAGCATCAGGCATAGAAAAAGCACTGATCTCCAACAATATAGAGTTCCAGAACAGCTTACATGTTTACAGGCATAATTCCATAAAGATTGAAATGCAGCATCAAAATTCAGTGCTTGTACCTGTACAGTAGCAAGACATAACAGCTGGAAGTCAGCACTCAAAGTTTATCAATGTCATCCCATCTGGGCTATTAAAATAGTAAACGATCTATTAATTATTGTTAGTGAGAAGGCAAATCGTTTTCTATTTTTAGTGTCATCATTGCCCTTCTCTGGTTCCTGACCCTTCCAGCAGAGGCTTCTCTTCATTTACACAGTTGTGCTCTCTGGTAAGGTGTAGGAGTAAAGATATTGTGAGATTTTGAAATTGAATACTTGCAGTTACAAAGCAAGTACTAAATAAACTCTGACTGTTCTTTATAGAAGTCTTTGGAAATGCATTCCTAATTATTGCCAAATACAGAAACTGTCAGGAATCTCTAAAGACAGTCAACTACTCCTAATAACTCAGCTGTTAAAAAAAAAAAAATCCCACAAAACCAAAGCCACCCAAAACCCCACACTCCTGATGCAAATTTGCAGTAAAGTATTAGAATTTTGCAATATCTAAATGTATGTGTGCTCTAATCAGTTCCAATAGAAAAATATCAAACAATAAAATTTGATAAAGTATTTTTAGTATTCATAAACCGAGGAAACAGTATTGTTTACAATAAAAATTTGGCTTTTAAAGCCACACACGCTGTGGTTATTATTTTTTCATCCTATGTTTAATATTTTGAATCTAATTTTAATACAGATTAACAGTAAACTATACCACAAACAGATTTAGCATTTCTTTCAAAGTAAATGTGAAATAGCAGGAACAGAAAAGCAAAAAAACCACATTTTGTTGTGCCTTTCTAGGCAGAGGAAGGGAGATTAAATTTACACTAACGAGGAAGCCAGCTCCAGCCTCAAATCTGGACAGGCCTGTAGATAGGATGTTGTGACTGAAGTAGTACTGCCTGTACCTCAGCAGGGCTTAATCACTCCAGCAAAACACTGCTACAACCTGATGAAAGAGAGATAGTATATGCCTATTAATCTAAAAGCCAGAAAGAACATGCTCTCACTTATCTGTTCTTATGAACATAAACTCATCAATTCTTGCACCCATTTGCAAATGTGTGTCAGATTTCAAACAGAATGGCAAACAGCCCTGAGAGTCCCTGGCCCTCTCTGCCAGCTCCCCCAAGAGCCCAGAATATGTGATCTGTCCCTTTGAACGGGCGCTGTAAGTTCAGACTGGAGCCTGCAAGCCTGAATGCACAATCTTTGTTCTCAACAATCGTTTCAGTGAAGGGGCGCTAAAGTGAGAAAGACCACCAGGTACAGTGTCAAAGGGAAAACAAAAAAATGAAGTGAAAATAAAAATAGACACCACAGCAAGGCATGACCAAATGGAATGCAGTATCAGAGTAGACAGGCATCCAAAACAAAAAACAATTATCAACCAACATATGCGTTACCTAAAGAAGACAAACTGCATATCCTCTATTCTGCCAGCTCTGTATGCAAAGATAGACAGAAGCACTAGCTCCTCAGCCAGACATTCCCTTCCTTTGTCTGACCACTGATCTTGAAGCCAGAGGACAAGTTTTTCAGCTCTTGATCAAACCTTGATGATTATAGCTGTACCTTTCGAAAACTAACTGGTTGAAAATCCTAATTTGTATTGCAACTTGCTTGCCCATCATGAACATGGGCTATGCCTGGAGTCTTCCTTGTGACAACCTGCTGTGCACATAGGTCTACAGCTAAACATTAAATGCAGATGAGTTAATATTGCATTACAATGCAAATGCCATATGGGATACAGTGTCCCCCAAACATAAATAATTTCCCAATACCTTGCATGTATTGATAGTGTGCTAATACCTTGTATGTCAATATTAGCACACTACAAAACCCTGCAACTGCAGCAACTTTTTTTTTTGCACTTAAAATTCCTTTTTTATAATAATTGTGTTTCATTAAAGGTGTTTTCTGATTTTTTTCAAGAGAAAAGCAGTTCTTACTCTTCAATACAAGGGGTCAGTTAAAGGGATCCGGTCACCTATAGCACACCAAGCACTGTACACACTAACTCTTCCATCAACTGAACTGAGACAGCAGATCCCAAGCCACAGATCCTCACTCTCTCTTGGCATTTTACACCAGTCTATGAAAAAAAGTTCTAAGAAAGTAAGTTGAACTTTAAGCCATGCAGCAATATGTACACTAAAGTAACTTAGAAAGCATTGCAACCTTGATTAGGCCTTCATGTGGGCTATCTATGTTCAAGCAAAGATTATGGCAGGCCTGCTGTGATTAAGGCAATCATCAGTGTAAGTGCCTGTTTTCTAGCAGTTACATTTTCATTTTTACACTTAAGACGTGGTTTCCCCCCTCTTCTCACACTATTTGAACAGTATTAAAGGACACATTCTCCAAAAATGGCCTTGTTTTCAGTTATGTTTTTAGAAAGGACATCAACAAGAATAATGCATGATTAAATCTACATACAAATTAAGAATCGTAATTTATCACACAGTCTTAAATCTTAACATCTTCTGTTTTCTTACTTAAGACTCACATTTTGTCCTCACCTAACCCACCTGCTTTAAGAGACTCTGTGAATCTCTTAATTGAGGTTATGGCAGTACAGAAAATCTTACAATACCATATGTGCCACTTGTAAACCAAGGCAAAAGGGTGAATTGAGGATAGCAATAAACTAAAACCCGGTGTCCTAAAAAAAAAAAAAAAAGCAAAACAAAACACCAAAAAACACAACACAACCAAACCAAAACCCACCCACACTTTAATTTTTAAGTTCTGTAGATTTAAAATCACTCTACTATATTTCAATGTTCACAAACAAAAGGGGAACATCTATATAAAGGCATCCATTTCACAGCCCTACACAGGTTTGTCAGTTTTCTGTCTTTGGTGCAACATGTCCTAACTCTGAGAAATAGAAAAGCAATTTTGTCTTTGTAGATAAAGTTTAAGACGGATCTTAGAACAACTCCACTGAAGCTGTTACATATATTTGGTTAGATGTGAAGTTACAGTTGTTTTGCAGACATTACTATTAATAGGGAGCACTGAAGGAAGCATCAGACACGGTTCTGTGTTAAAAACTCTTGTGTTGCAAGTCCAAACATGCAATGGTGCCACCATAGGGCATGCTACGGAGTTTTTAAACTAAACACACAGAGGACCCTTCCAGCAACAAATGCTATGGATAGAAACGCGTTTAATGTAAGCCTCTGCACGCCGGCAGAAGGGTGGGAAGTACTGCCTACACGGAGGCAGAGGCCAGGCCCGTATCTCTACTAAAAAGGACCAAGGTTTGAGTGTGACGGGGATGGGGGGGGGGGGGGGGCCCGAAGCCGTACCCCGGTGCCGCCCAGCGAAGCGCTCCCGTCCCTGGGGACGGTGCAGACAGGCGCCGGGGCGACGCGGAGAGGCTGAGCGTGGGGGCGACACGGCCGCGACCTGACCGCGGGGCTGGGGGGTACGCGGGGACCCCACCGAAACCGCCGCCCCGAGGGCGAGGACGGCGAACGCCCCGCGGGGCGGGAAGCGGAGCCGCCGCCCGGCCCGTGAGGCGGCGAAGGCGCCCCCGCCTCCCGGCCCGGGAGCGACGCCCCGAGTGCGGGGCCAGCCCTCGGCCGGGGCGCAGCCCCCCCTCCCCTCCCCTCCCCTCCCGCTGCCGGGGAGCCGCACGCCCGCACCGCTCCCAGCGTCCAACTCCCAGCAACTCCGGGGCGGGCGGGCAGGAAGGGAGAGGGAGGGAGGAAGGGAGGGAGAGAGGGGGCGGCCATTAAGCCCGCTCCAGCCAAGCCGTTCCCCGCGGCGGGAGGCGGCCGCCCGGCCCGGCCCGGCCCTGCCCGCCGCCGCGTACGCGCAGCCCCGCGCCCCGCCCGCCCCCGCCGCTCCTACCTGGCCGCCGGCGCCGTCGCCGCCGCCCGGGGGGGGCTCGTTGTCTCCATCTCCGCCGGGTGGCCCCGCTGCCCACCGGGTCGCCATTATTTCATTCCCGGTTACAAAGGAGGAGCAAATCCTCTGGAGCCCACATCGGGGAAGGGAAGGGAGGGGAGGGGGGAACCAGAGCCACTCGCGCACACCCGACGCGACGAGGCCAGCCCCGCCGCCGGGGGAGGGGGCTCGGCCCCTTCACGCAGCTGCCATAGGGAAGAGCGCCGGGACAGCCCTGGGCTTCAGCTGCGCTCCCCGGCTTCTGCCTTCATGGCTGGAGGAGGAGAGAGAGAGAGAGCAGATGTGTCAGTCCTCGGCACGGGGCCGCTGCCGCCGCCTCCGCCACCCGTCCCTTGTTAGGCTAATTGCACCCGCTCGTCATCTTCCTCTTCCTCCGGCTCCTCCTATCCACCGCCCCAGCCGCGCGGAGGAGGCGCCGCTCCCTCCTCCCTCGCTACACACGGGCTGGCGCGCCGCGGGAGGGAGCGGGGACGGGGAAGCGCTGCCGCGGGGGGAGCGGGGGCGACGGGCCGCTCCTCGCGGGCGCCCGGCCGAACTTTGGTCAACTGGCGGAGGACGGGGCAGGGCGCTCGTTCCCCGAGCCGGGCGGAAGCCGCCGCCCGTTCGCGCTCCTCGCCCCGGCCGTCACCAGCGGTGCGACCGGGCGGGGGGCGGCGGGAAACGCACAAACTCCGCTTAGCAAGCGGCAACGGCCGAGCCCCCCTCCCCCCCCCCCCGGCAGCGGCGAGGCCGAGCCCCCGGTTCGGCGGAGCCGGGCTTTTGTCTCTCACGCGAGCCTGCCCCGCTTGCGGGCGGCTCCCTCCCCCCCGTCGACGTCGCCGGAGCCGTTCGCGATCAGACCACCGCGCCCGCGCCCCGCCCGCCGCCCCTCCCCCGGGCCTCCCTCCGCACAGACGCGCCGTTTCGCCCCGGCAGCAGGTGGCGGCTCGGGGCCGCCACGGCCCCCCCGCTGCCAGCTCCGCCGCCGCCAATTAGGGCGTCTCGGCGCTGGGGGCCATCGCGCCGCGCCAGCTGCGCCCGCCGCGCTTCCCCCGGCCACCTGGGCACCGGCCTCGCCCACCGCCGCGGGCGGGGGCCGCTCGCTGCGCTCCGGAGCGGGCTCGGCGTGAGGGGGAGCCGCGGGCGCGCCGAGGAGCTTCAGCCAGCGCCCTCCTGAAGGCGCGGGGGTTTGGGCGGCTTAGCCGCCTCCCCCGCGCCGGCGACCGCGACCCCTGCGCGGCACCTTCCCCTTGGCGGCGGCCCCCGAGCATAGCCCCCCCCCCCCCCGGCCTTTTCCCCCGTCCCGTTACCCCCCCGCCCCGCCCCGGAAAGGCCCCGGGTCGGCCCTGGGTCCGCCCCAGCGCCCCGCGGTGGTTCCCGCTCTGACAGGAGCAGGGGCAGCAACCACCCCCAGCCCGCCGAGCCCGGGCCGGCGGCGCGACCCCGCGGCGGGCGGCATTGCCCCGCCGGCCCTCACGCTGGGCCCCTCTTACTCGGCGGCCCGCGGGGTTCCGCACCCTCAGCCCCACGGCGGCGACGAGGCGCTGCCGGCGCTGGCGGTCCCGCTGCCTCGGCCGGTGGGGAGCCTGCCCCCTTCCCCCGCCTCCCGGCTGGCGGTTTCTGTTCCCTCCAAAAAATCCACCCACCTCCTCAGACGACACCGCGAGGGCAGGAACTGGCTCCCGGCTGCCTTCCAGGGCACCCGCCCTGCGGTCGGCGAGCGCAGAGCCCCGCCGGGCCCGCACCCTGCCACCGGCCTCCGCCCGCCAGCACGCCCTGAGGCGGCAGGCCTTGGCGTTGGCTTCCCCCCGCCCCGCGTCTTCGGGGGTGGGGGGTCCACGCAGGAATACTCTCAGTTTTTCCGCCCTAACTCAGGATTTAGCGCTTCGGCCGCCAGCTCCGGCCAGCACCTGGCTTCCTCAGGGCTCCCCCGGCGGGACGGCGGCGGTCACGGCCGCCCTCGGGGGCTCTGGGACGGGGCCGGGCTGAAGTCCTGCGGCCGGCCCTCGGCCCGTGGGGAGGTTGGTTTTGCTGTCTCCGTGACGGTGGTAAACGAAAACGTTTTCTGTACTTCATCTATCGTTATGGGAGTGTGTGATTTATTTTTTTTTCCCCCCCTTTTCTAGAATGGTGATTTTCAGCGTAGAGGCTGGACAAGTGAGGTCTCTGTGAAAAGGAACGAAGAAAAAGCATTTGTAAGAGTTGGTAAAGGTCTTGTGTGAAGTGAGGTCATGTCTTGTTTCTGCTCTCGAAACAATAATAATGTTTTGGGTTGCGGTGGGTTTTTTTACTACTCTAATTGATCTCTGAAAAGAGGTGACTGGCCTTGTTATCCGTCAGCTACTCATAGCAGCAGCAGGTATGACTATTGGGATCCAGAGAACCGAGGAAAGAGCTTGTATCCAGTAGCTGGAGGAAGGGTCTCAAGGTCCAAATGCTGATTTTTGTCAACTAAGGTCCCATCTGCTGAGTTTAAAAGGGTGTTACAACTTGAGGCCTATCACACCGATTCAGGTGCTTACCAACAATTCTGTGTGCTGCCCTGGATTTCACTAGGTGTATATAAGTTAAAAACCTCAGTTTCTGAAGAATTTGAGTTCCTCATAAATTTCTGTTGTTAAAGACTACTTGGTGGCTGAACCTGAGCTGGACCAGAGATTATATATACATATTTTAAATAAGCATACTGCTGTCCAGCTGGTAATCTACAGGATGGTCCTGTTAGCTCCCTAATAATTTCTCACTGTCAGAATTTAAAGACTTATTTGCCATCCAGCCCCTGAGCAAATTGTTTTAATGTGGTCTGGTCCATGGTTGTCAAGAAGGTGAAAAGACAAGAATTAAAATCTCTTGAGGTTTTCGAAGGGTGGAGAAGGGGAGCAGTCAGGGCACTTCCTGTTCAGAAGCTGTTATCAAACAGAACCCAGGTAGCCGTGTGCTCAGCTGCACAGTGCTCTCTGCACTTTAGTCAGCGTGTCAATCTGCAGAACATCATCAAAAATCCATGTTGTATATAAAATCACTTCCATGTATTGATAATAATATTTTTTTTTCTATAGGAGCCACAATACTGACTCCAAATCTAAATTTGCATCATAACTAATATCCATGTAGAAAGTTGTCAGATTTACAAAATGTCTCAGAGAGATTAAATCACAAGTAGCCTCTGAGTGATCATTTAGCATGTATCAAGTCTCTTTATATCAGTACAGTGACAAATCTTCCATTTTTACTTTTATTACATTGCCAATCAATTTTTCTAGCTTTAGCTTTCAAACTATAACAGGGAGATGAAAATATCACAGAAGAAAATGTGGTCTTAGAATCACAAATTACTTCATAGCTAGTCTGAGGAAATAGATGCTATTATTAACTCTGAGAAGAGTAATTATCAAAAGAATATTTACACTTGCAAATCTTTATTAAACTGTGTACTTCATTTTCTTCCTCTTAATCACAGTGTTCTACTTTTTTGTGGCAGATGTTTTTGTTTGAGATGCTGGGGTGTTTTTAGGACTTCCATGTATAAGGCTATGCTGCTGTAATTTTTCATTCTAAATATGGTGTCATAGTTACAACAGAAAAACTTAAAGAAGGAGGCAAGCTTTCAGAAACATGCTCGTTATCGCAGATTCATAACATGCAAGCAAAACCTCAGAATCCCTTAACCACCCTTGAAAGTAATTTAATAAAAGAGGTTGCAAAAGCAGAATTAGGGTAACTGAGAGCTATAATTTCACTTTCTCACCTTCCAGTCTGAAGGTGTTGACACATATTCACTTAGCAGACAGCTGCAGCAGCTTAAAGTGTTAGCACCATCCTACTGTTTATTATCACTCCTTGCTAAAGAGTATCATCCCCACAGGAGAGCTAGTGCAGACATCTTTGAGCACATCTCAGCCACTTCAGTGCAAAGTCTAGCAGCTGAAATTTAAATTGCTGAGGTAGGCAGAGTTAAGCCTGCACTGCAGTCCAGGGGCTGAGGTGTGCTCAGTCGTTCTGTCCATTCTGCTGGGTCACTGGTGGCACAATTATGAGGCTCTAGCTTCTTAAACTATCATTTGCTGAATTAATATGTTGATATCTTGAGAATATAGAAATTCTAGAGGCTAAATTGTGGACATCAAAATTCACTCAGCCAAGTAGACTGGAGGAATGAAATTCATTACATTAAATATGTTTTAGGTACCTGCCTCCTTCCCACATGGTTCTTAACATCTGCCTCTAGCAGGGCCCAGGAGCATGCCTTTCTCTTGCATGTACAACACGTGTTTAGACATCTAAGCTGCGCCCAGCCCACTGTGAAGCAGCTCACTTCGCAAGCAGTTCTGTCATCCCTGCCATCCTGGAGGCCCTCTCTTTTCTCACCACCTGTAGCCCACCATATGTCAGACCTGAGGTGCCCTGAGCAGTGAGGAGGCTCAGCCATAGCCGGCCCCAAATGCCCTGCCTTTGGGTTAGAGAACAACACGAGTGGAGAGAAACAGAAGTTAAAGTGAGAGCAGGTTCCTTACAGGACTTTTTAGATTACATTAGTGTGGAGCACCTGGGCAGGGTAGATTAGATAGGCAGTAGTGGGTGATAGCAATAAATCTTGGGTATTTTGTGCTGGGATAAGGAGAAGACTAGAAAGTCCGAAAAGTTGAGTAGGAAAAGGTCCAAGTTTAACAGGGCCTGAGTTTGGGGATGAAAGGAAGAGTGAGTGGGAGGAGATATACCTCTAAGCAGGTAGATATTTGTACTGATGTTTGCTCTCAGAAATTGTCACTTGTAGGAGCTGCTGAGGTAATGACCATTCTGATAACACTTTCCACCATAGACCCCAGCTGCTTAAATCTTATGGTCAGGGCCTGCTTTGAGATGTTCAGGCTGAACATGGACACCTCTGCAATCTCCTCTGTTTTGGAGGTAATGAATGCTACTGCCTCCCTGAAAGTGTTTGCAAGCACCACTGTGAGCACCCTGGCTACAGACTCTTCAGCGCGTGGCCAGAGCACCGATTGGCATCAGGCTAACAGCTTCCCTGCTCTTGTGGATGTTGACGGGTTCCCTGCATGAGAACGATTCATTAGATTCTCCCCAGAATGGGAGATTGAGAAGTGGATGATGCCACACACATTTTTCATTAATTGGTATTTCCAAGGTACTGCAGCTAGTAGACAGTCCCTTCCTAGACAGGTAACAGCCATGAAATCATGACTAGAGCTACACAGTAATAGGACTGTTGTCTGCAAGTCTATTTGCTTTAGTTTTCTGCACTGAGATTCCTGTGATTCAGTCATGATACAGGCATCCGTTTCCTGTCCAGCTCTAGTACATTATTGATCCTAGATATCACTGGTGATGGCTGTTTTCTTGGTAACTGTACCACAATATTCCCCTCTCACTCTACAGACGTTCTTGTCAGCTACACTCTGGCAACAGAAATAAATGTTATCGCTGCCATGCCTACATCTTGGCTCCCGTGTATACACTGAACTCTGACCAAAGTGTCTCCTTTCTTTTATTTCAATATTCTCTTCACAGGAGGTCACACCTACCTCACTTGGCCCTGGATGCTGATGGTTTTCAAGTGCTCCAGAGCACTGCCAAAGAGAATTGCAGCCAGACCTGGCACTGGATCCATAGTAAGAGAAGATTTTGGCATCCTGAATCTTCTTTCATGCTGCCTCCACCCATCACAGGGTGCTAGGCAATATCGCCTAGAAGTAACACCATTTTAAGCGCATACGGTATTCTGCAGGACTTAGCCCTCAGGGAAAATCTCTGCCTTTCTAAAGTTGTGGTGAAAAGGAGGCATTTGCCTACTAGAAAGCCAAGGAGGATGCTTAAGGTGTGTGGTGGGGTGTGCACCTTGACAGTGTTCAGGTGTCATCTGTGAGCTGGAACAGTGGCCAGCTTAGGACCATCCATCAGAGACATCCAGAGATCCTGTGAACAGAGAGGTAGCAACAGAAAGTAGCAGACCTTGCAAGAGGTGACCATCAAGGCACAAGAAATGAGATGGGACATGAGAGGACTATACTTCAGACATCCAGAGAAGGATTAACCACTTGGAACAAAATGCAAGTGGATAAACTTAAAAGAAAATGCATATACTACAAAAAGAATTTATTTAAGGCATAGAAAAAATGTATAGCAGGGTCTCCAATCTGAGATATGAGGTTGATTGCCAGCAGTGCTTGTGAATAATGGGGTGTGCAGAGCAGGTACAAGGCAAGTCTGCAGGCAGGTGCTGGGTTTGCACAAAGGGGAAATAGTCTCCTGTGAGTGCTTGGGCACTGAAGCAGACCAGAGCCAGCATCACCAGGCTTGCTGAATGCAGGTGAGGAGAAGAGAAAGGGATTCTCTCTAAGACCAGAATTGTGTTGCTGGTGACTCATGTGTCCTCAAAACATCATCCAGCGCTAAGCTGACCAGCCTGATGGGCAATGCAGTCTCTTGCCTTCCCCTGTCATCCTTCCGCTTGGCATAGCTGTAAATGACTTGAGACAATGAGACAGCTCAAGTGTGATGTTGCATAAATACGTGGCAGGTGCAGGACCATGAGGTGCAGATCGCTACTGGGTGTGCTCGGTGAACCTGTGAGGAATATTTCTGGCTATGCTTTCAGGACCTGCATCATGAGACTGTGGCCATTGAGTAGAGATGTGCATGGGAAGATGACTGCCCCTTCCATGCAGGAGCTACCAGGCACTGACTTCCCTGAGCTTATTTCCTATCCTGTGCCAGGAGAACTTTCCCACCCACTGCTTTGAGGACACCTCAGCATGTTTCCAGTAGCAGCATGAGACCACAGAACTTATCCCACAGCGTGAGTAATGGCTCTGGTGTCCTGACCTGAAATGTGTGTAGAAACAGTTGGGCTGTCTCCTCCCATACCAGCTGTGGAATGATGATGGTGGATGGAGGGAGAGGTGGTTGCCAGGCATCATGGTTTTGGGTTGGCTTTCTCTGAGGCAGGAAACTGGGTCTTGCCTTTCAGTGCTACTTGAAAGAGATTTTTTTTTTTCTTTTTTAATCCAGGCTGCGTGTTGCTGTTGTTTCCTGTCTCCTTAAGTTCTCCTAAGTGGCAGAGCAAGTGTGTGTGCATGCGTGCATGCAAGTGCGTATATATGCCTCTAGCACCTTTGCAAAGAGAAGGTGTGACATGACCACAATGATAGAGGAGTATGCCTGTGCACAGACTAAAACCTTGGGTTTGGAAGAGGAGGCAATGAACTGCATACTCTCGAAATACATTCCGGGTTTAAGGGTACCAACAGAGACTAATGTTATAGCTTGGGTGGAATTCTGGGCATCTAGTCCTTATCCTGTTGGATTTTAGGGAGAAAGGAGCCATTTGGCTTCTGGTAGTTGTCTACTTTTGGGAACCAGCTAGCTACCCTATGAAAACCAATGTCTCAGCTGATGTGTCTTCCACTCTTTGGTGTAGTATTCTCATATAACAAAGCTGAAGTTTGAAGGGAGAGCTGCCTCTGTCAGGATGCTGCTCCTCATGCAGTCTGGGTGACAGTGTCCAAGGCACAAGGAGAAACCAGGAGTTGACAGCGAGATGACTGTTCCTCCAGGCCAGCATCACTGATCCATTGCCAGGGAGGAAGCTGTGTTCTGGCAAGAGGCTCATGGTATTTCATTTCCCCTCAGAGCAAGGATGACCGAGTGGTGGGTTAGGTTATTCTTCCATGAGAAATGTATCCAAAACAGAGATAGTGAAAAGTTTCTGATGTCTTGTGAATTCACAACCTAACTTCGTACTTATTCATGCTCCCATGTGTGCCTGCATATAGCCTCCCTGAACTGGACCTGGAGGTGTTCGTGTGAGGCTACCGATGTGCGCCAAGGCAGGCTGATGCGTAACTTCTACAGCAATAAGCCTCCGTTGTTCACACCAACCATGCCTGCTTTTCTGAGTCTGGGGTTTGATACATTTTGGTGGGTTTGGGGCATTAGTATTTCAGCTCCAACAGTAAACTTGGTACTCTCTAAAGAAATACAAAATTGTTTAAGCCTGCAGGAATTTACCATCATCCAGCCGGAGACAAAAACAATTTCAAGTATAATTCAGTGAGCCCAGGGGAATTAGTTGCAGTGTAAAATTCGAGCAAGCAAGATTATGGCTAGGAGGAGCCCAGCAGAACTCACTTTACTTTTAACTTGGGTTCCTAGCAATGAAAACCTACTGAAACACTCTGAAACCATAGCAAAGCAAACCTCTTGTTTTTCATGTTCTGCTGTTGGAAACTGTCACTGCGGAATAACATCTTGTTTCTGAAAATGCCATGCCTGTTGTTTACAGCAAGATTTCCTAATTTTGTAAAGGTCTAGGAGAAAAAAATATCACTCCCATCTCTTCTGCATTCACTTAAACTATCTACATTCTTTCATTTGTTTTAAATTAGAGGAGCCAGAGTCTAACAGATAAAGTCATCAGCCTCAGTTCTGCTGAGGGTTTATTCACTTTAGGTCAAACAATGTTAACTTGTTTTAGAAAGCCAGCAGGGACTATTAGATGTGCAGCATTTTCCCTCAGAAACCCTCCCTTCCCACACACGCATGGTTTAAAAGAGTTCAACACAATGAATATACCAATCTTTTTAAAATTGGCCGTGACAGAAAAGGCTTAAGTGCTCGAATGGCAGAGAAAAGTGAAATGACAATCTGGGTTACCTTAGCTCCTCTACTGAAATAACAGCTCTGTGTTTGGTTCTGTGCTGTTGACTGCAAGGTGATAAATCAGCCCTATTTTGTAAAATGTTTAGTTTAACTACTGAACTGACAGTTTAGGTAGAAGTAGCTGTTGATGAATTGACAACAGCGTTATCACTCTCTCCTTGCTTTATCACATAATCAGCAGCTTGATCCGCTGATTAGTGAAACCATGTTTTAGTAGCACAGAGGTGCTAACAGCCGTCTCCAAAATTCAGGCTACCCGTCTTGTATTTCTTCTGACTATCCACAGCTTCCCTCTAGATGGATGAAGTATGACAGCTTTCTCCTGAGCCCTGCCATTTAACAAATCTTCCTCTATAGCTGGGGCTGGATTAAGATAGCTTTCAGGCACTGAGAAAAAGGTCAGGAGTAAAAATGATACATTTATATCATACGAATATATTGATTTCATCAGAACCCTCCCTCCTTCGCACAATGCCATGCTCCACCCAAAAGCAGTGTATCAGTTGCTGCTTTCCTATTTTGCCTAGCCTGTCCAAGGAGCTTTTACTTCACTTTGAGCTCATCAGAACCTCACTACCAGGTACCCTGTAGAAACCAGGTACTCAGCTCTTACTGGCTTCTAAACCTGACTCCATGTGCTGCTACTTATGCCAACTGACTACTGCTCAGCTCTCTTCTCACTCAAGAGAGAGACACAAGAGATGCTCTCTGGGACAGCAGGAGCCATCTAAAGGCCAGCAGGTCTCTAAACCTGTAAGCTGATTACTATTTATGGGGACTAGGCTCTGAAAGTGGCTTTTTTTTTTTTCCCCACTGCTTTCCCACCACCCATCTTCCTGCTGTGGTTTTTCAAAAGTGAGATAAAAAATGGGGAGACAGTATCCAGGAAAGCATGACATCCCCCACCAAAAAAAAAAAAAAAAAAAAAATCTGTGAGGCAAGCTGGATTGTATTTATGTCTGTATGGTATGAATTCTCCAGAAGAGGCTGAATTAGGAATATGTTTGGTATTTTAACAAAGCTAAACTGTCACCATAGCTTTCTGGGATTATATTATAGTAGAAGTATTATAAATTCCCCCACAAGCTACAGCCTACTTCCAGAGAAAGAATTGTCTATGAATGCTGCTTTCAAGGAGAAGAAAATATTGGATTCATTCTCTTTCAGTGTTTTACAAACCCTTTGGACAAATGTCAGATTCTACAGAAGATGCTGGCTTATCAGAGTTAGAGATATTATCTAATGAGTGATTCTGCTCTAGATTCAGAGACCGACAGAGACAACTGTGGGAATTAGGGACACCTGGGCTTGGGTTCAGGTTCCAACTGGCTTGTCTGCCTGTACGGAAAAAGAAACCACAGAAACCCATCCATGTAAATTATTGCAACTAATGAAGAGAAACGCTTATTAATTTTCTGTAAACAGGCTATGTTGACTGCCTATGCAAAGTGTAGTATATAAAGAAGAAACATGCTTTTGAACTGACTGAAGAAAGCATTGAATATAACATGTTTCTGGTGTGACTAAGTTAATTGTTAGCACCCTCCACCAGTTTGTCCCTGTTCGGCAATGGACTTAGAGTTGCAAATCTAGACAAAAATCAATCCAGAAATCCGATCAGCAGTAACATAATGCTGGGAGAAGTCAAAATGAAAGTAATGAGCTAAGGAACAAAGCCACGTTTACAGAATATTTTCAGCCCAGTCTTCTGCTGAGACACCCTCAGATGTTCATTTTAGAACTGCTTTCCCAGAAGAAAGCAGCAGCCAAATATTTTAACTCATTAGATATATTTGAACTCTTTGCTGCAGTATTGTGCTGTTTCACATGCACCAGACTCCAAATGGCTCCATGTGGATGCAAAGTATGTCCACACAAAGGTCATTTGCAGGATTAGACCAGAGTGTTACAAGGGAGGCAAGGGGAGATAGTCCAAGTTAATTTAAGTCTCAAGGCGGTCCTTAAGCCCTAAGCAAAATACTAAACAAACTGATTACAGTAATGCAAAGCATTTTTCCCCAAAGTCTGAGGACAGGGCTTAATCTTTTTGATACAGTAAGAGTAGTCTTTCCTTTTGATCAGATGGGGATGGACTGTTAGATTTCAGGACTATACAACTGCCTGAGGTGAGGGCCACAAGTATTATACAACTTCTGTAAAGGTAATTAGCCTTAATAACTGGGTCTGACTAATATAAAAAAGAAATCTAAAGGGAAACCTCCTCCTTGATATGCTATATTTCTGTTTGCTCTTCTCATTCCCAGACCTGTAGGACCAGCTGCAGGAGCAACAGGTTCCGTTCCATTTGTGATGTGTCAAGCTCCTCTTTTGGAGATATCCTTAAGTTTTAGAGAAATCTTGATGAAAGCCAGAGAAAAAGCAAAGATTTGCACCAGTCATCATTTGTCAAACTTCTGTATTCACTAAGACTTTCTTTGTGCTGTTGATAGCTTCTATGTTTATTCAATCTGCTTTCCCTTACTTATTTTCTTTTACAAAGAAACTGTTGTTAAAACACTGCCACCAGCACAATAATTTTCTTAAAATTTAGTCATATTGCCTTTTGAACTGTGTGATGCTTCCAAAGCACAAAAGAGTTAAAGGAAAATAAACAGATTACTGCAACTTTCTGCATTTCAAAACAGGGTAAATAACAGCTGTGCAGAGCTCAAGTCCCCTTCCAATAGTTAGCTGCTTTAGCAAAGGGAATGAACTGAGTGGAAACACTGCAGCAGTCATCTTTTGGCTTTTCCTCCTGCAAGATGTTTTCTGACTCTGTCTCAGAGGATTATGCTCTTCTTGATCATGACAATATTGTTACTAGAACAAAGATGAGGGCAGAGAGTGAGGCACACTGCTTGGATCACTGGGAAAGGATAGTCTGTGTTAGCGTCTCTTGAAGACAGCTACCTCAAACAGCTGCCTACTTTAGCTACACCTAGAGCCAAATGGTTATTTCACAGACTGCTGGACTAATGAAGTAGTGCCCCATCTTTTATGCTATTCTGCTTTGAAACAGGGTATAGAAACAACTGACCCAGCTGGAGGATATACGTGCTATAGGGAGACTGGCACTTCTGGGCAAGGGGATTGTTCGTGATACGGCTCCTTGCAGCATCCTCTGCAGAAGCGTTGCTGGAACACCTTATTACTGTCAAACGTGGCACAGTGCAGAGAAGACTGGCAGGTTCCTCAAAACTGTGTCAGGGCTCACTTGCCACAGACAGTGGGTCCAGTTAGTAGCTAAATATTTTGGTTCTTCTCTGATAAATGCCAGAGCCTTATTCTTGTAATCTATGGTCTAGACTATTGTAGCCTTTGCTCATTTCACATTAGTTTCCTCCAAGCCTTTTCAGCCTCTGCTCATGAAATTTCCATTGACTATGCATAAGGTATGTGCAGAATCTAAACGTTCCTTAGCATATTGGCTGGAAAAGTTTTAATTAAATGGATCTCATACTCCCTCTCTCCTTCTGGCTTTTAATGAAAAGACTTGCTTTTGGTTCCAATTCAGAGCAGGAGCACTGCTGAAATATTGAAAACGTTAATGGATTGGCAAAGCATATGCCAGGTACTCTCTTTCAAAAATATGAATGTCTTATTCACCTCTAGTGTAGCTCACTGTGAAGACAAGAATGAGGGGCTCTCTCTTGTTCTGCATAAAGGTGTTCCAGCATGGCTACTGTTGTTAGCTCCAGGTACAAGCAAATCCTTACAAGTCTGGCTGCAACAGGACTCTTTCTGGGCAAACGGGATGCCTAATAACACAACCCCCTAACATCCTGAGGCAAAGGAAGTTTTCTGCCTGCCTTGTGCTCTCCAGGTGCACTAGACACTGAGGATGGTATTCATGACACCTGATTTTACCCATCTGTAAATTATTCATTTGATCTGATCAGCTAGGCTCTCTAAATAGTCAATGAAGAGACACAGAAGCTGATCAGACATGTTCATACCACTATGTAAGATGGCTTGCATCAACTTCTTAGGGTTCTTACTTCTCTTCACAGACTTCTGGGAGAGCCCAGACTACTGTAACTGTAATGACATATTATTAGCCCATTTCCTTTTTGTCCACCCTTGTACTGTGAGAATTACAATAAAAGTAACACTTTATTCCTGTATATAAAACAGCATTGCTTTGATGAGTAGCAGGGGACAGCTGTGCAATTCTGCTCTATATAACCACACATATACAAGTATTAATTATTTCTATTTTAAGAAATAAGTATGACATGAGTTAACAGTAAGGCTTTCATCCAAGTGTGTAGGGGGACTTTTCTCCTGGTAGCATTGCTGTTAACCAAGTATATTAACTGAGATGTTTAAATTATGTTAATTAGTTATTTCCTAATTCTTTGGCTTATCACTTTATAAATTGTCATGCTGTTTTGTGGGGTGAGAGCAATGGTGTGACTGTGCTGCAAGATCTGTATTATTGGAGGTTTGCTTTTACTAAGGAAGGATTTTTTTACTCTGAGCAAGGCACCAGGACTTGTGTTTTGAAAGCTTCTGTAAAAGAAAATACTGATTTTCAGTTTAGTTTCATTCATCATGTTACAAAACTTAGCAGTCTGTCTGTTGCGGACTATACTAGGAATGGTTGTGACCCTGGAAACAATATGCCTAGTACATGTCATTTTTATTGACAGAGAAATTGAGTTCATTTAATAGTGATAAAGAATTGAGCAGTGGTGTCCACTACCATAAGAAATTATTATAAGATCTGTTTCACAACTGACTTGTGTATAAGTCTAGAGAAAAGTAAAATACTGAAACATGATATACTTGACCTCTACTGAGGTGAAGAGTTAAGCATGATATACTGTTTGCCAAATGCATTAAAACTGAATTCAAATCTTGTCTTTTCACTGTATACACTCTCACAAGGGTTGGGGGTTTTTTGTTCATTGGAGATCGGTTCTGTATGTCAGCATCGTAGAAAGATTTTCAGTACAGATATTCTCTAAACTATTCTGTAGCAAGGACTGACTAAATCCTTATCTTGTTCACTGCTGGACAAGATAGTAGTTGGAGATGTGTCCCTTTCATGGAACTGGGACTGAGAACCAAAGCCTCCCTACAGCAGGTTTTTTTTCAGTCCTTGTGGCTGTAAAGACAGCCTTCAGTGTGTGATTGAACTGAGACCACTGCAATTACTCTCCTGATACTGCCAGCAAACAGCATGAAACAATAACTTTATTATCCAAGAACTGCCACGTTTATCACAGCCAGGATGTTAATTCAGAAAACAAATGCAACTCAGGGTTTTAATAGTCTGTCTACCATAAGATTGAGTGCATAGGAAGGTACACCAGAGGTCAAAGGTGCTGCTGACTACAGTTGTGGATTAAAGGGGAAGAAAAGAAGTTTTGGATGCCAGTGTGATCAAGAATATCTAAGTTTTGTGAGAGTTAGCACTGCAGAAACTATTATTCAGGGACCCATCTAACACATGCAAAAAAAGCATTTGGCAGTGAGAAAGGCCTTCAAGAGAAACCATAGTATTTCACAAGGTGCCAGAACATGTAAGTAGCTGGGTATGGCCTTTGTGGATCGCTTGGTAGCAGCTCCTGCAAAGTGCTCCAAAGCCTGTGCATCTCTCGGTGTATGTTCTCCTTTATCTACTTGCCTTTGGTATCAAGAAACAGACTCCCACGAGTTCCTGAGTACCAAAATTACAGCTACCCACTCTCTCATTATAAAACCCTCTAGTTCTGCTGTGACAGCCATTGGAACAGAGCAGTGCTGGGGATGAGTCCTGCAGCCCACCGACCGCGGAGAAGTCCAAAGGCAGCATGAGGGCTGAAAGATAATCTGTACTGGATATTGATTGTTATGTCAACATATGCATATGTGAAATAATGCATATAGTATTGAATATACTGGTTTTTTTCCTGCTTAATTGTAAGAAACCCCTTTTTCGGCTTTCTATGAGGTTGACATCAAAATGCTCCTGTGTCACAGGACCTGCAAAACCGACATTTTCTTTTTTTAAGACACTTCATCATGATTAGCAGGATTTCCAGTAGTATAACTATGTCAATGAAGTCAAACAAACTAAAAAGCCATCTCACAGACTCTTGTATTAGCCTGTGGGCAGATCAGGCCTCATTACTCCTTTCATGAAGCTCTAGTGGTATGATCAGCATTATAAATAGCTGAGGGCCTTTGGGATATTAGTAGCATGTTAGATATCCTACCCTATGTTCATTACGAACTTCAGAGTTTTTCATAATTTTCCTTTTCTGTGGAGAAATCCCTACAAATGTAGGAGCCAATTTCTAGTCACCTAACTGGTCATACATGTAACCCGTAATTACAGAATTTGTATTCAGTGAGCAACGCTCACAATGTTTATTTTATCCACTATGTAACTGGATGGAAGTACATGGCTCCATACTTATTTCAGGCTAAAAGCATGCAAGTGTTTAGCACTGAAACAGAAGAATATCTTTTCCTGTTTTACCTCCAAAGTAGTTCTGTTATGAAGATCTATTCCTAAACTAGCACATAGATGTCACTTAGAGACAGGTTGTAATGGGAAACATTTGCCTTTTGGCTAGATTAGTGCATTTAAATGGATCAATGATGAGATGCAGCTGTAGGGTGGAGGCTCTTTAAAAGCTGCACTTCTCATTGCCAAATATAATGAAATGCGGATGACTTCCAGCTAACTTATTGTTGATTTTTATATGAGGGGAAATTTTGCAACATGAGTATTTGATACTGTGAAGCTGTACTGTGGAAAATCAAAAAAGATATACAGTAATTATAAAGATAAGACAGATAAAGGGAGGAAGCAAAAGTTGATAAAATAGGTAAAGTGAATGTGAATTGAGCTGGAGACAATCAAAGATGAGCAAGAAATTAGAAATGGTAAAACTCTTAGCAAAAAAGAGATTAAAATAATGGAGAGTGTAACGGATACAAGGATTAATAAGGAAATGATCAGTAAAAGACTGGGTGCAAGCAGAATAACCATGATATAAGAAGAAAATTCTTCAGGAATAAACTGTAAATCTGTGCAAATTCAGAGCTAAGAGGGTTAGCCTGTTTCTGAACTGATGACTTACCAACACAGGTAAAATTATTTCTTTTTTTGCTATGCTCTACTCACAACTCTTGATTTGGATTGCATTACTTACCTGAACTTAGATGCTCAGATACATAGGAAAAGGAGACTCTTGAAATAATTCAGATCAATCTTCTTGCTTCCCAAGTAATTTCCTTTTTCCCTCTATATATCTAACACAGCCATTATCAGTTTATTTACTTTGTCTCTGACTGTAAGATGGGAAACTCTCAGGCACCTTATGCCAATCCAGCAGCAGCTCAAAAAAAAAAAAAAGAAAGCCTTTCACCAGCTGAGAAATGCAACACACCACATGGAGCTGGTCAGCTGAAAAAGAAATAACACACAAAAAAAGCCCCTGACCTGTTGTCCTCTTCTGCAAACCGTAGAAAATGAAAACAGTTCTGGAGGTAACAGGGGTCAAATAATTTTTATCCGATCCTTAAACTTACAAAAAGTTATGTGTGTAATTTCAACAGAAATCCTCAAAATATGACCCAGTTTGGGTTCAGCTTTCTTCAGCGCTTCAACCCAAAAAAATGCATTGCAGTAGAATTCAATTAGTAGGAAAAACATCTGTGTGTGGACAGAAAGAAAAACTGTGTGGACTAACGCTTCTAATGGGATAACCCGTAGTTTTACGTAACAGAAGGCTTGAAAAGTGTAAATGGACAAGAAGGTCACTTGTAACTTCTCTGAGCTTGCCTCATCACGTTCATTGCTTTTCCAAGCATTTGCACAACTGTATCAAAGCTGATTTTTTTCAAAAAGCCAGTGTAGCTGGACCATGGGGGTTTGCTAAAGACACAAGCATAAATGAACCATTTTCTTGGCCTGCTGTTTTTGAGAACTGGAAACTTGAATTGTTTATGGGAAACAATATCCTTTTGGGACCAAATCCTAACTGCATTAACTGTACATGGAGTTGGACCATCTCTCACATGCAGCAGAGAGTGAACCATGACAACAGAAGGTGTTCCTAGCAAGTAGCTCTCAAGAAATTAGTGGGCTGTCTATGGCAGTCCCTGTTACAGCAAGGCTGCATAAAGCATTTTTGCATTTTAAATTGCTTCAGCTCTGCCATCTAGGGGAGCTCAGCCCAACAGGGTACGTGGTAGAGGAAATAACGAGGAATCGGTCCAAAACAAAGAAGCATTTTGGCAGAAAAATCTATGACAGTCCCCAGCCATGTCTGCAATACGGGGAGGAGGAGGGCCCGAGGGGGACTCCTCTGGTTACGCTAGCAGGCTTGAGCTGTAACATTACCACAACACAGAAAAATGATCAGTTAGAGTCACATTAGCATTTCAACCTGACCATAATGAGGAGAACTCAGTGCAGCTGCAGGTTTGGCAGTCCTGCATGAACAGACCCTAAATAAGGCATGTTATTTGATTTCAGCATAAGAGAAACAGACTAAAACCGTCTTTCAAAACCATCTAGTTCATCCCCTTCCAGTTCCAACTGGGTTGTTCCCAGCCCTCTGTTTTTTAGTGATTTATCTGGTCTAATTTTAAATGACTCAAGAGATGGAGTTTCTACCACTTCCCGTGGGAAATTAGTCCATGGTCTGATAGACATGGCCAGGATATTTTCCTGATGTTCAACCTTCACTGGTTTTCCTTTGTTCAGTTTAATCTCATTACTCCCAGTTATTCCCCATCGGTCAGTACTAAGCACACAGTCACTCTCTTTTCTGTTTACACCTTCACAGTTGGGTACAGTTGTCTTTAGAAAAATCTGGTAGGCTTGATTGTGTATTATTCAGAGATATATAAATGCATTGTATATAAAAATGCGGAGATAAAAAAATATGAGCAAAGGATAGTACAAGGTAGTCTTAAAGGATGTTTTCAAGACTTAATCTACTTCCATGCACCAGACCTAGCTGAAACCTGCTCATGTTTTTTAGGATACAGTGACTCGTGACCCCACACAAACCTACCAGCTCTTTCCTACCTGTGTCAGAACTATGGGAACATGTTATACGAGGTGGGAGTAACGGATGTGGGAAACCAAAATCAGGTTTCTATAATAAGAGGACACAGAAGCTAAAGAGTTGCAAGAAAATGTGTTTAGTGGAGTGGCATTAAAAAAAATTACCAAAAATATCTCAATGTGGGTGCTACACTAGCTCAGCTTAGGAAATACCAGACAGTAGCATGGCAATTAGTGCCAGAGAGACAAGTCAAAATTTTCTCTTGGAAAGAATATGACAAATCTGAAGTAGAAAGGCTGGTGAATCATAAGCATGGAGAAAGCTGCCGAAATGGTCGTTATGGTGAGATCCTTCAGAGGCAAAGCACAGAGAGGGAAGAAAAGGTGGTTGAAAACAGCTATTTCTTGAATTTGCAGGAAATGCTGAAAAGAGAATGAGGACCCCTTAACACCTTGTAAGAAGGATTAAAGATGTGGAAGATGAAACAGAATTGTGGAAGACAAATGAAAGCATGAAGAATAACCTGAGAAAATATCTTGAAAGCAGGAGACAGATCAGAGGAGGGAGCAGTAGTATGAGCTGGAAATAAATCAGTAGAGGCTTTTGTGGGACCCTTAAGAGATAACTGGGCTTTCCGGAAGCTTGGGCTGAAACGCAGCATCAATAGAACAGACAGTTCCTTGTTAGCCTTCATCGTAAGGAAGCTGCTGAGAGAGATTCACTATTCTTTCTCCTTCCCCCATGAGCTCCTGTCTTTAAAACCCCTGAGTTTTACAAGCAACAGTTTAAAACGTTTTTAAAGTGACAGTTTAAAATTAGAATGAAAGACTCCTTTTACCTCCAGTTCTGAACTTTATGGAAGTCATGAGCTAAGCACCCTGATTCAGTGGAGCACAGGTGGCAGAAGCCAAATCGGGGAAGATCTAGGTCAGAACTGAAGAAGAAAACTATGAGCAACGATTGTAGATGTGCTGCTCAAGGAGCAGACCCACAGCAAGGAGGAAAGAGCACCTGGACAGGCAAGTGGAATCAAGGACAGGTTTCTTAAGGTAGGAGAGATTTAAGTGTCCTTGGGAAGCATTGCTCCTTGCACCTGCAAATAGTACGCTATTTCCTCTTTCACAGTGAATCCACTGAGGCAGCAGCAAGAGAACATTACTTTTATCAGGGATGATGACTGTAACTCTTGTGGCACTGACATTATCAAGGGCTGCTCAAATAGCATGCGCACAAGCTCCGGGCTCTTGTCCTTTGCACACAACTGAAAACATAAAGAATGTTTTCAGATACTAAGTAGGACAAAACCCCAGTTGTTATGGGTTCAGGCATGGCTACTGCTGGGACACTGCATTGCCTTACAGCCTGTCTGGACTGCAGTGAGGTGCAGAAGAAGATTCTCTGGCATATCTTCATAAGCTAAGTGCAAAGTTATTGTTATGTGATGGGCTAGTGATAGAAACTTGATGAACTCATCTGGAGACAGCAGAATCTCCATTCAACTAGCTCAATTCAGATAACACCAAATAGAGAGATAGACCCTAGCCAGATACCTCCAAGCCCAAAGATATATTTTAAAATGTGTAAGACATTCAGATTTTGAATTTTAGATGTTTAAACCCCATATCCTCTCTTACCATAGATAACCTTTTGTAAAGTATGTTCAGAAAATAATTTCCTCTATGACCTCCTGCTTTTTTGCCTTATACATTTTTTCTCATTGGACATATCATAAGGTTTAAGAAGATACATTTTCAGTTTGACTTCCCTACAGCATGGAACAAGCTGAAGCGCCTGATGGCTGGTTGCGGTTGCCAGCACTCCAGTTCTCAGGCAGGAGTGAAGAAAGGCTGCAAAATGGCAAATAGGATCTCAGGTTGAACTTTGTGAAAAAGAAAATAAATATGGAGTTATGCTGATAGATCTGACTTAGGACTTGTCAGGCTATGTCATTTTTATTTCATCTGGAAAGGAATAGTACAAATATAAAAATACTGTATAGGCCAAAAACTAGTGATCTTTTTAATTCTGCATTTTGCAGTGACTCCACCTAAGCCATTTGTCTAGATATTATTTGGCTGGGCTGTAGTGGCGTGGTATGCAATTTCACTTAGTTATCCATTTTAAGGATCAGCCTTCAACTCAAAAAGGTAAGAGAAATGTCAGGACAGAAAGCAAGAATCTGTGATTCACAAGATGTCACATGCTTTGGTTTCTTGACTGAAATTCCTGAAATGAGAACCACCTGCTCCTGGTAGTAATGCAGCATCTCTTACTGGAAAGTCAAACAGCTATTTCAGTAGAGTCTGGGGGAAAAAAAAGCTACAAGAAATTCTGCCAGAAGCTTCAGCAGCAGTCCTGTGAGACCAGAAAGGAAGTACAGCAGATCCTTCAGAGTCTGAGAGCCCAGCAGAGGGTTGCTAGTTCCAGTGAAATTAAGACAAAGCAGAATTAAAAATACAACAAAACATGAAGGAAGACAGTAAAAGAAATGCAGTGAGGGAAAAAGGGGGTGTATTAGGAAGAGGCCAAGGTGCAGCAAGCAGAGTATGATCTAGGAGTTGATCTACTGGGCAAGGGGTGGAGTAGCTAAACCCCAGGGCAACTGGCTGGTGCTGTGACAAGGGTGTCCCCTCAAGATGCTGCTGCTAAATAGAAGACTGCCATGTGCAATGCCACTGCTGGATATGAAAAAGCATTAATACTACGGCTCCTACAGCAGTTTGTTTTCATTTGTTGTGGCACACTCCCTAGTAGCTTGAAAGTATACCTGATACATATCTCTAAAATCAGGGCTGTAACTTCTCGATTTTTGAAATAGAAAATGTAAGACTGTATGCTTGCCCACATCACATATTTATGTTGTGAAAGCCAGCTTAGAAATGTCTGCAAAGGGCCAGCTTGTAACACTCTTATCTAAAGTAGCACTTTGCTCTTGGATGTCACTACACTTGGCTGTCCACTCAATTAGATGAACTTTAATGTTTTTTAAGAGCGATTTGAAAGTATGAATACTAGAAGGGAAGATGATATCCAGAAAGAAGGAGAGGGGTAGAATCTGGCCTCAAGTGATATGCAATATTTGGGTGGGAGGTGCTGAAAGCATACAACTGTTGCTTTTGATTTTGATTGCAATGGAATTTAAAGGAATTGCAATTAATATGACATGAAAGTTCAGATGGAGTGTCCTGGCATAAACCGAACCTGTGGTTAGTTTAAACATCTATCATGCTGACCTCTCGTAAATCAGGGTCAGGAAACAATGAGAGGGCAGGCGAGTGTTTGCGCTGTTGTTTGCTGACTGGCTGTTCAAAGGAATGCTGGAAGAATGTGCCAAGAATCTGGCTTTGTCAGGAAAAAAAGGTTCTTGTTTTTTAAAAGACTGACAGATCTCTAGAGACAAAGAGGAGCGAGCTGGTGCACAGGTGAAGAAGACTAAAACCAGAAGCAGGACTTCTGGAAGTTTCTCCAAGTGTTGCAAATAATTAAAAATAGCAGGAGAGGCACGAGACATCAGACTGTAATCCTGCATTACGCTGCGCCTGTGTGCGAAACAAGTACCGAGGGTGGGAGCAAGGTGGGGGTTACGGCATCTTGGCACCGCGTAAGGCTTGTGCAGGAGCCTGCCCAGTTCAGAGAGTCAGGGAAAGCCAGCCTGGGGTTGCTGAGGTAACTGATGATTGCAATGCACTGGGAAAAGCAGATTGGCAAGCTCTGGCATTGCCACAAAAATCTAGGCCAGGAACTAAGATGAGGCCCAGCATATATTTTATGCTATTGTCATGGCTAGAAGGGCTCAGATGATGAAGGATATTCCTCTAAAGCCCATTGTTCTCACTTTAAGGCTGCTTTATTGTGCCATAAAATGTCACTGGAGCAAGAGAAAACAATTTCCTGGTTGCTGAAATAATTCAACATTTAAATGGGACCACTGCGATGCAGTATCAACACACACAAGATGTATCGGAAAAGGCAAGTGGACCTGCTGTGGAAAGCACAAGGAAGAGTAAAAAGAAATTTAATTTGGATGAGCAGTCTGGATGCCACCTTTGAAACATACTGGTTGGAAGGAGGAAAAGTGAGCATCCTTAGTTAAAACCAAACTTGTGAGGGTTCCCTTAAACATAATTTCTAAAGTCAGTAAGGTAGAGCTAATGAAGTACACTCAATAGGCAATCAAGCAGGAATCCTGTGACTGACTTAACGTGCTGAACACAGAAGTTCTGGTAGAGCTCTGGAAAATAACTGAGAATTCGGGAAGTAGAAGAATACCTTTTAGCTGAGACTTTATTACAAACAGGGATAAAAATACTGATTTTTATTTTGAGCTGGTTTTCTATGTCCACATTTCTCCTAACAATCATTATTCTAGGAATATTATACATAAATAAGAACTACTTTTTGTCTTTCACAAAGCAATTAAGGCAGACAGTGAATCATGGATGCCTAATTGCATATTTTAAAACTAACTTTTAGAGCAATTTTGGTATGATGACTTTGCATTGAATTAACTCGAAGAGTGATGGCAACTTCCCAGGATTTTTCACCTTAGATGAAAAGGTCAAATCATAAATGCTTGTTTTCCTGGAATGGTTAATTAGAAGACTTTTGAAAATATGCTGGCAAAGGGCTTTTGCAAAGTGTGTCAGAGCAGAGGACAATTAAAAAAAAGCCCAAACCCCTCCAAACCCTGAATTTTAAAATAATTGTTTTAAGTTTGCAGCTCTTTATCTGTTAGCTATTAGTTATGTTATGGATAAATATGGTACTATCTCCTGGCACATCACATTTCCCTATATATCAAGACTGTCTGAAGGAGTGAAAGCAGCAGCTCCTCTCAACAGCAGCAAAGGACATTAGCCAGGCCTTGTTGCCTTAGTGTTTCAAGTATCTTGGTACTATAATTTTGATTAAACCTACACATGGAAATCACCTACTTCCTTGATTTTCAAAATACTTCCCACCCACCCAATTATTTCAGTTGGAGTCATGGGCTGGCAAGGGAATTGTAAGTCAGGAATGGTATTTTTGGAGTGTAAAATACACATTTATAGAGCAATCTGGGGGCAAGAGTGAGAGTCAGCAGAGATGAGAAAAACTGGTTCTGGAAAGAAGCTGAGTAAAGGTAGTCCTGGCAGTCAGGGAGGGCAGCACAAACCCTGGGAGAAAGACAGGGATGTTTAAAGAAGTTAACTTGTCATTTTTTTATTTAGAGCTTGTTCTCGGGGAAAAGCTAACTCCTACATCTTTACAGTTTTAAACTGTGATCCCATCTGCTCTAACATTGACAGCTGAGCTCGGAAAATACCAGGAGACCTTGGCAGGATGCCGGAGATGACATCGGTAGCTGCATCGCCGTCTTCTCTGCCACGCGAGCCTCCCAGTCCTGACGGAGCACTGTGCTTCTGGCGAGGCGCTTTGGCTGCTGCGTAAACCAGAGACTGTGACAGTCCTCCTCATCCTCCCAACCCTTCCAAAAACAGCAGGGTAAAACACCACTATCCCTGTCCTGGTTCAGCCCAAGTCTTACTCCATAGGCTTAGCTGATACCTAGTGCTTTGTGGCCACTCCTGCAATACATATAATAATTTTACATGGTTTAAGTGCTTCGGCTGGGGAAGGGTTTCTCTTAGCAAATTAAGGTGGATGATGCAGAGGTTCCATCTGCTCTGTCAGGATAATGGCTGCGTTCAGACATAGATGAAACGATGGCTTTAGGCAGACCAGGTTTGGCCCTGAGGACCCTCAAGGAAGAAAGCTCTGGCATTCATGAGCAAGTGAACTACAAACCAGAAAAAAGCAGTTGTGCTCCATGTTTATTGTTATGATTCATAAACAAGATTTTATATTCTACTCTTTTTTTCTTACTAGAAATGGGACTTGTTTTTATTATGAACTTTGGAAAGTCTGTGTAATGATGGCTGAGAACAGCTATGATGTGTCTTTCTCTCCTCAGGTAATGAAGATTTACCTCAACAGCCATGACTCCACATTGGTAAATGAACATTTGGTGAGCCTGACCACGAACCGCATAACTGCATTTCCATGCTATTTAATAATGTATTAAATGTTGTACCAAAAATTTAAATTCTCGTAGTTAACAATAGTAGAAGCATTTCTATTTTTAGGCCAATGCCATTATACTAAAGGAGGCTAAAGGACTGTTTGGAATAACATCCACATTGAAAATGATACTATTTTCATGCGTATACCTATACTAACTAAAAACTGTGGCTCCAATCTTGCTAAGACTCAGTAGGGGCTTAACTCGGGGTGTGTGAGCAGCTGTGTTCAGTTGGTCTGTGTTTCTCTGTGGGAATGGGGCCCGTACACCATGGTGTTAGTTTGCTATTCAAATACAGAGAACACACACTCCTTCTTTCTCGAGTAGCTTTGTATACAGTTTTCACAGCCTATTTTGACTTCACAAAATGCTGTTGTCCTTCTGCATAAAATAATTTACGTCTCAGAGCCTGCTAAAGTTGAGACAGTCTAAACACAGTTTAAGGGATGGAAAATAACGCTGGTAAGTCTGCACCCAACCAAAGACTTCAGATCAGCCTGGGGCAGTGCCATGACGTGCCTTGACTTCCTTCTTCTCTTCTGCACAGGAAATGTCTTCTTATATTTGACTGTCTTTCTATAAATAAATGGAACATAATCAGGAAAACACTTGCTAGCTTTGGACTCCAGCTTGTGACCCGTGTGGGGAAAATATCAAAATATTTTGAGGCGTATTTTGGCTAGGCTGCTGCAAGATATGGCTGAGGCCTGACAGAATCAGCTGTGTGCCAGACCTGACCTGGATAAACCCTCTTCTGTGCTTGTCTGAGTACTGGAGCTAGAAATACTGCAGCAAAGCAGGATGTTTGTTGTGCTGATTTGCATCTCAATAGCTGATTCCTCCTCCAGCAAAACCACATTGGACGATGGTGGTGGCACACGGAGTCCTCTCTCCATGCCTTGCAAGCCAGCTAGTTTCTCCACTCTGATACTTTTGGACACAAGTCAGAGATTTTTCCCCTCCTTAAATTACGTATTTGCTACTTTTCTTAAAATCTCCCATGAAAGACCAGTAATTGCCACTAAGTAGAGTGTCTCAGTGGTTCATGGGGTTTGTTTTCTCTGAGGGTTGCGAGCTCACCAGTGTTTGCGCCATGTCTCCAGATCGTCCTTCACCTTGCTCCCAGCACCTGCTGAGCTTGTAAATTGGTTTCTGCCCAACATGGACTAAGAGGAATTGGGAGAAATGGAAATAAAGATCTAAGGAATAGGGTAAAGCCTGAGATGGGAAGACCTAAAAACCTCAGAAAATAAGACAGAGAGACTGTTAGTAAGAACACTGAGATCTATTCAGATGGAGTAACATAGGTGTCTATGTGGTTGATTAAGACACAGAGACATTCAGATTGACTTTACAGAGCTGAGACTGCCTCATACACAGCTTAGGCAAAATAGTACTGGAAGCTTAATTTGGGTGTTTGTAGTTAAAAGCTTGAATGCAGTTAATAGCATCATGTTATTATGTGAAATGCCTTCTGGAGGAAGATAAACAATTTCAGTTTATTATGGTTTTCTTTCCCATATGGCACAAATGGGCCCAGGACCAAACTGGCTCTCAGCAGAAAGCCTTACATCTCCACACTCATTCAGCAGGTCATATTTAACTGATTTTAATATCCTTCCTGTACACTCACTGGTGGATCCATTCCAATCAATACTCTACAGTTGAAAGTTTTTAATGACACTTCATTTTTTACCCTCCTTGACTCTTCTGCTGCTCATGCTACTGTTGAATATTCCTTTGTATGTGGTCTGTTCTTTGTCTCCCTGTGCTATTGTTTATGCCAAGCTATTATTTCCAAAAGCTAAACTTTGAGCACTCTCACCGCATTCCAAATTTCCTAAGAAAAAGCAGAAACACTACTACAATAATTCTCATGAAAACCCAAACAAATAAATCAATTAAACAACACTTGCATGATTCAGAAAGACAAAGAGATATTCATGCCCACATCAAAGAATGACACGATTGTACGACACCAAGCTGAGTGGTGTGATTGACATGCCTGAGGGACGGGATGCCATCCAGAGGGACCTGGACAAGCTGGAGAGGTGGGCCTGTGTCAGCCTCATGAGGTGCAACAAGGCCAAGTGCAAGGTCCTGCACCTGGGATGGGGCAACCCCCGGTATCAATACAGGCTGGGGGATGAAGGGATTGAGAGCAGCCCTGCGGAGAAGGACTTGGGGGTAATGGTGGATGAAAAGCTGGACATGAGCCGACAATGTGCACTCACAGCCCAGAAAGCCAACCGTATCCTGGGCTGCATCAAAAGCAGCGTGGCCAGCAGGTCGAGGGAGGTGATTCTGCCCCTCTATCTGCTCTGGTGAGACCCCACCTGGAGTACTGCGTCCAGCTCTGGAGCCCTCAGCACAAGAAGGACATGGACCTGTTGGAGCGGGTCCAGAGGAGGGCCACAAAAATTATCAGAGGGATGGAACACCTCACCTATGAAGAAAGGCTGAGAGATTTGGGGTTGTTCAGCCTGGAGAAGAGAAGGCTGCAGGGAGACCTTATTGCGGCCTTTCAGTACTTAAAGGGGGCTTGTAAGGAAGGTGACAACAAACTTTTTAGCAGGGCCTGTTGTGATTGGACAAGGGGTAATGGTCTTAAACTAAAGAAGAATAGATTTAGATTAGATATAAGGAAGCAATTTTTTCCAATGAGGGTGGTGAAGCACTGGAACAGGTTACCCAGAGAGGTGGTAGATGCCCATCCCTGGAAACGTTCAAGATCAGGTTGGACGGGGCTCTGAGCAACCTGGTCTAGTTGAAGATGTCCCTGTTCATTGCAGGGGGGTTGGGCTGGATAACCTTTAAAGGTCCCTTCCAACCCAAAGCATTCTATGATTCTATGATTCTATGATTCTACGATTCTACTTGCCTCTCCTTTTTATTCTGGTACCTCCTGTTTTCATTCCAAGTTACTTTATTGCATGTTTTCCCAGTCTATCCAGATTAGGCAAAAAAATTTTTGTCAAAGGTACATAATCACTGAAGGATGCAGCTAGGCACCCACCCAAGCAGGTGCAATCCCATAAAATTTCCTTGGATGCTTAAGCCCCTTCAAAAATCTGCCCCTGAATATTTCAGAACAAGGGCTTAGCTTTCCTGGAAAACAACAAACATTTGTGAGTGTCATTAAAAACTACAGGACTGGCAAGAATTTGGTTAAAAGACACCAGTATAGAACACAACATAAAGATAGGGCATAACTGGAGAAAAGCAATCTGAAGAAAAGAGATTAATACTTCTGATAGTTTAGGAAAATGGAAAATTACTGAGAAAAGGCACTTCAAGATAACTCTGATTTCTGGCATTGCTTCCAAAATATGTTAGCTAAATTCCAATGTTTTTCTATGCAAATCCAATAGCTATGAAGGTGTAACATATATCTTCCAGCAATAGAGTTGTCCCTTCTATAACCTCATGACTTAACAGTGCCGACAAATGTACAAAGCTTTACTAACAGTAGGACCAATGGATTTTGGAGCATGTGTAGTAATGATTTAATGTAATAAAATTTTGTGTCATGATTAGAAACAAGATTTTCTTACCATTATCAGAGGCCAAATCATGCAGGTCTAAGAGAGACTGCTAGATCACAGTACTACAAGTCATTTTTGTCTCTTTCTGCTACAGAAAAAAAAGGAGAAATCTTTCATGCCACCCCTGAAACAAACTAAAGGTCAGCCTTTGAATGGTATCCAAACCCTTTTCTCTTACAAATAAATTCTCTTACAAATAAATTGCTGTACTGCAAACTCCGGTAGTTTGTCAGTAGTTCATTGCTCCATGCAGCAGCAGAAGGAACATGGCATGACAGCAAAGTATTTAACTAATTGAGTCTAAGTTTCTGCAGATTTGGAACCCCCTTTGTGTTCCAAAACAACCACTGGCAACAGTGAAAAGTTCAGCTGTGGATACGTGTGTTCCTGTGAAGGTATGAAGAAACCAAGCACTAGTTTATCGACAGAAAGTCAGCCGGTACTTCATGACAGAGCACAAATAAGTACCTGAACTATAGCTGACAACCTTTAAGGGGCTTACAGAGCCTCACCCAGAACTGATGTCCCCTTTTTCCCTTCTAAAAAATATTGGGCGTTCTCCATGTTATCTGCAAAATAAATGACCGCCTTTTGTCAATATGTTAGCACTCCCTTCTCCATTGTGGTTATCTTTCCCCTCTTGTAATTTATGGTAAGTGCAGAATATTGCTCCTACTTAACAAAGAATTATCCTTTTAACGCCACAGAATAATCCCACAGTATAGTTTATAGCTTGTGATCAATCTTTTCTAGCTGGCCACGTGTTGTTGTGCTGCTCCTCACTGCTCTGAACATCCCTGGCAAACAGCAGTCGTTTTCTGGTGGTACAAACACTATCGGTTCAGTACTGAGATAGCCGTGCGTGGCTGACTCGCCAGAGGAAGGCATACAGCATTAAATGAATAATTGTGAAAGGTGTATGAAATTAGGGTGAAAGCTTTTATTTTCCTTCCACTTGATTTGCATTTTGTTGAGAGGGTGGTTGGAGTACCTGACACTCTCACCTATGAGGTTTCAAATGGGGACCACTGAAATAGCACAGGAAGAGGCTGACCCCTCCTCTTTAGTTACCTTGTGCTCTCTGGTGAGTGCAGCCCCAGCTAACTTTTGGAAGACTGAACTGCGGTAACACACCCTTACGTTAACTTATATGGGTACATTTCTCCCTCCAATCTAAGGAGAAAAAGAATTTAAGATACCTCTCACAGTACACTTCGATATTGCATTCATCTTTGTACGTAGACTATCGGAGTTTTTGGAAAGCATTTTAAAAAGTAAAAGAAGGGAAAAGCATTCCCAAATGTGATGGTTTTACAAAAGGGCAAGGATCCCTCTATTTCTTGCTGTGCTACCCTGTAATGTTTTTCTTTTGAGATTCTCCTTTTTAACTGAAACTGAAAATTAAAAGTTTTCTAGGTAGCTAGAATTAATTACAGTGTGCATGTGTAGCAAGTTTTATTGCAATAGGGGTTTTCACTGCTATTTTATCTTCACTGCTATTTTATCTGAGAAAATCAAAATGCAAACATATGCAGAGAAGTTGATTTGGCCTTTACCTTCTTCAGTATAAAGAAATATTAAAATTTAAAACTCCAGTATTTTTATTGAAATAAATGTTGTTCTCACCACAGAGCAATAAGGATGACTCATAAGTACATCTCCAAGTCAAGCATTTTACTGCGTATAAACCTTATGATTTGACACTTTCACAAATCAGAAACTGTTCTGCAGCTGAATATCACATACAGTTAATACTGTATCTTGGGGGGAAATGTTGGAATTTTACATTATAGAAGTTAATTAATAAAACTTTGATGATTAACATAATATGGTCAGGAAATATAACACTAATGGTAAGCAATCAAAACACCAGACACTATTTTCTACTTTGTTCAGCTATAAATACAAGAATGCAACAGCTAACTGAATTGGAGAAAAATTTTAATTACAGACCTTTTAGACTATTTCAATTCTATTTTTTAAGCAGAAACTACTAGATATTCAGACCATACCTATAGTTTGTAACCTGAAATCCTAAATGATACTCTGTTAACCAAGTTGTAGGAATTATTCTTCCTACTTCGGCTTTCTCTCCAGAAAATCACTTTCAGATCTTTTGGAATTGGACCAGATGTAAGCATGAATGAACTGAATAAAGTCTAAAACCTGATGGCTGCTAAACATTTACGTAACTTTAAACCAAATTACTGCCCATGTTAATTTGTATTCAACAAGTAGGGAAAGGCCGCTGGTGTTAAGCATACATGAGAAGAAAAACTCAGCTAAAAATGGATGCCCACCAAATACATAAACACGATGTCCAGAAAAATAACAGATTATGAAGAACATCCTCTCTTCAGTAACAGATGTTGCTAATCTGATTTACAAAAAAAATACATTGCTTTGTGGGTCATAGGGTGCAACCACAACTGAAAAAATGTTGTGGCCTTTTAGTTAAAGGCATGGAATCAACACTATTAGTGAACCAGGAGACAGCTACAGAAAAAAAGAAAAAGAGATGAAACTCTTTTCACCGGCTTCTTCCAGGGGCTGTATGGGTGTGCTTTCTTCTCTAAAACAGAAGAAAGTTATTCTATGAGGGAAAGCTTTTCAACAGAACACTTAAAAAAATATAGGTTAAGAGTAAAGAAGAGAGGGCTAAAGCATTTCTCTAGCAATCACAATAATTCTTTGATCTTCTTCATTCCATTAACATCATGGATTTTATCCAGGTAACAATAGCTAAGGGGCCACAGGATACATACGTAAGGTATGTTTAGATTACCAGTCAAATGCATATTTTTGAAGAGCTTTTACGGGATGTGCGAAATATGCTGAAGCAGGAAAATAAACAACTGTGCAATGTAACAATGGTTCTTACCGTTTCTTTATTAGTTTAAAGGAACCTGGAGCTAATAACAATCTGCCTCTTACAGTTCAGAGCAAAGCTATTGATACACAGCTTCTTACTTTGCATTGGCTTCCCTTGGGTAGTTGTTGAGAACAGTTACATACAGTACAGAATTAAATTTTTCAAACTTAATACAGCATGTAAATTAAGGGAGGAATCTCTAGAGTCTACAGTATTCGTGCCTTAACTGGTTTTCTGTGTTTTCCTATATATTTTTTTCTTTTTTTATACAAGTCTTCTCCAACATTGTCAGATCTGTATTCTTAAAGATGACAAATGGTTACAAAAAGTCTCAACTTAGACATGCTACAAAGATCAAATCATAACTGAAAAATTGTCTGATTAGCATTACACTTTTGTGTTTAATGAGGTTTAATATATGCACAGGAGAACACTATGTTAATTTTTTACTTGTTTGTGTCCTGTAGAAGTAAGAGGATACCACACAGAAATTGAAACCCGCCCGGCATTGTTTTGTCTGGATTACAGTTCAGCACATTAAACAGGTTAGATCTATGGCTACATGACATACCAAAACCATAACATCTTCCAATTTCAACAGTGTCTTGTGAAGGTTCATTTTGTACCAGCACTTTAATTCAGCACATTCTGATTAAATTAAAATTTCTGTTGGTAAGAGGCAGTAATGAACTGCTAGAAATGTACTCTCATACAATGTACAGCTTCAGCTGAAACTTTTGAATTGTGGAATTAAATCAAAATAATGCTTTCAATTTGGCAGCAGCATATCTGACCAAGGCAAAAGGGATGCTGAAGACAACAAAATTCTGTAAAGTAATCTTCACGCACAGAATGGCACTTTTCAATGATCTCATGCAACACAGTCAAGTACATGAATTGCAATGGGTAGCATGATGGACTGACCGAAGAAAAGATGCATTCACAATGAGACTTGAGGCAGACAAATTATTAGTCAAAAGGCAGCTTATGTGGCAACTTTAATACTTAAAAAAGGCAGTAACTTTAAAAGCCCTTTACTTCACATTTTAGATAAGAGCTCTCACTTCTGTAGATATTAATCAGTATCTCTAGAGTAAACCCCTTATTGAGTTGAAAGAAACACAAGTTAGTTGAACCGCTCTTCTGGGAGATGCTTCAGGGAGTATAGTCAAATTTCTGCTTCACTGAGCTTACAGATCTTCAGGTGAGGCTGTTACTGCTTCAGACTCTGTATTTTGCTTTGCCATGATCATTGATAACACATATGTGCTGAAAAAAAATAACAGTGATTGCAATAGTTGATTACATTATTAATTATTAATGAATTGTTCAGAAATACTGTTGTTTGACCAATCCAGTGATCTTGTCATTACCCCTTCCTTTCCCGAGACCTGGAATTGAACTCTGATTTCACTTTCTAGCTACAGCAAGTTTTCCCACTTGCAACTCCCAGCTTTGAGGTCCACCCCTGGGAGTACCACAGGAAGCAAAGGCAAGGCTTGCATCTTTTTTCCATCATTATCTTGCTGAGAAAAGGGGCAGGAAACAAAGCAGTTAACAGTCCAAACCTGTGTGAACTGTAGCTGCTTCACTTTTTACTGCTGTCACTGCACATACTGGGAATGGTGGACCTGTGAAGTCCTAGGCTCACAGAAGATGGAAGTGTAGCAGAGGTGTGACTTCTGCGCTTAGGGGGAAGAGATGGGAAGGAACGGTTCACAGTGCTGAGCAGTGACTCCTTTGGATTATTTGAGGTTTCACAGGGAGTTCTACACTCACTGAAAGGATCCCAACCATGACATTAAGGCCCCAGGGAGGAGGCAAATTATGGGGTATTTAAGACATGCTGGAAAAGTAAAACAGTGATTTTTTTAACTATTTTTTTTGAAAGAAACTTACGTTTAGATCTCTGAAGTGCTCGTTGTAGTCTAAGGCATAACCTACCACAAATAAATCTGGAATTTCAAATCCATAATCTGTATTGAGACAAATAACAAGCACCATCAATACAAGATCAGAGGCAATTATATAGCCCTTAAATTCACGTGTTGGTTCTCTGACAAGCGAACTATAGCTATATGTAGTCAGTTGAGGTTATGTTACTTTTGACTCTGAGACATCAAGGTCAGCAGTAGCCCTATAACCAGTTCCCGCTCATTGACTATTTGTGGCAGAGATGTGAATAGTCAGTGGAGAGGAGAGTCGTGTACAATTATCACTGGCACAACAGACACGTGGTGGAAGGAAGCCAAAATCAGAACTGAAAAATTCTGCCTATGCTTGGAAGCTCCATTGGTATACGTGTGTGATGACAACTGTCCAGTATCACACTAACGATGAAAAAAATGTACAATTTCAATTCAGAAGTAACTTTCAGAGATTTATATATTTTCTTCTGAGAATAGGAAAAACTATTTTGCATATTATGCTACCAAAACATGTCAAATGCTTCTTAAATTAAAGCCCCAGCCTTATGAAGACTCATGGACATGCTTAACAAAGTAAATGCACACAGTGTAGCTGAATCATACAACTCGCACACTTGAAGCTAAGCCTAGGCACGTATCTTTTTGAGTGTGAAGGTCTGTGTAGCATCAGCACTATATAAAACAAGTTCAGACTCTTTCCAAATTGTTCACTAAGTAACTAGAGAAAAACACAACCTTATGGACAAAAAAATAGGTCAGCATAAAAAATTTTACAGGTATTCTAGTAAGGAGTTTATTCAATTGTTGAAAATTGTGGGTAATAGACACTTTGGAATCATAAATTTGGGTAAGTGAGGAAATGACACAGCACTGTCATTGATTTACAAGAGAGATCTCTGATGTTTTATAAAATTCATCACAGTATGAGTAAACAAGGATAAAACCTGTTTCATTTTACAAGTTATTACATAAAAATATTAAGCTACCCTTCATGAAGTAATTTTTATTGTATTTTTTATATGTTTAACATCAGTGAATCCAGCCAAATGTATACTTTAATTTACTGGACTAAATTCTAAATGTTAAAAATACCACTGTATAAGAAGTTGTACAACAAAATGTTTGGGTTCAGATTATTGGGCTAAAACTGCAGGGCCATGCCCAACACTGAGTAACTTTTGGTTCATAAAGTTTCCCTCTCCCCCACATCCCAAATTAAGACCCTTCATGCTGCCTCCTGGTACTCACCTGCCTATTCTCCTTCTACCCTCCTCCCCAGCTCAGCTGACCAGAGCTTTCTTCAGTAGCAAATACTGGTCAATCTCTTCTAGACGGATCTATTCTTTTCAGTATTTAGCCACATACCTGTTATTACATCATTTATTCTAATAAGTCTAAATTGACAATAGCTTGGTATAGCTCCATTTACGGCTTCATCATAGCACAGTACAAGTACCAATAATTCAGAGAGAAGTGGTGCTGGTGTGACACAAACAGAGCAGCAGAGGAAAGTTTAAAAAGCCCAATTTATCTTTTGCTTTTTGGGGGGTGGGATTTAATTATAATATCATTGTTTACCCTTTAAACAATAATACTTTTCAAAAAATAATAAAAAGTGTTGTTCTGATATAAAAATGTAAAATTTGTGAATAACTAGGTCATAATAAAACACCTTTCATGTTCAGATGGAATCCTGCAGCTCCTCCAAAGAGATGCAATGAGGAAGGAAAAGGAAGGAATGGACTTTCTCTTCTATATAGTTTGTCAGAGACAGAAGATAAAACACTCCCCTTTCATGGATAAAATTAAACGCTTTCATAACTTCCCTATAAAGTTTGTACTCTGCAGAAAACATCAGACTATAAGGAGGCTAGGCTTTCCAAACCACAATTATACAAATCCTTCCATTGCAGCTCATAGCCCCATTGACAACTGATATTTTACAATGGTTCTAGCAGTCCATAGAATGATATGAAAGGCAAGTGGTAGAACAGTGGTAACTTCTTGTCCTGTCACGTACAGATTTTCACAAAAAACACTTACAATCTGGTCTGTACCCATCAGGCCGAGATGTTCTTTTCACCAACAAACTGTAATTAAAAACAAAATAAAACCCGTGTAAATCTAGATATTTACCTGAATAACATGCATAAAAACTACTCCCTTTATAAAAAAAACTTCCGAGCCATGTGAATCACTGTTCTCGTTCTGCTTCTCCTCCTGACAACGTCCTGATGGCAGGGAAGAGATGGGCGTGTTCCCCTTCAAAGTCCATCAGTGCCAGTCTTGAAATGGCTGAAGGGTCATTGCCACTGCAGAACAATACAAAAGCATTTCCTCTCCTTTCCTCCACCCTCCTCTCAGCGACTCAGGCAGCTCCTCTGCAGAGCTCCCCATGCCATACTGCAGCATCGAATTAAAGCAGGATCTCAGAATGGGAACCTCCACTGGAAAATATGTTGGGCTAGACTAATTAATTACTCAGTTTTGTGATCATTTTACTCACCTTGCCACTTTAATCATTTTTGGCTTGTATTTTTCTATATTATTAAGCAGAACGTTCATAGTCCTTCCAGTTCCAACAATATCCTTACAAAACATGAAAAACAGAGTAAGTAAAAACCAAAGGAAAGCTGAAAAAAGGAAATCTGGACAATGATTGAGCGGTTCCACCTTCTTATTTTGTGGAAATTATGTATTTTTCCCAGCCACATCCAAAAAAGGTTATCATAGAGCTCACACTCTTTGAAGCAAGCATTTTCTACTCATAAAATAATGAGTTAAAGGACTGTCTACTTCCTCTTGAAAATAGCTATGTTTCTAGTACTTGGGATATAACACAGAACTGGAGATGACTTTACCGGGCACTGCAAGGCTGCAGGGATCAGACTTTTCATATTATTACTCAAGGCTACAGTACATCAACATCTCTCCATGTCAGGGCTAAATCTGCCCTATTTGCTGTTTTATTAGTCCAGTACAAATGAGTATTCTCCGGAGCTGCTGTACCCAACCTGATCTGAATGAGATCAGTAGATACCTGGCTACAAAACTGACCGTGACATGGAGAGCAGCTGTTGATCCTGAACTCTGTGGGTGTGGATTTTTCATTAGCCACACTTTGTCTCTGCTCCCCAGCTATCTAACAGCATCAACAAAATTTGCTGCGGACGTTTTTCTCTCTAACCATCCCGGTTGCTTTTCCAACATTTTAAAAGAGAATCACCTACATTAATTAAGAGAGAATTTGCAGCACTAGTGAGGTGACACATTCTCTTCCTCTACAACTGAACACTGTTGGTTTAAATCAGCAACGTATCTGTGACGGGCCCTCCCCAGGGGACGCTGCAGGATGCAATGCTAAGGAGCAGGAGTCACCAGGACTTGAGAGAGTGACTGACATTCTCAACCAGCATGTGAACACCCTGAAGTTGTAAAGCATGTGCAGGGCTATGCTACTATTTCAAAGTCATGCAACTGAGAATTGCAGGGCATCACTGCAGGTGATTCACTGTCCTCCAAAGAACTGAACAACTTGCAGAACAGGAGTTGATGAAACCATAGAAAGAACAAATCAAATTATGCAAAAACAAAGGCTCCTGTGTATCACAAGGCACAGTACCAATCAGAGCGGCAGCAACGTAGTTTGATCTGTCATGCAATTGCAAAAAGATTGAGAGGTCATTAAGCACATCAACCCTTCTCCCTCTTCACCACCTCCCAGCTAAAGAAGTGTAAACACAGACAGGTTTTAGAAACTGAACACACAATCATGACTTGACTATGTGACTTCATCTAAGTACAATATGACATAAGCACCCAACTTACCTCCACAATTAGAACATTCTGAAAGAAACAAACAAAAAGGAATACAATTACACAATATTCACAAACTAAAAGAAACAAATGTTTGAAAAAGTGAAATGAAGATAGATAGGTCCGTGTGCATACGTACAAGACGTTAGGACAGGAGGAGTTTCCTGTTTCATTTTTGTGCCCTGAAAAAGAGCCAGCCATAAGAGCAAGCCCTGCAGTCAGGGGCTTTGACTTTATTCAGCTCTGTCTAGATTATCCTCTTTGTGCAAGAATGTATGTAGCTTTGGAAAATAAAATTAGATGGAAGAAATCCAAATGGGATGAGCTTCACTTCATTCCAGTGTATCTAGCCATGTACTACAGTGTACCCTATAGTTCACTAAAATAAATGCTCTTCCTCCCCACCCCTACCCCCCCAGAAACATCACAGTAAAGGATTACAGGCCAAGTTGCACTGGCCATTCTCATACTGTGAAGAACCTTCTTTCTCTTCAAATATGGCTGCTGAAATCAGTAGTATACTTGAAGAGGAGGGAAGTGGTCCAGTCAAGAGCAGTGATGTTAAGCCATATGACAGCACGACCACACAGACCAATCTTTTTGCTGAAATGGTTTATCACTGTTCCAGGAATCACAATATCTAAGATGACTTGTGTTCTTCTATTAAAAGCAATAATGAGAAGTAATGTCCTTATTAGAAGAAATAAAAATCTATTTATTAGTGGGCATTATCATACGCATGTTCAAAAGGATGGACTCTTACAATCTTGCATTAAGATCTACTTCCTGAGGTGAAACCTGCAATAGCAGGAGGAAAGTTATTTCACAAATACCTATATCTATCTATCTATTTATACATCTTACATGCATGTGCACATTGTATGTTCCGCAAAACCTTGAGACAGATAGTTTCATATCCATGCAGTATTCACCAGACTAGCTTACATTCCACTTCCTTTCTAGCAGGCTTGTTGGCTTTGCTACATACAGAGTGGAGACTGTATGCTACATACATACACAACATGGAGACTGTCTAAATGCCTTTTCCATCACAGCATCCCAAGGTTGAGAGTTCTGAGAAAGACTCAGACGCCATGCAGGAGGAGTGTGTGAAGGGAGTGTGCTCATAAACAGCACACCTTTGACAGTTTCATTAACTGATATGTAAATCCTTTTTTTAATCTTCAAACCAGAAATTTTTAATATAGATTAGCCATATTTATATTCACACTGCAGTTCCTCCTAAAAATCACAGTGCTTGGTAGGGAGACACAGCATGCTTCATGCATCAACCACTGCAGAAACATGTTACCACACACTGTATTATACCTGGATGCTTCTGAAATGGCAAAACACTTGGTAAAGGTGTGGAGGAAACTCCCGGTAGTAGTTCAGCAGATGTCAGCAATGGAGATATCACTCAAGAAAGCCACTAATTTAGACTGAGCTCCGGTGGAATGTGTATTAATCCTGGAGGGTGGCTCCTTTTTGGTGTTTTCATAACAGGTTTCACTGGTGGTTATCCTGCTTGGCACTCCTGACTTTCAACCTCTCAGCTGCTGACACAAACAACTCTGGATCTGAAAGACCTAGTCCTGTGGAGGTAAAAAGTCAAAGGCCTCTTAAAAACAAAAGTCCAAAGACGCCCTGCCTCTAGAGATTTCTTTCTTCAAGACAGGATGGAAGTATATCAGTCCTCTAGATAAGACAAAGAGACCAAAATCATGTTCAGGAGAAGCTTATGACAGGGGTGCAGGGACACATTTTCTTGAAGGAAGCCATTTGGATCCAAAAAGGGTTTGGCTCTCATCTGGCTTCTTGGATGAAGTCATAACAAGGAAAAACACTTCCAAAGACTAGCCCAGGACACCTGGGTCTGAGGCATAAGCAAATCACTTGATTCAGTCAGTGGACACCTGAAGATTATGTGCAGGATTAATGGTTTAACCCCAGGGAACTTGCACAGCTGGCGATACATGTAAATATTTATGTGTGTATACACACATACACACACACACATATATATATATAAATATGATATAGGGAGAGAGCAGAAAGGTTGACAAGGAAAGAACCTCACCAGCACTAAAGACAGAACCGAACTCCTTTAGTACCAGCAGACAGTCCAGGATGACTGCGAGTGGCACCTGGTAAGAGAGGCTGACCTGACATCAGCCTGACATCCTGACCCATTCTGCCAGTTTCGTGCATCTCTTGCTGCCCTTCATATCGTTGACAAGAACTTTCCTCCCAAAGAAAAAGCACAGATCTTCCAGTGACAGGACCTCTCCAGCAGCTATGGCATGAGATGGGACATAGCAAAACTGACATGGCAGAGGGCTGCAAAGTCCTGCAGCAGCAGACTGTGTCAGGGTGCAGCAAAGGCTGGTTGCTCCTTGAGTGAAGGGTGGCCATGAGCTGAGTGCAGGAACACAGCTGGCAGTGCAGGGGCCTCGCCAGCCGGGGCCCAGCCCCACAGTGCCCCAGCGAGGCAAGTGGCAGAGCTGAGACTTGTTCAACAAAGAGTGCGTACCATCAGGTGAGTTCATGGTGATGAGGCAGATCTGAGGTCAAGCTGGGTTGTCAGTCACAGGTTGGGATCAGGTCCAGTGAGAGTAACCATGATCAAACACAGCCCACTGATCTCCAGGCAGGTCCATAGCGATGAGACTGGTCTGAGGTTAAACTGGGAAGTCAGTCTGTGAGTTTGGGTCTGGATCAGCGTCTGCAGTAATGTACAGGCACGGGTGTAGCAGAGCTGAAGATCGGTACCCATACAGCACAGCTCAGGCATGGACTAAAAGGCCAGGGTTGAGCTGAACTGAGGCTCCTGTGCCCACAGGTGTGGGTAGGGGCCCCAAGTGACACAGGTCATGGCCACTAAGGCCTATTAGTGCACACAGGGCGGTGACAGATTGAGAGAAAAGCATAGTCCTGGGACATTTCATTGATAGACAAATATGTTTCTTTCCTACCACAGCTGCTTCAGCTATCCTATCATGAGCAGCAATAGGGATTCTCTTGCTTACTCACAAGTGGAAATCATAAAATGAGACAGAATGAGGGGACAAGATCCTCCCTGGCTATGGAATTGAGATTAAACCAATAGGGAGGAGCAGACCTTACTAATTAACTTGTGAGAAAAAAATCATGGACATTAATAGAAAATGGGGCTGAGGAGACCATGAAAGGTCAAGACTATTCTGTTGGCCCAAAGAATCAACTTAAAACCATCCCTCACAGATATCTGATTTAACTGTTCTTGAACATGATGAGGACTTCAGAACTTTCCCAGGCAATGTGTCTCAGTGCCTCATTATCTAAGAGCAAAAATACAGTTAGAAAATGTCTGTTGCTATTTGGCCTGAACTTGTTTTGCAGAGGACATAGGAAAAGCTTTATTTTCTTCTCTTTTTAACTTCTTCTATATTTGAAGACAGATTATTTCCTCAGTTTCCCCTTCTTCAGATTAAACAACCCCTATTTATTCAACATTTTCTCACAAGTTATATTTTCTAGCTTTCTGATCATTCCTTGTTCTCCTCTGGAACTTGTCCGTTTGGTCAGAATCCTTCTCCAGTTGCGGTGCCCCAAACCAGAAAGAAGCCTTTCCCAGTGTCAAGAAGAATAAAAGAACCACTTTGTATGCTTTACAAATAATCCTCTTTTCTATATATTCCAGTACAACAGTTACATCTTTTATAAAGGTACGCTGTTGTCTCATGGGCAACTTGTGATCCACCTATTGTCTCCAGTTCAGAACTGTTGCTTAGTCAGACCTTCCTCACTTGCATTTATGCAAAAGATTACTTCTATATAAACATAGAAGTCAGTATTCATCTTTATTGTCATTACATGTCATTCTTTGAACCAAATTCTTAAAATAATTTCTTAAGATCATAATACTTTATTGTAGTATTTTTCCAGGTAGTATCACTAGCATTAAATACTAATTCCACCTTTTAAATCATGAATTAAATATTGTATAGTCCCTGGAGAGCATGCTTTAATGCATCCAGTCTGACAGTGAAGCATAATTAACTGTTTCTTGAGAACAGCTTTCCAACCAGTTATACATCCGCCTAATAGAAATTTAATCTTGTCTACATTTCCTTATCACAAGTGACTCATATGAAGGAAAGAAGATTAACATGGATCCAGACATGCCTGAAGGGTTCATCTGACCACAAGGATGATAGTCACCTGCACATGACTTCAGCTGAAGTGTAAGACCTCATATTTACTGACTAACTTGAGAAGGAAGGATACTGGTGGACTCTGAAATTGCCTGACCAATGTTCTGTAAGAATAACCTCTTCTGTCAGAGTCAAGGAGTCCAACAGCTGCAAATGATATGCATTGGGAGATTTGGTCCTTTGAAAGACCCTTTAATCAGGCAGTTGTCTAGGTCAGGAAACACAGATTCTGTTTTGTATTATGCACATTCTCTTTATTTCCAAAACATTGATGGGCATTTTCTGTGCTATGGAGAAATCCTGTATGTAAGGACTTTGTAGTGGAAAAGCCACTATAAAACATTTAGATATGAAAACATTTTGTATATATAAATAAGCAGACATCCTGATTGTTGAGAGTGATACATTAAACCCTGTTTTGATTAGGCAGGGTTACTGTGACTAAAGTCATCATACTTAACTTTTGCTTATGACTGAAGGCATTCCAAATGGTTTGCCACCCTCTGGTACCAGAAACCATCTCCTACAAAATGACATGATGTGCTGGGAAACTGAATATATTGCTGCCTATCCCCTACCTTTCTCCTGTTGAAGCAGGCTACTGATAGAAGGGTTCCAGAAAAGAAATGGCATAGCAGAGTAGCAGAGGAACAAACTGCCAAGAAATGTTTTGATATACAGTATCCAAGACTAGATAGTGGTGATGTGTAACTAAAACTGGTTGAAATGGATTAGCTTATCCTTGAGCAGATGGATAGAAGAAGATAAAAGAAGAACATAATGGATCCAACAGATTGGTACATTACCAGTAATGTCACCATCATCCTCAATGCACAGCTGGCTGCATCCAGCATATCTTGCAAAAGGTCACAGTTGAAAGACCTCATTCAGCTTCACCATGAAATCCACCTGTGAGCTGGTGGGCAGGAGACTGGTGAAACTCATCAGCTTGTGGTGCTACAGCAGTAACTGATAGCTGGACAAACGATAGGAAGCTAAAAGACACTGAAGAAAAGATCTTTTTTCAAGTACACATGTTTGAAGCTCCTGCACCACATAGATCAAGACTGTTTTGTCCTTTCAGATATATCTGAAGCAATTGCAGAGGAGGAAACCACATGAAAAGAAAAGTAATCCAGCCTTCTGGCACGCATTTGATATTTTCTGTCTATTTTTGGAGCTTGGAGAACAGGAAATAGGAATACTTACTGACATGTTGACTAGATTGAAGATGGCTTAATTTCAGAGTATAGCCATCTTCACCAATACAGTCTGTGAAGTATGTCCAGAAATCTAATAACGGTGCTAATATATCTTATAGTGAGACACAGAGAACAGTCAGCTTTTTAAAATATGTCCTGGAAAGATTTCTTATGTAGTCCAGATAAAGAAGGGGCGGTGGCTGAACTCTCGGAGATTGAAACACCTTTCTACTGAGTCATTGCAAGAGAATCAGCAGCTTTCATTGCTGATGTATCAGAGCGATGGTTGGGAGCTGATAGACATGGATGACTGTGATTCATCCTATGTTTACAGCTGTTTCTACCGAGCAGCTAGCAGGAAATAGGCTGGTGCAATATAGAATCATAGAATATCTCAAGTGGGAAGGGACCCATAAGGATCATCAAGTCCAACTCCCTGCTTGTTGCAGGACTACCTAACATTAAACCATGTGACTAAGAGCGTTGTCCAGATGCTCCTTGAACTCTGACAGGCTTGGTGCCGTGACCGCTTCCCTGGGGAGCCTGTTCCAGTGACTGACCACCCTCTCAGTGAGGAACCTTTTCCTAATGTCCAGTCTGAACTTCCCCTGATGCAGCTTCATTCCATTTCCTCATGTCCTGTTGCTGGTCACCAGAGAGAGCAGACCAGCACCTCCCCCTCTGCTGCTCCTCTTGAGGAAGTTGCAGACTGCGATGAGGGCACCCCTCAGCCTCCTCTTCTCCAAGCAGAAGAAACCAAGTGACCTCAGCCACTCCTCATAAGTCTTGCCCTCGAGACTGTTCACCATCTTGGTCGCCCTCCTCTGGACACACTCTAAGAGTTTGATGTCCTTCTTATATTGAGGTGCCCAAAACTGCACACAGTATGCACCACTGCAGTGTAGAGTGGGACAATCACCTCCCTTGACCAGCTAGCTATATGCTGTGCTCGATGCACCCCAGGGCATGACTGGCCCTTTTTGGCTGCCAGGGCACACCGTTGACTCATATTCAACTTGCCGTCAACCCAAACCCCCGAGATCTCTTTCTGTAGGGCTGTTCTCCAGCCTCTCGTCCTCCAATTTGTACATATAACCAGGATTGCCCCATCCCAGGTGAAGAATCCGGCGCTTGCTCTTGTTAAATTTCATATGGTTGGTGGCTGCCCAGCTCTCTAGCCTATCCAGATCTCTCTGTAAGGCCTCTCTACCCTTGAGGGAGTCCGCAGCTCCTTCTGGTTTAGTGTCATTGGCAAACTTACTTAATGTACATTCAGTTCCAGCGTGCAGATCATTTATAAAAACATTAAAGAGCACTGGCCCTAAAATTGTACTCTAACCGTGTTTTTAAATGCAAAGGGGTGCTGTGGAGTTTAAAATACTCCCATTTTGTGTGATCAGGGAGCATACAACTTGTGACTTTGCACATGGACATTTGCACTGAGCGGAAAGAATATTTGTGGTGTGAACTGGATCTACACAAAAATAAAATTTGTGCTCTTATATCCTTTTTTAGACAGTAGTAGAAATGGTTCATAGCAGCATGACTTGGGACATCTGGAAAAAGCAGGAGGTTTTTGACAATATTAGTATTATGTAAAATGAAGAAGAAATAATTTCTAATCCCTGCATTCCATGTGAATTTGTCTCTCATGTTAAAGAGACACATTTTCACTTTTATAATACATTTCAATGTATCTGTAAATTTAAAAATTTTTAATAATGGACTGGAAACCTGCAAAAATTGAAAATCTGTAGTTTACTGCTTTTCAAAGCCACATGAGCTTATACATGGCAAGAAAGTAGGTTGTCATTATAATACATGTAAGAAAAATCTTGACTTGTAATAAGCTGAAAAATACTCCAGCACTGAGTCAATACATTTCTATTGTTTACCTTCCCACAGGTCAGTAATAAATGGAACAATGTCAGCTAACAAGACCAAGCAGAGTAAAGAGATCATGTATGCCTCCTGCCTGACAGTAGTAAGTGCTATGGAAACTATTTTTCACCTTCCTGGAAAAGAATAACAATTTTTTCCAGATTTTGATTTTATGTTCCATTTAGAAGACTGATTTCAAAGGAAAAAATGCTACAAAATAGCAGTGCTTTGAAATTAGTGCTGAATGAGAATTTGAGGGAAAGGCTGTCTCTGAATTCACATAAAATGTAAAATTTTAACAAGGTAAAATGCTAAGTTGCCAATTTAGAAAGGGGGAGTATATCCTGGAAAGCAGAAACTCTACTTAAGTAATCAAATAAACAACCATACTTAATGCAATACTACAGCTAAGAGGACAAACACAGCCCTTGCATGCAGAGCAAGAAAATCAGGTATGTACACAAGGAGGGTATTTTCTCCTTAAATGTTTCAGCATAAAATCAAGAGAATAACATAGACACACGTTTTTTAAAATAGCTGTTAAAATACCCAAAAAACAGAAAGAACTTAAGGCTGAGGGAAGAAGAATTATTTGAGACCCGGAAAAAACACCTTACAGTGAAGTAAGGTTTGTAGCAGGAAGTAATAGCTTTTATTTAATTAACAGCCCAGCTCCCAGTGGGAGAACATTTTTCACAAAAGAACTTTGACTTTTCAGCACACAACCTCAAAGAGTCCACAAAAAACCTTCAACAGCTTAGCCTGGGAACAAAAATTCAGAACTGCTGTATGCACTAGAAAGCACGGACTCAATAAAATACTGGCTTTACAGCACATTACAGTCTTCTACTGCAGCTGACCTCCAACTCATTTATCAGTGTTCCACAGCTGATAATTTGCTCTCTTATTTTAGCTCAGAGGAATTCTTAACAGTTTTATCTGCCCCTTTGGTCATAGGGCAGGTGATCATGAAGAGCAATCACTTTTTTCTCTCAAATTGTCTGATTACCACATTAGGTTAAAATTAAGAGTTTCCCCCAATCTGTACTTAGCTTGAAGTTTGCTGATTCTGTTCAGACCAACAGAAGGATCTGCATGCTTGAAATTTTGTTTCTTCCAACTATATCAATTGCCTAGTATTAATTTCCTGTTATTAATCCTACCTTCAAACCTTGTCTCATTTACATCCTACAGTATGCCAGTACTTTACAGCAGGCTCCCAATGTATTAGTTTATCTAAAAGAAGCTTAAGTAATGACTGGATGATAGGCAAATATGCAACCATATGGCAATATAAATTTGAGAATGGCAAGCTGCTCAATCTAGTAGGCAAAGGTATTAAAAAAGGCAACAGTGAAAGGCAAAATGCTATCCAAATTCAGAAGAGAAAATTAGGTTCACTATTTTAGCAGTGATGACAGTTGACTGTTAGTAAAAACGCCTGAAGTATGGAGGCTTCTCCATCAAGTCTTTAAATCAAAATAGTTGGTAACTCAAAAGAGAAACTGTAGGCACAGTGAAGAAATTATCATTTGGGACCCTTCAATCTAATTACCCGGAAGTTCAGACAAGAATATAATGGTGCTTTTGGACCTTAAAATACAGGAACCTCTAAACAAAGCTCTGTTTGTGATCAGGCCAAATAACTGTACTGGAAAAAAAAAAAAAAAAGAAAATTAACCTTAATGTGGCAAGATTTGCAGAATTTTTTAAGGAAGTAATTCAAAAAGGCAGATTTACCTAAGTCTTGTAAAGCTCATTGAAGGTAAGCAGGCAGCAAGCTTAAAAGAAAGAAGAACTTTTTCACATGCTACTTAAATATGAAACTCCTTGCTATAGGATCTTGTGGGACTAGAGGCGTAGCTGGAGTTACAAAGAGATGACACAGACATGGATAACAGTTCTAGCACTGAATGTATTCAAAATTATAGTCCAGATGTAACTTGGATTTTGGAAGTCTCTGTTCTTGCTGTGTTTCATATATCCTTTCGCTAACAAAATTCCAGTTGTCTGCTGCTGAAGACATGATACAAGCCTAGACAGACCTTTCATTCTATTTAATATAGTGGTAATGGTGGTCTTACAAGTGGAGAAAATACATGGAAATTGGGAATGATGGAAATACTTTTATCTTCGAGCCCCCACTGGTGTCCTGAGTTCCCTCCTCTCTCCTTGGATAGAACTATTCTTAAACTATTTGGGGATACATGTAACATATTGTTAGTTATACCTGCTTATAAAGTACGCATGAATACATAGTTGCTGTAAACGGTGAGTTCTTTTATATATCCAATTCCACAGAAGAAGGCATATTTGTAAAAGATACAAAAGCCTAAAAGAAAAGATACGTCTGATAGGAATACAGTAAGATGGAGAGATGAGTGGGGAACATGACTATTGCAGAAGTGTATAGAGGATTTTGTATACCTTTACTGTCATATAAATAGTCTCTCATGTACATAATGTTCTAAAGAGAATGACATTATTTTTTTCTGCAAATTTATGGGTATTATTACAGAAAGGAATGCATAAAGGGAGAGAAAGCACAACATTAGTCAAGGCAGTGAATACTGAAGGAGAAAAAAAAAATAGTAAGTATAGAACCAACAGAATTCTGAGAAACAAACTTGGAATGGTGAAGGAGAGGATAATATGTATTTTAAATCTAGAGAATAAAGCTTTGTGTTACACAGCTGCCACATGTATGTTTATTAAATACTGAAATGCTAACATATTTAGGAGAATGCTAGAGAAACAGCTCTCAGACCTGTTGTTAGAACCTATGACATGCAGAGAAAATGGTTCTGTAAAATAAGAGAAGAAATGAGAGGCATAAGAAAAGAAAGTGAGATTGCATTATGTTCCTGGAACATCTTCCCATATGACAAGTGGGGCAAAAAAATGGCAGGCAGTGGCTAAATTGATTTAGGTGAGACATATAAAGAAAATTTGGAGATTTTATAGCACAAATCCTGCCAGAAGGAAGTGAGGAGTGCTGTGTGGTGGATATCTTCCTCTGAGTGAAACCTCTTTTTGATATGAGGTGATCAGTCGTTTTAGGAGAGCACCAGAGTAGTGATGGAGGGCTTAAACTAACACAATGAAGTACAGAGAGAATGTAAGACATTCACTTTTTTTCTTGATCACTATTTATTACCTTCTACACTTCTCAGAAAATGCCAAAAGCACTGGCTATTAACAAGAGGTACTTAAGATGAACAAGGGGAATAGTCCTTCATAAAGAACATAGCATTGATCCATATTACAGACAAATGGAATATCTGCAATTCACTGGCTCCATAATTGTATCATACTAACTACATAACTACTTTGTTTTCATTAGAAGTTCTTATTAACCAACAAATAAGAATGACTAATTTTGCTCACATTCTAAGTTATGTAGTAATAGTGATGATGACAAAAATACATGGATCTAATTTTGACATCACATACATTATACAACTGTAGTAAGTATTTAATTGCAAAATGGTATAAACTAAGTTATGATTTTGTCTAACTTGTCTCATTTGCAAGGAGACAAGTCAAAGTGGTACAGGAGCTTTTTTGAAAGGTTACAGGACATATTGCATATGCAGTGATATACAGAATGATTCCTGTCAGTAGAGACTTTGGACTACATAACCAGCTCCAAAGCTCTTGGGACAAAATACACACACACACACAAGTATAAAAGGTAAATGGCAGTGATAACTCACAACTCTGATACAGCTGAATCTACTGAAGTTTCTGGATGTTTTACAGTTTACTTTGTTTAAATGCCACAAATACTTTTAAAATGTTACAGTTTTTTACAGTATTATACAGTATGAATACGGTATTAATACTAAACAGGGTTATATTATTTGTTCTTTCACCTCATCTCATAAATTTTCATAGCCATCTTGCTTTGAAACAGTTCCTCTAGTTTTCTGGACAGTTATTAATTATCTCCCCATTTTCAAAATTTATTCCTCTTTACAAACATTAATGATAATTTTTACCCAAACAAGTATTTCAGCTTTAAAGTAACTGAAAACTAAGCAGCTACTTAACTATGAAATCAGCTACCAAGAAATTTTATGTTCAGCACTTATTAAAGGAGAGATTTTGAAATTCTTTTTTTTTCTGCATAGAAATGAATAGTTACAAAGCATTAGAGTCTTAAGCTGTATCAGGAGTCATTCTTCAAGTACCTCTATTAATGATTCATGCCATGGAAATCTTCATTCTTGCCTCTGTGACCTTCACAGAAGAAGAATTTCCAATTGTGGATGATTTTCTTCAGGTAACAGTTTGGGTCTGTATGCTAACTCTCCTCTCTCTCAGAATATTTCTCTTTTTCATGGTTTGGGTCTTTATACATTTTTCGCAGGCTTATAATATTTTTATAAACAAAAGCATATTGTAGAGAAGTACAGAGGAGATATTCTTCCTTCTGAAGAGCTATTATCCTTAACAGCCTCTTTTTAATGATATTTTAAAATTTTTTGCTTTGTTTAAGCTTTCTCAGAAAAAAACATTCTTACAGAACAGCATGTTAATGAATATACTCAGGAATACTTTTTCCCAATAAAAAGTAATGCATGGAAATGATTTAATTGTTCACTAAGATTATAGACTAGCTGAGGTTCCAGGTATTATTACTTAATGAAGAGCACCTTAAGATCAAAATCTCAGGATATTTTGTCTGCAGGTTTCAAAACTGTTTATGTTATTGATGCTTTTGAACTTCACAGAAACTTAATGGAACTTACATTCCAAACCCATGCTGGCACCTTTGAAAACACCTTCATGATCACTAAATTAATGGGACTTAACCTGGCATATTAATTTTTCAATATAACTACAATCTTTTCTTAATAGGTACTCCAAGCAGACAGAAGAAGCACCCAGCTCACTTAGAAGTAGGGAAGTTAAATTCTATCAGTAAGTTTTCCACTAATTCACTCAATGAATTAGAATGGTTACTAAAGCCAGCAGTTTTAAAAGCCAACAGCTAAACTAAGGTACTAAAAAACATTTCAAGGAAAGATTTACATTGACTGTAGGAGGCTCTGAATCAGTCTGCAAATGGCTGATTAGTAAAATGTGCTGAATAGTTGCACTAATTGCTTAAGTCAACAACAGATGGAAGAGTTGGCATCCATAGACATAGGCCACTCCTTCATATATCCAACATTAAACATGTAAGTACGAACATTTGAGCTCAAGCTTTGCATCCCAGCTTTTCAGTAACATAAGTCTTAAGGAAGCCCCATTCTCATGTGTTATAGTGAAAATGCTATTTAATTATTCATACATCAGCTGTGTCACAGACAACCACACATACAAACAACTGCCAAATGCACCCTTTCAGCAGGTTTGCTCCCCTAGCACTCCCAGCCCTCCCTTCCTGCTCTGCTTCAGCCTCTCCACACCCAGCTTCCAGCACGGGGCTCCCTTCCGGATCAGCAACCACCTTCCTTCCCAAACCAGCCCCTTCATGCCTACCCAAGATCCCAGGCTCCTTACATAGCAATCTTAAACTATTTTGCTGTTCAGTCTTCTCCCCAAGTATCAACTAGCCTCCCAACAGCCAAATTTTATGTCCTGTTCCATACCTGGGAACAGGAGGGCCGTGCCAATGAGAAAAAGGTCACCAGGATTTTCAGTATAAACACCCAATTTACTTCATTTTGGGAAAGAGCAGAACTACTTGGGGTGAAATTTTCCTTCTCTGTCATACACATGTGGACACACACAAACATGCAAAAGTCCTGCGAAAGAAAAGAATGTTTTGTCCCAGTGAATTCAAATGATACTAGAAAGATTATGTCTGGGAAAGGTATTAATAACTGAAACCATTCATCAAGAAAATTTTGGACTGGAAGATGGGGAAGGGGAGCTGGGTCTGGCAGCTTAGAAAGTGTTTGCACTATATGGGAAAGAGAAATGTTAGGTAAGATGAATAGGTGCACTGCCAGTTCTGCCTGTGAGGTAGAGAAACAGATGCAAATTCATCATAGCAAAACAGGTAGCTCCAGTGTTTGAATATTAGAAAGTAGCAAATGAATTAATATTTCCCGAGAACATGATTAATGCTTCAGTGATAATTTGGAAACAAACACCCAGCAGGAGTATTTAGAAGTGCAAATTGAAGACATACATATCGCTAAAATATTCTAACAGCATTATTTTCATTTAAGTTCTGGTTGCATCAAAACCTATTTAATATTAATGAAATATTTAAAGTTAAGTTTTTCTCTTTCTTGTGTGCTATGGTATAACAAAACAAATGAGTTTCCTAGTGCTACATTTGAGTGCTTTGAAGAAACTGGTATTACTTAGTGCCAGCTAATAAAAGAGTAACTGCACGTACAGTACAAATAACAAGGTAAGTATTATGTTGCCTTAATGCATTAGTAAAGAATCCATTTCTGACCATTTTCCACATAGACCGTTTGCCTAATGAAATCAGCCTTCCTTCCTCTTCAAAGTACTGCTTTGTATTACCATGGTTGGATGAAAATAGCCTTTTCACTGACTCAAACCACTCTCTTTCATTACCACAATGTTCAAGCATAGTGCAAAGCAAATTCAGTCACACAGCCAGCCTGATGCTGAAATAACAAAAATCCTATTTGATTATCTGAGTGAAAGGTTCCACAACTGAACTTTGTGCAGTAGCCAAAATTGTATTAAATTCCTCATATGCTGAATTCGACAGGGTTACTCAACATGCAGTTTGCGTGCATGCACCCATCGAAGGCAGAAAAAACAAAGCTCCAAGACATAAACAAGCTCAGCGGAAGCATTCCAGCACAAATTTTGCCCACAATCTCACTGATGGTACATGTATAACTATTGGGAAATCCCTACACTAGGATGGAGGGGCTACATTCTGACCTTCTCGGGCATCTGCAGTCTGAAAGCAATGGCATTACAGCAATTTAAGAGAGATTAATGAATTTCTTTGATTCCAGTATTAGTATCTGACAGTCCATGCACAAAATTACACAGCTATTCTCAAGAGGTTTTAGTGGATGTATTTTCTTTCTTAAATTTAAAATTAACAAACCTTCCCAGTCAGCTTTGAAAGATCATCTCCTCCCATTATCTGCATATCTTGCATTGACTGATCATTCTGAAAGAAGAAAGACAAAACTTTGAAGCTGGATATAACTGTATAAAATAAAAGTATAAACATGTTAACTTTTTTTTGATCTTTCACAGTCTTTGTTACCAATATTTTCTAATGCTCGTTAGTATTGGTGTATGACAAAACCACACTCTCACTTGTTCCTGTGGCGTCTATCATCTCCTGGTTGTATTTAAGCTAGCATCAAGCTCCAGGCTTTACTGAACTAGAAAGAGTTGCATCTTTCTCTTTAAAATAAATAATGTTCCCTCGCTTGCTATTTCTTAGTATGATAAGCGTTGAGTAATGTATTTGTCCCTTTCACAATGGAAGGACAGGAGCATCTCAACACTTGACCAAACACCTGTAAGCACATTCTTTTTTTGGAAGTCTTTAGAAACACAGGCAAAATGTGCTTACATCTGTCACTCACACAGAGAGCCCAGCTATTTTTGAAGAAATTCACTTAGTATTTTTTTCGGGGGAAAAAAGTTTTGCAAAAATTATCACTTGTTATCAAGAATAGTTTCAGTATGCCATACAGTTTCAAGAGTTTTGGTTTTGCTTTTTCAACTAACTCAAAAGACAAAATCCTTGAGGTCAATTTTGTAAAATAAAATACTGTCAATCAGGTCGAACTAAATGCAACAGAGTAGTATGCTTTGATTTTCCTATTAGAAAAGGTATTTTTTCAAAAAAAATCAGTAAAACTTCCTTTTTTCATAAATTTATTTTACAGACATTTCTAGTTGAAACTCATTCTGATGGAAAATTCTCAGCCAGTTCTAGTTCAAATTCATTACCAGCAGCATGCAAAGTTAAGATCACATGAGGGAGACATACGGAAGCCCTACTTTTAAGGGAAGACAAAAGAGGCCTTAAAGAAGGTAGCAAATTAAAAAATACACAGTCATGGCCAGGTTATATGAACTTTCCAGAGAAAGCAAGAGCAAAACTAAGTATAGTTAATGTGGGTTTTTTGCCAGATTGGTGCATGTGCTAATCTAATCCCCCATAGGAAGACAGCGTTAGTCGAATTTTAATAATAGCTGCAGTACCACAACATGACACTGGAGTTTACTAGTAACATCAGGAAGCTTTATCATTATAAACAACTGACAAAAATGCAATACTTGAATACTTTGCTTTTATTTCATAAATCCAGTGCTCTGAAGTCAAGTGTTTTTCCACAAACAAATAATGGGACAGCGGGACTTATAAGGTAGGCGAGGATATACTGGGCTAAGGGGTTTATAGCTCCTCTTCCCCTCAAAAAGCAGCACCAGCAGAGGTAGCACACACGTGCCTGCCATGTGGCACGGTTACAGCTGCACGCCTGTGCAGATGGAGACTGCATCTGCCCACGCTCACAGCCCAGGTGGCAAAAATCCAGAGACCTCCAAGGCACCTTTGCAGCCACTTGATCACAAGCAATCTGACAATCCCGGGAACAATTTGTGGTCCCCATGGGAATGGATTGTCTGAATTAATACAGCCTTGCTGAGGAACTGTAAGTAAAGGTTGCAGAATTGCCCGGATGATAATTTCTCCAGGTTTGCATACTGCAGACCCACCAAAAGGCTCCCCTTTTGCTCAGACTCCACTCCCCCAAAAATTCTCACACCACAGCTTTGTAAGAGGTCCTTAGCAGTCATTGCCTTAAAAGACGGTTTTTAGACCTGCCTTCACTTTTTTCTGCACCGGATCTAGGAGCTTTAGATCCTTTTCATGCTGCTCTTATTCGTTTCCTGGGAAACAGAGCTAGAGCAGGAATGAAGGTTACATCCCATATGTTTTCTAATATACGTTTCAACATTTCTCTTATTTTTGTAAAGAAAAACAAGAAAAAAAAAACCCAAAGCAAGCAACTGATTTCCTCAGAAGAGTATCTTAAAACTAAATAAAAAGTGGAGATAGAGAGGATTTTAAGTTCAGGCTTAAAAGCATAAGCCTTTTTTTGTAGAGCAAGACAGGTCACTCTTCAAAAGTCAGGGACATATTCAGGTCAAGATTATTATAAGACTATAAAAAGCTGATAGTTTCTAATATCTACCATGGCATGTGTAACCAAGGCAGTGACAAAATATTTTTTCATTTCCAAATGAGAAAGTCTGGAATTTCATTAACAACCAACACACAAGAATCACTGAAGAGGCAGTTTGCCCTTAGTTGCTAGTTGAAAAAGAGAGGGAAAAAAAGATGTGAGGTGCAACGATTAATGAATTTATTTATTTTTAACTATAAAACATCTCTTTCAGCAGTCTTCACAGCAGCACTGTTTCCTTTGCATTTGGTATTTCTGGCTCCAGCTGAAAGGAAGATGCTGAAATAGCATCTTCATTGCTGGCAAGCAGTTAAGCAAACACAAAAGCCACTGAGAGCCGGGGGATCACAGCATCCCGTCAATCTGCGTATTCACACATTGGCTGTTGTGACACAGCTGCACACAATTATGAAAATCCTCATGTTCTGACTGGAGAACAATTGCTGTCAGAGGACAGGGCTGAGTATACACTACGCCTAAAAACCATATAGAAAAATGCAGCTCAGAACCCTCCAGCCAAGGTGCTTTCAAGAAATTTAAAGAAATTACTTGCATCGTGCAGTACAACAATTCTCTTGCAAAAACAACAACAACAAAAAAATCAGATCACTGATTTTAATGCCATTTATAACTATCTCTACATTCATCAATTAACTCATATTGTAAAATACATACCTGCCAAACAGCACGACTGAATGCCACGATGTCACATTACTGTAATCATAATGTTCCTATAGATAATGTGCACACTATGGTTGCCATAGGAACCTCTCAATGCTTTTTTCTGAGTTCTCAGTTTATAATCTCAAAATAACACTGCACTAAATATTAAGTATAAAGTACAATAAGTGTCAGGAAAGAAAAAAAATCTACCTCATTCAGTACCAATTACTGTCAATTCCGAACTGCTTTTTTCATTTTCATGGTCTCAAGTCATTCAGAGCTTCTTTTTTCCTTTGGGACTTGTTCCATACCTTGACAAAACTGATATGATTGAGTCTCTGGGACTTCTTATAAATGCAGAGACATGAATTAAAGGTTCACTTCCTATCACCCAAAGTTCCTCAATACTTCCTTTCTAACATCCCTAAACCCTATCAACACAATTTTTGCTGTTAAATGCTTGACACTAAATATAATGTCCCGGATAGAGACGTATCAAAATCACACCATGTTTTGGTTAATGCACACAAAATTTATTGCAGCTGTTTCTAATAAGACACGATGGATTGTGTCGCACCTCTACACCTCATCCCAAGCTGTATTTAATACTGCATTTCTGGGTTTTTTCTGTGTTTAATAAATCTGCATTTTCCAGGATAAATCTCGATTTTCTTTGTTTTTACTTGCTGTGTTGTGCTTTTTCACCTGTTCATCTTTGGTTTATAATTCTATTTCATTCAGACCTTCTCAATATACATCTTCAGATCCTATGAATATTTCATGAATGAAAGCAAGAATGTTGCTATTTCCACCTCCATTTTTCACGGTGTGCAAAATAAAACTGACTTTCTATGTTGATTGGAAGTATAGATATTTAAATTCCATCTATACTAAGTCATGTCTTTTGAACTGGGTGGGGCACAGAATTATTAAATCTCTTTTACATCTCCTGAGATCAACACTTGGACATAGTTCAAGTTACAAGTGAAATGAGTTGGGTGGTCTCAGGAAAATTTCTTATAAACAGCATTGCTCATCTGAAAATTGCACCAAACTGTGAACATCTGTTACTCTTCTAAAGAAACAGAATCTGGAGTACATTAATACTGGGCTCAGTGAAACAAAGATTCTCTAATCATGGCAAAAAAAGTAGCTCTAACATAATTTAAATGCATAACTAAATTATGAAATATGGAAATATGGTCATTATCACACATCTAGTTGTCATAGTCTGCAGAGTTCATATGGAATTTCTTAAAAAAAATGTGATTGCCTTTTTTTCCCAAAATTAATCAGGGAAACTCTTAGCAAAAGAAGGATGTGACCATCAGGCCTATTCTACTTTGCTTTCTGCCACCTGGGTGATACAGCAGATCCACCAACCTGAGGATTCCCATGAGGACAGCTCTCTCACTTGGCATCATCATCCCATCTCCTACAACTGGGTTTTCCAGGAAGGTTTTGACCAAAAAGAAGTGACTGACAGACTGTCACTTTCATTTGTCCCTTGGAACCTCAAGCCATTGAACACAGAGCATCTCTAAGGCTTCCCTTATCCTTTCCCTAATGGCAAAGTGAAATGGTTAGGACGGAATTATTGCCTGTAAAGTTTCTGACATACCCACAACTGGCAGAGTTTGAAAAGCAAGACCCAAGCACGCCTTCACCAATAGGTTTGACAGAGTTCAGTCTCCACATTCACTTTGGCCTCATCTTTATTTTCTGTTAAGACTGTCATTAACTGCACGTGAGCTATGCTGCTTCTGTTCTCATAGGGGTGATTCATGACCTTGAAATGTCTTCATTAAAGACAGGATTACTCTGTTCCTAATTTAGGTATCTGAAAGTTAAGACATCTAAATCTATGCATCCTGGGCTCCCTTCATAATCAAAACCAAGACAGATCACATAAATCATCTATTTCACCATATGGGAAATCTACAGCAAATAACTTACACCTAGACATCTAACTGTGAGAAATCTGAAGTTAGGTGAGATGAATCCGAGCTTAAGAGATGAGATGATGTTGTGGTTTAGCCCCAGCCAGCAACTAAGCACCACGCAGCCGCTCGCTCACTCCCCCTGCCCCGATGGGATGGGGGACAGAATCAGAGGAGTAGGAGTGAGAAACACTCCTGGGTTGAGATAAGAACAGTTTAATAATTGAAGTAAAATAGTAATGATAATAATATAATAATGATAATAACAATAATAATATACAAAGCAAGTGATGCACAATGCAATTGCTCACCACCCACCGACCGATACCCAGACAGTTCCCGAGCAGCAATCGCTGCTCCCCGGCCAACCCCCCCCAGTTTATATACTGAGCATGACATCATATGGTATGGAATAGCCCTTTGGTCAGTTTGGATCAACTATCCTGGCTGTGCCCCCTCCCAGCTTCTTGTGCACCTGGCAGAGCATGGGAAGCTGAAAAGTCCTTGACTAGCATAAGCAGTACTCAGCAACAACTAAAAACATCAGTGTGTTATCAACATTCTTCTCCTACTAAATCCAAAACACAGCACTATGCCTGCTACTAGGAAGAAAATTAACTCTATCCCAGCTGAAACCAGGACAGATGAGTATTTTCTTCCTAAAAACCTCACCGAGCACTTAGAAAGAAATTATTTTCAATTGCATTTACCACAGGCACATAAGAAGCAATGATCTTGACTATTTTCCATTAGTAACATCCTGAACTATCCACTCAGGCTCTGGCTTACACAAACATTTAACACAATTCTCCTTGGTACCACTCCAGGATAATTTGCTTGCATGTTTACTCAAAGGTTTCATTTTAATCTAGGTGAAATATATTTGAGGAGCGATTTCAAAAGATACAACCAATCTAATATTTCTTCCAATTTAAGTAATGAAAAAAATATTAGCAACCAGTCTTCACAGGTTTTTTACAAAAACATTACACTGGATGATTAATAGGGCTCTACACTCTAAAGTTCTTGGAGCAGAAATATAAATTTACCTATAGGGTTTACCCACTCAATAATGAAAACAATCAGATTTTATGTGTGTGGCGTTCATGACCATCAAGAATGGAGTCTCAACGAACCTCAATAAAACAGTAACTTGCACTTGATACTGGAGGAAGGATAGCAACTGGGTATGCTACACTAACAGTAACTTCGAAGGTGATCTGAACACCTACATTTTGAATGGCACTGAGCAAACAAGGTGGATGGCATTAAAGCCAAAGGGGAGAAGACATTTATCAAGTTAATGAATGATGAGGATTTGAACAAAATTCTTGGTAGTTCATACAGTAAAGCGGAGACTTTGAAACACCACATGGATGCAAATGACTTGTGAAATGGATATATGTTTTCAGAGACATGGCTACAATACACTGCTGCAACAGAAATTGAAAATGACAGAAAACCCAAGCAGAACTGTATACTGTGGCATAAAAATTAACACATATTAGAGATATGTTTTTCAGTTAAGAAAAAACATAATGCTCAGAAGAAAACAGAGCAGATATGACAAGAAATTACTTTCCAGTTAACTTTCAAAAATGAAACCACAGAAGCAATGTCTCTCACACAACTTTGAAATAGAAAATTATTACTTCTATGTGACATAGCTGCAGCAAACTGATTCATAATATAACCAAGCTTTCTGTGCCTAAAAAATAGTATTGCAGAAATTAATTGCAGGTGTTGGCAGAGCTTAGATAGATGCATCTGCAATTATGAAGACTTCTGCTTTGAATTTATATACTGTTGAATAATTATGATACCTTTTGCTACATGACCATGCTCTACCATCTCAGTCATGAACATAATAATTAAAATGAAAATTTTGATGTCCTAGTTTGGTTGCTGACACCCTAGTATGAAACTTAATTGCTTCGCAGCCTGCCTCCTGAGATGTACTTCAATATATGAATATGTTGGTCGGAGAAGTGTCACTATGGTATCTACATCATCTGTTAACCTATTTTGACTATTAGGTAAAGTCAAATTGATATATAAAGTATAGGCTATGAAATTATCCTCAGTATATCAGCAGAAGTAAGAAGAACATCAGTGGACATAAGATGCTGTACTTACAAGCAACATAGACTTGAACTGATACCATTTTGGGTTTCTCCTCTAAAGAACAACAGCTAAGAACAAAGGACCTCAAGAGTGTAGGTCAGAACACAGACTGGCATGGTTTTCATGGCAGGCAACTAGAAGGACTATCCAGGCTTAAGTAGCAACATTCATAGGACAACTAGTAAGTAGTGTTAAGCTGGAGACTTGAGCAAATGAGTGGGAACAATATAGATCACTTCCCAGTAAAAACTGGAAAGCATGCCTTCCCTTCCCCAGAATCAAATGTATACCAAAGGCAGACTGCAACCTCCACGGCACACCCACATTCAAAATAATGAAGTGCCAGGTCACTGATATATTTGTAGGAAGTGCTTTGAATACCTTGCAAACAAGCCAACAATGCTGAACCAACTAGAAATCAAATACAGTAAACTGGCATACACCCACTGTCAGAACATCACCTATCCCACAGGCACAGTAAAGGTACATTTGCACTGAAGCACTGATGGTTTCGTATATCTGTTAGCTTTAAAGCTGCCTTCCTGAGCTGCTTGGTAACCACACCACTGACTGTGCTGCACTGAGATCTGCCTTATTGCTATTGCCAGGATAACCTGAGATAGTAAATTTTAAGCTGGTGTAGGTATATCTATCAGAGCTCCAGTTACTACAGTGTAAGACATATTTTACTTCTCTATGATTAGATCTACAATATAACTAATTCGAAGATTTCACTTTTTTTTATTCTTTTTCTTCCGTGTTGTTATTCCTTAATGAAAAGCTCCATCACACAGGTTTGGAAGTGCTTCAAATTCAGGCTAGTCTATCCAGTTCCAGGGAAGGCCAGAGCTCTGCAATGAGGAAGTTGGCTTTGGACAGAGAAAGACAAACATTGTACTTACTGACAGCAAGGTACTCCTTATCAGCTGACCTGTGATAACACACGTGTATGTTTCTTCCCTGCTGTAAAAGCAACGCAGATCATTCAGCTTCAACAACTCTCAGGGCAACAGTAAGTTGTTAAATTTAGTAAGCTGGATTGTTTACAGTCATCTGTTCATACATTCAGTAATTTCTTGTGTGCTAGGACTCCTGCGAGCCTTCTCTGTGTTTAATCCAAAGAAGGTAAGGTATCTTGAAATAGATACTAGAAAATTCATCCCCTATAGGAGTTGCTTCCATGGAGATCCTCTGGTATCTAATGAAGCATAAACTGCCATTGAAGCTTTTCCCTTCTTGGTCAAGGCATTAAGAATTGATCTCTCTTTTGTGTACTCTCAGACATCAACAAAGGTGAACTCACATGCAGTGTTAATGCAGTTAACACAGGTTAATACAGATTATACCTGCAACTAAGAACATATTTGCTAGGGGCAAATATGAAAAGCTGTAAATTCTTTACACTCTTTTAATTTGCTGGAAGCATGTGTTCAACGATATTTCCACCTATTAGTAAGTTCTGTAGATATACCGAATAAAGATAGTTCAAATATTCTCAAATACAGAAAATCTTCTAAAAACATGACTGCATACATGATCTACCTCTGTAGTTTTATTGCGGGTAAAACTTTCCTTAAAATCTCTAAACAGAGATATGATTTCAGTTTTATTGGCATAAACATGAAGTAACTCCACAGGAAAAGGGCCAAACTGTTGTAAATTGCAGCAGAATTTAGACCAGTTAACTTGGCTAATAAGGTTTATAGACAATAAATTATTTCATATTTTCCTTTCTGGTTTAGCAATTAAGTTTTATATATTTGCTTGGTATTGGTTCAGTGGGTTATTTTGTTTAAGAATGAGGCAGTAAGATTGCAGCACCACATGTAACCATAGAGCACAAACAGCACCTGTACACTTCAAAAGATCTGCAAGAACTGAAATTAAGAACATGTGATACCAAATGTTTTGAATCATATATAAATCAGAAACACAATATATCCTCAAAACTCAGGTTAGTTTCCACAGAGTGTAGTCTGAGGTTTCCTTGTACTATAACTTCTTTTTATTCTGTAAAATAATATTTAAAACATAGAAATAAAATCTGCATATGTTCCAGGATGATTAGTAGTTAGCGATAGGACAAGAGGAAATGGCCTCAAGCTGCGTCAGGGGAGGTTTAGATTGGATACTGGGAAAAATTTCTTCACAGAAAGAGTGGTCAAGCATTAGAACAGGCTGCCCAGAGAGGTGGTGGAGTCACCATCCCTGGAAGTGTTCAAAAAATGGGTAGATGGGGCACTTTGGGACACGGTTTAGTGGGCATGGTGGTGTTGGGTTAATGGTTGGACTGATGATCTTAGAGGTCCTTTCCAACCTTAATGATTCCTAGTTTTTACTTGCATTAAAAAAAAATACAGCCACCAAGCCAGGAAACATGAAATTACTACTCTACCCTGAACTGGTTTAGTGGTGGACTTGGTAGCGTTGGGTTAATGGTTGGACTGGATGATCTTAAAGGTCTTTCCCAACCTAAACGATTCTGCGATTCTATGAGGAAAGGTACTAGCAATTTCATAGGGCTGTTCAGTCATGTGACGTGAGGTTCAGACCACATACGTTGCCTCCAGAGATGAGAGGCACATAAAATTTAAAACTTACAGGCAAAACAAGAAGTTAGGAAGCATACTCTCCAGAAACGCCATAATCCTACTCAGGTACTTATTTTGGGCTGCCAGGAGGCATTACTAAGGGTGTCCACCTTTTGTGATAATAATGTAATACATGCCCACACTCTTGGAATAGGAGACTTGGGCTTCTTTTCTTCCTCAGCTCTCAGAAGACCACCATAAGCTAAAGAGTGTAGGGAAAATCTTCCTCCTGTTACTATGCTACGGTAATGCAAAAACCATAAAGGACATCAAGCATGCTATGTCCAACTAGGAAAAGTTGTTTCCTAGACTTAGTTAGGAAAAGGTCAGTTTGGGTTCAACTCCATGTTAAGTGGAGTTTCTGTCTTTTACCCAATTATTTTTTAGCATTAAATGCATGAGCATTACAGCTGCGGAACTGGAAGTCCTGTTTCCCAGCATCAACAGAGGATCTCAGCATGCCAGCTGGGACACTACTAGATCCATATGTACCATCTTGCCCCATTTTTTTAATTGTGTTGTAAAGTAATGAACAAAAGTAAATGAACATTGTGAAAAATCTGTAGCTCCATACTAAAAACCCTGGCCCTTGGTGGGTTCTGCAAGCACAAGAGAAAACAGCTTTCTCTAGACTAAGCACAAAGTACTAACCTTCTGACCCTGACTATCAGCAGTTCCTAGGATTTGGTGATAAAAGGAAGGTAGGAGAATAATTTTCAAATTTGTCAAATAGCCACAGGCTGAGAAAACAGATAGATAGGTGTAAGCAAATTCACAAAAGGTGAGACTGATAAAAACCTCAAATGCTTAGTCCCTTCCAGCAATCTGGAGTCTAGTGTATCATTGACTCTCACAGCTCTCAGTAGCGCTCTCTTTCATACCACTATGTTTAGTCCCTTGGCTAGTGACAACTTGGAAACTTTTGACAACATGCATATCCTTTGTGAGTTTTCTTGCAAGGTTATTTTATAGTATCCCTTCTCTATTTAAATATTCTGTCTATCAAATGAGGAGGGAAAAGAATTTTGTATTTGTCACACAGATAAGCACTGCAATAAAACAATACTTCTTGTTATTGCTATATTCCTTTAAAGTAACCTTTTTGTTTTATGCCTTACAGCACCCCTGGGGTGTGGCACTGCAGGAACATCACAAATGCTATGATCTGTTTTAAGAAACAGCATTTAAAAGATGCCAGTAAAAGAGAGTCATAGAATTCCTTGGGAAAATTAGAACCCTCCGGCTTCTTTTAATTAATTTTGCCCCATTTCAGATCTTAATATAAAAAAACCACACACTAAATGGTATTATTAGCATCCAAATAAGTAATCAAGGTGATCTTTTTCCAGTGCATAAAGATGTCATGGTACTTTCTAACTTGTCAGATCTTATTTGTACAACAGGATTAGCAACCATTACATTCTGGACCTTTCTTATACGTAAGAGCCTATCTCCCTGTCACTGTAAAAATCTGTGAGGCAGATTGAAAATACAGACTATAGTCTCTCCTAACGATGACATACAGTATTGCTGCAAATGTCATAATTTAGTAGTAGCTTGCTGCATTTTTGGCAGAATATGAAACAAAATATTTTACAAAGACTAAACTTCAATTTTTTAGGCTTTGTAACAAACCACTGCTTTACAACAAATATTGTATCCAGGGGAACTTTAGAATCTAACTCCTTGAAAAGATGATCTCTTGAATGCTTTTAATGAAATCCCTTGATGCTTTGAATCTGTTCTAAAACCGACCAATTTTAAAAACATGCATGGTCCCAAATGTTAAGATGTTCCAGAAACCTGGATTGCTTAAAAATACCAAACATTTAAGCTCACAAAAAAACCATATTAAAAAAACTTAAGAAAAATGAACTTCAGATCTAAAACTCCTTTTATACATAGTAGCTGTACCCTCTGTAACATACTGTAATCTGAAACATTTATTTCAAATTGGAAAACATTTTTCAAAAGAAAACATTACAGCTTGTTAGAAAAATGTGACCCTTGGGAAGACAAATTGCTCCAGAAAGATTAGAAAATACCTCTTGTGGAGTTTGCATTAGATCTGAAGTCCAGAAGACCAGAGTACCAACCCATAATACAGGAAAACTGTAAAATTTTGTCGGTTAGAAAAAAGAATTCCACAGCTAAAAATCACAAATCACTATAAAGGAAGGTAATACCTAAGCGGAACAATAGATAAAAATGAAAAGTATCTTGACAAGGCAAGTAATTACTTGCTTTAACATGCCCCATAAATGCCTTAAACCGATATTTTGATATTGCTGGAGAGCTGTGGCACAGCTCAGTACCACTCTGCCTTCACTGCCACATCTGTTCTCGTTCTGTCCCCATGGCAATCAGGCCGCTTCCTACTCAATTCTCCCCCGGCTGAGCTGTTTGGTTCCCCCAAATCTTTTATATGTGAGTCACTGAAACACTTACTCATACTTAAAAAAAATCACTAAGGATTCAGATGGTGCTAACATATTTAAGTGGTGTGTAGGTGTGTTATCTGATGCATACAGTTACAGAGATAATCCCTCTATGAGTAAGTTTTACATTACAGATAAACTTGATAAACTGACTGTATGATAGGCTTATTACGACCTTTCCTGAACTATGCCCACAAATTAACGCCTACTTATATTATTAGTAACACTCCAAGCCCCTAAGCGGTGTCCAACAGGAAAATACTGTGTGTTTTAATTAAAATAACTTAAATCAGAAACACTTTGTTCCTCCTTACACTCAAGACAGCCTTGAGCAAGTGATGAATTTAAGCTCTTATATCTCACAACTCTGCCGTCACATTAAATGGAAGCTGTAGATGCCTAGAAAGGAGAGCAGCTGCTTCCAGACCTGAGAAGTTCCACAACACTGAATTTTAAGGTCACATTTTATTACATACAGTACAGCCTTCTCCAGCTTGCCTTAGAACACTATGAAAAGTAGGTTGGTTCTCAAAAACAATTAGGATTGAAATATCCATGCTCCTTCTGACACCTCTGAGGAGCATCTCTCAGACAAAGAAGAGGGGGGTCTGAGGCTTGCCGTGCTGCGCCCTTGGTGACGAGGATCCCCTGACTATGGGCAGACTTCTTTTTCCAGCAGGAGCTGTGCTGATTAAAGAAGTTACTGCCCACAAGCTGTCCCCAGCTGCTTGTAACTCTCCCTCTGGCAGGGGCTACTGGCCGGCTGAGATGCGTGCATGCATCTGGGTCAGAAAAAAATGAATCCAGCAAGCTGAAGTCATTCAAATAGGAACTCGCTGGTAACCGGTCTCATCCGGGCTGCGACAGGTTAGGAAGCGCTCCGAAGCAGCTGAGCTGGCAAGTGTGGCTGGCAGGAGGGCACCGCAGTCGCTGAGGAATTGAACCAGAGACTGTCATCGTTCCAGCCAGCGCACAGGCAATCAGAAGAGAGACCCATTTCCAGAGTCTTAGTTTTCACACCAAACCACTGTCTATCTGTACCTGATGTACAGATGAATCTGGCAGGAGAGTTTATTCCCAAAGTTGCCTGATTCATGCTGTTACTCTAATAACACCAGCCATAATCCAACCAGTGAGGCTGCTGTTCTCATTACATTTTTGTAAATTTCTTAAAAAAAATTCATCAGCTAGTTGCAAGAATAAGCTTTTGGGACAACTTCCGCTACTAACACATTTTCAGCTATTTCTATGAAAAGCTTTAGTGTCTCTGAGGCTGACATTTTGCAGTAAGACACTGCTGCATGTAGAAGTGTTTTTTGTTTCTTTCATGAAAAGTATTCTATTTTTAAACAAGTCAACGCTTGGAAAATGAACATTTGGACACCGTTAGGACTGTGAATTGTAGCATCTCCAAACATTCTATCCACACAAAATATGATCTGTTTCCACTGTTTATCACCTTCGTAACCATCTCAGGTCTTATTAAGTTTCAGGAAATAACTGAAGAATCAGAGATACAGAGATAGCATCAGTGCCTGGTTAAGACTTCAGAGTATCTTTGGCTTGGAACTGTAAAGGACCTTTTACTCCTAGTTTTAGCAGGTTTGAGCATTTCACAGAGCTTTCACTCAAAAAGATACTACTACTTCAGGATGCAAATGCCATTTTATCCATTCATAGATGTTGAAAAGTACACAGGGATAAAATCCCTTTTGCAATTCTAGGAGTAGACTTCTAGTCCCAAATTTCTCCTGTTTAACTCGCCCATAGGACATCTATTTGGCAGCACCGTCTACAATCACTAGAACACATTTTTCAGAACAGCAACAACTTTAAGGTCTATATCCTTGACACTGGTAGCTTCTGTGGACTAAATTAATGTCATATTTTTGTCACCCATTAACTTCTAAAAGTATATCATGCTGCAAAATTCTCTGTACAGGTGTTCACTGTCTACGGTGCTGACTGCAAGCCATGCATCTGAAAAAGGTTAAAAGAGTGTATTTTAGTTTTTGAATGGCTAGTACACGCACAACCTCTCTCCAAATTAATACATAAACCACATTTTGCCTACACTGAAGGTACTTATTTGCATGTCAAATTGATAATTCACAGATAATTTGGAAATCCTGTGAAATTATTGCAGAATTTGGCCTTTGTACTGGGTTTCTGTGGCAAGGTTTTGGTAGTGGGGAGGCTGTGAGAAGCTGCCAGAAGCTTTCCCCATGTCTGACAGAGCCAATGCCAGCCGGCCACAAGATGGACCCACTGCTGCCCAACGCCGAGCACATCAGTGATGGTGGTAGCGCCTCTGGGATAACGTATTTAAGAAGGGGAAAAAAAACCCTGTGCAACTGCAGCCAGAAAGAGGAGTGAGCATATGTGAGAGAAACAACTCTGCAGACCCCAAGGCCAGTGCAGCAGGAGGGCAGGAGGTGCTCCAGGCACTGCAGCAGAGATTCCCCTGCACCCCTGGTGCAGCCCCTGGTGAGGCAGCTGTGCCCCTGCACCCATGGAGGCCCACGGGGAGCAGAGATCCACCTGCACCCAGGGAGGACCCCACGCCAGAGCAGGGGGATGTGCCCCAAGGAGGCTGTGACCCCGTGGGAAGCCTGCACTGGAGCAGGCTCCTAGCAGGACCTGTGGGCCCATGGAGCGAGAGGAGCCCAGGCTGGAGCAGGTTTGCTGGCAGGGCTTGTGACCCCGTGGGGGACCCACGCTGGAGCAGGCTGCTCCTGAAGGGCTGCACCCCGTGGGAGGGACCCACGCTGGAACAGTTCGTGAAGAACTGTAGCCCGTGGGAAGGACCCACGTTGGAGAAGTTCGTGGAGGACTGTCTGCCGTGGGAGGGACCCCACGCTGGAGCACGGGAAGAGTGTGAGGAGTCCTCCCCTGAGGAGGAAGGAGCAGCAGAGACAGCGTGTGATGAACTGACCGCAACCCCCATTCCCCATCCCCCTGCACCGTGCCGGGGGAGGAGGTAGAGAAAATCGGGAGAAGTTAAGCCTGGGAAGAAGGGAGGTGTGGGGAGGAAGGTGTTTTAAGATTTAGTTTTCTCATTACCCTACTCCGATTTGATTGGTAATAAATTAAGCTAATTTCCCCAAGTTGAGTTGGTTTTGCCCATGATGGTAATTGGTGACTGATCTCTCCCCGTCCTTATCTCGACCCACAAGCTTTTTGTTATTTTTTCTTTCCCCTGTCCAGTTGAGGAGGGGAGTGACAGAGCGGCTTTGGTGGGCACCTGGCACCCAGCCAGGGTCAATCCACCACAGCCTTAAAGTTGACAGGAATTCATTCTACCCGGTAGGCTCCAATTCATAATTCTTCCATGCCTACTCAGCATCAAGAAGATGACACGGTCATCAGCTAAACTGTGTGCATGAAGCAAAATAAAGGGAGCTTACAACCGGAGCTTACAACCTGCCCAAAAGAAAACCTGTAAGGACAAAAGCTAATGTGGATTCTCCTTCATCTCAGGATGCACATTAAATGCAAGCAATACACTTAGTTGTTTCTTTTGTGTTGTTAAATAAATAAAAACATTTTAAAATTACTTGCTTTTCAGGGTCAGGATTACAACATACTGTTTTCAGATGTAGAGTTCATACTGATTTAAAAAAACCCCGAGTTCCATACAGTAAAATTATACTGAATAAGTTATTATGCAAAGCAGGAACGTACATTTTACACCATTCTCTGCTTTGATTATAGTCTGATGCCTCATGCTGTTGTGTTTTTATGATGTTAAGTATTTAAGAATGGTGTATGAGGAGTAAAGCTACATGGCAGAGAAATAAACTATTTTGCTACATTTACCAACCAGCTTTCAACTTACTTATTATAAAATCCCTCTGTTTCCTTACTCCTACAGTAGAGAGATTTAGCAAAACTATTTCCTGAGATGGCTTCATGTAGCAAAACCACTCAGATTTCTACTAAACAATGCTTGGTTTTTTGCTTGCTTTTGGAATTTTGTAGCACTAATGGTGCTGTTTGTGCCAAGATTAATAACCAATAGTTGTAAATATATTTCAAAGCACTGGAGGCTGAAGAGGAAACAGATCATATCAATGGATTTGTTTGTGAACAAACTTCAATGCAACCATTGTGCATGGATTGCAATTCAGAGGTCACTTTTTGTATTAGTTATGTTCTGGAAACCATAAATAATGTATTAATTTTAAAGAATTACATGAATTGACCAAATCCACATAATCCTCTAGAAGTTTCCTCCAAGTGACTAGCAAGCAACATTCCTTTGAAGTTCATTTGTATTTCTCAGGATGATTTTCAACAATATCTTCTTGACACCAGAAGATGAAAAACGCACTTCTAGAATCTGCAATTCAGATACTGTATGTAAACCAGATCAATATTCTGTAATAATCTGTAATAATCAACAATTCATCTACTATGGTCTTTCAGAAGTGCATTGCGCAATTTCAAAATAACAGAGATGACCGGTCTTCTGCCACTTTAGTCCACGCAGAAATTACCAAAGAAATCACAAAAATCTTAAGGAAAAGTATCACTCTCTCTCCTAGTTTAGCTCACCATGGTTCTCACTGAAAAAAAACCTATGCCACCGAGATTCACTTGCCTTTCCCCAGCACATGAGGTTTACTATCATACTTACTTTGTAAAATACAATAATGAAGAGAATTAAATAGATAGCTATGGATAACAATATGGGAATACTAAACTTTTCACAAGAACAGGTAGCAATGCACGTAGAAAGCACACTGGTCGGCCTAATAAAAGTCTGTGGTGTTTTACCTCTTTTCCACCAGCCCCCACCACCAGTTTCAACAACACTTAGCATGATTCTTTCAATTTTTAGCTTCCATCATCTGTCCACTAAAGAAGTCTTAATTCACATTAATTTACTTTCTCTTCTACTGACAGGTTGCTGAGAACTTCTCAAGAAAGTCTACAGATGGAGCATACTTCCTCTACTGCTCCACTTAATTTTTCCAATTCCACTTAAAAATTGAGCTTTGGTTTAAAGATCACATTTGGCATACCCATGGAACAGGATTAGGTGATATTGATGCATCTATTAGTAGGGGATTAGACTTGATGAGCCAGAACATCCTCTTCCGTCTCAAGCTCTAATTCAACCTTTACCTTTATCAGCCTGTCCTAAATTGTCTCTTCCACACTGAACAAAAAGAAGCTCTAATTATTGTTCATGAACAGTCTACTCTTCTGGTATGGTTCTCATGCTATGTTTTTTTTACTAAAACATATGCCATTCAGCCCTTCTCTTCATGACATCCACGCCCTTCTATTCCTTCACTCTCTCTTTTTGTTCATCCGTAAACATTCTTTGTTGTCTAGTGCTATCCATTAATTTGTAAACACCCTAGTAAAACACCTTCCTCCTTCCTCTGTTATACGTCCCTCTGGATTCTTCCTAATTAGTTCTTTAATCTGCTAAAGTTATCAATATCACAAACATATTAAAGAATTTCTGGATCCATGTTTCTTACCTCTCCTGCTGGTGTCATATTCTCCTTGGATGACACCCCCCAGCCCAACTTCTTCCTCCATTACTTTTCATCCTTGACTTCAACCTATCATGTTTCTGAAAATAATTTTGAATTCTTCTATCAATCTGAAACTCACCTCTTTTCAACTTCAGAGCTCTGATTCCCTGTGGAGGAGTGATCACTCAGGAAAAAATTAATTATGGTGAAAACTGAATATATTAAATTTTATTCATCTAGTTTTGAACTCAAAAATCTCTGCAGTCAATTCCACTGTTCCTAACTTATGTTACATTAAAATCCAATGTCTTAGAACTTAACATCTAAGAACTTAACATCTGCCAAATTCTATATGTTCTTATGTTAGTGTTTCCACAATACATTGTTTTCTCCTAAAACTTGGCATGCAGCTTTCCATTTCATGTGAGGACTCTTCTAGTGCTTCCTTGTCTACCCACTATACTTACTGCCTCACTGGACTTGAATTCGTTGAAAAAAGTGTATGTTTTCTGCTCTCTGCCTCTTAAAACTCAGAGCTGCTGCTTCTCATTGAAATTTTGATCATTAGATTTTATTTTCCTCTCCATCTACTTCCTGACTCTTACCCTTAAGTTTACACGATACTTCCATATCTGTTTATTTCTGAAATCATATTTTCTAACTCTCACCTTGGTGCTTTCTTTTAATTTGCCTGCCATGCTAGAAGCTTGTAAAGTCACCACACAGCCTCTAATCAAATCCCCACTTAAACAATCTCCTTATTTTGAACTCATTTAAATACACAAAATTAAAATGAGAGCAAGTATATCGTGTCACTTGTAAGTCTACAAGAAATGGCATTCTCCAAAGAGTTTATCGTATTTCTATGGATGAAAACTATCCATGTATCTTCCAACCACCATTCTTTTCCTTTCCATAATTGTTTTAAATATCATTCTTAGTGATTAAGAAGCCTTCAAAATCTGAGTTATAACAATGTTATCAAGTGTTTCTTTGTAAATGGTATATTTATGGATTTACAGATATAAACTTCGTTTACAATTAAACACACCTAATTTTTTATTTATTGATCTACACCTAAGCCTGTAAGTTTCTGTCCACATGTATAAACTTTTCTCTACTGTATCATTTTAGCATTCTAGTGAAAAAAAACCCCAAAACTAAAGAAATGGAAAAACACAGTTTGATTTCTAGAGGAAGTAAAAACATGCTTTCAGACAAGGCTGCACCTCCAGTTCCAGTTGCAGGAATTCTATCAATCAAAGGTCTAAGAACTAATACCGATGTCTGTAGAGTATACTGTATAACCACATTATTTTTAAGCTACAGTTTCCTAAGTTGGATTCTACTTTGTTTCCTCTGAAAATAATAAATAAATGGTATTTTCCCACTTTACCTATATATATACTAAATTCAGTAATCTGACATGCCAATTTGAGATAATGAAACTAAGACACCATTTGAAAAACACAGCAGGTTTTCTCATAAAAATATCCAGGCTTAGGCACATATGTCAATGCTCTGCAAACCTGATAAAATCATCCTGATTCTGGAAGTACAAACAGCCCCTCATCTCATTAATATCCAGAGAATCTAAATGTACTTTTTTTTTTTTTTTAAATCAATTCATCTGTATGAAGAAGTCTAAAAAAGAATTTACATGCCCAACTTCCAGCTACTTAATATGAAAGCAGTTTTTAACATCTTAATTAAGTGTCTAAATTCTGGAATATGATGACAGGTTTGAAAAACAAAGAGCCATGTAAAGCTGGTCATATTTGCAATCTCCTTTTATTTGAAAGGTGATCATGTCCGTACGCCAGACATCAAAATACATTTTCTGCTGATACTTTGCAGTTAAGATGCACTTTCACTGATGCCAAGATCTGACTTTGGGCCACAATTACAGCCCATTTTTGCTACATGATTAAACCAAGAAATCCCACTTTAAATTACAACCTCTAAAAATTGACTAACCTTTCAGTATGGATGTTGGAATGAGACAATTCAAAAATTCCATGAGTTTGAGGTGAAATTAGTTGCTGGATTTAAACAGCTGGAGGGGGGAAGGGAGACTTATCTGAAGGAAGTATATTGAAAGCAGCAGGACTCCCTTTAGGAGAGAAACAGAGAACAGTTAGTAAAAGGAAGCAGGATAAATAATGTGAGAACAACAGTGTCTATAAAATGAAAAAAGGATAAACAGAGAGAAAAATCAGTTGAGAGCAGTAGTAAGTCTTAATAGAAAGTGGAACAGAAAAGGCAAAGGGAAGCAAAGAAATCTTACCTCTAAAACTGTAATTACTTGCCTCTGATTAAAGTGTAAAACACTATGAGAGGTATGTTATTACAGAATAAACGGACACGGGGGATTTGCGAGTCTCATATAAGGCTGGGATAAAGAGTCACTCAAACGAGTAACAGCTAGTTCCTCAAGTGTTCTGACCATGGCTATGTTGACAAGGGTATGTTCTCTAAAACCTGCAATTGGACAGGACACAATGATAACTCAAAACACAAAGAATGGCAGGTAGTGGTACTGGTACTTCAGTAAGCATTACATTTATGTATATCTCATGGAACAAATCTACCAATATTAATGTAATTTCAAATTTATACTGCAGTGTCATTCAGCTTCTCAAGACCAGGCAGATATGAAGCACTCTCCCAAGCACTAAATCACGCATAGCTTCAGGCTCTAAATACATGACACCTGTTTGGAAGCACTTATAAGAAAAAAAGGATTTATTTTCTAAAAACTAGGTACAAGCACTAGTTCTAGGAAAGGTGCTACCTTCCTGCTAATGCATGAGGCTAAGATCCAAAATATGCAAAGCCACTAAATGCTAGGATCATCTAGGACTTAGTCTTGATAATTGCATCCTTGCATAACAAAATTTGTCTTGCAGTTTCAGCTTGATATAACATGCTTTTATTTTATTTCCTAAGCAATGATATGAAGATTTCCACACTTTTGCAGTATACATCTCCTGCCACTCATTCATTATGGGTTAGTATGGCTAGTAAGAGTTGACTTGTCACCAAGGAAAGAAATTTTAGAACCAGGGTATCTTCATATTGGATAAGAGATAACCCAATAGGAAAAGCATGTGCATTACCTGTATGCCAGGTGCAAAATAAAAACCAGTTTAAGTAATTCCACTATTCACCAAGCAGTATTATTGAAGTGCTATCATTACTACACCAAAAAAATTTGAGTATAATTTCCATGTGCCCTTATGTGAGACAAACATTGTATTCTACTTTATTAATTAGTTCTGTAATACTGCTAAATAGCTAGAAATTGTACAACATTAGTATTACACGTCCTTCATAGACCTGACTAATTCTTGAAAGAGAAGTCCCGAGACCAAATCCTAACCAAATGGCTACAAAAGGCTCTCATCCACATCTCTTCCATGATGGAAAAAATTCAGACTGGATTTGTGAAAGTTAGGAAGTTTATGGTCACTAGGGTAAGAGCAAAATGCCAACCAACCAACCAACCAACCTCTGTCTGTGGAAAGGATGTAGTGTTATCATGGGAACTACTGGACTCAGCAAATTGCATTTGTGCTCAGAGAGCAACTGTATTATCACTCCATTTATTTAGTGTACTTAGACATTTCTAGGACAACTTACTTCTAGAAATGCTCCCTCACCATGGAGTGTGAACTGCAAGGTGGAAAAAAAATGTATAGTTCATGCAAATAGAAATTGTAATCACACATTCCAAAAAAAAAGGCCGGTCATCTCACCATCATTGCATCACTGAAACAAATGAATCATTATTGCATAATTTCCTCTGAAGATAACAGGAATTCTTGATCCTTACTTCAACACTGGATTTGGTTCAATGGCTTATTTAGTTTTCTTATAAAATACTATCATCATCTAGTGGTATATTTTGCTATGTAAACCTTGTAAACTATGTAAACTGCATGTTATGAAGATGAAAGCATTTCATTTACTTAGCATTAAACATGTAGGATAAGACATAGATTTATTATCTTGCAGTTATGCCAAACTATGTGGGGGTGGGGTGGAGGGTAGAAAATGAAGTAACATGAAATAAACTTGACAGAACTGTTCAGGATTTTGAGAACAAACAACACGCTGACATTTTACATGATGGAAACTTGAATAATTTTCTGTCCAAGAATGAAGACAGACTAAATAAAAAAATACAGCTTGAGGATGCTTCATATCCTCATTCATACTATCCATAAAGTATAAAGGGACATGAGCAAATATTTTGGAAAAACCTCACAGGTTTTTCAAACAAAACTACTTTTCACACTGTTTTTCTTAAAATTTGTAGGGGGGTGGGGAGGAAATTTCCCATTTACAAAAGTCCACTATTTATTATGAACATACAACCATAATCTACATAAATAAGTTGTTGACTTACGTGGTAACTTTTCAGTCTAACAAAATCGACTTTCATGGAGATGAACCTTTCTGAATTTCTGCTGAGATTTTTAATGTGCTCCACAAGGTCAGCACAGAACTTGTAGCCACCTTTGAGGACACAGAGAACTACAATATCGTTGTCTCCAATGTCTTGCATAATATCTTTGGCCAATCGTTCTGTCCTGGGGAAAAAAAAAAAAAAAATAAGGATAAAATAACATTAGATGCAGATTCTCTAAGTTCATGGTATGCTTTCCATGTGGTTACAAAGAAAGACTATGGTAAGTATATAGCTTGACTGACAGTCTGTTTAAGTGTCTTGACTTCGCTTGGCTGGGTTTGGATCAAGTTCACAGTAAGCAGATATAAAGTGATGGATGCAAGATGCAAAGCATGTGAATCAAACTCGTTAACCTTAAATGCATAAATTCCCCAGTTATAGGAAAGGGAGTAACACATCTCAGCATATGTCGAATTCATAAGCATTTCGGAGACTTTGGAGTAAAGAATGCAACTTAGCCTTCAGTTTTACCTCACAGGAAACATCAATATACAATATCCCTGTACAATCCCCTAACTTACATTAGTTACTATGCAAGAATAATAAATTAAGTGAAAGATAGGGAAGAGAATTATTAGAAATATTTCACACTGATAGGCTTTGGAAGACACTACCCCTACAATTTTAATAAAAATATACACAAATACCATAAAGAAATATAGCATTAATCAAAATTTTCAAAAGACTGTGCATTATCACTATTTCACACAGCAAAAAAGAAGAGCTTAAGTGACTTGTTCAAGGTCACACACATGAGAATAATCAAGGTTATGCTCCAGTTAAGCCGGAATTGTAGGGTTCCCACATCTGTCTTCTCTTTGACAATTCTGCATTGCAAACACAATGTGGCAGATGATTGAAACCAAAAGATACACATTTCTGCCATACAATAGTACATAAATTTTCAAGATAAAAATAGTAAACATGCATGCTTATCTTAAGTAGCTTTGCTTTCTAAAGAACAAGGTAGATCTAAAACAGGGTACCAGGTCATTTCTAGATATAAAGCACGTATCAACAGAAAACTGAACAATGTTGTTTGATGTTTTGCAGAAAAACAACTCAGTGCTTTCTTTTCTGTAAATGCTTTCGCTGGAAAATTTTTTGATAGCTCTCTGAATTAGATCAGTAGTTTCAATGAGAGTGGACTTCCTGACAGGATGCAATTTATTAAATAATCCTATAATTTATCCCATGTCTTTTATGATTACATGTTTCACAATTTTTTTTCTCTACCCACTGTAATATGGGAATCCATTTGCTACTACATAAATACATTGAACTTGAATGAAATCTACACGTGTGCATGTACCAGAGAAGAGTAAGCTCTAAATTGAAGATAATATACTAGTTATGAGCAAAAGGTGTTGCTTCATTTTCACATCTTTGTATTTGTAATGCTCAAGTAAATTCCATATAGCAGCAATTAGTATTTTTTAGATTTGAAAACTGGTAGATATCATTAGATCATTGTTTGACCTCAAATATATAATTCCTTTTACTGATTTAAGAATGAAGATTAGTAAAAGACTTTCACTCACTTTACTGAAGATTAGTAAAATAGTCTTTTATCATCTTTTAACAAGTCTGAGCATAATGGTGAAAACCTCTCATTAGGAAGAAACATTTCTCTGGTGATTTTAATTTTCTTTATATTCTCCCTCAGATTGTTTGAGCAGCTGAAATTTCCAAAAATTGCAAAGACCACTTTGTATTTTAAGAGTATGAACTCCAGCATAGACAAAAATGTACCAATTTCAATTTCTAAATAAAAACATACAGTTTTTTAACCTGTATTTAATTGCTACCAACTGACAAGAGAATTTTCTCAAGTGCTGAGCCTCCTTCCTACATGAAAATTTTGCATGATCACAATATATTCAGTTCTGCGTCCTTTTCCATTAGAACAGAATCAGTCTTTTCTGCTGGAATAAGAAAAAACAGTGGAGTTAATTCTGCTGAATTAAAACAACAACACTGGAGTTCAATGCTTAGTTCAAACAAATTTATATTGAATTATATGAGAACTGAAGTTGTAATGTATTTATTTAAAAAAGAGGAATTAAAAGTCAGTTGACCCTAACCAAAAGAGATGAAAAATTCAACACAATAGTAACTGAAAACACAATGAAAGAAAGCTTGTGTTTAAAAACAAATACAGGAGTCATAACTCTTCCTTATGATGGATGTTTACAGTCTTCTTTCAAGGAGCTCCAACAATTTCAGTATTTACAACTGTCTGTTTAAATGTGGTAGGTAGAAAGCTGGAGGCTGAAAATGTCCCATGAAATTCCATTCAGATATTCCCAATAAATACACTGTTGAAAATTTCCATTTTGTAATTTTTTCATAAGATTTTTAACAGCATGTCAAAATAATAACTGAGCATGAACACTGAGCTGGACTACCACGAATACCAAAGCACCATCAAATGCCTACACTGAGAGCACATGGGAACTCCTATAAGGTAAGGAATGAGGGATGATCAAGCTTTCCCAGTGCCACCATCCAAACCTAGCATCTGGACCCAAACAGTCCACGACACACTTTTCGGTGGTGCTGAATGGCAGAAGTCAATAGTGCAGTCAGGAAGCATTAAGTTTATCAGCATTAATACTTTGTACTAGGGAGTTGCCAAAGTTGTACATATTTGAACACAGTTTCTTCTCCTTTTTGTATTAAAACCACAGGATGGTTAGACTGCAGGTGGGACATTCAAGTATAACTATATACAAAAGATTTGTACCTGCCCTTTCACCTTCAGTTCAGCTCTCTTGTAATTTACATTCCAATGCCAATTTCACTATATGATCACACTCTCCTTTTTGTGGGATCCCTGTCTCATTCAATACCCAAATCAGAAATTAGGTGAAAGAAATTAGGCAGTTGCAAAGGCAACCACAAGTCTAGCATTTCCTAACCTTCAAGCACTTTTATACTTTCCAAATTAAATAAATTAAAGTATTTTTATAATTGCTAATATAATATTTTAGGACAAATGTTATATACACACTGTCTGTGGATGACAGGCTTTATAAAAAAGAATAATACTATTGACCAAAGAATTTATTTAGTAAGATTCAGACTACACATACCTGTCAACAATAATGCCATGAGGTATGAGCACATATTCCAGATCTCCATAGTAGTGCTGAGGATAAGTGAACAAGTCCAGACTGTAACCGGGCCAGTTGTCTGAAATCTGAATATCAAATAGTACTGTTAAGAATACTTTCTGGTGTCTGACAATATCTAGCTGATATAAAATCAGTGTTCTAGTATACTCTACTGGCTGAATTAATCATATGACATACTCTCTTCCAGTTATAATTTACTATTTCACTTTTCCTATTAATTATTTTTCTTCTCAGTGTACCTCAGAAATCAAATGCTACAGTTTTTTCCCCACACAACGTGGGAAATTTCACCTGAAATTACAAACAACTAGATAGAAAGAGAAACTGTTTAATACTAAACTACTGGCAAGTCTTAAATTTCTTACTACTTTCAAACTCGAAATGCAAACATAAGATTACCAGTAAGAAGGGATTCTCCAATGGGAGATTCAGACAGTGGGATTAAAAGTCACAAAATCATACATTAAAATTGCACATTTCTGGTTTAGAGGTATTTTAAAGTCGCACATAAATAAATAAATATTCTACAGATGAAACAACACATAGGGAGAATAAATCATGTGGTCCATGGAAGGTATCTGTACAAATCAGTGGAAGACTGTACTTCTTGCCAAAGGTGAGGTTCTTAATCTAGATGTCATCAAAGGTAAGTGATTACAAAATATTTGCATCTCACCTCACTATCAGCTAGTCTGTAAATCCATACATTTACAGAAAAAATATTTTACAAATTTGATATATGTTAGTTTCACAAGTACCAGAATATAACAATTAGGAGAACCCACAGCACACAATGGCAGTAGAAATTAAGTAGGGCAAAAATCAGCCAACAGCTAAAGGCTTCAGAAAGCTATGAAGATGCAAAGTCATCAGCACAAGAACTAAACAAACTCCAAACCAACAATTTTCACAATTCCTTATGAAAGATGAGACCTGCGGGTTCACAAGGTGTCTTGGAATCATTACAAAGCTTTGCTTCAACATTGGTTCAGGATAAAAAGCAACACCTAATAGGTTTTCTTTACAAGCATGTTCCTCAAGGCACATATTGTCTTGCTTCTTTCTACAGCTTGGCCACATGAACCTTGAGTAGAAGGATAAACGATGAGAAAATTACCTTTGTGAAGCGCATGTCTTAATGGCATTTCTGCTAAATATAGCCTTTAAGGACCATCACTGAAACTAACCTCTGCTTACAATTTCCTGTAGTAGAGCAATAAACCATGTCTCAAACATATCTAGGCTAACACAACATATCTGATGTTGGGCTGTTCCTCCACATCTAGTCTCCTTGAACTTAGGCATAGCCCTGCCTTATGTTGTACTGAAATGGTGTTCTGCCTCATGGATTTTTGGTTGGTTGGGGTTTTTTTGCATATTCATTGACAGCTACAGACACCTCAGCTGTTGTGTTTTCTTAACTCTGCCCAGCAGTTTCTGTATCAAAAAAAGTTATTTGTTGGTAACTACAACTGAACATTTGCCCATAAAGAGCATGACTTGGAGATCACTGGCATCAATTAAAGCTTTTCCTCTGACTTACACAAGCCTTGAAACGACACAAAAGAAAAAAGTTACTTAGTTATGTTCCTCATTTCCATAGAAACAGGAGATTATGAATATCCTCCTTGGCAAGGTTTTTAGTTAGAGGCAAATCTTGCTCCAAAAACGCTGCTGCAGAAGGCCTGGGAAGCCTATTTTCCCATCTTCACTTTCAGTACACAGGGGTGGCTGACACTTTTTAAACATTTTGTAGCAATGAACTGTCTGGCATGGTTTTGTTCAAAAGCATTTTAACATAAAATGAAACAATTTCAGATAGTGCTTTAAATTGCATCAGTACTATAAACACCCACTAAGAACCCTTGTCAGTATTGCTTACTTATGCATTCTCGTCAAATTGTTTTCAGTGTGATGCAGAAGACCAAACTAAATGGATGGAAACTGCGTCAGAATTCATACAAACCAATAGCTTTTACTCAGGTTACAATAAGTCCTTTATGAAACAGGATCAAGATGAAATTTTGATTCTCCTATCTATCCATCTGGTTCTCTTGAATAAAAGAACATAAACTGCATCACTTTGCAATAATATAGAAATTCTCATTTACAAATGCTCACTGGCATTTGACAAATAAGATTAAATTCACACGTATTTTCTAATTAATTATTTTTCTAATATAAGAAGCCTATTTCATATTCTTCTTTCTTTTAAGCAGGCACTTCCCAACAATAAGGCTCAGGAATTCTCATTTACCCTAAAGCTATTCACCGCATTATGCTATAGCACAATTTTCAAGTAACTGTAAATTTCTATGAGTATTCTACTTGTGAATTTAAGAAAAAAAAAAAAAGTGCAATTAGCCTCAGTTTAATAGCTAAGCATCAAAAAATATCTGCCCCAGATTAAACTCAACTTCTATATAGTTCTGGCTTTAGCCCTTGAAAATATGAAGGAAATATTTGTGATTGTTTCAATAAAAAGACAGTATTCAACTGTATATACTAAATATATTGGTACACAAGTGTGGAAAAAAAAGTCCTACAGTGAAAGAAAGAGCTATTTTTAAAGTTCAGGCTTGGCACGTTCAAGCAGCCCAGCAGAAATTCTTTAGTAGCTCTTTAAAAAGCTGATGTGAATGTATACAAAAAGGAATACAAACACATGGCAATACCCAAAAGCATTCCCTTGAGGCCTAGGAGAGAAGCTGGAGACGTTCAATTGCAACGCCTTTGGAAGAACGCTGCTGGTTTTGGTGTGTGGTGAAGTGAGTACACACGAGCTTTGAGCACAGTACTCCGAAGTAACAACAGTTTGGATTCTGTTTTGGTATAAAATAAGGGGGCGAGCATCAAGCAAAGTCCAGCTTTTGTAAATTTAAATCATACTGCACTGGCCTTACTTTTGGTTGGCTTTTTGGGGGGCGCTTGCGCACATTTGTGTGTTGCAAGCGGAAGAAATCAAATCAGGACAGCAGAACGCCGTCACGAGCGCTCATCTCCTCCTTTGCAACATCCTCACGTTGCTTTGGCACTACACACAGTCACCCACTTTAAAAATGTCATTTAGGACACAGGTGTCGGGAGAGGTGGTTGATGCAGGGTGGCTTCAGGCGGTGCTCGAACAGACAGCGAGGGGTTTCTCTGGAAGGGGGACGGAGGGGACACTGGCATGGGCAGGGCGCAGCTGCCGCCTACACAGAGCCCCCAGCTCCGCGCCACAACCTGGGCCGCTGTTCTGCAACTCGCTTACAACCCCAACGGCACAATAAAGTCAGAACACACCTAAGGTCGTGGCAGTGATGGTATCTGCTTCACAGGAGGAGCTGGTTTGTCCCTCACAAGGAGCATATTCGTTCTTTTTTTTTTTGCATAATTGATTCAGCCCCACAGGTATGCAAAACTCACTGCCACAGTCCGGGGCTTTTCCCGCCTCAGAAGAACGAGGGGCAGCCTGGCAGCCAGCTTCCACAGCGCTCCCAGATCCTCCAAGGCCTCGAGGCATTGCGGCGGGAGCCGGACACGTCGGGACCCCTGGGGCCCCTGACCCCAATTACACAAGCAACCCGGTGAAAGGCACAGCCGCGGCCGCCGCCCGCGGTAATTCGGGACCGTATTTTCAGGGTGGAAGCCAACAGCCCGGCGCAGCCTGGGGAGCCGGCCGGCCCGCCTGCCTCTGGCCCGGGGGCCCGACACGCACCCTCCCGCCGCGGGCCGGGCACCGCACCCCTCCCCCGGCAGCCCCGGGGACGGCGGCTGCGGCTGAGGCAGCGCAGGCGCGGGGGCGAGAGCAGGGTGAGGGGACGCGGCCCAAGCGCCGGCCGGCGGAGCCCGCAGCGAGCGGGGACCCTCACAGGGCAGGAAGGAGGCGAGGGGCGGGCGGGGGCTGGCGGCGGCCTCGGGGTGGAGGCCGGGGCCCGGCAGGGAAGGGCCGGGCAGGCGCGGGGGGCTGGCAGAAAGCGCCGGGGGAGGCAGAGCCGCGGGGGAGCCGCGCTGAGGGGCGGGCGGCGCGGGGTCTGCGGCAGCGCATGGCGGCGGAGGGGTGGAAGGGGCGGCGGGGGGGGGGGGGATCGCGCACCGCGGGGGGCGAGCGGCCGGGGCGGGCCGGGCGCCGCTTGCATTTACCACAACGCCGCGGCCTCCAGCGCTCCGCGCCGCCGCGCTGCTCCCGCCCGGCCCGGCCATCTTCCTCCGCGCCCGCCCGAGGGGCTGCGGCGGGGCGGGGCTGCGCCGGCCGGGGGAGCGGGGCTGGAGCCGCGCCGGGGGCCGGGCTGCGCCGGCAGCTGCTGCCCGGCGGGCCGCGGCGGAGGGGGCGGCGAGGGGCCTGGCGCCCGGCGGGGGCGGGGGCTGCACCCCTGTGCTTGCGGCCGGGCCCCCCGCCTCCCCGGGGAACAGAGCTCACCGGGCAGGCACCCATCAGCTTTGCTTATGCCATGGCGAGATAAGCTTAACTGCTGAAGGTCTCTGGTGAGGAGAGGGAACAGGGACTGTAAGGCATAGGCTAAGCTGCAGGTAAAGCCATGGGCCAGGCGTGCGGGGAGCAGTGCGTGGGGCTCAGCGCTGTCTGCGGGCGGGTCGGCCTTGCCTGCGAAGTGGGGTGCGAGGGGGAAGCTGCTCCAGGCGCAGGTACGGCCGGCCCCGACAGGCTGGCGGGATGGGGGCATCCCGCTGGGAAGGTTTGGACGGAGGTGATGAACGAGTTTGCAGATTGGATTAAGCTGGTGTGGTTTAAATACACAACAGTTTTTTTTCTTAACACTCCGGAGGTGGGGGGGCGGGAATAGGATGCCAGAAAGCAAACTTCCAATAATTCATTAATGTTGCTGTCCGTCTTCTCTGCCTTCTGAACTGGTGCTCCTTCTTCCCAAGCCCTGTGTGCATGCTGGAGCAAGTGGTGTGGTCCCAGTGCCTTCAGCCCACCTCCATGTTTCTCATGCTGTCTGTCCAGTACAAGAACAGATCAGGAACCATGCTGCCTTGTGCCACCCTCCTTCCCATTCTGTAAAAATTATTAATAATATTTTGTTTTCACAGCCTCACAGGTGAGAAGGAGCTTGCTGCTTCTCTTGGGTTGCTCTGATCATTGTCTGCCTTTATCTATCCGTGTAAGAAGTTCAAATTTTGACTCGCTCTATTCTTCTTGTATCCTGTCTTTTGGGAAAAATGCTAACAGCCTCTCAGTCCACTGTGGGTAAAATTGCAGCTTTTGGGAAAGTATTCCACTTTCCTAGAAGTGAAAGTTGGTAATAGTTTACAGTATTTATCTGTTAAATATACAACTGGTAGAATTCTGCCATTCCTATACTAGAAACTATTAGAACAAAAAGTTTTTAGGAGAGTCCTGGGCATAATGAAATGCTCAGTGATACCTGAGGGGCTCTTACAAACCAAGTAGGAAGACATTTCAATTTGGTACACTGCTTTCTAGAAGGTAGTCGTTGAGACTTGTAGGTCACAAGTCACAACAGATGAATCCAGAGAGCACCATGGGTGTGTCTACACTAGGAGTTTGGTGTCCAGCGTGGGCTGTTTTTTAGGTGCATCCTGTTAGCGCACTTACATTAGAGCTGGTAGGACAATGAATAGCTTAGGAATCTGGTGTTAAGAAGGCTTCTATAAATGACTCACCAATTAAAGTCTGGCTAAGTACTAAAGCAATGGAAAATTATCTTGTGATAAATGCTTTGTTTCTTGTATGAAGCCAGATGTGTTTGCTTTTTGGTGGATTAAGGAACTACTCTTAGAAGAGCTATCGCTACAATTGACAACATGTCTGAAAGAGCAGAAGACCAGGTTTACAAAGTGACAGAGGCCAACTCCAGAATATGTCTGCCTCTGAGGTGATGCCTCTGTATGAAGATTGAGGTATGCTGGAAAAAAATAGTTCCTGTTCACAGTGCTTTAAAATAAACAATAAAAAGTAGTGAATTTGATAAACAGCATATACAGATTTGTACAAATCTACATAAAGTAAATAAAAATATTTTTGTAAAATATATAGGAGATTTTGATAGTGGGCAAAATGCCTAAATACTTTTGCATTTCAATTGCATGTCAACATTTCATACCACTATTGAGAAAGTAAGTCTAATGTTGCATCTAAACTTTGGGACTAAATGCTACTGATTTGTATCCACAATCACTTTTCAAGATTTGAAGATTCTTCTTGCTTGGAGGTGGGCAAGAACCCCTTCTAAAGCCCACACTCACCCTAAAACAATCTCATTCAGTTACCACCGTGTTACAGATAAAGCTGCTGTTGCATAAACGTCACAAAACTGGGCTCTATAGTTCTGAAGCTATTTGGATTACAGCTAGAAGCTCAGATTAACTTTTCACTGCTGTATGAGTACTGGTTTCTTCTACTTTTTGGACTAGTTGGGTTACTATTACAGCTTTCTGTCTTTTTTAACCACATTCTTTATCAGACCACTGGAATACAAGAGATTGTTCTAACTACACCACAGACAGAAGCTTAACGATTTGGAAAAGATTAACATGAACAAGATACTAAAAAATATTCCTCTGGCATTGTGCTGAAAAACTTAAACAGGAAATGTTTATTCTTCCTGACAAGATTGGATGACTGTGTTTTGTCAAGTCTTCCTTTTGGTATTCTTCTCTTCCAACAATTTTACAGGGCTCACTTAAGAAGTGTAATGAACTGTCACGTCTCGCTAATAACAATAAATAAGAATATGCAAATGAAAAACGAGCTAAATTTAGCTTGGGTACAGTTTGAAGGGTAGTGCTGCTATCAGCAGCCACTGGTCCAATCCACAAAGTGCTCTTCTCCATGTAAGATTTTTCAGTGGCATAAAATGTAATACATTTTTTAGTTTTGTTGGAAATGAGACAAATTCATGGTTCTGTAAACCCACAGAATTAATAGAAACTAGAATTACTCAGGTTCTTTGTGCATGATGGAAATGAAGCTGCTAAGGATTTTGCTGTGGAGGTATATGCACTTACTGAATGTTTACTTTTTTTTTTAATGGGTATAGAATGAATGAATTTAGAGTAGATTTTCAGAATCTTTTTCAATTAGGACCAAAATATGATTATTTAAAACATGATGATATCATAGTCTTAACTGTGAAAAAGACTAAGCATTCTGAAAAACTTTCCTATTACCTTGTTTAGCTGTTTGTTTATAAACTAAAAATAGGAGGAAAACAATAAACACTTTTAGATACACAACCATGGGAAATGATCAAGGGGGGAAAGAACAAAGAAAATAGGGTAGATCATACTTACAAGTAGGTCCGCGTAGGTCTGGACACATAGCCAAAAGACATAAAGGAGCAGATGGAAGAAGCGACACACAGAGAAACAAAGCAGGGTTAAGAATTATATGCAAATCGCTTGTGAATGTATTTATATCTTGGACCTTTACAGAACGAACTTTATAATTTCAGTTACATATCTTTTCCTCTCTTACCCTGTTACTGATAAAAGCAGAACATATAGTATCCACCCTTTCACAACTCTAATGTAAAGAAATAGTGAAAATAGAAGGTTGGGGGCAGGGATATATCAAGAAAGCAGTCCAAGACAAACATTATCATGCAGTTACGTAACAGGTAACTTTGCAACGTCATTATGTATTCTCCTCCCAAGAAGTAACAACAAACATTTGACAACTCAGTTTAATATGTAAACACCAAAAATAGACAAGAAAAGCATGAAAGTCCAGAATATTTCAAGAGGTATGGCTTACCTAGGTAGCAGCTTGCCAATTAGAGGATGAAGTAAGAGCTCTTATTCTGGTTCTGCCTGTTGCTGCAGCTGATATGTGAACAGCAAAATTGTAAACAATCTTATCAAGCATAAACCTGCATTTCTTAGTGCTTACAAGGCAAGCGAACCCCCCCTCGTTGTTGCAGAGAAAGACATTTTTGGGTAAAATGGTCACTGAAGAGAATATTAAAAATAGAAGTCTAACAGATACAGTACTTCAGGGCATGTTGAAAGCAATTCTAAATTGTTTTCATCTCCAGCTTTAATATATTGCAGAATTTTGCATTCTTTTGCATTCCCTGAGGCAGTTACCTAGTCCATAGGGTGGCTGCTGAAGACCCTGAGTACGGCAGAACATATATGCTAGACAAAGTTACAGACATCTGGGAGAACTTCTATGAAGCAGTTTTTCAGACCATTCCCCTACATTCAAGAACCTAGGGAGACTGTAGGAAAAGCTGTCCAGTTAGGCAGGGCTAGGTAGCATCCTACGATATACAGTAGTATAGATACTATACTTCCCCTTTGTGACTGCTGTACTGTGCAGGCGATGGAGTGGCACTGCAAGCCAGAATCTAGCTTCTGTCCACCTTCAATTTCAGCAGAATTAGCACCTTGGGGAATTGGAAAGTTCAGCTTTAAAGCAATTGCAGCATCTAACATCCATGAGCAAAACTCAGAGCATTTAGCTATCAATCACAGTTAACCTGTACTGAGTCTACGAGGCTGACTTATGCTTTGAAAATTAACTATGATAATTTTGATACCAAGAAAATGCCTAAAAGCTGTCATTCAAGATGTTAGTCTGGTTTTTAATTTTTTATGATCTTTAAATCAGTGTTAGGCACTGCTTGACAGAATTCTGGGCTTTGACTTATTTGGTCCATGATAAACATCTTTAATACAAAACTACATTTTTGTTTGTTATTAATCTCACTGTGCCAGACTAGAGCAGCGAGAGCTTCACTTTGCAATTTCCTGGCTCCTGAAGATACTCCTTCTGCTTTTCAGGTTCATGTTATTAATACAGAGTTCTTTGTAGCCAAAATAAATACAAACAAAAATTTCCTTTTGTTCTTTAATACTAGAATAAACTTTATTTCCCCCATAATATCATGCAAATATTTCCCCTAAAGAGCTGTTGAGAAGTATTGACATTTGAATGATAAAGCATTATTTTCAAGAGATGCTGCTCACATCATATCCTATGACAAATTCATCACGCACGGCCTTGAAAACTAGTCAGGGAGTTGTACATATATAGTGAGTAACATCCAATGAAATTAATTTAACTGTTAGAGTTTGTTTTCTTTTTAAAGGAGGTTGTTCACTTGGCTTCATCCCTCTTTTTTCTTTTTTTTTTAATAAACTACAGCAAACTGGGAAAATCTGCAAAACAAAAGAATTCTGGGTGCTTTAAGCAAGTAAACGAATAACAGTTTAAAGACATTTTTTTCCCCCCAAAATAGCTCAGTCGTCTTTGATGTAATTTTGTATACTTCACAGCTTGCCTAGAATAAACAGTGCAGTAACAAAAGTGTATTGAAAAGCAGAATCTGGTCCAGCAAGTTCTCCTGTAGCGTAGGCACGCTAAATGTTCATGGCCGGCCAACCCCTGAGCTCTGTCGCTGCACAGAATGGCCTGCTCCCTGAGGGCGCTGGAATGCTGGATTTAGGCCATTTGCTTATTTTATCGGTTGTGTAAAAGACGGACCATTCTCTCCAGCGAACAGCAAAACAGCGGTTGTTTCCTCATTGTGCAGTGCTTGGGGCCAGATGTTGAACACTACTGAATTTGTTTCCTCTGAAGAGAGAATTATTACATTGTGTCCTTAGCTTTAATACAGCCCTCAAAGCAATGCGGGAACAGGTCTAGAGGTACTTGTCTATCTTTACAGTAGCTCCGGGAATTAGAGGATTGAGTCACCTGAATTTTCCATATGGGGGCTCTCACCTAGCAAGAGTAAATGAAACATTAATCTCATTCATTTTGAGTGACCAGTTTGACACAATAGCTTTCAAGCTATTATATAGTTTTGCCTAGGTTCAAAGCATAGCTTCTAACTTAAGCACACATATCCTGTATTTAAAACATATGGGCTCAAATTGCAGAAGGAACCCCAAAAATGAGAAATGCCATATTAATGGCTACCAGTAAAAAAGCCAGGTATAAGTCATTTACCATTGCATTTCAAAAACATTCTACGACAAAGACATGAATAAATCATATTGCTCCAGGGAATAGGTTAAGTGCTTTAAATCTCATTTCTCTTCCTTCGACTCCTACTTTCCAGTTGCTGAAACAAATGAGATGAGGGTTGTTGGAAAACAGATCCTTTTAGTAAACAACTTGAATCCGTTCCCTTTATTGCATGGCCTTAATTCATCCCCAATTATCATATTTATTATTATTATAAGCACGTAGGAGCTCTACTTACAAACAAAAATTTTATTGTGTCAGACACTAAGCAAAGAGAGAAAAAGATGATCCACTCCACAGATAACTTACAATCTAAGCCTAAGACAAGAAACAACTGGCTGCAGTGCCAGGGGAGTTCAAGGGAACCACATGGGTCAGTGAGATAAACCCTAATCTCAGCTCAGCAGCAGCTCAGCTGTTGTTAAATTTTTGGTGGGCACCATTGCAGAGGAACAGATGAGGAAGGATTTGAAGACAAAATGACTCCAATGTGTGCATGTTTGTGTGAACATCTCCATGCTGTGGAGACAATGTGGAGGCAGGATGGAATAACGAATTAACAACACAGGCTAGTACTGTGACCAAAGTTCATCCTCATAGCAGCATCAACAAGACCAGCTGACACGAATGTAATCTACTATTTGGCTATGCCTGCTTGTCTACAACCCTCTGTGGAGGTACAGTCTAGAAAAAAAAAAAATTAAGTGTGTTCTTTATAACTTGGCAAAATGGAAGTCACATTTACCTCAGCACCCTTGAAACAGCAAGAAAAAAACCCGAACAAGAAACTCAACTCACCCTGTATCCCTACCATAATGCCACTGCTTAGCCTGGAGGATAAAAACCCTGAATTTACTGACATTTTGTTTACAAAACAAAAAGGACCTAGAGCAAGATCAAGGCAGAATGAAAAAAAAAAAATACAATCTAGGCATTCAGCAGTGAAGCATACGTTGCTACCTCGGATGTCCACTCATGGGGAGAAAAGGCCAGTCCTCCTCAGCGCGGTCAGGCTCCGTACGCCTCTGCTTACTGGGGTGGGTGATCCCTGTCAGCCACAGAGCTCAGCAGCTGGTTTCCCTGGCTATGGGAAATGTCAGGCAACCTTAATAATAGGCTTCGCCACCTGTCTCTCCTGTAATTATATTATTAATGTTATAAGCATCATAAAGCCGAGGATGAAAGCGTTGACTAGGACTAGCATTTATCTAGGACTCCCATTAATCTGCATATATGTGAAGTTTTCCTGTCTGAAAGATGTCTGCCTTCATCAGGGCTGAAACGCTTAGATATGTTGTTTTCCCTGAAACGTATGCCAGTGAAAGGACTGAATTTTAGCTTTGTGGCAGTAATCACGGCAGCAGTTGGTGACACCAGTTTTTCACAAAAATATACAAAGGGCCAGCACGTGCCCCTCCTATAATAAAAGCCACATACAGAGACTAAAGAAGATTAAATCAGTGAGGAATTTCTCCCATATTATTTCTCCCACAGAATCTTGCCCATACTATTTCATGAGGGGAATGAGGTTACCCCTCAGCAAGGAAGATTTTCAGGAACCGTCCCAGACTTAGTCCCCAGGAATGCCTGCAGAGCCCAAGAAGCCACCGTGCTTTGAGGGCAGCCACATGGAGCCCATATGCTCCTGTCAGATCTGATGCTCGCTCAAGGCAGCTCTATCAGAGCCGTACAATCAGGAACTCCCTGTGTTTGTGACGATACCGTATCTGATCCCTTCCTTCCTGGATATAAATAGTTTCATTCTGATGAACAGCCAGTGAGATATTTATCATAATTTCATGTTGCTATTTTTAAAAAATAGATACACAGTTTTGTCATGCACAACTTCCAACAGGAAATATTTTCAGATTGTGGCAATGCAACTCTTACTGACCAACAGAGCATTCATCCCGCGTTTAGCATGTGTTTTGTGATGGTTATCCAATTTAATACTGCCCACTTAAAAATACCAGTGTGATAAAATAATTATGAAGTACAAGAAACATTTTGATGATTTTCTTTCTCCTTATTTCATTGATTATCAGTAATTGACTAGTGAATTTAGAGAACGTTTAAACTGCTAATGCTACCTTTTAGGCTGTGGACAGAACATTAGTTGATTCATGAACATTACACCTTCAATTATTGGCATCTCTTGAACATATAAATACAGAGTTACATTCTTTGGATTCTGTAAATTTATTTTGTCAAATTTCCCAGAGAGAGTTAAAGGGTAAGAATGTTATCCTTCTGTGTGTATTTTCAATGATTTTCATTATAATATATTTTTTCCACAATCAGAAGCGTTGGTAGGTCACATGGAATACACATCAAAGTAGATGGAAAGAGTTACAAGCTCCCCATAGGATGACAGGAGCTATTCACATGTATCAGGAGGGGAACATCCCGTGGGCAGCAGAGCTACCTGCAGAACGCTATATGAGGTTTATGCAAAAAACCCCACAGTACTGTTGAAAGACACTAGTGACAGCCCACTCAGCTACAGAAGTGCGCTGGCTTTAGTCTCTCCCTCTCCTGTTAAGCCAGAATACTCCTTGCATCCCTTCCCGTTCACTTCCTAACTTCCCAATAATACACTAATATCCTTCTGACAATTTTAAAAAGAAGTCATTATTATTGGTGAATGATGAATGTTTCCAAGTGTGGCCTAGTTGCTTGTCCCAAATTTTGTGACAGGCCATCACCTACTTTGCATTTCCATAAAGTTAGCACTGATGATAAACGGAAGAAACAAATCCAGATCCTCAGCCTAATTCAGCCAAATGATCTGCAAGTAACTAAAAGCTAAGAGTGAGGCAGTGGGAATGCATGCTGTTTGGGAGTCAAATCTAGTTTTTTATTTTAAGCCACAAGAAACAGCCATGTTTCATTATATTGCATTTCTTAAGAAAGGCATCTTGTACTTCACTAGGAGATAACATGACATGTTATTAAGTGCTTATAATTCGTGTGGTTTTGTTAAAAAAAACAGTATAAGTCATTCGTTTGAGTAAACAGTAAATGAAATTTGTATTTTACAAAACCACAGCTTTCTTCCAGCTTATACCTTTCAAAAATAAACATGATTGCTTAACAATAAGTTACAAAGAACAAAACACACGTTCCTGCTCGCCCACACTTTCCTAGTGTATGTCATAGACAAGTTTAAGATGCACAAGAAATATAGCCTAGAATCACTGTGAAGTCTTTAAAACCCTGACAAATTTATGAAAGGAACTTAATGTACGTGCAAATTTGGCTTTTAATAGTTCGTTTGAAATTTTCTACTTCATCCTCTGCCGATGTCAGATACTATGATGTCACAACAGCTGCTAGTGGTAATGATTGATACTGTACAGAAAGAGCCATGTTCTGAAGCAAAGGTTAAGCAGTAGGAAAGAAAAACAATTTTTCTTTTTATGCAAATAATTGCAATATAGTGTGCTGATATAATTTCTGCCTAGATCTTGACTCACATGCCTAGTATATTGCTTTCATTCTAACATTACACACATAATAGCAATCAAAACACATTTTTCTACTTTAGTTGTAGATTTACTATAGTATTACACAATTATTTATACATAAACACACACAGCAAGGTATATATGGTATCTGTATTGCATGAAGTCTGTATTATTGTGAGCTTCCACTATAAAAATTGGGTTTGGTAACAAAAAATGAGTACACAAAATGTTATGCAGAAGCCAAGCTGTTTAGAAATACAGTTGCTCAAGCTTTTAATCAAAGTGCAACAGCTCTTTAATAACTAGTCCAGAAGCCATCCCACCCTGAAGTTATATTTACCAAGCTGTCTTCAGCAGCCAATTATTTCACTTTGTTTTGGCTATGCAAGGAAAGAAGTGCTCCAAACATATGAAACAGTATTTTTTATGCTTTTTGTATGATGTTTATAGAGATCTTAGCAGTTAATAAAGATACAGAGAATAAGACTAAATTCATGTTTTTATACTCAAGGTTTAATTAAGAATTTTACTTCAAAACATTTTGTGAATTATACAGATGAGAACTATATGTAACAACTTTCCTAAGAAGCTACATACTTATATTAGTTGAATATTTCCTTCTGAATAGTTGGCGGTGTCAATTTCTTCTGAGAATTTAGGGGGGCGGTTCTTGGAGATGTAGGGATAGAGTAAAAGAAAAGGAGGAAAGAGGCAATATCTGAAAAACAGTCCTTACTCATTTGCAATGTAGATAACTTTGTGCTTCTCAATTACTTCTATATCATGCTCCAGTTGTTTCATCTGTGATTCCAGCTTTTCTTTATATAACTTCTTGGGTATGGTGTCTATTTCTACTGAAAGACCCTGAAATTCATGATACACTTCCTCCCAGTTCTTTTTCAGTCCCTAGTGCAATTACATGAAAAGGAAATACATGAGAAAAGCTTACTTCATTAGGAATAATATGCACATAAACTACTTAGGGTTTTTTGTTAATATTGCATTTGATGTGTCACTGCAGCGTTAAAATAATAGATAATTATATAGATAATCTTTAATCATCTTAATTGGACCAAATTAGTTAAATGCTTAAAAATCAAAGCAACAGAAATAATTTTGACTCATTCAGATGCAATATAAGGAATAGTCTTTAAAAAACTCTGTGCCTTGGGGAGAAAAAATTAGTCTTTAAGAGGCAACAGAACAATAATTAAACTAGCCAATGAAGGATGAGCTACAAAAATGCTAAACTGAAAAAAAGTATGTCAATGTCACTAACAGTCAACTCTGTAGCCTAGCAGGAACTCAAGGAAGCCTGTACACTTCCTTTCCAGTCCTCAGTATCTTCAAGAAAAACTGCACAAGGTAAATGAAGAGTGACTCTTCCTTCTTCTATATAAGAGACTTTCTATGCTTTCAATGATCCACAGGTAGGCAACTTTGTCTCTAATGCTTGAATGTTCACTGAGGAACTACTAGGATTCATACAAGCTGCCTCAAAACTCATATCACTCAAATGCCTCCTTTTATCCAAAATGCAACAGGAAATATTTTATAAACTGCGCTACAGAAACCACTTCCCCATAAACAGCAACCTGGCTACCACAGATACCACCACATCACACACAGTGGTGTTACCTACATTAAGTAATCACAAGAGTACCAATACTTGGCACTCCAGCCAAAATTCAGCAGCAGTTTCAGTTCATCTCACCACCAGCTTCATTATTCGTAATTGAGACTTTGCTCAGACCACAGACACCAAACTGATCCCACAATATTTTAACTTCTATGAACTAATTTGAAAAAATTCTAAATAATTGCATTCCTTTCCTAATCTACATTTACAATAACATCTATAGGCAACTTATCATTTGGACTAGAAAACCTAGCTGTCACTGACTCTGTCAACAATAATTTCAGTAACTGGTACCTCTCTTGAATGCTGCTATACAAGGAAATGAAGAACTGAAGTTACTCTCTTGGAAACTAAAGTTTTCAACTCTCCTCCACAACTAAAACCGGATTCAGCTGACACACTGATTTTATGGCACACTGTCATTTCCAACCTCATGTCCTTCTTCTCCACTATTGTTAAGCACCTTTTCTCCCAGATTGGCTAGTTGATTAACATACTGATGTTAAATTTAGAGGAATTATTCTTAATACATATTTAGCTTTGAAGATTGTTGCTTCTATTTCAGAACTCAAGGACTCTTGTGCTTAAAAACTTGTCTGATTTTGTCTACTGTATGAATTGATTTAACAGAAAAAATGACCTCTCCCTGTCAATGCTAAGAAAAACATACTTTTTAATATGAACTAATATTTTACTGATTCAAAGCAGTGTATTTATTGCATAGCAATTCATGCTTTTTGCATATTCGTATTAAGCATCTAAGTGTTATCCATAAAGGTTACACCAACAATCTTCATATACAAATATCTAGATCAATTTAAAAACCCTACCTCAACATGTGAAACTAAGAGCAACAAGCCTATTTATTTACTGTCTTGTAATGCTGCTTGGCTTTGCAATCCAAGGCTGTAGAGTACTTAAATAAAGCTCCTAGTCTACCAGGTGTAAGGTATAGTTTACAAATTACATAGTCATGGAAATAAATACAGTATTTCCAAAACTTTTATAGAATAGTCATTCATAGCGTCTTTTAAGTAATTATTCTTTGTGTACATTAGTAAAAACTGGTTTGGAAATCATTGAAAACAGTGAGTTTTAAAACACATTAGAGCATGCACTTGTCACAATTTACTCTATCCCTACAGAGTGGAGAGATCAAAAGCAGATCATGACTCCCTACATAAAAATCTCCCTCACAGCTCCTCCGACAGCAATGCAATATGCTGACCACTATTGCTATGGACTAGGGGCTAGATCATAAACCAAGTATCTAATTCTGTATAAGGAATACTAATACATGCTGGATCAGTAAGAAATAAGTACTGCATTTGTCAACATACTCTTTTATTCTCATAAAATCCCAACCAGAGTAAGAATAATGGAGAGTTAAAAAAATGTTGGCACAAATTATTTCCCTTTATTTTCATAAGTTCATGAGGCTTGCTTTTGTTCTCAGACATCTATTGCCACATATTCTTTCAAATCAGATAGTGCACATGTGTTCACTAGCAATGTCAATTATTTTAAAAGGCAGGAATTCCCATATGTCTACAGCTGAGCACTGGGCAGAAGCCACATACCCTGGGGACACTAATTCCTCCTGACAATATAACTGTATAAGTAATCTGGCCCACAAAAGAGCAAACTTTTTTGATAAATCTAAAAGAAAATACTAAGTTAATAAAAACAATCTAAAAACTTTTCAATTAAAAAATATTTCAGTGCACCCTTGTATTTTAAATATATAGAACATATTTTTAATCAAACTAAATGCAGAACTGTGAGCAGCTGAACTCATGCCTTTTTCCACATATATTTTTGCTGCGCAGTTAACTTGCTGGACCATCAGCTCGTCCCATGCCTTTCCCACCATAAAAATACCTTATTCTTCAACCTTGCTGTTATGTTCTTTATATTTCTGTCAATGCAATACCCTCACCTCTCTCCCACACTCCTTCCTAGCTTCTACTGCTTGCTGCATAAGCACGAGACAATAGTGCTAGCTAGCTATTTTGGATCTTTCTGATTAACCAGTTAATCTTTGCAAGTGAGTTAGACACCGTGTTTTCTCTCTAGATATTCTGCTGGCTTTTTTTGTGGGAATTTAGCATCTTGGAGATGTCCATCCACCTTCTAATTTGTTTCAGGTGGCTGCTAAGATCAAGTTATTAAGGGACAGACTGATAAACCCATATCACAGTAATGTAAGCCTCATTTTTATAGGAAATTTGGCTAAAATTTGGTCACAAGAAATTCCAGTTCAAGGACTGGATGTACTTTTAAAATGTCTTTTTTCCACTCTACTTCTTTTATGGTATTATTTCTCTTTAGAAAAATCTTGTGCAATAAAAACTGTATGAAAGACATTATCCAAAACAGCTTGACAAAATACAATTTGTCCAGTCATAGTTCTACAAATATACTGCAATTTAATTCTGTTTTCTGGTTTTGCCACAATTTAAAGCATGACCTCATGCTTTAGTCAGTGAGGTCACAATGTGAAGACAGAAACTGCCAATAAAAGTGGCAATGTTACGCATCAGGAAAAAAAAATTGGATTTTTCCATGATTCACAAGTAGAGAGTCAGAACTGTCACTAAATCCATACAGGTGATTTTCTGCATTCCGTTGAAGTTTCACTGAAATGCCAAGTCATTAAGGGGGAATAGGAATCTGACAGAATTGAAGTACTTGTAAAACTGGACTGAAACTGTAGCTAAATCAGCTCCCTTCAATTCAGTTTACAACTGTTCTACAGCTCCATCTAGTGAAAAAGTAGCTAACTCATTTGCCTCACTTTAAAAATCTAGTGTACTTTTATTATTTATGTAGACTTACATTACTTTATTAATCTTTTGTACACGTTACTAATTACACTAAATCAAAATACACACCTGCAGGAGACTTCTCCTTTCTTCATCAGATAGCTGTTTCATGGCTCTTTTCTTGAGATGCTCCAAGATACTGGCCTCATATTCTTTCTGAGCTCTCCTCATTTCTTCATTTCTCCGTGTTACATATTTTGGTGTAACACCATAATCCTATAAAGGTAAGGAAGAAGTTTCTTATACGTGCTTTTAAGAAGGAAACAGACATACCTGTCATCCATAGTATATTACATTTGCAAAGACAGCTTGAAATGGAATTTTGTGCCACTGAGCAATAAAATCTTAAATCACTGTGTTCTTAGAAGTATCAAACGTGATTGTCTTTGTAGCCTGAGCAAAATGCATAAACAACTCACTTCAATTTCTTTTTGCAACCTTGGAAGACAACAGAATCTAAAAACCAAAATGTCTATTTATAAGAACTGATGGTTGAGTGAGGAGTTTGAAACCTGTTAATGACAGCAAGCTATTTTACATTTTTATACGGTGTTGTATTCTAGGTTCTGAAACACAGTCCTTAGATACTTTCTTTGAAAGGTCTTCCTGTATCCTGATTTTTGCTGAACATTGCATGCCACAGAAGAGAGTAAATAGTGTTAAGACATACATGAAAATTGGACTAGTTAGGAGTGATAAACTGTCCCATATTGGATGTGGCAAAACTGTGTTTCTGGGAGGAAAAACAATTTCTGAATATCCCAGATGTACTTGGGGGAACACATCTATTTTGCCTTATCCTTTGTAAAATGAAGCCTATCTAGCTCTGCCAGAAGGTACCAGAGTCTGTCTACTTTCTACCAAACGCTAAATGATTCACAAATCTTTTACTGTTGGGTAGCGGTACAACTAGCATTGTTTATGTATATGTTTAGCCATGCAAAGGTACTGCAAGGGCTGCAGGTTTACTTTTTTGCATTTTCTCTGTCATGAGTTATGTCATGTCTCTCTCTGCATAATGTTCTGTCATGAGCAGATAAGATTTAGATAAGCCAGACTCCTGATACATCTTGTTTTCCTCAGTAGTGGAATGGACTGTTCTTGTGCTTGGAGGAGGTTGTCCTTAAAGGCATGCCAGCTCTCTTAAGCTCCTTTGCTTTTCAGAGCTGTCTCCCATGGGGTCCTACCTACTAGTTCCCTGAATGAGCTGATGTTTGCTCTCCTTAAGTACAGGGTCTGTACACTACTGCCTGCCTCCCTGAGGAGGAGGGGATCTTGAACTACTTCATGGCCTGTGCAACCAAGACTACTGTTGATTATCACAACTCTGACCAGTTCTTCCTCATTTGTAAGTAGCAGAACCAGAAGAGCATGACCACTGGTTGGCTTATCCACCGTCCATGTTAAGAAGCTGTTGCTGACATGCTCCAGGAACCTTTTGGGATTGCTTTCATCCCATTGTGTTGTCCTTTCAGTAGATACCAAGGAGGGTGAAGTCTTCTGTAAGAAGCTGCACTGTGATCTTAAGATTTCCTCAAGTTGCTTAAAGAGATTTCACCCAGTTCCTCACCTGATTTTGTGCCACTGAGCAATAAAATCTTAAATCACTGTGTTCTTAGAAGTATCAAACGTGATTGTCATTGTAGCCTGAGCAAAATGCATAAACAACTCACTTCAATTTCTTTTTGCAACCTCACAACCCCACAAACATGCTTTTGACGCTTAACTCTGATCCTGACCCACAAGTTCAACCAATTCCATAGAAGAGCTCCACATATTTGAACAGCTCCTTCATCCAAAGGGCAACCTCTCCTCTTCTTCCCTGCCTGTCTTTCCTGAAGAGCCGGCATTCATTCATTACAGAACTTCATTCGTCTCCCCATTAGATACTCCCTGGGTTCCCAATGCAACACATATGCTATTGCTTTAGCAGCATCATTCTGCCAATTTTTTGCTGAGAGCATAAGCAAATCAATACAGAGCAAAGGCAAAGCACAACTCCAGTGCCAGTGATTTCTCCTTGATGAATTTCAAAGGTCTACCACAAACAGCAGTGGTATCTAAACATCTCAAAAAGAATCATAAACATTTCAAAGGAGAATGCAATAGAGAACCTAAAATAGGCATTGCTACTAGTGTTTCCACTATAATTTAATAAAACTTACCTTTTTTTTAATATATTTTGGAACAAGTCCTGAAGTTTCAAGCAGATATTTATCTCCCTGTCTTCTATCAACATAAACAGGTTGAGGCTTTTTAGGCAATCCTGTGATAGCAGCAACTGCATTTGTATTTATAAAATTCTTTTTACTCTGAATTCCCATAACTGGGTGATCTGTCCTCCGTGGCACTGACAATGCAGGCAATTTCTTACTATCCTGTTCTTTTTTTCCTGTGAATTGAGCAAGTAAACATTCTCAGCAATAACCATGAAGAGCTTTGCAATTTAACGTCACTACATTTTTCAAAAGGGAAAAGTTGCGTACAAAATTACATAAAAATAGAAACCAACTGTATCTACAATGAAAGAATTGACTGGGAATGTACTATGATAAAAATAAATATGTTTGTTTGGCATAACAGAAGTTTCATAACCTAGGAAATTCTATGTTGGTTTAGATGGGTTTGCCTTATAATATGCCACTCATTTCCTCTTAACTGTAGTAGTACAGGACTTTTTTCAAATGTAGTTAAACTACTTTTACTAGAGATGCTTGTTGTCAGGGCCCTTAGGCATTAATGGCCCTGCCGAGTCTCACCTGGGGCATCCACCCCATACCCCTGGGCTCAGGAACCCCATTTCAGCTCAGCCCTGGGCTGTCAGTGCCCGGCTGAGCTGTCTCAGCCATGCCTGCCCCAAGTCCTATTCCTGAAGAGCTGTGTGGAATCAGTGGATGGACCTGGCCCGTTACCCCATCTTGCCTGGTGGTCTCTAGGCCATTGACAGGACACATTTTCATCACCACCTGCTCTGCTTGCCTGCCTCTGGTGTGGTGGGACTGCACCCTGTTGGTGCAGTCATTTGCCCAGCCTGTATTGTGGCTGCCCTCTATTTCTGCCTCACCTCCCCTTAGGGAAAAGCCTTGCTCTTGGTGCTCCCTAACACTCATAAACAACTTCTCACAATCCTTTCTCCAGAGAATATAGAAACTCTTACTTTTTAGTGCAATCTTTTCTCCAAGGCACCAACAGAAAGTCAGTAGTCTCCTGAGTAGTCTTGCTTCAGGTGAGTGATGAAAGACAATTCATTTCCCACCATACTTCCCACTAGATATAACTCTAACTCACAGTCATTATCAGAGATAATGATTTCATTCAGGTTGTCTGAGTTCATGTTCTTCTTTGGCAGAAAATAACTGTCATGTCACATGTGACAAGAGCTGGTTTCCTGATACTGACCCCATGAACCAGTGCTTTCCTGGGTTTTGTTTTTGCAGCCTGATAGCTTGCCATAACTTAGTACTGTAGGACACATAGACTTAAATCTATTTCTTTTAGGATGTCCTTTTGGAAACAAGATTTCTGAAGCTTCTCAGTGAGCACTGGCTCACCCTTATCTGCAGTACACCGGTGCACACTTGCCGTTTTGGGAGCCCCCACTTCTTCTGGAGCCAGCAACCAAGCTTGGTTAAAATGAATGCCAGAGCACAGTAATACAACAAGATTCAGCTGAAGGTTAAGAAACATACCTTTTGTAAGGAAGTGGGGAGTAATCAGACTCTAAAAGAATGACACTATCCCAGACTTTAGGGAAAAAAAATTAATCTTTCTGTTCTGTCCTTGCAATCTATTTTTTAGCTAGTTGGATCAAACCCAGCTTTGAAGGCAGCACAGATACCATAAAGAGAATGCCATAATCCCACTTAGACAACTGATAACTGGTTAAATTCCAAGTGATGAAAGTGCCATGCTCTAAAGAGGTGATTGAGCAGTGTAACTTCTCTGAGGTAGGTACGAAATTCCATCCAACAAAGATACAAGAACTTTCTGAGTTAATGATAACAGTTCCTTCTCAAGATCTGTTACGATCTAATCACGGCAATGAAGTTACTAGTCTGGATCAAAGCTATGATGTGTCATAGTCATTTTGAGGCTCTGGTACATTGACTCCAAACGCAAACACCCAAGCACATATTGCTATTATGAAGCCCCGAATCAACAAGTTAAAATAGAAATATTGTGAGCTGCTTGTCTGAGAAAAATGGGTCAGAGTGCTGTATCTCAATATATAGCAAATTTGAATTGGATAACACTAATTTTATAATGCAAGTACTTAAAAGGGATCTTACGGACTGCTCCAAATTATACGTGAATCAGCCTTCTTTCCTATGCCCATCTAAAACACTAGTGTGGTAATTTAACAAGGTCTTGAGCTTGGAAGCATTCATGCTCAGATGTCATGCAGTATTACATTCCAGTATACTGAACGCTGTTCAGATTTCCTGAAAAAGTGAAGACTTAATGTAAAAATGACCCCGGATGCCTACAGGACCTCTGGGACCAAAGCATACCTTACGGTTCTAATAATCCATATTGCCTCAGGCGTTAAACCTCCAAAGCCTCCTGGGACAGCCTATATTTTCAGTGCTAAAGCCATTTGCATGTGCCATGCAAATTTGCATGCTCGACTCCTACATTCTCTTAGACAGCTTTTTTTTTTTTTTTTAATACTGTACGTTAAGCTTTTCTATTTTTCCAGGCTAAAACCAATTTCAAGCTGAAACTTTAGAACTCAATTACAAATTCTGACAGCAATGTACTTAGAACTCCAGCAGCACTAAGAAGGTCACTCCACCCTTGCAGAACCGGCCATGAGGCTGAACATCAGAACTTTCAACTCCTTATACCCAGAATTATGGTTTGTGCCCAAAGATAGAATGCATTTTGCAACAAAATATTCCAATTTTCTTATTTCTGTGACATGCAGCTCTCAAAAAAATTTTAAGCTTTGAACACTGCCAGCCAATTTAATGCTATGGGATTAAGAGCCAACAATGAGTGCTGAAGAGTAAAAGCTTATGTTATAACCAACATACAAGAAGCACACACATGCTTTTCCCATATCTCTTCAAGCATTGAAAACAATTAGTTCACTTTTAATATCCCCATTCATATTATTTACTTTAATATTAATGATCAGTTGCAGAAAAGAATGGCATACAAATCTAAACTACATCATTACAAACTGAAATATCAGCAGGATAGAACATATCGTCAACATATCTTCAACATCTGAATAGCTGCAGCCAAAAGAGGTATAATTTTTCTTTGTATTTCAGCTGGTTTTGTACCACATGACAGTAAATGCTTACTGTATTTTCTAATCACATATGTAATTCCCTTGTTGCTTGTTTCAGTATTTTACACAATAAATAAGAAACGTTTTTGTAAAACAGAGAAATAATTTTGGTATCATAGATACTATAAAAGGAACAATGGAAACTGCCCCAGCATACAAAAATTATTCTAATTTTTTTAAAAAAATTGATTCTCCATAACTAGCTGTTACTTTCAACATTAATATTATCATTTTAAAATTAAAAAAAATGCATTACATTTTATGTATTTAATGTCTACACTTACTTGCTGGTAGCTTGGGTTCCTTTGAATGTTTCTGCAGAAAGTTTTTTGGAGATGGCACTGCAACTTTTGCTGGTCCCATAGTTTTCCACTGAGCTTTATTTTTCGCTACTTCACATTTCACAGATGGTCTAAATGTGGATATATACCTTAGACATTAAAAAATAGCCATAAAGAAGTTAAAGGTCAGAAAATTATTAAAAATACTTCTTCAAAGAATATACATTTTTGCAGTAGTTCATGCCAAAAGCCTAAGCTATTTTGTTTTGTACTCTCTCCCAAATAAAGGCCATCATTCATACAACCTCCATACTGAGGCTAAAGCCAGCTCTGCACTGACAAGTTGTACCTGATTCTGAAGTTAGCTTCTTCCTTCTTCAGTACTGCCAGATTTTGGGAAATGGTTCCTGGGTGCACTGTTCATATAAATACTGAAAACAGGTATTTTGAAATGCAACAAAACCTACATTTTGAAAATAAACTGCTTTTAGTGTTGCTTACTAAAACTCTAACAGAAATGTGAATTTATTATTTTTATGAGGTTATGCATTGCACACTTTGGTCTTAATTTTTTAACTAACTCGATTTTGAAAAGTTTTTTTTAAGGCTATTTCTTTTGTTCCAAAACGCATCCAAAATACACAGCTGTTGAGCATCTACAGGAAAACAGTAATCATGAACCTATTTTGCTGGATTTTCTGTATTTGAAAGTCTGTAGTATGGGAAAGAGGCAAATGCCAATGTATCTTGGCCATTTCAGAAGCTGCAGTTGCAGTACAGTGTAGGGCCTTACATAACACAGCAATCGAACATATCTAAGGAAAAGCTCAGTTGGCTTCAAAAAAAGACAAGACCTGTATTAATGAGAACATTCGCTGCTTCATTCTATGGGATGAAACATATTTTAGAGGTATATAAAACCTCATGCTTCCGAAAACATGTCAAATGTAGTTGAGAGTTGGACAGAATGTCCTTGATCATCAGTTTATCCTATTACTGTCCAGTGTATCATTGTCTCAATGTTCCTGTTGAACCATCTGTTACAGATTATTATAAGAGATCAGATGAGATGGATTACTGCTCTGAAATAGCACAGCAAACTGTATATTTCTTGTATTACACAGATCCAAACTACGATCCTGAACTATTGTAATCAGTGGTGGTTTTGGCACTAACTGAAATGGCTAATGTGAAAATCAGTAAGGGCTCAAATATGAAAAGCTGTATGCACATGGTATGCACACACTGCTGTTTTGGTGTAATGTTGCATATGACACTGTAACTTCTACTTTAATCAAAAGTATGCAAATGTGTTCTCCAATCATTAGCTGATGACTGGCATCTTGCCTCTCTCTGAAGGACTGAGCTGTCACAGATGTTTTCCTGAAGGAGCAGAACTTGCTGTTCCTGAAGCTAAGGCTCCTTGTTGTACCTTTTAAAATCTGTCCATCTTTAGGAAACATGTCGTATTAATTTATGGTAGACATAAATTAGACTGCTGAACAGTTGTGCTTCTCTTTCACAGAAAAAACGTAAGTGTTTATGAAAAAACTGTACCATGTATTCAGGTAAGGAAAAAAAGAACAAAAAATTTACATATAATGCAACGTATTTTACAGAACTACTGAAAAAGGATGAAAGAAACGATGTAATGCTGGGGCAGTGAATGGGAGTCATAGTAGCAACACTGATAAAGGCTTTTGTATATGAGCTGCAAATGTCCGATACATGTATTTGTACTTGATCATAACGTTAGAAAATGTAAGAGGACTTCACTAAAAATGTGGAGTTACTTTGTGTTCTGGAGATTTGGTCTCCAAAATCAGAAAGATTATGTACATAGGATTGTATATAATTCCAGAAATACCCCAATTGTAATGAATGAGATTTTATTTACTTTTTCTGTTAAATTCATGACAAACAGCCATAGACATAGGCAGAAACCCACCACATTCATAAATTACTGCGTTCCTCACCATTTGCTAGGAGTGGCATTGTAGCCACACAGTAGGGAAAGGTAGTGACTTTATGAGGAGTTTAACCTAGTAGGGTTCACACAGTCTTGAACAAGAAAGTGAAGGAGAAAGTACTGAGTTTATTACATATTGGCATAATGTTTACAGTTGTCTTTTAAAGATGTCTTTTGTAGACAGCTATAGGCATTCCTTTGGACAGAGAGATGTGGCAGTTGTATTTTTTCAGTGACTTTTCAGGCCAAGAAAGTGGCTAAATGCTGTCATACACCAATAACATAGGGTTAGAGAGGATTGCAAGGAAGAAAACACGGTTACAGGGGACTTGGGAATCTTAATCCATTCATTATTTGGCAAGGGAAGAAAAGACAATATTTGTAAGACGACAGTTACTATTCTTTAGATGTCATCTTGGGACGTCAAAGTTGGGGAAAATGAGGATGCTTGCCTTGGTTTCATGAGTAGCACCTGGTCAGTTGAGACTGAAATATATATATGATTTCCTTTGAGAAAAAAGACCCTAGATTTTGTATGCATTAGTTAAAACTGGTCAGATCATGCTATTAACCAGGTTCGACACTGTTGTTACCAGCTGATATTTGGCACATTGCAAACCAAAGCAGGAAGTAGGTTGACAACAGAAGTCAATGAGATCAGAAGGGGATTTATCAGATGGCATTCAACCTAAGGAACCCCTTGCCTAAACTGAACCCGATGGTCATGCAGTGTCTAAATCCCTGAATGGTATTAAGACAGGAATGGATTTAGTGTGCTGCATGCCTTACTGTGCTGTCATTTCACTTTCCTCTGTCTGCCAAATCTTTCATTCACATTGGAAACAAAAAAAGATGTATTATCTATTTTTACAAGGAAAAGTTTCAGAACTAGGACTCTCACAAGTCTGAACCTCTTACCTGAAAGGGGATAACTATCTTTGTTCTAAGGAGTGTCACTAATATTTCTACTCATTTTAACGCTATTGAGTTATGACCTATGTTATCTTTTGACTGAAAATGCTAACTGTAGCAGTTTTCTTTCATATAAAATAATAAGGACCTGAGAAAACAACATATGTTTGCATAATTATCAAATTATAACTTTACAAAAGCTCTCAAAGGAATAATACTAGGGGGGCAAAAGGCATTTTTAATGTTTTTAAGGTAAGGGGTAAGAAAGACAAGCAAAAGAAACAATGTCAGAAGGCACGCCTGACACTTGAAAAGAACGGAAGTGTGGCACTGAGAAAAAATTTTAAAATCCCCAACTTTTCAGATGTTCACTGACAAATTGTTTTAAGTGCAAATAACAAAGATGTCATGTAATTCCTCTGCGTGGAAAGAGTGCTTTGTAAATTCTTTGTCGATGAACAAGATGGCATCGAAGATACCAAACTGAATCATCAGCTCACGGAACAGGCTGTAAACCCTCAGATGTTAGTTAGTGACTCATTAGGAGGAGCAATAACTACGCAAAAACTAGATTTTTTTTTTTTTTTAATACCTGTTGCCCGTAAGATTTATTGCCTTGCCAGAACTAGTCACCGTGTCTGCAAGCGGCAGTCACACCCACATACCTGGGAGGTTTGGCAGGCTTCTCCTCCAGGCGCGGCAGGAGGTTATAGATGCTCTCCTGGGCACGCTGCGCCATCATCCTCCGGCCGAGGGCCCCCGGACGCGGGGAAGCGCCCACCTCCCCGAGGGCACCTCGCGTTCCTCCCTCTTCGCCCTCGGCCCGCCTCAGACAACGGCTCCCTCCCGCCCGCCCCCCGCTCGGGTGGGCGGCGCCGCCGCCGAGGCAAGCGCGGGCCCGCAGGCTGTTGTCTCCGCGGTTACTGGGGAAACCTGTTGCTAGGTAACAGCGCCGTGAGGGACCGGAAGCGTGATGGCGTAGGTTCCGCCCCCCTCCGGCAGCGCGCCGCTGTCGGTAGGCGCTAGGGCCACGAGCGGCGGCGCAGGCGCAGTCGCCCCCAGCAGCGCGGGGAGGCGCGCAGGCGCACTTCGCGCGGGTGAAGCCCACCCGGGCCGACTCAGGGCGCGCCGGGCGGCTTCCCTACGCGTGCGTCGCCGCTCTGGGCGGAGCCGCCAGGGGGGCGGGGCGGGACAGGCGGCTGCGCGTGCGCGTTGGGGGGGTGGGGTGAGGCTGGGGGCGCGTGGGGCGCGTGGGGCGCGCGCCGTACCTGTGGCAGCTGGCGCCGCCCCCGCCGGTACGTGCGCGCGCGCCGCGCTGAGGGCGCCTGAGGGCGGGGGGAGCCGGGCCGAGCCGAGCCGAGCCGAGCCGGGCCCTGCTGGGCCGCGGAGACAGGGCAGGGCAGGGCAGGGTCGGGTCGGGTCGCCGCCGCGCCCGAGGGGAGGTGGGAGCCCGGGGCTGCCCTGGCCGGGCGGGCGCGGCCGACCCGGCTCTGTGGTGTCGCGTTGCCCCGGTGCGGCCCGGCCCAGCCCCCTCCCCTCTTCCCACCGGCGCTTTGACACCTTCGGGGCGTCGAAACGGTGAGGCGGGAACCTTTGCAGGTTCTTGGTCTGTGGGATGATCGTGGGACAGCTGAAATTGAATGGTTTAGTTTGGGATTATTTGGGGTTTTGTCTCTGCATAACAGCTCTGAGAAAAGTCAAATGGAAGTTGTCCTGTGTTAACAGTTTTGAAACATGATAATTATCAGTCTGGACCTACCTTGAGGTCTTTGGCAGCTACAAGCTGCCACTGACTTGTTTGGTTACTGAATTTCAGCCTTACCTTACGTTGCTGCAAACTTGTGTTTATACCAGTCACAAAGCTCGGTTTTCACTATCGCTCTTGACAGCAGCAGTGGTTGTTAGCACTGCGGGTATTTGCTGATGATACGTAGGTGCTGTCAGCAGTCCAAGTGAAGGGTCAAGGTGTATTGTCAAAACTTAAAATTTCGTTAGAGGTATGGATGCAAGCTCTGCTTAAAAAAAAATCCCCAAAACCACTCTTTTGGGAGAACTGGCTATATTTAAAGTTGGCTGGTTTGGTGTTCTAACTAGACTGGTGAACTCTACGAGATATATAGTCTTATCCGAGCTGTTTTTACAGTAAGGTTTGGCCAATTGAATAAAAAATGGTTTCAAAGAAACAGCCGAATTTAATGGTTGCAAGCTTCTGTGTGTATGTACTTTATATGGGTGCAAAATTGAATTATACTGGAATAGATTAAACTGATTGAGCAGATGAATAAAGAAATTCCCTGCAAATTTTTGCACCAGGTTAACCAAGTTGATTTCAAACGATACCATAGACTGCTTGTAACTTCATGTAAACATGGTAAGCTTGTAAGTAGAGAAATCTGGGTCTAGTTCCTTCCTTGTCTACACCTGTACTTTGGAGGGGGGGGGATTTAAGTCCCTGTGGCCTAGATTCATAAAGCAATCCAGATGTTATGTGCAGCAGCTGTGTAGCATGTACTGAGTGACTGCACCTCAAAGTGAATCTGTAGTGCAACTGGACATGGTAGGCAGGCCACTATGCTTGGCATGGTTTGTACTCCCTTAGTTCATACATAACACAGGAAGTGATTCTTACATTCAGGAAATAAAATTGCTAAAATATTGTCTCTAAAATTTTTAAAATACTGAACTTAACTTATTTTTATCTGGACGTGTAATACAAATACCTCTTTCTGGCCCTGTAGCTCTGTATGTTTGCATTCACTGGAGTGCGTTACTGGTACAGTACAGTGGCACAGCTTTATAATGGTACTGAATATTACAACTGCTCTTCACAGATTGTCTTTTCTTTTTAATAACTATTACAAAAACCTTATATTGTTTCTACACATGACCGTTCCCTTCTACTTTACAAGGAGTGGGGAAAAAAATGCACAGTGTGATATGCCCATCTTTACTCTGATGTATGCCTTGTCATTTCAGCATGTTCATCATGTCACAGCACTGGGTGCAAACACAGGGACTTAACTGTTTGCAAGCTCATCTCTCCTTACAGAGCTGAACAAATGCAAAGATTTAAAGAACTAGAAGTGCTTTGACTTTGTAACGTATGCTAATAGTTTGGTAGAGAAAGTAGAGTGTAAAAGACAGACCGGGGAACACAGAGCAGAATCTAGAGCAAGGAGCATCTGGAAGTGAAGAGTCTTTGGTTTTGTGGTTTGCTCTTACAAAACTTGAGCTTCTGTGTCATTTTTGAAGTTTGTGACCTGTGTCTCTGGAGTCATTTGATATTATGCACACCGGTGGGGAACAGCAGGGTCTTAAAGGACTGGTGTGATGACTGTAAACATGGGTTAATCATGAGTAGGTCTTTGGAAGATGACGCAGTTCCCATTTGGTGCTCACCTACCTTCTACTGCAGTTCCAGGCCTCCTTTTGCTCTCCACAGTGATAAAAGGCTGTTGGACTGGAGACCATCTAGAGAAAAGGCACAGAAAAATTGAAGGATTTGGAACTTAGCCTTTAGTGAATTCCTTTAATTGTTTTGTTTAGTCTTTCTTGATTAATGTGGGAAAACACTTTCTCATTAAATTTTTTTTTCACTGGTAAAAGTAGCTGATATATAAACTAAAAAAAATTTAATAAACATTGCAAAGCAAATGCTAGGGTGCTAGCAGCTAGATTGAGTCTCTAAATGTAGTTATTAGAAGTTGCTGATTGCCGTTTTGGTTACGTGTTACAGTGCCAGGAGAGAAAAAAAGAAGTACAACTTGCAGCTTAGTGAACCATCTCTTTGTACTGCACACTATAGCAACTAAAAGTAATAATTTCTAAAACATGCTGATTTTATATATATTGCAAATATATATATATAAAAAAGTATATATTTTTTTAGACTTGATGAGTAAGCACCAAGTTGGATTTTTACATCTAAATTTCATTAATTTCCTAAAAGGAAGTTCAGTGTTACTTTTCTTTAAGCATTTTTAGTCATGAACAATGAATAAATAACAATAACAAAGTGATACTTGTTTGCCAACCTAAAATGAAAAATGACTCCGTAGCGATTTTCTGTGCAAATTTGTGCTGATTTCTGCCCCCTCGTCGTTCCTTTATGGATATTTTCAAAGTTCTTCCCCCTTTGCCCTAAACATGAACAAATCGTGCTGCAATTCATGCTGATACTGGTGTTGATTACTCTAAGAAAACAAAATACCATCTTGAGAGCTTCTTGCTTAATCGTTGTTGGAGATCCAACTATCCTACTGTTTTGGGGTTTTTAGGTTTTTTTTGAGGGTAGAGCATCTTCATGTGTTTCCTCTCTCTCTTACTTTACACAAACTACACTTAATACAGTTCCGTTACAGGAGTTCTTCACAAATGACTTACTTGGTTTGCCATCCCTTCAGAAGAGAATTGGATGCAGCTCTTCCAGCCTTGCTGTTGCACAAGTCTGTGAGTTTTCTGTGTATTTGAGTCTGTCTTGCATTTATTTTTTTTTTTTAGAAGGACAATATAAGAAATCAAAGGCATCTTGGGAGGTGGGAAAAATGGATATTTTGTTAACATTTTCATTACAAGAAGGAAGGTAATTTAGTTAATCATTATTTGTAAATGCATACTTAAAAGTAAGTCTACTAGAGGAAAAGCTAATTGTTTATTAATTCCTATAAACAATATTATTTGCAAATAGTATTGTAGTGTTAGGTTTGGATGTCTTTGTTTACCCTGAGGACATGGACTGTTTGAAGTTGGATTTGTCAGTGTGTCACGAATATGGTTTTTTACATGGCTTTGGTTTAGCAGTAATTTGGGATTTGTTAGTATATTGTAGGTAGATCACAGAATTAGGTTGTATAATTCTTAACAGCACTTAAGCATCAGCCAATTTAAAACAGCAATTTCATGGAATTTGTTACAATCAAAGTAGTGACTTAGTTAAATATTCGAGGATGGCAAGGGTCACCCGAAACTTACAGCAGGGTTGCACACACAGATGGGGTTTAAATCAAATCACACACAGACAGACCACAAACAGCTCTAAATCAAATCATGCACACACAGACAGACAAACAGTTCTGAGTTAAATTGCACCCCCACCCCGCCCGAGCTTAACCCGTGATTAAAATTTCCCTTTTCCTGAGTCTCATGAATTACTCACTTCTATGTGCCAGCATTCATCAGCGGACGGTCGGTGAACCTCGTGCAATCAGGCCTTTGAGTCCTCATGAAATCGTTGACAGATGATCCTTCAGTCCTCGCGAAATCTGCCCTGAGAGGCGTCCCAGCTCAGGGGGAGATATTGGGTCACACAGCCCGCTGCAGTCCCGGAGAGCTCAAAAGGTCTCCCTTTTGGATCTCTCTCTGTAGGATCTCGAGATGATTGGCTTTGGACAGTACTTTACGTTCTGGCCACAATTCGTGCTGAGTCATTGTGGTATACAATTCAGGCAGCAGATGGCCCAGGTGTGGACAGGGAGTGTCTGATAGCCAAGTCGCGGCACTTAAGCCCTGTTGTAGTTATCTTGGTCATATCCTGGGATCTCAGGGTGGCCCGGGGTGGGGGGCTGCACCACCACACAGTGGAAGTGAGCTGAAGCTATGCAGGAGAGGGGGAATTAATCTTATTCTGAAACATACCTCCCTGGCACTGATGAAGTCATGACTGGATTTGTGTTTGAATTCTTTTTCTGAATTTCTGAATTTGAATTTAGTTTTTTTCCTAGATGTTTGCTGAAGGACTAATTACTGGGTTTTTTTCCTTTTGAAGCAATTAAGTGGATTGTCAAGTTGGCTTGGAAAAAAACCCCCAACAACCCAGCAGAAGAAGATGTTTCATGTTGTTCAGTATCAGCCTTTAAGACTAATAACTCAAACCAGTCTTTCTAGCATGTTTAAACTCATGCTTTCAAGACCTGTTGCATTTGCACAGATATGGAAGTCATGGTTCTCAAGCCATTCTCTTGTTGGAAACAAAAATATTATCCTGATGGGACCTCCGGGTGCTGGGAAAACAACGGTTGGGAGAATAGTAGCTCAGAAGCTAGATTGCCCTGTCATAGACATAGATGACGATGTCCTTGAAACAACCTGGAACATGAGTGTGTCGGAAAAACTGCAGGATGTTGGTAATGAGCAATTTTTAGAGGAGGAAGGAAAAGCCCTGTTGAAGTTTTCAGCATCTGGAAGTGTCATTTCCCTTACTGGGTCCAATCCAATGCATTCTGCTGGCATGCAGCATATGAAGAAAAATGGAATAGTTGTATATCTGGATGTGCCCACAACAGTCATTATGAGCAGGCTGAAATCAATGAAAGTGGATCGCATCGTGGGCCAGTCTCCTGGTATTTCTCTCAAGGACATACTTCAGTTTAGGAAGCAGTTCTACAAAAGGTGGTATGACGTCCGTGTTCTTTGTGGAGGGGATGTTGCAGCAGAGGTTGTAGCAGAAAAGGTACTTGATGCTGTGAAGAGATACCAAAACTCAGAACTGGAAACTTTCATTTCAACTAGGTCTAGTAGGTCTGGAAGGAGTATGGAAAAAGACTCTTGTAAATATTTCAGTGACGTCGTTACTGAGGGCTTAGCCCCTGATGGAGGACTCTTTGTTCCTGAGAGAGGACTTCCAAAATTCACTGCTGGAGAATGGCAAAGCCTAATAGAAGCAACTTATATTGAAAGAGCCCAGGTGATACTCGAAAGATGCATACATCCTGCTGATATTCCTGCTTCTAAGCTGGCAGAAATTATTGGAACTGCTTATGGAGAAAACTTTACTTGTTCTAAAATTGCCCCAGTTAGGCATCTGGTGGGCAATCAGTTTCTCCTTGAGTTGTTTCACGGACCAACAGCATCATTTAAAGATTTTGCATTACAGATGGTGCCACATATATTTGCATACTGCATTCCCAGAAGCTGCAATTACTTGGTTCTGGTAGCTACTTCTGGTGACACGGGGAGTGCTGTCCTAGATGGCTTTAGTCGTCTCCATGACACTGACAAACAGAGAATTGCTGTGATGAATTTTTTTCCTGAGGATGGAGTAAGCCCAATTCAAAAATCACAGATGATTGGCTGTCAGAAAGAAAATGCCTGGTCAGTAGGTGTCAAATCTGATTTTGATTTTTGCCAGACAGCTATAAAGCAAATCTTTACTAATTCTGATTATACTGGCTTTCTTACAGTAGAATACGGAACAGCTTTAGCTGCAGCAAACTCCATAAACTGGGCACGACTGCTTCCTCAGATAGTTTATCATGCCTCTGCATACCTTGATCTTGTTCATCAAGATATTATTCCTTTTGGAAGCCCTGTAGATGTTTGCATTCCTACAGGAAACTTTGGCAACATATTAGCCGCTTTGTATGCTAAAATGATGGGCATTCCTATTAGAAAATGTATTTGTGCTTCCAATGAAAACAATGTTTTGACTGACTTCATAAGAACAGGTGTTTATGATTTGAGGGGAAGAAAATTAATTCCCACTTTTTCACCAGCAGTGGATATTTTGAAGTCCTCCAATCTCGAGCGATACTTGCATCTGATTGCTAGCGAGGATGGACAACTGGTGACACAATTATATAACCAGCTGGAAAATCAGGGCCGCTTCCAGCTACGGAAAGATCTTCTTGAAAAGCTTCAGCAGGACGTGGTGGCTGGATGGTGCTCTGAGGAGGACTGTCTAGCTGCCATTCACTCTGTATACACTACTACAGGATATATTTTGGATACGCACACAGCTGTTGCTAAAGTAGTTGCAGATCGATTACAAGATAGAACTTGCCCAATTATTATTTCGTCTACGGCTCATTATTCTAAGTTTGCACCTGCTATCTTGAGGGCCTTGAGGATTGCAGAAATAAACCAGAATCCATTAAGTCAGCTTCACTTGCTGAGTTCTTACAGCCCTCTGCCCCCAGTCCACTGGGGCCTATTAGAGACCCTGAAAAAGAAGGGAAATGAGGATCACCAGGTCTGTGCTGCTGATATGAGTATGCTGATGTCCCACATAGAAACCTTAATTCAAAATCATTTTATGAAAGTTTTCTGATTAACTGATCACATGTCCACTGTGTCAATTAACAAGCTGCATGTTTTAATAAAGTCATGATTCATCTGGCCTGTGTCCAGTCCACAGCATAACGTCCGCAGTGTTATACTCATTTGTCAAGTTTTCAACAGTATTTGTAAGTAATGCGTGTGAGATTTCTAGTGGTAGTGAAGGGTTGTGAAATGAGTGTATGAAAGATTGGAATGCTTTTTTGCAGGTCATACATAGTAGAGATAGCAGTAGTGCGAGCTTTTCTGGAAGTGCTGTCTCCTTCACAAGCCTGGAGCATTCTCCATGGAAGGAGCAAGATAATGAAGTCTGACCTTTCTGAAGCTAATAACTCTTGTTTTGTTGCAAGAATGATGTGATCATTTGGTCAGTAGGTGATTAGTTTAACTCACTTCACTTAGGGCACTGAAATGTAATGTAATAAGATATTGTAATGATGTTCGTATTTTACTAATGATGGTTGATTTCATTACAAAGATTGAAGTATACTTGTATTGTTAATCCTTGAACCATTCAGTTTAGTGGTATGTTATCTAGTATAATATTTTTTATGTATTGCGAGGCCAGCATTTATGTAAAAAAATCTGGTTATTTTGGTTTTTGGGTGTTTTTTTCCTCCCAGATATTTTCCTGTGTAAAATAGGATCCTTCATTCAATATTTTTAATAATTTTTGAGATGTGACTCTTCCTCCAGTGTGTTGTAGTCTCTTTCCCAGATGTTTTATATTTGAACTTCCAACTTTAGAATCCTTTTTTAATGCTATAGAAGAATTTGCTGGTAGAAGCAGCAGTATCCTTAAATAAGAACCAGACTTCACGATTTATTTACATTTATTTCTTGTGTTCTAAGTTTTCAGAATATAAGTTTTATCTTAGAGGTCATCCATATAGGTTTCTTGTTCTAATTACTTCTGTTTTCATATTTTTCTTAAATTAATTTCCTTGACATCCTATTCTATTCTATTCATGCTTTGCATGAATTAGTGTAAGAAAGAAGCTTCCCAAAGTACTTGGCATCTCATCAAGGAAAGTGAAGGATGAATTTCCAGTGTCTGGAAAGTGTGATAGTGTCAGAGGTATTCATTGTGTAACCTAAAATAGATCTATGTTAGCAGTCTGTTTCTGCTAATGACAGGCTGTTTATTGTTTTTTTGCATCAAAAAAAAAAAAAAAGAGTGCCCTAGGAGATCATGTGGTTACGGACAAACTTATTCTGCTAACTGTAGATTATATTTGGTAAGGACATGAAGTATAACTATATTGCACGTTAAGAGAAATGGTAAAATGGTGTATTGGCAAGTTTTGAGTGGCATGCAGTTACAGGTAAAGAGCTAAGAGTCATCAGATGTGAGGATGTGTAGCTATGGGAGGTTCCCACCAAGATTCAAATAGGAAAAGTATTGGCAAGAGAGGTGGTAATTGGTAATATTTTTTGCCTCTTCAAGAGGCAACATATCCCAGGTATCAGGACTCATCTGGGGCTTTGAACTGTTCCCATATCCCCTATCTTCCTCTGTGTGTCTGCTTGTACTTTCTGCCACATTAGAGGTGAAGAACTAGCAAACTATTTTAAAAAATTGTAATTTCTTCCAGTGTAAGGTAAAAGACCCAAGCACGATGTGCATTTGCCGCAGTGAATACATTATACAATAAAATTAAAAGGTAGCTGACTACAAAGGTGCCACACAACAGCTTTCTAGATTCTGCCTTTCTTGGATGCCTTTTTAGGACCTTTCTAGTTCTTTTCTCTGCTCAATCCTCATTCACTATTTCTGCAGTAACTCTTGAAAATAATTTTTTATTTTTATTTTCACAGAATCATAGAACAGCCCAGGTTGGAAGGGATCTCAAAACATCATCTAGTCCAACCTTTTGGGGGAAGGGGAGCCTAGATGAGATTATCTAGCACCCTGCCCAGTCAAGTCTTAAAAACCTCCAGCGATGGGGACTCTACAACATCCCTGGGGAGGTTGTTCCAGTGATGGAGTGTTCTGACTGTGAAAAATTTATTTCTTATATCAAGATGAAACTTCTCTTGGTGCAGCTTGTACCCATTTCCCCTTGTTGTGGCTCCTTATGAAGAGAGAGCCTCTGTCCTCTTTCTAGCCACCATTTATGTACTGGAGAACTGTCATGAGGTGCCCCCTGAGCCTCCTCTTCTCCAGGGTGAAAACACCTAACTCATTCAGTCTCTTTTCATATGGCAGAGAAATTTTTGTCATTTTCCAGACACGACATGAGAAAGACCATAAATATGTAATAAAAAAAAATAGTCCAAGTTCTGTAAGAAGTTGTTGCATAAGTATATTGCCAAAAAAGAAGCATTGCTTGTATAGGTGATAAGTGCACATCCACCTTGTATTTCTGTATGTTTCAGTCTGATTCTCACAGTGTAGAATCATAGAATCGTGTAGGTTGGAAAAGACCTTTAAGATCATCCAGTCCAACCATTAACCTAACACTACCAAGTCCACCAATAAACTAATTAAGGGTAGAGTAATAATTTCATGTTTCCTGGTTTGGTGGCTGGATTATTTTTTAATGCAAGGAAAAACTAGGAATCATTAAGGTTGGAAAGGACCTCTAAGATCATCAGTCCAACCAACAACCAAACACCACCATGCCCACTAAACTGTGTCCCATAGTGCCACATCTACCTGTTTTTTGAACACTTCCAGGGATGGTGACTCCACCACCTCTCTGGGCAGCCTGTTCTAATGCTTGACTACTCTTTCAGTGAAGAAATTTTTCCTAATATCCAATCTAACCAGGTGCAGCTTGAGGCCATAGTAGTTCCAAGTGGAAAAAAAAGTAATGCTTTCACTGGATGTACTCAGTACAAAACCAGAATTCTGAATCCTAAAAAAAACCTCAAAACCCAAAAAACCCCAAACAAATGCAACTGCCTGGATTGAATTGCTGGAACAGGAATTGGTTTCAGCGTAAGGACACTGTGGAAATCCTGCGGTACCTGGTTCCATGGGGCTTAATGCCTTTTGACGTCATAGGGCAATTTGTCACATGCTGTTGCTATACTGCATAGAAATATCTACAAAGAGCTTGTTTTCATAGAAAGCACTTAGAAAAGTTGAGATTCTAAACAAGATTGGGATAAAAGCCAATGTCCTACCTTGAATTAGCTGATTATTAGATAAAACAGTCAGAGCTAAACTAACAGAAGATTTATTTTGGCATGACTCTAAACAATGAATATTTCAAAGTTCATGGCAGCAACTCAAGCTTGGTTTGAAGGAGAAAGTATTAGTAAAATTCCTAGTTGCTATTTTCATGTCACATGAGCCATTATAGCAGTTGATATGGTTACATGAATTAAGTAAGTAAAAAAATGAGCAGTTGTACTTAGTTATGGGCTTTCAATGTGAAGTTAGGGTGTATAAAGGCAGTGGTTAAAGAGCATGTTAGTACATTTTGCAGAATTTCTGACGGCTTTTGCAATACAGTATTTACGAATTTTTAAAAATAATGAATTAATTTTTGGACTTTCTTGTAACTTCAGTGAACTATTTTTGCGCACCACATCTGCTTGTGGATTCTAGTAATGGGCACTATGAAATGCTGCAGTAGTGTCGTGATCCTGGATGTACACAGTATTTGTGACCAGGTGCTGATGCTGTGTTGTGGTAGCTGTAATGTACAATATTCTGGTTTGCCTTGTCCTGCTGGGCCTGGAGGAATGGAAGAGAAGAAATTTCCAGCGTACTCATTGCTATAGCTGGCTGCGGGGAGATAGGATAGTGAGGGAAGCAATCCTTCTGCCTTCCCAGCCCAGCTTTTCTAAATGTCAGTCAGCAAAATACTGTGGTTCAACAAACATTGTGCTACTGTTACTGCACTTTTTTTTTCCCCACTATCAATATTATGAAAGATTCAAAGGGCATTAATGATTGAGTGGACATAAGTGCCCTTTTTTTTGTCTTTTGCAGACATGGTGCACACCAAATATTGTCATGCAACGTTTTCTGTTAACTTCTTAAGGCAAAAATGGTGTGCTAATGATGCACAAAAGCAAATCTACATTGTGATGGTTAGCAGGATTTGTTAAGCCATTTAGGCTTGGTGTATACACAGTTTGCTCCTATTTGTCTAAATATAGGATGTTGCAGTCTAAATAATAAAGAAGCCAGGTTTACAGAGAGTGTGAGCATGCATATATACACATCTCCGCTAGCTTTGTTGACCTGTAGTAATAGCATAGCTTAAGTTAAGCTGTTGTTCTTCTGTACAGGTAAATATTTGCTGAACACTGATACTACATGTAGAACCTTAAGGACAAATGTAACAAATGTAAGGACAAATGTCTATATTTACACTTTTTATTATAAGAATATTTATATGGAATCTACTTTGTTTTGCTTACAGACTTACCGGCTGCTCATTAATTGCTTTTAGTCACAGTTCTGCTTCTCAGGGTGACAGTGATTTGAGGTAAAGGGTGAATAGCGCAGATAGGGATGACTTCAGAAGATAGTTCTGCTTTCTTAGTATCTTACGATTTAGAAAGAATTGCTATTTATGTTTTTGAGGTGATGGAATATTTTAGCAGATGGAACTCTAAAGGGAAGATTCTTGTTTTTCAAGAGGACAGCTTTGCTCTTCAAGGACATCAAGAACACACATTGTTATTAAGTATATCATGTTTGGCATGCCTGAAATACGCATTACTAATTTGTATCCACTATATTTTTTCTAAATAAATACTGTGGGATCCACTCTGTGGCATTTTCTTTGCAAATATGTTCTTAAACCCTTATCAATGTGATGTAAGGAAAATCCACTAAAAGCAGTGGTTTCAGAGTTTGATATTCTTAAGCCTTGAAGACATGTTCTGTCCTGTGTTTACTTGAAAGTTAAGTATATAGTAAATGCTCTAGTAATTCACTTTGCTGAGATTGACAGATGTTAGAGAATTTGCATCATCCTGGAGGGAAAGTATGTATAAAAAATAAACCCACATCAAAAATAGCAGAGGTCTAAACACTTTGCTTAGGATGCACCACAGACTTGTCTGGTGCTGCATGGAAAGTCTGTATTCTGAGGAATTAATATGGAAAAGGAAATGTATGACAGTTTAATCTTATTCACGCTTAGTTTAGTGGAGGGATGAACTGGTTGTCAACAGTTGCAGAGCAACTTTGGTTCACTTAGAATATGATTTCAGGATCATGGGCTTAAAAATTACTTGAATGGTTAAAACAGCAATAAGAAATGAGTATTTAATTTCAGTGAATTAATGTGAACAAGCAGTTAATTCTGAACATACATTAGCAGCTTGAGGAGGATTTAAATGTTACTGTGGTTTTTCATAGTAGTCATGTATGTGCTCAGCTTTCTTATCAGAACTGGCAAGCTGTTGCTTCAACAATTTTTTCAGAATGCAGCAATCTAAAAGACATTATTCTTGGTCTTGCTTTCCAACTTAGGTATAACTTTTGAAAGTCTCCCAGCATGGAGGTAGATCTAAGCTGTTTGTGCCTTTTACTCAAGAAGACTTTATTCCCTGGTAGCTGTTTAAGATGGTCTCTGCTACTTTCTTGACAGCACAAAAAATAAAATGTTTAATAGGAAAATTGTTTAGAAGACTTAAGAAAACACCTTATTTACCTGCTTATGTATGATATCTTACAAAATTTAACCAAGTAGGGAAACCACAGTGTTTTCCCTGTGCAACATCAGAACACATTTTACATAAAAAGTATATCTCAAACTTTACAAAATCAGTTACATAGCACAGGAATTGTTGCTCTAGCCATTTTATTTGGCTGTTTCATTGCTGGTATTTGGAATACCCTTAGATTTTCAAATAGTTTATTTTAAATAAGTTATTGCTATAGAAACATGCAAAGTATCACTCCCAAATTGTTGTGGTTTAACCCCAGTCAGCAACTACGCATCACACAGCTGCTCACTCACCCTGCCTCCCTCCCCAGTGGGATGGGGAAGAGAATCGATAAAAAAAAGTAAAACCTGTGGGCTGAGATAAAGGCAGTTTAATAGAACAGCAGAGGAAGAGAAAGTAATAATGATAAAAGAATATACAAAACAAGTGATGCACAATGCAATTGCTCACCACCCACTGATGGATGCCCAGACAGTGCCCAAGCAGCGATCACTGCCCTCCAGCCAACTCCCCCCAGTTTATATACTGAGCATGACATCATATGGTATGGAATAGCCCTTTGGCCAGTTGGGGTCAACTATCCTGGCTGTGCCCCCTCCCAGCTTCTTGTGCACCTGGCAGAGCATGGGAAGCTGAAAAGTCCTTGACTAGCATAAGCAGTACTCAGCAACAACTCAAACATCAGTGTGTTACCAACATTCTTCTCCTACTAAATCCAAAACACAGCACTATGCCTGCTACTAGGAAGAAAATTAACTCTATCCCAGCTGAAACCAGGACACAAATTTAAAATTTATCATAAAGCATTGAGTCCAAACCTGAAGGATCTCAAAATGTAAATCTGAAAGGACAGCTGTGACTGAACAGATTTGTTAGCGAGTTCACACAGGATTTGGCTCTTAACCACGAGTTTGTTAAGAACACAAATACGATAATGACTACTCAAATCTATGGATGCCACAAAACTTAAATACTAAGGAGCCACTTAAACAGAGTAAGATGAATTACTTGGCTGAGCGCTGTAAGCAATCTGCATTTCACTGTGGCCTAAAGTAGACCTGTTTCTCTAGGAGCAGAGGTTTGAGGCCATACTTATCAAATAGAACAATTTGCTGTAGGAAATTCTGACTTTGAACAGTGTCTGGAGATGATGTGTGTGCTCAACTGAACATGAATTTTCAGCATACCTTGTGGCCAAAAGGACCGGTGAAATCCTCAGGTTTAGAAATGAAAATACTGCCAGGGAAGTAATATTGCTGTCTATATTTGACTTTGGCATAACCTTTTAGAAGAATGATGTGTCCAACTCCAATTGTCACAATTTCCAGTAATGCTGGAAAATTGGACAGAAAAGAGTCATGAGAGCAATAAAAGGATTAAGGAGAAGCACTGGCATGAGAGTCTCAATAAGCAGAATCTACTTAGTTTAGTGAAAGGCGAGTTAGCCTAGAAGAACCATCTTTGCAGCAAAAATTTGATAATAAAATAAAGGTCTGTTCCATCTAGCGGAGAAAGAGCGATCTGGTGATTTCAAGTAGAAGCTGGACATGTTACAAGAAGCAGTGAAGGCATGTAACAGAATGGTAAAGGTTTCTCTAGCCTGGCGGTGTTAGATGATTTCCTGAAAAGATGTGATTTGATAGACGACTAATTCAGGCAATTCAGATCCATGTCATGCAGGAGGTCAAACTAAAATCACCACAGTCCTTTCTGGCTGCCGCAGGAGTAATTTGCATGCTAACAAAAGTATAAGCAGTAGTTCACAGAGGTTTGAGTGCTAGAGATTGTGAACTCATGTCAGTTCTGCTATAGTGTTATCGGTACACAGAACAATTTGTGCGCTAAATAGGCTACTGGATATGTCTAGCCTTGTTCTTCCGTCTCTGGAGAATTGCAAATGGACTACTAATGCACACCCTGACTTGACTCATGGCTACTAGGATATGGCTCATTAGTTTTAAATTTCATTATACAGTATGTGTTGTGATGGTTTGGGCAAGATATACTTTCATTATGAAAATGAGGTGAACATACATAGTAGGAAAGTGCCTATGCAAATGTCAGCTGTATTGAATGTAGCTAGTTTTTATTCATTTTTCTAAGCTTTTAAATGTTAGAGATCTTTTAAAAATATTAGATGCTTTTGGACCCCTTCTTTCCATTTCTGTTTACCTGTCATCTGTCTCTGCTTTCATGAGCAGGTTGTGATCCAGTGGCCATTTTCAATTCATTTTCAGCTTGCAGTAAGATCTATATAAGACAAATTGAAAAATCCAATGTTTCCTTTTTACAGTTAGACTTGACCTTTTATATACCAACCAAAGATGCTCCATAAAGTTTAGAGAAGTAAAGTGTGCTTATAGGGTTCTGCTCTATAAATGTATTTTCTATACATTTTAGACTAATTCGCTAAATTATATCTAAATAGAGTAGGCATTTAGTGGACTTTTTTACTAAGTGCATGTGTCAATCTGGTTCTGTTTAAAATGCTAATAAATGCATCCCATCTCCTAATGAAACTAGTGCTCCCTGCATAATTAATTAGCAGTGTATCAGATGAGGACAGGAAGGCCACATTCACAGTCATTCTCATCCAGAATTGTTAATAAAAGAATACTATACAGTTCTGAAAGGTCATACATGAATAGCTCATTTCTGCAAAAATGGTATTTTACAAGTAAAAATTTAGTTAAAATTACCGTGAATCCTTGTTATATACAGCTTTTAACCACAAGATGGCATTCCTAACAGAAGTTTGCTGGAGATGATAATTCCTTGCAGTTTTTGAAGGGCTCTAAATGAAAGGCTATCGTAAGCATTTGTAATGTTATATATGATGTTTATGTTTTCATTTTTATAAAACGTAATGAACATAAATTTAAGTAAGAAACCTTAATTATAATTAGGTTAATACTCATTGATATGTGGAGTACTGAGAAATATGTGATAGTTCCAGGTCAGAGAAACACCACATTAATTCATGGCATTATATGCTGCTAGAGACTTTTCAACTGTAAATCTTGAATCAATTTTGCTTTAATATAAGAATCTAAAATAAGAAAAACCTCAATTCTTTAATATTTAAAGCAAAAGCACAAATAATACCATGGCCTTATATGCAAAACCAGAGTGTTTGAGGTTTTGAATATGATACAGCATATGGGGCTTGTAGTGTGTTTTGGGACAAAGAAGAGCAGATAATGAAATCACAGGAAAAAACACTATAAATAATACATCTTGCTGTGCAGGGGAGGATTTTTCATAGCTGTCCTGGTTTTGGCTGGGATAGAGTTAATTTTCTTCCTAGTAGCTGGCACAGTGCTGTGTTTTGGATTTAGTAGGAGAAGAATGTTGGTAACACACTGATGTTTTAGTTGTTGCTGAGTACTGCTTATGCTAGTCAAGGACTTTTCAGCTTCGCATGCTCTGCCAGGTGCACAAGAAACTGGGAGAGGGCACAGCCAGAATAGTTGATCCAAACTGGCCAAAGGGCTATTCCATACCATATGACGTCATGCTCAGTGTATAAGCTGGGGGGGGTTGGCCGGGGAGCAGCGATCGCTGCTCGGGAACTGGCTGGGTATCGGTCGGCGGGTGGTGAGCAATTGCATTGTGCATCACTTGCTTTGGATATTATTATTGTTATTATCATTATTATATTGTTATTATTATCATTACTACTTTACTTTATTTCAATTATTAAACTGTTCTTATCTCAACCCAGGAGTGTTTCTCACTCTTACTCCTCTGATTCTCTCCCCCATCCCATCGGGGCAGGGGGAGTGAGCGAGCGGCTGCGTGGTGCTGAGTTGCTGGCTGGGGCTAAACCACGACAATAGCTTAATGTTAAAATGACCAAGCAACATATTTTCAAATACCTGTTATCCAGGTTGATAACAGAGCCCACAGGCAGCCCTGCTGTCTTTCCGGCTTCATATCTTTTTCAGTTTCTGGTAATCTTTGCATGCTAGAATCTAACATCTTGTTATTCTTTTTCCTTAAATAAAAGCATGAAAGGAGCTTGACACAACCTACTAAACCAACACAAGTGCGCTAGATTTTATATAATATAGAGACTTGCATATTATACTTGATTTTTTTTTCCCCATGGTTAAGGTTCTGATCTTACTTCTTTTTGCTGACTCTGTAAGATCAGACCTAGGCTAAGTAATCATTTGTATTTCCGTTCTAGCTAGTGCCCTAGTTGCATTTTTGTTTGGGAAAAAAGACATTACCTTAAGTTTGTGCTTAAACTGGAATCCAATATAAGTTGTGGAATTTTTTTCAAGTCTATTTCAAGTCAACAGAAAGGATTGCCATAGCCTAATTTTCTTTTTTTTTTTTTTTTTGAGTGCTTTGTGGTAGTGAAACTTCCATGGCATATTTTCTAATGCATGTGTATGTTTCCTGCTAATCCTTCTGCTCCATGTGCTGCCCCGGCCGATGCCTCAGCCCCCTGGTTTTGGTTCCTATCATTTAACACAAATGAGAGGACAGGGGAGTGGCTGTATCCACCGCTGACACTAATGACAGTCTTTGCCGAGTGAGCGGGTACTACTTTGACATTAAGCAGATGTTCTTTTTCCTAACATGCTGTTATACCTCTGTCATCTCTCAAAGGTGGCTATGCAAAACAGAATATGAATTTTTGTTTGCTGAAAACAATTGTCAGTCAAAAAAACACTTTCAGAATGATCAGGTTGGTAGAGCCTACCTGCTGGTTGAATCTGGCACAAGGACTGTAGAGGCAAATCTTCATTAATAGTGTCTCATGTTGACTACCACTAAAATTTGAGGGCCTGAACATCTTCCACTTGCTGCAAATTTTAAAGAAACGTGGTGAAGTGAAAATAACTATTTCAAGGATGTGGAAATGGCAGTACAAAGAAAGTTATACATAGTAATTGTGAAATGCTGATGAGGACGTAAATGATTTGTTGCTGTTACCTTTCAAGTTAAGTTACACACTGAATTTTCTTTGTAGTAATTAGGCACAGCACTAGGTGAGTAGATGGGGACAGGATTCCACTGAGAAGAGCAAGAAGCCTGTCCCATGGAGGAGGTTTAAAAAAAGGAAGAACAAAAGTACTGAGGAAAGAAACATTCTCTGCTCTCAAGGGCTGAGGGCTGACATACGAAGAGGTCTTATCCTGAAGGATAGTCTGTAAGTAGGAATATGCACAGCTAAACAAGTGAAACACGTTAGCCAAGGCAACGGCAGGGTTCAGGGTCCCACCAAATGCCATAATGAGTAGGGTGCAATGGACACCACCAGTGGAAATCAGTGGTCTCAACCATTGCTGATGTTGCTTCTGGGAAATCTCATGATGTTGAATCAGATGGATGTGTACTCCAGCTCCCAGAAACGGGGGAAATAAATGGCACTGGATTTGTCCTTTTGCCTGAGGGTCTCTCAGTTACATGACAGCCAGTATAAGTTCACATAACCAAGCCCTTGCAGGTAACACTGTCAGAAAAAATGGCCACACTGACTGCTGACAAATAACAGTACTGGTACTTCATGACGGATCTGCAAATTGCTTTGCTAGTACAAAGCACGTCAGGGGCTAATTTGCTGCTGTTTATTGTTTGCAAGAGGTGGATTATAAATCTTTGGAATTGCATCTTATGTAACTGCTGCTGGATAAGCATAGCTATGAGTAAGTGTGAACTGGGAAAGGAAAATGTGATACTGGGAACTGTAACCACAAGTATTATCACTTCCCATATGTAACAAACTTATGCCTAGGGCAAGGAAGCACCATTACTGACAGAAGCTGTGCTTGTTCAAGCAAGTTATTTTATTGTTCTAAATGATATATCACTCTGGATTACATTTTTTGACGAAAGATTTTTCTGGAATAATTGTACTCCAAAGGAAGTGAGTTGTTTACCTTCAATAGATGACCAGGTTTGCCTTTTGAAAGGACTTAGAGTTCTAAAGCACTTCCATGAGGTTTTTAAGAAAGTAGGATACAAAGGGTCATTATGCGATGTGGAGATTTGCTTCCCCAAGCTACTAACATAATTAATCTCTTTCACTCTCTTCCTTTCATTTCCTCAGTCTCAGAAATCTAGAAATATGCATTTTAGAAAATTATCAGATACTTAAATATTTAATATACTTCCAAATTGTTTGATTGTACTTTATCTGTGATCAAAACAATATGTTGAATTCTCTGAATTTATATTGGATGCTGATGATACACTGATGATTGCTGAAAACAGAAAAACAGCTTTCACTTCCTTTACAAAAAGAAAAAAAAATGTTACATTTTCAAACTGTTAAAATTAGCTTTTAAGTCCAGATTCCAAGATGTGTGCAGCACCTGAATTGCCAACATCTCTGTTCCTTGTGCTCCTGGGTCACTGATGGTAAAGCTCTTACTTTCTTTTTCATTATATTATTGTGAAAAGAAATGGTTGTAAGTACAGGTCCCTTTCTCCTCAAAGGCGTCTGAATACAAACCAGACAGAATTATCCACTGTGTTACTTTTGCCTGACACTAGAATTACTTTACTAAAGACAAATCAAACCTAATACACAGTCAGACTCTTTTCAAAATGCGGAGTGGCGAAGCTGAGCCAGAAGATCTTGAGTGCAAAGTGAACGTTCTGACGCTGTATAGAGCCGGTACAAAAGCTAGATGGAAAACTACTTCACAAACTACTAAGATCTCTGTAGTGCCCAACATCACAGATTGTTACTCATTTCCGCAAGGCACAGCTGACAGCTGACGGGGGAAATGAAGAAATATAAACTACATTTCTCCTTTTTTTTATATCCATCAAAAATAAAATTTGCCTTCTGTGAGCACTTAGCTTGTTGTGCTAAGCCTACAGGGTGAAGAGTGGATCTCCACCTCCCATGGTGGTGACTGTTCAGTCAGTTCAGGGGCAGCAGAAGCATCATCTTCTTTAGTGATGAGTTTTTGTTCCTTGTATTAATTGCATGATCTGCTTCATAAATCAAATTACGTATAAATGGAACAGCTTAAAAGTAATTGTGCAGCCGAGAAGCTGATGAGTTATTGTGCCTTATGGCTACTGTGGCTGTGTGGGTAAGGACCAAAAAGGCAAAAATTGGTCTCTTTAACCTCCAATGTCCCTTAACATTCCCCCAATGAGTTTCCTGTCACTTTAATTTAAGATGTTTTTTGATCAATTTATGAAAGCAATCTTATTATGCGGTTGTCTCCAGTTCCCCAGAAACAATTGCCCAGTCCCATGTTCCTAAATTCCCTTCTGTATGCACCATGTTTCCTTTGCCTTTCCTTTTTTTTTCCTTTTTTGAGAGTTGCAATAGATGTTGTTAGTGATGATGCGGTTTGCAGGTCTGTTTTTACAGGGTAAACAGAAGAAATAAGCCACATAACAGTAGCATTTGAGTGTCTTTGAGACCACCTTGGTAATTTTTTTTTGGTTTGCAAAGCAGATGTCTGTGTAATGCACTCAAATTCTTCACCATCACCCATTATCATAAACTCATTTTAGCATAACTGTTTTTAAATTTTCTAATCCTTTTCACAGGAGAATTTAAAATCAGTCTTTGTAGAGTAAATTTAACTCTATATTACAACTCAAAAATACCAGAATCATAACATTTAAAAAATAATAATCTTGTAATAAGTATTTTATAGTTAATATAACTACATATATAACAGTTTCTTTCAGGCTGATGCCTGGACTGCAAATCAAGAGTTTTATTTCCCTTTTGGAATCAGGTATCCTTTGAAATATTCACACTTAAGTTCTGTGAAGTGTGTTGTCATTAACTGAATTTCTGACAGCTATCAGGTGGCAGGACTTTACAAATTGCCATAAATTCCGAACGGAAGGAAAAGTGTATGTACGCAACAATTTTCAGAGGAGAGGAAAACTAGAAGGCATTATTTTGTTATTGTAACTTGACCTAAGAGGAGAAGAGGTGTACGTGTATCAGTGTGCTGATATTTGATAAGCTGATACCCTTCTCAGAAAGCTTCAAAGTGGTGATTTTTGCAACCTTTCTTTTTGTTCAAATTGATTAGGGGCTGTTGGGTCTTTTCCTGCCTTCTTCCTCCCCAAATTCATAAATGAATGACATAGAAATGAAAACCTATTTTTAAAATCAGACTTCAATATGTAGAAAGTAAAAAAGGGGGAAAACCAGCAGCAAAAATCAGACCCAGTGAATAATCAGAAGCTGGACACAGTTCTGCCGAATGTCTGTGAATTAATGCCCAGGACTGAAATTCTGACCCCTTAAACGATTCCTTTAAACATGGCCATGACTGAAACAGGCCACCGCTAGCCTTGAAATCTTAATATGAAAGTGGAGCTGTAGTTTTCTTGAGAGATTTGTGTAAATACCTGCTGCAGTGAGGCTACATACCAGGGAAACTGCTTTTTTGGTGCTACTTTTTGTCTGCGATAATTCTGAGGTAAAGGAAGAAGAAAGCATTGAAATTTTTTTTTAAACCTCAAAAATTGTGTTTAATATGGGATGAGCATTTATACTTCAGCAGTCTGTCTAACTGAAGCTGTATGACTTCTTCCCAATTGTGAAGGTTCCCAGGGTTTCTTGTTCAGTTTACTGTACATTTTGAGAGACAGAAAACATGAGATAATTTACATATATGCACATGAATCATAGAATCATAGAATCGTTTAGGTTGGAAAAGACCTTTAAGATCATCCAGTCCAACCATTAACCTAACATTACCAAGTCCACACTAAACCAATTAAACCAATTAAGGGTAGACTAAACCATGTCCTGAAGTGCCACATCTACCCGTTTTTTGAACACTTCCAGGGATGGTGACTCCACCACCTCTCTGGGCAGCCTGTTCCAATGCTTCACTACTCTTTCGGTGAAGAAATTTTTCCTAATATCCAATCTAAACCTCCCCTGGTGCAGCTTGAGCCCATTTCCTCTTGTCCTATCGCTTGTTACCTGGGAGAAGAGACCAACACCCACCTCGCTACAACCTCCTTTCAGGTAGCTGTAGAGAGCGATAAGGTCTCCCCTCAGCTCCTCTTCTCTAGGCTAAACAACCCCAGTTCCCTCAGCCGCTCCTCATAAGACCTGTGCTCCTCATGTATATATAAAGTATATGCATATAGATTGCATATATATTTCAGTTTATTGTGCGCGCAGAATATCATGCTCATAGGATCATTGTGAAAGTCATGTTGACTGACACATCTCAGATCATGTGTAGAAAGAGATGTGCATCCCCGTGTGTACCAGTCTGCCACATCAGCAGGTCCAGGTGGAATCTGGCCCGTGCAGTTGTCCTTCCTATGCAACACGTGTGAGATGTCTCAGAGGGACCACACGACCTTCCTGAGCCGTGCAGCCAGGCTCCCGACCGCAGCGTGGTCTGCGGCCCAGGACTCCAGCTGGCCATGACCCTTGGCTGGTTTTGTGTGGCATTGCTGCCTGGCCTTGGTTCACAGTCGCTGAGAAAGTTGTCGCTGAGCTGTGAGTGTATGTAAACTGAAACCATGCAAGATAAGAAGAGAAGAACAGGCAGAACTGAAAATACTGAGCTGGTAAGAGTGTCTCAGGGACTGGGGACAAAATACTGACATAGAATCTATAAAACCTGAGGGAGAAAGCAGAGACTTGGAAGATTGCATCTCTGCAACTGTGAGGACATGTACTAATTTACTGGGGTATTTTAACATGACTGAGATACTTTTCTTATGAAATATAAAGTCTGCAACACTAATAAAAAGCAACAGAAACCACCTCATATGCTTTTCTCTTCTTTCCCTCTCGCCCTTTTCCTTTTCCACATTTTTTCTGCACTGTTCCTCCTTTCCTCTTGTCTGTGCCCTCCTGGCCTAAGCGATGCTTCTCCAATCAGCCTCTGGCCAGAGGTGCCTCTTGATACCCTTTACCTCTTTGCTCTCATTTCACTCAGCAAAATCACTTCAATCATATAACCCCCAGGGCACACTTGGCGTGTGGTACTGTGCTCTCACTGCTCCTGACCCCACTGTCCACACCGGCACATGCCGTTGTGGTGGCCCTGGAGCGCTGCGGTGACCAGCCAGCCCTCTGGCCACCCATGTGGGCACCCAGCTTGGCAACAGGGCTGGAGGAGCAAGAACAACATTCCCAGCCCAGATGTGGATATCCAGGGTTGGGGTAGGGACTAAGGGCAAAAGAGACTCTGCACTATTGCTTACGCAAGCACCCAGATGAAAATAACTTTGTTTTCCTTTCAACAGGGGTCACTGGGCTGCTGGACCCTCGCATAGGTCCCCCCTTGCTGCCACAGCCAAAGCCAGCAGCTGTCTCCAGAAGCACACCACATTTCATATATGGCAGAAGTAGACTCTCACCTGCTTTTGGTTCCCTCTGATTAACAAAATCATCTTATTTTGGGAGTGTCTAGTAGCCTTTATAGGCTTAACGTTTGGATGTACTATGCATATAAATAGATGGCATTTGGATGCAGAAAAGCCTTATTGAACTTGTGTTGGTTTTCACTTGGTTTGGGCATGGAAGAAATGTGTTTGTGATCTGGCACGTACTCTGCAGCTCCTCAAACCTAGCTGGAGATGCTGTGTCTCCCTGTCTCTGCATGTCTTTCATAACAGGCTCATTCCTGCCTGTTCTGGTTTCGGCTGGGATAGAGTTAATTTTCTTCCTAGTAGCAGGCATAGTGCTGTGTTTTGGATTTAGTAGGAGAAGAATGTTGGTAACACACTGATGTTTGAGTTGTTGCTGAGTACTGCTTATGCTAGTCAAGGACTTTTCAGCTTCCCATGCTCTGCCAGGTGCACAACAAACTGGGAGGGGGCACAGCCAGAATAGTTGATCCAAACTGGCCAAAGGGCTATTCCATACCATATGATGTCATGCTCAGTATAGAAACTGGGGGGGGGTTGGCCGGGGAGCAGCGATCGCTGCTCAGGAACTGTCTGGGTATCGGTCGGCGGGTGGTGAGCAATTGCATTGTGCATCACTTGCTTTGTATATTATTATTACTATTATTATTATATTGTTATTATTATTATTTTACTTTATTTTATTTCCATTATTAAACTGTTCTTATCTCAACCCAGGAGTGTTTCTCACTCTTACTCCTCCGATTCTGTCCCCCATCCCATTGGGGTAGGAGGAGTGAGTGAGCGGCTGCGTGGTGCTTAGTTGCTGGCTGGGGCTAAACCACGACACTGCCGGCACCGTATTTCTTGTTGCCAATCTCTTCCTCTCACTTCTCAAACCAGGTGATTAAGTAAGCGGAAGGGCATTGGACTAAAAGGGACTACCTGGATAATTTAAGCTGGACTACAAGTATACATCAAATGCATCCATTTTAATTTTGGGGGGGGGTTTGGTTAGTTGGTTTTGGTTTTTTTTTTTTTAAATGAAGATGCAAACACAAAATGGTTGGCAATTTAGCTGCCTCTGAAATGTCAATTCTGAGGACCAGGTTTGAAATGGGATTTATCTCTGATTTTGCTTGGAGTATCCATCTCAGCATATAGTGGAAATTACTTTGATTCACTAGTTTCAATCAGACCAATCGATCCATTTTATTATAGTATATAACGACATTGTGCGGATTTCAGCTGTAACTTCAAATGCATGAATGATGCTTGCTACTTGCCAACTGATATTTAAAGAAAAACCTTAAAGGTTGGAAAACAGAAACATTCAGGGAAATTAGAGATATGAACTGGTTAAGAAATTCCTTCAGCGTATTCTTAACTGAAGAGAAGAATAAACAAACAATGGAAAACCAACCAAGAGGCAGGGGCAGAAGACAGGAAGGTGATTGTAGTGTTAGGAAGAAAGGTCATAACTCACTAATGTAGCGGAATTGTTTGAAGATATTAATGTTACGGTGTACAAGGGGAGTGCAATAGTTTTTTAGAGCATTTGGCAAAATTTCAGATCAGAGTACAATGTCTGTGATGCAAAGTAATGGAATAAGTGGAAATTTGGCTCATTAGGTTGATAATTGGGCAAAAAGCAGGAAACAAAAGGTAGCTGTAAAAAGGAGCTGGTTTTATCTGGGAAGAAATTAGGCAGTCATGTTGGAAGGCTGTTTATTACAGAGAAAGATGTGACCTCAATTTGGCCTGTAAACGTGGGTCTTGGATGATTTTCTTTCTGCAGAGGTACAACAAAACCCCATGAATGTTAACTGCAATGAGCAGTAAGACATGATATTGGTGAGAAGTCTCCAGAGCTACAAAGTGTGAACTAGATTTAGGCAAAAGATGGGAAAATATATCCCATGAACTAACCTGCTGACTTAAGTCACTCAGTAACCTGGAGAAGTGGGACTTCATACAGAAGGAAGAGATGACGGCGCTCAGGAGGAAGGGCTTCCTAGTTGCACTGGGAGCTCCTGCTCTGTAGCAGCTGCTGCTGCCCAAGCTCCTCTAAGCAAATCAGTCTGTGCTTGGTGTCAGCTGAAGCCAGAAAGCTTGTTGCACAGCGTACAATAGCGTTTACTTTGGGGCACTTGCTAAACAGGCAAAAGCCACATTTTGGAGAGACACTTGCAGCAGTCTAGCGACTGGAAAATAAATGATCCTCTTCTGCAGCCCACTCCATTGTACCCCACTGTCCTTAGCTGCCTCCTCTGAACTTGGATTCACTCAATTTCCAGATGTGTCTGGGCTTGGAGAACTTATTATGTAGCACAAGGGAGAGCAGGTGGTCCTGTGCAGCCCTGTTTGCATTCAGCCTGGTCCAAGAGATTGGCTTTTGGAAGAGGGGCAGAGATCTGGGGGCATATATGCAATTTATCATCAGTATTTTTAACTGACTGGGAGAAACTGCTACACCTGCTGCTCTGCTTCAGATGGGCTTTGAAATATAGGCAGGCTGAAGGACATACGAGTTTTTATTTCATGATAACAAAAATAAGTGCTTTATTCTGGTATCTGCAAAGTTAAGGCAGTTTCTACAAGCAATGATAATTCAAGAGCAGTTTCTGCCTTGTGATTGGAATGAGAAGAGTATTTTTGGAAATGCTGGTTGCTTTTATTATTATTTTAAAAAAAAAAGAAAATCACTGCTAATTTTCAGTTTGCTGAGTCTTTTAATACATTCTTTCCAACAGAAACACTTTGAGTTATCAGACAAAGGGTAAATAACTCATTGCTGTGAGACAAAATCAGTAGTCCCTACTAGGGAGTAACTACCTGAAATCTGCATCTTGCTCTCAGGAGTCCAGGCGCCTTTATGCCACAAGAAATCCAAAGAGTGTTCAGCTGGGAACCCGGACCCAGAACAATGATGCAAAGCAAGTGCCCGTTGCTTTATACAGCCTGTCCAAGGGGAATAAGAGTGTTAGAGGGCTGGGAAGATACCTAAACTCAAACTGCTGGCATGGGTGCCCTGATGGGAAAAAGACCCAACAAACAGTAGCTTGGAGGCTGTGTTGGAAGATGCAGCTGTGAATGCACTTTCTGTGTTTGCCAGGCACTTTTAGAGAAAACTGGGAAGATTCACTCCTGATTCATCAAGGCTTTCATAAATCTGCAGATGCCAAGCAGATGCCAAAGTCAAGCCTGACTTTGAGGTCTAGGAGAGGCCACGTGCCGCCTGTAGAGACTGTTGCAGCAGCAGCAGAACTAATGCAGCCTCCTCAGAGCATCGCCGATGCAGGAACTGGGGAGCGGGTGGGTACCGCGCCTGGGGTGAGCGCCGGGCTGGGTCCTGCTTCCCAGCACTGCCAGTGCCAGGTGCCCCATCCCGGCCCGGCCCCCGTCGCCCTCTCCCCTTGCTGCAGTACTGCAGCTGCCGGGCACCACTGTCCTTCCCTGCAGTGAGCGGTTTTACCTGCACTGCTAAAAAAATTAGCCCTTGAGCTAATTTGGGTATTTAGGGAAGACAGCAACAGATATCTTAACAGTTAATAGATAAGGTAATATTTTATTTTGGAATAAATATTTGGAAAACAGTTTCCAAACTGCATTTAAACATCAATTGCAAGAAGCTGAATTTCCCTTGTAAATAATAAAAATGATAAGTTATCCATTGGAAATACAATCTGTATCTTCATTGAAGCTCATTTATTTAAGCAGGCTATGAATTACTCTTTTCTTGTCCATCACCCTACCATCTGGGTGACTCTGTGTAACATCAGCATCTACATCTGTATAATGGGAGTAACAGTACTGTGCAACTTTGGAGAAGTCCCTGGAATTTCAGAATAAAAAGTTATTTTAAGTGCTGGATTTTACCTTATGTGATAGCTCTGCAGCCTGATTCAAAGTGAATCTCAGAACTACCATGGTGTTCAGTGGGAGCAAGATTGGATTGCTGCAAAATGCAGACTGGAAATTAATTATGTATTTATTAACTTTAAAACAATTATCCATGATGTTCCCTGTTAACCATTTCATTATTGTTTTACACAGGCTAAAAGCCAGATACCCCAACAAGTGACTGTATAAATTTGAACATGAACAGACATCATTCTTTCCAAAGCAATTAAAAATCTCATTCACTTTTTCCATCTCCCTCATGCTTGCCGTGTGTAATGAAGCTGAAAGACAACAAGGGACATGGTCAATGGAGATACTTGTCAAGTCTGTGACTGAAGCTACTGAAGTTCCCTATTAATATGACATGCAAAAAAAAATATGACATGTAAAGCAATGCTGCAGTTCCAGGGTCAAACATTCAGCCTCTAGGAAATAACCAAGTCATAACTTCCCAGGCAGCCTTAACTCAGTTTCCCCATATGTACCCTTTACAATACAGTACTTCATTACATCATCACAGATAATTTCCTCCTGAAATTTCTTCCTAATACTACTCTGATCATACGTGTATTTATGTAGCCCTATAAGCTGGGTCTTCATGTCTCGGAGAACATTGCATTAGAACCCAGCAGAGAGAGATTTGATCTAAACTCTTGATTTCCTAAAGTTTCAAAGGCAAAGTCAACCTGGTGTGACAGCCTGGGTGAGGATAGCCATGGGGGGCCCACAGACGAGGGAGTGGAGCTGCGTGTCTGTTTGTCCCATCTGCTTCTCCCTTATATTTTTCTGGAAATACAGCGACCAAAGTGACGGTCCAGTGCCTCCCCAGCAATACTGCCCCACCGCTCGCTGATTAACCAAAAGCCGCTTGCCCAGTTGGAAGAGCTCATCCTTGCTAGCTGAGGGTTGAGGATTTTATTTTGTTCCAGAGACAGCAAAAATATAGTGTGGTTTTAAATCCTATCACAGAGGAAGGGTACAGATCAGGTGGCCGAACATGCTAAGGAGGGTTTGGGACTTGGGCCGTGGCTGGTCTGAGACCAGGAGGTGTAAGGAAACACCTTGCAAATCACTGGGAATGAGAGCAGCCGCGCAGCTCTGCAAGTCTCCCTTTTCCTTTTGGCAGTAGCTAATTAGTCTCTGCGTAGGGAGTAGGTTCCTCGTGAAAAGCAAAGCTGTTACCAAGCAATTACTCATGTCTGCCTCTGGGACAGCAGCTACTTTCTTATTTGAGAAACACTGGAGATGACTTTCCATTAAGCAGTCTTGTTTACAGGAAAATGCACAAATAAATAATAGAAATAATCTACCGAGGCAAAATTGTACCTTTCTGATTTTTAAGCAAAAAACCTAAGGGAAGCTACTGATGGAGAAAACACTGAAGATTTTTGGCTCTACCTAGGGAAAAAGAAAAGGGAAAACCCCGATAGTTTAAAGCCTTTTCTGTAAAAGATTTACTTTATGTTTTCAGAAGTAATGATAACCTATCCAAATAGGTAGAAAAATCACTACTCACAAGCTTGTGGGAGAACAAAGAGTTTGCATAGCTTTCCTTTCAAACATTTAATTGCTTTCAAGTGTTCTGGTTCCTGATTATTTCAAGGGGAAAGTCTGAAAGGATGAATGTGTCTGTCCGACGTCCAGGTGACACTCAGGGTGGTCCTGGCTGCGTGTGCTGGCTCAGGATTGCTGAAGACCTGTATTTGAAGCCCCGTCAATGGCAGCGAGGTTGCACATTCAGTGTCACACAGAGCCATCCGCAGTTTAACCGGTATTTCTTTGTCTGGCTGTAAGCACCATATGTGCCCAGGTCTCCATTATGCTCAATTTTGAGGTTTCTTGCAGGACACTGATTTATAAAAAGCTGGTTAGAAATAATGAACAGGACCAAATGGAAATGAACGGCATGGCGGTGAGAGGATCCATCCTTTTAACAAGCAGTGGCAGTAACAGATGAAGCAAACTGGCCTTCCCTGGCTGCACAGCTTGGCTGGGAAATTGCTCTCACGAGGGGGCCAAGCCCACAATAGCATGGCAGCACAATTGCTTGAAAAACTAAAAATGCCGCTTTCCCGGAGGGCTTGCATGGCACATCGTGGTGCAGAGCTGGGGAAATAACGTGCACGTTGCTTTCAGCCGTACAATGGCATTAGTAGGCTTTTTCATGAGTTTTGCTGACTTACCGTATCATAGTTCTTTAGCCTAAAGCAGGATCAAGGCCAAAAAGACACGGCGGCAGCCTGTGCTCTGCTCGGGAGAGCAAAGACAGCCCTGGTGCTCACCCCGCCTGGGGTGGGAGAGCTCCCACGGCACGCCGGGCTTGGGGACAGGGCGGCTATGAGTCTGTCATTAAGAGATCAGCTGTGCTCAGGGGCACGCTCTTTTCATTCCCGGTTTTCTGGACAGAAAGGCATCCTCAGCAGCCATCTGCCGGCCCCCCACCCCCAGCCCTGCTGGGGTGTAATGGCTCCTGGGGGAAGCAACTGACTCATTTACCCTGGGCTAATAACATATTGCGGATATTTTGGAGAAGACAGCTGAGCTTTTTGATGCCCCCTGATGCCTGAAGAGCGTTTTGTTCCTTTTGCCTTGACTGTACACACTGCTTCCTCCATTGTGTTTTTGAGGGCAGAACCTGTCATCCCACAAGATATTGCTTGCTTTTGTACATCTGCCTCGTCTGGGAGAATTGGGATGCTGGTCCTTTTGAAGATATCAGAAAATAGTCTTTTAAAGGGGCACTATTGGTTAAATAAGTTACTGTTTACCTAAGAGTGTATGACCTGTTCATAAAACTTTGGATTAATGCCTTAAAATCAGTTAACATTATTTTCTTGTGGTTTTATTCTATTCTATTATTTTATTTTATTTTTTATTCTTCAGCTTGCTCTTTTTGCTTCAATGTAGCTCTTATGCACACATGTTACTATTAGTATATCAGGATCAAAGAAAGAAAGAAACTCTCTTGCTGTCTCTCTTCATCCTCCCTTGAGGATGCTGTGACTGAGTCTCTAATCTGGAGGGCACTGTCATTGGGAATGATGCCAAGTCCTTTTTTCATAGCATCTATGAGACTGAAATTGCTCATTAAAATTCTTTCCCGCCTTAGCGCACAGTGTTTGCTGTGGGCTCCACTGTTATTTCACTGTCTGTGTCAATACTGTCTGGCCGCCCAGCATCTCTGGCCTGGGAGGGCCCCGTTATCCCTTTCTGACCCTGCCTTGGAATACTTGCAGGGTTGTATTCATGTGCCTTCTGAGTTTCAGCATCTTCCCTTTATGGATTTAATGGCCTCACCAGTTTTGTCCGCTTCATTTTTTTTTTTTTCAGCTCATTTCTCTTAGTTATGTTTAGTTAATTGAGACTAATGTTTTGTTGAAAAATCTCTCAGTCCCCAAGCTGAGCTTTTGAAGTGAATAGATTTGAGTAAAAATTTGCAAATGAACTATTAATATCATTGCAGCAAAGATACTCCTTCTTCACCTATCATTTCCACATTAGCCTGGAGGGGATTCCCCTTCCTGAACTGATAGTCAAATAGTTGCCAGCATCACTTTCCCCTTTCGGTGCAGCTGGGGCTTTACGTCTGTAAGCCTGATCTACTTCAGACTGCTATGCTAGAGCAATCTTACTTCTGAAGATGAGACGGTCATATTAGATTTTGTCCCAAAAGAAGGAAAATCACATCTCCAAGTCCTTAATGTTATTCTATAAAGGAACCTAAATCCTTATTTGGCTCTTAGGTTTGGGTATCACCAGATAGGGTTTGGGAGCAGGAGGCAGAAGTAGTTTTACATGTTAAAACAAACCCACCCTCATTTGCATTACTTAGGAATGATCCCATCACTGCAGCCAAAGATCACCTCCTGAAGAACCAGTCCAGCAACAGGGAAGCGCCTAGTGGTCTTTACGGAGTTTGGCTGTCCTGTTGCTTATAAAAGGACCTGCAGTTTTCTTGCATTTATGCACCTAATGTTGCAAAGTGCATTAAGGTGCATCCATTTTTCTGTGTTTGGAGTAGGTTTTGGCACTCCTTCAAAATGGGGTGAGCCTGGGTTTGTCTCAACTCTGGATTCCTCTGCCTGAGGATGCTTCCACTGCCTCCCTCTCCAGCCTGGGTGCTGTGATATGCACCGTGCCAGGTCCCCGCGGTCCAGACACCATGAGGGTTGGCTGCTCGGCTGCTCTACAGCTGCAAGCGCTCCACTGTCCAGCTGGAGAAATGCCATTTGTACCAGCTGAAGGTCTTCCTCAAATCTTTAGGGGCCACATCTTTCACAGCTCCTGCCCATTTTTGTTTCCTGAATCACATGTGAATGAATGATTAGATAAAAGTAGCAAGATGTTTGGAAAAAGTTGAATCTACACCCTACAGAAAGAAGAAAAATGTCATAATGTTTGGTCTTGCATTTGATTGAGGAACTGGTCAAACTGTCAGAGTTACAGATCAAGTTGAAAAACAAATCCTCTAATTTGCTAAAATTGGAAGAGAACTTGAGAGACAGCTTCATCTTAAACCAAAAAGTCATTTTATTAGGGGAGAACTGGCAGACAGAGCCAGTCCAGGAGAAGAGCAAGCTCCTCCATGCGTTGGTCCATGACCGCGCAGCACTGCTGGGGCAAGTGGGAGCGGAGACCTCAGGGAGGCACCAGTCTCTCCCTAGCTGGGACGCAGGAGTGACAGCAGCATCCTGAGCGGGGGAGACAGACGGTATTTTTTCTGCAAAGTGGGAATAGGAGCGTCCCACCTCTGAATTCCCAGGCTGCATTTCAGTGGGCTGCAGAGATGAGTACCATGTCCAGGGACAGGGAGCCAACCAATCATGATGAGACCTAATTGCACCTTCAACCACCTCCTGTCAATGCAAGAAAGTTATGTGAGAGTGAGCAGACTGGAGGTGAGTTTTCTGCTCTTTGTGCTTATTTCCTCTGTAAAGATACATTAGCTGACAAACTGTGAGGCATTCCTAATACTTTTATCATGACTTATTATGATGGCTGCTTTCCACAGGATATTCCCAGCTTCGCTGTCCACTTAACATTTATAGCAGCTATCACCAAAATGAGTGCAATACGTCTTCGGTCTCTTAGTCTGCTCCAGGATGGATGGGATGCAGAGGTCTTTGGCAGCGAAGCAGGGAAGGGGAGGGTGTTTCTCCTGGAGACCCTTGTCTACTGTGGCAATTTAGCGTGTGCTGAAACTAATCACACAGGTCATATCACATAAAAGGAATACTCCTGGGTGGAAAGGTAAACACATGCTTCAGAGTAGAGGCTAGGTTAGGGGCTAAATAAACATCCCTGATACTAAGGGTCATTTAATGTGAAATGTCAATTGTGTTACAGAGGGGTCAGATCTGGTAGGATAAAAAAGACTAACCAGCATTTCTAGATCCCAGAGCAAGTTGATAACAGATACTTTACTCTGTTATAGTCCATGGATTATCATCTAATGACATCAAATTACTCCTAGTAATGCTAACCAGTGGCACGGAGTTCAAGAACGCTGCATTGCGCATGCGTGTACAGCAGAAGTGCACCCCTGCAACTACTGCAGGACTTGTGCTGAATGGGCCAGCTAACACGACACACACTGGCACAGGTGGAAAGTCTTCAGGAAGACAAAACATTTTTCTTTCCCTTTGGAAAGTGCTTTCTCCAAAAGCACTGCTTTGCCTTAAAGCCAGAAAATTGGCTTCATGTTGCTATCAGGAGGTGCTGAATGAACAGGATGGGATAATCACGTTATTATGTAGGTATGTACTGGTACGGCGTTTATAAAGTAGTATTGTATGATGTTAGTACTAAGAAACCTAAGGTTGCTGCTCCCTGGTCTTGCCTTCACAGTCATGGAACAAAGTAATCCCATGAATGACACATGAAAGAAAATGTCTCAATATTTCCATAAGTAACTTGTGTTGTGAAGTAGATTTGCTTTTTGGTACCCAAAATTAGACATCACAGAGAGACTGATTTTTTAGAAATTGTTGATCATGTGCCAGCTCTGAACATAAAGGCTCCTGCCAATTCAGCCATGGTGAGCATGCACAGCTCTATATTTAGGTACCTGAATGTGAAAACCCTGGCCATAATAAAGGTCTTTTCCAACCTAAACAATTCTATGATTCTATGATCTCCAAGCCGACTTCATGAAAGCACACAGAGCTGCTGCAACTCTGCTTATCCTTGCTATTTTCACAGCCTTTTGTAGGTATATTTCTGATGACCCAAGGAAAACAGCCCTGTTTTATGGGAATCTCAGGAACCAGATAGCATTTCTTGAATATGTTTTTTTGTGGTGGTTTTTGTTTTGGGGTTGGGGTTTTTTTTCAGTTTAAAGCTGAACAGAGCACTGAAGCTTTTGGCCTCCACAAATAGAATAAAGTGTTTAAACACTGAAGCGTTTGCACTCTTGATTCATTACTTGGGGCTTTCAGCATTGTGTTTGAAGAGGAGCTATTTATGGGCTATCAAACAACTGGCTGGAAGAAAGGAATCTGAAGAATGTCCTTGAGTGCTTTGGGGAGCTTTGCAGAACAGGAACAACAAAAACTTGTGCCAGCCCCTTGGTGCCTCCCGGGTGAAGCTGCCCGGGTTTGCGGGCAACAACATGGGGACACCTTACAGGAATGGCGTCACTGCATCCCTTCACAGATGGCACAGGTCTTTACCTTGGTGCTGGTGTCAGAAGGGAAGGAATGCTTACAAAGCTCTACAGTGTGGTTTTAATTGGGACGGTTTCTACATAGGAGGGCCCAAAGAAACAGTAGAAGGTGTCCCACAAGGACAGAAATAATGTCAGAGCCCTGACACAATTTCTTCATAGTGGGACAATATGCAGTGATGTTTAAAGCATGTTACCTAAATATTTCTATGAGCCTCTTTTAAACACAGCACATTTTGTAGATGACAATGGCAACAAGGAGAAATCATAATAGAAAATTAACTCTTTTCTCATAGTTGAGTTTAGTGATGGGCAGAAGGAAAGGCTGCCTCAGCCACCATGCAGGCTGACATGCCACATCCTGACCTTCCTCTGGCTCCTGCTCTCTTCCCTTTTACATCAGAGCAATTTTATCAGGGAGACCCAGGAGACTTTGTCCCGTCAGTGTGGGCTGGAGAGCTAGGATGCTCCGTCACTTGAGGGATGACTGTGTGGGCTCCTTGCAGAGCTCTGTCAGCGATCTTGGGGACGTGTCCAGCCTGCCTAAGGGGTTGCCAGCATCCTGCGTGGCTGCAGGATGAGACCAGCAAACCACTGTCCTTGCCTGCTGATACACCAAGGGGGAAATATTGGAAGAAGAGACCCATCTATTGAAAGGACGGTATCAGCCCACAAACCAGCATACAGAGAGGACATAGAGTATATCTAAAGCAGAAAGTTTCTACCCACCTAGACACTGAGGTTTTGCAATAAGCCCTTCAAGCTATTCACAGAGCAAATGCTTTGCTGTTTTGCCAAAGAAAAGTGGCCAGTGTCTGGAGGGGATGACACAATCTGGGCTGTGTGACAGCAGGGGACAGAACTTAGTGACCTGGCTGTCTGCTCTAGGTCTCTGTTCTCCTCTTCCTTCAAGGAGAGCTTCCCTCTCTGCCCTCCCAGTAATGCATTTTCAAATACTCAGCATTTCTAAACTTGCTTATCCTCAAGTGAGTGTAAATCCTACACTATCTGTATAACAAGGAAAAGTATTACCCTCATCAAAACCAAATAAATTAGTATCTCACCGCAGCACAGCAACCTCAACTCTGACCTAGATAGTTTGTATTTTTGTTATCTTGGTGTTTTGTAGCTCAATGGGAAACAGCTACTGTATTAACCTGCTTCTATTGAACCCAGGATCTCATGCTTTGAAGATGCTCGGTGGTGCCTCAGGGACACACTTGCCACATCAAGCTCCTCCAAGCCCTGGATGATCACTTGTGGGAAGCTGGGAAAAGTGGTGGCTGAGGACAGAAATCAGCTCTCCAAACCCCAAAGTTCTGCTGTAGAGCTGAGGGGAGAAAAGAGGGCTCTGTCAAGGGCACTGGTTATGGCATAAATCATCTACAAAGGGCTAAGAGGAGAAGACAAAGACTGACCCCAAGGGAGGTCTGTAAATCCAGCACCTGAACTTTGAGTTTGTTTTACCAGTGATGGCACTCTTTCCTTTCTGAGTAGGAAATGAAAAACTAGGAAAAGGGTTTGAACTTGGGGTGGTTTCCTGTGAGCCAGGGAGACATACTGGAGCTACACACTGTTGAAAAATCCTGCCAGACTGAGGAGACAGAGAGGCCGTTTCTTTAAGGGCATAAAAAGATCAGTGGATGAAAGAACAGGTCTCCTGACACTATAGGGATGACATTTGCTGTATGACATTACGTGAACTTTAAGATAATTGTGAGGTCTCCGCTTGGCGTTTTATACTTGCGCAGCACAGCCATTGCTCCGGTCACTCCAGTTGGGCAGGATGGGCAGCGCCAGGGTCCCTGCTGTGCACTCACAGCCGGCAAAAGTCATAGGCATTTTCCAGATCTCCTGCCTTAAACTAACCTGAATTTATCACCTGACAAACTCAGCAGCAAAATCTAGTTTTTATCTGTCACAGAGCAGACGGCAGGGGAAACAAAGGTTCATTACTTTCTCCCCAGGTCCGCAGGAGCTGCTCTCCGTTTCACCTGCTGATCGCTGACCGACGGACCAGTCGCTCTGTCTTCATAGCTGTCAAGTGCTGTTGCAGGTGCCGTCTCATCCCTGATTCGATTGTGTCGAGATGAGGGAGGTTGTGGTTTTGAAACCTTGAACGCCCTTCACTCTCAGACTGCTCTGCCGTTTGGCGGCTGCTGTGCAGCGCGGGCTCTTCAGTTGTCTCCTGGATGAAATGATCTCATTAGGTGATTTCAAAGAGCTGGATGGAGCAGAGCCACCTGCTTTCTCAGAAAGAGAGTCTCATCAGCTTTCCCAGAATTGATAAAGCACAGGTTGCAAGGGATGTCTGCATCCCCTGAAAACCTTACTTGAAAGACGTGGGTCCAAGATTTCTTAGTTTGGAGAGCAGTTAAACAGACCAACCCTTTGCCTCCTCTCCTTCTCCCTCCTCCCCTTTCCCCTTTCCCCAGGCTTTTTTGTCTCCCTTATACTCCAGACAGCTCAGGGATATTTACCAGTTACTGATGTTTATTCCAGTACATATAAGCCAATATGGATGCATGGGTATAAATCCACATGGGGAAATCCCACCTCTGGAATAACAAGGGATTTTTGATTTCTAGTCCAGAGCCGTAAAGTTAAGAAAAAAGACCTTGAGCCTGGAATAAGACTATGTCTAGGGCAGTTTTACCGGCATGGCTGTAATGGTTTGCAGTGCCAGGTTAGCACGTGCTGGTACAGCTCTTCCACCTACAAGAGCTGCTGCCTGGGCAGAACTCCTGCCCTGAGACCCTGGGAAGGCAAATGCCTGTGCCTGCCTGCTGAGCGGCACTGGGATGGCGCCCGAGGAGTGCAGCCTGGGCATCCGCATCCCTGCCTGTCCGTACGCTGAGCAGAAGGACCGTTTCTGGGAACAGACGAAGGCCCAGGACTGAATTGTCTGCCTCCGGTAAGAAAGATGATAGCTTTGATGATGATTTTTCTAATGGGAGTATCTACTGCCTCCAAAAGTGGGGTGATATTACCAGCTCATTTCTTATAGATCATTATGTAGCTACCTAATCTGCCTTGAAAAGGTGGCCTGCCTGGTTTTGTGTTTCAGGACCATTCTCCAATCCCCCTTCTGTCCTGTAAAACAAGCAGTATTGGAGCCATAAGTGTAGCTATCAATCGTGGGGTGGCTTATTATCCTTTTAATAAACACCATAGACTATTTGCTTGGCTTACAATTGACATTTCTTCATCGCAGTCCTTTTAAACACAACCTGTATGCTGGAAAGCCAGGCTGGTTTTCTGCAGTGCATGCACATCAGTAGCTGAAAGGTAGAAGGCAGCATTCAGTTCTCCCGATGATGCAAAGGGCAGACAGACTCTGCTGCACTCCTCTTGTGCTATTGCCTTTGTGGGGCTGGCAAATAAATTTTTTTGGGTGGGAAATGTGGTGTGGTAAAGCAGGAGAGAGCATGTACTTGCAGAATGAAAATGCCATTTCATGAGGTTTTTTTTATCTTAATTGAATTTTAAAAATTACAGTTGGTTTAATCCTTTATATTGCTTTCACTTGAAAGTTGAAGAGTTGCTAGATAGATTATGGAAAACATGCAGTCTCATGAGATGGTTTTTAAAGACATTCTCAGAGTTATTATAGGAAAATATCCTTTTCTCACCACATCATGAGTTTAGCCTGTTGTCTCCTCCTGTGATCTTCAGAATGGTTACAATTTAATTATTGATATTTACAACACGGCAGTAGTTAAATGCTGCAGTTCCGCAGGTAATCTTTCTATGCCTACATTCAGTGAGGAAAATATTTGTATTATGATGAGTCACAGGAACTGATTTAAAATGCTGTATGTAAACATCTACACAACCTCTATCTGCAGCCTGAAATTCTCGGCGTAAGCAGCAGTGGCTGACTGAAGCCTGCAGGGTTTAATCTGACTGTTGACACGCGGGGAATGGTATGCTTGCTTGCTCCTTGCTCTTCTTGTTTGGCAGTGACTGTGCCTGGATCATTGCAGTGGGAGAACCGAGGCCCCTCAGTAGCACACTTGCAGCCGTGCCATCCTGCTTTCTTTATCAGACGCATCCGACACCGCCTTATGGTTGCACAAACCCTCTTTGCTTTTGTGCCTGTAGATTTTGGCATCCCTTCCCTGAGGAATTTGCTCATAGCAAGAGCTCTCTGCAGTGATGGGAAAAGCTCTGTTTTCTGCCTGACAGGCATCCCCAACCCTGGCCTTTGCTGCTGAGATTTCTCCAGGCACTCAAACCTCCTCTATTATGTGTGTTAGCAGCAGCACTGGGGAACAGCAGTTGAGAGCACCAAGGGGTTAAAAAGTGTGGCTGCGTTGCTGCATGGGGCACGCATTTGGGGAAACATCAGTGACAGCAGCTGAGATGGTGCCTCTCTTCAGCGCCAGGCTCCAGGCAGCAGACCCTGGGCTGAAGATGCTTTTGCCCTCCCTTCTGCCAAGAGCACACTGGCTCCGGCTGCTGACAGCCGGTGTTCCTCTGGTTAAGCCCCGCAAACGCCAGGTTTAGCTTCTAGTAAAAATGTGACTGAGGCACCCATCGAAACAATCTCACATTAGGGGTCAGCAAGCTCAGTGAGTCATGCCAGGATTTTATGCTCATGGATGGATGGGGACCCATCCTCTAAAACTGCCTGGGGTACCAGTGCGTGGTGGTTTGTGCTTCGGTAGAAGTGGGCTTTCATTCAGAGCCCCGGTGACCTCTGCCACTCTACTGCTCTGGGGACTGGCTGGTGAGCATTAATTGATTCATCCTGGGCCACCAGCTTTCTCAGCTGGTTACCACTTCCCAGGAAACCGTTATTTTCCTCAGTCAGACTTGACTAATTGTAAGCCTTTAAGAATGGCACTTCCAAAAAAGAAGGGCCTGCTGAGTGAGTTATTAGTCATCCTTATCTGGGAGGGAAGCGGCAGCTGCTCTAACAGCTTCTTTATCTCTGCAGCGCCATGTTCTCCGGAGAGGGGGCTGTAGGGACGCTGTGCGGCGGGGAGCTGCCATCCACCTTCCTTCAAGGAGAGCAAAGGGCACAACAGTTTGTTTCTAAAGTGCTAGCTCTATGCTCTCCAAATCATGGCTTTGTTTTTAAAAGCTTTTCATTTTTAACAAGTTGTGACTAATAACTCCTCCTGTATTTTTCTAGTGATGACTGACACAGATTTTAATTTTTTTTTTTTTGGCAAATAGATGGAACTGAGTGTTTTCCCTGATGGATGATCCAGCTCTGTGTCTGAGAGAGCTTTGCAGCAGACTCCGAATGTCTGGCAGGAGAAATCCTCACTCTGCCAAAGTGTGGTCCTCTCTGTTGGTGGGCATGACAGAGCCCAGAACACATTCTGAAGAATGTCATGGTCAAATCCACTTCGGTAGCTGCATTTCACCCTCTGAAGCACTTCCTCTCAGGTTTTAATATGGTTTCTCACATTCTTTCCGAACTTGACGGTGTTGTGGTTCCTTTTCTGTGGTGATAAGGAAGTCTCCAGAAAGTGTATTGAACACATTCTTTGTTACACAGATGTGCAATCCACTGTTGGGAGATGGCTAGGGCTGTACCAAACCGGTCTTGTTAGAAGAGGTGTCCTAAATGGGAATGCGAGAGCATCACTGTGTCTTCTCTCTTAATTCTCATCTATCTCCTGTACAGAAGAAAACAGCCTTGCTCCAAACCTCTCAGCAAAAAGTATACTGTCATCTTGTATTTCAGTGTAACTGGTAGATCTCTTCAATCAAAGAAAGTTTTGAGTTTGCTCTGTGGTTCATAGGTTCCTTCACTGGCATTTCCTATCAATTAGCAAAATACTTGTCCTCCAGAAAAACTGGCAGTGATCTGCCTGTCCAAAGTAACTGAATTGCTGCCAAACTGTCCATCTTGCACCTCCTTTGCATAATGCACTCTGTTACAGTGCCTGTTTAATACAGCAGCATTGTCTAGGAAATGACATTTGGCTTTTGCCTTGACAGGTGTTTGACAGTATCTCACCACCTTTCCCATTATTTCCCCATCACATGTTTTATGCGTAATGAGGCTGAGAATAGGGGCTGCTCTGCACTTATCACAGAGATTGTCACAAACATACTTATCCCCAGCTTCTTGGAAGGACCCATCAGCACCCAGTTTACGGAGCCATCACTGATTAGTCTCTCTAGGGCCGCGGGACTCTAATCATCAGCAAGGTCCTCCGATGCAGCAGGAAGATGCATCTCTGCAAAGCCCTAGCTTCTGCAGGTTGAGAGCTGCTCTGCTATTTCATTAGCTGTACTATCCACACAAGCATTAATGGCTCAGGTTTTGCTCCTTATCTGTGATCTTCAGTCTGGTTTGTTAGGACAATTGTGTGATAAAAGTGTGCACCTCCCAAGTTCATAACTTTTTTTTTCATGAGACATGTATTTGCATACCAAATACATAGTATCACTTGCAAAAATAAAAATAATTTTAAATTTAATAGCTGTCTTGTTTGTAAAACATCCCAGGCAAATTCTGTATCAAAAAGTAATTACAATTTCTGTTTCAGAAATTTTCTGTTTCTTCTTCCACCAACAGAACTGACCTCATATGGGCACAGAGGGGATAATGTCATTGTCAGGGACTGAGATTAACATGAGATTCCTAAAAGTCTCATCCTGTATGTTTGTTTTCCAGTGAAACAAAACCAGAAGAATGTGCATTAAAACCTTTTAGAAATCAGAGTATTTACTCCAATCCCATCAAGCCCCTCATTACAAGAAAGACATTGAGGTGCTGGAGCGTGTCCAGAGAAGGGCAACAAAGCTGGTGAAGGGTCTGGAGCACAGGCCTTATGAGGAGCGGCTGAGGGAACTGGGGTTGTTTAGCCTGGAGAAGAGGAGGCTGAGGGGAGACCTTATCGCTCTCTACAACTACCTGAAAGGAGGTTGTAGTGAGGTGGGTGTTGGTCTCTTCTCCCAAGTAGTTAGCGATAGGACGAGAGGAAAGGACCTCAAGTTGCACGAGGGGAGGTTTAGATTGGATATTAGGAAAAATTTCTTTGCTGAAAGGACTGTCAAGCACGGGAACAGGCTGCCCATGGAAGTGGTTGAGTCCCCATCCCTGGAGCTGTTTAAAAGACATGTAGATGTGGTGCTTAGGGATATGGTTTAGTGGTGGACTTGGTAGTGTTAGGTTAATGGTTGGACTGAATGATCTTAAAGGTCTTTTCCAACCTAAATGATTCTATGATTCTATGAAAAGTCTTCTAATTCAGAATACACCAACTACTTATTAATTGTGCTACAGAGCTTGTAATTTTCCATACATTACAAAAAGTTGTGAATAACTGATGACATAAGAAATTTTGCTTCAGCATGTGCTTCTGGTTAAAGTCATATATGAAAGGGCTCACGGCTTCTGTTATGATTTATAAAACAGGATAAAATATCTAATGGAAAATTTATATTCACTTTGCTCAGAATTTAGTTAAGAAGTTGCTGAAACAATACCTTTTTAATTTACACACACATCAATTTAGAGAGATTTTCCTTTTAATGATAGACGAGGTATGTATCATCATGGTGACAGATAGCTAAGCCTCCTGGCTGATACAGTACTGTTTGTCAAACAAATGGCATGGGGAGCAGGTTGCAGTAGTCTCTCCGCCAGCAAAATGCCTCCTGCCAGCGCCGTAGGTGGCTGACTGACGGCCCCTTCCAAACGGGGACAGTTACATAATAATAACTCCGCTCTGTGTCAGCGGTGATGCTAATGTATGCAAATGCTGCTATAATGAATCCAATTAGATTTCTAAGTATACAGAAATATGCCAAACTACCTGTATCTAATCTCACGATAAGGGGAGAGAAGAGGACTTCAGCCTCAGAGATGTCACCCCCATCTCTGCTGCTGGAGCTTCCCTGCACGGGGCTGGGATGCCGGTGTGCTGCAAAACTCTCAGCTCCTGCAAAGTCCTGGCTGCTGCTGCTGCTGCCTGGCAAAGAGAGATGCTGCGGCCAAGGGGACTCCCAGGTTGCCTTTGCCTGCTTTACCAGGCTGCAGTGGGTTCAGAGGTATAGTTGGTCAAAGCCAACAGAGAAACGGAGACCTGCGCAGTGTGATCACCTGCTTTATGTTTTCAGGAGCTCACATTCACTTTTATTACAGAATCATAGAACAGCCCAGGTTGGAAGGAACCTCAAAAGATCATCTGGTCCAACCTTTTGTGGGAAAGGGAGCCTATTACCAGCACCCTGGGATTGGCCCATCTCGAAAACCTCCAGTGACAGGGACTCTACCACATCCTTGGGAAGGTTGTTCCAATGAATGATTGTTCTCACTGTAAAAAAATTTCCTTTTTCTGTCAAGGTTAGGTTACTGCTTTCTCTTGGGACAGGTAATCAGTGTCTGACAAACCTCTGTCACTCTTTTTGAGTATTTTCAGCATATTTCCTGAGCGCGGTAGTGAACAGACTCTGCTGTGCAAGGAGGCTGGAGGGGAAGCTGCTAGCTCAGTAGTCATGAATGAGACACTTCCAGACGTCATGAAGAGGGGGTGTCGTTTATTAAAGAAATTTTACTTTAGGGCTTCCTGAATATTCATGATGTGCTGGTTCCTGCTGATCAATGTTTCTGTTGTCTCGATTAATCAGCTAATCTTGTGAAGAGTTTTAATCAGCTCCGACATTGCCAGAAACTAGCCCCACTTCAAGTGAAGGAAACGTGACTGTCAGCAGCTGACAGGATGCCCAGCTGCACGCTGGGCCTGGAATCTGGATGGCTTGGGGTGGTACGTAGGCAGGCTCCAGGAGAAGGAAAGAAGACCTATCTGTCATGGCTCTACTTTGTGTAACAACCTTCATGTAACCTAACCAAACTGGTTTCTAATCAAGCAAGATGGTAAGACAGATAATGCCAGTGTGACAGAGCTGTTGAGAAGGATGAGCAAGAGAACAGAGGTTGGGAAAGACAAAAAAAACGGATGGGTAAAAATCATGGGAGGTTGTTGCTGTGAGCAGTGACTGTGGAGAAGGCAGTGGCACCATGAGCATGGCAACATGCAGTTGGCCAGAGAGGTGGCCAGTGCTAATGGCTAGGGAAAATCTGCTTGGATTTTTAGGTCATGCAGTGAAAAGTGGGTAGACACTGCATAAACCGGAATCAGGATAGGTAAACTTCTTTTAGCTGTATTTATACCACTGTCCCTCATCTTCAGGGAACAGATTCACTTCAAATTACTAGATTTTCTATGTAATATGTTTGTGTTCATTTTTGTTTGTCTTGCAAGCTGTGGATTCATCCAATTCGTATGCTAAAGCATTTTCCTTCAACAACAAAGACCACATCTACAAGGACCATGGCTGTCTGAGTTTGTCCAACTGTTCAAAATTCAAAGAACCTGTGGGCACTGCTGCAGAGAGACAGGACACAAAACCACAGCCATCTTGGCAAGGCGGCTGGCTCAGATGTGGCAGTTGGCGAGCTGTGGCCGTGCTGTGCCACACAGCTGCAGACAGGCCAAAGCACACATGGGGGAAGCAGCTTAATGCAGTGTGTGCACATTTAGACAGGTGCTACAGCAGTGTTTCATGACAAACTCCTGCTCCCCGTCAGGAGGACGGGGCAACATGGGGGCAACATGGACATCAGGCTTCATACGAGCTAATAGATTCCACCAAGAGACCTATTAGTTTCCTTGCTCAAATGGAGCACAACATAAATGGGATCAAGCCACCCAGCCTCAAGCTGCACCATGCAAGCTGCACTGAGCTGCTGGGAATGCTTGCTCAGATCTCCATAGGTGCAGGGATTTCTGCAGTGCTTCCCAGGGCACGCTGGAGCAACGCCCCTGCATTCCTGCACCCACCAGAGATTTGCGTACCATCAAGTGGTCCTCTCTAAGCGCCCTGTGCAGATGCTGACCCGATGGCTGCGTTTCATAATGAGATTTGCCTTCCTTGCAGCAGCAGGGCAGCTCCAGCCTGATGTCTACTTGGCCTGGCTGCAGGTTTGCAGGGGACAAACTCTCCACCTCACACATTTCATGGCACCTCTCTTCCCAGAGCTCCAACTTCTGGGTGGTTTAGTTTGTCCTCACAGGGCCAATGGAAATGCATACCTGGCTGCCTGGTACAGGCTGAGGAGGTGAAAGGAGCTGAGCCTCCTTTCATCATCTTGAGTGTCAAATGCCCCTTCCAGGGCGGAATCCCCTATCAGCTGCTGGTGACAGTGAGCGCTGGTGACCATTACCACTGCTCACCCATGGGCACGAGCAGCTGCTCTGGAGCCAGCTCTAAAGCCACCTCTTTCTAGGACCAAACTCCCTCTGCCTTCCTCTCTTCAGCCTGACCCCAGATTGGTTATGCAGATTTCTTTACCTGGTATGAACAGAAAGCTGGTCAGCCACAAGGTGCAGCCAGTGACCATCCTTTATACAGTTCGGTTGGTTTTCTGTACATTGCAGCATACATTCTTTTATTAGTTTTCCTGTTCCCATGATGCACTCTTCTAATGGCTTAATTATATTATCCATATGCTGAGCATGTGCTAAGTGGGATCCTGTCATTAGCAGCTGTTGATCTGTAAACCTGAGCTGAAGGGAAGAAAATCCAAGGAATGCACTCCACAGAAACGATGCACTCACTGTTGTGGAGGGAAAAGAGTTCAACTTTTATTTTTGAACACATGATAAAAAGAGTAGAAAAAGGACAATGTGATATTGCTAAGGCAAAAGAGTTTCTATAAGGCTTCAGTACTAAACTTCTGATAACAGGTACGGGAGTAGGAATTATAGCTGAAAGCTTAAAGATCACTCACTGATAAGGAGGCCAGTTCTCTGGCATGAAAGAAACCTTACCTAAACTTACCTGAGCTTTAATGAAGCTCCCAAGCCATCTGCAGATAGGAATCTTTCCCTGAACGTGAGCTCAGATGTGGGTTGAGTTCTTCTTCAATAGTTTATCTCTAATATGAAATTATCTCTGTCTTTTTAAGGCCGGCAGATGTATCTCCTTGCTGTTTGCAGTCCAGCTTCTTTCTTTTAATTCAGAGGATAGGACGTCATGGCTTATTGCTCACGTCTGACACTCTTTGCCTCTAATGCTTTCCTGTTACTTTATTTCCTATTAACCTAAATTAGCATGATTGAAGTCAGGCTGAGGCTTGTGGCAACATTCAGTCATGTTCTTCTACCGCTCTTGCTTTAAACTACTTCTAGATTATTTTACACTATTTGACATACCAAGACCCACAATAATATTGACTATTGAAATATATTGAATAATTAAGATTAAAGAAGTTTATACAACAGTGTGTGCAGTTCATGCTGCATGTCTTTTAATGCCAAACGTAGGCATTTCCTGGTTTTCATGTCCTGCCCAAGGCAGTACCACAGCTGTCTCGCCTCAGCCTTTGTCAGCTCTTTGAGGGATCATAGAAAGGCGTAACATCTAGTGGCTTACCTGTCACATGCTCAAGCACACCACTGCTTCATTTGTACAGATACAGTAATAAGGTTTCACAGTTTTAGGACTGTGGGGTATCACTTTTGCCTGTTGTGTAACCCTTGATCAATGTCGCCAGACGTTTAAACTCTTCACAGTGGGGGATCAGTTGAGTAGACACTAGCCAGTTCTCTTCACCTGGCCACCTTCTCTGCCGAAGAAGGTTTCCGTTTGAGTAGGAGGCACATAAGCTTTAGCAAATCTTGAAATTTGTCTTTTGTCGTCAGTGTTGGCATCTACTCCCCAGAAGAACTGGAAAGGCAAGAAAGGCAGATTAGCCTCACAAAATGAAGGTTGCAATTTAATATGTAGTTGCTATTGCATACTGAAGAGTTTGTAATAGAAGTCTTTAATAGGAATTTATAAATTGCTGATAGACAGATTTCCAAAACAATCACTATTCCACTTACCATCAATCTGCCAGTATAAATGACTGACCAAGGTACAAGGACAGTTGGTATAAAAATCAATCTTATATCCCTTTTATCAGCTTGGCTACAAAATTCTGTCAATTTTCCCCAGAAAATCAATAGCAATAAGAGCTGTCTCATTAGCAGCCATCACAGTGTCACTACTATGGCTTCTCTGTAGGGCCAAAACATTGGCTGGCCTATTTTTTTTCTTTCACAGGGACTGTCTAGGGATCTAGAAATACCAGAGATGAGCTAATTGATCAAATTACATTTGGAAGTTTTTTTCAAAAGAAGTCCCAACCTGCTTTATGAGGACCTGGGCTAATCTTCCAGGGCCCAGTTTTGCAACTCAACATCTGTTTTCTTGCAGAAAGAATTTTCTATCTACAGTCTGGCGTTGCAATCCTTCTGAGCTTTTTCAAGGAAATTGATGATAAAATTAAGTAAATTAACTTTCCTATTTCATCTATTAAATGTCCACTCAGCCACATTAGCAAAGGCTTCTTATAAACTGAAAAAGACCAAACCAAGCCCTTCTCTCTGCCGAGCTGGGTCAGGCAGAGAAGCATTCAGGTAGGATTGTGCACCCTGAACTTCTCAGCCATTCCTGTTCCTTGGAGGGGGATTGCCTCCCTCTGGGCCCCGGTGCTGCGGGAGCACCGTGTCCTGCCACTGACCTCCCTCAGTACCTCCTTCGCCCTGGTCCACAGTGTCTGTCCTTGGAGAACCTTGTTATGCAGAAGTAGTTTAACCATGCAGTACCTGCACCACCTCGGTATCGCCTGCTCTCAGTGTCAGCAGCTGCCGTTAAGGCAGGAATTGGCTTAATTTCAGTGGTGCACTGAGATGGATCAGTGATGGGGCCTGCTGTATGCAGGACTGATCTGCCAGGGCTTTACTTGCCATCGTTTCATGGACCTGACCCAAACCTGAAAGCTGATCTGACTCAGAGAGCTGACAGGTTCCATTTGGAGACAAGGAGATAACGAAGCCAAATAACTGAGAAGGAAACTATTCCCTGGGAAGAACTGTTATCAATTAAATTCTGATTTAAGAATAAAGCCAAAACCAAATTAGAATTGTTTTGAAAAAGCTCTTTTCCACAATTATACTGCAGTTTTTAACTTGGGTGACTTAAAGGCTCTCCAGGGTTGCACTGGGGCTACTAAAGGGTGCCGCAATGAGTGGCTCTGCTGGGAGGGTCAGTCAGTCCTCACAAATATCAGCTTTGATTCTGAGTGTGACCTGGAAACAGGGGGCTCAGTCCCCACCTGGTCCTGAACTCGTGGTTAGGAAGGTCAGTGTTGAAAGAGCTACAACAGAAAATCACGGATTATTGTCAGTTTTTTTAAATGCTCCTGCCTTTCTTAGAGAGCAGGCAGCAGGCAGAGGATGCAGCAGGCCCTTGGTCATGGTCATCCAGCAAAGGATCCCAAGAGGGGACCAGAGCATGAGCATCGTGCCTCACCACCTCCGTCTGATCCCTGCAAGTGCCCTCCACCTTCACAGGGCTGGAGACCTCAAACTACACCAACTGTTTGAATTTCACTGACACAGTGAGCCTCCCCACCATAAACGCATCTTAACTCCAAGTGCTCAAATCTTTTTTCCTTTTCTTGTTCCTTTATGTGTAGGCAGCACCACACTAAAGGGTGGTTTTGATCGTGTTTATATGATACTGTTTGATTCTTGAAGTCTGTTTTATATCACTCAAGTAAAATATTGCTCTGCTCCAAGGGAAGAACAGCTTTTTGCCATTTTATAAACAGACTCTGTGTTAGTGCTAAATAGAACAGGATCAGCGCAGAAGAAACATCTATTCTCAAGAGAGATAAGTCTGAGATCCCTCTATGTGTGGTTATAGGAAAACCCAGGAGTGTCTGCCCCAGTGCAGAGATGTGCTGTGTGCACATTTAATCTCCAAACACTTCCACCTAGTGCTGCCTCTCAGTGATGCTGATGCTTCCAACCTCACCATGTGTGTGCAAACTGCCAGAGCTGTTAAATAACTGCCGCATTTTCACCCCATGTTGGTGCATATCTGTGGTGACCAAAATATTTCCTAGGACTATAAGGCTATGTTATATTTTCCCAACTGTGAGTCAAGGACAGAGGTTTCAAGCTGACTCTGGCAACTGATAAAGAAGGGCTCCCTGAGACGCTGCCTTCTCATTTTCCCCGGCAGCTCATAAGCAGAAATGACATAAGCCGAAGAGATTTCCTGGGAGAACGAACACAGGAACACCCTACTTTCCTGTTTGCCTCTCCAGCTCCTGCCCATAACTATTTTTTTAAGGGATCTAGACTCTGCAGAGGAGTCTTGGTGTGCATGACTTCTGCAAGGGCAACAGAGCTGAAGGAGACTGGAAGTCCCCAGGAGGGGGTGCGGAGCAGCAGGAACTCTGTGTGGCTGTCCCATGGCTGCATTCATCTCCTTATTTCTGTGCAGATGCTATGGGATGCCAGTGATGGCTGATTTTCCTGCTTTGTCCTTGGGAAGAAAAGAGATAAGCCCAGTTTAACTGGAGCAGGAAGAAAGGGTAGGGTGTGAAGGGAAAGTCACTGACTGCAATGTACTGAACAGAAGTAACCAGAGAAGGAAACTCATCACAGTTTACAGATTACAGACCAGGCAGTAATTTGTAAAGCATTTGTATATCCTTCCGTGCCAAGGTGCCAGGCAAATATGACACCCAGTCAAGAGTACAGGTGGTGAAAATAATTAGGAAGGCAAGACATGTAGTTTTGATAATCTTATTTAATAACAATAGCAACCTCCATTTCATCCTAAAAGCTCTGAGACTAATCCTGCTATTTTATTTCTGAGCATTCCTGAGTGAGACTTTTAAAACCTCTTTGACTAATTCACTGCCTTCTATTTTGGGAAAGCCTTGAGAGGTGCTGCTAATGAAGACAAATGACGGAAAAGGAACTTGACCCCAGAGTATGAAATTTTGCTCATTAACTTGTGCTTCCAATTGCCTGATTGATATTATTTGGATGTAGATGGGTAATTAATGATAGGAAGTAATGCAGCAGGATATGAGTTGTGTGGAATGCACTTCAGTAAATCTACCTTTTATTATGTCTCGGTTTATTTATGTGTGCTATATTTGTTATGCCACTGCTTGATGTATTTACCATCTTCATTTGGAATTTCCTTAACTTAATTGTTTTCTTCATTCTTTTATACTATTTTGGGAATTTTTTGTTTATGTTTCTGTATGTAATAATTTCCTAGCCTGTTTTTAGTAGCATGAGGATGCATTTCATTACCACACAGAACATTTCAGCATGTGAAACATTTCTTAGAATAGGAATTGCCTTTGAAATGAACTATACTTCCTTCCTACTTCATTGGACAGGCTATTGGTATTGCCAGTAGATTAATGGTCACAAATTTTACACTATTTCTCTGTCCCAGAAGGAAATTAGCTAAATATGAATTTTTTTACATTTTTAGGGTGGGTGGAGGGTGAAAGGCTATGTCAGAACTTTTTTAAATGACACACCCTCCTGGGAAGGAAATTGTTATATGGTTTGAGCCAAAGGATTTTAAACAAGTAAAATATCACTGTACTTTTGATTTAGCTTCTTGATGTGTGAACAATACATATCACCAAAGAAAAAGATAAGCTTAAAATACTGAGTGATGTGAAATGACCCCTGGAAAGATTCTGCAAATGTTTATGCATGTGAATAATTTTACACAAACTTACTGAGGTGATAAGAGAATATGCCCAAGAAAAGTTACTGACCTGAATGTTTGTTTGAAGGATCAGGCTGTTGCTATGAATATTTTTGCCCAGGTCTCTCAAAGGACACTATGTTTTGTATGTTTTTCTGTCCACCTGTCTTTTGCCACCCAAACCCCTTTGAATCCTTTGACATAAACCTGGTACTTACACTTGAGGTTGTACAATGAAACTTCTTATATAGTGTATGGCCCATAAAATAAAAACATTTGAACAAAAAATTACATTGTTTTATGCAAGATGCAAAGCAACAGGTGGAAGAAAGTGCCAGGACAGATTAAGAATCTGAAATTAAGAGTTAATGCCTGTGTAAATGGAGCTGGTATGGTCATAGGCACAGGTTCCTAGGAGGCAGACAAAATGGGAGTTACAGCTTGGGGCTATGTGGCAGCTGTCTGTGGGTACCTCTCCAGATCAAGGGGACTGAGACTGCTTATCTGTGAGTGAAAGAGGGGAAAATGACCTCACGTGTCCTGCAAGGAAGAGCATTCAGATAAGCAATTATCAGACAATAGCTGATGCTCTGGAATTTCCTCTAATAACAATAACTTGATTGCCTGCATATTCTCACAGGCCTTAAAAAAGAGAGGTGGGGAGAAAGAGGTTCTCCAGCAACTTTGATACTCCTCATGATTTTATTTAGAAAATGCTGAGATAAAAATTGGAAGTGGTGTTATAGTGTTCCATTCCTACTGAGGGTGACAATGTGGTTCAGGTGTGTGTTGCTTTTAGATTACAAAAGTATCTTTCCCCATGCCGGACTGCTCCATCCTGCTTGCTTCAAACATGAACAACTGGATGTCCATGGATGATGAGCATCCTCTGAGGATGTCCATGGATGATGAGCATCCTCTGAGACATAAAACTGAGATCTTAACTCCTGAAGACACCCAGTGTTGGCTGCTAAATACAGAGTGATTGAGTCATGATACTTAGCAGTGTCCTGTACCTAGACATGGCATTCCCTTGTTATCTTGGATCACTATGCAGTGAAAGTAGCGCAGTGTTTGTGCTTCACCCCAGAGCTGTCTGCATTCCTCACTTCGTATAAATGAAACATGTTAGGAAGAAAAATCTCTCTTTCAAATGACTTCATTTATTGGAACATCCTTGGAATAGTTCAGGTACAGGCTCAGTAAGGGATCTTCAAGTCATCTTATTCTTTAGCCTGCTTCAAAGAGCTAATAACCCCTTTAAAGCTCATAATATTATACCCTAATAATGAATATTACTCCATGTGGGCTATTTTTATGAGATAATAACAATCTGAAGTGAAAGTTAATCTTGCTGGAAATATGTAATATAGCCAAGAGAAAAAAAAGCTCTCACCCTCTCCAGTGAGAACTGCAGAAAGGAAAAAGCAGACTTTTATCATTCAGAATTTACTGAAAACATGTTGAATGTTTATTTGAAATGAGAGGAATGGCCAGCCAGCTGGCAGCCTTCTGAAAGTCTGTGTGTCTCCTCGCAGCAGATGGTGCACACAGAACCTGAACACAAAGCCTCCTCCTTTTGTCTTAGGTGCTTAAAAATGTGTTTCAAGGCATAACTGTGGACTTCTGTGCAACCACTGCCACTGCTTGCAAGGGACTAGTTAGGGTAGGAAGCATTTTAAGATGGGTGAGAGACCATTTAGTTCAAAACATTTTATTTTTCCTGTTGAAATAAGCCTAGAGTTGGTCTTTGTGTCCCAGCACTAAAAAAATACAAAGAGAATAATAATAACTCTGGTAGTATTACATAGACTTTGTTGTCTCTTCCAGTCTCTCCTGCTCTCGTCCACCCTCCTGGAGTACCCATCTTTGCCCTTCCCCACAACTGCTCTGCTGTGATCTGCCCACATTTATTCTCTGTAACTCAGATTCATCCCATCTCCTTTGAATCAGAACTTTTATTTTCCTTTTTCTCCATTTCTTCTCTAATGATTGTTTATGAATTAAATTATGCACATTGCAGCTTATATAAAAATAATAAATGTCCTGGGATAATTACTGCGGTAAACTGTCCAGGTCATAAGCCCTAAGAAATGCACGGAAATTGCCAAAACATTTCATTGTATAGGCGCCACAACCTGGGAGCATGAAGTTCCCATGACTAATTATTGATCTCATTAGCTAATCAGTCTGTGGATGTCAAGACTAGAGTTAAAAGTAGCTCTGTGGCATTTCTGACTTTTTGTCAGAAATGGTAAAATCATTGTTGATAATTAGCCGCTTTTAAGGGTGGGATTAGCTGGCTGCCAGTTTTTCTAATAAGAAAATACCTGTAATCAGCCTGACCTTATTACTCACCAGCACTCGTTATCCTTGCACAGCAGCCTGAGACTGAACAGGAAAGACAGTGATTTCCCGAGAACTGAAGCCACTGCTCTGCCACTGACACAGACGCTCATTCTTTTAAAAAACTGGACTAGGTAATGGAGCTCCCCCTAATGTTGTTTCGATATTATACATCCCCCGGGCTGTCTGCTCCTGCAGCCCCTGGCCGGGGAGGCCAGGCCAGGGTGGGTGGCTGGGTGGGTGCTGCTATGGGTGCCCCACATACTTGCCCACACACACGTGGGCTCTGCCCGCAAAGCCCCCGCATCTCTAGGGACGGATGCTTAGGGTACCATACCTGGATAAGGAGCCTTTGTTAGCCCACCCCAAAGGTGTTAGCTGGTTCCACTATTAAGACTGGGCCATATAAGTGCGTAATGACTCTTCCTGCTGTTAAGCCTCCTAGGAAAAGCGCTTCATAGCTATTCGGGTTGCTAAATCTAAAGTAGGAACAAAGTGAAAACTACATTTCTAGCCTACCTTTAAGGATTAAAAGTGAATTCCACTCCCTGACATGTCAGAGGATTGCCTTTTACCACTGCAGGTCCCAGGGTATTGGCTCAGGTAGAATTATTCAGCTGCTCTGTTAGTCATTGAATACAGCTTATGTAATGTTTCTTTAATCAGCCTTGAGGATCTCAGGCATGATGGCTGCTTTTATTATAGCCACAGATCCCCATGGCAGATCCTGGGAATTATGTAGTAAAGAGAAGCTTTTTTTTTTTTTTTTTCTTTTTAAACCTGCTTCCAGAAGAAGAAATGAAAAAGTGGTTGTTCATGGAGAGTAAAATCCACCCTATTTTACACATACTCAAGCATCTCATCTCTAAAGCCCAATGAAGAGCTCTGAAGTGCACAAGCCTTTCACAGATAAAGATTATCTTAGGAAATATCAACAGGTAAGTTTTATCATATGGAATATTCCTGTTTCCATTCAGAAGTCTAGAAGCCTGCAAGAGTCTGTAAGCTATACATGGCACAGATGCATTTAAGAAATTAACGTGACTTCGAGGGGGTGGCGTTCTGGGTGAGGTTTGTGGCTGGGTTAGGTACATGATCTGAGTTATGCTGCCTGCTGGCAGAGCTTGATCTGAAGTATTGTCATGTGGTGAGAAATGTTGCAGAGACTTTAAGGAAAGCCCCAAAGAAACGGCCCAGGAGTGCTATACACCAGACTAGCGTCACTACTGCATCAAAGCCCCACATAGGTGAAGGTAGCTGGAATAGGTGCAAGGCTAAAAAAATCCCCCCCTGAGTTCTGATCTTGGCAACACACCTGAACACCCTCAAAGAAGATGTAGACAGGCATGTACAGCATATAAAGACAGGAATATTATCTAGCGCCTTCCACTCAGGCACAGTGCATTGACAGAAACCAAGAGGCAAAATAAAGCTGCTGGGGGAACCGCAGGTTAACGTGTCAGCTTTGGCTGGCCATCAGCAGGACAATACACATTTGAGAAGGAATGCTGTCAGGATCATTTACTGCAATGCACCTATCAGGACAAAGCATTCGTGGCTGTAGAAAGAGCACAACAAATTCTGGATGGTAATCTTAGCATTGGCTTGAGTAAATACAGAATCATAGAATCATTTAGGTTGGAAAAGACCTTTAAGATCATCCAGTCCAACCATTAACCTAACACTACCAAGTCCACCACTGAACCATATCCCTAAGCACCACATCTACACGTCTTTTAAACAGCTCCAGGGATGGGGACTCAACCACTTCCATGGGCAGCCTGTTCCAGTGCTTGACAGTCCTTTCAGCAAAGAAATTTTCCTAATATTCAATCTAAACCTCCCCTGGTGCAACTTGAGGCCCTTTCCTCTCGTCCTATCACTTGTTACTTGGGAGAAGAGACCAACACCCACCTCACTACAACCTCCTTTCAGGTAGTTGTAGAGAGCGATAAGGTCTCCCCTCAGCCTCCTCTTCTCCAGGCTAAACAACCCCAGTTCCCTCAGCCGCTCCTCATAAGGCCTGTGCTTCAGACCCTTCACCAGCTTTGTTGCCCTTCTCTGGACACGCTCCAGCACCTCAATGTCTTTCTTGTAGTGAGGGGCCCAAAACTGGACACAGGATTCCAGGTGCGGCCTCACCAGCACCGAGTACAGGGGCACAATCACCTCCCTGCTCCTGCTGGCCACACTATTCCTGATACAAGCCAGGATGCTGTTGGCCTTCTTGGCCACCTGGGCACACTGCTGGCTCATGTTCAGCCAGCTGTCTACCAATACCCCCAGGTCCTTTTCGGCCAGGCAGCTTTCCAGCCACTCTTCCCCAAGCCTGTAGCGTTGCATGGGGTTGTTGTGACCCAAGTGCAGGACCTGGCACTTGGCCTTGTTGAATCTCATCCAGTTGGCCTCGGCCCATCGGTCCAGCCTGTCCAGGTCCCTCTGCAGGGCCATCCTACCCTCCAGCAGATCGACACTCCCACCCAGCTTGGTGTCATCTGCAAACTTACTGAGGGTGCACTCAGTCCCCTTGTCCAGATCATTGATAAAGATATTAAACAGAACTGGCCACAGTACTGAGCCCTGGGGAACACCACTTGTGACCGGCTTCTAATGAAATTTAACTCCATTCACCATAACTCTTTGGGCCCAGTCACCCAGTCAGTTTTTTACCCAGCAAAGAGTACGCCCACCCAGGCCATGAGCAGCCAGTTTCTCCAGGAGAATGTTGTGGGAAATGATGTCAAAGGCTTTACTAAAGTCTAGGTAGACAACGTCCACAGCCTATCTAAGGCTATTTGAACTACTGAAAGAAGGGGACCAGACAAGTTTTAGAAAGACTTTTTTGACTTTGTGTGACTTGAGAGCAAAACTTGAACCAAAGCTAGAGATGAAGGAATCTTGGGTGAAAGAACTGGTGTTGCTTATTCTCTTGGATTTATCTATCATAAAAAGCAGTATTTCAGCATTTATAATTCTTTCATATTAATGTCTAAACTAGTTTTATAAAGTAGAAAAGACTCTCTGGTGAGATTTGTAATAAACATCAGTGCAAAATTTCACATTGTGACCTTAACACACTCTGTGTGTGTCTGTGCATGTCTGTGGATGGACACCCACCTCCAATAGGTCTTACCTATCACTCAGAGCAAATTCTCACCATTCATTTTACTGTGTTGCCCTCTGGGGCATCCTCATTTCCTACAGTATTGTCAGGAGCCACAAAGTTATTGTAAGGAAATTACAGGCTTAACATTAGCTGCAACCTTTGTTACAGGAAAAACTTAGACAGGACTCTCAGAAAAAACTACCACAGGCAGCCAGCATCTGATTAGAAGAAAAATCTGGCCAAATGTGAATTTTTTATAGAGAAGTTTGAGCACTTTGGCCTGAGGATAGATGCAAAAGGTATGAATAAATCAGAGGGTAAAATAACTGCTATAAAATCTTTTCTTGCAAACATTACACCAGGGATCCCAGATATTACTTTTCCCTAATGCTTATATTTTTCATCCGTCAGAGTTTTTTCAATGTGATCTAATGCTGCAAATCCTGAAAGGTCACTGGTTGTAGGTGGATTTATATCCTTCTGTTATTTCAAATAGAAATACAGCACTGAACTTTGTGTGTTTGGCCCTTTATATGTCTTCAGGAAATTCTAGAAATGAAATACTGATGGATAACACAAATCCTGTAATTAACCCCTGCTATTTTAGGGAGAAAGAAAACTGCTAGTGAAAATGAAACAATCTACTTAGAAGTAAAATCTTGTAGACTACAGGAATTGACACTGAAACTGAGGGTACCCTCAGCCCAAAGACACTACTCAGGGAATTAAGAGAAGAATTATTAGAAAAAAGTGACATACCTGTGGTACAAGGATGACAGAGGATTGAAGCAAGTGTGTGCTACAGGATATTGGAATTATTTCAAATGTTTCTATATGTGTTAACAAGCATTCACACTTATGTTTAGATTATATATAAACCACAGACCTGCACACTGAGACTTCCTCTCCAATACAGAAGAGTGTACATATAAACTTTACTGGGAATGAGCAGACTAATGGAGAGGCAAAGGCTTCTCTTCAGTAAAGCACGGTTAGTGTGTTAGTATGAGTAATTTGGCAGGGAGAGAGATCCTGAGGGTCCTGAGGAGAGAACACAAGAATGGTCAGAGCTCTAGCAAATATGATCCAAGGAAACAAGATTGAAATCCCTATGGTAGCTCAATCCAGAGAACGGAAGGCTGAAAGCAGGTATGTGCAAAATCTAAATGGTACCTGCAAAGAGGAAGGAGCGAATAGTTCACCACATCCACCGTGCTGGCACAAGAAACATAGGCTGACATTGCAACAGGGATAAGCAAGGACAGGGAGCAAGGCTAGTGAGGCAGGGATCAGGTTGTTTGGGAAGGCTGTGGGAGCTCCACCACTAAGGAATTTTGAGAAATTATTTAATCCTAGAACAAGAAGTATACTTTCAGTGTGCATTTAGTGGCAAAAGTGAGTGATGGAGAACAGCAGGGCAAGCTTTTAGGGAAATGATGATTTTCAAAACTGACATAGCAGTACAGACATGGGAAAAGAGATAAACTGAGTCCCAAAACCTCTGGCCTAGACAAAATTGATTAACACTAAAACCAAAGATGAATAAGAAATCTTGGGGCATAAATCTTTTTCCAGTGCTATAACTCACCAGGATCTAGAGAGCTGTGCACTAATTTTAACAGTGTTTGCAATCTAGTACTCTTTGATGTTGAAAGAAAATTTCCTATGAAACAGGACTAGCTAACAGGGCCCTTCTGCCTCTGGGATAAAAAGGAAGGGAGAAGCAGTACAGAAAAGATTAAAAATGATGTGAGGAAAGCTATGAAAGGCACCAGGAAACCCAGCTGAAGACTAGAGTATGCAGATGCAGACTAGCTGTAAAATGAGAAGCTGGGGCACGAAAGATGACAGGTGTTGCACAGAGATGAATAGTTCCTGCAAAGATTAAGAGTGGCTGCTGCCTACAAAAAAGAAAAAGGGAAAAAAGAGAGGGGGGAAAAAAACTTTCAAAGCTGCAGAGGGAATAGCAGGGTGCTGGTGAATTCTAAAGATGTGGGAAATTAATATGAAATGACATGGAAAGAAAGTCAATGGAGAAGATACCCAAGAGAAAAAGGAATGAGAGAGAAAAAGAACAACTGTGAGATTTAAAACCTTTACTACCATGTGTTATCGCTCCCCAATAAAAAGTACTATTACCAGGGTGCTGCCACCAGAATCAAAAGAAGAAAGGAGAAAAAGGGAGATAGCAAAGATGGAAGAGCACCAGGAATTTACAGAAGATTTGAAGGAAAGAGTGTTCAGATGACAACAAATGGAAGACTGTAAGAGGTGGTGGACTGGCAAAACTGAATGTGGGAAAGGGATCAAAGCGGAAACATCCAAGAGTTGGTGGCAAATGAGAATGCAGCGAGGGAGAGAGAGCAAGCATGTCTGTTTAGAGAGGCGTGGCTGAGCTTGAAATGGTTGAATCTATGGGGTGAAAACAGGAAAGACAGGAGCAAAGTCAGATGAGAGTTGTAGGCTATGTCCACAAAATGGCCCAGGGGCCACTCAGAGGCTGACTGGCCCTGGTGCAACTTGCACCTATAGGGCTAAGTGCTTTCAGACCACTGAACAGGGTGGCTGTTGGGAATGGTCTCAGGTTGGCATTGATGCCCAAACACTGCCATGCAATTGGTGCTGGGCAAGGCCAGCAGCCTCCCAGGGTCCGCACTAACTGTGCAGGCTGAGTGCTGCTGCTCAGGACCGTGGCCTTGCTCCCCTTGTGACAGATGGCCCCCCACAGGGGCCAAAAGTCCAAAGGATGGGCAAGATTAAAGGACTATGTGGGGGGGGCTCTACCATTGCTACTGATGGGACCATGCCAACTTCCGCATCCTCATTCAAAATAAGGTGGCTCAAAGCAGAACATAGAATCATAGAATCATTTAGGTGGGACAAGACCTTTAAGATCATCCAGTCCAACCATTAACCTACACTACCAAGTCCACCACTAAACCAATTAAGGGTAGAGTAGCAGTTTCATGTTAAGTTGCTGAGTGGGGTCATGAGTTAAAATCCTTTTCAGGTAAATACAGCATCATCACGCCACTGCCAAAACCAAAAGTAATAATTTCAGCTAACAGGAAGATGCAGAATTGAGTCCAACTGGCATAAATGTAAAATATATGCATAATGCATATTCCTGGGATAGCAGAAATGGAAATAGACTTGGTATCATTCCACTTTGCTAAACATGGAGCTTATCTTCTGTTTGCAATAGGAATTTTTCAAGTCTGGTGGCCTAGAGCAAAGTGACAGGTGAACATCTGCAGCATAGTGAACAGCAGTGGAAAGCACAGCAGAGCTGGCTAGCAGCTACACACCTCCGTGGAGCTCACAGAATGCAGAAAAAAAAAGGAAGTATTGCAAGGTTCAGTCAGAATATGTGCCCTGGACCTCAGCTGACTTAACCCTTACCTCTCAGCCCTGCTGTCTTTGTTATAACCAGCAGGCACTAGTCCTCTGCATAATGGGAATGCTGAAAGAGCTCTTCCACCTGTCTTGTCCCCTGCTCCTTCCCAGCTGTGCGAGCCAAGCTGCACCTTCCTCTTCCCCTCCTCACAAATGGTTGCTGTGACATTGCCTCAGCTGAGCAATGGAGTCTTTCGGGTTAAAAATGTAGGTGGGATAAGGGGGTTGGAGAAGAAAAGGAACATGGCTAGGACAGTGTCACAGGGTTCAAAGCATGTCGATGTATGTGTGCGTGTACACACACAGATGAATACATTGGAGTGCAATGGAAGACACAAAAGCAGAAAACTTAGTATCAGAGGATCAGAGCTATTAAACAGAATATGAAGATATGGGAAGTAAAGGGTTGGGTTTTTTTTCAGTGTTGGATTATTTTTGCAGCATTTGATAGTTTAATGGAGGTACCTGGTGTGTTTGGTATGTGGCATCTCACAGTACAAAAGCATCGTCATTCATAGCAAAGAAAAAGCCAGTAGGAGATACATCTGCAGCAGCGCTCCCAGACATAAGTCTCATGGTGTTCCCTCCTCCTTTAACAGTGCTTGGGTCTCAGGCAGAACTTGGTGAACCCCAGCCAACAGTACGCAATCTTGTGCTTGGGTCAGGGTGGGGCTGCTGGGATATATGGTCCTAAAAGACAGGTCCCTCCTGGCTGAGCCTCTGGGAGGTTGAAAGGTAACCCTGACACTGGGACACTGAGAGCCTGAAGAGAGCAGGCATGATGGGTTTTAAGCAGATGAATTTTACCCAACAGGTACATCAAAATGACAAGCGAAAATTTTTCATTTGGGCAGAGGTAGAGAAAGGAGACTCCTACTGCCTTAAATCGCAGAGACAGTGGGACATGAGCCAGCTGCAGGCAGCTGAGTTTTTCATTTTGTGTAGCATAAGCTACAGTACTTTGCAGGCTCTGAAGACATACTTCTTTTCTCTTCCCATTTTTAGTGTAATGGAGCCCTAAAGCCAGCTTGTCTTCATTCTTCAATCTTCATTTGTTGTGATTGTTTCTATACGGCCTTTGTGGAGATTAAAGTGCCAAAGTTACCGAATGTTTTTTCTAGAGTTAGGAGGAAAGCTATTACAGCTGATTTTAGCTTTAGGGAAAGAATGAACTCACCAAGTATTGCAGCTGATTTTTACAGAGAAACGTTTCTTCACAAACTAATTGAGCATGTTTAATTAAAAAAAGCATTAAACCCCCTTAAGTACAATATTTCTGTCTTAAATAAAATTACAGAAATTCAGATGGAATGGCTGGAAGAGGAAAAAATTATCAAGTCTCATTTGATTTCCCTTACTGCTTCTTGTTGGCTCACTGAGCACATTCACTTTTTCATCAAAATGGTCACCAGAATTTTGTTCTGCTCTGTTTGTTACAGAGCACCACAGACACTGCAGATCTTAGGAAAAATCTATTCTCCCTCTTTCTCCCAATGTGTTAAACTGCCATCTTGTAAAATGAACTAACCTTGCAATTTGGTATTAAAATAAACTGCTATACAAGTCATTTTTACAGCAGGAACAAAATTTAAGAAATGAATGCCGATACACCCACACAAATACACATACATGCACACACTCCCACACACAGCCATCCAAAGTGAAGACTGAGTTCCAGCTTCTGTATAAATTTGATCTGGGTTGTGCGCATTTCAGATGCGGAAATCTGTAGGTTTTGTGGAAAATGCCTTAGAACAGTGTGCAGGGCAGTGATAACACATTTGCAGAAGGGCAGTATAAATAGCAGATCTGAGATAAGATGGCTGATAAGTTCTGGCTTATTAAACAGAAGATGCCTCTCCCATTTGTGGAAGAGAACACGGCGCTTTACATACCTTTTAACATAACTCTTTGAGATATGTGAGGGAAAAAAGTAAAATGTTGTGAATTGCCCAAGTCTAAAGAGTCCAAGTCTCACTTTCCAAAATGATTTTTAACTAAAACATCATGATTCAAAAGAATCAGTGGCACATAGGCTGCTTATACTTGCTGAAAATATTAGCCGCAAATGATTGATGCTGAGAGCAAAGCTGAAGAGTTATGTATCTTCTCATCACAGTGAGGTAAAACTAGAAGACATTCTCTTGCAAGTAAGTAAAAAAAAGACATTGACCTGAATTGTCCTCAGCATAGTTATATGTGAAGGGTGCCTACTTTCCACAAATCCTGTCCAGCAGCATGGGATAGATGTACTTGAGCTGTCTTTACAGTATTATCCAGCTGCTGTTTCAATCTATGTAACATGCACCAAGGGCACATGGAGTGGAGGACTTGGGACTTACAGTGTTGGGAGCTATGTTACCCGTATCTTCCACTCTCTTTCATTAAATGTTTGCAAGGGACAACATAAGTCTAGTGCAGAACTTGATGGTGTGTCTCATTTACATAGATTACATAGACTGAAACAGCAGCTGGATAATACTGTAAAGACAGCTCAAGTACATCTATCCCATGCTGCTGGACAGGATTTGTGGAAAATAGGCACCCTTCACAAATTATGATTGGTATTAAGTAAATATCAAGAGTTTATGAGCTGAAAACTGTATAGGAGCAAAAATGTCCTTGAATCTATAACTTAACATGTAACTCACATACCTTTGTTTTGCGTTTATTATTTGAATTGCCTTAGAAAAGGCATTGAGATAATCAATGCAAAAACTGAACCACTGATATGTCTTAGGGAGAGGAACTGCAGAATGAGGTTAGGTGTAGAAAACCAGTTATCCTTCTTTTCTATTTCTGTGAAATAGTTCTTTTTTTTCCTCACGGGAAATCATCACTCTTTCTAGAGAAGGTACATTGAAATATTCCTCTGAAATAGCTTTCCTCTTGACAATAACAGTTGAATTATCCCTCTACCTCATCCGCATTATCTTCCAATCTTTCTGGAAGCCACCATTTGTTGAATCAGTGGGGAGCAAGCACTTTCTCCTGAGTGTCATCCTTGCTCAGCTGAACCATAGATTCAAGTGTCTCCAACTTTACAGAAATGTACAGAAATTCTCTTCTGCTCTTCTGCTGACATTAATTTTTAAGAGGATTCTATGGGAATGCTGGATTGGCTGAAGAGATTTCTTCATCTCTAGGGATTTTTTTCTGAGTTCAAAGACCAAAAGCTCTTATCCCCACAAGACCTCTTTACCATTTGTATGAAAGATGTAGCTCTGTGCGTCATTATTCACTACAGGTCCTAGTGACTAGTGTTCCACATCAGGAAATATGAAAGCCACAGTTGCAAATAAAGGGTATCAGTGATGACAGTCTCAGTGGAGACCTGACAGTGTATTTGCCAGTCTGCTCCTCTCCATTGCCTGCCTTAGTTTGTCATGTCATGCCTTCCTCTTCGATGCCAGAGGACTCCTGAATCTGGGTCAACCCTACAGAGCTCCCACCCCAACACTGCTGTGGCAAACAGCCGTGTAATCTTGCTTGTCTGCTGTCCTTGCTTTACAGGTTTTGTACGACTATTGAAGGCTTTGCCCTAGGGTTATCCAGCCGTGTGACCTCTTGTCCATTAAAACTGCTTTTGTAAATCAAAGATGGGTGTTTTGGAGCCTTGTACATATGACAAGAGGCTGTATCATCATCATTATTATTATCATCATCATTATTACTATTATTTCACTGTACTGCCTTCCAGCACATTACTTTTCTCCTCCAGAGTGTAGTCTGGCTAACATAGAGTCCAGCAGAGCCTCTCTTTTTACAAATTATTAAAAAAAGAGTCAGAAACTGAAATTTTCTTGGCTCCTCTTTCTTCTTCCTTCTCTGATATCATCAGTATTTCCCTCTCATTCACTGGTAATAGGAGTCAGAGTATCTCCTGTATCTCACATCTGGCTTCACTGTTGAATGTGGCATGGGGCAAAAGGACAGGAGTAGAGAGAATGTAATCTGGTTTTCTTGGGGAAATCTTGTTTTTTCCAAGAAGAAAATAAAAGCAGCATCTTAACTGAGAATGTATTTTGAATACTTTATCAGCATGGATGCCTCAGACCTCAAGGTCCACGATCAGTAGCTTCTGCTATTTACTTCTCATTTCAAGTGGACAGCTCTGCATCAAACAGCAAAGTTGTTAAAAGGCTAATACCCACTTAACAACACAGTATAAAGCAACCATTTCCAAACAGAACTTATTTTGAGATTGTGATTTAGCTCCCAATTAATTCAAATGATTCCTCCCTTTGAAGTTTATTTTCATTAGCTGACATCTGCAGATTCTTAGAACAAAATGTAACAGGATGTAGGTTTTTGAAACATTTTAGCAGGAATTCTGGATTTTGCCTTCTGCATGTAAGGCAAGTGGGCACATACTTATCTATATAAATTCATATAATTTCATTGGCTTCAGTAAATACATGCTAATCTACATCAGATGACAATTTGTTCTATTTTATGTAACTGAAAGCAAATACAAGATGATTTTAGTTTTGAAATGTATTTGAAAAAAACTCATTGGTAGACTAAGCGGGAGGAAGAATATTGAATCCAGACATATAGTTAAATCCGAAGTAGTTACCATGCCATCATATTGTGGGTCACACCTTTGAAAGTTCAAAAAAGTTTATAATGCCCTAAATCCCAAGCAGAGAGAAAGCAAGGAAGAAAGCAACAGACAGCATTTTACCTATTTACAAACTGGATTAGGATAGGAGAGTAAGACTTCGGCAGGATAGTGTGCAGTCATGATTTATTGCTTGATAAAAGAATTAGTTTTGTTGTGATATTGTTGGAAATACTATGAATGTTATTCTTGTCATAAAAGAACAAAGAAACTCACCCTGCCTGTCCTCTTGTCCAGCAGATTATTCTTCCCTGATAGTTCTGAAGGCTGTATATTAAGCTGTTAAAAAGCATTATATTGATTAAGATGCTCATTGTAATCAACTGGTTCATTACTGAAGGCAAGGTGCTCCTAGGAAACTTAGCTACTCAATATAACATGTCCTAGTTGCAATTTCATTTTCCTGATGCTTATAATTTTTTTTTAAACTTTACTTTTCAGGTGATTCCTCCTTTATCTTGTCTTAGTGCGTTTACCTTTTATTCATTTCTTGTCTACTCCATTCTGGCCCTGGCCAGCTGCCAGTCTGCTGTTGGGCTGTCTTCTCAAAGTTGTGGTTTTGAAGCTCTTGTTGAGAAGGGCCTCCATCTCTCACTTGCCATAGAAATGTTCTAGGCACTGGCTATTAATCTGAAGGTGAGCAATACCACCAACTCAGGCTAGGCTTTAGCAGACATCCATTAATCTGTACCCAAATACACGACTTAAGTGGCTAAGCACAAGAAGTATTTTTACCCTCTGAATGAGAGGCTGCAGTTAAATGCTGTTCTTGCTGCAGCTAAAACAGATTAACAGGGGAGCGAGCACTTCTCTTCCATGTGTGTTACTGCTCTCCCAGGGATGGCTGAGAGGCTGAGCTCAGCTGTTCATTCTGCTGCAGAGGCGAGGGATTTAGGCTAGCTTTTAGGCTTCATAACATACTGACTGAAACACTACTATCTCCTTTTGGATACAGCACTGAGCCTTCTTCTACCATTATTAGGGGTGTTGCCCACTTAATGTCCTTATTTAGCACAACATTTATACTGGAAATTATGGGGAAGTGGGATTCACTCTGTGAAGGCAGCTCAGGTACTAAGCTAGTAATATATTCCATTTGCTGGACTCTGCCTTCATTGCCACAGGCATTTCTGGTTTACCTTTGTTTTAATTTAAAATAAAGAAATTAATGGAAACTGGCTCAGGGATCTGACTGCTATTGGTATGTGTTCCGAGTTGCAGTTTTGCTCTCCTTAGTGTAAGTGCATTACACTGTGTGCCCTTGTAACAGAGTCTGAAGGCACCAACAGCTCTCAGTATATGTGGGCAATATCTCCCAGCATTCAGATAATTTCTGTGAAGTACAAGCAGAATAGACTGTGTTTGCAATCTTAGCTTCAGCATCCCCTTATCTTTTCCCAACCGTGAATAAGCTTACAAAGCTTTTGACTAGTGTTTATTTAAAATGCAGAGTCTGCACCTGCATATTAGATAAATTTGCATATCAGATGCAAGTTCTCCATAAACAATTAGGAGTCAAAGCCATCAATATGTTGTATGACAATTTTCTCCTAATCTAGAATAACATTTTCTGTTGGAGATAAGATGTGTTCTTTCAAACATATACTACCTCTTGCCATTTCAAGTGTTTGGGAGGAAGATTCTAAAGTCTGAAAAAAATCATACTATGTATTTTCAGAAAAAGAGAAGAGATTATAAAGAAGTTCATGAAATAAATATGATAAAGATTCAGAAGAGAACTATTAAACTACTTTTTAGTAATCACCTAGAAAATAATAAATTGATTAAAATTAGCCAATGTGGGATTGTCAAGGAAACTCCATATGAAACAAACTGAATTTTCTTTTTTTGACTCATAACTGACCTTGCGGATGGTGATGAAGCAGTAGATATGCTATATGTCTACATCAGCAACATTCATAACACACTTAGCATGAGGTTCTCATCAGTAAGCTAAGGAAATATTGTGTAGGTGGGTCATGAGTGGATAAGCAATTGCCTCTGAAGTAATTCTCAAAAACTAAGTACCAGTTGTGTACTATCAAACCAGGAAGATGTTTCAAGTAGGTTGCTGAAGGGTTTTGATCTCAGCTACATTCTATTAAATAGGTTAATGAACAAATTGGATAAGGAAATAAAAGGTCATAAAATTAGCAAATGATTACAAGAAACAAGGTGATAGTTAAAAGCATTTTGAAGAACAGAATAGGAATTAAAAATAATCTTGAAAAATCAGAGAGATGGCCTAAAATCAGTAAGGTGAAATTCAACAAAGACAAGTGCAAAGTACTACCCAGAGGAAGCAGAGCACAAATCCTCAAATAAAAACAGACAATGGATAACTAGGAAGCAATATGTTTTAAAAGGTTATGAGGATTACATAGCATTACAGACTCAAGTAGTGGTCAATACTGTGGTGAAGGTGAAAAAGCAGGCAGACCTCAGTGTGGGTTGTATTAAAAAGAGAATTTTACATAGCCTGCAGAAGATGCATAGCAGGAGGCCTTGTCTGGGACACCTAGAGAAACAGGCTAACAAAATGGGCAGTCAAGAAGAGGACAGCAGGACCAACAACAGTTTTATAAAGCATAGCCTGTTAAGACTATTAAGAAATTTGATTAATTTAGCCCAGAGAAAAGAAAAAAAGGAGTAAGTCAAAGTGGTCTTTTGCAGACAGATACTATAGCTTATGGTAATTGTGCTTTGAGAAGAAGAAAGCAAAGAACCAAAGAAAGTAAAGATGACTGTGGTATATTAGGGAGCCCCCTCATGCTACACTTGGTGCTAAGGTGATGAAACCTGGAACAAGGGAGTTAGGGTGGCTGTGGAGTCTATCTGACTGGCAGTTCTCTGAGAGAAAGGTAGATAAACTCCTGCCAGAGACAGACATGCTGTGCACAATCCTGCCGCAGTGCAGAAGTGTTGTACTGGGTAAACTCTGTGAGATTCCTTCTGTCTCAATGTTTCTAAGAAAATATCCAGTGGGTTTGAACTTCTCACTATAAGTGAACATTGATTGACAGCTAAGCTTTTGCTGCTTCTTCCATCAGCTTCCAAGTAAGAATTTTTGTACTCTGCATTTTGGCTATTTCATATTTCTTCCCCCCCCCCCCTCTGAAATATTTAGGTGACGTTTTTCATTTGTGAGAGGAAACAAGAGAACTAATGAAACCTGGTTTCCAATGGCTTTGTGTTCACTCCCTCTCTCTCTCTCACTGTGCTGCAATAAACCCAGCATCTCTCCCAGCCCCCGTGTATGCTTTGCATTGTATATTAAAGCCTCGTGGCACTGTGCCCACCACCAACATTGCCACCAGCTCGCCCTTGACTTTCTGAGTTCCCTCCCACTAGCCCCCTCCACTGTTCCCTGTCTATTGGGTAGGGAGGCAGCAGCACATGCTCCAGTTGTTTTGGGGAATATTTACATTTATTGGCCAATATGAGTGGCCACATGAAAGACCAAAGAGACCATGTAGCTCTTGAACTCACTCTGCAGCTTTTCCCCCAGCACGAAGATGAATGTGGGTTGCTTTCTTTGATCCAGCTGTGAGTTTCACAACATCTGTGGACGTTGCAGAAACTTTGAGACCTTTGCGCTGCTGTCAAACTTAGCTGAAATGAACTAATGGGATCAGAAATTATTGGCAGACAGAAGGGACTCATCAGACAGACAAAAAATATGACTGCAAGAACATTATTTCTTTAGGTAATTAAGCTAAAACTCAGAGTACTTTTATTTTAAAAACACTTTACTTTTCATGTGTTTTTGAATACCATAAGCAATGCTTTTGATAAACATTTTGTTACTGTTTTGTGAGAAATATAATGCATCTCTCTCAAAGTTTTAGCACTTACTCTCAGTGAGTATACTCTGTATATCACCTAATTAGGTTAGGACAAAAATTAATAAATAACTGAGTTTTTAAATACATTTCACAGCTTCAACAGTCTTCCCTTCATTCCAATTGGTTTTAACAATGCAGTAATTCTGATGCGTCTAGTATTTCAAATAGTTCAGACAAACCAAGATCTTTTTGTATAGGCCATACTTGGAGAAAGTAGGTTACACTTTCTCTAGTCTGTTAAAAACTGCTAACATTTTGCACTGCTATTTTTTCTGCACTGTAATTAGACTCAGGTTGAGCTCATGCAACATCTAAATGCAGACTTCTAGCCTGACAGGTAATGCAACCAATCAAGACCCTTCACGAACAGGTAATTCACACGCAGCAATTGCAATAGTTGTAACAACTCGGAGATACACAGGGCAGCGGTCACATGCCTCCTGATTCCTTGCTGGTGGACAGCTTGAAGCAGCACCTCTGGCAGAACTGAGAGAGAACCAGAGGAAACATAATTCAATCACAGTAATCTTGTGTCTAAGGGACTCCCAGTCTCCACTTTCACATGGTACTGGTCACAGCTGAACACATTTCTGACAGTCAACTGGTTACAAATGACATGACATGACATACAAATGACATCATCAGTGCATTTTAATATTAAAATAAAAATACAATGATCAAAGGTTCCTACATCTCTTCCAATCCTTAGTAACATCATGTAAATAAAATATTTGGTGGATTTCTTTAATCTAAGAGGATACTATCTTTCCATATTGTCAGTTCCCTGGATCTGTGCAATGTATGCTAGGCTCTGGGCATAGTTTTTACAAAGCTGTAAGGACATGCACATTTGCAATGGCTTATAATCTGTTGGTGTCTCATTTTGGACTTGGCTGTACACAGTAGCTGTTTGGGAGCCGGTCTGAACTGACTGCAGGAGGAATCCCTAGAGGATAAAGGAAGGCTCTTTGAACCTTCTGCGATGCAGCTGTACAAGACTGAACAAAAACCCTGGCACCCTTAATGAGAAAGTTCTCCAGCTAACCTCTCATCCTCTCCCTGAGACTCGGTAGTGCAGAGAGCACAAACACAGAGCAAACCCGATGAGACAGGAAAAAGAGAGCCCTCTGACTCTGAGATAAGGAAGAGATTTCCAGCAGCTGAAGTTGTGCCCTAATCCATTTGGGTCTTTGCTCCTGGCAAACCTTTGGGTTAAGGACAAGAGCTTCTGGGGATGTGAGTGAAGGACAAGGGTGTGGGGGAGTGGTGGGTGCTACTGGAGAAGGGTATTTGGAAGGACTGTGGGGAGATCAGGAAACAGAAGGAACTTACTATGCAAGTAGATTAAAGAGATATTTGATTATCCTGAGAATGTGTGAACGTGGCCATTTAGCAGGCCTAGTGCAATTTAAATAGGTATTAATAGTCAGGCTACAGGAGGGCAAGTGAATTCCCATCAGGGAACCAACCTTTCCTTTAGAACAGCCTGTGACAGTGAGTAAAGAGAATCAGCACAGGCAGGCCATTAAAAAAAAATGCTTGTTTATTTATGTTGCCATTGATATCTCCCCATGTAACTGATCCCATGTTAGCTTAGCTCAGTCCTGACAGCAGTTCCTGTCAAAAGCCCTGCTTCTCACTTATCCTCAGCAAACGATGCATGTTGAGGTATTTTTTCAGTGCAGACTTGGAAGCACAAACTCCCTGTGTTGTGCTAAACCGTAAATACCAGCTTCTGAGTTGCTCAGTATATACGGTTTCTAAATAATCTCACAGGCTATTCACTTGAGGGAAAGTTCATTACAAGTAAATTACTCTTAAGCAGTGAATATCCTCTTCAGCTGCATGAAATGAGGAAAAAAAAGTATTTATAACTTTCTCTCTTATCCACATGTGATATTATCATTATTAAAGGTGGCCATATGCAAAGATAAAGTGCATTAGATCACTAGGATATATGGACTGCAAAAGTAGTTTACACGTAGCTATATTAGAATGACCATTTCTTTAAGTATAGTTTCAAATAATTCTAAAATAAGAGTATGCTTTAAGGAGCAGATATATCTTGTCAGTGGTTTAAAATTAGATCATATATTCTGCATGACTGAAATCTGCTCCTTATAGGATGTGCATGCACATGTGTGTGTGGGAGAAAGGAAAAAAAGCATCCTCTTTTTACTATTCTTTTCATCTGCACTTTTGAATTCCAAAAGGGAGTTTTATACTAAACCACTGGGGAATTAATTGTAATCAGGAGATTTTGTCGTGGATCATCTCCTCTGAAACTCACCCTTTGCTAACTGCCTCCCGTCAGAAACCCTTCACCCAACAGTAAGATATTGAGCAGGTGAGTACTTCTGCCAAAGAAAATGCTCAGTTCAACATGTGTTTAAATGCTCTGCTGAACTAGATGCCTATTACTGATCATAATGGCCCCACAACTGACGGCTTATCTGGAAAGTTGTAGCTACATCTTCAACTCATTCGGGTGTTTCCACAGGCAGTTTCAGGAGAGCAGGAGGAAAGCTAGGTGATCAGCCAGCGCTGCTTCGGCTCCACGCAAGTGCTCTACAGGCCAGCGTTGAAAGCCACCGGATTAAGGGCTTAGTTTTGAAGATGGCAGCAGGAATTAGCATCTTGGAGTTAAAAGACAGGTGATGGGTAAAACACTAAGGAAAAAAAGGAGGGAAGATTGCGGTTACGGAAATATAATCAACCAGCTGCTGCAGTTTGAAGGGAGGGGGAAGCGGCTGAGTTGCCATTACGGCGGGATGCACTCTGTGCCTGGGCCATTCTGGGCCTCGCCTGAGGTGAGGCCGACGTGAGGCAGCCCACACGAGGGGCCCGGGGCGTGCGGCAGCGCCCACACACGACGCAGGCCTTGGCCGTGGGCCCCAAGGCCCCAGAAGACAAAGTTGTCCCTTCCCACCCAAACCTCACGCCCTCCGCAAACACCCCCCTCCTCCCTCCCGGAGCTGCCGGGCTGGCCCCACGCATCCGGGGGGGAGCCGAGGAGCCGGCCTGTGCGCCCCCCCCCCCCGCCACCCACCCCCAAACTGCTGGAGGCAAGCGCGCCTCCCTCACAGCGGCACGCCGCCCTGACAGGCATCAGCCCACGCTCTGCGCATCGAGCTGTAGCTGCCTTTTCCCGAGCGCCGGGCTTCTCCCGTCCCCCACCGGCGGGGTGGGAGGCGGAGGTATTTTTAACACCCGGCACCCCCTCCTCCCCTCAGCCCGCGGGCCGCGGCCCGGCGGCTCCCGCCCGTTCGCCCCCCGGCGCGTAGGCGCAGAGCGCGGCGGCGCCGCCCCACGACCGGCCAGCAGGGGTCGCTGCCACACGCCCCGCGCACCGGCCCGCGCGCGGCGGGGGCGGGGGCGGCGGAGCCCCCCTGGGGCCGGTTCCCCGCCCGCCGCTCCCGCCCCTCGGCGGGGGGAAAGCGGGGCGGCGGGCGCCTCGCCCGCCTCCGCCCCGAGCTGAGCCGGCGGCGGGTGAAGCGAGGTGCCTCGACGCCTCTCCGCGGCGGCAGCGGCACCGCCTCCCTCCGCGCCGCACGGAGCCGTCCTCCTGCCCCGTGAATGGCTGCCGGCTGACTGACAGGCGAGGCGGCCACACAGGGCGGCAGCTGCCGGGGCTACACCTATAAGGGCCGGCGGGGAAGGGGTGCCGGGCGGTGAGGGGCTGCCCGTGGCGGAGCCGCCCGGTGAGCGGCCTCCCGGGGGCGGGGGTCCTGGCTCGGAGAGCCGAGCGCCCGCCGGCCCCTCGGCAGCAGCCCCGCCCGCCCAGCCCCGCAGCAAGTGGCAGTTCCGCGCTGCGGGCCACCCCCGCCTTCTCCGGCAGCGGCGCCCCAAGGATGCGGAGCGGCGGAGCGCGGGCGGCGGCGGGGCGCCGCGGGGGGACCCGCCGCTGCGCCGGGCGCGGGCGCCGCCGCCCCTGCGCGCTGCGCCGGGCAGCAGCTCAGTGAGCGCGGTGGCCGCGGCGGGAGGAGGCAGCGGCGGGCTCGCTGCAGCCGCTGCCGTCGCCGGAGGGGCTGGGAGCCGCTGGGCGCCGGCGGTGGGGCTGCGCGGCGGCCGGCGCTGGGGGAGGCGCGGGCGGCGCCGCCACAGGTGACTCGCGGGCCGGGGGCCGCTTTCCGTCCCGCTGCCGCTCGGCCGCCCCTGCGCGTTCGCGCCCCTGCGCCGCGGCCGCCTGCGCGGAGCCCGTCTTCAGCCGCTTCGCCGTGCCTGCGCGACCGGGAGCGCCAGGGGGACATGGCTTCGCTCCGGCTCCTTCTCCTCTTGCTCCTCGCCCAGCGGGGGCTCGGGGCCGCCGCCGGCCAAGGGCAGGCGGTGCGCGGCCGGGAGCGGGCGCTCGGGGGGAGGCAGCCTGTTTTCAACCACATCAAGAGCCGGGAGCCTCCGCCGGCCCCGCGGAGCCGCTCTACGGAGAGCACCATCTTGGCGCAGCGGCTCGCCGAGGAGGTGCCCCAGGACGTGGCCTCGTTCCTCTACACCGGCGACTCCCGGGAGCTGCGGCGCGCCAACTGCTCCGGGCGGTACGAGCTGGCCAGCCTCGCCGGCAAGTCGCGCTTCACCTCGCACCCCTCCCTGCACGGGGCCCTGGACACCCTCACCCACGCCACCAACTTCCTCAACATGATCCTCCAGAGCAATAAGTCGCGGGAGCAGAACTTGCAGGAGGACCTGGAGTGGTACCGCGCCTTGATCAGGAGTCTGCTGGAGGGGGACCCCAACATCTCCAGGGCAGCTATCACTTTCAGCACGGAGCCTTTCTCCTCCACCCCCCAGGTTTTCCTCCAGGCCAGCAGACACGAGAGCCAGGTCCTCCTGCAGGACCTGTCCTCCTCGGCTCACCGCCTGGCCAACGCCTCGGTGGAGACAGAGTGGTTCCACAGCTTGAGGCGCAAGTGGAGGCCGCATCTGCACAGGAAGGTCTTAAACACGGGCCCCAAAACTTTGGAGAACAGCTGGAAGAGGCGGGAGAGCTTCACTGCTGATAAGAACCACATCAGGTGGTCCTCACCTTACCTGGAGTGCGAGAATGGGAATTACAAACCCGGCTGGCTAGTGACACTCTCGGCGGCTTTCTATGGGCTGCGGCCGAACCTCCTCCCCGAGTTCAGGTAGGAGGAGTGTTCCTCTGCTTGCTTTCTGTCGAGAAGGGGGTAGGATGGGGTTTTGGTTCTGCCCCCCTCCTAGGGAAGGGCGTGCTGTGTCTCTGGAGTGACCTGATCGACCCTTGCCGGCCGGGCTGCTCAGTCACACTGCAGAGCAACCTCAGGCCTTCCTGTTGAGCTCTCCCTTCGTGTGCCTTGGGGAGCTGTTGCTCAGTAAAAGAATCGCTTTCACCCCTGTCTGTAAGACAGCGTTTGCTTTACCTGCTCCTATTGAAACAGGTGTGCACGGGCTTCCTGGCATCCTTCTGCAGGGGAGACAAGAGCGGCGGTTGCCAGTTGGAGTTTGTTTCTGACTGGAAGAGGAAGGTGTTTAGTGAGGCATTATTTCGTATTACACTGCATAATTAAAAACTAGCTTGACCCCAGCTAGAATTTTAACTAGCTGGGAAACAATGTTACACTGGTAAACTGCGATTTCTGGTCTCCAGAACACAGCCACTGTGGGGTGCTCGAGCCTGGTCAGTGGTCAGTACGTTTGCAGGTAAATAAGTGTTTGTGACTGCAGTTCTGTCATAGTGCATGTGGCCACTACCTGAGCTGGCAGTAGGAAAGCTTTTCTTAGGACATTCCCCTGTTACATAGCTGTGCAGCTGATACCTGGCATACGTAAAGAATTGCTTATTTTTTTTTATTGCCGTTACCCCCAGGACTTTGCAGGTGGGCTGTGACTAGCAGAGAGGAGTGTATGAAAAGGCCCATTCTTGTGTCTTTGTATTTTGACAGCAGATAGGGATGTGCCCAAGAGCAACCTGTGGGGCATAGGATGTCGACTTTTCCTACTGGCACTTCTGTGGTGGGGCTCACAGGTAACTCTATCCCTTGGGGAATGCCCACTGCCCAGAAGCAGCTGACATTTGTCAGGGGGTGAGAGAAGCACAGAATTTGCTTTCTGCTGCGATTCAGTAGCGGATAAAGATAGACAAGAACACAACAGACACCAAAGAGGTTTTGCCACACTGAGGTGGCCAGGCAATTTGTGTATGTCAACGCTGTTTTTCTTGGCTTAGTCTGAAATCCTGTGGGATCAAATGGGTATGAATGCAGTTGTTCATCCTTGGGGGGAAAAAAATAAAAATCTGCTGAATACAGAGTGGCTGTTTATTTCTCTATGGAATTACCTTTTGCCCTGAAGTCTTCACACTTATGAGGCTGATAGGGTTAAGGTAAAGTGAGCTCACCTGCTGGATTCCTTTCAAGACCAAAACCTGACAATAGCTCTACTGCAGAGCTTTTTGGGACCCTGGGGGGTGGGGGTGGTGGTGTCCAGAAAAGTTCAGGAAACTTCTCGCATTTCGTTGAAACACTGCATTTCAACTTGAACTTCAGGATGTAGACGAAAGCTAATGTAGGCTGACACTCTCTTGTTGAGGACAGAGGTTTTTATAACCTAAAAAAACACCAGGTTGGGGTGGCAGCCACTAACTAACCAGTTGTCTGAGAACTTAGTTCTTGATATAAAGCTTAACTTAAAGAAGCTTTGATCTTGACTTCAGTTAAGAGAAAAACAGACCTCTTAAACAGAGTCTAAAGTTTCGACCTCAGTTCTGTGCCAAGATCCTGTGATGCTGGGAAGTGTCTCAGTGGTGTAGGATTCTGCTGTGGTAGCCCTGGTGCACAGAACACACCAGGTCCATTCTGGAGTAACCGTGGCCAACCAAGGCAACCAGTAGAGGTCCTCCTGGGTGCAGTACAAAGGAGTGTCTTCACTTCCTTATCTTCTCAGCCTCTGTTTACCATGTGGGAGTCACTTCAGTTGAAGAAATAGAATAACCTGTTGGAATTCTGATACTTCAAAGGGCATCCATTAAGCACATCTAAGCTTGGAGAACCTCTTCTTATTAGAAGATCGTGCGATGGGGTATGCTGTGCAAGTTCAAAATGTTGTATTGCTGTTGTACTGAACAGTTAGGACAAAACTAACAAAGTTTTGTTACATCAGAACCAGAGATGAGTGGGTAAGCATTTCTAAGAAGATGGGTCAGTATGTTTTTGGTAACTATATAAGGAAGCAGGTGGAAGAAGTACATACATATAAATGCAGATATATATATATACACATGCGCACATATACACATATGCTGGCAAGGCTAAATGATGGTTCCTGTGTTCTTAGTTTGAGGTATGTTACATGAAATGTAAGCTTCTAATAAAAGCTTATTATTTAGGATATTGAAAAAAGTAACTCTGCAGCTACATAGGAAATACTACTAAAAAATACACTTCTCACAAGACTTGTGGGATGTCTTAATATTTGCACAATATTTTCTATACTTGATAGGCACACAGCCTCAGTGTGAGTTCTTAAGAGAAGAAATGGTTTAAAGTAGAAGCATGTAATATAAAAATGTAAACTCTAATGTAGTTAATGGAACATTAGTATTAATTACTATAAGGTGCCTCTTGAAATAAGCTTTATTTCCCCTCACCACCTGTCTTTGAGTGACACAATGGTTTAACTTTAAATTCCTGTTTAAGGCCCATATGGTAGAAAGCAGTATGTATTAACCTCTATCTTTTGAGAAAGCTACATTGATTCTCCCAACAAAGTATCTCTGAACCATCTGTTAGGAACATGCTAGTGGATCAGTTTACATGCTCCTTCCATGTAATAGTCTGGCCTGAGGTCATTGATGGTAATTTAGTGCATGCCCCCTTAATATTTTTCTAACAGTTTATGTACTTTCTTCTTTGCTGACATTAAGTTTATGGCATGGTACATTAGGGCAAGAGACATTCAGGAACACATTATCTCCATGGAAGAGAGTTCTTTCAGATTACAGAATGAAAAAGCCATTCCTCCTGCTTCTTGGTATCTCTTCTGTTGCAGTAACAGATGGGTATGTCATGTGGTGTAGCAATGGAAAGAGTTTAATGAAGGCAATACTAATAATTACTACTGGTTATGTTCAATACATACTACTACTGCAATGCTGTAGTCAATGACATTCTGGAAGTGCAGCAAAAAAACAGCTTTGTTCTTCATGTCATGAAGGGTTATAGTGCCTTCCACCAGAGTAAGTGAGGGGGACTCTTGGAAGCAGCTTCCTATCTGTCTTTAATTTCACCTCCCACCCTCTCTTGTCCAAAGTGAAAGCCAATGGCGGTGAGAGAATATGGTTCAGTTGTCTTGCCAAGGCTAGCACTGTAGGCCAATACTGAGATGAAGTGGAGAAACCAAAGACAACTTGATTGTGCTGATAAATGTACCAGAAGCTGTTCAGGCCCAGTGGGACCGTATTAGCCCAGTGCAATGCTAAGCTAGTGGTGCTGACTGTCTGCAGCTTCCTAGTAGCGCTTGCTGGTGGTGCATTTGCTGGCCTTTGGCCTGCCCAAAGTGCAGGGAGAGAACATTCCCACCCGCTTACAAAATATAGTGTAGGCTCTCATTCAGAAATGAGGATCCACAGAGACTGGAAGTAATCACTTGGTGATATTAACCATTCCTTTCTCCTTTCTTAAAGTCTAAGCTGATGCAGTTTGCTGCTGGAATTCACCATCTAATGTGTCTAATCACTCCACAACTCTGGTGCTGCAGAGGGTAGAGCACAATAGCATTTGTCACTGATCTTCTGTGACTCTGCTAGTTCCTGTTACATGATGAGACTGAACCACATTCGCATGGTGATCCAGCTGATCTCTTTGCAGCCCTACTGTGCAAGTGGAAAGGTGCGAGAAGCTGCATGTTGCGAGTACGTTTCCTTCTCTAAAAGTACTTGTTTGGCCCTTGGAGAGGAAATGGGAGGTTTTCATTTCTTCAGCAATCTAGGAGGCCTGCGGGGAGGATTACTCCTTGATTGGGAAGAAAGATGTGCAAGTAGTCAGCTACTAGGAACATATGAGTTTTTTAAAAAAAAAAAAAAAAAAAAATTGTCCTCCTGGGTCACTGGGTCCAGTCTCCTGCTGTCACAGGCCCACTTAGTGTCACCAGTTGACCAAACTCCATCTTAAAGTAGGTGGGTTTCCCTCTTGACTCTCCAGTCACTGGCATGCTAAGCCTAATGTTTGGATAGCTGCTTCTGATTTCTCATCTAAATTTATTCACAGTCAGTTCTCATCCATTTATTCCTGTTCCAGAACTGCCTTCTATCTGCAATAGCACTCTTGACTGATGTTTACTGCCCTGACCTATTTATAGGCAGCAGTCCCTTCTCCAACTTTGTTTACTATACTATACATTCTGTAGTCTTCTGTCAGAAGCTCTCTGTTGCCATGGTCCCTCTTGCTAAGTCTTGTTCCAGTATCTCTTGAATGTGGTTAGTCAGATTCATGTACAATGTTTCAGCCTTGTGCAATGACGTCAATTATCCCCATACTCTGATGAATGAATTGCTGCTTTTGCAGTTCAGAATGTTCTCTTGCATGGTGTTCTCATTTTCTTTAATGTTGTGTTGTAATATGGCAACATTTTGGGAACTGGTCATCGCTGTCACACTGTTTTTCATCTAGGAAGTCAGCATGTCTTTAGGGTACAGCAACACATTTCTTTTCACAACAACCCCACTCTGTTCTAGTGAGGCAAGGTAAGCTGTTGCTTGCTGCGCCCGCCCCCCCCCCCCCCCCCAAATCCAGGGCAGTATTTGCAATCTTTTTTAAGGACAGTTAGGAGAATGCAATGGAATAATGGCTGTTTTGGCAGAAAGGTCCACAATCGGCAAGCTGAGGGGTTTTTTGGGTTCTGGAGCATTTCCAGATAACTTCATTCTGAAGTTTGGCTGAATCAAGTGTTACCACTGAATATTTTTTGTCTTCCTGACATATGCTACTTCTCTCTTAATTAAGAGAAAGGTATTCCTTGGTGCAAAGATTAATCTTTATTGCACTGTTAAATTTAGCTGTTTTTTCCCTAAAGGCAGTGTAACGTCGTGATTTCCAGTGTACTATTAACAATGGCTCGGACCACAACAGTGTTAAGCCCTAATGGGGCTCTTAACTGAGGAAATATTATTGGAGGCAAATTAAACCATGGATGTAGAATTACATGTGACAAATAAGTAATTTCTTAGGGAATATACATGACTTCCTCTTCTGCCAAATATTTCACAGGTATTCAGTTGTTTGGTAAAATAACCACAAGAGTAGACCAAAAAAAAAAAAAGAGATTGTAAGAATTAGTAACTTTTTTTCTTTTAAATATAGTTTAATTTCTTACTTTAGCCCCCTTTTTTAGCTTCCCCCCTAATCTCTCTTTAATCTAGTCTCAGTACTGAACTAAGAAAGAAAATTCATTTTCACTGTTTAAGGAGACTTTCTAATTTTTTTGTGACATGATACATTAGTTTTATAATCCTGAAAATGTTTTAAAACGGCGAGGCTGACATTTTTCTATAACAAGCCCTGGCCCATATAACATGATTGAAGGTGTGGGTGGATTTAGAATAGGTTTTAAAAATTAAAAGGAATAATTTATTTCCTGGAACTTCAGAAAGTTTTGGATTTATGTTCCTGAAAAGAGGTGAGAACAAATAAATGTTTTCCTATGATTTACTGTTTGCTTATAGAAACCCCCAGTATTTTATGCGTATTCTCTAGACAATCAATTATGTCTGTGCCTTTTTTGTACGAGGTCATGGGTAAGGATAGAAAACTGGATGGTGATGAAACAAAAGGAACAATAAATAGGGATTTCTCTTTTAGAAACGTGTTTCAGCTTTCTTCACTACTGGAGAAACAGAAGCGTGTCTTTGAAGAAAGATGTTAAATATGGCCAGGAGAGGACTGAAACACATACTGCATTTATGTCAATAATTATGTAGCACATGGTAAGTTGCAATGAAGAGAACTAGCTTTTTGGGTGAAACTGCTGTTTCCACTCCTCTGTTCTCTATCCCCGTCCCCCTTGGGCAAGGCTTCCAGCACAGCAGCTTATCAAAGCTCTTTTGAAGGGAATAGACATGTGACAGTCCTTACTATTGGAGATTCAGCTCCAGGACTGTCACCTCCTATTCTGTCTATTCATGAACCTGGGCTGAGGTAGAGAAATGTTCCTAAAGGTAAGTACAAAAGCATTGCTGTGTTAGGTGAGATGCAAGGCTTACCTAGCCCTGTGTCCAAAAGCAGCTTCTGATGCATACTTAGGGAAAATGTAAGAGCAGTGGAAGTGCTGAATTCTCTTATCTTGGTTATATCCCATTTACAAATAATAAGCAATAAAAAAAAATGTTTTTCAGACTTTATCTGAATGAGTGTTAATAGTAAGTATGGATTAAACTGACCTCCATGATTCTAATTAACTTTTTAACCCATTTTTGTCTTCTGCAATGTAGTTTGGCATTGGGTTCCATAATATAATTATGAACTGTTAGGAGAAAAAAAAAATCTTTTCTGTTTTTAAACTTGCTTCACGAATCTAAATTCATTGGGAGATCCCAGATTCTGATGATTAAAAAAAAAAAATTGGAAAGTGTTCATTCATCTCTGTGTCAGATTTAGTTGTGGGTAATACTAAGTATTTCTATCAACTGCAAACTTTGTCACTGGTCACCCATTTGTCGTCATCTGTGAATGTGTTGAACAAAGCAGGGATAGTTGTGGTGCCCAGCTTGTTAACATCCTTGCATGTGAAAGCTGACTTTTGTCACAGTAATACTCTTAAGAGTGGATTGGAGGCTGGAGCCTTCCTGGCTCTGAAGCCTGCAGTGATGAAAATAATTTGTCTTCTGCAAAGGCTGTCTCTACTCTGAGCAACTTTTATATCTTGGTTGTCTGTGGCCTTATAGATTCTATTTCAGGCTTCCTTTTTCTGAGGTAGTTGAAAGGTTTTTAATTAGTAGAGCCTATGCTTTTAACATGTTGCTTCTAAAATGTCTTTTGGTTTTGTCTTACATTCTTGTAGTTTTGTATGTTCTTTGCCCAGGTTTATGCCTCTCCATTTTCCTTTTTTTTTAATGTTGGCTTCCACTTACTTTTCAGTTTTAAAGTTCCCTTATTACCCTCAAATAAATCTTCAGTGTCAGAAGATTTGGTATAGTTAGGCTGAGGCCATCTCTCCTGTGTTGGATCCTTCTAATTCAAAAGCTTTTCTTGTTCCTAACCTCTTTTTTCTTCTATCACTTTATATACTGTTCCTTGAGACCCTTTTTTCCCACCTGTCTCTTTGACCCTATGGATAGTAATGGGAGCATTAAAAGAATCTAATGTAAGTGGTACCCCACCATTGCTGACACCTCAATGTTCCTATACAAGGTGATGCTTTGTGACAGAGTTAAGATGCTAGCAGCAACTTAAACATCCTCAAGCAGAAAAAATATCGCCACCCCTCAAAGTATCTAGGAACCTCTCTGACTAAACTGCAGGGAATCCCCAGAGAGGCAGCACTGCATGCCATAAATTTCAAGGCAGATTTAAATCCGAAATGATTCTTCACACAACAGAGGATTCAGCTTTAAGGATTCCACCCTTGTAGTACTGTTCCAAATGGCCTAGAGGGGTTTTCTTTGCAGGTGAATCCCAATTCATGTGCCCACACTGCTATACCTTACTCTTCAGTTAAGTTTATTTTTAGTGAAAGTTGGTTCTTCTGTAAAAATGTGTGCAGAAAAGCAGTAGTCATTCTATGGCTGAGGAATTAGGTAAGTCTGTCTCTGTTCTGTTAGTAAGAAATTACTGGTAACTGCGTGACCAGATCAAAATTATATTGTATGTAACAGTAGCCTTTTGTGAATCTGGCTGGATATGCAAAGGTAGTAGTTTTGAAAAAACATCTAAGTGATGCAGGATCCTAAATCTTAACTTTCAAAAGCAACTTGAACCTGCAGAAGCTGTTGACTACCAGGAAGACTTACGGCTGAAAGTCACTTGTGGATTTGACACCAGGATTATTTTTGGATGCTCGGTTGATGGTACATTGAAGGAGCCTCAGGTGTCAGGTAGTGTGTACTGTTTGAAAATTAATATTCTTGAAAGTGTCAACCTCCAAAATGAGAATGGTCAGAAAAGGTATCTCCCCTGAAAACATTTGCTATTCTAATTACAGCATGCATTTATCTAGAGGTGTGGGCATTTGCAGATTTGGGATGGCTGTAGAGAATTTGTTTTTCTTATCTCCTTGTTTTGTGGTAAGGAGGACTTATGAAGGACAGCATGTAGGGGTGAGTGAATATGGCAGCAAGAATCTAGGCAGGCATTTAGATTTGGGGGATGATGTCTGCTTCAGCATGTGATAACCATGCCTTACACCTTAATTATGGCTGCTTGCAATGCTTATAGGTACAAAAATAAATGTACAAACTTAGAAGACAAGCTTTGAATACCTGTTTAGCTGAGCTGTGATGACCTCTGTGCCAAAAAGCTTCTGAAGATCTAGAGGACAAAGATATTGTTTATCACCGTTTAAATGTTGGCAGGCTATTATTGTGTGCAGCTCTGGCTTAAGCTGGCTGGGAGAAAGAGAACATGCTCCTGCTGCTTTTTTATGATGTAACAGTACAGACAAAAAAATTCTTCTGTAGGTATAGGTTTTACAACATGTTGTTACAATGAAATATTATAACTACTGAAACTATCAAGATAGCTAGTAGGTTGGGAAAATAAGCTTAAATCAATTTCTGGCACAGATTTCAAGGCAAACAGCATGCCAACAAACAGTGGTACTGGAAATTAAGACAGACGTGAAAGCCTCTTAAATCAAACCTCTGACCTGACAGAAAATCCTTGATGACATCGTTCTTCAGTGGTTATCTATTATGTACAATTGAACTAATTCTTCCTGTTAAACACGAATGTGTGTATTGTGCTTTAACCCGGCAGGCAACTAAGCACCACACAGCTGCTTGCTCACTCCCCCCACAATGGGATGCGGGAGAGAATCGGAAGGGTAAAAGTGAGAAAACTCGTGGGTTGACATAAAGACAGTTTAATAGGTAAAGCAAAAGCCACGCACGCAAGCAAAGCAAAACAAGGAATTAATTCACTACTTCCCATCGGCAGGCAGGTGTTCAGCCATCTCCAGGAAAGCAGGGCTCCATCATGGGTAATGGTTGCTTGGGAAGACAAAATGCCATGCCTCTGAATGTCCCCTCCTTCTTCCCCCAGCTTTATATGCTGAGCATGACATCATATGGTGTGGAATATCCCTTTGGTCATTTTGGGTCAGCTGTCCCAACTTCTTGTGGACCCCAGGCCTACTCACTGGTGGGGTGGTGTGAGAAGCAGAAAAGGCCTTCACTGTCTGTAAGCACTGCTCAGCAGTAACTAAAACATCCCTGTATTATCAACACCATTTTCAGTACAAACCCAAAACATAGCCCCATACTAGCTACTCTGAAGAAAATTAACTCTGTCCCAGCCAAAACCAACACAAATCCTTAAGTATCTTTTTTTGTGTAAGGACTGTGAAATTGTGGCAGAAAACAAATATTTATTGTTATAAGGAGATTAACAAAATATACTTACTTGCCAGATGGTCCACAATTACCAGTAATATTGTTACTAACTTATCACTGTGGCTTGGGTTCAGTCAGGGAGCATTGTCAGTATGGGTGAATGTGTTATACTGACAAGCTGCGTCTACTCTTACACAACTGATATTTCTCTTGATCAGTTATATCAAGATAGCAGAGCTGCAATTATTCCCAGTTAGTTCAATAAATATAACGCTTACAGGTAGTTGGATGTGTTCTTCCATACGTTCCATTTTCTGAATGCTGAATCAAAAATAACTGAAAATGTGGGTGGCTAACCAGGCTGTGCCAGCTACTGTATTAATCACAGATGAATTTCAGAAATATATCATGTACATTTTGGTGTACTGTATGTGTAATAATGGCGGGTACAAGTCTGAGATGGTGTTTTAAAATGGCAAAGCATCCCAAATGAATGCAGTAGAAGTCTTGTACCATCATGATGCTTTCTGTGACTGCCACGTGTATGCTTAAAGAAACTTTTCTTTTGAAGGCATTATATCCTCAAGTAGTTGCAGACCCTGTTACTACCTCAGCAGAACTGTGATGTTACCATGAAGCACAAACATATATTGCAGAGGTCTACTGAAAAAAGAATAATATGCACCATGGGGGGAAAAAATGGAAAGCCTATGGTAGACTGTAACTGTCAGGAGAGATTGGTTTTTTTATATGCCTGCTTCTGGACTGCACTGTTTTTCTTTCCTGTAGATCTTCACCCCAGAAATTTGTAAAGCTCTGAGAAAAAGCAGAACAACTTAATCATATCAGAAGTTCAGGCTGTGCTGCAGAAGAGCTGCAGACAGGAGAAGACTGTAGGTAGAAATATTTGTATTGAGTTCAGAAAGGCAAACATTCTTGTAAGAAAAGCTTTAACACAAGAGAAGCAAAGGGAAAATGCATTCAGCTTCAAATTGAAGAATTCTGTAGTGTTTCTGAAAAAGTATTGTGAAAATATTTTGAAATTAGATAATTTTCAGGCTTGCACAGCTTAACAGGGAGCTCCTGACAAAAGTCAAGCATAAAATGAAAGTGCACAAGAGGTGGAAGTGGGGTCAGTTAAACTGGGAGGAATATGGAGACATGGTCTGAGGGTGCGTTAGGGAAACCTATTTCATGGGTGGAGTTAGGGAAACCAAAGCCCATATGGGGCTGAATCTGTTGAAGGGCATGAATGGTGGCAAGAAGTAAGTACACTGGCAGGAAAATTGGACAAGGGAGAATGTGGATCTGCTGCTGATTGGGGCAGTGGACTTTGTGACAGAGGACATGGAAAAGGCCAAGGTATTGATGTCTTCCAAGAACTACAGGCTGGTCAGCCTCACATCAGTCCCTGGGAAGGTGATGAAGCAAATCTTCCTGAAAACCACTTCTGAAACACATGAAGGAGAAGAATGCGATTGGGAGTAGTTAGCATGGGTTTATGAAGGGGAAATAGCGTTTAACCAGCTCAATAGCTTTCTGTGTACAGATCACTCTGTGTCCACTTCTGGGCTCCCCAGTACAAGAGACATGGATGCACTGGAGTGAGCCTAGTGAAGGGTCACATAGATGATTAAAGATTGGAGCATTTGACAGACAAGAAGGGCTGAGCGAGCCGGGACTGTTCAGCCTGGAGAAGAAAAGGCTCCAGGGGAATCTTACACGTGTGTAAATGCCTGATGGAAAAGTGTAAAGGAGACAGAGCCAGACTCTGCTCAGGGGTAGTCAGTGAAAGGACAGAAAGTGTAAGAGGCACAAATTGAAATACAAGAAATTTCATTTAAACATCAGAAAACGTTTCTTTGACACTGTGAGGGTGGTCAGACACTAGATTGGGTTTCCCAGATGTGGTGAAGTCTCCATTATTGGAGGTATTAAAAAACCCAACTGAACTGAGCCTGCTTTGAGCAAGTGGTTGGACTGGATGATCACAAGAGGTTTCTTCCAATGACAGCTGCTGTATGAATCTATGATTTTCACATCTATTTTCACCAAAATAATTGTATCAAAGAGCTTTCAAAGGATACAAGTTATTTAATCAATTCTGAGGTGAAAAATCCAGAAGTACCTTTCCTTTCTTTCCAGTATGTGGCTCTGAGCATTAGGATGCTATCCTGCTTTCTGCCTCTTAGCCCACTAGAACGTGCCACTAATTCTTCAAATTGCAGCATGTCTGGTACAAGGCTGTATTCAAATGCTTGCTCAGCATGCTTACTGTTCCTAATTCCTCTGGCTTGTATGTGTTGTCTTTCTCACAGGTATCCTCTAGGTAAGTTTTCTTTTGAAAATTTTTATATCCCTTTGTACTGACTCTGTGCTTCTACAGGGCCTGCTCATTATACCACACAGCAAACTCTTAAGGTGTTTCTCCTCCTAGCAGTGATCAGTTTACTGTTAATTTTCGATCTGTACCTCTCTTCTCGCAGAAGTGTTTGTAGAGGGAAAGGGAAATTTCCTCTTCTACCAGTTAAAAACAAAATGTACACAAGGGAAAAGCTTTCCATGTAAAGGAAATAAAGACCTACTTCCCTAAGGGGCTTAGTCTCCCAGGTGACTCTGTTGCAGTCCTAATAAGGATGAATCACTGTTTTTCCTGCTGTGTAAACTGATTCTTTAGAGTAGTCAGAATGATTGAGACTGCCTTGCCAAAGTGTCTGGTGTATAATGTGAACTAGGAGAGCAAGGAGCAGTGTTGGTCCTGGTCCTGCTGCCTACTTCATGCCTGTGTGCAGCCACAGTGAGATTATTCCCTTGCAGAGCAGGTCTGGTCCCCAGATAGCACATTAATGCTCAGAAAGGTCCAGAAAATATTAGAAACCTGCCTGGTGGGATCTGCCTGTGACCAGATGAGGAATTGGTTACCTCTACTCTGTGAGCAACTGAGACAGATACCTTGTTATGAGGTTAAGATAAGCTTGTAATCCACTAACACCAACATCTTACAAAGAGTTAGTCTGCACAGTATGGTAGTTTTTCCCTTGGTCACCGAGAACATGGAAGAAACAGTTCATTGGGGTGGAAGTGTAGTTTTAGCAGTCTGAAGAAGCTGTTGTCCAAAACAAGAGTAGGAAGGCATAAAGCTGTAAACTAAAAATATTTCTGAATATTCTAGAAGTATGGTGTGTGCTATTTCAAGTTGAGCCTGCTAGAGCCAGCACTTAAACATTTCGGGTAATTTCGAAGTGTGCCTAGTGTCAGATATTTAGATTCTAGGCAGGAGATGGAAGGGGATGAAGTGCACCTGTACTGTCTAACTTCCTACTAGTTATCCTATGTAACTTCCTAATGCAGTCTTCTTCAGATCACCTAAATGACACGCTTGTGTTTCTCTGGCTATATAGCATGTCTGAAGTTGAGTGTCCAAATGTAGCTGTTGTGGATGCTTTGCACTTGGTTGTACTGGGGCCAGATATGAGGGAGCAGTATTGTCCTGGTTTTGATCAAGTTCATCTCTTAGGCCTGTTCTGATGTTGTTCATAAGTGGCCTTATATATATATATATATATATATATATGACTCTGTAGCTCTTTTATTATTAGAGTTCTTATTTATATATACTGAGCTTTAACTAAAAGAGGAAACACGCTTTGAGGTGAGTGAGGTATTCTTGAGATAAAGGTCGGGCCGTGCCCTTGGTAGTCCACAGCCTGAAAGAGTGATGGTGTTTGTAGTCATGCAGATCAAAACTTTTGTCTGAAGTGGCTGAAACAGTTGACTTAGAAGAGGCGGTACCCTAGCTTTAAGAAATCAGTACAGAGCACTCATCGATTATGAGTGATCCATGTAATGATCTAAGTACCAGAAGTTAGTTACTGACATTTTTGCTAAGTCTGGACAGCAGCGGAGCAGTCACAGGTACATGCTATCACAAGATGATGCTACGAATGTTCTACGTCTAAAGCCATTCTGGATGTTATTTTAGAGAGAATAAGGAAATTTTTGAAGGCTTTTTTTAAGATAAGCAACTACAGTCTTACGTCTTTTTTTTCTTCTGGTAATTAGCGAGTCACTTATAAAATAGAGCATTGGCTTTCAAATCAGGTTGTTAGTTTTTCATTCAAAAAAATTCTGAGGTAAGTTGTTGATGATGAAAACTTGAGTGTTCTTGGCATAGGACTAATACAGTTCAGACAGTCCTTGAGGACCTCTGTGTGTAGGGAACATTTGTTTTGGTTTCACAGACGTCAGTGGCCTACTCCTGGCTGGCGCTGCCCTTCTGATGTTGTATCAGGTGTTATACCAGGGCCGGCTGGCAGAGATGGGGAGAGAGGGCTTTGGGTGCCTGCTGGAGGAGGGCACTGAGGCCTGAAGTCAATGGAGGTTGGGGCGTCTCTGGGGAGAGTACGGAAAAAGGCTTTTGCCAGTTGTTTTGGCAAATAGCGTTCCCTGGAGCAAAGGGGAGGATGTCATTGTCGCCAGTCATGGGGATGAGGTGTGGTGCCTGGTACTGTACTCACGGTTGGCAAGGGAGGTTGCTGGCCTCGGCAAAAGTAGAGCAGGTTGTTCATTGTATTTATTTGAGTTCTTTGCTGCACTGTAAAATGTGAAGGGCATTAAATTGTTTGAGTGTATGACCTTATTCTTACCTGCTGCCTTACACTTAGTGCATTAGATTTACTGAGCTCTTGTAATACATCTCAGTAAGGTCTAATATAAGAATGCGTCTCTGCGATCGTGGCTTTGGGAACGCAAAAATTCTCAGTTTTTAGACATTCCATCAAATTCCATATTTAGAAGAAAGATGTAGTTCCGCTTTGCAGGCTACAGCATCATAAAGAAGTTTAACTTATTTGTGTAGTCGCTGTGTTCAAGGTTCTTTTTCTCTATTTTCAGAGGTGTTGTCAAAGTCGACATCAATCTGCAGAAGGTGGACATTGACCAGTGTTCGAGTGAGGGGTGGTTCTCGGGGACGCACAGGTGTCATCTCAACAATTCTGAGGTATGTCTGTCCTTAAAGGACTGAGCTACACTTCAATAACAAGTCTTTCCACTATGAATAATTTTCTGTAGTATAAATGCTATCTATTTCATAGACTTTAAATGTGGTTTGTAGGCTGAAAAAAAAATCTTTCTGCGCAAGGCGTTATGTGTGAGTTTCAGGAGCGCCTGCATTTCAGGAATATTGGCGTTAAATAAAACAGAAGCGAAGTTATTGTGCAGAAGTAACAGCTATAGGGAAAAAGAGTATTACTAGTAAAATGGTCTATGAAGTTCTGCTAGCAAGTCAATTATTTTACGCTCAAAATCAAAATAGGCTTTTAATGTCAGTGTCACTTTTGACTGGACAGCCTTGCAAAATATGGTAGAAGTATCTCAAATGCTAATAACAATTATTCAGAAAAACATGGTCTTTTGGTAGACTGATAAAGAATAACAGGCAGAATTGGATACTGTAATTCTTTCTTAATAGAAATGCCAACATTTTGACAGAGCTGACTAAATGTTTCTGTTCAGCTCCTTCCTGCTTCCCCTTTCTTCTGAAGGTCTGTGTCTGGCTCCGTCTGTCGGCATATTGTAGATCATTCAGTCTGGCCAGTCATATTTGTTCAGTGAAACTTTAAAACAAAATACATTCAATGATTTTTCTTTTTATTATGGCATATGACGTTGTTTTCAAAGGCACCCATTTGTTTTCTGTGAGAGTAGGCACCTCATACACTTCTGTGCTTTCAGAAAGGACAATTAAAATGTAGGGAAAGTTGATGCTTGTCTACCAGAAGTCAGGAGATGTTTGCCTAATTTGTTATAAAATGGCAATTTATCAAAACCAAATCTAAATTTAGGAAAAGAGTTGGTTTTGATGAATTCATCTACTAACATTGTTGAGCAAGAAAAACTCAGAATTTTTGTAAATATCCTTTTTGATAATTTTCACTTGAATTTTTCTTTCTTAAAATAAACTTGAAATGAGAAATCAAGTAGCCTTTGATAAAGACTAATTTTAAATGAAATATTTCTGGAAATGGGAAAAAAGATTTTTTTTTTTTTTTTTTTTTTTCCCTCTTTGTCAGGTACTTTTTGACTTCTGAATTCAAGGGAACACTTTTTTAATTTTTGTGTTTCTTCCTAGAATAAAATATTGTTTCCCATGAGATCTGGTAAACCTTGATTTTTAATATATGCTAGTTATCCTGAATGTGATTATATATTTTGGCAAGTGCTCCTCCTTTTCCTAATGTCTTATGAGCAGAATTGTCAGCAGAGGGGTGGGATTGTAAGTTACTTCTTTCTTCCTGCAACCAAGAAGAAAAGTGAAAAAAAAAAAACCCCTGTGAGAAGACTAAGAAAAAACAAGGCAAAAGTAAACTGGAGAAAATGAAGAAAGATCAATGGTGGGCTTTAACACACCTTTGGTCTGATTCAGAGCCCATTGTTTGCTGTAATGGGCTCTGAACCACGCTCTGTATTCTTACTATATAGGAAAACAGAATCTGAGACAAACCAAACTGGATATAATTCCACAATTACACTTCCCTTCCAAATCTAAGTCCTTAAGAGTGTGTCCTGTAGAGAACAATGCAAAAAGCTACTCTCTCTGGAAGAATTTGTTGGAGAAGGGGGGGAAATAAAAGGATTTCTTTTTCACTCTTCACAATTCATTTTCATGGGAGTAAAAAGTAGTTTTTATTTCTCTGTAGAATTCACTCTGATTATGAATAGGGGTTTTCTTCATGAATATGAGATTCAATAAAATCTACCTTCCATTTTATTATTGCACATGAGGCAAGTGGAGTGTCATTTAAGAAACTGAGTGCAGAATGAAACTCCGCATGGAAGACTACCTTAAGGGTTACAGAAGGTTTTCTATGACTTGCAGAAAACATTTTAATTCCACAGTCTTTAGTGTCTCAGTGGGCAAGCTCGAAAATCTTACCTCTGTGATTTGATCTCTTACTGTGCATGAAAAACTGAGGTGGCTTTCCTGGAGCACTGATGCAGAGACAGTGTCTCCACCAGCTTTGAGCCAGGACTGGGTTCTTGGCATTCTGGGCTTCATGCTCCTGCTGAGATGGTGGTGCGCATTTCCTACCTGCTGAAAGAGAGAATAACATTTCTTTTACTTAAAATGTATGTTACAGATCAGTTCTTCATGTTGGGATTGTGGGGTGTGGTGTTGTAAAGCTGGCTGTGCTCAAGTAAGTTTCTTTGCAGAGCTTTTATTTACCACACTCACTTTTTTTTTCTGTCCCTGCTTATCCTGTGTAGTGGTTTCCTTGTTCTTTAGAGCTAACAAAGACTGCTCTACATAGTTTACAATAATCTTTTTTTTTATACAGCACTTTTGCTTCTGTTGAGTCCAACCTGATATATATCAGTATAAAGCTAGAGCTGCTTTGTGCTGTTTTGGCAATAGGAAGCACTACGTTTGCTGATGTTACAAAGGATGTTTTATTTTTCATGCTGGACAGTTGCATGTTTTTGTTTTAGTAAGCCTACTGCAATGCTGTAGTCCATAAGTGAGTTCCTCTGATAAAATATACATTCTAGGGCAGAAGTTCTTTAATGAGTGATGCTGTATATATGAGAGTGGCTCATGTTCACACCTTCAGGTGTCAATAACATGGGTAAGGAGATGAATGACACTTCACGAATGGCTTTTCAACTTGTATGTAGAACAAAAACCTGTCAGCTGTTCTTCCTTCTCCATGGCACTTACTAGAGTTAAATCAACAAGGCTCTCATGGCTAAGAGAAGGATATATAGGTAATACAAACCTCCCCCAAAATGAAACTAGCAAGCAGGGAGTGCCTTTCCTTATTGCGGCTGAAGAGGATGAGACCCCTTGCTTAATAACAGTAACCCTGGGGATGGGGAGTTGCTGGGAACAAACTATAGAGAAGCTTTCTCTCCTTTTACCCTATGGTCGCCACTTTAGGAGAGTTCACTCTGATGGGGACTTCTTTACAAACAGGTCCCATATGCTGCTTTTCACACTTCGTTTCATTGGAATCTACCCTGTGGAATAAGGGTAAATTACACAGTTGTGCAACAATGCTTTCCACACAGTTTGCCTTATAAATGCTAAATGAAATTATATTCCCCGTCCTCTCTTTTATCTTCTTAGAGGCAGATACAGAAATACCTGCTGACACTGGAATGCTCTGCCCCAGGTTACAAAGTCTGTCTCCAGCAGAGTAAGGAAGAGAACAGAGATCTCTGGATTTCCAGTTCTGCTTAGAATCATAGCATCGTTTAGGTTGCAAAAGACCTTTAAGATCATCCAGTCCAACCATTAACCTAACATTACCAAGTCCACCACTAAACCAATTAAGGGTAGAGTAATAATTTCATGTTTCCTGGCTTGGTGTCTGGATTATTTATAATGAAAGTAAAAACTACGAATCATTAAGACTGGAAAGGACCTCTAAGATCATCAGTCCAATCATCAACCCAACACCACCATGCCCACTAAACCATGTCACAAAGTGCCACATCTACCCACTTTTTGAACACTTCCAGAGATGGTGACTCCACCACCTCTCTGGGCAGCCTGTTCCAATGCTTGACTACCTTTTCCATGAAGAAATTTTTCCTAATATCTAGTCTAAACCTCCCCTGGCGCAGCTTGAGCCCATTTCCTCTCGTCCTATCGCTAACTACTTGGGAGAAGAGACCAACACCCACCTCACTACAACCTCCTTTCAGGTAGTTGTAGAGAGCGATAAGGTCTCCCCTCAGCCTCCTCTTCTCCAGACTAAACAGCCCCAGTTAGACCCTAGTTAGCTTAAGTTAGAACCTCCTTCCTCTCTTTAGTTTTGTTAGGTGACTTGAGCATTTAGTGCCGCATAGCCTTTCTGCAGACCGTTTGGTAAGCCTTTGCCATAGTGAATTTCTGATTTGTCTCTGAAAGTCTGTTTACTGCATAGCCCATGCTATGTGGCCAGGCTACCGGTGCCATTAAATCTAAGGCATAAACATCAGTATTTCAGAGATACAACTCCCCTCTTCCCTAACACTGTGAAAATATAGCAAGTGACAGAGAAGGGGAAGGGCGTGGCTTAGGGAGTGGACAAGAGGAGAAAAGAGAAGAACTTATGGGTTACTAAAGTGCTTCTTTACTTTGTCTTATATTTCAGTTAATTTTATAGTGGCTAAAATATACTAGACACATCACAGACAAATTTTCCTACTTTCTGTGTTGTCTGGAAGTGTTTATCTTCTAAATAAAAATAAATTGAAAGGAGGGAGATGGATGTGCATTACAATGAATGTAAGCATATGGTACAACAGTGGTGTCTATGTGCTAGACAGAAAAAAGGAAGGAATGGATGGAATGCAACTTCTACCAGAAAATAGAGAGATTGTTGTTGAAAGTAGTGAATTGCCTTCATGTGCTCTGCCACAGAATCACTAGGAGATGATGCTAACTGTGACATTGGGATTTGGCTTTGGAAGGTCATCAAGAGTAACCTGATTATGTGATGGACTAGTTGTAGTGCTAGTCCTTGCTTGAAAGAAAAATAGTACGTAGTTGGGGAATTAAAGAATATTATGACTCAGATATACAAAGTGCTTAGACATACTATTCCTCTTCTAACTGCCATCTGTCCTTAGATTTTGGTGTTCCTCAGGAGGTGGATTGGTGACTCCTAAATGTCTTGCTTTATGCATGGTGCCCTCAAGTTGAATACAAAACAAAAGCAAGCGCTGGGAACTTTAGATTCACCATTTTTAAATTGACTACCTAAATTCCTAATATATTGTCATATTTTTTTCCTGATTTGTTCTCTTTTGTGCACAGGACCCATATATCCCTGATTTCATATCAGCCTAGATGAACTGGGAAACAAGAGTGCCCCCCTTCAACCTCAGGATGACTGGAAATTGCCCAGTCTAGTGAGGCAGGAATTTAGGTGAGGCTTTACACAGGAAAGCCAAACTGCAGCAGTGGCTAAAGTCTATTTCAGTTGCAGGGGGGTTTTTCCCTCTTTTTTTAATTGTATCAGCCAAAAAGAGGCTGATGGCCAGGTGTCCTTTCTTGACCTAGGGGAAGAAGGGACAACTCCTGGTGAAGCAGAGCGTGCTACATTCTCCTTCCTGCCCTCTACTTTGACACCCAAATAGGGAACAGTTTCTCCGAAAAAATACATGGGCAAGAGATTTGTATTCTGTGGGGCTGCAACAGATAAGCCGGGTAATATCTGCAGGGTTAGAAATAATTCAAATGAATTGGGTAGAGAACAAAATTATGCAGATAATTCTGAAATTAACAAACATAGAAAAAATATAGTTACCCAATAACAAATCCAAAGTAATTTCATTGTACAGGCAAGGCTGGTTATGGGGGTAAGAAAACATGCATTTTTACCATGTCTGAAACCTTTTAAGATTTTTCTTTTAATATATCAGATTCCTTCCCCATATGTGCTGGCAGCAGCTGCTGGCACTTTTAGTAACAACTTTAGAGTCCTTGTTGAGACACCAACAATAAAATCAAGGCTGAGGAGCATCTGAAGAAATCAGCCGGCATAGCCCGTTGAGCTCGGCCGAACGCTTCCAACCAGCAGCATCAGTCTGTGAAAAACGGCAGCAGGCTCCACGCTGTTCCCCCATCCTTAATGAGACTGCCAACAGCTTGCAATACAAGGCAGGCTCAGCTGACATCCCTTTGGGTTTCAACAGTATTCCACAAATGACAGCGTGCAAAAATATCTAGAGGGAATGAGAGGCGCAGAGTAAACAAAAAAGCTGCATTGCTGTCTGTATATAGTGTGTGTATATCTGTGTTTGTAGAAAGATGCATAGGCCTACTGTGTGTGTATTTATTCTGGACAAACACAAAACCAATTAGAAGGGAAAACAAATGCACAGTACAGCCAAAATCTTTTTTTCTGTTGTTTAGCAAAACATTTGGGACCATCATATTTTATTATACTGTATGTAGTGTTACAGACAACCAGCTAAAAAAGGGGGGAGGTGGGGACTGATTAAAAATGAAATTGTAATGGGGACTGAGTTGGGAGAGAGGAAAAACCCCAGTGCTTTCCAGGTTTTTCAAGCATGCTTTCCAGTGCCCTTGTCAAACTGGGAAAAGGCTATTAATGCACGTAGTCTGTGGGAGGGGAAGCATGACAAGAAATTAGCATCCAAAGTCATAACCCAGTGGGTCATATCCAGTATCATTGGTATCATAAGCAGTACATATTACTTGCATGTATTTTCTGTCCTGTCCTTAGGAAAAATGCAGTCAGAATGAGAAAAATCTGAAAAGCAAGCTGTTGGTGATTCAGTCTGAGTGAACAGGGTTTATGGAATATAGTTAACTTTTCATTTGGAAATAATCGTCATCCTTAGAGCCAGAGATTGCATCCAAGATAGGGCAAGAGAAGTACCCAAACCAGGGTAGAGAGTGTATGTCAGGATCTATTTCCTCTGAGAAGAAAACAAGATCTGTAGTGGTAGAATACAAATATTAAATGCTATATCAAATCCTTGGCTAAAGGGGCAATCTAAGACAGAAAGGGGAGCAGGCTTGGTTCAGTACACAGATAAAGAAAACATAGCCAGTGCTTCTTGGATCCAGAAGCAGAAAGGCATATCTATTCTCTCAGACTGATGGCTGCTCACACAACTCAGGGTATTTGAAGACCATGCAGTAGACACAAAGAACATTTCAGATGCTATTTTAAAAATAACTTTGCATCATCTGCATTCATGGGAAAAGTCCCTTTACGACAGTACACCAGATCTAATCTGGCACTCCACCAGACATGATTACATAAAATAAGGTGGAGGTTTGTCAGAGCTTTCAGTGATAAACAAGATGCTATGAAAACCAACTTTCAGTTTAAGGAAGAGCCAGGTTGCTTAGCTACAGCATCTTTGCCTTTTTATAAAAAAACTTAAATGACTCTGTTTTGCAGGAGCTAATCTTGATTATCAATGTTTTCCTCAAAAGAAGAAAACCTTTGCAACAATTCCTTTCATCCTAGTTAGCAGTGTTAACTTGAGCATTTAAATTCATCTGGGTCAGTTCTATTTGCTGCTGTTTTCCTTCCCCCAGAGTTAAAAAGCAAAAAGCAGTAGATGATTGGTTGAATGATGCTGTCTGACAAAAATGAAAATAGCAGGGAGGTATTTGGTTTCTGTTGCAGTTGACAGGCGATGATAGCATTGCATCAATTACCAGTTCTTTCAGATCTTTCTCTGCTGGACAGAGCATGCTATTAGGTAATGCCAATTAGCTGAACTGGTTGTTCTCCCCATCGTGTTTGGGAAGGAAAGAGTTGAGGCCCAGAAGTTTAGTTAGCTGGGGGGACGTGGACAAAATATACCTGGTGGGAGCAAAGGGGAAATCACAGAGAGAGGGGCAGGTGCAGGGAAGAGCTCTTCCCTGGAGAGAGACTGAGAAACTGCCTGTGTGGCTGGGGCAAGAGATGGAAGATCAGGGTCTATTGGGAGCCACAGAAAACCTTGCAGCAAGGAGCTGGCGACTGTAGCCAGGCTGGACCGTTCTCCCTTGGCAGGCTGGCTGAGTTACCTTTCCCAGATGTGAAGTGGTAGTAGCTGTATCAGAACTAGGCATAAACAGAGCATAGCTTCATTCAGGGCTCTCATTTGTTATCGCTGCATTCAGAGGGCTGTACAATATCTGAAGGATGTCTCTAGTAGCATTAAGCAATTAGATATATGCAATTAGATAAATGTATGGCATTTTGGTATCAAAGCATCTGGTCCATCCTGTGTGAGATTTGACATGCTTATCTTGGAAGATATGCAAGTAGTCCCATATCTTGTGAGATAATATAAAGACTATTACCCCCATCTTACAGCTGGGACAGAGAGGCAAAATTATTATCTCTAAACTGATAGACACCCTGACTCAAATTGAGGTGTGATCCCTAGGGGTGCAAATGACCCTCTTCACAGTTTGGTTTCTGCAGAATACTGAGCATGTGAGCTGAAAGGGAGTCCTGATGTGCTCCAGCCAGGGCCCAGGCTGGATCATTTTCAGAGTGGGATTTTGGGGTGCATTACAGCATGCATCCACCCCACGCTTCAGATACTTCCAGGAAGAGTTAAGCATCCTGATATATTTTTGAAACCTGTGTCTGACCAGCTTTGTAGTTTTTGTAGTCATCTTGATTTGTGATAGCATTCTGGTCAAAAATGAAGCCACCCAACCTCCTCTTAGCTAAACACACTGTTGCTGCACTTGCTGTCATTGCTAAGGACACCAGCTTCCTATGAACTGTGCATACTCTGCTCTTGACTTGCATGCTTAGCTATTTGCTTACTCGGGCAATATACTGCAGAGAGTTTTTTAGTTGTTAAAACCCCAAAATTCTGCTTGTGCACGTATTCTATAGTTAATTATTTTTGTTGAAAAAACACAGCCTTGAGACACAGTAAACCAATGGAAAGAATTCATTGTCTGCCTTATTTTAAAAAGGCTTTTATTAATCGTAGCAGCTGTTTCTCTTGCTTTTTTTATACTTCATGGTACCTGCACAAGAGACAAGTTCAATTTAGCTTTGAGAAGAAAGTTCATTCTTCTTTTTCTATAACAAATTAAAATTAGATTGCAAACATATTAAAGATCCCAAGATGAAAAAATAGAGAGAATAGCTGCTGAATCTTCATATTCAAAGCAACATACTGAGCCATAGTAATAGCCTTGATGGAAACAAACTCATCAGTTTTGGTTTTGGAGCACAATCTTACAGCACTAGACATTCAAATACTATCATCTTTGTTGGTGACTTCTGGTAGGAGGTGAATGTTTTTTTGCAAATGAAAAAGAACTGCTTTTGGTTTGCCTATGCTTTTGTTTAGATCCCAGTAATTCATATGATTTGTTCTTCTAGTTTGTGTTTGCCGGTACTGTAAACTGATGGTTATCAGGTCATCTGGTCATCCATTCACTGAGCAGGGGCTGGTCTCCTAGAAATTCCTCAGTCTTTACTAACCTACTTAATATCATAGAATCATAGAATGGTTTGGGTTGGAAGGGACCTTAAAGATCATCTAGTTCCACCCCCTCTGCCATGGGCAGGGACACCTTCCACTAGACCAGGTTGCTCAAAGCCCCTTCCAGTCTGATCTTGAGCGCTTCCAGGGATGGGGCATCCACAACTTCTCTGGGCAGCCTGTTCCAGAGAATCACCTCCCTCAACCTGCTGGTCGTGCTTCTTTTGATGCAGCCCAGGATATGGTTGGCTTTTTGGGCTGCAAGCGCACATTGCTGGGCCATGTTGAGCTTCTTATCAACCAACACCCCCAAGTCCTTCTCCTCAGGGCTGCTCTCAATCCATTCTCTGCCCAGCCTGTATTTGTGCTTGGGATTGCCCTGCCCCACGTGCAGGACCTTGCGCTTGGCCTTGTTGAACTTCATGAGGACTTTCATGAGAAACAAACTGAACTTTCTCTCTAGCTGATAAATTGAATTATTTGCAACCCTTAAATATTTTTTGTGTATATGTTTTTACATATACACTTATCTACAGCTAATCTCTGTATGTGTGTGCATATGTATGAAATCATATAAATGCACATGCATGCATGCCTATATATAGATATATAGGGAGCTGTGAATGTCTTGGTCATTTGCACACAGGCGTTCTGCTAGAACTGTTCTGTGACAAGATGTTACAGAGGCTGGGGAAGATACTCGTCCTTGTCTTGCACCTAACCCTGTGTATCAGTACAGGCTGAAGGGCTGGGCTAGACAGCAGCTTTGCAGAAAAGGCTCAGGGGGTGCTGGTGGATATCAAGTTGACCATGAGCCAGCAATGTGCCCTTGCAGCAAAGGAGGCCAACAGGAGGCTGCTGCTAGGCAGAGCATTGCCAGCTCATCGAGGGAGATAGTCTTTCCTCATTATCCAGGCTGGTGAGGCAGCATCTGGAGGGCTGTGTCTAGGTCTGGGCTCCCCAGTTCAAGAGACACGGATGTACTGGAGTGAGTCCAGCGACGGGCCACCAGAATGATTAAGGGTTTGGAGCACCTGTTGAATGAGGAGAGGCTGAGCGAGCTGGGACCGTTCAGCTTGGAGAAGAGAAGGTTTGGGGGATTGTATCTGTGTATGTAAATACCTCATGGAAAGGTGTAAAGGAGACAGAGCCAGACTCTTCTCAGGGATAATCAGTGACAGGACAAGAGGCAGTGGGCATAAACTGAAACAGAAGAAGAAAGTTGTTTGGTTCTTTTTTTTTTTTTTTTTTACAGTGTGAGGGTAGTCAGACACTAGAACAGGTTGCCCAGAGATATGATGGAATCTCCGTTGTTGGAGATATGCAGAACCTGAATGTACATGGCCCTGGGCAACCTGTTCTAGCTGAGCCTGCTCTGAGCAGGGGTTGGGACTGGATGATCTCCAGAGGTGCCTTCCAGCCTCAACTGCTGTGTGATTCTGCAGTCAGCTCTTCTTTCATCTTTCACACCATTTGTTTTTCCTGTCTGATTTACATCTGGAGAATACGGTATCCCTTCTGAGTTTTGTGTTTCCACTCTGTTTTATTCATGCTTGTCAAGACTCTCTTCCATTGCCAACTGGTTTTGCTCATCAGTTGTTTCTTTTACACTTCTCACAAGTGCGTGAAGATGTGCACTGAGTTTTTTGAGAAATCATTTACTTCTGATACTTTTTCTGTAACAAGTTCAACACTTCTTTCTCCTACTACAATAGAAGAAATGGAGTAAGTATATTCAGATTCTTATTTTTTAGTTAATAGCTGTAAACATATCTATTTATTTACTTTCAGAACTTCAAAAGCCGATTTAGTAGAGATAACGGTAAGATTTTGAGTGATGATACTGGCTTGCTGCTTGGGCCAGGGTTGTATCGTGGTTTAACCCCACCCAGCAACTAAGCACCACACACCTGCTCACTCACTCCCCCTGCCCTGGTGGGATGGGGGAGAGAATTGGAAGGGTAAAAGTGAGAAAACTCATGGGTTGAGATAAGAACAATTTAATAATTGAAATAAAGTCAAATAGTAGTACTAGTAATAATAATAATAATAATAGTAGTAAAAATAATAATATACAAAGCAAGTGATGCCTGATGCAGTTGCTCACCACCCACCAACCGATACCCAGCCAGTCCCCAAGCAGCAATCGCTGCTCCCTGGCCAACTCCCCCCAGCTTATATGCTGAGCATGATGTCATATGGTATGGAATAGCCCTTTGGTCACTTTGGATCAACTATCATGGCTGTGCCCCCTCCCAGCTTCTCGCTGGCAGCGCATGAGAAGTTGCAAAATCCTTGACTAGTGTAAGCAGTACTTAGCAACAACTAAAACATCAGTGTGTTATCAACATTCTTCTCATACTAAATCCTAACCACAGCACTATGCCGGCTACTGGGAAGAAAATTAACTCCATCCCAGCCGAAACCAGGACAGGTTGAAATATATTTATCCCTTCATATATATTATCTAAGTATCTAATGGTTAAAGATTTGAAAGAGGGGAAGATCTGTAATATAGATATGGTAGTGGGATTTATTTGGATAACATGCTGCATTATAAAATGTGAGTTTTCTAAACAGAGTAAATTAGTCTACAATGTGTAGGATACTGTCCTAGAGATAGAGAAGAATCGCTAGGGTTATTCAGTAAATTGTTATTGGCTTGTTTGAAATTATGATCTTTTGATACTTGTTTTCGTCCTGAAATGGAGTGAAACCAACACCAGCAGTGCATTTTCCTGAATTAACATTTTAAAACAGTATTAATTTGGAGATATGAAAATATGTATTTCAGGGAGCTGCTCTAGGAAATTGTATAATTTGAAAGACTGATAAAACTTGATTAAAAATATGTATTAGCTTTAATCCCTTCTTACAGGGAAAAATGAGAAAAAGACATTTTGAGAAAGTCCTTTGTGTGGTAATGGAAATGGCTTGGTGATTACATTTTGAGCAATTCTAGAAACCTATCTACCAGTCAAAACCCCACCAAAAAACATGTCCTTTTTTCCTCTTGGAAGGTTTAGAAGCCTTTGATCCCATTTGCCCAGTTCCATCACTGATCGTATCTATCTTATGCCATTGGATAGTCGTTGTGTTTTTTAGCTCAGCCGAAACAGCTTGTCTCTCTTCCAAGAAGGGAAGTCAAATAAAGCAGCACTCCAGAACTTGTTTTATAGTGTCTTGTAAAAGTTTACAACTTTATATTCCAATATGTACAAGACATGGCACAAATTGGTTTTAAGCATGTGAGAGTAAAGATTTGCCCTGTAGAGGTTAAACTCCTGAATTCATATTGTTCCAGAGTGAAGACTGCATTACACTAGCTGAAGGAGGCATTTCTTGGTAGTTCAATTATACAGAATCTTTATAAGTATACTAGTAGGATGCTTGTTTGAAATGCCTAAATAAAATGCTCCAGTCACCCTGATATGAATCTTCTGGAATATTTTTGTGAAAAACTCCAAGGCTGATTTTTTTTTTTTCTTGGTAATGGAATGAAGTTTAATTTTGAAGTTTGAGGTTTCTTGCAGGACAGGACTCTGTAATAATGATTACTTTCTAAGGGACCACTTTGTTGCTACATAGTCTGTGTAATTATAAAAAGCAATGTTTATGAAGTATTACTCAGTAAGCCACTTAAAGAAGAATTATTTTTACAGGTTTAATGTGTATTTCAGTTATGTTTCATTTTCATAGGTGATTGAGAGTTGCTTTTAATTATGTATCAGTGGATTATTCTAGCTGCTTTCTAACATTGCTTAACAAAAATGATACAATGTGACATTATAACAGTAATTTTTGTTACAAGTGTAACCCTAAAAATATTTTCTTCAGTGATTACATGGTTATAAGGAGTCATGTTTTGCATTGTTATCATTGTATTCTACTGCACCAAATTTAAAAGTATTTTCCCTATTTGTATATCTTTGTCATTACACTGCTAAATAGTGAAACTGTTGGAACACCTGGAATAATTAAGAGATGCATCAGTTTTGAAGTTTTCACTTCTCACTGAATTTTCCATAGCCCTTAAGTTAATCCTATGTTTAAATGTATATGTATGTTACACAAGAAATGATTGCCGTGTCTCGCAGATGTATGAAAGAAAGAAAATTTGGTGTGTATGTGAAGCACCACATATGTCAGTGGGATCCTATGGCTGCTGAAGGCTCCCCTTAAGCTAGAGCTACAAGCTTCAATGTCCTATCAAGAAAAGAGTGATGGAAGAAGAGGAGGGCTTGAAAAGGATAAAATCTATACAACAGCTGAATACTTACCTTCCTAGTAAGAGTTACAAGAGTAACACCATTAACATTAGCTCTTATTTACAATGAAATAGTGTCTCACTTGTGGATTGCAAACATCAAACATTTGACTTTGTCTGTGCTCCTATTCTACTCCATTTGTTTTCTCAAAAGATATAAATGCTGTTACAAAGAACAGTCCTTGGGTTTTTTCCCTATTAGTCCTTGCCTTGATTAAGTCCCAAATAATTCTGGGTTCCAAGTGTGAGCATGTTTATAGCTACCCATTCAGACGTCCTGTAGCTGTATGAGTTCATAGCAATGGCTTTACACTGGGAATTGGTGTTTCAGTCTGGAGCATGCAGACAGTTCTCACTAATGTGATTTTAATCCTTGTTTGATCCTGAAGAACAGAAGCAGTAATCTGTGATCTCTGCAAAGATGAGCAGAGCTGCTGACCTGTTGCGCTGGCCCTCAGAGCCCCTGTTGTGCTTTGTTCTATGACCAGCTTTTTCGAGTATCCTCTGTAGCAAAGCAGTTTAGGTATGGAGAATGAAAGCAAATGGGATGTGCTCTTCCCTCTTGCAATGAAGGCCAATCAGCTCACCATTCAATGGATCATTCTCCCTTTATCACCTTCTCAGGTACTATTGATCTTCTTGTTCAATTTAACCATCAGTACAACAACATATTCTTAGTAAGTATAGCTCTGTGGATGTGGTCCAAATCGTTGAGGTCAGACCAGTTTCTGGCAGGCATTCATTCTGACTCTGGAGCACCTCTGTTCAGGTTAAAAAAAGTCTTTCGTTTCTGCTTCCTCTTTTAGAAAGGAGAACCCTTTCATTTTCTGAAATAAAATAACCACTTACCTTACTAGTGGCATTTCCCTTCATTTTTGGAATGACTTCAGACATCACAGTGGTCATATTTTACCTTTCAAGAAGCAGCTTTGTACTGATAGCCACCACTGTAGTGATGTGTTTTTAATGTGTTCTTTCATTGGCAATTTATTTGAGTGGAGGTGAAATCTGACTCTGTCTAGTGCCTGGTACAATGGGACCCTGGGGTTGTTGGGCTGTCTTGGATGTTACCAATAATTATTTTCACCTTTTGATACAGTGTCATAATTGGGACAATCAGACCCTTTCCCTTTTACCTTCTCCCCCCACCAAATCCCACACCACACTTTGCCTTTTTGGAAAAAAACCAACCCCAAACAACTGTAGAAATTTGTGCTCTTGAGTCTGCAGTCTTATTTTAAATGGGAGTCTTTAGCTTAGCCTAGCCTTAGTTTTAGATTATATTCCCAGTTTTGGGAAGTATGCAGATGTAAATGAACTATTTGTGTGCAACTCTTTGCCTTACATCTGTTTTTGCTTTTCTCCTCTCTGGATTGACTATCCAGTGAAATGCTTCGGAGTTTCAGCTTTTCTTTCTAACCATATTTCTGATCTCTTCTATTATTGTCTTCCTATTATTTTTGTTTTCTCACCAGCTTATGTAGCGCCTTTACTAAATATGCTGGAATGCATTGGGTTGAAGAAACCGGCAGAAACTTGTGTATTGTACAAGTGTGCGAGTGTTTAAGCGTGCAGGGAGCGGCAGACTGCTGCACCCTCCCTTGGGCCTGGGCCTTCCTCTTCTGTGGTCTACGTGAAATCCCTTCTGCTGTCTACAGCCAGGCCACTGTGGAGGGTGGGGGGTGAAGGTATAATTATGCATTTGTTTGTGGTGTTTATTTTGCCCTGATGACCATGAGCACAAATGCATTGTTGGCTGATGATACTTGCACTGTTAACCAGGAAAATCAAATGCAAATACGGTCCAACCCCTTCTCTCTCTGGTTTTCAAATGCAGACCAGATACCTTTCTGGAAGACCCTTATTAGCCATTCATATGCTGTTGGGATCTGGGCAGAGGCATTTTGTTTGAAGCGGTGTGGTCTGTATTATGTAGTTGGTCAGATTATATTACCTAATACTTCTCTTTGGCTTAAAATATAGTCAATAAAGTCACAGAAGTGCTGAATCATTTCATCATATGTACCTTTGGTCCTGTTACTCTTTCAGTTGCTGAGGGTTTTTGAAGTATAGTAAATGTCTCCCCACCTTTGATGTCTTTTCTAAACTAAATTGGCTGAGAGTCTTCCAAACCCAGACAATTATACAACAGTCTGGTACAATTTTATTTAGTCTAACCCCATTAGAGAGTTTTCTACTTCAGAGCTGGCTTCCTTTTTGCTTCAGCTACTCACATTTGTGAAGTTTTTGCCGTTAACGGCATAATGCATGTGAAAAAACCCCAAACTTCTTTAAAATTTTAAAATGTTACTACTCTGTAATGAATTTCAAGGAGACTGGAGTTAATGTGGTTGCTGTAAAATTCCTGGTTGCTGGACTGTGGAACAAAGGCCGGTGCATTCCCAGGGCTGTGCAGGATGGAGTGGCTGCAGGTGGGTACCGCGGAGGTCTCTGCCGCTCCTGTGAGAAGTGAAAATGCAGAAATGGCAGCATCTGGCTCACCGAATCAGCAGCTTGTCTCTATTTTGAACCAGTTCTGCTCATATATATGAAAACTCTTCTTGGCACAGCTGAACAAAAATAGAGCAATAGTAGAAGAAACGTTTTCCCTTCATGCATCTTACTCAAACTTGTTAACGTGGTGGACAGTTAAGAGCCTAATTCCTATTAAGCTTGCCTCTGTAATGAAAATCAAGGAAAGATGTCCAGTAGGCCTCTGACAATTTTCTTTGTGCCTTCTTAAATATCCCCACTACATTTCGATTACAGAATTAGTCTTGTTTATTTGCTACATCGCATCTTGTTGAGAGAAATGAGGCAATGCACTGGAGTCTTGTGGCAGCCTGAGAGCCTCATGGGGAGCACGACTGGACTGGTCACATCTCTCTCTCCCAGAAAATGATCTGTAAGAAGGAAAACAACAACTAGATTTTGGATGCTTGCCTGAGACTGACAGTTTGGCTTTTGGAGAGGAAAAGCTACAGACGTGAACTGAGTGAATCTTGTTCAGGATACATAAAAGAAGTGTGGAGCCTCATAATAACAGGCTTAGACAATCTTTATGCAGAAGACAACAGGTTTTAAAGAAACAGCACAGCTTTTTTAAAAGCAACTTGCACAGTTTGCACATTCACCTCAAAACACTGTGGCAAGACATCTGTAAGAAAAAAGTCCAGGTTCAGATCAGCGGACATTAGACTTCTTTAGCTTTGTCTTTTTCTCTTTTTCTCCCTAGTTATTTAAAGTAGGTTCTCCCTTAAACCACTGCTAACACTGATCTTGTGAGAGTTGACTCAAGAAACTGTGCTCTGACTGAAAGGTAAAGATTACCTGGTGAGCTGTCAAAACATCTGAAGATATTTGCAATGTAGATTCCAAACTGAGTATTTTTTCAGCACTCCTTCAAAATGGTCTTGTTTTTATCTGTTCCCCTTTCTCAACAAGAATTGCTTTTTCTTGTCTCAGTCAAAATGCCATTAATTGACATTTCAGATCTGATGGTCCTGAACGTTGAGACACAATCTGATCTTCACAGGAAGGGTTCCTGGTATAGCTTCTTCAGGAGAGATGACGATGAGGATGCGTTCTGTAATGTGATACCATGTGCCAGAGTTACTCTAGTTCTTATGGAGACAAATGTTAAGAACTTTTCTCCAAAAAAGCCCACTTGTACTAGGAAAATGTGTGATGGGTTCTACATCACAGATATAAGGAATACAGACATGTTTATTGTCATGTAAAATGTTCCTAAAAGCAAACGTAAATCAGACTTGAAGAGTTTGCAATCAACTAGACTGTGTTCAAGCCAAGGAAATGGGATAGGATGATAGGGAAAACATGCCACTTAGTGGGAAAGGCCCATGGTTTTCCTGGTTTTCTTCTTTCCAGGTATCTTTTTATGTTTCATAATGGATCAGTTTATCAATAACAAAGCAAGTTTTTAGGGCAGTAATTAACAATACTGGGATGGATATAGGCCTGGCTGGGCAATTTTGGATGATCCCTTTCCTCATTCTGGGTAGGAAGTCAGGGATGCTGGATAGGAAGCTTGGAAACAAACTGTGCTTTCTTATGGTTTGCACTGAAAATATTTGTAATGATTAAAGCTAATATTTGTTGAACTACTTTGTCAACCTCTGTCTGTGAAAGTCATGCCATCAAGTTAGTTGTTGTATAAGGACAGTAATTTAAAAGTAGGGTTGTATTTAGCTGTATGCAGTCACGTTTGAAGGGATTAAAGCATTAATGCCCAGTTTGCCAGTACAGCCAAGTGAATTCTGACAGAGGAGCCATGTGCTATTGCCATATTGCCAGTGTACCTTGTTATATGCTATTGCTTTGTAAAACACAGCTCAGCATCTTCTAGGTCATAATGAGAAGATCCTTTCTTAGTTTTTTTTTTTTTTCTCCTAGAGCTTAAAAATTACAACAACATTCTATTGATAAAATAAAAGGTGCTTTCAGATAGGAGAAGTAATGAGGAAAAGAGGTCAGCAGGCTTCCTAGCTAGAAAAATAAGTGTAATGAAAGATAAATAACAGGAGCCTCTTACTTGAGGATGTAATTATTTGAGAGAGCACAGTGAGGATATTAACAAATCAGATGGGGAAAGAGCCATTTTATTAAATTTCAAATAAGTAAACACTGAGAAAAATGCAGTCCTATTAGTTCAATTGTTTTCATTAAGGTAAGTGAACAATTTTTATTCAGTAGAGCACACTATGTAGGAAGCTGTTATAAGTTAGAACTAACTTATATTTTAGATTCTAAATTTATGCTTCTCTTGTGTATAAAATTCTATCAGGCAGTTTTTTTATTGGAAAATCCCTGTTCTTAATGTTAATTTTAGATTATCCAGAATGAAAGTAACAGCAAAGCTGTTCTGTAGTAAGACATTTTTTACCCAGTAAGAGTACAGCTCTGCCATTAGAAGAGACAAGGATTCCTAAGAAATTTTCAGCAAAAGCAGAGCAAGAAGCTGTTCCCGTAGAGATGATAATGAGCACCTACAAAGTTAGTTTGTCCACAGATGACCTCAGGGTTTTCAAGTACACCATATCTGCCTGTAGCCTAAATTCCTACATGAAAGCCATGGTAACAGTTTGCACAGGCCAGGCAGTCCTGTGCAGCTGCTGGACCAAACCTCGTGAGGGCTCTGGTACTGAAAGGCAGGTCCTGCTTGACCAACCTGATCTCCTTTTATGACCTGGTGACCTGCCTGGTAGATGATGGAAAGGCTGTGGATGTCATTTACTTGGACTTTAGCAAAGCTTTTGACACAGTCTCCCATAGCATTCTCCTTGGGAAGCTGGCAGCTGATGGCTTGGACGGGCGTAGTCTTTGCTGGGTAAAAAACTGGTTGGGTGGCCGAGCCCAGAGAGTAGTTGTAAATGGAGTTAAGTCCAGTTGGCAGCCAGTCACAAGCGGTGTTCCCCAGGGCTCTGTTTTGGGGCCAGCCTTGTTTAATATCTTTATCGATGATCTGGATGAGGGGATTGAGTGCACCCTCAGTAAGTTTGCAGATGACACCAAGTTGGGTGGGAGTGTCGATCTGCTGGAGGGTAGGATGGCCCTGCAGAGGGACCTGGACAGGCTGGACCGATGGGCCGAGGCCAACTGTATGAGGTTTAACAAGGCCAAGTGTCCAGTCCTGCACTCCAGTCACAACAACCCCATGCAACGCTACAGGCTTGGGGAAGAGTGGCTGGAAAGCTGCCTGGCCGAAAAGGACCTGGGGGTGCTGGTAGACAGCCAGCTGAACATGAGCCAGCAGTGTGCCCAGGTGGCCAAGAAGGCCAACAGCATCCTGGCTTGTATCAGGAATAGTGTGGCCAGCAGGAGCAGGGAGGTGATTGTCTTCCTGTACTCGGCGCTGGTGAGGCCGCACCTGGAATCCTGTGTCCAGTTTTGGGCCCCTCGCTACAAGAAAGACATTGAGGTGCTGGAGCGTGTCCAGAGAAGGGCAACAAAGCTGGTGAAGGGTCTGAAGCACAGGCCTTATGAGGAGCGGCTGAGGGAACTGGGGTTGTTTAGCCTGGAGAAGAGGAGGCTGAGGGGCGACCTTATTGCTCTCTACAACTACCTGAAAGGAGGTTGTAGTGAGGTGGGTGTTGGTCTCTTCTCCCACGTAGTTAGTGATAGGACGAGAGGAAATGGGTCCAAGCTGCGCCAGGGGAGGTTTAGATTGGATATTAGGAAAAATTTCTTCACGGAAAGGGTGGTCAAGCATTGGAACAGGCTGTCCAGAGAGGTGGTGGAGTCCCCATCCCTGGAAGTGTTCAAAAAATGGGTAGATGTGGCACTTTGGGACATGGTTTAGTCTAGTCTACCCTTGAATGGTTTAGTGTGGACTTGGTAGTGTAGGTTAATGGTTGGACTGGATGATCTTGAAGGTCTTTTCCAACCTAAACGATTCTATGATTCTGTGATTTTAAGCACGATTTGAAGGACCACAGAAATTTGGCAACTGTTAACTTATGTTTTGGGATGAAATGAGGACAAAAAAAATCTGATCTGATTGAAGAGTTATGTCTTGTTTTACTCCTTTCACACTGACATTTGGCTGTAAAAGTTCATACTACTAGGTCATTTATAAATCTCGGGGTTTGTGGCTGAAGATGCTAGGAGCAAGGAATTAACTGCACAAGTCTAAAAGAATGCAAAAAACTATTCTTAGTGTTTAAACCGGGTGTTATTACTCAGAGTATGAGATACTTTCTCTTAAGGGTGCCTTGAACTGGGAAACATTGAAAACCATTTTTTATTTCTGTGCATTGATTTTAACAGTAATTTAAAAAAAAAAAAAACAAACCAAACCAAAAACGGGAATAGTTACCACAACAAGTATCGTGTAGGGAGTTCCAGAAACAAACTGATATTGAACTAAGTGAGTGTGGGTAGAAAAACTGGTTGCAATTTCAGACGAAATTCCTCTTACCAAAAAGGGGCTTTCTGTATTCAGAAGTACCTTTGTATTTGTTGTGGTTTAACCCCAGCCAGCAACTAAGCACCACGCAGCCACTCGCTCTCTCCCCCTACCCCGATGGGATGGGGGTGAGAATTGGAGGAGTAAGAGTGAGAAACACTCCTGGGTTGAGATAAGAACAGTTTAATAATTGAAATAAAGTAAAATAGTAATGATAATAGTAGCAACATAGTAATGATAATAACAATACACAAAGCAAGTGATGCACAATGCAATTGCTCACCACCCGCCGACCGATACCCAGACAGTTCCCGAGCAGCGATCACTGCTCCCCGGCCAACCCCCCAAGTTTCTATACTGAGCATGACGTCATATGGTATGGAATAGCCCTTTGGCCAGTTTGAATCAACTCTTCCGGCTGTGCCCCCTCTCAGTTTGTTGTGCACCTGGCAGAGCATGGGAAGCTGAAAAGTCCTTGACTAGCATAAGCAGTACTCAGCAACAACTAAAAACATCAGTGTGTTATCAACATTCTTCTCCTGCTACTAGGAAGAAAATTAACTATCCCAGTCGAAACCAGGACAATATTCCTGGCAGATTTCTGCACAAATACTGTGTTACTTTATATGAAAGCAGAAAAACTATTTGAAAAGCTGAAAATCTGTTCCCCTCTGCAGAATGTCCCAGCAGAATATTACTGCAGAAGAGCCACAGAGAAAGTGTGTCTTTTGGTTTCAAGGTGAATGTCATCTTTTCAAGAGTAGTTTAAAAGATTAAAAAAAAAAAAAAAATCAACCCAAACCAAACAAAAAATCCCAGACATAACAATCTTCCTGATTACTTTTGTGGATAGTGCTTTGCTTTCATTTTTGGCATTTCAAACAAAAGTAACACATTTTATTTATTTTGGGGAGGTGGTGGAAACTGGGAATGCTTTTTTTCAGCAAGAAAATCAGTGTTCCCTATCCTCCTTTAGCCCTCCACAGCCCAAAGATTTCAAGCCAATCCAAGCAAAATACTTTTGGTTCAGACACTGGAGTGAAAAAGTGTTTGGAGAGATCTAATTGCAGGAGCTCCAAGACCTGTAGATTTTAAACCGTTGCAATTGTGTAAAAGTTGCATTAAGACCATAGGAGTTGGCAGTGCCATGTGTACCTGCACAAGTATGGCTACTACACGTAACGTCAACAGAAGCTGATCTGGTGTAGGTCTTAGAGATGTTCAGCTTTGCTCCTCATTGGTTAGTGTTGCTGTTGACTTCAGTTTAGGACTGAACTTCTCACTGCAGAACTGTGCCCTACAAATGACTGAATGTTATCAGTCAGCCTTTGAATTCAGAAAATAATGATTAATGCTTTTGAAAGCATTTAGAAGTTGCCAAAGCTTTCAGAAATGCTTATTTGGGGAGGAACTACTGCATTAAAAGTTCACAAAAGTATGGGTTGTTTATGGGTAAAAGGACCCTAAATCCATTAAAATAACCTCTCTGAAATACCTTTGTTTTTCACTTCCCCATGCAAATTTTCTATTCTTGCCATCTGAGCACAAATGGACATTTGCCTGCCACCTTCTGCATGAGTGCTGGAGCTTTTCTCATTAAATGAGGCAGATGCCTACTGGTTGGTATCTTCCCAATGCAAGTGGCAAAATCTGCTATGCAATTTTACAGGTGTCCCCACAACAGCTGGAAGTTTATTATTATTCTATAGCATCCTGTTGCCTTTAGGAGGACATGAGTTGCTGAGGACTTTCTGGAAGATGGGAAAACCATTTCTTTTTGCTTTTGCTCTGCCTGAGAAGTCAAAGTAGATCAAATAACTCCATTATGCAAACAAGTAATGGATACATTATTCATCTCTGTCGCTCCCAGTTCATGCATTTTGTATCTATTTCCTTCCATTTAATGAAGAAGCTAAAAACCCCTTGATCCTGCACTAAGTAACTCTTTTTTTTTATTATTATTATTTTAACAAAGTTCTTGCTGGTGCTGGCTTGTAAGAAGCCAGATTAGGGTCAGGGTGTCCAGTTTACCCAAAGTGAAGAGGCTGGCCCTAGTTTTAAAATTGGAAACTCCAGCAGTGGACATAATTTTTGAGAATTGTTTTACTGCTACAGTTGGTAACTAAGTTTGCTTTTATATAATTGCATGCCTGGATGGGATAAAAAAACACTTCTGATTTGAGAACTAGGTATTTTAAGAAAGAGCCCAACTGAAATATTGTGTGGTAGGGAGCATATCTTGCTGCTTTGTTTCACATCTCACTCTTACCCTGGCAGGAGGAAATAGAATACTTGAAGATTAATACTGACAGGTTAATAAAGGGTTACTTTTTCCTCTTGCTTCCACAGGGTTTACTTGAATGTGTTTGCATGGGCTCCAAGGAACTGCTTCTGAGTTAGGCTGTCAAAATCATCACTGAGCCTTGTGTTTCTGAGCAATTTCAACCTGAGGCATTGCTCTAGCAACTATCCCGTGTAAGGTGTTTAGTCCCCCAAAAGTCCCAAAACATGACTCAGAGGTTTTTTTTAGTTATTATTTCTTCCCTTCCTCTCTGTTTTATATTTGTGGCTACTACCTAATTTCTGTGTTAATGACTTTTTACAGAGGTTTTCACTTTAACTTCCACCCATACAAACTCAACTTGAAATCTCAAAATTAATATGTGCTCTTGCTTCTTTATATGAGACAAAATCAGGTTCATGTTTGTCTGACCATATTAGTGTATCATATAGGTACCAACAATTGAATTCAGTAATAAGAGTGAAATTCATTTATCCATTTGAAACTAGGTTACTTGGTCTTTAAGGTACTTGAGGAGCACTTTCTCTGAAGTTGTGTGTGTTACTGCTAAAATTAGGGGGAAAAATTTCCTGGGTAAGAAATTGCCATCTTTCTTCCCATCCAAGTCTGTAGCAGAACCAAACTTAAGAATAGTTTGAACAATTCAGTATTGTGTCTAACACTGAGTGTTAAATGCAAGTATGTATCTAAACAGTTCAGTGTTTTAATGTTTCAGGTTTAAATGTTGTTTTGAGCTTGCTTTTCCTAAGTATTTGTATGCCCTTTGTCTACAATATTTGTCAATTAATCAGTAGGTAGCAATGCCAATAATGAAAGGTAAGCAAACTAGGCTTACCCTGTATGGTTTACTGTACTAAAATGGATTTTTTATTTATGAACCATTACTATAATTAAATTCCAATTTTTTTAGGTTGTGCATTCCCACTGGAAAATAAGAAAAGTAGGTCAAAAAGCATGCCTGTAAATACACAAGCTGTTTTTGGAAGCAGAGCTCAGCATTTGGAGACTTTGAAACTTCAATTCTCTTGTGACTGATAGGTGCTGAGCACTCTAAAGGTTTTTTTCCTAAGAATGTAGTGAAAAGTTGAGGAATTACATTGCTCAGGAATTTAATGACAATACCTGTGTTGTCTTCAGTGGCTATAGGGTCGTTAGACCTTAATGACCTTATTTTAAAAAAGCAATGCTAGGAAGAAAGGCTTGAGAGCTTTGTTTCTGTGTGACACTGCAAACAACAACAAGAGAACTAGCGATAAGGGAGCCAACAATAAGGTTGGCTGTCTAAAGTCTTTCGCGCTCAAATGAAGACTCTGACCTTGAAGCTGTTCGCATATTGGTTCAAGGTCCTAGATGAGGAAGACAGCAGGAACAGGATAGAAGAACTTAAACCTCAATGGTACTGAAATGCCGCCTTAATTTTCAGCTCAAGCTTAAGTGCATTCCTGATATGAAGTCTGGCTTGGAAGTGACTGAAGAAATGAGGTCAGTACATTGTAAAACTTGTCTTCAATCAGAAAAGGGTACAAGACCACTCTCTTTGTATGTGTGGGCTACCCATACTTGTAGTGAGTTCTTTTACATGCCTCTGGGGAGGAGACTTGTAATACTGAAAATGATTGTTTGACAGGTCCGTCTTGTGTCACTCTTTTCTGGCAAAGGTATTTGCACACTTAAATAAGGATAAAAGTGACAAAAATTGCTCCATAAGACAACTTTCATCTACCTAGCCCAGGTAGCAGAAGTAGCGAAGAAAGATAGGTAACACAGAGTTTGGGACAGATTACTCCAATTTACACATGTCTGTATGTTGCCTGGTTCAGTACAGGTAGCTGAGTTGTTTCCTCTTCATGCTGAAGACATGATTTCCCAAGTGTTGCATAAATCCTTGTGGGACACCATACCTCATAAGTAATGTCAAAAAAGTATCAACTGTATGAGGAGGAAAAAAGCTGAGAAAAATGCTGCGACAGATGGCATAATCTTGCCATGAGTGGTAATGAAAAGGATGTGTCAGCATTTGTCCAAATAATTGAACACTAGAAACCTCTCTTGTCTGACAGACACAAAGCAAGCCATTTTTATTTGAAGACTGATACAGGTATACAAAGAATGCTAAGAGTGCTTATGTATCATCTAGCGAGCTTGGTAAGACTCCCCAGGAAAAGATAGTGTGTGTTTGGGGTTTGTTTCATGGTGGGGAGGGACAACAACAGAGGTTTGGGGAAATCAAACAGATGGGTTGAGCGCTGTGGATCTTGTTTGTTGTCTACTGAGAATCTCTTTGGTCTCAGTTCTCTTGCAAAAATGATAATTTCTCTACTGAGTAAAATTCACATTTTTTAACTTGTCAGCATTGTTCACAGCAGTAGAACTGATTATTAGTTTCAGCAGACCAGAAGGAAATACTGGAATTTTCTTGTTGATGTGGACCACTGTATAGATCCCTACCAGTGCTTAGTAGAAATAGGGAAATGCTTTTATGTCAGTAGAAAGATGAAATGATGTGCAAATTGTATCACAACTCTGTTAGAGGCATGATGAATATAAATGTAATGAAATACAGGACCATTCCCATTGCAGTGTCTGAGAAAGATGCTTGTTGCCCTTCTTCAGTTACACCTCAATTCACAGGCAGCTCTACTGGGTTTAGTGAGGTGATGTTAGGAAAAAGTGCTATTTAATGTAAGAGTCGCAGAATCTAGGAATCCTCATTTCTTTGTCACCCACTATAAAATATATTTTAAAACATCCATTTTTATTTAATCAGAAATTATTAAAAGCTATTTTGAAGCATTTTTTTTTTCTTTTGTCCTTCCACCTTCAGTCTCCATCTCAGCAGCCTCCAGGTTTCTTGCAATAGAGAAACATTCCAGTCTGGACAGTCCTTTTGGCAAGGTCTGGTATTAGCTGATTCCAAGGGATTCCTTGCTTAAAAGGGAAAGGGCAATGTTTACTGGGTGGTTAACACAGATAAGAGCCATCACCCTCTGCATGCACAGCTTGTTCTGATTAAGATCAGTTGTCTTGCCATCGGATAAAGATGCATTTTTCATTAAGGCTTCATAAGAGCAAGAAAAATACATAGTTATATGCACGTCTTTTTGGCATGTATTTTTTTTTTTTAATGAATAGTGATGCCGAATAATTCTTTATTTCTTAGAAAAAATTATTCTTGCTGTCACCCTGATCCCAACTAGCCCTACCTACTGTGAACATTAAAAGCAGAGTCATGTTTTTAGCTCAAAAAAAGCTAAGGGATTCTGTCATCCATTTTTACAGAAGGAACAGCCATATTCCATCAGTCTATGGTTACTTCTATTTCAGATCATTTTTCTCTTGCTTTCAGGAAAGTCTTCATGGTTGTGTTCACTATATTATCATTGTAATAGACTGCAGCTGCTCTTTCACAGTCTTCTACCTTTGCAGAATGCTAAGATTGTAAGTATTTCAAGGGGAAGCAAACAGGAATCAAAGGCACCAGCTGAATTACTGACAGAGTTAAAAATCATGCAGTGGTAGCAGGCATAGGGACTGAACAAGAAGCCTTCCAGTCTTATGTTATTACTCAGAGAGTACCCCAGGCTTTCTTTGTTACAGCTTTTGTGAAACACTTCTGTGCAGTAATTTCCTGAGAAAAGAAATCAGAAGACCAAACTCTTGTGCAGCACAGGTTACATAAGAGTTACCTATGAATTCCTGCATGAAATTGGTAGAATTTGGTAGAATTGGTGATGACTTGGAGAGGGAGATCCCCTCTTGTTTTTACATTTCAAAGAGTAAATAATATGTTTGGTGGCATGATAACTTTTCCAGTGAAAATTAGTCTCTTATTCCATATTTGTGTTTGCCTAGCTTCAGTTTGTTTTTCATGATGTCATACACAGATTCAGAGATAACATGTAAATATCAGCCTCATCACACCACGTATCTAAAGATCTCCTTTGCTATTGATTAACTTCTTCCACTATAGATACTTGGTTGGTTATCAAATAAAATTTGCGACCTTTGTGAAAATGTATTTCAATCTGAACAACTCAGTCTTTTTTATCATGAAGAAGTTTTCCTGTAAGCCCATTTGCTGGTGTTCAGCTCATTTTTATGGATCTTTTTCTGAATTTACTCCAGCATACCACTGATCCTTCACAAAATGTATACACCAGGAATAGGCACACATTGCAGAATGTGCTTCACCATGGCTGAATTCAGAAATGATATAATCTCCCTACTTCACTGTTTGATATTTTTCCTGGTATTATATTCAAAGATTATGTTCTCTTTTAGTCTTTCAGGTGACTGGACTGTTTACCTTTGTTCTTTTAACATGTTTAGACTTCTGTGTGGATCAAAACTTTTGAAAAAAAGAAAAAAATTGGTTGGTATCTTTATCCAAAATGTGAACTGAATGTAGCCTTTAGTGAAATAGGAAGTGATTTTTGTAAAGTTTGTATACATTGATATTTTTACTCAGTCTTTTGCTGCTGTTGAGAATTTGAAATGTGAAATACATGCAAGTAGTGTGTTTGTATGTCTGTAACTGATATGAAAAAGAAAAAGAATTGGAAATTTGAAGTGAACTGTGCTTGCAGATCTGTGATGCTTCAGTATGTACCTAAGATGCTTCCCTAAGTGGGTTACTTACTTGAACCAACCATGATTATTTTTTTGGTCAGCCTGTCGCTGGTATGCCTATTACATCTTGCAGCACTTAAAATTTAAAATGTGCCACTGAAAATAGCAGATGGCATAATGGTTTTAATTAACACCCTTTGGAGGCAATATTCAATGATATAGCATGCCTAGGTATCAGTTTTCCTTAAAACTTTCCAAATATATTTGCTTCAGTTTGAACTGGATGTTGTAATCTTTGGTGCATTACTCAGAGTCACTGTGCCAGTGCTTAATGTCAGCTGTATTGAAGTGAGTCTTGGATAAATTATCTGAAATCAATGGAGTTGCCCTGATGCACTGAAATCTGAAACTTTTAAAATAGGTTTGTCAACTAGGGGTGGGAGGAACTACTGTCTGTGTAGTTCTGGCTAAACAGTTTCATTTGTCTCTACAGCATGTTTGTAATTACTCATTCAGTTTCAACAAGGTTTCTATAAAGGTATTTGATCTTGGTTGAATTTGTTCCAGTGATCTACAACCGACCGCATGAAATGACAGGCTGTTCCAGAAGTTTGTGACTTTAATTGGCAAAATAATAAACTTATTTCCATTTTGAGGTTATGTAACTTCAATTTCTAATAATTGGAATGAGTCAGGCTGTTTTGTTGGATAAAGAGGCAACCAGTACTGGAAGTCTGTCTGGCCGGGAAGTATTTATGAAATTAATTGAGTATTATTTTATTTTTTAATAAATTAGACTATCATTGTGCATATTTCCCAATCTTTGACTCATTCCTATAGCTGTTTTTGACTTCTTCCTTTTATTTGTCCATATCTTTTCTGAAATCTGGACACTAAGACAGGACGCTTCCTTTTGATTATGGCCTCATGCATGCCATAGTATGATATTAATGTTGTCTCTTCACTCTTGCAATATTCCCCTCCTGATATATGCCAGTATCAACTCTGCTGTCTTAGCAGTCAGGAGTGATGAATTTTGATCACTAATGTCCAATCCTTCAGAAGTCCTTGAAAGTTTCCTTTCCCCCATTTAAAGTTCAGTGGTTATCAGACTTCTAAGTATTTTCTGAAGCTCTGAACTTCAGTCATGTTCTGCATAATTACTTTCCCTAACTCTGTCCTTCATCTACGTTAGCTCCTTGCTCCTTTAGGTATAAAATTTCAGGTAGAGCTATGTTAAATTGCATGTTCTGTGAAGTTCTTTACCTGGCCGTGAAATTCCTATTTTTCTTATGTAGTCTTAGTAGCACTTGTTCTTGATTATGCCTTCCTTTTAAACAGTGGTTTTCCAAGTTTGGCTTTCCATTTCCTAGGACATCAGGAGGAGTTTCCCATATGTTAAAAAGGGAGAAAATGTCTCTGCTGTTCTTTCAAAGTGGATGCTTTTTTACATTAACTACTTACGCATTTGATATTAGGTGAAGAAGGTGACTGAATTTATTCATTCAAACTGGGTATCTTCGTCATATTATCTGAGTTACCTGCTGAAGCCTCTTTTTAGTTTAGGTGTCAGAAGACTCAAGTAACCCTACCCAGTCTGTTGGCCATGGTTTTCCTGCTACTAAGAGTTAATGCATTTTGTTATCCAGAACTGAAATATTTTGCATCATCATTTTGGGTAAAATTTTGGTATGCTCATATAAATGAGAAATTTTTGCAGATATTTCTGTAGAAGGGCAGTGTAGCTTATTAGACATACACTCCTTCGTAGTTTCAGCAGTAGCTTGGCAGCACAAGCTACTGGGGTACAGATGAAGCTTCAGGTTTGTAGTAGCTACATAATGTGTCTAGACATCCCTGTCTGGCTGGGACAGTTCTGAAAACAGAATGTCCTGGCATCCTAATGGAAATGGTCAGGATAATTTTGTCCTGATGTTTTCTCAGGGCATGAGATTTTCTTTCTACAAACTCCCCTGTGCAGCTGCAGCTGTAGGAATTAAGCTGTTTCTGAGCCTCAGCTGTGAAATGTGATCACTGCATTGGGTTATAGAACATGACACAGAGCAGGTCCCTGTCACATGCACTAAGTGGCCATACAGAATATAGAAAAAAAATTTACAAAAATTCCAAACAGGAAAAAAAAAAGTGCATGTTTTTGGAAACAGAAGAAATGACTTTGTATTCCTATTGCAAATTCCTGAGGTTATTCATTGAAGGCTTGAATTGCCTCTAAATATTAGCTGTTACTGTTTGTTATAAATCTTTCTTGATAAAACTGATTATCACATGTTCTGTGGCCTTTTAAAATTGACAGCACTTAATTTTTGAAGACCTACAAATTAGTAAGGTCCAGCCAAATGAATGACCAATTAAAGAGATGCAGCGTCACAACAAGGCTGAGCTGTCTTGTTCCTCTCTGTTTTGTAGCCTGTATCACAACCCTCTGCTTCTGCATTAGATACACCCACTGCTATGCAGTGCCTGCGTTTTTCTGCAGTCAGCGTTTTGGAGCATGGAGATCACAGTAAGTGGTCAGAACGCTCATCAGTTTGGACCGTTCATGGTCAGCAGTGGAAACGATTCACAGGGTGGTTAGGACTACGTCTTTTCCTGTGACTTTTCTGGGTGTCTTGGCCCAGTACACTCCAAACAGAGTAGCTGGATCTCTGTTACCCTGAAGATGCTGATCTGCTTCTGCCCTGAGCCTCTGTTGCCATCCAAATAGAAACTAAAATGCTTCCCTTTCTTCTCTGTGATACAGTTAAACATTACCAAAGGGCTAATTTGGTGGGCCAAAATAAATCCTGTAATAAACTTAAACTGAAGGCTGTATGAAAAACAGTGAGTCCTTTTCAGTCTGTACAGTTGGGACAGTTCTTCATGCTGATGTGATTGGCCTGGGAGAAGCAGATCTTTCTCTATTAGCACAGAAAAATTAGATCTACGATCTTCAAAAGTATTCTTAGCTTTTTCAGCCAAGTTCTGAGAGTTTACTCTGTTCATATAAAGTGTAGTATTTTGCTTCAAGTTAGTGACCATTGCCCATGTGGAGCAAGCATCAGCATTTGTTGGGAGCTGGATGTGTTTCCTATAACTGTATTTCAGTTATATCTGGAAACTTGCTCACTGATATTTTTAGCCTGTTCTTGTCTTAGCACATTTCTAATTTTTGCTCTTTTTTCTTGCTTGTGTCTGAACAGTTTTGTTATTTCCTGCTGGCTAATGGCTTCTAGTAGGAATGGCTGCTGCTGAGGTAATGGATTTTGATAGACACATTTCAAAGCTTCAGGAAAGCAAAATATGATCTACTTAAGCTGTACTAACATAACAGCAGAAGGATATTCTGTAGAACAAAAGGAAGCCCTTTAGTCTTGTAAAGTTTTGTTTCTTCTCTTCTGGAGAACTCCTCCTAGAATTGTTACTCTGCTATCTTGAAAACAACAAACCCACTAACTTTACTTATTAAGATCCACATCCGTGATTTCTCCTTGAGACCCAATGCGCACAAAATCCTACAAGGCTGATCAGACTTAAATGCTGACTTGACTGGGGTAAAATGTCTCAGCTCCCTGCCCCTGCTTAGTATACCACGTTTTGCAGGGAAAAAGTAGTTTTCTTCTGCCTCTAGCTGTGTTATAAGAAATTGTGAATGGTCCCTCCCTGTTCACTTTCTCCGTGGCTGTCATTTTATAAACTTCAATCATGCCTCTAGTGAAGCATGTCTTTTCCAAGCTGGAGAGTCCCACTCTGTTCAGTTCCTCAAACTCACATACATTTTCTCTTTCATTTCTTTTTTGCTTGGTCAGCATTGCTTTTGGCACAAGGGAGCTGTCAGCTGAAGGTCCCATGGGAAGCACCTTCAGCTTTCTCCATCAGGAGTGGTGCCTAGAGGCAGCAGGGCCACAGAGGCCAAAGTGTTTCCATTTCTTTCTTCTTTGGACTTGGAAGCATGGTTGTGCCTTGCCTAAGAAGACACCAGGAGCCTGTGCTGACCACTTGGCTTCCATGAGGTGTTGGCTCTGTGTTTATGGAGGCCAGAAACTGCAGAAGTTCGGCTGCAATTGGCAGCGGTTTCGTTGATGGCTGTGGTATTATTCAGTGTATACATCGATACACTGTATTCTGCTGTAAGAATATAGACTACAGCATAGAGGGGTAATGCCTATGGCAGCTGGTTTTCTTTAAATTAAAGTAGCTATCCCATTGTTCATTTTAATCTTGAAAATATAATCCGAGCTATTAAGTGTTTCTAATTTTAGGGCAGATGTTAGCATTCTTAACCAAGTAGCAGACCATGGATGTACATGAGAACTAAGATTAAAAGGGTTGTAGCCTCCTCCCCTTGCCTTCTCGAAAGTGTTGCCTGGAGTGGTAGATAGCATCAGGTGCATCAGGTGGTGTGGTGGTGGCTGGCTGGTGTTGAAGTCCACTTTGACCCTTACACTAGTCCACTATGGCAGTATACAGCACTGAGTATATAGAATGGAATCATAAAATCATTGAATGGTTTGGGTTGGAAGGGACTTTAAAGGTCCCTTCCAACCCCCCTGCCCTTGTTTGTCTTTAAAGTTTAAAAGGACTTACAATATAAAGACCGGTACTTTAGCATTGTTTTTTAAATACATTTTTCAGATAATGATCTTTCTAGTTTAAAAAGAAGTCAATGAAAACACTACATCTGGTGGATGGAACACACACATCTGGTATGGTAAACACCAGCAGAAACGACTGGATAATGTTTGAAAAGCAGAATGTATAATTTGTCAGCAAGCATCATTCCCAAATTCCATCAACTACTAAAAAAGTAAACAGCTAGTAATTGAAACTAAATCAAATGGAAAAAAAAAAATTCAGAATGAAAAATCTGAAGTTGTTCTAGTTATGAGTGTCTGGTTATTTTTATTTCTTGTTTAAGCGTGGAACTGAATTTCGTGCTGATGAAGCACATAGTGTGATGTGCTCAATAAATTAATAGCTGAGTGAGATGGTGTGTAAGAGGAAAAGGAAGACATCTTGGATTCCTTAGTAAATATATCTATGGTCTTGTTTGTATTAGTGAAAACAGCCTGATTTTTCATTAAATGCATAGAGTGTTGAAAACCAGCTTGGGAATGTGGCTAATTTTGACTGAGGGCTGTCTTTAAAGCAGTGGATGTGAAAAGGCATGGCTTTGTGTGTGTATATGTGTGTACATAATGTAGCTGTTGAAGATTTCCATTTTATTTTGGAGAAACAGTTGTTCAAAGAAAGGTTAACAGAAAAGGGCATTTACTCCTTTCCTCAAATAATGAAACAAAAAAATGCAAAACCATTAAAACTTAAAACATGCGGGGAACTGAGGGCCCGATCTGCCACCCGGACCCATCCCACAGGGAAGCCTGCTGCCTCCCTGGGGCCCGGGTTAGGGATGTTACTAGGAAACTCCCCGACCTCGTGAGGCCCTCCGATTATTACCCGTTGCTGGCTGTACAGGTGGGCAGTGATGAGATTACACATAGAAGTCCTAAAGCAATGAAGAGGGACTTCAGGGCACTGGGGCGATTGGTCGTAGGATCGGGAGTGCAGGTAGTGTTTTCCTCAATCCCGTCAGTGGCAGCTAAGAGTGCTGAAAGGAATGGGAAAACTCACCTGATTAACAGGTGGCTCAGAGGCTGGTGCCATCAGTGGAATTTTGGGGTTTTCGATCATGGGGAGGTTTACACGGCACCAGGCCTGCTGGCGGCTGGTGGAGATCGGCTGTCTCCAAAGGGGAAAAGGATTCTCGCCCGTGAGTTGGCGGGACTCACTGAGAGGGCTTTAAACTAGGTTTGAAGGGGGAAGGGGATATAAATGGGCCCACTAGTGAGGAGCCCAGGGGCAGCATGGCAATGTTGGGGGTGAAATCGATAACTCATCTCAAGTGCATCTACACCAATGCACATAGCATGGGCAACAAACAGGAGGAGCTGGAAGCCCTTGTGCAGCAGGATGGCTATGACATAGTCGCCATCACAGAAACGTGGTGGGACGACTCTCATGACTGGAGTGCTGCACTGGAGGGCTATAAGCTCTTCAGAAGGGATAGGCAGGGAAGGAGAGGCAGTACAATGTTAGGGAGTGTTTTGACTGTATAGAGCTCGACAATGGTGATGACAAGGTAGAGTGCTTATGGATAAGGATGAGGGGAAAGGCCAGCAAGGCGGATGTCCTGTTGGGAGTCTGCTATAGACCACCCAACCAGGATGTAGAGGTAGATGAGGCGTTCTGTAAGTGGCTGGCAGAAGTCTCACAATCGCTAGCCCTTGTTCTCATGGGGGACTTCAACCTGCCGGACATCTGCTGGAAATACCATACAGCAGAGAGGCAGCAGTCTCAAAAGTTCCTAGAGCGTGTGGAGGATAACTTTCTGACACAGCTGGTAAGCAAGCCTACCAGAGGAGGTGCCTCACTTGACCTGCTGTTTACTAACAGAGAAGGGCTTGTGGGCAATGTCGAGGTCGGAGGCCATCTTGGGCTTAGTGACCACGGTATGATAGAGTTCTCGATTCTGGGCGATGCCAAGAGGAGGGGCAGCAAAACTGTTACCATGGACTTCCGGAGGGCAGACTTTGGCCTCTTCAGGACCCTGGTTGGGAAAGTCCCTTGGGAGGCAGTCCTGAAAGGCAAAGGGGTCCAGGAAGGCTGGGCCTTCTTCAAGAAGGAAGTCTTAAGGGTACAGGAGCGGGCTGTCCCCGTGTGCCATGAGACCAACCGGCGGGGAAGACGACCGGCCTGGCTGAACAGGGAGCTTTTGCTGGGACTCAGGGAAAAAAGGATAGTCTACTGCCTTTGGAAGAAGGGGTGGACAACTCAGGAAGAGTACAGAGATCTTGTTAGGTCCTGCAGGGAGGAAATTAGAAAAGCAAAAGCCCAGCAAGAAGTTAATCTGGCCAATGATGTAAAAGATAATAAAAAATGTTTTTATAAGTACATCAGCAATAAAAGGAGAGCCAAGGAGGATCTCCATCCCTTGCTGGATGTGGGGGGGAACATTGTCACCGAGGACAAGGAAAAGGCTGAGGTACTTAATACCTTCTTTGCCTCTGTGTTTAACAGCCAGACCGGTCATCCCCAGGGTACTCAGGCCCCTGAGCTAGAGGATAGGGATGGGGACCAGAATGGAGCCCTCATAGTCCAGGAGGAAGCAGTTAATGACCTGCTATGCCACCTGGAGGCTCACAAGTCTATAGGGCCAGATGGGATCACCCGAGAGTACTGAGGGAGCTGGCAGAGGAGCTTGCCAAGGCACTTTCCATCATCTATCAGCAGTCCTGGTTAACAGGGGAGGTCCCTGATGACTGGAGGCTTGCCAATGTGACGCCCATCCACAAGAAGGGCCGGAAGGAGGACCCGGGGAACTACAGGCCTCTCAGCCTGACCTCGGTGCTGGGGAAGATTATGGAGAGGTTCATATTGAGTGAACTCAACAGACATGTGCAGGTCAACCAGGGGGTCAGACCCAGCCAACATGGGTTCATGAAAGGCAGGTCCTGCTTGACCAACCTGATCTCCTTTTATGACCTGGTGACCCGCCTAGTAGATGATGGAAAGGCTGTGGATGTCATTTACTTGGACTTTAGCAAAGCTTTTGACACAGTCTCCCACAGCATTCTCCTTGGGAAGCTGGCAGCTCATGGCTTGGACGGGCGTAATCTTTGCTGGGTAAAAAACTGGTTGGGTGGCCGAGCCCAGAGAGTAGTTGTAAATGGAGTTAAGTCCAGTTGGCGGCTGGTCACGAGTGGTGTTCCCCAGGGCTCTGTTTTGGGGCCAGTCTTGTTCAATATCTTTATCGATGATCTGGATGAGGGGATTGAGTGCACCCTCAGTAAGTTTGCAGATGACACCAAGTTGGGTGGGAGTGTCGATCTGCTGGAGGGTAGGATGGCCCTGCAGAGGGACCTGGACAGGCTGGACCGATGGGCCGAGGCCAGCTGTATGAGGTTTAACAAGGCCAAGTGTCCAGTCCTGCACTCCAGTCACAACAACCCCATGCAACGCTACAGGCTTGGGGAAGAGTGGCTGGAAAGCTGCCTGGCCGAAAAGGACCTGGGGGTGCTGTTAGACAGCTGGCTGAACATGAGCCAGCAGTGTGCCCAGGTGGCCAAGAAGGCCAACAGCATCCTGGCTTGTATCAGGAATAGTGTGGCCAGCAGGAGCAGGGAGGTGATTGTCTTCCTGTACTCGGCGCTGGTGAGGCCGCACCTGGAATAGTGTGTCCAGTTTTGGGCCCGTCACTACAAGAAAGACATTGAGGTGCTGGAGCATGTCCAGAGAAGGGCAACAAAGCTGGTGAAGGGTCTGGAGCACAGGCCTTATGAGGAGTGGCTGAGGGAACTGGGGTTGTTTAGCCTGGAGAAGAGGAGGCTGAGGGGAGACCTTATCGCTCTCTACAACTACCTGAAAGGAGGTTGTAGTGAGGTGGGTGTTGGTCTCTTCTCCCAAGTAGTTAGCGATAGGACAAGAGGAGATGGGCTCAAGCTGCACCGGCGGAGGTTTAGGTTGGATATTAGGAAAAATTTCTTCACGGAAGGGGTGGTCAAGCATTGGAACAGGCTGTCCAGAGAGGTGGTGGAGTCCCCATCCCTGGAGGTGTTGAAAAAACGGGTAGATGTGGCACTTTGGGACATGGTTTAGTCTAGTCTACCCTTGATTAGTATAGTGTGGACTTGGTAGTGTAGGTTAATGGTTGGACTGGATGATCTTGAAGGTCTTTTCCAACCTAAACGATTCTATGATTCTATGATTCTATGATATGTAGCAGAATCAAAATGGAGCTTTCTGTTTAAAATAGGTGGATATCTCTTAAATTCAGAGTTTTTTAAAAAGAGTTCTGTACAGTATGGACTAGATGTCTGTTAGGGATTTTGTGTACAAGTGTGTAAGAAGTGCAGCTAGGCTGCACTCCTTGTTGCCATGGGGGAGGAATGCATGTGATGGCTAACATCTGCCTCCGAGCCCGAAGTTACCAGTGTCATCAGACAAGACTGTGCCTTTGCTAGGCTCCCTGGTACAGATCAGTTCTGCTTACCATGTATTCATAGCAATGGTTACTTTTAAGCAGGGTCTACTGTCTGTCTCCCAGGATTATATGCCAATGTATGACCATATTGGAAGCCTCTGGTGACAAAACCTTTGCAATTTTGCTTCTTGTTGTAGGATGGTTATTTCCTCATTACTTTCAGCTCCCTTCCTTGGGACTAGCTCTAGATTAGTTAGCTTTCCTGAGTCTATGCTTGTTGACCCTAGCATATTTATTTAATTGTCTGCCATGTTCAAGTGACAAATGCAGTTGTGAGGCATTTTCTGTGAAAATGTTGTAAATTTCTGTTTCACTCAGAAGTATTCTTTCAACATTTACATAAAAATCTTATTAAAAGTCTGGATATAAATACACACTGGAGCATGCACATAACTCCTTTGCATGTGAGTAGTTTTATTGATTAGTCTGTTAAGTGTATTCAGTGTTGCCTCCCATCCCTCCGAAACAGGCTGGCAGACACAGCAGCCGTTCAGGTTCCTCACTGGCTACGACACTTGTGGCAACCACTTGACTTCCTCACAAGAGCCCAAGGAGGCAGAGCCCTGCAATCTCTGCTACCGACTACAGTTTCAACCACCAGCTTCAATGGTCTGCTGTAGCCTTTGGGATACAGCTCTCTCCTGGAGAAGAGGACTCTGGTTTCTCAGGTTGCTAGGAGAACACCATCCTGTATCAACCTTCTCTTTCAGCACTGGTTTGTTATTGTATACAAGGAGGTCAAGATCTGTCTGATTTTATTTTATTTTTATTCTTTCCTCTGCAAGTGGTGAGTAGGTACCAGAGATACTTTCTCTTTCCATAATAATGACATTCTGGGAAGGAAGATACCAAACGCATTGAGCAGGTGACAAAAAGAAGAAAGGATTCCTTTGTGTGCTGAATAGTTCAGCACTGAAATTATTTGACGGAGAGCCCCGTGGAAACTAACAGTTCACATATATTCAAAAATATCTGGACACATGAAGGGAAGCAAAATCAAATGGGGATTATCAAATTCAGTGATACAACCTCTTACCCTGAGCTGGAAGTTGGGAGAGTGTTGTAGAGAAATATCACTGTATATTATTGCAGTCCTTGCAGGCTTCACTACATTTGCTATTAGCCACAGTAACAGATTGGATGCTAGGTGCCTTTGCACCTTTGGTCTGATCTAAGGTGGCTCTCCTGTACTCTTGAGGGCTTTCTTCAAAGGATGCTTATAATAGAAAAACCAGCTGAGGTCTCTAGCTGTATGGAACAGAAAGAGGGAGTGGTTGCTGGCACTGTGTAGCTGCAGCTTTCTAGCTTCATGGAGAAAAGGAAGGGTTAAAAACAGTAGTGAATTTCTCTCTCTTTTGCTTAGCTTTCTGAAGTCTTCCCTTGCTCTCTGCCTATCACCATACATTACTGAGTCCTAAATCTATGCAATTTTTTTTCCCAAGAGATCCTCTTACAAGCATCATTTTGCACAGGACACACACAACTGTACAATGATCTTCTAGAAGCTGAAGAATTATAAAGATCTGTGTTAAAATTGGAAATCTGCACTACAGCTCCCAGAAGAATACACAGGCAGACGAAGAAATTTTGTCCCGTTGCTGAGTGTGGTTACATTTTTTTCTGCTAAGTCTACTTTATATATGATTATCTTTTGGTTGTGGATGGCTAATTGACTTCTGCTACAGACAGTTTGTGCTGTCCCTCAAGCAGGGAGTGGTTCCTAATGCACACCTGGCCTGCTGGGCTGCTTGGTCTGGGGCTGTGCCGCAGGTCATACAGGCTCTTTCATACAACCCTGGTTTTCCCGGGGTGAACAAGTGAGAAGACGACAGTTTCTTGTTTTCTTTTTGCATTTTTGTTAAGCTGGCTGTCCTGAGCTAGTAACTCCTGCCAACAAGGGGGCTTACTAACTTGTCTGCCACACTGGCTACACGCCGATACTCTCTTTCTGGAGCTGAGCAGTAACTCTGCACGATCCAGCTTTCCATGGCAAGGTGTGAGCTTGCTCGTGTCTTCTAGCCTCTACAATTTCAGGACTGTTAAGCCATGAACGCGATTCCATAGCAGAATTACCGCTCACACCCATAGCACCTCAAGCAGCCCACACAGGTTCAGTTTAGCTATCCAGCAGCTTGATTTATAGCTTCCCTTTTACCCAGTACACATCCCAGCATATCACGTCATGCATTTGCTACTTCTTTTTAACTGAGGTTTTCATATACTACGTACATATCTGTGTGTAGTGCAAAAAGGTGCCAAATTTGCTCCTTTTATTCCTTCAAGTTTTGTGTACACCTGAAGTACGCTACCCTTAACTGGTTTAGCGGTGGACTTGGTAGTGTTAGGTTAATGGTTGGACTGGATGATCTTAAAGGTCTTTTCCAACCTAAATGATTCTATGATTCTACACAAGTCTATAGCTGTTTCAAATTATTATGGTATGCAAATAATATGTACCCTGATTCCAGATATAGTTATTTTCTGTTAAAACCACAAATATGCCAATTTAATTGAAAGCATCCTATTCTTTGTTAGCTTTGTTAGTTCTGCCTGCTTATCCAACCCTGTCAGCACTACTAGGATCATCGTTACTAGTGTTTAACTTGTCTACGGGTTTGTGCAATTAGCATAGTCCCTTTACAGTGTAAAGCAATTTTGCCTGTTGGCAGATGTAGTATATGTTATTCTAATGCATGTAATATCAAGATGCTTGAGACCTTGCTGAGCTGTCATAACAACACAGCTAAAAATCCCACCACTTGATATCCATATTCTCAGCTGGCAACATCCTACAGTCATTTCCAGTGGTTTCTTTTTATGAAAATGGTCAAGAGATCGTAAGACCTTTGATAGTCCTTGTAGTAATGTAAAAGTGGTGACAGTTCCTTTCTCTGCTATGGAGAGAGGCTCTAGGCTCTCCTATGGTGTTGGGTTTGCATTGTGTTTGAAAGGAGACTTGAACATGGTTACTCACAGCACCTTGGATTGGATAGTAGCACTGGAAAATTCAGAATATCATTCTAGACCACTGGTGGAACAAAATGAGACTGTTAAATAAAAAATTGCGTCGCCCCCCCCCCAATCTCTGTAGGTACTGAAACACCAGAGACTTCAAATTTTATGTGTAGTGGCATCACTGGAAGTTTGCTGCAACTTCTGTATCGTTTCTGTGAAATTTTTAAAAAGTTTCTGATCTTTTTTTTGTCAATTTTGAGAATGCTTTAGAGTGAGACAGAAAGTAGGAAAATTTTATTTAATTCCACTGACTTGAATTTCCTCTAGATCAGGCCCAAATAGAGCCTCATATTTATCCCCTTTTAGTGCCACTGGAGTGTGATACTCAATGGAAGGGCTGAGTTTGGTCCCTGTTTACTTCCCTCGGTCAAATTTAGCCTTAATGAGATTTTCTTCATTACACTGGTTACTGCAGTGTAAAAAGCAATGAGACAAGGAATACCTTGCAGTCAGTTGCAGGGTGCTTTATGGTGCTGCTACTGAAAAAGATTATTGGGTACAAATAATGCTTGGGAATTCTTATGTAACCTTGTATTATTTATGCCTTTTCCAAAGTATTTATTTACTGTGAATTGTGAGATGAGACCCTTTGATATCTGCTTTTAATCTTGCCTCCTCCCATTTCAGATATGACTTAAGGATCCAGTATATAATACTTTTTTTTAAAAGTTAGAAGAGAAGGTTAATGCTTCATAGCCTTTGAAATGCTTTTTAAGCTATTCTTGGGTAGTACAAAGATCTGATTTCTATTTTTGGCTGCTCTTGAATTATTGGTTGCTAATATTGCATCAAAATTGAAATGAGGGGGAAGGAAAGTAAAAATGTTATAAAAATGAAATTATGCGATATTAATGTCTGATATTGTGCCACTTGCCAAGAATAGAATAAAATGCTTTCTACCATTTGGTAATTGAGAATTGCTGTGTTCCATTAGTGGAAGGGATGTTCTGCTGATGATGGCCCATGAGGTATTAACTTCGGCAGCCTCGAATGATTTTCTGTGGGGAGATGTGGAAATCTGAATTCACTGGGTCTTGCACTAGTGTAATTTTTATTCTTTGAGTTCTTCAGAGACATAAAAACAATACAGTAAAGATTACAAAATCACTTAGTATTCCTCTGTCTCAAAATTACCGCAAGTTAGCGGTGGTAAGAATTAATGTAGTAATAATGCTTTTGAAAGAAAATATTGGTGGGTTTTGTTTTCTTTCCCCCATACAATCTAAAACTGATTATTACTTTACTTTTGGGCTATGGCTTATGGATACATGAAATGTTTCCTAATTTTGGACTTGGATTAAACCAAAGCTGAGACATATGTTCCTATCCAAGAATACTAAGAGTTGGAATCAGCCAGGACCTGGTAACTTGATGAACTGTGCCACCTTACAATTTTTTCTTAGGCAGAGACTAGTCTGTAAACTGAAATATTCATTTGGAAAGTCTAGGCCACATCAAATCAGTTATCATAGCCTCAGCCATGGCTCACCGATTTCAAGGCCACATAGAGAAGATACAAATAACTGGTCTGATCACCTGCATAATTCAAAGCATAAAATGTCACTTGGTAATTCCTGCTGTGGAGGAAATTCATCTTTCTAGGATGTAAGTAAAAGCTGTCAAGTCTGATAAATTGTAGCTGAACTCAGGTATGTCTTTGAGAGAAACCTACAATCTGAAATTAAAGACTAATCAATGATAAATTCCTTAGTTCCTTTGATAATCTATCCCACTGTGTTACTCATGGCTGTGACTAGCTCATACTCTGCTGTTGGACTGAACGGAGGTGTGATTTGAGTGGATTAACTGTATGATGATGCTAGCCTTTCTCCATTTCTGTCTTTCTCCTCGTGCACTTTTTTCAAACTGTAATTCTCAACCTGATGAAAAATGTGCAAAGTGAAATGAAATAACTAAATTATAGTAGACCGAAGACTAACAGGAAATAAAATTACCAGTGAAGAGACAAGGAAAGGAGAGAATCTCAACTGCAGAAAGCACCTCATCCTGTAATATAGTGAATATTGCAGTTTCTTTGCCAATGGGCAGAAGTGATGCATATCAACGGAGATAATTAGGGTAGTAGTGCTGAAATCATTGAAGTTGTTTAAGTTTGATTGAGAACAGAATTTGGCCACTTATGATCCATTTTTAGTGTATTAGTCATATAAAACCACAAAGATTTGTTTAGTCTTCAGAACAGATGTCCCTAATGTTTATTTGAGCAGTCCCGTCCAAATGTTCTGGAATTTCTGCTCGTCATGCAGGTTATTTCTTGAAGCTCTATTTGCAAAACTCTTGGATAGGGAGGAAGACATTAGTTCTTGCAGAGTAAGTGGGAATTTAAGACTGCACAACCAACCTATATTTTGGACTGGGAATTGTGGAAAAGGTGGTAGGAAGGTATGTAGTTTACCTCTTTATTAATTCAGGAAGGCTTAGCAAGGCTGGATTTTGAAAAGCACATCTCTGACTTCTGGGTCTAGTAGGATTCCTCCTTGTCTGCTGTGCACAGTAATTTGTGCTTTCTCCCTAATTCTTACCTGCCAGTTTGGTAACTCTCTTTGGAACAAGCGGTTACAATTTCTGGATACTGTACTCAAGAATGCTTTGCAATAGAAAATACTTTGGGGGAGTTTGTTTCTCCTAATGTCACCCACCTCTCTCACACCTCTCTCTCTCTATATATGTACATGAAAATCTGTTCACAAATTATTGTCATGCTGTAATTCCAGCCTGCAATATGGTGGCACCATTTTTGGTACAGCCAACTACTCTGTCAGAATTAATAAACTGTACGAGTGGTTTTATTAGAGATAATTTCTGAATTTGACATACTGCTGGTTTCCATGGGTCCTTCCAGTTGCAGTGCAGCCCTGTGTCTAGGATGTTGAGAGGTAAATTCAAATGTGTTGTGCCTTTATACACAGTATACAATTGTTGTACTAACTATGGTATTCTAAGCTGTGATCTTAACCACTGAAAACTGAAAAATTTACTTTTATTCCCAATTTAACATTATACTGCTCTAGTACCTTAAGGTTTAGGCAGTTGTCCCTAAGCGTATTTATTTATCTGCTTGTATTCAAACATGATCACAAGGACAAAGTCAACACTTGTGAACTTTGTTTTGAGAGCAACATTACTTTGGAGAAGTAAGATGGGTTATGTTGATCCCTGAATGCAAGGGGGATCTTTAACATCCATGTGCTCAGCAACCAGGGCTGGGCAGAAGGGATTTAGTTTTATCCTCTTATCAAGGCTATAAATAACTTTATAATTAAAATATATAGCCTTTGTGAGTTGAAGTTCTGAAGTAATTTCAATGTCAAATAGTATCAATACCTTATCACTAGACATACAGTCTGCTAATTATGGCTGATTTGGGCTGTGTCTGGAGTCTTCTGTAAGTGATGACCGTGAGGTTGTGAATTAATAGAGGCATTAACACTGCTGTGCAGCAACGCCCATTTCTGTTGATGTGATTCAGGATCTTACCAATTGCCTGCAGAAGCAGCTTGTAAAGGTGGGGTGTGGTGCAGGGGATAAGTGTCCTCACTGTTCACTCAGCATCTCTGAGTGATTTTTCCCAGAGGGAATGACAAGAGCTAAGGAAAGAGCAAAGGTGCTTGGGCTCTGGGAGACAAGGGGGCTCACGGATTGAGCCAAGAGTATGGACAAGCCTGAGCCTAATCCAGATTTTAGCTCCTGGAGCCGCTGAAGATCCCTTTATTGGTACTCCTTAAGAATATGCATATACTTGTCTAAGGCGTAAATACATTTTCTAAGCTACAGTGACCACATTGTTCCCACATCCAATCTTACCTTGCAATAGCTCCTGAAGTCTCACGTAAATCATTCTGGGTAGGCAGGAGAAATTGTAGCAGGAAGACATGCAGTGGCACTGCAGACACTTATATTTAAGGGCACGTGATTTAGGAAAGAGTCACCCTGGCTCGGGAAACTTTTGTGCTTTCTTGGAGCAGCCTGGACTTCAGTCCTGGGTGTGCTGCCTGGCTGCTCTGCAGAGAGCCTGTGCAGGCGGCTCCCTGGCTCTGCCACCGCTCAAACCCTTCTCCGAGCGGCTCCACAGGGCTTGCACGCTGGCTGAGCACAGCACCACTGCAACCTGCTTCAGCCTCTTCCCATCACATTTTCTTTGACTTCTAACACTACAGTCAGGGAGCCATGGACCAAAGAAAAAATTTTTTGAAAGTGTTAAGGAGGGAATGTGCAAACCTGGGTGGATATGCTGGTCCAAACCGGAGCTCTGCGCTGCTGCGGCAGCACGGTTTCCAGTGTGCAAGCCAGCCTGTTTAAAGATGGTATCTCTATGCTGCACTGCGTCCTGCAGCATCAACACACCCACTGTCTCCTGCTGTTTGATTCCTCCTGTGCTCAGGACTTGTATAAGTATAAACACAATTGTGTCAGAGGAATTTGTGGATCTCTAATGAATTGCTTTGCTTGCTGAAGGCAGCCCCCAAACCACTGACTGATAGTGTACATCAGAAAAAGTAGCAATACCATATAATCACATATATACACACAGATTAGCAAGTCACTTTGGCTTGGTTTGTACTTCTATTTTATGCTTTTTCTTCTAAGCTGCCTTTACTTGCTGCTTCAAGATAAGTACTCTGTGGTGTGACCTCAAGTTTGTTTCTAAGAGGTGACAAAAAGATGGAAAACTGAGAGAAAACTGAAGGACAATATATCTGTGACAGCTGAAGTAGAAAACCTGTAACAAGGTGGTACTAAAATTTCTATTAGCCAGAGGGAATTTTGCTGATTCACGCCTGCCACAGATCTAGCCTGCCGAAGAAGAAGAGTCAGGGAGATGGATCAGGTGTTTTGGCTGTGTGGAGGGACCAGGGAGCTCAGCCTCCTCAACATGACCTGCTTCTGGAGAGAGCTGGCACTTGGTGCATTTGGTAACCGGGCCTTTTCAGGTGAATCGAGCTGAGGCATCCTGAATTCAGAATACATACAAGAGCTGGCCGCTGTGGAAAATGTTGCCAAGATCTATAAATACCTTTGAGGAAGTAATAGAAACATGGGAGGGGGGTGTCGCTCTGACTGCATCTACAGGAAGGCAAACAATTATCTGAATTTAAGTCCAGGGAGATTCCAAGCTCTGGCAGATGTTTGCTGGCAAACCTACATGTGGTAGATTGAAGGACTGCTGCCCCCAGCCCTCTGCGTGTCCCTGCTGTCAGAGACCTGCACCCCTGCCGCAGGGTCCTGACAAGGGATTATGGGCAGGTACATTACCTGCATCAGTTTTCCATCCTGAGCTTTAATTCAAACCCACCTTTAGCAGCTGATGGTGGTAAGGCTGGAGTGTGAGCTGAGTAATTCAGCAGTGGCTGGGGCAGAATAAACACCCAGGGCGGCAATGTTCTCAGCAGTGGCAGCTAGAGCCAGCTTTGCTGGCTGTCAGGCTAAATATTCCAAATAATTTAAAACAGGTGGGTTCTCTGAGGAACATCTGTGAAACCTGTCTGTTTTGTATGCATATGTGCTTCCTCTCCTTATGAAGTATCTGAACAGTGACAGCCTTTTAAAGCAGCTCTTTGTGTGACTGCCTGTCGTGGTTTAGCCCCAGCCAGCAAATAAGCACCACGCAACCGCTCACTCACTCCCCTTGCCCTGGTGGGATGGGGGAAAGAATCGAAGAGTAAGAGTGAGAAACACTCCTGGGTTGAGATAAGAACAGTTTAATAATTGAAATAAAATAAAATAGTAGTAGTAGCAATAATAATAACAATACAGTAATAATAGTAATAATAATATACAAAGCAAGTGATGCACAATGCAATTGCTCACCACCCGCTGACCGATACCCAGACAGTTCCCGAGCAGCGATCGCTGCTCCCCGGCCAACTCCCTGCAGTTTATATACTGAGCATGACGTCATATGGTATGGAATAGCCCTTTGGTCAGTTTGGGTCAGCTGTCCTGGCTGTGCCCCCTCCCAGCTTCTCGGTGGCAGAGCATGGGAAGCTGAAAAGTCCTTGACTAGCATAAGCAGTACTCAGCAACAACTCAAACATCAGTGTGTTATCAACATTCTTCTCCTACTAAATCGAAACCACAGCACTATGCCTGCTACTAGGAAGAAAATTAACTCTATTCCAGCCAAAACCAGGACACTGCCCATGCAGTAGGTATGTGCTGTAAGCTGTGTCTTCAAATGGTAATGTGGTCTCAGACAAACAAGTAAGTTATAGTGAGGTAACAAACTGCTGCTCTTTATTTAAGGCACTGTAACTATCAATCTGATAGACTCACAGAGAAATTCAGATTGGAAGGGACCTCAGGAGTTCATTTGCATGTTCCTAGTCTTCCTGAATAAAATGTATTAGCTTAAACCTTTTTCCTGAGGTTTTAAGTGAAGCTGCATTATTTCATAGCTCTAAGACATATATGAGAAATTGAAATATAAAAAGACATTCAAGGGAATGGAAAGCAGGTTGAAGAGAAGGTATTTAGAGACAGCCATTGATTAGTCTAGTCCATGTGACAATGTACTTAAAGGACATGGCCGGAACAGCCACAGGTAAGACGGTCAATTTGAAGAAAGAAAAATCAGATTTCTAAAGCCAAATCTGGCAGCAAGGGCTGAAACTTGAAGAATAAAGTGATTCTAACACTGGAAGCACTCAAAAGACAGTTTACTCAACAGTAGTGCAGTTCCTATTGGCAGCAGTAAGAAAAAATGAACAAGATTGTCTTCACAGAGTTTAGAAAAGGAAACTAAAAACTTTGAAGGTGAGATCACAGAAGAGACTACCTAGAGAGTTGTTTAAGGACATATGGAAGGAAGACAAGACAGACAAAAAAGGCAGATAAAGAACATTATGGAGCAGAGTGCATTAATCAGGCAACAAAATGAACGATGAACAACTGTGTGGTGCGATTTAGTGCGCCCTCAGCTTTGGCACAGAGCCATCCATCCTGGCAGTGAGGTCCTGGGTATGAGAGACCATTTGGAGGCACCTGCTTCAGCACCAGGTGGATAGGTTAGCTGAAATTTGATAGATCAAACCAGATAGCTAGATGGAGTTTTCTAACTTACCTGTCTCTGTAGTCACTGAATTTTTCTATTTAATGAATTTTCTCCCTTCTGTAGCTCTGTGTAAGACCCTGACAGAAAAACCTCATAACCTCTGTAGACAAAGACTGTTTTGCCTTGTGGTTCACATAGCCTGGACCACATGTGGTCCATAGATGGAAATTTGCATGACTTGCCATCACATTTGGGTGCTTGCTAATTTAGATCTTTGCACAATTTCTGATAAGCAGAGTTATAATTTATAGATTATATATAAATTATGATAAGCAGACTTCTAAGTTCATACTGTTTGTTTCAGATGATTCAATCTGATATTTCTGCTACCATCAAGTGAAGCATGATGGATAAATGCCTTATCACGTTTACATCCAGAAACATTACAATTTGTTATTCAATGTGTCATATTTATCCACTTCTGCTGACAGCTTTAATGAACTGTAGGTCTTCTAAGTTTTATTTTCGCTATGGTCACTCATGTAATCATTATTGAATGGTCAATGAAGTCAGGCAATCAAGCTCTTCAACAAAAAGCCTAACACAATTTAATTTGCCAGGACAAGAAAAGAAGGATGTTATTTATTAAATAGGAGGTCCAATAATGAAAGTATGGCGAGTCACAATGTAATGGGTGGTTTTGTTTTGTGCTATTAATATATGCCTTGTCCCTTTACTTTTTGATGATGTAATTCCCCTTCATTCCTTGCCCCCCCAAACCTACCCCTATGGGAAGTTCCTCTCTAAGTTATATATTTGGAAAAGTAGGACAATTTCAATTCTTCCTCCCAGAAAGGTGCCTTCTCCTCAGGCTTCTGAGTCATCGTGGCTGTGACTCACATGGCTTGCTTTCATGAAGATGAGTCACTCCAAATTTTCTGGCATTAAGACTATCCCACTGTCTATCAGTGTGTTATCTGCCGTACACTGAAAAATGTGCCGAGCCACACAGTTGTAAGTAGACATTAGAGAGGGGTAACAAAGGAGAGGGAAAATCTTTAAGCAAGTGATGGTTAGTTTGATTTATCCTTTTGGGGGAGAGGGGAAGGTGGAAGAAGGTGATGGTGATAAAGTATAGATTATTCTGGTTACACTAGCAGATGTTATTTCTTTGACTGCCAAGTTCCATGGGCAGCAATTCGGGAGACAATGTTAAAGAGAGACTCTTTGCTGGTTAACTGCGAGAGAGAGAAGTCTTTAAGAGGCTGAAATAGCTGATGTCTGAAAATAAGAAGCCTTTCCCCCCTCCAATAGCTGTAGGAAGTGTGTCAGCAGCTGTAGCAAAAGCCAAAGAAGCTGGATAGCAATCACGTGCTATGTAAACTGCAAGAGTAAATCTTCACTTTTTTTGTGAGCTGTTATTTCTTTTCTTCAGAGGACTCAGAGTGGTAACAGCAAAAATGGTTTTGCTTTGATCATTTGACCGTAGACATGCACTCTGAGAAGGCTCCCCAGAGACTGGGCAGGTTGTCTCTCTGAACCTTCCCCCAATCTGGCTTTTTCTCTGCTTTGTCCTTTTCTTCAAAGCAGGGGAATGGCACTTAGACGTAAAACCACCAGGGAAGGAATAGTGTGTGTATGTCCTCTTGGATTCGTCCAAGAGGAAATGCGCTGAAGGGCTTCAGCACCCTGCAAGGCAAACTCCTGTATAGCTGGGGAATCTTGGGCGGCTGAGCTCTACTTCAGTGCTGGAAGCTGGGAGCTCAGAAGATGCAGCAGAAAGGGCACTGGGTTAGGAGGCAGATTTAGATTCAATTCCCCTCTCTGCTGCTGACCCATTGTATGACCTCTGGCAAGTCACCGAAGGCAGCAGAGAGGTTTCTTTACATGCTGCTGAGCCCCCCCTTCATTATGGGCAGCCTTTTTTATTTTTTCCCATGGAACTCACCATGCTTCACTCTTTTCATTTAAAACACAGCTGGAGGAAGAGCTGCTGCTGGTATCCTCGTTCTGCAATGGCTCAGTAATTAAGGCTCTCACCCAGGATGAAGGAGACCAGATTCCAATATTATTCTTTCCGAGTGAATACAAACCCACTCAGATCAGAGGAGTAACATGGCAGGCACCAGTCTAATGCTGTTCTTAGCTGGGACACTCACCTCTCTTCTTGTTGACTTGATGCCACTGTGTAACCAAGGATTCAAGATGAATTGGACAGCAGAAAAGGGTTGGGAAAAGCACTGTTCTGTAGCCAACTGGTCAGGGACCTCACTAGATCTGGAGGAGATTTGCCACCTTCCTGCTGCGTATGCAATTTCTTTGTCTTGTACAATGAATCCTTAATTCTGTTTGATAATGCTTCAGCTACATGGCTGAGGAGCACTCCCCAACTCCTCCTGCCCTTGTCTCCTTTCACATGCTCAGAGCCCAGAGTCTGGTGGTTAATGCTCTTTCTTGGAATTTACAGGCTGTGGGTTTGAACCTTGTTTGGGCAAGAGGGACCTAAACGTATGTCTCTCCACATCCTGTGCAACTGCTCTAACCCAAAAACTATTACAAAAATGGGGGAGAGGGGGAGATGCTCGACTAGGCAACTGCAGCAGCTGCCTTCTGCAGGGAGCCTGCTTTTGTTGGTACTCGCATGCCTGTCAGGCTGCACACCAGGTACGGGGGGAGTAAGGTCAGGAATACTTAGCTTCTGCACCTTCCTCAGATGTCAGCATCTGTTCAAAGAGTGTAAAAGCCTGGTTAGCTCTTGTTAAGGGACACTGTCAACAGGCTTAGGGACTTCAGTAGTGTACGACCCAAGTTCTGCACTTTTTTTGCAAGGGATGAGTAGGTGGATCATCAAGGAAGAAGTGTTAAGTCTGAAGTCTACCTGCCATTTTTGGATCCATTCCCGAGTGCACTGAAGTAATGGATTCTTGGAGCTGAAGGCTGGTGCTACCTTCTCTGAAGGTTTTGTCACCAAGACTGAAAAGTTTTCAGACTTTAACCAAGATGCTTGAACTTCTCTGCGGTATTATCTTTACTTTAGAGCTATCATTTTGGAAGATAGCAACAGTGGAATAAGCAAAGCTCTTTGCTTGTGGATGTTTGTGCGAAAATAGAGAAACTTTTAAAGTAATTTTTAAAAATTACATAATTTTGATTATGTTACAGAGTTTGCGGAGTTATTTCTCCTATATTCTTATTTTGGCACAGTCATGTTTTGGAAGGGGCATCACAACTTTATGGAAGATAATTTGAAATAATTCAAATTATTCTGAATTAAAGTTTAAGATATTTGTTGCAACATGCATTTCTGTAGTTATTAGACTTGTTTAACATCCAACACCTCCAAACACACATCCTGAATTTGAGTCAAACCATTTTTAAGGCCTCAAACCAGTTGGTGGTGTCGCTTTAAATTTGCTATTGCGCTGCTTTCATCAAGCTAACTAGCACAATAGTCAGTGCCACAAAGAAGCTTAAAACATGCATATTTTATGAGTGTTTCACAGAACTACCACACAAAAGGAGAAGTAGGCTATGTCTACAGTATTATCACTTCACCTATTGTAACCTTCTCAAGGATTTTTTTAGATAAAAGAAAAGCTGCAGCATATGATCACTGCAGAGCAGGGTCAGAGATCATAGGAAGGGGGAGGAAAACAACGACTCATGGTGTTTGAGGACACTTCCTGTCACCTTGGTGCATGCCATCTGGTCATCAAACTCTGTTCAGAGCTTTATTCTAAGGTTATTGTTGGAGTCATTCAGAACACATTAACCCCCAACACTTGTTTCTGATTTTTTTTTTTCTAAATTACATCAAATGTTGGCTGGGTGTTTCCTATTTTTTGTTATCTCTGAAGGCTTGTGAAAGCTGGGAATTACATAGGATTCATAAGACATATGGCATCCTTTATTCAGTTTCTATCAACCCCTGTGAAAACAGCTTTTCCCTTTAATGAGAACGAAGAGAAATGTTTGCTAAAATGAAATGCAGTAGTTGCCTGTTTAAAAATAAAACAGCACAGTCTGCATCCTTTTAGTGTTTTGACTCCTAGAATATTTACAGGTTAATTCAACTATAAAACAGTTGGGAATACTAGTTTAGATGTAGCATTATGCAGGTAAAACTAAGTGTGCAACACCCCTTGTGTTTGCTAGGCCATGCAGAAATACGTGGAGTAGTATTATTGCATACAAATATATAGGAAGAACTGCAGCAGTTATTATCCATTGACAAAGGCGGCAGCCAGGGACAGAGGTGACCTCCATGCAAGAAGCAGATGATGTATGCAGGGTGTTTTGGGGCCAGGTGGGTGTGCAGTGAAGCCAGCAGAGCTTGCTCCTGCTGCCGGGGCCGAGTGGTGTCGGGATCTGTGCCTCGTGCTGTGTGGCTGGGAGGGTGAACAAGCACCCTGTGAGTCTGTAAGCCCTGGTGCTCGGCGTGCAGGATGCTCCCAACCTGCAGGCTGCTGAGCACTCTGACTCTAGCAGTTATTTCCGATTTCTTGTGAGGCTGCCTTTGGAGAGCTATTTACATAGAAGTTTGAGAGGCACTCTTAAGGCAGCTCTTGCTGGAATTATTTTCCATTATTTACTCATGGTCTTTGTTTCTATGCCATCTTTTCTTCTTCCTGCTCCCATCTGGCTAACCATTGAGGTTGCTGATCATACCATGTGTGGTTATCAAACTGCTTCAGCTGGCTTCCCTCCCCAGCAGCAAAAACGCATGAGTCCAATGTCATCTGCTGGGCCCCTGTTTCTTTCTTCTGATCTCTGCTGCTTTACTTCTCTTGATTTTGGTTTAACCAAAGTCCACTGTGCCCATGCTTGAGCTGATCTCTGCCTCTTGGAAAACTCTTTTTTGCTTCCTGTCAAGCTTGATAGGATAGCTGTCAGGAGAACTGCCCTGAGCAGCACACCTTCCTTGCAGCAGCTGTTGGGACAGGACACAAGCTGTCCGTGGGTATGATGGGGTTCAACCAAACAGACCTCAGTAGAAAAACTCACTTTCCTAGTAAATACTTCACTTTACTGACTTCAGGCACCTTATATGCAGCTGAGTGCCTGACTTCCTGTGCAGGGCATATGAGCCTGGGCTTTGTGCTGTGGATGACCATGGTCTTGGATCAGCTCACTGGCAGGGTGAGCTCATGTTGACTTGGAGAAGAGGCAGGGTGAGCTCAAGTCTGCCAGATTGACTACACATACCCTTTGCAGCCTGGGCAGGGATAGAAACAGGTTCTTCAGGGAAGTACATTGTTATCTGAACCATGAAATCATCTTGCAAGTCCTCTAAAGCTTTGCTTCATTTTCAGTGTGCTGCTCAACTACTGCAACAAATGAAGCAAGGGTTACTCAGGCAGCAGGCACTGTCAGTAAGCACCAGGATTTGTCCCAAGTCCAGATCTAGCCTGTGTCCTGAATGAAGAAGGGGTTACACCCTTGGATTGTACAATTACAGATAGTATACTGTGATTCTCTTCTTTGTCTTGGTGTTTGCTGGGCCATCCTAAGTTCCTCTCCTTGCTTCTGCTGTCAGATAAAGCGTGCTATAAGGGTTACAGAAATAAGAATTTCAGGACCATGGGATGGAGGTAGAAGACAAGGTCAGACAAGTCATCCCAGAAAGTCTATTGCTATGTTCAAAAATAAATGAAAAGAAGGCCAGGTGGTTTAGCTGGAAATGGCACCAGGATAGAACCGGATGTGATTTGTAAAATGGAACAATCAATCACATCAGTTCAGAGGCAAGTAGATGTGTAATATTTATGGTACATGGCTTGAGAAAATGGTAGAGAAAGGAGCCAGTGGAGGGCATTCAGAAATGCAGCTAATGACATGGCCATGAAAGGACAGTCCAGGGAGTCTGCAATGGAGAGGTACATGTGGCTCACCCAGGCTGGAGTGTCACCAGGAGTGTCACAGGGTGGTGATCAGGAATGGCCCCCACCCCCTGGCATGGTGTTGTTCTTGGTGAGCTGTGTTGGAAAAGTCAGAAAGCCAAGCGAACCTCAAGCGGGGAGCGAGGCTGCAGTATGCTCTCCCCAGCTTTACTGGGAGCAACCTTTCTGATTGATGTCCCCCGTAGGAAGGAGCAAGGGGCCTCCTGGGAGCCACAGTACAGTGCAGGACCGGGGCTGAAAACACATCCTCAATTGTTGCTCCTTTCCATTGGTCAGAAGCTGCGGCAGAGCTGGTCAGAACTTGGAGCAGACAGTTCACAGTTTATGCTGTGGTACTTCGAAGTACAACCTATTAGGTGTATATTGTGTTTGAGACAGACCCATGTCTTTTGCAAGTAAAGCGTGAGCAAAGATTCAAAGTATGGGAAGAAGATTTTCTTTAGTCTAGAAGGTGGGGCATAGAGACCACCGATCTCTGTTTTGGGGCCAGTCTTGTTTAATATCTTTATCAACGATCTGGATGGGGGGATTGAGTGCGACCTCAGTAAGTTTGCAGATGACACCAAACTGGGTGGGAGTGTTGATCTGCTGGAGGGTAGGATGGCCCTGCAGAGGGACCTGGACAGGCTGGACCGATGGGCCGAGGCCAGCTGTATGAGGTTTAACAAGGCCAAGTGCCCAGTCCTGCACTTGGGTCACAACAACCACATGCAATGCTACAGGCTTGGGGAAGAGTGACTGGAAAGCTGCCTGGCCGAAAAGGACCTGGGGGTGTTGGTCGACAGCCGGCTGAACATGAGCCAGCAGTGTGCCCAGGTGGCCAAGAAGGCCAACAGCATCCTGGCTTGTATCAGGAATGGTGTGGCCAGCAGGAGTAAGGAGGTGATTGTTCCCCTGTACTCGTCGCTGGTGAGGCTGCACCTGGAATCCTGTGTCCAGTTTTGGGCCCGTCACTACAAGAAAGACATTGAGGTGCTGGAGCATGTTCAGAGAAGGGCAACGAAGCTGGTGAAGGGTCTGAAGCACAGGCCTTATGAGGAGTGGCTGAGGGAACTGAGGTGGTTTAGCCTGGAGAAGAGGAGGCTGAGGGGAGACCTTATCGCTCTCTACAACTACCTGAAAGGAGGTTGTAGTGAGGTGGGTGTTGGTCTCTTCTCCCAACTAACAAGTGATAGGACAAGAGGAGATGGGCTCAAGCTGCGCCGGGGGAGGTTTAGATTGGATATTAGGAAAAATTTCTTCATGGAAAGGGTAGTCAAGCATTGGAACAGGCTGTCCAGAGAGGTGGTGGAGTCACCATCCCTGGAAGTGTTCAAAAAACGGGTAGACGTGGCACTTTGGGACATGCTTTAGTGAGCATGGTGGTGTTGGGTTGATGATTGGACTGATGATCTTAGAGGTCCTTTCCAATCTTAATGATTCCTAGTTTTTACTTTCATTATAAATAATAGAGCCACCAAGCCAGGAAACATGAAATTATTACTCTACCCTTAATTGGTTTAGTGGTGGACTTGGTAATGTTAGGTTAATGGCTGGACTGGATGATCTTAAAGGTCTTTTCCAACCTAAATGATTCTATGATTCTATGATCTCTCCTTCCTTGGTCCTCTCCTAATACTGTCCAGAAGTCCAGATAGTGGATAGACCTGGATCTCTCACTACAGCCTCTGCTTCCTTGAATTGCCGTGGGTAAAGGTCATTTGGCTCTTCTCTGGAGAGAAAGTCAGGTTTCCACGCTCCAGGATCATTTAGTTACCAGGAAGCGATAATCATTGCCCAGTTTCACCATGCTGAACACTTGCATATTTGTACCAGTGAAACTTAAACCCCCTCCTTTTCTTTTATTATTTATTTGTTATTGGAGCTGTTAACACTGACCTCTTTTCAACCTAGTCTTTGCTGTCAAATACAGTGTGGTTTATATACATAATGCTACTCCTGACAGCCTAACAATACAGTTGGTAGAATTATCTGCGTTATGTCTGTGAGTAAGATGACTTGGTTTGCACCATCTGTTGAACAAGGAGAGGAGCTGCCTCTGGAAACTTTCTAAGAGTGGTGGTCTTCTTGTTGCTGCCAGAAACTGCTCAAATGGCAGGAGGTGAACCCCAGCATCACTGTGATGCAGGGAATAGATAATACAGAATTTCACTTTTATGTTGAATAACAGGATGCATAACAGCTTCTAATGGGAATGAATAGCCAATAGTGACAGAACTGATCCTGGGACAGATTGAAATTATTCCTATATGGTCTGGGGAAGGTTTGTGGTAATATATGAATGTGCAATTAATTTTGGGAGGGAAGGAGAAAAGAAAAATAAAAGAAGGAAGCTACCACTATTCAAGTAACCTTAGCCTAGTGGTGTAAAGGAGTGATGAAATGGGGAAGGAGTAAGCGACAAACAGCAAGGGTTGTACAACCAAGTTATCTACTAAAGCAAAAAGAAAATGCAGTTAGAATGCTATGGACTATATTTCTTCAGAAATCTATGTAGTGTCTTCATGTTGATATTTGTTTAAAGCTTGGTTCAAACACCGTAATAAGGCAAGAGGAATTTTTCCACTAACTTTGACTGTATTTGATGTAAATCCTTTATTGAACAACTTTGGTACTTTTGTGTTTTCTTTTACTTCATGTATACTAGTTAGAACTGAGAAAACCAGAAAATGCACAGGTTGGTTTTAGAAATTGACTTCTTAGGTATGTTTTTTTTTCAGAGACATTCACAGAATATTTTTGGTGGCTAATTCTTGGTTTACCTTAGCTTTTCTCCACAAATTAATATTCCAAATTCAAGTCATGTCTTTTGATTTTCTTAGAACATGTTTGTCACATATGTTCTGTACCCTTATTTATATTACAAATGTCTAGGTATTAGGCATTTGTCATTCAGTTTTCATTGTTTGCACCATTATTCCTGTTGGTAAACTGCTTGGTTGATTATATGTGGAAATTTGGATATGGGAAGGTTACTTGAAACTTTTAATCATTCCAGAGTATTATTATGAGAAATACGATGAAAAGGTATCAAAATGTGCATTTAATGGCTTAAAACCATTCTTATGAATGATAAAGATAATGCATATTTGGAATGACAGCTATTTATATTGCTAGATAGTTAAAGAAAGCATGATTTCTTATTTATGAAAGCAATACAATGATCCTAACATAAACACTTCATTAGGTTCTAGGTAAGTGCATTTTTGAACTGAACAACTGCAAATGAAGAAGAATATAAAATTTAAATCCTTTTAAGGAAAGTCACTTTGAGAAAAGTATCAGCATTGCGTGCTTTCAGTCCACAGCCACTAAGAAATTAAATGAAAAATTCCCAGACAAAAAGCCTATCCTTAATTTAGCTGAAAGTGTAAATACATATCTGCTAATTAAAAATCTTATTAGAGTGTTATTAGAATTTCCCAATACACCAAAAAGCAAATCTTAAATTCAAACAGAAGGCTAAGCACAAATGCAAATGTGTACCCATATCTTCACTGGAAAGAGTAGCAGCACACAAATCAAAGACATTTTTATCTGTCAGTAATGATAATGGCAAAACCCAGTAGTGGTTTATTCAACCTTGAACTTGATTTTTTTTTTTTTTTTAATGAAAAAATGACCTTAGTGAATTGACACTTCAATTCCTGCATTTTCTTGCTATTTATATATTTGTGTTCTGACACTGGAACGCCTTCTTAGCAAAGGCATCTAATAATTATTAAAACTCTGGAGACTTACTAAGAGGAAGAACAAAATACATGTTGCCTGTGTCCTAGGCTCTGACTCCTATTTCTCCTAGAAATCTTTTCACACCATTGTTGCACTGCTTAGGGGACAGCAAAGACATGTTTCTGGTATGTGGGGAAAAAATATAGGTTTCTTGCTGTGTGCTTGCCTTTAAACATAGCAAATCAGAACGTCTTGAATTGAATCCATTGGGAAAACAAGATTAGAAAGTACATTTTTTTTCATAAGCAGTTCTCTGTAGTCTATCCTCGTATTACATCTGTAAAGTTGCAACTGCAGCCTTGGTTAAGATTGAGGACAGTTTCAATAAAAATGTCTGTCTCAACAAGGTGCAGCGGCCCCTGAGCTGTGAGGAAATTTCCAGTGATTCTCAAATTGAAATGATGCGGGTTGAGGCTGCCCAGCTTGCTATCAAGGCTACAAATGTGGCAGATGACGGATGAAATGCTACTGTGTTTTCTGACTGGGTGTAGGTTGGTGGTGTTTACTTAGGCAGCTTTGTATTAGGCAGCTTTGTATTATCTTCGGACCTTTGGATTTTGGGGCAGATTCTTTTAGGCTGCAGACAAGTGACCTCCCTGGTTGGGAAAGGTCCATGAAGAAACTGTTATACTCTTGCTTATGGTGATTATTAATGCTTTTTCTTAAGCAGGAAGGATAAAGTATCTGATGGTATCGTGGTTTAACCCCAGCTGGCAGCTAAGTACCACACAGCTGCTCGCTCACCCCCCACTGCCCCACCCCCAATGGGATGGGGGAGAGAATTGGAAGGTGTCCTGGTTTCAGCTGGGATAGAGTTAATTTTCTTCCTAGTAGCAGGCATAGTGCTGTGGTTTCGATTTAGTAGGAGAAGAATGTTGATAACACACTGATGTTTGAGTTGTTGCTGAGTACTGCTTATGCTAGTCAAGGACTTTTCAGCTTCCCATGCTCTGCCACCGAGAAGCTGGGAGGGGGCACAGCCAGGACAGCTGACCCAAACTGACCAAAGGGCTATTCCATACCATATGACGTCATGTTCAGTATATAAGCTGGGGAGAGGTGGCCTGGGGGAGCTATCGCTGCTCGGGAACTGTCTGGGTATCGGTCAGCGGGTGGTGAGCAATTGCATTGTGCATCACTTGCTTTGTATATTATTATTATTGTTGTTATTATATCACTGTTTTTACTACTACTATTGTACTTTATTTTGTTTCAATTATTAAACTGTTCTTATCTCAACCCAGGAGAGGTTCTCACTCTTACTCTTCTGATTCTCTCCCCCATCCCACTGGGGCAGAGGGAGTGAGTGAGTGGGTGTGTGGTGCTTAGTTGCTGGCTGGGGCTAAACCACAGCAGGAAGGTAAAAGTGAGAAAACTCATGGGTTGAGATAAAGACAGTTTAATAGGTAAAGCAAAAGCCGCTCATGCAAGCAAAGCAAAACAAGGAATTTGTTCACTACTTCCCATCAGCAGGCAGGTGTTCAGCCATCTCCAGGAAAGCAGGGCTCCATCACACGTAACGGCTACTTGGGAAGACAAACGCCATACCTCTGAACGTCCCCCCCTTCCTTCTTCTTCCCCCAGCTTTACATGCTGAACATGACATCATATGGTATGGAATATCCCTTTGGTCAGTTGGGGTCAGCTGTCCCAGCTGTGTCCCCTCCCAACTTCTTGTGGACTCCCAGCCTACTCACTGGTGGGGTGGTGTGAGAAGCAGAAAAGGCCTGGACTCTGTGTAAGCACTGCTCAGCAGTAGTGAAAACATCCCTGTGTTATCAACACCTGTTTTCAGCACAAATCCAAACCATAGCCCCATACTAGCTACTCTGAAGAAAATTAACTCTATCCCAGCCACAACCAGCGCATTCTCCACCCCTTATTCCATACCATTTATGTCACGCTCAGGTCCCACACGCTATCCAATACATTCTCATTACCCACCACCCCCCTTCCCATCTTTTGATACATTACACAGATATCACTCCCTTAGCCTATGGACCACCCCTGTGAAATGTCTGCAAAATGTCCACAAATGTCCACAAAATGTCCACTGAGTTCATTTAGTCCATGACTTTGGGCTCCATCTGTTATGGTGGTCACTCAGGACAGGACAGGTGGTCTGTTTCATGGAGTTACCAAAGCCAGCTCAGGTCAGGTCAGGTCACTGCTGCACTTGCACTGTTTCTTGTAAGGCTCCTCCATTGGTTCAGGTGGTTCTTGCTATAGTAATTTCCATAACATGCAACTCAAATCCCTGGTTACAACAATTTAAAGGTATTTACATTACAGTCCCCACCCCTGATGCATTTGGACCGGAGCATTGCGTTTAACATTGCAATGAACTCCTCCCCTTGCCCCTGCTCTGGGTTGGACTTATCCATAGGCTGCAGTCCCTTAAGGATGTACCTGCTCCAAGTGGAGCCTTATCGATGAGCCACAGTCTCTTCAGGGGTATACCTGCTGCAGCATAGACTTGTCCACAGCCACAGTTGCTTTGAGGTGCACCCGTTTCAGCATGGCCTTCTCCATGGGCCACAATGCCTTCAGAGATATACCTGCTCCAACATGGCCTTACCCACAGCCACAGTCCCTTCCAGCTCCAACAGGGCTTACCTATAGCTGCAGTCCCTCCAGGGGAGTACCTGCTCTGTCATGGGCTTATCCATGGCCACATGCTTCGAAGTGCTCCAGTATGAACTCATGCACAGCCACTGATGTTTCAAGGTGTACCTGCTGCAACATGTACTTATCCACAGCCACAGATGTTTCCAGGTGTACCTTCTTCAGCGTGGACTTACCTTCGGGCCACTATCCCTTCAGAGGTATACCTGCTGTGGCACACACATGACCACAGCCACAGATGCTTCAGGATGTACCTGCTCTGGTGTGGACTTATTCACGGCCACAGACGCTTCGGCGTGCCCTAGTCCCATGTGGACTCATCCACTGTCTCAGGTCACAGTCTGTTTGACTTGAGTTCACACTGGAGTTCCAGCCTGTCCAGTACAGCTGCACAGAAACAGCAGCAATGCCCTAGCCACCTGCCAGCCCAGGCTCATGGCCATTGCTGTTATCAGAATGTTCCCAGGCACAGCAGAGTAAGGTAATAAGCAGTACAGCAAGCAGCGAAAGCAAAAAGCAGCCACTAAGGAGCACTAGACTTTAATATACAGTAAGGCAAGTAAGCCCCATGGCAAGCACAGGAGCCTGCCAATTAATAGCTAAACAGCAATAACAGCTATAAATTTGATCTAGCACATTCCTATCAAACCTGTCATTACCTCAAACCCTTTGAGCCCCACGTTGGGTGCCAAAAAGGACTGTCGTATTTTAACGCCAGCTGGCAACTAAGCACCACACAGCTGCTCACTCACTTCTCTCCAGTGGGATGGGGGAGAGAATCGGAAGTGTAAAAGTGAGAAAACCTGTGGGTTGAGATAAAGACAGTTTAACAGGTAAAGCAAAAGCCGCACACGCAAGCAAAGCAAAACAAGGAATTTGTTCACTACTTCCCATCAGCAGGCAGGTGTTCAGCCATCTCCAGGAAAGCAGGGCTCCATCACACGTAACAGCTACTTGGGAAGACAAAACACCATACTTCTGAATGTCCCCCCCTTCCTTCTTCTTCCCCAGATTTACATGCTGAGCATGACATCATATGGTGTGGAATATCCCTTTGGTCAGTTGGGGTCAGCTGTCCCAGCTGTGTCCCCTCCCAGCTTCTTGTGGACCCCCAGCCTGCTCACTGGTGGGGTGGTGTGAGAAGCAGAAAAGGCCTTGACTCTGTGTAAGCACTGCTCAGCACCAACAAAAACATCCCCCTGTTATCAACACAGCCCCATACTAGCTGCTGTGAAGAAAATTAACTCTATCCCAGCCAAACCCAGCACACATGGTGAGGCCACTGGGTAAATTTTGTTCAGGAAGCTGTTTTCTGATGATGATAATTGAGTTAATTATTGATCAATAGGCAGTTAGGATTATAGCATTATCCTCGCTTAGTTGCTGCTTTGAACAGGGTAGGAGCCATACTGGGAAGGACAAGTCGTGGCAGCGGTGGTGGGCACAAGTGCCTTGGACCACTATCAAATACAGCAGCTGACGGTTAGCTGCTTGAGGTCAGTGTTCAGCTGGTGCTGTTGACTTTCTTGTCGCTGAGAAGTGGATGAGACGGGTTGGAAAAGATATTATGTTCCCCTTGCTCAGAAAGCATGAAGTGTTGGGCGGCTCACTCTCTTCTCAAGACACCATCAATCAGTAGGAGCCCATCTTCTTCTTTCTGCTGTTGGATGGTTACAGAGGCTGTTAGCATGATAATGTCATGTTGTAGTTGACTCAGATAGTGGTACTGGACACAAAAGACATGCTTTTGAATAGCTATAGCAAGATTAAGCTATCTGCAGCTGTGGCAGTGCTTGTAGAAACGTGGAAGCTATGGTGGAGATAAATGATTTTAAGGAAAAGAATGTTTTTTTCCTGATGATTTCTACTTTTAATTGGTAAAGTATCAAATATATTGGAAACTCCTATGTTTCTGTAGTCACCTCTCTATCCAGGTCATGCAGTTGAAGTTGTGATTGCAGAGATGTGCAAGCTGAACAGCAAAGTGCTCAATTTGAGCACTCTCTAATGGTGTTCAGTCCTGCCCTGGGATAAAGAGGGTCCAATCTTGGCAAATTTGTGGGCACACTCCAATACCCCAGTGTTGCTAAATAGGGAGTCTGCTTGGAAGTGTTTTGGAGGCCATCCATACAGGTTAAGTAGGGACAGTCTTGCAACTCGGTGGGTAATGGGTGCAGAATCTAGGGTCTGCGAATGACAGGAGCAGAGGGAAACTGTGTTACTGTTGGATATATTTCTACTGTAATTTTAGCCTGGTTTCCCATGGAAAAGATGCATTTGCAACTGTGTTCTGTGACTGTCAGGTCATCTCACACAGAAAATTTTGAGCCAATTGGCCAATATGACAGTGGGATGGAGGTCAGAAATATGTTATGGTCCTGCATGTTTTGTGAAGAGAAAGGAGTGGAAGAGAGTGAAAGCTCTCCATGAGGTGAAAGATGTGGGATGACTTCATCTGTTTCAGACAGGAGAAGTTGCACAAGTGCAGGAGATGTTGTAAGTGTCCCAGCCACATGAGATGATTTCAGTAGAGCTCACATTGAAACATGAGGTACATCTGTTAAGAAAACAGACTTCCTTCATTGTATTGTCTATAGAATTTTTTTTTAGCTGGTAACAAAGGCATCCAGAGTAGCAAGAGAGATGTTAAATCCTATTGACACCCACTCTTTATATAGTCTAAGCTCTAAAAGCAAGGACTTTATATTCTGACAATACTATAAAGCACTGCACAGTCTGGGCAGGCATTTTTGAGAAAACTAATTTCTAACAAAATTCAAGGGATAAAGCCATGCGCCAACCCAGGAGCTTGCTGAATTCTTGCCTACTAACTACAAAGGGTACCTCTGCAAATTGCTTTGATGGGGCTCTGTTCCTCTGTGGCCTTTTAACTATTTGCTATTCTGATAGCACACAAATGGGTAGTAAAGTGTTATACAAAGCAGCATTTCACTTGTCAGCTGCACCCCTGCTGTTGATGCTTCCCACTAGGGAGCTGTTGAGTTAAATGGTACACAGTCAGCTGGCTGCATTTTTCTTCTCTGCTATGCAATGACTTCACCTCATTACCTTCCAGGTGAAACTGGAGCTGTCTGCATCAGCAATCTGCTTCTGATTTCAAAGAATGAGTTAGGATTTATGACTGTTGACTGTGGAAGGCAGGGGCATTGGAGCACTAGCCTATTTTAAATCTATTATACTAACTTTTTGTTGCAATCACTGCTTCTGGAATTAATTGTTGGGCTTTCTTGGTCAGTTTCATTTTCAAATACTGCAGCAGAAAGTTGAAAAACATAGGAAAGGAGAGCAACACTACAGAAAAAAAAAAGTATTAAAAATCTTCCCTGTGACTCCTGAGAAATGGCGTAGTAATCCTAGATGTAACGTTCAAATAGTGCTTGCAGCTCTCCATTTATCAATTTAAAAAGTGTATAGCTAAATATCTAAGTATGCAGAACATCGAAATGCATTAGTAGAAGAAGGGGGAGTGATACTGGTTTGTTTGCTTCTCTGCTCTAGCAGCCTTTTAGAAAACGCAGACTGAACACTTTTAATTGTCTTTGTAAGATACATTTGAAAATTCATCAAACCCTTACCTATTATTCTAAACCAGTTATATAAAAAGATGTAAATCCTTTCATTTCTATGGAGATGAGCAGTGACAAATAATTACAAGTGTAAGCTAGGATCAAGTATATCTGCAAATAAAAGCCTGTGCTCTCCCAGGGCATCTGCAGCTTGAGAGTGCCTGAATCCAGGCTGCCCAGTGAGAGGTTCCTTGGCATTCATCTTCTAGTAGGCTAATCCTATGCTGACAACACTTAAGAAGAAGAAGCCTTTTTTCTTCATTCTCCCTCAGCATTCAGCATAACCTGTTTAATACAGAGGCCACAACTAAAGCAAAAATTCACAAGCTCAGCTTGTTCCGTTACTCTAAAACCCAATGCAGAAGCTGAGGAAGTTGGATCACGTGGAACAATTTCACATGTATTTAAGGCAGCCGCAGGCAAAGAATGAGAGGAGTGAAAAAACGTTCTCAAATTCGATCCCCCAGCATAGTTTCATACTTCTGTATGTGGTGCTATTTGCAGCGCTGTTTCTCACGGGCCCCAGGTGGGAGAAATGCTTCCCACAGAGCCCTTGGGAGCTTTTAATGTGATGGTGCTCTACCAGGTTCCATGCTTCATTTCTAATCCTCTTGGAGGTTACCAGCTTTCCATTAGCAACCACTCTGAAGACACAAAAAAGTGCTGAAAATGTGTTAATACAGATCACTTGAGAGGAAGTGCCTTGGGAAGCTGACCGAAGGGGTTGTAGGGAGCTGGTTCATCCTGACTGAGGATGCCCAGCTTCTCCAGCCAACCTAAAAGTGCTTGCTTCTGAGTTAGTGTCCTTTCTTGATTACATAGGTTTCTCTGAAAAAACCAGTTAACTCACATAGACCTGCTTGATGATTTCTTAGTTCCTAAGCATTTCATTTGTCCTGTGTTACGGGGAAGAACAGTGTGATTGGGTTTGTCCTTCTGTCGTGGTTTAGCCCCAGCCAGCAACTAAGCACCACGCAGCCGCACGCTCACTCCCCCTGCCCTGGTGGGATGGGGGAGAGAATCGGAGGAGTAAGAGTGAGAAACATTCCTGGGTTGAGATAAGAACAGTTTAATAATTGAAATAAAGTAAAATAGTAATGATAATAGTAACAACATAGTAATGATAATAACAATATATAAAGCAAGTGATGCACAATGCAATTGCTCACCACCCGCTGACCGATACCCAGACAGTTCCCAAGCAGCGATCGCTGCTCCCCGGCCAACCCCCCCCAGTTTCTATACTGAGCATGACATCATATCGTATGGAATAGCCCTTTGGTCAGTTTGGATCAACTATTCTGGCTGTGCCCCCTCCCAGTTTCTTGTGCACCTGGCAGAGCATGGGAAGCTGAAAAGTCCTTGACTAGCATAAGCAGTACTCAGCAACAACTAAAAACATCAGTGTGTTATCAACATTCTTCTCCTACTAAATCCAAAACACAGCACTATGCCTGCTACTAGGAAGAAAATTAACTCTATCCCAGCCGAAACCAGAACACCTTCATATCAAAAGTGCTAATAGGTTTGATTTTAGTCATATCAAACTGAGCTAACAAAGGAATGGAAAAGGAGAGAAAAGCAAGAAGCAGAAAAGGACAGTGAAAGAAATTAAAAAAAAAAAAAAAAGCAGGGGGGGAAGAACAGCAGAGCAATTCCTGCAGGTGCAGCTCAGGGCTGTGAAGGTGCCTCCCGGAAGGCGAGGGCTGTGGAGGGCAGGTAGGAGAGGAGCCAGCACTAGGTGGGAAAGCCCAGGAAGAGCATCTCCCAGAGCTCAATAACTGCAACACTGAACTGCCTTGCCCTTGTCTGCTTCTCTGGGCTGTGAGTTCCTTGGGCAGGGATCATGTGTCTCCGCCATCCGGCGCTCTCATGAGTTCCATAAAATATTTCAGTGCTCTAGTGAAACATGTGAAAACCTAGAGGGCACCTTGAACAGGAGGGAAGTTTGTGAAAAAAAAAATGTAAGGGGGGTGTTTTGGTGTGAGGAAATGGGAAGTAAATTTTACACTTTGACTCTACGCCACTAGTGTCACTTAATAAATCACTTAAATAAAGTGCTGCCATGAGGCATGGAAGCACTGAGGAGGTGTGAATGGATCAGTAGCCTGGTAGCTAAAGGGTGCCTCTGAGAGGTGAGATGCTTTTTTTAAGGCACATTCAGAGACCTGAACTAAAATGCCCAGAGATCAGTATCTTGCACTGTTCTGGCAGAGTCTGAGAGAAACCATTCCCAGAAAAATTTTGAGTGCTAGAGCAGTCTCTGGGGATGTGAGATGCCAGTTTGGGTGCTTCAGCACAAGGGAAGGACCTGGACCTGTGATGCCTACTGCACCATGGTAGGTGTAGGTACTCAAGGTTTTTCAGTGTCCAGTAGGAGACTACCATTTCTGCAGCCGTTACTGAACCCATGTTTTAATCATACAGAATTTGAGCTCTCCCTCTCCTCAGCAGTATTTTTCACTGGAGTGGATTCAGATGGCTAAGTAGTTTAAATATGACCCAAACAATTCTCATTTTGCAAATAATAGTTGAAATGTATTTGCTCAGCGCTGCCTGTGGTAGTGCTAGAGCTTTCCTTTGGCCCATATCTCATTGCTGTACATTAGCAAAATAGGAACAACCCAATTTTTCAACGGAGGCACCAGATCTGCTCTCCTCAGAATTCTAGACTTTGTGATGTATCCATCACGTGACATAAGTTTGTTAGGGGGAGAAAGCAGTGTCACAGCTGTGTAGCTGCCGGCAGCGCTTGTGGGCAGAGCTGGTGCACTTCCCCAGGACAAGGCAGGTGCAGCTGGGCAAGGCAAGGGGTGTGGGAAGGGTCCTCAGTTGGATCTGCTGGTTAAACTGACTGCAAAAAATACGTGTGGATAGCTGGAGATTGTCCTTCCCTCTTGGAGAAAGATGGCCATGGTCCATGTGCGGTCGGTGGGGACCCCCTCATGGCTAGCAGCTGGGGCATGAGGGCAGGCGCCCAAAATCTCCATCAGGCAGGAGGGGAGGCGGGGTGGAGGAGAGGTTGGGAGCAGCCGTGGCTTTGGCTCCCTGTGTACAGGCTTGGCTTCTCTTTGGAACGGAATATTTTCCTCTTGCTCCTGCTGAAACAAATAGTACTCATGTCTCCCAGGCATGCTTTTTAGCCAGGATTTTGTCTGGTTAAAAGTGGGGAGGACAGTGGACCACAGCCTTTGCCACTGAGTGGTACTGATGCTTTCAGGCCACTTAATATCTCCTTGTGATCCATATTAAATAGGGCAGAAAGTAACATTGTGCTGTGTTCAGGTTTTTTTGGCAGAAAAATTGCGATTTGCTAATGGCCTTTCCCCAGTTAAATGCTGTAGAACTACATTCTTGTAGTTAATATTTAATCGGACACTAATAGCACTTTATGCAGAATTCAGATGTGCTGGTGAGACCTTGCTGCATCTCAGAGCTTCAGCCTGTTGTGCTGCTTAGAGAACGGTTGTGTGTGTATTTTAAAATGATACACTGGCAGATAGCTCTGCTTGCACCTCTTCAGTCAATGTAGAGGAAATATAACATAGGTAAACATGACTGCAAGTTGTTTCACGCTATGAAATTTTACAACACTGACAGCAAAATAAGACCTTTTGAGGCCACAGTTCCTTCAGAAGACTGGACAGTATATTTGGGAAAATATCCTGATTATTGGAGTGGAATTGGCACTTACTGTTTCTTTTTTTTTGAAGGTTTGTAAAAATTACAGTAAGTTTTTCTCTTTCTTTTCTCTCCTTTCTGACCATTGGATCTCTCAACTGTGCCATCAGGTGACACGGCTTGATCTCTTGTGTTCCTGAGAATAAAAGTTTGGACTGTACTGCTAAAGAGAAAACCTTAAAGCCAAGCCGCGATTAAAATCCTCAGTGAAATTAAATTGAAAGCTACATGTGTACAATTAAGAATAATAATGGGGAAAATCAATCTTCCTGGTGAAGCAAGTGTTGACATTCTAGATAGTACCTTTCAGGTTTGAATGAAAACGCTTATAATGTTTTTCTTCAGTTGTCATTCAACCCAACGTTAATTACACTGTAGGGTTTCCCCAATGACATGTTTGTTGAGCTGTATGTAAGTGACAAGATGATTATGTCTAAATGATTGGTAAATGTGTTGGCTTTGAGGGCTTAAATATTTGTATAAATGATTCTTCCAAAAGCTGAGGAACGCTTGACATCTCCACAGATAACAGGATAACAGCTTTGTTACGCACCTTATTGTAGGGCTATGTTTTGATTGTCTTGCTCATTTTGGTAGTTTCTTACTCCAGCAAAGAAACCATGAAAATCTGAGGGGCTCTTTCAGAGTAGGAAGCAAACCACTATGGAGAAGATGACAGAATCTCCCATGCAAAGAAGGAATTTCTGTTGTAGCTTTAAGACATATGCAGCTATGATGCCTACTTCTCTGAGAGCAAATGAGGAGAAAATATACCTGAAATTAGTGTTGTCAAGTGGGGAGTGCCTCTTACCTTTGTGAAAGAGGTAAGTTGTTTGGACAATAAGTTGAACAGAATTCTGCAAAGTTATTTTAAAGGATGAAATTTCGTAAAAAATGTCCTGGTGGAAATCTGCATGATCTTAATAGGAATAATATTCTAACGATTTTCATTTCTAAGGAGCTGCTGACACATTCAGTTAAGATGTGTGTAGTGAATGTGAATGCCAGGATGACGGCCTAAAAACATTTAGCAACTTCCCCCCAATTTTTCTATAAATTAAGAAGCATGACTTAAACCAGAAAGGAAAGTGGAATAAAAGAATATGTGAAGCAGGGCAGAGAAGAGAGAGCTTTAACTGGCACCATTTCAGGTTGCACAGGTAGAGAAACCTCCCAAGGAAGTGAATGGGGCTGCAGGCAGGAGAGGGGAAAGGGCGAACCCAACCTGTGTGTTGGGGAGATGGCCTTTCCAATCCAGTGGGCAGTTTGCATGAAAGATAAGTTAGGACATGAGAAGTATGGTGGGTTTACACGATAAGGGGAGAGGATGCTGTCTATAGAGAGATCTGGGTGATTACTGAAACAGTGAAATTCTCATAGCTCAGCTATGGGTTAGTGCGGTGTAAAAATCGAATAATTTACTGGAAATGAAAAGGTGTCTCTGGGCTGTGAGAAGTTCTGCCAGTGGCACTGCTTTTCTGAGATGGGGTTTTTTTGCAACCAAATAGCTATTTTGGTTGTTTAATAATGATGTGAATCAGTTAGGCCATGGCACAGCATTATGTTCTGAGCCAGCTTTTTCTGTCATCTCAAGTGATGCTACAAACAGATATTCCAAAGGATCTTCGGTTTTCTTGGAAAGAACCTCTTTGTTAGTCCTACCAGTGAAGTTCAGGCTGTCTCCATAATGTCTCTGGCATTGATTATAGTGAGTAGGGTGTTCAGCAAAAATAATTCAAGTCCTGTTGACAGTCATACAATAATATAACTCTCTTCCCCCTCAAAGATCCCACAGTCCACTTTATTGACTTCAAGAATAGCTCAGGGATTTTTCCCACCTGCTAACACTGAAATCCAGCTGTTTCAGTGGTAAAACCTGGCAACTGGTTGGCATCTCAAGGCAGGTTTACTCTATGCTTTACAGCAAGGAGAGGGGCTTGCTGAAACTGTGGACTGAAAAACAGGATTTGAGGATTAAACAGTGTTAGGAGAGTATTCACTGATGAAGCTGGAATTTGATGAGGACCTGGGAAATCATGTGGCTAAATGAGTGTTATTTGCTAACTGGCAATAGCAGCAAGGCTACCCTACCTTCTGGTCCTTCTGGAATCTGCTGGAAGCTGGTGTTGTGGGTGGCACTTGAGGCTACAGTGGTCTTCGTTCTTTAGGTTTTATAACTTCTTAGTAGTCTCAACAAATGAATTTATATTAAAGGAATTGAGTATAAATTAAAGTATAAAAGCAGAATGAAGCAAAGTGGATTTGATTCTAGCATCATTAGCCAGTAATTTCAATGAGGTGACTGGAAGCACTGGAGTCACTGGAATTTTGTTTTATTTAAAATAAAGGCAAATGAGAACAGAATTGGATCCTTCTCATTTTGTCTTTCAAGTGTCTGATACAATAAATTTCATGTGACACAAACCACATACGTCTTTTGTTCTGTGCAACTCTGAGCATGTTATTGTGATTCTGAAAATAACCACTAATCATTTCCTGAAGAATTGTCCTTTTTGATGAACCACTGTGTATTTTCAGCTGCTTTTGACATTATGCCACTAAAAGCTGTTTTGCCTTTCAAATGTGTTTCCTCAGCTGTAGTTTGAGGTTCAGCAGCACAATTGCCTGTGAGGATAAATGGCTTTGTCTGGAAGATTTAGAGATTACAAGTTGGGGAAGGAGTATGAGGGAGGAAGATAGTGGATGGCATCCTTGGGATGATAAGATACACTAAATTTTCCCCTCTTCCTCTATATTGTTAATTTTGACGTGAGAGAAACTAAAATAAGAGGAGCTTAGCTACAGTTTTCTGATGGAAAGAGGTTTTCATAAAAATGCTAGTTCAACTGACACGATTTTTTTGAGGGCACATATCAGCTCTGTTGAACTTGGTGTAGAGAGGTAAGGAGACCACCTCGGTACATGGCTGGGCTGCAGCCCCTGTCTGCTCCTCCAACCAGCTGCCTTCTGGCTACAGACTTCTTCCCATCTTCTCCACCCTAAGATCTGCATGTTTATATTAGATTGTATCTACATTTTGTTGGAATTTTTCTTGATGTTGTTCTATGTTACACTCTTAAAGTTAGAAATGTCTTATTGCCAAACCATCATTTAATCCAAATTCTGACTTGAGTATAAGAAGTAATCCATTGAGGGTACTGACTGAGCAAGTCAGCAGTTACCGATTTGAAGAACAATTTTGAAATGTGCTGATTTGTAACCTAGAGATATTAAATGAAAAATATGTAGTGTATATACACTAAGATGTGATTCAGTGAGGACGTATGTTGCAGAGTGACTGCTGTAGTACATTGCAGTATAGAGTTGTTACTAAAATCCAAATGAAATTTTGTAAAAACTGTGTTAGTTATTATTAATGCCATTAATAGATCTGATAACTTCTACGGTAAAGTATTTTGAATTCCTTGTTCAAACAGACACACATTGTTGCTTTAGATATAGCTAACTGATAGTGATCTTAAATATCCACTCTAGTCATTATTTCTGTTATTTTCAATGCAGGTTTACATGCCAACATGTTTCTTTGGTGGCTGTGTCATGTATTCTTCTTGTATATTAACTTTATATGGTTGGTATTTATGTAAATTTATACAAGTCATTTATTATTCTAAATTAACAGTAGTATTTACTTTTATTACTAAGAGATTCGTGCAAGATGAGATGTCTCTTTTTATTTCACTCTCCATGTATTTATTTCAGAGTGTTATAATAGGAGTTATGAGATGTGGCTGAGGATCCTGTAATGTATCTCTAGGGAGGGAGACAGTTTTCAGGATACTAATAGTTTCTATGAATACCTGGGTAAAATTTTGTATGGGGCTAAAGAATGCCATTGAAAGTAGTGTTTCTGTGTTCAGTCATCTGTCTTGCAGCTGTGGAAACTGTAATGAGAAGCAGCATGATGGGTGCAGTATATAAATGCCTGTCCTTCCCCTCTCTCACATGTGACAGCTGGAGGTGGATGAAGGGGCACTGGCAATCACCTGGCTGCTGGTGGAAGGATGTGTTCTGTAGGTGGAGGTGTTTAATTGCCCGCTCGCTTCTTTACATTTGGTCCCTACCCAGGGAACTTTTCTTTCACAAAACTGCTTATTAGAATCATAGAATCGTTTAGGTTGGGAAAGACCTTTAAGATCACCGAGTCCAATGGTTAACCTAGCACTGCCAAGTCCACCACTAAACCATGTCCCTAAGCAACACGTCTACATGTCTTTTAAATACCGCCAGGGATGGGGACTCAACCACTTCCATCGGCAGCCTGTTCCAATGCTTGACTACCCTTTCCGTGAAGAAATTTTTCCTAATATCCAATCTAAGCCTCCCCTGGCACAACTTGAGGCCCTTTCCTCTCATCCTATCGCTTGTTACTTGGCAGAAGAGACTGACACCCACCTCACTACAACCTCCTTTCAGGTAGTTGTAGAGAGTGATAAAGTCTCCCCTCAGCCTCCTTTTCTCCAGGCTAAACAACCCCAGTTCCCTCAGCTGCTCCTCATAAGACTTGTGCTCTAGACCCTTCACCAGCTTTGTCGCTCTTCTTTGGACACACTCCAGCACCTCAATGTCTTTCTTGTATTGAGGGGCCCAAAACTGAACAATTGTTCTAACAGAAGCCTATAAAAGTTCATTGGGGAAATGAAGTTCTGCGTTTACAGTAGATTGTAATTTGAAAGGTAGCCAAATGCTGAGTACATCCAAATACATTTCCCAAATTTACTTTAGTTTGAATATAATTAACTTGAGTGCCTATAAGTTGCTCTGTCAGTACCAGCATCATTGCCAATATTAACAGGGTTTTTTTACAGGCCAGGGTAAGCAGCATAGCAGTCTCAAATGAGCTAATAAGGATAGCAAAGAGTTACAGCAAAATCTAAGTACAATTCAGCTTGTCAGGTAACCATCTCTATGTCACAGGAATACTTTAATAGTGTTTACATTATAGTGAGCAAGTTATTACATTTTAGAGCAAGGATCCTTTCTTTGTTTCTTTTTTCCTTTTTTTTCTTTTTTCTCTGTATTTCCTTATGGGTATTATACTGACTACATATCCAGTATTGATACTAGTTCACCAAAAGACACATTGACAGCCTGCTGAAGTATTTGTCCTGGAGTGACATGCAGATGCCTATGAACTTCTGAGCATTTCAAACCTTATCAAGAACCTCAAACTTGACCTGGAAGCATGTGGGTGCTGCAGTTTGGCAAGGCTCTCATGCTGCTAATCAACAGTGCTTTGCTTTTGCATGTGTTTCTGACTTTTTTGAGCTTTCAAAACATTGCATCTGGTTTTTTTGCTTTCCATGACATTTTCTGCAGCTGACTCTCTGGAAGGTTGATGTGAGTGGGAGTAGGATTTCACCATAAGCTTCTGCCATGACCTGTTCATGCGGCTTTATTTCTATAATATAGTGAAAGCAATTCTATAATATGATAACTATATTAAAAAACTTTCAGATATAGTTATCATATTATAGGATTGCATTCATGATATTGCAGAATTACAACTTTTGGATATAGAATCCAGAAACCTCCTGGAAACTATGAAGCAAGACAGTACTTGGGAGAGTTTGCCTTAGACTCAAGAAAACTCAATAGAAACCCTCGTCTTCCACCTTGGCTGGTTTATAACTCACTTACCATACAGAAACATGTTAATACAATTAACCTTCAGGAGGGGTTTTTTTTGGTTTTGTTTTAATGAAGCCAACAGTTGAGATGGAATTTTAAGAAGTCTCAGAATAGAAATTTGGAAGACCCAATCTGTGTCCCATTTGTGCTGTTAGAAGATTTGGAAAAGTACTGGTCAATGTATTTGAACTGGGAAGGCTCTTCAGACTACTCTATAAGCTGGTGCCTGGATTTGCCTCTAGCTTCATAAGCGTTGGGAATAAGAGTCTGTTGGAGTGAGGCGAATGGAGAGGCTGTGTCATTCCTTGGGGGTGAGGTGGGAGACTTTTCTGGGGAGGTGGGTCACAAGTCTCATGTCCTTGTTTAGGTGTTGCATTTTGCAGTAGAATAAGAGTAGAAAGGACAGAGAGGGGAGAGCAGTAATACAAAACATAACAGTAAGTTAATTTTACAAGCCTGTGTGCTATAATGTTGTCGTTCTTGTGGAATTGTTAACCCAGGAAGACAGGTGAGGATTATTTATTTATAGATATGAAACAAAGTCTGATGCCATTAACTGCAGGTTAACAAAGTTACTAACCAAACATTTTCTCTCTTAACCTGAAAGTTGTTTCCTTTTCCATTGTCACCTTTATAATATCCACATGTTACCAACTAAAATACACGCATGTGTGACAGGACCTGGCTCTGCCTTCATTTGTCCTGGCTTTAGCTTCACCAGTCTCGGGGATATTGCTACTTGATAAAAGTGATAACTCTGTTGCAACCTCTTCAAGTGATTTCAAAGTGAGAGTTAAAAAGTGAGATGATATGGAGCGAGGGTGGGGTTTTGTGTGTGCATGCATGTGTCACATTAAGGCTGGCAGGTCTTTAGTGCTATTTCTGCAGTGGCTTCCAATAAAATGGGTTTGCTCTGTCAGATGGAAAGTAAACTTGACATTTTGTTGAGTCTGAGGCAAAGTCTTCCAAGCATCTTATTGTCTGCTGAGGTTTATATGTCTACAATGTACTGCTACCAGATGCTGTTTCACCATTTCTGAGAGCTCTGAGAACAAGAGGTATACTTCGTCTATAATTAATAAGAGAAAACAATTTCCTTTTTAATTTTAGTGATGTCAGAGAAGATCCAGTCTATCATGCTTTGTGAACCAGCTCCTGGCAGCTGCTGAATAATAGAGAGAAAACTCCAGCTTGCTTTCTCTCCAGTGGATATACCATGTTACTTGTTATCCATTAGTCCCAGTTTTCATGCAAGTTTGTAAAATAGAATTTGTGGGTGATAGGTACCTTACTGCCTGAACGCCACTTTAATTCCTGTGTTTTAGTGTTACCCTTCTGCCACTGTATACTTGCAAGTATTTGAGGAAGAAATAATTACAGTGCAGATAAATTTGCTGAATTTTCTGACATTCTTAATGATCCCTATGAAATTTGCTTCCAAATTTGCAGTCACTTGCTTTTCAAATAGTGTTATCAGTGGTTACCCTGCCAGGAGAAGGAATACAAAGTTCCAGAGTTTCTGGTTCCAGAGATTGTTTGATGCTTTGCTTTCTTTGGCTTCCCACTGCAAGCTGGAACAACTGCATCTTTCTTGTATCTCTGTGGTGTTGCCATCTGCCATTGGGGTTAGCAGGGAACTCATTTTAGAATTGGTTAAGCCGTCTGCCCATTTGGGATCTTGGCTCAAAACCGGTGCATTGCTGAACCGAGGGAAAGCTGAATACTGAACAAATTAAAACTGAAAGTATATTTCATCCTTCCAACTTAGATTTGAACTTAACCTTCATTTTGGTATGTGTATTCTTATACATCTTGGAGGATTAATTAAATGTGGCTATACTTCTGTGGTAAAGATTAGTTATACTTCAGATTTTTACAAGAGGCAAGCTGTCCTGCTTGGAGCTCTGACGATGGAGGAGGACTGCTACCAAGATTTTAAGCCACCTTGGCACACTTGTGAGTCTGGGCTGCTCCATCAAGTTCCCTGGCATATCACTGACACAGAGTCCCAGCAGAGTTCTGGGACCCGTTAGGCTATGGGCGATGTGCTCCAGCTGACACCCACCTAAAATTTCTGTGGATACAAGAGGGCTCTGTAACACAGGGGCTCCCTGTTGGAGACAGGACAAGGGAATATTTGCTTTCATATACATGTCTAGACACAATAGTTTATTCTCAGTCTGTTAAAGTAAGAATGCTTCTTACAGGTCTGTATCAAAGCTGGGTGCCATGAGCTTCAGAGAACATCTTTATAATGGGTGGCTTTTGTAATGTTAAACTGAGGCTGGCTGTAGCTTTGTATAAAGGAGGAGTTCAGCTTGGGCAGGAAATAGCAGCCAAGCAGAACAGGAAAAGTGGCTTTTAATCACCAGGGTACAGGAATACCCTTGTTGGATTAAGTGCAAACCTGAGCGACAAATAATGATGAGCAGAGAGAAGCATCATTCAATATCAAAAGCGGTCATTTAGAGAGAGCCTTCCAAGGAATTTACATTCATGGCCAAACCCTCCAGCTCCAGAAAGCAATGGAGGAGTGAGATATGAGTCATCAAGGCTACACTGGCTTTGGATAAAAAGTAAGAATCTAGGTTTGACATAAGAGAAGCAGAAGAGCAGAGGAAAGATTTTCAGGGTGTCTGTCTAGAATATGGTGTCTCCATATAGGGAGCTGGATCACCAGCCTTCTGGCTAGCCTTAGACCTAGAAGTGAGGGCTTACCTATAGGACAGTTACTACTCAAAATTAGGGCATTATCCTCCAAGTGGATAAAGGTTGCAAGAAGAAAGCAAGTGTTCAGAGCAAAAAACAGGATTTCATGGTGTACCCTCATGGCTGATCTCTCTTTGGTGTCCTGGATGAGAAGCAGTAAGCAACTAGACAGGTATTAATTTATTAAGTATATTGCTGTTTCATATTCATTTTAGTTATAACCTATAACTATATGTCTTGCCCAAATGCATTTTTTAAAACCCTTGTGCTTGCCCAGTACTAAAGAAGAGGCTGAATGAGCTAGCAAATAGCTGGCAAATAGTGGGTGCTGTATTTTCATGGTGCTAGTGGGACATGCAACACCTCTGTGAAACTTGTACCTTGTAATGAGTGAGTTTCTAGTGCCAAGCTGTGAAGATCAGTGTGAAGCTGGTATTGTCAAGTAATGGGAGTTTGGGGGGAATTTTTTCTGACAGCAATAATATGGTGCTGCTTCTGACTGTGATGTCACCCTTATGATGGTGCTTGAACATCGGTCTGACAGACCATGGTCTACGGTGTTCTTGGACAAGAGGAGGAATGATGGCTTTGTCACAAAATCATTGTTTCCTTTGATAGATGAAATTGGGAAAGAAGCCAGGTGATGAGCTTGAAATCAATCAAGAAGACTCTCTAGTTTAACAGAGCTCAGATCATAGGTTAAACCTAGAAAATGTGCTCTGAACTTCAGTTCTGAGAGACAGCCCAACCTTGAGGATGGGAGACTTGTGGCTGGAACATGGAGATATGTTTGACAAGTAGAAAAACTCAAATTCTGATACTGTCTTGTAAGCAACATTAACTTTGATGAGCTGACACATTGTCAACTGTAGAGGCTGCAATCCAGAACAAAGCAAAATTAATAAAAGGATATTGATCAAGCTGTGGACAGAGCAGTCACGGCTGCAGGACTTGACTGTCTTCTTGCATGAAAGAAATATGCTTTTAAAATGCATGCTGCTGATGGACAGAATCTAGCTGGGAGTTTTGTTTTACCATTGACCACCAAGTAAACAGAAAGACTCATTTAATACACTGTGTCAGACTCAGTTTTGTGATAAATATTGCTGTGTCTTCATTCAAGTACCAGTGAGGTGGGTGTTTTCCTTCAATTGCTGTCTAATGTTGCGCTTAATATAAAAGGAAGAAATGCTGCAAAATTGAGCAAAGATACTAAAATTTGGATCCTTTGTGCAGCCGTCTTCTCAATCATGTTTCATACAAAAATGCTGAAGTAGAATTTCCGTGAGAAATGATTTTGCAAATAGGATCATGTTTTATCCAACTTCACATAGTTGGACTCAACTCAAGACTTCTAGCAGTCCTGAGTAGTTAAAGCCTCTGGAAAAATGGGCCAACTTGTCCTAAAGATGGACTGAATGCCAAGGAACAGGAACATCAGATGATTGTAGCCTGATTTCCTAATGCATTTTCTTATGCTGTTAGCTGACGTCTAAGAAGGCACCAGTGCCAGCTGAAGCTTTTCTTGTGACTATGGCATTTCAAAGAGCATTCTCCAGTGTCTAATAAAAGGTATGTCCTCATGATGTAGTCTCTCCCTCAGCAGGGACACTGATAAGGTATCTCTTCTCTACCAGATGTTATTTTCATGAAGCTTGTAGGAACTTAGCAAGGTTCTCACCCCTACTGCATGGCCTGGAACCAGTCAGTAGGTCCAAAAAGGTACTGTGGGTTGGGAAAACACACACAAACTGTTACACAGTTTCCAATGTGATCACATATGTCTTGCTAGTGTGTGGAATCCGCCTAAAAATAATGTTTAAGAGTCAAAAAGTAATTACATTAACGTTTGCTGGGAAATACAATAGAAATGACAGATAGAGCAGCTGGCTAGAAAATGTTGGTTTAGCAAGGCTGTCCATGTTAACTTATTAAAATATTGTGCACTGTTTTCCACCATTTTATTCTCCTCTTTGAATTATGCATCTAAATTAGCCATTGATTATGGCAGCTATTTGGTAGCTTTTGGATGAACTATAGGAAATTTTTTCCCTTTCCAAATAGCAGGGCCAGCAGGCTATCCACGCTGGCCGTACTGTAACAGTCAGGCTCTTTCTAAAGACCGGTTCAGTCTACAAGACGTTCGGCCATGCTCTTCTGTGAGATGAACTATGCAAGTCCTGTGCACCCTCTGTTACTCTTTCCTATTCTGAATGAGTTTTCTTTGCTTAAACTCCATAATTCTCTTGATGAGTTACTGGATTGGACTGGCTATTCTAGTATTTCCTATTGGCCTTTAGAAGAAAATGTGAATGGCCAACTGTGAAAATTAGGTTAAAAAAATTAACATCAACAAATAATACAAAATTGAGGTTTTTTGCATTTTTAAAACATTGCAAAATTCTGCTAGTTTGTTAATAATTCAGGGAAATGTGAATGGGTGAGAAAGAGTACTCCACTACTCAGAACTGCACCCTTCATGGGGGTCAGGAACAGAACGAGCTTTTCTCCCCACTGAATGTTTTTGGAAGTGCCTCACATTCTTGCAGGTTTTGTCACACTTTCTTAATTCTGTGTGGCCCATTTTGCAGGCAAACTTTTGCAACACTTGCTGCCAAGTCACAGATGAATGCAGAAGTAGTTGGCAGAACCAGATGTCCAGAGGTAAAGGACCTATGTGTATTTTGGCATATTTCTTGACAGCTTCTGGAAGGTCTTCTGCAGATAATGTTTGGTATTTCCATTATTGCCCATGTGTAGAGCACAAAAATATCCTAGTGATAGGAAAAAAGGGGTAGAGATGCAGTACGAAGAGAATTCTCTCTAATGTAGGTAAGACACTAAGGAAGTGAATTAGACTTTGCTCTAAATGCAGTTTAACCTGTGCTAATAGTAAAAAATGTCTTAATTTATCCTCAAAGCCAAGGAAATCTGGCCCTGAGAAAGCGCCTTCAAATTAAATCACACTGCATTATTTAATGGCTATAAAATTATCAGTCCCTTTGGTGTTCCCCTGTAATTGCTGCACAGTTTTCTAGGAGAAGAGAAATTGTAATTTTGTTGTTTAGTACGTTAATCAGAAGTGAAGTTCGATGGTTCTAAAATGATATTCAGGTTACCAATGACAATTCCAGTCTGCCATATAAAGATCTTTTTTTTTTTAAAGTAGCCTGATTGTAGCCTACACAGGTATTTTCAGGAGTAGTGAAAAATTCATCTTAAACACTGTCATTGCTGAGAACCTTTGAGTGTCCAAGCTACCCATCCTCTGAAAATTGCTGTAATTGTTGGGCTTTCATCCTTCAGTAAAGGATCTGGACTGTGGGAAGCACTTTGTAAGATGACCTTGGGTTCTCGATATGCATGACAACAGCTGATGATGACGTTTTTGCTGCTTAGTTGCACCCCCCCAAGTAACCTGCTTTCAAATACTGCTAAATTCACCTTTTTTCCTCTCTCGCTGTCTTCTAAGCAAGTACTGTGATTTGTATATATTTCTGATGTCTCTTCCATTTCTTTGCAAAACACAACATTTCCACCAATTTATTTATTTATTTTTTCAATAGCACTGGAATTTTTGCCATGTTTGTCCAGTAATGTGCTGATAACATTGGCATCTTAGGAGTCATGGAGAACAAGAAGGGAATCCTTTAGGGTTCCTCAGACATACAGCTGGGTAACCAAACTGATTCACATTGCAAAAGGGGTTAATTAGAAGTTGAAGGCTGCAGTCTCTTACATTTAATGAGTGTTTCCCTGCTTGAACTGGGGATGATTTGACATTAACTTTTCTGTTCACAGTTTGTCAGTAGTAGTGAATATATCCTAACAAAAACCCATAACTTGATAACTTGTTTCATTTTCTGAGTATTTTGACTAAGATTAATGAAAAGATTAACAAAAAATCAGACATTTTAACTTTAGCAATCACACGTAGTTTGTAATTATCTGTGTGAATGAGCTGAGACTCCTTACCATCAGTATTTACGCTGGTCCTGTGGCTTAACAAGACCAAAATAATAAAAAATCACGTTAAAAAGCAGCAGGGAGTTTTTAGCAAAGCTTCAAACTATTGAGACAAATATTGTCCTGACGGCTACCTTTGCTCTGAGCTGATTCAGATCAGCTCTTACTGTGCTTTGTCTGACTCAGAATTTAAACAATTTGGTGTCATTTTAAGTACGTTGTTGTTGGAAAACACATTTTTAAACTTGATTTTAAACAAGATTAACTCCACCGATGCACTCAGAAGGGAGGAGAAAAGCTATAGGGGCCTATCAAGTAACCTTGTGGTGCAAATTATGGAGTAGCCAGCCCTGTCCTGTCCTTTTGAAACAAAATGTTGTGTTTGAAGAGAAAAAGCTTATGAGTAGCATTGTTGGCAGGCTGGCGGCCTCCCGAGCTGTCTGGAGGCAAGCGGGAGGCTTGGGGGTGATGCACCGGGACCTTGGATGCGTTGGATGTACTCACTGTTCACTTCCGAGGCTGCAAACACACTTAACACGAAACTCTGCTCTTGAAAAAGAAAGGAAATGAGAAAATAAAACAGGTAAAGGCTTTTCAAGGACAAAGCTGTCATTGACTTCAGCAGGAAGAATTTTGCTCTGACTTTTATCTTCTTTCATTTATTTTTATGAGTGAGAGTGCTTGACAACATGGTAAACAGGATCAGAAAGGAACTCTTGGGGTTTCACAGGACACCAACCTGCTCCAGCTGCCATCATGTGCCAGGCACAAAATGGCTCATCTATTCGTAGTATTTTCTAGAATTTCCCTACATGCTGCCCCAAACCAGAGCAAAGAAATGGGAGCTTATTTGTATTATTTTTGCTAAGCTTTCCCTATCATGACTTTGCTTTTATTCTATCCTTTGAACAAGGAGTTGACTTTAGAAAAGGGAGACATCCCCATCACTCTGTGTATGTGGTAATACAGATTTTGAAAGATGCTCTTTGAAAAGCTTGAAATACCCAAGTCAAGGCTGACTGCATTGTTTGTCTTTTTTCTTTCATTTTCAAGTCTAAAATTACTGGTTTAACCCCTCTGCTCCAGAATGCCACAGACCAGATTTATTTGGTGGTTTATCTAAGTTTCTAAATTACACGTAGGACATGAAGCCACACGCTTTTTCTTTTAAACTACTAGCTTCTTTTTGCCTTGTTCTTCCCTTCTGTTTTCTGGTGTGGATGTAACACCTGCTTTGTGTATCTGCCGAGTACTTTGTCACTTGGTTTCTGGCTAGTCAGATCTGATGAAGGGCTTTGCCTCTCTTCAGCCAGAAGATTTGGCTCAGACTTCCAAAGCAATTGCACAGGTTATTTGAAGGATGTATTTTCTTTCCAGTATATATATTCTTTTTCACAATAGATTTTTCCAAATTTGTCCTTTACAACAAACAGCATAAAAATGAAATCAAAACAACCTTTTTTAACTGGTTTAGATGATGTGTCTGTATTTATTCAGGACCTGTTTACTTATAAAAAACTTCAAGATAAGTATTCATTGTATATCTTTTTTTTTGAGCTGACTGTATAATTTAAAGTATACTATGTTAAACTTAGGTCACGTTATACAAATATTGTAAAGCTGAAAGTATAAACTTGCAAACCAGGGAGCAAACAGCTGGAATAAATGTGCGGTGTGAATTGTACAGATGCCTATTATTCTCTTTTTAGCAAAGATTATGATAAACCTGTTCTGAATTGTAACCAAGCCATCTGTAAGTATTAATGGCTGGAAGTTAAAGCAATGTAAATTCCGTTTAGGAGTATGATGTCCTGAAGGGCATATTGGAGGAAGGCTTACTTGATAGCCACCCTGTATCTTTCACTGTTTTCCTCGGCACTTGCTGCTGGGCACATAAGAGAAGTGATACAAGCCTAGACGGAGCTTGTGGTCTAACCTAAGGTAGCTTCTCTTATGAATTTTGAAAAGCTGGTGGCCGCTAATGAAGAAAAAAAATACTCAGGAATATGGTGGTTTTATTCCCACAGCTTTGCTTTCACATTTATAATGAAATCTGTAACCAGGTCAGTTTTATGCTTCCTTTCTTTGCTTATATGTGGAGGCGGATATTTTTCACACATCTGCTTTTTTCAGTGCTAAGTTCTATATGGATCAAATCTTAAGTAACTTAGCAGCAGATTAATATTTTACTGGCTGTGTCTACAGGGTGTGTTGGGGGCTGCTCAGTCTCTGCGCTGCTGGCGATCTGAAGCCCATGACCGATGCTGTGGGCTGCCGAGGCTGAGTTAGTACAGCTTTGCGGGGCTCGGGCTCTGGGGTGCCACTGGGGTCACTGGAACCAGGGTGCCACTTGCCAGGGCAAGGGCAAAAGTTGCTTGCATGTGTCTGCCATGTCTTGTGCAGATTCACCCACAGCCAGTCTGGAAAAGTCTCTGTATCTGATAAAAGAACCTTGGTTAAATAAATCATAGAATCATAGAATGCTTTGGGTTGGAAGAGACCTTGAGAGATCATCGAGCCCAACCCCCCTGCAGTGAGCAGGGATTGAACCTGTGACCTTGGCGTTATTAGCACCGTCTGAACTTTGTTTGCTAAACTCCTTCTGTACACCAGCGAACTCTTACTCAGTTTATCTATTACCTTTTTCACCACAATGTTTACCACCATTTGTTAATATAATATTAACTGTAAATTGTTTGTAAAAAGAGGGGAATTTTTTCTTTCCAGGAAAAGCATTTTCCCCATTTTTGGCCACATGATATTTAGTGTTCTTCCCTGCCTCACTGCTGCAATTTCTTAAAAAAGTCAGGCTGTAAATAGTTCTGTTTCCATGCAGGGTTGAGCACAGTGGGATTTCAGAGTTTGAAGCTGCATCTAGAGGGATCTAGGCTTGCTTTCTCTCTTCTCCTTCCCTCCTTTCAAGAGACTGATGTTCTGATCCCTATTAGACCTTTGCATGGGATTATATGGTCTGCAAGAAACTGAATCTGACCGCTGTTTTTTAAGGTGTGCATTACAGCTGGTAAAGACTAGAAACAAGCATAACATCCTAGACCAAGGAAAGATAACAACATTTGAAATATTTTATTAATTTTCAAGTTCTAGACTCATCAGTGACAATAAAATAAAAGTTACAGACTTTTATTTGGTGTAAGTATTGGATGTGTGTGAAAGGATCATCAATAAAACATTTATTTTAATGCAGAACAGATTCATGAGCCTGTGACACATTTTATATGAAGAATTTGTTCAGTGGGAATGGATAATAGATATGGTACTAGGGGTGCTATGGTGTTCACAGAATTCAGTAGAAGCTACTTCTTATCTTCCTTGCCTTCAAAAAGAAAATGCAGTTTTTATAGCAGCGTCTACCTTCCTGTTACAAAGAAAGAAACCAGAAAGGCAGAACAGAATTTTCTCCTGAAAAATTCTTTCTACTACTTTAACTGCTTTTCTGTGCTTGGTTAAAGAGGTTTTGCTGTCATTGGACTTGGACACACACTCACCCCACTTCGATTTCTCCCATCCTCCGCCTTGTCAACAGTCACATTTCTATAGGGTGAAGATCAAGTGTGAAGAAAAAATACTTGTACCTTCCCGTTTTTTCTTGCTTTCATGTTTATACAAAGGCTGAATGAATTTTCAGTGTTCTTGCATGCCAGTTTCCTGCTTATTAGTTGTTTTCCAATAGCACCTGCAAGCCCGCACTGTGTGCATGGACATCAGATTGGCAAAGGGTGAGAGAAAAGACAATGCCATCTGGGGAACTGAGGCAATGAAAAGCAAAGTGGCTTTCCTAGCAGCAGGCAGTATTATGCCACAAAGCTGAAATTTGAGATTAAAAATTTGAGGTTTTCTTAAGTGTCAGTGCAGACTGTCCTTCCTTGGTTTGCATTTGATTTTTGAAACAGATCTTTTTTACTAAATCCTGTCCTCTGTGTCTTCCTCCCAGTTGCAGGCAGTTAGAGATTGAAGCATATTCACAAACAAGTGAAACGTAAGGAAATGAGAGGACGGAGGGTGTTTTAGTTAAATCATTCAATTGCTCACTGAGGAACTACTAGTGTCTCGTTCCTGTTCATGGAGGCGTGTTGGTATAGGTACACCTATACCGATGGGAAGGGCATCTAGACAGTAGCCTACTTTGATCTGAAAAGTGAAATAAGGTATACTGGGGGAAAATAATTTTACCAGTGTTTCTACCTTTATGTTGCTGAACCATTTTTTCCCTCTGTACTAGGCAGAGTCTATTTGTTGTACAGAAATGGTCTGACAGTAGATGTTCTGTCACTATAACAAATTTGCTGTGGTTGTCCTGATGTCAAAATTAAGCAAAAGTGAAGCTGAGTTAAACCAAAACTTACTTCACGTATTACTTCCTTGAAAAGGGACAAGAGAGCTTAGAAGTGTGGCGCTGTATTGGTGTAGGTTTGCTCTCTTTCACCTAGGTCAGATTTAGGTCTGCAGCCATTTTCTCTAACCAGTTGTTGGCTTTGTTTTGGCTGGGTCAGTCTCCACTCCGGTACGGTTGCCTGTGTGGCGGGGCACCAGCACCAGCACCAGCATGTGCTGCCTGCAGAAGGTTGGTGGCTTGGCTGCAGGTGTCCACGTTCTTCCTCATGTAATGTGAGCTCCAGCCATCTGAACCCTACCTGCTCTGCTGGGAAAGAGTGCTGGAAACTCTCCAGGAAAAAACTCAGCCGTCTGATGTCCCACCTAGAGTCAAAGTACCAGAATCGAATTTGGCGCTTGGTCGGTTTATCAGTGGGACAGCCTTGATTATAGCTGTCTTTGCTGTTTGCTGGTGATGAGCAACAAGAAAAAGAATTGGAGTGATATATGACTATGAGAAAAGTTGCTGAGAAAATACTGTTAGACTGGAAGGGGTGCCTGTTTATTCTTAGAAGCTTGCTCACAGTGTCTTGTAATGTTTTTATGCTTGAATGTACATCTGAGTATATTGTTGTATGATCACCTGCATGACTTTTGTTTTTTTCTTTTCTTACAGTGCATGCCAATTAAAGGCCTTGGTTTTGTGCTCGGAGCCTACAAATGTATTTGCAAGCCTGGATTCTATCATCCCAACATCTACTCAGTGAACAGCTTTCAGAGTAAGTGCCTTTGCTTGAGTTTAAAAAAAAAAAAAAGAAAACAGCTAGCATTAATAATGCAGGGCTCCTTTTTATCCTCGTCAGGGTTATACAGTAAAATCCCAGTGGTTTGCAACTCTCAGATTATATAATCACTCAAGGAGTTCTAGCCCTTCAGTTTGTCATTCGTGATACTCTTGAGGATCCTGTAAAACATACCTGCTTGAAGAATATTTGATTTGTAAATAAATCTAAAAACATGAAAAGAAGTCTTGCTATGGGGAAATAGAGATTTCTGGCATCTGTGCTCAAGCACAAGTATTGAAAAAAATAATCTAGTCATTTTCTCTTTGGTCAGAGCAAACTAGAATGCCCTAGCCTCTGGCTTTCTGTGGGCTTTAATTGTTTTCATTTTACTTCATTTGCAAGGGAGAATCCAAAGGAGCATCCAAACTCTCATACTTGCTGATGAGGTACTAGAGATGGGTCAGGCCTGAGAGTCTTGTTGGCTATGTGATACAGATGACATATAGCCTACGCTTGCCCAGGTCACAGTATGGTACTTAGACTGAGTTGCCCACAGTAAGGGAAACAGAATCGTAGAATCACAGAATGCTTTGGGTTGGAAGGGACCTTTAGAGGTCATCTAGCCCAACCCCTCTGCACTGAGCAGGGACATCTTTAACTAGATCAGGTTGCTCCAACCTGACCTTGAATGTTTCCAGGGATGCGGCCTCCACTACCCCTCTGGGCAACCCATTCCAGTGCTTCACCACCCTCATTGTAAAAAATTTCTGCCTTATATCCAGTCTAATCTACTCTCCTTTAGTTTAAAACTATGACTTCTTGTCCTGTCACAACAGGCCTTGCTAAAAAGGTTGTCCCCATCCTTCCTGTAGGCCCCCTTGAAGTACTGGAAGGTCACAATAAGGTCTCCTCGCAGCCTTCTCTTCTCCAGGCTGAACAACCCCAACTCCCTCAGCCTGTCCTCGTAGGAGAGGTGCTCCAGTCCTCACATCATTTTTGTGGCCCTCCTCTGGACCCGCTTCAACAGGTCCATGTCCTTCTTGTGCTGAGGGCCCCAGAGCTGGACGCAGTACTCCAGATGAGGTCTCACCAGAGCAGATAGAGGGGCAGAATCCCCTCCCTCGACCTGCTGGCCACGCTGCTTTTGATGCAGCCCAGGATATGGTTGGCTTTCTGGGCTGTGAGCGCACATTGCCGGCTCATGTCCAGCTTTTCATCCAGAAGTACCCCCAAGCCCTTCTTGGCAGGGCTGCTCTCAATCTCTTCATCCCCCATCCTGTATTGCTACCGGGGTTGATACTCAGCAAGGAAAATATATAAACTGCATGCCCAAAGTTGATGTCTGTTACTTTCATCATATGACCAAAGCATAATCTCTGCACAGATTTTGTGCCAAAATTGTTGCAGTTATACTAGTAGAGCTCATGCTGCAGTCACAGGTGTAAAGGTGTTGGCTTGAAGGTGTAACAGGGCAACCTTCTCTGCCTCCTGCTTTTGAGTGAATACCATCCCCAGCTTCTTCACACCATCCTGTAGCCAAAGGTTCATGTCATCAGCTCCCTGCTGCGAGAGCAGTTTGTATGAGATGCCCAGGGAATGGCGATGAGTAGCTTTCACTAAGTTTGGTCCAGGACTGCATGTATTATCTCCTGCCTTGTGTGAACACAGCTGTTCCTGTTCCACTATAGAAATACCTCTAGTAGTATTCAACACTTAATGTGTGCCTCTGTGATACTCAGAGATACAGATTCAGGTGTTTTGTACTGATAAATCATGTGCAGGGTTATATGACATGGTACTTGTAAAAGCATGCCCCCGTGCTACAGTGTACCTGTTAATTGGGTTACATAAATTATTTGCTGTGGACTCAAGAGCTGCAGATAAAGCTTCCAAGTTCCTTCCTATATTAGTTACTCATGAGCTCTGCTTTCTTACAGAAAAGGTGACAGAGGTTGTAGATGAAAGGTAGGTAACTTTTAATATTAGGAAAGCTTTAGAAGTCCCTATTTGTTCACAGCCCTCAGTTCAATCTGTGTCTTTTATTGATTTGATCTGGTTTGGATATAGTTTGGCCAAGATATCTTACCCCTAACTCAGTATATCTGATATATATATATATATATATATATATATGAGATATATATCTATCTTATGTCTCCTCTCTATATATGTAGTGTAAATAGCACAGTGTGTTTGTTCAACAGTTTACCTGGTGAGTATTTGTTTCCTTTCTTTTTTCATATTGTGGAGTGTTGCAGAACGCAGCCTTGTGATAGTGCTTTTTCTCTGGGCTCTGTGTGAATTTTTTGATAAAGCAAGGATGATGTTTGGTTGCTCCTGCAGTGCAGTGAGTTAAGGTGGAGTTGGGATTTAACTCCTTAAATGAGCATATAAAGAAAAATCATTCTTTGATTTTTGTCATACCAAATGCCACAGAACACACAAAAATAATGTGGCTAGAGATTGTAACAGCATTGATCATTAGGGATGAGATACATTTTATCTCATATCGGCTGTCTGAAATGAATATGCTTGGTATGTATTAGTCACCTAGGTTTCAACTGCAGTCAGCAGCAAGAGTGTGGCTCCCCTGGAGAGTAATTCTGCTGCTTTAGAAAGGCAGAAATTATCTTTAGATGGGAAAAGTAACTCTTTAGGCAAATAACCTTTTTCCTCCATTTACTATAGAAGGAGGACCCTATCTAGCTACTTTAGATTGGATATGTAGCTTCTAAATAGCTAACACAGAGTGAAATTTGTCTCATGAAAGTGTTTGCATGTGCTGATATTTTAGGGGGTGTAATTACATGATATGGGGACGCTTTGATTTGAGCATGTCTTACTGTCAGCTAACAAACATGACTTTTGAAACAGTAATAAAGAACTGCTTTAATTCATCCAGATGCAGTTCAATCTGCAAAGCTCTATAGGTGATTTCAAA